>NC_139039.1:38250377-40650377 GCF_964662115.1 Mustela nivalis
TCCATAATTTTACTTTTTTTTTTTTTGTTTGTATGCCCTTTTTTTCTGTCTTGCTTAATTATATACCATCTAGGGTTTCTAATATTTTATTGAATAAGAGTAGTGAGTAGTGAGACTGTACATCCTTGCCTGTTCCCAATCTTAGAGGGAACAGTTTCAACTTTTCTCCATTGAATATCCTGTTCATTGTGGTTTCTCATTTGTAAACTTTATTAAGTTGAACATGTCTCTTTAGACCATTCTGCCTTTTATCAGGAAAGGATGTTGCATTTAGTCAAATTCTTCTTCTGCACCTATTGATGTGATTATGTTTTTAATCTTTTAATAGTTAGCACATTTATAATGTATTACATTTATTGATTTGTGTATGTTGAATTGTCCTTGCATACTGGGATGGGGGAACACTTGATCATGTTGTGTAATCATTTTGGTATGTTCTTGACTCTGGCTTGCTAATGTTTTGACAAATTTTGCACCTATAGTCATCATATAAATAGGGCTATAGTTTAGCTTTCTTATGGTATCCTTTCTGTTTTTGGTGTCAAGTTAATAATACTGACCTCTTAAACTAAGTATGAACACATTCACTCTCCTTGATATTTTGGAAGAGTTTGAGAAGTAGTGGTATTAATTTATGTTGGTATATTTGGTAGAATTCACCAGTGAAGCTCTCTCATCCTGGAATTTTCTGTGGTGAATTGTTTCAGATTACTAATTCAGTATCTTTACCTGTTAATCTGTTCAAATTTTCTCTTTCTTCCTGATTTAGTCTTGGTAGGTAGTGTGTTTCTCGAAATGTATTCATTTGTTCAGTCTTGTTTGTTAATATAACTGTTCATGGTATTCTCTTACAATCATAAATTTTTGTAGTTCCGTTATGTCTTCTCTTTCATTTCTGACTTTGTTGAGTCTTCTCTTTTTTTTTTTGATGAGTTGAGCTAAAGATTTGTCAATTTTATTGGTCTTTTCACAGAACTAGCTTGTAGTTTTGTTGATCTATTTTATTGTTTTTCTGATCTTTATTATTTCCTTAATTTCAGTAACTTTAGGCTGTTTATTTCTCTAATTCCTTGAGGTGTTATGTTTGCTTGAAATTTTTATTCTTAATATATCTATATTGCTATAAACTTTACTCCCAGCACTAATTTGCTGCATCCCACAAGATTTCATAGGCTGCATTTCCATTTTCATTAGTTTTGAGGAAAAAAATTATTTTCTTTTGGTTATTTAGAAGTGTGTTATTCAGGGGCTGCCTGAGTGGCTCAGTTGGTTAAGCATCTCTGCCTTTGGCTCAGGTCATGATACTGGGGTCCTGAGGCCAAATTCTGCATCTGGCTCCCTGCTCAGCGGAGGAGCCTGACACTCCCTCTCCCTCTGCCTGCTGCTCCTTCCTGCTCATGCTGTCTCTCTCTCTCACTCTCTCTCAACTAAATAAAAATAATAAAAATCTCATAAGTGTGTTAGTTTATACATCTATATGTATATGTATATATATTCATAATTTGTAGAGTTTAACTTTATTAATTTCTAGTGTCATACCATTTTGGTTAAAAAAAGTTGATATAATTTCAATCTTAAATTTGCTAATCTTTTTAAGTTTTGTGTCCTTTCCTATGATCTATCCCAGAGAAAGCTGCATGTGACCTTGAGAAGAAGGTGTATTCTGCTGCTATTGGATGGGATGTTTTGTATCTATCAAAGTATAGGTAGAACAAATGTACTTAAGTCCAATGTTTCCTTTCGATTTGCTATCTGTATGACCTTTCCATTGTTGACAGTGGGATATTACAGCCTCTACAATTACGATATTGTATGTTTTTCTCTTAACTTCTATTAGTATTTCTTAATATATTTTGGTACTTACTTAACTGTTAGAAGCATATATACTTTTGATTGTTATATCTTCTTGATATATTGGTATTTTTATTACCATTTTAGATTGAAGTCGATTTGTCTGATATAAATATGGCTTTTCGTTTGCACTTGCTTTAAATATCTTCTTTTATCCCTTCTTGTGAGTTTATGTGTCTGTACAGCTGAAATGAGTTACCTGTAGGTAGCATATTAACTTTTTTATTTTGTAATATATCGAGTTACTCTGTGCCTTTGTATTGCTGAGTTTAGTCCATATACATTCAGAGTGATTTTTGCCTTCTGGTTATTTTATATCTCTGTTGTTTTTCTTTTTTCATATGCTTCTGTAAATTGATGGTTTTCTGTAGTGGTATGCTTAATATACTCTTTTTATGGTTTAGGGATCTACTATAGAGTTTTCCTTTGTGGTTACCATTGAAGTTTACATATCTCATGGATAAAACAGTCCTTTTCTTATGATAGGAATTTCATTTGTTTATGAAGATTCTATCTGTTCACTCCTCAAATAAATTAATAAAATCTATAAATAATTTATTTGAGAGAGGGGTGGGGGGGGGGACCCAACATGGGGCTTGTTCCTAGGACCCTTGGATCATGACCTGAGCTGAAAGTAGACACTTAACTGACAGAGCCACCCATGCACCCCTCCACTTTATATTTTTGATGTTGCAAATTATCTCTTTATTCTGTGACTCACTATGATAAAAACTACAGGTTTTAATGCTCTTTCAATCTTTCTCATATCATTAACACACTCTTTTAGAGTTGTAGTTTTCTAATTGTATAATTTTTGTCATCTTACTCAGAATTTTTGTCATTTAGATCTTTTGTTTTAGCTTGAAGAACTCTTCAACATTTCTTGTATGGCAAGTCCAGTGGTGCTGAACATTGTTCTTTCTTTTACCTGGGAAAGCCTTTATATTTCTCTTTCATACCTGCAATATAATTTCTGGATAGAATATTCTTTAAAGTTTATTTTTGTGTATGGTAAAGGAAAGTAATCTAGTTTTCCCAGCACCATTTATTGAAGAAACTACCTTTTTCTCAATATGTATCCTTGCCTCCTTTGTCTTAAATTAGTTGACCCTGTAAACATAGGTTTATTTCTGGGCTCTCTATTCTGTTCCATTGACCTATGTGTCCATTTTTTGTGCCAGGACCACAGTTTTGCTTACTACAGCTTTGTAGTATAGTTTAAAAACGGGGATCATGAGATATCCAGCCTTGTTCTTTTTCCTCAAGATTACTTTGGCTCTTCTGAGTCCTCTCTGCTTCCTACAAATTTTACAATTACTCTACTTCTATGAAAAATGATACTGATATTTTGATAGAATCTGCACTGAATCTGTAAATACTTTTGGATAGTATAGACATTTTAATAATATTCTTCCAACTCTTCCATTTATTTGTGTTATCTTCCATTTTTCATCAATATGTTATAACTTTCAGAGTATAGGATTTTAGCTCCTTGTTTAAATTTACTCCTAGGTATTTTATTCTTTTTGGTGCAATTATGAATCAGATTTTCTTCACTTCTCTTTCTGCTAGTTTGTATGAAAACACCGCATGATACCTTCTAGCTCCATCTGTATTGTTACAAATGGCAAGATTTCATTCTTTATTATGGCTGAATAAGATTCCTTTGTAGGAAAAAATGATACATATTAATATATACAATTGTAGGGAATAAAATTTCAGGAAATAATATATTAACATTAATATTAAATATTGTTTATATTATATTTACATATGATATAAATTAATAATTAGTATATAACTATTATGTTTTATATAATACATGTAATACATTAAATTTTTATATCTATATATAGATCTATATATCTCACATCTTCTTTATGAATTTATCAATAGACGTCTGGGCTCCTTCCACATCTTGGCTATTGTATGTAATGCTGCTATTAACATATGCATGTGTTCCTTTGAATTAGTGTTCTTATATTCTTTGGGTAAATAGTCAGTAGGGCAATTACTGGATCATAGGCTACTCCTTGAGGAATCCCCATACTGTTTTCCACAGTGTCTGCACCAGTTTGCATTCCCACGAAGAGTGCACAAGAGTTCCATTTTCTCCATATTCTTTCAGTGACATAACTAAAGCTATAGAGTAAAATGCTAAGCAAAATAAGTAAAGCAGAGAAAGACAAACACCAAGAGTGAAATAATATGTGTGATTTAAGAAAAAAAATGAAGAAGCAAAGGGAAAAAAATAAGAGAAAGGCAAAGCGAGAAACAAATTCTTCCTTATACAGAACAAATTGGTGGTTCCCAGAGGAAGGTGGGAAGGGGGTGATTTTTAGTAGGTGATAGCGATTAAGGAGTGCCCTTGTCATGAGGAGCACTGGGAGTTGTACAGTCGCGATATTGTACACGCTGAAGCTAATATCACTCTGTATGTTAGCGGTATTGGAATTAAATAGCATGATATCTTAATTAAAACAAACACACCACAGATTTCTATGATTCATGTCTTGCAACATTACAGAATTCACTTCAGTACCATGTCTTCTGCAAATAGTGAAGATTTTACTTCTTTCTACGGATTTTAATATCTTTTATTTCTTTTTGTCTCTGATTGCTGTGACTTGGGCTTTCTTCCAATACTATGTTGAGTAAAACCGGTAAGAATGAATATCCTTGTATTGTTCCTGATCTTCCTGGAGTATACAGTTAGCCTGAGTTCTCATATATGGTATTGATTATATGTTCCTTCAATCTTCACTCTTGAGTTTTAACCAGGTGTTGTATTTTGGCAAATGCTTTTTCTGCATCTATTAAGATATCATGTGATTTTTATCCAGTTTGTTAATTTGGTATAGCATTTTGATTTGTGACTTTTGAACCACCCTTGCATACTTGTATGAATTAAATCCCTCTTAATGGTTGATGATGATCCTTTTAATGTATTCTTCCATTTCATTTACTGAAATCAAGGATGTTTGAATCTGTGTTCATCAAGAATATGGACCTGTATGGGGCATCTGAGTAGCTCAGTTGGTTCAGTGTCTGCCTCTTGATTTTTGGCTCAGGTCTTGACCTTAGGGTCCTGAGACTAGCCCCACATGGGGCTCCATGCTCAAAAAGGAGTCTGCTTGAAATTCTCTCCCACCCACTGTACCTTCCCACACCCCAAATAAACCAATCAATCTTGGGTGGAGGGAAAAGGATATTGACCTGTAAACTTTTGCTTGTATTTTGATTTTGTAGTAAGGTAGTGATGACCTTATTGAACGAATTTGGAAGCATCCTTCCTCTCTCTCTCCTTTTTTTACCTTTGCTGCAATAGTTTGAGAAGCATAGGTTTTATCACTTCTTTAAATGTTTAATTTAAACAAACATTTAATTTAAACATCACTAGTGAAGCCATGTGGTCATGAATTTTCGTTTGCTGGAATTTTTGTTCGCTAATTCAATTTTGTGAATAGTTAACAGTCTGTTCAGATTTCCTATTTCTTCTTGATTCATTATTGGAAGGTTTATGTTTCTAAGCATTTATGCATTTATTTTAGGTTGTTCAGCCCTTTGACATATTTTTTTCATAATCTCTTATAATGCTCTTTGTATTTCTGTGGTATCATTGGGTCTATATCCTATATCTGATTTTGGGTCCTATCTTTTTCTTGGTGATCTGGTTAAAGGCTTATTTCCCTTTTCCGAAGCCAGTGCTTTGGTTTACTGACCTTTTCAATTTTTTTTTTTAATATTCTTCATTTTTCTGGTCTTATTTTTATTTTATTTTATTTTATTTTTATTTTTATTCATCCAGTTACCCTATCTATGTCTTTTGATTAAAGTCTGATCTTTATTATTGTATTCCTTCCAACATTGGACTTTGTTTGTTCTTTTTAGCCCAGTTTGGTATAAGTTTAGATTGTACCTTTTCTTGTTTCTTGAGGCTGGCCCGTATCATTATAAACTTTTCTCTTAGAATTGCTTTTGATGCATCCCCCAAACACTATTTTCTCCTATACTTTTTGATTTCCTCTTTGGTCGTTGAAGAACATATTGAGTTAGCGTCCATATTTGTGTGTTTTTTTCCCCCCAGTTTGTTTTGTAAATTCTAGTTGTATAAGTTCTACCACTGTGTTGAGCAAGATGGTTGTTATTTCAATCTTAAGCATTTTGAAACTTGTTTTAGGCCTAACTTGTTTTCTATCCTGGAAAATGTCCATGTTCATTTGAAAAGAATGTATGATCTATTTTGGGATTTGGTGTTCCATATATATGTGGTCTAATGTGTCATTCACAGCTACTTATTCTTTATCGGTTTTCTATCTGGTGATATGTTTATTGATGTAAGTGGGGTGAAGTTCCCTACTATTATTGTATTGTCAATATCTCTCGGTCTTTTGATATTTGCTTTATATATTTAGGTGCTCTGATATTGGGTGCATAAATATTCACTATATCTTCTTGTTAGCTTGATTCCTTTATATTATGTAATGTCCTTTGTCTCTTGTGAATCTCTTTTAGTGTCTATTTTGTCTGAAATTAAGAATGCTACCCCGGCTTTTTTTCTTTTTTTTTTTCCTTTCACTGACATGGAAATTCTTTTTATCCCTTCACTTTGTGTCTTTAGGTCTTAAGTGAGACTCTCGCTTGCAACATATAGATTGGTCTTATTTTTATTCATCCAGTTACCCTATCTATGTCTTTTGATTAAAGTAATTATTAATCATTATGCACTTCATTGTTTTCTGGTACTTTTTGGTAACTTTTTTTCCCTTATGATCTCATGACTCTATGTATTACAGGTTTTTTGTTTTTGATTTCTGGGTGGTTACCATGAGTTTCATCTATAGCATGATATGTGTATAGCAGCCTATAGTAAATTTTTTCTGTCTAATTTCAAACACATTACAACACTGCAACGCCTCATTCACATTTCCTTACACATTTTCCATGTGTATCTATTGTAGTAGATATAATTGATTGTATGTTATCTTTTGTTATCTTTTAAAGTTCCTACTTGCTTACTCTGCTCTTACCACCCTAATTTTTTCCTATTATAATTTTCTTTTGATTATAATGATTTTTTCTGCTTAAAGAAGTTTTTATAAGGCCAGTTTAATGCTGATGAACTTAATTTTTCTTCATCTTGGAAACTAGCTCTCCTTCAGTTATGAATAATATACTTCCTGGGTTCAGTATTCTTGGTTGTAGGTTTTTGTTCATTTTTTCTTTCAGGACATATTATGTTCCTCCCATGGGCCTGAAAAGTTTATGCTGAAAAATTAGCAGATAGATGTATGGGTTTCCTTTGTATATAACTAGTTGCTTTTCTCTTGCTGCTTTTGAGATCCTCTTTTTAATTTTTGACAATTTGTTATGTGCCTTGCTGTGGACTTTCTCATCTTTATCCTTTCTAGGCCTTCTGTGTTCTTCTAAGACCCTCTTCCCCTCCCCGTCTCCCACAGTTTAAGGAAGTTGTCTGCCTCTTTTGCCTTCAAGGACCCATATAATGTGAAGGTCAGTATGCTTGATGTTGTCTCAGAGGTCCATTAGTATAACCTCATTTTTAAAAAATCCTGTGTTTTTGTAGTTCAGCTTGGATGAATTTCCACTTCCCTGTCTTCTAGATTGTAGATCCATTCCTGTGCATCCACTAATCTACTGTTAATTCCCTCCAGTGTATTTTCATTTTAGTTATGGTATTCTTCAACACTGAATGGTTCTTTTTTTTTTATATTTCCTATTACTTTGTTGAAGTTCTCACAGAGTTTATCCAATCTTCTCTCATAACCATTACACTGAACTCTTTATCAGGTAGACTGCTTATCTCTACTTCATTTAGCTTATTCTAAAGTTTTGTTCCTTTGTTTGGAATATATACCTCTGACTCCTCATTTTGCCTGTTTTCTATTTGTTTCTGTTTGTTAGGTAGGACGGCTCTGTCTCTGTCTTGAAAGTAATGGCGTTATGTAGGAGGTATCCTGTGGGGCCCAGTAGCACAACCCCTGCTGGTCATTAAAACCATGTGCTCCAGAGTATCCCCTGTGCAAGCTGTATACAACCTCCTGTTGTCACATATATGTTGATGGACAGGTTTGACCCATCTTCCTGATTCAAGACTCCCTTTGGTGTGATACCAGTGCTCCTAGCATGATGGCTACCTTCTAGGAATGCTGATCCCAGATGAGGTTGCCCACTATGTATAGTGGGGCTTGAGACACTTTGGAGAGGAATAAGCTGTGGTGGGTGAAGAAGATAGACTGAAAGATGTGAGGAAAACTTATGCTTTCATAAGTTAACCATGCACCAGTTGCCTTTAAAATTCTTTCTTTATTGTTGATCTTTGCCAGTTTCATTATTAGTTTGTCTTGGTAAAGTTCTTTGTGCACTGAAATAATACAGTATTCAATTAGCTTTGTGAAATTTTCCAGTTCTTGTCCCAAGTTTGGGAAGTTCTGAGATAACATTACTTTAAAGAATTTATTTATTTGACAGAGTGAGAGAGCACAAGCAGTGGAAGCAGCAGGAGGAGGAAGAAGCAGGCTCCCCTCTGAGTGGGGAGCCTGATGTGGGGCTGGATCCCAGGACCTTGGGATCATGACTTAGATGCTTAACCAAGTGAACCACCCAGGCAGGCACCCCGTAATATTCTTTTATTTCGTATCTATTATTCTTATATCAGTTTTTTTTAATAGAGTTTAAAAGTGAAGAAACTTTAAATATTTTAAAGTTCCACCTGAACCATTTCTACATTCTTATTTTCCAGATTATGTATTCTCTCTTCCATTTGATCTGCTCTGTTTTCAGTAGTTTATAATGCATTCTTCATCTATTTTGAGTTCTTCAGTTCCAGAATTTAATTTTATTCATGAGTTCATTGAATTGGTTTTCTGAATTTTCTTTGAGCTTGTTGAGTTTCTTCATAAGAGCTAGTCTGAAATCTTTGCAAGTTATATCCCAATATTCCTTGTCTCCGAGTTTGGTTACTGGAGAATTCATTTTCTTTTTGTGATACCATATTGCCGTGCTTCTTCATAGCATTTGATGGATATACCACATTGTTACATTTGAAGTAGCGAACGTTTGTTTTCACAGAGATGAGACTTTGTTTACTTAGAATTCTACAGCTGACCCTTGACTAAAGCCCTGGCTTGGGGTGCTAACCTCTTGTACATTCAGAAATTTGTGCCTAACCTTAGAGTCTACTTAAATACTTAGGCTGCTGTTGACAGGAAGCCTTGTAAACTATTTAAAGTCAATGAAAACATATATGTATTATATGCCTTAAATTAAAATACTGTACTGCATCAAAAAACTCCACAACAACAACAACAACAAAACATCTACAATTTGCTGAGCACAAATAGTTCAAGGGCCAACTGTCATTACCGGCCCGTTGGACTGGTAGAATCATTCTTTCATTTTCCATAAGGTGGCACTATAGCATAAGTTTTTGGTTTCTTCTACCAAAGCTGACTTGCCCCACTGCCCCTGCTCCCTAAGCTGGCATAAAATTCTATCATCACAGTCTGGAGAATTGTGTGCTTAGCACTTCAGGGCTCTGTATGATTATTCCTGTGTTTGGGCATATATATTGCATTTCAATACGTGCTTCATTTCTTACACTTAAGTCCAGTCATTTTGTATGCAAGTGATTGAATTCCTGTAAGTGGAATGTGTCTGTGTCTCTGTAAAGAACAGAATTGAAGTTGCCATCAGCCAACCCATGTCCTCTTCCCAGTCATTCAGTTAAGGTGTTGTTATATCCTTGCTCTGGGCATGATGCTTGGCTGGTAGTTTGGAAGTAGACATGCCATGTCAAGCTTAAAGACCAAACAGGGACAGGGAGAAGATTCAATCCAGTCTTAGTGCACTCTAGAAGCAAAATCACCTGTGTCATACCCCACTAAGTAAATACAAGTTCTTCATTCAGGGTTTTTGCTTGAAACTGTCTAAAGACAACCAACTTCCAGATATTCCCTCCTTCAAAGAGATTTATAGCTATGTTTCTACGTAAGCCATCTCCTCCCTATAGATCAAAACTAACCCTAAATGGATTTTGCTCTTGCAATGGTTGTGTTACAAAAATGTTATGATAGGTTAAATAGTAGAATATTCCTTTAAAAAGATTAATCTTCATTATCAGGTCTATTACGCCTGAAGAATTTATGAATACTCTGTATTGTTCATTAGTGCTGTGTAAAAATAAATAAAATACTGAAAATGTCAATTACACATAAAGTAAGAGATTTTATGGACGGCTCAATAATGCATTATTAAAGTAATGGTGAAACATTAACTCTTTAACCATAACAGAGAGAAAGATCAAATGTTTCCTTGCAGAGTCACAACCTAATGGTGGTTCAATATTTCATGTAGTATGGCTACAGGCAAGTGGAATGCTTGAACTGAAACCCTGTCCTGCTGCGAAAACTGACAGTGGAGGATGCAGAGACAGCATTAAAGGCCACACCATGTTGGTATATTAGTGGCCAAATGGCCAATGCTTCCAGGATACAGAGCTGTCTGCCTCTTAAACTGACCCTTAGGCAGCTGGGAACTCTACTGGAGAGTTCTATGCTCTTTGCTGGAATTATTAGCCTTTGCACAGACTAGCTAAAGCCAGATGGCTTTTCTAAATGGAAACCGTAATATTGGAAATTAATTCTTTTTAAATAAATTTTGCTTTAGCATCAAGCTACAAATAAATTCAACAACTTAATTCTAACCTTGCATGGTAACTTTATAGTTATTATTTTTTGTGATCTCAAAGAACTTTGAGTTTATCTCTTTTCCTTAAGTCTCTGTTATTATAAGGTATCTAATTGTCATTATGATGATGATGATTAGCATGGAAATAGATTCCTTTTCATTTCTCAGCAACTCAGTTCTGTCTTTAGCATGACAGATGTCTCTACCACACACAAGAGTCCCCCAGGGTCTTGGCCCTTGTGGTGGGCAGTTCCATATGAGCTCAACGCCGTCAGCATGCACCTGCAGCTGTTCCATTTTTCTTTTCACATCCTAACACAGTTCCTAGGGCTCATCAGGCCTGTATAGAGGTGCAGCCTGGAAGACACAGTTGGGGGAGGGAGAGGACCTTCCCAGGGCACCTTAACCAATGGAGAATAGAAGCTGGTGGGGGGGGGGGGAATGCCTCAGTTTTCCATCTACTGAGAGCACAGTTTTGGTGGTCATGTTGTATACTTCTCAGAAATATCAAAGGGATGTAGCCATATAGCACGGGCTAAGAAACACTCATACCATATCTCCTTCCTCTTTCTCATTCACCTTGTTCATCCAACTCTGCCGGAAATTACCTGCCAACAAAGTACCCACATTGAACTTCTCAGCATCTGAGAACCCCCCAAGCAGTAGCCCCACTCACTATCGATAACATTTTAACTTGTGTAACATAGATGCTTGGTATTTATTCTCTTGTCTACATTACATTCCTTTTACAAAATAGGAAATTCTAGTTCAGGTTTGAGTAATCTGAATCATACACACAATTTCTCACCTGGTGATAAATATTTTCCAGTAGTGCTTCATCAATTATTTTACCAGTCAGTCCTCTGGGGAACTTTCTCTTTTTTCATTGCAAAACAGTGTAAACAATGAAAATTCAAGCATCCATGTGAAACAAATGTCTTATGAAAATGACAATGGATGCTAAAACTGGGCTTATGGTCGTACAAGTCATATTGAATAAATCCCATATCTATTCCACTGAAGTAAGAGACCGTATCATTGATCATTTTTTTATTCATTACTAAGTTGACAGCATAGAACTTATCCTTCTATTACTTATATAGAAAACTGGTGCCTTATAAAAATATTTAGAAATAAGTATGTGAAACCAGTATGCCAGGGATATTTCACATTTCTCCTGAAACAGGAGGAATCTTCAAAAATATCCACCCAGCACCCAATTATAATTAAAAGGCAATTAAAATGTTTAAAATTATTTGAGAAGCACCCATCTCCAACAAAAAGGTTCACTACAAAGCACAATAAAACCTAACATCTTGCTCTAATTTTCCTCTCCGACAGGGTCAAGCTCCCTTAACCCTATATTCACACAGGTATTAAGCCCCTCAAGTTCTAACCCTAACAATACTGGTAAAACACAGCCTATAGCAGTACCTGGAGGCTTTCCTTACTCTTCTGTTTTCTGGAACCGTTTGGGAAGAGCAGGTATGAGATCTTTAAGTGTTTGGTAGAACTTGCCTGTGAATCCATCTAGTTCTGGACTTGTTTTGGCAGTTTTCAGATTACCAATTCCACTTTGTTACTAGTACTTGTCTATTCAGATTCTGTATAAAATAGAAGAGAAAGAACTACTACCAAATTCATTCTAAAACCCAGGAGTACATGGATTATCAAAAACAGAAAAGAAAACTACTGTTATCTCTGTTGAGTATAGATGTAAAAACCATCGATAAAATATTAGCAAAACAGATTTAAAAAGCATCATTCATCATGATCAAAAAGGACTCATTCCAGGGATTCAAAGACCGATTAAGATCTGCAAATCCATGGACAAGAAAAACCACACTAACAGAATCAAAGATGAAAATGATGTGATTATCTCGATAGGTGCAGAAAAAGCATTTGACAAAATTCAACATCCATTCATAATAACAACTGTAAACCATGTGTTAAAGGGAAAATACCTCAACATAATAAAGGCCATACATGAGTAGCCCACAGCTAACATCATACTCATTCGGGGAAAACTGAGAGCTTTTCCTGTAGGATCATGAACAAGACAAGGATCACCACTCTTGACACCTTTATTCAACATGGCGCTGAATGTGCTAGCTGCAGCAATCAGACAATTGAAATAAATAAGTAGCATCTATCTTGGTAAAGAACTGAAACTGTTACTATTTGCAGATGACAAGATAAGAGACATAGAAAATCCTAAAGACTCCACAAAAAAAAAAAAAAAACATATTAAAGTAATAAATTCAGTAAAGTTGCAGAATACAAATATCTAGAAACCAGTAGTATTTCTATACACTAATAACAATCTTTTCAATTGCACCAAAAGGAATAAAATACTTTGGAATAGACAACCAAACGGACAAAATAACCACATTCTGGAAAACCACAAATACAAACAAATGGAAAGATAGCCCATGCTCATGAATTGGAGGAACTAATACTGTTAAAATATTCATATTACTCAAAGCAATCGATAGGTTCAATGCAATCCCTATCAAAATACCAACAGAAATTTTCACAAAACTAAAATAATCCTAAATTTGTATGGAACCACAGAAGACCCTGAGTAGACAAAGCAATTCTAAGACGAATGAAGTTGGAGATATAACAACTCCAGATTTCAAGATATATCACAAAACTAGTAATCACAACAGTATAGCACTGGCTCAAAAATAAACATAAAGAACGATAGAACAGAATACGGACCCCAGAAGTAAACCCACATTTACATGGTCAGTTAATCTACAACAAAGGAGGTAAGAATATATAATTGTAAAAAAGATAATCTCTTCAATAAATGCTGCTGGGAAAAGTGGATGGCTACATGCAAAGCAATGAAACTTTACCACCATTCACAAACACAAAATGGATTTATGACCTTATGTTGCAACCTGAAAGCAGAAAGATCCTAGCACAGAACACAGGCAATAATTTCTCTGGCATTGACATTTTTCTAGTTATGTCTCCAAAGGCAAGGGAAACACAAACAAACAAAAAAACTTATCAGACTGCATCAAAATAAAAAGCTCTTGCACAGCAAAGGAAGAAACCACCAAAACAAAATGACAACCTACTGAAGGAAAGAAGTTATTTACAAATGATATATCTGATGAAGGATTAATATCCGAAATATATAAAGAACTTATACAAATCAAGAACCCCGCCAAAATCAATTAAAATAATGGGCAGAGGACCTGAATAGACATTCTCCAAAGATGTACAGATATGTCAACAAACACATGAAAAGATGCTCAACATCACTCACCACCAGGTATATGCAAATCAAAACCACAACGATATCCTGTCATACCTGTCTGAAAGTCTAAAATCAAGAAAACAAACAAGTTGGCAAGAATGTAGAGAAACAGGAATTCTCTTTCACTGTTGGTGGGAATGTAAATTGGTTCAGCCACTGTGGAAAAGAGTCTAGAGGTTCCTCAAAAGATTAAAAACATCAGGACACTGCCAGTTAAGCTTCCGACTCTTGATGTTGGCTGCTGTAATTTCAGTGTCCTGGGCCTGAGCCCTGTGCCAGACTCCACACCCAGCAGGGAATCTCTTTCAGGATTCTCTCCCACCTCTGCCTCTCCTCTTACCCTTTCTCACTCCCTCTAAAATAAATAAATCTTTAAAAAATTAAAAATAGCAATACCATATGATCCAGTACTTCTCCTGTTGGGTATTTACCCAGGAAAAATAAAAACACAAACTGGAGAAGATAGATGCACCTCTATGTTGATTGCAGATTTACAATCGTTAAGACATGGAACTAACCATAGATAAACAAATCATTAAGGAAAATGTGTGTGTGTTTGTGTATGTAAATTATATAATGGAATATTACACAGCTATAAAATAGGTTGATATCATGCCATTTGAGGCAACAGGAATGGACTTAAAGGGACTGTGATAAGTGAAATAAGTCAGACTGAGAAAGACAAATACCATATGACTGCATTCATAAATGAAATCTTTAAAAAATGAATAAATAAATTGGTGGTTGTCAGAAGTGAGAAGGTTGGGCAAAATGGGTAAAGAAGGGAGGGAGATACAGTCCTTCAGTATGGGATGAGTAAGTCTTGGGAATAAACAGCAGAGTATGAGCAGCAAGGTCAGTGACATTGTAACAGGGATGAATTGGAGCAGGTGGGTGCTGTACTTGTGGTGAACATAGCATATGTATAAACTTGTCAAATCACTACATTGTACACCTGAAACTAATGTAATAATGTGCTTCACCAATACTCAAAAACAAGAAAACTCACTGAGATCACCTTACACCTGTTAGCATGGCTAGTATGAGAAAGAGAAGAAATGACAAATGCAGACAAGTATATGGAGAAAAAGGAAGGCACCTACACTATTGGTAGGAATTTAAATTCATGTAGTCACTGCAGAAAAAAGTATGAAGGTTCCTCAAAAGATTGAAAAGATATATGCAGCCCTATATTCAGTGAAACACGTTTTAGAATAGGCAATATATGGAAACAACCAAATAACTATTGATAGGTGAATGGGTGAAGAAGGTGTGTGTGTGTGTGTGTGTGTGTGTGTAATGGAATATTACTCAGCTATAGAAAAGAATGATCTCTTGCCCTTTGTGGCAACGTGGACAGACCTAGAATGTATTAAGCTAAGTAAATCAGAGAAAGACAGATTCCCTAGGATTTCACTTCTGTGGGGAATCTAAAAAAGAAAAGAAATGCACAAACAGAATATATGTAGTGCAAGAAATACAGAGAAGAAACTGATGGGTACTAGAGGGGAAAGGGTAGGGGAATGGGCAAAAAAATTGAAGGACAGTAGGAGATATAGGCTTCCAGTTATGGAATGAGTTAGTCATAGGGTGAAAGGTACAGCATAAGGAATATCATCAATGGTATTGTAGTAACACTGTCTGGTGCCCAATGGTAACCATACTTGTGGGAAGCATGATATAACTATAGACATATTGAATCACTATCTGAGACTAATGTAACATTGTATATAAACTATACTTCAGTACGTAAGGGACTTGTAGTCTGCATTTTTATTTTTTATTATTTTCATAAATACATATAGAACATACTATGTTTCCTGGACCTTTTAAAATTGATTTTTAAAGATTTTATTTATTTATTTGACAGAGAGAGATCACAAGCAGGCAGAGAGGCAGGCAGGGAGAGAGGAAGGGAAGCAGACTCCCTGCTGAGCAGAGAGCCCGATGCAGGGCTCGATCCCAGGACCCTGAGATCATGACCCAAGCTGAAGGCAGAGGCTTAATCCACTGAGCCACCCAGGTGCCCCTCCTGGACTGTTTTAAACACTCTACGTATATTAACTCAGTAAGGCTAATAGTAATCCTGAAGGAATGGCATTCATTATTCACTGCAAATTATCTGTCATTGACTAATCTCTACATGCCCTAAGAATCTCTGTTTGCTCTTTGCTTTCCTATTCAGTCCTTATTGCTAAGTTCACGTCTGGGATAGTTTCCAGTTTTCATGATCAGGACACTCTCCAACAATTCCACTCTTTTAATAATTCTGCCACTTTATCACGAGTTACTTCCATACCTCTTCCCACTTGGTCATGAAACACAGAGAAAAGGGAAACAAAACTGATAGTAATATACTTGTTGATCTATGGGACCAAGTCAAGTGATGTAATATACAGATAATATGAATCCACAGAGGTGTAAAAGGACATGGGGAAAAAATAAAAACAAAACAAAACACTCGAAAGATAATGGCTGAAAAATTATCAGTCTTGATGTAAAATAAAAACCTACAGATCTTAGAAGGCTTAACCAACACCAACCTGAAGGAACACAAAGAAAACCACGCCAAGTCACTCCATACTCACACTTCTGAAAACCAAGTATTAAAAGGGAATTCTAAAGCATCCAAAATTAAATGATACATAGTGTCCAAAGGAACACTAGGCTCATTTTCAGAAGATAAACTGTTCAGTCCAGAAGATAGTAGAGCAGTATCTTCAAAGTCCAGAGACAAACATTCATTAAGAATTTTATACCCAGCGAAAATGTTAAAAAAAATCTTAAGATCCATTGCCAGCAGATATACAGTGTAAGAAATATTTTGAAAATTTAGATAGGCAGAAGAAAAAAAATGCAATATAGACTTACAAGTAGGAATGAAGAGCTGTTGAAACAGTAAATATATATTTCTTATTTTAACCACTTTGAGATAGCTCACTACAAAATAATTCTTTAAAGCAAAATTGAAATTAATGTAGTTTAGTGTTCACAATGTATGTACAATAAAATATGACAACATATAGGAAATGAGTAGGTAAATGGAGGCATAGGATTGTGTTTTCCTTACATTCTACATGAACCATGATTTGAAGGTAGGATGTATAGTGTAAGAATATGTATAGTGTAAGAATATAGTGTAAGAATATGTAGCAACCAATAAGCTATAATAACAATGACTAAGTTTTAGCTAATAACTGTGTAAATAAAATGTAACATATTTAAAAATTCATTAATCCATTAAAGGGCAGCAAGAAGGGAAAAAAAATGAAAAAGGAAAAAAAAATGGAAACAAATGGTAACCTAGTCTTTTGAAACCTAGACATATTAATATATATATGATACAGTGGTCTAAAATCCCCAAATAAACAGAAAATCTATGAGTGAGATCTATTAGCAAATCTACATTAATATAGATACATTAATATTAAAAGCAGTTAAAAAAGATAAAATATGTATGTAAATTGAGCATTACTCAAAGCTGAAATTAATATCAGATAAAAAAAATTTAGAACAAGGTATTTTCCAGAAATAGTGGTGGACAACATATAGTAACAAACCAGTCAACTTATTAAAAGGAAATGAAGTAATATTAAATATTACGTATATTAAAAATAGACCTTCAGGATAAATGAAGCAAAAACTGATTTGAAAGTGAAATCTACAATTAGGTAGATTTCAACAATTACAGTTGGAAATTAATCATCTCATTAACAGAAGTAGATATAAATTAGTAAGGGTATGGAAACTTCATCAACCCCCTTAACTAAATTGACCTAATTGTTATTTTTTAGTTGCTCCTCCAAGGACAGAAATATACACACCCTTTTCAGGTGCACACAGAACTTTTACCAAGTTACTCTATATTCTGGGTCATTAAAAGATGGCTTAATAAATTTTTAAAGTTTAAAATTATACTCCTTAATCACATAGGAATTAGACTAGAAATTGACAGAAGATTATGGAAAATCTCCAAATATTTGGAAATTAAACAATTTGCTTCTAAATAACCCACAGGTCAAAATGGGTACCACAGGGGCGCCTGGGTGGCTCAGTGGGTTAAAGCCTCTGCCTTTGGCTCAGGTCATGATCTCAGGGTCCTGGGATCGAGTCCCGCATCGGGCTCTCTGCTCAGCAGGGAGCCTGCTTCCTCCTCTCTCTCTGCCTGCCCCTCTGCCTACTTGTGATCTCTGTCTGTCAAATAAATTTTTTTTAAAAATTAAAAAAAATAGGTATCACAAGGATAAATACAAAAACATTTTGAACTATGTGAAATTGGAAACACAAAGCTTGTTACAAAATTCTGACAAATCAAATACTGCAAGTTAAAAAAACTCATAGTATATCATGACCAAGTGGGGTCTGTCCCAGGAAAACAAAACTGGTTCAAAATTAGAAAATTTATGCAATTCATGGTATTAATAGATTGAAAATTTTAAAAAAACATTAAAATAAAAAACATTAAAATAAAAAAATTAAAATTAAAAAACATTATATCAATAGATGGGGGGCAAGGTTTGTGACAAATAGCCAATACCTTTTTATGATACAGAGTCTCATTTCTCTGGTTACTGAAGGAAACTTCCCCAACCCAATACAGGGCACCTAAAGAAAATTTATAGTTAATTTCTTAATGATGAAAGCGTATATACATTTTTCATAAGGCCAGTAACAAGGCAACAATGTCTACTTTTACAACTTGTATTCAAATTGTAGTGGAGTTACTGGCTAGTGCCGGGTCAAGAGAATAAATAAAGATGTCTTTATTTATATGATGTCATCACCACTGTAGAATTTAAAATAAATCTATACAAACCTAACAGGACAAGTAAGGTAATAAGCTGCCTAGGGCAAGGCCAAAATTTAAATCAATACCAGCAATGAATTAGAAAATGAAATTTGAAACCTATACTATTTATAATAACATCAAAATATGAAATACTTAGAAATATATACTTTTTTAAATGGGCAGGACTGTGTGCTCAAACTCTAAAACATATCCAAGGGAAATTATAAATGGGTTAAACAGAGAGAGAGATCAGAAGATTATGTATATTTGTTTGTTTGTTTGTTTGTTTTTTGAGAGAGAGCCTATGCAGAAGCATGAAGGTTCAGAAGGAGGGGCCGAGGGAGAGGGAAAGAGACAGTCTTCAGGAGGCTCCAAGCCCAGGGGGCGCCTGACACAGGGCTTGCTCTCCCAACCCTGCGATCCTGACCTGAGCTGAAATCAAGAGTTGGACGTTTAAGGGACGGAGCCACCCAGGTGCCCCAGAAGATTTTCCGTATATATATAACTTTTTATGTTCAGTTAGCCAACATACAGTACATCATTAGTTTTCGATGTAGTGTTCCATGATTCATTAGTTATGTATAACAACCCAGCTGATCACAACAGAAGTTCTCTTTTTAAGATTCTATTGGAGAGGGAGAGAGAGCACACAAGTGGGTGGAGAGGCAGGGACCCGATGCGGGGCTCAATCCTGGGACCCGGGGATCATGTCCTGAGCCGAAGGCAGATGCTTAACCCGCTGAGCCACCCAAGTACCCTCAGAAGTTGCACTTCTGATTATATACATCTTCTACCTATAAACACAATTTTCTAAAGTAAGTATGTAGCTTTTTCCATCTATCATGGTCAAATTAGTGAAGGTTATTTTTTAAACTATCATTTTTAAATGCTTTGTTTTTCGTGGGTAGTTTAGACAAGGCACTTCATGTTTTCTGAGTTTCAAATTAAACATTTTATAATGAGAGATTATGGATTCCTCGATCTGGGTCTCTAGCCCTTCATATTGGATTTGGGGTAAACAATGTTTCACTAGCAATGGCAAGGCTCCTTGCTTACCACGGTAACATAGAGGCAGAAGCCAGTGAGAGCCCGATGTGGGAAAGAAAATTAGAAAACAAAATTTAAAGGACTGACTTCAGAAGCTATAACCAATTTGGACAACTATTTTGGCTTTAATGCATTTTAAGAAACCAACAACAGATCATCTGCGCATTTGTAAGAAAACAAATTACTTTGAAATTCCAATCAGATGCTAACGTCCTGAAGCATCTTTAATGTAGATCTTTTTACTTTCCACCCCTCAAAAAAGGAGCCCACCAATTTTATAGGAAAAATCCATGAATTTGTTGACATACCTGAGGATTCACACAGAGAAGTTTCAGAATTTAGAGCTAGTGTTCATTTGCTTGAAAATAAATGCTAGAGTTAGAATGCAGACTCTGATTAATACAGAGGTTAAAGGGATCTGACAGTATCAGAACTTACAGGGGAAAACCCACGAAGACCAGATCGGCGCTCCCATTGGTGACGCACAAAGGGCCCACACCGAGTTGCTAATACACCAGAGTACCTCGAACTTTATCACAGAAATAATGCTTTAATACATATTTTACAAAAGGTAATTATCCAGGCCACAGACTTCCTTTCTTGGCCTTCTTTTTGAAAGAGACAGATAATAATTTCAGGCTCACCCAATAGTACATAAATAGTACAAAAATGCCATGTGCCCTTCATCAAGATTCCCAAAATGTTAACATTTTAGCACATTTACTTTTCTGTCTACATATTCTTCTGAAATGGCTGAGAGCAAAAATGGGAATCTTTCATCACCACCAAATACTAATAGTCTCACTTTTTTGGGGGGTGGGGGGGTCCAGAATGTAATTCAGTCTCACATTCATGAGTTGCCATCTCTTATCGTCCTTAGTAAAAACCAACCAACAACAACAACAACAACAACAACAAATAAATAAATAAAAAATAAACCTGCTTTCGGTGCCCTTTGAAACTTTTCAAGAGTAAGGCCAGTTATTTTGTGGACTGTCCCTCAATTTGGGCTTGTCTATTTCCTTATAATTGGATTTTGGTCGTTTCTTTTCTTTTCTTTCCTTCCTTCTTTCTTTTTTTCTTTTTTTTTAGTAGCAATATAATTGGCATGGTGTCCTTCTCCATTAATTATTTAGGAGGTGTATGCTGATATATCTTATTACTGGTGATAATAAATCTGAACTCTCATTTAAGTGGTGTCTGGCAGGCATTACAATAAAAAAAGCACATACTGAGATCTGAATTTGTGTAAATATTTCATTTCCCATAATACTTTCACCTACTAATTTTAGCATCCACTGATAATTTTGCTACAAACAAGTACTGGGGAGCTTCTAAGATACATTCTGATATATCTCAGTCGACTATCTCGCAGCTATCAAGGAAAAAAAAAATACCTTCTGTACCCTTTATGTAACAAGTCTAAAGAGAGAACTAAAGTTCTTCAAAATGATTTTAGTATAAAAAATTAACCCCAAACAAAAATAAGTTAGCAGTTTTTAACTTTTATACATTCAGCATCAATTTCTTATATGTATTCTGACTCAAGACCCAAAAGAAACAGGCGTGTTTAAGGGGTGGCTATGTTGGGCGGGGGTGGGGAATGGTGGCCAAAAGAGGGACCCTTGTTTCTAGACAGACAACAGAAGCACTTTTGGGTGTGCTACAGAATTGCTGTGAATTTGAACACTATAGGTCAAGCAGTACATTAGAAATACCCTGGAATTCTCAGTTTCGAGAGCAGCCTTATCAAAGCTTTTCTATTCGGCACAGATGCCCTGCCTCGTGATACAGCGATGTACTATGACGACTTGTGATCTTTAACTCTGAGCAGTGTAGCTAGATTGGAAACTGTGTTCAAGTCCGTGTGCTGGGGAAGAGGGTATTTGTTACTCCAAATGCATTGCTAAACTGATTGTCCTACTTACGGATCCGCTTCAATTTCACTTTTTCTACTGTATGTAACTTGCATATCCCTTTTTAATTCCCACAGTCCTAATAAAGGATGTCAAATGATGCATTTATGCATTTTGTTGTTTCAACACTAAGTGAGATGAGGGAAGACACTTTGGGGATACTTGATAATAAGGACAACCATTCAACATAGTAATTTCCCACAATGGATGTGATAGGCTAATAAAACCCAGTGAAGATAGCATTAGGCACATTCTCGATCTTTTAATTAGAAATACCACTGACTATGACACCATGAAGTCAATATATTCCAGTTGCTTTCCTCGTACTTTACTATCGCTAGGTCTAAGTTATTCAAGTTTTATTTTGGTACCCCATGAAGCCATAATTTTGAGAGGCTACAGTAAGACCAACATCATAAAATTCTGCTACTATGCTACATTACGAATGATTTCACTTGGGATTTTAGGTGAATGCTTTGTTAGAATGCCCTGTGATGCTGGGTGAGAAGACGATGTTGTGAGGCTGTTTGGAGGCATTCTAACATCATCATCAGCTGTTGGTCTTTGCATTAGCTACATCATTTTCTGAAAAAAAAGTTTTGGTTGAGGAATTGCATTAAATTTACACTTTTCCTTGTTTATGTGGAAAAGAGAAGAGAGTGAATCATAGTACAGAGTTTGTGTACATCCATCCTGTTGTATGTAAGGGTTAGCTACATCATTTAAAAAAAAAAAGTATTTGTCCTAGAAATAAAAATATATGTTTATAAAAAATAAAAAATTTTTAAAAAAGTATTTGGAAAAAAAATCTCAAATTCTAGTCAAATTCTGTTGGCATGTGTAGTTCAAGGGTCTGTTTCAATTCTTTTTCAACTGAGTATTTTCTTCATGAATTGTCAAATACTTAACTGAGTAGGCATCCCTGGAAACTCACTGCTTGGAGAAAAGGCCAATTAACTCATGTACATTTAAATCGAAACTCCTTCCAGCCAGGTGCCTCAAGTATGCATTTGATAGGAATTCAGTGTTTTAGGAAATCAATCTTCCTAGCTCGATGGACAGAAATACTCAATTTGAAAATTTTGGTAAGTCATAAAATTATTTGAAAATAATTATCAATTTATATAATAATAATCAATTTATATAATAAAGATATGGATGAAGAATTATAGTTGAAATAGGACATTTTATAGCTTCTGATTAAAATATTAGTTTTGGGACTTAGTCATTCAGCTAGACCCAAGCTTATTATTTAATTAAAATATATAGTATTTTTATTTTTAAGTGTATATTAATATAATATTTTAATACCACTATTACTAGTACTATTACTAATATATTTTTATTCTTACTATTTTTAAATTTTTATTTTTATTATCAATTTTACTATTTTTACAGATATATTTTTCGAAATCCCTGAAATAGGGAACATAAAGACAAAACTTAAAATTACATATGGGGGCGGCCTGGGTGGCTCAGTGGGTTAAGCCTCTGCCTTCGGCTCAGGTCGTGATCCCAGGATCCTGGGATCCAGCCCCACATCGGGCTCTCTGCTCAGCGGGGAGTCTGCTTCCCTTCCTCTCTCTGCCTGCCTCTCTGCCTACTTGATCTCTGTCAAATATTTTTTTAAAAAATCTTTAAAATTACATGTCAGTTATCAATATTGTGACTTATGTATATACATACAAACATACACACACAGACACAAAACTCCTTCCCACACACTAGGACACAAATTGAAATTTCACTAAATCTACTGAATGTTTTGTTTCAAATTATATTTTTCCCCTCTTAACAATCTACATATTATAAATATTGACATTATTTGATATTTTTCAGAATAGCTTTCTCTTATAATTGCTAACATACTTATATAAAAATACAGATTTTTAAAAATATTAAAGTTATTTATTATCCTAAAATGGCCATCATTAATATTCTAGAGTTTTTTTACTTCTATATGTAAAATCATAATTTTTTTTTCCTCTATTTTAATATGTGGGGGCAGAACTTTTCAACAATCATACTCAAAATACTGCATGGTTAAAAGAGAATATCAGTAACTTGTAATGTAAAACAAACTGGGCACAGGTTACCTGAATTTAGATGTTATTTACAAATCTACAGGTCTCCAGTTTTTAGATTTGAAACAAGGTTTTTAAGACTTTTTTCACAATGAACTACTTTAAATAAAAATCATAATTTTGTGTTGGGTTCCTATGTACAGACTGACATTCACAAACACTCCGGTTTATTCTCAATCAATAATCTCAACAATTTACACATCTTAGGAAATTTAGACTGTTGCCTCAACATTTACTATGTCAGAATAAACATCATTTCATCGTTAATACAAAACTTCCTTCCATGCCCTTGTAGCCCCCATGGGCATGAGTGTTATTTTTATGGAGCACACAAATATTACTGTGTTAGAGAATGGTAAACAAAAATTAATATATAGATAGATAGTTACCACATTTAATAATTCATTTATCTTCTGGAGAATTTTACTTTGTATAAAAGATACATTGTGCAACTATCTAACTAATGACAATATTTGGATTTATCTCAAGTTGATAGCAAAGGGACTCCATTTGGATACTCTCCTGAGATGAGAACAGTAATTGATATTAGGTCTCTGCCTGTTGTAGAGTGACAGCCAGTGCTCTAAAGCTGTCCAGCTGATGGCAGGACTGTAAAGAAAGCAGCCTAAGCTACCACCCGTCCAACGAAGCGAGGCAAGCAGCCACAGAGGATCCTGCCTGACCACAGCACAACACAGCTCTGGCGGCCCAGGGTCCGCCGCTGCTGTCCCAGTGCTGACTAAAAGAGCACAACCCATGGTGGTCCCAATCTCTAGAGTCACTCCCCACAGAACCTCTCCTGTTCTGCATACTAGTTGGGGCACTGTGCTCAATTTACTGTCTCCCAGCCAACAAACCCTTTAAGTTCATCCATTGGTTCAAGATTATATAAACTTGTGTGTCTCCCCAAAACACGAATGACCCAAGGAATTATTCCCTTGAACAGGTGATTTCTTTTCTTCAGCTAGAAGGAAATGTTACGTGGTCTGAAATTATATTTTTCTTGTACAGTCAGTCTTTTTAAGCACAAGCTTATTGACTGGATAGCAAAACGAAAGGGCACTGATGGGAAAGGCGAATGCACTGTCTTACTGACTCAGATTTTCCAAGAATCAGTAAAATACTCATTTTCACTTGATGTTCCATATAATTTACTTTCCAAAAAGGTTACATGTATGAACTTATGTAATCTTCTTAATGTGTTTGGAACTTAGAGAAGCATTTCTGTCAATTGTTTTATAATTATTAGGGGCTGGGTTTTTCACTTGGCAGTGTTGAAATTGGGACTGTGTCACGTAATATGGTCAAACAAAGTTACCTCATGATGAGTGACAAGAAATGAAATTTAATCGAGTTTCAGGGCTATTTAAACTATAGATCATAAAGATTCCTGTTGAAGGCACAATTCAAGTAAATAGTCTATGTGAGGCTCTTACTACATAAGAGTAAATCACATCTTAACTAATAATAACTTATATGATGTTTTAAGAAAGAAAGTAAGAGTATGTATGGATAAAATGTCTGTTATTAATGTATATAAAAATCTATGAAATAAAATAACCAGTTGTAACTGATAAATATTTTATGATCTGGAATATACTAAAATATAAAATGTGTTATCTCTGAGAACCTTTCATATAATTCCATTATTCTAATTTTTCAAATAATTCCCATTTCTCTTACTGGAGCTTTTACAATTTAGAGTAAAATAAGGGTCATATTCTAACATTTAAAATTCTTAATTCTGACAGAGGAAATGTGTGAATCAGCACAATTTTAAATGCTAGATATAAGCATATTATAATTATGAGCACAATTAAGAATGACTGAGGTTAGGTTTTGGAGTTGAATCTAGGTTGTCCTTGATTATACGTACACTGAGCTTAGATCTGGATGCCTGGTAAAGTTTTAGTAAATATTACTTCCATCTGTCTTCCACTCCCCTAATTATAATATTCTTCCTGGAGAATCCAAACAAATGCACTAACCCCTGAGTCAGTTATGAAATACCAGGTATGAAGTGTTGGCCTGGACCACCGGTTGGGCCTGATGACTTTCAACTGTTGTCTCATGACTGCAGTGAAGGTTGCACACACCTAGTCCTGCGGTATCACCTTCCCTTCAGTTTTTGAAAATACTTGCAAACTAATCAATTGCTCATTTTGAAAACCTGGAAAATTTTTTCATAAAGGTACTCTGCATTTGATGGATTTCTATTGACATCCATGTCTATTGACATGGATGAAAACTAGTGTAAGATCATTTCTCTTTCTCCTCTGTATTTGCATGTTAACTCTTGTAGCTACTATCTCACATACACTTTCAGGCATTAGAGCACAGGTTCAGTTGAACCACCAGTGATTGATTGAGAACACTTATCAATCAACTCTTCCACATTGATTAGCTTGGACTCCAATAGAATTAAGATTCTGGTCTACCCAAGAGTCTAGTTCATTATCTCTGTAATGTGATGAGACCATTTTCATCATGAAGTATGTTCATTTTATATCTGGACTTTTAGTTTTCAAAAACATGCCTTAAAAAAATAAAACTGTCCGTTTGGACAGCGTCGAGAGCACAGTAAACACTGCGGGTTCATATACTGTGGCTAATGTTGGTCTAAGATATTTCCCAACAGTGGCCTGTGAGTTCCTCGTACCCAAGACCTTGCTTTACTTTTCTTTGCATTTTTCACCTGCACACACCAGGCAGCCTCACAAAGGTACTGAAAAAAGCTTTGTTGAATGCAACAGATTGGGTCAGAACACAGTAGTACATCCTTCTTGGACTAATTGGTCCTAAGTAAAAGATCCAAATTATAAAAATAAAACTTCTGAGAAAGTGTATAAAGCCTCATAAATCTGACCTTCCTTTTTGCTTTAAGGACCTTTCCATCATTCTAATGCACAAAAAAGAACTACAGATCGGATGCGAAATACTTCTAAAAATAATTAACTTTTTGCGGAAATGTCTTGTACATAGGAACTACCATTCTCTTAACCAAAACAATATATTCTAAAAATCATACCAGCTCATGTCTTTTCTAAAGTATTGTGTGCTGTGCCTGGACTCTCGCCTCTTCTTTTCCTAAGACTCCCCAGACTTCTCTCCCTCCAAGAAGGTAGTGAGGAAGCGCAAGGCAAGTGCGCTGCTTTGCCTCACACACACACACATTCGGATATATTGCTTTTATGTATGTACTTTAGTGGGAACTAAATTGAAATGTCTCCTTAAACAGTTTAAAATTGTTCCAGTGATATAAAAATGCCTTTAGTTTGCAGAGAAGCACAGTTTAAAAGGGACTCCAAAAAATCCATTTTACATGCACTCACTCTAAATCTGATTTCATCTTTTTTTTTAATTAAGAGCTGAAGTGTGAAATTAATGGTTTCACCATAATGTTTTGTCTTAAATAAATTCATTATTACAGTTTGTAAAAATCCAAATATATGAGCCTGATGGTTAGGAGGAACATAGTGTTGTTTTTCTTTTCTGTTTAACAATGCATTTTACCATAATGTTTAAAATAAAATACCTTTCTGAATCTATGCACACGATTTATAAAATTTTGGGGATGTTAGAAAGCAAAAGTACAAAACTCATATACTCTTATTTTGAAGGGTTTTTTAAAATTTATTTTTGTTTGTTTTACTAGAAGTGTGTTCTCATTAGAATAAGAAATTCTAAAGCATTTTTGAATTTCACAAAATAGTGAATTCTACAAGAAATATTAAGGGGGGACTCTATAAAAGAAGAAAGAACCCAAGAATGTCATTGAACAGAAATTTATGAGGACAATCTATAGAAACAAGGACTTCACAGGAAACACGATGTCAATAAAAACTTATCTCTCAATAATCACTCTCAACATGAATGGCCTAATGCGCCCATAAAATGGCACAGGGTTGCAGATTGGATAAAACGACAGGAACCCATCCATATGTTGTCTGCAAGAGACCCATTTGGAACCTAAAGGTACCTCCCGACTGAAAGAGAAGGGGTGGAGAAGCATCTTTCATGGCAATGGTCCTCAAAAGAAGGTGGGGGTAGCAATTCTCATATCAGATAAATAAGATTTTAAACTAAAGACTGTAGTCAGAGATACAGAAGGACACTACATCATTCTTAAACGGTCTATCCACCAAGATGATCTAACAACTATAAATATTTATGCACCCAATTCAGGAGCAGCCAACTACAGAAGACAACTGTTAATCAAGATAAAGAATCATATTGATATGAATACAATAATAGTAAAGAGTCTTAACACACCACTCTCAGTTAACAGATCATCCAAGCAGAAAATCAATAAAGAAACAAGAGCATTGAATGACACATTGGACCAGATGGCCCTCATAGATATATACAGAACATTCTACCCTAAAACAACAGAATACTCATTCTTCTTAAGTGCACAAGAAACATTCTCCAGAACAGACCACATACTGGGTCACAATCAGGGCTCAACCGATTCCAAAAGATTGAGATTATTCCCTGCATATTCTCAGACCACAATGCTTTCAAACTGGAGCTTAACCACAAGAAAAAGTTTGGAAGGAATTCAAACACTTGGAAGCTAAAGACCACCTTGCTCAAGAATGTTTGATCAACCAGGAAATCAAAGAAGAACTTAAACAATTCATGGAAACTAATGAGAATGAAAACACTTCAGTCCCAAACCTATGGGATACAGCAAAGTCGGTCCTAAGGGGGAAACACATCGCCATCCAGGTCTCCCTCAAAAAATTTGAAAAATCCAGAATACATCCGCTCTCTTTACACCTTAAAATAGTGAATTCTAATAAAACTGTTTAAAAAAGAGAACACATGAATTACCTTATATTTACACTTAAAATTCAACATTTTTATGTCTGTTATTCATGCTTCATTACATCCCATTTTTTAAAGCCGTTAACATTAAAGTCCACCCTTAATGATTAATGTCCCTATAAGCTTATTGGACAGGCTTTTTGAGGATTCCTCAACAACATACAAAATGTCAGCATAAATGTTTGGTGAAAGAGGATATTGTTTATAGGCTTTTAACTAGCCACAGTACTAATTAAACTGCAATAAGCTGAACTTTAATTGTGTGGCTTGATTGATTTAATAAGGTTAACATCTGCCACTTCGCCTAGACTTAGTATCAAGGCCCTACATATCAAGGTCTTATTACCAAGCTTGAGCTGTGGTGGAAGAGCCAAATACCATTAGAAATGTCAATGTAGGCAGCGTATGTTGCAGATACAGTGTAACCCCCAAGTGGCTGTATTCTTTCATCTAGTAGTAACATAAACAGGGAAAGTGGCATCAGTAAAGATTTGTGCACATGATTAAGCGACGAAACTTCTTGAGAATTCCAATCAAGCTATTACCTTGGGAGGATTTTTCTCTCCTCCTCTTGATCCTTGGCTGGGAAGTAGTAGGGACCCGAGCTAGAGCCAAGATGACGCCTCCAGTTGTCCATCTGTTTCAGTGTCACTCCAGTGGTGCCCTTAGTACACCAGCCATAAAATCACCTAATTTCAAAACATTCTGGATTTCAGCCATTTAAACAGGCCTGTTTATAAGGAATCCCACCCCCAGATGAGATTAGAGTTGAAGAAGGAAGTCACTGTGTTCCTTTCGGCACCTCTAGATCTAAATCTGTACTAGTTTAATCTTTTAAATTTTTGTTCCCCAATTTACAGCTACAGTTAGATTCTGTGGTTTTTCTTCCTGTCTCCTTTTTCCCAAGCTCCTTGGAAACAAACACCACTTCTCCCTTTGCATCTCTGCATTCAAGATAATACAGTTATACGCTTCCATAGACCATCCCATTGTCCATTCTCTATTATGGACCCAACGAGCAGCCTCTCCTTGATCACCTGTTCTGTTGTGTGGATCCAGATTAAAGCCTTCAATGGCTTTATTCTTTTATGCTGCAGTTCTCTTACAAAAAAGTCATCTCTGTGGGGTAAAAAACCATCACACTGTACACATTTTTCACTAGCTGCTTTGTCCACATGGGACAATGGGTTTAGTCAGTTAAGGGGTAATTTCTCTTGACCTTCTTCTGAAAGAAGTCTATTAAATCAATCAATTCTAATTTGGTAAGAATGTGGTGGAGCATAGGTATCCATAATTTTTAAGAGTCACAACCTGATGAGTTTCTATGTTTAAAAAAACAAAACCAAACAGTGTCAAACATTTTTTTTTCCAGAGCCCCTGAATAAAGTCCGACATTCAAGTCAGAGCCAAAGAAATGAGGAGAAACCCACCCTTGGTTTACTTTTACTTCAAAAATCCTTTACATTTAAGAAAACCATTTATTTTAAATCCAAAATGCAGAATGTAGTCAGATCCTAACAAAATTTATTCTGAGACTCTCAACTTTGTCAGTGTTGTCTTAAATAAGTGTGAGTGGTGATGCTTTGAAAGTTTCAAAGATGTTTAGCTAAAATTATCTGTGGTAAATGGAACCATAATTCTTGACTTTTAAGATATATTTAAAGATGACGAAGATTAAAAACCTTATTCTAGTAATCATACTGCAGGGAAGATTTTCCATGGGGTAATTAGCACTCTGGCTAGTTAACATGTATAAATAGTGCACTACACTACTGGACATTTTTGCTGATATAAATTAGGTTATTGAGGACCTCAAGAAGTGAATCAATTGGTTTAAAAACACTATAATTTATTTTTCTGCAAAATATACTAAGTTTTAAAAATAAGGTAAAAATAGGTGGAACCTTAAAATACATAATACCTAAAAATACATATTTTAAGTGCAAATTTATAGAAAATCTTGTCCCTTTGTCTAGAATCATATCATAGAACCTGGTCACTGTTGGTTTCACTATCACGTGATAGCACTGATTGTTAGTCCTCTGGAACTGTGTTTGTAGGTAATTCTACCACCAGATAAAGACCATATCTCCAGAAGAGAACCAACCCCAAACAACAAACACCTCTCAGAGATGATTTCCCATAAATCAACATTAGAAGAAAACTTTAATTGTACCAATTATTCCTCAATGTTTATCACATACACATTCTCATAAGAGAGCTCTGTGTGTGTGTGTGTGTGTGTGTGTGTGTGTGTGTGTGTGTGTGTATGTGTATGATTTTATTTATTTGAGAGACAGAATGAGCAGCGGCAAGGGCCAGAGGGAGAGAAACAGGAAGACTCCATACTGAAGATGGGGCTGACACGGGGCGCAGTCCCAGGACCCTGGGATCATGACCTGAGCTGAAGTCAGACCCTTAACTAACTGGGCCACCCAGGTGCCCCAAGAGTTGTATATTTTTATTCATATGAATGTGTTTTCAAATTAGATACTTTTTCTATTAAAGACAAAATAGTGACTATCATTGTTTTCCATGTTTTATATAAAACTACTGCATCAGAATAGACAGGCAACCTATTTCCTGTTAATGGCATTAACTTTGAGCTTCACCACTTAGCTTCCAGGGCCCTGCACAGACAAAACACCCACAGCCCTTCTACCTCCTGCCCCTCCCCCTCAAATGTCTCTCACAAGAGGTGGTTGAGTGGGAGGGAGCTGAAGTTTCAACCCTAGCTGCAGTGATTCTAAGACTTTTCTGAGGTCCTGGTTCAACATGGACACCAAGAAAGAGCTGAACGTACCTCCTCTCAAGGGTACACTGAATCTACAATTACATATAGAAAGATTTCCTCTGAGACAACCCCTAAAGCTGGCAAGTTTCAATGATATAAGACAAGGGGGGAACCACATGGAAATGGGTGGCAGAGGCAGAGCCTTGTCTTTCCATAAAACAACAAGCAGACTGATAGTAAAGAGGTAGAAAAAGACATTCCATGCAAATATGAGCCAAAAGAAAGGTGGGGTAGCTAACTATACATATTTCAGACAAAATAGACTTTAAAGACTGTACTGAGAGACAAACGCATCGCATAATGATAAATGGGTCAATGCAACAGGTTGATGTAACACTCATAACTGTTTATGCATCAAACACAGGTGCACCTAAATCCATAAAGCAAATACTAACGCCTCTAACTGAGCAATGACAGCAATACGATACTAGCGGGGGGCTGTAGTACCACTCACATCAACGGATAGACAACTTGGACAGAAGATCTGGAAGGGAACACTGTCCTTAAACAGCAATTAGATCAGATGAAGTGTTCTATATATATATAAAACACTTCATTCGTTTGAGAGAGCGTGTGCATGCTTGTGCATGCACGTGAGATGGGGAAGGGCAGAGGAAGAGGGAGAAGCAGACTCCCCACGGAGCAGGGAGCCCTATGTGGAGCTCAATCCCAGGACCCTGAGATCGTGACCTGAGCTGAAGGCAGAGCTTTAACCCGCTGAGCCCCCCGGGGGTCCCACCCAGAGGAACTTAATAGATACGTACAGAACACACCAACCCAAAGCAGCACAATGCACATTCTCCCCAAGCACACGTAAAACCTTCTAGACAGATTATATATCAGGCCACAAAGCAAGTCTCAGTAAATTTAAGAGGACTGAACTCATGTCAAGCATCTTTCCTAATGTCAGTGGTATGACACTGGAAGTCAGTCACAGGAAATGAAACTCGCAAATATTTGGAGATAAAGCAATAGGCTTCTGACCAACCAATGGGTTAAAACAAATACCTAGAGGCAAATGAAAACAGTAATACAACAAAGCTTATGAGATGCAGCTAAAGCAGTTCCAAGAAGAAGTTCATTGCAATCTATGCTTGCCTCCAGGAACAAGAAAAATCTCAAACAGCCTAACTTGATAACTCAAGAAACTAGTTAAAATAAATAAACAAATAAATAAATAAATAAATAAATAAATAAATAAAGCCCAGTGTGAGAAGGAAGAAAATGACAGAGACAAGACCATAAAATTAAATAGGGACTGCAGGGACAATAGAAAAGATCAGTAAGACTAAAAGGTGGTTTTCTGAAAAGAAGCAGAACTGAAGAATCTTTAGCTTCAACAAGAAAGGGGTCAAAACCAGTAATGACAAAGAAATACTACACCTGCTCTTACAGAAATACAAAGGCTCCTAAGAGACTACCAGGAACAACAATACTCCAAAAATCGGGGAGCCTAGGAAAAGATCGATAAATTCCAGAAAGATAAAATCTACCACGACTAAATCGGGAAGAAATACAAAATCTGGACATATGATAACAGGTAATGTGTTTGAATCCAAATCCAAATCTCTCCCAAAAATCAAGACCAGGAACAGGCAGCTTCCCTAGAGAATTCTACCAACTATTCAAAGAGGAATTATTACCTATTTTTCCTCAAAACATTCAAAAACTAGATTAGGGAATGCGTCCCAGCTAAATTTATGGGCCAGAATCACCCTGATAACAAAATTAGACAAGGATGTTACAAGAAAGCGGCATATATCCCTAATGAACATGGATACAAAAATCCTCAGCAAAGTACAAGCATTTCAATGGTGTATTCCACAAGATCATCAAGTACCATGACCAAGTGAGAGTTATTGTGGGGTACAAAGGTTCTATATTCACAAGTTACTGTGACACAGCACATTCACAAAATAGATAACAAGTTTATGACCATCTCAGTAGATGCAGGAAAAGCATTTGTCAAGATTTAACTCAGTAGATGCAGGAAAAGCATTTGTCAAAATTTAACACCCATGTATTATAAAAACTCTCCGGAAAATAGGTGAGAAAATTAACCTGACCTTAAAAAATCCATCTGTAACAAGCCCTTGCCTAATTTCACACTCCGTGGTAAAGCTGAAAGCTGTTTTATTTGGCAAAATATAGACATATAATTAAAATGTTTTTTTGTAAAGTTTAAAAAAAAAATAGCTGAAAGCTTTTCCTCTAAGGTCAGGAACAAGACAAGGGTACCCATTCCTACCACTTTTATTTAACACACCACTGAAGTCCTAGCCACAGCACTCTGATGAGAAGAAGAAATGAAATGTTTCCAAACTGTAAAGAAGAAGTAAAACTATCACTATTGGCCAAGGACATTTTATACACAGAAACCCCTAAAGACTCTACCAACAAACAAACGAACAAACAAAAACTGTTAAAACTCATACGTGAATTCAGTCAAGTTGCAGCAATAAACAGAAACCTGCTGTATTTCATACCTGATTAATGAAGGATGAGAAAAATCATTTCTTCATTCCTATCTCCATGAGAGAGAATTAAAAAGAATAAGATATTTAGAAATGACTTACCCAGGGAGATAAAGGGCCCGGAGAGTGAAAACTGTAACACGCTGAGGAGAGAAACGGAAGACGACACTGATACATGCAAAGATACTCATGTTTACGAATTGGAAGAGTTTTGTTTTTGTTTTTTGTATTTTTTTAAAGATTTTATTTATTTAAGCGACAGAAACAGAGAGAGTAAGAAAGAGCAAGAGCAGGAGGAGAAGGAGAAGCAGACTCCCCGCTGAGCAGAGAGCCCGATGCGGGGCTCCATCCCAGGACCCTGAGATCATGACCTGAGCTGAAGGCAGACGCTTACCCCACGGAGCCACCCAGGCGCCCCTGGACGAGTATTGTTAAAATGTCCATAATGTCCAAAACAATCTATAGATTCTATGTGACTCCTATCAAAATTCCAAAGACATTTTTCACAAAATAGAACAATCCTAAAATTTGTGTGAAACCGCAAATGATGGGCTGACGGAGTGCACTGGTCACAATGAGCAGAGTGAGGCATGGCCCTGCGGCTCCGCTATCTTGTACATCTGAAACTAACAGCCACTGGAGGTTAGCTGGGGTTTAAATAAAAACTTAAGAAAAAAGCCAAAGCAATCTTGAGAAAGAAGGACGAAGCCAGAGGTACCATGCTCCCTGATTTCAAACTGTTTTATAAAGCTACAGTAATCAAAAGAGTATGGTATTGGAATAAAAAAGACACATAGTTCAAAGGAACAGAACAGAAAGCCCAGAAGGAAAGCCACACCTATATGGTTAATTCACTGATGACAGAGGAGCCAAGAATATGCCATGAGGGAAAGACAATCTCTTCAACTCCACTATCTTATACCACATCCAAAGACTGAATATGGATTAGAGACTTGAATGTAAGACCTGAAACCATAGAACTCCTAGAAAAAAAGTCAGTAAGATCCATGATGCCAATAAGGCATCAGTTTTAAAAATGATTTTTCAAGTCTGACAGCAAAAACAAAGACAGCTAAATGAAGAATTGGTTAAGAGTACTTCAAACTAAAAAAATCTGTACAGTAAACCGCCAACAGCATTAAAAGACAACCTACTGAATGGAAGAACATATTGTAGATTTTATCTGATAAGATGGTGGTACACAAATTAGGTAAGAACTCATACAAGTCAATAGCAAAGAAACCAACCAACTGATTAAAAATTGGGCAGTTTCTGAATAGACTTTCTTTTTTTTTAAGATTTTATTTATTTATTTGACAGAGATCACAAGTGGGCAGAGAGACAGGCAGAGAGAGGAGGAAGCAGGCTCAAGAACCCGATGCGGGGCTCGATCCCAGGACCCTGGGATCATGACCCGAGCCAAAGGCAGAGGCTTTAACACACTGAGCCACCCAGATGCCCCTGAATAAACATTTCTCCATAAAAGGCATGCAGATGGCTAACAGACACAGGAAAAGGTACTCAACATTACAGCCGTCAGGGAAATTGAAATCAAAAACACCATGAGATTTCACTTCACAACAGGAAGGATGGTCAGAATCAAAAAGACCAGAAATAATAAGCATTGGTGAGAATGTGCAGAAAAGGGAAGACGTGTGCCCTCTTGTTGGAATGTCAGTTGGTGCAGCTACTGTGCGCAACAGTATGGCCTTTCCTCGCAAAATTAAGATAGAACTAGTGGATCATACAGCAACTGCACTCTTGGTATTATGTGAAGAAAATGAAAACATTAACTCCAAAACATGCATGCAGTCCTATTTACAAATCCAAGATACAGACACAACCTAAGTGTCCTCTGACAAAAGAATAAAGAAAATGTCCTCTACATACAATAGTACATTATTCACCCACTAAAGATTAAATATTGCCATTTGAGACAACATGTGTGCATATTAAGGGTATTATCTTAAGTGAAATAAGTCAGACAGAAAAATAAGTACCATATGATTCCGTCGTATGTGGAATCTAAAATAAAGAACAAATGAACAAAAGACCTCATAAACTCCTCGATAGACAACAGATTTTCATGGCCGAAGGTGGAGGTCGGGAGTGGGTAAGATCTGGGACGTCCAATGGTACAAACTTCCAATTTTAAAATAAATAAGCCAAAGAGATGTAATATAGAGCCTGACGGGTACAGTTAATTCTCTAATTGAGAGGAGCCTTCACAGTTCTAATCACAAGAAACATTCTGTAACTATGTAGGGTGACAGATGTCCCACTTATTATGGTTATTGTTTTTCAATATATACAGACATCAGATCCTTATGATGCATTCCTGAAACAAATATAATGAGATCAGTTGAGCCTCAATTAAAAAGAGTCCCCCCCGCCGAATGTCTAAAATAAGAATATATGTATATCCATTTTCTACCCTGAAAATGATTTATTTGTAACACAGGTTTTCTTAATAGAGAATTTCAGAGGAAATAAATCAGTATGTCTCGATGTATGAACAGACACATACTTTCTGTTAAAGAGAGGTGTCTGTCCCAGGGATCCGAAGAGTTGAGCAGGACGGGTGAGGGCCGGAGATGAGATTACAGTCGCACAACTGCGTAACAGTACATTGTGCATTGGCAAGGTGCTACATGGCCACAGCTGCAGTGTTTTAGTCACACACAAGAAGAAGATTCTAACTATGTGAGGTGACAGATAAGTTAATTACCTCAACTGTGTTGAGTATTTCACGGTGTATTTATTTGAAAGCATCTTAAAGTACCTCTTAAACATATACAATTTTTATTTGCTCCTTATATTTTGGTAAAGTTGGCAAAAAGTGTAAAATGTATAATTAAACCAAATCTCATTTAAATGTTTTATTGTATATATCATAAATACCTGAAGAAATAATTTAACCTTGTACTAAACAGTTTTTTAAAGTGTTTGGGGACTCCTCGGTACCTCGGTTGGTTAAGTGTCCGCCTTCAGCTCAGGTCAAGGTCCCGGGGTCCTGACTGGGATGGAGCCCCCATTAGGGCTCCCTGATCAGGGGAAAGTATACTTTGGTTTTTAAAAAAGTTAGGACTTTGGAGGATGCTTACAGCCACCTACAAATTTTTCCTACAATTTGCAGGGGGAAAGAAATCACATATTTACAACTCAACTGGGAATTAAGAGAAAAATAAATAAAGGAGGGAATGACTGACATTGTATCAGGCTTCCTAATTTGTATCTATTGTCTTTTCCATTTTACTAAATTAACATCACTCTCATATTATTTTCTCAGTAGCTTACTTGAAATATAAGTTTTTAATAGAAATTAAATCTGTAGATTATTTACCTTTCTTTGTACTTCTAGTATTTTTTTCTAACCACAGACCTCGAACAATGACTTTGGTAAGTTTCAGAAAAATTGGATGCTGCAATTATTCAAAAAAAATTTAAAATGTTAAACTAAAATGAATTCAGCAGATGGTATTGTAAAACTGGCAATTAATATGTTTTTAAGTTAAGCTTTAAATATCATATTAAAAAAGTGTTCCTATGAGATTATTTTTAAAATTTGCTTTGTTGTTAACCACAGGTGTTATCATAGGTTAGAAACATGCTACTTGGTAACTACATTTCACACACACATACAATGTTATATACATCTACCCAAATAATGATAAGACAGATATCAAAAAGATCACATCTGACACTATATACTTGTTTTGAGACAAATTTTCTTTCTGAAAAGTAATGGTGAGTTTTTAGTCTTAACTTAGAGCCTAAAATATTTGGCAAATATTGTTGTTGGTGTTCTGATAATGTGAGATTAACTGAGAATCTTCTGGGTTATCTGGTTGATTAAGGCTAAAAAGTATACTGATATGTTACCTCACCCATTTGTTTGTATTCAGGCTAGAATACAGGAGATTTAGGACTTATCCATTGGAGACTGTGGGAATGAAGCCCCGGATGAATTACAGCTTCAGCATTTTGTGATAACCTCATCCCACTCAGTGTTTCCCATGATTCTCAGTTTATAAACTATAAAACTAAGTACACCTGTCATGACGAACACTGAGTAATGTAGGGAGTATCAAATCACGGTATTTACACCTGTACACCATACGTTAACTATACTGGAATAAAAATTAAAAATGTAAAAAAAAAATAAATAAAACATCCTTACCACCAAAATAACCCACCACCTGAAACTGAAACAAAATGGAAGAGTTTGTTTCTAAATTCTCTTATAAAAATAAGACAAAGAGAGAATACTTTAAAAGGTGTTAAGATTGACAGTAATTGCATTTTAATGATGAGTATTAAGGAGGGCACGGATTGCATGGAGCACTGGGTTTTATATGCAAACAATGAATCATGGAACACTGCCTCAGAACTAATGATGTACTGTAGGTAACTAATACAATAAAAAATATTTTAAAATAATATAAAATTCCAGGTCAATTATTTTAATAATTTATATTATAAACTATAAAATGTTTTAAGTAATGAATAATATTTGGAGCTTACCATGTTAGAATATGCATTAAAGTAAAAATTAAAAGAAAAATCATCTGCCTCTAGTAAACAACACATGAATATAAAATATAATCAAAATGATAACAGCAAAATATTTATTCATTAATGCAACAAATGTTTATGCCAAATACTATAAATAGATATTTAATAATAAATCAGAAAAGAAACTGGGGAAGAATAAGTGGCTCAGATAGCAGAACCTAGCCTCACAAAGTTTTATTCCATCAAGGAAACAGAAAACAAGTTGAATTTAAGTAGAAGTTACAGAATACATAATGATGAATGATAAGAAGAAACGCATAGCAAGAGAGGGTAGGAAGCCCAGGGCAGGAGGCCCAGGTAGCAATTTTGGTGTTAAAGCAGAAGAAAGCAAACTGAGTTAGCGAGTCCAGCCCACACTCACGGGGGATTAATCGCCACGTGTGACTACAGGAAGCCAGGATCCTGGGCAGGTCTTGGATGCTGCCTGCCTAACTTCCGTAGCCCACTTCTCTGGGGTTTTCCTGCTTGTCTTCTTAGTAATTTGAGTTCTCAGCATTCAGCTTTGGTCTTTTTCTTTTTCTTTTTTTTTTTTTTTTTTGTATTGATGATCTACCCACTATATCCTCCTTACTGTCCCTTAATTAAAGAAGGGCCAGCTTTTGTTATTTAGGAAAAATAAATAAATCTTGAGACTAAAAACTTCACTTCTCAATTCTCCTGTTAGAAAAAGCATTCGAGGTAACAGTATATCCATTGTTGTAGTATACCTTTACTTTAATGTTTACTGTTAATCTAAACAAATTAAACAGTATTCAGCAGTAGTGGCAATAGCATACATAGATCCAATGGTCCAATGTCATAGCAAAGACCTGGGGGGCAAAACAGTGACGGGGAAGACTGGTGTGCATAGGGGTCTTTGGGTACCAGCATTGGGATTCAGTCCGGACTCTACCATTTACCAACACGTACGCCCCCACAGTCTGTTCCCTCATGAATATATAGGCTCGCTCTAGGTTGCTTTTAAAACCACAAAAAACAGAAGGTGTGAAATACTTTGCTCTGGGCCCATCAGGGACATGTGTGCAGCAACATAGGCAAACCGCATGCCCTCCGTGTGACTGGGAAAGATCTCTTCTCCGAGTCTCTTTTCGGGAGCAACTGCTACTGTTCTGAGTAGCTGCCTAGTTTCTATGGAAATGTATCATAGCATCCGATGTCGAGAAGCAATAAAGTGAGTTTTCGTTAGTAACATGGGTACACAGAAAAGTGGAGGCTCGCCGTTTTTCTCTGGAAATACGAGATAAGAAGAGAAGGAGCAACTTCTAGTTTATTACTTTTTTTTTCTTTTCTTTTTCTTTCTTTCTTTCTTTTTTTTTTTTTTTTAATATGCCTGAGTTCTGTTTCTCGACTGGCTGGGAGCGTTCCTTCGGCTTCCCACCTCTACTCTCCACAGAGCTCACAGCTCCAGGTTCCGTCTGCACCACACTTTGTACTGCAGACAGCCCACTTACTCCTCGGAGGTCTCCAGAAGTAGCACCTGCTCCATCAGCGCAAGGAGGGAGGGATGTGGCTCGGGTTCCCGAGCAGTAGCCGCGTCTGCGTGCATCAGCCGGTGATGCTAACATCAGGATTCAACCATGTGTACGTGCTTGATTACTGAATGTTTTAACCGAGGCAGAGGGGTCATTCAGTACCCATTAATAGAAAATGCGGAGAAAGCAAGACTTCCTAGGAAGTAAATATCGTAGTTAATATTAGTATCTTACTTTGTTAAAAAGAAAAAACCTTTAGACATAGTAATTTATGAAAATAATTTCATGTCCTCCAAAAATCCTGCACGTGGATGTTTATGGCAGCTTTCTTCATAATTGCTGACACTTGAAAGCTTCGAGGATGTCCTTCAGTAGATGAATGGATGAGTCAAGTGTGGCGCACCCACATACTGGGGTATTACTCAATAGTCTACGGAAATGAGCTTTCCCAAGTTCGGGGTTTATTCTCTGGAGAGGTCCCTGAACTTCAGTATCCCAGGCACATACCCTAACCCTTGTCCTCAACCCTAACCCTAGATCTAGGGAAGTGGCTTTCTGAACACATGACAAGAAAAGATGAGAAGTGGCCTAGTTATTCTGGAGAAGATAGATAGTATCTCAAAAATGGATGGGAAGGTAGGGGTAAAAACAGGCTAATTCAGTATCTACTTAAAGAGTGTTTAGAGGCCCAGTCCCCTCCTTGCCTCAGCTCCACAGCTGGCTGCCACGTCTATTATTTTCTTTTCTTTCTTCTTCTTCTTCTTTTTTTTTTTAAATATTTATTTGACACAGAGAGAGATCACAGTAGGTGGAGAGGCAGGCAGAGAGAGAGGAGGAAGCAGACTCCCCGCTGAGCAGAGAGCCCGATGTGGGGCTTGATCCCAGGACCCTGAGATCATGACCTGAGCCGAAAGCAGAGGCTTAACCCACTGAGCCACCCAGGCGCCCCTGCCACATCTATTCTTAACCCCCCTACCCCACCCCCAAAAAGGGAAATGAGGTATGAAGCCATGAAACCGCAGGCAGGGCTCGGGCTCTGATGCGGACGCTCTTCTAGGCAGCTGCTGTTCCAGGGACAGAATGGCCTCTACTGACTGGAGACCAACACGGCCAGATGACGGAAGCAACAGAGGACGTCCGCCATTTTATCTCTTGGAAAACATGGTCAAAAATTTTCTTGAATTACAAATGAAAGGAGTTCAATACTTGCAGGTCATAAAGAACCCACTCAAACCATGATTCCTTCTAACAGGATTTATTGCTATTTAGAAATTAATTTGTAAAATTTGGTGACAAATATTTTAACTTTGAAATATGGGGTTTAAGGCAAACAGATCTTCCTAAAATATTACTTCTATTTTAGGAGTATTTAAGTTTGCTTGAAAAGTAAAACCCCAAAGTCAACCCCCCTCCCCCAAAAAAAGGTCTGCAGTGGTCTCTGAAGTGAACACTATAATGTAGTTTTAGTTGAGGCGCCTGGTGATTCAGCTCAGTTGGTGAAGCATTGGGCTCCTTTCATCTCAGATCCTGAACGTAGGGTCATGAGATTTATCCCTGCATCAGGCTCTGTGCCTAATGCAGAGTCTACTTAAGATTCTCTCCTGCCCTGTCTCCCACTGCCCCTTACCCCTTTATGTTCTCTCAAATAAATCTTCTAAAAAGCAGTTTCAGTTAATGAACATAAGTTTATGTACTTGAGTTTTAGTAAAATTTCACGAGTATCAAGTAAGTTGTGAAAACAATTAACTTGGTGAAAAAAATAAATTTGGCAAAAAAAAAAAAAGTATCAAAAACTCCCTGAGTGTCTAGTTCTTCAGTTTCTCCATGTATTTCCCAGCAGCCCAGCTCTGTGTGGGTATGTAGCAAGGATTCCTTACATGGACCTCCTTAACCTAAAAACCCTTCTGCAAAGGTGGAATGAAGAATTGTAGAATTAACTCTTCCAAATCCTTTTTAATTTATTATCCTTCCGACAGAACATCACTTTTCTTGTTCCTCTGATTCTTAATTCTTTTTGTACTAAATTTTTCTAAAAGTTGACCAAAGTGTAACATGCAACATGCAACCCAAGCCTCTTGATTTCCTTGTTCAAAAACGACTTTCTGGATTGGAAGGCACAGACAGGCAAACCCTAAGCGGTTTAGGGCAGTAACGCTGCGTATGGTCCCGTCATAATACTGCATGCCTTCCTCGATTTACCCAAAGCCATAGAATGTGCAGTTTCGAGAGTGAGCCATGACGCAGGCTGCCTGCAGGTATCTCAAGTGGAACGCACATGCCCCAGCGGGGATGCGGGCGGTGAGGGAGGTTGTGGGGGTGGGCGGGGCAGGAGGTCTGTGGGAAAACTCCGTACCTTCCTCTCAATTGTGCTGTGACCCTAAAACCATGTTAAAAAGTTATTTAAAAACAGGAATGACTTACCTAGTACATAATATGATCCCATATGATTAATAAACGCCCATTGGGAATAATGTGCTTATCCACATCTGTGTTATGGTCATTAAAGCAGCTACCACCTGACTTAACTTCTAACGGCATGTCTGATGGCCAGAAACAAGTGCACGACTGAAAAACTGACCACAGAAGGCTTTGTTGTTCATACAAATTTAAGCATTTCTGCTCATTTCTGCGTCGCAATCCCATCACAGATCAACTTCAGAAGAGCCCCCCACTTCTGTTAGCCATTGTCTGTCGTTCCCTCTGTTTGAGCTGCCGAGCAAACAGCCGGTTGATTAGTCCTCAGCTGCCACTTTACAGAAAAGGAAACTGAGGCCTGCAAGAGGAAACTGCTTCAGGAGTGGACACAGCTGAGTGGAAGAAGCTACAGGAGGTTTCTTCGGACTCTTAACGTCAATGCCCTTAGATGCTGCCTCTCAGCATTTAACACACTTTGTGGGAAACGGCTCCCCTCTCTACCTGCAGCACAGAACGAAATTTCAAAACTCAGACATTCCCCTGGAGAACTTCTAAAGTCCCTGAGACTTTCCCACTGGGACCTTAGCCTTTTGGTGTTTCTGGGCGGGTAACTATTACTCCAAAGCAGCTTTAACCGCTGATTCTGTGGCCTGGGCGTGTCTTCTCGTCTCCTGTGTCTGAAGCAGAGAGAATGGCCCAGGAAGCAGAGAGATTGGCCCTGGGAAATGTCAGGACGCATCTGCGGGAGGGCGAGGGGCAGTTCGGTCCGCGCTGCGGCCCATCACATCGTGCATTTCCTTCTGAGCACGCGCTCTCGGCCGAGGCGGTCGACGCCTTCTCCAGAACTCAGCCGTCGTCCCCCTCAAGTGACCTCAGCAGCGGCCCCGACTCCTTTTCTATTTTTAAGACTTTTCCTTCCAATGTGGTCCGCCCAATCTGAGGCTCCGTGACTGTCATTTAAAGCAGGTCATTTGTTTTTCCTGTTCAGAAACCAGTACATTGCCTATTTCTCGACTTTCAAGAACAACTTCATTTCCAGGCACACCTGCCACGACACACCTGCGTCACGCCAGCCCCGTCCCCTCTCCTCTCGGACGCGGCTCCTCCGCTTCCGTCCCTGGACATGCACACGGACACCCGCCTCTTCAAAGTCTCCCAGCCCCTCCTCACTGTTTAAAATGCAACTCTGGTGTCAAACCTTCACAAATGTCACTGAGTTATCACCTCCACTGCTCTGGTGATCTCTGAGCATTTGTCGACCAGTTGCAATTCATGATTCAGGACAGGTTAATATGTTTGTTTTTGTTGCCTTTCATGCACATTTTTTATTTTTGCCAAATCATCTCTCTGGAATAGAGTTATGCCTTGAGGGCAGAGACCATGACTTTGGGCTCCTTTCTTCCTCCCTCGGGTGCTAAATGTCAGGGTCTGCATACAGGAATCACTCAATAAATAATGACAGAGTGACGGTGATGGGCCACATCGCCAATCGTCTGCCCTTTGGAGCGGCTGTAATTCTCCTAATACTCTCCCCCTAGACCTGCATGAACACCACCACATTTAAAGGCTTCTCTTTTCTCCTCCCCAGTCCGGCCTCATCTTACACACAGATAGTCCAAGGTCTTGCTAAGGAAACACGAACCCTGTTCAAGCAGCATCGCCTTCCCCCGGTAGCTTGTCAAAAATGCAGAGCCACAGGCCAGATCAGGCCCAACGAAGCTCCAATGCTCTTCTCCAGTGATCCCTCCCAGAAGGCTGTGTGCCCATGAACACCCAAAAAGCACTATTGTAAGGGGAGTGATTTTCTTCTAGGTTTTCTCCCTCTGGAAAGCCGTATCCTATGAAGCCGTTCTGTTCACAGCCTGCAGCTGATGTGGGGAACAGAGGCAAAAGGAAATGCAGATGAAATTACATTTCTGTAGGGGCGCCTGGGTGGCTCAGTGGTTTAAGCCTCTGCCTTCGGCTCGGGTCATGATCTCGGGGTCCTGAGATCGAGCCCCACATCGGGCTCTCTGCTCGGCAGGGAGCCTGCTTCCCCCCCTCTCTCTGCCTGCCTCTCTGCCTACTTGTGATCTCTCTCTGTCTATCAAATAACTAAATAAAAATCTTTAAAAAAAATTACATTTCTGTATACCCCACAGCCCACTAACAAGCACTTGAGGCGGCCGAGGACCGTGGTCCTCCCGGAACCTCCTGTCTTCCTGCTAAAGCTGTGCTGGAGGAAAAGCCCCCTTAGCTTGACAATAGCCGGGCCTCCAGGCCCCCTGAGTGTCGTCTTTCACAAATGAAAACCCTCTGGGACACTTCCTTTACCTCTGCCATCACCTCCCCCTTAATGTAGATATTAGAGTAGCAGAGAACCACCTGCCTCCACCATCTCAGCGCAGTGCTTTCTACTCCCAGATCCTGTCTGGAGGCTGTAAGAAAACCAAGCTTTTTGTACCAAGAACATCTTAAGAATTGTTTTTTAACCATGGGCTCCCAGACCCCCACCTCAAATCACAGCGCAGCTGCTTAGTTTCACACCCTGGGCTGTCGCCCCTTAAGCCACTGAGCTGGTGGAGTTTTGACCAGGAGTGAGGACAGGCGCCCTCCGCTGCGTCACAGGTTTGTTTCCAAACCACAGCAACAGAGCAAATATCACGAAAAAGTGAGTCAAGTGATTTTTGAAGTTTCTCAGTGCATCTAAAGTTATGCTAACATTGTAGTATAGTCTATAAGTGTTCGATAGCTTGTCTAAAGAAGTATGCTTGCTTTCACTTATAAAAAATTCTTTATTGCCAAAATAAGCTAACCATCGCCTGAGCTTTCAGCAAGCCATGTTTTTGCTGGCAGAGGGTCTTGTCTCAGAGCTTGGCCGCCGACTGAGCAGTGAGCTGCTGCTCCAAGTGACGGAGCTATGGCCGTTCCTTAACATAAGAAGGGAATTTCCCACATGGCTTGACTTTTCCTTCCCAAATGGTTTCTCTGTAGGATGCAGTGTTTTTGCTACCAAGTTACCCACAGAACTTCTTTCAGCTCTGGAGTCAGTCCTCTCAAACCCTGCTGCTGCTTTATCAGCTAAGTTTACGGAATGTTCTAAATCCTCAGTTGTCATTTCAACAGTCTTCCCAGCATCTTCACCAGGAATGGAGTCCATCTCAAGAGCCCACTTTCTGGGCTCCTGCGCGAGAAGCAGCTCCTCGTCTGTCCGAGTGTGACCCCGAGAGCACAGCGGTGCAGCCCCGTCTGCAGTCTCCTCCTCCACCGAGTCTCGGACCCTCCAAGTCATCCGTGCGGGTTGGATCCCTTCTTCCAACCTCCTCTTTGTGCTGATGTTCTGATCTCTTCCCAGGAACCACAGATGTTCTCAGTGGCATCTAGAATGGTGAATCGTTTCTGGAAGGTTTTTACTCTGCCCAGATCCCTGAGAGGAATCACCATCTACAGCAGCTGTGACCTTACGAAACGCATTCCTTCAGCGAGAAGACTTGAGAGTTGAAATGACTCCTTGATCATGGGCTGCAGGACGGACGCTGCATTAGCGGCGTGAAAACCACGTCACTCTCACGGTCCGTCTCCGTCAGAGCTCTTGGGTGACCGGGTGCCTTGTCAGCGAGCAGCAGTGTTTTGAAAGAAATCTTGTTCTCTGAACATTTGGCCCCAACGGTGGGTTTACCGTACTCAGTGAACCGTGTTGTAGACAGACGCACCGTCATCCAGGCCGTGTCGTTCCGTATGTAGGGCCCAGGCAGAATAGATTGAGCGCGACGCTGAAGGACCTTAGGATTTTCAGAATGGGACGTGCGCGCTGGGTTCCACTTAGAGTCACCGGCTGCATCAGCCCCTCACAGGGGAGCCGGCCTGTCCTTCGCAGCTCTGGAGCCGGACATTGACTTGTCTCTGGCTGTGCAAGTCCCAGATGGTGTCGTTTCCAGACAGAAGGCTGTTTGGTCTACACTGGCAATCCATTGTTGAGTGCAGCCGCCTGCCTGAGTTCTCTGAGCTGGATCTCCTGGGTGACTTGCTGCAGCGTCTCTGTGGGCACCTGCGGCCTCACCTGGTCCTTCACGTCATGGAGATGGCTGCTTCCCTGAATCCCACCAGCCGAGCTCCACAGGCTGCAGACTTTCCCTCTGCAGCTTCCCCGCCTGCCTCAGCCTTCACAGAACTGAGAATTCGGGCCTTGCTCTGGATCAGGCTTTGGCTTAATGGTGGCTGGTTTGATTTTCAGTTCAGGCCACTTAAGCATTATGCATATTGGCAAGAAGGCCGGTTGGCTTTCTTATTTTAGCACACTTACTAATTTCTTTAAGAACTTTTCCTTTGTGGGCACCTGGGTGGCTCAGTTGGTTAAGCGTCTGCCTTAGGCTCAGGTCATGATTCTGGGTCCTGGGATTGAGCTCTGCGTTGGGCTCCCTGCTCAGTGGAGAGCTTGTTTCTCCCTCTCTCTCTGCTCCTCACCCCACTTGTGTTCTTTTTCATGCTTTCTCTCTCTCACTCAAATAATTAAATAAGTAATTAAAAAAACAAACCAACTTTTCCTTGGCATTCACGCTGGTGCGTGAGGCCCGTCGTGACTCTCAACACACCTTCTGCACGAAGCTTAATCATTTCGGTGTGAGACTTTGCCTTTCACTGGAGCACTCAGAAGTAATGGGAGAGTTACTAGTTTGCCTAATTTCAGGATTAGGGAAGAGGGGTGCCCGAGGAGAGGGGGAGAGATGTGAGGACGGCTGATAGATGGAACAATCAGAACATATATTTTTCCTTAAGTTTCCAGTATTACAAGGACTTGGTTCGTGGTGCCCCAAAACAATGACCGTAGCGATATCAAAGACCGCTGATCACAGACCACTGTAACAGACACCATAATCAAAACACTGGAAATATTTTGAGAATTACCAAAATTCGGGAGACACAAACTGAGTATATGCTTCTGGAAAAATGGTGCTGGTAGACTTGCTCAATGTCAGGCTGCCATAAACCTTTAATTCATTTAAAAAAAAAAAAGCAACTTCTTGCATAATACAATAGAATGAGGTATGCCTATGTATGTTCACTAAATAAACTTGTCCTTGATCACAAAAGTTCACCCATGTCCGCTTCAAAGTCTCCTGTTCTATGCAGTGAGTACAGAATCAGTACTTAAACCAGTGAATCAACAAATAGTTTTCCATTAGCTACTCTGTGAATTATTCTCTATTATGTGTCATGGTATTGAAGTAAGTATTTGACACACCTTCCCTGTCTTCAAGGAGCTTGCAACCAGTTGGTTTACTCACGCTATCTTGATATAATAGTATTTTTTAATTTGTAAAATGAATGAATAAAAATCCTGTGATTATTTCAATTATTTATCCTATCCTATAATTTAGCTACTTTAATTATGTAGCAATATCTCACAGTTCTAATTTGCATTTTCCTGATGATTACTGATGTTGAGAGACTTTTCAAGTGTTTTTGTCATTCTTAGATCTTCTTTAATATTTACTTAAGTTATTTGTTCATTTTTAAATATTTCAATTATTGATTTCTAGTAGTTATTTATATAAATACCAGGTATATAACTTTATTATATACAACTGTTTTGAATATTTTCTTTTAAGCTACAGCGTTCTTATTTCCTTAATTGCATATTTTGATGATACAAAATCTATCAGTTTAATTTCCCTTTATGGTTAGTGTTTCATCTATCCTAGTACAACTCAGTCTACCCTATGAGTGTGAAGTTATGTTATCTTTCAGAAGTTTTACAGTATTATCATTTACACTTAGGTCTAACATATGTCTAAATATTTTGTTGCAAGTGCTGTCAGGTAAGAATGGAGTTTAATTTATATACTCATTTTCATTTCAGACTCTACTTGATCCATTGCTTTGTGGACATATTGCAATTTTAAAGGTTAGGAACGAAATACAGCAAGGGTCATTTATAAATACTTTCCTAGAGATTTAAAAGGTCATTACAGTAGAAAGTCAATTAAAGTGAAATAATAACTCCCTGATCCTATGAATCCGGGACTCATATAAATATATATGTATTTGTATCTATAATGTGTAAAGGAGCATCTGTATAAATTTACACACATGCGTATATATTTATGCACATATAAATAATATAATTGTGACTATACACACAGAGAAAGGACACCTTGTATCATGATGTAGAAATTTTTGAACTATATGCTTATCTAATTCAGGGGTATTGGTTTATAAGAGATGGGACAGCTGATTCAAATTGAGTGAAGTATATCTTTCACTAATACTTTCATATTTCTTTTTGTTCAGAGAGACATAAGTTTATATGTATAAATGAAAAAGAAAATGTAAAGAATTAACCTAAACAGGTTACCTAATATACAGAAAGTTCTTCCATAGTTTCTCTCATTCAATATGTATGGGTGAATAATAAACCACATAAATGTAATACTCTTCTTTTAGTGCTGGAAAAATGAATAAACTATGTATCATATGCATTAATAATTAAGATATGGAAAAACTTCCAAGCACTTTTATCACCCTTGATTTGCCACATACTGTATAACAGTATTCTTTAATACTTTAATAAAAAGTTTCATAATGTATTCATTTTAAACCATAAAAAAATAGGAATGGATGACACAGTCTACTTATCACAACTCGTTTTACTATTTTGGGATTTCAAAAGTGAAATGTGCATAATGTGAAATAGTGTGCCTGAAATACATAATTAATAAAACCTTTTACTTTGAAATTGAATAAATCATTTTCCCATTGGTAATTTTATATGCCCTTATAATTGTAACACTGCACAAGTCAGATATGTATTTGGGGTTAATTTTACCCCATTCTTTGAAAGTTAAAGGTGCTTCAGTTTCTAAGTGTCTAACACTCTAGTCTTATAAGAAAGTGTCCAAAATCTTGACCATTGCTAGATCACATAATCAAATCCATGAAATTCTGTAACTTCTTTTTTTTTTAATTTTTTATTTTTTATAAACATATATTTTTATCCCCAGAGGTACAGGTCTGTGAATCGCCAGGTTTACACACTTCACAGCACTCACCAAAGCACATACCCTCCCCAATGTCCATAACCCCACCCCCCTTCTCCCAACCCCCCTCCCCCCAGCAACCCTCAGTTTGTTTTGTGAGATTAAGAGTCACTTATGGTTTGTCTCCCTCCCAATCCCATCTTGTTTCATTGATTCTTCTCCTACCCACTTAAGCCCCCATGTTGCATCACCACTTCCTCATATCAGGAAGATCATATGATAGTTGTCTTTCTCCGCTTGACTTATTTCGCTAAGCATGATACGCTCTAATTTCATCCATGTTGTCGGAAATGGCAAGATTTCATTTCTTTTGATGGCTGCAGAGTATTCCATTGTGTATATGTACCACATCTTCTTGATCCATTCATCTGTGGATGGACATCTAGGTTCTTTCCATAGTTTGGCTATTGTGGACATTGCTGCTATAAACATTCGGGTGCACGTGCCCCTTCGGATCACTACGTTTGTATCTGTAGGGTAAATACCCAATAGTGCAATTGCTGGGTCATAGGGTAGTTCTATTTCCAACATTTTGAGTAACCTCCATGCTGTTTTCCAGAGTGGTTGCACGAGCTTGCATTCCCACCAACAGTGTAGGAGGGTTCCCCTTTCTCCGCATCCTCGCCAGCGTCTGTCATTTCCTGACTTGTTGATTTTAGCCATTCTGACTGGTGTGAGGTGATATCTCATTGTGGTTTTGATTTGTATTTCCCTGATGCCGAGTGATATGGAGCACTTTTTCATGTGTCTGTTGGCCATCTGGATGTCGTCTTTGCAGAAATGTCTGTTCATGTCCTCTGCCCATTTCTTGATTGGATTATTTGTTCTTTGGGTGTTGAGTTTGCTAAGTTCTTTATAGATTTTGGACACTAGTCCTTTATCTGATATGTCGTTTGCAAATATCTTCTCCCATTCTGTCAGTTGTCTTTTGATTTTGTTAACTGTTTCCTTTGCTGTGCAAAAGCTTTTGATCTTGATGAAATCCCAATAGTTCATTTTTGCCCTTGCTTCCCTTGCCTTTGGCGATGTTCCTAGGAAGATGGTGCTGCGGCTGAGGTTGAAGAGGTTGCTGCCTGTGTTCTCAGGATTTTGATGGATTCCTTTCTCACATTGAGGTCCTTCATCCATTTTGAGTCTATTTTCGTGTGTGGTGTAAGGAAATGGTCCAATTTCATTTTTCTGCATGTGGCTGTCCAATTTTCCCAGCACCATTTATTGAAGAGGCTGTCTTTTTTCCATTGGACATTCTTTCCTGCTTTGTTGAAGATGAGTTGACCATAGAGTTGAGGGTCTATTTCTGGGCTCTCTATTCTGTTCCATTGATCTATGTGTCTGTTTTTGTGCCAGTACCATGCTGTCTTGATGATGACAGCTTTGTAATAGAGCTTGAAGTCCGGAATTGTGATGCCACCAACTTTGGCTTTCTTTTTCAATATCCCTTTGGCTATTCGAGGTCTTTTCTGGTTCCATATAAATTTTAGAATTATTTGTTCCATTTCTTTGAAAAAGATGGATGGTACTTTGATAGGAATTGCATTAAATGTGTAGATTGCTTTAGGTAACATAGACATTTTCACAATATTTATTCTTCCACTCCAGGAGCATGGAACATTTTTCCATTTCTTGTGTCTTCCTCAATTTCTTTCATGAGTACTTTATAGTTTTCTGAGTATAGATTCTTAGCCTCTTTGGTTAGGTTTATTCCTAGGTATCTTATGGTTTGGGGTGCAATTGTAAATGGGATAGACTCCTTAATTTCTCTTTCTTCTGTCTTGTTGTTGGTGTAGAGAAATGCAACTGATTTCTGTGCATTGATTTTATATCCTGACACTTTACTGAATTCCTGTACAAGTTGTAGCAGTTTTGGAGTGGAGTCTTTTGGGTTTTCCACATATAGTATCATATCATCTGCGAAGAGTGATAATTTGACTTCTTCTTTGCCAATTTGGATGCCTTTAATTTCCTTTTGTTGTCTGATTGCTGAGGCTAGGACTTCTAGTACTATGTTGAATAGCAGTGGTGATAAGGGACATCCCTGCTGTGTTCCTGACCTTCGCAGAAAAGCTTTCAGTTTTTCTCCATTGAGAATGATATTTGTAGTGTGTTTTTCATAGATGGCTTTGATGATATTGAGATATGTGCCGTCTATCCCTACACTTTGAAGATTTTTGATCAGGAAGGGATGCTGTACTTTGTCAAATGCTTTTTCAGCATCTATTGAGAGTATCATATGGTTCTTGTTCTTTCTTTTATTGATGTGTTGTATCACATTGACTGATTTGCGGATGTTGAACCAACCTTGCAGCCCTGGAATAAATCCCACTTGGTCGTGGTGAATAATCCTTTTAATGTACTGTTGAATCCTATTGGCTAGTATTTTGGTGAGAATTTTCGCATCTGTGTTCATCAAGGATATTGGTCTATAGCTCTCTTTTTTTGATGGAATCCTTGTCTGGTTTTGGGATCAAGGTGATGCTGGCCTCATAAAATGAGTTTGGAAGTTTTCCTTCCATTTCTATTTTTTGGAACAGTTTCAGGAGTATAGGAATTAGTTCTTCTTTAAATGTTTGGTAGAATTCCCCCGGGAAGCTGTCTGGCCCTGGGCTTTTGTTTGTTTGGAGATTTGGAAGAAATGGATGCATTCCTAGAAACATATAAACTACCACAACTGAACCAGGAAGAAATAGAAATTCTGTAACTTCTATGACAAATCTCTAACTTGAATGGAGAGGACATTAGGTTTGGCATGCCATAGATTTTAATCCAATGTAAATTACCCATCTGCTGTATAAATTGAAGCTACTCATATAACCTTTCTGTATCCCACGTTTCATTATTGAGGTTGGAAAAAAAAAAAAAGAATATCCTGGCTTTACATGTAACACTCTGAAATGTACTATCTGTGATGCTTCCACTTGACTTTTGAATCCTGAGTCTCTTGTTGAACTGTGAATAAAAGTACTTACAGCTAATGTTGTGTTACGTGAAGCTCTAATGAGATATATTGTGTGTGGGTTGTTGCTATGTGAAAACAGCATAAAATGAGTGCCTGAATATAAATATCCAGCAAAGAGCAGGCTTTCAACAAACATATTGATTATGACATAATTGCACTTGATTGGAATAACAAGATATATTGGGAAAATAGAGACTTAATGTCATCAGAAATTATATTTGGAGTCAGTTCAAAGTGGTGACATAGGAGGATCCAGAACCCCCATCTACCCATGGACATACCCAATGTACAGTTATATATGGAACAATTTTCTCTGAAAAAAGAACAGAAAACTAGCAGAGCAACTGCTTCACATTGACAAATGAGGGAAGAACCACATCAAAATGGTAGCAGAGGCTGAGACACAATCCTTCCATAAACCTGTTACAGTGACCTACATTAGGAAAGGAACCCCAAAACATGATGCTACTCACTGAGGCACACGAGATTTCATACCCTACATCAGGCAGCTCCACTTTGAAGATTTGCCCCTGACTATTGAGCACGCATAACTTCTGGCTGTGAAAACCAATGAAGCTCTCATCAGCAAACCCTAAAGCTGTTAGAAAACTATAGAAATGCCTCCTGAAGGGCTCATGCATGGACTCAGTTGCTGCATGCCCGGGTTGGAAGTAGCCATTTGAAAAATACAGATTAAATGGCAGAGGTTCATTTGCTAATCTTAAAGCATCAGCTTCAGTGGTAGGGGCTGCTAGGGTAATTTACAGTAATGGAAGCACAGGCAGGCATCATGTTTTCTCTCTCTTTGTAACCTATGAAAGCCAGTAGGCAACATTTTGTTTTCCTCAGAGGGTACCATCTTCACATCCCCCTCTGCTATGTTCCAGAACCATTTTCTCCTAAAGGAAGGTTCTACACACATCTGTTGCCCTGTGTTTAAATCTGTATCCCAGTTTTTGTGGCCACAGCCTAGGGTCACCTCTTCATTGCCTGGCTCTGGAGGCCAAGTGACCTTGTGTTTCTGGGTCCCATGGGATTTTAAACAATAGAAGAGATAGTTCTTGGCAGACCACCACACCCACCACACTAGAGAGATAGCATACTAAAAAGTGCCCCCTGTCTTTCTTAGAAAGATACCTATTTGCCTGAGCAGAAGCTTTGGCCTCAGCGGTAGTCTTCAAGCCTGGCACATGGCTAGAGGCTACAGAGGTGCTCTCAGGGAACAGAGACTAAGGGATGCTATCTTGTCACCTTCCCTTTGCCTTGCTACAACTCACTGATATCTTTAGGAGTTTATATGCTACTCTGGGGCCCCAAATTTTATGATTGTAGGTCAGGGGACAGGTCTCCATCACCTTGTCTGCTGGCCAGCAGGACTTACGCTTACAGGTGCCCTTCCCCTCCCATCCATGGGACCACATGTATTTCCATAATTTAAAAACTGCTGCCTATGATTCTGGCTTCCAATCAATCTTATACTATGTGTCAATGAATATCCTCCCTGTGTTGGGACACTGACAGGTCTGGGCACAGCCTAAACTACTGGTATATATTAAAAATGAAATAGGCAGTTTCGAAAATGAGAAAGGTTTGAGAGACAAGAATTGGACAGAGTTAAATGATAATGTTCCTTTGCTCCACAAAGATAATTCTTCAGAAGGGAGAGGTAGCTGTTTTATCTAATGCATAGAAACTAACACAGAGAGTCAAACAAAATGAAGAAACAGAAGAATATGTTCCAAATCAAAGAACAAATAAAACCTCAAGGAAACAGAGATGAGTAACTTTCTGATAAAGAGTTCAACATAGTGGTCATAAGGATGCTAATTGAATGTGGGAGAAGAATGAACAAACATTGTGAAACTTCAACAATGAGAGAAAATATAGGAAAAACAAACAGAAGTCACAGAGCTGAAAACTATAATCGATGAATTGAAAAGTACATGACTGGGTACAAACAGACTAGATGAAAAAGGAGAAAGAATTGGTGAGCTTGAAGTCTGGACAGAGGAACTCAAAATCCAAGTGATGATAGCTTAAGGGACTTGTGGTACAACATCAAGCAGGCTAACATTCTTATTCCAGAGGTTACAAAAGGAGAAGAGAGAAAATGGCAGAAAACTTATTTGAATATATAATGGCTAAAAATTTCTCTAACCTGGGGAAAGAAACTGGCATCCAACGTTCCAAAAAAGATAAACACAAAGAGACATAAACCAAGATACCTTATAATTAAAGTGTCAAAAGTTAAAGAGACATCTAAAAGGCAACAAAAGGAAAACGAGTTGTTATGTACAAGGCAACCCCCATAAGATTATCAGCAGATTTTCAGCAGAAACTTTTCAGGCCAGAAGAGTATGTTGGTATATATTCAAAGCACTGGGAAAGATATCTTTCAACTAAGAACACCTAGCAGAGTTATTCAGAATTGAAGGATGGATCGTTATCCTGACAGTCTAAACTGAAAGCTTACAAGAAATATTAAAGGGACTTCTTTAAAGTAAAAAGAAAGGGCACTAATTAATAGTGAGAAAACGTATGGAAGTGTAAATTTCACTGGAAAAGGTAAATATATAGTAATGGTTGTGAATTAATCACTTATAAAGCTAGTGTAAAGGTTAAGAGAGAAAAGCAGTAAAGATAACAATAATGACTAGTTAAGGAATACTCAAGAATATGTAAAATGTTACATAAAACAAAGTTTTGGGGGGCACCTGGGTGGCTCAGTTGGTTGGGCATCTGCCTTCGGCTCAGGTCGTGATCCCAGGGTGCTGGGATCAGACACTGCAGTGGGCTCGTTGCTCTTTCTCTGCCTCTCCCCTGACTCATGCTTGCTCTCTCTCTCAAATAAATAAAAATCTTAAAAAAATAAAAAGTTGGTGGGGAGAGTAAAAATGTGGAGCTCTAAAAGGTGTACATTAAGTTGTTAGAGAAATATACTATTTAATATAGGCTGTTATATGTAAACTTCATGGTAACCATTAGCAAATTCCTATATACACAAAAGATAGAAAGAAATCTGGGAATACCACTTAAGAAAGCCATCAAACCATCAAATAAGATAGCAAGAGAAGAAAAAATTAACAGAGAAATTACAAAACCTAGGTATGGGGGGGGGACCCTTCAGAAAATAGAAAGTGACAAGTACATACCAGAAAATTATTAGTTTAGATGTAAATAACTTGTTCAGCGAAAAGACAGAATGGCTGGGGACATCTGGGTAGCACAGCCCGTTAAGAATCCACTCTTGATTTCAGCTGAGGTCATGATCTCTGGATCATGAGATCAAGCCCTGTGTCAAGCTCCACACTCAGCGAGGAGTCTGCTCCTCTCTTCCCTCTCTCTCTGCCCTTCTCCCTGCTCATGCTGTCTCTACAATGAATCAATCAATCAATCAATCAACCAAAGAAAGAAAAGACAGACGGTCCGATTGAGGAGAAAAACAAGACCTATTTGTATATTGCTGGCAAGAGATTCGCTTCAATAACCAAAACCTCACCAGAAAATAAAATCTTAAAAAAAAAGTGGGGGTTGGGGTGCGGGGATGCCTGCATGATTCAGTTGGTCAAGTGTCTGCCTTCAGCTCAAGTCATGATTCCAGGGTCCTGGGATCAAGCCCCATACCAGGCTCCTAACTCAGCAGAGAGTCTGATTCTCCCTCTGCCTGCCACTCCCCCTGCTTGTGCTAGCTCTTTCTCTCTCTCTGACAAATAAATAAATAAAATCTTTAAGACACTAAACCAAACAAAATTTTTTAAAAATCTCACCAGAAACAAAATCAATGACCAGACAACTTCACTGGTGAATTTTACCAGACATTTAAATAAGAATTAGTATTGATTCTTCACAAAATCTTTCAAAAAACAGAGTAAGGTCTGCTTTCCATCTCATTTTACAAGGCCAGCATTATCCTGATACCAAAACAAGGACAACATGAGGAAAAAAAAATATATATAGGCCAATTTCTCTGATAAACACAAATACAAAACTACTCAACAAAATATTAGCAACCTAACTGAACAATACATTGCAACAATGTTAAACCAATATCCTGTGGGATTTATTTCAGGGATGTAAGGATGGTTCTGTAACATCCACAAATCAACATGATACACCACATTAACAAAATAAAGGATAAAGATTATAGATACTGAAAAAGCCTTTGATAAAATTCAACATCAATTTGTGATAATAATGTTCAATAAAGTGAGTAGAGAGGGAATGCATCTACATAATAAAGGCCATTTATAACAAGTCCTCAGCTAACATCACACTCAGTGGTGAAAGCTGAAAGCTTTTCCTCTAAGATTAGGAACAAGACAAGCATATCCTCTGTCAACATTAAGGCCTAGCCACAGCAATTAGGCAAGAAAATTAAATAAATGTCATATAAATTGGGAAGGTATAAGTAATACTGACACTATTTGCAGATGTTATAATATGTATTAAAACCCCTAAAGATTTCACATACACACAGGAAAAAAAAACTATTAGAACTAATAAATACAGTGAATTTTCAGGAAACAATATTAATATACAAAATTCTGTATCATTTCTACACTAATAATGAACTATAGGCAAAAGTAAAAAAAAAAAAATCTCATTTGCAACTGTGTCAATAAGAACACTTGAAAATAAATTTAGCCAAAGAGATCCAGCATTTGTATTCTGAAAACTATAGAACATTGATGAAAGAAACTGGAGAAGACACAAATGGAAAAATATTCCATGCTTGTGTATTGGAAAAAAATTAATATTGTTAAAATGTCCATATTTTCCAAAATAATTTAGATTTTCAATGCAATCTGTATCAAAATTCTAATGGTGTTTTTTTCACCATTGAACAGTCCTAAAATTCACATGTAACCACAAGAAATCCTAAATAACCAAAGTAATCTTGATTTAAAAGCAACGACAATAACAACAAAAAGCTAGAGGTGTGCTTCCTGAGTTCAAACTATATTATAAAGTTCAAGTAATCCAAACAGACTGTCTTGGCATAAAAACACACAGAGATCAGTGAAACAAAATAGAGAAACAAGAAATAAACCCAAACACTTACGGTCAGTTGCAACAGAGGAGCCAAGAATATATAATAAGAAAAGGACAGTCTTTTCAACAACGTGTCGGGTAAACAGGACAGCCATATGCAAAAGTGAAACTGGACCACTCTCTTACACCATATACAAACAGTAACTCAAAATAGATTCAAGACTTGAGTGTGAGACCTGAAGCTATAAAACTCCTAGAGAAGAAGAAGCAGTCAGCTCTGTAACATTAGTCCTAGCCATCATTTTTTTAGATTTTATTGCAATAGCAAAGGCATCAAAATACAAAATCAACAAGTAGGACTATATCAAACTTAGGAGGTTCTGCACAACAAAGGAAGCCATCAACAAAACAGACAACCTATGGGATGGAAGAAAATATTTGTAAATCATCTATCTGATAAAAGTTAATATCCAGAATATATAAAGAACTCCTACAACTCAGTATTGAAGGGAGGGAGGGTGGGGGAGAGGAAGGAAGGAAAATCCAGTTTTATTTTTTTTTAAGATTTTATTTATTTATTTAAGAGAGAGACGGTGAGAGAGAGCATGAGCGAGGAGAAAGTCAGAGGGAGAAGCAGACTCCCCATGGAGCTTGGAGTCTGATATGGGACTCGATCCTGGGACTCCAGGATCATGATCTGAGCCGAAGGCAGTCGTCCAACCAACTGAGCCACCTAGGCGCCCCGAAAATCCAGTTTAAAAAAATGAGCAGAGGATTCTAAGTGGGCATTTTTCCAAAAAAAGACACATAGATGGCCAACAGGTTCAAGAAAAGATGTTCAAAATTCCTAATCATCAAGAAACGCAAATCAAACGGGGTGCCTGGGTGGCTCAGTGGGTTAAGCCTCTCTCTGCCTTTGGCTCCCCGGGTCCTGGGATCAAGCCCCACATCGGGCTCTCTGCCGAGAGCCTATTTCCTCCTCTCTCTCCCTGCCTGCCTCTCTGCCTAGTTGTGATTTCTGTCTGTCAAATTAATAAATAAAATATTTAAAAAAAAAAGAAATGCGAATCAAAACCACGATGTGATTTCACCTCACACTTGTTAGAATGGCTACTATTAAAAAAAGAACAAATAAATCTAATAGTAGATTATTGCTTTGGGTGCACAATGTTGTAAATACATTAAAATGTATTTATTTATATATTTTAAGTAGGTAATTTAAGATATGAAAGTTATATCTCAATAAGGCTATTTAGAAAAAGACAAAATGAAAATATCCTTTGATGCTGCAAATACAAAAATATATTACAATCATAATTAAGAGAGGAATTAAAGGCTGGCTTGTGCTAATCCCACAACTGGTTTGTGAATCCTTAAAGATATACATTATGGGAATGGGAATGTATGATTAGCTTGGGAAATCGACATGATTTTCCACTTTAAAAAACGATCCCAGGGGTGCCTGGGTAGCTCGGAAGGTTAAGCGTCTGCCTTTGGCTCAGGTCAAGATCTCAGGGTTCTGGGATCGAGCCCCACATTGAGCTCTCCGCTCATCGGGGAACCTGATTCCTCCTCTTTCTCTGCCTGCCTCTCTGCCTACTTGTGATGTCTCTCTGTCAAATAAAATCTTAAAAAAAAAATAAAATCCCATTTTTTATGTTAGTTTCCATTATATGTTTGTGTGTATATATATGCACATTAGTGTTTGTAGATATATTTAAAATGTTTTATGTTGTATTTTCAAAATCGTCTTATATTTAAATAGATTTTTCTATTAAATTGATAGCTTTACATAGAAGCATTTATTTTATCTTTGTGAGGTTGATGTGAGGATACTTGCTAGGCTCATGGGGAATATTTTTCCATAACAACTTTGCTCCTGCTTAAAGAGTGAAATACAGATTTACTGGATTCTATAGTCACCCACTATTTATACAATTTTATGCCCTTAGCTTTATAGCAATCACACGGTTGTTGTTATTTTGCTACCTTAACCATGGCACATCAAAACTCAATAAAATCCTGCTCTTCAAGATTTTCTTTAATTTATTATAATTAAAAGATGTCCCAAGAGGGCAGTAGGCATGCTTGAAAGTTTAATGCTTCCTTCCCTTTGCTACATCTAAAGAAGGGTTTGCTTCTCTATTAAGTGAAGTACACTTCTGAGATTCCAAACTACATGATGTAGTCTTTCAAAAAGAGTAGTTTGACGTGATGAAGGAAAAGAAGAATTTTGGATGGGCCTAGAGGACTAATGTCTTCTAATGTGAAATTTTTATTTCTTTCTGTAATAGGAAAAATTAAGTCTAGAAAAATAAAAAAAATTAAGAAAATGGTGGAAGCAGGTTTTTCCTCCATGTGTGTGACAACGCCATGGTCATTCCAACACGCTGCTTCCTTATGAAGGACTTCATTCTAAACACTTCGGATCAGGTCATCCCTGAAGCAATGTGAAATCATCTATTTTTTCAGAACTAAGTACTCAGTTTCTATTGTGTGCCCATACCTGTTCTAAGTGCTCAGTATATAGCAGGTACAAGGGGTTTTATTGATTAAGCAGATAGTTTACAAGGTTCACAGGGGACATGGATCATAAGCAGATATTTGGGCAAGAATTAGAGGCTAACCTGATCCTGAAAACTCAGCTGGAGAGTGGAAAGTGAGCTATCAGAGAAGGTGTGGTCAAGGACAGTCCTTGAGGGGAAATAAGGTAAACCCTGAAGTATGGCCTCAGGTTTGGGGCCATGGCAAGGCATGGAGCACAGCAGATGGGCTGGCCAGGGCAGGAGTGATGCGGGGGGCCCAGGTCACACCAGGGCATTGACAGAATGTGAGCCTGGAACTAGAGGAGGTGAGCGAGAAACCAGTAGGAAATCACCTCTAGTTTTGCTCGGGTAAGGACCCTGAGAGTGGACGTCCCAGATGAGTTCTGATCAGGGGTGTGACATAATTCAGTGAACATCGGGGAACAATTACTCTTCTTGCTGTGCTGAGAATAGACCACAGTGTTCCATGGAGGAAACATGCTCCCCAGCGGGAATGAACAAACAGTAAGGATACAGAGACGTTCCCCTTCTCCAATCGTCTTAACTCTCAGTTCAGAATATTTAAGTCATAGGTGCGAAGTGCTAGTCTGAGCCCAGCTGAAATTCTAAAACATCATAAAGGAAGCAGTGCCAAAAATACGCAAGGCGAATTAACTGGCCCCAAACAGTGAGGAAGGATGGCATAAACTGAGGGGTTTTCCCCCCAGAAAAAAGAAAAGTATTCATTTCCCAGATCCGTGTGAATGATTATAACCGACTATGAACAACGGATGTGGTCCCTTTATTAACGTTGGTGGTTCTAAGGCGGGTGTCCACCCCCTGCTGTGGATGAAGGAAATGCAGCTGAAGCCCCAGTGGCCCACTGCCATGCATGTATATTTTTTTTCTTTGAAGTCCCCTCCTTTTTTATTTATTTATTTATGTTTTTAGTTTGAAGTTTTTATTTAATTCTGGTTCGTTAACATGCGGTGTAGTATTAGTTTTGGCTGCGGGATTTAGTGATTCAGCACTCCCATACGTCACTCTGCTCAGCACACAGGGAGCACCCCTTCATCCCTGTCACGGCCTTCTCCCGCCCGCCTCCCCGCCTCCCTCCCTCACCCCTTCGTTTGCTCTCTCTCAATCATCGTCTTTTACGGTTTGCCGCTATTTCTTTCCCGTATGTTCTTCGGTTTTGTTTCTTAAATTCCACATGAGTGAAATCATATGGTATTTGTCTTTCTCTGACTTCTTTCCCTTAGCACAATATGCTCTAGTTACATACATGTCATTGCAGATGGCAAGATTTCATTCTCTTTGATGGCTAATATTCCATTACACACACACACGCACACACACACGTCTGCACACACCACCTCTTTATCCATTCATCAGTCAATGCACATTTGGGCTGTTTCTATAATTTGGCTATTGTTGATAATGCTATACATATCAGGGTGCATGTGGCCCCTCGAATCTGTGTTTTTGGATCCTTTCTGTAAATACCCAGCACTGCAATTGCTGAGTCATAGGATAGCTCTATGTTTTACTCTTTGAGGTAACTCCATGATGTTTTCCAGACTGGCTGCACCAATCTACATGCCCACCGACATTATGTGTGAAGGTTCCCCTTTCTCTGCACCCTTGCCAACACCTGTTGTTCTTGTGTTAATTTTATCCATGTTGACAGGTGTGAGATGATATCTCATTGTGGTTTTGATTTGCATTCCTCTGATGATCAGTGACGTTAAACAACTTTTCAGGTGTCTGTTGGACATCGGGATATCATCTTTGGAAAAATGTCACCTTGTCTTCTGCCCATCTCTTAAGTGGATTGTTTGTGTTTTGGGTGTTGAATTTGTAAGTTCTTTATATATTTTGCATACTAAGCCATTATCAGATATGCCACTTACAAAAACACCACAGAAATACAATTGTAAGAGAACATTTATGATAAATCATGTCCCGACACGTTGGGCAATATGGAAGAAATGGATAAATTCCTAGAAACATATAAACTGCCAAAACTGAAGCAGGAAGAAACAGAAAAGTTGAACAGACTGATAACTAGCAAAGAAATTAACTCAGTAATCAAAAAATCTCCCAGAAAACAAAATTCCAAGGCCATTAAAGTCACTTTAAAATAAAATATACACACTCTTCAAAATATAAAGAAAATAAACAAGAATATAATTATAAAGGGAAATATGTACCATATTTCTATAAAATATTTTCCACATTTCACCATTAAATGTATCTTTGAATTTCTTGACAATCAAGACACAAAATATGTTTGGTCACATATTTTCCTACAGGATCATTAAGAACATCTGATTACGAAGAACGAGTGTGTTTGAATTTGCTGCTATGTGACTATGCAAAGTGGCATGGGTCACTTCGTAGCACAGAGCTAAAGCACTTAGTTCCTCCCTCCCTGTGTGCCGGAGACAGCATTTTGCTCACAAGTCCCCTCTCTTGGTCATGATGGCCTGGCTCCCGTTAGCAGTGGAGGGCAGCACAACCCCAGCTGACGGCGTTAGAGCGATGCGGATTACAGACACACCATGGCGATGGTCATGAAGGGATAGAAGCTGGGCTCACTACATTTGCCTCCAGGATGCCAGCATGTCAGAGCAAGAAGCTACATCTGCCCCCTCAGAGACCGTGATCGTAGAAAGAGACACACATTTTTCTGGGACACCATCACCACAGGGGAAAAAACAGCACTTCCCTTCAAACACCATCATCCTGAGGGCTGGAAGACATGGTTTCCCGTGAGCACCATCATCTAGGAGCGACTACCATTTCCTCTGGACCAGGCATACCAGGAGCGGGGAAGCCACATCCCCTGAAGACCCTGTTGTCACATCACGTGGCACCTCCCGGCAGTTCTAAGTGGAGCTGTTATCCGTCTACCTCCCTCTGTCTGGTGGCCAGCTCCAGCTCCAGCTCCAGCTCTGCAAAGGTTCCTGGGTTTTGGAACATACCCCCTTCTTCAGGATAAAGGATTTCTTGTTTGTAAGAACCATGTGGAACATATCTGAATCAGCTTCCCAGGCCAAAGCGATGTCCTTAGCCAGACAAGGGTCTTGGGGTGCAGGCTGATGGGGGGCAGTCGAGGCTTTGATTGCATCAGGGTACCATTGTGTTTGCTTCTCTCCTTGTTTTTAATTTTCTTTTTTTAAGAATCTCATTAATTTGGGCTGTTTGAATCCCCTCTACCCTGCGTTCATTGGTGGCCTCTTCCACTAGGTTAGGATTAACGCTTGTACCTGTTCAACCTCATTTATGACAGCAGTTCACTGTGCCTCCGTTGCCTGGATTGCTCTCCTGGGGCAGCCTTAACACTTTCTTGCAAAGGAGCATGTTCCCCAGAAATCACCCAGAGATCTGCTCTAGAAACACTCACTCCTTCTGCCTTAGATTCGGGGCAGAACTTTTGATCATGCAGGCTGGGGAGGGCATCCCACAGTGTTGTTGCACATAAATTGGTTCAACAGATCTTAATTCGAATTGGAAAAAAATCAGCTGGTTTGGTGGTCTCTAATGCCCCATTCAGTTTTAAAAGTTTTTTATGAAGGCACGAAAACAACACAGTTCCACCTGCAATAATCAACTACATGCGAATACTTGGCATGACTTGCCTGAATGTGCTACTTTGGATTTTTTTCTCCCTGGATCCTGGAATAAATAACGCTTGTTTTAACTGTCAGTTAGAGGCCCAGTTTCTATCCTCTCTGATGGATCACTCACTTTAATTTCTTGGATAATAGCTTTTCTATAGCCAAGTTTGAAAATGGAAATGCTAGCCAAGATGTTACTGAGGCCAGGCGGCACCAACATGTGGGCAAGTCTTAAATATCCAAATACTGCAAGGGGCTCACCGTGGCTAATTTGAAATATCAGCTTCCGTAAGTGACCTCTCCAGGAGAACCAAGATGGGGCTTTGGCTTTCCATGTTCCTGTCTCAGCGCACACACGCACATCACAGAAGCGTACGCCTTGGTAGAGCCCCTTCAGATGGTGCTGATGGCAGTAACAAGAGTACGTTCGACTTGATTGCGCCTCATGCACAGGGAGTGGTACTCTGATCACCCCTCTTCCCAGCAATCCAGTGAGAATCACCACTCCCAGATTAGACACGGAGAAACTATAGCTGAGTTATTATAGAAGGTACATTACCTGGAAAAATGTTAGTTGCCTAAGCTGCTAAACACTAGATAGAACAGACTAGAGAATTCTTTTTGCCTACTTTACTAGAAACAACTTAACGTAATAGAGATTAAAGGACAGCAGCGCCCTCCTATTTGTGGGGGATACGTTCCAATACCCCAGTCTATGACAAAAACCACAGATAATACCAAGCCCCATAATATATGCTTATAATAAAGCGTAATTTATAAATTAGGCAGAGTAAGAAATAAACAGTATTAAATGAACAATTACAAAAATGTTGTAATAAAACTTATGTGAGTGAGGTCCCTTTCTCTCGAACTACCTTATTGTCTTGTCCTCACCCTTCTTATGATGATAGGAGATGAAGAGGTCCCTCCAGGAGGAGGTGAAGTGACCTAGTGATTGGGCATTGAGATGTGGGATCAGGCTACTACTGACCTTCGGATGCTGGTCAGAACAAGGACTGCCTGCTTCTAGACCTCGACAGACCTCAGGCAATTGAAACTGCTGAGAGCAAATCATGACTTCCTCCAACTCCTGAACCCCGACTGCCTCATGTCGGGGGACTGGCGACATTGTAGCCCAGGCAGTCCAACGGCAGAACCAGTAGCCTCCTCTCCCCCACTTGCCGTGTCCATGCACTGGCGCACGCTTCCATGGACTTAGATAGGCTGAATACCAGCAGGAGGGTTCGACCTTTATTCTTGGCCTTCACTTTTCTCTAGCAGTGATCTGCACTGGATATTTCCATGAAATAGCCAGGACGCTGGTAAACCCACGTTTCCATGCCCTAGTAATTTTCCTTCTGTAATCAACAGAATCTTAACCAATTTATACAGCATGCCAGCAAAATATTCAATTTCGTACTTGACAGAAAGAAAAGTAATAGAAAGAGATTAAGCTGGGAATATCACCAAGCCCTTTAGAGTAATTCAATACTGTGTTTAGCAGAGGGTGTTTTCTCGTTTTTTTCTTTTTTCCTACTTGTAGTGAAAGGCAAAGATGATTAAACCAGAAATGTCAAGTTATCTTTGAAAGATGAATTCAGTGTTACCAGTGTGGCGCTTAAATAGATACTAATGATATGTTAATTGGTTAATTGCACATTTTAATAACAGACTCACAAAGCCAGGAATTCTTTATGTTTAAATAACATAATTGTGTGTTAGTTTTGTTTTTGATAAACACTGGGATGTTTTCATTCACCTACATGTCTCTATATAATTAAGTTTTGGCTTCTTCTCCTCGAGCTATAATTGATCCTAATGTCTTTACTAAATAGGAGTCATCTTGAGTAATCTATTTTTAGTCCCCTTTCTGAGCTATCTAGGTTGTCATTCAGACACCAGAAAATAGACAGACCCTCACTGGGATGTTAGTGCTTTACAAATGCTGCGGTCTCTCGGGTATTACAATGTCCAAAAGCACTCTCTGCTCTTGTCTGGAAATCAGAGAAAAGAAATTATCAATTTCTGAGGGTATGTGGCTTCCCTAAGTTGCTTGACAAGACATGCAGCCTTGTTCTCATGTCATTTAAGATATTTTAAATCCATCTTGAACTTTTTTTTTTCTTTCTTTCTTTCTTTGAGAGCAGGGGCAGTCTCCAAGCCCAGCCTGAGCCAACGTGGGGCTCAGTCTGTCAACCCTGAGATGATTACCTGAACCAAAACCAAGAGTTGGTGTCTCAACCAACTGAGCCACTCAGAAGCTCCTTTGTTTCTATTTTTTTCTATTTTTAAAATGAATTTTCTTACAGAAGTTATAGCAGTTGCTGGGGGAAAAAAGTGGTTTGACTGTGGAAGACCTGTTAAATTTCAGCCATATTATTCAAGAATGTGTCTCTTTGAAATCATCTAAATGGTCCTCAAAAGTAAATATATCTATATCTATATCTATATCCATCTAGTTAAAGACTTTTGCAAGACAACTTTATCATGAATTGTATCAAGAGATCCATGATACACAATATAACATTTTATAGTCACACTAAGGGAAACATAGGTGTCTTCTTTTTTTGTTTTCATGTTAATTGAAAACTCTAAAATAAAGACAAATTTGGGAACGACTGGAATCTCAGTATAACTGGAGGGTTAGCTGTGATATATAAAACTATCATCAAATTTAATTTTTATCTACTCAACAAAACTTGTGGAAATGACTGTTCATAAATCTGTATCCTTCTCATGAAGAGTTTACAATTGTACATCTTCTCTATCATGAACAAGAAAGGGGTAATAACACAGTAGATACAGGTCAGTCTACATCATGGGCAGGAGCCCCATGTTTGGCAAAAATTGTGCCACCATCTCACTAGTATCTTATTAAGTTGTGCTGTATCAGAGGTAATTCCTCAGCAAAGAGATTTAAGTCTATCCATCGGATCCTTCTGGTATTTAGCAATGGAGCAGTTTTCTCTGTTGCTTAAAATTCAAGGGTTCATCCTCTCGAGTATGATGGCAAGAATGCGAAAGTTCGATTTATATAATTTACAGTTTGATTCAGAGTGGGAAATGGGGAGGGGTTATTTCCAAATAAAAAAGCAGTCCTTTTGTCCTGATGACAACCTCAAGGATTCTAGACTTTACTCTGTCTTGAGCAAAGCTCTGTGCAGGTGCTGCGGAATAGTCCGCCCCATGCAGAATGTTCATTTGCAAGAACAGACACACAGATACAAATAGCTTGAGAAGACGCGGATGCTCAGAAGGTAGGGAGGGGATGGGAACTGCTCAGCCTTCAAACAGCCCCTGGAGAATCAGACAACTTCTGTGATGTGGGGCAGCCTCCCCCCTGGCCAAACATTAGCCTTTATTTAAATAATTTGGGCTCAGTACATCTTTGCTTGATGTGACTTCTATATGCAGTGAGATCTCTGTGTACAATGATCATGTCCTTTTGTGTGCTATTATGTAAACACGAATTTGTGAAAAATCTGTTTGAGAGCAGATTCAAAGTCAAACTTTGGTTTCCTATTCTGCTGAACACAGTTGAGTAATCGGAAATGCAGAAAGTTTCCATGAATTACACATGGTGGCCACTATCTAGCAAAAGGGCAGAACTCAAAGGCAGGGTAAGTTAGGCTCGTTCATACCACCGCTGCCTGCCTTTGCAAAGAGAGAGCCCATGGCAAAGCGTAAAGATAGGAAACGCACTGAGGCTGGAGGCCAGCAGACCAGGCTGCTCCAGTCCACACCCATCTGCCCAAAAGATGAAGGGGATCAGTCTCTTAGGTTCCACATTCAACAAGGCAGGAAGCTCTCCGCTGAAGGACCATGTTTTATTCATGCGGGTGCACATGTTTCCAAATGAAGATGCACTGTCTATAGCTCTTATTCAGAAATATCATTGATAAATATTGGTGCGATTGTTTATATTTGTCTTTCTCACTAGACTCTATTTTGTGGAGTTGGGCATGGTGACTCTTTATCATCCCTACAGGGGCAGTGATTAGTACAAACTATCTGGCTCTTTACTTGGAAAATGAGGTTGTTGGGCTACATGATTGTTAAGGTTCCCTTCAATTTACATCACCCTAGAAACGTGGAGTTCTCAAACTTCTACCTGCTTCAGAATTACCTGCTGGCCTTGATAAAACACAGAGGGCTGGGGCCCCCCTCGAGGCAGATGGGTCAGACAGTTTCTTTGGAACACATTTCCACATAATTGTGAGTCTGCTAGTCTGGGAATCACAGATTGTAAACTAGCATCACACGGGTAAACCCCACGAGTATGGTCAGGCTTTGTTGGGGGGTGGAGACAGCAGGAAGTCATTAGAAAAGTCATTAGAATTCACGGTTGCTGGAGGAGGAAGAGAAGATGCTCTGTTCCTGAATTGAAAGACAAGCTCACGGGCTTCTGGTAGGACCCCTCAGAAAGACTGTGACGTCACCCTCACTGCGCTTGCATTTCTTTCTTCTCTAAGCTATTATCATTCACTCAGCATTCAGCAAATTCTTACCTATGCAGGGACCATCCCACAGGTGTGATTCAGCCTTGAGTTCATGTTGGCTCTGATTTCCACATGCACAATTTTCCTTCTGTGTCATTACTCTCTCCATCTCTATGGTCATTTTGGGGAGCCTCGAATGTTTCTCTTGATTTGTTATGATACTAACACATCTCCTAGTGACCGTTATAGGGCCAGGAATATAGTCAGCGATCAATAGAAATCCCGAACAGTCAAGGGAATGTCTCGTCTCTGATCGTGTAGAGAACTTTCATCAAGATATTAAAAGGAACTCTGGTGTTTCTTTTATGACTGAGATCTCATAGGAGGAAGGGAAGCCAAAGGCCAAACTATGAGAATTATCAAACAAAATTCATTCTCATTCATGAAAATCAAGTTCAGATTCAGGAAATATCCTAACTTGGGGGAAGGAGTCCTGTCAACGTGTTGCCTCTTCCAAAAAGCAGGCAGGACAGAAGGATGCGAACCTGGCACGTGCGTGCTATGCCTCCGAGGCAGCCGCCCACCTCTGGGTTTGGGTGTGCAGGGCTGAAGGTGGAGGTTCCTTTCCAGGGAAGGTGTAATTATCTAGCTAGGACAACTCCTCACCATCACACCCCCACTGGTGTTGGGAGGGCTGGAGGTTGTAGTTTGTACAGGTTTTTGATGAAGTGGAGAGAAACTATTAGCTATGAAAAAAGAACACTGAAATCAGTAACAGAAAATCCTGGTTCCCTTCCTGGCTGTGGTAGTTAATAGCCACGTGCTGGACCCAGCCGTACAACCGCTGGCCGTGCTCACGTTTCTGAACTTCAGAGTCAGGAGGTGAGACACGGGATGCTATAGGGCCTTTTTCAGCTTGAACCGAATTGGCTTTGCCCAGAGGTGCGGGGAGTACTGCTCACCTTCAGGCCCTTTGTTTATGTGAAAGATGGAGAGGAGAAAACGTCTCCTCTGTTGGTCCAGATGAAAGTGCTTTGAGGCTCCCAAGTCATGTGACATCCATTTGATGGTTCCAGCTTATCGGCAGGGGATGAGCCTTAAATTTTTAAGAGCTGCCTTCTTGAGTGCACAATGAAAGCTTCTTCTAAGGATGATCCTTCCGTGCCCGTGTCTGTACGACCCTGCTCTGTGTTGTTAAAAATCTACAGATCTGTGAGCTTGGAATCCTTCCTATAATTACAGAATTTGTAAGGAGGAAGGGAAATATGTGAGCACAAAACAGTGAAATTAATTATGAGGCACTGAGATCACCGGAGGTAGGTTTATGACCACAGAAAACTGCCAACCTGTTGTAAGGTTAGCACGGTAGCTTAATTACAGATAATTAAGGCTTTAAAATTCCACCTGTACCTACAATTCTTGTTATTTTGGATTCACAGAGCATCTTAGAGGACAATTTACTTCACTTTATTCTCACTTATAGTAGGCGTCTGCTTCCATCTATACTGGCTATCCACTTCTCCTTTCATGTGTCTCTTGACACCGTGGTAAAGCAGTTTGCTGACTTTTCTTTAAAAGCACATCTTGGGGCGCCTGGGTGGCTCAGTGGGTTAAGCCTCTGCCTTCCGCTCAGGTCATGATCTCAGGGTCCTGGGATCGAGCCCCGCATCGGGCTCTCTGCTCAGCAGGGAGCTTGCCTCCCCCTCACTCTCTGCCTGACTCTCTGCCTACTTGTGATCTCTGTCAAATAAATAAAATCTTTAAGAATGAATGAATGAATGAATGAATGCACACTCTTTTCTCTGTGGTCTGTGTAAGTGGGCACACTGAGAACATGCCAGGTCAAGGACCAAGGCAGGGCAACATAGCCACTCACTTCTGGCTGTGGGATCGGGCATTGGACATAAGCCAGACCATCCCCTGCCATTATAAGCACCAAGAACGCATTGTAAGTGTTTGTTTTTTTAGGAAAATGGTGGACTTTTTTCTTGCTGTATTTGCTAGAGGGAAAAAAAAAAAAATTGGGTTTGCTGCTGTAGGAGATGTTGAGAATACCAAAAGGAAGTGACTTCCCAGACCAAAGCTGAGCCAGGCTTACCCCAGAGACCCAAGAGACAAAGGAAGCTACAGGGCATGGCTTGCGCCCCCATACGGCCATGTCTGGGTATCCTCCTAGTGCTAGGGTTTCCAGTTACCCCCTCCAACACATTCTGCCAAACTGGCTTAAGGAAAACTGAAGAAAGTTTTGGTCATTTGAAACCTAAACAGTTTAAGCAAAAGGTACGTTGGTAAGAGTGAAGGAAAGTGCTTCCTTAGTGTTTCTTTGAGATGCTTGGACCTTAACCCTAAGTCAGTGATTGATGATGTTTTAGTAGGTTTTACTGCTTAGTGTGGGGAAAAAAAAAAATCCATGAAACACTTCAAGGTTTTCTCAGTCACTAAGACGAATTAGTGAAACTTGATATAATTATCTCCTTAGAGGAATACAACAGATACCCTTGCTAGAATATGTTTATATACCTATTCCTTTAATGTTTATGCAAATTTAAGCAGCGATTGTTCTGATTCAGAGACAACATACAAATAATAGTTTTCTTCTATGCCTAAAATACGGGAACAGCAAGTTCATAGAAGAAATGAAATAATAATGCCCTCGTGACTTTGGGGGACTAGAATCACACAGAGCACAGTTCTGAGATTTGCCCACAGTGAGCAATGTGTGTGTCAGTTTGTTTTCTGAACCCAGTATGTATGCCAGATGGTAAGATACTTAAATGAAGGAAAAAGTAAGGAGTTGCCACACTTAAATATTAATTAAAATGTTCCACAGTGACGTGACTAGATTACAATATGACACAGTCCCTTCATCATGGCTCGTGTGGTTTTAGAACACTCAAAAGCCACTCTGTGGAAGAGAGTTCAAAAGTCAAGCTGAAATTCCATTCTATGTGAAATCTTGTTTAGGGAGGGATGAAAAACTTAATCCATAAATGACCAAGACAGAAAACGCATTAACTAACAAATCCGTGTACTGTTCAGAGTAGAAAACCAGTAAGAGGTGATGAAGCATGTGGATGACAATAAGAGATTTTTGTTATCCCAGCCGACCCGGGGTACCCTGCGCCTGTCCATCCTTGCCCATTTTAATTAACCAAGGGTCAATCAATAGTAGCCATTGAATTAACTGCCTTTCCTTTGAGGTTGCAAAGAGTTTTGAAGCATGCATTCAATCAGTTCCCAAATTAGCCAATGAGGACCAGTTTAATGGCATGCCAGTTCTTTTGTGGTCATGATAATGTGTTTTGTCTTTTTTGATAACATCAGGTATCTATCATGGTAAAGGGAAGAGGCAGTACAATTCTGTGGGAGGAAATTTGGAATTAACTCAGGCTCCTTAACGGAGTAGGATGACACCATTTAAAAACAAGGGTTTTAGGAAGGCGAGTATAGAAATAAAACCCTATTTTCAGCTAGTGTCATTTTATTGGCTAGACACTTTCACATATGTTCCCACACATTTTTAACACAATTACACCTCAAAGAGACTCATGACATTTTAATTCCAATTTGATATCTTTACTAATAAAAAAAAAAGGAGGGAGAACCTATGTTGCCAACATTAATAAAGCAAATCAGGTTGCAAGTATGCATCAGCAAATGTGTACAGACACTTACTGGTCTAAGAGTTTACGGGACATGACAGTGCAGGATCAGATAGATATACCACAGGTGCATCTGATTATGCAAATGATTTGAATAAATGATCCCAGCCCTTGAAGGAAGCCATATTTCCCTAAGAGTCCTATGTAAGGACATTTTTTTAAAAAGATTTTATTTATTTATTTGTCAGAGAGAGAGAGAAAGGAGAGAGAGCGAGCACAAGAAGACAGAGTGGCAGGCAGAGGCAGAGGAAGAAGCAGGCTCCCTGCAGACCAAGGAGCCCGATGTAGGACTTGATCCCAGGACGCTGGGATCATGACCTGAGCCGAAGGCAGCCGCTCAACCAACTGAGCCACTCACGCGTCCCTGTAAGGACATTTTTTTTTTTTTTTAACTTTTTATTTTTTATAAACGTATATTTTTATCCCCAGGGGTACAGGTCTGTGAATCACCAGGTTTACACACTTCACAGCACTCACCAAAGCACATACCCTCCCCAATGTCCATAATCCCACCCCCTTCTCCCAAACCCCCTCCCCCCAGCAACCCTCAGTTTGTTTTGTGAGATTAAGAGTCACTTATGGTTTGTCTCCCTCCCAATCCCATCTTGTTTCATTTATTCTTCTCCTACCCACTTAAGGACATTTTTAATTAATTCTGAGAGCCCGTGTTTAGTCTATCTCCTACGCTTTGAACATGTGTATGAATTCAAAGAGAGGGCACAATGAATGTGAAGATTGACAGACCTAAAAGCCCCTAATAGTAACAAAACACAAAGGTACCTACAACTCAATTTAGCAATTTCAGTGTAGTTTTAAGACATGATTCTACAAACCTACTGTGTTCCAAAGGGAAGTCAACATGTTACTTAGAAGCAATTCTCCAAGTGGCTTAAAAGCCCTAAGCTCGCCCTTCTCCAACTCCTCCCTCACAAACTGTCCATCTCTGAGTGAGGTGAAGAGTGTGTGTGGGGGAACACAATAGAAAACGATATCACTCTACCAATGCCCTTCGTGACTGACTGAACTTGGGGTCTATTTTTCACCTCTAACGCTTGGAAATTTTGTATTTTCAATCAGACACATTAAGAGGAAAAAGCGATCACTCCCTTTTCTGCTGCTGTTCTTAGTAAGTCTCTGCTCTTGGAACCATTTGTGACAAATCTCTTGAAAATCTGAAATATGTGATTTTTACTTAAGTAAAACGACAGCACGTTAATAGATTCATACAACAGAATAAAAGTGGCTATAAAATTAAACTGATAATTACTATCCTGAGAAAATAATTTTAAACTGAGAATTATTATCCTAAAATTCTCCAAGTTTCCAAGGGCAATATGGGAGTTCTCAACACTTGAGATGCAGTTCCTGGCACATCCTTTTAGTTATGCTCAGAAGAGTAAGAATAGCACGTATGGACCTTCTCAACACCCACCACCAGGCTCACCCATCCCCTCACCACCACCCCGAAACTCAGCTTGTTTCTCAGAGTACAGAGTCTCTCGTGCTGCTTCTCCCCCCTTCAACCCCCACCTTCATCTCCTCCTCCTCCTGCTCGCCTCCACGCTATCCCTTCTCTTCCACAAATAAGTCAAACCAAATAACAACGGAGTCTCTCTGCGTGACTTATTTCGCTCAGCAGAATCTCCTCCAGCCCCACCCATGTTGATGCAAAAGTTGGGTGTTCATCCTTTCTGATGGCTGAGTGATATCCCATTGTATATATGGACCACATCTTCGTTATCCATTTGTCTGCAAAGGGCATCTTGCCTCAAAAAATTAAAAATAGAGCAACCCTATGACCCAGCAAAGGCACTACTGGGTATTTACGCCAAAGATACAGATGGAGTGAAAAGAAGGGCCCGATGTTCATAGCAGCAATGTCCACAATAGCCAAGCTGTGGAAATGAGATTTTTCTTACACTCAGTTCTGAGATTCCGCCTCTGAACCACAAATCATTGGTCTTACTACCATTGTTCCTGCAAAACAGGACCTATTATCCAATTGAGGACACTTTCAACTCCAAAAATATCCTCTTTTTATATACCCTATCAGAGACTAACCACTCTGCAGACTGCCACAGGGTAATGGCATTGGCATGAAAGGATGCCTTCGTATACTCCACGTAGTCCCTTAGCTCAGAGCTTTTCAACTGTGGGAGATTTTGCAACCCTTCTCTCTTACGTTTGACACTGTCTAGGGAGAAATCTGTTGTCATATCTGAGTGAATGCCCCTGAAATTGGGCAGTAGAAGCCACAGATGAACTAAATATCCTATAAGACACAAGACAACCCCCATAAACAAGAATTATCCAGTCCACACTGTCAATAGTGCCACGGTGGGGAAACCTGTTAGTCCTATGGTTATTGGTAGTTTGGGAGTGGTGGTCCTATCTCACACACGAATCTACAACATGCATTTTTTTATTTACCATTCTACCACTCTTTTCTATTTATTTATCATTTTATGATCACATCGATTCTAATTCTGCAAAGAGACATACTGCAGCAGACTCACTTGTGTTATTCAAAATTATAGCAAAAAAACAAACAACTTTCATTACTTCTGAAACCACTCATTAAGCAAATATATTTAAAGACATAATGGTCTGCCCAGGTTAAAAAAGATAAAGATAAATAAAATAAAAACATAATAAATCAATGTGGTTACATAATATCTTTTTTAGACTAAACTGAGCAAAGGCAGAAAATGCAAAGGTATTTAACTATCTCCTGACAATGAGCAAGACAGTTTTTAGAAGATAATTCAAAATAGGTAATAATTTGCTTAGTACCTGTCTCAGATAGGGTGATGGTAGCTCCTACATTTCAGTTATTGGTAGTCACTGGAGTTCTCTCTTTTACTCTTCTACGCAGTTTTATAGGAACACAGGAAACTGTAAAATCTGGGGGAAATGTCTACAGATGTGTGACCCTGAAAACAGAAATAAAAATGAATGTCATTCTCTATTAGTCCGCTCATGGATGGAGTCATGCACAACATGTACCCACTAGGAGTCAGGGAATGCCATGATATCTTATAAGTGATAAATTTATTAAGATTAATTATGTTTATAGTATATGGAATTGACATGGAAAGCTATTTTGCCAGTTCCTTGGGTTTCTGTGCAAATATAAAAGATAAAGTCTAAAGTATATGGATGGTAATGTTTAAGGATGATAACAAATGAAATGAAAGAAAAAAGTGTGGTTTTGCAAAAACTAGTAGTGCTTTGAAATTATATGAGATAATACAATTCCAAAAGGTCTAGATCTGATAGACAATTCAGAAATCATGTTTTCAACAAAAAAACAACCTAGACTACACACTCCCAGCTTCTTATAACTGATCATGACTTTTTTCATATTCTGGATTCATCTAACACCGTCTGTGTCTTTGAACTGAGAGATTTTCACACAGATTACAGAAGGTCATAAAAGCACATTGTTCCTTTGATCTACAGTAGTGAGTCAGTGAAAGTGTCTCAAGAGGTTAAATTCTAGCCTTTGAATCACAGCATGTGGCCATGAAATTAAAGCCAGCTTTCCTCCACACTTATTAAACAAAATTATCATCAAAAGTAAATGGAAAGAGAAAAAGAGAAATAATTCATTGGACTAGAAATTTCATTTATTCCTCCAATAGGTTTACTGATAAAAGCATTATAGAAGCAAACTTTAGAAATCAGTAACATATTGTCTGCATTATTAGGTCTTACTGGGTCATCTCTCTTCAGGAAAATTTTTGCCTTTATGATAAACTTCCCAGTTGTATTTTTCCTAGTCCTCCTTTGAACTGCATTTAGATAACAGCAGTTATCATTCAGGTCCTGTTTTCAGGAAGCCATGCCATAACCAGCTAATATATATAAATGGGTTGGGATCCTCCCTCTCTTCCCCAAGTTATAAATAGTGGTGGATTAGAAAAGATGTGGTTTGCTCTGTGGGGTTACTCAAGAATGAAAAAAAAAAAAGTGTATGAGAATAATAAGCAGATTAAGCAAATCTTTGGTAATATGTAAATCAATTAACAGTGTATATTGTGACTCTTCTAAACGATGCCTAGTCAAACTCTTCATGAGAGAAAGTAACCACAGGTGCTGATCGTCATGGGCTCTGTAGAGGATGTAGAAAATTTCCCTTCCTTGACATTGAGCCCATGTCTACCTTCTACTTCCCTTACCATCAGTACCCCACGCTCCATGTCTAAGAAAACTCAATTTTTAAAAAAAATGCTTCTCTCTCATTCCAGAATAAGGAAGAAGCACAATTTTTTTTTTAATATAGCCAGAGAAATACTTGATTCCAGGCATTACAAATTTCTTTCTTCTAAATTAAGCTGTATTTCACTTTCACCACGCTCTGTCTCATCTGTACATGACCCTTCTCCTAGACAATGACCCAAGAAGAGGACAAGCCAACAAATAAATACATAAACAGACTCAAACCATGCTTCATGCAAGGAAAGAGAGGGAGTCACCCGGGAAAAGCAGCAGCAAAAGTGAGGGAAGAGGAGAGCAGCGGACTGGGCTCCTGAGACTATGACCTTACAGGGAGATGGAGTGATGCAGAGCCTTAGGCCACTGGACCCGAGGACCAAAGTTGTCGAATCTTCTGTCCCCAGATTCACAAGATACGGCGGAGGGGCGTTTTAGGAAAGCACTCGCGTGTTAAAGCGTAAGTGGATTTCCACTTATCCACTTTGGGAATGTATCCTAAGCTTCCACATCAGCAGAGGAAAGAACCCTCCAGGCAAAGGGGTAGAAAAGATTCAGAATATTTAATAAACATGTTTATCGACCTTTGCCAGACCTGATTTTCAGTGTCTGCCTTGAGCATATGCCCTACCCACTTATGTGCTTGGTATGGAGTCCTGTGAACTGTAGACAGGAAGCTGGTGTTAGAGAACTGGCTTTTGCTGGTATGTTCTGAATACTTACGTTAGTTTAAAGAAAAACAAACATTTTGACATTTTCCACTGAGGCCCAAAGCTATGACTTTTGATCCATTCTGTGGGAGGCAGGAATGGAGGTGCAGGGCTTGGGCAATGTGGTTTAGTTTTATTCCCTGAGGCAGACTTGGACAGGCTTTGGACCCCTAAAAAGCCGGTGTGTAGACCAGGGTTTTAGGCCAGGGCAGTACTTCTTTTGGTTCTCACACTGTCCCAGCTGCCCCCTCCCCAGATCTGCTCCTCTGTGGCAATGTGCAGCCCTCCGATCCCAGCCCCAAAGATACCCCTTCTCTACTCTGAGTCACAAGAGGCGGTGGAGGAGAGAGAGATCATACACACAGCTATCCAAAAGCTGCGCTTCAAAGAGGAGAAGACGCCTCCTAATGGAAACTTCCGCAAGGCTATGTTTAGAAGAAGATCAAACTTTCAGGAAAAAATATAGCTATTATTAATAAATTAGCCCATGCATCACATATTAATTGAGCTCATTATATATGCCAAGTACTTTCTCTGGCAGTAGAGACACAACAGCAACAAGACAGTCTGGGGATTTCCCCCGCAGGGGCAGACAGACCAGCAGGGCGCAGAGATGGTTCAGACATACACGAAAAGCTCTCAGAGGGGAAGCACATGCACCTGGGGACCACACAATAGGAGAGCTGGCCTCACCTTAAGCAAGCAACGATGAGCTGTCCAGAAAAATGACATTCACTACAGCATGTGAGGCGGAGCACACAGCCCAATGACAGACACAGGTGTGAAAGTGCACCTGGCATGATCCCAAACATGGGTAAGTCCCTCTCCTGCTTTAAGCCACCTGTGTCACTATCACTAATGACAAGGTCCCGTCCATGAATTAACATTCTGGCTCGCACTTGCCCCATGTAAGTGTGATAATAGTATAAACACTGTTCACACACACAGGTACACCACACATGCAAGCAGCCTTCCGATCAGGCTTTGGCATTTTATAAGATTTAGAAGAGGGGGACAAAGTTGGGAGGGTGACTTATCACTCCTTTCTGGACCCCGTGTTGGAGAGTAACCATGGCTGGGCTGGGGTCAGTTACTACGGTGAGGCAGAGTCAGGAGAAGGGGAAGGAAAGGTAGGACAGAGACAGACCTACACAGCGGGAAGGGACTAAACACCGCCAGTGACTTAGAGGACAGTGCTTCCAAGGTCCTCCATACAGCCCCCTGCTGCTGTGTGAGCAGGTGTCCCCTGCTTTAAACTTCTACTTATGAGGGAGCTATTTTTCTCTCAAAGAAATTGCTACAGTGATTAAAACAGAATGGTACTGGCAAAGAGACAGGCATGCAGGCCAACGGGACAGAACAGACAGCCAAGGAGTAAACCCATGCGGATATGGTCAACTGATCTTTGACGGATGTGCCACAAAAACACAATTAGGAATGGCCAGATGTTGGGGAAATAGGATAGCCACATGCAGAAGAATGAAACTGGCCCTCATCTTACTCCAACGAGGTCAGTGGATTAACGATTTAAACACAAAATTATAAAACTGCTAGAAGAAACGGAATAAGAAAAGCAAAATTAGACAGGTGGGGCTTCCTCTAACTAAAAATCCTCAACACTGCAATGGAAATAGTCAAGAGTAAAAGAAAAAAAAAAAAAAAAAGCTTTCAGGATGGGAGAAAACATTTGCAAACTATATATCTGATAAGAGACTGATATATAAAATATGTTGAGACTCTCCTTCAACCAACTACCAAAAACAAAATCAATTTTAAAAATGAGCAAAGGACTCTCCACAGAAGACGCACAGGTGCTCCTCAGCCCCATGAAAAAGTGCTCGGTGTCCTTCGTCGTTGGAGAACAGCAAACCGGAACTATAAGGAGACATCCCCTCACACCCAGTAGAAGGTTATTTTTAAAAACCAAAGAGAAGTATTGGCAGGGACATGAAGAAATTAGGACCCTGGTGTATTGTTGATGGGGATGTACAGTGCTGTGCTGCTGCTTTGAAAAATCGGCATGCAGATTTCTCAAAAATTAAAAATGAAACTCGTATTTGATTCAGCAATTCCCCTCCTGAGTATCCAACCAAGGGAAACAAAGTCAGATTCTCAAAATGATACCTGCGCTCCCATATTCATCGCAGCATTATTTAGGATAGCCAAGACATGGAAACAGCCTAATTGCCCACTGACATGTGAATGCATAAAGAAAATGGGGCATATGCATACAACCAAATAGTATTCAGCCTTCAAGGAGAGGGAAATCCTGCCATTTATGACAACATGAATAAACCTGGAGAACATTATACTACGCAAAATAAGCCGGTTGTAAAAGGGCAGATATTGCATAATTGCACCTCCATGAATTCACTAAAATTGTTGACCTGACAGAAACAGAAGCATCTGGGTGTGATCGCCAGGAGCTAAGAGGAGGTAGAACAAACAGCAATTGCTCCCCTGACAAAAAGCTTCAGTTACACAGGACAAATCAGTTCTAGAGTTTCAGCGTATCTCGAGGATGTCTGCATTCCTCAAAAGAATGGTTGGATACATGTTTCTGAACATGTTTCTGAACATTTAGGGTGTGCTCTGGCCTTCCGCTTTCTTCCAGTGCGTTTTCCCTCAGTCAACACGCAGGTTCATGAGTCCCTGTCTTCTCGGAATCCCCACTTCCTTCACGCTCTACCCACTTTTCTCTGTCACACCATCATTCACGTCTTCTCAAGTCTGTACCAGGTGGGCTTCCCGGGTGAGCCACATCTTAAAATCCTCTGAGTTTAGGATGGCATCAAACTTTCAGTATGGGTTTGTTGACAACAAAGAACAGATGAATGACTGATTCATGAAGCAGGACTGTGGGTTTCCTTTGGATGAGTTACACAGAAGTAAGTGCCTGTGGCATTTCAGACAGCGTATCTAAATTTGAGCTGGATTAACTTGCCTTGCTGTAGAGAGCTAATGAAGACTTGCTGATAGCCCATGATCCTACCAAGCAACATTGGAATCAACTCGATATGTTGTCTAGGTTCCCTTTGGTTATGAAGGCTGCGTCAGCTGAAGAAATAATTCAGCATCAATATTCTAGGATGTACATGGTCATGGAAGAGCTTTCAAAAGGAAAAAAATTGCCTATGATATTATGGGACTTTCATACAAATGTCTGTTATCCCGCAGATGTAAACTGTGTCTGTGATTCCAGAGCCTCTGCATTTCTTTCTGCTGCGTAAGAGTGATCACAGTTGGCAATATTGTTACCAGTTATTGGTTTAGGTGAAGAACTAAATAGTTGAGAACTTCAAAATGGGTCAATTTTACCAGAACATGTGCAGAATCTCAATTTTGCCAGAACATATGCAGAATCTCTTTCTCCTAAAAATACCCTGCTTTATGTGTAATAGAAATCCAGTACTGTCATTTTTAATCCTGGTTGCATTACTGAACAGAGAATTAAATATCCTTAGATTTCAGGGGAGAGATCACATTTCTTATGCAGACATTTCAGGAAGGAACTGTAATTTTAACTGTTTGTTTGGTTTTTGTTTTTTGTTTTTTCCCTTAAGGACACTCCACACTCAATGTGCAGCCCAGTATAGGGCTTGAACTCACAAACCTGAATTCAAGACCTGAACTGAGAGTAAGAGTCGCACATTTAACTTACTGAGCTATGCAGGTGTTCCTTTAATTTATTTTTGAATTAACTTGTTTTTTTCATGATGCATAAAGTATGCTTATATGTTTGTCCCTCTTAAATATTTTGTCAATATTGGTTAAATATAAACATGTTAAAGATTATTTTGATAAAGATGGCAGGTTTTTTTTTTAAACTAGCTTAATGATTTTAAAGTTTTGTCATTACAGTCCTCCATTAATGTGGAGAATTAAAGCTTAGGTTTTTGCATCTACCTCTCAATTTCTACTATTATACAAACATCTCAATGCGCTAATTAAGGCCAATGATGCCTGTGCCTCTGATAAATGGTGCTGCGCTTTCCTTTTATTCAAGGGTCCCTTTTGCTTTGCTTCATTTTGGTTTTGGATGGTTTGTGAGGTTTGGGAATAAAGTGTAAATATGAAACTAGTCTCCTATTTCTGAAGAAATATTTCCTTCAGAATAAGAATAAAGTATTACAATATTACAATAGAAACATCTGTAGTTTGGGAGACTATGTCTAATTTGACAGAGTTCTTGATTTGTTTGAAAAAGGAATTCTAAAAACAAAAAAACAAAAAACAAAAACAAAAAACAAAACCCTGCCAACTCCTTTCCTTAATTACATTTTCCCAAACCAGCGTGCGCGCACACACACACACACACACACACACACACACACACAGTCTATGAATTCTCTGAGACTTCCAGGTACTCTGTACAATGTTTTTCAAATGACAGCAAACAATTTCTGAGCAAAGCTCAGAGCCATAAAGCTTCCAGTAAGGGGGCACCTGGGCGGCTCAGTGGGTGGAGCTTCAGCTCAGGTCATGATCTCAGGGTCCTGGGATCAAGCCCCGCATCGGGCTGTCTGCTCAGTGGGGAGCCTGCTTCCCCCTCTCTCTCTGCCTGCCTCTCTGCCTACTTGTGATCTTTGTCTGTCAAAAAACAAAATCAAAAACAAAAACAAAAAAAAGCCCCTATTATTTAATACTGGTGCTATTTTTTTTATCTTTAATTTTTAATAAACATATATTTTTATCCCCAGGGGTACAGGTCTGTGAATCACCAGGTTTACACACTTCACAGCACTCACCAAAGCACATACCCTCCCCAATGTCCATAACCCCACCCCCCCTTCTCCCAACCCCCCTCCCCCAGCAACCCTCAGTTTGTTTTGTGAGATTAAGAGTCACTTATGGTTTGTCTCCCTCCCAATCCCTTCTTGTTTCATTGATTCTTCTCCTACCCACTTAAGCCCCCATGTTGCATCACCACTTCCTCATATCAGGGAGATCATATGATAGTTGTCTTTCTCCGCTTGACTTATTTCGCTAAGCATGATACGCTCTAGTTCCATCCACGTTGTCGCAAATGGCAAGATTTCATTTCTTTTGATGGCTGCATAGTATTCCATTGTGTATATATACCACATCTTCTTGATCCATTCATCTGTGGATGGACATCTAGGTTCTTTCCATAGGTTGGCTATTGTGGACATTGCTGCTATAAACATTCAGGTGCACGTGCCCCTTCGGATCACTACGTTTGTATCTTTAGGGTAAATACCCAGTAGTGCAATTGCTGGGTCATAGGGTAGCTCTATTTTCAACATTTTGAGGAACCTCCATGCTGTTTTCCAGAGAGGCTGCACCAGCTTGCATTCCCACCAGCAGTGTAGGAGGGTTCCCCTCTCTCCGCATCCTCACCAGCATCTGTCATTTCCTGACTTGTTGATTTTAGCCATTCTGACTGGTGTGAGCTGATATCTCATTGTGGTTTTGATTTGTATTTCCCTGATGCCGAGTGATATGGAACACTTTTCCATGTGTCTGTTGGCCATCTGGATGTCTTCTTTGCAGAAATGTCTGTTCATGTCCTCTGCCCATTTCTTGATTGGATTATTGGTTCTTTGGGTGTTGAGTTTGCTAAGACTGATGCTATTTTTTAAGTTTTAAACATTTGAAATGTGCTAAAATACTGGTGTTCTTTTATCTTTTATGAGGCTTCATTATGATTGAGACCCATGGGTGTGGTTTATTCTGCCAGGCATTTCTCAGGAAATTCCTTTAGAAAAGGGAAGCACATAGGAGCATTCTAGTTTTGTTTTTTGCAGAAGCTGAGGGTCTGATTTTAAAGACTGTTCACTGAGGGGGCAGTAAAAGTAAATGAATACAAAGTCACATTGAAAACACTTGAGAAGGACTTTCTTTGGAGGTGTCAAGGCAGGCATGTGGTTGTGGGGTGGGAGGGGCAGTTTTATTTATTTACTTGGATGAGGGAGGGGAACAGAGAAGCACATATGATTTGTACATGGGATATAAAACACACAATCCTTAAACCTGCTGAGAAACATATCTGCTCTGCAGAGAACCAACGGCTCTCTCAAAGATGCAGAAGGTAGTTATGAACAATGATCTCTGAAGCACATATGGAGGCTGGAGAAGCCACATGAAGTGTTGAATTAATCACCATTTTCAGGCTTAGTCCAGATTGTGTAGAATTTAGAGGCTTTAAATACAATTTAGATATAAAATGTACTTCTATAATTATCAACTCATTGTGCAGTAGAGCAAGATGGAAATTGAGATGAAGAGACAAAATCAGACACAAAAGTGGAAATTCACTTTGATGAACTCCGAGTAAAATAAAACCCCTTGTTTTAATTAGACTTTCAGCAGGAAAATATTCTCTGTCACTTTATCCTTTTTCTGTAAAGACCAACATACTGCCTTCTACCTGTAGCCCACAGGGACACATTTGTAACCCGTCAGCTAGACACGACTTCACTTATGCAGCTGGGGAGCTTGTTCTGAGAAGAAAGATTTTTCTATGTGATGATGCAAGGGCTTCACTGAAAGCCCGTTGTAGCGTGTTGGAGCTGGACCTGGTCACTAGAGAGAAGACATTCTGCCTGGGATTAACCCAAGCAAAGCTCGTGCAAAGAAGCCACTACTTCAGGTCACAAAGGAAGTTGAGATTGTCTGAGTCTGGGGCTTGCAATGAATCACAAGAATTATTTCTATTTAAAATCAGCCTAAGATGCAGATTCTGAAAAAATTTCCAGGGGAAATGATTGCTAATTAAAGACTTAAATGCTAAAACAAGTTTTAAGCGAGGATCGTCCTTCCTGATAGGTGGGCTCTTCTTTCCTTCATACTGAAGGCAGTCCTTTTCTATCTTAGAGGTAAGGGAACCATAAAACTACTCCAGATTCAACATTTCAGATATCTTGTCTTCTGATTATCTAACATAAGACCTAAAACACATGCTCTGGGCTGTCTGGAATCTTTCCCAGTGGGTTAAAGTCTGCTTCTGGGTCAATCAAGCTGTTTGCCTCTTTTTCCTTCTCTGGGATCCTATATCGGAGTCCTGTATCTCTTTGCAGTATATACCTAGGGTTTGATGAGCCATCTATGATTTGGTCCTTAATAATTTATTTAAAAATTAAAGTTTAGTATTAGAACCCAGTTATGAACATATTCTTAAACATTGGCATATTTGAGGTAGAGAAGATAATTATGAAACCCTATATCGGCTAACACAGTTTTGATCTTTAATATAACCATGCTTGTTCCTTCTTGAAACACCACATGTTTTTTCAGAATAAGTACAAACTTGCCTTTCATTCTTGCTATGCCATGTATGTTTGCTCTCCCCTAAATTTCCTAGTTGAGGTTGTGGTGCATAAACAATGAATCTCGGAACACTGAAAAAAATAAAATAAAGATGTTAGAAAAAATAAAATATATGTCCTACTTGAAAATCCTAACACTTAAAGTGATAGTAGCAGAAAGTGGGGCCATGCTCTTTGGAGTAGCCTCGCCCCTTCACATAGGGAGGAGTCAACGGTCTATGACCAGAAAGGTGTTCCCAGCTAGAATGCAGCCGTATTAGCTCCCCAATCTTGGACTTCAGCCTCTGGAATTGTGAGAACTAAATTTCTATGGTTCGTAAGCCACCCAGTTGATGGTTCTTTGTTATAGCAGCTCAGGCAGAATTAAGTCCGGAATTGTCTGCCAATACTAAAATGAACTGCATGTACCCTTGCTAGTTATATTTAAACCACAGGTGATTGGAATCAAAGGTTCTATATAAATAGAAATAATTAATCATGAATAATTAAAGACCTTAAAAGACAGCCTGTTTTAGTAGCACCTGTATTTAGAGATCATCTGTATCTGGTTGAAAAAGAAAAAAACAAACACATTTTATTAAAGTATTATTTTAGTGGCTCAAAACATGTCTAGTCATTTATGATGAGATTTTTAACTTGTTATTTCTCTGTGACATCTAGATTTCCCCAAGGTACTGTCATATTCCTGAAATGTTTTCCTGCTAGATCAAAGCCCAAGATAAAATTTCAATTACATCAATGAAATGAACTATTCATATGGAACTAATCTTTCTATAAAAACCTCTTCAAATAAAAAACATCATTTTTGAAAGGCAGATAAACCCGATTTATTGACTCAGTGGTGAATTTTATCAGGATATATGTTGTCAACATCCTTGTATTTCTCCAATGCACAATAATGGATAACTGACTACAAGAAGACTGCCCTACGAAGTGTTGCCGGTTATGCAGATTTTGGAGCTGGGGAAGTTGGCCCACTAATCCCAGGCATGCGTGTTACAGGATGGTAGCTCTCACGGAGTTCCATCCCCAAGAGCTCATTCAAGGTAAATGATACAGTAAGCACAATTTGAAATCAGAAAATAAAGTATCTTGATATTGTTACACAAATAGGAATTCTCATGCTTGGCAGACCTGCCATCTATATGAATTTGTGGGTGATGTACTCCACATCAATGAGCAAAAAGTTACGCCACAAAGAACTTAATTACATTCTATACTGGATGCGAACAGCCCATATGGCGGTACCTGGGAACGTCCTAATTGAAAGTCACTTAACATTTACAAAGACAACCGAAGCTTAACCACAATACAATTCTTCACATCCCTGGTCAGAAAAGACACCTTTGCTCTCATGGAAAATAAATGATAATGCTCTGTAAGTTCTCATGATTCTTCTCAACGTGCTGATTTTCAGTTTGGAACACCTGTCACGGCGTTCACTTAATTATAATGCATCTATAATTAAGAATCTGTTAGATTTTCATAGAATATTCAGTTTTGAGAAAATTGCATTAACATACTGTCAGATTCCAACAGCCTCTGTCTTGGAATACAAAAAACTATAGAAATATAAAACAAAACAGAAAGACTCATACATAGAGAACGATCTGGTGTTTGCCAAAGGGGGTGGGAGATGGGCAAAATGGGGGAAAGGGATTAAAAGGCATGAACTTCCGGTTATGAAAGGAAACAGGAGGATACAATGTATAGCAGAGGGATACAATGTCTAGCAGAGGGAATAGAGTTAATATGTAGTAACTTTGTATGGAGATGGTTGGAGCTAGGTTTAGAGTGGGGATCCCTGGGTAACGTATAGAACTGCTGAATTGCTAGGTTGTATGCCTGGAACTAATCTTGTATGCAAGCTGTAATGAAAACGATCTATACATGTCACATGAACAAAGAACTTGATCTTTGTCCGTGTTTCCCAAACCCTAGTTTTCACCAGTTTCTCGCCTTATCTCACTTCTCACATCTTCTATGACAAGCCTCACCGACTCTCCACAGAACATCTACCCATTTCTCCTGCATCTCTTCCATCACGGTTATGTCTTCTTTCTCAACCCTAGTCCAAGCTGTCATCATCTTTCTGTGGACCTTTTTTCAGGTATTTTTTTATGGTATTTCACGTTTGTTTTTGGCCTCCTGCCCCCCTTTCTCCACGTTAGCCACAAATACTTTATTAAATCGAAATGGGACCGAGTATTTTCCCTCTGGAGTATGTCCTATTGCATCTCAAGTTAAAACCAAATTCCTTGCTCTTGGCTACAAAATCCAATGAGATTGTGTCTTGTCTCCAATTCTATTTCACATCACGGACCCTCTGGCCCACAACAATAGCCCCCAGCTTGCCTGTGACTTCAATTTATTGGTCTCTCTTTCTCAAGTGTGATAAGCCCAATTCCTTAGGGTTTGTACTATAGAAATGTCCTCTGTCGGCAATGATCTTTGCATTGCCTGGCCATTCTTGTTACTCAGACTTAGTCTAAATGTCACCCTTCAGAGAGGCCTTCCGTGGCCATCGATCTGGCAGCCAGACTGAGACAGGTCAGTCCCTAACTCAGCTATGAGTTCAGATGCTCTGCCAAACCCTGGCCACCATCCTGCCCTTCTTGTTTGTTTGTTCCGTCTGTCCCCAGCCTGCATTAGAATATGCATGAGCTTAGGGAATTGCCATGATTTCCCTTGCTGTGACCTCAAGTATTCAGAATAGTGACTGACACATAATCGCTACTGAATAAACATGTAAGGAATGAAGAACTGAAGGTGTCCTATGCAATACATATAATGGAATCAAATGGGCTCAAGAAATATTGGGCTAAAAATTCAGTTTTCTGTAGCATTTTTTCCAGAATTTTTAATAGAATGTGATCATGCAGTAGCTTCTTAAATGAATGATTTCCAAAAATTCATTTGACCCCTGGATACTTTTTTTCAAGGAGCAGCTCTGCCTAGTCTATGAAGATTAATTTATAAGTCACCCACATGAACACATCTATCTAAACAGACCTATTGAACACTTTAAGGTTTGGTTTTTTTTTTTTTTTTTAAGAAAATGATCTATGCAAAAAAGGTTTAACTCATTATTTGGTTTGTTTTCCTTTTTTCCATTTTATTTTATTTCTTTTCAGTGTTCCAAAATTCTGTTTATACACCACACCCAGTGCTCCGTGCAATCCGTGCCCTCCATAATACCCACCACCAGGCTCACCCAACCCCCCATCCCCCTCCCCTCCAAAACCCTCAGTTTGTTTCTCAGAGTCCACTGTTTCTCATGGTTTGTCTCCCCCTAAGATTTCCCCCAACTCACTTCTCCTTTTTACCAAGATAATTAGGTTCCAAGTCTAACTCTGCTAACAACTACTTGTGTTGACTTTCAACAAATCATTTTAATTTTTGTGCCCATTTTATCAATTGTAAAATGAGGGAGAACAATTTCTGTAGTTTCACCTGAGTCTGTATATTTTAGAGCTTCACTTCCATCAAGACTGATAATAAAGAGGAACAAGCAGGGCTTGAGGTCAAATAATGAAAAACACTGTTATAAAAGTGACGACACATGGTTGAAGCACAGAGGAGCTCAGTGATCACTTAGGAGAGCACCTGTCTTTTTGGCAAGCTGAACCGTCACCTCTGCAGACCCTGTGGCTAACCACTGGCCTTTCAAACCTCAACTCAGAGGCTGCGCCCCCCAAGAATCTTCTGCTGCATCCTAGAGCTCAGACCAGACCTTACAAGTCTCTGCTTCTTCTGCTCAGTGTGATTCTACATGGATTCCCATGAATTCTTTCACAGGAGGATCCTGCTCTAAGTTTTGAGCTCTATGCAAGGGAGCATCATGGTGTTTTGAAGACTATTACCTCCTTAATACTTCAAAGACATCTTGGCAAGTAGAAGGCACTTAATAAGTATGTGTTGAAGAATGGGAGTTAAAAAAAGCTCTGATATAAAATAATTTAATTCGCTACCATGGTCAATATCAAAGTGCATAGCCATTCATATTCAGATCAGAGTGAGATAATGAGTCTGAAAATTCCTCCCAATTCTGCTCAATTTTGGGTTTATTCAAATGTGATAACTGTTTCAGAGCACATAGTCTCAAGATGAATAGACAGACGTACCAGTACAAATGCTAGTTGAAATAAAATGATTAGGGGCTAGTAAGCTCTCCTTCCATGAATGCCTAATGACAATTTTAGGAGTTTCTTCATTGAAGTTGGCTATGCTACTAAAATCTATATCCTGCTTCTCCCTGAAATTCTTTGTTCCTAAAACTCTTTCCAGGGCGAGTTTATATCAGGACAGTCAACAAATGGGAAGCGATACCACACAAAGAACTTCTGCCTGTTGGCTCTGAAGGGAGCCTGGTATGAGATCGAGACGTGGGTCATGGAACTGACCAGAAGGAAGTCATCGGATATTGACTATCTCATACCATTGAGAATTAGAAGTTAAATATCATTTCACAAATGTTTTCACAATTGAGAAGAAAACCAATCTCTCTGGAGAGCGCAGATGGATGAGTGATCATTTTTTCATAAAAGCATGTGAAAAGTTAAAAGAAAAGAAACATTTTGAGAGAATGCTGTTATTAGTTATTTCTGCTCCTCAGGGGGGCTGACCCTGGAGGGATGCAGCATGTTGCATTCATTTGGCTCCATCTGTCTCCTTCTGGAATTATTAACAGCATTTGCAAGCTTGTCTTTGTGATGCAGACAAGGATTCTTGGACTTGCCCTAACAATGACCAAAAGCACACTAGAATTCCATAAGAAAATATCCAGGGGACTCCTTATAAATATGTCAGTACGCTATTAAAACATACAGTGTAGAGAGTTAAAAGCTAACTTTAAAGAACGGGCTGGAGGAAAATGATATTTTAACCCTCCTCTGTGCTCACTGCAATAGCAGAACATCCCAAATGTTCTCTTTATTATCAAGCCATTTTCATTACATTGCACAATTTACGGATTTCCTTCAAAATGGGTGTATGATGAGTACGATCTCTACTGATAAAAATGTTTAGAAAGCTAACACATTTGTGATTGAGAAAGAGAAACTCGGTTTCAGAATACTGTTATCAGATGGAGAGTGCCCTTGTGACAGTTCTGTCCACTCATCGGGGTGCTGTGGGATACGAGGTATGAGGTTTCGGATGGCTCTCTCATGAAGATAGCATCTTTTCAATTAAAGTTGTACAGTTTAGTAATCAAGAAATATTGGAACATGAAAATACTCTATATTTTGGCTGTGATGAATTGGCAGAGTTTATTAGGTTTCTTTAATTCGTGTTGCCATGTCCCACATTAACAGATGATTTTAACTCTGTGGCTCTCTGTACGGTCATGCACTGTGGCATCTCGACATCGACAGGCTTGCGTAGAAACTGTATTATGTAAAGGTAGGGAAGTGGTAACTTTGGGGTCACTTGAGGAAATGGAAATGCAGTTACACCAGCCAAGTCAAATGGGACAAAGGTGCTGTCCTCATCTGAATCCACGCTCTGCCTTCCGACCTTGCCTGAGGTCCTTTCTCTGAGCACACAGAATTAGCTTCCTCTTAATTTAAAATCAAAATGATGTTGCTTGTTAAAAATATTTTTTTCCAACTCCTCTTTAAAAATAGTTATTTTCCCTCTTTTATTTATATTTTCACAATTAAGTCAGTTTGTAGTAGTCCTTAACTGAAATTCATTATTTGTAAATTATTGTTATATAAGGATTTTTTTCTTATTCTAAATCCCTAGTCATATTTTTCGCCTGCACAGTATTACTTTTTTTTTCTTAACTTTTTCTTATTTATATTTCTGAAGTAAAAGCATGCTAAGATGAAAAAAAAAAAAAATTTAAAAAGCCCAGCCACAACAATATGGGTATTTGAAAGAGTCAAAGATTTCAAGTACTTGAAAGGAAATTGAGACTGAAGGACCTTGGAACACCACAGATTTGTGACTGTGTCTGAAGAGGAAACAAAAATGAGGCTGAAGCATTGATGGGCTTCTACTCTCTAGAATAGAATCCTGATTTTAATTTTTCATCTGACTCAGGTTTGAAATACCCTTTCATTAAAGATAACATGACAACCTTTCTCTAGTGGTAGAGAGGAAAGCAGAAACCAATATTTAGAGAAGAAAAACCATTTGCAGAAGTAACAGAAATAAGAATTGAGCATTCCTTCAATGAATTAGACATTTAAGTTGTTATCGATCATTGGGAAGCTCATATAATGTTTTATATTCAAATGAAAGTATCAGTGATTAAATCAATATCATAACTACTGAGGAGAGGACTGTCAGTTTGATGATATCTGAACCTTTCTGATGGCTTCAAAAGCAGTTTCACTGGGGGAGGGGTGGGTAGCTAATGGTAAATTTCATTAAGTTTCTTAGGAAAGTAAATAATCACATTAATTTATCAGAAAATATTAATCACAATATTCTTGTGTTTTCCCTATTTCCATTGTGCCGTTACAGCACTGATTTTTATTTGGTTCTGATCTCTCTATAAAAGTACTCTTCTCGGGACGCCTGGGTGGCTCAGTTGGTAAAGCGGCTGCCTTCGGCTCAGGTCATGATCCCAGCGTCCTGGGATCGAGTCCCACATCGGGCTCCTTGCTTGGCAGGGAGCCTGCTTCTGCCTCTGCCTCTGCCTGTCATTCTGTCTGTCTGCTCGCTCTCTCCCCACCTCTCTCTCTGATAAATAAATAAAATCTTTAAAAAAAAAAAAAAAAAAAAAGTACTCTTCTCAGCATCTGGGCAATTTTATATAGAAGAACATTTCATTGGCATTGAAAATAACTTTTGTTCAACTCTTTGTTATAATTATTTTATATTTTTATATCATAGCTATAACATAATATTTTTCTAAATGGTATTATCTTATGTTTCTACTTTAACAAAAACTTTCGTATCTTCATCAATGGATAAACATTTGTATGTTCTGCAAGTGGTGACAAATGTTTCTCATCAAGTTGATTGAGCTTTGGACAATGATTTCTTTAAAATACATTGGAAAGATTTCCTTTACCATATGGTGTAGTTAGACAACTTTGAACAGGAACTAGCCGTGTTGCAGTTGGCTCTTGTCCAGTCTTGTGGCGCTGGCACTGAGTGGATACCTAGACGAATGTGGCCGTGTTTGTACCCCTTGATAGACAGGGAAAGAAAACTTCCTCAAAAGGGAGGACAAAATGGTTCAGAAGCCATCGGTCTCTTCTTTGACCACCAAATATGAAGAGTTTAGTTGGAAATGTTATGCTTACACCATCTTTGTGCTATATCAAGTTTAGATACTGTTATCCATTGATCTGTATTCTTTCCAATCATCCTCCCCATGTAGTTACAAAACCTGCTTACCCGTTTGGGGGTCTGCCCTTAGGAAGATATGTGGGAGTGCATCCACATCCTTGCAGGAATTCCCAACACCTGATGCAAAGATATCTTCCCAAGGGACATACAGTTTCTCCAAAGCAGCAACCTCCAATCTCCAAATTAGATGACCGAGGCATTATTCAGTACATTGCTGATTTGTATATGGTTTCAACCCCATCCCCTCCTTGGGGAAAGAACTTGTCTGGAGTGATTAAGAAAGACTAGAGCTAGGTCTGAGAACAGTGAAGTAATTCCTATGTACTCAACTAAGTGATATTTAACTTAACCCCAATTACACACTCACCACATGCAACAAGTGATATCCTACAAAAACCTTGGTTCAGTTATGTTTACAAATTAGAAATAAGCAGATTAAAAGCCCGTGAGGAGGGAGTGAAATTTGTGCAGAACAAAACAAAACAAAAGGTAAAATGTATTTTCTTCACTCTGCAATCTGGGAATTTTGATTCTTATCACCTTTTAAATGGTGATAAAAACAGAAGGTTCTAATATTAACATATTGGCCATTTTATATAATTTGGTCAAAATGATGCTTTGAGGTTCTTATTCATTAGATACTTAAAGGTCAGTACACTGGTGTTGTCATGAATAAAAAGTCCTGTAAGAGAAAACAAAACTGATACCGGTCCTTCATCAGTTACTTTAAGTGAAGTTGCACCTTTCCTGGGGTGAGGTTGGGTGAAATTAGGTCCTTGAGGGTTTAACATGTATGGATAGGAAGATAACTATCACTTAGCAGATTCTCATTCCTATTAAGTATACATTAAGTATTAAGTATTCCTATTAAGTATACATTAAGTATCCTTGCGGGAATTCCCAACACCTGATGCAAAGATATCTTCCCAAGGGAAGATACATTAAGTATACTTAATGTATACTTAATCTTATTAAGTATACATATTAAAGGTATGCCCACGAAGGATACAGTTCCCTTCCAACAGTTCCATGGTCTGTGGTCAAAGAAAACATTGGCCAGTTATTCCAGTATGGATGTGCATAGAGAAAACTCACTTAACCCTTAGAGATATCCTTTTGACATAGAGATGAATCTTTGTACTAGAAGAAAACGAGATTGCAGCCAGCACTCATTTCTACATCAGAGCCCGAGGCTAGAGCTATATTCAGCCACAGCAGGGTCGGAGACATATTGAAGTAGCGTGAACTTTGATCTCAAATGACTATCTCAGTCCCAACTGGCATGTGTTTCTAAGAGCAGAGATGCACCCCTGGGATATAGTGCCAAACGGCAGAAGCAAGATTTGAGGTCCTGAGGACATTGAAAAAAATTTAAAAACAACATAGTGGACCTCCCCAAGATACCATTACAAATCATGTTGTTTGAAATGATTGACAAAGTAGTTTAAAAGTCTTAACAGAAAGTCTAGGACATGTGGAATTTTCTATGGACTGTGAGAAAATACTTTCATATGTAGGCATGGGAGTGCCTTTTCTTGGGCGAAAAGCGTAATGTGTGCTGAAAGCACCTGCCCCTCTCCTTAAAATCCTAGATGGACATCTCCCACTCGTCAGCTCTGTCTTTGGTCTCTGACTGCATCCTTTGCAGGCAAAACCAAAACAAAACAAAACAGAGCAGTGCTCCCTTCACCATTGGTTTAGGGCATGACAGTCCCACAGGCTTGTTGCAACCTCACGGAGCTAGCTGTTTGTCTGCCCCTTAGAAAATGCACACATGGGTGTACAATGTTTCAGATTTATATATGGCGCCTGCGATGCTCAGGTGTTTATTATTAGTATGGTCCTTGCCTGCCTCCCACCCCAGTGTGTATTTGTTCTCTGTGTGTCCGGCCAGCTGGCCTCCTCTGCTAGACTAATTCTTTAAAATTAGTCGTTTTCGACATACATACACATCCTGTTGACGGCTTCTCCAGAGAATCCCAACACAACACACTACAGGCTTATGTCACCCCTGCTTCGAACAGACCAGCTTAGCTTTGATTTTTTTTCTTCTAAATATTTGAACTTCCAGATGTAATTTCATTCAGAAACAAGTCTCTACTGATTATGAAAGAAAAACGTTTGTAAGTCAATATTCTACAGTGTTCTGGGGCAGGAGTCAGATACTGGGAGTGAAAAAAATATGTGCATAATACAATCACGCACTTGAAGAGCAAAAAAACATAAACGACTACCTCACCAAGGAAAGGTGTTGCGCATTCCAAGCGTATCGCAGGCCACGGGTTCCTGGAATCGAGCGGGGTAGTGCTTGATGCCGCGCACAGTCATCGTAGCAGAGGTCTTACCGATAGGCATTATTAGCGCATTACAGATGCCTCTGCAAATAATGGTGGGGCTTAAATAACAGAAATGTATTTTCTAGTAGAAAATACGTATTATCTTAATATATTAAGATAATTATCTTGATACACAGAAATCACCTTCCCTTCTGGAAGACAGGGATGGAGGAGTCCGCAAAGCTGGAATCTCATGGGTCCGCTCCCCGGATTCCTCTTCCCCTTATGTCTTCCTGGAGTCCTACTCTTAGTTTCTTATAAGGACACTAGTCAAATTGGATAGGGCCTACCCCCCAAAAAACCCTCATTTTAACTTAATTATCTTTTTTCAAAACTATCTCCAAATCTGGTCACATGTGAAGGTCTTGAGGGTGCGGACATGACCATGTGGATTATTGAGGAGGCACAATTCAGCCCATAACAAGCTGCATCCTGCCTCTCGAATAGCCGCGGTCAGCTTTCGAGCAGGGAGCGCGGCCTCTGCGGTCATCATCTTGGCATTCTTTTTTTTTTTTTAATTTTTTTAAAGATTTTATTTATTTACTTGAGAGAGAGACAGTGAGAGAGAGCATGAACGAGGAGAAGGTCAGAGGGAGAAGCAGACTCCCCATGGAGCTGGGAGTCCGATGCGGGACTCGATCCTGGGACTCCGGGATCATGACCTGAGCCGAAGGCAGTCGTCCAACCAACGGAGCCACCCAGGCGTCCCTCATCTTGGCATTCTTGATGCCACACCTTTCCTAGAGGTTTGGGGCATCTCTCACACTTGGGTGATGGTCACCTATCCTGGGTAGCAGCAGTATTTTAACATTTACACAAAACCGTGCTTGTTTATTCTTTGAGAAACAGCATTTTCGTGCATGTTACAAGACCATGAGGGATACAACGTGAAGTCTAAACCCAGGGCCATGGCTGTCCATCCTACAGTGCGCAAACAGGCCCGTGAGTTGGAAGAGAGTTCATGATGCAGAACTGACCACGTTTATGAAGAATCAACCCATACAAGTCAGCTCGAATTATCTTAAACATATGAAATCATCTGAATTATTTGCCGTTTATATTAATTAATATGATTTTGTGAGACATTTTGTGGAGCACTCAAATACTTTCCCCCAGTTTTACTGAGATATAATCAGCGTATGATGTATTCGTTTAAGGTGCACAATGTAGTGATTTGATGGTATTTGCATAAATTGCAAAATGATTACCAGAATAAGTCAATATCTGTCACCTCACATGGATATAACTTTGTTTTTCTTGTGATGAGAGATTTCAAGGTCTCTCTTCACAAATTTCAGGTATACCATACAGTATGGCTAACTATAGTCACCGGGCTATACACTACATGCCCAGAACTTCATTATCTTATAATTGGATGGCTTTTCAGAAAAACTATAAACCACCTTTACCTCATACCATCACCCCCAACCCACTGCCTCTGCCAACAACCAATCTAGCTTCAGCCATACGAAAGGAGGAAAGTGTGACATCTCCAACAGCAGGGGTGGATCCTGAAGGCGTTACACTAAGTGAAATTACGTCAGAGACAAACACGTGGCTGTCACACATATGTGGACCGAAAACTGTGAAACCCAGAGAAACAGAACAGACAAGGGGTTGTCAGATGCCTCTAAAGCTAAAATCTTAAATATGCGTTATTTATTCATTCACTTATTAAAAATAATAGGGCCTGAAAAAAAAAAAAAGGGGCGCCTGGGTGGCTCAGTGGGTTAAGCCGCTGCCTTCGGCTCAGGTCATGATCTCAGGGTCCTGGGATCGAGCCCCACATCGGGCTCTCTGCTCAGCAGGGAGCCTGCTTCCTCCTCTCTCTCTGCCTACCTCTTCGTCTACTTGTGATCTCTCTCTATCAAATAAAAAAATATAATCTTAAAAAAAAAATAGGGCCTGGAGTATATTATGCTCAGTGAAATAAGTCAGAGAAAGATAAATTTCATAGGATTTCACTCATATGTGGAATCTAAAAAACAAAACAAATGAACAAACGAACAAATGAACCAGACTCTTAAGTACAGAAGACAAAGTAGCATTTGCCAGATGGGAGGTGGGTGGAGGGATTGGGTAAAAGAAAGAGGATTATGAGGTACAAACTTCCAGTTATAAAATGAGTCATGGAGATGAAAACTACAGCGTACGGAATATAACCAGGAACACGGCGATAACGTTATCTGGCGACAGATGGTGACTACCGTTATCACGGTGATCACGGAGTAACGTACAGAACTGTCCAATCACTATGTCGTACACCTGCAACTAATAACACAGTATATGTTGTTGTACTCCAACAACAACAAAACCCTATGGAATCTCTGTAGTAAATATGTCCCTGGGCTAATATCAGATGATATGTAGTAAAGCCAAAACCAGACCTGGCTTCTCTCCCTTTGCTACTCACAATCTTATGATAAAAAAGAGTATTCATGAAATAGCTTTGTAAAATGTAAATACATCACAACTGCACTGGTGAAGAATGCTCTAAAGGGGAGGTAACGAGGCTGTAGGATTGACCTGCAGTTGAACGGAGATGTGAGAGATGACAGGCGTGCACCGGGATGAGGAGGACAGAAGTATTCCAGGTAGAGGAAGACGCACACTGAGCTGACCCACTGTGGGAGACGACAGGTAACGCCAAGAAATGGCAGGGTGGTTGGAACCCCCAAACTGAAGACATCTTGGTGGACAGTGTAGCTGGTAGGTCATGCTAGTGATTGTTGCCTTTATGTTAGCCACAGTGGAAAGCAGTTTCACACAGGCAGGAAGGGAACAAGGTGCAGTTGTGTTTGGAAGGATCCATTTAGTGGCAAAAATGAGGGATTTGGAGGTGGGAGATAGAGACCTGGTGTGTGGAATGTTTCAGACGGCTATTGTAATAAACCAGACGCGACAACCTGATGGTTTGGACTAGAAGATATATAAAGAAGTAGACCTACAGGAGATATGTTAACATAAAATGGTAATGGGGATGTGAGGGATCTTTCCACTGGGAGAGAGAGCTGGATGCCGTTCTCTAAGCTGGAGAAGTCTTGCAGAGGAAGAGCAAGAGACTTAATGTTTCTGGGTGTGTACATAAACATTCATGTGCACTCACATATATGTACATGCATTAATACACATCTAATATGTGTCTAATATGTATATGTTGTTATTATATATGCATATTATATGATACATGTATACATATCAGGAAGTATGGTGTCTCCAGCCTTGTATATGTGCGTGTGTGTATATGCTATATGCATGTGTATATTATATGCATAAAATATGTATATATGTACATAAATCATATGTATACACGTATGGTTAAAGGTGCTTTTGAAAGCTGGACTGGATATTTCAAACATGCAGATCCTAGGAGAGATGTGAGCTAGGTTTATTACTTTATAAGAATTTGTAGCTGATCATTAAACATACGAATGTATCTGTGACTTCATAGGGGAAGACAATGAGAGGATCTGAAGTCAGTGTTGAGGAACACCCACATTTAAAGTAATTGTTTAAAAGAACCATACACTCTGAGCAAGTGGGATTTATTGCAGGTATGCAGCAAGTTCAAAATCCACAAAATCAATGTGATGCACCACATTAAAACAAGGAAGGATGAAAATCATAGAATCATCTTAGTAGGTGTAGAAAAAGCATTTGACAAAAGTCAACAACCATTTATGAAAAAAATTCTCAATAAAATGGAACCGTACTTCAACATAATAAAGGACACATGTGACAAGTCCGTAGCTAACATCATACATGACAGTTTAAAGCTTAGTATTTTTCCTAAGATCAGGAATATGACAAGGATGCCAACTGGTGTCGCTTTTATCCAACACAGTATTAGGAATTCTAGCTAGAGCAAATAGTGAGCAAAAGATAAAGGCCATCCAAACTGGAAAGGAAGGAGTAAAAATGTCCCAGTTGTAGGTTACATATTATATAAATAAAACCCTAAAGACCTCACCAAAAAAACAGGATAAATGAATTTAGTGAAGTTGCAGGATACAAAAGAAATATAGAAAGAAAACCTGTTGCAAAAAGAATTTTTTTGCATTTTTTGTTTTTAACATTTTATTTTTAATTTTTTTATAAACATATACTGTATTTTTATCCCCAGGGGTACAGGTCTGTGAATCACCAGGTTTACACACTTCACAGCACTCAGCATAGCACATACCCTCCCCAATGTCCATAATCCCACCCCCTTCTCCCAACCCCTCTCCCCCCAGCAACCCTCTGTTTGTTTTGTGAGATTAAGAGTCACTTATGGTTTGTCTCCCTCCCAATCCCATCTTGTTTCATTGATTCTTCTCCTACCCACTTAAGCCCCCATGTTGCATCACCACTTCCTCATATCAGGGAGATCATATGATAGTTGTCTTTCTCTGATAATTTTTTGCATTTTTATACACTAGAACAAACTCTCAGAAAGAGAAAGTAACAATCCAATCTGCAATTGCAACCAAAATAATAAAATGCCCAGGAATTAATTTCACCAAGCAGATTTTAAAAACTATGTTCAAACCTAAGACATTGATGAAAGAAAAAAGAAGACCCAAAAGAAGACCCAAACCACTCAATGCGTTCTACAGATTCAGTGCGGTCCCCATCAAAACCCCAGCAGCACTTTTCACAGATACTAACAATCCTAAAATTTGTATGGAATTTCAAAAGATTCTTAATGGCCAAAGCAATTTTAAGAAGAACAAAGTTTGAGTCATCAACCCCCTTGACTTCAAACTATACTGTAAAGCTATAGTAATAAAAACAGTATGAATTTGACATAAAAACAGACTTAGATCTATGTAACAGAGAAGAAGGCACAGAAATAGACCCACATTTCTATGGTTAATTTATGACAAAGGAGGCAAGAATATGCAATGAGGAGAGGACCGTCTCTTGGTCTTGGGAAAACCGGACGGCCCCTTGAAAATCAATGAAAATAGACTACGATCTTATACTACACACAGAAATTAATTTAAAAAAATCAAGACTTGAATGTAAGGCCTGAAACTATGAAACTCCTGGGGGGCGGGGAAGCAGGTGGTGTACTCCTTGACATCAGTCATGGTAAGGTTTTTAATTAACACTGAAAGCAAAGGCAACAAAAGAAAAACTCAACAAGTGGGACAACATTAACCTAAGTTTCTGCACAGCAAAGGAAACCACCAACCTACAGGATGGGAAAAAATATTTGCCGATTACCTGAAGGGGGTTAATTAATGTCCAAAATATATAAAGACTCCTATAAAACAAACAAACAAAAAGAACTTGTATAACAAGCAATGGATTTTTTAAAAAGTGGACAGAGGATCTGAACATTTCTTTTTTTCCCCAAAGGAGTCATAAAGATGACCAACAGGTACATTAAAAGATGTTCAACATCACTAATTACCAGGGAAATGCAAATCAAAACTACAAGGAGATTTTGCCTGTTGGAATGACTTAGCCAGAATGATCATTTTTGGTGAGGATATGGAGAAAAGGGAGCCATTGTGCACTGTCCTTGGCAATGGAAAAGAGTGTGGCCACTATGGAAAACAGTGTGGAGTTTCCTCAAAACCCTAAAAATGTGACCTGCGAGACCAGCTCTGCTGTGCTAGGAAAATCGGAGGGGTCACACATACTTGGAGCAGTGATGACCTATCATGGAGGAAGGAAACCATGCTACAAGCTGTCCCTTTGCACATTCTTGGAGGTGGGGGGTGGGGGCATCAGCAGTGAGGAAGAATGAATTTCCTTGGGGCACTTGGGTGGCTCAGTCAGTCAAGCATCTGCCTTTGACTCAGGTTATAGGCAGATAGATGATTAGATAGAGAGAGAGAAATAATGGGACCATAAGCAATATCCAGATCCTATATCCAATGAAAAACCATATATCCAGGCCCACTACTTATGGACCCAAAGATCAGAGTAATATGAAAAACTAGTTTGTTGTACTGAATGACTGGCTCCCTAAAACTGTGACCTTACATACTTCACTCACCCTTTCTGAAGTATCCTCCCTGTATCAGAGGCGAGATCTAGCAGAAGTTTCTAGAAATAATATGTGCTCTGGTCTTTACATATATTGCCACCTTCTTTTTCCTACCAGACACATCAAAATAGTGTGAATGTGACTGTACGTGTGTGTTTGCTGTGAGTCCCTGGAATCCGCCCAGCTCGATTCCCCAGGGGCTGCTTCAATACTGGCTCCCACTTATTATAGTGCTCCTCCCTCACATTATTTTTGGGTGGCTTCTGGGCAATTAGGCTACACCTCAAACATCACCACAGGGACCTTTCCTAATTACAGTGGTTGCCCACAGCTCCAACACCCATACCCCAATCTATTACCATATTTGTTTTCTTCATTTTTCTTATCATCCTTTCTTACAGTGTAACTTCCTCAAAGATTAGGACTTCACCTTTTTATCCCCAAAGTTTAAGAATGGCATAGAGAAATTATGGAATTTAAAAACAAATAACTATATCCATTTTATTATTATTATTTTTTAATTACTATTATTCTTTTTCCTTCTTTAAGATATAGAGTAAAAGGGGCACCTGGGTGGCTCAGATGGTTAACCCTCTGCCTTCAGCTAAAGTTACGATCTTCAGGTCCTGGGAGACCCATATCGGCTCTCTGCTCCGCAGGGAGTCCGCATCTCCCTCTCCCTCTGCTTGTGCTCTCTCTCGGTCCCAATGAATTAAAAAAAAAAAAAAAAAAAAAAAAAAAACTAAAAAAAGTTTTTAGAAAAGATATACAGTAAAATATAATAAAATTTCCCCTTGATTAATAAATAGTCCTACATGTTTTGATAAATGCAGGTTGAGTTATCACCACCACCAAGACGAAATGTCCCTTCAGAGCAGACTCCTCCCCACACCATCAGATCACTGGTTATCAGGGTGTCTATTTTATTTTTTAAATTCCGTAACATCCGAAGGAGATGCCAATGTCATTATTAAACCACATGACTTAGTATTGTATCCTGTCTCACACCATAAGATCCCAGACTATTCGATCAACCTCTGGACCTATTATATGGTTTCGCTTCTCAATCTCGTAATTTGGGAAGGGCTATGTAGAGCGAAGCAGAAGGGAATATAGCAGTGTGCTTGCTTTTAAACACATGAGAGCTGGCATTTGTAGGAAAGCTTCAATTGTTCCAAGAGAATCTGGTGACAAAATGGGAGTCCAACAAATGAGAGTAAAAGGAAGGAACATTTCTGACTCATCTCCAGGAAGGAATTTCTAAGGGTCAGAAGAGGCTTTTGAAGCAGTAAGTGCCTTAGTAGAGTCTCTAAGTGTAAATGCGGTGCTCATTGTCTGTCCCGGGCATTAGGAGACTGAATCATTGGGGGAAACATTGAAAGAAATGCATTTAAGGTTCATTCCAAAGCTAAGCTCCCAGGAATCCTATGTTTCTTTGATATTAAAGCTCTACATACATTTTTATGATCATTTTCTTCACTGTTAAAAAAAAAAAAACTATTATGAACAGCTTGCTTCCCTTTTACTTAATGTTTTCTCAACATGCCTAAGCCATCAAAAAGGTTTCATGAAGTAGCTAAATGCTTCTGTAACTTTGAATCTTTAAAGGAAAAAAAAAAAGAGAGAGAGAGAGCATATTCACCAAATGGCGAGACAGATGTTCAAGACTGGGAATGCTCAAGGAGGGATTAAAAAGGGAAATAGGATCCTAACCGTCCCTTTAAAAGAGACGTCCTTGAGAACTGTAGGGTGCGCATACTCTGAGGGAGAAGAGTTTGTAAATAGGCAAAGTAGATAAAACGGTTTTGTCTTAGCAGCAAGAATGTCTGTTTCCTTGACCATAGAGGCATTCAACAGATGGCTGATTGAGAGAAAAGAATCACACACACGAAGAACAAAATGGCGCAGGAGCTCTATTCCTATAACAATCAAAGCGCACATATGCCTCATTGGTTCAGGATGAAGTGTGTGCGTTTCCTGAACAGGGACATCAGGTCTTCAGTTCATGAGATACAGGGTGAAGTCCCGGGGCAAATTCAAATTTTTCCTGGTTGATTTGTATCCAGGTCTTTATACAAGGGATTGTGCTGGGCAATTCATTACTGTTGGTTACCCTAATGGGGGAACCCATCAACTGAGTGGTTGAAATTGGGTTTTTAATCTATGTGATGCAAACAAATGCAATAGAATTTTAATGAGCTTTTGGTTTGGAAAAGTTTTAATTACACAGTTTTAAATACTTCATGAGCTTAATTTTGAACTATCCTCAAAATTAAACTAAAAAAGATTAATTGGTAAAATAAACTGTTGTCAAATATATATTCTCACTGATTTAACCATACTTTGACTTTGTGGCTCCCACCTAAAGCTCGTTTTTCTTCTCATCAGTGGCAATGGAGGAGGGAGCCTTGACAGCCTTTCGCAGTAAAGACCAAATGCTGTATTACCTGTTACTCTCTCCTTATTTTCTATGTCTTGTGCTTTTAAATTTCCACATAGTACATTAGCCAATTAAATTTGGTGTTCATTGACTAAAATACACAATACCAAACTACACAAATTCACTAGTAACTTAAAGCAAGTTATATTAAAAACATACACACAACACTGCCTGTTGGTGTACCATCTCTGTCCAAAGTCCCAAGTGTGCATAGGTCTTGTACCTCCTCATAGGGGCACAGCCCTTGGGTTGACAAGCACGTGCCATGGCTAAGCCTTTCCCAAAAGGCATCTTTGTCCCAACTCAGATTGTACTCACCCCCAAAGTGAGGGGAAAGCCAATATTTTCCAAAAAGCATTTATGTCCTTACTTTTTACAGCACTAATTTTTATGTTAACTTATACTGGTTCTTAGATCTCGCATTGATGAAGCATGAAATGACTATAACTAGATGATACACACGCTGTTTGCCCCCTGTTATTTCACATAGCACGGCCAGTTCAACCCACATCTTCTACTCCTTAAATGAATTCTAGTTTCTTTCTTTTTTTTTTTTAATATCTTATTTATTTATTTGACAGACAGAGATCCCAAGGAGGCAGAGAGGCAGGCAGAGAGAGGAGGAAGCAGGCTTCCCACTGAGCAGAGAGCCCGATGTGGGGCTCGATCCCAGGACCCTGGGACCATGACCTGTGCCGAAGGCAGAGGCTTTAACCCACTGAGCCACCCAGGCGCCCCTGAATTCTAGTTTTTTTAAAATTTTCTTGGTGACATGAGTCTAAGTCGTACACTTATTCAAGGTCTGTGGTAGAGGTGTGCCCACCTGAAATCCAAAATGAATTCCAAGTCTTCCCATGAGACTAGGACTTCTCATTCTAGAAAATTCTATGTATCAGTGCATCCCGAGTAAGTCAAATTTGGCTGAAACACGTCAGCGCTGCTACTAACCTATAACCTAGGGTCCCAGTGATTAGTTGGTGTGTTCTTATGCTCATTCCCCCGTTTTGAGCAGATGTTAAAGTATCTCACCCCCTGTACATCACTGCCTCATCTCTGGGTTCTGGTCTTGGATCTCCGTCAGAGACCCTTGAAGATCCACGTGGCCCAGTAGTCCACATGACACACACGTCTCCTGCCTGCGTGGAGCTTACGGAAAGAGGATGCTGATGGTGACAGCTTCTACTACTTGGAACACTGATATGTTACTTTGGGTTTCAAAGAGAATTTGAAACTAAAACCAAACTAATAAGAAACTGACAAAAAGTGTCAATATTCAAAGCGGCAAAGAAGCAGTTAATGTTTGGTTTCAAAACGGTCTTTCAGAAAGTGATAAAAGGAGTAATTTCTCAAAAATCCCATGACAGATGGCCACTGTCATGAATGGGAATGTAACAGCATTTGTCTCACAGACCTGATGTGAGAAGTAAAAATACAAGATTTCCTGAACGCACTAAAGACATTGAAGAATTGGACAAAACTACCAATAGTGAACATTACTCGATTGGTTTACCTTATGTGATTTCTAAAAAACCCTCAGACATAAAGAATGTTGCTACAGTTGACCCTTGAACAACATGGATTTAACCCACATGGGTCCGCTTATGCACAGGTTTTCAATAAATACACATACAGTACTGTAGACCTATCTTCTTTTTTGGAATTGAACAATGTCTTTCTTCTAGCTTACTTTACTCAAATAATATTGTATATAATACATATACAAAATACATGTTATTAATAATTCTTCTGGTCAACAGTGGGCTATTAATAAGTTTCTGGGAGTCAAAAGTTATTCATAGATTTTTTACTGTGATTAGGGGTCGGTATCTTAACTCCAGTTTGCTCAAGTGTCAAGTGTATTGACATTACATAGATGGTAAATGTTATGGTGATTTTTTTACCTCTGAATTTCTTTTTTTTTTTTTTTTTAAGATTTTATTTATCAGAGAGAGAGGGGGAGAGCGCAAGCACAGGCAGACAGAATGGCAGGCAGAGGCAGAGGGAGAAGCAGGCTCCCCGCCGAGCAAGGAGCCCGATGTGGGACTCGATCCCAGGACGCTGGGATCATGACCTGAGCTGAAGGCAGCCGCTTAACCAACTGAGCCCCCCAGGCGCCCCACAAAGTTTGACATTTTCTAATGAGTCAGCTCTCCACTCCCCATTCTGGTCGCCTATAAATTTCTAGTTTTCTTGGAAGCCTCATTTCCCTGTTTTTTTGCAATTAACACAAAATCATCTGCTCCACTGATAATATTTTCATCACTTGCTGAATATTTTCTCTTTTATACTATTTTTATATATCATGAGTGAAATCTCTTAAATAATTTATTTGATATTATTGTATACCTACTAAGTATAATTGTTAGCACAAATATTGAAAGAAAGTCAGTGTGTGTTTCATTCAGATGTTGAAAACGGCCAGCCAAGAATAAAAATGGCAAATTCTACCCAGTCCCTGTGCACATGAAACATACAACAGGTTTGACAAAAATATGAAAACAAAAGATTAAAAGTCAGTAATTGATTTTATATTAAAATTATTAGTTTTGGGGAGGGTTTGAATAAAAATAGAAAGACTATAAATCACAAATGCTTCTATGTCACTACCTCAAGTTGGAAACCCAAATATTTGAATATTAAAAAAAAAAACAAACCTGCTAGGATATCATGGCATGCACCTTAAGAAAACAAAAACCAACCAAAGAAACAAACAGAAAATCGAGGTGGGGGGTGTCTGGGTGGCTCAGTCGGTTGAGTGACTGACTCTTGATTTTGGCTTAGGTCATGATCTTAGGGTCCTGGGATCAAGCCCCAGGTTCCTCCACATTCAACACAGAAGTCGACTTCAGAGTCTCTCTCTCCCTATGTCCAACATGCTCACACTTTCTCTCTTCCTAAAATAAATAAATACTTAAAAAAAAAAAAAGTCAGGCAACAAAGACACTAGAAAGAACCCGCTATGGGGAGGAGGATAGGGTCTGTTAGGATGTGCATGGTCTGAGGGAAACACGGGAGTCTAAAGGAGTCTCAGATCCATCATATGTGACAACAACAGCACGCATGTCAGAGAGTAGTTTTAGAGTTCAAACGCAACGTATGCTCGGAAATTATAAAGTAGAACACATATGGTGAGTAAAAATTAGAGTAGGCTAATTGAAACAGAACAGAATTTTGCACCGTGGCATCCCTACAAGGCTCTAGGAGCCCTAATGGTGAGCCGAGAAAACGTGCTCCAACTGCTTGGCCCAAAGTCTGGCATCCAGCACTCAAAACATCTTGTCCTTCTCAGGGTCATGATGTTTGCATAATTAAATCCCCATCTCATTCCTCCCATCTAAGTGGGCCCCCTCTTATCTTTATTTAAACATATTAAAAAAAAAAAAAAAAAGAAAAGAATAGTCCTTTGGGAATCAAAATCTAGAGAAGATGCTAGACCATCCTGAACGTGCCTGATCTCATCTGATCTCAGAAGCTAAGGAGGGGCAGGCCTGGACGGTGCTTGGATGGAAGGAAAGGTCTATTTTTATTTCCCTCTGTAAGAAGTTCAGAAAGTGGGCCTGCCTGATGACTCACATCTCTAGCAAGATTGCCATGGTGACTGGTAAAAAGGCACGTTTCAATGAATCAAGAAAAATCAATAAGGATTTTGGAGATCAGCTCACATTTGGGGGGTAAAAGGGAATGATAAATATTTGCAGAAACTCCTAGAAGTTGTATTGAGTAGATATACACAAACCTCACTTTCCAAGCAAATTATTAAAAAAGAATGAGTTTAGGACTCGAGTTTGTGGTCCATGGTGGGGGCGCGGAGTGGATTTATGAGCTCAGGGAGTGCAATCTGTTTGGTAATGTGACTAACAGCAGCTTTATCATTTCTTAGCAGAATTGTCACAGGGAAAAAATTGGATTTTTAAGAAAGCAATAACTAGGGACCAATGTCATTTACACAGGCACGTGGGGAGACCTCGGTCTACGGGTGGAGGAAGTCCTCCGAGCAAGCATCTGGGAACTCAATACTTGAATTCATCATTGTCTGGAATCGAAACCTTGCTAGCTATATTTCCGATAGGGAGAAATACAGAGCTTCATTGGCAATGAAGCTTAGTGGCTTCTCCGTGAAATATCCTCTGCCTCCTGGAATAATCAGAAGGGGTATTTTTGTGGAAGGAAAAATGTGTCTTAACACAGGTTAAAGATAACTTCTTGCAATTCTTGCCATGACTTCTTTATCCCTTTAAAAATTAGGATCCTAGTTCCCCCTTTTTTCTTCTTAATTAATTCTGATTTCAAAAAAGCGAAATGAAAATACAACACAAGCTTCCAAAGTAACTCAGTGTCATAACATTCCAGTTTTATAATGCGATGAAGTCGACGTTTCTAATGAATCCATTGTCATCTTGAGCATGCACAGGGGCATTTGAAAATAAGTGTCATGTCTACGGACATTGTTGTGAAGTCAGGAATATTTTCCAAGAATTAGGAGTCCTGTATGGTTGGAAAAATTGTACACGTTAAATAAAGTTATGTCCCTCCGTATCAGACTAAGTGAACAAGTAGGTGATGTAGACCAGCTTCTTCAGCTCCTCTCAGTTCTTCAGAGGTGACTCCAGAATGATGCTAGGAAGTCGGCCTGAAGGCTGCTGTGCGGGCCTAACGCTGAACTGTGTGAGTGTGCAACAGGTTTACGTCAACTGGACGTCTGAAGCAGGAACAACAGCTAGCATCTGTGAATATTGAACTCACCCTATTCCTTAAGCAAGACCAAAACCCTGAGCCAAAGAACTTCTTTTTAAAATGCAATCTTCTGGGGTACCTCGGTGGCTTAGTCATTAAGTGCCTGCCTTCGGCTCAGGGTCATGATCCCAGGGTCTTGGGGTCAGGCCCTGGACCAGGCCCCACATTGGCCTTCCTGCTAAGCGGGGTACCTGCTTCTCCCTCTGCCTCTCCCCCTGCTTGTTGTACACTCTCTCTTGCTCTCTGTCAAATATTTAATTAATTAATTAATTAAATGCAGTCTTCCCATCTGCACAAAAGATCATACATTTCTCCCAGGAATATAGTCTCAAGGTCAGAAGCACCATGAGAACGTATGTGTAGGCAGAATTCTAACATGACCTTCATGACATCTCTGATGGTTGTCCCAAGTGCACGGGCAGGATCGTAACTCACTTCTACCCAACGATGTGTGCAAAGACAATTTGATGTCACTCCTGTGACCCTGTTGTTATGTGGGGAAGGTGAATGGGGTTTTGCAGAGGTAATAGACGTTCCTGATCAACTGACTTTGAGTTATCACAAGGTAGTTCACCCTGGGCAGCCTGACATATTGGCTGAGCCCTTTAAAAGTGTTCTAGCTCAGAGAAAGCAGCTGATGATGTCCCGGACACTTGCCGACTGGCCTTGAGGAAGCCCAGTGCCCTGTGTGGGGAGAGCCTCTGGCATCCGGGAGCAGGCTGGCTTCAGGAGCCAAAGGGCTCAGTCCTTCAGTCACTAAGCCCTGAATTCTACCACCAGCAGCAAGAGCTTTGACAAAGACCTGGAGTTTCAGATAAGATCACAGACCACTGCGTGTATGACCTTGACAGAGGACACAGTGAAGCCTTGCCCTGACGCCTGGCCCACAGAACCTGTGAGGTAATTACTGTGCGTTGTTTGTAGTTCCTAGATGTAGTCGTCTGTTGTGCATTAGGAAACAAATACAGAATGCTTCCTTACGTCAACCCTAGATTCTTGATACAGTTTGGCCCCATTTAGGATGTTCAGTTAGGTGTCAGTATTTGCACACTACCTTCAGCTCATGGAACAGTAGCTGATTGATTTAGGTATAACCTCAACAGGTGTTTCTCCTGCAACTTTCGCTTTTCAGCTTCACGCATTTTCTCACTTTTTGAATAAGGATGTTTTCTTGCAAAAACAATGTTTGAAAATAACCAAACATAACTTTTCTACCTTGGAAGGGGACCCCCTCCTTATCACAACTTTTGTCACCATTTTTTAGCTATGTCAGTGATGTTTCTCTCTCTATATATTATATATCATCTTGAATTTCTTTTTGCTGTGATGACTGTTCGGGGTTGGTGACAAGTGGTTTTTTCCTGAGTACAGAAGAGTGTCAAGGAAATCCAGAATGTCTCAGAGGAGACGTCCAGCCCCTCAACACCGGCCTCCAAGCATGGGAGCTCCTTCTGCTCTGCTCCCTCTGACAACACAGCTTACTTAATCAGGAAAATGAAACAAAAAACTTCTATTATGCACACTAACTAGAAAAAGGCATCTGCTGTTTTTGTTCTTTATAAATACTTCATATTTCAACGGGTAGGAACCACTTTCATTTCTAACCTAAGTATTCTAGTCAGTTAAGTGATCTGTAATGTGTAGTTTGCATTTTGTAACCAAAGTGGTAGAACTTATTTGCTTAACATATTCAGTATTACCTTAATTGGCACTCTTATGTTATTTTTTGTAAATATATCCTTTGCACCATTTGATAATGCTCAATTTCATTATTTTAAAATGTAGATAATAGATGGAATTTAATTTTAAAGCAAGTATTTTCATTTCAGGTCATATTAATGCTGCTTACAAAATCTGAGTGACTTGATATTTGAAAATAGAATGATGCCTGAGGTGTTCCTTTAGTATACGTTTCTAATCATAGTTATCAAATATTTAGCAGTATAAATTATTAGCGGTAATTTTACTAAAGAGATGGCACTTAAAAAAAAAAAGAGGTTTAAAAAGTATATAGGTTTTGGGAGTTAGGTGAGCCTGGTGGTGGGCGTTAAGGAGGGCACGTAGTGCATGGAGCACTGGGTGTGGTGCATAAACAGTGAATCATGGAACACTGAAAAAATAAATAAAATAAAGTAAAATTTAAAAGTATATAGGTTTCTATCCAGAAATAGCAAACAGTGACATATATCACATATCTTACTGCAGAAATAGACCGTCTGCAGGGAGGTTGTGACCACAGGAAGGAGAGTCGAACTGAGAAGACTAATATATTAAGAACCAACACATAAGGGTCAAGACCATCAAAAAAATACACCAAATTGAAGCACTCGCCTAACTGGCCCATGAATTAATTTTTTAGAGAACATGTAAACCGTGCTATCCGCTTGAGGTTGTTGCCTAAGACTCCCTTACAGATCCTTGAGTGCAGAGAGCAGCACCTTAACCTCCCAAACACATTTGTGTTTCAAGGAGAGTAAATCTAAATTACAAAATGTAAAGTAACAGTAGGTAAATTTGAAATGATATAATCTAATGAGCTTACACCTATTTTGTTTTTTAACTTTTTTTTTCTTTTTTGCATGGCAATCCAAATTTATTGAACTACTGATGCTAAGTTATACAAAATTGTTTTTTAACTTTCTTAAATATGTATCTTTTATTATGTTCAGTTAGCCAGCATAGAGGACATCATCAGTTTTCAATGCGGAGTTCGACGATTCCTTCATTGTATGTAACACCGAGTGCTCATCTCAACACGTGTCCTCCTTAACACCCACATCTCTTTTCAATATTAAAAAGTGTTTTTGGCATCTTGCTAATTACTTAGTCATCAAAATCAAAACAAGAAAATCTGAAACTGTGTTCCCAATTGACATATACCTGGTTGTAGTGTGTCAGAGGATTTTCTTATCCCTCCAGAGAACAAGTGAAAAAAGGACTATATAAGTTGGCGTGACACTGTACTTCATACTAGAAATGTGTATATAGATATTTGGTCTTTGTCCCATTGCTGGCACAGAGCTGCTGAAACCACTGCAATTTTTGACCTACTGAGAACAGTGGTGTCTTCTGTTAATGAAGGGACTTCTCGAAAGCACCTAAAGATGGGGGCCTGTTGCCAGGAGAACCAACCACATGACTAGACAGTTGGGATCTTCAGCTCCACTCCCCATCTCTGGGGAGGGCTGAGGGCCTGGAGGTTGGATCCGTTGCCAGCGGATGCCATGAAGGGAATCCTCCATTAAACATACATTGATACACACTGGGCAGAGTTGAGAAAACACTTGGGCTGGTGAGCCCAGGAAGACGCTGGGAGCGTAGCACACCTGGAGAGATCATGGAAACCCCACAACTACGTCCCCAAACCCTGCCCTGAGTACGCAGGTCTGCCGTGGGCTGTTCTGAGTTCTGTCATTTTAAACTGGTAAGCGAGTCAGTAAAATGTTTCAGTCGTGTAAGCTTCTCTAGCAAATCAATCAAACCCAAGCGGAGGGGAAGGGCTGTCGGTGCTTCCAATCTGCAGTATGTCGGTCAGAAGCCTGAGTGGTAAGATGGACTTGAACTGCTACCTGCACTCGTGGGAAGGAGTTACCTTGTGGGGCTGAGACCTTAACCTGCAGGATCTGACCCTCTCCCCTGTTAACAGTGGAAGGATGGAACTGAACGGTAGCACCCCCAGCTGGCCACAGAGCATTATTTGGGTGTGTGTGTGTGTGTGTGTGTGTGTGTGTGTGTGTGTGTAAGTGTGTGTGTGTGCGCGCGCGTGCGTGTGCCCTCCCTTCCCCCACCACACACACACTGGAATTGGTGACCAGATCATTAATAGGAAAGATCCGGTTACCAACAATTCCATGGAATCCCAACTGATTATCTTTTTCTTCAACAAGAATTAACAGTCCTCCCCAATCTTAGGATCATATATTTTAATAGTGAAGGTCCTCCTCTCCCTAAAGATAAACTTGGTGGTATGTAGTCTTAACCCTCAACAGAGAAGATCAAATTTACTAGCTGAGTGGATACTCTAACTGAGGGCTAATTCAGGGTCAAGTCAGCCTAGATTAGTGAAGAGAGGTTTCTTTAGAAATGGGAGATCAGTTTGAAGGAAGTTTAGTTTGAGAAAATATGGAAAACATTAAAAATAAAATATAGACATGAGTGGGCGCCTGGGTGGCTCAGTGGGTTAAGCCTCTGCCTTCATCTCAGGTTGTGATCTCAGGGTCCTGGGATCAAGCTGCGCATCGGGCTCTCTGCTCAGCGGGGAGCCTGCTTCTCCGTCTCTCTCTCTCTGCCTGCCTCTCTGCCTGCTTGTGATATGTCTGTCAAATAAATAAAATCTTTAGAAAAAAACAAAAACAGACATGGGGATAGGAATATATAGGACCTTGTGTGGGCAGACAGACAGGGCACCCTGGGGAATGAAGGTTTGGAAAGAGACCATGTGAGGTCAAGTTCAAGGAGGCAGAACATATCAGGGAAATAAACTCAGAAGTCCGAAAAAGGAGGTACAAGAGAGAGTCACTGCTGAATGACCAGAACACACTAATGTCGGTATGGTAGTCTGTAGTTTCACTTACACCCAGATTGTGAACCAGCCACAAAATAAGCAAATAAATAATTCAAAGGTTGGAGTGCTGATTTTCACATATCTGTACCTGTGATCTCTGTGAGTTCATTTAATGCTCCATATGGAAAAAGAAATAGGATTCCCAAGACTGACCGCGGGTGGTCTACCTCACTTCAAAGGAAAAGCCCCCAGTGACAGATCCACTTCAGGGAATCCTCCCCGGATTGGTGACACGAGAATCTAGATAGGAAACAGGATTTAAATGCAAATGTTCTGAAGATTTGTAAAGCTATTCATGAGGAATACTATTTTTTTAAGAGTTACCGTAATGAAAGAGATTATCGCCTATAAAAATACTGATACCTTTGGAATTCTTGACATTCTCATACTGTATGTCTTACAAATTCCAACAGTCTAGTGCAAGTATGTCATGTGCCCATTTATGCTTCCCATCAAAGGTCTCAAACACAACAGTCAAAGCTAAGAGTTATGTCTCACAACCGAAGCTGTCTTGTGTTGATCATACTCCAGTCTGGCTTGAGTGACTATTTCCCACACGATGCCTAACCCTTTCCTGCGGTCACACTGCTTCTCTGTTCCTCTGAACATTGTCACTGAACTATTTAAAGTCCCTGCTTGGAAACATCCTATAAGTGTGATTTAATAGGTTGTAAAAGACCAAATAAACCAATCTCAAAACATAGTAAAAGTTAAAAATTCATGTGTCATAAAATTTAGCTCAAAGAGACTCTATAGATTTGCAGAAATATTATATTCTTATTTCATCACTTATATTGTTTTCAAAGAAAATGGAATGTTTCTAATCTAAAGGAAATAAGGGAATTTCTGAAATTCTGAAATAAATGAGCATAGTAAAATGGATGAGTTTCAAATTAAATAAGAGTATATTTTGCTGCACTGGTGTTAATAACTACTGTAATTTGTAGAAATTAATGTGGGAAAAATTAAGCATTTAGGTAAAACTATGGATTTTATAAAAGATGAATGATTTTGCATTTACAGTAAGATTTTCAAGGAATCACATTATGACAGAATGTATTATATCAGTTTTCAAAAAAAATTAAACCTGGTCATAATTTTACAAGGCAGAACATTTGAAATGATGACTCTGTTTCTTGACAACAGTATGTATCCCAACGCTGAAATCTCTTCAAAAAAGGTTTTCCTACTTATTGTAGAAAAACGAGAATTAGGAAGCCCCAGATTCATGCGCAACTACCAAAACCACTGTTGAGCTACATCTGGTTATCTCTTTCGGAATCGATGTGTCCAAAGCAACTGATTTCTTAGATGCTCAGTTTTATACTGACAAATTATCTCAAAGGGAAAAAAAGAGGGGGGAAAAATGGTTCTAGAGACTTACAGTTTTGTCCGTTTGCCCCTGAAAAAGTAATGCTTTAAACTGTGATTAACCACCACTTCCTACAGGTCAGAAAGAGGCTAGTGTGGCCACTGGACTTGCTCTGTGCCACACACACACACACACACACACACACACACAGCTATAGCAAATTAGGTTTTAGGCAATTGTGAGAGAGAAAAGAGAAAAACGGAAGTAGAGAGGACAGAGAATAAGAGTGGGTAGCAAAGGTAAAAGAAGACGCACAAGGAGGCAATCCCAGTGAGCGAACATGCCGGCACAGTCTCTCAGCACAGAGGCTGACGACAGAAGGATGGTGGAGGACAGTGAGAAATTGTGAAAAAGATTCAGAAGCTGGTTGGGCCAATAGATCAGAGAAACCGCTGGGGTCAAAATACTGAGGGGCTGGCATGTAAGAAGCAAGCTGGAAAGGTAGTAGGTCAGAAATTCATACTTCATAAAATTTAGACTGTGGAGGGATTGCAGCCTCTGGTAGAGACTAGTTCTATGGGACAATGACTGAGGTCAACTGGAGATTATTACAGAAAAGTATTCAAGAAACTGAACATTTAGGTTGTCTCATAAGACATCTAAACATACACTGAAATCACTAGAAGTCTGGAGAGTGTCTCTAAACCGGGAGAAAGTCCATGAGAACAGGATAGAATGGGCCCAGTGTGGCTGGTGACAGTGGATGCTGTAGTGTGGTTGGTGACAGTGGATGCTGTAGTGTGGCTGGTGACAGTGGATGCTGTAGTGTGGCTGGTGACAGTGGATGCTGTAGTGTGGTTGGTGACAGTGGATGCTGTAGTGTGGCTGGTGACAGTGGATGCTGTAGTGTGGCTGGTGACAGTGGATGCTGTAGTGTGGCTGGTGACAGTGGATGCTGTAGTGTGGTTGGTGACAGTGGATGCTGTAGTGTGGCTGGTGACAGTGGATGCTGTAGTGTGGCTGGTGACAGTGGATGCTGTAGTGTGGCTGGTGACAGTGGATGCTGTAGTGTGGTTGGTGACAGTGGATGCCGTAAGCCGGGGGCTCAAGAAGCAAGGACCAGGGCTGTCAGGTAGAAAGGTCTGAAGTCAGTCGAGCAAGGACACCTGCCGTGTCCCCAGTCTGCTGGGAGAAGAGTCACAGTAAACAAAGCTCCACCAGTCCAGGGGGAGGGCTGGATGGCTTCCCGGTCTCCAGGGGCTGAGCAGGAAGTAGAAGGAAATTCAGAGACCACATGAGGGCTATGGAAAATGCTGTTCACAACTGATAAAGAATTCCAGAAAGTATGTGTTGGTCTCAGGGATGAGGAGAGGTGGCGAATGGGGGTAGAATCGAGAACATCATCAGTAGCCGGATGAGATCCAGGTGAGCGCAATCCCGTGCTTATCAAGCAATCAAGAGAGACTGGAGCTCAGTCTGCGTGCATCTGCGGCAATGGGGGAGACATTCGAAGTACTGGAAGTATGAGGGGGGATTATGCGTCTCCTTCCACACCGTTTGTGCGACCCACGCACGCGCCTTCTTGCCTCCCGCGAGCACACTGCTTCTGGAGCTCTTCTCGCTTTCCAAACACCCGGGTTTCTGCCGCTCACCTGGTCATTGTCTTCCGCTCACCTGGTCATTGTCTTCCGCTCCCAAGCAGGCTCTTATTTCTCTGATAAAAACCACATCTCCCATCCCCACTTCCCTTGCTAGGTGTTGCCCCATTTCTTTATGAGCCTTTACAGCACAACGCTCCAAAAGAGTACTCTGTGTTTTGCATCATCTCTTGCTCGCCTCCAGTGTCGTTTGAGGACCAGGCCACGAGGCACGCGGTCTCGCCATGCGTCTCGAGCTCTTCTCCAAGGCACGAGTTACCCCCACATTGTTCAGGTCAGTGCTCACCTTTCTGGATGCATCGTTCTTGATCAGGAGCATTTGCCCTCTTCCCTGGCATTCAAGGACACCCCCTCGGTCACGCATCCTTCTTTCCTTCCTGCTTTTCTTCTTTCAGTCTTCCTTTCTGGTTCTTCTTTTGGAGAACTCATAGCTGAAGCTCACAACTAAGCCCCTGGTCTTTTTGATCTCTCCTACCATGTGCTTAATCCTTCTTTCCATCTCGTACCTATTACTTTATACCATATTATTGACTTGAAATATTTATGTTCCATCTCCTCTCGGGGAAAGGTAAGCTCCATGATGGCAAAGCTCTTTATTTTGCTAATGGATATTTCATGCACATTGAAACTAGGGACTGGTAAATAGCAGAGGTATGATCCAGTATTTATGGAAGGAGGGAGGAAAATGAGATAAAAAGGGAACATTTATCAAAAAGAAAGAAATACTGGGGCAACCTGAGTAATGGTCTTGGCCAATAGGGCTTATCTTCTCCTAGCCCAGAGGATTTGAAAGCATGCAGTTGAATGAGCCTCAGAAACCTTCATAAGTATCTCTTTTTGAAATTTGATCACATTTGATTGGTTCTACAAACCATATAATTTTATAATTTTGAATAAGCTAAATAAAGTGTCCACATGCTGCTTAACAATGGAAAGAAACTGGCATATTGTTTTCTGCAGTGCGACAAATTATTCCTTTGTCTGCATCAACTGTAGGAGTGATGCAGTTTCACTCAATAAGCAAATAATTTGATTACAAAAAGAATAAATTGAATTTGCTTACTTCTTACTCATTAATTTATTTTCAAAGAAAAGACATCCTTCTCATGTTTACATTTTTGTTGGTATTTTTCCTTTCAAACATAATACCATTTTTATTAATTATTAATAAGCATAAAAACAATGACATTCCCTTCATAAGAAGGTAATTAATTTGAAATGAAAGCGATGCTAATATTTTGGGAATGCTGGAAACTTTCTTAAATGCATAATACGTTAAACCAAAACACTGAATCAATACTCCTTGTAAAATGAAATTTTAGTGTGCATTGCAACCTTGTTGTAATTTTCTTTGAAATGATTATCTTTCCTTTTGAATGGTTGAATGTGCTTTAAAACTGCAGATAATAAATTAATTCAAAATCTTATATTTCTAGGGGTTTTCAATGCTAATATGAAAGAATATCCAAAAAGTAAAGCTTCAAAATTATTTGGCACATTTTATAGTTGTTTGAGTTTTTGATGTACAAATAAGGGAGGCATAGTCACTGAACAGCAGAGTTTTATCAGCAGTTTTGCCTATCATTTCTGTTCCTCTCCACTACAATTCTTACACCCAAGGAGACTTCCAAGTTTGCCAGCCAGATTATCAGGCTTGACAATATAGGATCTAGGCAGTGAAAAAGAAAAGAGAAAGAGAAATCAAGAGAAATACCAAGATGGGATAAGGGACTAGAGTAAGAGGGTCTGTAGTGAAGAGGAGAGGAGATATTAAGTGATGCCATGATAGAGGTCAAAAATCAAGTAAAAGCTGTTCATTATATCAAAGTCCTGAAGATCGTAAATTATTGAATACATTTTGATTCAATATTAAATGAAAAGATTTAAGAAATTACATAGACATTACAGTTTTTATAAAACATTTCTAACATGGAAACGTGTTTAAAATGATATTCAATAGAAAGAAATATGTGGAGACGGAACAAGCAACCAGTGGGTCAATGATGAAATTGAAAGAAAAATAATTCCTTGGGAAAAAATGAAAATGACATAACACAGCAAATTTTATGGAATTCATCAAAAACAGTTCTAAGAGGGATGTTCATAATAATGAATGCCTGCCTTAACAAAAATACATCTCAAATAACCTGTCCTTACAACTCAGGGAACAAGGGAAAAAACAAAAAATGAAGCCCAAGATAGTAGAAGGAAGGAAAAATCAAAAACTAGAGCAGAAAGGAATAAAAGAGATAAAAATGAAAATAGGAAATATCAATGAAACCAAGAGCTGGTTCTTTGAACAGAAGATATTGGCAAAAGTCTATCTAGACTCATGAGGAGAGAGACAGAGAATCCAAATAAAGTCAGAAACAAAAGAGGAGACATTACAACAGATAACACAGAAATAGAAAGCATCCTAAGAGGCTAGAATTATATACCAACCAACTGTACAACCCAAAGAAATGGACAAATTCCTGGAGTCAACCTTCCAAGACTAAATCACATAAAGAAATAGAAAGTCTGAGCCGACCAAATGCTAATAAGGAGACCGAAGCACAAATCAAAAACCTCCAGACAATCAAGTACTAGACTGATTCAGAGTGAGTTCTATCAAACATTCAAGGAAGAAAATACTAAACCTTCTCAAACTTTTACTGGAAAAAAAAAATTAGATAGGTAGGACAGAATTGCTTCCAAATTCATTTTTGAGGTGTACATTATTCTGATATCAAAACAAGACAAGGACATCACCAGCAAATTATAGGCCAACATTCCTGTAAACATCGATACAAACATCCTCAACAAAATATTAGCAAACCTAACTCAGCACTACATTGGAAGGTTCATACACCATGATTAAGCTGATTTATTCCAGACATTCAGGAGTGGTTCGACATCCATAAATCAAGCAAAGTGAGAGACCACGTTAACAAAATGAAGGAGAACAATTGTATGAAAACCTCAGTAGATGCAGAAAAGTAAAATCACTGACAAAATTCAATATCTGTTCATGATTCAAATTCTCAACAAAGTGGGTTTAGAGGAAACCCACAACATAATAAAGGTCATGCATGTCAAGCCCACAGCTAACCTCCTCTTCAGTGGTGAAAAGCTGAAATATTTTCTTATAGGATCAAGAACAAGATAAAGATGCCCACTTTTACCACTTTGATTCAACACAAGTAGTTTGAGCCAGAACAATTAGGCAAAAAAGAGAAATAAAAGTAATTCAAATTGGGGAGAAAGATGTAAAACTGTCACTTTTAGCTGATGACCTATTTTATATAGAAAACTTAAAGGATTCTACCAAAAGGTGTTAAGATTAAAAATAAATTCAATAAAGTTTCAGGATCAATATACATAATTCAGTTACATTTGTAAAAACTAATATTAAACTATAAGAAAGAGAAATTATGGAAATAATCCCATTTACAAATGCATCAAAAAGAATAAAGTGTCTGAGAATAAATTTAACCAAGGAGGTGAAAAACATGTACACTGAAAATCGTAAGACATCTGAGATTGAAGATATAAATAAATGGAAAGATATTTGTACTCATGAATTGCTAGAATGTCCATCCTAACTAAAACAATCTACAGAGTTAACACATCCCCTCTCAAAATTCAATAACATTTTTCACAGAGACAGGACAAATAATTCTAGAATTAATATAGAACACCAACAAAAACTTGACAGTCAAAGCAATCTTGAGAAAAATATAGCTAGAGGCATCGTCCTCCCTTATTCAAATTATATCACAAAACTAATCAGAACAGTATGACATTAGCACAAAGCCAGACATATAGATCAATGGAACAGAAGAGGGATCCCAGAAATAAACTCACCTTTTTTAAAAGATTTTAATTGAGAGAGAGCATGAGTGAGGGAGCAAAACCAGGGAGAGCAGCAGAGGGCAAAGGAAAAGCAGGCTTCCCGTTAAGCAGGGAGCCCAACACAGGGCTGGATCCCAGGACCCCGGGATCATGACCTGAGCTGAAGGCAAGTGCTTAACCAGCTGAGCCACCCAGGTGCCTCTAAACTCACATGTCTATGGTCAATTAATTTACGACCAAGGAGGCAAAAATAGACAGTGGAGGAGGAGGGCTCCTTTAGTACATGGTGCTGGGAAGACTACACAGTCACATGCGAACATACGAACAAACAAAAAACACAAAGCTAGAATGCTATTTTACACTACACACACAAATAAACTCAAAATGGATTCAAGACTTGAATTTAAGAAATGAAACCATAAAACTCCTAGTGGGGGGAAATGAGTGATAAGATTGTTGACATCAGTTCTGGTGATGATTTTTTTGGATCTGACACCAAAAGCAAAGGCAACAAAAGCAAAAATCAACAAGTAGGACACGACCAACCAAAAAGTTTCTTCACCACAAAGGAGAACATCAATAAAATGAAAATATACCGAATGAGAAAAATTGCAAGCCATATGTTTGATAAGGGGTTAATATTGAAAATATAGAAAAAAAATAAACTTACATAACTCAATAGAAGAATCCAAACAATCTGATTTAAAAATGGACAGAGCACCTGAATAGACATCTTTCCAAAGAATACATACAGAGTACGGACAGACACACAAAAAGATACTCAGCATCACTCATCAGGAAAATGCAAATCAGAACCACAATGAGTATCACCTCACACCTGTTGGGATGGCTGTTATTAAAGAGATAAGAAATAACAAATGCTGGTTTGTATTTAGAGAAAGGGGAACCTTTATGCACCATTGATCAAGATGTAAATTGGTATAGCCACTGTGGAACACAGTATGGGGTTTTCACCAAAAGTTAAAAATAGAACCACCCCATGACCCAGCATTCCCACTTCTGGTTATCTGAAGAAAACAAAACACTAAGTTGAAAAGACATATGCATTCCCATGTTCACTGGAATATTCTTCACATGGAAACAACTTAAGTTTGCCCATGGACAAAGAAGATGTGATATGTGGACTATTCAGCTATAAGAAGGAAATATTGCTACTTGTAACAATATGGATGGACCTTGAGGGATTTATGTTAGTAGAACGAAGTCAGACAGTGAAAGACAAATATGTCTGATCTGCATGTGGAATCCAAAAACAAAAACCCTATTGGTACAGAGAACAGATGAGTGGTTGACAGATGGCCATAGGGGGAAGTTAAGGGGTGGGTGACATAAATGAAGAGCGTCTGAAGTTACCAACTTCCAGTTATTAGGGGGGAAAAAAATCACGGCGATGTAAGATGCAGCATGGTGGGTGTGGCTGATATTGCTGTGTTGCGTATTTGAACGTTGCTAGGGATCATCTTTAAAGTTCTCATTACAAGAAAAATATTCTGTAACTATGTAGGATGATGAATGCTAAGCAGACTTATTATAGAAAACATTTTATAATATATGCAAATATCAAATCATGTTATCTGTGAATTATACCTCAAAAAAGTGTGATATTCAGTAAAAAAAATCATACATACCTATAAGTCATAAGCTGTCAAACACGCATATATAAACACACATGTATACACAGAAAGAAACAGAAATACTCCAAGAGTGGTCATTTCCTGTTAAAGCTATGTTTAAATTTCTTTAGTATAATTTCTATTTTCAAAGTTTTGCTAATGATAATGATTTTTAGTTAAGACAAATTTTTTTAAAAATGAGCGATCATGGTCAAAGCTATAATGTAAAGTAGTGGTAACAGTAGATTTTATCATATTATATACTAAAATCTCCCGTTGCAATTTAAAGCCCAGGTATTTTATATGTAGCTATTACATGTGTCTATATGTACATGTACTTTCCCAGAAGAAAATGCAGTTCTATCCTACTCTTAAATTGCTAAAGACCAAAAAGACAAAGGTCTACAGTAAAAATTTAAAAAAATATATAAAAACTCAGAAGTGTTTTCATGGAGCTATGCCCTGATTATGAAGATAAAGTCTAGTGTGTTGAGAAACTTATTTTCTAACTGCCATTCTGCCTCTGTAGGTGTTAATGAGTTTAACAGAAATATTGATTAATCAAGTTCTCGTTGGTACCATGCCAGGTGACTGAGTATGCTAATTCTTCTGATAGTTTACTGCTTGAGACATGAATTTAATTATGCTGATTTCATTTATCATGACTGTCACCTACTACATAGTGGAAACCTTTTCTTCTCACAGATCTTAATGAATCGGGCGGTAGGAAGTGGTAGTGTGCTTACGTTGAGTGAAGTTAGGCTTTCTGGAAATTCTCGCTTGTGGGCTTCCCTTTGCCTCCACTGACTTACAGCTTGACTACATTTATTACGGCACAGTGGGAACACCGTCTTGTTTGCTTTTCTATCCACACGGCCTGATGTGTACAGGAGAGCTAAATATGGCATCCCCGTAGTGTCTTTCTGGTAGCGTTATAACACTGGTACATCCCAATCTGATCTTCTCTACATTCTGACACCTAGACAACCCTTCTTTCATACCATACACTTCATCCTGCTATCAACAGGCTGTCACCCATCCTGCAATCAATCTCTAGTCTGTAAGGGTTCGAACTCCCAAAAGACCATGTGTAATGTGACTGTCACCAATTTCAAGATTTCCCAAGATAGTTTTGCATTGGAATAGAAGTACGGTAATTACACTCTATAATAATATATTTTATATCTAATATATTGCCATATATTCCATGTTCTGTCCAGGACAGCCTTGCTCACAGCAGAACAGACATGTCCGTGCTGATAAACTCAGGAATGCCTATTATCTGTTGAAATAGGGGGAGAAAGGACTCGTGATGTCCTACCAAATCTTTCAGCGTCAAAGTTTGGTTTGCCATACCTCCTTTGCCTCCACTTGGAAACAGAGCACTTCTCAGGTGAAGGCTGCAGCCCAGAGTGAAGACCCCAGGGGGCAGAGCTCAACCTGACACATGCTGGACATCCGTCCTGGAATAAACACTTGTAAACGACTACAAGTTGAAGGGCATGTGTTACTGCCACATAGCCTCACTATACTGATAGTTATGAAGAATCAGATCATATTTAGAAACATTTGCACAGAGAAAATTTTATGGGAAAGGCATGGCAAGGATTATAAAAGTTTATTGAGAGCTTATATTTTCTGTGCTTTGTTTTCTGCAGAAAAAATAAAAATGACAAAACTATAGTACCTGCCTCAAGGTCGTATAAGAGTAAAATGATGGGATTGTGTAAGCTTTATGAACAATGTCCCAAAATTGTACAGTAGGAGATAATTGATTCAACCTGAGTAGTAGAGAAATTCTTCACAAAAGGGGTGATAATTAAGCGGGCCTTTAATGTCAGGAAGATCTTTCTAATCAGGAAAAGGAGAAGGTCATAGCAAATTAAAGGTAAATTAGCAAAAGCTCATATTTGAGGGATTGGCTTGTATCTGGAGTAGCAAGACCATAAGAAGCATGACAACAAGGCAGAGAACCTTCTGTCAAACGCCCCACTTCTACTTAGGAAGATGCCCATGTCCAGAAATCGTATGCAGCTTGCCTACGATTGTACCGCTGGGAGACGGTAGACACCATCTACATGGGACACTGCTGCTCGGTCTGGTACGTGGCTGAGCTCCACAGTGGACCGATGGAGAAAACAAGAGTGGGACCCGAATGTGACAGTGGGATTTTAGTCTGTTTCTTCGAGTCTTCATGACCTGCAAGCCCCTTGCTTGAAGATTCCTTCACAAAGACGGTTTTTAACGTGGGCTCTCAGAATAAAAACGCGGAGAGAGGTGGTGTGGGGGATGCCAATTTTGGCATTCATCCAAAATTGAAATGAAGACTCAGAAAGAAGTTACTGTTTTATAAAGTCTGGTCACTTTCATCAAAGGAGAGGTTATCTGGCATAAAGCAGATTTCTTCAGTCTTTATGAATGTCAGCCTTCGGTGCCTAGCCAATCACCGTAGGCCTGAATTACATTTTTTTTTTAATAACCTATCGATTTTCTGTAAGAAATTGTTCTGCATTTGTATTCATGCTTGAAGAAATGAGTGATTATGTTTTCATACATACAACTGCATAATCGACCCTCGGACAACATAGGTTTGAACTGCTCGGACCCCTTTTTACAGATCTTTTTGATTAATAAAGCAGTGTCCCTACCCTCATGTTGTTGAGGGTCAACCACACTTGCCTCTGTGAAGATGTAATTTATGACTGTCCAAGTGCATTTTATAACTTAGCGAAGATTGAAGGGATTTGACTTTCTTTCATCAAAGTTAGAAACTGAGGTTTTTGCCAATGGAGTCATTTTTTTACCGCCCTAAATATCTCCATTCTCTATAATCATAATTCAGAGTAAAAGTTAGGCAATGTTTTTCTCTAATATAGTCCACAGAATCAGGGTGGACCTTATCAAACCCTCAGGATTTCATTAATATGAATAAGAACTTCAAAAGGTTCTTTTTTAGAAGAATGCTTAGAATATTTCATGCTTGACCTTGATTTTACAACAGTGATTTAAAATGCACTCTGTATTATCGCCTACCTTTTTCATCAGTTTGATCTTTTGCTTTATTTCAGCAGAATATAAATACTACTTTATCTTTACATAATAATTCTAACCATTGGTAGGAATTGAAGGTCTACCTAATTATGAATAGATGTTCATAGAGTGTGGTGTTAAATATGCATAAATGAACTGTATTAAAAAATACTGTTCAAGTATTAATTTTTGCTAAATGCTTTAGATTGGTTTTAAAATTTCCTTTTATAGGCACTGAATGTCTTTGAATTGAATTGAACTTATAGTTTTCAAAGGGACTTGTTTGTTATACCCCAAATAAAATAGTTGATCAATTTACATCACATTTTTAAATTACTTTGTAGGTTACAATCCTGTACCAGTTAAAAGAGGTCAAAATTATTGAAGCAATCCTCCTTATGGTCTTGGGAAATTAGGTGATTTCTGTGGCACATTATCTTGTCAGTAGGATCAGGTTCATCTTGACTAGGTAAATTCATACAACGGATTGGGAGGTAATTGGGGCCAGGTCAGGTAGCAGAAGCAGAAATAAGGACTAAGTCAATTGTCCTGTTTAACACCTTTGGAAATCCTGAGGCTTTCCCTTAAAGAACTTTAACATGAGAGAACTTTTACAGAGTTTGTGGATTTAATGGATAGCTACCCTCCCATATGCACACATTAGATCATAAGCTCTATGAATAGCTATAAGAGGGAGACAGGGAGAGAGAGAACACAAGCAGGGGGAGTGGGAGAGGGAGAAGCAGGCTTCCTGCAGAGCAGGGAGCCGCACGTGGAGCTCAAGCCCAGCACCTTGGAATCATGACCTGAGCTGAAGGCAGATGCTTATCGGCTGAGCCACCCGGGCACCCCTGTCACCGCGGGCTTAACTCAAAGTCCTAGCATAGTGCTGGAAACAGCCTCTAAGAATATTTCTTGAATTCTTCAGTGAATGAGCAAAAGGTACCATTCAACTGCTTAATATCCGTCATTCACATACACATTGTATCTGCCTACTTTTCCTTTGGCACATCTATCTGATGTGTCTACCATCTTTAGGATTCTTTTTCTCTATCACATGGTAGGTCTGGAAATAAGAACTCTTTTTTGTGTGTGAATATCTTTAGAAATGTCATTATTCATACTTTTGTAGCAAAAATTGTGGCCTTGTGTAAAGGAAGGTCTGATTTTAGTGCTTGGTTTCAGGGAGGTGATCAACATAGATGAAAGAAAGGTGTTTCAGGTGGGGATGGCCACACTTGAGATTCTGCCCATGCCACAAAGACCAACACTGTGATTTATGGTGGGGACTTTGGGCCACATGGTTATCAGGTGGCATGGAAATTGAGTTCAGTCATTTGGATAACCAAGCAATCATGCCTATGTAATGAAACCCCAATGAAAATCCTGGACAGTGAGCTTAGGCAAGCTTCACTGATGGGCAGCACGAGCTCATACTGGTGGTGAATCACTGCTGGGAGCATAATACATCCTGACTTCAAGGAGAGGGGACAGGAGAAGCTTCGTGTAGAACCCACAGCTGTCTTCCTTCGGTTGACTTTAATCTGAATTCTGTTCCTCTAATTAAAGGAGTGTAACCCGTGAGTTCTAGGAGTTCTAGTCATTACGAAACCCGAGGGTGTGGTTGATGGAAGTGTTCAACTTGCAGTAAGGGTCGGGAGTGAGGCCAGTCTTCCGGAGGACTGTGCCCTTGGCTGGTGCAGTCTGGTTAACGCTGGTAATGGCTGAAGCTTTACAACAGAAAACCTAACTTTCCCATCGATCCCATTTGAATGTCAGACTACGTATTGAAATGTTCATTTGGCAAGTGGAGGGATTCAGCTAAGATTCTCACAAAGGAATGACTGCATCAGAACAATGTCTCCAGCTGCCTGCATTCTGTGCTTGCCAGACCATTTTGACATTAATTATCTATTCTGAGAACTCTGTGCTCCAGAAAAATGTCAAAGAACACAAAGGTCTTTAAAATCTGTCCCAGGGCTAGTATGAAGTAATTTAAAGTAGTATTTATATTATGATATGAAAAATTATCTGTCCACGCTGAGTCAGTGGATGTCTGTCACTAAATCAATAAAACATTTACAAGTTTGAATATAGGTGTTAATTTCAGAAAAAAAAAAAACAAACAAACACAGAATATACTTGAAATTCTTCCATGCAGGGCACCTTGTACATAAAATTCTTTGGAGGCCTGGATTCACAAATGATGCCAGAAAACATTTCTCAATTATATTGTGAATAAGGCACAAGTCCTAAGTGATGGTTAGTATGAAAGTTGTGTTAGTATGGATGAAAATAAGGAAAACTGATTTTTATATTCTTTTCACTGCAATCACAATTCTGTAGTTATTTATTTATTTTACAAAAGGTGAGTGAAATTAGGTGAATGAAACTAGGTGAATGGAATCAACAAGCTTTGTAAGTTGGCCTAAATGCAGTACTTTGTAATAGCAAAGCCACATTTGAACCCAGGTCAGCACGAAGGGAGAAAGCAGACCCCTTCCACACAATCCTTAAAACTTCTGATTAACAGCTCTATATTCCTTAAGAAAAGGAGACTTTGTTACCTTATTTAAGTCCACGTTAACACCAAAAGTCTGTTCTCTAAGCCCTTTTTTTCCCCTCTTTCTTTTAATTTAATTCAATCTGTACAAAGTGGAGATTTTGTTAACTTACGGTAGTTCCTGAAAGGCATTGCAGGTATTTCAATTTTTTAAGCATCAGTTGCTGCTTTTGGCATTTTTCTTTCTACAGTATCACTTCTAATGCCAACTGAGTGCACCGTGAAAGAGGAAACGGCTTCGGCCGTCTCCCAGGCCACCGCCCTCTGCCACATTGGCCTCCGTTCCTTCCCCAGACTCCTCCCCTGTTCCTTGACAAGCACGGCCAGTTACCTATCATTCGATTGCAACATTGGATTTCAAAAATCCATCAAGGACTGTTAGGAAGCCAACAGTCTTCCCAACTAGCTTTGAACACCTTGGGAGGTCTTTGGAAGTAAATCTTACACACGCAGAGATTACGTAGGAATGAGTAGTAAGAGAGCCAGTTTATAACACTAAAGTGACCTCATGCCCACCTGTGTGGGCTCTGTCCTCTTGGGCACGTCCATACCCTCTCTTGCTTGGAGGAACAAGGAATAGTCCTATCTGCCCCAAGAATTTTACCAAAAGAAGCCTCCCAATGTTTCTGCTGGCCCACTGAGTACCCTAACACCCTATCCTTCCAGGGGAATCCAGTGAAATTTGTGACCTATGGAGCCACATGTGTATTAATGTGTGGGTGAGCCTAAGAAGATCTATAATGGAAATTTCCACGCGCAATACACCTGCATTTATAGGACTTCAGGTCTCCTTGAAAGCCCAACTTTGTGTAGTGTCGTCATAGCCTATTCTGTGATGCATGTATTTATAATATTTCATGCATCTCAAATCAATACAATAAATCCATGTGCCTTTCTCCACTTGCTAAATCTAGGTTTCCTTTCCAACAAACACTCATCTTTGCCATTAGTCAAAACACGCTATCGTTTTTTTCAGCTTCTAATTCCCATGCTATGAAGCTAATGCAATTCTCCATGGCTTTATACCTGTCCCATTACACAGTGAGTTCTTTTCTTGTCTAAATTATGCCGTGTCACAGTCTTAGCCTGCCTGCTATCCCGTCTTCCACTCCAAAAAGTGCCATGACTCACTCTCACCATTCGGACCAAATTACAGACTCCGGGGTATCATTCACTGAGTGTGTCCACTCACCAGTGGACACAACCTGGCTTCACCAAGTTTGTCCTTTAATGGGGCCCTTCCATTTTCCTGTCTTTCATTATCCTCTCCTGGAATAGTGGTCATTTCTCTTACTCAAATGCCAGCCTTTCTCCAGAACTCAAAGATCATGTCTCCCAGAGCTCACAACATTTTGATACCCTAAAATTCATCTTACTCTGAAGACTTGCAGCACCTACATCTGCAGGGCATTTCCTTAAGCAAGGAGTTTGCCTACCTATTGTCTTGCAAATGATCCCATTGTTCGATTAACTGAATCATCCGATACAATGTTTCCTTTTGTACTGAGGGCTGTTTACACACAGGGATTCCTGTTCCTTCCTAACAGCTGAGTGTGGGATGTAAAGGGAGATCATTATGTTTCACAAATAAAGAAGTTAAGGCCCAGAGCAATTAATCACAACAGCATCACTTACTTCAGTGGAAGAATTAGGATTAATGTTCAAATCTTTGGTCATGAATTTTATGCTTTTGTTACTGGAAGTTCTTTTGGAAGATTGCTCCGAAACTGGTGCCAAGCCTTGTGAACATATTTCACATTGTAGCACTACAGACCACCCATACCCTAACACACACCCTGCTATATGCTGAATGAGTAACGGAGTCATGTGCATAGTGTCTAAGAAATCTCTTTCCTCTAAAATGTTAAAAAGCTACCCAGAAGATAATATTCTACTAGTTTTTCCATTTAAAAATCCCATAATCTCTCCATTTTTATTTTATTTTTTAAAGATTTTATTTATGTGACAGAGAGAGATCACAAGTAGGCAGAGGCAGGCAGAGAGAGACAGGGGGAAGCAAGCTCCCTGCTGAGCGGAGAGTCTGATATGCCTAAGGCAGAGGCTATAACCCTCTGAGCCACCCAGGCGCCCCCTACCCCCGCCCAGGCCTTTTTTTTTTTAAAGAATCTCTCCATTTTTAATGCAGAGTGTTCAAATTTTAAACACCTGAAGAAAGCATCAATTCAAACAAATTATTTAATTTTCCCCATTGCTTTCATTTTAAAGGAGTAATGTAAGAACGGGGAAATTGACCTGTCTTTTGGAACTTCATAGGAAAAAAAAAAAAAGGTCTCCAGAGGTTCTGAGGTTTGATTTCATTCTTTTCTGTTGCTATATTTTACGCAGGTAGTGAAGGCACAGGGTAGAAAAGAAACACAGATTTTCAGGTCTTAGAATTCCTCAGTGAAGGGAAGCGTGAAAATGGCTCAAATATATATTTATTTTTAAAGTTAAAAACGTGCCCTTTCCCACCTCATTTTTAAAGCTCTTGGTTTTGTTTGCTTTTGTTTTTGTTTTTGATCAATATGTATGGATTTCTTTTTATCTTTCAGGAAATCTAAGAAATAAAAACCGTGGTGATGTAGACATTCCCTGTCCACAAAACCTCATAATTTGTGCTCTGCTATAACCAAGTTTTGTGGGAATCAGAATTTACTACTTCAGCAAATATTTGCGGAGTTCCTGCTCAGAGTGTGTTGGGCTGGACAGGCAGGGCAGAGCTGCAGAATCACAGGTGCTACTCAGAGCTGAGAGGGCGCTGCCGCAGGAGGTAGGAGGTCCATAGTAATGCAGGGAGAGTGAGCAACAGGACAAAGGAAGCAGAGAAAACAGGAAACAGCACAAGAACTGAGAATTCTTGAGATTAAGAATTAAGAATTGCTACTATTGACATGGTAATGATCCTTCATCCATTCCTTTACAACATAACAAAATGGTATCTACTGTGTCTCATGCAACAGCTTCCACGGAGCAGTAAAGACAGAATCTCTACTCAGAGATTCCAAGCTCCTGGACTGATGCTGTTCACTAGATTCCCTCAAAAAAAAAAAAAAAAAAAATATATATATATATATATATATATTAATAATTGTACTTTTAGTATTGGTAAATTTGAACTAGAAACATTTATTGTAGAAAAAATGAAGTTGAAGGTGATAGTATTTACAAGTAACATCAAAATAATATTAATTCATGTTTCCCTCATATCCGGAAGTGTAATTAAACTAATAAAAATGGAGAGGAACTTTATAGTCATCTGTAGCCACATTAGAGAAAGAAATCTCCCCCAAACAACACACCAATACTTTTGAAAAACCAGAAAATATCTAAAAAAAAAAAAAATCATAAGCTTTCTTCCAAATAAGGATCACATTACTGTGTAAATGTTTATGACACACCGAAGATACTACATTAAGAATTTTATTTTGTAAGTGCTGATTTAAGCCTCGGTAAGCCATTATTCTTAAACCTTTAGCCACAGTTTTGAACATCATTTGCAATTATCTATAAATAATACCTTTTGATGAATATATTTTAAAAGGGAATAATTTAAAAAAAGGCTGGCAGAGCCCTGGGCATTGGCATTCCTGGCCTTTTAATGGAATATAAAATTTCCCAGAGTTTACTTTGCTACTGTATGTGTGTGTGTGTGTGTGTGTTTAGTAAATGGAGGCATTAAATGGAGGCGTTTTCACTTTGACTTATTTAAATTGTGCATGTGTGTGTATGTTTGTGTGTGTGTGTGTGTGTGTGTGTGATGTTAATACTCCGGGGACCATAGTGAGACAGAGTAGCACCTGCTAAGGCGTATGGTTCAGTCCGCAAGTGGTCCCATCTGTTCTGGAGAAGCATGGACCATTGAAAAAATATCAAGCAGTCTCTGCTTTCCATCTTTCCACCTTGAAGCCAGTATTTGGAAAGGGAGTGAAGGAAAAGTGAATAGATACAGTTCTTCTCAAAGCTGTTCTGTAAGAATGTCCCTCACACTGCTCAGCCTCGGGGATCCCCCTGGTGGTGCACCCAGAGCCAAAGTGAAGATCCGTTGCTCTAGTTATGGCTTCACATCTGGGAGGATTTTGTCGGTCTGTTTAATATGGTGAATGACTGCTCATTAATAACCTATTGCTAAGTCTTTAAGCAATTACTCCAATTTGGTTTTGAGAAATTAAAGTTTTCATGGCATCAGAAATAGTCTCGAGGACTCTAATTCGGAATGTTTGTGTCAGCTGTCACTGGGACCCAATATGTAACAATGCTACCGTGTTGCCATGGGACAAATGTGTGCATGGAGAAGTGGCCAGGCAACATCTTGAATTGTGCATATTAGTTAATAGGTTTATAGAATTGAAGTTTTACTGTCATTTACCAAACACTGTTTTTTAATAAGTTATTGCAACCATTTTGATTTTATTCTTTTATGCTGTCTTTTTTTTTCCCCCTATTACATAGTGGGGATGGATAGGATAGCTGGTTGGTCTTCTGTCTTGGCAATGGATATATGAATGAAAGAGTGAAATTCTTAATTAACTACCTAATTTGATGACCAAAGCCATATAGTTAGCAGCCACAAACCATGCTTTGAATAAAAGAGGAACCATGATCTAATAATTATGACATAGTGTAGGAAGCATTAGAGAATGGATTAAAACTATAAAACTTAGTAGGAGAAATGTCCAGTATCCAAGTTCCCTGCATTCCTAGGGTTTCAAGGTTCTCATTCAAGAGTGGTTTACTTGTGTCTCCTCCTGGGCAATAGTGTAATTAACCAAGGACAGCAATGCCGCTCCGGCGGCGAAGGCAGAGCAGATTGCATTCTAATGTGTCCTTGGGCATGCTAGGAGGGGAGAATCCTCTAATAAGATGTGCAGTCCCTGAGACCCACACACAGTCCTTTATACACACAATCTTGGTTAACCTTTGCAGAAACCTGGGACGTAGACTGCATATACCTGATAGTTACTGAGTTGCTTAGTTAGACAAAGTAACCAGGAGCCCCCTCCATCGAGACCTGGGAGGCAGCCTGTGTCTGTGGAATGTGGCTGACACTCCCCAGAGTCCGCACCTCCATTTCCAGAATTGAATCCTGGAGCATGGGCTCCATCTCCCAGAATTCAAACCCCAAAACTCACTGCATTTTCTCCTCCTTCTGCCTGGAGACTGTAAGATCCAATCTTCTTGCTATTTATGTATTCTATGATATAGATATATTAGGGCGTATTTAACAACCATCCTGTTAGTAGACATTTAAAATGTTACAAATTATAATAAATAATGCTTTATCGAGCATCCTTGTATTTGCCATCAATGAAAACAGGCAAATATTTTCCTAGAATGAATACTAAGGAACTAAATTAAATGAAGAGGCAAAATGTATTTAGCACCTAAGAACATATTACCTCCCAAACTGCTGCACCAGTTTAAACTCCTACTATTACTGTTTGAGAAATTTGCCTTCAGTTTATACCAAATGACTTGTTCAGAAATGCTTCAAAAAAAATTCACCATTATTTTAACTTGCATTTCCCACAATTACTAATGAGGTTGAATGTCTTTTAATATATTTGACCACTTTATAGATCCCCTGCTGTGAGTACCTGAATTTCTTAGTCTCTTAGCTTATTATTGATTTTTTAAAACTCTTTACATATTGGGATTATCAATCTTCAAAGTCATATTCCATATGATGCACCTATCGTTCTCATTTTCATTTGTCTCTTAAGATTCTTTTTTTTTTTTTTTTCATGTAGAGGGCAATCATTTTCTGTGGGCAAAATTAATTTTTACATAATTGCTTCCAAAACCTACACTTTAACATCTGATTTGGTCAAACAGCAGATGTCATGTAGGTTAAATATAAAAATGCTGTCAAGTTTGAAGTTAAGGATGATGATTTTAGAAAATTACCGAGCCATGAACTCCCTTCTCAAAGAAAACAGCAGCTATCCATTTTGAAATAGCGATGAAACAAACTGGCTTGTAATTCTGAGATCAGCTATTCTCGTCTGCCTTTTTTATTTTTTTTAAGGTATAAAGAGTACAGCTGTGAACTGAGTGTGTTGTGCCTTGGGTCACTCAGTAACTGCTTTTGTGTTCATTTCGATTCTGCTCACGTTCCCTCCTGTGGAAGCCAGACTCCGTGCTGGAAGATGTTTCTGCTTCCGTTACCCCTACTCTATTCATTACAGCCTCCTGAATTGCCTAGTTAACAAGCATTATCCCAGTCCCATCTTGCAAATGCAAAAGCTTTGGAAAAGGACAGGTAAAATGTGTTCCTTGGTGCCTTAACTAGGTAATACTCTGCCGGGTCACTTAGATGATGGCCCTCAAGAATTGAGGGTTCCTATTTCAGAATTTCCTGATGGATTCTGGTTGAAAGACAGTCATTTTATAACTCAGTTTCTTACATCTATTCATTTGATCTTTACTCATCTTTATTCCTCCAGCTCTTCAATCCTTTAGACCTACTCTATAGAAGCCTTATTCTCCCAGCAGTATGGATACAGAAACAAACAAACAAACAAACAAAAACCACGAGTCTCAATCAAAGTAGCTCCCCTGCATGGGTGTGGGAGAAAGAAATGCATAATTATTGTCTGGCAGCCCTCTAGGAATATGTGGTCTGTCAGAGCCGGAGTCTATGTTTGTAGATGCCTAATGGTAGGAACTCAGAGACGTTCACTCACATCAGACTGGCTAAGAGAGGGAGGTCACCAGTCTTGAAAACAAACAGATCGGAGTTGGGATTCCGGGAAGAGAAAAACGAGGTCTCTGGGACTGTGTTGGTATATTAGGTATGTTCTGACACACCCATGTGGCTGAGGCAGGTCTACCATGGTTTGGCATCTACATAGATTTTGTAAGGGTTCTGAACCCAATTCCAGTATGTATATGGACGGGAGTCCCTCCACACCACCAAGCAAGTCTCTGGAGAGGAGCTGGGTGTCCCATAGGTGAATTTAATTCCGACACTGTTTACCTGCAGATAACGTCAGATCGCACACCTCAAGGGCTCAGTCCTACAAGACTGCCCTCCATTCAGATGCCACTCAGGAGCTCAAGAGGATACCTGCACTTCTAGATCCACTGGTTATAAATCAGAAGCCCCCACAACTCCTTTTTTTGAGTCCAATTAACTTGCTTTCTCAGCTTGGAGAATTCAGACACATTCTGTGAACTAGATCACGGATTAGTTAAAGAAGGCCAGAATGCCAAGAGCCAGATGAAGAGACGGATAGGACAGGTGTGGGGAAAGGGCACAGGGTCCCCATGTCCTGAGTGTGCCACTCTCCCTGAATCTCCAGATCTTCACCTACATGGAAGCTCTCCAAACCCAGCCTTTTGGAAACTTCTCCATTATGTAGACATGGCGGATTAAATCATTGGTCATTGGTGATTGGTTTAACCTCTAGCCTCTCTCCTGTCTCCATGGATTACAGATGGGGACTGAAACTTCCAACCTTCGAATCACATGGTTGGGTTGGTTCTCCTGGCAACAAGCCCTCATCAATAGCTGGGGTCCAAAAGTCACCTCATTCACATTATTTCTTCCTTATAAAACTTAATTCCAAGGGCTGTAGGAGCCAAGAGCCAAGGAATCCAGGATAAATACCATAGATATAGATATATGAAGAATATATTTTGGTAATCTAAACAACCAAATATATACTTCTTATAAACCACAATATCACACTTTCCAGAATCTCTTTGTAATTTAGGAGGCAACCTGTACTATCCTGTTACCAGACCCCACCTGCCCTCTCTCAACGACACTTAACACTGTCCTCAGCGAGGTGCAGTCTGTCACCCTTCTGTGACTTAAAGTAGAGCTATGTAATGCCTCATGGCCATGGGGATCACCCTCAAGGTCTTGCCATTTTAAAAGTGAGGAAGGATGCCTCATTGTACAACTACAAGACTCAGGATTCCTGTGCCTCAGGCCTTCACCTGGGCCAGAGAGGAAGTCCTATATGACAGGATGACAGGCTGCCCGATGCTGTACAGCAGTGGAGCCTGGAGAAATCATACTTATGGGAACCGTTAGAAGACACACTTTCCATTAGTTCCTATACCCATCATAGGTATTATCCCTGGACAAAGCAGAGCTGTCAGAGACCAGAAAATTCAGCATTTATTGGTCTCCTATGGATGTCTTTTCAGAAGGTTATATTGGATCATGTGCCCTAAGACCTCACTGAGAGCACATAAGCAGCACCTTATGAAACATCACTGCATCTGCTCCTGGGGTATGGTTGGTGATTAAGGTCAAGCAGAGAAAGGCAATTATCCTATGGTTCCACTTATATGTGGCATATTGTCTAAATCCCTGACGTGCACGGAGGACTTTGGGAGAAGGAAGGGAAAATGAAGGGGTGGAATCAGAGTGGGAGAGGAACCATGAGAGACTCTGGACTCCAGGAAACAGACAGGTTTCAGAGGGGAGGGGGTTGGGGGTAAGAGTTTGTCCTGTGTTAGGTACTAAGGAGGGCACGGACTGCAGGGAGCACTGGGTGTTATATGCAAGCAATGAATCATGGAACACCCATCAGAAACTAATGACGTGCTGTATGGTGACTAACGTAATAAAATAAAAAGAAACATCATTCAGGATACTATTGCCCACTTGTGCAACTTATTTTTTTAGCTTATCTCAGAAAGATTAGACTTCCAAAGGAAGCTGCTGATGTTTCTCCCTGTAGATAATGAACCCTGCAATCCCTTTACACAGCAAAAGTGGTGGAGACCCCACTCCATGCCTGACATGGCCACAGGCAACAGAGGCAACACCAAAATGGGTCTGTTCTGTTCAGATTATATATTGTTGGGAGACGCTGACCAAAGAAAATGAGCAAGGAAATCAAGACAGGGATAGCTTCTGGGAATAAAGTCATTAAAGGACTACGGTGACGCGATAGAGCCTGATGTTGGCCGTCAGGGATTTAGACAGGCCTTGGGGAAGGCCAGCCTGAGAGGGGGCGTGTAGTGGAGAACTTTATAAGAAGCCAGAAAGCAGAAGCATCGCAAAGATAGCACGAATGCAAAGGCATCGCGGTCGGTCGTTAAGAGCGAGGGATACTTGAAAAGCAGAGGAAGGACAACAGAAAAGTTAACAGGATCAAATCCCATAGAGACTTCACAACCTCAGTGAGGTATCTGGAAGTGTATGCAAACACCAGGGGAAGGACTGTAGGGGAGGGGGGAGGAGTGAAGCCGTTTGGGAAACCTCTGGGATGGCCCACGTCGTTCAGAATGTGAGGACAGTTGTGGAGAAAGAGGGAATATTTGCGCAGCGTCTGGGACTCCAGCCTCCACGGATTTGCTGTTGCACTGAGTGAAGCAGTAGGAGGGATTGAGGACTTCGTATGGCATTTCTGAGTCCTCAGAAGACGGGAGGTTTGTAAGTTTGGGGGGTTGGAAGAGGCTATCATGTTATTCTCAGGTTTTGCCTGCATACCCACTGCCCCTGGGTCTCTGGAGCTTCCTTGCTTGGGAGACTCAAAGAATTTCAGGTTGGGCAGTTCAAAGATAGAACAAAAACAGGTAGTGACAGACGGATGATTTCTTAGATTATACAGATTCCAGGAATAAGACTAAAATGAGCTTGCCCCATCTCTTAGGCATACAGCATACTATACACATGGTTCTTAAAATATCCCTGTGCTCTATCTTCTTCATGTGGGGAGAGAAGATACTGGGATGTCTTTGGAAGTATCCCCATAAATGGTTAACTATTACAATGACAGCAATGATGCCAGTTTTTCTTTTCGTGTAGAAACAGGAATACAAATATCAGTGTTAGCTAAGTAGAACATGAGCCAATTTAAATGTATATTTATTTTAGAGAGAGGTAGGATGAGCAGAAGGGGTGCACGGAGAGACAATCTCGAGCAGACTCTGCTGAGTGTGGAGCGGACACGGGGCTCCATCCCAGGACACAGAGATAATGACCTGAGCAGACGCCAAGAGTTGCAGGCTTCCCTGACTGCACCACTCAGACGCCCCGTATCATGAGTTAATTTTGTTTTGTTTTACTTGTTATAAGAATTGGAGGGCGCCTGGGTGGCTCAGTGGGTTAAGCCGCTGCCTTCGGCTCAGGTCATGATCTCAGGGTCCTGGGATTGAGCCCCACATTGGGCTCTCTGCTCAGTGGGGAGCCTGCTTCCCCATCTCTCTGTCTGCCTGCCTCTCTGCCCACTTGGGATCTCTCTTTGTCAAATAAATAAAATCTTTTAAAAAAGAATTGGAAATAAATCATACAAAGAGGGAAATCATGTAATCAGTGTCCTTTCAAAAATCTATGTCTCCATGTAGTTACTGAACAAAAACTTTTTAAAAGACCCAAATAAACTCTTATTGAAGGGGTCTGGCTTGCTGTCATGGCTGATGCTTTGCCTAGACCCTGTTTAAATGGCACATGTACTGTTGGTCTACTTCAGGCCAGCCACCTAGTCTTCTGGACTTTGAGCTGAGTATCTCATGGCCACAGATTCCTTTTTTCATATTTTATCACATGTGTCCAGGACACAAATAATGAGGTTAATTCTTGGCTTATACCAGAGTGATCATTAGACTGGATACCAAGGAATGGATACAAGGTGGCTACAAAGGGAAACAAAACTTCTATGTCTTTTAAAGTCATGACTCAGGTACATCCTTAGAAAACTTGTATTGATACAAATCCTTGTATACCTTTTACCTATCCTTGAAATTTATTGTGCTTGTATTGCATTACTTTGTATTGCATTACTTTTTGATATCTCTGTAGGCATAAGGATGCCATCTTTGTGATTCTTCATTCTCCCAAGATTTTGTTTTTTTCCTGATTCGATGGTCAATAAATCATTCTATTTTTTCATTGTCATCTCCTAGTTTAGGAAGGTGTAGGTCATGATTACTAGCAAATTCATTAATAAAATTATAATTCTTTTCAAGTAATACATTTATACACCAATAAACACATGTATTACACATGTACTACGTATCACGTATTAACCCATATCAAACATGCTCTATAGTCAAGTCTAACATTTTCAGACTTACTATGATAATCTAAGGATAGTCTGTATGCATCAAGTATCCATGTATTTATTTAACAAAAGTCATACATGTGAAAGAAAGTAACCACTGTGTTTGTTCGGGACTTTTCCCAGGTAAGGCTTGGGTTTGCAGGGAGTTGGGATACAAAGCAGGTTATGTGAGGACCCCTCCCCCAACTGCGGTCTACTCTTCACTGATACCACCTTAAAGTTACACAGGCGGTAGAACTATGTTGGTTTCTATTCACTGGTTTCACTAGTGATGAAGCACAAACATCTTTCTGTTTAGGGAATAAATATTTCAAGAGATCTCATGGTTAACAGAAAAACATGAAAGGCTGATTCCTGTACTACAAGGAAAATTTGTATGTGGATTAAAGCACACATCATCCTAAGTTAAAACTGCTTTCCGATCAGAAAGTTATTGGTTTATTCTGTTCCTTTTGTGTGTGTTTTAATCTTATGGTGGGGACTGTAACAGTCATCTTCATATCCTTATCAATAACACAGTGTTCAATATTGCCAGAAACCTGAAAGCATTTTTTCAATAAATTAGAGATTTATTAAAGATGGACTGGTAGATTGGATTCTATACTGAAGTGACAGACTACTGGAAAGTGTGAAAACCTGTAGGATTATAAAAGGTTTTCTTTCTTTCTTATTTTTTTTTTTTTTAAACAGAGTTCCTAACCTAACAAGCACATTACTTGAATCCATTTACTGCCATAAGTCTCAGTAGTGAATTCTAATGTATTCCATCGCGGTACAGAGGAAATTAGATTCAAGAATAGCCAAGAGGAGCAGTTAGGGGAAACAATGTGATTGTAAGTGAGATTCTCTATGAATTACCTTCTCTTAGCATGCATCATAAATCAAATTCTCTTGCCCTGTGTACTGATATTTGGTTACATCTTTCAAAATCCCCAAAATACTGAGTCTTAGTTCTTTATTAAATTTTACTTGAATGAAAACAATATTCCAATTTTCCATATAAATGAGCTGCCACATGACAAAAGCATTTTAAGGCATTTGAGTGTTTATTTTCCATATAAATGTAAATTTTAATTGTCTAAATATTGCTATTCAGCTTAATTTCTTTATAGTTATAGATTAAACTTGTTTTCCAAAGCTATACAGCAAACGGATTTCATTAAACACTTTTGAATAGGACTGTATATAGCCTGTTATCTTCTGAACAAATAGTATACTTTTGGATATTTCTTTTCCAGTCTAGAACATGCGCACTTCCTAACCTTTCATATAGATCTATGGAGAAAGAACATGTGCACCTGTGTTTCACACTCCCTCAGCTCCAAATTTCTAAGGGATGAAAACATATTCTTATAAGTTATAGACATATTATCCTCAAATAAATCTATAAAAAGCAATGCATTTTCCCTTAAGACGACTGATCATACAGGATTTCATTAGAATAATCTAATGCCTGGGATGTGCATCTTTGTCTTTGTTTCTAACAAACTTCCCTAGTGCTCCTTTGTGTCCCATGACATGCAAACGCAACATTACTTAGCAAGTGTTCGCATTCGACACCAAGCCAATGAACAGAAGAGTCTATTTTTAAATACTAGCAACATCAAAATGGAAAATAAAAATTTTAAAGGTGCCACATATGACATCAACAAAACCTCAATCCCTATGAGTAAACTTAAGGAACGATTCATTAGAATTTAAAACTTGGAGGGGAATTAAAGAAGAGCCAGGGAAAATGCCGAGCCGCAAGATTCCCAGGTATTAGGAGACGGGACTGTAAAGGTGGCTGTTCTCTTCACATCGAGAAGTTAAGCCCATTCCTAACCCAAACATCAGCAGGGTTTGGGGGGTTTTTGTTGTTGTTGTTTGTTTTTTTGTTTTGTTTTGCTTTATTTGGGATAAATTGACAAACTGATTCTAAAATTTACATGAAAATGTAGACGACCAAGTGTATAAAGAATGATTTAAGAGAAAGTTGGAGGTCTATTATCAGCTATGAAGACATCCGATAGCAATTAAGTACTTATGACTTGAGGGACTGATGCAAGGACATATAGTTCTGTGCAGTGGGGAAAGGGATGGGTTCCCAAGTGGTGGTCAGTATAAAGTGAGCTCTGTTTCCATGTGGAGAAAGTATCTGGACTGTTTATAATTCTAGATCTAGCAGTAAAATGATCAGTTTCCTAGAACCCAACACCAGAGAACACCTTCATGACCTCTGAGCAGGCAGAGTTTTCAAACATAAAAAAGTATTATAAGAAAAATGATGGGCGCCTGGGTGGCTCAGTGGGTTAAGCCGCTGCCTTCGGCTCAGGTCATGATCTCAGGGTCCTGGGATCGAGTCCCGCATCGGGCTCTCTGCTCAGCAGGGAACCTGCTTCCCTCTCTCTCTCTCTCTCTGCCTGCCTCTCTCTCCATCTACTTGTGATCTCTCTCTGTCAAATAAATAAATAAAATCTTTAAAAAAAAAAAAAAAAAAAAGAAAAATGAGTTAAACCATATTAAACCATATTAATTAGTTATTAACCATATTAATCAAACTATATTAGATTTGTGGAATTCTATTTATCAAAAGATAGTTTTAGCACATAGAAAAGATCATCACCATTGATAGACCCAATTAAAGATTTACTGACAGAATGTAGAGAACTCTTATAAATCTATAAGAAAAAGACACAACCCCCTGGGAGCAAAAAGGCAATACTCTTGAAGGAACAATTCTTGAAGAAAGAGATCAAATGAGCCAATGCAATAAATATGAAAAGGTGTTCAATTTTGTAAGTCAGAGAAATTCAAAGAAAACCTCCATGAAGAGATACCACTATCCCTCAACCAGAATTACTTAAAATGGAACATACCAAATATTAGCAAGTTTGGAGAACAAGAGAGTCCCATATACTACCCAACACTGTTGGTAGATATATTTGCTCCAATGGCTGCCAGACTCTGTACTGAATAAAACCCTACTCAAGGACACCATCCCATTTCTAGGCATATATGCGATAGGCATTCATTTATTTACCCAAGACATGTTCAACATGGCACTCTGTGTCATTGGCACAACCAGAAGTTATGTGAACATAACTTCCCATCAACAAAGAAGATATGTGAAAACTAGTATATTCATAAAATAAAGTAAAATACTACACGCCCACAAGGAACACACTGCGGTGCAGACAACACTTGAATGAATGTTAAAATTTGGGGGGGATTAAAGAACCAAGGAGCAGTTACGGGAACCAGTGTGAAGTAAGTGCCGACCCTGAATCAAAGAAGCCAAAAACAATGTGAAATCTCTGGTTCCATTTATATAAAGTGCCCAGATAGGCAAAATCAACAAATGCTGTTTGCAATCAAGAGCCCGGTCACTTCGGCAATGGGTTTTCGGTCTGAGCAGCACAGGAGGTTACTCTTGGGGTCATGTTCCATGACCTGACCTTGAGCTGGTTTCAGAAATTCAGGTTGTGAGCATTTTGAATTCTAAGTGGAGAACGTGCACGCATTTCCATACGCCTATCTCGTTTTGTTTAAATGATCAAAATCCTGAGAACATCTGAGAACCACTGATCAAAATTTCTCGTTGACTAAAAAATGTTCTAGAAATCTTTAATACCAACAAACAACTAAAACTAACACAGCAGCATGGTTAAAGGCTGAGGCCTCTCAAACTGGGTTCAAACTCAGGAACGACAGATGATTAAGCAAGTAATTCATACAACCTCTCTTTTTTCCTAGTGTTAAAAATGGAAATAAATTATTTCCTACCTCATAGATTTACTGTAAGCCCTGAATGAATCCCACCAGATACAGTGTCCTAAATACTAGGGGAACTCCCAGCTACTAATACACTGTAATTATAATGAATATAATTATATGAATTGTAATGAATGTAATTATATGAACGACACGTATATGCATGCATATATATTAGTTTTCACTTCTCTCGTGAATGGATCCTTAGGATTAATAGGTCTTTGGTCACTAACACACCGAATTAATGCCTTCAAGGAAAAGTTTGCAAAAACTCCATTCGTTGATCATATTTATTCAAACAAACTTGCGAATCAAGCACCATGTACCATGGTATGTTTGATCTTCTACAGTTGGAAAATTACCAATTGTAAACCAAGGGGGAGCTAGCCCTTTTTAACTAAATGTTATACAATTTCGGATATAATTATTGTTCAAAGGAAACAGATGTATTCACCAATTGGGACCAAAAAAAGAAAATTTTGGCCATATATATATATATATTCACCATATAAATTACAAATTATAAAGTTATTTAAATATATGCATATATACTTAAATAACACATATACAGCCTAGTAAAACAAACATCGGAAGGCCAGATTTTACTATTTAGGTCCCAAACCAAAGATGGGTTTTTATATAGTTTTCCAAAGCATTTATTTTCTAGTATAAGTAAAGAGCACAATGAAAGAGATCCAAAGTCCTTCAGCATTTTTGCCACTTTCAATATATTCCTAAGAAAATATTTATAAACTCTGACGGCTTAAAATTTGCTTTTTGGAAAGCTTATTGAGTGAGCCCCTATTTTGCTTTTATAGGCTGTGACAATGCTTTTCTATTTAACAGGTAATCACCACTTGTAGGATATAAACAGTGTGTGCATTATGGAAAGCCAGGTCAACACAGAGTCCTAAATATATTCCCTCTAGATTTGTTAGGAAGACATCACTGTTGCCCAGAGGGGCATGATCTGTTATAGGTCTTGAGCTCAAAGGACATTAAAGAATACCAGGGAACAAAATGCAGAGTTCCCAGTGCTGAGGAAGACCAACACATTAGCATCCTTCCAAATGTGGCTGTGTCATGTCATGCAAGGGTTCAACACGTCCTCCTTCCCGATTCCCTGATATACATAGGTCTACCAGTATGTGTTCACAAAGAGTTTATTCTGATTTTGTTAAGTTTCATTAATGTTGATTAGTGAATTATGAATATTCTCCTTTAAATTATAATTCAACTAGAAAAATGTTTCCTATGATTTGCCTTAACTTGCATAAAATCTGTAGCTAAGAGTGCAAGTCCCATTAATACTCTGTTTGTGCTTCTGTATAGAACAAATACTAAAAATATTTACCTCGTCCTCATTTACTTATATCAAAATTTCAAGGCTGAGAAACTTGCTACCATAAAATGATCATTTTCATGTTAAAGTCATGTGTTGTATGTACATACATGATCACTCATGTCTAATTGTGGGATGCTTAGACTTTAAAACATCTATTTGCTGTATTATATTGACAACAAGAATTGATCTTGAGAATGCATATTATCTAGTTTCTATGGGAATTTCAGAGAAGAAAAAAGTGATCCAAATTTTGCTTTTGTGGTCCAGTACTAGTTAAGCTAAACAAAAACATGTTGAAGGAGAGGTGAATAGAATGTGTTTCCTGAACCCTAGAGGCTGAGCAGTGGACCCAGTGTGCAGACATTGGTTAACGATGTGGAAGGTTCTCTGTGGAGAAGTCTTGCCTAGATTGCCTACAGCTCCAAGGACTCAGGCATCCAGTGGACAACCGAGCAGACATCAAGTATTTGCCAGACACCACGTAGGCACTAGAAAAGAGAGCAAACGAGACAGAAGTCGCACTTGTCCTTCTAATGAGTGGTGCAGGCTAGAAATCACGGTATTACAGGCATGGTGATGAACGCCATGTGAAGTTTTGAGAAAATATCATTCCAGCTTTGGGGGGGGGGGGAGTGTTCAAAAAAGATTTTGTGGTTGAGAAACAGGAATGAAAGCAGACAATGTTGCAAAGAGTATCTGTACCAGTGTTACAGGGAAGCGGTCTTGATGGGGGTACAAGGTAATCCTGACTGGGTCCAGCCGACCTTCCTTAAAGATAAACAGAAAATGAGCCTGGTGAAGCGGAAGGGGAACCAGGTCTGGAGGGCTTGGAAGCCAGAGCGTAGAACTTGAGCTTCGAGAACTAGGAAAGAAGGAGCAAGTAGAAACACGACCGGATATGCCCTACACAGGATTCCCAGTGGGTCCCCAGAGCACAGCAGTGAGAGGCAGGAAATAAAGAGATCCCACCCAAGAGCGGGATTTTTGGAGAGCAAGGGGGGCACACTTGTGTCACCTAGTGGGACAAAACTTTCAGCATAGGGGGACAAATTGTACAAGTTGGGAAAAAGAAGGAAATCCGATTTCTAGTTAGGTGCTGGGTGGGGCCGGTTACTCCTAGTATGACCAGCCTGTTTGGGAAGACAGATCATGGATTTGAGAGTTGTTCAAGAAAGAGTATAACAAGTGCCTGGAAAGCTTACATTAATACATTAAATGAAACATAACTTTAATACATCCTCAGGCAAGCTCAACTATGTGTGTGGTTTCCAGGGTTGTACCCCGTTCCTGAAGCAAATAGCTTCCAGTATACAGCTAACAGACACTAAGCTTTATTATTATTATTTTTTTTTTCTTACATGCGTGCACATGTAAGAAAAGAGGAAAGGGTCCTCTGGGAGACCATCGTCCAGTGGGCATGGAAAATCCTGAGAAGCCATTAGCACCGGACAGGTGTGTGAGTTATAGAATCAATCTGACCTTTTCTGGGGTTTGTCAGTATTTATTGGCACACTCGGTGACATTTATATTGTTAAATGAAAATATAAAAGCTTGAAGCTGCCAGTGGAATGGTTATAAGGACAAAATCCGATCACAGGATGCTGTAAATTATCTGAGCAAAGCTGAAGTACAAATTTCTACTGTTCTCAAAGATGAAAATTTCTGGAAAAACCTCTCTCCAGAGTCTTCTCCATCATCAGAGGATGAAGGAAGAGAGGGTGCACGTCACCTCTCAGTGTGATTACATCCACGATTACCCAGAATCTCACTTAGCCGTGGACATCTCCGTCCTCATTCGTCTCCGCATCTACTAATTACACCTTCACTGGTTTTCTGTTCTCTGTTCTGCTGCCTTCTCCTCTGGGAAATTCATTAGAATGTGAGTTCATGAATCTGCGCGCACAAACCAATACCCCCCCCCCCACAAACTGAAAATGAAATCTTATTTATGGTTAACTTTCTGAAATAAACTACAGAAAAAAATACTTCTTTTGATTAAAGAATATTTCAATTATTCCAATATTTCCAATGATCAAAGGCTACATTTGACTTGGCCAAATTCTCTATGGAGAGAAAAATGTGGAATTTTTTTTTAAGTTTTTATTAAAACTCCAGTTTGTTAACGTACAGTGTAATGTTTGTTTCACGTGAACAAAACAGTGATTCAGCACTCTCTACGACACCTGGTTGAGCATAATCAGGACATTCCTTAATGCCCATCACCTGTTTGCCCCCATCCCTCCTACCCACCCCCCCACCATCAGTTTGTTCTATAGAGTTAAGATTGGTTTCTTGGTTTGTCTTTTTTCTCTTTGCTAATATTTTACTGTTTCTCCAATTCCACATACATGTGAGGTCATAGGATGTTTCTCTTTCTTGGACTCATTTCACTTAGCTTTTTTGCTTGACTTTTTCTAAATTACTTTTAAATTTTTATGAGGTCTGTTGCTTCTCTATGAATCAGTATAATATTATACAGTCATAACTCAAGGTCTTAAGCTATTAAATTACAACACAATTGCATTAATAGGATTCTAATTATTAAAAAAAAAAAAGCTATCATGACCAATTATCTATTTGCTAAACGTGATAACAGCTACTTAGAACATTAGCGATTCAACAAGCTTATCCTTTATGCAACCAAAGGCTAAATCTGTCAAGTATCATGGGCCATACTCTGTTACAGCTACTTAGTGTTACTGATACGTAGAAACAGTTACGGACAACACATTCACGACTAAGGTTAATTGTGTTCCAGTAAAACTTTACAAAAAACGGTGGGACAGATTTGGGGCAGGATTTTGTTTGCTAACTCCTGGGACAGATCTTGGGATAACTGCTATTTGTTCCTTAAGAATCACTGATATGTTATATGGTCACTAAACCTTTCATCTGATGACTTTGAAATAGTAATCATCCCTCTTCCCCAGAAAGGCTACAATTTAGAAAGTTTCAGAGATTTTACCAAGATTACATAAATAGGGAATAGAACTGGGATTTGAACCTTGTTCTAACTGTGCAGTTTCTGCCCCCAGTGGCTACACTGACTAGATCTGTACTGACTTATTAAGCATAAACACAGCCAATAATCTGGTCCCCATGTCTCTTCTGTATTTTATTGGACTCTGGAAGCGTTGAAAGGATCTTCAGTGGATCAAACCAAAGCAAAAAAAAAAAAAAATTACTAACTTTCAGAAAAACCTAAACATACCCAAGAGTGAGGACAGTAGGTACCTTTCAAAGTCTACCCTAAACATTTTCCCATTTATTCTTAGGACACAATTCCAGTCAAGCTGAGTATCTCAATTAGAAATTGAGCATTTTGGGGGGAGGAGTCAAGATGGCGGAGAAGTAGCCGGCTGAGACTGCTTCAGCTGGCCGGAGATCAGCTAGATAGCTTATCTAAAGATTGCAAACACCTGAAAATCCATCGGCAGATCCAAGAGAAGAACAGCAATTCTGGAAACAGAAAAACAACCACTTTCTGAAAGGTAGGACCGGCGGAGAAGTGAATCCAAAGCGACGGGAAGATAGACCCCGGGGGGAGGGGCCGGCTTTCGGCAAGCGGCGGAGCAACGGCGCACAAAATCAGGACTTTTAAAAGTCTGTTCCGCTGAGGGACATCGCTCCAGAGGCTAAACCGGGGTGAAGCCCACGCGGGGTCAGCGTGGCCCCAGGTCCCGCAGGGTCACAGAAGGACCGGGGGTGTCTGAGTGTCGCAGAGCTTGCGGGTATTGGAACGGGAAAGCCGGCTGCAGAGACAGAGCCGACAGTGAGCTCGCAGCTCGTGTTACCTTGAACCGGTCGCAGGTCGGTGAGCTCGGAGCGCGGCCGGAGGTCAGGCAGACGGGAGTGACTGGGCGCTGTTCTCTGAGGGCGCACTGAGGAGTGGGGCCCCGGGCTCTCGGCTCCTCCCGGCCGGAGACCAGGAGGCCGCCATTTGTATTCCCGTCCTCCGGAACTCTACGGAAAGCGCTCAGGGAACAAAAGCTCCTGAAAGCGAACCCGAGCGGATTACTCACCCCGGCCCCGGGTAAGGGCGGTGCAATTCCGCCTGGGGCAAAGACACTTGAGAATCACTACAACAGGCCCCTCCCCCAGAAGATCAACAAGAAATCCAGCCGAGACCAAGTTCACCTACCAAGGAGTGCGGTTTCAATACCAAGGAGAGCAGCGGAATTCCAGAGGAGGAGAAAGCCAAGCATGGAACTCATGGCTTTTTTCCTGTGATTTTTTTTAGTCTTGCAGTTAATTTAATTTTTTCTTTTTCATTTTTTTTTTCTTTCTTTTTCTTCTCGCCTTCGGATAATTTTTTTTTTTAACTGTTACAATTTTCTTTTTTAACGATTTTGTACTAGTTTATCTAATATATATATTTTTTCTTTTTTACATTTTTCTCAGGTGTTTACTTTTTTAAAAAAAAAATTTTTTTTTCTTTTCTTTTTTTTTCTTTTCTCTTTTCTTTTTTTTTTTCTTTCTTTCTTTTTGAACCTCTTTTTATCCCCTTTCTCCCGACTCACGATTTTGGATCTCTTCCAATTTGGTTAAAGCATATTTTCCTGGGGTTGTTGCCACCCTTTTAGTATTTTTCTTGCCCCTTCATTTATTCTTATCTGGCCAAAATGACAAGACGTAAAAATTCAACGCAAAAAAAAGAACAAGAGGCAGTACCGAAGGCTAGGGACCTAATCAATACAGACATCGGTAATATGTCAGATCTAGAGTTCAGAATGACAATTCTCAAGGTTCTAGCCGGGCTCGAAAAAGGCATGGAAGATATTAGAGAAACCCTCTCGAGAGATATAAAAGCCCTTTCTGGAGAAATAAAAGAACTAAAATCTAACCAAGTTGAAATCAAAAAAGCTATTAATGAGGTGCAATCAAAAATGGAGGCTCTAACTGCTAGGATAAATGAGGCAGAAGAAAGAATTAGTGATATAGAAGACCAAATGACAGAGAATAAAGAAGCTGAGCAAAAGAGGGACAAACAGCTACTGGACCACGAGGGGAGAATTCGAGAATTAAGTGACACCATAAGACGAAACAACATTAGAATAATTGGGATTCCAGAAGAAGAAGAAAGAGAGAGGGGAGCAGAAGGTATACTGGAGAGAATTATTGGGGAGAATTTCCCCAATATGGCAAAGGGAACGAGCATCAAAATTCAGGAGGTTCAGAGAACGCCCCTCAAAATCAATAAGAATAGGCCCATACCCCGTCACCTAATAGTAAAATTTACAAGTCTCAGTGACAAAGAGAAAATCCTGAAAGCAGCCCGGGAAAAGAAGTCTGTAACATACAATGGTAAAAATATTAGATTGGCAGCTGACTTATCCATAGAGACCTGGCAGGCCAGAAAGAGCTGGCATGATATTTTTAGAGCACTAAACGAGAAAAACATGCAGCCCAGAATACTATATCCAGCTAGGCTATCATTGAAAATAGAAGGAGAGATTAAAAGCTTCCAGGACAAACAACAACTGAAAGAATTTGCAAATACCAAACCAGCTCTACAGGAAATATTGAAAGGGGTCCTCTAAGCAAAGAGAGAGCCTACAAGTGGTAGATCAGAAAGGAACAGAGACCATATACAATAACAGTCACCTTACAGGCAATACAATGGCTCTAAATTCATATCTCTCAATAGTTACCCTGAATGTGAATGGGCTAAATGCCCCTGTCAAAAGACACAGGGTATCAGAATGGATAAAAAAACAAAACCCATCTATATGTTGCCTCCAAGAAACTCATTTTAAGCCCGAAGACACCTCCAGATTTAAAGTGAGGGGGTGGAAAAGAATTTACCATGCTAATGGACATCAGAAGAAAGCAGGAGTGGCAATCCTTATATCAGATCAATTAGATTTTAAGCCAAAGACTATAATAAGAGATGAGGAAGGACACTATATCATACTCAAAGGGTCTGTCCAACAAGAAGATTTAACAATTTTAAATATCTATGCCCCCAACGTGGGAGCAGCCAACTATATAAACCAATTAATAACAAAATCAAAGAAACACATCAACAACAATACAATAATAGTAGGGGACTTTAACACTCCCCTCACTGAAATGGACAGGTCATCCAAGCAAAAGATCAGCAAGGAAATAAAGGCCTTAAACGACACACTGGACCAGATGGACATCACAGATATATTCAGAACATTTCATCCCAAAGCAACAGAATACACATTCTTCTCTAGTGCACATGGAACATTCTCCAGAATAGATCACATCCTCGGTCCTAAATCAGGACTCAACCGGTATCAAAAGATTGGGATCATTCCCTGCATATTTTCAGACCACAATGCTCTAAAGCTAGAACTCAACCACAAAAGGAAGTTTGGAAAGAACCCAAATACATGGAGACTAAACAGTATCCTTCTAAAGAATGAATGGGTCAACCGGGAAATTAAAGAAGAATTGAAAAAAATCATGGAAACAAATGATAATGAAAATACAACGGTTCAAAATCTGTGGGACACAATAAAGGCAGTCCTGAGAGGAAAATATATAGCGGTACAAGCCTTTCTCAAGAAACAAGAAAGGTCCCAGGTACACAACCTAACCCTACACCTAAAGGAGCTGGAGAAAGAACAAGAAAGAAACCCTAAGCCCAGCAGGAGAAGAGAAATCATAAAGATCAGAGCAGAAATCAATGAAATAGAAACCAAAAAAACAATAGAACAAATCAACGAAACTAGGAGCTGGTTCTTTGAAAGAATTAATAAAATTGATAAACCCCTGGCCCGACTTATCAAAAAGAAAAGAGAAAGGACCCAAATAAATAAAATCATGAATGAAAGAGGAGAGATCACAACTAACACCAAAGAAATACAAACTATTATAAGAACATACTATGAGCAACTCTACGGCAACAAATTTGACAATCTGGAAGAAATGGATGCATTCCTAGAAACATATAAACTACCACAACTGAACCAGGAAGAAATAGAAAGCCTTAACAGACCCATAACCAGTAAGGAGATTGAAACAGTCATTAAAAATCTCCAAACAAACAAAAGCCCAGGGCCAGATGGCTTCCCGGGGGAATTCTACCAAACATTTAAAGAAGAACTAATTCCTATTCTCCTGAAACTGTTCCAAAAAATAGAAATGGAAGGAAAACTTCCAAACTCATTTTATGAGGCCAGTATCACCTTGATCCCAAAACCAGACAAGGATGCCACCAAAAAAGAGAGCTATAGACCGATATCCTTGATGAACACAGATGCGAAAATACTCAACAAAATACTAGCCAATAGGATTCAACAGTACATTAAAAAGATTATTCACCACGACCAAGTGGGATTTATTCCAGGGCTGCAAGGTTGGTTCAACATCCGCAAATCAGTCAATGTGATACAACACATCAATAAAAGAAAGAACAAGAACCATATGATACTTTCAATAGATGCTGAAAAAGCATTTGACAAAGTACAGCATCCCTTCCTGATCAAAACTCTTCAAAGTGTAGGGATAGAGGGCACATACCTCAATATCATCAAAGCCATCTATGAAAAACCCACCGCAAATATCATTCTCAATGGAGAAAAACTGAAAGCTTTTCCGCTAAGGTCAGGAACACGGCAGGGATGTCCATTATCACCATTGCTATTCAACATAGTACTAGAGGTCCTAGCCTCAGCAATCAGACAACAAAAGGTAATTAAAGGCATCCAAATCGGCAAAGAAGAAGTCAAATTATCACTCTTCGCAGATGATATGATACTATATGTGGAAAACCCAAAAGACTCCACTCCAAAACTGCTAGAACTTATACAGGAATTCAGTAAAGTGTCAGGATATAAAATCAATGCACAGAAATCAGTTGCCTTTCTCTACACCAACAGCAAGACAGAAGAAAGAGATATTAAGGAATCAATCCCATTTACAATCTCATCCAAAACCATAAGATACCTAGGAATAAACCTAACCAAAGAGACACAGAATCTATACTCAGAAAACTATAAAGTACTCATGAAAGAAATTGAGGAAGACACAAAGAAATGGAAAAATGTTCCATGCTCCTGGATTGGAAGAATAAATATTGTGAAAATGTCTATGCTACCTAAAGCAATCTACACATTTAATGCAATTCCTATCAAAGTACCATCCATCTTTTTCAAAGAAATGGAACAAATAATGCTAAAATTTATATGGAACCAGAAAAGACCTCGAATAGCCAAAGGGATATTGAAAAAGAAAGCCAACGTTGGTGGCATCACAATTTCGGACTTCAAGCTCTATTACAAAGCTGTCATCATCAAGACAGCATGGTACTGGCACAAAAACAGACACATAGATCAATGGAACAGAATAGAGAGCCCAGAAATAGACCCTCAAATCTATGGTCAACTCATCTTCGACAAGGCAGGAAAGAATGTCCAATGGAAAAAAGACAGCCTCTTCAATAAATGGTGCTGGGAAAATTGGACAGCCACATGCAGAAAAATGAAATTGGACCATTTCCTTACACCACACACAAAAATAGACTCAAAATGGATGAAGGACCTCAATGTGCGAAAGGAATCCATCAAAATCCTTGAGGAGAACACAGGCAGCAACCTCTTCAACCTCTGCCGCAGCAACATCTTCCTAGGAACAACGCAAAAGGCAAGGGAAGCAAGGGAAAAAATGAACTATTGGGATTTCATCAAGATCAAAAGCTTTTGCACAGCAAAGGAAACAGTTAACAAAATCAAAAGACAACTGACAGAATGGGAGAAGATATTTGCAAACGACATATCAGATAAAGGACTAGTGTCCAGAATCTATAAAGAACTTAGCAAACTCAACACCCAAAGAACAAATAATCCAATCAAGAAATGGGCAGAGGACATGAACAGACATTTCTGCAAAGAAGACATCCAGATGGCCAACAGACACATGAAAAAGTGCTCCATATCACTCGGCATCAGGGAAATACAAATCAAAACGACAATGAGATATCACCTCACACCAGTCAGAATGGCTAAAATCAACAAGTCAGGAAATGACAGATGCTGGCGAGGATGTGGAGAAAGGGGAACCCTCCTCCACTGTTGGTGGGAATGCGAGCTGGTGCAGCCACTCTGGAAAACAGCATGGAGGTTCCTCAGAATGTTGAAAATAGAACTGCCCTATGACCCAGCAATTGCACTATTGGGTATTTACCCTAAAGATACAAATGTAGTGGTCCAAAGGGGCACATGCACCCGAATGTTTATAGCAGCAATGTCCACAATAGCCAACCTATGGAAAGAACCTAGATGTCCATCCACAGATGAATGGATCAAGAAGATGTGGTATATATACACAATGGAATACTATGCAGCCATCAAAAGAAATGAAATCTTGCCATTTGCGACAACATGGATGGAACTAGAGCGTATCATGCTTAGCGAAATAAGTCAAGCAGAGAAAGACAACTATCATATGATCTCCCTGATATGAGGAAGTGGTGATGCAACAGGGAGGCTTAAGTGGGTAGGAGAAGAATAAATGAAACAAGATGGGATTGGGAGGGAGACAAACCATAAGTGACTCTTAATCTCACAAAACAAACTGAGGGTTGCTGGGGGGAGGGGGTTTGGGAGAAGGGGGTGGGATTATGGACATTGGGGAGGGTATGTGCTTTGGTGAGTGCTGTGAAGTGTGTAAACCTGGTGATTCACAGACCTGTACCCCTGGGGATAAAAATATACGTTTATAAAAAATAAAAAGTTAAAAAAAAAATAAAAAAAAAGAAATTGAGCATTTTACCAAAACTGAGCAGGTGAAGCTGATGGCATTCCTAGAGAATGTTCCATGGGTTTGGTGTTCAAGCTCCCAAAGGAACTTATCAACAAGCAATGGCTGAGTGCAGGGAATCAATGTCCTTGTATCTACAGAGATAACAGAGCCACCTGAGAGACCCACGGGGCAGGCTCCTTCCTCTGCCAGGTGATCTTTTTTAGGACAAAAATAGAGCAGTGGTTCTTTCTGGATGCATCCAAGGGCATGTTATTTTCTTTGTCTGAAACATTTGTGAATATTACGTATTCACAGAAGTGGAATTAATTTTGTTCTAGATCCCGGTTTCTCATCCCTGGCTGCACATTAAAATCACCTGGTGATATTTTAGGAATACGAATGCCCAGCCTTTCTCCTGAACCAATTAAATCAGAGTCTCTGTAGGGCTAGGCAAAGGGAAAAAAAATAAAATAAAGCTCTCCGAGTAACTCTAACATGAATACAGAGTTGAGAGCACTCTTCTTGACCTAGAGTTGAGATCCTGTATCTTCATAACTGAGGAAGAGGGTGACTAGAGATTTTCAAAGAAATAGCTTTGATTCAGGGAGAAGACTAGAGCTGTTGCCACTGGTCAGTACCTGAGCTAGGTGTGCCATGGTAAGAAAGGCTTTTTGCTTCTAAGCCTGAGTTTCTTCCTATATGCGAAAGAGAACTTGTAAATGTATAATCTTCTCCAGGCTTCCAGGTGGGGGGTGAGTGAAACAAAGAACCCACATAGCAAAAATTATAATTATGAAAATAGTGGTGTTAATAACAGGTTAGATTGGAATATGGGAAAAAAGTGCCTTCAGAATTTTTACCTAATGATCAAAGGAAATTAGATTCTGGCAAAAAAAATCGAGATACCAAAAGAGATTGGAAAGTAGGGTACGGTTTTTGTTCTGTAATGCCGTACAATAAAAACCAAATGCCCTTTGTCCAAGCCGGATGATACAGACGGCAAAGGTGATTTGCATGAAACATTTGCCGTACTGTAAGATTTTTATTGGATCTAACCTGAGAATCTTCAGATCGAAGCCTAAAGATGATGTTAGGGGTACTAAGGAAGAACTGAGATCTGCTAAACATACCCACATACTAAGTCCTCGTTAACAGAACTGACAAGTGCATCTTCAAGGCAGGAATTTGTATCCAGATTCAAAGCACAGTGATTATTCAGTTGGAGGAACTGTCAACAAGCTTGATAGATAAGCTTATTTCATTCCACACCAAAAGTGTTTTTTTTTTTTTTTTACCTTAATACAAAGTTCATGTGCAAAATGCATAATTAAAAGGAGTGTCATTTAGGAGATGATTATCGACAAGTTCAAATGAAACACGAGGTGTTTTGCTAGCTCCCCCTCCTGACCTTGCCAGGACTCGGCTTGTATCAAGTACCCAGCTGGAGAAAGCTGAGCTAATAATGGCCCAGCTGCATCATCTAACAGGGTCTTTGTGCTACAAGCAAGGTCAAGTGCTCTATCATGGAGAGTATTAATCTCACTGTGCAGAGAGAGAGGGTGGGGGTGCTGCTGGGACAGAATTATGAGCTGGAGAGCCCAGGGGGGTCCAGGCGCTGGGACGGTAGCAGAACCATTCAAGTTGAAAGGAATAGCGCGTCTAAAAGCAGCTGTGAAGGATAGTCTGGAAATAAAGCCGAGGCTTCTGAATGCATAATATTTCAAAGATACTCATCATAAACGATTTTTACCACAATAAAAGCATACCTTGATATCATTAAGCATATATGTTATTAACTGCATTCTCCTTGAAACGTCTGTTTATTATGACTGGAAGTGCTTCTAAACCCAACGGCTACAGTACAATTCCACACAATGGTAAGAGCTTAATTTGCCAAATGTTTTTATCTGTAGATCACCAATTTGTTAGAAGTTTGACTTCTAATAATTCAAAACACAAAAATCAAGGTCTCCAGAATAAAATGAAGATTGTTAAGGTGACTCCTCCAAGAGAGATTTATAAATAATGGTAAAGCAACAGTGGAAAACAAATCAGCATTTTTTTAGATGTTGATCTTCTAGATATCCATTGTCCCTAATTTCAGAAGTAAAACTAAAAACCTGCCATGTTTATGCTATTAAAAACATTTTAATATTATTTTATTTATTTTTAACTAAATAACTCACTCTAGAATGTGGCCATTACAGGATATGCTCCTTACCTCAGATCCAAAGAAATGCATTTGCACCATAAATCCACCCGGCTGAAAATCTAGAAAGGACAAGGAGTTTGCTTCTAACGTGGCCCTACCATATGCAAAATGAGTCTTGACTTTATAGTCAACATGTGGGCATAAGTAAAGGCATAGGTATTTGATCCTCATTCTGTTGTGGAATATTTAGGAGTATTAATAGACAACAAGGAATAAAGTGAAAGCTCAAAGGTCAAAGACACTGAAATACCCAAAATTCTTTCTGAATCACTGTTACTGCATTTTCTCTAGTTTGACGTCAAGGCAAATTCAATAAGTTGACAATATACCTTTACAACTTACTAGATATATGGATCCGACCTTCCTTTGGAGCAGTTTGATGACTAGAATATCGCATTCCCTAAGAAGGATAGAATTTTACTTCTGATAAAAGTAATATTATCGGTCCAATTTGCAAAGCAACCGCAGACATTCTGCTGGGTGTGCAATTTAGCCTGCTTGGAAACTTTGGAGAGTGGGGAATCGCACGCATTACTGGAACCCGCACCTCTCCTGCGTCTGTGCTTGGCCGGCGCCCAGCGCCCAGCGCCCAGCGCCACGCGGGAAACAGGTCCGGGAAGACGTCGGCGGAGCTTCAGGTGTCGGGGAAGGCAGGTGCTTGCGGTGCACCCGGCGCTTCTGGAGGCGGCCCCGCGCGGCCTCCTGTCCCCGCGCGGTCTCCTGTCCCCGCGCCGCCTCCTGTCCCCGCGCGGTCTCCTGTCCCCGCGCCGCCTCCTGTCCCCGCGCGGCCTCCTGTCCCCGCGCCGCCTCCTGTCCTGGCACTCGCGCGGCCGGCGGCTCCTCCCGTCTTAGAAGGACGAGGGTCCTCTGGGCGTCGGCGCCACCCGTGACCTCGGCCCACCTCCGGCCTCCTGAAAGGCTCCCGCCCCAAACGGTCGCGGCGGGGCTGAGCGCTTGGACGGCGGATTTCCAGGAAACACCTCCCGCCCACGACCGGGGCCTGAAGGGTGCTCAGGAACCGGGAATCTTAGGAACGGGCCGTGGCGCGGAGGGAACGAGCCAAGACCCGTCGGCAGAGCCGAGCCCGAGCCTGCCGACCCCGACACCCGCACGGCCGGGCGGGCGCAGCGCTCTGCTCCGGGCCCCCCGCGCGCGCATCAGGGAGACGCACGTGGTTACTCGCCCGCAGCTTGGGGCGGGTCGTTGTTCGCATCGAGGCCTCCGCCGGGGCAGAGGGAGGAGACCTTCATGCAGGTCCTACCTCGATGCAGGGCGACAGCAGCCCTGCCAGCCGCGGGGACAGCTCTGACACCCGTGCGTCCCCGCAGGGCGCCCAGAGTGCCCACCGTCGTGCCAGCCGCGCGTCCCCTTCGCTGAGAAAGCCCGCAGCAAGTGCGTTCCAAGTCCCCGCAGAAAATAGAAACTACACCCGAGTCCTCTCTGAAGGGCCCCGACTGGCTAGGACTCGGCGGACACGACGTGCGAGCTGAGAGTTCTTGTCCACTTGGATTTCCAGACACGGACGAACCTGCGCAGAGTCCGCCCTGTTTCGATTACAGGGTTGGTCCGGAGTGAAGGACCAGTTCGTTACTGGGACAGGCCGGGACACTTCATGTATCTGCAATTAAAATAGCATTTATCTCTCCAAAGACGGGATAATACCTAGTTCATGAGGATTTTGAGTCAAGATGACACGAAATAGCATGTGGCCTATTTCCCACCCCACGAAATGGAGCATCTCTTCGACCCCAGAGTTAAATAAAATCTTACTCCGGATGAATCTTGCCATAGAAAGAACTTTAAAGGAACATATTAGGAACATTTCACAAATTAGCAAGTGTGTCTGAGCCTTACAGTAATGTAAATTTTTGGTCTTGAGTCTTTCTAGTGACTAAAATACTGTGATATCTGAGTGATATGTGATACAAAATGTTATATTTAAAAAAAATGTTCCTATTCACTGACTGTATGGGTTGGAGGAGGAAACGCACCATTTCCCGAGTGTTTGATATAGACTCTCTACTCTCATTCACTCACGTATAATCCTCCTGACAACACATGAAATAGATGCTACGAGCATCTTCCAGATGAGGAAAATGAATAGAGAGACCATGAGGTAGGTCTGGAGGTAGGTCTGTCCAACTCCATAATCCACACACTTTCCACCGCACCACCCTGCCCCCGAACTCCCCTCCACAGCACACAAGTCTGACCTGAGATCGAATCCCAGCTCTGTAGGTTCATACCTGTGTGCTTTGGGCACATTCAGGATTTGCACAAGCCTTAATTACCTGACCTGCAAACCTATTTGAAAGTGCTCACTGAAAGCTAGTTATTGATATATTTATTATTTCTGTATATGTTTTATAAAATTGTCAGAATGCCAAGCTCTTAAGAAATAAATGAATATTTTCCAGTTAGTTTCCAAAAGCGTATGGATTATTTTGATAATAGCACATGGCAGTGTTACTAACATTAGCACTCAGCAGCAAAAAATAAAAAGGCAGGTCACATTTCAGTAAGGTTTTACTGTGGGCACGCTGAAAAATCCCCCTTCCCATTAAGGCAATACAGATATATGTATATATTCTAAGATAATATTAGCAAGTGAAAGGTAACAGCCCAAAATATACGGTGCCTTTAGACTGCTTAAAATGTGCAGTTACGTTTTATAAGGTTAAACCAAATAGCTGAGGTCAAACATTTGCTCAGAACCAGAACATTCAATAATCCAGCACATCAGCTACACACCACTCACCCATAATTGCTGAAGAGAAAAAACCTGTCTTCCACCTCCCTCTTCAAGAAGAAGTGTGGGGGAAGACGTCACCCTTTTTATATCTTAGCATTTACCTACACAAATTAGAGAGAACCGTTTCCCCCAACGCGAACGAATCTCAAGCTTCACAGCCAGTCACTCACGCACGCCCGTTCTAGCTCCTGAATATCCTTCTTCATGTGTCCAGATAGGACCCTGTGCTTGGAGGATTTTGCAAAAACAAGAGATGCTGCATATGGCTCGTGAAGCCTCTTCTCTCCCTGTTCCGTATTTCCCTGTAGGCTACTAGAGCAGGGTTACTTGTCATGGAGAGGGTCTTTGGAAATGGACTAAAGAGAAGATAAGCCCTTTCTTATTTCAGGACTGAGCAGCGGGCATCACTTCTGTGCATAACTGACTTATCACGGGTCCTCCCCAAAACTATTCCCATGTGACCTCCACTGGGTCGCAACCCCCAGCACAGGTTACAGGCATCCTGGAGGTGAGGATGGGTTTCGGTGCCAGCCGCTGGGAGAAGGCAGCTCAGGAGGGTGGGCCACGGCTGGATACGGACAGAGACAGATGCTAGTCTGGGAAATTAACTGGACAGAAGGTTTCTCAAGTGGGACCACAATGCTAACAGTGTACGTGACTTTACCAAAACGAGTTGTCACATAGGCATACAACTTGCTAATAAAAGTGATATTTATAAAGCAAGTTTGACAAAGTATCTGGCTAAGAAAAGCCCGGTGATTGTTCTATTCTCTCCACAAAAATCCTACAGACTCATATTGTCACATGAAGAGATGATCAATCAGCCAAAGCTGTAGAAAAACACGTTACAGGGACAGACAGAGATGGCCCAGAATGGCTACTATGCCATTTGGATTTCGTATTTTCCTCAACATTTAAGATGCTTATAAAACTGTGCACTTGTCGTTTCTTGTCTAATTATAAAAATATCCATTTAAACTTAATATAATAGTCATAATTTTGTGTCTTTATTCATGGGAGGGTCACCCATGGGAGGGACTTTTAGGCTTGCCAAAACCTCAATCAGCAACTTAGGACAGCTTGCTATCTCATCCCACAGTTTTATAAAGAAAAAATAAAACCATCACATTTGCTGAAATGTCTCCCTTTGCAAATGAAATTCAAGACTATTGGGAAAGAAGAGGCATGTACCCTTCTTCTGCTTTCTGTACTTTCTGTCTGTCTCCCTTTCTGTCTTACCCCCTAGAAGCTTCGCTTTGGGTTTTCTCTACTTTCGGCAGCAACTGGACCTCACGGGGCCGCAGGCAAAATATCTCTGGTAGCTGTGGCGTTCATAAAGACCAGCGTCAATTTAAGTTCGTCTAATTAAAAGAAATCAACTTTGTGCTAGCCTGAGCCCCCAATTATTGAGCTGCAGATAGCTTTAAAATCATCTAATCAAAAAAGCCCTAAGATATTTTCCTCAAAAATATGCACTTAAAATAGTTTTTCCACTTTCTACCGATTTGTTGTCAGGCGTCGGGCTATTTACAGGAAAATAAATACTTGGTGCTAAGGTTGACGTGAGTGTTCAGTGTTAATGCTAACAAGAGTGTTTAATTGAAAAGTTCATTGATCCTTTTCCTGCCTCCAACTCTATGAATTACTTTCTTGATTAACTACAAGGACCAAAGAAGCGTCTCCTACTTCCACGCCGCAGTTAGAAGCACATATGGCCGTGAAGTATCTGGGGGCCCTAATGTGGATTCATTGGCAATATTTTGCTCTGGTTCTGCTAATAGCAACATCATTTTTACACCTGTCTTATAAATCCGACAAAATTATAGTGCCTCAGTAGTATTCACAACTGAACTATATAGGTGACTTAACTTCCATGATGATGAAGAGGCTGATTAGAGACATCCATCATGAGATGTCCATTTGGCTTCAAACCAGCTTGCTAGAGGCGATCTGAAAGTTATTCGTGAGCTGAATGATGCCAGGTGAAGTACAGCCAACGGTCATCATCATTAAATATTCAGCAGCTCCCTCACACATTGATTAAACATAATTCCTGAATCATCTAGATGTTGGCTTTGCCTCAAAATCACAAATTTGAAGACACTAATAAATATTTCCTGTATATTAGGAAAATGAATTTTAATCAAAATAATTGACTTTTTAATCATAATTGAGGCTCACCAAAGTACAGAGTCAGAACATGTGCTGCAGGGTAGCTATGGTTTATAAAGTAAATGTGGGCTGCTATTGATTAACATAGATTCCTATTTTAAATTATGACTGAGAAGATTTATAATTCAGGGGAATGTCTTATTTTACGTATTTTAAATGCAATGCTGTGTGATAATGTTTATCTCTGTCCCTGTTAATATATTATAGACCCACAAAGTTTAAATACTAGCAGAAAGAAAATAGAAATATCAATATTATTAGGCCCAGTATTAATGTAGGTGCATCTACCTTTGTGAAATTTGTAGGATATAAATACATTTGATATGTACATCCATGCACGTATGAACTTCTGGTGTCTAATGCCAGGACACTTCTTGCTTTTAGAGGTTGTCCTGATAAATTCTCAAGAAGGGAAGGACCCTATGTTCAACTAAAAAAAGAATTACTATGTGTTCTACACGCATATTTATAGTTTTAGACTTTGTATTTAGCTCCTAACTTGGCCATTGTTGGGCTGGTTCTTTCACTTAGTTATGCCTTCAGAATTTACTTTCCAACAAATACGACAGTGTTTGCTTTTCACACGCAACATGTGGGAGCTGAGGAGCCACACCTCAGACACTCAGGAACGCGGACTCAGATTTCTCTCCAGATACACTGATTAAGAATTAGAAGTTTCACAATATCCCCGACGGCTGTTTGACCAGATTCTGATCAGAAAAGCGTTGTTTTATGGGGCGTCTGTGTCACTCAGTGGGTTAAAGCCTCTGCCTTTGGCTCAGGTCATGATCTCAGGGTCTTGGGATCGAGTCCCGCATCTGGCTCTCTCCTCGGTGGGGAGCCTGCTTCCTCCTCTCTCTGCCTGCCTCTCTGCCTACTTGTGATCTCTCTCTGTCAAATAAATAAATAAAATCTTAAAAAAAAAAAAAAGAAAGAAAGAAAAGAAAAGCATTGTTTTAAACTGAGTGCTTTAGGTCACACTTGTAAAAGCTGCTCTGTTTCACCCCCTTGTGGTTTTGTGTCCCGTCTAATGCAGCAGCTGGTTCTAGGAAAAGAGAGGCAGGACCGACCATTGATTTCTAGGTAGATGGACTACAGCTGATACCAGTGCTGACACATTCATCACCAACGCAGTAGAGCTTGGCTTAGATATTTGATGCACATTCTACAGACTCTGTTCTAGAACCTCAACCCCCAAGACCTGCATGTGAGCGACCTTACCACACACCCCTCCTACCACACTGCCCTGACTTATATTTTGCACCTTTTTTTTAAAAGATTTTATTTATTTATTTAACAGAGACAGAGATCACAAGTAGGCAGAGAGGCAGACAGAGAGGAGAAAGCAGGCTCCCCGCTGAGCAGAGAGCCCCATGCGGGGCTCGATCCCAGGACCCAGGATCATGACCTGAGGCGAAGGCAGAGGCTTAACCCACTGAGCCACCCAGATGTCCCTATTTTGCACCTCTTTTTGCCCAGTGATTTGTAGAAGGTATAGTAATGTCATATTCCTTTCTCTCAAACCAGCCTGCCTGACCTCATTATGAAAATGTGAGTAAGACAGATGTGATAGAACAATCCTGAACTAGTGCAGCAGAATTACAACTACGAAGTGAAGAATCACAATTCTAATACTTGAGCTTTTCCAAACTGTAGTTTCCAAGTAACCGACAAGCCCGCTGACTCCTGCCCAGCAACCAGGGTTCAAAGTGGCTCTTTCCTGGGTCCATTGCTTTACTCACTCCCTGCTCCCTTCATGACTATCAACTTCTCTAACTCAGACCACCACTCAGAAAGGAGTTACAAGGTCGCATCTTCCCTTTTCCATTTGCAAAACTGTGTGTTCAGGAGGAAATTACCATATCTCTCTAAGGCACAATTTTCTTATCAGATAAAGTGGAGCCAACTACTTTGCAAAGTTTCAAGAGCTCAATGACATCATGCACTACCTTGCCCATTTTAGATACTGAAAAAATAGCTCTATTCAGCCTTCCTCCCATCCACACTTCCACTAATCATTCTTATCTTAAACCACTTATTTTTACTCCAGTTCTCCACGATTAGCTCACTGTAATATACTACTTTGATTCACTATGAGTTTCTTGGAGTTTGAACCAGGTACCTGAAAACTCTACGTCACACCTCCACTGTTGGCACCTACCTTGTTTTTCCAGGCTTAGCCTAAATGTGACTCCCCAAAGTACTGATTTCCCTACAGATGTGGTATCTTCATTCTGAAATCTTACATTGTTTTCGCTGATGACACTTTTAGAGAATGAACCAGTCCTGTCCTATACTAAATTTGTATAAATATTTTGCTTGCTTTGCATCAGTACGTGTTTCGTGGGAACCAGAATTGTGTCTCATTTTGGAACCACATAGGCATATTAAGAGCTGAATTACAATATAGATTAATACTGTCTTTCCTTCCCAAACAGATTCTAAGTTCTTTCGGGAAGGATACTGGTCACTACGATGTCATCCAGTCTAGTTCTAGCAATACAAAAGATATGAAACCTCCTCTGTTTTTCTGATTATTATGATGGACCTATGCTGTGCTTCTCAAACTTGGCTGTGTCTTGGAATGGCCCAGTGATTGAATTAAAATGCAAACTCTAGGCCTCTGTCTGAGTTGAGGCCTGAGATACCACATTTCTGAGAAGCTCACAGGTGATGCCAAAGCCACTTATGTGACGCACACCTTGGAGGATGAGGAATTAAATGATCTCAAATCATATTTTTGCGAGGTGACCTTTTATGTCAACGAAAAAAATGTGTGGACTGCATATGTAGAATATTTTTAAACTGGGATTTGTTCTCAAGACTGGCTTTCTCTGTGTTTACCTTTCCACAGAGCAGATATCCTCCTCAATCTCTGTGGGGAGTTGGTACGACCTCCTTGATATTTTGTAAGAGATTAGGAAAGAGTCCGCCCATCTACATACTTATTATTGAAGGTGAATCCGTAGCCGGCAGGTTCAGATGGAGACGATCCAGCCCTCTCTATCCTTTGTTCCCATCCATGGAAGCATACATTTAAATTGTCTTCTCTTATACACCAGGAGAGGAATATGTCCCACTGAAACACCAAACATTAATGTATAAAACCCAGCCGATCTTACATCCGACCTAGCAGGTGGTGGTGGTCACCTGAACAAAGCTCTCTAGGGATTCTGTTTGTAAGCAGGGGCATGGCTTCAACCGAGCAGGCAGGTTCCCTAAGGTTCCTGTGCTCTGTAGTGCCACCACAGGCTGGTTGGATATCTACGACGTTCCTAAACTCCCAAACTTGATGTGATATGTATCTGCATCTACTACCCAGTCGAACTCAATAGTCATCATTCATCAGTATCCCTGGGAGAGCTTGTTAAAGTGTAGAGTACGGGCCCCACTCCCAGGGTTTCTGATTCTGTTTGGACGAGAGCATGCATTTCCACAGGCTCAGCTCACGCTGCTGACCCAGAGACCACACCATGCAAACAAGTCACTCGGATAACGGAGTCATGGCAAAGCTGGCAAAGCTGGGTTTTGATTATGTCACACTTTCATTCAGAATTTTTCAATGGACTCCCCTATAGTCAAAGTCCAAACACTCCATTCAGCCTGTTGCTTAAGTTCTTCTCTGACTTTGGACCTCTAGGATGTAGTTGCTGTGCCCCAAATGTGCTTTGATTTTTTTCAAACCTGTTCCTTCACCGGGAGGTTATGATGTCTGAAGGCTCTTGTTTTCTTCTGCCTCCTCGTACCGTACATGTTGGGAGGAGGTGAAGACACTCTCATTCTCTTCCTTTGCTTATCCCTACGCTACCTTCAGAGCTTCAGGACCTGTCACACAACCTCCGCACACCCTTCGAACATCATTCAGCAGACACTGCTGGTGTCGGGTGTTCTCAGTAAATCATAAATAATTTTCTTGATTCTGGCACCAGAACGCCATGGTATAACACTGACTTGTAACATAGATCTGCTTCAAATGAAATCAACTGTTGCAAGAAAAAGAGTATGAAACATCGATTTGGCACACTAACTAATTCAAAATCCCCAGGTACACCTGAGTCATCTATTGCATAGGCCAAATATATCATGTGGAACATTTAATAAATTTCCACCAAATATGACGGAGGAATGCTTAATCTTTAGAAAGCTTGTTGTAAATTCTAGAAAAAAAAAGCTATTGACAGTTGTATCCAATGGGGAGAATAAAACACAAGGTTATGCTCAGTGAAAAAGTGTTGAAAAAAAAAAGGGTTTAAGGCAAAAAAAAAAAAAAAAAGCTGTATTATGATCCCTGAAAACTTCTCATTATATAAGGTCATAATTCAGTATCAAATGAACCTAGATTATTATTTTTTTTAGATTTGCAAAGTATGATTTATTTATGATTTATGTAAAACTAATGTCAATTAACTCAGTGGCTGGTAGATCTTCCGGACCTCTGGGAATATAAATACCTCTGAGAAGGCAGGGGGAAGTATATATATGTGTATGTATATATGTATATACATATGTATATATATATGTATATATATATATTTTTTTAATATATTTGAAAGAGAGAGCACACACAGGGGAGGGCGGAGAGGGATAGGGACAAACAGAGAAACAGACTCCCATTGAGCAGGGAATCCGGCCAAAGGGCTCCAACCCAGGACTCTGCAATTACTACCAGAGCCAAAGGCAGATGCTTAACCAAGTGAGCCACCCAGGTGCCCTATATGTTTTTGTATGTGGCATATATATGTTTATATAATAACATATATTATATTTACATATTTTATATACATATATAACACATATATTTTTATATATAACATATATATTTTATATTATATATATTTTATATATAACATATATAATGTATATACATATTTTAGGTATGTGTGTCTAATACTTATGTATGTGTACTTTCTATAACATGTATATGAATATGTGTGTATATAATGTATATATCTATGTATACAATGTATACGTGTGCTAATTATATATAACATATATGTCTACTTTCTACTAACTTGTATGTGTGTATACAAGAAGAAGGATATCATTCCTACTTTGTAAATGATATGAAAGTATTAGGATCAGGGCACCTGGATGGCTCACTGCATTAAGCATCTGCCTTTGTCTCAGGTCATGATTTCAGGGTCCTGGGATCGAGCCCCATGTGGTGCTGCCTGCTTAGCAGTGAGTCTGCTTCTCGTGAGCTTCCCTGCTCATACTCTCTCTTTTCTCAAAATAAATAAATAAATAAATAAATCCTTAAAACAAAGAAAGTATTAAGATCAAATCCTTCTATATAACCCCCAACATTATGCTAAACTGTTAGAAGTGAACACGAGCCTGCAGTGTTGCTGGGTGCTACTCTTAGTACGAAGTGCCATTTTTACCAGACAATGGAATCTCCTCAAATACTCTGTAAATAGGTTAAATTGTCATTTCATGATGAAGAAAGTGGTTGAAACAGCTTAAAAATGTTCCCAAGTTCCATGAGTTAGCAGACAGAAAGTATTCAAGTCTGGACCTGTTTGATCCCCAGACCCTGGGCATCAGTCTGCTCTTCACAGAAATTACTGTGTGTATCACTCGGAATGGCAGAAATGCGCATTACCTGAAACCAGATATCTGATCTCCTACAGCAAATGCAAAGTTGGCCATTTGTATGGGAAAAGTGGAAACAAAAAAGTTAATTTGACCACAAGTCTTTAAAAGAAAAAAGGAGTTCCATCAATGTAGGTTGTATGCAATTTCAAGACCATGATAAAGCAGTCAATACTGTAAAATAGATCCTTAGTGTTTAATTAAAATTACAATTAGGAAAAATATCAAAGTTTAATTTTACGAGAACGATGCAAATGTGTTAATTTATGTTTTTTGTTTTGTTTTGCTTTTTTTTTTTTAAAGATTTTATTTATTTATTTGACAGAGAGAAATCACAAGTAGACAGAGAGGCAGGCAGAGAGAGAGAGAGGGAAGCAGGCTCCCCGCTGAGCAGAGAGCCTGATGCGGGACTCGATCTCAGGACCCTGAGATCATGACCTGAGCCGAAGGCAGCGGCTTAACCCACTGAGCCACCCAGGCGCCCTGTTTTGCTTTTTTTTTTTTACTTTATTCCTCTTAGAACTTCCCCTTGCATCCTTGTAGAGATAATGGAGAGCCCTCACGAGACTCTCTAAAGTCATGCTGTGATGAGACATTCAAGAGCCTGTATGACGAGGGTATCGTAGAACCACTCAGCAGGTCTCTGCTTTCTCTTTAAGGTCTCCTCTCAGCCAAGGGTGCAGTACCCACGGCTGTGGCTGGTGCCAGTATAGGGCAACCTCACAAAGAAACACCCTAAGCCAAGATTAGCTAACAAAAATGCCACCCAGTAATTTGTGTTAGGGAAGGCAGGGGACAAGGTCATTGGGAGCGGTGTGAACTCTGTCTCTGCCATCACGGGTGCATGTGAGCAATCGGGCTCTCCCTTTGAGCATCCACCAGACTCAGAATTCATCCCCTGCTACGGCTGATAAACAGACAGCCCCCAAGGTCTCCTCTGTAGCCCCCATCTTCATCCACCCTACATTCTCGGGTTCAGGCATATAACCTCCCCTCTCTCTGAGAATATTACTGGGGTTCTTGCCTCTGAAAACAGCATTTATTATTTTTCAGGGGGTGAGGGCAGAAGACACGGTGATTTGCTGGGGTTAGAAAGAGCTCTCGTGTGTTCATGGTCTCCTCTTACCTTCAGGACTGCAAGGATTTGACCTGCAGCAGAGACAAAGTCGAATGCTCCAAGTGGGACCCCCTGAAACTCAGAGCCCAAACATCCACTGGCTTACGGAACGTCTCTGAGAGTAGCAAATACACGAATTACCACAAAGCTATCGTTACAGACTCCTGACTGTGTGAGGCAGACTAGATGCTGAGCATATAACATTCACAATCTAAACTTAGTTTTCACAATGCTGTTAGAAGATAGGACAACACTGGGTCCAATTTTCATTAAGAAACGCATTTGCTCCAGGTCATGTAAGCTGTGAATGGAAAAGCAGAGATTCAAAAAATTCTAAGTTACTTCGTAGCCGATGCTTTAGCCACCATGGTTGGAGATTCCCCCCAGAGCAAATGTGAGGAACGCAAAAGTACCAACTCCTTGAAGATAGAGCAGAAAATATGTTTGCAGTTCAGGGTGTTCCCAAATGCCCTGAGCCTTCAGGGGGCCCTTGTCTCCTGGTAGGAACTCCTAACTTAAGGAAAACCTTTTTGTAGCTTAGAGACCTCACGCTTACCTCTCTCTGTAGTCTTAGTCCTGAATATGCCTCAAAACTTCACTCAAAAAAAAATTATATATATATATATATGTATATTTATTTAAAATAAAAAATGTGTATATATGTATGTGTGTGTGTGTATATATATAGATATATACATAATATGTATGTATATATCTATATATATATTTTTTTCCATTGCTCTGCTGGGCCTACTCTAGCAGCATAAACCAACTCTGCTGAAACAATACTTAACAGCAGAAGTCTGAAAGATATTATTAATGCAACTTCCAGAGGTGCCAAACTTGCTTACAGGCATTAGAAGAGGATCTGGCTCTTTGCTGTTATTTGAAAACAGGATCCGTATGTGAGGACAGGCAGCATTTAGACTTCTCAAATACTGCTTGTGGATGTAATGCAGTAACACATACCCCTAAGAGGAAGATTGCCTCTATTTCACTTACATTGCTCTGCAAAGCCTGATGGGGAATAGTGTTCTTCGTTAATGTTATTTCAGTAGGAATGGCCTCACCTCTCATTTCACGAGGTCAAAGGAAGGAGGCATCTGAGAAGGTCTTTGGGGGTTCTAGCGAACAAGAGCAGTGGGCTGAAAAGATTACAGCAATGTGCTTGGAGAGACTGGAAGTGGGCTGCGGTTGGACTGTTGGGAGGCGGTCAAGCCCTAGCTAGGATTAGCTGATGGGGCAGGTCAAAGAGTCATTCTCTCAACCATGCCCCTGCCTAAGAACTGATTTCAATCTTCAGACATAGATGGGTGCAGAAGCACTTTTTCTTGGTGGGATCTACCATTTGTACACCTTCTCTGATGATTCTGTTAGACAACCATGGTGGAGAAGCACTGCTCCTGCTGATGGCCATAAGTAGGAAACAAGATCAAATCCACGGGGAAGATGAGCCGGACGGTGGTCAGGGCAGCACTGCTGGATGGACCAAGCACGCAGCCCACTCCCCAGATGACACCGGGGATGGGAGCCCGTGTGTTTAGTTGTGTTACATGAGGAGCAATGTGGTGACCAGGTGCTGTCACCTTTGTCCAGGCAACAAAGTGTTTGCCTTTTAGCAGCTTAAAGGGACAAGTTCGAATGCCCTTCATTGTCCATCACGGCAGGAACAGGGGAAGATCCAACTGGGCACCTTCATTAACCTCTGTGGACATCTGGATTCCCCTTCATACGTTCTTAGGAACTAGGGGGCAGCTCGTACTGGGTTAGTTTTACCAAGAAGTGCAAAAACCGATCAAGATAAGGGCCTCATGAGTCTTGAGATGACATGAAATCCGTGCATTGAGAAATAATTACTCGTTTCCATTCCGTCTTCTGATAGTGTCCATAAGGAAAGCACCCTGCACCCTGCCGGATAAACGCTGATGGAATGGGTGCAAAATCACCAAAGGACGAATCCCTGAATCACAGCTATTTTGCCTGTGATTCAATAAGAGAGACAAATGTATGAAGACAAAGTTTGAGAGTGGCATGAATGTTTTTATTTCCCCCAATAATCACCTATATTTTGCTCTAAATTGAGACATGCCTAGAGCAAAGGTCAAATGGTAATGTGGCACCGGGAAAGGAGAATTAAACCTAAAATAAGGATAATAGCAGGGTGTGGGTTGTAAGGCTCGTTTTGGACACATTTTTTATTTGAAGAAGAGCAGATTGATGATACAGTCAAAACAATTCTCGTGAAGTCCTGCACATTTCTGTGTGGGAGTGAAAGGCCCTCAGAGGTCAGCCTGGCGTCCCTGTGCTCAGATGTCTCAAGGCCGAACTGGAAGAGATGGTGGAAGCAGGACTCTGCCCGCCCCTGCCCGCCTCTGCCCATCCCTGCCTGTTCCCTGCTCGCCCCTGCCTGCCCCTGCCCGCCTCTGCCCATCCCTCCTGGTCCCTGCCCATCCCTGCCTGTTCCCTCCTCGCCCCTGCCTGCCCCTGCCCGCCTCTGCCCATCCCTTCTGGTCCCTGCCCATCCCTGCCTGTTCCCTCCTCGCCCCTGCCTGCCCCTGACCGCCCCTCCCTGTCCTTGTCCACCCCTCCCCGTCCTTGTCTGTCCCTGCCCGCCCCTGTCCACCCCTGCGAACTGACCACAGGGAACCCGTCGCACTGAGACCCCAGGGCAGACCATGAGACTGCTCTGCCGGCGCTGCCTTGATCATCATGAGGACTCTGAGTCCTTTCCCAAAGTCATGAAATGTAACTTCGCTGATTTTATTTTTTAATAGATTATATATTTTAAGTGTGAGTCGAATAAGCATGATCCTAATTTCACCCAGAAGTGGGGTTTGGATGGAGCAGATGCTCTTACGGATGTGTTATTGGGAAGGCTCGAATACAGCAAAAGACAGATGAGTTTAATATGCAGCTATTATGGTTAATAAGAAAACAGACCAATATTGCTAATTATATAATCTATTTTTCTCCTTTGTTGTTTGGATATGCTTTCTCAGACCATTAGGGGTGTAAACATGCTACTGCAAATCCAGCACCGTTTTGGCAAGTGCAGTGCCTTCCCCCGAGAGGACGCTATCGTGAGTGTAAACTCTTCGTGGAGAGTGCCTATAGTGGACTAAATCTCTACCTAATTTCTCCTTTCCTGGATGAGATAAATGTTAAGAGAAATAGAAAAATAAGTGTTTCCCACAGATTATCTGCACAATATTGTTCGTGTCTTGACGGACAGTGATCACGAACGTTGTCTTGGGCCTATCTCTGCAGCTATTTCGAGGCACCCTCTAGCCAAGTCCTTCTTATTCAGGGGCTGCCCAGCTAGCCCTTTGGGAACATTCCAGTGCTCTAGAAATTTGAGATGACCAGGGCACTCTGTCAAGTTTCCTTGGCAACAGTGGTTTACTGGCCAGGATGCCAATCTCAGGATTCAAAAGGCTCCCAGAAAATCACATCATGCGGGCGTCTGCTTCCAGGCGGGTCTCTGGGGACCTCGATGTCATAGTCTCACTTGAAAGCTTATTCCAGGACTAAATCACATCATTCTTCAGGTTCTTTTCTTGGGTTTAACTGAAATTGCTATTATTGTAGATTTTGGAGTTTTTTTTTTTTTCCCCTTTTTTCCTTATGAAATGGCCACAAACACCAGCTGGTACTATTTGCAGTGTTTCTCTTGTCTAACGTAATGAATGACTAGAGGCTCCTTTCGTCACTGCTGTGCCTCCGCCGTGCTCCCGTAACACCTCCGAATTCCTCACCCCAACCCTAAGAAACTCGTCAAATACCTCGTCTTACCTGCCTCACTTCTCAGTGTGCTGAAGCTTGTACCTCTGATCAATTAACTCATTTCTGTGGCCTGCCACAGACAGAAAATACCAGTTCTTGCCTGATTTTTCCCATCATACTCACCAGAAGGGAAGGTCCTGTTCTTCTCTCCATCATCTTTTATCAGCAGGTTCAAAACAATTGTCCTGCATGGAGTTTTCCATATGCCCCACACCTCTAAAGAGCTTCACAAAACTGATGAGTTTGATAAAAAAAAAAAAAATTAAAGCATCTTGTCATATATATATAGTGTGTGTGTGTGTGTGTGTATATACATATATAGATTATATTTTCTTTCATACTATTTTATACTTTATTGAGACATTTCAAACCCTAAATCAATACAAATAAGAGCCTGTTCAATCCTGTGAAACTGATTTTCTATTCTTAATTAATCAGAGAAATGTGAATTTCACATTTCAACTCAGCTTCAGAGAAATCTTCCCTCATTCTCTAATTTGACACATTTTGATAGGGATGTGAATTTATTAGGAAATGTCACTAAATATGGAAAACACAATAAACTGAGAGTTAAGATACCATGTTTTGGTAAATCATATGAGATGCAAACTGACCAGTCTTCCTTCAGTCACAATGCGTATTGACTGAATACTTCCCACACCCGTGTGTATCTTCTGGTCCCTGGGGGGCAGGAGCAACCAGGACCGCATGATTCCTGACTTTCGTCATCCAGGGAATGCACTTTCAAACAAGACCGTGTAAGTGTTCCTAGAGCCTCATGGCAAACTTTGGACTGGCTGAGTTTAGTCTCCTTAGAACCTCGATTTGGGACTTGAGAGTTGAAGCACAAGCAGGAAGGTAGGTGAGAAAAGAATCAAGTACCACGGTGAAGGGAGACGGAGCACTCAGTGCTCATGGGGTCCTCAGGTGAGAAAGTACAATGTGCTTGACACACCAGACACAATAAATGAAGAAGAGCATACAAATGCGGTAAGAGTTCCAAGGGAAGGCTGAGACGTAGACTGGGGTCTGTGCTTCTAGGCTAAGAGCAACATGGAGACATTCAATACAGTTTGGTAGAGGAAGTGGCCATGGATTGATTTTTAAATGATCCCCTTTGACAGTATGGGACAAGGATTCCCAGGGAAGGTGATGATAAGAAAGAATTAAGACACACTAGTTGGCAGCTATGCGAGATCACATGCACGACAGAGCACAGCGGGCTTGGAACTGGGGGTGGTTGTGAGGATGATAAAAACCCAATATGAGGGAGAGATAGGAAACCATACTTGATGGTGGATATAAAAAGTGAGTGAGAGGGGAAAATCATGACTTGGGCTATGATGTCACAGGAAATGGTGCCTTTGAAGACATACAGCCCTACAAAAGGGACAGCTTTATTGTGTGTGCGATGATTTGGGGTTGGGCACGTTGATTTGTGAAGTATCCGCGTTAACCTATAAGGAGACATTGAGTTGAGCGTTGAGTATAGTTGCTGGAACTCAGAACATTTAGGTTGGAATAGACATTTGGAAGGTTCCTGACACTTTTGTGGTCATTGGAATGATAGGACTAGCTTGTTTGAAGGACAGTCTGAGAACCATCTCCTTGCTACGTAGAGAAGATCCAAGGCCAGTCAGGACAAAGGGAACAACTAGTAGAGAGAAATAAGCATCCGGAGTGGAAGAAAGAAAAACATGGGAATGTGTGCCGAAGTAAAGGAAAAATAACTCAAAATGCATGAACTGATGGCAAGGCAATTAATAACGCGGCCACTGAGTTCCAGTGCACTTGGCAGTAGAAAGATCAGGACCTGCCTAGGAAGAGCACCTGCCATCAGTTAATTCTTTATTCATTACCAATCTTTTCCCCAAATGCTTATTGAGCATCTACTATACCATGTATCCTTCTGTTACACTTTAAATACTTTAAAGACACAGACCGTGCACTCTTTAATTTTGTGCTGCTTAAGTCTTACAAACAATTCAATAAACATTTATTGAACTCTTTGTAAAATGTAGGTTTACAAATGGCAAAAACAACCGAGTTTCAATGCAATGAAAGTTGGCAGAGAAAAGATCTTCATGAATATAGGGGTGTCCCAGATGGCCTGGTGGGACAGTGGCCTCAGGGGATACAGAGTGGAGATAACAACTGAGAGAATCATTAGAAAATCCCTTTCAATAAAGGGAGAAGAATTTCAGTAGTACTGTGGGTTCAGAGGCTCAGCCTCGAGATAAGGAAAGGGGGAAATGGCAGGGGAAACTAGATACAATTATACGTTAGCTACCATCCATTCCACTCCTAACAATATTTTATTTATTTAATTAATAGAGAGAGAGGACCACGAGTGTGGAGGGAGAGGCAGAGAGAGAGGGAGAAACGGACTCCCCACTGAGCAGGAAAACTGACACAGGACTCGGTCCCAGGACCCTGGCATCATGACTTGAGCGAAAGGCAGATATTTAACTGACTAAGCCACCCAGGTGCCCCTCACCCAATCCAGTTCTAAAACAAGTCTCGTATGGGATGAATAGTTACATAATTCTGAGAATATCCATAGAATTCTAACTAAAACATTTGGAAAGATTACCATATGATTATATTTAATTTTAATATAACTAGTGTTCTTTTTTTTTTTTAAAGATTTTATTTATTTGACAGAGAGAGATCACAAGTAGATGGATAGGCAGGCAGAGAGAGGGGGGAGAAGCAGGCTCCCTGCTGAGCAGAGAGCCCGATGCGGGACTCGATCCCAGGACCCTGAGATCATGACCTGAGCCAAAGGCAGCGGCTTAACCCACTGAGCCACCCAGGCGCCCTATAACTAGTGTTCTTAATAACTTATTAACATTACTGATTATGTAGCATTCCAAAGCCCTTCTAATTTACAGCTTAAACATTGATGTAGTTAGGATTTCAAATTATGAACTCTCTCAATTTCCATTACATCTGTTCCTAAGAATTTAACATCATTTTTATTGTATTTATCTACCTTGCCTTTCAAGGTTTAACATTTCAAACATCACCCCAACTAGACACTTTCATTCGCGTTGGAATTAAAGTGAAATTAAACATCATATGAATTTTCTAGCAGAGGTATTTAAGGCAGAATTACATGAATCTTCTCCCAAATTTAGGTAAATGGGCAGAATGCATTTTAGTGGGGTTCATAAGATTGATACAATGCAATTACTTGGGAAATGTCACTGCAGACAGAAGACAAATGAGCAACATAATACTTTGCTTTTCAAAGTAGCTGCTTAGGAAATGTCTTTGACTCAATGATTCTGTCAAACAAGGTAAGATGCCAGTAAATTTCACTGAAAACAAAATACTAAACATTCTACTACTACAGAAAAATGGAGACAACAATGCAGTGATGAAACAGTGACTTCCAGATATTGCCAACAAACTCCTTAATGTAAGTAAGACAAGGAAACCATACCCCACAGGAACCCCCGAGACGTTCTGTGGACAATGCCCCATAGCGTTCCATGGTCCTCAGAACAGCGTTGGGTATTTAGATCCTGTTGTTGAATACTCCCCCTCTACTCATACTAGTTAATTCCATGATAAAATCACTCTAAATTTATTTTTTTTAATTTCACTTACTTGTTTGAGAGTGAATGAGAACAAGAGAGAGAGTGGGAGAGCATGCACAGAGACCGAGGGGGAGGGAAAGCTAACTCTCCACCCGACTCAGGGCTCCATCTCAGGATTCTGCGATTGTGACCTGAGCTGGCGGCAGACCCTTCAGGGACTGAGCCACCCAGGTGCCCCCAAATAACTCTCAATTTCTAAAGTTATTTTTTAAAATGTTATTCTTCTAGAATAGCTTTAGGTTTACAATAAAATTGAGAGGGGGTTTACGGAAGTTTCCCATGTGCTGCCTACCCCCGCGTCTACAGAGGCCCCTCACACGACGTCCCCAGCAGGCGGGCCACGTGTCACCATCAGTGAACCGATGTCCACCCATCATTATCATCCAAGGCTCGTCACTGACATCAGGGTCTGCTCTTGTTGTCATGAATCGTGTGGGTCCGGACAAACAAAAAACAGCATGAATTCCTAAGTACAGTGTCCTATAGACTCTTGCCACTTCCCTAAAGACCCTCCGTGCACCACCGGTTCCTCCCTCCACCTGAGCTCCTGGCAACCACTGGTCTCCCCCTGTCTCTACAGTTGTGCCTTTTCTAGGATCTTACAGACTTGGAATCATCCTGTAAGTAGCCTTTTCAGACTGGCTTCTTTTACTTAGTGCTGTGCATTCCTCAGGGCTCTGACCGTTCTGGGTCCATTCATGGCCTCATGTTTTCTGACACCCAAACTCACTTTTCTTAGTAATTATCAGCAAAGCCCATGATTCTTGAAATGAAGAAATGCTGCCATTTTTCCATCAAAGATGCCACATCATGTATAAAGAAGTTTGAATCACTGTGTTGTACACCCATTAGTAATGTAACATTGTGTGTCAACTATACCAAAAATGTTGTTTTAAATGTAGATCGGAAGATGAAAAACAGCTCAATTGAGAAAAAAGTCACAACTATTAGCTCTCTATTTTATGGACTTAGAGGAACTTCGGTAGGTTACGGGTATTATTATTGATAGGTTGGTATTGCCATGTGTTAGTACATGGTCACACACACACACACACAATCTGTGCTTGGCTCAATCGTGTTAATCATCATGGACCTTGCCGTCACCATCATCAGCAGCAGCACACGTTTGGGAATCAAAAACCGACAGATAGATACGACTCTTTCTGTCTCCAGTTGCTAACTCCAAGTGGCACAGATGTGCATTTCTTCCCTGAAGGGGTTTCGTGTGGGCGGCATTGCTTCTCCAGGAACATCCGAGTTCTGATCATAGACAGGGATTTGTAACAAGGCGCAGAAATTTGATTCTTGTGTCTTAAAATGACAGTAAGGATTTCTCGCGTACTTCCACTTAGTATGCTAATAACGGGCCTTCCATGATGCTCTGTAAATCCTCACATTGCCGCTAACCGTGACCATCTTAACGTTTGCAATAAACACTAACTAAGCAAACTTGTAATGCCTCGCTAGGCTACGTTGAGTTTTCACCATTTCATTCTTTAGAGGAAGACTTACAGAGTTATTCAGCATCTCTGGTTAGATGACTTTATCTAGGAAGAGACTAAAAATATTATCTGTAAACTAGAGTATTAACATGCATTCGTAAAATAGGATGGTAGTATTTCATAATCTGTATCACATTTCTTATTACAGTTTTATATATTACTTAAAAAAAGAAAAAGCAAATGTTAGCACGCCTGTGTCCTGTTATTGCCCAGCTTCGGGGATAGTATAATATACAGTGAGTATAACTTAAATTAGATTTGGAGTCGGGCTGTCTGAGTGTGAGATCTGAAATGACATCCATGAACCACGTGTGCATAGCCCAGCCACTAACTCCCTCGGACCCCGTTTTCTCATGTGCAACATGGGCACGATAATAATATCTACCTCGGTATGCTACTGTCCGGGTTGCCTGAAATAAAACTGTAGGTACATTTGTGGTTTGTATTCCTCAGCATCCCTTTACACACATCTTTAAAAGCAAGAATAATCTATGGGTGTGAACGTGCTTTCTGACTCTAAGTCATCGTCTAGCTGGACGGCCCCTTCTGTATCTGGAGGTGTGGCTGCATCTCCTGCTGTGGGGGCTGGGGGAACCGAAGTCATCCAAGGGGGCCCTTTGGTAGATTGCAGTGAATGAATGAATGGATGAACCCCTGGATGTCAGGAGCGAGAGGAAGCACATGGCTGTTCCCATTGCTCTTTGTTGGGAAGGAGGAAATTCCCAACCTCTTCTTCAGCTTCAACTTCAACCTCAACCTGCTGTGTGCCTCAGAGCAAGAGTCCCTGGGTGGTCTCCAAGGCCAAGTGAGGGCTGGAGAGGTGCGGAGGGTGGCCTGCACCACTCATGGCATCTTCACTAGTGTCGCTTACTCTTGTGATTTTTTAGCCAATTGCTATCCTAAAATTTTTCAGACACCCAGGAATATTTTAAGGAGCACTTTAAAACTGAGTATGGGGAGTAAGAATCCATCCAAAGGGTCCTCCCACTTGGTGGCCAGCTACTTGGCTCACTGTGTGAAGTTAAGATTTTAGTCAAAGACCCATTCTTTTTTCTTGGGCTAACAATCATACTGTTCAATTCATGGTGCAAGGACTTCATAATTCTATGGAAGGAATTCTTACCACCCCCCCTTTTCCCAACTACAGTGCTTCGATTTGTTAAAATAGAATGATACTGTTGCATTCTAGTCCTGCTTTGTGTAAAATAGGACAGTAGCATTCTAAAGCATGCAAAGTACTAAAGATTCAAGTTCTTTGCCTGTACTTTAAGAACATCGAGGGGGGGGAATCTCCCCCGGTCACAATAAACCAGTGAGCAGTGTGGGGGGAATAAAAGAACGTCGACCTTTCCCATACAAGGCCCCCATTTTCCTTATAAATATAATAGAGATTTTTAGTTGTCTGAAAGCTTATAATAATTTGGAACTACCAAGTGGCCTTATTAAAACAATTATTTCCTTAAGTAACTACCTGGAAAATCAGTGTTTTCCCATATATTCATGGATATTAATATTATCTTAATTGGCATTAACGTCTTCTGATAAGCTGCCACTCTACTTGATTAATAATGATTTTGTTTTTCACGTGGACACTTGCAAATCAATCAGAAATTAATCGAAATTCATGAATTGGCCACAACATGGGAGAATCCTGGTTTTCTGCTAATTTAATTGATTTTGAACGTAAAGTAGCATCAACATAAGGCTGTTTCATCTACAGCTTTCAGATTCAAACATCTATAAAAAACTTTATCCTGTAAAATTGTGTATAGTTCTTTTTACAACCCATGACCATTTCCTTTCTTTCAAATCTCTCCTGTAGAGCTATAATTAAGTTCACTTGTAATTAAATGGGCTAATATTCTGCAAACCCTGAACTCAAAAATGAGGATGATTAGCATTATGCTTAATGTGTGTAGAATGAAGTCAAGCTTCTGATTCCTATCCCAACTCCCCACTGCCTCTACTCTAGCCACAGCTTACCAGTAGGCTAACAGCCCAATGGTGAGTTACCTACTGCACAAGACATCGTTTAAGTCCCGGGTCACCAACATGGCTACCTCAGGCCTTGGGTACTTCTGATTATTACCTCCATTCTGGCTTCCATCACAGACTCTCACCACCCTACTTCTCCCTCTCCGTCCCTTCATAAGCATGAGCTCTTGTCCTCTTCTTCTCCTTGGGAGGTCATCCAAGCTGTGGATTCAGTTGCTGTGTGTCCATCTAAATGACTCCAAGATCTTTGTCTGTGTTGTTCAATCTCCTCTGATCACCACGAGAATGAACCCACTATTGACATGGCATCGCCCCTCAAACATCTCAGAGATACCTCCACCCCAACATGCCCAAGATAGTACTTGTCATTTCCCATTCCAGCTCTTGCTCAAGACCTGGCTCTCTTCCACTGTCCACTCCCAGCAAGCAATGGCGTCATGTGTCGTGTTATGCAAACCAGGGGCCCAGAGTCCCCTTCTCTGCTCCCTCTCTTCGTCGCCACACACAGCCCACCTCTGAGCTTACTGATTTCTGCCTCCTAAGCACACCTCCGTCCCTCTGCTGTCCCCCACTTCAACAGCCGCCACCACAGTGTGAGTTCTCCTACATCCCAGGGAGAGCTGCCGCAGCCACCACCACAGTGCGAGTTCTCCTACATCCCGGGGAGAGCTGCCACAGCTGCCCTTCCTCACCTGCCTCCATCACCTTCTGCTCAACAACGCTTCTCAGAGAAATCTTTCTGAAATTTCAGTGTGCTCATGACCTATACCTCCTATCTGCTTTGAGTGTTGTCCAGAGCAAGAAGGAATAGAAAATTTTAAATGATAATAATAATCCTTGTCACAGCCTATGAGGCATTCCACAGTTGGAACCTACCTCCTTTTCCAAGTTCCTAAGGCAGCTGCTTCGTTTAACTCTCAGCACCCAGACCTGGTCCTGGCTCTCAGCCAGGTGAAAGCCTGGCTCTCAGCTAGGTGGCACTGCCTGATGGGCCACCCACTGGCTGGAGATCTGGGTCCTGGTCAGGCCCACCCACTGGCTGGAGATCTGGGTCCTGGTCAGTCTCAGTGCCTGTCAGCCCTGTGCTGGCCACAGATTGTCTGTCACTCTCACACGTGTGTGGTACCTACAGTGTCAGCCTGTGGCCACTCAGACCTGCCTGTCTACACTGGCCACAATACCGGTCCGGGCACAAAGGGTTGTGATGCTGGTGCTCCGCTGACAGACTTACACAGGATTTAAATCATCTGCCACTAGATCTGTTCGTCCCATAAGCCCAGTTATTTCTAATGTGTAACTTTGTGGGACACAAGGGTTTTCAGCTGCGTGGGCTCCACTACTTCTGTGCCCCTGCTGTCTTCACAGAAGATATCAGAGTGTCTGACGATGGCCCCTACCCGTGCACGAGATGATTGGAGGGGTAAACAAAGAAAGCAAGTGGAAACATGCTAAAACTTTGGCAAAACCTAGACAAATTTAGGCAAAAACTCGGCAAAAGCAGAATGTTGGTTGCCAGGGACCTGAGTGACAGGCAACAAAGGTGGTGCTGTTCAATGGATACAAAGTTTTATTATTTATTTGTTCTTTCATTTATTTATCGTTATTATTATTATGATTTCTGAGAGAGAGAGAGCAGGGAAGTGGAGGGAGGGGCAGAGGCAGAGGGAGAGAGAGTGCATCTTAAGCAGGCTCCACGCCCAGCACAGAGCCTGATGTGCAGCTCGAACGTAGGATCCTGAGAGCCTGACCTCAGGCAAAATCAAGAGTTGACGCTTAACCCACTGAGCCACCCGTGTGCCCCAAGATGGGTATCAACTTTTAGAGGAAAGAGCTCTAGAGACTTAATGTACAATAATGTGCGTGTCATTAATACCATTTTCCAGTTCACTTAAACATTTGTTTAGAGCATGGATCTCATATGTTACGCATGTTTTTACCATGATTAAATAAGAGAGGGGCGCCTGGGTGGCTCAGTTGGGTAAGTGTCTGCCTTTGGCTCAGATCATGAGCTCGGGGTCCCGGGATCAATTAAGCTCCCCATTCAGCCCGGAGTCTGCTTCTCCTTCCCCCCCTCTCTGCTGCTCACGCTCTCTCTCTTTCTCTCTCAAATAAATAAATAAAATCTTAAAAAAAAAATCACCTACTTCCATTAGGTCTGTTGTGGTATTAATGTGTCACTGCTGCCCCTGAAATAAGCTTCTTGTATAACAAGATACTATATTTGGGGACTATGTTTTAGTTAATAATGATCTTTAATATAAAAAATTTACTTATTGGGGTGCCTGGGTGGCTCAGTGGGTTAAAGCCTCTGCCTTCGGCTCGGGTCGTGGTCCCAGGGTCCTGGGATCGAGCCCCACGTGGGGCTCTCTGCTCGGCGGGGAGCCTGCTTCCTCCTCTCTCTGCCTGTCTCTCTGCCTACTTGTGATCTCTCTCTGTCAAATGGATAAATGGAGTCTTTTAAAAAAATTTACTTATTGATGTTTCCTTTTTGGCCATTTAATAAAATGGTCAGCAGTTTAATAAAAGCAGAATTAGAATTAAAATATATAAGCTAGTAAATAATTGCCCTTAACTTAAGAACAAGCAGTGAATTAGGATTCAGATGACTTATTCTATCTCATACTGCGTTATAAATCTGCTTTTCATGTGATACAAACCTCCTTGGTGTCAGATTCTTCTGGTATTTAAAAAGGGATTATATGACCCCTGAGCAATTTATGGTTCTCTAATTTGGTTGTCCGAGTTATCAAGTTATCAGTATCTCTTACCAAACACATAATAAGTAGACAAAAAGATAGATTAATTGACAGATACTCTTCAATTACACCCTAAAATATCAAAACGTCTCCTTATCTTATCACCTCCTTCTGAAACTACTTATCCTTTCTTTAACGGAATTGGTATTTGAGATTATAGTTTTTATAAATGAGTCTATTAAAACTAGAGAATGATTTTAGATGAGAACATGTAGCGGGGAACACCACTGAGCAAATGGATCTAAGAAGAACAGAGAGAAAAATGATCAAAACATGAGCTATTTCACGGGGACATTCACTACCGAGTCTCCATCACGTCAAGTCCCGACACCGGGGCCTCTGCAGGCCCCTGCTACCACCTGCATACGATGGAGGCACGGTTTGGAGGCACGGTTCCTCCCAAGCACCTGCCCTGCCCATTGCACAACAACCACTTCTGTGTAGAGTTTCCTGCCTGTGAGGCTGGAGGAAAGTTGAAGGGTACTGGGGAGTTCTCCTTGTCGGTGGGTAGTAGATGGCTACAGGGACCATCTCACCATGTCCACAATCACACACCCTAACTCCGGGGCCACGAGGTGCTCCAAGGGGCTCCTTCCCCCACCCCACAGTCCGTGTGAGGGCAACCCCCGGACTGGGCAGCCCGCGGTCGGCTTGGCGACGCTGCAAGACTGGTTAATTCCACGGAGTGTACCTCGCAGAATAACATGCCAAGAAGAGAAACGGGACTACCATGCAAACGCGATCTCACCCACACTGAACGCGGAGGGAATGAAAAAGTAAATACACGTATGAACGCTTTGTTGGCATTATGCGTCCTAACCGACGGGAATTAGCAGGTGCACATAAGTTTCAAAACTTCGCCTCCCTGACCGACCTCGAACTTCTGGAGAGTTCGATGATAAGGAGCTTTGACTTGTTTCAACACCTGAGCTTGGGATCTGCCAGAGGGCTGAGGCTGTGTCTTTTCCTTCTCCGAACAGCCCCCGCCCCACACAGTCAACAGGTTCATAACTATCTGTCGCTTTTCAATTTGATTTGATTTAAATTTCCTTTATGAGGCGTGCCTGGGTACCTCAGTGGTTAAGCATCTACCTTTGGTTCAGATCCCAGGGTCCTGGGATCCGGCCCGGCATCAGGTTCCTAGCTAGGCGGGGAGCCTGCTTCTCTCTGTCCCTCTGCCTGCCTCTCTGCCTGTTTGTGCTCGCTCTGTCTGTCAAATAAATAAAATCTTAAAAAGAATTATATAAAATAAAAAAAAAATACATTTCCTTTATGAAATACTGCATTCCACGTTGTCAAAGGAATAGTCATGGATATTTCCGAGGCAAGTAGACAAATATCTCTAAAGCCCCCTCTTTTACATTTAGAAACCTACGATCTTATCAGAGTTCTCTAGGGGCACCTAAACCTCTGCCACTCTCTGCAAATCTCAAAATATCCAATAAACAGAGAAAATTATTGAGGAAATTGTTTTGAGGAAGAACACGCGGGCCAGCTGATTGAATTACTTTCTTTTAGATTGATCTGTCTATAAGAATGCCACCAAAGAGATTACATCGGCTTTATGTGCAAAGCACCGTCACCTTCCACACGGGTCTGGAGACTTCGGCTGTCAACCGAAATGGTCAGTAACGTGGAAAGTGCTTCCTTCTAGCCTCTAGTGGCCAGGAAAAGGTCTAGTTTGGTGTCAGTTTTAGCAAATTATTAGATGACTTTATGATTTGTGAATTAGTACCAGTGCAATTCGACATTACCACGAAAATTGGCTTAATGGAATGGTTTCTGATACTGGCTTTGGGATCTAATTTGGAACCATTACAGTTGTGAAATCCACTTTTACTAGTGAGTCAGCAGTGTTTGTCACGTGTACTTAAAAGGAGATAATTAAGGACCAGGCAGCCTCTTGATTGTGTGCCGTGCTTCCAAAATTTTATTCTGACGAACAACTGTTATTTTAGCGCCCTCATTTGTGGCCTACGAAGTAATTGCTTCATTTCATCCGTGGTGGTTCTGAGTCAGAAGGGACTAGACGATGCTGATTTGATTAATCGTGGTGTACTTACACAGCGAGATAAACGGCACCATTCACTTTGAACTTCTGATATTTGATTTGTGCGTATGGGTGTTTATCTGGAGGGCACAGCTCTGTATCAGACCAACCCTAATGATTTAATACTGAGTGGTAAGGCAGGAGGGTTTGAAATGATACAAAGAAGGGTTGTCACAAAAATAAAAGGAGGACGTTTTTATTTTGAAATTCTTGAAGTTCACATTGTTTTGGTAAAAATAAAATAAAGAAAAACATCTCAACTTTCAAATATTTAAAGATTTGGAAAAAAAAACCTCTCAAAATATTCAAGAACATCTGAGCAACTATTTTTCTTGTTCTCTGTTAAATATATCTTGACATTTGACTACTCAAAATTTCTGGACATTAATCTTTTTTCTGGAATAAGCACAAAGACTTAGCTCAGGATATATGTCAAATAATTTCAATATATTTCCATGTTCTGCCCATATATGCATTAGAGAATCTTATTATGCCTGATTTTTTCATATTCCAAGTTATATCATGACATATGTGTATAACTAAATGCGTGTAACTGAAATATTAACCCTGTCATCATTTATATTTTATTAAAACACCAACTTATTCACCAACTTAATTGCTTTTGGATATTAGAGCATAATTCACTGCTAATTTGCATGGATCATTTACTAAGGTAATTTTACATCAAGTATGGAATGAAATCAGTGAATAATATAAAAAGATTATTCTAAGACATATAAAATCTTTTTTAAAAATGACGATTTAAACAATCTCTCCCTATGCTCCTAATTGGCATCCATCCATTACAGATTTTTTGAAGCCGTTTCCCTACCGAGGATCCTTGCAATTTATAGCTCAGCTGCTATTTTTAAATAATGAACACACTCACAAGTCCGTAGAAAACCCGAAGCCTGGTTTTTTAAAAGCGCAAGCAGATAGATACTGCTCTTGCTTGTTGTCATGTTAGGAAGGATATTGTCAGTGCTCCTGCACGTACCCTCAAATATCTTACCAAAAAGAAGCAATGAAAACATTCTATATCTCCAAAAGCTAGATTTGGAGAGTCTTTTAACATGTATTACATTTGGAGGGGAATAAAAATGGTGATTTGTTATAAAAATGTTGATCATGCAAACGTTCTGGTGTGTCTGCGCTTCTATGAGCCCAGAAAACGAGCTGGGAATCAAAGGGATACAAGAAGCCTAATTGTCCTCCCAGAATCCGCATTTTTAAAGAACATCTTCCTTATCAAGGAACTCCTGCCCTACTTTTCTTATAAATGCCTACAAGCAATACATTTTCTCAACTGTACGTTCAATGCGAAATCATAAACACGTACAGCCCTCAGGAGGAATGTGTTTAGAGCATAAAACAAGACTCCAGGATACCTAACCCTAAGGAGTTATATTTAACCCCGTTTTTAAAGACCCTGAGCAGAGGAGGGGGCTACTGGGGAGTCAAGGCATGGACAGGTCTGGAGCTGCAGGGAGCTACAGTCTAGATAGAACCTAAAGACAGAGGGAGGCAAAAAGGGGAGATACGGAATGGGGGCCGGGCAGGGTAATGGTGTCTTTTCCTCTATCTGTAGCCTCAGGAGGTGAACTCTGGGGAGTCTGCATACCTGGCATTAATCACAAGGAATATAGTAATGGGGGGCAGGGACCAGAAGGTCTCAAAGGTGGAGTATGGACAAGGAGAGGGACTCTGTAATGGAGTAGATACGGGAGGATATCATTACGGGTTGTGTTCATTTATTTGTGTCTGTCCCTACGTTATTACAAAGTGATTTCAGGCAGCTGGTGTTTGCATATGCTACCCTAATTAGAGAAGCGGTAATAAGAGAAAGAAGCCCTTTCAGATGTATTTTGACCTGAAAGTCGAAGTAGGACAAGATAGCAAATGTCAGCTGAAGAAATAGAGGAAGATTCATCACCTTCTGTGGAACAGATGGTCACCTCCCCCTTCTCGTGCCTTCTGCCCCTGTTCCTAACTGATCCTGATGTCATTTCTTGCTGGTCCCAGATTGAGTCTCCAAGTCTTTTTCTAGAGAGTGTGTCAGGCCAGTGATTCCCCTTCAGTTTCCCCAGGAGTCAGCTGGAACGCTCCTCCGTTACCACATGGTCAGGTTCTGATGCTGCAGGTCTGGACAGGGCCAGGGAATTTGCATTTTAGAGAAGTTCCCTGGAGAAGTGTACGTTCTACTTGGGTTGGAGGTGGCAAGGAACCTCACTCTGAGAACCATCCTTTAAGACACTTCTCTCCTGTTGACTGGAGCAAGTACGGGAGATAAAGCCTTCCTGCACAGAGGATTTTATGGCTCGCAGAGCATCTCAAATCCTTCTTTGTTCAGAAGAGCAGGACACCAGGAGGAGGTCTCCCTTGGGTTAAGGACAGTGCAGGGATTGGCAAGGTCTCCGGGGCTCAGAGCTCCCGTGGGACCTTAGCAGTGCCCTGCAGGTGCCGGCCACCAGGGGGCACTACTGGCTGAACTATTGCAGGAGCAAGACTCTTCCTTCATCCAACAAACACTCAGCATCTACTATTCTCTAAGCAAAACTCAAACTGAAATCCTGCCTTCAAGGAGTTCGTATTCTTTTCTTTTTCTTTTTCTTTTTTTTTAAATTTATTTTCAGCATAACAGTATTCATTGTTTTTGCACCACACCCAGTGCTCCATGCAATCTGTGCCCTCTCTAATATCCTCCACCTCGTACCCCGACCTCCCACCCCCCGCCCCTTCAAAACCCCCAGATTGTTTGTCAGAGTCCATAGTCTCTCATGGTTCACCTCCCCTTCCAATTTCCCCCAACTCCCTTCTCCTCTCCATCTCCCCTTGTCCTCCATGCTATTTGTTATGCTCCACACACAAGTGAGACCATGATAATTGACTCTCTCTGCTTGACTTATTTCACTCAGCATCATCACTTCCAGTCCCGCCCATGTTGCTACAGAAGTTGGGTATTCGTCCTTTCTGAAGGAGCTCATATTCTATAAGGGAAGACAAGTTTCAAAAATTAAATAACAAAGTGTAAAGCACAAGCAAACACATAGGTACTTACGTGTGTGTGTGTACACACACACACATCTGTGTTTATATAAATGTGTGTAGATGTATCTATATCAATATCTATAGCTGTATATAATCTTTATAACTATATCTTTTAAATAAAGATTTTATTCATTTATTTGACAGACAGAGGCAGAGCTAGAGAGGGAACATAATAGGGGGAGTGGGAGAGGGAGAAGCAGGTTCCCAGCTGAGCAGGAAGCCCGATGAGGGGCTCGATCCCAGGACCCTGGGGTCACGACGTGAACTGAAGGCAGACACCCAACCATCTGAGTCACCCAGGCACCCTGCAATCTATTTTGATGGCATCATGTCTGTCCCTCCCCCAACTGCTCAGAGCTTGTACTGAACTCTACATGGACATTAGCACAGAAGTCTACATCAGGAAACATTGTAAGATCCTCCTGTAGAAGTTAGTTCTTCTAATTTTTCTTCTAAGAGTTTTCCTCGTAGTTAGCATCCCACTGGTGGTATCATCTATGACCTCAACCAGTGTCCTTTTCAGGATTATCATTCACTTAATGCTTCTTTTCTTTTGTCCCCCAACGTGGCTGGTTTTCAGTTGATGTGCACATTGAAATAAACCCATTTGCTTTTCTGCTCTGTCTCTGAAAGAGTCAGACCCGAATGTGCGGGAGCACCCCTTCGTCCCCCGCTCCATGCCTGGATTCGTCTTATCTTCGCCTGTTTCCCCTTTTCCTTAACTCCTCCAATGTACGATGTGAATTTTTGTTTTTAACTTGTTTTGCAGTGTTTTATACGTACCTCCCAAATCCCTTTTTGACTTAAGTTTTATGTGAATAAATGAAGACTCCTTTACAAATTGGCCCTGTACCCCCATATTATGCTGATCAGAACGGTACCTAGAAATCCTCCTGCTAAAATTTCAGTCTAATTAGCAGAAATCAAGATGTTATTCTTTTTAATCTTAGCACTGGTCAAATTGATTTGTACAGAAGTCTCCAGCTATGTGTTCCATAGTTCAAAAGGAAAGTGAGAATTTGAAATCCATTCAGAACTGAAGATTAATGAAGCTAATGCGGAAAACACTGGCCTTCTGACAGCTTCGGAGGGAGAGGAAAGATTAATACTGATCGGAATACACAAAAGACACATACATATGTGTTGAAGCTTCCGCAGGCCCTGTGGGCAGTGCTCGGCGGCCCGCAGTAGGTACCCCAGAGGGGCAGCAAGTGTAGGGAGCAGACAGCATGTTCTCCTGCTGTGTCATGGTCGCGTCCCGGGGACAGGACAGACACGCCAACAATCCGCGGTGGTACAACATCTGAGGACCATTCGCTCCACTAAAGCTCAGATGCTGGGGGAAGGCATAGAAATGCCTTTCTAATGGGGGGAATCGGTAGGAATTTATAGGGAAGGTGACATTTGGCCCAAATCTCAATGGATAAGAGACCAAAAAAATTAAGGTTGGAGGGGGAGGGCAGGCTGGGCGATCAAAGCTTTTCGAGGTTATGCTAGGGGGGGCGCATTCGTGCTCAGGGTCTAACAGGGGATGGACGGGGAACATTTTGAGTCGTGGAGTGGCCCGAGTCAGTGTGTACTTAGGAGACAGCCAGAGCTCGGGCATCGCGGCTGACGCGGGCGGGAACACGAGCGCACAGTAAGAACGAGGGGAAGAGGCCGCGCCGCTTTAATTCGGGCTCAGCCTCTTCTTAGGTTTGCAGCAAATGACTCAACCGCACAGATCCCCAGGTTTGTTTTTATGCGCAACGGTAATAATCCCTGCGTGGAGGAATTGGTGACTACGTTGTGACGAAGCATAGAAACGGGGGCGACACTTGCATCCTTTACTCTGGGTTCACTATTGCGTCCATCATCAGCCGCGGTCCTCACGGCGTCACTTTCAGAGAGCAGATCCGTTAAGATGCTGTTGCTCTCAGGAGCGAGTCAACAGTCAGTCCGAAATCTAGGAAAACTGCCAAAATACTTACATTGCACGTATCTGGTGTTTGCTAGCAATAGGTAAGGCAAGTCCCGTTTTGTCCCCAAGGGACACAGAAGACATCTAAGGCGCAGGCCAGCTGCACGCTCTGGGGACAAACCGGGGAGGCGCAGGACACGGGAGGGGCGGCTGGCGGGCCGGAGGGGCGTGGGTCACGCCGGGGCCGGAGCAGTGGACGGTGATTCGTGGCTGTCACAGGGCCCTGGGGACCCTTCGGTTTTGCGGGATGAATTTGAATTTGATATTTTCTCCTCTCCAAGGAGACAAGGATTGGGAAAAAGGAGCATTCATTCCGAGCTTCGGGCTGTCACCCAGATCGGCCCCGTCCTGACTGCGGAGATGAGGAGTCGGGGGAGGAGCGGGACGCCAGGGCGCGCGAACCGAGGGCGCAGGTTCTCACCGGCCGGGATTGCATAAACGCTGTAATTACCGAAGGCCAGTGGGCATTACACGGCCTGTTGAGCCGCCTTCTGGCTATTTTTATCCTGTTCACATCTGGGTCAGATCAGGGTTGTGGCAGCTTTGACTGTGGGCGAGGAAGGACAGCACGAGGGACCCGCGAATCTGCCCAGCCGAGGCGTTTTCGCAGAGAAAAGGGATCCCAGAGGACTTCGCGGAAGGGGAAAGTGCCCGATGCCGTCGTCGTGATCCCGGACTCGATGCCGCTGAGGCCGCGTCCGCTCTCCCTTCAGCTGCGGCCAGCGGGGCTCGGCGCCCAGTGCCCTCCGCGGCCGAGCGCTCGGGAGACCTTCGGGATGGCGGCGTCTGCGTCCCCGCACTTCAGCTCTCGGGGCCTCGGGGGCCGCGGGGGGCTGCTGTGTTTCTGCTTGGGGGTGGCCTGTTCCAGCGCCCACAGGAGCCAAGTGCAGAGACGCAGAGTCTTGGGAAGGGGAAGTCGGTGACGAGGCGCGGCCCCGCTGGCCTCCCCCCCCAGCAGCGACAAAGAGCCTCGTCGCCTGTGCCCAGCGTTACGGATGCCGGCTCGCCCCTGCGCGGGTCTGGGCAGAGCCCGAAGCAACGCGGCCCGAGTCCCCGGGCGTTCTTCGTGCGCAGCGAGAGCGGCCGCGGGCGGAGAGGGACACGCGGGCCGCGGCAGCACCTGCGGGGGTCGCGGCGGCACCTGCCGGGGTCGCGGGGACCTGCCGGGGTCGCGGGGGCACCTGCCGGGGTCGCGGGGGCACCTGCCGGGGTCGCGGGGGGCACCTGCCGGGGTCGCGGCGGCACCTGCCGGGGTCGCGGGGGCACCTGCGGGGGTCGCGGGGGCACCTGCGGGGGTCGCGGCGGCACCTGCCGGGGTCGCGGGCAGGGGTGGCCCCGGGCAGCCAAACGCAGCTGATTTGAAAACAGGAAGTAGCCGACCCTGAAACAGGCATTATTTACCCCCAAATGTACCAAGTCATGTCATAATTGGCGCATAGTAGGTTTTTTTTTTCAAAAGAGAATTGTGTTTTGTTTTGTTTTTCAAGATTTTATTTATTTATTTCAGAGAGAGAGAGAGAGCGCGTGCGCACAAGAAGGGAGGGAGAGAGGGAGAAGCAGGTTCCCCCTGAGCAGGGAGCCCCATGGGGGTCTCCTGCCCAAGCCCCGGGTCAGGACCAGGGCTGGAGGCGCAGCCACCCACGTGTCCCAGTACGTTTTTTCAAAATGATTGGGAGAGAACCTCCCAAGTTCCTAAGAATACAATATCCTCGTGGCCCAGTGTCCCCATAGACACACACATACGTGCACTCCCCCGTGAACAAGCCGGGGGAAAGGTTTGTTCACCTCCCGCGACAACAGGACACTCACGTGGCAATCTGAAAACAATCATTTTCCTCCTGAGAAATATGTTTTATACTAAAAAATGATTGTTTGTTTGTTTGGTTTGTTTTGTTTTCCGTTGTTACAGAGCTGGTAAATATGGCCTGGTTAAGAAAATGTAAAGAAAAATGGAATTACGCCAGGTTTTGTAGCAGATGCGGAAGGGCAGGGATCACAGCCACAGGGACAGGAAGTCATGGTTTTGTGAAGATCAGTCAGTCACAACAGGGGAAAAACCCACAAAAACACATTCCAAATGCGATTCCTGTCTTCCTCCGTGATGGCTGTTCTCTGTGTTAAGAGCCTCTCAATGATTCCAGGCATTTCCTTGTTAGGAAGGAAAAGAAGGAAGGTCGCCCGGGTGGCTCAGTGGGTTAAAGCCTCTGCCTTGGGCTCAGGTCATGATCTCAGGATCCTGGGATCGAGCCCCGCATCCTCTCTGCTCAGCAGGGAGCCTGCTTCCCCCTCTCTCTCTGCCTGCCTCTCTGCCCGCTTGTGATCTGTCTGTCAAATAAATAAATAAATAAAAGGAACGGAAAGAAGGAATACGTAGACAGATGTAGTGGGGAACCCTGTCCGAGGGGCCTCGTGCTGATACGGCGCATGCAGTGGCTCCAGGAAGCTTTGGATGTCCAAGTAGAGACAGATGTGGTAGGTCGCGGGGCGGATGAGAGAAAGAACAGAGGAATAACCAAAGAGTAACAAGCTGTTTGGGCACCGAGTTCACCAAGAAAGGGCAATGGCACTGCATGTAAAATAAAAAAAGTAAAGAGGTCGTAAGTTAAATTCAGAGCAGACTTTTGAAAGGCTTCTTTCCTAAGCTTATTTTTTTAAAGGACAATTTTATGACGTGCCTACAAAAAAGGCCTTGGGGAAGTACATCTTTTTTGACCCATAAATTCTACTTCTAGGAGGAGTTGATCCTAAGGAATTAAAAGCACTGATTCAAATCCTTTTAATGTGTTTTATTATAAAATGTATTAAGATAGCAGAAATAATATCAAAGAGCTACACTGGGGCATTGGTCCATAAGTAAAGGAATATTCCTTCAGTGGGGGAGTACATAAAATCGAGAAAGTATGTGTATGAATGCAGTGATAATAAATGCTCTCTTAGAAAGAAAAAGGAAGTTTTCAAATACTAAGTAAATTGGCACACGCTTTGTCTACACCTGTATAGGAAAACACTTAGAACAATAGATGAATTGTAGTAACTAATTTTAATTATTCATTCATTTATTTATTTTTCCTTTGGAGAAGATTTGACTTATTTATTTATTTATTTATTTATTTAATGATGTCATGTTAGTCACCCTACAGGATGTCATTAGTTTCTGATGCGGCGTTCCATGATTCATTGTTCGTGTAGAACACCCAGTGCTCCCTGCAGTCCGTGTCCGCCTTAATGTCCACCACCAGGCTCGCCCATTCCCCCAGTCACCTCCCCTCTGAAACCTCAGTTTGTTTCCTGGAGTCCACAGTCTCTTATGGTTCATAATCTTTTAATTTTTTAAGAAATTTTGTTTGTTTGTTTATTTGTTTACCGACTATTTACTTATTACCTGTGGCAGAAACAATAGTTCAGGATATCACTACAAGCTGAATCTCTCTAGAATATGCTGTTGTATCAGTGAATGCTTCTTTTTTTAACTAATTATTTTTTTTAACATGTAATATTTTATTTGCCCCAGGAGTACAGGTCTGTGAATCATCAGGCTTACACACTTCACAGCACTCACCATAGCACATACCTTCTCAAACGTCCAACACCCAACCACCTTCTGCGTACCCCCAACCCCACAGCAACCCTCACTTTGTTTCATGAGATTAAGAGTCTCTTATGGTTTGTCTCCCTTCCAATCCCATCTTGTTTCATTTTTCCCTTCCCTATCCCCCAAACCCCCCCACATTGCCTCTCAAATTCCTCATATCAGGGAGATCATAATTGTCTTTCTCTAATTGACTTATCTTGCTCAGCATAAAACCCTCTAGTTCCATCCATGTTGTTGCAAATGGCAAGATTTCATTTCTATTGATGGCTGCATAGTATTCCACTGTGTATATATACCACATCTTCCTTATCCATTCATCTGTTGATGAACATCTAGGTTCTTTCCATAGTTTTGTTATTGTGGACATTGCTGCTATAAACACTGGGGAGCATGTGCCCCTGCAGATCACTACATTTGTATCTTTAAGGTAAATACCGAGTAGTGCAATTGCTGGGTCAGAGCGTAGCTCTATTTTCAACATTTTGAGGAACCTCCATGCTGTTTTCCAGAGTGGCTGCACCAGCTTGCATTCCCACCAACAGTGTAGGAGGGTTCCCCTTTCTCCGCATCCTCGCCAGCATCTATCATTTCCTGACTTGTTAATTTTAGCCATTCTGACTGGTGTGAGGTGATATCTCATTGTGGTTTTGATTTGTATTTCCCTGATGCCGAGTGATATGGAGCCCTTCTTCATATGTCTGTTGGCCATCTGGATGTCTTCTTCACAGAAATGTCTATTCATGCCTTCTGCCCATTTCTTGATTGGATTATTTGTTCTTTGGGTGCAGAGTTTGGTAGGTTCTTTATAGATTTTGGATACTAGCCCTTTATCTGATGTGTCGTTTGCAAATATCTTCTCCCATTCTATCTCTTGTCTTTTGGTTTTGTTAACTGTTTCCTTTGCTATGCAAAAACTTTTGATCTTGATGAAGTCCCAATAGTTCATTTTTGCCCTTGCTTCCTTTGCCTTTGACAATATCTCTAGGAAGAAGGTGCTGCGGCTGAGGTCAAAGAGGTTGCTGCCTGTGTTCTCCTCAAGGATTTTGATAGATTCCTGTCTCACATAGAGATCCTTCATCCATTTTGAGTCTATTTTTGTGTGTGGTGTAAGGAAATGGTCCAGTTTCATTCTTCTGCATGTGGCTGTCCTGTGTTCCCAACACCATTTGTTGAAGAGACTGTCTTTTTTCCATTGGACATTCTTTCCTGCTTCGTTGAAGATTAGTTGACCATAGAGTTGAGGGTCCATTTCTGGGCTCTCTATTCTGTTCCATTGATCTATGTGTCTGTTTTTGTGCCAGTACCATGCTGTCTTGATGATGACAGCTTTGTAATAGAGTTTGAAGTCCGGAATTGTGATGCCACCAACTTTGGCTTTCTTTTTCAACATTCCTCTGGCTATTCAGGGTCTTTTCTGGTTCTATATAAATTTTAGGATTATTTCTTCCATTTCTTTGAAAAAAAATTGATGGTATTTGATAGATATTGCATTAAATGCATAGATTGCTTTAGGTAGTATAGATATTTTCACAATATTTATTCTTCCAATCCATGAGCATGGAACATTTTTCAATTTCTTTGTGTCTTCCTCAATTTCTTTCATGAACACTTTATAGTTTTCTGAGTACAGATTCTTTATCTCTTTGGTTAGGTTTATTCCTGGGTATCTTATGGATTTGGGTGCCACTGTAAATGGGATCAACTCTAATTTCTTTTTCTTCTGTCTTTTTGCTGGTGTATAGAAATGCAACTGATTTCTGTGCATTGATTTTAAATCCTGACACTTAACTGAATTCCTGTCTGAGTTCTAGCAGTTTTTAAAAAAAAAAATATTTTTATTTATTTATTTGACAGAGAATGAGATCACAAGTAGGCAGAGAGGCAAGCAGAGAGAATGGGAAGCAGGCTCTCTGCTGAAGAGAGAGTCTGACTCGGGGCTTGATCCAGGACCCTGAGATCATGACTGGAGCTGAAGGCAGAAGCTTAAATCACTGAGCTACCCAGGTGCCCCTGTGTTCTAGCAGTTTTGGAGTAGAGGTTTTTGAGTTTTCCACATAGAGTACTGTATCATCTGCAAAGAATGAGAGTTTGATTTCTTCTTTGCCAATTATGATACCTTTTGTTTTTATTGTTGTCTGATTGCTGAGGTTAGGGTTTCTAGTACTCTGTTGAATAGCAGTGGTGATAGTAGACATCCCTGCTGTGTTCCTGACCTTAGGGAAATGCTCTCAGTTTTTCCCCATTGAGAATGATATTTGCTGTGGATTTTTCATACATGACTTTGATGATACTGAGGTATGTACCTCTATCCCTACACTGTGAAGAGTTTTGATGAGGAAGGGATGCTGCGCTTTGTCAAATGCTTTTCCAGCATCTATTGAGGGTATCATATGGTTCTTGTTCTTTCTTTTATTATTGTATTATATCACATGGATTGATTTGTGGATGTTGAACCAACCTTGCAGCCCTGGAACAAATCCCACTTGGTCGTGGTGAATAATCTTTTTAATGTACTGTTGGATCCTATTGGCTAGTATTTTGGTGAGAATTTTTGCATCTGTGTTCATCAAGGATATTTGTCTGTAATTCTCCTTTTTGGTGGGATCTTTGTCTGGTTTTGGGATCAAGGTAAGGCTGGATTCATAAAATGAGTTTGGAAGTTTTCCTTCCATTTCTATTTTTTGGAACAGTTTCAGGAGAATAGGTATTAATTCTTCTTTAAATCTTTGGTAGAATTCTTCTGGTAAGCCATCTGGTCTTGGATTCTTGTTTGTTGGGAGATTTTTGATGACTGCTTCAATCTCCTTACTGGTTATGGGTCTGTTTGGGTTTTCTATGTCTTCCTGGTTCAGTTTTGGTAGTTTATGTGTCTCTAGGAATGCATCCATTTCTTCCAGATTGTCAAATTTGCTGGCGTATAGTTGCTCATAATATGTTTTTATAATTGTATTTCTTTAGTGTTGGTTGTGATCTCTCCTCTTTCATTCATGATTTTATTTATTTGGGTCCTTTATCTTTTCTTTTTGCTAAGTCTGGCCAGGGGTTTGTCAATCTTATTAATTCTTTCAAAGAAACCCAGCTCCTAATTTTGTTGATCTGTTCTACTGTTCTTTTGGTTTCTATTTCGTTGATTTTTGCTCTGATCATTATGATTTCTCTTCTCCTACAAGGTTTAGGCTTTCTTTGCTGTTCTTTTCCCAGCTCCTTTAGGTGTAGGGTTAGGTTGTGTACTTGAGACCATTCTTGTTGCTTAAGAAAGGCTTGTATCCTTATATACTTTCCTCTCAGGACCACCTTTGCTGTTTCCCACAGTTTTGAACAGTTGTGCTTTCATTTTCATTTGTTTCCATGAATTTTTTCAATTCTTCTTTAATTTCCTGGTTGACCCATTTATTCTTTAGGAGGATGCTCTTTAGTCTCCATGTATTTGGGTTCTTTCCAAACTTCCTCTTGTTATTGAGGTCTAGCTTCAGAGCATCATGGTCTGAAAATATGCAGGGAATGATCCCTATCTTTTGGTACCAGTAGAGACCTGATTTGTGACCAAGGATGTGTTCTATTCTGGAGAATGTTCCATGTGAACTAGAGAAGAATGTGTATTCTGTTGTTTTGGGATGGAATGTTCTGAATATATCTGTGATGTTTATGCTCCAGTGTGTCATTTAAGGCCTTTATTTCCTTATTGATCTTTTGCTTGGATGATCTCTCTATTTCAGTGATAAGGGTGTTAAAGTCCCCAACCGTTATTGTATTATTGTTGATATGTTTGTTTGATTTTGATATTAATTGATTTATATAGTTGGCTGCTCCCATGTTAGGGGAATAGATATTTAAAATTCTTAGATCTTCTTGTTGGACAGACCCTTTAAGGGTAATATAGTGTCCTTCCTCATTTCTTACTATAGTCTTTGTCTTAAAATCTAATTGATCTGATATAAGGATTGCCACCCCAGCTTTTTTTTTTTTTTTTTTGATGTCCATTTGCATGATAAATTGTTTTCTACTCCCTCACTTTCTCTTTTTTTTTTAAAGATTTTTTTTTTAAAGATTTATTTATTTATTTGACCAAGAGAGATTACAAGTAGGCAGGGAGGCAGGCAGAGAGAGAGAGGAGGAAGCAGGTTCCCTGCTGAGCAGAGAGCCTGATGCGGAACTCAATCATGAGATCATGACGTGAGCTGAAGACAGCGGCTTAACCCACTGAGCCACCCAGGCACCCCAAACCACCCCCTCACTTTCAATCTGGAGGTGTCTATGGGTCTAAAATGAGTTTCTTGTAGACAGCATATTGATGGGTTTTGTTTTTTTATCTATTCTGATCCTTTGTGTATTTTGATTGTGGCATTGAGCCCATTTACATTCAGGGTAACTATCAAAAGATATGAATTTAGTGCTATTGTATTGCTTGTAAGGTGACTGTTACTGTATATGGTCTCTGTTCCTTTCTGGTCTACTATTTTTAGGATCTCTCTTTGGTTAAAGGACCCCTTTCAATATTTCCTGTAGTACTGTTTCCTGTTTGCAAATTCTTTTAATTTTTGTTTGTCCTGGAAGCTTTTAATCTCTCCTTCTATTTTCAATGATAGCCTAGCTGGATATAGTATTCTTGGCTGCATATTTTTCTCATTTAGTGCTCTGAATATATCATGCCAGTTCTTTCTGGCCTGCCAGGTCTCTGTGGATAAGTCTGCTGCCTATCAGATATTTCTACCATTGTATGTTACAGACTTCTTGTTCTGAGCTGCTTTCAGGATTTTCTCTTAGTCACTAAGACTTGTAAGTTTTATTATCAGATGACGAGGTGTGGACCTATTTTTATTGATTTTGGGGGAGATTCTCTGTGTCCCCTGGATTTTGATGCTTGTTTCCTTTGCCATATTAGGGAAATTCTGTATTATAATTTGTCCAATGTACCTTCTGCCCTGTCTCTCTTTCTTCTCCTTCTGGAATCCCAATTATTTTAACATTGTTGCGTCTTATGGTAGCTCTTATCTCTCGAATTCTTCCCTCGTGGTCCAGTAGTTGTCTTTCTTTTGCTCAGCTTCTTTAGTCTCTCTTTCTCTCTTGGCTCGTCTCTGCCGCCGGCTTCCCGCCTCCATCCCTGCGGGCTCCGCGACCCTCACACCCCCGGTCCTTCTGTGACCCCCGGGGACTGAGGCCGCGCTGTCCCCGCGCTCCAACCCAGGTCAGCCTCTGGCGCGACTCCCCGGTAGGAGCAGAGGAACAGGTGCGGGTTCCGCGCTCCGGGGCTCCTGCGCTCGCCGGGAGCCGCCCCTCCCCCCGCCGGGAGCCGCCCTCCCCCGCGGTGTCTCTTCCCGGGTCCGGATTCGCTCCTCCGCCTCCAGAACGCGGTCGGTGTTCTGCTCCCGGAGTCGCTGCTCTCCTCCAGCTCCCGCGGGGCTCGCGGGCGTCGGAATGGTGTGACGACCGAGTAGCGATCTCCTGCGATCGGATGCGATCCGTATTTTTAAAGTGAATGATTTCTAAATACAAGAGGCAATAGATACTCGTATCCCATTCGGCACCGCTTTCTTGGGATCCTATTTCAGTTCTTCTCAGGACGACCGTGGCCACAGACCAGGACGTGGCTGCGGCGCAGCGTGACTGACCTACAGGGTGGAGCCGCAGAAGATCCAAATCAAGTGAGAATAGTTGCCTCCAAGGGCGGAGAGTCTCCCTGCCGTGTCTGCGGATATTTAAAAGTTCATGGGAGAACGACAAGAGCAGACATATGTGTTCATTGATTCTTAATCAGTTTAACTCCGTAGTTATTGATAAGGAGCCATGTGTGGTTGATGAGTGGCTCCCACGCTGCTGAGCCACACGACTGTGGAGACAAACGCCCTTCCCGGTACGAGCGCAGCCGTGTTGTGTAGCTGCGGTGTCCGGAGGCCGGCCCAGAAGCCCAGAAGCCCCTTGGCCTCCCGCGCCGCTACCCTCCCGCCGCACCTAACAGGCCTGCGAAACGCTCCAGGAGCCAAGCAGGCGCTCGGTGGACGGAGTGGACTGCGTAGATTCCTACACTCGTCTGCTGCACGTGCGGATCCACATGCGGTGTGCGTGAGGACGGGCACCTGCCGACGTGCAGTGCGGGAGCGCTCCGCCGTGCGGGGAACGAGGGCCTGCCGCTTGCGACACTAGGAAATTCTCCTCGGCATTCCTTCCACGGTCAGCCTAGAAACAGACTCCCAATCCCAACGATGCTTCTTGAGTTAAACGGCTTAAATGAGGTATTGAATCCTACCAGCAAGAAGGTCAGCTAATGGGGAAGAGGGATGGAGGTCGGTAACCCTTGCTCGGTGCCGGGGCACAGCAGCATGACCTGCCTGACTGAACAAGGAGGCTGGCTTGACGTTTTTCTGGCAGCAAGTCCTCTGAGGTCACCCTGACTCACCTGTCACCTGAGCTCTTCTACCTTTTCAAGAAGCAGCTGGAATTTGGCTCAGTGGGCAAAGGGGTTGTAAATTGGGATATGGTTTGTCTTTGACCTATTCCCAGAGTCCCACAGACTTGCACTGATGTGTGTTCTCAAAAATCTAAAAGTCCGTCAACTCACTAGTCAGCATTCATTAGGCAGATATACCTGTCAAGGACTGTATGCTAAGTCCAGAGCCATACTCCGTGTCTAGAGGCTTAGTTCCTCATCTGTAAAATGGGAGAAATGCTACCTATTCCACGTCAAACACACACATCACAATCCTGGGCGGATAAATGGCTCTGTCTCCCATAAGACCATGAAATGATGAACCTGAAAACATTGTCTTGAGCCCAATAAGCCAGACACAGGAAGGGAAATACTGTTGATCTCACTTTTATGTGAAATAGAGAAACTCCAAACTCTGAAACAGATCGAATGGTGGTCATCATGGCCTGGGGGAGGGGAACCTGGGGAGAGGTTGGTCAAAGGGTCTAACCTTGTAATGATAGAATGAATAATTTCTGAAGACCAGTACACAACATAAGGACTGTAGTTAACAAGACAATATGATTTACTTCAAAGTTGCTAGGAGAGTAGATTTTAAATGTTCTCACCCCAAGGGAATGTAACTGTCCAAGGGAATAGATGGGTTAATTTGCTTGGAATGATTAACCAACAGCAACAAAATGCCAAGTCGGTCCTGTGAAAAAGAATGCGTTTAGTATCTCTACGGTCCATGTTTCCTAAAGCCTGTGTGATTTTATGTTAGATTAATATTCATGAGAATACTTTTTAAGCAAAATTATAGGCAAAGCTTAGGACAAGCCCTACCATTGCTAAGACTGTGCCAGAAATGTGTGATACATAAACTTGCTTTACGTACCAGTAAGGTGATTATGCATCTTTTCTAGAGTGGCCGGAAGGAGCAAACTCACACATACCAGTCCCAATCACGGGACCGTGTACAGCTCAAGACTCATCTTACCCCATGATGAAGGGGAAAACAGTTTTGACAATGTCCTAAAAAACACATATGCTAAAAATATCAAAGAGAAAATGATCAGTGATCTGGAAATCAAAGCGATTTTTCCTTTTTCTACTGTTGTTCTTGCTGGTCTTCACGCGTTGACTGTGCATGTGTTTATTATGGAAATCTGTAGGCAACGTCTTTTTTAATTATTAGAAAATGATACTGATACTCGTCCATGTCTAGCACAAGTGTTAACTGTTTTGAAAGTCCAAGTAATATAGGAGACAAAGAATGTTTTTCCTGTTGGCAAAACCCAGAACCTGTCTTCACAGATAGTTGTAAAACAACCCACCAGGATATTGCACAGAGCAGAGGATTAGAAAAAGGTACTGGTGGTTTCATTTTCCAGGTCACTGACTTCGATCCAGACTGGTCTGCTGCCACAGAGACCTGTAATTCAGATAGGACCTTGCACCGCCGTGGACCAGGTCCCCCTGCCCTGAAGGGCGTGACCCTGGGTAGGGTGAGGCCACTCTCCACTCTAGGAGGGAGACGGTGCCCGGCAGTGATGCTGCTTTCCTGCGTCGGCCTCCTCCCCGTCTGGAGGGTGGACACGGGGCCCAGAGGACTTCCCACTGAGGAATGGTGTCTGAGCCTGCTGCCTCTTGACTGTCTTATCCTATTACTCGTCTGTCTGAGTCCATTCCTGGACTTCATTTCGAGCAATTCCCTGACATTTAGTCCTTAAGCGTTAGAGGACAGGATTTGTCACTTTCTCTCCCAAATGATCCTCTTTTCTTGACCTTTGGGTTAATTCCTAATGCTTGGCTTGCTGAGGTTGTGGACATGTTCGTGACCCTCTCTCAAATCCCTGTGGTCTGTCCTGGGCCCCTTTGCTCCATCTATAATAGACTCAATTGTCCTCCTCCTGCTCCTTCTTTGACATAGATGGATGTTCTCACGGTCTTAAGTGAGCCCAGAGTTACCGCTTTGGGTCCCACGGTTATTCTAGGAGGAGTACAAGGAGATGCCAGATCTGTCCCATTCGACATTCCTACTTGGCAGAGACATGTCTGTGTGCAGAAAGGTAGGACTGGCCGTCTCTCAATGACCTTAACTTCTGACCGTTAAGGTGCGGAGCTGTTTTAGTTGCTCATGTCATGAGCAAAAAATAAAAGCATAAAAACCATTTAATATGGATTTATTGAGACTCTCCTGTATGCACAGGACTGCAAGGATGAGGGAAATTAGTAAAATGCTTGTGATACCCTCAACAGGCTCCCAGTTCAGTCAGGGAAGCAGACATCTGCACAGCCACCGAGAATACGAGACAGATTCTTACCTTTTCCACGAGAAGAACATGAGCAAGTTCTGATGGAGTGTGAGGGCGAGCGTGGTCGGTCAGACCTCAGATAATAAGGGCAAGAGTTTTAGAGGGAAAATCTTTTCGGAAAGCTTTGAAATGTCAGAAGAGTGTAAACAGGCAAAAGTCAGCTACAGGGTTCCAGATGGGGGAGGGCAGGAGGTGTGCGCGTGGAAGCACGGTCACACGGGACAGCCAGGGAGCAGCCATGGTCCCGTGTGGGCTACAGAGGACTCAGGAAAGAACTTATAGGAGATAAGGCAGGTGATGGTTGGAGTCTCGTCAGGAAGGACATTGAATCCCATGCTAAGAAAGTTGACGTCTTTCTCAGACTGACTTAGGGTCATGAAAGCATTTTTATAAAAGGGTGTGACGGGATTGAATGTGGGCATCAGCACAGACTGTCACTGTTCTTCCCAGCGGTCCTTGTTATCTACTTAGCTGACGAGTCTCAACTCAGATATCACCCAATGTAGGAGTGGCTTCCCCCCAGGAAGAGTGGAAAGCCCCTCTCGGGGGTGCAGATGGCAATCTGCAACCCCCATTTGGTGACATGCGTCCTGTGTCAGCACTGCTGATGCACGCTGGGCACCGAAGCTGGCTTCAGCTCTGTCTGCAGGGCCCGGGATGCGGTTAGGCACATGCAGGTCATTTGTAAAGTTGATTTGAATTGTGTTTAGGGTCGTTGATGTCCTAGTTGCTCAGAGTGGATGAGAGCATAGGGAGGGAATGAGACCTATTCAACAGCACGAGTGAAGGTTTCAGTTTCGCCAGGGCACAGGCAGCGCCTGGTTAGAACAGAGGCGTGTAGCGGACATCACCAGGTTGCAAGGCCGCGGCTTAGCGTCTGAATAATTTTGCACTCAGGTCCAGAAGGTGTCTGTGAGATGAGGATATGTTGCACGCTCTGATCCCTCCCTTAGATACACGGCTGTCATGACTGCTTTGGTGTGGCCAGAATTCTACGTCTGGGAGCTTGTCACTTACAGAAACCCATGGGGCATGCATGGTGTGTCTGTGTCTAAGCAGCTGCCAAAGGGCTTAATGACCACCAAAGGCTGAGCTGGGGGTGGGTGCTGAGGACATCTCGGGAGCAGGTGAACGGTGACTGCTCTGTATGTCCTAAGGGGTTATTAAGTTGAGGAGACACTAGATTTCCTGTCCAGGTTGGAAAGACATGGAGCTCTGGGAGAGTCCATCCAGGTCTGATGCCCGGAGTTGTGTTCATCTGCGTGCAGAGACGTTGGTCTTGGGGCACAAAGAGAGCCACTGCTATTTTCCTGGCACTGATTCTCCTCTCCTTCTTTGCTTTCCTCCAGTGCCATGAAGGAACATGTTTTATCCAACAAGGACAACACCTACACCCGACACATCGCAGCCTGGCGGTGGGGCAGGAAGGGTTGCATAGACTAATGCACGCTTTGTGAAGGTTGCTATTCTATTTAGGCATCCGGTGTGTGCTGAGCGTCTGTTATATGCCCAGCACTTTGATAGGTTTCAGAAAGATAATACAAGGTTCCTGTGGGGGTAATACAAGCTTCCTGTGTTACTGGCAAGACAGCCATTTAGTAAAGAATCACACAAATCATCAGGACATCACTGAAATGTCTGCACGAGAGGTGCCAGGAGAAGACATTATCAAGGAGGAACAACCTCAACTTCACAGTCAAGTCAGGCTTCCATGACAATGTGAACCGTAATCCGAAACCTACAGGAGGACCAGGAATGACTAGGCCAGTGGGTGGTTGGGTGTTCCAGATCAGGGCAAGAGAACAGTATGTGCAAAGATCTTGAGGAAGGAAGGAGCAGATGGGGCTTTCCAGGGGGGGACTGAACCACAGACAAGCACATCCCAGTGTAGAAACCAAGGGGAAGGTATGGAGCCTAGAAAGAGGAGCCAGAGATCTGACAGGACAGAACACTCAAGAGACTCGAAATCATTTTTGTAAACAGCATAGAATATCCAAGGGGAGCACAGACACAAGAGTGTGTGAGCTTTGCAAGACGGAGGAGATTGGGGGCACCGGGGGCTCAGTTGTTAAGCATCTGCCTTTAGCTGAGGCCATGATCCCAGAGTCCTGGGATCGGGCCCCACATTGGGCTCCCTGCCTGGCACTTCTCCCACTCCTCCTGCTTGTGGTTCCTGCTCTATCTCTCTCTGTCAAATAAATAAATAAAAACCTTACGAGAGAGAGAGAGAGAAAGAGAGAGGAGAAGGTTATCAGTGTTTACACCGGAGAGAATCTTCACGTGTGCATTGAGCAAAGAGTGAAGCCAGAGAGAGGAACTCTGTCCTGGAGAGAGCAGGCCTATGTGACAGCTCGTCAGGAACGCCACCGCTAGTGGAAGAAACGTCAAACAGAATGAACTGATTGTGACGAAAGAAAGATTGTTCTCATGGGGAGGTCGTCTTCTGTGGCATGATTTTAAAGAGGCTATGGATGGGTGGTTTTTTTGTTTGTTTGTTTGTTTGTTTCTCCCAAAGGGTAGATGTGTGGGTGTAAAACTTTTGGGATCAATTTCTAGAAATCTTTATAAATACATACATCGTTGGGTCCATTATCCAAGGAACGAGACAGAGACAAAGTGAAAGTTATATAAAGCTTTATTCTATGCCAAGCATTAGAAGTCGGACTGACCGGCCAGGGCCGCCTCCGAAGAGAGCGACGCCCCTTGGTCTCACAGGCTCGTTTTTATAGGGCACAACTGCAGACCTCTATGTATATGGCTTTGGCTAATTGCATGTCTTTTTACCTGTCTGGCCTTATTTTAGGTGTGTGTTTTAGCAACGGTTACCCGGAACCGGTATCACTAACTGCTGAGGCATTTATTAAACATCAGAACGGCTACGTACGCAACATGGGGTCCCTCTGGCTCAGCAGGCCCAGGCAGGCCCTAGGGGTTTAACAGGTTTTAACGTGGCATCGGCCCCAACAATATAACTATTGTGTTACGCGTGTTTCTGTGTATACGTATATTTATGTGTGCACACACACACGCACAGACTTCTGCCTCTCCTCTTTCCATGAACTCCCATTTGAAGAACTACCTTTAACGTCCATTGTTTCTTTCATCAAAGTCTAAAATAAAGCTTAGAATAGCAGTCTGAACTCAATATATATTCACAAGACAATGGTGTTTCCTAGTAACACAAATAACACTCAATCAGAAACATGACATTTCAGGAACCCTTTTTGTATCAGATTCTCCCATTTACTTTTCATAAAACAGAGATAAATGGAACACCACCCTCTGAATCATGTTGGTTACTGTCCATGAGAGCACAGGAAAATGTAAGGACTTCTCTGGGTGTAATGACTTTCTCTGGGTGACAAGCAATCAGCTCTTCCAAGTGAAGAGCTTTATGAAATTCTTCAGGCTCCTTAGGGAGGGTGGGTGATTTACAGTCTGTGTTGATGGTATTAGTGCTTTCTGACTTCTTAGTCATCACAGTTAAAGACGTTTAACTACAGAGAAACGCCCAGCAATTTATATGATGGTTTTCTAAAGACATAAGAAATCTGGCTTAATGTCAAAGAAGTGCTCAGACAGAGCTCTCTCAAGAACTTTAGCATTTCCAAATGCGTTTTGGAAAATTATCTCGATAAATTGACTCCATGTTTTTCAAGTTACATAAGTAAAATGAATGAGTCACAGACACAAGGCTGTAATATTTGAGAAGAACAGCGTCTCCAACCCCTCATTTTATACTGGGGAAGTGTGGGGCTGAGGGAGGTTAGGTGGGAGCGGAAGTTGTGGATGGATTATAAATGAAACCCTGAAATTTATAGTAAAGCTATTTGGAGAAAGTGGAACAGTCTGGTCAGTTCTATTTTGGCTCAAAGAAGGTCGTCTTTGCTTTAAGTACCCTGTGGGTCCTACATCTATTTTTACTGCTGGCAGGAGCAAAACCTTGTTGAATCTTTGAAAGAAATTAGTTTGCCAGTGGATTAGATTGCCTAATTTGGCAATCTTGGGGGGAAGAGTGAGAACTATCAATTCCTTTAGCCATGTCTAAAGGGACCACTCAGTATTCTCACTGTGAAGTTTTATGGGTTTTTTGACCTAGTTTGAGATGTTCCAGAAATGAAATGCATCTAACATTCCCTCAGAAAGACTCTTTCCTGACAGATCACGTTGAGGTGTCCTTAATTTTTTTAAGTCCAAATATATTTGAATCCCCTGATTTCTCCAGATTACTTTCCTGTGTTTTCACATGTTTAGTATTTTTTAAAAAGTAAGAGTACGTTAGATACCCTCAGCTAATAAGCAAAGGCATGTGTTGATATATGTCATTATTAAATCCTTTCTGAAAACTGTTTCTGCTTTGTATCTTCTGCTCACTGTGTATGTCAATTTGAAAAACAAATCCAGCAGACTTTGAAGACCTAGAGCTAAGAACTAAGGAAGACTTTTAAGAAACAAAAGCCAATGATGATGCATGCTAAGTCACTGATTATTTTACAGTGTTAAACTGAGATTAGAGGGATGACATTGTGTACTGAATTTCTTCTCTTTCTGGACTGCTTTAGAATGAAACATTTAGTATATATATTCAAAGGGTTGTTTTTCCATTGTGGTCGTAACAAGTTGACACAAACATGGTGGCTTAAACCAACACAAATTTATTATCTTATGGCTGTATGGGTTATAAATCTCCCAGAGGCTCTGCTGGAATAAAATCAAGGGGTCAGGAGGGCTGTGTTCCTTCTCAAGGCTCCAGGGGAGAGGCATGTCTGCCTTTTCCTTTTGCAGCTTTGTAAGGTCACTCACATTCTTTCGCTCATGGATTCTTCATCTGCAGGGTCCACCGCCATGGTTACAGCTCGCATGCACCCCCGACCTCCTGGGTAGGTTCCTTCTTCTCCGTGACTCTCTTCTTCTGTTTCCCTCTTCCGTTGGTAGACATGTTGGCGATGGCGTTGGGCTCCCCCACAATCCAGGATAATCTCTCCTTTGTCTGTAACTTTATCCCATCTTTGAAGTCCCCTTTTTCCACATAAGGTGATGTAGTCACAGGCTCTAGAGATTAAGATGTGGGCACCTTTGGGTGCCTTTCTGATGCCACAGAGTTTGGCATCAATTGAATTCTTTACTTCTAAATTATTTGCTTCTCAATCTTCTCTAACCCATCCAAGTTGTTGGTAAATCTATTGTAACATCCACTGGCTTATCTGTTAGTCAACTTCCTTTAAATTCGTGTGCAATGAAGGAACAATTGACTTTATAATGTAAGTTTACTGTTAAGTGGCAGCTTTAAGATTAGCACAGGCCTGTGGAAGAGAACCAAAAATCTCACAATTCCCAAAAATATGTGTGGTATAGAACAACCACCAACTCAACACCCCAAAGAAAGAGGATGTGAGTATTTGTTACTTTCCACGGACAGATTCAGAAACCCATGCATATTAATCCATTCTGGAGTGTAACTCATTTGTATGGCTCTAACCATGGGCAATGAATTATATAATTATTAAAAATCCTCACATTTGATTCTGTGTAAAATGAATCTATACAGAAAGAAGGTATTTTTTTTGAAGCTATTTACATGACCTTGATACACATCATCTAATTATCTATCTGCTCAGTATTTTTGCAAATCGCCTTATATCTATCCAAGCAAGGGTCAGCAGACTGTGGTCCATCAGCCAAATCTCACCTATACAGTTTTTACACTGTTCAATGTCTGAAAAGCCATCAACAAAGAGTAACAATTATCTTTCTCTGACTGACTTAATTTCACTTAGCATAATACTTTCTCATTCCATCCATGTCACTGTAATAGCAAGATTTTATTCTCCTTTATGGCTCAGTAATATTCCATCACACACACACACACACACACACATCTTCTTTCTCTGCTCATCAGTTGACAGATTGTTGGGGTTCTTCCCTGTAGCCAGTAGTTTGTCTGAGTAGATAATGCTGCTATAATATAAACTTTGGGGTGATTTCACTCATGTGTGTGATATGAAATAAAAAACAGATGAGCAAAGGGGAAGGAAGAGAGAGTGTTGGAGGGCAAACCAAGAAACAGACTCTTAACTGCAAAGAACAAACTGATGGAACCAGAGGGGAGACAGGTGGGGGACCGGGGTCGCAGGCGCTGGGGATGAAGGCGTGCCCCTGCCGTGATGAGCACTGGGTGATACACGGAAGTGCTGAATCACTATATTGTACACCCAAAACTAACATCGCACCATATGTTAGCTAACTAGAATTTAAAATATAAACTTGAAGAGAGAGAAAAGAAAGAGTAACATTACGTTTCTCAGGAAAATAGCATGAAAAGCGAGTGTCTGTCAGTGGACTATTGCTGGAACCTAACCTTCCCCGCTCTGTGGCTGCCTCTGAACTCCAGCAGCAGCGCTGACAGCTGCAGCAGAAACCGTGCGACGAGTAAACCATAAAATATGTGTGCCTGGCCCTTTGCAGATGAAGGGTGTCGGTTAACACAGAGCTGGCATTGGGGGTGCGGGTTTGGTATGTGGAACACGTGGGAAGCGAAGAAGGGGTTTATTTCCGTGCATTGCTCACGTTGACACACCACTGAAATGCAATCAGACCCAGGTTCTGAGATCAGAACCATTCAAAAAGAACTTAATGAAGAAAAATAAATACTGTAAGATCCATAACAAATAAACACGGAATTCAGTTATGAAACTTTCAGTAAGTATATGTAGGTAAGCTGGATAGATTCTGGGTTCCTGAATCCAGATGTTAGTTATTTTCTGGTCCTTGCCAGTATTAGACAAAGAGGTAACCTATTTCCAAGAGAATCTGTAGCATCAACTCCCCAAGGGAAACAGGTGAGAGGGGGTGGGAGCCTTCAAACAAAATATCAAAATAATGAAATGTTTCCTGGAAGCAGCTATATCCGACTTCAACAGTCAGAGCTACATAAACCCAAGCAAATCGGCAGATCTGAGTTGTGCATTTCCTCTAACAGATGATTATTTCAAACAGTGACATAGACACTGTTGGAATTGGTTACAGTCAAGGTTTGCTTTTAACTGTAAATGCATACTGCACATTTTCAAACCTGAGAGTTTAAATTGAACACCCCGACATCAGAAAGCTTGCCTCTATATTTCACTTGATGCTGGTTTTCCTCCAGGTAACGGAGTAGGGAGGGAAACAGTCCCCACACCACCCGTGCCTGGTAAGTCTGGCGCACAGAATACAGTTTCCCGCTGACCAAGAAGCTCCAAGGTCCAGGGGGCAGCCCACAAAGGGCAGCGCCGGTTTCAGTAACAAGCAATTGCTTAAACCTTTTCTGATCACCCGCACTAATCATGCAAGTCATTTTGAAAACAGATTTGGCAAAATAATTACACAATGCAGAGCCATTGATGACATTTAAAATGTGCATCAGGGACATTTATACATGTATCAAAGTCATTTTTCTTAACCCTTTGCTGGGGATACGTCCGGGTCCAGTTTACAGACTGGCAGGTGGAGGTTCAAAGAGCTCCGGCAAGGCAGCCGCACACAGCCGCCTCCCTGAGCACCTGACTCCCGGGATCCCTCTGCCATCGGCCCAAACTGACGCTGCCGCGGAGTTCACAGGGGGAACTTCTATCACCTGGGACGACTTTCACTTCCTAATGATGCAGGTTTTCAGCAGGAAGTAAATTTCTCACTTTTTTCCTGACAACTAAAGCACACGCTGTCAAGGAGGATGAGGAGCTTAAACAGCTTAGCCAGAGATGGATTGTGTCTGATTTTGGAAGATTGAATTGTGTTTAATATACTGCTTTCCCCAAACATAATTTTATTTCATTTCAAATCTCTCTGACAGTGCTTGTCACCACTTCCCTATGTGCCGCACTTCTTCCCGCGGGTAGGAGAGGCCTGTGCTGTGAACTGTGGGATGGGCCCCTAGAAATACGGGATGCTGTCCAATGTGATAAACAGCGGATCTGAGGGCACTAACGGTGAAACCGAATCATGAAGCGTCCAAAGAGTGAAAAGCACGGTGTTACCATTTGCCCGTTTCTTGTCTTTTTTATAATTCGTTATGATTGAGGTCCTGATGAAAAGGAGCAAGTGATCCAAAGAATATCTTCTCATGGATCCATCATTAATAAGGAAGAATACACGTGTCAAGTGTTGGCGAAAGCCTTCCCTCCATCAAGGGTAAACCCAGCACCGATGGGTGGACACACATGAAACTGGGTCTTTTCAAAGTTCGGTGCAGCTCCACAATGATCTCAAATAACGAGCATCAGTAGTCAGTTGTTAACATGGGTTTGCTATAGGACATTTGCTCGGTTGGTTTACAAGGGAGATTTTTTCTGGTTCTGTCTTCCAGGTTGACTGGCATGAACCTCCCTTCTCCCGTTATAAGTAGCAAGAATTGGTTACGACTCCATTTTACATCTGATAGTAACCATCGGCGCAAGGGATTTAATGCACAGTTTCAAGGTAAGAATGCCCCATTTTCTATATTTAAAAAAAGAAGATATTTTGGTCTTTTTACCCTCAAACTTTAAGATTCTCTTGTTAGAGATAGAGCAAGAGATAGAAGCTTAAAAATACCCCCTAGCTCTTTTATGCACAATTAACTGGAAATTCTGCAGATACTCCGAACAATTGCTCAGTAAAAGCTTTATTACTTTGACAGTATATCATGTGTTTTCTTGTTTTGCTTTAATTATTACTGAGTTTTTATCAATAAGTTTTTTTTATTGTTAAGCTGCAACATACATGGTTTAATACAACAAAAAACACTTAATCAAGTGAAAAAAAATAAACTGAACAATAAACAAATAAACACTCAAAACAAAATATTTTCCATTGGAAACATGTTAAGATGAATACAGGGTTTCATTATCATCTTACTGCAATTTTCTTATTCATTCATTTTAACTCATATACAGCTAACCAGAAAATATCCGTAGCTGGCTGGCTGTTTTCTTGACCCACTCATTAAAACTGGTACAGCATATAGGTCACAGGAACATGCATAAGTGTATCATCCTACTGCTTCCAGATGGAAAATATATCCACAGTACATAAATCCGGCTACCTGCTTTAATAATTTACAGGTAAGTGAATATCAAAAGAAAAACATGAGTTTTTTTTGGAGCTGAGAGAAATGGAGTCTGTAGTCACTGACATGCAGGTCTGATTTTGAAACTTCCTCTTTGTATCAAATTTTTAGTGTTTATACCTGGATAGTATTGTGTCATTGCACGTATGTTTTGTTGGGATTTTTTTTTTTTAGGATTATTTACTTATTTTAGAAAGAGAGAGAGAGAGGGAGAAAGAGAGAGACCAGGGCAGGGAGGAGGAGATGCAATGCTGAAGCAGACTCCCCGCGGAGAGCAGAATCCCCCGTGGAGGACTTGGGGCTCCTTTCTAGGACCCTGAGATCATGACCTGATCCGAAATCAAGATTCGGACCCTTAACTGGCTGAGCCACTCAGGTGCCCCACACATATGTTTTTAAAAATTAATAATCCTTATCAATACCATAAAAAGTATTCAATTTATTAGGAGATCCACTGAAAACAGTCCACTTTGCATTTGCAAGGAACAATAGTATTACTGTGTCAGAAAGCAAGATGTGCTCCCAGGAAACCTCTCATCTTCCCCCAAATCATGACTGTGAGAATGTCGAGAGTTCAACGTTTAGAGCACATTCCTTAAGCACTCACTGTGTGCACGCCAGGACCCCGAAATGAGGAAATTATAATAACCCCCATGTCCAGAATCTCATTGGTCAGAAAAACAGTTTGCAAACAACCCCCATGAAAGGCAGGATGGAAACCAAAGTCATGTCAGCCACTTTGGGAGATTTTAGTAATGTTCTAGCAAATGGTCTGAATGTGTCCTTCTAAAGCACAATTTAAATCCCATAATGCCTTCAATGTATCTTTTTGGGCAAGAAGTAGAAAACTAAGAGTAATTTGCAGGAAATTAAATACAGATGGTGCTGAGGGGCACACGTGGAGGTGAGCAGACTTTGTTTGCACCTGCTCCCTGGGGCTCGCCCACCTTCACAGAGTGGGCCTGACTTTAGAACGCAGGGCCAATTTTGTTTCGCCAAAATGCATCTGGTGCATCATCAGGAGCACTGCCCATCTCACATTATCTGCAGATGTGCCAGAAAGTTCCTTATTTTATCCACTTGGACTGCAAATAGACTGCCTTCCAAGTTTTACAGGAGTCATACCAATTGGTTTCTTGTCCTGGAATCTAGACAAAGCTGAGCTCCTTTTTCAGACCTGCTTCTATTTGCCTTTATCTTTTAAGACCATATACTGTATCTGCAGTCCTAACGGGGTGCCTGTGACATACGTGATATGTACATACGATGTGGACGAACACATGGTGGGGGAGGGGAGGTCACACAGGGACACGGTAGGTGGGCTGTGAAGTACTCCGTGAGGTCTTGTAGGGAAATCCCCCTGAGCTGGGTCTGTATCAATCCCCATTCACTGATACATCTATCTCCAATATAGAACAGTCATAAATTAATATTCCGAAGGCAAAGTGACTGACCAGTAGGTAGGCAGGTAGATCAAGAGAGAGTCCTTTCTAAACGGTGGTTGATCTTCAGAGGTCCTGATATTGATGAATATATTGGCATTGAACTGCAGAAAAAAATTCTAGGTGTCAGTCCTCCAACCTGATCAGTGAATTTGGCGTCTGTGCCAGTGACTGGAAGAGAGGAAAAAAAAAACTTGAAGACAGTCCAAATTGGCGGATAGAAGTAACATTCTGGTTGACAGAAAATTCGAATAGTTTAGACATATTAGCCATTGAGAAATATATATATATATATAAAATATAATTATTCACATATATGCGTGTGTGTGAGTGCGTTGGGTTCCCTCTCACTGTCCCCCATCAGCCTCCCCCTTGACCATCTCTGCATGACTTTGCAACCAGGAGCGTTCATGGTTTTCATGCCGCAGGCCAATGAGAACCTTCCCGACACACAGGGAGAAACGGATTTTTCACTGACGTCTTCCCTTCATTCCCTATTGACATCTGTACTGTACTTTTGTTGCAACAAAACAAAACAAGGTTGTGGTTACCCACACAAACGAAAAACAGGAAAGCATGGTAGAAGAGCAGTCCAGAAAACCAACGAGAAAAACAACCATCGTTACAGTGAAAATTCCCATGGTGTTTGCCAGATGCTATTTGACTATCCCTGTATTCTGTCGAAGAATCTGAATCTTAGCTCAGTCAGTGGAGGAGGGGTCACCTTCTGAGAAACACATGTGTCTGGGCTTGCTGCCTTTGAAACAATTGCAGTCGCATTTATCACTTGTGGTCATGGTTAAGGATCTATAAAGACTCCATCAGTGTTCCTTGGAGTAAGAATATGATTCCAGACTAGGTGGGATCCCTGTAAAACCCCATGGGGTTCTAAGCTGCTGACAGAGTCTTCCAGTGGTAGCTTCTGATGACAGAGTGCTTTTTTGTTCAAGGGTACCACGCCTATGAAGAATATTATAACTTCTAAAAACAAAGAATATCTTCTTTTTAACGTGGTGCTCTTCTCGGTCAAATAATCAACCACCACTATAAAATGTGTTTTCGACTTTCATGTCTAAGTCCTTTTATTCTTTGAATTTCACGCTGTGTTCTTTGGCTTTTATCTCTTCAATCATGCCGTCAAATTATGCCAAAAGTAGTAGTGTGCTTGACTGACAAGTAAGCCGGCTCTGTGGCCGCTCTTCCCAAAATATATTCACTATCAAAATAGCATCGTGAACAAAGGAGTGGCAAATGCAATAAAAGTCACTGGATTTATTTGCAATACCTTGTGTGTATGTGTATATATATATATACATATATATATATATATATATAGGTTCTTGTGGAAATGACAGATTTATGTAGGACACATTATATCTTTAAATCAGCTGAAAATTGAGCCCATTCTTTATATGTTGCCGCCATCATTAATTATAATTAAATAAGTGCCTTGTTAGCACCATCAGTCATGTAGACATTTTTGATGTCCACAAGATAGATTTTTTTAAAGATATATTAATACTGAAGCACATATGCATCTTCGCTATTAAGTAGCAATGTGTGTTGAGCTGCAGTCTTACATATGTCTACCTGACTGTGTATAAAAATACAATTTTTACAAAATGCAATTCCTATTGATTTCTGAAACTGATAAGTCATTTTAAGTGTTTGTAATAAAACTGCAGTTTATATAGAGAGCACCTGTCTCATAAATCAAAGGAAAACCTGACAATGGATTTTTAAATGTTGGATTGACACAAATAATTAGCTTTCTCTTTAAGTGATACTTCTATATAATGACTAATTTTAGTTTTTAGTTAAATGGAGACTTTATATAAAATAAGGCTTTCGTGTTGTTAAAATGTATCTTGGAAAATTGGGAGCTTCATCTTTTCAGATTAATTCAGATTTGGATGACATGTACGCTCGCCCATTCCCCAGTGCTCCCTGAGACACGATCGCAGAAGCTCTACCTAAGAGATGATAGACATGGTCCATCCTAGCACTGGTGTGTATGTCTGTCTCTCCCTTTAGAACAGAAGCTCCGCAAATAGTAGTAAAGGCCGTAATCTAGAACCCAAAAGGTTCTCAGTTAATATATGCTGAAGAAAAAAAGGAAACCAAATGAGCTGCTCCTACTCCCCCCAGACCCCAAGGACAGCTGGTGGGCAGAAGTAGTGAGATGCCCTGTAGGCGACGCTCTCACTCACTTGCATGACATGGACGGGCGCTGCTCTTCTGAGGGGACTTTTCGGATAGGTAGGGACACATCAAGTTTAAATCAAAACAAGTTAGCAACCTCTAATCTTATCACCTCTAAAAAATTCTGAAAACTTCTAAACCTCTAACAGAGAAGCTGCTTTTAATAAATATAACTTCCCTCAAATCAGATACACAACCACTTTCCCTAAACATGTAAGTTAGCTTCTCTTGGAACCAAAGATTCTTGCAAAGTGCCAATGCTGGTCCTTTAAAAATTCAAAAAAGATGCCAGTCTCTGTGTTCTAGGCTGCTGAATCTTGGCCTGCTCTCTTTTGTCAAGTACTTTCTGCCTCGTGTCCCTTGCTGTCTTACTCTACAAAGTCAGAATAACATTGACCTCAGAGAATCCTTGCAGATAGCTAAGAAAATCACCAGAGTAACAAGGGCTCTCCAGGCCACACCGGAGTGTGAGAGCATTTGTTACCCGTCTGTAGTCCTTCTTCGTGCCTGGTACGTGCCCAGCCCAAATGAACTAACTCAGCTTCATATTGCAAGTTTTAAGAGATATTTTAAAATTTCAAAAATGGGCAGATGCTCTCGGCAGAACTGGTGCACCATTCTCTCGAAGACTGTTTCACGGTGAAGCTGAACCAAGGCATTCTCTAGAACCCAGTGTCTACACTCCACATCCGAGCTTGTTGGAAGTGAGTGCATCTGTGCAATGAACGGCTTATATGAAGACTGAACTCAGACACTTCATTCAGAGTTATCAACATGATGCCTCTGGAATTAACCAAAGTGTCCATCAGCAGTGGATCAGATCAGGAAAATATACATGTTCATACAAGGGAATACTAAAGAAAAATGAAAAAGGGCAAGCTGACTGTACACCCCTCAAGAGTGAATCTCATCAGCGTAACACTGAGTGAGAGGAACCAGACACAGAAGCACCACAATCAATGCACTGTCCGCGCAAATGTAATAATATAGGGACGCCTGGGGGGCTCAGTCAGTTCAGCATCTGACTCTTAGTTTTGGCTCAGGTCACGACCTCGGGGTTGTGAGATCAAGCCCCATGTTGGGTGCTGCACTCAGCGCAAAGTCAGCTTGAGATTGTCTCTCAAATAGATAAGTAAATCTTTTAAAAATAAATATAATAATACAATATAAATAATAATTCAGGACTATATATACATATACAATTTAGGAATCTAAAAACTAATTATTGAGTGCATGCTTGTTACTAAAAGAGTATCCTGCTGTGTGTGTGTGTGTGTGTGTGTATAATACTTAAACTTAAAAATTGTTTTTTTAAAAATGCTCAGAACAGCTCCTTTCCAAGAGGATGGCAAGTTCTTCAGAACTTTTTTTTTTTACAAATAAGATCAGGCAAAAATACCTAGAGAGCTCCTACTCACTGTCATGTTGCTAATTATTGTCCAAATTAGAAGCTACATCCCGCACACGAGGTCGGGGGGATTGCAAGGCTGGTACCCCACGCCACACAGCTTGTAGATGGCCACGTCAGGGCGTAAACAGAACTCTCCATTTTTTCTTTTCAACGTCATCCTTTCCAACCCTATTTTTGCAATTTTCTTGCTGCACGGCTTCTACTATTTCCAATCACAACATCTTTCTTTGGGGAGCAGTGATTTATTTTTGTAAAACAGAAATCCCAGTGAAGAAAGCAATACTTCAGGGCAGCTATAAGTGAGTAGCAACTTAATCTGCTTTCTCAGGTTGATCTGTTCCAAGCAGAAAACTGGCAGACCACTGGGGGAACAGGTGCCACAATGATGGGGAGGGGTTGGCAGAAATAATGAATCTGGAGCTTGAAGCCTTGGATAACTGACTGAGTAAATATATTCATGGGAAGTGAATGTGTGTGTGTGTCTGTGTGTGTGTAACTAAGGGACAACATGAAAGCAGAGGGTAGCTCCAGCAAAAAGCTAAAGAGGAGCGAGGCAACAGCTTCACAGCATAGCCCAGAGCGTCCTGGACTATCAGAAAGGCTCCCTGGGAACTGAGGGTGCTGCTTTGCAGAAAGGCGGTCCACCGTGTGAGTCCTGCCCCTGCCGAGCATGGCAGAGAGGGAACGGGGATTGGAGGTCGAATTCCCTGTTCTCAGTCCAGCGAGGAATGGGTAAATGGAGAGGAGTCACGCTAGATAGGAAGCGTTGCTAGAGCAAAGCCTGTTGCTGTTCTGTATATAGGGGGAAAGAACCATCATCACCTGTGCACAGAGGCGGAGATCAAAAAGAGAATACCTCTGAAGCATCTAACAGGGTGCCCAGAATGGGATCGCCTGCGTCTCATGAACTTGGGGAACATACCTGTGTTAATCTGCTGATGCGTCTTGCAGACTTAGCTTAAATCATCCAGTGAGGGCTTGTGCGGGATTGTATGACTTCCTCAGACTTCCTGCAACTTCTTGGCATGCTTTTCCCTTCCCAGCTGCTTCATTTCTTACGTCCCTGTTTACCCTTTCCCTTTATCCTACTCCCCTGCCCCGAGTACAGCGACCGTGCACTGGATGCCACCTCGATGTCGCAAGCACAGTGACCATGCGTTGGGTGCCACCTTGAGTCATTTGGAAATCCTTTCTCTCCATTTCCCTTACTGGGTGTCTGCTGTGTGGCCCACAGTGTGCCAGGAACATGGAATCCAACAGGACGAGTCCTGTTTCAGCCCAATGCCAGCACAGAGGTCAGGGGAGACCCGTAAACTGACAAGTCCCGTACAGTGTGGGTGACGTCATGCACAAAATGCCCTGGAATTAGAAAGCTGCACCTCAGCTGACTGGGCAGGGAGCGGAGGGCATTTGTGGGAGGTTTCCCGGAGGAGAGGCTGCCTGGACTGCGTTCGGTAGCCAGGAAAGAGGCAGGAGAGGATTCCAAGAACAAAGGGCGAGCAGACCTGGAGAAGCAGGACACGTACGGTGTGTTCAGGCTCCTGCACATAGTGATGGTTCAGTATTGAAGTGTGAAGGGAGTCGGACAGCAATGAGAAGGAAAGCTGGAGAGGGACCGCTGGCTCTGGGAAGGATTTTATGCTATCCGTGGAAACTTAGCTGCACCACGAGCAAACAATAAAGATCGCCAGAGTGTTTGAGAAGATGAAGATGGAGAACAGCGCACACAGTCTTATCAGCAGCACCACTGGTAGGTTCCCCTTCGTTAGCTGGCAGGGAGCACCCAGGGATTTCTCAGAAATGAGGGTCATGTACTGGAACGTTCTAAAACACTGATCGTGGGAACAAAGATTGTCCCCCGACCACCATATTTAAAGAAGGGGAAAATGTTGCTGAGGTATATAAATTGGCCCTAGAGGGATCAAATGCCCTTCCGTCAAAGGCTTACCCAAATCAAATTTGATGAACTAATATATTTGAGAAAGAGAGTGTCCACCAGAAGTGTGTGTATGTGTTTGTTTGGTGGGGAAAGTCTTGGAAACTTCTTCAAAGCCCAGTGACCCAGGAGTTAGACAAGATCGTGATGCAAAGCCCGGTGACGTGCATTCCCACGCTCCGCAACTGTGGTCTGTGAGCAGCCTGGCTCCGTCCCGGGGACGCAGGCATGGACGGGCTGAATCAGCACATTCACCCAATGGTCCTGCCATGCCGCCGTGTGCCACCGCCCCTCCAGTTACCGTCGTGGGCGATGAAGGGGAGGCCTCTTCTCCCAGGGAGTGGACATTCCAGAGAAGATGAGAGAATTGATCAAACACATTGAAAAAATAGCACGTGCCAAGTACAGCTGGAAAACTTCAGTCATGAAAGGCCCTTCTGAGGGAGGGGCACCTCCCTGAGATCTGAACGGCTTATGAAGGTCAAGAGGATCCATGAGCAAATCGCACAGAGAAAGCCACGGGGACGGGAGGGGCAGAAGAAGAACAGGGGGATGGGAGGTGACAAAGCACAGAGATGCGCTGGTGCAAAATCCCATAGGGACTTCCGAGGGTGTTGGTGGGGCTACGCCAGGTTTACGTATAAGGCAAGACTTCAGAATGTCTGATTTCCATTGTGAACACATTGAGATTTCCTGCAGAAAATGCACTTCCATATATTAATATTCTGTCCCTGTGATGAGTTGTGGCGTCCATTATAAATTAATAAGTGATCATGGTGGTTCTTCCTTCTTACCTCTAACCTTGGTTACCTGGCCACATCCTGCTACAGTACTAGAGAATTATGCTTTCTGGTCTACAACGCTGAGGGCACACCTGCGCCAAAGTGATTAGTTAAGCTGACCTTCCCAGAGGGGCTTTGTCCTGGCTTGAGTGAGAGGCACCTTTACTGCTCTCCTTTGTCCAAACTGCCATTTAGCCAAAAACTTTTACCTACTTAACAGTGTGGTCTTGCGCTAGATGTATAACAACAATCTCTTAGACATGCCCCATGTATCTTGTTAAAGGGGATACATAAAACAGGTACAATTTGATGTGTCTCTCCTTGTATTAAAGAATCCTCAATGTGGGGCGCCTGGGTGGCTCAGTGGGTTAAGCCTCTGTCTTCGGCTTGGGTCATGATCCCAGGATCCTGGGATCGAGCCCCGCATCGGGCTCTCTGTTCGGCAGGGAGTCTGCTTCCTTCTCTTTCTCTCTCTCTGCCTACTTGTGATCTCTGTCAAATAAATAAATAAAATCTTAAAAAAAAAAATCCTCAATGTAAAAACCCATTCCAAACCACTGTTTGATACGTACTAAGGACAGAACGAAGAGAATGGGCTTAAACTTCAGTAGTAATTATTTTGACTAGGCATTGAGGGTGATTTCTTACTAATGTTGAAATAAAGTAATGTATTTCCTAAGGAAAATATGCACTTTTATTCCTCAGAGATGTTCAATTAATACAGTTCTCACCTCGGGGAAGCCCTAATGGGGTAAATGAACTTTTGAGTTCATTCCAGACTTTTGATTTAAATCTATGCATTTTCATGCACCAATTTATTTTAAGGTTATGTTGGAAATATTAGCCCATGATAAATCCTAGTCCTCATATATAAAACCACTTAAAATAAAAACTCTTTTTCTAAACTTCAAAATGTGGTTTGCCCTGGAAAACTGGAAGCCAACGTCACTCACTGCATCACCCTGGTTTACAACAGACTAATAAATGGCAACAGCCGGTTGATGCTCAATTTTTTTTTTTTTTTTTTGTTTAAAGATTTTATGTATTTATTTGACAGACAGAAATCACAAGCCGGCAGAGAGGCAGGCAGAGAGAGAGGAAGAAGCAGACTCCCCGCCGAGCAGAGAGCCCGATGTGGGGCTCAATCTGGGGACCCTGAGATCATGACCTGAGCAGAAGGCAGAGGCTTAACCCACTGAGCCATCCAGGTGCCCCTGATGCTTGGTTCTTACACTTGGAGACTATAAAGGCTTACCAGGGTTATTATCCCCTTGGTGAATTGTCTTCTTACAGTTTCTGCTTAGGTGATGTCAAGACACATTGTTCTGGCTTTCCGTTGAACAAACCCCTCACCGCACTCATCCTTCAAGCCTTCCCTGTCTCGCTGGCAGTGTGGTCAGTCCGATTTGAGGACTGTGTTTAGGGCTTTGCCAAACGCACACACCACCTCTCGCAGGTAACAAACGCCCTGGAAGCTGAGACAGCACGGTCTACACTGCCCGCCGGGCGTCAGCGTTTGTTTACCTGGAGAGCGGAGCCTCCTAGTGTGGCTTCTCCCCAGAGCTGCTGCGCAACCCCTTCCCCAGAGCGCTTACCAGGAGGGGCTGTAGGGTGCCCAAGGGTCATGCCGGCTCGCTCAGAGCCCCGGGAAGCCAGTCGGCTTTGGAAGCCACACCGCTTGTTCTTGTCATAGTCTGGGGTGGGTTCTTCAGCTGAACAGCAGAGCAGTGGCTCAGTCCACGTCCTGGTCATCCAGGACGAGGTGGTGAGCCTTGGTACTCCAGGTGACTGCCGCGTCGCAGGGCAGCCTCACGCAGCTTGCGGAAGGCTGGGGCAGACGTCAGAGTCTACACAGGCCTCAGCACGGGTGCAGATGTGAGTTTAAGTGGGTTGGAAACAGCATGTAGTGGGAGGATGCGTGCGGTAAGCCGCTCAAGACGGTGAGTGTTGGGTCGCCGGTGGGTTCGTTTGTGCGCACATCGCTTCAGGGCACCGCACGTCTAGCTCTGCTGCTCCTCTGAAAGGACTTTCTTAACCACAACAGCTCCCAGCACGTTTCTCCGAGGGTCCCTTCCGCCGGGCAGGCAGCCCCAGAGATGGTCTCCAAGGGTTCATGAGGCCCTAGCCAGCGTCTTTGCACAGCTGACCACCATGATCTTTACCATTGGAAAGGCTGTATATTCCCCTCCATGAGGATGGGAAATTTCCTTTTCTTTTCTTTTCTTTTCTTTTCTTTTCTTTTTTTTTTTTTTAAGATTTTACTTATTTATTTGAGAGAGAGAAAGCATGAGAGAGGAGTGGTTCAGAGGAAGAAGCAGACTCCCCGCAGATCTGGGAGCCCCATGCGGGACTCGATTCCAGGACTCCGGGATCATGACCCGAGCGAAAGGCAGTGGCTTAACCAACTGAGCCCCCCAGGCGCCCCGAAGTTTACTTTTGACCATGACTTGTGCACAATGCATTAATCCCTGGCTATAGAGGGAATTAATTGAAGGGTATATAATATATGGAGGATAGAGTTCTCTTATCCTATAGATATTTTAGAATTTGCCTTGAAAGTAATAGGGGCTTAGTTTTTACCAGACATATATTGGGCTGCAATTCAGCTTATCTGACCATGTTTATTGTTAAAATGTTGACTTATGAATTATCTGCATGGGATGACAAATAGCCACAACCTATTTATCTGAATGGCCTCCTGAATGCCCCACACCCTGCATGCACTGGGCTCTCCTGCAAAATGCCTCAGTGGTAACTCACAAAATTCCTTAAATATTTAATATCTAGACCTTCACAGCTGCCCGGAGGTAGGGGAGCCAGCAGCTTCTGCTCTGGTTGATTTGTGCCTGCTATACTATGAGCTAAAAATATTTTTAAATATCATGCCTGAATATGGTTGTAAGAGCTGTATGTGACTCTTCATTGAACATGCCATTAAGTTCTCTAAAAATATGCAACCGAACAAGCATAGATGTCCTTCTTTCTAGAGAAATATACATCGAGGCTTGTGAATACTTAGGTTAATACGTGTTTCTAAGTCACCCACTCTTCATTGTAATCCAGTGGTAACTTTCTTTGGCTGCATTTTTTTTCTTTGTTTGTTGTTTTGTTTTATTTTGCTTTGTTTGTTTAGTTTTGTTTTGTTTTTTACTTCCAAAATGTTTAAAAGACTTCCATACCTAATCTTCTCACGCTATAAAAGCCCTTATACTTCCCAAGCCTGGGGTTCATACCTGGTGGCGCGGAGTCCCTGGGTCAGTGCCGCGGTAGCTCCCGTCACGCGCAAGCTGCTGAGCAGACACCGAAGCTCCCGGGGACAGCGCTCTGGCCGCCCACTTCAGACTCATCTTTTCATCCACCTTCCAGACACCCCGCGCACCGAGTGCCCCTGGACCTGCCGTCCCCCCATCCCTGGCCATTCCCGCCCACCACAAACTGCGGCCTCTCCGTCTTTATCATTTTTCCTCTCGGAAAAAGCCTTCCCGGACTCCGTAGCCAGCACCAGCCATGCATCCGTATGTACCTGTACAGCCTTTAGCCTTTTCTTACCACTTTTGTGGTGAGCTTCACTGAGTTCCGGTTGACAAAATCATCAACATTTAAAGTGTGCTTTCGGATGATCTCTTCGCACAGCACGAAAGGATCTCCTCCCGCAAGCTAAGGAACACACATCCATAACCTCACATACTTGCCTTTTAAAAAAAATTTTGATGAAAACATTTAGGTTCTCCTCTCTTAGCAAATTTCAGCTGTACGATGACCTGTGTTCAGCTGTAGTCGCCAGGGTCCCCATTAGAGCCTCCGACGTTTTCATCTTATGACGAGGGCTGGACCCTTCCACCGACCGCTCATGATTTCCCCCACCTCCAGCCCCTGGAAACCACCTTTCTGGTGTCTACAGTTTCTGAGTTCAACTTTTCTTTTAAGATACATATCCCACATTTGCTCGCGATGTTGCTATACCTAGTTTGTGTTTTGTGTTGTGTTTTCAGAGCAGACACATTCTCTGGTGTCTCCATCACTGGGCAGTGATTTTTTTTTTTTTTTAAGATTTTATTTATTTATTTGTCAGAGAGAGAGCACAAGCAGAGGGAGTAGCAGGCAGAGGGGGAAGCAGGCTCCCTGCTGAGCAGGAAGCCCCATGCCGGACTCGATCCTAGGACCCTGGGAGCATGACCAGAGCTGAAGGCAGACACTTTTTACTGACTGAGCCACCAAGGTTTCCCGGGACAGAGTGATCGTCACACACAGCATTCAGTCCCTGTTGGCTGAATGGATGGTTCAGTGCCTCAACAAATCAAAAGCCCCAGAAACAGATCTTCTGCTCTGCATTCATTAAGATGGTAGCATAGTGGAAAGACAGTGACCCATGGAGTCTGAAGAGCACTGTGACCTTGAGCAGCTCTCTCAGCCCCTTCAGACGGCTGCTTGGTCATGTCTTCACCGTGCTAGCCACGCTCCTGCAGGAATCTCATGGCACGCCGATGGAGAAGCTGCCCAAAGTCCTCATTCTAATGTGGCACAGATCTCATTGCTTTCGCCGGTGCCGTGCTCTGTGCTTGGTGACCCATGCAGGGAGATGGCGGGGATACAGAGCCCCCTGGGCTCTCACAATTTTGTGTGGCCTTGGGGTCACTCCTCCCCAACGGGAAGTCTCTGGAAGTCACTGCCTCTACACGTAATGTGTGCTACCGGGGGCAGTCAGGACAAATTCAGAAAATCAAAAGTAACTCTTCACAGGGAAAAAGTTGAGTCACTTTATATCAGGAGTTCTAAATCTCTCTCCTTCTGACCCTTCACAAGTGCCCCACGAGAGGCTAGCCCTGAGTGGTGACTCTGAGGGTAGACGGAAGGATAGGCAGGTGCTCTGCTACCTGCACCACCATAGAAGCAGGAGTGGAAGCTGTGACATTTACAGGGAAGCTCAGACGGCCTCCAGGGAGTGCGCCACTACCTCTGTGCCCCATAACACCCTTGTGCACTGGACGGGCACTTCTGGCCCTGCATGCCTGTGATTCCACAGTCTGACGGGTGGTGGTTATGTGCTCCGGTCTGAAGGTGATGGTTATGTCACAAGGCACACATGTTTCAGAACAGCAAGTTTTACACTTAAATATAGAGTTTTTGTCAATTATGTCTCAGTAAAGCTAGGGGGGTAGATAAAGATAAAAAGAAAGAATCAGAATTGAAGTTGGACAAATATAGACCAAGTGGCCTTTTTTCAAAGCTGAGCTGTCATGTTCGTCCTCATGGTAAGCCGATTGTGCTGACACATCTTGTTCCCTTTACGGTAAGACTGCCCAGATAAGTAGAGCAGGTTTTTTTCTATTTCACAAAAACGATTACAGGTGCATACATAGGCAACATCCTTTTCACTGATACCTTTTTCCAGAAAATTCCAGTATTTATCTCTGGCCCATGAATAATTGACTTAATTTAAAAACCTCAACCAAGTTAACATTAGAGGTCTCTCTTACTTCCTGTTGTCTACAAGTTGAGATGGCTGTGAGGACCAGTATATCCCACTCTCCTTAATTCATCCATTAGCAGCCTTGGCTATGTACTAGTAAGAGCTGGAAGCTTTTTAAAAAAAATTATTATTATTTTTAAAGATTTTACTTATTTATTTGACAGAGAGCTAGAACACATATAGTCAGAGAGGCAGGCGGGGTGGGAGGGGAGCAGGCTCCCTGTTGAGCAGAGAGCCCGACGTGGGGCTCCATCCCAGGACCCTGAGATCATGACCTGAGCCAAAATTAAGTCTGACACTTAACCGACTGAGCCACCCAGGTGCCCCACCTTCTTAATATTTTGAAATCATTCTCTGTAGTCCTACAAACTTTCTATCACCATTATTTTAACTTTTAGTCTTTAGAATGATTTAAGACATCACAGCTTATATTGGTTAATTCAACATTTAACACAAAGGTACAAAGATCGGTATTTTTCTCAAATTGTTTTTGAGAATGTTCTTTTCTTTGCTCTGAGTAATATCTCTTTTTTAATTCTAAGTAGTCTTCATGTAATTCCAAATATTGAGACCAAAGTTTATAAAATAGGTTACATAAATGAATGCCAGTATTAACCTTAAACCTGTATTAGTTGCTACCATAACTATAAATAAATGTGGTATTTAATTGATAACATTTATTTAAAATCCAATTTAACTTGGTAAGTCAAACATAACATACATTTAAAAAAATCCTTACCTGTCACGTGATAAATACCAATTTTGTAAATATATATCGTGTAAGCATGGGGTATAAAAATAACTCATTGTCTCTGACTTCAGGAGTTTATAATCTAATTAGTAGCTCTCAATATGTATTTGGGTCAGATTCCCTATTGAAAATTTAATACAGATTATGGACTTAGAGTTCATACATACCCGATTTAACATCCATTTTTGTGAACTTCCTGTTTGTATGAAATCCCAGAGGCTACAACTAGATTGCGGGTTAAGAATTATATCTGTAGGAATTTCAGGGTCAGAACTGCTGCTTTCAGTTAATGTTGGACTGGAGGAGACACATTTAATTGAAAGATGATAGATACAGAGAGGCGAGTGATCGATAGAAGGTCAGGATCTCTGATAGGGATATATCGGTAGAGCAGGCAGAAGCGTGAAGGAGATAAGAATGTGCCGGCGTGAAGCTGGGAAGAGAAGGGGAAACCCAGCTTGAAAGGGCAATTTGAGAGAAGAAAAAAATCAAGAGTACTTGGAAAAACTTGAATTACATTTGACATTTGTGGAAGATAATAATGGAAAAGGATGTGCTGGCCAGCATGTGACTGACATTAAAAAGAACCTGAAATTCATAATTGAGGTCGTTAGAGGTTGCTGAAGGATACCTGAATAGGGGTTGACCTTGGAGAGAGAGGACACTGGGCCTGGGGTAGGTCAGAGAAGGATCATGGTGTTGGCACAAATATATTCAACTACTCTAGGTCACACTGCTCTTTCTAAACATGACCATCCATTCAGAGAACAGAAATTTGGCACAATGTGCTTATCCTACTCGGCAGTTCAGAAAATCCTTATTTTTATTACGCTGGAAGTTACCTATCTGTACTCTCTGACTGCACTGAGTGAGTCAGGTTTTACCAAGTTGGTCCTAAAGTCTCTGAATGCATTTAAGAGAAAGAAGTCTGCCTACTGAAAGTGTAAACTGACCGGAACCGAATCACATTGCATTTGCTGATCTACTGGGTCAAACTGCGATCACATCTGTCGGGAGACGTGACAGTCAAATGATGAACAAGGAGTGTGGGTTAGAGCACCGAGCCATGTGCGGCCTCCTGTGATACCGTCTTCCTGATGCCTCTGTGTCAAGCCTCCTGACAGGACGCCTGGCCGAAGCTCTTCACAGGCACCCGGCTTCGCTGTCCGCAGCCTCGGAGCCGCCAAACCCCGTCTCCCTGACTCCCACCTCCTTTACCTTCTTTGCTCGGCCTTTCCCTCCTACTGCGTAACCGGGGGCTTGAGTAGGGTTCTGCCCTACTCCCCTGCTTCTGTCCCCTTACCCGGGGCAGCCCCGGCCTCCCAGAGCCTTGCCCCAGTGGCGCTCAAGGTGGGAACGCTCTGCCCCTCCCTCCTCCATCCCCTTGTGCCCGTAGACGCCTCTGGGTGTTGCTTGGTTCGCTTTGCCTCTCTTCTCCACGGTGTGCAGTGGAACCGACATCCCAAGTCCATAAGCTTGTCTCTGCACCTCTGCCTCAAATCCCAGTGCCTTCTCCCCCTCCTCCTGTCTTCCCCACAGTTTCCCTATGGGAAACCCTCCCCTCTTCATGCTACCTGTGACTCACAGTGTCCCCCAAGTCCTCTACCCTGCAGCCCCCCACTTCTGAGAACTCCCATAGAACCTGCTCTTTTTCCCATCCCAGTGACGTGGCTCTTGACTAGGACTGCCTTGTACTGTCAATGCCTCCTTCAGGGTGAGCTGTGGGATGCAGGCACTGCCGACCCCGTAGATGGAGATGAGCTGCGGACGTAAAATACACCAGGTCTAAAGGCAGTAGGGGACGAGCACTGTGGGATGTCTTATGTGAGGGCGGTATCTTCTATCACTTTCTTTATGTGTTTAGTTTTTTTAAATGTGTGCACTAGAAAATTTCACATTACATACGTGGTCACCTTTGTGTCCCCTATTTTATCTCTATGGATGGTGCTGCCATAGACCATTTTCGGTTCACAGCAAGACTGGGAGGGCTGCTCCAATAGGACCCTTCTCAGGATGGTTCTCCTACCAATTCTGAATGTCTGAACACCTCACATGAAGGACTAAGTCTGGCTGGGACATCCTGGCTTACAGTGCAGAATCGTCACAAACAGTAAGAACTGCCATTTATTCTTCAATGTCAGTGAGTTTTCTTGCTGCTTTTTCAGAAGTAAACAACAAAAAATGGGGGGGTATATACTATTTCCCAGTGATTAAGAGAGAAAGAATAATACTGGGAAAGAAACAGTATGGATTATTATTGTTATTATTATTATAATTTACCAGATTGCCTGGACCAGTCTTTGATATCCCGTTTAACACAAGCATGTAGGAAAGCCTTGCTGCCACCCAGTAGATGGGCAAGTACCGCAATTTCCTCAGTTTCATTTGCTTCCATGTGGAGGACAGTGACTGAAACCCGTATTCGGGGGGAGACTAGTAACAGAAAATTGCCACCTGCAGACCTAACACCTCTGAAAGAAGAAAGCTGCTTGCAATAGTTCGGGAAAACTGCTGTATGCAGGATGATCCAAAATCAATATTCCAAACTGAAATCTTTGTGTTTGACAGAGGGAGGAGAGCTTCATTCAGCAGAGCCAACGTGTGGACTCGTACTGGAGGTAGAGGAGAGGTCTTATACTTCAAACGCATGGCTCCCCGCCTAGGATGACCTTAGTCAACACAGGCTTCCCACAGATTAAATCCTGATTGCAAAATAGGTGATAGGATTATTATTTTTATTAGGAATGATCAATTATTTCACTTAAGTTTATTTTTAAAACTTTCTGTGTCCATGTTTCTTGGAAAACCCCACTTGGATTATCACAGTGTTTAATGTGCGGAGTGAAGCAAGCATGCTATGGAAATCGTTAAGATCATTTCTGAAAGCTTTCGAAAGGGCAGTTACGATGGAGAGCTAAAATAATAAAAAAATGTAAATCCAGTGAAACTTACCACCTCGGTTGCGTTTGTCCAGTGTGTGCGAGAAGAGCGTTTTGAAGTGGTTCTGCTCTTTGCAGATCCCTTTGTGTTGCACCGATTCACTCGAGGGTCCCCAGAAGGGTCCAGGGGAATTTTAATCACAAGGAGAGCAATGATAAAGCAGAATTCCGGGATTGTCTTTCTTTCATTTTTTAGAGAAAATGCCATTATTGCTGAAAGACTACATTCATCATTATTTACCCCCTGAGGTTCTTCAACAGACCTACTTCTCAGAATCACCCCCTACTGTAAAACGTCCATCGTGTTTGTTGCTATGAAAATTGAAAATATTTTAACGTTATACCTTGATCTCACCCAGTTATGAAATCTATTGCTATTGGACCAATAACTTAAAACTTAATAATACAGATGGCACCAGGGTCCTTTCAACAGGCCTTTGTCAAACCCCTGATACAATTAACAGTTTTCTTTGCTTAGGAAATTGCATCTTCAGAGTCATTTCAGTGTCAAATAAAGTTTTAAGTCAAATGACTGTGTCCAGACTACTCTTCAGGTTTTATTCCATTAGCTATTTTTAATCTAATTAGTTCTAGTCAGGAGGCTTATATTTTAAAGGTTTCTATAATTTTCTTAGCAACAGGTATTCAAGGAACCAATAGACGAAGTCCTTTGTGGTATTTTGTCTAGAGTTTAAATGACAGGTGTTGAAAAATTGAAAAAAAAACCCTACTCATTGAGAGTTCATAAAAATTTCACTTCTTCTAGCTATATTAAGGAATAAATGTTTTCTTTGTTCCTTGAGAAATTGAGTCATGTTTTATAGATGATGAACAGGAAGTTTATTTGTAGCAAACTTAAAGTCATGCTCAAAAAAGATTAGCTTAAAGTAGCTAGGAGAAAACTCATATATAATACATCTTACTTCAAGTAACAATAAAAATACGCCTTTGCAATAAATATACAGTCCTTTCCTGTTCCATTGGTTGAAGATATTCTACATGACATTGAATCCAAGATGAACTTGTTTACCCATTTTAGTATCTCCATGAGGAGAATCATGCATTCGGCAGTATCCTGTCTTTGTCCTTCCTTAGCCGTGTGTAACAGGAGTTAACACTCGACCCCACACCTGCCGTCGTCTGAGACTTGATGAAGGGCTCTCATGGTACTTGTTGCTCTGATTACAGACCCTTCTCTTTCCTCAGATGCTAAGGCTCCATATGTGTATTGCTTCTTCTCATTCACTGCCCGCCGTTCCTTTCCTGGGCTTCTGTGCAGATGCAGAGTTCTGGAACCTTCTCCCAGCTCTGCATGTGCCCTCCCTGAGGGGAACAGCAAGGACACGAAGAGGACAGGGAAAGAAGAAATACTGGGTCAGGGTGGGGTCAAAATTGGCATTCCTTAATTTTGTAAAAGTAACGTAAATAAGTTAATTTAAAATTAACATTACATTGTATGTCACAGGTTTACAATGTAAGAGTCTAAACATTAATAGATCTGACTGGGGACTGCAGATGTTCAGCAAACATATTGGCTGTGAAGGACTTAGACGTGGTAACTGACAGGAGGGCGCGTGCTCACAGATGGAATCAGCCGTCTAAGATGACGGGAGACGAGGACGTCCGGAGAGAAAAGCAGGAGGAAAGAGGATCACATCCTTTGGGTCTAGTAGGCGTCAGATAGTTCAATTACAAATATTTGTTTACAACTTAAAGTTGAAAAGCAATACGGCTGATGGCTGCATAGGAGAGCCCAGGCCCTGTTGATCCACTCCCCAAACACACACACACACACACACACACACACACACACAGAGTTATACGACTACCCACCAACACAAATAGTCCTCGGACAGCTTGGAGTGCACTTATGCTACAGCAAGGCAGTAGAGTGAAAAACCTGAGAATGACTTCATCAAGAAGTCAATCAAACACCTGACATTCACTGTAGTCCTTCACTACTGGACCTAGGGTGCTGCTGAGGACCCCAACAACTCCCCCCCCCTGCCCCGCCACCAGGCATGCCCCACAGCTCTGGCTACTAAGCAAGGACCATGTGGTTGGCAACCGTACAGATGACAGCTATTTGAACAACTGGGACATCGTGCCCCCCCCACACACCTGGAGCCACACCAGGCTCCAGCGTGTACCCCTAGCAAGTGAAAGTGTCTCCTCACTGAAGCCAGTCCACAAATTCTGGAAGAGAGTACAGCTTCTCCAAGTGTGCAACACCTGTGCAAGGCTATAGGCATCACAGAAATCAGGGAAATAAGACGTTGCCACACAAGTATAATAAACTTCCAGGAATGTGCCCCAAGGGAGCTGGAGATCTATGAACGGACTGACAAAAGATTCACAAGAATTGTTCTGAAGAAGCTTAGTGAGCTATAGGAGGCAGAGATCAACAGGAAAGCAATATAAGAAAAAATAAATGAGAAGTTCAGCAGAGAGATACAAAACATTAAAAAAAAAAAAACTTAATTCTGAACATGAGGAATTCAATGACTGACCTAAAAAATGGAAGAGGGCCCCTTCCTTCCTTCCTTCCTTCCTTATTTGTTTATCCTAGAGAGAGAGAGAGGACATGAGCCAGGGGAGGCAGAAGGAGAGGGAGAGGGGATTTGAAGCTGACTCAGCTCTGAGTGCAGAGCCTGATGAAGGGATCGGTCTCACCACCCCAAGATCACCACCTGAGCAGAAGGCAACTGTCGGACGCGTAACCAAGGCAACACCCAGCACCCCTGCATAAGTTTCAGCAGAGTTTCTTCACACAGAAGAAAGAACCCGATGCCTTTGCGATATACCCAAACAATCAAGAGGTGTGTGAAAAGGTGCTCAACACCCGTGATCATCAGGGAGAGAAAATCAAACCACATTGAGAGATTTTGTCGCACCTGTGCATGATCTCAACTGTATGTGAAATATTAAAAAAAAAAAAAAGATTAAAAGAAAAAGCGAAAACCTTAGTAATAGAGAATAGAATGGTGGTCATCAGGGGTGCTAGGTGGAGAAATGGAGATTGATCAGAGGGTACAAACTTTCACTTATATATGAATTAGTTCTCCAGCTTAGTGACTGTAGTTAATATGTGCTGTACACCTGAAAGCTGCTAAGATAGTAGATCTCTGGTGTCCCTGCTATGCACACTTATCTGAGGAGATGCATGTGTCAGTAAGCTAGATCGTGATAATCATTTCACAGTGTGTGCATATGTATCAAAACATCGTCTCATACTTGCAGCTGTTACGTGTGGTCATACACATAAGCTGGAAGAAAGCTTAAAATTAAGTAAAAGAGTAGCTTTGTAGACTAAGTCCCCACTCTTCTGAGTTTGCCTATTTAAGTGAAATGTATACATATATATTTATATTTTTAAATATATTTATATCTATGAAATATACATAGATATTTATATTTTAATATATTCTTTGTATAAATATACATTTATGTATTCATATATACACATACACACACATACAAGACATAATCACATCACAATAAAATGTATCTATCGAAATTGTTAGTCTGAACAAGTTTGAAGATGCCTTTTGTGTCTGCTTATATGTTCACTTCCCAAGGCCAGAGGGATCATCACTGAGCCTTTACCAATTTTTAGACCATGTAGTATTAATGTGGTAAAATTCGAATTAAATAAGCATCACTTAACCAATACCTACTCCACATAAAGAGAAGGATGGCGTCATTCGCAGCAGCAGCGTCTGCCCAGTTGTAGAACATCCTTCCCGCCCACTGGTTGTCTTCTGTAATGCCACCTGACTTCGACTGTGTCTTTGGAATGAGCACCGATGACCAGACTGACCAGATCAGTCTTTCGTACATCACTTGAATTCAGTAGTAGGACATGGTCTACGGCACCATCTAGGGCTCATTTTCTCATAGCTTATGCTGAGTGAGGGTGTTTGCCATTTTCCCACGACTGAGCGTACAATTCCAACGAGGGGATGGCTCCTTCATCATGGTCTGAGAGACTGATACCTGCATTTCTGATGGTCATGATCAACGTTCAGATTTAAATAATGCATTAGCTCCAGGTGTTCGCTTCAAGTGTGACTTCAACCCGCGTTTGAAAGAAATAAAATTTGTGACATCCATCCATGAATATTTTATGAGAAGAATATACAGCTGCAGTTATTAAAGCCAGGCTCTGTGTGTATACATGGTAAGATGTATTGAAGTGTGAACAATACGGGTGAAAACACCTCGGACTGTTCTCTACTTGCCAATGTGGGATTCATTTTTCCTCTTAGGGCGCTCTCTCTCTCTCTCTGTCCTTAAAAAAAAAATAGTCCTTTGTTATTTTAGAGCAGGTTTAGATTACCAGCGATACTGAGACTTCCCACAGACCCTCTGTCCCCACACGTGTACCCCCTACTATCAGTGTCCCACACCAGATGGTGCCTTGGTTATAACTGATATACATAATGCTGACACATTATCATCATCCATTATCATTATTAGGGTCCACGCTTGGTATTGGACATTCTACGAGTTTGGTCAAATGTATAATGACATGTACCCATTGTTAGTTAAAGCATCACCAGACTCGGTTCACGGCCCTGAAAATCCTCTATGCTCTTGTTTTGAAAACTGTGTAAAATTCACAACTTCAAAATCATTTCCCTATGTGTTGAATTCAGAGAACAAGAGCTGAAGTGTTTGTACGCATACCTACTAAGTGTATTTAGTAAGTGTGCATGTCAGAGTCTGGATGGTGGTTGTGGAGAGGCCGTAGTCATCATTCCCTTAATGTCTGAAACACATGAGCACCAGCAAGGGACATCTGGCGCCCGGCCCCTCACTACTTTGTCCCTGTTGCTTCCGCAAGCTCTTGCCGGTCACCTACGGGTTTCTGATAAAAATTTTCCTCGATAGTCATCTATTTATTGTATTAAAAAGCAATGTTAGAGTTGAAGGAAAGTCTCACTTTGCAAAGATTAACTACAGGCTACCATGACACTAAATGGATTATGTTTCTTTAGCTTTCAAGACTACAATTCGGCTATTATTTTTTATTTTCTCCTTTAATTTCAAGTTCTCTCATGCAAATACAGGAGGTAAAGTGAATAGTGGCCAAGAATCTTTAATGAAATGTCACTGTCTCAATTTGGAAGTCAGAGACCTGAAGAGGAGAAACTATCATCGATTTTCCTGGTCAAATGTAAAGAGATTGTGGGGCATCCGAAGGAGCTCCAGAAAATCTTTGTAACTAAGAGGGGATGCTCTGTTGGCCACATTTTGAATTAACTTAAGAGGAAATGTACTATCCTGTGCAAGGAAGGTTGGTAAAGAGAAATCAGTAACAGTGTAAGTAAAAGATATTAGACTCAATAGCGGGAGTGTGGCCACAGGCAGAACAAAATGATGACAATTAAAAATTATAACATAAACCTTCCATTTAATGGTAAAATCTAACTTTTTTGTTACTAAAATAATTACACAAATTTTTAAAAAAATACAATTTTCCACAAAGAACGAGATTTAGAAGGTCAAATTAGGAAGATTAGGTTCATGGCAAGCTAGTTTCTTTTCCTCCTGGAAAAAAATCACACCGATCTACCTTAGTGAGAGAAACATAGAGGTTGTTATACCGCTAATTGGTTTATCGGTAGACAGAAAAAAAAAAAAAAAAAAGGAAAGAAAGAAAGAAAAGTGATTATATCTGTAGATAGCCATTGTTTGTGGTAAGGACAGCAACACTTGGGTAAAGGAAATGCAATTTTTACTAAAACAACAGTCCTTGACCTCATCCAACAGAGGGTCAAAATGCAGTCTATGACTACGGGTAATTATATAATTATTTAATACAAATAGTCCTGTGACTCAGATCCTGGGAGGAAAGGTCTGGGGTGGTCGCCCCACACCGTGCTGCAGAGAGAACACCGCGACTCGGCTTGGAGTTCGTTCTGGCCTGGGTCCTCTAGGCATTCGGAGACGGAGGGAGCTGTGCACGCTGCTGTCCCTGCCCGTGAGGAGCTGAGGCAGGGCAAGCGCAGGCAGGTACAAAGTCACCGCCAATAAGTGACGGTGAATTTGGGTCCAGCCACTATGTGGCCCACTGCGCCTTTCTTCACAGCCCCCCTCCTGAGAACCTTACGGATGCCAGGGTGGAAGGGCCCCGAGGTCGAGGGCCGGAGGAGGGCGGGTCAGCCAGAGCCGGACCGCTGGGCTGATGGGGAGGTGACAGGAGACAGGGGCGGGGATGACCACGGGGGATGCGGGCTGCCGCCCTGGGTCTGGATGGAACTCTTCTCAGACCTTGAGAACGAGAAAGTCCTGTCGCTACCTCTACCCGCGAGGCAGTAGTGCGTCCTTTGACGAGCACGCTGTGGGCCCTCCTGCCCCTTCACTAGTGAGTCGGGGCACGCTGCCGAGGTTCGTTCCTCAGCAGATTGGTGCAAAAGCCAGTTGCGTTCCTACACGCAGACGACGATGCGTCCGGTGTGGACCATTATGATTGGTGGTGAGGACGCAGACAGATGCAGTGGCACGGGACGGCTTACGGGTTAAAACGGCTGGTCTTGTGTGGCACTGTACACGGCTTGACACCGCGATCGTGTGATGCAGCCGGTGTCACATCCTCAGCAAAGGAGCTCTTAGTACTTCTCTTCTCTGTTTGTTTGCTTATTTATTTGTTTCTACCCCAAGTACTGTTTCCACTGAAAACCCATGTGTTTTAACCCATTTATTTGTCTTATGTTTATCCCGTTGCCCTGGAAGGAAGGTTATGGGAGGGCAGGGATTTTTGCCCGTTTTACTTAACAATTTTATTTTCAGTATTTACAGCAAGGCTGGATTAGATTAGTCACTTAATACATATTCCCGAATTAGTAGTGATAGAAAGTATCATTATAAATTCTTTGCAAGATTCGCAACGAGCTTGTGTTTTATTTGTAGTGATTGTAGAAGGCTAACTTTGTGCTCTCTTTTTTTTTAAGGTGTATTTTGTTTTCATTGTGCATGTATTTAGTACCAAAAGCAAGCCTGTTCAGGAGGAAACCATTTCTCAGCCGAGTAGGTCAGGGCACGAGAAGGTTAAAATCTGCTCGTGGAGAGGGGTAAATGAGTAGTAAACTCGGGAACTGAACTGGGCTCATCTGACTCACTTTTTTTAATTACTATTTTAATTACTATCCTTAATTACTATTTAATATTTAATCATTTAACTGTAAGAATTCTCTGTAACTTAAACATGCAGAAATAGTCTTTTACTCAAGAGCTGTATAGAATTAGTATCCGCGCACACTTGCAGGAGACTGCGTTCACACATTCAGGAACGTGTTCTACGATGCGCTTGCCCTGGCTCTCCACGGAAGTGGAAGGGAAAGGAGGGGACCCTGCCGTGACGCGGGCACTTTCTGTCCCCTCACTCTGCTAGTCAAATGCTAATGTAAACAAGCTCACAGACACACCCCAAATAATATTTTTCCAACTACCTGGGCCTCCTTAGCCCAGTTAAATTGACACAGAAAATTAACCATCGCTGGGACTCCTGGATGCCTCAGCCGGTGAAATGTCTGACTGTTGATTTGGACCCAGTTAAGGATCTCAGGGTGCTGGGACTGACCCCAGGTCAGGCTCCCTGCTCGGAGTGGAGTCTGCTTCTCTCTCTCTCTCTCTCCCAAATCAATAGATAAATGAATTTTTTTAAACCACATGTGTTTCCTAGATGCCTTCTAAAACCCAATCCCAAGATGAGTGACTCTGAGTCAGTATTTACAGAATGTGCACATTTTTAAAGCTTGCTTACATTTCGATGTAAGTCAAGCTTGGATCTTCGTTGGGTGATGTTGCTTAATATCCACATCAGGCGAGAACCCAGCCGTCAGCGGCGTGCCAGTTAACACACGCCCTGCTCCAGGGAGACCCGACCTGTGCTTGTCGCAGCGGAGGGGCGCTCCTTACGGGCTCGCGCTGTGCCGGTGGGCTGCGTCCCCACAGGGCCCGGTCGCTGCCATATTTGCATATTCCCTCGCACGTCCATACTCTTACCACCTGTTAGAAGAAAGACGTACTCTCCCTCCTTCCCCCACATTAGGCACCACTGGGGAGTGCTTGCTCTTAGAATAAGAGCAGAGGTAATTCTTCGGGGCTCAGTGAAGTCATCAGAGTTCTGTCTCTAACTCCGAAGGTAAAATTGCTTGAGAGTGTCTGTCTGCTTGTTACTGTAGCAGTAGGTGCTTCAGACGTATTTTCATAGTAGAAACCAGGGGTAGAAACGGTATCTTTGTAGCCACTGTCCCCTGTCCCCCATTGCAGTGCATGAGGCCAGGGAGGGGTATCCTACCGTCAAAGAAACACTGGCAGCCTTAGGTAGGTTACTATAGAAAATCCTTTTAAATCGAGCAACATTGTCAGTATTTCTATTTTTTTTTTAAAGATTTTATTTATTTGAGAGCAAAAGAGAGAGCAGGAGCATGGTGAGGGTCAGAGAGAGAAACAGACTCTCCTTGAAGCAGGGAGTCCAGCATGGGGCTGGATCCCAGGATCCCAAGATCATGATCTGAGCCAAAGGCAGACGCTTGGCCCACTGAGCCACCCAGGAGCCCCGGCAGTGTTTCAAATCAGAGACAAAACCATCAGCCTTCGCTAATCTCTTGAGTAACGGAGATACAGTAAGGTATAACGGACACTGTGAGAGCCCCAGGACATGCCATTAGGGGCAGAACACGAAACCCAAGGCTGCAGCCCTCAACATGAAACGCAGCCTTCCAATCACACGCATCAAGTACATGTTGTAAGCAGCGGACCAGTTGTGGGACAATCCCGAGTAATGAAGTGACTTTATTAAACACCAGTTGATTACATCAGAACCCAACAATGACAAGCTCTCGTGAAACTCTTCAACTCAAGTAGTGTGTGTATATTTCTGAGTTTCTCCAACATCCTATGCGTGTATACACACATTCATGCACATGCTCACATGCTTGACCAAAAATAGATTTTAAAAATTCTCTACGACCTGAAGCAGGTTGTGAATAGGACATATAAAATCTACGATACATTTCTCCATTAACATCCAATTTCAGACTAATTTTGGAATCACTTTATGGACAGTCATATGAGGTAAGGCAAGATGGACCGGAATGTGTGGCATCTCCTAAAATCCCTGGGACTCTGACGCTTAATCCTTACACTTCAGTGTTTGGCTTCCGAGTTTTCATTCCTGAAGGTTTGATTCATCGGGCAGTGTGTTTTGTCTGTTTCTCTTCCTACCTTTAAAAAAAAAAAAAAAGTTAGTTTAGGATCTAAGGTAGCTCAAGCAAGCAAACAAACAAAAAATGTCTTAAACATGAGTGTAGGCGAAACGCAGTTTCCACGGAAGCTGCCAGAGCACAGAGTCAGCACACGGGATGCTCTTAGTTTTCAGATTTCCAGGAACTATTGCCCATTGGTCACTACTGGGTGTACGATTCTCTCTGTTTTCTTGGTGAAGCTGCTATCCGTAGAGTTTACTCGATCCAGAATAACTAAGGTGCCATTGAAAGGTACAGCTGAAAAAGTCCTTGGAGAGACAACCTTATCAGTTTATTGACCGGGAGCCCGAAATTCACAGAGGTTACCTGACTCGCTCAAGGTTATTTCAGCAAAAGGTTAAGCTTTCCTAAAGATTAGTGTAGCTCTCTATCAAGTGTTTGCCCTGCAAGGTGGCCTCAGGCAAACTGGCTAAATGATAGAGTTAATCTCCTCCTGGAGACTCCTGTTCCCAAGGCAACCACCACAGGGGAGGTGCTCACTGAGAGCCTGCCCCGGGCTTCCGCTGGGAGCGCCCTGGCCCTCCTTCCCTGGTGGTATCCATCTTGCTCAGTGTTTCTCACCCCAGGAATGGAAACTCATTCAAGAGGGTTCCTCCGTGTGAGCCGGGGCGGTTTTTCTAGAACAAATTTCGGCCACGTGCATTCCACGCCTTCCGTGATGTTCCGGCTGCTCTTCAAGTGTCCGAGAAGGTCGTTGAGAGCACGGTCTGCCGTCGGGGCTGCCTGGTCATACCCCCACTCATTGCCCAGTGGGGCTGAACAAGGTTGACAAATTACTTACTCGCCGAAAGGCTTTGTCCCCTCATTGACAAAACAGGAGTAAGAATGGAAATCTACTCCTGGGTTGTAAGAAATGAAGGAAAACCTTCCTGTCTAAAACACAGGTGCCCGATGTATGTCGTTATTATTATTATTATTACGGATGATCCCACCGCCTCTCTGTACCCTGGTCATGCAAACCCTCTGCTCTGAGAACTCATGCTCCCTCAATGTGTGCTGCCCGATGGTCCTGACTCTGACATGTAATTTCTTTCAATCTATATTTACAGCTTTACATTCTGTTCCTGAGGTTTGCACTCATTTAATAATCCCATATTAGGGACATCTGCGTGGCTCAGTGGGTTAAGCATCTCCCTTCGGTTCAGGTCACGATTCCGGGGTCCTGGGATTGAGTCCTGCGTCGGCACCCTGCTCAGCAGGGAGCCTGCTTCTCCCTCTGCCTGCCGCCCGCCTCCCCCTCCCCGCCGCTTAGGCTCTTTCTCTCACTCTGATAAATAAATTAATACTTCAAAAAATAACAATCCCGTATTACATTCTGAAGAGCTGGACTCTACCAGCCCTGTGGTCCACGCGGGCTCCGATGCGCTCGCCTGCAGCGGGGCGCCTGTCGGGTTCCCCCCAGTGACTGTGCTGTCAGGTGTTACTATCAACATTACACTAGTGGATCCCAAAGTCTTCCCGACGTTCCTCTCCAGTCTCTGCTGCGTTTCCACTGGAATTTGCTCGTTCTTCACCCCCTGCCTTCACAGTCAGACATTCAGGGAAAGTCTGTCTCTGTGGAGAGAGAGGGAACACAGACCGGTGGTTGCCAGGGGACGGGGAGAAGTGTGGGGACGGAGACAAACTGTTTCATGGGGAAGGGGCTTTCCTCTGAAAGGACGGAAGTGTTTTGGCCCTAGATATGGTGCTTGACAACGCTGTGAATATACTACATGCTATTGAATTGTTCACTTTAAAATGATTCGTAGTATGTGAATTTGAACTTGATACTTCTTTAGAAATCTATAATACAAGAGCACTAGAAAGAGCCTTCCATATATTATCACCGCAACCCCCCCCCCCAAAAAAAACCTATTCTTCTTAAGCGAAGTGATGCACTAGAGCTCATAATGGCTGTGGTAAACATAGGTACACATAGGGAAGGAAGAACTTCTATCTACCCTCTTAGGTTCTGTAACTGAGGCCTGGAAATTAAGCTGGCCTGAGATACATTAGTAGGAGAAAGCATGTGCATTTTATGTAATATGTTTATGTGCCTATGGGAGCCTTCACAGGAAAAATGAAAACTCAAAAAAGTGGTTAGAAGCAAGAGCTTCTCTACCCTTTTAAACAAAGAGTGGCACATTTGTGGAGAAACAACAAGACAAAGGAGAAGAGGTTTTTAAAGCTCCAGAGGCGGTAAATTGCAGGGAGTGATGGAAACACTCCAGGGGAACCAGCTGAAGATACAGGTTATTTCAGGAGGTTTGTTTGTTCATGTTTCAGTGTCTGGTACCAAGACTGGTCTCTTCCTGGTGCAGAGAGGGACCTACCTTATGGGAAACTGTAGGACCTGTTTTCAGGTAGAACAACCCTGTCCTTCATCTGCTTTTTCTCAGGTGCCTTCAGCTTAAGATAATCAAGAAGCTGAAGTGGCATATTTTGGGATGGCATGTTCTGAACCCCTTCATACACAATGCATCACAGCATCCAAGCTTGATGCAGCCTTTCCTGCATGCCAGGGACTATGAGGTGTTGTACAGGCAGGCAGAAGCCATTGTTCATGCCGTCATGTCCCTATAGCCTACATCTGGACATTCCTGCAGCCAAGGTCAAAAGTCCTTGTGTTGGTGGCCTCTCTTCTTAAGTTCTTCTTCTCTCTGCTTCTTGGCCCGAGGATTTTGTTCTCTTACTCTGGGAGTTTCTCCAGCACAGACTGGCCTGGAAGCTCTGTGAATGCAGTTCCCTGTCACCCAGGAAGGGGAAGGAATGGGTGGGAAAATCTGCCCATCTTCAATCTCTCACAGGTTCTTCTACAGGAAACCTCAGTGAACTGTAGGCCAGGTGCCCCCAAAAGTTTCACCCTCATCACTGAGTATTTTTCTTCTTGTTTGACTTTCTCATTCCCTTACTTGTGCTTCCCAGGACCATTCCCAGATAAAGGGACTGCCCCTGAGTCCTTATTTCTAAATCAGTTTTTGAAGAAATAGAGTGAACATCACCTCATGAAGTCCTACAGTAGCAGCCTTGGAGGTGGATAACAACTATTACACCATTTTGCTTTATGATACTGAAAAGAATAGAAACTTTAAGTGATTTTCACAAGCGCCTGCCACTCATTCAGTGGCAGAACCCAAATTCAGTATCGATTTGTGGAACTCCCAAGCTCATAGTCAGAAAACCAACATCAGCGAACCTGGTTGTGATAATATCTAGCTTGGTTGGGAGAAAGAACATCACCGTGTTTTAGCCCCTAATGAAATAATGGACCTACATAGTGGTCATCAGTAGCTTCTAAAATCACAAAAGGAAACACAAGCCTGATACCACATGCTTCTTGTTAGAAGCACGGAATGTATCTAGGAAGAGTTCTTGCCAGAAAATCAAGCCTGAATCTTATCAAGGCTTTATCTGACCGACAATTTAAAGGACGTCCAAAGGACGGAGCAGCACACAGAAGATGTGCACCGGACTATGATTAGCACAGTCTATGTGTGGGCTCTTTGCAACATGCTGCTTATTTTGTTCACTAAATAAATTATAAGGTGGATGGGGAGGGAAGAAACAGAAGGAGAACCTACAGAATTTTAAGAGACTTTAGAGACATAAAAAACAATTATAATCATGCACCTTATTTGAATCCTAATGGGTAATTACTTTTTAAAAATAGATAATTAAAGAAATCTGAATCCTGATTGGATATTTGAGGATACTAAGGGAAGATTGTGAGTTTATGTGCAATCGTGGCATTGTGGTCATTTATCTTTAAAAAAAAAATACCTTCATCTTTCAGTGATGTACTCTGAAATACTTATGGACTTTATGGTCTGAAGTTTGCTTCAAAATAACCTGGGTTGGGAGGGAAGGCTATAGGTAAACAAAAGAACAACTGTGAGTTGGTAATGATTGCACTTGAGTGATGGGTACATGTGGGTTCAATAATCTTTTATCTGTAATTGTGTTTATGTTTGACAAAATTTTTTCATCCCCAAAAGATAAAGGAAACAGTGACCCTTGGCAAGAAATGAGACTTTGAAGCAATAAATTATTCTACCTATCATAATCGCTAAAAGCACTTTTCTTATCCCCTCTAGCATATTTTTTAATATCCAGCACAATATAAACAGTGTTGCTTTTGAACATGTCATAATGTTCGGTTGAGAACTTCATCTCTGAGTGACCTCCTAGCTGTTTCTGTCAACCTGGAACAATGGAGAACTTTCTAGGTCCACAAAACGGAATAAGGGCAGAGCCTTTTGGGGAGGATAGTAAATGCTAGGGAAGGTCACTGCCTCAGAAGGAAATCACAGTGTTTGGGAGCGCGGGGGAGCAGAAGTGCATCTGTAGCTGCCGAGAGCATGTCGCACACAAGGCCATTCACTGGTGTTCAGACTATCAAGTGTGCGGGCCGCTGACATGGGGCCGGAGTGAGAATCAGTCATTAAAGGAGAATGCATCTGTGAAGATTTTGTGGACGAAATTCTTTGTTCTGAACACCCAAGGAATTGCTCTATCAGTGCTCAGTGGTGGTCAGGCCCAGAGCAAGTGAATCCCACTAATTAAACTGTCAAAGAGCCTGAGAAGACACCAGGATGCTCATTTATCTACAAAAATAAATGGCTGTGTTGGGGACCATAAATGCAAGGGAGTGCATGTGATCAGGAAGTCTCCCCTCTCATCTAACATTTTGGGTCGCCAAAAACACAAACAGGAAGCCACATTATCTCCTTCTCCGGTGGAATCGCTTGTTTCACAGAATGGAAGTTACTAGAAGCGGCATGATGACCACATGGTCTCCTTCCAGGTGGATGCATTGGCAAACAGGGTCTCACAGGCAAGAGGGACACAAAGGCTGGGGAGTAGGAGGGATGGAGCGGGCCTCGGTGCGCAGTGCTTGAAGCCCCGGACCCAAGATCCCTCTCCTCTGAACACTGATGGGAGAAGTGGTAAGAGATCCTGGAAGAACGTTTAGAAAGCTTTGTCTCCTCTTCAGATAACCCCTTGTGTCTTGCCCATTCTCCTTAACTAAGACACGCTGATGAATTCGGATACATTATCACAAAGTCTGGTGGTCGGGTGGCAGCCTTGGTCGCGTTCGAGCCCTTTGGTGCTGAGTCTGCAATGCACTTTGCTCGGATAAGCTCCTGCCCCCATTTCTAAGAGCATGCGAGGCATTTACCCTAGTTGCAGATGTTATTTCCATTTTAAGATGCGGACGCCTGGGCCTCAGGACTGATGAAGCATAATGGAGCTTAGGGCTAGCGAATGATTTGAAAAGTCTTGTTCTAACGTCCTCCAGAAGAGAGCAGCTACTGTCATGGGGTTCTTATGCCAGTAGATGAATACATTCCCTATGTGAAGGCTTCTTTATACAAGCAAAACAGAGCAGAGCATTTCCATAACCTGCAGTGGCTCTAAGACTGCAGTTACACCTTGAGTGGTGATAAATCATAACATGGAAGTATTTGTCAATTGGTCAATAATGCATTTTCTGAAATGTTGTCCACTTTAGTGCCAAACTTGTGTTTCTCTGGTGGGCTACCTTAATCTGCATTTAGGATTGCCACCAGCTGGTTGACGTGGAGCTCTTTCCCTAGACATATTCTACCACAGAGCCTTACTAATATTTTGATGATGTCAATTCACATTAATTTATGACTCATGATTAAAAATGCAGTAGATGGCATATTTAAAACTGTGGGTACAAATAGTCCTGATTCGGCCCAGGCATCTTGAATACAGGGAATAATGATACTTCAAAAATTAGTGGGGAATTAACAGACAGTGCTCCGAATCAACATCATATTTGACATTTGGAATGATGCATTCATGCTTATGCTCTGTGACTAAAGGCTGATCATCCAGTTTATTTAAAATTGTATGATTTGCAAGACTAAAAGGGAGCTGATTCCATTTTTTCCCTTTCCAACTGAGTTCCGTCTACCAGTGCTATGGGGAAGAGACGCACAGGCCCATCTTTCATTGCAGGAGATGCACAAACTGATCACTCCATTGAAGAGCCATTGGACATACCCAAACCTGTGCTCACATTTATTTTGAAAGAAAGGAATTAAGCTGCATTGATTTTTGACTGTTATTTTTAATTGTAGTGCAATAATCCAAAATGAAATCTATCACTTAACCACATTTGAGGAGGCAGGTCAGTGTATTAAGTCTGTGAAACCACTACTACTATCCAACTCCAGAACAGTCCCTGTGCCCTGTAAACACCAAGACCCCCTCCTCTAGCCCTTGTATGAATTTGATTAGCTATCTCATTCAAGTGTAATCAGACAGCATTTGTCTTTTCTTGAGTGGTATAATGCCTTCCAGGTTCATCATGTTGTAGCAGGTATCAGGATTTCCTTCTGTTTTTAAGGCAGAAATATCCCCGTGAATGGAGGGACCTTACTTCGTTTATCTGTTCATTCATTGTTGGGCACTTGGATTGCTTCTGTCCCTTGGATTGTGAGCAGTGCTGTTGGGAACATAAGAATACAGATATGTCTTTGAGATTCTGCTTTCAATTCCTTTTGATCTATGCTCAGAAATGGAATCACTTGATCATGTGTACTTTAATCTGTAATTTGTTGAGGAGACGCCACACTGCTTTCCATAGCAGTGAACCATTTTGCTTTTCCAAAACAGTGGACAGGGTTCCAACATCTTAAGCTTCTTTCCGTTTTAATACACTACTGGCATCAGCCCCATGTTAGAATGTCAGACAGAAGAAGCTCCCGAGGGTGAAGGTATCCAGGAGAAGGAGCTCCCACTCGAGGGACAGAGTGCCCCACTTTCACTCTCATGTTCCCTTCCAGTACTCAGGGCCGAATGCGGTCCTGCAGTCCGTGCACCATGTCTGTGTAGGTCTTCGGAATAAGCTGAACTAGTTTATGTACAATTCCCTTTGTGAAGTGAGCTTTCTCATCTGCTGAACTATCAAAACCCAAGGCTGGAATAAACTAAACTTAAAATAAAAGATTCAAATCACTGTATGAAAGTAACTATCTTTTTAAAATGAAATACTTTTGGGGGCACATACGTGACTCAGTTGTTTCAGTGTCCAACTCCTGAACTCAGGTCAGGTTTTGACCACAGGGTCATGAGTTCAAGCCCTGTTGTTGGGCTCCATGCTGGGTATGGAGCCTGTGTAAAAAAATAGTAATAACAAAAAATTTAAAAAACAAATGAAAGGTTTTTTTATCCTAAATATTATAGTAACAATGGATATTTAGGAATAATAATGTGTTATATTATAGGTTACATTTTATATTCATATTAAATGTTATTACCTTTCTAATGAGAGCAAAAAGGCTCCAGGCTATTGATAAATAAAATGGAAAAAAAAAATAAGTTCAAATACTTAGGGTGAGCTCAAAATGTTCTCTAGTGGATTGTGCACTATAAATTTAATACTACACAGCTTAGTAATTGTTTGTTTACCTGCGTCAGCCCTTAGGTAAAGGGCTTCTGAGACAACAGGGTCTCTGTCTTTGGGCTTGGGATACAGTGCTTGGCAGGAAGCCTTTAACTGATACAAACAAATACATTAGGCGCTCACATAGCTTCCTGTTTAAATCAGAGGGCACAGTGATGAGTAAGGTTCAGGAGGCAGAAACAGGCAGGCCTGTTCCGCCAGCTCTGCGAGAGCCTGTAGGTAACTACACACCTTGCCCCTCTCATAAATCAGAAACACAAGCTGGTCAGTTTCTGGTGTAACATAAACAAGTAAGGGTTGCCAATACTTGTAAGAAACTTCATATAGATATCTAGGTTTCCTGCTTCTCTTGAAAACATGAAGATTCAGGACCACTGCACTCAAATTTGGTAAGAAAGCATCTGTTGCTGAGGGCTCTGCAATGCTCAGGTCCACACTCCTACCCCCACACAACTACACATTCAGCTGACTGCAGGCCTGGCACTGCCAACACGCCTCCAACTGCTTTAATCACAGAGACCACAGTCACAGGCAGATGTGTTTTGTAGGTGAGGACACTAGAAAGAGCTGGGTCACTCTGACACAGAGGTTCTCATGAATTGTCAGTCACGATGTTGACCAGGGTTACTATCTGAAGGCTCAGCTGTGGCAGGAAAGCCCAGTTCCAAGATGGCTCACTGCCATGACCATTGGCGGGACACATCGGTGTCCTGATGGCTGTTGACAGTAGCTCAAGTCCTGACTGGGTGGGTGCTTCGGCCAGTTTGGGCTGAGATAGCAAATATCACAGACCAGGTAGCTTAAGATACAAACATTCATTTCTCCCTCAGTCCTGGAGGCTGGGAAGTCAGGATGGAGGTCCTGACATTGCCAGTATCTGGTGAGAACTCTCTTCCTGGTTTGCCGATGGCCACCTTCTTTCTGTGTCCTCACGTGGTAGAGGGAGAATAAGCGCTCCAGTGTCTCTGTTCATAAGGACACGAGCTCCAGTCTTGACTCCACTCTCATGAGCTCATGACCTGCCAGAAGCCCCATCAGCAAACGATATGGGGAGTTAGGGGTCCAACATCGGAACACGACAGGACATTCAGTCCATGGCAGTGCAACTGTGTAGGGGCTGCTTGGGGGTCTTCAAGATATGGCTAATCATTTCCCAAGAGGTGAGATGTCAGAGAAAGTCAGAGACAGAGCTACAGACAGACAGACAGAGACAGAGAAGAAAGAGCAGGGGGACTGCCAGTCTGGGGACCTAGTCTCCAAACTTACAAATGATTACTTCCACTTTCTTTTTACTGAGCACAAGTGAGTCATAAGGTTCTTCCTACCATCAAAGGGAGGGGAATTAATTTTCACTTTTTGATGGAAGTGTTAAACAACTTGTGATGTGTTTGTGTTTGGGGGGGTGGGGTATACTTTTAAAAACGCTTACAGATGGGGGCACCTGGGTAGCCCAGTGGGTTAAGCCTCTGCCCTCAGCTCAGGTTATGGTCTCAGGGTCCTGGGATCGAGACCCAGATTGGGCTCTCTGCTCAGCAGGGAGCCTGCTTTCCCCTCACCAGTCTGTCTCTCTGCCTACTTGTGATCTCTTAAAAAAAAAAAAAGATACATTAAGGAAAAAAAAATTAAAAAACTGATAGATAGATAGGTGATTGAGATAATGTCAGAGTCCTTAAGACAGTCCTGACCGATCGTCTTCACGTCCTCCCAGGTTCTCCCAGTGTTCTCAGTAAGAGCAAGGCGGCACAAGATCTCACTCCGTTGGTCCTACAGCTGTCATGGCGACCGCCTCGGCTTCCTCTGGGACCAAGCTCTCTAGTGCTGCACTAGATTCCATCTCTTGCCTTATTCTAGGACATAACCCCTCTGGGACCAAGCTCTCTAGTGCTGCACTGGATTCCATCTCTTGCCTTATTCTAGGACACAACCCCTTCCTTGACACCTTCTCTGTTCTGAATTATCAGTGTTCTCTTCTTTCGATCAGGTCCATTGAACACAAACTTGCTACCTGGTGGCAGGGGAACACGAAAACACATACAAGTGGTTAAAAAAAATAATAATTCATCAACTATCACCCTAACTTTCTGCTTCTCTTTCCAACAATAACTTTCAGAGTTGATGTCAAAACTGGCCATCTAGAATCTTCCTATTGTTAGACCCATTCAGTGAAGCCTCTGTCCCCATCATGGGAATGAATCTACTCTTTTCAGGGTCGCCTTTGTCCTCCACTTTGCCAAATCCAATGACCAATTCCCAGCCCTCAGTTTGCTGGACCATCCCTGCAGCACTTGGCTCTCTTTATAACTCTGTTTCCTTGAACCATTCCCTTTCATAGCCGCAGGGGTAGAGCCACCTCCCTTATTGCTTTTCTTAGCTTCTCACTCCTTAGCAACCCTTCCTGAAAACTCAGCTTCTAACCACCGTGACAGGGGTGCTTAGCATTGCTCCCAGGCTACTCCAGTAGTTGGAAAAGTTTATGGTCTTATTCTCCGAAAAATCATTTATCAGTGTATAAAATAATGTAACAGGAGGCCAAGTAAAACTAGTTGTATTGAACTACAGTCATCAACATATTTAAAGGATAATTTATAAATAGTGATGTAGATGTATCTTTATTAAACAGGACCCAGTGGTGGTCTAATAGCCATGATATTCTGATTTCAAAATCTCATATTTTAAGGTATCTGTGATAACTGCTTAATTTGATAAGAAAATATCTGTGATTTCTCCTGGTAACAAGGTACAGCTAATATTGCTATGGTTGGTTGCCTTTAGTCATAAATGAAGAGGAGGCTTATTTTCAATTAGAAGTTAGTTGAAATAAAAATGTAATTTTTTTCCTTATTTGAGCTCATGGACTCCTGAATTGTAGCCGTGACCCCAGTGCGAATGCCCTATTTGCACATAAAGCGTGACTCAGAGACCAGTTCTCGTCCCATTGTGTGCTTACTTTTATAGCCTGGAGCAGGGGTTCTTAAGCCTTTAGACTGAGGATTACTGATAATCCCAAACACTTTTATGTGTACTCATTACAGCTACTGATGTTTTACATATTAGAAATTATATTTAGAGAAATTAAAAAATGTTCATTCCATTTAAATTGACTGTAATAAACCCATTAAAATTAACAGAATGATGTGTTTTAAGAGAAAAACTACATTTTCCAAAAACAAAGACCAAAAAAAAGTTGTTTTCTATTTTTGCAAAACATCTTACCATTGGGCCGGGAGGAAGCAGCTGCTATTCCCAGCTCCTTCTGTATTAAACACATCGTACCATGTTGTTTTGGTTGAAGTAAATGAATGAAGAAAATCAGAGCAGCAAAAATCTACTTTGGAAAGTAGATAAATACTTTAAGTATTTTTAATTTTTTTAAAGATTTTATTTATTTATTTGCAGACAGAGATCACAAGTAGAGAGGCAGACAGAGAGAGAGAGGAGGAAACAGGCTCCCTGCCGAGCAGAGAGCCCGATGCAGGACTCGATCCCAGGACCCTGAGATCATGACCTGAGACAAAGGCAGAGGCTTTATCCCACTGAGCCACCCAGGCGCCCATACTTTAAGTATTTTTAGATAATTACTAGATATTCTTTAATATTACACCGCAAATAAACAGGTGTGTCTAAAAATTAGTAGCTCTGTAGAATCTTAGACTCTATAAAGTTGTATACTCTATTATGATGAAATCCATTGATCAATTGTGCCTTTTGAGTGGATATTTTTCCCTTGTGTGGTTTCATTGTCCAACACCCAGATCATTATACAGTTACTTGTTCACTGGGTTTTTCTGACTTCCCATTTGTTGATGTCAATATCTAATTAGATACTGTACAGTATCTTTAAAAAATTATGTTTCTTAATATCACTATCTCTTCAGATTACTCTAAATATTGAAAAGTTGTAAAGATCGAGGTAGATACTGGATTTCTAAAATTCTAGAATTTGTTTAAAAACTCAAATTTCGGGGCGCCTGGGTGGCTCAGTGGGTTAAGCCGCTGCCTTCGGCTCAGGTCATGATCTCAGGGTCCTGGGATCGAGTCCCGCATCGGGCTCTCTGCTCAGCGGGGAGCCTGCTTCCCTCTCTCTCTCTCTGCCTGCCTCTCTGCCTACTTGTGATTTCTCTCTGTCAAATAAAAAATCTTTAGAAAAAAAACCCTCAAATTTCATCATCAGCAAAAATGTTATCCAGTTATCTTACGGGGACCATAGATGGCTGTTCATTTGCAAGTAAGCGTCACCTGGTTCTCAATTGTGAAAACCTGAATATCTGAAGATCACCATGATTATACGATGGCCTCGGTGATCCGTGACCTTGTATCACACACAGCCACGGAGTGAGGATGAGTTTTCCCTCCTCTGATCAGGTTGCACTTTATGGAGGAGCTGGCTTCAGAAAGGGGACATTCCCTTCCTTCCTCACCTGAACCCTTCCCAGGGTTCCTATCCAGGACAAGACACGGTGTGTGTGAGACAGTCAACGTGGGTGATTTTCCATGGCCTTGGGTGGATGGGGCCCCATGGCAGCAGATGGCAGGTGACGATCAGGAATCCCTGCTCAACAATAAGATGGGGACCCAGTCCAGCAACCACACATCTTGATTTCACCAGCACCCTGACGGAACCTGGAAGAAGGTTCTTCCAAGGGCTCCTGGGTGAGAAGTCAGCTGGGCCTCCTCCTTGAATATCAGAGACTCCAGGGGAGCTGCAGCTGGATTTCAGACCAAGAGAACTGGGAGCCAACCTACCATAGCTGGGAGAAGGCACGGTTCTGGGGTGATTTATCTGAGATGCAATCACATTGGGACACTCAGCATAGTCTGTTAGTCTTCCTTTCAAGTAAAGATGGTGCTCCATGGAAAAGCAGGCAGAGCATCTCCGAAATCAAAGGTCTGAGCAGGTATTTCTCCACAAGACCAGTGTCACATTTTGTCACGCAGCAGAAGTTCTTAATCAATACTTCCCATTTCACTGAGCAGCACGTTAAAAGGGCATACACCGAAGCGCTGAGATTTAATGAAATTAATTATTTTCCTTGCTTCATCCTTGGCATTAAGTGAACCGAGGTGTCATAGGGAACACGGCGGTCATGAGGGCTGTTTGGTGCCATTGTCGTGATTCAGACTGACGCACAGCAGATTTAGGTAGCTACCTCTGCTTTTGTACACGGTGAACCAGGCGAATGCATCAGTATGGATGTGGAGCCCGCTTCGATCTGATCCGGCCCTGGAGCCGAGCTGCTGGACTCCGCGTGTGCTTTGCTCCTCGAGAACAGTCACTATGTGCGTCTCATCTCATCTCTTCGCTGCCGCGTCTGGAGGCCCGGCGGGTGTCCCCCACGTCGGTCCCCTGCTCCAGTCTCACGTAACCGAATTCTTGGCTCCACAGCTGGGGGTAGGAATATCGACCTCACCACACCCAAACCAGTCACTTTCCTACACAACTTGGCTCTCTCTACTCTGCCACATTTCATCATAGGGAAGATTTTTCTTCCACATGTGCAGAACACAACCCAAAGTTAAAAAAATTCATATTTTGCGTGGTGATCTAATTAGAAAACTTAACCTAAAAAAACTTTAGTTCATAACCTCGAGTCCGGAAAAAGGCTGCTCTGAGGCAGCTCAGAAAAGCCTGTGCTGCAACATACACATTTCATACCTCAGTTGAATGGTCAAAGGGACTTTGCTTATTGTGGGTTTTTTTTTTTTTTTCTCTAAGGTCCGTTATTAATGGCAAAATTTGGGGGTATGTTGGCAGGAGGTAAAAAGATAAGATCAGACAAAAGGTCAAAACTGAGAGAGCAGAGATTTTTTATGCAGGATGGTTTTAGATCGTAGGTTGGAGCACATACTGTCTTAGATTTAGGCTCGATGTGTGATTTCAGCTGTGGGTGGACTCCTCAGCTGTCGAGGCTTCAGACTACTAAATCCACTTCCAGGTTCATCTGAACTTTTATGGAAGTCTGATGCCATTATATTTAAATTTATCTTTGCCTTCAAATGTTTGCCTCCCCAAATTGAAGATATTTGCATGTCCATCCCTTACAACTGGTAAGGGGGGAAAAAAAAAACCTCAAGCTTTTGACAAATCCCTACATGTACAATATACTTTAAATCCTCCCCCTTTAAATAGGCTTCTGTGGGTTCGGTGATGGTGGGAGATGAAGTGATGGTGTCTATGTGTCTGTGTCTGTGTGAGTCGATGCGCTTCCGTTTATCCGTGTGTTTGCATCAGACAGCGTGCACTGCTCCCTGGGGTTCTTCATGCCCTGCTGTTTCCCTCATCCAGGACCTCTCAGAAGATGCCCTGTGATTAATTACTCAAAAGTCACTGAGGATGGCTCATTCAGAGAAAAATTTTATTATTCCCATGTAAAGATTTTACAATTCTGTCCCTTTTTATCACCACATTAAGTTTGATTTAATAGACCATTTAATGAAATTAATGAGGCTTTCTCAAAGCATTGGGGGAAAACAGCAAAATAATAGTACTTACAAAATAAGAAAAATTAAGGTGAACACAAAGGAGGAGGAAACCATTTAAAACAGATAACACCATTAGGATTCACAAAGAAAAATTCTTGAACTAGATTTCTCTCTCCTGCCGTGCACTAGAATATCGGAGGTTGTCTTATTCTCGGTAGCTGAAGCCAAACGGACCCACGGTCAGGGATTTTGGTGTGATCCCGGCAAATAACTGGCCAGGGCTGGCTGTTCAAAGCTGAGTAGAGAGGCTGTCCAATCGGTTCCCGGGCATCCTCACAAGGGCCGTCTACAGTCCTGCGCGCACATGCTCTCCCCCCCGGTCTAAGGGCAGACGGACCTCCGGACTTCGGAGTTCCAGTGAAAGGTGCGTATTTGAGAACTGGGCAGACTAGAGAAAGAAACCGCGGCTTTCAGGGCTGCTCATCCTTGCCTTATTCAAAAGGACAGATGTCAGATGCCCGCCACGCGTGGGCCGCTGCGAACACAGCGCGCCTCTGGAGGCTCTGCTCCTCCGCCCCGGGAACCTGGCCCCCGTGCTCAGGTCGCATGTCTACCACTAGGAATCCTCTGAGCTTCCCCGTGAGTTCTGGAAGACGGATACGCTTCGCTCCAGTCCTTTGTGTGGAAGAATAAAGACTTGGGCCACAAGTGCTGTGAGCGCGCCTCACCTGCGCGATGCCCTCTGGCTTCAAGACTTTCAGCTCCTGCTGGATGCTGTGCGCCCCTTAGAGGCACTGAACAGTCCGTGGCTGCAGGAAGAAACGGGGGTCAGAGACTGTCTGGTTCAGTGCACTCACCTGCTCTGAAGGGATGCCTGAGCATGTTGAAGAGCTTCTGCCAGTAGTGGACGCTGACCTTCATCTAGTAGAAGCTCCTACCTGCGCTACAAATGGGGGCTGGGGGGTACCAGGACTCGCTGAGAGATGTTCCAGAAGGTTCCCTCCGTTCCTCTATCCACTTTCTTCTTCTGTAAGTAGCCAGAAACAGAGTCAAGACTCTGCACCCACAGAAGTACATTGTTTTTTAAAAAGCTTCACTTTGTCTACCTCACCGGTTCTCTATAAGAATATCTTGACGGTAGTACCTTTGCCCACATTGAGCTTTAACATATTAAGAAATATGTTTACTGACGTGGTAGTTGAAAAGTGCTATCTCATTTTTATTTGAATCTATTTTTTAAAGATTTATCTATTTGAGAAAGAGAGAGCATGAATGGGCGGGGCGGAGGCAGAGGGAGAGAGAATTCCGAGCAGATTCCCACGCAGGGCTTGATCCCAAGACCCTGAGATCACAACCTCAGCCAAAACCAAAAATGGGACGTTTAACCACATGCACCACCCAGGTGCCACTTACTTACATTTAAAATGATTAATGTGCTTATTTATTTATTCTTTAAGATTATTTTACTATTATTATCTCATGATAATTTATATAATATTTATTATAATTATAATTATAATTTTAATTTAATGAACTCTAATTTTATATGGAGTTTGTTCCTGAAATGTATATTTTAACATAAAAATAATGGGGTTGTCTTTACTAGGTTGTTTTATTACTTATTTATTATTAGCTTTTTTTAAAAAAATGATTATACATACACCAATTACTCTGCTAGAAGTTAAAGTGGTAAGACCTGTCCCAGTTCTTTGGTGACAATCATCAGGGTGTTTACAGCTGGTGAAGCTGCGGGAAGCAGCTCAGGAAAGGAGACATAGTAACACTTCACAGGGAAAGCTTCTTCTTTCTGCTACAAAGTATTGTTCAAGTGCTTTGCATGCCTAGGAGGCCCAGAGTCCCACCCAGGTGCTTGTATGTATCTCATTTACTCTCACAACTCTTGTGAGGCTAGAGACCTCATCTTTATTAAACAGAAGAGGGACCTGAGGTTTGGAGACATCTTAACCTGTCACGGTGACAGCAATAACAAGTTTCAGAATGATGATTAGATCTCACATTGAACTCCAGAATCAATGTTGTCTTAAGTGCGAGTGCTTTCCTATTAAAAGAATCACGGATTAGACCGATGTAAACCTGGAAATGCCCTCAGTATGTCTCTGTCTGTCCAGGCTGCCGTAACAAATTACCATAGTCTTGGGGAGCTTATAGCCACCAAGTATTTATCCCTCACAGTTCTGGAGCCTGAGAAGTCTAAGACGCAGTTTCTGGTGAGGGTGCATTCTCTGACTCACAGAGCGGGACAAGGGATCTGTCTGACCTCTTCAGTAAGGACACTAATTTCATGCCCTGATCACCGACTCATCACCTCGCCTCCCAACAGGAGCACTTTGGGGTTAGGACTTCCACATATGAATGGGGAGGGGCCAGCATTTGGACCATAGCAGTATATCGTGTAGGGCCTGCCAGGGGCCCAGTACCAGGAGACAGTGTACTGTGTGTGAGCAAAGTGCACACCTGTTCAACTTCCCCAGCAGCTTGGCTCAGCTTCACGCTTTCCCCTATGTGTAGGGCGTGTTCTTAACTCCTGGTGTTGCTCTTCCAAGAGACACAGTCGATCAGGAGGGAGAAAACCATAAGAGACTCTTAATCGCACCAAACAAATTGAAGGTTGCTTGGGGGAGGGAGAGGGGGGCTGGGTGATGGACATTGGAGAGGGCGTGTGCTATGGTGAGTGCTGTGAACTGTGTAAGCCTGACGATTCACAGACCTGTACCCCTGGGGCAAATAATACATTATATGTTAATAAAAATAAATTTAAAAAAAAAGAGAGTGGGGCACACTCTCACTCTCACCTTCCAGAAGAAGTCACAGAAGTCCCCCTTGTAATAAACGGTAGAGGGCAGGCTGGAATTGTGCTCTGAAGGAAATACCATCTGCATTACATGCCAAAACAAGAATGAGGAGTGTCAGGCTCATGGAAATTCGAGCCCTTCATTTATTTGGTGAGAAAAAAAAAATGAGGCCTTGGCTTAGGATTTCAGAAAATCACCAAAGTGAGACTGAACTGGAGAGGCCTGGACTTCTAGGACAGTCGGCCGTTCTGCTGAATGGGACATTTCACAAAGTGGTGGCACACGCTGCTGAGACACGTGGCTTCTCGTAGGCCGGCTGGGAGCGCTGGGGACATGGCCGTGGAGAGCCTCCATGACGTGAATGGAGACATGAAGAGTGTGTTAAGGGGAAAAGGCACAAAATCTTTATTGGGGTTTTCTGAAATGATTCTGCTTTTAATAACCCTCTGGATAAGTTCGACGTCTAACAGCTAGAAGATGGTGCAGTGAGAAACGCTCTTTCTGGGGCACGTGATGTCACGTGATGTCTCTCTTCTCCCTCTCCGTCTTCCCTTCCCCCTCCCCGTGCCCTCCCCTTCTCTCCCTCTTCCTCTGCCTCTCCTTCTCCTTCTCTTCCTCCCCCTCCTCCTTCTCCCCTTCTTCAGAACGTCTCCAAATGCTACGCCTGCCTTCTCCCCTTCCACCCCTTGCTCCTCTGCATCCCTTCTGCTTTGAAGGAAACGGCCTAAAATAACTTATGGGGGGGCAATAAATCACTGCAGAGCTATGGAAAAAGTCCTTCAATCCCAATGTGGCCCAATTAAATCCTGAATGTTCTTTTCCCTGACAACTTAAATTACAAGGAAGTACATAATTACATATGCAATACACACACACACACTCATACACACAGATATATGTGTGTGTGTGTGTGTATATATAGTAGTATGTATATATGCACATATAATATATATTCTATATATAGTAGTAACAAGCTTCCCATAAAATAATGTATGGACCAAGAGATAATGATAGTAAGATTTATCTCAAAAAATAAATCAATAAGCATATTCATTAATTTAAATGCATATATAATGGATACCATTTTTAACTGCCAACTTAGTAAACATTTTATTTTTATGCTAAAATTCCACATTGGCAAAAGTGCTATAGTCAAGATATTCTTAAATAAACTGCTGAAATTAACTGATACAGTTTTTCTAAAAATCAGTTTAATACTACAGGTTAAGAGCTTTGACTGAAGAATATTAATTCTAGCAATTTATTCCATGAAAGTGGTCAGAGCTTGCTGATATGGTCAAAAGGGTTTTGGTATTAAATACAATTGTAAGAAGTGAGAAAAGGCTAATGTCTGATCATAAAGGAACTAAATATATGGAAAGCATTTTTTTTCAAAACTAGTTTTTAAAAACTATTCAGTGACCTCGGTAAGTCTGGTTTAAAACATAAACTAATGACAAGGAAAAATGCTCAGAGCAGTCATAAAAGCAGATAAAAATGTATTGACAGTGTTATTTGTATTCTGTAAATGTCACACGTGTGTTTTTACCTCTGTAGCCCAACTATGTACATACGCAACGCATAAAGATAGGGTTGGAAATAAATACATTAGAAGTGAAAAGAATGGTCATCTTTAGATGCTTCTTTTCAGTCACTTTTGTTTTCTTTCTGATAATTGTTAGGTTTTCCCAAATGTTCTGCCATGTCTGCATATGACTCAGTCATAAGTAAATGTATCCTATGGAAAAGGAACACTAACAGTGCGTGGCTCACTGCATACCTGTGGTTGTAACAGGATTGTTATTAACAGACATTGAAGTTTAAGCAACTAACATACACATTTATTAAAAGATTTCTTCAGTAACTACTTAAAAAGCAAATCACATTCTGATTTTGAAAACTTAAATGTTTTAAGAAGATTTCACATCTAGGGATGCCTGGGTGGCTCAGTCCGTTAAGTGTCTGCCTTTGGTTCAGGTCATGATCTCAGGGTCCCGGGATCCAGCCCTGCACTGGGCTCCCTGCTCAGGGGGGAGCCTGCGGGTTCCTCTCCCTCCACCACTTGCCCAGCTTGTACTCATGCTCTCTCTGACAAATAAGTAAATATCCTTAAAAAAAAAAAAAGATATGTCTACTAATATACAAATATTTAAGTATTACATGTTATGATAGGTAAAATAACAAGAAAAATTTGAAATCTACAGAGTGGTTAAAGTAAGTGGCGTAATCTATAAAGGAGGCAGCTTTGGCTCCAGAATCAGATTTCAGCTCCAAGAAGAGCAGCACCTCTCAAGCTGCATAACTGAGGAAAGGACTGTAACCGTAGCGGAACTCTTACAACATTGTGATGCGATGCACAAGATGTATATACAGCATTTTGTGTAGTGTCAAATGTGTATTAATTTTACAAAATAGTCAGTATTAATAACATAACAGTAATGATATTTTAGTCCACGAACTCAGTACTTCTTTTGGGTATGTGGCCAAGGGATTCACAGGGAAATTTCAAGTACAAGATGATAAACCAGGAAGCCTAGGGACAAGGGTGGCCAGTGGGTTAGGGAAACAGCCCGGAGAGCAGGGCTCTGGGGGTGTGGGTGCCCCGTGTGCAGCAGGAGCTGACGGTCACCACTACAGTGGGGATGTGCTAGTGGAGAAATGACCAGAAGGTTTAGCGACAGGGAAGGTAGAGCTCATCTTGTTCAGGACTGATTTCAGACTCAGGGAGGGTGGAAGGGGGAACAGCAGTCCCTCTTCTCTGGAGCCTGGCTTTCTGGCCTCAGTCCCCTGGGGAGCTGAGTGGGAAGCAGAGGTTCCCCTCCTGACACCCCTCAGAACATCAGCAGCCGCCTAGGTCACAACACCTGGGTCAGTCGTGTCCCTTCGTCTCTGGACCCGGGCATTTTTTCATCTCACCTGTCACAGGAGGGGTGAGCACAGGACAATAGATGTTTCGGGAGAGAGAAGGAGCACATTCACATAACTCTATATAGGTATAGCTGCTCTATTGGATAATTAGTTATTCTTGTTAATCTCCTACAGCGCCTAATTTATAAATTACACTTTAACATAGGTGTGCATGAGAAATCATAGATTGGACAGGGTTCTGTGCTCGCCAGCATTTCAGGCATCCCCTGGGGTCATGGAACTCGTCCAGCAGGTAAGGGGAGGGAGGGAAACACTGTATCAATATAACAGTTTATTTGAGGACTTTCCTCTCCCTGCTCCCCAAGAAATGACAAAACAGGGACGGTGGCCTCTGTAGGGGAGTGTGGACCATGAAGCTCTTCAGTCTCTGCATGCTTACTTTCTTGCTGCTCCTTCGTTCTGTTAGGTTATAATCATGGGAAGCAAAGCAAAACAGCATGAGAGTGTAATTGATCCAGCAGAAAAGGAAAAAAAAAAAGGTTATGCAAAAGGAGGGAAAATGATGTGTGGTGTAAGGAAATGGTCCAATTTCATTTTTTTTGCATGTGGCTGTCCAATTTTCCCAGCACCATTTATTGAAGTGGCTGTCTTTTTTCCATTGGACATTCTTTCCTGCTTTGTCGAAGATGAGTTGACCATAGAGTTGAGGGTCTATTTCTGGGCTCTCTATTCTGTTCCATTGATCTATGTGTCTGTTTTTGTGCCAGTACCATGCTGTCTTGATGATGACAGCTTTGTAATAGAGCTTGAAGTCCGGAATTGTGAAGCCACCAATGTTGGCTTTCTTTTTCAATATCCCTTTGGCTATTTGAGGTCTTTTCTGGTTCCATATAAATTTTAGAATTATTTGTTCCATTTCTTTGAAAAAGATGGATGGTACTTTGATAGGAATTGCATTAAACGTGTAGATTGCTTTAGGTAGTATAGACATTTTCACAATATTTATTCTTCCAATCCAGGAGCATGGAACATTTTTCCATTTCTTTGTGTCTTCCTCAATTTCTTTCATGAGTACTTTATAGTTTTCTGAGTATAGATTCTGTGCCTCTTTGGTTAGGTTTATTCCTAGGTATCTTATGGTTTTGGGTGCAATTGTAAATGGGATTGACTCCTTAATTTCTCTTTCTTCCGTCTTGTTGTTGGTGTAGAGAAATGCAACTGATTTCTATGCATTGATTTAATATCCTGACACTTTACTGAATTCCTGTACAAGTTCTAGCAGTTTTGGAGTGGAGTCTTTTGGGTTTTCCACATATAGTATCATATCATCTGCGAAGAGTGATAATTTGACTTCTTCTTTGCCGATTTGGATGCCTTTAATTTCCTTTTGTTGTCTGATTGCTGAGGCTAGGACCTCTAGTACTATGTTGAATAGCAGTGGTGATAATGGACATCCCTGCCGTGTTCCTGACCTTAGCGGAAAAGCTTTCAGTTTTTCTCCATTGAGAATGATATTTGCAGTGGATTTTTCATAGATGGCTTTGATGATATTGAGGTATGTGCCCTCTATCCCTACATTCTGAAGAGTTTTGATCAGGAAGGGATGCTGTACTTTGTCAAATGCTTTTTCAGCATCTATTGAGAGTATCATATGGTTCTTGTTCTTTCTTTTATTGATGTGTTGTATCACATTGACTGATTTGCGGATGTTGAACCAACCTTGCAGCCCTGGAATAAATCCCACTTGGTCGTGGTGAATAATTCTTTTAATGTACTGTTGAATCCTATTGGCTAGTATTTTGGTGAGAATTTTCGCATCTGTGTACATCAAGGATATTGGTCTATAGCTCTCTTTTTTGATGGGATCCTTGTCTGGTTTTGGGATCAAGGTGATGCTGGCCTCATAAAATGAGTTTGGAAGTTTTCCTTCCATTTCTATTTTTTTGGAACAGTTTCAGGAGAATAGGAATTAGTTCATCTTTAAATGTTTGGTAGAATTCCCCCGGGAAGCTGTCTGGCCCTGGGCTTTTGTTTGTTTGGAGATTTTTAATGACTGTTTCAATCTCCTTACTGGTTATGGGTCTGTTCAGGCTTTCTATTCCTCCTGGTTCAGTTGTGGTAGTTTATATGTTTCTAGGAATGCATCCATTTCTTCCAGATTGTCAAATTTGTTGGCGTAGAGTTCCTCATAGTATGTTCTTATAATAGTTTGTATATCTTTGGTGTTAGTTGTGATCTCTCTTCTTTCATTCATGATTTTATTTATTTGGGTCCTTTCTCTTTTCTTTTTGATAAGTCGGGCCAGAGGTTTATCAATTTTATTAATTCTTTCAAAGAACCAGCTCCTAGTTTCATTGATTTGTTCTATTGTTTTTTTGGTTTCTATTTCATTGATTTCTGCTCTGATCTTTATGATTTCTCTTCTCCTGCTGGGCTTAGGGTTTCTTTCTTGTTCTTTCTCCAGCTCCTTTAGGTGTAGGGTTAGGTCGTGTACCTGAGGCCTTTCTTGTTTCTTGAGAAAGGCTTGTACTGCTATATATTTTCCTCTCAGGAATGCCTTTGTTGTGTCCCACAGATTTTGAACCGTTGTATTTTCATTATCATTTGTTTCCATGATTTTTTTCAATTCTTCTTTAATTTCTCGGTTGACCCATTCATTCTTTAGAAGGATGCTGTTTAGTCTCCATGTATTTGGGTTCTTTCCAAACTTCCTTTTGTGGTTGAGTTCTAGGTTTAGAGCATTGTGGTCTGAAAATATGCAGGGAATGATCCCAATCTTTTAATACCGGTTGAGTCCTGCTTTAGGACCGAGGATGTGATCTATTCTGGAGAATGTTCCATGTGCACTAGAGAAGAATGTGTATTCTGTTGCTTTGGGATGAAATGTTCTGAATATATCTGTGATGTCCATCTGGTCCAGTGTGTCGTTTAAGGCCTTTATTTCCTTGCTGATCTTTTGCTTGGACGATCTGTCCATTTTAGTGAGGGGAGTGTTAAAGTCCCCTACTATTATTGTATTATTGTTGATGTGTTTCTTTGATTTTGTTATTAATTGGTTTATATAGTTGGCTGCTCCCACGTTGGGGGCATAGATATTTAAAATTGTGAGATCTTCTTGTTGTACAGACCCTTTGAGTATGATATAGTGTCCTTCCTCATCTCTTATTATAGTCTTTGGCTTAAAATCTAATTGATCTGATATAAGGATTGCCACTCCTGCTTTCTTCTGATGTCCATTAGCATGGTAAATTCTTTTCCACCCCCCCACTTTAAATCTGGAGGTGTCTTCGGGCTTAAAATGAGTTTCTTGGAGGCAACATATAGATGGGTTTTGTTTTTTTATCCATTCTGATAGCCATTGTATTGCCTGTAAGGTGACTGTTACTGTATATGGTCTCTGTTCCTTTCTGCTCTACCACTTGTAGGCTCTCTCTTTGCTTAGAGAACCCCTTTCAATATTTCCTGTAGAGCTGGTTTGGTGTTTGCAAATTCTTTCAGTTTTTGTTTGTCCTGGAAGCTTTTAATCTCTCCTTCTATTTTCAATGATAGCCTAGCTGGATATAGTATTCTTGGCTGCATGTTTTTCTCATTTAGTGCTCTGAATATATCATGCTGGCTCTTTCTGGCCTGCCAGGTCTCTGTGGATAAGTCAGCTGCCAATCTAATATTCTTACCATTGTATGTTACAGACTTCTTTTCCCGGGCTGCTTTCAGGACTTTCTCTTTGTCACTAAGACTTGTGAATTTTACTATTAGGTGACGGGGTATGGGCCTATTCTTATTGATTTTGAGGGGCGTTCTCTGAACCTCCTGAATTTTGATGCTCGTTCCCTTTGCCATATTGGGGAAATTCTTCCCAATAATTCTCTCCAGTATACCTTCTGCTCCCCTCTCTTTCTTCTTCTTCTGGAATCCCAATTATTCTAATGTTGTTTCGTCTTATGGTGTCACTTATCTCTCGAATTCTCCCCTCGTGGTCCAGTAGCTGTTTGTCCCTCTTTTGCTCAGCTTCTTTATTCTGTCATTTGGTCTTCTATATCACTAATTCTTTCTTCTGCTTCATTTATCCTAGCAGTGAGAGCCTCCATTTTTGATTGCACCTCATTAATAGCTTTTTTGATATCAACTTGGTTAGATTTTAGTTCTTTTATTTCTCCAGAAAGGGCTTTTATATCTCCCAAGAGGGTTTCTCTAATATCTTCCATGCCTTTTTCAAGCCTGGCTAGAACCTTGAGAATTGTCATTCTGAACTCTAGATCTGACATATTACCAATGTCTGTATTGATTAGGTCCCTAGCTTTCGGTACTGCCTCTTGTTCTTTTTTTTTTGTGGTGAATTTTTCAGTCTTGTCATTTTGCCCAGATAAGGGTATATGAAGGAGCAAGTAAAATACTAAAAGGGTGGCAACAACCCCAGGAAAATATGCTTTAGCCAAATCAGAAGAGATCCCAAATCGTGAGGGGAGAGAAAGGGGATAAAAAGAGGTTCAAAAAGGAAGAAAAAAAAGAGAAAAAAAAAAAGAAAAGAATTTAAAAAAAGAAAACGAATAAAAAAATATATAAAAAAGAAAAAATATATATATTAGATAAACTAGTTAAAAAACACTAAAAAAGAAAAGGGTAAAAATTTAAAAAAAATTTACCCAAAGGCGAGAAAAAAGAAAAAAAAAATTTAATTAACTGCAAGACTAAAAAAAAATCACAGGGAGAAAGCCATGAGTTCCGTGCTTGGCTTTCTCCTCCTCTGGAATTCCGCTGCTCTCCTTGGTATTGAAACCACACTCCTTGATAGGTGAACTTGGTCTCGGCTGGATTTCTTGTTGATCTTCTGGGGGAGGGGCCTGGTGTAGTGATTCTCAAGTGTCTCTGCCCCAGGCGGAATTGCACCGCCCTTACCCGGGGCCGGGGTGAGTAATCCACTCGGGTTCGCTTTTGGGAGCTTTTGTTCCCTGAGCGCTTTCCGTAGTTTTCCGGAGGACGGGAATACAAATGGCGGCCTCCTGGTCTCCGGCCCGGAGGAGCCGAGAGCCCGGGGCCCACTCCTCAGTGCGCCCTCAGAGAACAGCGCCCAGTCACTCCCGTCTGCCTGACCTCCGGCCGCGCTCCAAGCTCACCGAGCCTGCGACCGGTTCAAGGTAACCCCGAGCTGCGAGCTCACTGTCGGCTCTGTCTCTGCAGCCGGCTTTCCCGTTCCAATACCCGCAAGCTCTGCGACACTCAGACACCCCCGATCCTTCTGTGACCCTGCGGGACCTGGGGCCACGCTGACCCCGCGTGGGCTTCACCCCGGCTTAGCCTCTGGAGAGATGTCCCTCAGCGGAACAGACTTTTAAAAGTCCCGATTTTGTGCGCTGTTGCTCCACGGCTCGCCGGGAGCCGCCCCCCCCTCCCCCCGGTCTATCTTCCCGTCGCTTTGGATTCACGTCTCCGCCGGTCCTACCTTTCAGAAAGTGGTTGTTTTTCTGTTTCCAGAATTGCTGTTCTTCTTCTCTTCAATCTGCCGATGGATTTTCAGGTGTTTGCAATCTTTAGATAAGCTATCTAGCTGATCCCCGGCCAGCTGAAGCAGTCTCAGCCTGCTACTTCTCCGCCATCTTGACTCCTCCCTTTGGGGCACAATCTCTTTTAATGCTGTTGCTGGACTGTGGCAAGTTGGCGGAGGAGTAGGACACCCCGTTTCAACCGGTCCCCTGAATTGAGCTAGCTACCCCCCCAGCACACTCTGGACCCCCACGAAGTCAGCCACAACGTAAGGTCACACACTTCTGGATGTCTGTGGGGGCAGAGGATCCTCAGTGAGAGGCACAGAGGAGCTGCGAGTGTGGGACAGACAGAAGGGGGAGGGAGCCCCAGAAGCCAGCTGCTGGGGTAACACTCTGGTGTGAAAGTGCCCTGTGCTTGGGGACCCGACTTAGTTTGGAGACTGGTGGCTGCAAGAAGGGAAGGGACTGACAACAGTGCTGAAAAAGAACAAGGGGACATAAAGACTCATTCTGGGCGGCCACAGGTGTGGACCTAAGCCCACGGTCCCACGACAGACCGTAGCTGCCGCCGCCCATGCAGGCTCAAGTCCACAGTCCCTAGGGCTGGTGGCTGTCGGAGCCACCAGGGCTGCCTTTGCTACATCTTCCACCACCACCTGGGCTGAGGGCATTTGATGTGGGCTCCAGTTGGTGGTCCCTGGGGCTGGCAGCTGCCGTGGCTGAGAGGAGCCGCCCTGGGCTTGAGTCAGCGGTCCCAGGAACAGCAGCTGCTGGAACCGGCATCACTGGGACCAGCATCCCTCATGGTTTTGGTAGTAGGGGGGTGCAGAGATGAGCGAGGGCCTCGGGCAACCTCTGAGATGTGGTGGGGGGTGGGCAGTGCATCCCACCTCTGCGAGGCTGCAGTGTTCAATAGGGTTTGCAGAGGTGGAGTCTCTGTGCTCTGGACCATTCAAAGCGGAGCAGCTTGAGGCTTCTCTCTGGGGCAGAGGTTTGGGTAGAGCAGTTTACTTTGCTCGACTCTCCAAAACGGTGGGAAAAGGTGACAGAGAAAAAAAGCCTCCAGAAAACAGAAGCATGAAAAGCTAGTTACGGAGCCCAGCCCCTTGGTAAGGAGCAAGACAACTAAACTCAGTCAGGACTGACTGAAAAACAATGCAGCACTCCCCCACCCCCACCAGAAGACAAGTTGAAGGAACAAGAGGACAACAACCACAGGGTCCCCATGAAACTTTAAAACCCCAACAGCATGGGAAAACAGAATATTAAGCTCCTGGTATTGCCTTATAGCCTATATGTTTTTTAGATTCAATCTAGCTCTCTATTTTTTAAATTATTTTTCATGATTTTTGTTCTTTTGTCTTCTTGCTTACTTACCATTTCAAATGTTGTTACAACATACTGCATCGTAACATTTTAACTTGAACTTTTTCATACACAGACTTTTTTTCTTTTTTAGATATAGATATAAGCTTCAATGTAGTCCTTTTATCCCTATTCAATTATATATATATGTATATATATATATCACTTTTAATTTCCCTGTATCTCTGGAAAGTTGAGTTCTCTAAAACAGATAACAAGATACATCCAGGAAGGACTGAAATACCCCTTCTCACCCACATCTGAGGGATTATAACCACCTTCCTGTCATTCCCCCCCTTTTTATTTTGTGTTTTTTTTTTCTTTTACTTTTGTCGGTCTTTCTGTTTGTTTTTGTACTTTATAAATCTTACTCTTGGGGCTCATTTGTGTCTGCCTGTCTTTCTTTCTTTCTTTCTGGTGGTGACTTCTGATTCCTCTGAACCTTTTCAGGGTTTACCTTGCCTGGATTGTGTTTGATATTTTCAGCTGTACATCTTCTCAACCACAACTCAACAGAATGACAAGGAGGAGGAATTCCCAGCTTAGAAAAGATCCAGAGACAATGGCCTCTCCAGCAGATCTAATGGTTATGGATCTAAGCAGGGTGTCAGAAATAGACTTCAGGGTAGCAGTTATGAAGACAGTAGTCAGGCTGGAGAAAACTATCAATGGAAACATACATTCTTTAAGGGCAGAAGTGAGAGCAGATCTGGCAGAACTTAAAAATGCTATCAATGAGATCCAATCTAATCTAGATGCTCTAACAGCTAGGGTAAATGAGACAGAAGAATGAATTAGTGATCTTAAAGACAAACGGATAGAAAAGAGGGATCAGGAGGTGACCTGGAACAAAGCAAGCAGCTTAGAATCCAGGAAAAATAGAATTCGTTAAATAAATGATGCCATGAAACATTCCAATGTCAGAATTATTGGGGTCCCTGAGGGAGTGGAGAGAGAGAGAGAAGACTAGAAGGTGTATATGACCAAATCGTAGCCAAGAACTTCCCTAATCTGGGGAATGAAACAAGTAATCATGTCCTAGAGGCAGAGAGGACACCCCCAAGAACAATGAGGGGAGATTAATCCCCAGGCATGTAATAGTAAAACTTGTCAATTTGAGAACCAAGAAAGCCATCTTAAGGGAAGTTAGGGGAAAGAGATTACTTAAGTACAGAGGGAGGAACATCAGAATAATCAGAATAATGTTAGACCCATCCACAGAGACCTGTCAAGGCAGAAAGTCCTGGCAAGACATATTCAGGGCATTCAGTGAGAAGAATAAGTAGCCAAGAATTCTTTATCCAGCAAGACTATCATTCAGAGTGGGTGGGGTGATAAGGAGCTTCCAGGACTGGCAGAGACTGAAAGAACATGTGACCACCAAGCCAACCCTGCAAGAAATACTAAAGGGGAGTCTATAAAAGGAGAAAGACTCCAAGAGCAATACAGAACAGAGAAATGCAGACACAATCTGTAGAAACAAGAACTTCAGAGACAACATGATGACAATACTTATCTGTCAATAATCACTCTCAATGTGAATGGCCTAAATGCTCCCATTAAATGGCACAGCACTGCAGATTGGATAAAAGGAAAGATCCATCCATATGCTGTCCACGAGAGACTCATTTTGAAATTAAAGATACATCCAGACTGAAAGTAAGGGATGGAGAAGCATCTTTCATGCCAACAAACTATAAATGAAAGCTAGGGTAGCAATTCTCATATCAGACAAATTAGATTTAAAGGTTAAGACTGTAGTTAAAAATATAGAAGGACACTATATCATTCTTAACAGATCTATCCAACAAGAAGATCTAACGATTGTAAATATCTATTCCCCCAACATGGGAGCAGTGAACTACATAAGCCACCTGTTAACCAAAATAAAGAGACATCTTGGTAATAATACATTAATTGTAGGAGACCTCAACACTCCATTCTCAACAACAGACAGATCAACTAAGCAGAAAATCAATAAGGAAACAAGAGCTTTGAATGACATACTGGACCAGATGGACTTCATAGATATATACAGAACATTCCAGCCTAAAACAACAGAATACTCATTTTTCTCAAGTTGACATGGTAGATCACATACTGGGTCACATACTGGGTCAAAAATCAGATTTCAACTGATACCAAAAGATTAAGATTATTCCCTGCATATTCTCAGACCACTGTGCTTTGAAACTAGAACTCAATCACAAGAAAATTTTGGAAGAAATTCAAACACTTGAAAGCTAAAGACCATCCTTCTCAAGAATGTTTGGGTCAATCAGGAAATCAAAGAAGAACTTAATCAATTCATGGAAACCAATAAGAACGAAGACACATTGATCCAAAACCTATGGGATATGACAAAGGTGATCCTAAGGGGGAAATACATAGCCATCCAAGCCTCACTCAAAAAAATAGAAAAATCCTGAATATAAAAACTGTCTTTATACCTTAAAGATTTGGAGACTCAAAAACAAATTGAATCTAACCCATGCACATAAGGGAAAAAGAACTTTGGGAACTACCTCAAGATAAAAGGCTTCTGCACAGCCAAGGAAATAGTCAAGAAAACAAAGAGGCAACCCACGGAATGGGAGGAGATATTTGCAAATGACAGTACAGACAAAGGGCTGATATCCAACATCTATGAAGAACTTCTCAGACTCAACGCCCAAAAAACAGATAATCAAATAAAAAAAATGGGCAAAAACTACGAACAGACCCTTTTCCAAAGAAGACATACAAATGGCTAATAGATAAAAAAGCCTTCATCATCATTAGCCAACAGGGAAATTCAAATCAAAACCACATTGAGATACCACCTCACACCAGTTAGAATGGAAAAAGTCAGCAAGGTGAAAAACAGCAAATTCTGGAGAGGTTGTGGAAAAAGGGGAACCTTCTTACATTGTTGGTGGGAATGCAAATTGGTGCAGCCACTTTTGAAAATGGTGTGGAGTTTCCTCAAAAAATGAAAAATAGAGCTACCCTATGACCCAGAAATTGCACTACTGGGTATTTACCCCAAAGATACAGATGCAGTGAGAAGAAGGCCACATGCACCCCAGTGTTCATAGCAGCAATGGCCACAATAGCCAAAATGTGGAAAGAGCCAAAATGCTCTTCAAGAGGTGAATGGATGAAGAAGATGTGGGTCTTATACACAATGGAATATTACTCAGCCATCAGAAAGGATGAATACCCAACTTTTGCATCGACTTTATGAGACTGGAGGAGATTCTGCTGAGGACAGAGAAAGTGAATTATCATATGTTTTCACTTATTTGTGGAACATAGGAATAACATGGAGAGCATTAGGAGAAGGGAAAAATTAATTGGGAGAAATCAGAGTGGGAGATGAACCATGAGAGACTATAGACTCCAGGAAGCAAACAGTTTTAGAAGGGAGGGTGCTGTGGGGATGGGTGAGCCTGGTAATGGCTATTACGGAGGACACAGATTGCATGGAGCACTGGGTGTTTCATGCAAACGAAAAATCATGAAACACTACATCAAAAAGTAATGACATACTGTATGGTGACTAACACTACCCAATTAAAGAAAAAAAATGCTGTTGCCATTAATTCAAGAATAAATTGATATAAAAATGAAATTTTAAATAAATCATATTTACTAAGGGGAAAATATGAAAAGACAACATAGATACAGAAGATTAATAGCTTATAGGATATAATTGCTTACTTATCAGATTTAATAAAAACCTTTTGATTAAATAATTGCAAGATGAACAGAACAAGAATATTTCTGACGATAAGAAAGCTCCGATAGCTTCATTTGTATACATGTTAGAAACTTGTCTTTTATGTAACTATATATATTATATATACATTTATATTAAATTAATAAAACTAATGAATTATAATCCCCGGGGTCAATAATAAGTGCAATTAACAGGGTTTATATTTTTTATTGCAAACCTTGAGTTCCTCAGATGTGTCCATGGTTGATGTGTATGCACGAAACAATTTCTTCTCTGGTTGGTTAAGATTTCTCAGTGGTTCCTGGTCCCGACTTTAGTAAATTAATTTTTTGAAATCATTTTGCACTTCTTTTACTTACTTGAAATGATCTGAGCTCTTCCTGACAGGTAAAGCACCGTTTTAGGCACTGGAAGCTGTGGGGATATGAGTCTTAGAAGATATGGCTTGGCTTCCCAGTAGAGGTCTAATAAGCATGAGCACCTCTGTGATGTCCCCTGCCAGGGACAGGGGAGGGAACCTGGGAAGCATCCACGACCGAGCTTGATTAGGAAGCAGTTGTGGACGCAGGACGGGAAGGACGTTCCCTTTGGAACGGATAGGGAAAGCAGCTGCATTATAAAGGAACAGTCGTATTTATGTCTCCGCTTTCTGCCACTTTAAACGTGGTTATGAAAAGCCATTGGCATTTCAATATGGGGGTGATTCTCTCAAATCTCCAAATGACAGAAGTGAGGTTTATCCTGACCCCGACAGATTAGAGTAAAAGAAAAAACAAAAAGAGTGAACATATGAAACAAAATAACACATCCTAGCCCGTGCTCCTTCTCAGTCTTTCCTATGCTTCATCTGCAACTATTGTTGCTAGAGTTTTACCTGCTTAAATTTCCTTATAGGAAAGGGGGGACGGATGTATCTGTTTGAGGCGTGGAGTCTGAATCACTGAGGAGGAGTCTAAGGGAGATCGACCGGTGACTCTCAGGCTCGAACCTTCGCATTTATCCAGTTGCCTTCCCTGACCCCCAAGAAGAAAACAAACTAATGGAGAGGAAGGAAAACAAAGCAAAAAGAGAAAAACAAAGCAAAACTGGGTTGCTAAAAATACGAAGTTTGAAGATGGGGCTTATCTCCAATGTTGCTGATTCCATACGTCTTGAAGTTGACCCAGGAATTAGTATTGTTACCAATCAGGAAGTGTGATTTTGTGATTCCTTCTAAGAATTGAGAGCAAATGGGGTAAACACTTAAATCTGTGAACAACTTCAGGCTATTGGCAGGGGTTGTCCTGGGAGAGCCATGATTCTGGAGAAGCCCCATCTGCCTGCCCTACTCTCTCCCTCACCCCCTGCATCTTTCCTGGTCAGAGGAACTCTGGGTTCAGGTCTGTGGGGGACTAGGGGAGGGAAGGAGGACCCTGGGCGGAGGCAAAGAGAGCACCACGAGAGGAGGGACCCTTGGAGGGTGGGCAAGTCAGCTGCCCTCTCTTGACAATGTTGCCAGGAGCCAGTGCCGTGCAATCGGAAGACCAGTGATTTGTCACAAATCGGGACTCAGTGGAGCACATTGGCATCAGCTGCGCGTCACCATTTTATTGGAGGAAAAACCCTTGGTAGATTGAGCTTCACACAACTACATAGACTTATTGGCAAAGTTCCCGAATCCATCAAACTCCCAGATCGGTCCCGGATATTTAGACGTCATTATTGTATCATGAAAGCTACTCTTTTTATTTCTCCATACTTTCTGCGTGCGTGGAGTCCTGTTTGTTCTGTCTGTTTATCTGGGTGACGTTTGCTTTAGTTTTATGTTTGTTACTATTTCCCATTGATCCCTGTCTGTTATTTATTGTGTGCTCACTGCCTCTCTCCTGAGTAACTTCAAGACAAAGTTATTTTGGCACAAAACAGTGGTTATGATGGGTGACGCACACGGAGGCATTCACCAGTTCAAATTAAAACATTGTTGCAGGGAGTCTGACGGACACAATCGCTGCTGCCACCAGCACTGGGATGAGAGCAGGTGCCAGAGCTCGTTTTCCCGCCACACGGAGATTAGGATGAGCAGAAGGGCGGATGAGGAGGGAGCGGGCGGAGAAGACTGACTCCTGGTGCCTGCCACCCTATCTTACCTAGGCTTGTTGTGCATCTCAGCTTTGGTGAAAGCTGCCACCCCTCACTCTACCCATCTGATGGCAGCTTTGTCTTGTCCACTCCTAAATCCCAATCCTGGATCTGCTCAGTGGCCAGCACTCTGATAATGGCTATCTCCGTTTCTTAACAAAGAAGCTTCCTGTGATTCCCTCCTCAGGGGAGGTGTTTGCAAAGGTGCCTTCTACCTAAAAAGGTGTTGTCAGTGCCAACATGGAGGAATTGTCTCCTCAAATGTAAAATCTTTCTTTTTAAGGGAGAGGTGGAAAATGATGGAGAATCAGCTTTTATCCCATTTCAGAAAGAAAAACAAAAAAGTAAAAGTATCCATAAACGATCCTTTTCCTTCAACTTTGGTGACGCTCAGGTGATTCTGAAGCCCAAGGGCACGGCTGTCTTCCATGGTCAGCTTCCTTCCTGTTAGGGGGGCTTTACCTTCATGCCTTCCACACTCAAGCTGGCCGAGCCCATGGGGGCTCTTGGGTCCTGAGTGAGAAGATCTGTATCCAAGTCACACATCTTCCCCCTGTGCACGTTCTACAAATCTGTGAGCCTTGGTTTCCTGGCGTTCTAATATGAGTAAAGTTCTGCACAAGACATACCTTGAGTTGTGGGAGAATTAAAAACCATAGCGTTTGAAGATGGTTCCCAAAATGTAAGCTGGCAGCTAATGTCCTTGTGAAGAGTGAGGTGAAAAGTGGGAGGTGGGACTCTGAGAAACAGAGCTGCAGAGACCTGATAGCCAGAAGGTTGGAAAATAGTGTGGCCAGATGGTGGCAGAGTGGAGAAGGAACAGAGGACAATCCCAGAGGATAATTCCTGGGGCCACAGCTAGGGCAAACATGTGACCATGGAGATAGGAAAGTAATAGCAAACACCATCATAAACTGAGTCTACTATGTTCAGGGACATCTGTTACACTGAACATCTAAACCTTCCTGCACAGCATTAATAACTCTGCTTTTGATATCAGCATCCTATTGTATTAGGGATCTCCAGAGAATCAGAAGTAATAAGTTGCATGTAATTTTTTTTTTATAAGAAACTGGATCTCAATAGTTATGGGAGCTGAGAAGTCCCAAGACCTGTACAATGAGTGGGTAAGCTAGGGAACCATGAGAGCTGATGGTGTAGTCCCTGTCCAAAGGCTGGTAGACTCATGACCCAGGAAGAGCTGATGTTTCAGTTGGAATTTTAAGGTAGGAAAACAAAACAGAAAACTAATATCTCAAAATGAAGGCAGGTAAGCAGGAAGAATTATTTTGTATTCATGAGAATGTCAGCATTTTTTTCCATATAGACCTTCTACTGATTAGATATGGCCCACCCATATTAGGAAGAACAATTTGCTCTACTCAGTTGAGTAAATTTTTAAAGATTATCTATCTATCTATCTAGAATGGCGGAAGCAGTGGAGGGAGAGAGAGAATCCCAAGCAGACTCCATGCTGAGCATAGAACCCAACATGGGGTTCCAAATCTCCTGATCCTAAGATCATGACCTGAGCTGAAATCAAAGTCAGACCCTTAACTGACTGAGACAACCATGTGTCCCAGTTGATCTAAATGTTAATCACATTCAAAAAAACCCTCTCACAGAAGCTCCCAGAATACTATTCATCAAGTACCTGGAAAGTCTGTAACCCAGTCAAGTCGACACATAAAGCTAACCATGGCACACCACGTTACAGATAGTTTAACAGACTCTGAGTAACTTATCCAGACCACATAGCTAACGAGTTGTTAGCAAAGATTCAAAGTCAGGTCTGCATGCTTTCAGCTACTCTAGGTCCAGGCTCATTTATGTAAACCATTACTGTTTAAACTAAATATTACATTTATTTATTATAAATATTATTAAACTATTAATTTAATTAAAAAGAATACAATTTTAATATTTAAAACATTAAATTGTTTAAATTAAAATATTATTTTCTAGTTTCTTCCCATAAATGTCTCCTCACTTTTTTTTCCCCAGAAATGACCAGAAAATTAGAACTTCTTTAAATGTCCGATGTAGGAACTAGAATAATAAAGTTACTTAAATTTAAACCTGATAATCATGACTTTAGAAATCAATTTCATAGATGATTTTTTAAAAATATTATCTATAGGTAATAAGCATCTGGAAGGATTGGCATTCTTTTATTTAACATTTTATTGAATATTTTATCCCCAGCCCTCAGAACATGCTTTTCCATGTTTCCTCCCCATCAGTGCATATTTGCTAAACTTTTCATGGTCAGATAACTATGTGAATAAATAAATGAGCAACTTTCAATTGTGTCTACAAATTATCGTGAATATAGCAGGTTTAGAAAGCTCCATAGTCACCGCACATACACTGAGAGAGCAATCCCCTTGAGTACCTGGAGAATGATCATGGTTTCTAGACTGGCCATTGCTACTGGTGAGTGACTTCAGATGGAGAAGTTACACTGTCTCGCATATTATTTCTAGTTTCTGTCACTGCGGTTACAAGATATGATCTTGCTGTTTGCTAGCCTTGCATTAATTATTCACAAGCTCTTATACTTCATTTTCTTTGCATCATTAACCTCTTAGAACGTGTCCCATTTTCCAGAGCTTGGTAGGCAAGCAGTCACGACTATAAATGCTGTGAGCATAAAGCACTACTTTATGGGATCTCTTTGAGTCGTACCTACTAATGGCTTTCTTTGATTTCTTTCAGTGAAAAAGGCAATTGAACTGAAGTCAAGAGGAGTCAAGATGATGCCCAGCAAGGACAGTAGCCATAAAAACTCTGTCTGTAAGTCCTCTTTCTTTTTACACGAGGCTTGATATGTCAATTGCGGTGAAACCGAGGAGAGAATGGATGGGTTCTGGAGAAGTAATTCTATAAACTGCGTTTCTCGCTTATTCTTGCTACTTTTCTACCTCTGAAAGTATTTTCTGACAAAGAGTATATGTTGGCTTCATGTTGTTGGGGAAGAATGTCATGTAGATATTCTCCTAAATGAATTTCCTAAATGTATCTCAAATCGATCTGTACTCTGTGTCCTCCTTAGTCACCGTGAGACTGGACCTTCGGATTTCTCCCTTAAGTAAGTGTCCCACTGCCAGGTGTTTTGATCCCGGTTTCCTTTTCCAGACCTGTAGATATCATACCCCACCCAGATTGGTGTGTGGGATACAGGAGGCTTGTCTTATCCTTTTCCTATTAAAATGTTCTGAGGAACTGGCCTGAAGAAAAAAATAGCTTCACTGCCAGAAATGCCCTCTCTCCTGCCACTGAATGCAGAATTCCAAGCAATGCTTAGAGAACCCCCCTGACCCCACTTGGAAGCGTTTGCTGACACAGGCACAGCTAGCTTTTCCCTGGTTTTGTTCCCCTGGTGTCATGTTCCTACCTGTTACAGTCTTTGTTTGTCACAGTTTCACGGTGGGTTTACCTGTCCCACTAAATGCACATCAGCAGGCTCCATCAGCTGGTGCCCAAGTGGGTGTTTCTGGTGTGGTTCTTTCCCATGCGCCATGCTATTTTTAAGCTGTTCAAGCTGTTGGGTCGCCTTTTCTCTTCTTTCCGGTGACTTCTTTTGGTGTCCCTACTTACCCGCTCTCTTGGTGCTCCTGAGGGAATATTGGGGAACCACGCATCTTCTCTCTTTTCTCACTGCCTGACACTTAGTAGAGGCAGAAGGCTCAGGATGGACATCTGGAGTTCCTGCAGCTCAATTCACTCTATTTTTATCCTTATGATATATTGGGCTTCTGCAGCAAGTTTTATGCGTAAGAAGTACTCCACAAAAACTAATAAACAAAAGTAAAAACAATATACGTCATTTAAAAATTACGTTGTAGGTTGACCTATCTCTGCTTTCTTGATATCCCTATTCTATGGTGTCCTTCTCACTGTTTATGTAACAATGGCTCGTTGACTGTGTGATGGCCCTGTTCCCTGGCACTTGAAAAAGGCAAAGAAATAGACACAGACCCCCTGGGTTGTAGGTGTTGAATACTGGGCATGTCTTAGAACTTGTAGGTTATCATAGCAAAGTACCCTGGATTGAGTGGTTTAAATTTATCTCACATGGTTCTAGAGGCTGGAAAGTCTGAGATAAAGGCAGATTCAAGGTCGAGTGAGAACTTGCTTCCTGGTTCAGTGATGGCTGTCATCTCATTGTACCCTTGCATGGCAGAGGGAGAGAACATCTCCTGTCTCTTTTTATAAGAAACATCATGAGAGCTCCAGCTCATAACTTACCTCCCAAAGGCCCACCTCCAAAAGCCATCACAGCAAGGGTTAGGAATTCAATAAACAACTTTGAGAAGTGCAAAGATTCCGTCTGTCAGATGGTGGATTCCCTCAACGCTGACTAGCTCAGGCCCTAAGGTACCCACCTGCACCCCCCATCAATTTGTAAATATCTTCACTAGACTTTCTTTTTGATAATCATGGGTATCTCATGCAAATTAAATTGGACTAAATAAAAAGATGGAATCCAAACAAAGACAGAAAACAACTGAGGGCGGAGGAAGAAAGGAAGGGCTTTGATAGTAAAGTTTTAGTATTTTATATTGTTAGCTTCTAATTCCGGATGTTCAGCAGGGTGGGGCTTGTGGTTCTTCTAGTAATTTTGAAATTTATTTCTTATAGTTGAACTCCTTACTAAAATGACCCACAGTGATGTAGAACCACATGGCAGGTGAACCCTCTAGCCAATCCATCTTAGGTCTGACATTAAGCTCACCTGCTAGAGCCACACTTAGGCAGAAGATTTCTTGGTAAGGAGAACATCTCTCATCCTTATCTGAACAGGACATGAAATGACCAATACCTGCTTACTCATTTGGTGCAAGAAAACATTCTGTCCTTTCTCCCAGCAGTATTCAACTTGTTTTTGATCAGACATGAGACTTAATTATTAGGAAAAACAAATGAGGATTGAACAACCTGAGGACCTTCTAATGTCAGTGATGTAATAAGTGATAAAATGTTATTTCCAGGGAAGGTGTAGCTGGGAAAACAAGGGACGTGTTTCCTAGAGAAATGGACATGGGTTTTGAAGCTAGAGAGCCAGGATTCAGGGGTTGTAAATGCATGGAGGGTTGCTAAGTCCAGGTCTCATCATTTTGAAGTTAAGGCCATAATGACTTTTGTCCAGTAGATAAAGCAAGGTGTTTGTAGACTGTCCATTCCAGGGTATGGCACAGCAGGGGCATTCGGCAGACCAAATCTATCACAAACTTTCCATCTAGTAACGGGAAGAAGAGACAAACGTTAAGTAGAAGGTTCATCCAGGAATTTACATGGCTTAGGGGGTCTTTTTCTACAGAGGAGGAGGTAATATTGAAACCACTGCACTTATTTCTGTGATCTTAGATAATAGTTTGGCCAATCATCAGAGGTGAGCCTACCACACAGAACTCTCCGGCATCCCTGCTTTATCCCGAGAGCTAGGTTCCATGTAGATCACAGCCTCCGAGGTTCTCAAAATTAAATCCAAGCATACAAGTATCTGTTGTACAGCTTACACAGTTATCCTGACCTTGGTTCCTCCGTTGGAGAGTTTTGGTTAATGGATAACAAAATACCCATCACAGATGTTTAGCACAGGGTTCAACAGCCATGGCTCGCTCTTGTCCCTCCTCATCCTGTGCTGACCTCTGTTTTAGTGTTTTTCATTGAATTTTCCATGTTTTGATGTTGTGCCTAAGTCTCTCTTCTTCATGAGACCCAGCACAGAGTAAGAGATGTGACAGCCATGCTTGCATGATGACTTTTTAAATTCCAGAATCTTGGATGGGGTGTGCCGTGCAGTGCTCACACGTGCTCACCTGCGGATGCCAGACACGAACAGACACAGTGACAGTCGTCTGCTCAGACACCCAGCTCATGTCCACAGCTAGGGGCATGCGGCAGCTGGAGGAGAGCAGGAATGGGAGGCCTCCTCTTGCCTCCTTGAAAGTCCCTTCCACCTGGTTCTGCTCCAAGGTGCAAAGGCCCAAGGTCACATCTCTTCCCAGACATACTGACCCTACATGACCCTATCCCTCTGCATTAGGCGCTAATATTTTTTCCCCTTGTTGCTTCCAGCCTAAAGGCAGATAGTAGCCTAGCTCTTAGTTACATGGTTGCAAGGGACCATACTATGCCTGGTGGCATGTCTGGATCTACTCTGAGATAAACAGCCCCCTTGTAAGTACTCCTGCCTGATAGGATTCTTCTCTGGAGTGACTCCTGTTCCTTCAACATCTTCCTGTTGAAGATGATAGAAACTGCTCAAGATTCTGGTCAACCACAGAAGGCAAAGCACCCAGAGATTCAGGTGTTTGAAAAGAAACAAAGGAACACAAACACCAGACAAGGCAAGGAGTCCTGCCTTCTGGCAACGTCAATCCAAGTCTACCCAAGTGCCGGGAAGAGAGAGGCCCTGGGTATAGAAAAGGAAGGATGTGACAGACAACCTCAAGGGACTCATGGTTTGATGTCAGAAGGCTGGTGTCACAACAGCAGTGAGGTCATGGCGGTGCTGAGATGATGTCAGGCAGCATGCTTTCTAGCCAGAGCGGACCAGGGTTTTATACCTTGTACACTGAGAAAGTTTATGCCAATATTTAGTAGCTGGTATGTAAGTTCAGATAACCCATTTTCAAACGAAACAGATAACCCATCATTTCGTTTGAAAATAAACGGTATATATTCCTGGATACGTCCCACAGTCCAGTTTCTGGCTTCTTAGCTCAACTCCTCCTGGGCCAGCATGCATTTCCTCCCTAGACCTGCCTGCGTTATCCATTTGGTCCAAGACGAGATCCATGAGTGAAGAGGGGTCCTTAGGGAACCCCCCAGCGGCCCCCTTCACGGGGTCACGCACCGCACTTCCTCATCAATAGCCCAAACCAACATGCACTTAGCATGGGTCTCCTCCTCAGAGGAAGAAAGGGAGAACACGTGAACGGCTCATTTTCCCCGATGTGGAACGAAAGTCCTACACATTCTCTGCTCTACTCTTCTTGGCGGAATTGAGTCTTCTGTGAATTTGGCTCCGGAATCCCTGTGCTGGTCAGTTTATTCCGCCAGCCTGGATCTCATGTACCAGTGAACCCTTAGTGATTCACCTTCATCCTTAACGTGCGCAGCTTCATCGCAGAGGCTGGGGTGATGGCACAAGCTATGGAGATGCCCCAGCCTCTGCATGATGAAGGCGGTCGAGCTCCTACATTACTCTTAGAATTAAATGACAGAGGAGTTTATTTTTTTTAATCAGGCTCATTTGTTATTGATGAATAATGTTTTCAGAAAATCTCCAAGATAATTTAGGTGCTAATTGTGGCTGTTGCTCTAAATTTCTAATTATTTCAAGCTTTGAAAAGATGGCAGCATAAATGGGGGCTTCTTCAGATGCAAAGAAGGGCGTCTCTAATACGCTCAGGGGGCGTCCTACCCGGTCTTGCTGGCTCTCCCTCAGTGAGGTGGGCTCGCCCTTACTCCGAGATTGGGTCCTCCGAATAATTTAATAATCTAAGGGATTATTAAATCGCCACTGCCTATTTTTGAACGATGGTAAAGAGTAGACATTATTTCTTCTCCCTCTTCTCTTTCTTGGCTTTCTCCTCAGAAGAATACAGGTTTAGCAACCCCAAGTGTGAGAACCCTGAGGCTAGATGATCCGTTGGTACCCTTCTAACGCCAAAATATGACAATCTGCAGGAAGGAGGGTCAAAGGAAGCCTCAGTTCTTATTTTCAGCTAGAGATTGTTTTCCCCATGTACAGTCGAAGACAAGCGACTTTACAAATTCAACATCGATGTGTTGTAAGTCGCTCGGATGAATTGATGGCACATGCTGTGTATTGGCCTCTGCAGTCACAACTGTTCTCCCCAAGCAGGGCAGGACATTTAGTGCAGAATCATTATTTAATGTAAAGTAGAATAAAACATTGTGGAGAAACTGAACACTGCCGTGCATTGTCTTACTAGCACTTGGGTAAAAATAATACCAGAACATTATAAAATAAATGACCCTAGAATTCTTCTACATTTGACTATAAACCATTTATTTCATTGACTTTTTTTTTTTTGCTATGAACAATCAATATTTTTTCTACCCTGAGAAAAAAATACCTGAAGCAAAATAGTCCAAGTTGCCCAACAGACCGTCCCGCTAATGAAAAGCGATTGATTGAATATTGTCTTCTGTGATGATGCTAAGTCGTTCCATCTTTCTCTGGTTTTTCTTTTGTCTCAAAAATAATTATTTTGAAGGGCACATTTTAAAACTTGTGTGGCTCTGTTTTTAGAATGACACGGCTGACTGTATACAGTCGAAGATACAATCACAATTAGATAAAGTCCTAGTTACCTTTCTAACACCCTCTGACGGCTTCATCCATTTTCTAAAATACAGCGTCATAAATGATTTTCTATCTGCCTGGGATCATACTGCATTTATCCCCTTATCGCTGTGATTGCTACATTCATAAACTTCATTTTTTGTTAAGTTTGGAAAATTTAAGAACATGTGGAATATGCTAATTATAGAATTCTCTTTAACTTACATTCAGATGTGCTAAAAAAAAAAAAAAAAGATTAACCTTATGCCTCGCACAGTTTCTGCTTTCTTGTCAGATTCTGCGCTAATAAGGTTATCGCAAACAAAGGACTCGGTCCAAGAAGAGTCTCTCATATCAGCCTTTTCTGTAAATAGTGACTCATGGAAGTTAATGGAAAGAAAAATAGAAACCATTAATGGGGTTAAAACAAGAGGTTTTAAGAAAGGTCATGTGATCCTAATAACTATCACGTGGAAAGCAGTTCCTATATGATCCGCTTCCAGAAAGGAAGGAGTCCTGTTTGCTTTCTGATCCGGACTTCTCTCTAGGTTTCCAGACTCTGACATCCACCTGTCCTCCCCACATTTTTATGCCCATATGTGATAAACATCTCTCCCTCTTACCAGATCGCTCCTTTTCCTCACCCAGGACCTGCAACTGGTCCCAGTCCTCTCTCCAGGAGCCATCAAGCCTGACCTGTCCCAGCACACGACAGAGGTCAACCAGTTCTGTTTACCTCCCAGCTGCCATTGTCCCTAAAAAAAAAAATAATTCCTCATGGTTTTAATGTTTCCTTATGTGAAGTAGGTATCATGTTCTAAGAACACAGAATTTTATTCTAATTGATGTGTCATTCAATTATTTGTCTTTTTAATATAATGCATATTATTTTGCCGTTCAGCACAGCGTGAACCGCATCCAGCCTCCCCGTCTGCCTGTTCCCCCGTGGTCACCTCCACGCCGTCACCAGAGTCATCTGGGAGAAACAGCAGCGTGTTCCGGTCATTCTGCTCTAAACCCTTCAGAGGTTTCCTTCACAGCCCCCGAAAATCTAAATTCTTTTGGAAGTCCCGCACGACCCCTTCCGTCCCTGCTCTATCGCCTCTTCTTGCCTCATCCCCTGGGTGGGAGGGGTTTTGTCAAGACCCGGACCCTCTTCCGCCTCTCTCTGTTCCTCTGCGTTTCCATTTGTCCTCAAGAGTCTCTTCCCTCCTTTCCTTCAGGTCGTTTCTCAAAATTCACCTTCTCGGAAAGACTCTCACTGATCGTCCTAACTTCCACCTGCCTTGCCCACCCACCACTTCATCCGTCTTGTTTCTTGCTCTGGGTTTCTTGTCCCACTTACAAGGTGTCGTATCCACTGTGCGTATATACTTAGGCTGTGCAGGTATATTTAGTATGTACACTTGTGTGTATACGCACGTGCATGCGCGCGTGTGTGTGTGTGTGAGAGAGAGAGAGAGAGAGTTCTTAGTTACTTCCTGTACCCCCACTTCCCCTACCAGGATATAAATTCCTTGAGGACAGTTTTTTTCTGCTTTCTTCACTGATATTTGCCAAGTACCTAGCAGAGTCATGGGCACAGAACAGTTGCTCAAAAGTTTTGTGCATTAAGCAACTGGGGTTCCTAGATAATGTGGTGGCCTGGAGCAGTGTGGCCGAGTGAGGCTCACATTTTTCTTCAGTTGTGTCTTGCATTTCCCGTCTTATTCATGCCTTTGGTCATCTCTCACTGAGGAAAGACCAGAAGTGTAGAGCTGTTCAGAATATGTCCCTTCCCTAGAGGAAATTACAAACTACCGCTATTTCTAGTTAGGTAAGTATTTACCAAAAAAGGATTGTTGTAATACATGTAGCAACATTTATTGAGGTTTGAGTAAGGACAGAAATTTATTCCTTCCAAATAGTAGCAGATTGACCCATAAGAAAGGATCTGTAGAAAGAGAAGATGTAGAGCAGTGTTCAACTAAGCAGGTGCTATGCCAACCAAGTCACCAGATCTTCGGTATCAGACCTCTCTCATGGCTGGGTCACTTGAATATCCCATTTATAGACATTTGCTTGGCCTTGGTCAAAAGAGGAGTATACTTATCATCAAAATAATATGCATTATATTAAAAAGACAAATAATTGAATGACACATCAATTAGAATAAAATTCTGTGTTCTTAGAACATGATACCTACTTCACATAAGGAAACATTAAAACCATGAGGAATTATTTATTTTTTTTAGTTTCTGTTATGAGTTGATAAGAGTGTGTAGCGAAATCTCACTGTCAGTCCAGATTTTGTGCTCTTAGAGGTCAGAAAGCCCTCTGTGATACATGGCTTTCCCTCACTGCCACTACTGAATGGGTCCGCCCATCAGTGAATTACCGAGTGGGACATGCCTGCTTTGGGAGGGGTTATTTGAAGAATGGCGTGAAGGTCCTTTCTCCAGCGTGCTTGCCAGTGTCAGAGCCGGGGGGGGGGGGTAGGACGGAGGGGGACGAGGGAAAGAGAGGGTGAGGCAATGAATAACACGGAATAGCCCCCTGAACACAAGCTCTAAGAGAAGGCTACCCAGGGAACAGAATCATCCCTCATCCCTTAATCTTACCAGCTGTCCAAGATGCTGTGTGCCTCCTACCCCTGAGATTTTGTCCTGGAATAATTTTCATCCGGCTGTGATTTCCCAGGTACCTGCATATGCTGCTGTTCTATTAATCCCCACAGGAATCTTCTTCAAAAATTAACACAGTTTGCTTTACGCATTCTGCAAAAACTGTGTTTTGTTTCTTAATAATATTGTTGTAGTCACGACGCTTGTTATTAAATTGCCAGCAGTGGTACTCATCATTGGGTTTTGTTTTTAGGGGACCTTCTTGCGGTATTATTAATGGGTGATTTATTTGAATGGTAGTAGACTACAGTGATTTGTAATAGCGCTCCGGAAAAAAGCCATGCCTGTTATTCTCCGTGCTGGATTTCTGGCACTAAGTGCTCTAGATCTTGCTTTGAAGCAGATTTTGACAGTAGGAAAAATAATAGCCCCATTAACCTCTAACAGTCGTATAAAGGTTTAATAAAACACAAGGGATAATTGCCCCAATCTACTTTGTTCTATCATAAAATGCAATAATATGGAGTTTTACAATTGTTAAAGATCCTTGTTTTCTTAACAAAGACCCATCCCCATATAGCATGAATATACTAGATTGCATAAATTGCTTCATAAATCAGGTAAGTAAATTATGCTTGCAGTTTCTAAATAGGCCTTTGTCACGGCAGGAGCTAAAATATCTTTCAAAACGTTATGGAAACTGTTGCAGCACAGGGAAGTGCTGTCTGGATACACAGGGAGGGATAGCATCGTTGGTAACTAGAAGCAGGAGTAGGTAGTTCATCAATGATTTAACACACCATTTACATATATAATTTCTTAAGTAACCAGAAAAAAATACCTATTAAAATATGTAAAACGAGATATAGCTTGATTGGATTATAGACGGTTAAATTGTAGTGTAACCCTAGTAGGAAGTAAAATCCTTTTTAAATAGTTTCAGCATACAGTTATGGAGTGGAATTGATTAACTAAAGGGAAAAACCCACTTTGCAAGATGACTAGAAAACACATTCTTTTACTGCGAAGGGTGAGCGGCAAATAGCCTACAGATCGTGGAGGGCTTGAAAGGACAGGGTGCATTTTAGCATTTCTGTCATTTATTTTTTGGAAGCCCAACATAGCACATGAGTTCTATTCCAATTTTATGAAATAACCTAATCTTCCCCAAATAATTGGATGAAAAAAATTCTGAAGCTCTGGAGAATTGTGGGATTGTTGGTATTTCCAGTAGCGCTGGAAGGAGTCACCATTTTGTTGTAATTAAATCACCTTATATGATCGAATGTTTGCCGGTGAGTAACTTCGTTCAGAAGCTCTAAGGATGAAACTACTTAATCGTGGCATTTTCTTTATAAATTCAACGAAGCCCTCCATCTTATACATAAGGAAACTGAGTCAGTGAAACACATTATTTAGCCTCACAGTAAAGACCGAGCTGGAATAGCATCAGGGGGATTTCAGAGAAAAGGGACATATCCCTTAGGCATCATCATTTTATCTAAATTGTATTTTAGAGGTACAAGGATAAAACTGAAAATATTTTCAGATAAAGTCCTCTAATTTGAGTGCTTATAAAATGACAAGATTGTAACTTTGAAATTGACTTCCAGTTTTCCAGGAAAAATAAGTTTGCCCAGACTTGATAACTTTGCCTCACAGGTGATAAATTTGGATAAATGAACTCATGTTGGACAAATGGTGATTAGGTTGATAATTTATGTTAACTTTTAGGAGAGCTATCAGTGTGTTCAGTAGGAAAATGTCAGAAGCAGCATGGGTGCTGTGTGTGTCTAGATTAAGGCAGAAGGGGGAACAACCCCTTTCTCCAGTTACTCAGTGAGAACCTATCCAGAGGACACTGGGGTTTTCAGATCCATGCCAAGGTCTGGTGAACTCATGTCCTATGTGCATCACAGGTGACCCTCCAAAGACTAGAATACCTGACATATGCCCTACACAGTGTCTTCCTAACATTTTACTTGTTGCCAATCTCTCTTTTTATCTGTTTGTTTGAAATGATGATAGATTCTGAGGAACTTGCAGTAAAGTCGACAAGGAGATCTTGTACCTTCTCTGTTGTCCTGGGTGGTGACATCTTTCCGAACTATCGCATAATATCAAAAACGGGATATTGATTTTGGAGAAACCCACAGAGCTTACTCTGTGTTACTTGCACTCGTGTGTATGTGTGTGTGTGTAGCTTGTGTCACACGTGTGGGGTCTTGAAACCACTACCATAATCAAGATACAGAACTGCTTCCTCCCCACATGGCTCCCCGGTGCTACCCTCTGAACACCATTCCTTTCTTCTCCATCTCTCAGTCTGCTGTTGCAAGAACAACACATAAATGGGACCATTCAGTGTGTAACCACCTGTGATTGGCCTTTTCCCTCAGCACAACCTTCTTGCCATCCATCCGAGTGGCTGTGTGTTAAGTCTGTTCTTTTTCCTTGTTGTGAGGTGTCCCATGGGCGATATGCCAGTTCGTTCAACCACTGTCCTGTTGAAAGATAGTGGGTTTGGTCCAGTTTGGGGCTATTAAGAATAGGCAGTAATGACACTGTGTGATGAATGGCTTCCACGTGAACATGGGTTTTATTTCTCTTGGATAAATACCAAGAAATGTAATTGCTGCCTAACATGATATTTGCATGTCTAGTTTTGTAAGAATCTGATATTTCCAGCGATTCTGTATCATTTTTCACCCTCACAGGCAAAGTTTGTATGATCAGTTTCTCAGCATCCACACCAGCACTTGATGTTATGACTTAAAAAAAAAAAAATAGCCATTCTGATAAGTAGGTAGTGATGTCTCATTATGGCCGTAATTTGCATTTCCTCACGGCTAACGATGTTGAACACCATTCCGTGCGCTCATTTGCCGTCTGTACATCTCCAGTGAAATGTCTGCTCACACATTTTGCCCACTTTCTGTTTGGATTGTTTTTGTTTGTGTGTTTGTTTTTCCTGTTAAGTGTTGAGGGTTTGTTGTGCAGTCTAGATGCTCATCCCTTGTTGAAGTATAGTTTGCAAATAATTCCTCCCCATCTGGAAGTTATCTTTTCATTCTCTTCAAAGGGTCTTTTGCAAAACCAATCTCTCTGTCTGCCTTTTTAGCTGATAGAATTCTATCTATAAAGAAATAATTAATTAAATTGATTCTACTTTCTGCAGTCACACATGGCATGGGCGGGAACAGCTGGCTGGTGGCTTCCCTAAAGAGGAAAGGTGTGAGGCCTATCCCCTGAGCCCCAGGACCTGCTTGGATCCCGCAGGCTGTTTGCAATATTAAATCCTACATCCTAAATGCCCTAAATATAGAAGACAAAGAAACTGATACAATGTCCTCATTTATAATCCCACAACTGATTAGGTGTTTTCTTGGAGATTCAAACGAGCTATAAAAATCGTAAGAGAATTTAAATTGTAGAAATAAAGCTTAATTCAAATAATAAATAGTAAAACAAACATATTTTACAAATTCTTACTGATTTTTTCCCAGAATTCCTTATCTTTTATTTCTACTTCGACCATATATTCTTAGGTTTGAAATGGATAAATCTGTTTTCCTTATTACTCTGTTGTCTTGGCTGCAAAATGAAACAGCCTTAATATAAATCATCAAAGAAATATAACATTTAAAAAAAGAAATTTAACAATGATATTTTAACTTCAAAAGTATTTACCATTTTTTATAAATCTACCCAAATTAATTATAATGATAATTGGATTAAATTAGAAAATTTAATGATGAAAAATGGCTATATTTATTTGATATAGTACGTATTAGATTATATTATTGAGTTCAGTACATTTACATGATTTTTTATAAAGAAGACGCATATGGAAGGCACCTGGGTGGCTCAGCTGGTTAAGCATCTGCCTTTAGCCCATGTCTTAATTCCAGGGTCCTAGGATCGAGCCCCACATTGGGCTCCCCACTCAGTGGGGAGCTTCTCCAACTGCCCTTCTCCCCTCTCATGCTCAGTCTCTCTTTCAAAATAAATAAATAAAATATTTTTAAAAAATGAAGCAGCATTTGGAGAGATGTGATACATGGAAGTTTATGCCAGAGGAGGAAAATAAGGTGTACTTTAAGATGTGTATATGAAAATATATGACAAATCAAGGAGATAAGAAGCTAAGATTAACAAATTGGGTAATCTATAAAGTGCTTTACAGACAGAAAGCACCATATTTTGCAAGCATTGTATGTTGCAATTATTATGAAAATATTTATAGGATTTCAGTTTGCTTATTTAAATCGCCTGTTTTATAGTTTGATCTGTCAATCTGAAAGGCATATAAGATGGTACAAACCCTGTTACATCTGGACAGCATACTTTCCTTATGTACCTGGGGAATCATAGCTTTAAGTAAAAATTCAAGTATGATAATTAATATGTAGGAAACTTTCCAGACACCCCTCGTGTCCCATGAAAATCTTTACAGCTTTCATTTTGTGCAAAGGTAGGCATGATAAGGATTTCACAAGACTTTGACTTTGGGAAAAATGATCCCATGTAGTTATTGTACTTTTCAGAAGGGCTGATTCACCTGTTACCCTTAAGGAGATAGAAGAGAATTGGGAGAATATGAAATGCATTCGCTAACTGTATCATGTAGTGAACGCAGTAGTAATTTCTGTGAAATGAAAAAATAATCCTATTATAAAAGGAAGAAGTATTTGCCGATGGATCTATAACCACATCCAGCTGGTCATGTTTGAATACGGTTAGAATAGCGCTTAGCTATCCACTCTCCCGCCAGCCAACCAACGCGCCTTTTTACTTGCTTTCAGTCACAGTTCTCTAGTAGCTATATAAAAACTATTTGTGACAGATTTGGACCCAATTCTTTTCATTACCAATTCTTTACATCACTATGGCTTGCTTAAACTTGCTTTAGTTGAATGAAAAGCTTCACTTCTGGTCTTTATTCACTTAAAAAAAAAATACAAACTAAAGCCTCTTCTTTTTTTTTTTTGGATGTTCTTGTAAAATATATGAACATTTGAACATTTTCCTTCAGGATTATCCTTCAAAATAACGTATATATCTTTAAAGTCTGGTAGAAAACAAATGAACAATATCCTATCCATGTTCTCTTCTGTATCTGCTATAAACGTGTGTTTCTCATGATTTGTATATTAATACTCACTCTATGAAGAGGGTTAGATGGAATGTACTTTGTTAAAATGAGACCAAGTATACCAGACAATTTGAGCAAGTCATTTCTACGTTTTTGCTACTCAGTGTTTGTTTTTGGGCATGACGTGTTTTCGATAAAGGCCACTAATTTGCTAATCCTGCATTATGGCACTGTAATTTTAATTGAATTAAGATCTTTGTTTATATTTCAACGTTTTCAAAGGTTTGTTGCACTTTTAAGGTAACTATTTTTTGGCAGTGTCCCAAAGGCCCTCTCTGCTCCTCCAGTGTCATTTCAATATGCCTTGGCAAGCACCACACACGCACACACACACATACATGCACACGCAAACATCCAGACACACACACGCACATACACATGCACACACATGCATGTGCACACACATGCACGCACACACACGTGCACACACACACTCACACACATACATGCACACATGCACACACATGTACCTACACACGCACACACACACATGCACATTGAAAAGTGCCCCCTGCCTTTGCCCCTGCTAATTAATCAGTTAGGAATATCCTTTCTTCCCCGGCCCCTCTACTCCCCAGACTTCTCTATCTCTTCTTGGAACGTGTTCCAAATCATCTTTTAAAACTGGAGGGGAGACAACCGTGAGAGACTGTGGGCTCTGAGAGACAAACGGAGGGTTTTGGACATGGCAGAGACGCGGTGTGTGTGGGGAGCTGAGGGAATGACTCGGTGAGCTTCGTGTGGCCGCCTTCTCATCCGGCTCTCAGTCACATGACCCAGTCCTCAAGCACTCTTTCCCTGAACACCGAACTCACTTAGCCCACTTCATGGTTCTAATGAAGTCACCACATGATGTGCCACATTACCCTGTGTCACATTTGTGTCACATCTGTCAATAATGGGAAAGATTTACTTACCCATTTATGTGTTTTTTTTCTTTCTCCTACAATATAAGCTCCTTGATAAAAGGTCTTAGTTTGTTCTTGGTTGTGTACTAGACTCTGTAGTGCCTGTCGGTATCATGTACCTTCTCTAGACGCTATCAGTCTTGATGCTGATTTTACTCTTGTTACTCAAGAAGCCATGTTCAAGTCATTCCCGTGGAAAAGGGGATCATATATCTTTAGGATTCAAAGGACAAACACCATGAGAGTATTCACATTTTTCCAAAGGAACAAGTGCTCTATCTAGCAGCAGTATTTCTGTGATGCATGCTCAGGTCCACAGACCCCAAAATATCCAACCAGGGGAGGCTTATGCGCCTCAGTCAGACTTTCCATGTTTTCCTCGGAAGAGTCCATTCTGCGACATCTTTATTCGAGCACAAGTGTCAGGTGGCTCCGGGTCGGATGCGGTGCGGGAGCCTCGGAGCTGACGGGCTCCACACGGAGCACTTCCTCTGAGCCCGACCTTCAGGGATGCCGGGGAGAGAGCGCATCACCCCCTGCGCTGGGGAGCGGCAGAGAGGGGTGTAGGGACCTGCCCTGGGGCACCGAAGTGGGAAGGATGGGAACATTTCAGTGAGAAGAAGCTACTTAGGACCGTGTGGAGAGCAGTCACCGGCCGCAGCAGGCGGCCCGACGTCCGAGGGCGGGAAGGAACCGTCGAGTCGGTGTGGGGGCCCGAGCTGGGGAGCGTGGCCGTCGGGGGGTGGGGGGAGTCCGGCCTGTCCCGGGCCTGGAGCGCAGACACCCCGCTCACGGCCTGGCTAGCGACCGCCACGCTAGACAAGCAGAGAGCGCAGAGGTCACCTTCTCCACGGAACTTGCCGGGCCCCAGGACCGCAGCTCACAGGTCCAGGTTCCCGCGGGCGACAGTCCGGCCACGTCTGCTCCTGCGTTGTTTCACCGTTACCGCTGGAACTGTCTCTTCGTTCTCTTCAACTCAGGGGAGGATTACAAGTAAAATAGCATTAAGCTGATTTCTTAATTTCTTGAATAGTGATGATGGTATTTACCTTGTTAGTCGTTTTAGTCATTCATCACACCTCGTCGAGAGCACTTCGCCCAGCACCCAGCACTAACCGCTCTTGGTAACAAGGCCCGCTGTTGCCGCACTGGGCGGAGGTACTGGTATATAGTATTGTTTCTGCTTTCACCTTCATTCAGGTAGATCACGACCATTTTACCTTGAAATAGTCATTTTTTAAATGCCCTGTATTTAAAGGGAGATTATAAACTACCCAGCGTAAGTTCCTAACTTGCTCTCTGTGGAGACATATTTTATAAGTGATGTTCACACGTATGGTCCAGAAGGGAAGACACCAAGGAGCAAACCCCTCAGCACCCTCCCTACGGACCCCACACCCACATGCTCACACACACACACACACACACACACACACATGTGATGTGTCTGACTTCTATTTTATTTGGACGTGATATTTATTTTTAAAAATTCATGCATGTGGATAATTACATTACCCACTTAATGGTCTGAACATGTGCTAGTTAATAAAATAAAAATATGGCTATTCTAGATTTTCTTTTTAGAAATTGAACTGCATCACGTGAAAAGTTGCTTAGTCCAAGCTGTGGCCCAGACAAAATCAGCTTCAAGCTGTCTGTAATTCCCAGCTAGCTTTCACAACTCCACTCATCTCTTCACAAGAACTAGTCCAATAAAGTCTGTGTTGAGATTAGCAGCGATGTTATCACAGGGATAACCTTCAGTCAGTCCCAGCTGGTGTAAAATCATGGCAAATGCTGGCTAACTTACGGGTGCGTGGTTACCCACAACCTATTTTGAACACTGTGCTGTATCACTGGTTGAAAATCCCTGAACACACCTGTAAGGGGCCATCTGTGGACAATGCACAACACTTTTGAGTATTTCCTCCAAGCCTAACAGTTCTGAGGTTTGCATTTTGAGTTTATTTTATGTTTCCTAATGCAAGAACTCAATTTAGCCCCTGTTCCCACCATGCTAAAATGTGATGTACAACATATAAGTACTTACTGTTGTCATTTTATAACATCCTTATTACTTAATATGATTATTTTGCAACTTTATTTAATTTTAATTTTATCAATGTGACATGCTAGAGACAGTAATCTCTTTTAGAGATCATTTTCTCTTTTTAAATTTTTTAATTTTTATTATTATTATTATTTTTTTTAGCTGACTGAGCTAGAATGATTGGGCCTCCAGCAAGTGGCTAGTGACTGTGCTAAAGACATTTCATGTCACTGGACTTCTGAGATGAACTGTCCTTAACTGCATCTCAGGGAAGTAATCAGTGGGAATAGCTTTTTTTCCGAGAAGAAAAACAAAATGGTGTACTTAGAGTGAGGATAAAAGGCTTGGTAATCTTCAAGAAATAATTTATAAGTATTTCTTAATGTCTTCCATACACTTTGTTTCCTAAATATTCTATGGAAAGGAGATGCTGGCATTTCCTAATATGATATGTGGGAGGGGCAATACAGGAGTTCACCAGGTCATCTTGTGGAGTCTTGGTCTGTGGTTAGTCTCCACCCTCTGGCACTGAGCTGAAAATTCTGTGATTGACTTCAGGAAAACTGTGAATGAGCAAAGAGTCATGCAAGGGGGGGAAAGGGACTACCGCTCCCCGAAATTCATGACATGCTCCCCAAAATCATGTTAGCGCACATGGTCCTACAGATTAAACCAAAGCATGGAATTGTTCGCTGTCATTTTCTCCTTTTATGGATGGGCTGGGGAAGATTGTGTTAATCACATTTTTACTAATGTGGTCCTTAAAATGCAGCATATGAAGTGAACACATGGTACATAGTCTACATAAAACAAAGTGAGGTAACACTTTTTAACTTGACATATTTCATTCATTAGCTTGTTTAACACTAACCTGTATATTATGGATAATTTAAAACATACACAGAGGTGGAGAGAGTTGTATAGAGCACCCCATGTCCTCCAGTTCATCTTTTGGGTTTCGTCTGCTCACTTATCATCTGCTCACAATCCCCCCCACCAAGGTATCTTGAAACAAATACCAGACTTCACACTATTCTATTTGGAAATATGTAACATATAGACACAGCATATATAGACAGATACAACTTTTCTGTAAAGCATGACTATAGTATACTTTTAAAGCACCCAACAAAAATAAATTTATTAATCCCTTAAAATGTATTGTTTTTCCCAGGTGTCCCAAGTTATCTTCAGTATATCGTTTGCATAAATCAGGATCTCAAATGTGTGTACTCTGCGATGTATGCCTCCAGCTGATGCATCTTAATCTCTCTTCCTCTCCACACCGGCACTTTTTTTCTTAGTTCTTTCCAATGCCCTTCACAAATGTTTGAAGGGGAGCATGTTTCACACGGTTGATATTTTCAGTATCAAAATGCTTATACCTCTACCCTTTTGTTTGCTTGGTTTTTTCTCCTATCTTCTTGTTTTACTTTTGGGCTAAAAGTGGTTTCAGAAAAGCCTGACTAAAAATACCCTTCCTATTACATTTTTAACACACAGTTTGGGAGCTGATTTCAAGTTCACTTCTGCTACTTAGAAAGGAACTTATTGGAGCATATGAACAGTATTGATAAGTTTTCTTGAGGTGCTGATGTGTGTCTGCATTCCTAATCCTACATTTGTTTCTCACTATTTTTTTTTTTTTGGTTTTGTTTTTCCTAGTGCTCATTTTTTTAAAGTAATAAACAATTGTTTTAGAAAAGTTGTTAGGTCACAGAAAAATTGTGGAAAGTACACCAAGTTCGCATATATTACCTGTATGTTATATTTATTATATGTATATATTACCTACGTATTACCTATCACCCCAAACACACGACCTCCCCCCAGAGTGGCTGGTACTTCCGTTAGAACTTACAAACTAATAGGGACACCTCATTATCAACCCAAGTCCACCATTTATGGTTCCCTCTAGGTGTTGTGCATTCTGTGGATTTGATTAATGCATGACGTCCAGTGTTCACGTACAGAATCGTCTCATTGCCCTACAAATTCCCTGTGTTCCACTGGTTTATTGCTCCTTGCCACACTAAACCCGGAAAAACACTGGCCTTTTTACCAACTTCATTGTTTTGCCTTCTCCAGAATGTCTTCTAGTCGGAATCCTACAGTACGTAGCCTTTTCAGACTGGCGTGCTTCGTTTGGTGAGATGCAGGGTTTTCCCCACGCCTTTTCATGGCTCAATAGCTCATTTCTCTTCAGTGCTGAAGAATATTCCATTGCGTGGATGGGCCACAGTTGACTTATCCGTTCACCAACTGAATGGCATCTTGGTCGCTTCCACAGTTTAGCAATTATGAATAGAGCTGCTATTAAGGGACATGTGGGCGGCACAGTTGGTTAAGTCTCCGACTCTTGATTTTGGCTCAGGTCATGATCTCAGCATCACGGAACGGAGCCCTGCGTCGGGCTCCCCACTCAGCCGGGAGTCTGCCGGAGATTCTCTCCCTCTCCTGCTTGCACTCTGTCTCTGTAAAATAAATCAATCTTAAAAAAAAAAAAAAGATCCTATTAAAATCCACACACAGGTTTTTGTGTGGACCTAAGTTTTCAACTCCTTTGGGTCAATATTGAGTGTAATTCCTGGATCTCGGAGTACGAATATGTTTGGTTTGGTGAGAACGCACCCCGATCCCTTCCACAGTGGCCGCACCACGTTTCCTTGCCACCAACAATGAATGAGGGCTTCCCTGCTCTGCATCTTCCCTGGCCTGTGGTGTTGTCACAAGCCTTCTGGGTTTTCTTATTCTAAGGGATATAGAAGAGTATCTGGATGTTTAATGTGCGTTTTCTTGGAGCATCTTCTCATATGCTTTTGGCCATCCGTGTGTCTTCTTTGCTGAGATGTCAATTCAGGTTTTTCGCTCATTTTGTTTGGTTTGTTTGTTTTCTTATTGTTGAGTTTTAAGAGGCTTTGTATATTTTGAATAGTAGTTTTTTTTTTTCATCAAATATGTATTTTGCAACTATTTTCTTCCCAGTCGTGAGTTGCCTTCTTATTTTCTTAACATCACAGATCAAAATATTTTAATCTTAACAAAGCCCAACTTTTCAACTTTTTCATGGATCATGCTTTTATTGTTCTGTTTAAAAAGTCACTGCCAGGGCGTCTAGGTGGCTCAGTTGGTTAAGATTCCGACATTTGATTTCAGCGCAGGTCATGATTTTGTGGCTGTGAGTTGGAGCCCCCCGTTAAGACTCTGCACTGGGGTCGAGCCTGCTGGAGATTCTCTCTCCCCGTCTCCCTTTGCCCCTCCCCACTGCTGGCTGGCTCTCTCGCTCTCTCCCAAATAAATAAATCTTAAAAAAAAAAAAAAAAAAAGTCATTGCCAGACGCAAGGTCATTATATTTTCTCCTGTTACCTTCTGAGACTCATATATTTTGCATATTATATTTAAACGTATAATCCTTTTTGAGTTAATTCTTAGAAGGATATGAGATCTGTGTTTAGATTCCGTGTTTTCCATGTGGATGCCCAGTTGTTCCAGCACCATCTGCTGAAAGGTCTGTCTTTTCTCTGTGGAATTGCCGCTGCTACTTGGTCAAATAGAGATCAATTGACTATATTTATGGTTCTGTCTTTGGGCTTTCTGTTCCCTTCCAATTTATTTGTCCGTTTTGCCAATATGGAACTGTCTTGATTACTATAGCTTAATAGTGATCTCCATTCTGTATGGTGGTTCCAAATCTCACTCATTCTACAGTTTCACCCAGAATGCTCAAAATCGAAATTTGTTTCTTAAAATGAGAAATCTTGGCCCAGGGAGATCTTGCAAGAGTGATGGTAAATTTCAGTGCACTGAAAAATCTAGAATTTATGGGGTGCCTGGGTGGCTCAGTCATGAAACATCTGCCTTCTCCTCAGGTCATGATCCCCTCCTGGGATCAAACCTGCATCTGGCTCCCTGCTCCGCGGGGAGTCTGCTTCTCCTCCTTCCCTTCAACCTGTTTGTGCGCGCGCGCTCTCTCTCTCTCTCAAATAAGTAAATAAAATATTTTTTAAAAATTCTAGAATTTATATATTTTTCTCCAAATGGGCTTCCCCCCCAACATTTCACTTTGAATATAATAGTTACGGATGGCTGCTAGTTTTGACTAGGCGCATGTAGTGTAGGAATGTTTTATGCATATTAGAAAGAGTAGATTTTATTGTCCTTCTGAAAACAGTAATTACTATCTCTTTATATTAGGGAACCAAGGTCCCAAGTGCACTTAGCAGATCCAAGGTCTAATATCTGAAGGCCACGCACATCTACACACTACGTTATCTCTTCTTTATAAGAATCACTGGATGATTAAACTCTCTACTGACTTTCATAAAAAAGAATTTTAAGACTTTTCACATTTAAAATCAGTACTTTATACTTTATTGTATTCCATTTCAAAATAAAAGAAACAGCATTTGTAATTTTGGATAAATATGCACTATTGTGCTCATTCACTTTCATGAAACACGTATTTATTCTGGCCAACTTATGGCTACTGCTGTTATGTACTTTAATTGTATCAGAATATGAGGTATTGAAATACTTCAAAATAGTTAAATAGACTCCATGTTCAATGGTCTGAACCCACTGATCATCTTTATAAAAAAAAAGAAGTGGACTAAATGAGCGAAGAAATCACTAAAAATTGATAGTAGAATTTTTCAGATTTGAAAGGAAGAAGTCTTTAAATTCAGATAAGCAGAGAAAGTGGCTGGCTTTGGAAGAAGAGGGACCTGACTAAGGTGGAGAAAGGCTCAGAACTGCTCTCTTGCCCCCGCCCGGGGCGGACAGTTATGGACACCAAGCCCACGCTCTCTTTTCCTCTCCTAACAGACTTCAGTAGAGCAAAGGTCAGGTGCTTTTACAGGTCCTAAAGTCTCCACGAGAGCTGCTTGTTTCCAGAGGCCATCAGCCATTCATTAAAGAAACGAGGCCCAAGGTATCACCGGCCCTGGCGTGGGGCTTTCAGAGCAAAGTGTAAACAATGCTCAGGGCTCCCTGAACTCCTCAGAGGGACACCTTCGAGACCAGTTTATCTAAACTGGGAGAAAAATAGCATTTGCACTGAGAAGGTCTGCAAGAAAATAAACCCGAGTTATTTTTCTTCTAGCTTTCTCACTAATGATTCTGCTTTATAATTTATTTTAAAGTTTGGTGTTAATAGCCTTAAATCAGAAATAGAGTAGAGTTCCTTTTAGATGCGGCTTTTCTACTCATCACACATTGAAGTCATACACAGAGATGGTCTTATCAGTCTCTGAACAGGTGACAGAGCTTTTTTCCACCTATCACACGGATAGTAACCTTATACTTTATTACCAAACAGGAGCATCTTTCGAAGTCGGGGGGGAGGGGCCTGGCACAAATGTATGAATTGCAAGTTCTCCTGGATACACCACGATGTAAGGTCCCGTGCACAGCACCACATGGACATTCCAGGAGAGAAGAATGAGCCCATACATTTGTAGCCATGCCTTGAATTTGTGTAGGATTCTGTATTTACGGGATGTGGATTGGATACTTTGTCAGATTCTGTAGCGTGCTTCAGGGCATCTCTTCACCCCACCCCATTTCTCTGCACCCCTCATGGCCTCACATGTTTGAACGAACTTCTGTGGGGAAACGGAAAAGGCACTTGTTCAGGGATTCCTGGCTAGACTGCCACATAGACGGATGCCACACGCGGATCCTGCGATGTGTGTGGTCTTACCTCCCCATTGTGCAAAATCGAAAACAAGCCTAGAGGTTCTGAGGCCCTTCCCTGAGGTCACACTGTCGTCATGAAAGACAAATCTTGGGACAGAGGCTTCCTAGAGAGTATTCCAGACCGCGGCCATTATCCAGGAAGCCAAGAGCCCAGGTGGATGAGTCAAGCTCTGATTTCATAGAAACGAGCCCAAGCTTAGCATCAAATGATACTCCAATCCTGGGTAGAACAATTTTAAGGAATTTCTACAATGGAAAAAACACTTAAACTGCTGAGTCATTAAATTCAGTGCAATGGGTGAAGTGAACCCTAGGGCAACTTTATTTTGTAGCCACTCTGGGGAAAAGCAAAAACCAAAAACAGTGGCTTCACTTCTCTAAGTCAGGCTCCGATTTTATCAGTCAAGCGTTCCCAAAACAAGGGACTCTGTCATTGTATTTTTTATAACAAAACCAGAAAATTGATTTGTAGCTAATATATGTCTCACTTTTACTTCAAGAAGTGAACTTGAATTATTTCGATCCTTTTTTCTTTTTCTTTGTTGGGATATAACTGGCATATAATATTGCATAAGTTTAAGGTGTACAACATGATGTATTGATACATGTATGTATGGTGAAGCAGTTACCATAATTAGGTTACTTAATGCCTTCAGTGCCTCACATAATTAACTTTTTTAATAGGAGGGAGGGTGGTGAGAACATTGAAGATCTACTTTCTTAACAATCTTCAAGAATATAATACAGTGTTATTAACTATCCATGCTGTGTAATAGGTTCCTAAAACTCATTCTTCTTATAATTGGAAGCTTGTGTCCTCTGACCAGTCTTTCTGGGGTTATTCCCCCACCTCCTGGGACCTGGCAATCACCATTCTACTCTCTGTTCTATGAGTTCTGCTTTTTCAGATTTCAGTATAAGTGAAATCATACAATATGTTTCTTTCTCTGTCTGACGCATAACGCCCTCAAGGTCCACCATATTGTTACAAATGGTAGAATTCCTTGTTTCTCAGTGTTGAGTCATGTTCCATTGTGAATATCAACCACATCTCCTTTATCCTTTCATCCACTGATGGACACATAGGTTGTTGCCATGTCTTGGCTCTTGTAACTAGTGCCCCAGTGTACATGGGAATGCATATATCTCTTTAGACAGTGAATCATTTCCTTTGAAGATAAACCCAGAATGGGATTGTCTAATCATATGGTTATAGTCCTATTTTTTTTGTTGTTGTTCTTTGAGGAACCTCCATACTGTTTTTATTTGAGGAACCTCCATACTGTTTTCGGTAGCAGCTGTACCAATTTACATTCCCACCATATGTTGCTCCTTCTAAGTGGAGCTGGTCTGAGTCTAGAAATGTTGGTTCCAAAATGAACTCGCTTGCTGCACTTTATTCCAAAGATAGCTTAAGGGTGAAATTTGGCCAAGTTCTTCTCCACAGTGCAACAAATTCAAATAGAAAATTTAGAATGGCATAAAATACGTAAAAACGGTGACTATAATAAATGCATTGATGGAAATACCAAAGCCAGTTTGGAACATGATCTGCAGCATTCAGAATGAGGATGAGTCTGCGAGATGTGGTCATGTTATGACTATTTTAACTTCCATATCATTATCCCAAACTGGATTCCAGAGAGAACAAACTACGTGGGTAGGAGGGTGAGGTCTGATGTAGGACGGCAGGTGAAGAAGACGGAATATATGCACAGCATTGGCAAGCAAAGAAAAATTCCAAAATCTGCAACTAAATAGGTCTGTTAAGTATCAAAGAATCATTAGGATGAAAAAACATTTAAAGTTGTGAATTTTTCATATTTAGAATAAGCCATCATTAATTTAAAATCAAGAAAACTTTGTTTGGTGTTCATCTGTTAATTCAAATGGGTTCTCGAGAGTTCAGGTTGTGTTTTTCCTTCACATCAAACAAAACATTTACATGATTCCAGGTTTTCCAAAACTTTGTATTCTGATACACATTTCAAATAAATAATAACATTAGACGAAAACAAACACACTCTCAGCTTAAAATTTAGGAATATCCTTTATGTCCTTAAAATTCTGACAAAATATTTTGGTATCAGGCCACAACAGAGCAGACAGGGCTTTGCTGGGAGAACACTGAGTCTGAAGTCTGAAGAGCTGGGTTTGAATTTAAATCTCTAGTGGTAAGGATGCTGGTAAGTCACTGAACTTCTGTGTCTCAACTCCCTGATGCGGAAAAGAGATGACAACCTCAGGAAATAAGAACAGGAATTAAATTAAAAGAGTATGTAAATGTTTTCAGTAGAAGAAAGATCAGGCACAAAAAATGATACTCAAAAAAGTGCTTTACAGGTATTTCATTTCTTTTTTCAACCTAAAATAATCCTTTACCACAGCACTGAAATGTCCCAGGGAGGGAGAAGGCCGACGTGCCCATATGGGCGGTGCTCCACCAGCGGTGGGTCTAGTTCTGAATTCCCCTAGACAGACAGCTTCATACCATTACGTGCAATTGCTTTAGCAAAGAAGTGGTGACGACAGGATGCCCGGCGTTAACAGTTCACTGGTGATCTTGTGGAAGACTGGGCAGGAGACAAAATACAAGAGCTCAGTCTCACCAGGGCCCATCCACGGGCTTGTGCCAGGGAGCACCAAGATTACGTATGCACGACGTGCTTTAGAGAGGGGTACACACCTTTCATTGGGGTACTGATCCAGCTTTCCTGCTGCTCGAATCCCTTCCCCTTTTCTTTGGTCTCACAGAGAGTTGTTTGGGATGATGCTATTCAATGATGAAAGACAAGGGTGAGATGGGTAAGGCAAGGTTTTTCTGAGACTGAGAGTTTAATGGAAATACTGAGTTTAGTCTGATCCACTAGTTTAAAAAACTTGCATGTAGGATATGAATAGAGGTTTATGATCCAGTTTTACAAAGATCAGTGCTTTTTCATCAGAGCGGATTTCCACAACAACGTACGTGAGTTTTCCCCAGCCCGGCCCCAGGAGCCCTGGGTGATAGAATTCCCCAGCCAGCCCCAGTTCTGCTTGGAAGGGTGGAGCTAAGCAGAGGTGGCCAAATCCTCTCAAGCTTGCTTCAAGCCCGGGCCTCTCCAAAGCCTCCAGTGTTACTTCCCGACAATGGTCACCATGGCGACCCTGGGCCGTTGTCTGAGGTCCCTCCTGGGGGGTGTTTGATGGTGTTCTGAGGGCTGCTCTGCCGTTCACATTTCGGGAGCAACGAGAGCTGTGGTATTTTGCGATGGCCTAGGACGGGGTCTGTGTTTCTGTGTGGGGACCTGTGGGGGGTAATTAGCTGCATAGCTAGTCAAGAGGTACTCTTTAACAGCCCGGGTCATCACTAAATCTCTTTGTTACATGAATAATTAGCTTAAAAGATAGCTTTTCTGAGGGAGCAATATTAGAGGCATGCCATTCATCCTGTACTTAAAGGGTAGTTTTCCTTTGCTTATTTGGATGGCATTTATATACCCGTTTGGGTTATCTCACAGTTGATAGAAATGGACACTCAGCCCTAGGGTACTGATTTTCATCAACACATCATACGCAAGGGCCAGCCTTCTCTGGAAGCAGGTTCCCCACATCGTGAGTGATGTGAGTTATTTGGAAGGGCGTGCGTCTCATTAGTAGGTATTTAAGATACACGGGCTTCTGAGATACAAAAGGTTTTCAGACAATTGATGAAACTGGGTGAAATTTAAAATGAAGTAACTTCTACAGGGATTCTGTTAGCGTCCAGTGTTGAGTGCCAAGGGGGTGCTGAGTGTGGTGGGCAGTACCACTCCCCCGACACAGAGCTAATGTGCCACACAGTTCAGGAATGAACGCTCGGGTCAGCTCACTTGCCCCACGGTAACCCAGTGCTTAGGGCCACGGACCAAAGCCGCAGCCTCTACTCCACGGTCACTGTTTATTTCTGTACATAATGCAGTGCGGATAAAGGGGGAAAAGATGATAAAATCCAGCAGAAGGAAGTAAACGAGTTATTTCAGGCAGAGCTAAAGCCGAAGAGAGAATGAAATGTGTCAGTGCGAGTGTCTGAAAACAAGCATTCAGAATCATCCAGACAAATAAACAGTTTTTTTTAGAACTCAAATGTAATTTACTTCCTGGTTTCTTAAGATATTTCAGAATATATAAATATATTAAGAGATACAGGTGCTAAACAAATGAATATTCCTTATGTCTATATTTGTCATCAGAGATAAAATACTGAAGCCCAAAGGGGAGATGACGACTTCGTCTGTTTGGCAGGACAGGGGGCGGCCGTGGGGCTGAGGCCGTGCAGCCCAGGACTGTCCTTTCAGCAGCGGGTCCCTGGACACGAGAGCCTTGCGTGGTGAGAGCAGGCAGGGCTGCGCATCGCTGTGGACGGCGTGAGCTGCTGTAATCAAACACAGTACGCTGTGGCAGGACCCACAGACACACGTTCTCACAGTCTGGAGGCCGCGACATCCCCCGTCAAGGTGGGGCAGACAGTTTCTGGTGAGGGCTCTCTGCCTGGCCGGCACACGGCAGCCCTGTCACTGTGTCGTCAGGCCGTGAGGAGAGAGGCCTCAGGTCAGTCCCTCTTCTTGTAAGGACACTAATCCCAGCGGGGGCCTACTCCCATGACCTCGTGTAACCCTGTTTACCTCCCAAGGGCCTCACTTCCAGATAGCACCATGTTGGATGTTAGGGCTTCAACGCAGGGACATGAACATCGGCGCCAAGCACCGCCTGCTTTTCGCCTGTGGTCTTCCCACCCCAGGTCTTCACGTGCTCATGAACAGAGAAACCAAGACAGTAGCGCCCCACGCTCTGCTGAGTAGTACGAGCGTCGTGGGTGCTGGACCCTAAGGGCACGGAGACGTCTCTAACAGCAGCGTTTCCCGGAGGAGGAGGTGGGCCAGGTCGAGGGTGTGTGCTAGGTGCCACGCTGACCGGAGGGAGGGGTCTGTCCTCTGCCCCTGGTTTAGGGTGGTGACGACAAAGGGCCCTGTTGCAGAAGACACAGGGGAGGACGGCGCTCGAATGACCGCTGGCGGGCAGCGAGGGGGGCACTGCGTCCCTTTCACAAGGGGTCTCGTGGCTTAGGATCCCTGCGTCCCTGAGCCTCAGGACCCTCTGGTGCAGACGGCTCGGAAGCCGTGGGTTTCCGGCCTGTTTCTGTTTCCCGCCTGCACGACAGCACGAGCAGAGGCGCCTCACGCAGTCCCCGTCTTTGAGGCTGCAAAAAAGCCTTCGCTGTCGATTTGTCCTGAAACCACCCTTTGAGCCCTCCTTGTCTGAGAAGTGTCGTGGGAACGTCGCTGGGCCCTTATTTTGGAACCCGTTCCACTGTCTGGGAGCCTTACTTACCTTTTGCTTTATTTTACTTTTAACGATGTTACTTATTTATATGAGAGGGAGAGAGAGGAGGGGGAGGGCCCGAGGAGGAAGCAAACGCCCCCGCCGAGGAGGGAGCCCGACTGGGGCACTGGATCCCAGGCCCCTGAAGTCAGGACTGCGGCTGATGTCAGAAGCTTCACCTGCTGAGCCAGCCAGGCGCCCCCGTGCTTTTCTTTTAATTTCGGAAGAGTTCGCACGGGCTACTGTAGCGGCAAGACTGGGCCCGCCGTCTCTTCTCGGCTGCGAGCTGTGTGCCCAGCACGGGTGACTCTTCTCCACTCGGTCTCCTTGTCCGTGCAGTGCGGGTACTACTACCGACTATCTGGGATTATGATGGTATATAATGAAGCTCTGGAAAATGCTCAGCATGGCGCCTGATACGTCGCAAGCAGTTAATTAGCACAAGTATTCCATTAGCTAACAAATCACGTACACTACCCGTTCTATTTAAGACTAATTATTATCTTTTGCTCTGTTTATAGTAATGGTAACGACCATGACAGCATTTTCTATTTGAAAATCTCTGATTTCAAGGAGACCTGCTTGGAAAATGATGGCTTCTACTGAGCTGGTGTTAATTGGTTCCCCTACTGCATAATATAGCATATGTGACATCCTGTTTGAGGAGTGATTTCTGCATCCATGTTTAAAGAATGTGGCATATCTGCTGAATTATCAGTTTGCAACCAATTAACATGGGTTACGTACAACCAACATAAGGAAGATGACCATGATGCAGTCTGCTTTTGACATTATCGAGGACGCCGCCAGACCTTATATTGTGTCAAATCCTCATTCCGAATGCCCGGCAATGGGACAAAACGGCAGTTTGTAGGGTTCCTGATGATGGCATAAGCCACACCAGTGGCTACTGCACATGTCTGTGCCTTTATTCTCCGGAGAATAGTTACAATTTCTTTGCAGGCTAAAATCCATACTCCTATTATGCAGCAAGCCAGCTGATTGGGTGTAAGTTAAAAATACCTCACACCGTAAATGCTTTATGTATAAGTTGCCAGTGCCCCCTAGGTCGAGGGAGCTCAGTTATTCAAGTTAAAATTAACTTCTGAATCAAGTATGTGCATACTGAGAGGCAGGCTCTCGGTGAAATACTGAAGATGCGAATGCTTCTCCTGTACAATGTTTATGAGCATTGCAGTTGGGTCGGTTGTTAAACAAGTTCCTGCTTGTCATGAGGCAAGAGCCAAGTTGTGCCTAGAGACGGAGGAGAGATGAGGCTTTTTCTTCAAATGCTTTCATTCCATATTCTTGCTAAGTAATTGTCTTGTCCTAAGTCACGAAACTGTCTCTCTCTCTTCGGGTACCTGCCTCGTTTTCCATGTACCTGTTACGCTGGGTGGTAGGGGATACAGACTTCGCAGGAGCACGTGGAAAAGATACCGGATGCAAATACATGTGGGGGTGTTTATTGTGGTTCAGACCCAAATGACGTACATGACAGGGCGATTATCCTCTCTTTCTGAGCCTTTCCAGCAAGTGCCGAAATCCTGTTAGTCTAACAGCACAAGAATTTCCTTTAATCTCTTCCTTCTCTAGTCTAATTAACGGATTCATTTACTATTAACTCTGTAAACACTTAGTGAAAGTCTACAATATATTATACTGTGAAAGAGAAATAAATGTTAATAAGTAAATTAAAGCAGGATATGTGTTGTAATAGATTTACAAGGAGGGATAGGAATTAAGAAGGGGGAAAAGATCATCGACTCTCTTTGGGGTGCCGTGGTTGGAGAAAGCTCGATAAAACTGAAACCTGTGGGTTTGGTCCTGGAGAGTGCAGCGGGAGGTTTCTGTCTGTCTCTCATACTCAGTGGTGTGCTGGTCAATGTTTAACTGTGAGTTATGTGAGGGGTAGAGCCTGATTTATAACATTCCTCAAACTGTCTGGTCTAAATATTTCCATGTTGGGCAGTTTCTTGCTGTCAGTATGACATCACTGCACAATACTACGCAGTACAAATCTCTTAGGGCGTCTCTCCACCAGATCAGCACTGGGGAAGTAGCTAGCCTCAAGGGTGCAGATCAAGGCCAGATACAATGAAATGACTAGAAATGTGTGAGATCCAAGGAGTTTTTACATCTGATTTAAAGCAACAGATTTAATTTTACATTTATATAATTTAACTAATAGAGGCTAGGTTTAATGATCAGTCATCTTGCAGACTTTCTTAGTACTTAACGCGCACCTCTCACATGCTGATATAAATGTACCAATGAATTTTTTATACTCTTTCTGAGATCAGTAACCAGAATATAAGAGCATATCCTGAATGTTGACACACACACATGACAACAAGTGAAATGGATAAGCTGATTAGTGGTCAGTCCTTTGGGGCAAGAGCTTCAGAAAGACTTTAAGATTCTCTGTCAGCTTCTTCAGTTATGGTCTAGAGTCCTTTGATTTAAGGTTTAGAATTGTTTTTAAATATTACGAACTTTATGAAAATGTTACAGATATGTCAGGCACTTTTCTGTTAACTTCTGCAAAGTTCTAACTGCAAGGTCCCTTTCCTTGGATTTCATTAAGATAAAAAGATTTTAAAAAGGAAAAAGAGTAGACAATTGAAAAATCTCTAAAACTACATAAGCGCATTTGGAAGAGTATACTTTGGAAGGCAGCTATGCTCAGCACTATACCACCGACGCAGGAAGAGTATACTCTGGAAGGAACGAAGGTTGTTTGCTTTCCTTTACTTCGTTCAGGTGTTGTTTAGCCTCTCGTATTTTTGCTTTTGAATTATTTTAGTTTCGTTGACATGGTCAGCCCAATGAAACTAAAACTATACTGTGATAAACACTCTGGTATGATTATCACCATGAGAACAAGATAGAAATAAACCATTTATACACATTGGGAACTTTGTTGAGAATACATAGAGTAAAAATTTATCATTTTTTGGTCATTCAAAGCAGTTGACTTTTATCCCATTTTATTGTCAATTTTTAAATTTTATTTTGTCAGTGTTCTAAGATTCACACCCAGTGCTCCATGCAATTCGTGCCCTCTAACATTTTAAAACACTGCAAGAAACCAAAAAAGTTGGGATGCTTTGTAAATGACCATGGCTGGAATAAAGCATCCTTGCACAAATTCACTATGTGTCATGGCGTCTCATCTAAAATGATAATTTTCTGAGCCTTCTGAGCTGTAGGAGATTGTGCCTAAAATACAATCTAGAATATCTAGACACAGTTGTATATACAGTGTGTTTTTAAAAGAATTTAAAAACATACCAACAAACAAACAAACAAACAAAAAACCACGGGCTTCCCTCTGCTTGCTCTTACTCTGTTGAAACTATGTTTAATGAAGATCCAGTCCTTTGGCTGCAGTGACTCCTCTGCCCACGGCCCATCTTCTAAGGTGAATGCCAGAGAAAATAAGGCTAAGAATGATGACGATGATGGTGTTTACTGTCATCTTCACATGAACCTGAACTCATGCAGCAGCAGGCTGTCGTCCCTGACGAGCGAGCGCTGGCTCGGAGATGAGGAGAGACCCCGTGACACTGAGAAAGCAGCCAGGGAGCAGGGCACGGAGAACGGCTTCCCCGCCTCCAGCGCTTCCCCAGGCCGGCCTGATTGAAACACATTTCTTGTAATTGAAGCACCTGATGCAATTTGGGGAAAATATGTGTGCGCATCAATTTTTGCTTCAAAATGAAAACAAAATATAAATCAGAATCTTACTATGCTTTGGAGAAAAATACTAGCTATAAACAAAGGATCATAAAACTAGAATTTTAAAGGAATTTAAACCACTCAATCTGATGAAATCAAAATCCTAAGAGGGTTTTGAAAGCTGATTACTACTGCCAGTTACGACGCCTAAAACCTCCATAAAATATATAACTATATTGTACCTGAGATTTTACAAAGAGCTTTCCTGCCTCCAATTCTCGGTACCACAGAAAATTTACCATGGAGGTGGGGGGGGTGGTCAGTAGGGCTTCCTTTCTGCCTAGAGTCACCTGGGGCTCAAGAAGTTCAAAACAAATTTATTCCCATGGACACTCATTTATTGGGTCAGCAGATACTCATTGGATGCCTTCTGCGTTTTTGTTGTCGTTCTGAAATCTCTGGGTGTACCACCAACCTTACACAGCTTGTGTTCTGGTGGGCTGAGCACCAATGAACAACTACGCCAAGTAATGAAGAAGGATACCAGGATCAGAGGATAGAAGAAGGTGGTGGATATTGTTGTACATCACGTTGGTCAAGGAAGCCCCGTCTGTTCAACCAGCTTTGGCAGAGTCTGGTAGACGGAGAGGGCTTGAGCCCAGGGGAGACCAGCAGCGTTCCAGGAGGATGGCTGGCACATGATTGGCCTCTTCGAGAGACAGTCAGGAGGTCTGTGATGCCAGAGCAACAGGAGGAGGGAAAAATTAGTTGGAAGAAGGAGGAGGGTTTAGGGAATTGGGTGGCAGTTCACATGGGGCCACATAAAAAAATAGTTTTTATTCTACCTGGAGTAGTAAATCTCTGAGGTATATTTATTGGGGGAGCCAGTCTCGTCTTGCTTAGGTTTTAGAAACACCACACACATTGCTGCTGGGAGAGGGCACTCTTCCAGGAAGACGGGAAACAGGAAGAGGAGGTAGGAGGCTCCTGTAGAGCTGCAGATGAGCGACGAGGCTGCACCTGTGCGGAGGACACGCGAATCGAGCAGCGGCCACATCCTGCAACTCCTTGACTTCAAGCCCAGGTCTGTCCTTCAGGATACAACAATAGCCAAGCAAGAGAACCTCCTATTTTCTAGCATTTTGAGTAGGTGTTTAACATCCCAACATATGTATGCCCTCTGATGTCAGGAGAGGAGGATCAAAGTCCTCCATTACCCCGATGCTTTGCATCGTTGATGGTCTAATGCCAGTGTCACTTTCTCCGAATTGGCCAGAGTAGCAGCAGGAAGCCTGGGATTGATTACGCCAGTGTCTGTTACGTGCCGTGTCCTTTCCGTCCTCTTTATATCCCATTCCCGGTGCCGCGCCTCACTCAAAACAAGTGGTTAGTTAATACCTGTCGAATGGATAAAACATACAACTATTGGGTTTGTCAATGAACAAGCGATGCTTCTAATAGGTCATGATTTTCATGTCCCTGAATATGGTCATTCAAGTTGTCTTCCCCTCTGCCTCCTGAAAACTCAATTTTCCTTTGCTCAAGATTTGTGACCTTGGGACTGTCACTGTCAATATTTGGTTGGGGGAAAACCATTGGTTGAATGAATGAAGGAAGTACAAATAAGTGTTTTATCAGGATGCACGTGGCAATGCTGTGCCTTGCCCAGTCAAGCCCAGCTGAGAAATGCTCTGAAAAATGGGGCCAGAAAGGAGATTGCTGGTTATGCAAAGAGGCAAAGTGATAGCAAACTGAAAAAACAGAGAAGAAAACAGAGAAGAAAAACGTTTACTTCAAATTGTGTAATATGCTATCTTAAATTTTAGTTGTTGTTGTTTTTAAGTTGTGTTTCTAACTCCTCAACTTTTTCTCATTTGCTCATAACTATTTATCTAACCATTCTGACTTTGAGAATAATTACCAATTTTTGTGTATAAAATGGCTTCCACAAACATATGTGCATTAGGGTCAGTCCTTAGTCTTTGAAGAAAGATTAGCGTCAGCTTCAAACGTATGGATTCAGTTGAATGAAACATTTTCAGTGAAAGTCTATGCTAGTCTGTTTCATGATGGTTCCGTGCCCCAACTGCATTTATCATGCCTTCAAGAGCTATGACAGTGAGAAAGTACAATTCAGTGTACCATTGTGATGAAGGTTGGTAGGTATCAGAGCAGTGTGACCATGATACCTGCAGGTCTGCAGTGTGCCCTGGGATTTCTGTTCCCATGACTGCCAAGGCTATGTGCTCCCTCCCTTCAGAGCTCCTCTTCTCTTTTATACCAAGAGCTGTTGATCCTTGAGAACTCAGTTCAGATATGACCTTGTCCTGAAAGCTTTCCCTTACCCCCAATCTGGTTAAAGTTCTGGGTCTTCAGAGCAGCCTGAACAAAGACAGACCTTTCTGTGCACGCCTCTGTTCCTCCCGGACCTCATCCCTAACATCCTCTCTCACTGGGCTCCAGCCACAGCAGTTTCCCCGTGACATGGCACACAAGATGGTACCCACAACCTTCACTCTCCTCTTACGCATACTTTATTTTTCTTGTAGCACACATCATCTGACGTGTCATGGGATATATTAATATATATATTAATATACATCAATATAAGAACTAATATGTGTGTATATTCTATCTCTGCCCGTATCTCTAATCTGCACACTGGTCTGTCTCCTCACCAGAACGTGAGTACATGGAAAAGCCCCTTCTTGCCCCCGACACAACACGCTGCTATTTCCCAGTGTCTGTAGGATTGCCGAGCTCACACCAATCACTCAATGGTTGTTTCAAGAATGAAGATATGAAATGATCTGAGCCCTTTCAGGACTGTGTAGTATTTATCTGTTTGCTACAGTCTGGGTTCTTACAATTAGACTATTCACTTTATTTCCATATTTTTTACACCTAGGAAAGCACATGGAATGCTGCACACATTTAAGAGTTCCTTATTATTGTCATTATAATGTATTTTTTAAAGAGGCTCCACACCCAGTGTGAGGCTCAAACTGAAGACCCTGGGATCAAGAGTTTCGTGCTCTACTGACTGAGCCAGCCAGGTGCTCCCAAGTATTGCTTGTTGAATGAATACATGTGCTGGGCACGCTGGTCATATATATGTTAATAGCAACAATTAATCATGATCTTATCTTTATCAAATTATACTCTGAATTAAAATAGTGACATTAAAGTCACACATAAAGCTTTATAATCAATTTTTAAAATTGCATTGAATATATCCTTAATTTTTTATGAGATATATTTGACAAAAACAGGAGCCTTTTTCCAAATTTGGGTGTCATCCTTGTGCAGAGACCATTCTAATTTTCCCTGTACTGTTCCAGTTTCAAGATGGTGCGACTGAGCACTGATAGGAACCTTCAAGTAGCAAATATACATACTTATATCATTTAAGTTATATTTGAAGCGTATTCTTATGTCACTTCTAATGAGCTCCAGAGAGACGAGGGTAGGATGACACTAAAGAAACAAGGCATAGGAACTGGAGCCCTTTCCAGTGTGGATCAAACAAAGACAAATCATCAGAAAACCACCGCTGAATTCAGCAACAAATGAGGCGGTCAGTCTGAGTCTCTGATCTTCAGAGCATTTCTAAGGTTGAGGAGCAGTCTGGGTCTCAAGCTGCCTCCTTCCGTGAATACTTGACTATATTTTAGCGCTTACTTTAATTCATTTTATATTGAGTGAATTTAATGCTTTGAGACATGTCATTGTGTGTTTATCCCAGTTAAGTGGAATTTTTCAGTATTTTTCCCAGGAGTTATTTAGAACTCCACTGAGTCAACTACTTGATTAAAATTAAGTTGACAACAAAGAATCCTAATCCTGATTATTTTTCTGATAAATTATACTTTATTTGGTCAAACCAATACCTAAGTTAGAGATATACAAAACTATATATTGTAGCAGTAATTTTAAATGTATTGGTTAATATTCAGGAGGTAAAATTCCTTATCGAATAGAAACATTCATATTATAATGATTGTTAATCCCTGAGATTGTATACATTCCTTGGGTGTCATTTAAAAATCAGTCAGGTGGGTGGTGTGTGTGGTGTGTGTGTGTGTGTGTGTATGTGTGTGTGTGTATACAAAAAACTCAAACACCTTTAAATATATATATTTAATTCCTTGATGCACAGGTAGACAAAACAAAACCCTGGTGAAATGTAGTATTTTTATGGATTTTTTTCATGTCATTGGAATTCAGTCTGAAGAGTGGTTGGTATGGTGCCTTAGTGATAAACTCTTAACTACTTTAATCCTGATCGTCTTGATGAGTGCTGTGGATAGTTCTAAGAGTGTTTGACTGTGTCCCCTGTTTTAAATGTTAATCTGGACATTTTAATTAGGAATCTGTATTCAACACCATGATGAGACAAAAGGCAAGCCATTTATAGCATCTGGGTATAATGGAAGGGAGGGAAAATGCTCCTGATTTTCATGGTGTTGCTGAAATGGTGTGGTGACAGCTGAAACAATGCAAGACAGGTGAAAATCCAGATTTCTTATCCTACTTGCTTTCCCTCATGGGAAAAAAATGATCCTTTTGACCCGCTATCAATATGACATCCCCTTGACGTCTTTTAGACGTCGTGTGCATGTTAATTCTGAGTTAGTGGCGCTTCCTTACCAATTTCCATTTTATCTAAAATAACATGGTTTGGGGGTAGACTTGGTTCAGATGATTAAAATGGAACAGGAGCAGAAACACCTTCCTTGTGTAATCACAAAAGTTGTGATTTTGAGACAAAAATTTGGGTTCACTACCTTGTCTGACTGTTGGAGATTTATACTGTGCTTCAGTGAAGCTGGTGGAAGCTCCCGTCTCCGTGACGATCACACGTACGTCTGAACCTCATCCTTCTCGTGCGTCTTACCCACGCGTCCTTTCACCACGTACAGCAAACTGTTGCTTAAATATCTCCTTGTCACATCCAACTTGTCATGTCCCAGCCTGAGCATAGGACCTTCACCTGAGACCAGGGTCTTCTCGTTTGCAAACTTCCTTGTCTTCCAGCAGTATCAGGAGTGTCTCACTCCGTGGAGAAAGCCCTCTTTAATCTTCCTTTAACAAACCATTCTTTTCCCTGCGTTGGCCACTCCGTTCTGTCTGCGTCAAGGGTAAGAGTCCCAGCCGCTCTTCCTGCTCCCTGTCCTCCTCCTCTTCCAAGGACGCTGCTGGTCCTGGCCCGCGTCACCCACACCTCTGCACACTCTCATCTTCCTCATGGATTTTCTTCCCCTTTATGTTCCACACTTTTCCTTTATCACTGTTTCCGACAAATAAAGTGGAGTCTTGATATTTACCTGTTTAAGTTAAAAAGAGATGGACAGAAACAGAAAGACACAGAGAGAGTATTTAAATAAATCAAACAGTTTTCAGAGTTAGAGGATGCAGGCTGATTTCCTGCATAAGCGTATGCCCTGGTGAGCATGAGAAGAAAAACACAACTCTCCCCTTCTCCTGGTGGACGGTAGTTGATTAGGCTGTATTTCCTAAACTCACTGTTAATCCCAGGCTGATTCAGACTGGACACATTTTATTTTTAAACTTCATGCAGTATCTTTGGAGCCTCACTCTTGCATTCTAGCAATGTCTCATGAAGCATGTTGCCACCTTGCTTAAACACAGCTACAAAACAGTTCTTTTTCAGTATTGTCAGCCACATGGAGTAAAAATTCTTCTGCTTGTCTGTGCAGGTTGTCTTCTCTCATAAAGTCTCCTCTCTCCCGCAGCCTCTGGACACTACATCCTCATCTGCTCTGTTCCCCCAGGCATAATACTCTCCATCTCTAGGGACATGCTGTCTTCCCCTCCGGGCTACGGACGCTGCACGGTCTTGAGGACTCATCTAGAGCGTTGCTCACTTTGGAAAGCCGGTTACCTCCCGTCCCGTCTCTGTTTTCTCTTCTCCGGCTGTGGTGGTCGCCACAAACACAGACGAGCCCAGGGGCTAACCATGTGGACTTTGATCATGTCCCTCAGCTCCGTGTGGCTGGTCTTGCCTCACTGTCTCCAGGAGCTTCTGTACATGGGAAGTAGACTTGCACACGAAAATGTCTGCCCTTGAGTCTTAACCAAGTCGGTCACACACTGGCTCCATCAGCGAGAACTAAGAAAAAGCCACCTGAGCCACACCTCAGTCTGCAGACACTTCCCAACCTGTGTGTTTGCTGGGGTGATCTAACGGCCACCGTGAGAACGGCCCTCAGTGCCCTGTCAGCCTCTCTGTGTCAGGCACCGTGATGACCGGGGATAGCTCAGGCATCCCACGGGAGGAGCATTCCTCCTGCTGTGACCATCCCCATGCGACAGGTGGGGAAACAGAGGAACATAGAGGTCAATGAACGTGTACAAGATCCCCAGCGTAGGTGAGGCGTGGAGGAGGAGCCAGTCTCGTGGTCAAATCGAGCAATGCCGGTGCAAGAATTTTACAAGCTGACAGTGTCAGGCACATACATGACCAGTACGTCTTATTTCTGGGCCAGTGGTGGAGCACATAGTCAGAACTGGGTGAAACCCGACGGTTAGAGAGGTGCTGTTCAAAATGAGCAATGTGTGATTCAATTTCATTCTTAGGAGTTTGGAGTTACTGCTCTTCCTCCGGGTTACACCATCAGGATCTGCTCCTGCTTCAAACTTTCATTTTCATATTTCAGATTCATATGCATTATTTCTCTAAAGAAGTTAAGATTTTATAGTCCATTTGGGAATGTTATTTTATGCCCTATGATTTTACTCCCTAGTTATATAGCATATTGAGAATTCATTATATTTACTGATTGTTTTTCATAAAGGTGTTAAGGGAATTAATATAACAGAGTTTATAACAGAGTTTGAAATGGATTTGAGCTTCTTTGAAAAGCCCATCCTGTTCATAAAAACATTATTTTCTTATCTTCTTTACAACCTCACCACTGTCGTTCTCTTACAGTGGGAGACCCCAAAGGGATTAACTCATAGTTAGTTCCATTGTGCAGAGAAGAAAAAGTAGGGCTACCCAGGGGTGGTTGATAAAGGGAATACTCTCATGGCTTAGGCTTCTCTTTGTGTGGGCTACAGATTTGAAAAGTAAATGGAGTTCCTGATAATCATAGAGTAATTCTAGACACTGAGGCAAATTACATGTGCTCTAAGTTAAAAAAAAAAAAAAAATTGTCATCAGGGCAAAGGATACTTAACTAGAGCACCGAGGCTGAAATCAATTTTTCTTTTTTGTAACGACAAGAACGTCATTTATCAACAGAGATGATCATACTTAGAATTTACTACTATTTGTTATCAGTTGTTTCAAAGGCCTTAGAGTAAATATACATGATTTTACTTCCCAGAGCCTGGTGCCAGGCCACAGGAAACAATTTTGCATTTTTGTTCTGATTTCTTGGACGTGCAGCAAGTAATACTTAATTTCAGGAACTTGTGCTATTTATATAAATTTTTCTGAAATACTTATATTAGCATTGAGAAAATTAGACTCATTTCTAGTACAGGTGACCCCTGAACAACATGGGTTTAAGTGGTCCACTTGTACACAGGTTATTCAATAAATAAGCACAGTATTATAAAGGTATTTTCTCTTCCTTATGATTTTCTTCTTAACATGTTTTCCCCGAGTTTACTTTGTAAGAATGTGGCATTTAATACATAGAACATGCAAATAGGTATTGGTCGACTCTTTGTGTTATTGGTAAGGGTTCCAGTCAACAATAGCCTAGTAAGAGGTTGAAAAAGCCAAAGTGATCCGTGATTTTCAGCCCTGCAGGAGCAGTGTCCCTAACCCCTGCGAAGTTCAAAGGTCACCTGTAGATGTGACCCCTCCATATTGAATTAGTGACAATCTTCTGAAGACCTAGCATTATTTTAAGTGAATGTGCTGTGAATATTAGGTCTTCATGGCATATGAAACTTATACACATTGCACATACACACACTCTTTAAGAAAAATATTTTATTTATTTAGTGGACAGAGAGAGAGAGAGAGGGAGCACTAGCGGGGGGAACCGCAGAGGGAGAAGGAGAAGCAGGCTTCCTGCTGAGCCGGGAGCCCAGTGCCGGGCTCGAGTCCAGGAATCTGGAATCATGACCTGAGCCGAAGGCAGACGCTTAACTCACTGAGCCACCCAGATGCTCCTGGTTTTTTTTTGGTTTCTTTCTCTTTGCTTGTTTAATTCTTGTTCTTTTTTCCCAAATGTTTAGTCTTGTACAGATCTTTGATATGATGAGGATACAATTTACTGTCAGTTTATTACAGACATTGTGAGCAAGAGCCCAAGAAAAGTCCGTTACCCCGGCAGCAGCTTGGAAACTGGGCTTCTTGCAGGGGACATGGGAGCCTGAGTGTTCAGTGGGGCTCAGAGCCCAGTCTGCATGGTCATGGAAAGGGGGAGTTTTGAGAAGGGAAGCGGAGACAGTGAACAACCGGGTAGCAGCGGACAATGGGCTGCGGTGATCATTTGACCCACTTAGAATTGTGTTCCTTTCTTTTATTGGCTAATTTTCTCCACACACAATGGTATGAAGACGTCCAAAGCAGGGACAATGCTTGCTTTGTGACCAGATGCTAGGGTAGGGGTGCCTGTTTTCATGAAACCACATCATCACAGTGTTTTTATGAAACCCTGGACAGGATGTCTGGGTGGCTCAGTTGGTTAAGTGTCCGGGTCTTGGTTTTGGCTCACAGTCTCAGGGTCATGAGTTCAAGTTTCCCATTGAACTCAGCGCTGGGCGTGGAGCCCGCTTGGCGTTTTCTCATTCCCTCTATCCCTCCCCATCTCTAAAGGAAGTAAGTAAATCTCAGAAAGAAGAAAAGCCTGAAGGCAATCCCCTCAGTACACAGATGCCGGTGGTTTCACTCCAGCTTGTGGCCGACTGACGCTTCTTTACTTGATTGCTCTTCTTTTAAGAGAAAGGTTTATTTACTATATGCAGGTTCATAGGACATAGATTTTAAAGAGTCAAAACATGCTTTTAGAGATTTTATTTATGTATTCGACAAAGAGAGTGAGAGAGAGCACAAGCACAGGGGGCATCTGAAGGAGAGGGAAGGGCAGGCTCCCGTCTGAGTGAGAGCCCCACGCAGCACTCGATCCCGGGACCCTGGGATCGTGACCTGAGCCGAAGGCCGAGGCTTCACTGACTGAGCCACCCAGATGCCCCAAGTGTCAAAACATTTTTACAGAAGAGTTAAAATGAAAGACAATACTAGACTGTAAGTAGACACACACCAAAGAGGAAGGAAAGAAGGAAGCATAAACACATAAACCTTTACGCATTTTATCTGTAAGTAAGGATACCTGTCTTCGTGCTGTTTAAGAAGGGTCACTCTGGTTCCAGAATTTGCTCCCTTTCTTTGCCAAATGGTTTCCATGGACTCCGGGAGGCTAGGTGGAGGAGGAACCGTCTTTACCGCAGCCCAGGAGGCTCCCCCCGTCTAGTTCCCAGCCACTCTGGTTCCCCCACCAAGGGGTCACCGGCTGTCCCAGCAGCACTCACCGCTGTCAGTGCCTCGAATGTAGAGGGGATATAGATGGTCCTTCTTGACCGGTGGTTTCTCCTCCTCGTGTCCTCCCTCTTAGGAAACAGTCTTTCCTTGCCCAGGTAATAGCAACATGGTCTTTTTTCCTGTTCTTAGAGGGGGAGGGGCAGAGGGAGAGGAGGAATGTCAGGCAGATTCCGTGACAAGCATGGAGCCTGATCTAGATATTGATCTCATGACCCTGAGATCGTGACCTGAGCCCAAGTCAAGAGTCTGACCCTTAACCAGCTGAGCCACCCAGGCGCCAACCCACAGCATATTACTTTTTAAAATGCTTTTTCCAGTATCACAAGATTGAGGTAAGAGGATCATGAAACCCTGTGTACTCATCACCCAGCTTCCATAATTACCAGCATCTTACCAACTGCAATTTAAGAATAGAGTGTTTTAAAGCAAATCACAGATATACTGTTCCACCCAGAAATCCATGTCTCTAAGCAATACTTTTTTTTAAAAGATGTATTTATTTATTTTAGGGAGAGAGAAGGAGCGCGAGCCATGAGTAGGGGGAGGGGCAGAGGGAGAGAGAGAGAATGTGGAGCAGGTTCCCCGCGGAGGGTGAGCCCAGTGATCCCACAGCTCAGATCCTGACCTGAGCCGGAACGGAGAGTCTGAGGCTTAACTGACTGAGTCTCCCAGGAGCTCTTCTAAGAAAGTCTTCAGAAACTGACCTACAACAGCATCATTGTACTTAGCACAAATAATGTTTATTATTATATAATATCCATGACACATTTTTTCATTGTCTCAAAAATATCTTGAGACATCAATCTATTCAAATTGGATTCAGATGAGTTCTACTCATTTGCATTTGGTTTTTACATCTTTAAGACCCGTTGAGTCCATCAGTCTTCTCCTCTCTCTTTCCCTCTGACTACTTATGTGTTGAGGAGGAAGGGTCATTTGTCCCATTAAACACGTCCCATTCTGGACCAGTCTGATTGCATCCTCTCTGGTCATTGTTCTCCTGTCTCCTTTATTTCCTAAAAGTTGATAGTTCTATCTAGGGACTAACTTGACAAAAGACGTGTGTGTGTGTGTGTGTGTGTGTGTGTACGTGTGACAAAACCCTCCATGGATTGTCCTGCTACTTCCTATCTGCTCTATATCCAGCACTGATCGCGCTCAGTTGTCCTCCTCGTAATGGTGGTGTGGAACGGGGCTCAGGACTGTTAGTGCAGACGCTCCATAACGGTCTTCTCTACCAGCACCGACCTGGTGGGCGGATACCTCACGGAACGTTCTCACCTTGTCCAAGTCCCACCCGGTAATGTGCTTGAGTCATAAACATGGCTTTGTCCACTTGCGCTAAGTCCATCAGGCGGAGCCCAGGAGATTTTCAGCCAGTGTAGTTTCCCTTTGCTCTCCGGACTCCTGGAGATCGTTTGGATCGGGAATGTCAATCTCTCCTGCAACTCAGGAGACCGGACGCCTCCCTTGAGGCACCAAGACGAAGGAGGGCTTCTCCCATTGCCCGCACAGCAGACTCTGCAAAGCATGCTCAGTCTTGCCAGTCATGGAGATAATATTGGGTCCTATATACTTCCAAAAATAATGCTCGCCATCTTCTGCCAGTGCGCTGAAATTCCTGTGTGTCACAGTCACTGGAAGACATTTCGTGTAAGAGCCTGAGTCCGCATGATGTGTGCACCCCCCCCCCCAAAAAAAGCTAGGGTACAGTGGAGGACACTGGGCCGAGGCTCTCAGGAATGTGAGATTTGGCGGGGTGATGTGAATGCCTACACTACCCACCTCTGCCACTTGGTTCAGAGAAGCTTCACATAATGCGTTAGCTGGATTGGGTCGTTTTATTTCATTTTTTTTAAAAGATTTTCTTTCTTCATTTGAGAGAAAGAATGAGAGCACGAGAGAGGGAGAGGCAGACTCCCCATGGAGCTGGGACCCCGACGTGGGACTCGATCCTGGGACTCTGGGATTGTAACTTGAGCTGAAGGCAGTTGCCCAACCAACTGAGCCGCCCAGGCACACTGGATTGGGCCATTTTAGCAAAATACCCGAGACTGGGTGGCTTAAACAAGAGAACTGTATTTTCTCACAGTTTTGGACTTGGGAAGTCCACAATCAAGATCCTGGCCAATTCTGTTAAGGGACAGATGGCCCCTGCCTGCTCTGTCCTCACATGCAGAGAGAGGGCGAGAGCTCGCCTACGTTTCCTCTTACAGGGACCCTAATGTGTTAGTGTCAGATCAGGGGCTCGCTCTGAGGATGTCACTGAACCCTCACTACATTCTTACTGGCTCTATCTCCAGATTCAGTCCCATTCAGTGTATGAATGTGGGGAAGACACAGCTCAGCCCATGGCAGACCTGTGCAAATTACAGCCCCCACGGGGACCCTTTCTGCCATCGGACTCGCTGCCTACCGGTGGTCCTCACGACCGTTACAAGAGTGAGCGCTGGCAAAGAACCTAGAACCCAGAACCTCAGAGAGCACAGAGCACACTTCACCCACAATGGTGGGTCACAGTTGCAAACCAGGAGGGTGTTGCCACTCTAAATCTGATTCCTCATCGTCAAATGGAACACAAATGTTCCAGTCTGAGCAGTGATCGTGTTGGACACGGGTCACCTGCACCTGTTAACTGCTATCTCATAGCTCCTCATTCAAAATACAGTTTAGAAATACTAAGAAGAAGATAAAATGCCAAACTCATCCAAGTGGGATTTCCTCATTTGCTCCATTAATAGTTGCTTCTTTTTCTCAGGGATATGCACTATGGTAGTTGTTTTGACCCTTTACAAAACCAGCCTTACTTTTAAGTCATATAATTTTACACAAGGGTCATAAAAATAATCTGTTATATTATATGTTAGCAGAAAGAATATTTCTACTTTTTAAACCATATATAGCTTTACTTGCCTCATTCTTGAGTAAATATGACATAACACATTTAAGCCATAAAGTAAAAGTAGCATGACTTTTCTTAGGCATTAAATATAGTTTGATCTGATGTCTTATATACATGAAACATCACAGAATAAGCATGCCCATTCACAGCAACTTTCTGAAATAAGAAAAGTAACCACATCACATATACCGTATTCCACAAAAATTTCTGCTGTTGTCAGCAAAGGCACATAGCTCAAATTCTTGGCAGTATTTGTTTGAAATAAAATGTCACATTGACTTCAAGGCTAGAAGTATTTTTGCTAGAAGCAAAAAATAAAAAATAAAAAAAATAAAAAAGGGCACTTATCTAGTATTAGCTGAATGTTTAAATTTTATTTTAAAGTGTCAGAGATGATGGGATGCCTGGGTGGCTCAGTTGGTTAAGCTGCTGCCTTCAAGTTGGGTCAGGATCCTGGGGTCCTGGGTTTGAGTCTCACATCGGGCTCCTTGCTCGGCAGGGAGCCTGCTTCTCTCTCTGCCTCTGCCTGCCTCTGCCAGCTTGTGTGCTCTCTCTCAATCTCTCGGACAAATAAATAAATAAATAAAATCTTTAAAAAAATAAATAAATTGTCAGAGACAGCACGTGTTGGGATGAGCACTCAGTGTTACACGCAACTGATGAGCCATTGAACACCACATCAAACACTAATGATGTAGTAGGTTGGCTAACTGAACATTACAAACAATAAATAAATTGTCAGAGATGATTAAGCCCTAAATTCTAATTACAGGAAAGCATACATGGTTTCGATGTTACTTCTAACCCTTATATATGTATAGATTGATGTGGGAACTTTGGATACAAGGTGGTAATCGTGAAGGCTTCCAGAGTTTCGAATGGGAAATGCTAATTTTCCATGAACTCAGTATTCTACGTGGCTGTGATCATCAAGTCGTCCGCACCCCTCGGAGCTTCTCTAACCCTCTGGGCACAAACCTGCTGGTCTACCACCACCTGCAGTTCTCACCCCCTTCAGTCCTCCCCGGACCCTCAGGTGAGCCGTGGGCTCGCAGAGGAGGGGGCGGTGCTTTCCTTCTTGCCGAGAGTCAAGGGCAGAGCTGGTGTGAATAAGTGTGGCGTGAGCTCATTAATCCCATGTTTGTTTTTTATGTTTTGGTCTCTTTCTGGTGGCCCTCTTCATTGTTCGTACAGGGCCTTCCCTAGGCGGCGACTCCCAAGGATCCATTTCCTTAGGAACTGCAGTTTGGGCATTAACCCAAATGTTCGGCTCATTGCAGAATTCCCCTGGGCGTCCGGTCTGCTGGAGCCCCCTGGGCTCCCAGGTGCGGCAGGCCTGTCTGGCTCGGCCTCTCTGCTCTGTTTACCCTCTCTCCCAAATGCCTGTGGTCCCTAGAAATCTCAGTTGTAGGTAAGTACGTTAATGCTCCATTTCTTCTCTATTTTCCTGCTTTCAGAGATTGTCTTGGAAGGAATACTCTAGGACCGAAAGTGGCTAAAACAACAGATTTGTTTCTCTTAACGTCAAGAAGTCTAAAGATAGGGATCCCGAGATCCCTAAATGGTGCAAATACATCAAGCTTCTGGGTGGATTTCAGAAGCACTTTTCTTGGCTTGCACCTCCTCTGGGAGGCCCTGTCCTCCCAAGACAATGTCTGGGGCAGTGAGACAGGGCTGGGGACTCATCATGGGGGAGCATCGGTCCAAGATACACCCCCACAGACTTTTCTACCTGTTGGCCTTGCCATGACAGGGTCATATGCCCACATCCTAGAAACTGCCTGCTGGCTGGCAAACTGAGTCTGCGATGTTTAAAGCCTTTGTTATAGGGGAAAACCTGCACCAGCCCGAGGAAAAGTGGCAAAGCCTCCAGGTAACGACCCAAACTCCCCACTCTCTGCTTTTACTTGAGCTCATGCAAATTATTTTCAAGACGAGGATGGCGAAGCTTGCCCTATTGCCTAGTCAGTGCGTTCAGTGCAGACTTCTCTGCACCAAGGATGAGGTTTGACTCTCGGAGAGCTCAGAAGCCTTGTGTCTCAGTGATCCGCAGAGAGCAGAAGAGGGCAGAGCATGCACAGCTCTTTGAATGAAAGCCTCTGCTTAGAAAGCTTTCCTGAGCAACAACGCTGTGCGGCCACAACGCTGTGCGGCTGCGCTCCAGCCTCCACAAGCCTTGGCTCCGTCGGCACAGAATGTCCTGTGTCCCGAGCACTCACACCCGCCTTTCTCTTCCCTGTCCCGCTTCCTAGTGATGGCCATGCTGCTCTCCGCAGCGCCCCTGCGTTAGCTGGTTGGAAACATTCTCCCTCGGGCTGCAGACATCCCCTTCCTCCCGAGGGCTTCCCTCCAACAAGCCGAGTCCGTATACCCTGCACTCTTCTTGAAACAAGTGTGCATGGACATTGTTGAAAAGCAGCACGTTGTGTTTCCCAGAAGGATTTCCACCAACCCTCCGCAGGAAGCGCGATCCTGGACCAGGCACCAGAGCCGGGTGGCACCCCTGCTCCTTCCCCTTGTTCCTGGCATCACAGGGAGAAGGTTACCCCTGTCCTGCTCCCTCCTGGATTGAAGTCTGGTGCATCTTCCGTCCACTCATCTCTCTCGGTTCAGTCGTGAAAATACTGAAGGATGTGGTTTTCTTTCTTGCTCTCAGAACCAGCCTCTCGTGCTTTCTAACATAGTAGCTAACTTTCTAACTGCAAGTTTATGCTAAGTTATTAATGATTTAGAAGGTGGAGGTACAGTAGAGGGGTGTGTGTGCGCGTTTTATACTTTCCACTTAATCAACTGGCAGGATTAACTGTCTCCTTTGTTTTTTTATTACTATGTACCGTTAGCCACTGAATAGTACATCATTAGTTTTTGATGTAGTGTTCAATGACTCATTAGTTACGTGTAACACCCAGAGCTCATTGATGCCTCCTGCCTCAGACACCCGCAGGCTGGGCTCTCCCCACTGGGGGCTCCTCCCAGGACCTTGCTCCCTTGGGTTACGCAACAGGTGTGTGGCAGGCTACTCCAGAATTAAAGGTGTGTTTGTACCACAGCTATTATAGCAGTGTCATTTGCCACCATAATTATTTAATTTTAACAAATATTATATAAGCCAATGAAATATGAGTTTAAAAAGGAGAGCTAGCATATTTATAGAAAAATAGCTAAAAATAAAAATTACTCTCAAGTTAGCTGTAGACAAGATGACCGCGAACTCTTGTCTCTGAGCGGAACTTCTTCAAGGACGGGAGGGTAATGCACTCGGTTGCTCACCTTCTAGCGATCAAAAACTGACTGTTTCAGATGAAAACTGATGAGTAATTTATTTTATTGTTATTATTTTTTTTAAAGCTCTTGTCTGTGAACCGGTACTCAAAAGAAAGGGTTGAACGTTAGATCTTAAGTTTGAACCATTCATGTACATTTTCACGTGTGAAAGTGAACTGGTCAGACGAAATACAGGCTATCTTTTATGATTTCTCTCTTTAATTGATTTTTTTAATCTGAAGGAAATAAAAAGGCAGGAGAGCATTACTGTGTCAGTGCCCCTACACGTGGCATTTATAATTTGAGAAAGGCATCAAGACCACAAGATGGTCAGTGCCACACCTGAGGCTCAGGGGCTGTCTGTTTGGAGTCCAGGTCGCATCTCCCAGTTGGCAGAGAGCCCGCCCTCCCTGTGGGTCACGAGTACGGGTGGGAAGCAGGGCTAGTGGGGTGGGAGAGTGTGCATGCTCTACGGACTCTGGCCATCGCGAGGCTCTGGGCCAACTGGTACACCTGTTGGGAACACCCTGAGTCCTGTTCCTTTCTGCTCAGGGACCACAACTTTCTGTCACCTGCTGGGATGCCCTGTGCCCCCTATGTTTGCTCTGACCTAGGGCTCAGCCATTCTTGCTTGGTTTTCCTTGGATGGCTCTCTCACACCCAGCAAATCAAAGACTGACATGTTGAGAAAGATGTGTTGGTTCTCTGAGTATAAGCAGAGATTTAGCTTCTCTCTCAAACTACTCATATAATCATTACTAATTCATAATTTTCAGTTTAATTTCTCTTAATATTGTAGATTTGGAGTTTTGTTTTCTCTTAACATTTTTACAGTTTTATTTATTTCTTTTAGAGAGAGAGAGAAATAGAGAGAGTGGTCATGCATGTGTGGACAGGGGCAGTGGCAGAGGGAGAGGGAGAGAAAATCCTCGCACGGACTCCCCGTTGAGCATGGGTCCAGATTTAGGGTTCACTCTTAATCACCTTGAGATCATGACCTGAGCCCAAATCAAGAGTGGGACATTTAAACCACTGCACCATCCAGGCACCCCTGTTTACTCTTGATTTTTTCAAATGCTATTTACCCTTCTGTCTGTAACATATCTTCCCTAAACACATACCCATATGTGTATGTACACATATGTGTACCCTTAACATTTATACACTCATGTAATATGCATGCTTGATTTAAGCAAAAGATATTTCAACTTGTCAACAAATACTTATCTTTCCAAACTTCACTATGAAGTATTACATAATTTTATAAATCTTTATATTTTTGTTACCTCTAAGTTTTGGCTAGTAATGCCATTTTAAATCAGTACCCATAAAGTATACAGTTCAGTCAAACTGAAGATGAGTACACAGATGCTAAAACTGAAAAGGATGTGTGTGTGTGTGCATGTGTGTATGTGTGTGTGTGTTCATGCATGTGTGTGTGTGTGTGTGCACGCTATAGAGATGACTGGGAATGCGTGGTACCACAGCTTCCTGAAAACACCTGCTATTCTAACACAAATGAGACGTGATCATGGCCATTTCTGCCTCGCTGGGTGTTATTTACTGCCCCCCCTCTCCATGCAGCGACAAGACTTTTCACGTCAGTGATCCAGGTTCAGATCGTGTATTTTATGTGACAACTGTAGGCTGTCATGGGTGAAATGAAACTGTCGGTTCTAGACAAGAGAGCAAGTGCTGGTTGTTACCAGGGATGTGGTCAGGGTAGAGACTGTCATTCCTGGGAACGAGGGTGAAAGTAAATATAGAATTAAATCTGTCGGTTGTGTATTGGTCATTAGACTTGTGTTACTGCATAGGGATGGGTCATCTTCAGGACTGTGATGGGACACTGCTGAGACATGGCTCACCCCTGGGGCTGTTGCTTTTCAAACTTGGCATATGAACGCTATTGCCTGTGCCGTGAAGAGGGGCCTCACTGGGCTGGGTGGTCTATGGGGGGAGCAATCTAGAAGCACTATTAGCTCACTCCTTTTTAAAACACTGCTGGTATAAAGGGCTTTTGTTCTTACACAGGACAAAATATAAACAAGCAACCTGTAGACATAGATTAAGTTTGTGAAAATATGTTTTTCAACTTTGAAATTTATAACTTTTTTAGTTTTTCAGTTGATACAGTACACCCATGAGAAATGAAGCTTGATATTGATGAGGGATTTAACGCGGTTCTGTTTTCTGATAAAGACCCTTTTGGTATGTTTCGTATTGGTGAGAATTGCCCTTACTGTGTAGTACTTTGAAGGTAGATCCACCAGGATTTCCAGTGGGTAAGCTTTAGGATAAACTGAGGCAAGAGTGACCAAGTATTGTGGTCTAGCAAACAGAAAGATGCCGCCATTAGTGTGTGTGTGTTGTAGAGATGATTGGGAATGGGTGGTACCACATTTTCCTGAAAACACCCACTATTCTAACACAAATGAGATGTGATCATGGCCATTTCTGCCTCGTTGGGTGTTCTTTGTGGAGGTGTTTACTACAGGGACGGGACTCAGGTTGGAGGTGTGAGAGCGGGGACACCAGAGGCTCTAGGCGCTTGTTAGCTACCCAGAAGGAGGGCGGGGTCCTCAGCGGGATGGCTGGGAGGTTCCACACTCAGGGGACAGGTCAGGATGGGCGACCCTGGGACTGTCACTGAAGCCATGAGGAGCCTGCGAGCTCCCTTTGGAGAAGGACTTGCACTTAGTAAGTGGGAGTGAGGAAGAGGTCTCGCTGAGCCTTTGCTGCCCTTTCTCTGTGAGGCCGATAGATGGTTCGTCACTGCGAGCTATACTGGCGGAGTGATGGTGGTTTGCTCCTCTGCGTGCACAGCCAGCATCTCGGCCCTCGAATGACAGGCATCACGTACAGTTAGAATAAGTGACAGCACTCCGCGAGCACAGAATGAGGCAAGGCAAGAGCCTGGGCAGGGTGAAGCCTCGTTAGCCCTCTGTTTCCAGCAGCTAAGCTGCAATTACCCACAAGGCACTCCGTTTGGCTTTACGTGTGGGTTTGTTTGTTTTTTTTTTTTTTTTTTTTTTACCACAACGCAGTTTCAGTTAAAACATAGAAAACACTTGAAACTCAAGGTATAATTGCTTTTCTATTTCAATTTGGGACTCACTTATTCTTTGTAGTGTATTTTGTAAATTAAAATTATTTAAAAAAATACAAAATGCATCAGACTGCATGTGCCATGGAGGAAGCAGCCAGATAAATAGCATCAACTCAATGTGTATGTAGGTTAAAAATTGATAAAACATCTAGAAAAAGGGGGACCTGTGTGGCTTAGTCAGTTAAGTGTCCAACTCTTGGTTTCAGCTCTGGTGAGGATCTCAGGGTCCTAGGATCAAGCCCCACAATGCAGTCCCTGCTCCGTGCAGAGCCTGCCTCCCCTCCCTCTCTGCCCTCTTCTTGCTCACGTATTCTTTCTCTTTCTCTAAAATCAGTACATAAATCTTTTTAAAAAATCTAGAAAGATACTCTGACTTATTCAGCGACTTATATAGTGTGCTGTCTGTTGATATCAGTGACCTGCATATCCCTGCTGGATTTTAACATCAGTTCTAGAAGTAGACATTTTGATTTCCTGTGACACAATGAAATATAGGTAGACTTGTAAGTTTTTTTTTCTTTTTATTACTCCAAGACTAATAATAAGTTTGAGATCCAGATTCAAGTTGCAGAATATATATGGCATATATATATATATCTTCCCTGATATATATATATATATATCTTCCCTGATATATATAGTTATATATATATCTATATATCTATATATAGATATATATAGTTATATATATATCTATATATTTTCAAGTTGCAGAATATATATGGCATATATATATATATATATCTTCCCTGATATATATCAGGGAAGATACCAAAGGCCAGTGGGAGCATGTCCTTGCCCAGACATATTTGCTGAGACCTAAGGTTACATTGTAACGGATCTTACAAGATTCCTGTTGACCATTTAGTGAGCTAGAGTCCCAGAAGGGAACCAGGAAAAACAGAAACAAAACCAAAAAACACCTGAGATTTCATTGGTGTTAATTCTATTTACTCTCTGTACACCCTTGAGTACCACATATTTGGGGAGCCTCAAGTGCCCAGCACAGGTCTGGGCTTGTAGCAAGAGTTCTAAAAGTTCTAAAAGTCAGAGCTGCTATTAAAGTCGGTCATGTAGATGGAAACATAGTAACATTATGTATCAAGAGCACCATCACACTTTAGCATAAGATGCCTGAAGAGAAATGGAATGGTTCTAATGGTATGCCACATAAAACAAAAAACCACCTAAAGGTCAAGTGTCTGTCCCGCCGTAACAGGTGCCAACACTCGGCCTGTGCCCAGAGCACGTGTCAGGCACTTGCTGCCACCATCTATGTCCAAGGTGGGTCCCTTTCTTGTGTTTGCATCTAGAAGGCTTTGTTTGAGGGGAGAGTCATTAACATCCTTCGGAAAGCCAAAACAAAATTCAAAAATGATTTTCTGTACTCTGAAACCAGAGGAAAAATAAATCATTTACAACTCTCAGCTACATTTTCAGAAGCTCCAAATTCTTCAACCCTTGCAGCACTTTTTACAAGTGCTTCTGTCCCTCAACAAAGCAGGTATTCAGGTATGAAAATCTGAGTCTGAATAATTCCCTTCATAACCACAACGTTGGTTAACATTGCAGTAAGTAGTGTTTCAGAAAAGAAGTTTTCAGGACAGTTTGAGTTATATAACTTTAGAAAAATGAAGAATTGCAAAATAAAAGGAGATTACTTCTCTAACATAGCTTTATGTGAATTTGTTTCTATTTTTTTAGATTAATTAATTTATATACATTCTGTTTCTACATCCTGAAAATTAACAGTTTGCCCACATTCATCCGTAATCTCCAAACTACTTCAGGAAAAAAAAATACCACCTCACCAGACCTCAAAGAATATAGTTGTTATGTACATTTTAATACATTTGAAAAGTAACATGTTATAGTAAAAGAATATCTACAAGACACAACAATACTTACATAAAATCACACCTTCATAATGGGATATTTACCTTCTAATGTATTTACCTGTAATTTTTTTCAAAATAAATGATCATTTTAGTACAACTCTGTAAGAACATTTTTGTGTATTATAATGTAAAAATGTTAATGTTTGATTAGGTGCCTCTGAGGCTTCTGGGGGTTACCTACTATGCTGCAAACGACAGCTGACAATGAAATGAACCACAACTGGACACTAATGACGAAGAAACGCCATACAAATTTTTAGAGGGGAAAATACTGCATTATTAAATAGCCTCCACAGGCACATGTTAGCGGGTATGAAGTGCAGCAAAAGTACCAGTATTTTTCAGGAATAAAAGCTCTTTGCAGTTCCCAAGCTCAGGTGACAGAAAGACATTAGTATCCCATCCGGAAACTTGGGGAATTGTTGTAATGAATTTCACAGAACATTAGCTAGGTTGGCAGATTGCATTCCCCTAGTACTTCTGAAGTACAGATACGCAAACTCGTCCACACTAACGTGATCTTTTTTAATAGAAACTTAATCGTAAGAAAACAAAATAAGCTTTGTCAGGAAGACTGATCCTGTAGATCGGCTGTCGGAGACCGAGGCCAACTCAATTCCTGAGCAGAAACTGGAATTCACGCTTGCATGTGAATCCCCCCACCACACACACATACACACACGCCCAGGTTCTCTTCCTGAGCAGAAACTGGAATGCACACACATATGCACACACACACACACACACACACACACACACACACGCACACACGCACACATACACACACACACATGCACATACCCCAGGCTCCCTTGCACTGGGCTTCTGGACTTGGTTCCTCCCACCTGAATGAGTCATGAGGTTGCTTCGTTCAGGAATTGAGTCCCTAGTTGTGTGCAGTGGGGCACAGGTGGGTACACTGTTGGCATGGGATCTGCCCTTGGGCATCGGGACACTGGTCCAGGCCTCCCGATCGTGGTAGTACCTGCTCATTTCTGGAACAGGTGGCGGCGGCAGGGGTTTCTGCTTCTATCCCTTCCTCTCCGTGACAGAGGCACCTGTCTTCCTACCAGCTTCAGCTGTGACTTGAGCATGTCCTGGACAGAGAGAGGGAGAGACAAAGGCAGGTAATGGGAAGAGAAAAAGAACAAATCAAGTGAACACTGCAATGAGCAAAAGAAGAGACTGGTCCTGAGCCATACTCACTTAAATTTGGAGAGATGAGGGCATCACGGCAGGTGTACAGGCTTTTATGCTGGGAAGTTGAGATTGTGTGAGACAGTATGAGATGGAAAACAGAGCATGGGGCATTTGGAAACACAAGAAAGAGTTAAGAAAGGCTGTGGAATGCTTTAGAATGAGTTTCATGTAAGCTGTTATTGAATCGGGCAAATTTGGGTCTAGTCCTTGCTCTGCCCTTCCTGACTTGTACAATGTGTGGAAGTGGTTTGCCGTGTATGCGTTTCTACTGCCTCACCTATGCAGGGCCTGGACACTGGCCTCAACCTCCCTCACCTTGAAAACAAGATTGTGGGTGGGAGAATTCCATTGGGATGTGCAGGGGTGGGTGGACGGAGGGTGTCTCCAGTGCCATGGAATATTTAACATCTTGTCCTTTGCCCACAAATGATACCGGCATCCCGTGGTTGTGACAACCTGAAATGTCTGCACATGTCCAGTGTCCTTCCCGCCGCTAACTTGTCCTGATTGAGGACGAGTGGTGTCAATTTCCAAAACTTTGCAGTCACATTTGACTCGACCCCTTTCGAGAGTCATGACCTTGTGACACAGGACATCATTCCCTACCCAGTATTTTTTTTTCTTCTTTTTATGTAGAATTTCTTATAATGATACTGAAAACAAACACCTTAAATTGTATGGTTCTAAATTTATTTTGATTTTGTTTTTAATGAGAAATTTCTGAAGCAACAAGACATTTGACCTGAAAAGAAAAGCACAGATTGATTTCTTTTAGAATAAGTTGCCCAGTTTAGAGTAAGGTTTTCCTATAATGTGTAATAACTCAACACAAAATGTTGTTAAAAACATCTTGGCTTTTATAACAATAAGTGGAAAATGTTGAATCTCTCATCCACCATGGTATGGAACTTTTTCAAAGCAAAAGTCATTTTTTATTTTTTTATTTTTTTTAAGATTTTTTAATTTATTTATTTGACAGATCACAAGTAGGCAGAGAGGCAGGCAAAGAGAGAGAGAGGAGGAAGCAGGCTCTCCGCAGAGCAGAGAGCCTGATGTGGGGCTCGATCCCAGGACCCTGGGATCATGACCTGAGCCGAAGGCAGAGGCTTTAACCCACTGAGCCACCCAGGTGCCCCCAAAAGTCATTTTTTAAAAGTAAATATAAAATCGAAGTTTGAGTGAGGGGGAGAGGGTATATTCACAGAATCAGGTTTTCTCCACCACATCTCTATTCGATGTCAATAAAATGTGCCCCTGACCACCTTGTAGAGGAGGTGGATAAAATGGAGGATTTCTGCCTACACATCCCAGTTAACTCGTGGACAGAAAAGGAAAGAAGACAGGGGATACAGAACAGGGCATAGAGAAAGTTTCCAGCTATGGGAACAGAGTCCCAAATAAAGTAGTACGTTCTCGGCTTACCGGACACCTGCTGTCTGCAGCTGGGACTCCTCAGTCCTGTCTTCGCCCTCCATTCCCAGCCACGCAGGTCTGTCTGGGTCATTAGTTGTTTGCATGACAAATAACAATACGATCTGCTTCTTTGCCCACTTCTTCTGCTTACAATAGATGCTTCCTGGAGAGATGCGTGTCTTAAGTACATAAACCAAGCAGAGCCATTTATTTTGAAATGGCTCTTACTATAGATGATAGATTATAGATTGACCAGCTTCGTGAGTTTTGCCACATTTGTTCTTTCAGTGGTGGTCTTGGTCTCTCTCTCTCTCTCTCCCACACCTCCTTCCCGAGTCCATACTCTGATGTTCATTTTCTAAGAACAAAACTGGTATCTTACAACGACCGCACTATAGTGTTCAAATTTGGAAAATTTAATTTAACGCTTTCATCCAAAAATGACAGGTTTCCGGGAATGCACTTGCTGCTTTGTTTCCCTGCTGGCCCCGGGCCTGTTGGAGGCTCCAGGCTGCCTTTGACGGCCGCGTCGCGGTCATCCCCTTTCATCCTTCCTTTATCTTCCGCAGCGCGGGCGGGCGCTCTTGAAGCGCACAGGCTCTCCTGCCCTTCCTCTCTGGTGGCACCAAAGAACGATCCTGACCCACTCACTCATGTGAATGTGATTACTGTCTTCAGTCTCGAGTCCGGCCGAGGACTGCTGTCACCCTGACAGACTCTGGGCTCGGCCTCCCCTGCTTGGCCTGCGGGGCCTGACCCAGGAGCGCCAAGACCTCACCAGAAGTGGCAGGGCAGAGCTGCTGAAATGTGTTTAAAATTGCATCCTGCCTGGCCTTTTAAGTCAGAAATAAGTACAGAGGATGAGGTACTATTATTTAGATATTAATATATATTTTTCCTATCGCCTATACCCACCCCTCCGCCCAAGGCAGGGGGCACACACACCAATTTAAGTCAGAAAAGAGTGAGGCCAGGGCGGGAGGAGGCAAGGGAATGATGTCGGGGCTAGATCAGTAAACGGAAGATTGATGGCTGCGTCCTTATCCATGGAAAACATCCTCTCCCTGTGGCCTCTGAGGAAACAGGGGTGCCAGGTTGAAAGCTCTGTTTAAAAGAAGTGCTAATGAGGTGTGAAAACTAAGCAAATCATGGCCCTTTGAGTCTGCCTTTGGCAAGAACCTAGAAAGTTACTCATTTTTAGTGGTTTACTGGTTTCCTAACTGCTGTTTTGGGCAGTCCTACTGAGTAACAGGGAAACAAATTCATGCATTATGAAATGTTACTTTTCCCCAAATCCTCACAACTAAACCACCAGATTTTTATTTACATTTCAAATGGAAATGATGATTATCTTCATAGATGCAATTTTCCCTTATTTTCAAACAAGGTAGTTAATTTTGAATATTAAAATAGATTTCGTTTTGATTTCCTATAACAAAGCAATGCAGATATAGAAAAATTGAAAAATGCGCCTGGGTGGCTCAGTGGGTTAAAGCCTCTGCCTTTGGCTCAGGTCATGATCCCAGAGTCCTGAGTTTGAGCCCCACATCAGGCTCTCTGCTCAGCAGGGAGCCTGTTTCCCTTCCTCTCTCTCTGCCTGCCTCTCTGCCTACTTGTGGTCTCTGTCTGTCAAATAAATAAATAAAATAAAATAAAAGAAAAATTGAAAAATGCAAATAAGAAAACACAATATTTAATTAAAATCTCTATTTTTACAATACAAAAACTTATGGTTAAAATCTGGGCTCACAGCTTTCTTTGTTCTTTGTATACGTCATGTAATCTTTTTCTAATATGGCAAAATGTCATATGACTGTTTTTGATGTTTGTTTTCTTCATTTCATATATTGTGAATTTTTCTATGTTGATAGACATTCTTTGAAATACATTTTACTGGCTGAAGAGTTTTAGATTTTGCAGCTACATCAAGATTAATTAATATACTTCCTTTTGTTGGGAGTTCGGGATCTAACCAGTTTAAGTCAGAATGTCCAAGATATGCTCTTGATAATATCACTATACTACAATGATCATCAATATCACTACAGCCTGTGTTTTTCAAACAAGTTCCTTTAATTCTTTCCTTAGAATACATTTTGAAAAGTAGGATTTATAAGGCAAGAGTTAAAAGAGTTAAAAGAAGACGTATTTTGAAGATGATAGTATTCATGCCCCAATTTCCCAGTGCAGCTTAAACATTCATTGAGCGATGGAGTTCCTCTTCTCCTAAAGTAGCACAATTTTAATGGATCTCTTTTTCTTTAGTATGTATCTTAATTTTTAATTTTTTAATTAAACTTTTTTTCAGTATGTATTTTATTTTTTTCTTAAAATAACCTAGCTTTGACTTCACAGTCAGATGTCAAACCTCTATGTCTTTTGCATAGTAGAACTCTCAGTGTGTCCTTACAGATAGCCCGTGGCTCCCCAGGTCAGCTGCCGTGCCTGCAGAAGGCTTCCACCTTCAAGATTGCCTCTGTTTCCTCCACCTGTGACCAGCACGCTCTCCATCAGTAGTCATGCAAGGTCTCCCCTGGTCTCCTGCTGAATCTATGCTCCTTCCTCTGAGTCCAGAAGGCACAGAGAGATTTGGAGCTCAGCTTCTACCATAATCTGGCTTGTGGAACATTGTCCTGCATTGGGGTCCATCGCTGTGTCTCAGCACCCATTGCAGCTTCTAAGAGACTGCATCTGAGTCCACTGGTTGTCACTTGCGAGGACGAGTGTCTGGGCACTGCCTGCCCTACTGGTCTGAGAGGTCCTACCAGTTGCGCTGGTTTGTGTCCTACCCGGGATTCTGTGCAGTAAAAAGGTTAACGGGCTATGAGCTCATGTCGCGGATGGCAAGATTCCGGCTAGTACCGGGCTCCGGGACAGAGGTTTACAATTTAAGACTGTAGACAGGTAAGGTTGGTGCTGCTGGTTCAGGGCACCTCCTTAGAGATAAAAGTCAGATGCTCTGATTCCACTGGTTTCCGATATCTGTTTCCAGCAGTTTTGGAGACCGGGTGATAACACGTGCTCTCCTTCCTTGCCGGGAATTCTCATGCTACCACCTTCAACTCAACCAAAGCTGCAGTCCCGTCAGGCTTCCCGTCCTTGGCCCAGCCGTGAACTCTAACCAAGCCAGTTAACTGAACGAGCACATGAACTTGATTAGCTGGTAATTCCCATGATGGTTTGGACTTGATCCCGAGCTGATCCCTCCCTTCCTCTCTGTTGCTGACAGATAGGCCAAGACTCCAGAGAGACTGGGAAAGCCAAAGGCAGTGGTTGCACCAACTGGTGCCAAAAGCCTACGTGTCTGATGAACCCACTTCCCCACCTGCTCTGTCCTCTCTCTCCCCCCTTCCCTCCGCCTCTTCAGTGACTGTTAGGACCTTCTTCTTGGCTGCCGTCCCACAGTGACTGCCGTTTCATCTTATTCTTCCTGCTGGGTTGTTGGAGCTTCCTGGATCTGGATCTCACACAGCGTGCCTTTAAGGGTTGCCTCTTCCCGATTTCCAGATCGGCTCCTGAGACTCCAATGAGTCACGTACTGCACCTTCTCTATCCCTCGTGCCCCTAAACTTTCATATCCACTGTGGTTTGTATATTTATATTCATGTCTGTAAGTACACGTGGGCGGTACGCAAAACACACAGGATGCAGTAGGTAAAGCACCTGTGGCCAACACGAGTGGAAAGTCTAAAAGTTAATTGATAGTAGCAAAATTGATAGTAGTATACACATTATATAACATGTAATTATGTACACTTATCTAACACATATAATTATATATAATTACTATGTAATTTAATATATCAGATAATAACATATGTTATATTTAATTATGTATTATACATACAAGTATATGTGTATTACTGGTAATACATAATATAAAATTTGTTTTTTATCAACAAACATACTTTCTATTCACTATACACACACACATAGCACTTATATACATCATGGTGAATATAAATTATGCTTGAATATAAAATATATATCATGCATTACATAATTTATTATATATTGTATATAATTTTATATATAGTTTATCATGTATAACATGTGTACATTGTATCTTATATACATATTATCTATCTGTGGTTCTGCTCACCCACCTATGTAAGTGTAGACTTTCCACTTTTCAGCAGCACGGGCTTTATCTACCATACCCTTGTCCTGGCTGTAGTTATCAAAAGGGAATCTCCAGGTGTCCTGGCTTTGAGATCCTGTTAGGTGCGTCCCTGTGTTTTGGGACTGCTTGTGTCTCAGGATGCCTGCGCTCACCTCATTTTGTTCGAAATTTATTCAGTGTTTCTATTTCTTACGTGAGCTGTTTACATCTCTTGCTTCTGCCTGAAACCTGGCTGTAGTGAGCTCTACCGAGAACGGGAAACTTAGGGTGCTCTGCAGGGAGGGGTCGCCGGAGGAATGCCCTGGTCCCTGGGATGTCACCCGGATGGGGTTTGTGCAGCGACGGGTGGTTGCATGGTGAGTGCGGGGACGGGAGATATTCGTGTTAGGTGTTCCCGTGTAGCCGAGACCCTGTCTCTTATGAGTGAAGGATTACTTGGAATTCTTACATGAATATAAATACTAGTATTCTCTCAGAAATCTTGTGATGGCTTATTGAGATATAAGAAGCATTTCAAAACTGATGTATAAATCATGATTTTCAAAAGGATTTTCGTCATTTCCCATGCTTCTTTCTTTTTGCACTGGAATAAATAAGCATAGCCAAGAACCCAGTTACACTTCATGGTAACAAGTGTCTCCACATCTTGTCATATAAAAACAGAGTCATAAGAAGCCACTTAATAACAAAGTAGGAAGTCTGTGGGTTTTGAGTAGAACCAGATTTTTATTACTGCTTCTAAGATCGACTTGGTTTGAAGTTGTTACATGAGGTAGTGAATGAAATGTCCCCACGGGGGATTCTGGGTTCTATTGTTAGCGACTCATTGTTTCTCCATCTGGAGGAGAGGGCTGGTAATTGCTAACACTCCCTACCCTGGATCTGCGTGGGGATTAATGAGTCACACAGAAGAAGCCAAATGGAAAGTCTGAAAGAGGCAATTTACTCCAGTAAAGTGATTACCCATTTCATGTTAAATGTGCATTTTTTGAGAAACTGCCTGAGAACCTTCTGCAATAACTTGAATCCAACTTTGCTTTCGGCTTTCTCATAGGCCCACAGAGGCCTGATTAATGACAGCTTTAAGGCCACTATTCACACACGCATGTGCACACACACACACACACACACACACACAACACAGAATGCACATGAAAACAATATAGGGAATTTAAAAAGATGCTATCAAATTTCACAAAGCTTATTTAACATATGATTGTGTTGCTTTCTTTCTCTTTCACAAGTAAGGACAAATCTAACACACCACGATTATTAATAAGTATTAAATATTGAGCACATTTATAATTTTTATGAAATTAGCAGCATAAGGCTCACATTCCCCTTCTCTGTTCTTTACCCTGAGACTACCTCTTCCCTGCAGATGGGCTCTAGGCTCTCTACTTCCTGGCTACATTCTCCTTCTTCTGACCACGAGCCTGATTCTTATCTGTTGACTTTCTATTACAGAGAGAAACATTCTTTCTAGACACAGAGTGTACATGTTTCTCCTGCTCCTATAAATTCCTAGGCAAGAGGATCTTATAGAGTCTCGACACTTTCCACAGGCTACACCAGAGGGAGATACAAGTATTTCTCCTTTTTTTTTTTTTTTTGAAACCTGGATCTCCAATATAACTGAAAGCTTTTCATGGCTCTCATCAGGTCTCCGCGCTTGGAATATCAAGAGAAGCTTGTGGGTTAGCGGTGGACCAAGACTAGGATCTTTCTCTCCCCATAAAATCGACATTCGAAGCTCTTGCTCTAACTTCCCCAGAGAAAGCCATGTCTAAGACTGGGGTTGGAGAAGCAGCTCACATGGTTGTTTATGGTTGACATTGTATTTGTTTATCTTTGTATTTATCTATCATCTATCTATCCATCGTCTATCTGTCTTGGTATATGATGTTTAAAACCATAGTTCAAGAAACAAAAATTTGCAGCAATGGTTCCTTGAAGTTTGGTGAAATTCGGGGACTAAAACCTCAGTTACCATCAGGAAGGTATTGTATAATACTCACTATACTTGGGTTCAAGTCCTAGTTCCTTGATTCATTGGTTCTGTGTCTTTAGGAAAATTACTTCATTTATTTGCGCCAAAGATGTTTCTTCATCCCCTGATTTCACAGGGTCCGTAGAGACCTTTCTCTATTAAATAATATATTTGGAAAGTGTTTACAATGGTGATCAGTCTGTAATAAATGATTAAATATTAGACATTATTTTGGTAAGGTATTATCTGGGTACAGAAGAAAGCTAACCAGTGAATGTATTCTTTCTCTTAGATACCTTTAAGGGCATGGAACAATTCTTTTATTACCTTTATTAAAGACCAAAAAACAGATTGAAAGGGATAATATAATTCATTCAGTTTTATAAGGTGAGTTGACCTTTGAATTCAGAGCTTTATGATGCCAAAACTCACAACAATCTTCCAACATATGTATAATTGCCATCCTGACTTTACAGCATGCCTAGACAAACACTGTGTATGAATCTTTCCCAAAGATACATACATAAGTAGCAAGTGAGGCAACCTACTTTCCAGTTAGCTTGCCTCTGACTGAAAATCGTATAACCTAAAATAAATTGTATCACATAGATCAAAGGCTAGCTTAAACAACTAAAAAAAATGTATCATTATATGGATCTACAATTCTGGAAGTAGAATATTTCCAAGGTAAGTTATACAAGGACCCAATAACATTGTCAGAAGACCCTCCTTGTATCTGTTCCTGCCACCTTCTTTGGGTCTGCTAATCCTATTGTGGCTGCAAAGAGGCTGTTCCAGGCTTCAAATCTCCATGTGCACCAATGACTAAGACTAGGAGGACTGCCCCTGCATCATGTTTTTTTAAGAGAAAGAGTATTTTACCTAAAGACTTTTTTTTTCACATTTTATGGCCAGTGTTAAGTCACATGCACATACTTCAAGAACAACTAATAACATGCATAAAATGACTTTTTTTTTTAGCTTAGATAGACTACTAAAGATGTCACACACCACCCCCACTCCAACCCCAGATTTTGGAGACAAAGATAAAAAGGGTAGCAATCACTATGAGTTAGTCAAGAGTGGGTTGTTCCTGAAATAAAGATTTGAGCCAGGCATTCTAGTTAAGCAGAGTACTTATTATACCTATTGTTTTCTTAGTTGGTAATGTGCTTCATAGTCCCAAGTATAGCTCTTGGGCTCAATAATTTGCTGGAAGCACTCACAAAACTCAGAAAAGCCATTGTACTCACATTCAGATCTTATTTCAGCAAACAGACATAGCCTAAAGTCAAAGGCAGAAAGAAACTTTTAGGACTGAGTACAGAAGAGATCAAAAGTGAATGTCCAGTCGTCCTGTCCCATCCGAATTTCTGTAGAAAGCACTTGCTTCTCCAAGCAATGAGATGTGAGAAGCACATATGGAGTATTGCCAACCAGAGAGACTTGTTGTCCACAGTCATGATGGACCACCCACATGGCTCCTACAGTCTACAGGCTCTGCAGAGGTCAAGCTGATACCATGTGGCCATGTGGCCCATGTTTTCCACAAATCACACCATTAGCATAGACCCTCTATCGTGGCCCAAGGGCTCTGGTAAACAAAGATACTTTATCAGGCAGGAGGACATTCCAAACGCTTACAGGTTACCTCTTGGGGGAGGTCAAGGACCAAACTTTCAATATGCAGGTAAGGACAAGCAGGCCTGGCTGGCATTCATTACACTGGGTTAAGTACCAGAAGAAAATGATCTATAGATGTTTTAAATAAGGGACATGTATATTCAAGGTCACATTTTATACTGAATCCTCTTAAAATGGAATGATTCAATTCTATGTGTTTTAAATTATTTTGAATATCACTTTGCTTTTCTGATTTTCATGGAAATTTGAAGCATGTAGCTGCTTACATGCTATACATTAAGTGGATCCTTGAGAAATAATACCTATGTTTCTTGAAAAGACAACAAATAGTTTTGAATGATATTTTTTAATTTAGGGGTCATTGAATCATTTCAGGTTGATATACAACGTGTTTATTTTATGTCTTACATTTATGTCTTACATTGGGAAAGTGTATCCCTTTAACATTTATTTTTTTGTTAGGAAATATCAACACACCCTTTCAAAATTAGAATGCACATTCGTGGCTAAAAATTAAGTATGATTTTTATGTGACTTTACAACCAGTATGGTTCTGCACTCTATTTTGATTTCATAACATTTGTTTTGCACTTCTGAATTGGAACACACCTGTATTTGCATATGTCAGACTTTATTTGCACCATCCAGCGGAAAGAGGCATTCATTCACTGTCTCATCTCACCTTGTTTACACATTTGTCAGTCTGAAAGACAATGTGCCATTCCTGATAATACCTTTGACACAGTATCTCAGTTTTTCCCCTCCTGAGCCTCCAGGCTCTGTATTATAAACCTACTTTTAGGTGTTTCTTTCACTGTCATTGTAATTTGTATTATACTCAATATAGACATTTTAAGTTGTGTTTTATGTAGGTTTTGGGAGAAAAAGAGTGTTCATGACATATATTACTTTCAAGAATTTAGTAGTCTATAATATCCTTGGTGTTAGAGAATTAGAGGGAAAATGGAATAAAAAAGATATCAACAACTCTTAAATAAATTAGTGAAGGGATCCAACAAGGCACAGAGTTTAACACTAAAAGTACCAGATGGGGAAAACAAACAAACAAACAAACAAAAACAAAAAAAAAAAAAAACAGAAAAAAACCCAGATACTAGGGTTGTCACTAAGGAAAAACAACTCTCAGGTTTGAAAGCACCCACTTTTCAAGCTGTGTGTGTGCATGCGTGTGTGTGTGTGTGTGTGTGTGTGTTTCTTTTTAAAGTGGAATTTGTGCTTTTGCAATGATGCAAAAAAAAAAAAAAAACCTGTTGCTTCACTTTGTCCTCCACTGTTCTCGGAAGACGACCTTCCTGATGCAGGATGACAGGCAGAAATACAGTCTAATGAATGTCTTGGACCTTAGACCGAGCCCTCCCTGCACCTGAACAGGGACAGCAGATGGAGGGGGACGGAAGGAGACAGAAGAGAGACACTGAAGCCTAGTCATGACGTTTCCTGTTGTCTCTTTTTTAATTGGAGTCATTTCCATACTTTAAATATTACTGAAAAAGGCGTGTCTGCGTGGCTCAGTAGGTGGAGCTCCCACTCTTGATTTCAGCTCAGCGCGTGATCTCAGGGGCTTGTGATCCAGCCCCACTATGGGCTCTGCACTTAGCACAGAGTCCGCCAGCGAGTCTGTCTCTCCCTCTGCCGCTCCTCCTCCTCATACTCTCGCTCTCTCTAAAATAAATAAATAAAGAAATAAATAAGTAAATATTACTGAAATGACTCATTAGAGCTACAGTCCTTTTTTTTTTTTTAAGATTTTATTTATTTATTTCACAGACAGAGATCACAAGCAGGCAGAGAGGCAGGCAGAGAGAGAGAGGGGGAAGCAGGCTCCCCGCTGAGCAGAGAGCCCGATGCGGGGCTCAATCCCAGGACCCTCAGATCATGACCTGAGCCGAAGGCAGAGGCTTAACCCTTTGAGCCACGCAGGCGCCCCAAACTACAGTCCTTTTAAATTAATTATTTTTGGAGGAACTCCAGTGATTCAGAGTCAAGTCATTTATGCAGTAAAATAAGGCAGCCTTCCTGCTTTCAGCCACCAGCAACATCTACCACAATCGGAGATTTCATCACCGCAGTTTAACTGAGATGTGTGTAGAAGACTTTGGCATTTCCCTCAGTAAAATAAACAAAATCATCACCATCATCATCATCTCTTATTAAAATGAAAATATCCCGAGGGATAGTCTTAAGTTTTGGCTTTTAACTCTGTGAGGGTAGCAGGGAGAGGGGTTAGGGCTAGAGGTCCTGGGGCAGGATACTGTTCTCACTGTGGGCATGAAAGGGAACGCCCAATAAGCTCACGGACCTCACACTTGACCTTTCCTCAGCGCAGTGGCTGTAGCACCACACAGTTACAAGCTAGTACTAGAAATCGTAGCTTTTTTTTTTCTTAACTGCCTAAGTATTTTTAAACTTGCAATAAGCTTTGCATTTATATTATATCAGTCTTCTCTACCGAGAATTGTAAAGAAAAGCCTTGCTCAATTTTCTCCTGGTGATCATAAGAACAATAGTAACAGGGGCGCCTGGGTGGCTCAGTGGGTTAAGCCGCTGCCTTTGGCTCAGGTCATGATCTCAGGGTCCTGGGATGGAGCCCAGCATCGGGCTCTCTGCTCAGCGGAGAGCCTGCTTCCCTCTCTCTCTCTGCCTGCCTCTCTGCCTGCTTGTGATCTCTGTCAAATAAATAAATAAATAAATAAATAAATATCTTTTTTTTAAAAAAGTAACAAAATCTAAATAGAAAAATAATCACATTATTGTACAAATAGTGGGAAATCGCTGGTGGGTTTGCCCAAGGTTGTGGAATCCATGTTCTAATTCTGCAGCTCGTAACCTGAGGGCTGCTCAGTTGCATTTTGAAAGGGCAGGAGGAGGCGACTCTCCCCGACTGCTTCCTTCCTTGGTCTCTCAAAGCTAGAGCCAGAGTATCTTGGCAGCAGGCGAGAATTCAGGTTTTAAAGATAGATCAAGTCTCTCGGGTCAACTTGTGCACCTGTTAGTACCTGAGGCAGAAAAATTCCAGTTCCCTTCAGGATAAATCCTTTGAGAATACTTTATTTACTCAGAAGCCATACTAGAACATTTCCCTTGGACAGCTAAGTCCCCTTCCTGCACCCAGCGACTTTGGTTTTTCATTATTTGACCTGAACTGAACTTGCTAAGATCACCAGTGATCTCCAGTGTGGCCAAACCAGTAGAGATGTTTTAATCTCCTGTGTACTTAACTTCCTAGCCTCATTGCAACTGTGCACGGCCCTCTCGTCGTGAGCCTTCTCTCCCCGGCTCCCGTGGTCCTCCGTGCGCCTCTCCGTCGGCTCTCCTCGGGCCCTGCTGCTTTTCCACCGGTTCTTGACCTCGACATGCTCAGCTGCCCCAGACTCCACGGTTGCCCAGCTTCTGTTGGTTCTCGAATCAGCGGTCAGCTCATTGGTAGTGTGGTCCTACTGTGTGCCAGTCCCCGCGAGATTCTGGGGGGCCGACTAATAGACAGGACAGAAAAATCTGCAACCAAGAGACTTCTGGGATGTAGGGCGGGTCCCAAGTGCCCAGCAGGTGTAATGTCGATAGTGTAACGGGTTCTCGGGGCATGTGGAGGTTGCTAGCGTAGCCGGGATGGTGATGGAGACCTTCTCCGGGACGCAGATGTGGGCTGATCTCGGTCCTCTAAGAAGAAGGCCGTCGCGTGAAGATGGGGCGGGAGGGCATTTCAGACCGAAGGACCAGCCCAGGCCAAGAGCAAACTTGTGTGAGGATGAAACAGGGCTGGAAACCCCTTCTAGGTCGCAGCAGCAGTTCGCATGATCTTAAGTTTCACCTCTGCGGTAACGAATCCCGGTTTCGTAGATCGCGCCTCCCCGTCCGGGCGCGCAGCCCGCAGCGTCGCTGACCGTGCGCCGCGCCCCTGCCCTGCCCCGCCCTGCCCCGCCCCGCACAGACCCACGCGGAAGGCCGAGCCCTGCGAGCGGCATCCGCTCTCCTCTCGCTGCCCCCGCACAGGGGCTGATGACCCCCGTGATCGAGTTCTTCAGACACATCAATGCGTTTTCTTCCATCCCGGTGACCAGGTCGGGTACCGAGTCTTTTCCATTCCCACCCCCACAAGGAGCGCTGTCACGGCTCTTCCCCCCGGCGCACGCGAGCCGGGCCGGGTCTGCTCTGAGCTCCGCGCACGGCGCCCTCCGTCCGTCCGCCTGCTCGGCTCGACCTTCCCCGCCAGTCGCCCAGGAGCCGCGAGTGAAGGACTTCACCTGAGCCGACCGCACGCGAGCATCGGCGCTGGTTCCCAGCTTGGTGTCTCCTTCCTCTCCAGCCGCCCTGAGCCGGGCACGGGGTCTCCTCTACTGTGACGCGCGCCTTCCCGCGCCTTCCCTGCCTGCGGGCTCCCCGCGGGCGGTTTCCTTGCCTGGAGGGTCGGGGTGTGCGCTCTGCCCAGGGCCAGCGGACCCTCCCCCCCAATGTCAGCCGGAAGGCCGCGGCCCTCAGGGGTCATCCTGAGCGACCCCATGCCGACTCGGGGGCCGCCTCCCCTCTCCCTGGGCGTGTTTGTCCTGCGCCTCAGGGCGCGGGTTCCGAGCTGGAGCTGCACACTGCTTGCGTCCTCAGGGCTCGGCGATCTCTCCGTGGGGCCGCTCGTCCAGCCTCCGGGAGGCGGAGGCAGGGCCTCCCTGGTGGGGCCTCCGTCTCGGTGCTGCGGGACGCTGTGAGCGACTCCGTGGAATCGGCCGCAATGAACTTCCTATTTCTCTTTTCAAGGGTTATTTCCAGGGTGATTTGGATTGCGCTAGCGTATCACAGAAGTCATCATTTGAACTGTTTGCTTCTTATGAATAAAAATCCATAGTCTCTTCAAAAAAATGTGTGAACGTGTCTTGTTGGCTTTTAAATATAACACAGCAACACTATAGGAAACCACTACAAGTGCTGTACAAACAAAATTTCAAATCCACTTACTTCTAAGTTGAAAGGCCTGATATCCCCTACAACTAGATCTATTTGAGTTACAAGACACTAAACCCTGTGTTTTTGAATGACAATTCCAGTTATATTTCTTAGCCTTTGCTTACATTATGCAAATAATCTTTTCTTTCTTTGTTTCTTTCTTTTTTTTTTACTTTATGAGAAGTGCATGTTGCTGTCAGTATAATATTATTTCACCTGTAGTCTTTCTGTGTGGGGCTTTGTCTTCCCCTCATCTTTTATAAAGGAAATTTGTGTTTCATAACATCCCTGGATGAAATTTCCCCAAGGATGAGAATCCTAGAGACAGACTCACAGAATATTAGAGTTGAAAGAACACACTGAAATAATTTCGCCTAGAGCTTTTGCAGGAGAAGAGGAAAGGGACAAATATGGTAGTAATATTGTCTTTATTGAGCAGTGCCCAGCAGATTGCCTAAACCATCATTAAAGCTTCACAAGAATGTTGCATGGTAGGTGCTTCAGGTGAGAACACAGAGGCTCATAGACGTTGAGGAAGGAGCTCACCCAAGGTCCTGTGGCCAGAAAAAACATCCATCCTCAATTCCGGCTCTGCTACCAGCACAGACTGACAGCCACTTGGCTTTTCTGCACTTCAGTCTCTAGCACTGAAAAACAAACACCTGGACCCTATTATTTGACTTTTTAATTAGTAATTTCCTGTGATGTTTTTAACACAAGCCCTATATTTTATTTTTCAATCTGTGTCCTTTAGTAGTGATACCTGATTACTTTCCTTCGTTTAGCAGGACAAAATTTTGTCCTATTGGTAGGAGAGATACTGCCAAATTAGCTTCGACGTGTCTCTTCCACTGTCTACCAAAGTTCCATTTCCTAAAGAAACATAAAAATGTTGATTAATTAAACTCCCATGCTAGGTACTACTTACAAAAGTAAAAATCTAACTCAGGGTTCACATGAAATATTTCAAAATGTATCTATTGGACTCTATGTGCATACACAGTTCATCGTTTAACTTTCAAATTATAACCTCAGCGCCTGACCTGGGCTGTCCGTATTTGTCAGTCCTGCTTCCTAAGCGATCCCGCCTGCTGTGTGGCCTCCGCGTACTCATTCTGCCGTCCGTGCGTCGCTCAGTGGTTCACGTGCAGGCTGCCTCCTCTCCGGCAGCCCCTGGCCGCCTCTTGGCACATCCCGATTTGTCTGTGCCTCAAGCCGTGAGGTCCTTCAAGCGCAGGTTAGAATCCTTGTTTTTCTTTCTTTGTGTTACCCTCCCCCAACCTCATCCTCGCCTTGTTCTCTTTTCTTTCTGATCGCTTCTGCCCTTTCTTCTTTATTTTCTTTCTTTTCCCCTTTTGTTATTTGATTTGAAGACGATTTTTGGAGTATTTTTAGTTGCATAACAAAGCTGAAAAGAAAGCACAGAGATTTCCCCTATAGTATCTCCCCCACACAGGCACAGCCTCCCCCACAATGGGGGGAACCCCCAGCAGACACTTGGTGCAACTGATGAACCTATCTTGGCACATCAGCATCACCCAAAGCCCATAGTTTACATGGGGGTCACTCAGTGTTGTATGTTCTACGGACTTGGACGAATGTATAAAGACATGTATCCCCTGTTATAGTATCATTCAGAGCCCTTGCATGACCCTACAGATCCTCTGTGCTCTGTCCGTCCATCCTTCCCCCTTCTGTACACCTGGCAACCACCGATCATCTTGTTTCTCCATGGTTTGGCCTCTTCCAGAACGTTGAACAGCTGGGATCGGTAGCATGTTGTCTTTCCAGATTGGCTTCTTTCCCTTAGTGATATCCAATTAAGATCCCCCCATATTCTGAGGGGCCTGGGTGACCCAGTGGGTTAAGCCTCTGCCTTCTGTTCAGGTCCTGATCCTGGGGTCCTGGGATCAAGCCCCGCATCAGGCTTGCTGCTCGGATGGGAGTCTGCCTCTCTCTCTCTCTCCCTCTGCCCCTCCCCACTGCTCATTCTCGCTCTCTCTCAAATAAATAAATAAAATCTTTTTAGAAAATCCAAGAAATCAGGATTACAGGTGATAGGTTATTATCGATTTAAAGAAGTATAACTTAATTATTCATAATTTATAAAATTGAAGCATTATGAACATAATATATCATTGTTATTTCTTCCAAGTATTTTTACTTTTGGATTTTCAAAATGACCACAGCCATCCTGCAAGAAATCTACTTTGTAATAGTCCCAGACTATGTTCTCTTTCTTATTTATACATTTTCAGAACATCTGGATAATACACAGAGTGAAATTACCCATACAAATCTGCTCAGATAAGGAGAATTTGAAAGAGGCCAAAACAATTTGATTTATTGATGTATTAGTTATAATGGTAAACTATGTATATCGCATAAATTCTCAGAGAATTTAACATTGATCAACTCTTAAAATACTTTAAAAATGTTTTTATTATATAGTATTACTGTCAGAAAATATTAATAAATGTTATATATTACAAAAATATAAATGATACACAAAAGATATCAAGTGGCATTGATTTATCAATATTAATACTATTTATGCAAAACTATTTTATATAAGCAAATATATAGTTATAAATACACATTTGCTTGACCACTTATATTTATTTTATGTGAAATCTAAATTATTTAGTAGTGGGATACATATGAAATACATATATATGGTAAATACATAAAGATGGGATACATGTTTATAGAATTTGTATTTACTGTGTTAGAATGCCTTTTTTTTAAAAAAAATTATTTATTTATTTTAGACAAAGAGTTGGGGGAGGGGCAGAGGGATGGAGGGAATCTCTAGCAGCCCACCTGCTGGGTGTGGAGCCCGAGGCAGGGCTGGGTCCCACACCTCTGAGGTCATGATCTGAGCTGGTCGAGTCCGATGGTTAACCAGCTGAGCCACCACACCCCGGTCAGAATGTCTTTAAACGTGATGTTCTGAAATGACTTACACACCACCATGAGAGAGAAGTTTTCTATGGGTACTCATCACTTGGATATACATTTCCTATTTTTGAAATCTAAGAGTTGACAACTAAGGTTTATATCATTTAAGTAAAGGATCTTTATATATATAAAGATACAGATATAGATATATACCAGATTCAATCTTAGTATTAGTATACATTGATGGGGTTTTTACCATCATCTTTCTCATCATTCAAAGTATCATAAATTGTCCTGGTCAAATGCTGTCTTTACCATAAATAATTAGGGACCTTGCGAGATATTTCTAAGATGGTCTAAACCATTTCGAGAATCCTAAGTCCAGGGTCCTTAAATTTGCAAAACGAGACTGAGGCAGAAATGACACTGGTGGGACCCAAGATAAGGCTTCCTAGTCCCCAAATGATGGCCACTATGCCTTTGTGGGAGCCAAGACAGGTGCACAGAGACATCTCTGTCTGTCTGTATGCATCAGTAAACACCTCAGGGTGGCGTGGAGTCACTGATAGCTGTGATGTCAATCCGCAGAGCTTTCAGAGAAATTTCAGGGCTGTTCATTTGCAGAGGCCGTTTAGACTGATTCTATACTAACATATTCTTATTTTTCATTTTATTTGAGTACTAAAATAAACATCTCAGTTTAATTTGAAGATACAGGAGGAAAATACTCCCACTTTGAACATTCACTGCCGTAGTAATTTTAGCAGTGCGAAGGGTAATGATCAATACCACAGCCCTTGTAAGAAGTGTACTGGTTTTTCTCTCTGGCAGGAAAACAATCTAGAAGAGGCAATGTTAATGGTGAGAGAATTTGGAGTATTTAAAATTACCTGTACCATAAAATCCCCATAGGTGGTGGTTATAATAATGTTGGAAAGACACAAGGTTTTCAATGACAGCCAGATTGTCCTTATTGTTGTGCAGTTGAGAACCATTAAAATATTGAACATTCCTTGATGATATGTTCATTACTGTATTTTTTTAAAAGATTTTGTTTATTTATTTGATAGAGATCTCAAGTAGGCAGAGGAAGACAGAAAGGAGGAAGCAGGCTCCCCGCTGAGCAGAGAGCCCGATGGGGGGCTTGAACCCAGGACTCTGAGTTCATGATCTGAGCCGAAGGCAGAGGTTTTAACCCACTGAGCCAACCAGACGCCCTCTGTATTATATTTTATTACATTGGAAGCTAAAAATATATGTGTATGTGCACATATGTGTATGTGCATATATAATGTGTGTGTGTGTGTGTGTGTGTACAGAGAGAGAGAGAGAGAGAATCTCAAGCAGACCCCATGCTGACTGTGGAGCCTGCTGTGGGGCTCAATCTCAATCTCATGACCCGAAACCATGACCTGTGCTGAAATCAAGAGTCTGATGATTAACTGACTGCCCCTCCTTGTTGCCCAGGAACTAAAGTGTATTTTAAAAATGAATTGCTATCAACTAAGAGTTTGATTTAAGAGTAGGCAGTAAGACTAGAAATAAGAGAACATGGCAAAATCTACACGTACAAATGTTAATAGTGGACATTCAAGTACTAGTGTTTTAGAAGTTGGCAAATTGGGGCACCTGAGGGGCTCAGTGGGTTGAGCCGCTGTCTTCAGCTCAGGTCATGATCTCAGGGTCCTGGGATCGAGCCCCGTATTGGGCTCCCTGCTCAGTGGGGAGACTGGTTGTCCTGCTTGTTCTGCTGGTTCCTCCATTTCTGCTCTCTGGCTCTCTCTCCTGCTCTCTATCAAATGAATAAATAAAATCTTAAAAAAAAAAAAAAACTGGGGCATGTGGGTGGCTCAGTGGGTGAAGCCTCTGCCTTCAGCTTCCGTCATGGTCCCAGGGTCCTGGGATGGAGCCCGGCATCGGGCTCTCTGCTCAGCGGGGAGCCTGCTTCTCTCTCTCTCTCTCTCTCTCTCTCTGCCTGCCTCTCTGCCTACTTGTGATCTCTGTCTGTCAAATAAATAAATAAATGAAATCTTAAAAAAAGAAAAGAATAGCTCTTCAACTTCTTAAAAAACAAAGCAAAACAACAACTGGCGAATTACTGCAATGAGGGAAGAGACAGAGTCCAGACAAAATGCCCACTGTGCTATAAATTAGGCATTTGGAAAATGTCATCCTAGAAGATCACACAAGGGGCTACAAGGTCTGCAAGTTCTGTTGCTTGAGAGGTATTTCATTGCCGATCCTTTAACCTGAGATCCAAAACAGTAGATGAAAGCCATGTGTTTTTGGTAATTTATTTCTGTGTAAGCTATCTCTTTAAAACTGTAATGTTGCACTTGTAAGGTTTTATAATCCAAATGTCACCAATTTTTATTTACCTCCTTCTATAAACCTTGTAAATATTTGCTTACTATTCTGGGATCAAACCAACTACTGGTAAAGACTAAATGTTCAGCAGAAACAGGGAAAAGTTACCCAAAATTCTCTTATGCATGTGGAAATATCCTACATGATACTCTGTTAAAACAAGAATAATCTTGTCATACCTCAATGAAATAAATTAATACAATAGCAAAATGGTTTGGAGATTAACCATTAAGTTAGTGGTTTGTTTTTTTTTAGGAAGAGCTAACCTAAATAAGTTTTATTCTTGATGAGATAAAACTTCTTGAGCATCAAAACGAGGAAATGTATCAAGAAGTAGAGATGGCTTTTTATTGCAGTAAAGAAATACTGAGTCTATTAAATGTGGAAGGAAGAAATGTCAGTGTTGACTTATTTCGAACTGATTATAGCAGGAAGGTCTGAAGTTTATGGTGCCCCTCAAACACATATGCGCGGAATGGGATATCTGTCACATAAAGGCCACTGATGGAGTGGAGATATTGCTACCAAGGAATTTCAACCAGAATGGTTTCTGTACAACAACGTGTTTTATGTTATGCAACTAAAAACATGTCACCTCTCTGAAGCTTTAAAATGGTTAGAATTAGTCTCAGAATTGATCCAGCGGACACATATCCTTGGGTCTCTAAAGAAATGAGTATCAACAATAACAATATGCTGTAATATATCCCAGGAGACATGTCACTAAAGAATCTGATTTCCTTTCAATGACTCTTATTTTGGATTATTTATTCCAAAGCTATACAAGCTAAATTTTAACAACAACAGCACAAACATGGCACCTTCCATGATGATTTTAATTTTCAGGCCAAGCCATGGTTCCAGTACTCTGGAGATGGCTTATGGGCAACTGTGGAAAGCCACTGAGCCTGGTCCTTTTACCACAGGAAAATTGCCACCAGATGGTCCGTGAGCAGAAGCCTCCCGTCCTGAAGCATGCGGCTTCCCGAGTGTCTGTGTGCTTGCAGATACCCACGAAAACACCTTTTTACTTCACCTTTCCGTACTTCGTGTCTTTTCTTTATAAATGGGATATTATTATTAAGAATCTTCTAGAATTATTTTTTTTTCTATGTAACATGTTTTTTTAAATTAACATATAATGTCTTATATGAGCCCCAGGGGTACGGATCTGTGAATCGTCAGGCTTACACACGTCACAGCACTCACCATAGCACACACCCTCCGCGATGTCCGTCACCCTCTCCCTGACCCCCTTCCCTCGGCAACCCTCTGTTTTGTGATATTAAGAGTCTCTTATGCTTTGTCTCCCTCCAGAACCCATCTTGTTTCATTTTTTACTTCCCAACCCCCCAAGCCCCCCACTCTGCCTTTTAAATTCCTCATATCAGGGAGATCATATAAAGCCTCACTTTAAGGTACAAAGCTCTTGAATATCCAATGTTTCATTAGCTTATCGCAGCACATGTAAGGAAAAGAAACTGGATTTTTTGATCAACAGAGTCATGACTCTGGCCTTAGTTTTCTCTCTCTTAGGATGGCTTTACTATTACCCCTCACAGAATGGGTGTATGGATTCAGTCCCACACAGGATGTAAGTGACCCTTGGGGTTTCTAGCCGATATTGTAGATTTAAATTTAAAATCATCATCATTATTGTAATTATCATTCTTAGTGTTTTATTTTTTTAAAAGATTTTATTTATTTATTTAACAGACAGATCACAAGTAGGCAGAGGCAGGCAGAGAGAGAGGAGGAAGCAGGCTTCCTGCTTAGTGGCAAGCCCAATGCGGGGCTCGATCCCAGGACCCTGAGATCATGACCAGAGCCAAAGGCAGAGGCTTTAACCCACTGAGCCACCCAGGTGCCCCTTAGTGTTTTATTTTTAATTATGCCTAATTATTACACTAATTATAATTCTTATCCTCACAGATTAGTCTGTAATCTCCTTTATCATACATGTAGTTGTTTATACCTCTGTTCTATTAGTTGCTTCTTTCTCTATAGCACTGGTCTAGCTGTACAGTTGGCTGCAAATAGATAAAATTCAACATAAATAAATAAATAAATAAAATTGAAAAAAATTTTTAAATTGACAATCACAAGTCATGTCCTCAAGGAGAGGGATAATTTGATGGGAGAAGCATCTTCTTCCTGCTAGACATACTTCATGGGAATCTTGATATTATGAATCAAGATACTTTGAAAAAGGCATTTAAATATATATACATTAATATAATTTACACATTTTAAATCACAATTAATTAAAGCGTTTTACAAACTGTCTAATCTGGATCTGTTCAGCCATTTGCATAGTTTTACATCTTGTCTTAGTATTAGTTAATACCCATCGGATATTTCCAGTTTTGATTTTTATCTGCAAGGTTTTGACTAAAGTTTTATGTATTTATTAATATCCGTGGCTTGTGTCCCCTGAGATTTGAAAGGATGTACTTTGACAAAATTGGAGTTAAAATGATATTCAACCGGGGAAACCCCCTCTTCTGAAAGCATTTCTCTGAGGCACTGGGGATCCTGCTTGAATCGACTGAGCTCCACGCTCGTTCCAGCTTTAAAGCTTCAGTTCTTCGGGAAATTAATTGGTCATGATGCTGATGGGATGGGTAGTTGGGATTTATGGGGCTTATTGCTTATTTGTACATACCCTGTCCGTCACCATGTCTTTGTTGTCATTATCCCATTAAAAGCCTATCTCTGTTTCAGAAAACCAGCCATATTTTACATTTAGCCTCTCATCACTTTTCTGTTATCTTCTGCCATCTGCAAGCCATTCAGGCTTGTCTAACTCATTCTGTGCTCTCACAGAATTCCAAGTAAGTAACCTTTCTGGAATAAATAAGGGACTTTGACAGGATCTTTAAAAAGACCCAGAGTGTTTTGATCTGACTTGGATGGGTACGTCCAATTTCTTTTATTTCCTTTTATTACGATTCTATGGAAGAAAACACAGAAAAGGGGAAATAGAAGTAGAACTTTTTTGTAAGGCTTATGCTGTGTTTTAGAGCGCTTTGTTATTGTAGAATAGTGAAGTAAGAGCCACACTACGGCAGATGGCTTCTGATAAAAGCAGCGATGCCCACTTACCTCGATGAGGGTGTTTTCATGTGACACAGCAAAGACCATTGTGCTTGGGGGTAAGCAGGACACATCTAAGTGATGATGACAGGAAAAACATTGCACAAGTAATATTCTGCACTGGGAATGGAGGTCTCTTTGGGAAATAAGTTTCAGAGACTGATTAAGAGAACACTGCTTACTGATTGAGAACTCTGCCCTAGCACATAGTATAGACTATGAAACCATGGGACTGGGGATAAAAGTAGTCTGTAAGGGATACATTCCCAGATTCCAGATGGATGCCTGAAACCATGGACGGTTTGGGACCCCATAGGCACTAAATATACACAGATATGATAAAGCTTAATTTTATTAATTCAGGCACAGTGACAGACTAACAACAATTACTACTAATAAAATAGACCAATTATAACAATATTATCTAATGAAAGCTATGTGAATGTTGTCTCTCTCTCTCCTTCAAAATAACTTATTGTCCTGTACTCACCCTTTCTCTTCTGGTGATAATGTGAGATGATAAAGTGCCTACCTGACGAGAGGAACTGAGGGGAATGGACAGGAGTTGTGACATAGCTTTAGGATTTAGGTCACCTGCTTTTGGACCATGGTTGACCCCAGGTAACTGAAACCACAAAAAGTGAAAATGTGGATAAGGGGGCATGTTCTAGAGCTATCAGATTGATAGGACATAGGTTTATAACTTGTTAGCATGCACACACATACACACAGAACAGTGGTAATACACAAATAACATGAAGTTCACCATATGAAATATCTTCTTTGTATATGATCTTGTGGCTTTGAGCGCATTCACATTGTTGCTCACCTGTCACCGCCATCCCTCTCCAGAAACATCGCAGCTTCCCTACTGAAACGCTATGCATGTTAAATGATAATTCCAGAGGCCTTTCTCCCTATGCCTTGAGAAACCAGCGTTCTACATCCTGGCTCTAGGAATCCGGCCACTATTCCCCTTAACCTCTGCCTGTCCCTACAAGAAAGTGAGTCTCTTGTAGGCGGCAGATGGTGGCATCCTGGTTTGTTGTTGTTTATCCATTTTGCCAAACTATGTCTTTAACTGAGGAGTAGATTAGCCTGCTAGAGCGACAGATCACAAATTGAGGGACTTAACCAACAGAAACTTATTTCCTCAGAATTCTGGAGGCAGGAAGTTAAGATCCAGCTGTTGGCAGCGTGTTTCACGTGATGGCTTTCTCCTTGACTTGTCGATGGTTTTCTTTTCCGTGAGTCTTCATATGGTCTTCCCTCTGTGTATCTGTGTCTAATTCTCCATTTATAAGGACATCCCTTTTATTGGGATACACACACTCTAATGACTTGTTCTAACTTAGTCACCTCCTCAAAAACCCTATCACCAATGCACGTTCTGAGGAATGGGGGTTAGGGATTCAACATATGAATGCTAAGAGGTAACAATTCAAACCACACATATCATTGATTGCATTTACATTTAAAGAAAGTACAGGGGTGCCTGGGTGGCTCAGTGGGTTAAGTCGCTGCCTTCGGCTCGGGTCATGATCTCAAGGTCCTGGGATCGAGTCCCGCATCGGGCTCTTTGCTCAGCGGGGAGCGTGCTTCCTCCTCTCTCTCTCTCTCTGCCTGCCTCTCTGTCTACTTGTGATCTCTCTCTGTCAAATAAATAAATAAAATCTTTAAAAAATAATAAAGAAAGTACGGATTGGAAGGCACTTATTTTTACCACGTTTATTTGTTTCCTGTTTGCCTTACAGCAGTTTTTTTTTTTATAAATTAACTTATTTATTTTCAGAAAAACACTATTCATTATTTTTTCACCACACCCAGTGCTCCATGCAATCTGTGCCCTCCATAATACCCACCACCCGGTACCCCAACCTCCCACCCACACCCCTTCAAACCCCTGATTGTTTTTCGGAGCAGGTTTGTCTGTCATTTCTTCCATTATCATCTTCCTTTGTGTCCAGTTAATTTTCCTTCTGACCTATTAGGATTCCTTTCTCATTTCCTTTTTTGCATATTCGATAGATATCCTCTTTGTGGTTGCTGTGAGGATTACACATAAGATCCTAAAGTTACAACAGTCTATCTTAAACTGATACCAACTTAACTTCCGTCACAAAGTTCTATTCCTTCACTGTTCCCTCACCACTTCATGCTCCTGATGAACAAATCACATCTCTGTATGCTGTATACCTATCAATGCATTTTTAATATTTTTATGCATTTATTTTTTAAATCATGTAGAGAATTTTTTACATGGAGTTGTGAATCAAAATGACAAAATAGTGGATTTTTAAAATATTTCTCTCTATATTTACCTTTACAAGAGAACTTCGTGTTTTCATATTGTTTTCAGTTATTGCCCAGTGTCCTTTCATTTCAATTTGATGGACTCCCTTTAACATTTCTTATAGGGCAGACCTATAAGAAATGAATTCGTTTTGCTTTTTTAGTTTTTTTGTTTGTTTGTTTTTGTTTATTTGTCTTTTGTTGTTGTTGCTGGTGGCGGTGGTGGTGGTGGTGGTGGTGGTGTTTGTTGTCTGGTAGTGTCTTAATATTTCCTTCAGCAGGGCGCCTGGGTGGCTCAGTTGGTTAATATTTCCTTCATTCTTTGAGAAAGTTTTGCTGGATATAGAATTCTCTGTAAATAGCTTTTTTTTTTTTTCTTTTCTTTCAGCACTAAAATATTTCCCCTCACTGCCTTCTGTCCTACCACTTTTCTGCTGAGAAAACTGCTGGGTTGGGAGGGGTCTCTTGGTGATGAGATATTTTTCTTTTTCTTCTTTCAAGATTCTTTCCTTGTCTTTATCTCTTTACAGTTTGATTATGTGTCCCACTGTGAGCCATTTTGAGTTTGTCCTACTTGGAATCTGTGTAGCTCCTAGCATTTGTATATTTATGTCTTTCCTCAAATTTTTTCAAAATTCATACTTAAGAGAGTTGTTTTAAAGTCTTTGTCTAGTAAGTCTGATGCATGTGATTCTTCAGGGACTATTTCTAAAGATTAATTTTATTCATTTGAATTGCACACATTTTTCAATTTTTTGAATGCCTTGTGATCTTTGTGAAAAACTGCTTTGGGAAGAAACAGCTACCTTTCCCAGTTTTGCAGAATATTGTGGAAGACTTTAAAAATTAATGATCCACTGAACCTTCAGGCTAGCCTAGCATGAAGACTAAAGGTCTTCTTAGTTTTTGTCTAGGTATGTGTCCTATCTGGGTCTGTGTGTGTGCTTTTCCAGTCCCCCATTCAGATGCTTCAAAATATCTTACTTCCCCAAAAAGCCTCACTCCAGCTTCTCAGGATCTTAGCTATTCTGTTACATTCTTCTGCCTGTAATTTCTTGACCCCAGGTGCCTGCAAAGCTGTGGTCCCTGAGCACTTTCTCCATGTAGCAGCCACCATGCCTTCCATGGCTTCTGGCTGCTATTCCCCATATGAGCTCCACGACAGGCAAAGGGGGAAAAAAGTCTTTCATGTACCCCACAGACCAGAATATTTCAAATAATTTTCTCTTTGCTTCTTCATCCTCAGTGAGGGAACCCAGGAACAAATAAACAAAAACAAATGAGTGCCATGTCAGGGAAGGTATGGGGTAAGAGTGAGTTAAACTTTCATGAACTCTTCTGCTATTATGAATTTGGCTTCTTCACTGGATGTTCCCTTGGTGGCTCTCAGCCTCTGACTGGTATCCAGAGCTCCTAAAAAGTTACTTTATTCCTTCTGTAGTTTTTATTTGGTGTTTCCATGGCAGAAAGAGAGCCTGGAGCTTTCTGTTCCACAGTATTACTGATGTCACTGCCCTATGTGCTGGGTTATTTTTAAATGATCATGAGAAGAGCAAATGTGTGGGAAAGAAAGTTTGAGAGTTGAATCCATTTCTCACACCATACTGTTAAATGATTTTTAGATGATATAAAAATCTCAAGTAAAAGCTGTAAGGAATATAGATGGACTAATTTGGAATAACGAAGTGCTTCCTAAGAATGCATTTATTTACTGTGTTCTAGAAAGACTTGTAGTTAACGTGGGATTATGTCCACATCCCAGGTTCATCCTAACTGAGACTGAACTTTGATATAATTATCATCACTTTTTTTATGCATAGTTTTAATAAAATGCTTAAAGATTTCAATATTTATCCAGGTATCTGTATTTCTTTCTTATTGAATCATACAAAATATATGTGGGGAAGTTTTATATATATATACACACACACACACACACACATACACACACACATACATATATGATAGTATTATTTATATATTACATGTATTATGGACATATAAATACAGCTATTACCTTTATATACATATGCAGATAATTAAATCATCTATTCAAATGGGCTTAAGCTATAGGAAATACGAATTATCCAACAGGATGTTGAGATAGGATAATTTTGGAATTGGTAAATATTCTGTCTTGACTATGACATCAAGGGTCCTGATTCTTGCTGTAGATCTTTTATCCCATCCATATTATTGTTCCCATCTTTGGCCCATAGCAAAATGGTACCAAACCTTCCACATTCAAAATCCAGACACAGTAAGATCCAAATAAAAACAGAGATGGTCTCTCTTGGCTCCCTGGAATGTCTTCCCAGGGGCATGGCTACAGACTTCCCCTCATGTTGCTCTGAATGGAATGGGTCACAGGCCCATGGCTGAGCAAATTTCTGTAAAGAATGAAGGACTTGCCTTGGTTGCATTAGACAGCTTACATAGGATTGGACGAGTGTTTGAGTGGCAGTTATCCTACCCAAAGAGCAAGCCAGTACTTTAAAATCATTGAAGTACCAGGACTGTACATCATTCCAATAGGAGGGAAGGCTCTTTCTTCCTGGAGCAGATTCAGGAAATAAAGCAGCATGTCTATAAAAGAGCAGTGTTTGGGTTTTTTGGCTCAGTGATAAACATGTTCAATGTTGAAAACAAAAAGGAGTTTTATTTAAGGTGCCTCTTGTATAGGTATGAACAGATAATTTGTTTCTTCACTTTATCCATGGATTGTGGATGAAGGCTTTCTTCTCTGTAAGCTTTGACACTTTCATGACTCTACTCCTTTTTCCCATCATGCTGTTGCTGTAACCTGTCTTAAAGTTGTCCATAATGAGCAAATGCATTTTTCAAAATTAAATTTTGCCCACTTCATAGAAAAACGTTCTAACTAAACCATGCTGGCATCCTTTCACTGGGTGAGAAGACTTTCTCTGACATAAGAATAAAGATTCATTTTAATATAGCTAAAGTGTCTTAATTCTCAATAAAGCACAGTTTTAAGTTATCAGAATTTAAGAATCAAGCCTGCTTAACATAAATTTATTCTCTGACGATTTCCTCAAGAGCTACACAAAATTACAAGAATGTTTCTCTCTATTCCAGTGAGTCAAGGAGGTGTTGCATTGGTTTCTGACATGTGTCCGGATCCTGGGATTCCAGAGAATGGTAGAAGAGCAGGTTCTGACTTCAGGTAGGTAATACATGGGTTATTTGAAAAGCCTGCTATTTTCAAATACATACATATATATAATTTCTATTTGTTATCCTTAACTGCTGTGTGCTTTTGAATTAAAGATACAACTTCTCCATTATTCAGCAGCTATATTCTCTGTAAAACTCTAAAGCATATTGTGTTGAAAACTTTCACATGTCGCAGTGGGGATGCTTTTCACTATTTGAATCAGCCCTAAACATGTATGATCAAAATTTGTCTCCAAAATGTTTTTCTCCTCTTTTTAATAATTACCTTCCCATATTCTAATGCATTTTGGTTGATGTTTTAAAAAATACATGGAGCAAAAATTTACCTATAGCCTCACAATGATCTCATTCAGGTTCTAGAATAACGACTATAAATGACATTCAATGCAATTTGTTTTTTCAGAAAATGTTATGATTCATTTTACTAAAAGGACTGTGATGAGGACTAGAGAGGACTCTCCAGTTGTGGCAGTATTAATGCAGTGCATTATGATTATCTTATTATTTGTGTAGATAATAACTACAGTATCATGTCTTCGGATTTTTGAATTCCTTTCCATTAGTTCAAGAAACATCTGCCGGCTCCCAAGGTGGGTACTCACACTGGGAGTGAGCTTCGACATAAGGAAGGAAGGCGCGAGGGAAGTGTTCTCATCTCCTAAAATCTCCCCATTTTTAAAAGGAAGACAGGTGTAGAGAGTTTGGGCTGATAAAGTGAGCTGACACTGAAAATGCAGTTAAAGGGGAGCCTGGGGGGCTCAGTCGGCCAAGCGTCTGCCTCTTGCTCTCACCTCAGCTCGGGATCTCAGGGTTGTGAGATCAAGCCCCCAAGACAGGCTCCAGGATCAGCATGAAGTCTACTTGAGGGTCTCTCTCCCTCTCCCCCTGCCCCTGCTGTTCATTCGGTCTCTGTCTCTCTCTCAGATAAATACATACATCTTAAAAAAAAAAAAAGTTATACCTGCAAAGAAGGTAGAAGTATAATTGTAGTAGCAATGGTTATTTTTTTAAAAACATGTTATTTAATATTAACTTTTCATTCTGTTAGTTTCAAGTGTACAATATAATGGTTCAGATATTTTACATGCGTGCGTGAGGGTGCGTGAGGTGAGCGGGACCTGACTCCCCGTTACTTCACTCCTCACCGCCCTCTCCCTCTGGTCACCGGGAGCTCTCTGTATTTAAGAACCTCGGTTTGTTGTTGTTGTTTGTCTCTTTTTTTCCTAAATTCCACATATTAGTGAAAAAGACAAGTAACAATAGTAATATTTAAAAGGCGAGAGAATAAAATTGTCTGTAGGCTGGCTGAATGAAGTTGGTATGGTTATATATATACACATATACGTGTGTGTAGGTATATATATAGTATTTTTCCATTAAAATGTAACAAAAAGCTTTTGATTTCCTAGCAGTGTCTGTCCAGTTTGAAGCAAATGGAAAGTTGTATTGTTTTCAGGTTAAAGATACAAAGTTTGATGTCGTTAAGGAGCTGGTGTTTTAGTTCAAGTTCCTTTGAAGCAGAGCTCGAGATGAGGAGGATTCTTTTTCAAGTGATTTTTTTTTCTTTTCTTTTCTTTTTAATGTACATTTTGGAGAAACAGAACGGAGGAAGCAGGATCGGGCCAGGGTGAAAAACGAGCAAAGATGCAAGCTGCTTTTAACTGGTGATGAGCCTCAGTCCCTGAACCCGGGAGCTTTAGGCCACAGATCCCCAACCAGCCGGCTCCACCTTTTATACCAACCCCCGCCCCCACCCCCGCCCCCGCCGGTCTGTCACTGGCTTCCTTCATTTGACTCAAGGAGGTTCTCCAGAGCCGGGCTTGGCTCCAGTAATTGTTAGCCCTCTCAGTGGGTGTGATGCGTCTCATGGCTGTGCTGCTCTAATGAAGGCAGAGGCTGACTTCACTATCACATAAAATATGTCAGTTGAAGGCATCCAGGAATTTTATCATTTGAAGATAAAATAAATGAAACGTACACATTTTTTTTTTAATTTGCACACTCTTGCTAGAATCCATCAAGTTTTGTTTTGTTTTGTTTTAATTAACGTATAATGTATTATTTGTTCCAGGGGTGCAGGTCTGTGAGTCATCAGTCCTACACAGTTCCCAGGGCTCGCCATAGCCCATGCCCTCCCCAGTGTTCCATTGAGGTTTTTATCCTAGGTCATCTTGTCTTATCTTAAAAACGACTACCTCCATTTTCCTCCCCCACGAAAAAGTGTCCCTATGCCTCCATAACCAGACACCTCCGTCCATTAGACTTTGCGGCAGTGAGTCCTCATGATTGTCCGCATGTGCACTTCCCCGTCTGACTCACTCTTCCCGGGTGCAGGAGTGGTGTCGCAGTCATCTTGCCTCTTGGTGACTAAAATAGAGCCTGCCGCCCAGGCACTCAGCGTCTACGACGCAAGTGCACTGTGTGGATGAGGGAGATTGCCCATGGGTACTCTGTCACCCCTGAAAATCTTCACGGGAATTTGGAAACGTCTTTGACCTATTTGGCAGACCTCCTTTTTAAAACATAGTCAGTGAAATGCTATCTGGCCGTGCCAAATTGTTCAAATTGCAGCCTATAGTAAAGAGAGTTAGAGAAGTGTCTTAATCTCCAGAAGACCATGGGGAGTTGAGAAACATCTGAGGCCAGTCTCCAGTGTCCATTTAGCATAAGGGCAGTAAAGAAATGTTTTATGAGCATCTTAGGTGACTATGCTGACATTTGTTCTAGCTTGTTCTTACCACAGCCTTATTTCCAAAGAAGAGGTTTAATTTCGGGATAAAATTAGCTCCTAAGGTTGTGTTGATGTGTGTTGGGGAAAGCCAAGGATGAAATGGAGTACCTTATCTCAGATGAGACATGCAGACTTCCAAATATTTCATTTTTCTGGGGAATCTCTATTATTGCTGACATGTCTCCCAAGTTCATGGCAATCAAATAATATAAGGGAAAGTGATTTGAAAGATTAAAACTTCCTGTAAGACTAAACACAGGGGCACCTGGGTGACTCAGTCAGTTAAGCATCTGCCTTCGGCTCAGGTCACGATCCCGGGGTCCTGGGATGAGCCCCACATTGGGCTCCCTGCTCCATGGGGAGCTTGCTTCTCCCTCTCCTTCTGCTCCTCCTCCTTCTCATGCTCTTACTCTCTCTCTCTCTCTCTCCCTCTCTCTCTGAAACGAATAAATAAAAAATATTTAAAAAACGAGTAAATACAAATGTAAATATTTTTGCTATCTTTGAGTGTATATGTGTGTGCATACATATGTGTGTCTCTACAGAACTGTGACAAATCAGTTCTACTAACTCCACACCTCAGAGGACTATCTCTCTAGATGATCCCAATAACTACAAATAAAGCATTTTTAAGAAGAGATTTTATTTATTTATTTGTCAGAGTGAGAGAGAGAGAGAGAGAGAATGAGCAGGGAGAGGGGCAGAGGGTGGGGCAGGTTCTGCACTGAGCAAAGAGCCTGACGTGGGATTCTGGAGTGACCCTGAGATCCTTGATCCCAGGACCCTGGGATGAGACTAGAGCTGAAGTCAGATGCTTAGCAGAGCCACGCAAGTGTACCAAAAAAGCCTGTTTTAGGTTTTTCTTTCCAATGTGAATATATTTTATTTCTTTCCCTTGCCTGAAGGATCTGGAAAAAACCCATATTATGAGATTGAATACAAGTGGGAGACATGAGACATTCCTGCTTTATTCCATTTTTGTAAGTTTTAATTATTATTAGTAATCTCTGTCCCCAGTGAGGGGCTCAAACTCATGAGGTGGAGATCAAGAGTCGCATGCTCTTCCCACTGAGCAGACGGGTACCTCATTCTTGCTTCATTCTTGATCTTTGGTTGAAAACATTCAGGTTCTCATCCTTAAGTGATATTAGTTGTAGGCTTTCATAGATTACTTTTATCAGGTTAAGAAAGTGCCCTTCTATTCTTAGTTTGTTGTAAGTTCTTACCAGAATTTGATAAAGATTTTGTCAAAGGTTTTTTCTAGTTCTGTTGAGATGATCTGTTCTGTTCAGTTGTTAATAAAATTAATTATATTAATGGATTTTCTTGCATTCTGGGATACATTAATTTGGTCATGATATATAAATATATATGTGTTTGTGTTCTCAGAGAGATAGAGGCCTCTAGCATATTCTTATATACACTTATATAGTATGTGTATATATGACTTATAATGTCTTGGTCTGGTTTTGCTATTAGAGTAATGCTGGTCTAATAAAATTAATTAAGGGATATTCTCTCATCTGTAATATCCTGAAAGATTTTGTGTAGAATTGATAATGTTTCTTTCTTAAATTTTTGGAAGATTTGTCAATGAAGTCATCTGGGATTGGAATTTTCTTATGAAAATTTTTAAATTACAACTTTTCTTCTACTTACAAGCTAATTCAGATTCTCCCTCTACTCGAGTATGTAGCTTTGACAGTTTGTCAATCTCAAGGAATTTTTCAACTTTTATCCAAAAATTGTCAGATTTATCATCATAATGTTATTAATAACTTTTCCTTATTGTCTTTGAAATCAGTAGTGATGGCACAGTCCTATTTCTGATGTTGGTGACTTGAATTTTCTATTTTACCTGATACATCTGACTAGTGATATATCATTGTTATTAATCTCCAAAAAACTGCATTTGGTGTCACCAGTTTTTCTATATCAGTGTTATTTATTTTGTACTCTGTTGATTTCTGCTCTTTTGTTATTTTCTTTTTTCTGATCACGATAGGATTGATTTGCCCTTCTTTTTCTTAAGACGGAAGCTGTGATTTAAGACTGCGTTCTGACGTGGGTTTTCTTTCACTCTAGAGTTCACTACGTCCCATAAGTACTATGTTTTCCGTTGCTTGCCATTCAGAATACTGCCTGTTTTCCCTTGTGATTACTTCAGTGACCCACAGTTTACATGACAGTGTTCCAACTATCTAGGGATTTACCAGGAACTGTGTGGTCAGAGAACATGCTTTTACGACTTGAGTCCTTTTCAACTGACTGAGAGTTGCTTTCTGCCCTATAATATGCTCTATTTTTACGAGCATTTCATGTAAACTGGAAATAATGTATATTCTGTCACGGTAGGTGAAATAGTCTGTAGATATCGATTAGGTCAAGTAGGACAGTGTCAAGCAGGTCTTTACTATCCTCACTGATTTCTGACCATTTGTTCTGTTATTGAGAGAGGTATATTGAAATCCTTTACTACGATTGTGGACTTGTCTATTTTTATTATAGTTTTATCAGCTTTTGCTTCATGCATTTTGAAGCTCTGTTATATACATGTTTAAAGTTGCTTGTATTTTTCAAAAAAATTATTTAAATTCTGGTTGATATATTGTATAGATTATATAGATAATATACATGTATATTGTATTCTATTAGGACTATATAGACAGCCACATGTTATACATACAGTGCCTTATGGGGTTCAGGAGTAGAATTCAGTGGTTCCTCACGCGTACAGCACCCAGTGCTCCTCATCACAAGTGCCTCCTTAGTACCCATCCCCCATCCAGCCCATCCCCCACCCACCTCTCTCTGTCAGCCCTCAGTTTGTTCTCTATTGTTAAGACTCTCTCCTCTCTTTTTTCTTTTCAGTATGAGTGACTTTTTTCCCCAACGTTCAGTGATTCATTAGTGACGTATAACACCCAGTGCACATCACAGCCCGCGCCCTCCTCAGAACCTTGTCTTCTTAAGGAACTCACACTTCTGATGATATGGGGTGTCCCTCTCTATCTTGGGTGATATATTTTCCCTCTGAAATCAACGTAGCCCTCTTGTATCATAGCCACTCCTACTTTTTTCTGATTTTTGTTAGTATGGTGACACTGTGAACGGATTCATCCGTCTGTTGCTACACTCAGTCTGGTACATTCTGTTGTTTGGGTTAAAATATTTTTAAAAATCCTGCCTCACATATGGTTGAAAAATAAAAGAACTTTATTTTATTTTTTCCAAGTTTTTATTGAAGTTCCATTTCACTAACATACAGGGTAATATTAGTTTCAGTATTAATTTAGTGTAGATTTGGTGATTCATCACTTACATAAATACCCAATGCTCATCACAAGTGCACTTCTTTTTTTTTTTTTTTTTTTTAAAGATTTTATTTATTTATTTGACAGCGAGAGATTACAAGTAGGCAGAGAGGCAGGCAGGCAGAGAGAGAGAGGAGGAAGCAGGCTCCCCGCTGAGCAGAGAGCCTGATGCGGGACTCGATCCCAGGACCCTGAGATCATGACCTGAGCTGAAGGCAGCGGCTTAACCCACTGAGCCACCCAGGCGCCCCCACAAGTGCACTTCTTAATGCCCATCACCTACGTAAGCCATCTCCCACCATCTCCCCTCCAGGAACCGTCAGTTTGTTCTCTGTGGTAGAAGCCTGTTTCTTGTATGTGCTACCGGGAGTTTGACAGCTTTATAAGCGTAAATATTTTTCCAGTAAGTTATATGGAGATATATAATATGTGATATTATAAAAATTGACAAATGATATTTTCTTAAATATTGGTTGAATTTAGAATATGAAATCATAAAAATAAATATTTTATACTTATTTGCCTTAAACACCTCAAAGCTTCCATCTTAAAATGTCAGACATGCACGATTTTGTACCATTATGCCTTTGTCATTTGACAAATAATTGATTGAGTTATGAGTGCTTCCAAATGTTGATACACTTCCCTACACAATATAAAAAACACTGTATGTCTTAATATCTCTATAGATCTCACTGGAAAAATATTTAAGCTTTGGGAAGGTGTCAAACTCATGGTGACACATACAAATTTTCAAAATTTCTAATTTTTATTAAAAAACTTGAATTTTATTATTGGCTACAATTTTGTCAGTTTTCTTGAATAAATCTCTCATTCAAAAAAAAGGGCTCATTCATTCAATTTTTAAAGAGCATGTCTGACAACTCAAATATTAACAATAATAGCTAATTAGTTATTTTTTCACATTAGAAGGTGTTCTGTGAAAATAAAGCAGTTAATTCAGCTCACAATCCAAACAGTTTCAATGCACTTTTTTCCCTGAGATCGTGTCAGACTTCAGGATACACCACAGATGAGTTTGCACTCAATGGCCAAGATTTATTAAAATTGAAAATTTTTTCTCCTTCCTCAAGACCTTTCTTAAGTGATTCTGGCTCTGTTCGTCCTCCTCCTCCCCCTCCTCTTCCTTCTCCTTCTTTTTCTTCTTCCTCTTCCTCTTCATGCCCTCCTCCTCCATCTCCACGCGAGAGCATGGTGCTGTTGCTTCCGTTCACGTTAGGTCACTATCATCTTTGCTCACCATTGCTTTTTCACCATCAGTGAAAATAGCAACACATGGGGAAAAGCACACATCTCTTAGTGTTATAAAAACAGTCTCATGTAAAAATATCATACCCTCTGAAGGGGTCTCATGACCCACTCCAGGGGTCTGTGGGCCACACCTTGAAATAAGGTGCATTAGATAGGAAAGTTGACTCTATACAGCATAAAAACATTGCTGAAGGCATAAGAAAAAAGGATATGTGGACAAAGAAACAGGCTATTTAGATATTTTCTATGTTTCTACTAAATTAAAACCCGGTGTCATCCCAGCTAGTAGTTTGGTACTATGTGTGATCCTGGGTATCCTTGATGTAGAGTCTTCAGTCATTGATTGACTGCCTCCCTCCAGTGGCAGTAGAATCCATGTGTGTTCATATGCAAAAAGATCACAACCATGTAAAAATGCCTTATGACCACGGAGAGGAATGACATGTCATGGCCCAGCATATGATAAGCTGACTATAAACGCTGGTGTTTTAAAAAGAGGGAGGATATTCTTGATTGTTTAAAGTCTTTTTGAGACTGTTTTTAATGAAAGGCAATTCAGTTCTTTCTAAATTCATGTAATCAAAACTAATGACTAACATATAATCCAAACTAATGACCAACATTGTCAAGAAGAGTGGATAGAATTCATTTGTAGTTAGCACTGTAATTATATGTAATTTGGGGCTGTTTCTGTTTTTAAAAATGTGCACTTTATTAGGTTGGTAAAATATTCCTCATCTGATTTTATTTATATTATTATTTTTGTTTCTATGGAAGTCTTTTTTCCCCCATAAGCAATCTAAATATTAATTCCAGTATTATCTATAAAGAATTCCAAATATTGAAGCCTAAAACTCAAAGGTTCCTTATTTGAATTCAAATCACTTTGGGGACAATTTTTGGACATTTTGTTCACCACTGACCACTCTCTAAAAGACAAAGTATATTCATTAGAATGGAATATTTATGAATAGATTGATAGGAAAATTCAGATACCATATGTAAGGGATGGAACTGGAGCACAGACGGAGAATTTATGGATGGATGGTGCCGTCTGTTAACTATCTATTTCCTATGGTAGTAAGTTAGGTAGGCACTATATAGGGACAGGTGGATATCATCACCCCAACTTTTGAAAACATAGCTATTGAAATTCAGAATGTTAACATGCCAAGATACTGTTTCTAGTCATAGTTAGAGCTGGGATCTGAAGCCAGATCTTCTTGACTCCAAAACCCCATTTGACCTCAAAGGATTGTTAATAAGGACAATTACAATGACTGAATGTTTTCACACCTGTCATGCAGAGCTACTGGATGGGGTGTCCAGTTTGTGGACACCCCCCAGTTCACCCCATGAGGAGTCCAGATGTGGTTCGAGCCTAACCTTGAGCTCAATGTTCCAACCGATGTGCCTAAGCATGGGGTTACTTTGTTCTAAGTGACAATTAAGAGCGAATGTCACCTTGTAATTTTGCACAAAGGATTTATATAGACTAGCAGCACCCGTGCTCACACTGCTGAGTATAGTAGGTTTTTTTATATAGTATATAAATAGTGTATATTATATAGAAATATTATATAGATAGCCACATGTTATGCGTTCTATGTATATTGTATAAACGTTGCATGTGATATATTTATATAAATATTACATTTTGTATTGTTGCTACATGTTATAGGTTCTTTATGTATATTATTTCTAAACTTAAGTTGTGTTCTTTTTTTTTTTTTAAGATTTTATTTATTCATCTGACAGAGATCACAAGCAGGCAGAGAGGCAGAGAGAGAGAGGGGGAAGCAGGCTCCCTGCTGAGCCCAGAGCCCGATGCGGGACTCGATCCCAGAACCCTGGGATCATGACCTGAGCTGAAGGCAGAGGCTTAACCCACTGAGGCACCCAGGCACCCCTTAAGTTGTGTTCTTTATAAAATTCTTTCTCACATTTAATACAGGCTGAAATTGAATTCAGGGACCTCTGGTTTCTGAAAAACGTGGGCTTCCATCCTCTTCCGTGAGCCTTCTTCCTTTTCTAACTTTTCTCCCATATGTGCACCTCTCACTACCCCACATGGCAGAACCACATTTAACAACAATCCTAAACTTGTAGGAACTCTTTGTTACCTATCCTAAAACTCCCTCCTCTCGGGAAACCCATTGCTACCCTTAGGGTTAAGGTTAGGGTTAGGGTTATGTGTTTCTGTTTCCAATTCTTAGTCATATTCTTTTTTTTTTTAATTTTTTTTTCAATTTATTTATTTTCAGAAAAACAGTATTCATTATTTTTTCACCACACCCAGTGCTCCATGCAATCCATGCTTGCTCTTTCTAATACCCACCACCTGGTACCCCAACCTCCCACCCCCCGCCACTTCAAACCCCTCAGATTGTTTTTCAGAGTCCATAGTCTCTCATGGTTCACCTCCCCTTCCAATTTCCCTCAACTCCCTTCTCCTCTCCATTTCCCCATGTCCTCCATGCTATTTGTTAGGCTCCACAAGTATGTGAAACCATATGATAACTGACTCTCTCTGCTTGACTGATTTCACTCAGCATAGTCTCTTCCAGTCCCGTCCATGTTGCTACAAAAGTTGGGTATTCGTCCTTTCTGATGGAGCCATAATACTCCATAGTGTATATGGACCACATCTTCCTTATCCATTCGTCCGTTGAAGGACATCTTGGTTCTTTCCACAGTTTGGCGACCGTGGCCATTGCTGCTATAAACATTGGGGTACAGATGGCCCTTTTTTTCACGACATCTGTATCTTAGTCATATTCTTAAGCACAGTTTTCCCTCCTGCCATACCTCACCACCCATGTAAATTGTTCTCAGGTGGTAGATATCCCACAGGTAGAGTAGCACGAGCTAATATAGAAACACGAGGTGCTTGAAGAAGCAAGATTGGGAAATGCTGACACATGCTCCATGGTTCCCGCTAGGATGAGGTTTTGTAGGACAGAATATTTTCTAATTGTGTCTGCCTTTCCCATCCACACAATTGCCTTCCATTTGTAGGACGAGGAGTCTTTACTGCCACCTTGCTTCATCCCATAATTTCAGCCTCTTCAGCACAACTGTTTATGTCACTTATTTATGTTTCTCTCACATTAGATGTAGTTTCTATCATGTTGAATTGTGAGGTCCCGATGGAAAGAGGACAGGACAGGATTTATTGATTTGATTTCTTATTACTGTGCTCAACATATGGTAGACAGGTTTTTATGTTAAATTGCATTAAATTGAAACTAATAAGACTGTTGCTAGGGTATGCAATCATAGCCTAATTAGCATCCAGCTAAACCCATTAAATTAACTGCCATCAGGCAGAGAAATTATCAATTTTTCTTTAAACATGACCTATGCTCAAAGAGAATTTGCTTGTTGGGATTGTGATAATTCTGACTTAAACAACAAATATTTAGGGACACCTGGGTGGCTTAGTCATTAAGTGTTTGTCTTTGACTTGGGTCATGATCCCAGGGTCCTGGGATTGAGTCCCATGTCTGGCTCCCTGCTCAAAGGGAAGCCTGCTTCTCCCTCTCCCACTCCCCTTGCTTGTGTTCCCTCTCTCTCTGTGTCCCTGTCTGTCAAATAAGTAAATAAAGTCTTTTAAAAAATAAATAAATAAATAAAGGAAAAAAGAAAAAAACCCCAAATATTTAATTTAAATTCTTGACTTTTATAGACCACTATTCAAATTTATACCATTTGTTCTTACATCTTGGCCCTTTTAACTCAAAGGAATCTCACATTTATATGAATATATGATGTCAAGCAGTGTCAAGTGGAACTAAGAGTCATCCCATGAAGGAAGAAACTGGGATACATAAAATACAGTTACATAAACAATGAGAAGCAGAGAAAAAAATCCATATGCCAAATCTCTTGATAAACTACTGCTCATTTCTACCTTCCATACTCAGCCCTCTTTCATTTCTGATATGCTGATAATTTATTTTATTTTATTTTTATTTTTATTTTATTTTATTTTCCTTTGGTGTTCTTTACTACTGATCATTTTCTTTATAGTTTTAAAATGTTGGTGCAGCAAGCTTTAGTATTTCTTCACTGTGAGTTAACTTCAGGAACACCAGAGCCACTTGCCTTTTGTTACATGAAAATATAAAGAATTACACTAACAGCATATAAACCAGCATACTTGCCATGTATAATTGGAAAAATATTAGAGGGACATCACTCGTTTCAATGCTGTTTGCTGAAGGTGGGCGTCTTATTCTCTGTAAGATTCACTGTTACTAAGAGACTATAGTCTGCGACAAGTATTTGCCAATGACTACTCTTCTTTCAAAGAGCCCTGGATGTATTTTTTAAAACTACTTAAATAAATATCACAACCAATATTTTCCTGTCCACATTATCTGAAACCATTTTGTGCCTCTGAAACAGGGCACCCCATGCATGTTTCAGTCTCATTTATCCGGCCAAAGCTGTTTCCAATAAAGAATCCATCCAGCAGAACCCACGGAACATTCCCTCTCTCTTCCAGCCTTTCCAGTGTCTGCAACAATAAATTATTTTTTAATCAAAATAATAATATCCATCTAAGTAGTTTTCTGGAACAATAAATCATGGTTATTGAGGCATACCCGAATTTGTCAGTTTCAAAATGCAAGTGATAGTTGATGACATCATTAGCCCACTTGGTCATCAACAGAAATGCCTTTTTAAGGACTGGGTGAATACTAATGCTCTCTACAGTGACTTTGGGTAATGCAGTTTATTTCTCTGTTTATTGGTTTCCCCATCTGTAAAAGAAGGAGTTGAAATAGAAGACTCGAGGATTTCTGAAGTCTGATAGATCTGCAAAGCTCTGTCTGTGTCTCTTAGTTATAATTCTCCTTGGTCTCTTAGAGCATACAGTTCTACAAAACTACTGTGATGCTACTAAAGGGGTACCAACATCCTTGGGGCCAAAGGAAGCATGTGAGTTCATCATCATTGAAACAGAGAAGAGTTGTCAACTTTAAGAATATAAACGCAGTGAATGCTAAGAAATTAACCAGTGCATTTATTATTTGGGGTCATTCTCCTGCTCCCCAATGTTTCCAATTCACTTAAAAAGTCCTCGGCATCTCTAGTCACTTGCTTCTTTGCCTAATGCACTTCCACCAAAAAAATGCATCCATGGAAAGAATGAATGGAGAGTTCGTGTTCATTGATCGCCACTAGATAGAGAGTGGCCAGCCACCGTGCTCTTAACTGTCCCCAAAGATTCTGAATTAATTGACTAGGAATATGGCCTGAGCGTTAGGATTTTCTTTTAAACTTTTAATTTTGGTAAAATGTATTTAACATAAAATTCACCATCTTAACCGTTTCTAAGTACACAGTTCAGCAATGTTAAGCTTATTCACGTTGTGCAACCATCTCCACCATCTGTCTCCAGAACTATTTCCTCTTCCAGAACAAAGCAGTAACTTCTCATCCTCCAGTGCCTCTATCCCACAGAAACCATGTTTTGTGTTTAAGAAGTGGATCCCTCCAGCTACCTCAATATTTGGATTTTTTAAGTGCCCATGTGATTTCAGTGGGCAGACCAGTGAACAGCCACTGGACTGCCTGATGTATGTCAAACACAGTAAGTTATTAGAGACAGATGGCATACCCAACCAGAAGGGCTCACACTTGAAAACAAGCATTTAAGATCATGTATCTTGTTTGAAAAAGTGTGTATAAATCTCATTATTAGAAACCTCTTCCAATAACTTGTCTTCAAAGGCATGTATGTGTCTGCAGAAGCTTAAAAACAAGGGTTGCCAACTTGATTTCCCCCTGCAAAAATATTGCCCAGTCATGGCCTCCATCAAATAATGTTCCAGGGAAAAATAATAAAGAAGTATGTCCTGTGAGCAGCTTCCATGAATGAGCAGGGATTTCAGGGGCACCATGATGGAATACTACTGGAAACCAGAAAACAAAGCCTAGAAGTGAATATAGGCACCACTGAGCTTTTCGGAACTTCGTATTACCATGCTAGTTTTCCCAAGATCACAAGAGGAGGGTTACTGAAAACCTTCTGCTTCTGACTGGAGAGGACCTCCTGGCTCTGAACACACAAGGAGACAAAGAAAATGGGAAAAGAGCTTATGGAGAAGTTCTGCCATTGAGCATCCAGATCCCCTCTCCACCTGTTTCTTTCCAAAATGCATCCTTTGTAATAGTGTGGACCTGGCTTCTGGTTCTGCAGGGATGGTGGGTGGGTGGTGAAGAGGAAGCTTTACCGTTTCTACTCTGTTGGACAGGAAGCCCTCTTGTTGGGCAAATGGCAGATTCCCATGATCTTTTAGCATCCTTGGAAGACTGAAATTAAATTGCCTCATGGGAAAAGTTACATGCCTTCCTCTATGTCGTGCTTCTGATGGCTGGTCGCAGTTTGAAGATCCCTTGTCAGTTGAAGGCCCTTTGTCCTGGCATTGTGGTTACTCATCCCCTTGAAGTGCCTTATGTTCCAATCATTGTTAGGGGTCTTTGTTGCACAATTGTTAACATACAGCCTCTAAAAACGATATGAAATATTAGTTTCTGTTCTTTCCTTAGGCTAGAGGGATCCATCTATTCTGTGATGCACTTCTAGTGGCGCTAAATTGCCTCAAGGTTTGAGGAGATGAGTCTAGAAATTGTTTCTATAAAAAGAAAAAGAAATGACCCAGAAATGATACATTATATGTGAAAATCAAAAGGGTAACAAAAGACATTCCAAAATTCACAGTGGCTGTGCATTGATCTCTCTGACGATGGCAATATCTATGTCATTGTGCAAGCCGTGCACTTTGATGGCATCTTAGGCACAAGTGCCTGGGTTAGCACAGATTGTCCTTGTAGGCTTTCAGTCTCCTGTATGAGGACCACATCTTTCTTGAAATGGAGAGCGGCCAGTTAAGTACCAAAGGTCCTTTCTGAGTGGGCAACAGACTCACTCATTAGAGAGTCAGTGGGTTTATCTGGAAGTTAGTTATTTCGGGGACAGTATAAGCTCAATGCTAAGGTCTGGGAGAGATTTCCAAGTGAACAAAACACAGGGCATTCCCTCAGGATCTTTTGTTCTTGGTACCTGCCTTCTCTGGGTGGTCTGTTTGCCCAGACTCACATTATCTGGACTTGGGTGCTTTTGGTTAATGTTTCTCAGATGACACATAGAAGGGAGCATTAGAAGAAGAAAGTTCCTTATCAAAGAGAGAGGAAGTAGCAGGGCTGAAGGGCAGGAAACCAGAGTTGTGTGTCTCTGGGGAAGAAACTCTGGGCCAGCGGGGAGTGGGACACCTGCCGAGGTTTTCAGAAGAGCTTCGCAAAATCCCATTGTGGACAGACCTGGCTGTCTTCAGTTCCCGGAACAAACCATCTACTCTGAAGCCAGTAGGGCTTTCTGTGAAGTGTAGGTTGGGGAGTTCAATTTAGAACACCTGCACTCATTTTGGGACAACAAAACAAAACAAAATAGTAAATAAATTCTGTGTATTGTCTTTTTCTAGTAGTAACCATTTTTTTTTTTACCCTTTCACTAAAGGCAAAATGTGTTGTTCTCCCATAGCAGAGCAGATTTAGTTAACGTGTTGTGCATTAATTGATGAACTACCTCTTGCCCCCAAGAGCTCATCAGTACAACCTTCTACTTTGCACAGTGCCCAGTGCGTAAAAGGCTGACCATAAGCAGTTGTCAAGCCGAGGCAGGGAAGGCAGAATCAAGGCCAATAGAAGAGGGGGAAGAGCAACTACGTTTCTTTGCCAGCATTATTTCTCAGTCCTGCTTTACTGGCGGATTTTCATGCATGGGAACGTGGCTTCTCTTCATTCCTTCAACACGTGTTTTTGAGTGTCTTTGATGAGCCAGGCCCTTCTCTGGGCACTGGGGACATTTATGAGTAGGGTTAGAGCTTGAGTCTCACCATTCTAAAGATGTTGAAGGACATTAGAATTACTCCTGACAGTTTTCCTCTCATTTCTTTCCTTGGATCAAATACCATTTTTTTCTTCTTTTTCTAAAGTTAGGAAATACCTTCAAGTCATTCTAATTTGGTTTTCTAGAAAAATGTTTTGCACCCTCCTCTAGAAACCACTGGAAGAATTAATTTTATTTACGGGAGGCGGTCAATCGTTAATGATCAAGAAAGCCCGGAAGGGGAAAGAGGCAGAGAGCAAAACAAAAGTGTGACGGGGAGAAGCAGGAGAGAGACCTGCATATGAGAAGGACTTCGTAGTATCTGCGAAGTTAACTAAAATGTGTATAGGAGATTGAATTACAGGCTCATGAGTTCAGATGTACAGCATGAAATGTCATTTATACTATCATTTTTTTAAACAAATCCCCATTTTGCCTGTGTCACAAAATCTTGTGTATTCATTGTTGAAGCTGTGAAAATCCATGATGTGTCGATTCATTAGGATTAAAGTCAATGGCTTCCTTCCTTCTCCTGCCTTTACATCCCAGCAAAAGGGGGGAAGAGACATGATGTGTCCACCTCATCGGTGCCCTGCGGATGGCCACCGCGTTTCCCCCAAGGCTCCGGCAGGATGCACACCCTCCTCCTGGCTGGTGAATGACTTCCAAATCTATGGCCTCCGCAGCCAGCACACAAGCGATGTGAATGTTTGGGGGTGCACTGCTCTGTCATTGCAGGGGCCCCATCCTCTCCGTCTTAATTGGGCTAGCCGTACTTCCATGCTGTCCCCCTGGAAAGGCTGTACTGTAGGACACAGACCTCGCTGTGTGGTCAGAGCTGGAAAATGAGAACAAGTCTGGGGTTACCCTGGGATCCGCACAGAGAACACTGAAAGACGCTGTCTGGTTCCATCCCCATACTCCAACTTGGTTCTTGGTCCAAGGCACGGCAGGGAGTCATGGCCGCATGTTTCCACAGCCATGACATAGCCTCCACTCTTGTCTCTGCTAGCGTTCCCTGTCCTTCACTGCTCCAACCTGGATTTCTGCTTTCAACAAAGAGGCAGATTCTCTATCTACCTATCATCTCTCTCTCATCTATCTGCATCTGTTGATCCACCTATTGATTCAGAAAACTCCTAATGGAGAAATTGGTTTCTTCATTAGATTTGATAGAAGTCAACCAGTATGGGTTGAGGAAAGATGTGGGATCTCTCTATCCAGATGGTTTATATCTCCTGTAATTCATAGATAGTTAGATTTTACATATCTTATTTTGGATTCTGCTTTGAACTTTAAGTCACCTCAGGTGTTTTCTTCATTTTTAAAAAAGATTTTATTTATTTATTTGACAGAGATCACAAGTAGGCAGAGAGGGGGCCACACAGAGAGGGGGAGCAGGCTCCCTGCTGAGCAGAGAGCCCAATGCGGGGCTCGATCCCAGGACCCTGAGATCATGACCTCAGCCAAAGACAGAGGCTTTAACCCACTGAGCCACCAAGTGCCCCTTCAGTTGTTTTTTTTTTTTAATCAGAAATAATTATGGTACCAATATTAAATTAATGCACAGCTATTATTTAGGGAAACCAAATTTGGGAATAGTTCTTGTTAAAACGGAACCATATTTAGAAATAGTTCACTCACCTCAAAAGACTTTTCAGATCACGGTCGTTAAAGTCAAGTAGATGGTGACAAATGAAATGTCTTTGGAAATCAGAAGTTTGACTGATGAGCTTTTCAGAAGAGCTAAGCATTGAAGAACTAAAACATTTATTTTCCCTGTTCTATTTAAAACACAAGATATGCTACTTTTGCTGTGTAACTTAAAATTTGCAACTTAGGTATTTATTATCTATGTACAATATATCTTGATCTTACACAAATTCAGTTCTCTGTTATTTCTTACACTTTCCAACTACTAGCAATTGTCAAAGTTGTTCAACACAATTAATCTCAGATGTTCTAAATTTACCTGTCAATGAGAAGGTATTAATAACTTCTTTTTTATGGAATTTTCTTCTAAGAGTTCTTTCCAAAAAATCAACTTAGATTAGGTTGGGACCTTGATAAATTTTAACTTTTTATTAACATTTGCATCTTGGATACCTAGAGTGAAGTAGCACATAGATGTTCAATAGAAATGTGTTAAAAGAATGATAAAATGTGTGAAATCTGAGATTTTCGTAAATAGAAGGAAGGGGAGATGGGTCTGAACACAGAAATAAGAGCTGCTTTCAGAACAAAATTTTTGGAGTTATTGCATTTATTCACTATGGCTTCAGAGGTTTAAACAAAAGCCAGTGAGCAGAAATTATGGACAGATATGTCTAACATGCATGCCTGTTTTAAATAACTGGCAAGACTGACAATGAAAATGAAAATTAGGTCTAGAATTTGATTTTTACACTTTTCACTTTCAAAGATAAGATCTGTTAAGTACCTAAAATCAGTCCATAGAGTTCTAGCTGCCCTGGATAGTTGGTGAGAAGGGGCTTCCTGAATATATAAGCTTGGGGGCTTTTATATACTTTGTCTTCTCTTAAGTAAGCAGAGTACATTTTCTCATACTTAATTTCAGTATCCTGAGAAGCCCCTTTAGAAAAGAAGCATGCTAACTTTTGTTGAATCCAGAATTTTTCAAGTTGGCTCCCCCTGATGTGATGATTTTTGAAGACAATGACCATCCCCAGAGTGTTATTTAGAAGTGTGGGAAATTCTGACATAATTTCACTTGGTTAATATTCACTCTGAGATCACAGGCGAAATGGTTCCCATAAGCAGGCAGGGACGGCATTAGCTCACTTGCCCGCACTCTTGCATCTGTTACTAACTGTATCCATGCACGTGAGTCACTGTGCATCTTTCCCCACAGACTCCCTGGCATTCTCATTTTTGTCAACATGAATTTGAGGGTCTATCCAATAGAAAACATATGTAGAATTTCCTCTTGTAATACGCTTGTCTGATACTAAAACTACCACACTCAGCTCCATGCCAGACAAAGGCTTAAAGGAAGGAATCGCTTGTGTTCGGACCTGCGGTGAGTCTGGCACATTTTGTTATGCACCTGTTGAATCGTTGTTTTGCAACATTTTGTTATTCCTACAACCTTAGAGCATCAGGTTTGCAGATGCGCCTCTGGAGCCAAAACCAGGTGCCATCCAACTTTAGGCTGGATAGATTGCTTTTTTCTAGAACAAATGATTCTTTTCCCCTAAGGTGTTTTTCTGAAATAGCATAACACTCGCCTTGTGAATGTAATGTTGTGGTAGTAACATAGAATTTTTATACTTGAATAAAAAGCATTTTATTTTTTAATCTTTTTAATGACATATAATGTATTATTTGTTTCAAGGGTACAGGTCTGTGAATCATCAGGCTTACACAATTCACGGCACTCACCATAACACATACCATCCCCAATGTCCATCACCCCCCTCCCTCTTCCTCCCCCCACACCCCCCACAACATCAGTTTGTTTTGTGAGATTAAGAGTCTCTTACATTTTGTCTCCCTCCCCAGTCTCATCTTGTTTCATTTAACATTTCTTTCCCCCACAAATCCCTACCTTACCTCTCAAATTCCTCATATAAGTGAGATCATTATAACTTTCTTTCTCTGATTGACTTATTTTGCTTAGCATAATACCCTCTAGTTCCATTCACGTCATTGCAAATGGCAAGATTTCAATTTTTAATGGCTGCGTTGTATTCCATTATATATTTACACACACACGCGCGCACACACACACACACACACACATCTTTACCATTCATCTGTTGATGGACATCTAGGCTCTATCCATACTTTGGCTATTGTGCACATTGCACCATAAACATTGGGATGCACATGCCCCTTTAGATCACTATGTTTGTATCTTTAGGGGAAATACCCAGTAGTGCAATTGCTGGGCCATAGGGTAGCTCTATTTTCAACTTTTTGAGGAACCTCCATGCTGTTTTCCAGAGTGGCTGCACCAGCTTGCATTCCCACCAGCAGTGTAGGAGGGTTCCCCTTTCTCCGCATCCTCGCCAGCATCTGTCATTTCCTGACTTGTTGATTTTAGCCATTCTGACTGGTGTGAGGTGATATCTCATTGTGGCTTTGATTTGTATTTCCCTGATCATGAGTGATGTGGAGCACTTTTTAATGTGTCTGGTGTTGGCCATCTGGATGTCTTCTTTGCAGAAATGTCTGTTCATGTCTTCTGCCCATTTCTTGATTGGATTATTTGTTCTTTGGGTGTTGAGTTTGATATGTTCCTTATAGATTTTGGACACTAGCCCTTTATCTGATGTGTCATTTGCAAATATCTTCTCCCATTCTGTCTGTTGTCTTTTGGTTTAGTTGACTGTTTCCTTGGCTGTGCAAAAGCTTTTTGATTTGATGAAATCCCAATAGTTCATTTTTTCCCTTGCTTCCCTTGCCTTTGGCAATGTTCCTAGGAAGAAGTTGCTGTGGCTGAGGTCAAAGAGGTTGCTGACTGTGTTCTCCTCAAGGATTTTGATGGATTCCTTTCTCACATGAGGTCTTTCATCCATTTGGAGTCTATTTCTGTGTGTGGTGTAAGGAAATGGTTCATTTTTCTTCATGTGGCTGTCCAATTTTCCCAACACCATTTATTGAAGAGGCTGTCTTTTTTCCACTGGACATACTTTACTGCTTTGTCAAAGATTAAATGACCATAGAGTTGAGGGTCTATTTCTAGTCTCTCTATTGTGTTCCATTGATCTATGTGTCTATTTTGTGCCAGTACCATGCTGTCTTGAAGATGACAGCTTTGTAATAGAACTTGAAGTCTGGAATTGTGATGCCACCAACTTTGGCTTTCTTTTTCAACATTCCTCTAGCTATTTGGGGTACTTTCTGTTTCCATATAAATTTTAGGGTTAAGTAATCTATTTAAAGTTCCATTTCTTTGAAAAAAATCAATGGTATTTTGATAGGGATTGTATTAAACATGTAGATTGCTCTAGGTAGCATAGATATTTTCACAGTATTTGTTCTTCCAATCCATAAGCATAAAACATTTTTCCATTTCTTTGTGGCTTCCTCAATTTCTTTCATGAGTACTTTATAGTTTTCTGAGTACAGATTCTTTGTCACTTTGGTTAGGTTTATTCCTAGGTATCTTAGGGTTTTGGGTGAAACTGCAAATGGGATCAACTCCTTAATTTTTCTTTTTCCTGTCTTGTTGTTGGTGTATAGAAATGCAACTGATTATATATATAATCTGTGCATTGATTATATATCCTGACACTTTACTGAATTCCTGTATGAGTTCTAGCAGTTTTGGAGTGGAGTCTTTTGGGTTTTCCACATAAAGTGTCATATCATCTGCAAAGAGTGATAATTTGACTTCTTCTTTGCCGATTTGGATGCCTTTAATTTCCTTTTGTTGTCTGATTGCTGAGGCTAGGACCTCTAGTACTATGTTGAATAGCAGTGGTGATAATGGACATCCCTGCCGTGTTCCTGACCTTAGCGGAAAAGCTTTCAGTTTTTCTCCATTGAGAATGATATTTGCGGTGGGTTTTTCATAGATGGCTTTGATGATATTGAGATATGCACTCTTTTTCCCTACACTTAGAAGAGTTTTGATCAAGAAAGGATGCTATATTTTGTCAAATGCTTTTTCAGCATCTATTGAGAGTATCATATGGTTCTTATTCTTTCTTTTATTATTGTATTATATCACATTGATTGATTTGCAGATGTTGAACCAACTTTGCAGCTCTGGAATAAATCCCACTTGGTCCTAGTGAATAATCCTTTAATGTACTGTTGAGTCCTATTGGCTAGTATTTTGGTAAGAATTTTTACATCCATGTTCATCAGGGAAATTGGTCTATAATTCTCCTTTTCGATTGGGTCTTTGTCTGGTTTTGAGTTCAATGTCATGCTGGCCTCATAAAATGAGTTTGGAAGTTTTCCTTCCATTTCTATTTCTTGAAACAGTTTCAGGAGAATAGGTATTTATTTTTCTTTAAATGTTTTGTAGAATTCCCCTGGGAAGCCATCTGGCCCTGGGCTTTTGTTTGTTGGGAGATTTTTGATGACTGCTTCAATCTTCTTACAGGTTATGGGTCTGTTCATGTTTTCTGTTTTTCCTGGTTCAGTTTTGGTAGTTTATGTGTCTCTAGGAATGCATCCATTTCTTCCAGATTGTCAAATTTGCTGGCATATAGTTGCTGATAATATGTTCTTATAATTGTTTTTATTTATATGGTGTTTGTTGTGATCTCTCCTCTTTCATTCAGGATTTTCTTAACTTGGATCCTTTCTTCTTTCTTTTTGATAAGTCTGGCCTGGGTTTTATCAATCTTATTAAATCTTTCAAGGAACCAGTGCCTAGTTTCATTGATCTGTTCTACTGTTCTTTTGGTTTCTATTTCATTGATTTCTGTTCTAATCTTTATTATTATTTCTCTTCCCCTGCTGGGGTAAGCTTTATTTGCTGTTTTTTTCTCCAGCTCTTAGGTGTAGGGTTAGGTTGTGTATTTGAGACATTTCTTGTTTCTTGAGAAAGGCTTATATTGCCATATGCTTTCCTCTCTGGACTGCCTTTACTACATCCTAAAGATTCTGAACAGTTGTGTTTTCCTTTTCATTTTTTTCCATGAATTTTTAAAATTCTTCTTTAATTTCCTGGTTGACCCATTTATTCTTTAGTAGGATACTCTTTAGTTTCCGTGTATTTGAGTTCATTCCAATTTTCCTCTTGTGATTGAGTTCTAGCTTCAGAGCATTGTGGTCTGAAAATATGCAGAGAATGATCCCAATCTTTTGTTACCAGTTAAGACCTGATTTGTGACCCAGGGTGTGATATCTTCTGGAGAATGTTCCATGTGCACCAGAGAAGAATGTGTATCCTGTTGTTTTGGGATAGAATGTTCTGAATATATCTGTGATATCCATCTGGTCCAGTGTGTCATTTAAGACCTTTATCTCCTTGTTGATCTTTTGTTTGGATGATCTGTCCATTTCAGTGATGAGGGTGTTAATGTCCTCTACTATCCTTGTATTATTGTCAATGTGTTTCTTAGATTTTGTTAATTGGTTTATATAATTGGCTGCTCCCATGTTAGGAGCATAAATATTTAAAATTATTAGATCTTCTTGTTGGACAGACCCTTTAAGGATGATATAATGTCCTTCCTCATCTCTTATTATAGTCTTTGGCTTAAAATCTATTTGATCTGATGTAAGGATTGCCACCCCAGCTTTCTTTTAATGTCCATTATCATGGTAAATTGTTTTCCACCCCCTCACTTTAAATATGGAGGTGTCTTTGAGTCTAAAATGAGTTTCTTGCAGACAGAACATTGATGGTTCCTATTTTTTTATTCATTCTAATACCCTGTGTGTTTTGGTTAGAGCATTTAGCCCATTTACATTCAGGGTAACTATTGAAAGATATAAATTTAGTGCCATTGTATTGCGTATAAGGTGACTGTTATTGTATATTGTCTCTGTTCCTTTCTGGTGTACTACTTTTAAGCTCTCTCTTTGCTTAGAGGACCCCTTTCAATATTTCCTGTAGGGTTGGTTTGATGTTTGCAAATTCTTTTAGTTTTTGTTTGTTCTAGAAAATTTTTATTTCTCTTTTTACTTTCAATGACAGCCTAGCTGGATAGAGTATTCTTGGCTGCATATTTTTCTCATTTAGTGCTCTGAATAGATCATGCTGGTCCTTTCTGGCCTTACAGGTCTGCTGCCAATCTAATATTTCTACCATTTTATGTTACAGACTTCTTGTCCTGAGCTGCTTTCAGAATTTTCTCTTTGTCTCTGAAACTTGTAAGTTTTAGTATCAGATGATGGGATGTGGACCTATTTTTATTTATTTTGAAGGAGGTTCTTTGCACTTCTTGGATTTTGATGCTTGTCCCCTTCCCCCAATTATGGAAGTTCTCTGCTATAATTTGGTCCAATGTACCTTCTGCCACTTTCTCTCTTTCTTCTTCTTCTGGGATCCCAATTATTCTAATATTGTTTCATCTTGTGGTATCACTTATCTCTCGAATTCTCCCCTCATGGTCCAGTAGTTGCTCATTTCTTTTGCTCAGCTTCTTTTTTCTCCATCATTTGGTCCTCTGTATCACTAATTCTCTTTTCTGCCTCATTTATCCTAGCAGTAAGAGCCTCCATTTTTTATTGCACTTCGTTAAATCTTTTTTATTTCAACTTGGTTAGATTTTTGTTCTTTTATTTCTCTAGAAAGGGATTTTATTTCTACAGCATGGGATTCCCTAGTATCTTCCATGCTTTCTTCAAGCCCTGCTGGCACTTTGTGTCATTCTGAGCTTGAGTTCTGACATCTCACTAATGTCCATGTTCATTAGGTTCCTAGCAGTCAGTACTGAGGTGAGTTTTTCCACATTGTCATTTTATTCAGATAAGGATAGATGAATGAGAGAATGAAATACTAAAAGGATGACAATGACCCCAGAAAAATATACACTAACCAAATCAGAAGAGTCCTGAAACTGGGGGGAGAAGAAAGAAAAAGAAAAAAAAGAAGATATGATTAGGCTGGTGAATAAGGAAGAGGCAAATACTTGATTTTGGGTTTATTTTGGTGTGTTAGGTGAAATTGCTTCCCAAAATTTTAAAGAAATAAAAACTTTATACACACACACACACACACGGATAAAAATGATGAAGGGATGGAATATGAATGTAAAGATGAATATTAAAAATAGGTATTAAAAAAGGAATTGTTAAGAAGTTGGGTGAAAAAAGAAAAAACAAAGGAGAAAATATGATCAGCTTGGAGACTAGAAAAAAGCCATATGCTAAATTTAGGGTATGTTTTGGTTTGTTAGAAGAAACTGTATCCCAAAATTTTAAAGGAAGAAAAACTGGTATGTATATAAACAACAACAACAACAAAAACCAAAAAACTAAATACAATTAAGGGATAGAATATGACTTTAACAAAGGAAATTTTAAAAAAAAATTAAAAAAGATATTGATAAGATAAAAGAGATAAAATAGGTCAAATAGAAAAGAGGAAAAATTAGAAAAAAAGAATAAGAAAAAAATACAATTAAATAAACTTACCTTTGCCAGAGTAAAGGCTCATGGGAAAAAGCCGTGAATTGTCTGCGTTGCTTTCCCCGCGGAGTTCCTCTGTGGCTGGACGGTCTGGCCGATCTCCTGCAGGAGGCGCTGTTGCCGGGATTCTCACGTGTCTTTGCCGGAGGCGGAACTGCGCCGCCCATGCCGGGGGCGGGGCTACGTCACCTGCTTAGTTCGCGCTTGGGGCTTTTGTTCTCTGCGCGCTTTCCGTAGCGTCCGGAGGACCGGAAGGAAGATGGCGGCCGCGCGGTCTCCGCCGGAGGAGCCGAGAGCTGGGGCCGCTCCTCAGTGCGGCCTCGGGGATGCGCCGTCAGTCCCTCCGGTCTCCCTGGTCTCCGGCCGGCTCCGGGCTCCCCCGGCTGGGACCCGGCGTCTGTCTCCGGCGCGGCCCGTGTGGCGTCCAACTGAGCCGACTCCTGCCTCAGCCTCCTGTACCTCCCCCAGAGGAGAAGGCGAGGGTCTCCCCAGATCCGCCTCCTGTGGGGCCCCTGCGCGGCCCCTGCTCTGCCGGGGGTCACGGTTTATGGCACCTCCTCGGCTCCGTCTCGGCCCGGCTTGCCCGCTCGCGGCCGCTCTGCTGCACTCAGGTACGCCCCGTGTCTGTGACCCCGGGGCCCCGGGGCCGCGCTGTCCGCGGGAGGGCTGGAGCCCGCTTCGTCTCTGAGGTCCTGCCCGCCGTGGCGCCGACTTGTAGAAGCTCCGGCTTGGCGCCCCGCCGCGGGCCGCGAGCGGCTGACCGAGGCGCCCTCCCCCGGTCCGTGCTCCCGGGGCTTCGCGTCTCCGCGCCCCGCCGTCCGGACGCGGCCGGTGTTCTGCCCCCGGAGTCGCCGCTCTCCTCCTCCTCCTCCTCCTGCGGCGGGGCTCGCGGGCGTCCGGACGGAGGGACGGCCCGGTAGTGATCTGGGATCAGGGCAAATTCAGGTCTCCTGTTCCCAACATAGAGATTTGTTTCTACGGAGACAGTTTCTCCCTCCTGCCCTTCTTTGGGAGAATTTTATTCTACTTCGTTGTAATAAAACCCTTCTCATGGGGTCCATCCCCTGAGTCATCTGTAAGTCCACGTCGCTGTTGACTGGGAGGCTCGTGTTGCGTATCTGGTCTCCAGGGCTTGTTCATCTGAGCAAAATGACACTTTCTGACAGTGGGTTAGTCACACCCCACGCCGGCTCCCCCCAGGCTCCTAGTAACTCCCTCCGGCCCTTCATTTTAGGAGTTGACTCTTTTAGGCCCTTACGTAAGTGGGGCCCTGCAGCACTTGACTTTCTGTGTCCTGAGACATTTTCCTTACCTGGACTTTCTCAGTCCCTGTTATCGTAGACATTTATTCGCGCCGAAGGACGGCAACATTGTTTCATTGTCAGGGTTTGCAACTGTTTCTCTACACCCACGAAGTCCGGTCACTGGTGTGATTTCATCTATTTTGCAGATAAGAAATGAAGGTTCATACATTTATTTAGCTCTGAAGTTGGCACAACAGAAATTGGAACCCAGGTCTTGAGACTCTATCCCATGCTAAATTACGTGGTTATATCTAAGAATAATCTCTAATGCATTGTTTGAAGTGTGATATTGATGGGATGGCATAAGGCACTCACAGCACTATGCGGATTTTTTTTTTTAAGAAGGCTTCCAAGAATAATTTGGGTTGCTTTGTTTTGTTTAATTGCTTAGGGTTGGTGCGAATGTACAGTTCTCCTGTGAGGACAATTATGTGCTCCAGGGATCCAAGAGCATAACCTGTCAGAGAGTCACAGAGACGCTGGCTGCGTGGAGCGACCATCGGCCCATTTGTCGCGGTAAGATGCACGCACTGGTGTCCTCGCCCTGCTTCTGTCTTCTACCACAGTTGGCACATTTTGTGAATGCGCGGGGAGACTGAAGGGCAGAGCAGCCTCGTTTATGTGTCATACAGACAAAGCCGAACAAAGCAGAAAATGATGCATGTTTTCCTAGTGGTGAAGGTAGAGAAGATTTATTTCTTTGAAATTGGTTAGCCAGCAAGCATGTCCAAGGATATTAGTGGTTTGAAATTTCAGAAACTATGGGAGCGAATCTAATCATTGAGATGCCTGCACACAGACTTACTCAGTAGAACTTGGTACTCGCCTATATATATACACAGCGTTTGCATATTATGGAAATAGGTTATGTAACCAGATCCTTCGGCAAGTTTTATGCACGCCCCTGCAGATCTAAAAATGCTCACCTTTCAAGGGCAGTGAGGTTAATTCTTGGGTTTTGATGATACCAGTGAATAAGGGAGTTGTCATCACTATCCTGACTTAATATTTCACTGATAAGTTATCTTAAACTCATCTCTGACATAGCAGAGCCGAAGATGCTTCATCATCATCCTCCCAGATGCCAAACTTTGACTGGTCACTTCCAGGAAGTATCAGAATGGTCCTACCAGAATTATACAAACCACAGTCAAACCAGCAGAAAACCATTTTGGCTGTTTTAATATTGGAAATCAATAAAAATCCAAAGAAAAACAAAGGTTTGATTTTGGTTTTGGTTTTTACATTTTGGCCATAAGATAATTTATGTAAAGTGTTACTTTTAAAGGAGGGTGTGGGGAAGCATGAAGTCAACCAAGGAATAAGAAGCAAAGTTTCATATATAAGCATATCTTATGCCTCCTTATAGCCTTTTTAAAGTGAAAAGATTCCATTTTATAAATTTTAAAATATCAGATGCATCCTATGAAATCAAATACGGTGCTAGCTTTATCTTAGAGAGACTATGTTGCAGGATTTGCTCTCTTGTTCCCCTTACCTATAACCACTTGCGGGTTTATAGCCTGTGGGAAATGCACCTTCTGACCTCCTCATGCACCCTGAGGACAGACTGTTGTCTGTGTTCTGGCTGAAGGAGGCTCTTTCCTATGCTTCTTGGGGATGCACCATCCTCTGGTTAAGGAAACATGAATTCTGTGTCCTTCTGCTCTTTGTCATTAGACTACTTTGTCTAATCCTAAAGTGGCAGTGCTTGGCTTCCAGAGGAACTACAGCAAAAACCATGTTCCTACCAAGTGATGGTAATGTGTAATGCTCCCAGAAATAAATGAGGGCTAATTCACTGGTAATTATTTTTTTCCCCTCAAGGGGAGAAAATGTTTTTATTCTTTAATGTTTTCCTTACTCTTCTATACCAGAATCATATGTCATTTATTTTAAAAACCCAAACTATACAAAGCTAGGAAATGTGCATTCATTTTAAATTGATGTTTTGGAGTCGCATAAAGGAAATAGGTGTGTAGGCTATTATTGGATTCTTATCTTATTTCTTAATTTATAACTTTTTTTTTTAATTCCCTGAATTTCATCATCTCATATGAAGCTCAAAACACTCTGTTAGGATCTTGGTCCCCACTTACAACCTGACTTGATATCAAACACCAAACACCCAGAGGCTCTCACCTCTTAGAAGACGGGGCCCCCACCCAGGCTGCAGGGGGCGGGGGGGGCGGGGAGGTATCCTTCTTCATTCTCCACCTCCAAACACGTCACTCTGAGATAATTGTACACGAAGCTTTTAGCTTCCTGTTCTCACAGATTCTCATGTCCTACCAACGATATTTTAGAAGAGAAAGGCTCTCCCTCCGCATCTTTGTTGTGTGACTCGCTGGGCTTGTTTTCTGTGAGAGACCTGCCGCTCTCAGAGGCCCAGCTCCCTCACCCAGAAGCACACAGCGTTCACCTCCAGCCTCCCCTCTTTCTCCTCCCAGCTGGTGACCCCGTGGTCTTGCCTGAACTAGATACACCTTCAGTTCTATGGAGTAATCCGGTGGTCCTTGTTGCATTTAGTTCCTGTCCATTTACTTTTTAGCTTTCTGAAGGGATGAGCTCTGGTAGCTGCAAGTAAGCCTCAAGAAGACCTTTCCATGAAGGATGTATATATCCAATCCCTATACCTTAACCTAGATTGTGTCTAGGGAACAATAACAAACAGTATTTTTTTAAACTGAACTTTTTAAGGAAATTATATTTTAGCATATTAGGAGTAGTAAAACATTATACAACCAAAAAATTTAAATTGAAAGGCGTGAAGCATTCTAAGAAGGAGAATTTGAGATACACTACCTAGAATTAGGTGATGAAGTCTAGGTGACAAAAATCCAAAACCACAAGGAGCTTCCACCAAATGGAAATCGTTTCTCTCTCATAAGGAAGGTAGGAGTCAGGCAGTTCAGGACTAGAATGGCAACTCTGTCTTAGGGATGAAAATTTCCTCAACACCCACCTTGTCAGCGTGTGGTCAGGCCCTCCTGCTCATGGTCCAATATGCTGTCCAAATCCCAGGTAACAGGACACAGGGGGTTTAGAGGAAGCAGGTAGAGGCCCAGCAAGAAATATCAGAGGTATTTCTGCTCAGTACCACTGGCCAAAGGCATTAGGGCATCTGTGGACTGGTCCTTGAGAGGATTGTTTTGAGGAAACTCTAGATTCATGCTCTCCTCTAGAAATAAAATATAAGCCATATATGTAATTAAAACTAGCTTTAATTTTGAGTCTGGGAAGTCAAATACAGAGCAAGCAAGTGTGTTTCCATGGAAGAGAGGGGATGTAGACATTAAGTGAAACGGCAGTTGTTGCCAAGGGGGTGTACTTCTAAGAAGGAGGTGGGATGAATCACCGGACAGACGTCATGACGACGGTTCTGGTTCTGTTTCTGTTTTACTGGGTGAGGGTTGTTGCTGTTTCTTCCCTAAATCACCTGCACTTTCTGTGAATGAGAGGCCACCCGTGGTCACTCAGCGTTCTTTCACACGCGTTGGCATTTTTGTATCAGTGCTGAGTTTAAGCAATATGGATTAAAAAGTCTGGAACATTGTCAGCAGGACTACCCCAGTTTCTGGACTGGAGAGGCTTATCTGGGAGCATTATGATTAAGTAGGAAACCTGCGCATTCCCCTTCTCCACCCTGCACTCCCCTTCTAGCCACATGGTTCTCCAACAAGAGGTCAGCCTTCTTGTTCAAGGCCAGCAGGAACAGACACCCGCCTAGTCTGGTAAGCAGAGTCTCCTACAACATCAGGTAATCACCGTGTAACATGACAGGATCAAGTACTCCTGCGCAGAATGGCCAAAGGCATTAGGGCATCCGTGGACTGGTCCTTGAGAGGATTGTTTTGAGGAAACTCTAGATTCGTGCTCTCCTCTAGAAATAAAATACAAACCATATATGTAATTAAAGCTAGCTTTAAAAAGTCTTCTAGCAGATTAAAAGCCAGTAAAAAGCAAATGTGAAACAGGTGAAATTAATTTCCATGACGTATTTTATTTCACACACTATCCCACAGATATTATCCTTTTAATATATCATCAATATAAAGATTATATTATAAGAAAATTATTTTCTTATATATTATAAGAAAAAAAGTTCTTAACCTTCTTTCTTTTATTTTTATGCTATGACTTGGAAATACAGGTGCATTTTAAACTTAGAGCACATCTTGGCTCAGACTAGCCATGTCTCCCATGTTTAATACTCACTCTGGCCAGTGCCCACTATGGACATTACAACCCTAGCTTCCTAGCTTGGCCTGTGGGAAAGCAGTAACACCTTTCTGGATAGGAAGAGGAGAAATAAGGGCAGCGAGCCGTGGCATGTTGCTGGACGGCGTGCCTCACTGGAGAGTGCACTTTCTTCTATTCAAATTAGTAAGTTTTTCATGTGGGTAGTATTTAGGAACTCTGAGCCTGTCATTGTTCCCTTCATTAAATAGTGCATTTACTTACTGCTAATGATGGGCTTAGCAATTATAGGAGAGTGGGGAGGAAAACAGTTTTTAAGTGGAAATTTAAAAAATAATTAGGGGAGATTTTATAACTATTTCTGTGTAAAGGTGGCTTGTGATATCTAAAATGTAGGGGGATATGGCTGCCATGAAATGTAGTGATTTTTCAAATACCACCCAAAAGAGGCTGTAGGAAATGTTTCTTAGCTATCTATAGGTCCCAAACAACAACTGGGATTCTCTGAGTTCATTTTCCAGTCTTTGCTCTCACCGTAATAAATAGTAAGTAAAAAGAAAAAGTCATGGTTTGGGTTTTCTTGATTTGTTCTGAGCCTTTAAAGAAGCCTTTAAGGAGGGCACATGATGTGATGAGTACTGGGTGTTATACAGAACTGATGAGTCTTTGAACATTATATCAAAAGCCAATGATGCTCTATACCTTGGCTGATTGAATTTAAATAAATTAAAAAAAATAAAAGAGCCCTCATATTGATCATCTCAGCCAACATGTTCTAAATTCACCATCTCTCAATGGCAATAAAATGCCCCTGGTCTGAGCTTTGCACCCTTCTGAGATTTCAGATGGATGAATTAAGGACTAGTTCTCAAGGTTCCCATCTTCATGAAGGGTCTCTAACTCTTTAGTAATTACTGTGACTTCTCTAGAGAAGGAATATCTGATGGGAGCATTTGACAAATTGTCATGAGTCAGAAGTGATCTTTCACATCCGGACACTGGTGTCCTGAGCCAATGCTTACTTTAGCTCATTAGCCTTGAGGATGGGGGGGTTGGATTACCTTTTCCTCCTGTTACCAAATAGATGAATGGTTGTCATAGCTTGATAATTATACAAGAGATTTTGTTTGAGATTGTGCCTACTTTATTTAGAGATAGGAAAACTATTGTGGTTTTTCACAGGATAAAGTACTGTGCACTGTGTAAACGTACATAAAATATCTTTGCCAGTAGACTTAAAATAAGCAAACAGACAAAGGAAGAGGACATAGTTTTATTATATTTTTTTAAGTAAAGTGTTTCAGCTTGGCATTTCATTCCATCAATATTTACAGGGGTTTAGTGAGAGAACTTCCTTTAAGACTCATGCACTCCGATCTGTGGAATTAGTATTTTTAGTTGCTCACGGAGTTGGAAGAGCACTTAAGAAAAGCAAAGTATCATTTGCAGTTGTAACTGTGGTTACATGGAAGGCAATTAGAGCCACAGGGGGTCACAGAAAAAAGCTGTTGCTTTGGGACTCTGGGTTAGGCCAGCTAAGAATGACCTTCCGCTTACTAAGTTGTCATTTACCAAGAACTTCTGTAGTTTATTGTTTCCTACCCATATTCTCCGTCCACACAGAAATGACTTGTAAATAGTAATCAAAAGGCCACTTATAACTGAATGAGCGTCTCTTCGTTATGTCAGATTTAATTTTAAGATGATACTTTGTATATTGATTATTTTACCAGATAGCTGTGATCTCAGAGATTTAAAGAGACATGCAGACTTCTAACTTTTATTATAATCCCAGAGTACGGGGGAAAATTTCTCTTGTTGCTTCTAGACTCCCCAAGGTTTTATGCTTTTCAGTTAAAGTCCACTTGGGTAAAAAATATATTTTTATTAGGTTATTGGAAATAATAAAGCTGTGTGTTTTTATAGTCCTCTCAAACTATGTTGACATAAAATGACTTGAACACTAATATTAATTGGTGCTGATTACATTCCTAGAACATAATCGGGAAGCTTCTGACTTAGCCTCCTCTCATGAGTTGTCCTTTTACCTGGACACTTCCCCAGGTGTCCACATGGCTGGCTGTCTCTTGCTCCTTTTTTCGAAATCATCTCTTCCAAAATCCATCTGTGGCCACCATCTTCCCAAGTAAGCCCTTTCCAGATACTCCTCCAGCCCTTACTCAGACCTTCCTAGAAAGCTGCTATGTTCATGTTAGAGTAGATGGCGTATGTCTGTGCCTTGAATTGTCCAAGGGAGGCAAGGGTCTCGGTTCCGTTCTTTCTCTGCTATATTGCCCATGCCTGATACCGTGCCATTCTCCCAATAAGAAGGTCACACGTATTTCTGCAGTGCAGAGCTGGTGATGTACTGGGCCGCGCGCTGAGTGCCTGCCTTGATCTCCTTCCTTCGGTCCTGACAGCACTCACAGGTGGACTTACTTTGATTATACCCATTGAATAGACTGAGGGGTGTAATATGAAATAAATTAAGATTAGATGTCTAAGGACTGCATAAATCAGGCTTGGAACTAAGCTGTGATGAGGAAAAGCAACTCCTAACCTCTCGGACATGGGTTCTTTGCTGTGGTTGACAATCTGGAAGTAACCATAAAAGCCGTTGTTGGAAACAGTGCTTTCTCCTAAAAACATACAGGAAACAGAGTATCAGATATAATATTAATGTGCTTGAAACATTAATGTGAGTCGAGGTAACCTCTTAATTTAAATTTAGTCAATTAGAATATTCCCCTCCAATTAACTTGATTAATTAAATGTTACTATAGAACAGTACCGATTCCTGGAACTGAATTTACATAAGTAGACAAATTATTACTTCATATTACATAAGATAAATTATGTGAAACAAATATGGTTTGTACTTAATAAATATTCAGTGGTAAATAGAAAAATGGCATATATTTACATTCAAAATCAGCCTTTTTCTCCCTGTCCACTTTCTCTCTTGATGTATTTTCCACTTTCATTTTGGGAATTCTCATTTAATTTTAAAACCATAAGACATATAAGTAAACTTTGAGCTTCCAAGTTTAGAACACAGCCTCTGAGTAATACTAGCTCTGCATTAGGTCACAGCAATTACCCAAGGCCATTTAAAAGCATTATTAAGCATTTAAGTGTGTATTACTTTATATTAGATATTGTATTTCCAGGAAATCTTGATAAGGGAGAGACTTAGCAGGAGTAGAAAGTGGAATTCAACTATAATATGTATAAACATAAACATTTACATTTCAACTAAGGGAATATTTTTAAATCTTTCTATAAAATCTTGTTTGATATTACAGTATTATCATTACTTAAGTATGTTGGCCACTGAAATACTTTGGGGACCACTGAATGCTTGTTTAGTACAGAAGCCAGTGCTGGGGAGGAAGGCCCCCCCTCCTCCAAGGACACTGTGCAATTGCTCTGCCGTCATCCCGACAGCTTTGCTAAGCTAACGGGTTTGTACTTGTCTGAAAAGCTATGGGATCCATGCCCAGCGTGCTCTGAGGAGTCAGCTAAGAGTCCAGGAGTGGAAGGACACAGGCCAGGTGACACACCTTCAGAGCTTTAGCCATCCGAATCAGATAATGGCATGGCTTTTTGAATGTCCACAGCACTGGTCGAGTTCCTCGTCAAGGACAGCAGGAAAACCACTGGCAAAGCAGCACAAATGTGGTTCGCGGATAAACTGGAGCCAGTCGTCCTCCTACAGACGGTTCTGCATGCTGGGCTGATGGCTCCGCTCCCTTCTTCCTTCCTGCCCTGCAGGCTGGCCCCTCCCTCGTCGTCTCACAGAACATGACCTTGGGGAGAGGTCAGGGTGCAGAAACACACATGGAACATCCTGTCGCTCTGTAGGGTGTGCTGCTTGCCCGTGGGACACGTGACAGTGGAGCGCTCAGTCCTCCTTCCCCTGTCCCTTCAGGTGTGCTCTTCTCTGGCTCTCCTTATTCTGCACAAAGATTAGGTTTTGAAGATGTATGATAGACAGAGGATCTGAAGGACCTTAGCCTTCCAATGCTTGACGCTGATGAGGAAGAAATTTGGGGTGTGACACAGCAAACGGTGTGGCTTACTTGGCCCTAACATTCAGGTTGCTGGCCGTTTCGTATAACCTGCCACAGAACCACAGGATCGGAAGAGAACCCCGGGGAACAGACAACCACAGGAGATGCAAAAGATAATGCCCACTCTGCATGGCAGCCACTGTGTGGCCCTGGATAACAATCCATAGAGTCGTGATTCAAAATGCATCATTCTTATCCAGTAAGGATCTGCACAAGGATGGTTGGACCGTGAGTGGTTGCCGGTGGAAAGTCTGAAGGTTATCTGGGATTGGCAGGAGGGCCGCGATAGGAAAAGCAGCACCGAATGAGTCATTAGTGATTGGTGTGATGATGGCAGTGTCATCATTTGGGGAAGAAGCAGATGATGGGGATGGAGAAGATTTAGAAGGGTCAAGTCTATGATACTAGCTAAAGTTCTAACAGAGGACCTAATCCTAAAACAGAGGGTTAGAATTAAATAACTATAGTTAGATCACGTTATTTAGAGTCATTATACTATTTAAAAATGACAACAAGTATTTATGGGGAAAATGATCAAATGCAAGGAATTGTTCTAATTATCAAGACAGAATACACCACGTATCTCATTTTTGCTGATTATTTTGATGGCTTGATTAAAAGTACGGGTTAAAAAATACTTAAATTTAATAGATTAGAAAATGCATTGAAAAATGGAGATAACATTTCTAAGACAAAAAAGAAAAAGAAAAATTACTTTATGAATTAATCTGACAATTTCTGGTGAAAAATGTCTCTGAGGCAACTGGATTCATCCCTCGCTCTATGTGAAACACAGTTCTCAGTATGCATGAAACTCTGGGAAACGTGCTGCTTTCCTATAAATATTTTACTAATGGTTATCTCACTGAAATATATGATCACTAAAAATCATATTTCCCCAAGCAATAGTAAGATGAATTTCACAGAAAGCTGGTAGGCAATTTGAATAAGTCAACTTAAGGGTCAAGCTTCAAAGAAGACAAGTGGGACACAAGGCCGTTGAAGGAATGTCAGATTTGGTGAACTTTCTAGCAGAATGACAGCTGGGGCTAATGGCTGGATGGGCACAAGTTGTTAGTGGGAATATAACAAATTAGTTCCCCACTGTACTCACTCACTCACTCTTTAGGAGTGTTGTTTTGAAGTTTGAAATCCTTAGAATGGCACCTAGATACTATTAATTCAAAATTAAGTAAAAAAAAAATCAAGTAACAGAACATTATTCTTCCATCAGCCTTTTGGTGTGAAATTGAGCCAGGAATGAGCATGTTAGATAAAGATATTGCAACTCCACGCTTATTGATGATAACTTTTCTTCTGAGGTTTCCTCATGAGTGCTGTTGTTAAGGTGCTTTAGGAAGCCTTCCCGTCTGAAGCTCACGATCTTTTCTGAAAACATGTTCCTAAAACTAGAGTCCTTCAGTGCCGAGGTGGAATCATATGTGGGCAGTTAGCTCTCCGTTGGAGGACCTTTTGAGCCAGGACACACCAGAATTTTGAAAACCAGACCATCTTTCATACATCTTCATCAAAGAAATCTTATCCATTTGCATAGTAAATGCCAGCATTTTAAATGTTGTTTACCCCATGTTTTTGTTATTCATTGTATAGCAGATTAATTTTTAGCTAATTATTTTCAAAGTATTGAACCACTGAAAATTTGTCTACTCTCACATTTTTATGTCTGCAATTACGGACAGCGGACATGGTGCTGAGGATAAGGGAAAGATGTTTTCTCAAGGTCAAGAAAGTCACAACCCTGTAGGAAAGATAGCTCTGTAAGTTAATCATTACAATAAAGAACTATCATCAGGAATAGGTATGATTTGTCTCACTATTATGTTGATATGTAGAACAAGAAGTGTATATTTCTGGGGGCAATTAGGAGAAGCTCAATTAAATGGTTTCTCCTGACCCTTCAGCTATAAGATGGCCCTTGGAAGTCAGAATCCTGTCTCTCAGTTTTGTGACTGAATCTCCCAGAGCAATCCTTGACCTGGAGTGGGTGCTCAGCCAAGAAAAAGAACACAGGCAAGATGGGTCCTGACTGGGATTCATCGTTTGTTGGGTGACAGTTTAATCAGTTTGTGTAATATGAAGTCTGAGAAAAATGAACTCGAGCTTCCCTTACATTAGTTCTTTCTTGTGAAATTAGTTTCTCCTGCTCTTTTCTCAAACCCACTTCAAATTATTAATGTGAAGGCTGGGTTGCATTGCAAGCCGACACTTGATTTCTAAAAATTATCTATTGATTTGGAAAAAAAAAAACCAAAACCAAAAACAAACCTGTCTTAAAATGGAGGTCAGTTGAACTCCTTGTTTTATAGTAAAAAACAGTCATATTTGTGGGTTATGTCATTTCTATAGTTTGCTTGGTCTCTCCATTTAAGGTCCTTTTTTCCCCCTTTTTTCCTTTCAGAGTCCTTACGTCTGTTTTCTTTCTCTAAATTGTCGGCTCTATTTGAAGTTCCTGTTTGCACTGTGCTGTAAAGGAATTTGCATAGTTGATTGCAGAATAGAGTCTAAAGCTTGAAAGAGACTTTGGAGATGATCTGTCCCACCACCCTCATTTTTAGTGCAGAAGATGAAATTGTCCTACAGCAGAGGGCATAGTGGGGGGTCTCCGGAGCCCCCTGCACTCTCTTGCCCCTCCACGACATCCATGTCCAGCTGCATGTGCATGCGGACTCTCTTTGAGTCAAAGTGGGATGGGGATGGGCCAGTTTGACTGCACACTGTCCATGGAGGTATCAGGAACATGGTCATTCTGTGAAAGGTAACGCCTTGGGTGCCATTGCACGTTGCAAGTCCCAAACAAGGGTCCTGATGGCTGAGTAAACTTCCCTCACTAACTTGAGTTCATGAACCATTTTTTATCATACTTAGTGGTTAGCTAATTTGATGTTCTATGTTTCTGTTATGTCTTCACCACGCTGATCAAATGATGCAGAAAATAATACCATCTCTATGTGTTTCTAGCTAGAACATGTGGCTCCAATCTGCGTGGACCCAGTGGCGTCATTACGTCCCCTAACTACCCGGTGCAGTATGAGGACAATGCTCACTGTGTGTGGGTCATCACCACGACAGACCCGGACAAGGTAAGGCTCTCGGCGTCCACCCCTGCAAAGCTGATGCCATCAATACTCCAGCTCAGACGGCTGTTTGCGACACACAGCTGCACAGATGTCATGCACCCTCACTGTTCGCTGTTCGAACGGAAAAGCTCACGCTGCATTTGTGTAGATAGATCCACATTTATCAGAAAGCCCGTGCAGGATTAGATGCAGTGAGTGTCCTTCATTTGGTTGCCTCCCACCGATCTGGAGGGTCTGTGCTCGCCCCCTCCCCCAGCTTTGCTGAGATATCATTGACATAATATTGTTTTACTGTAGGGTGTAGAATGTAATTATATATGTATGTGTGCATGTATACACACACACGTATGTAGCAAAATAGTTAACGTATATCATCTCACGTAATTATAGTTTTTTTATTATTATTATGGTAAGAACTTTTAAGATCTGTTCTCTTGGCAAGTCTGGAGGATACGGTATGGTGACTGTGAAGGAAATGGACTCGGGAGAATCAAGAATGGGTTTAGGGGTACCTGGGTGGCTCAGTTGTTAAGTGTCTGCCTTCGGCTCAGGTCATGATCCTGGGGTCCTGGGATCGAGCTCCACATTGGGCTTCCTGCTCGGCGGGAAGCCTGCTTCTCCCTCTCCCACTCCTCCTGCTATGTTCCCTCTCTTGCTGTGTCTCTCTCTATCAAATAAATAATAAAAAATATCTTAAAAAAAAAAAGAATGGGTTTGGAGGTGGTGGTGAAGCCCTTACCAGAATGAGCATGTGTTCAGTCCCTCTGGGCACACCCTACCCTGCATCAGATTGTTCCTGTCTGGAATAGTATAGGTTCTCCATACTCTGAACCAGGGAAGGGTCCTCAAGAACCAGTGTTTTTGTTTTTTGTTTTTGTTTTGTTTTCTTATGGGAAGAGATAATGGGTTTGGTTTTGGGCATAAAGAGAGTGAGGAGCCTGCTGTATATTCATTCAAGTGGACATAACTGGTAGATGTAAATTTGGAATTCAGAAGTGTGTTGTACGCTGCTGAGATCTGGGATATGCATGAGGTCCTGCAGAGAAGCACGCAGAGTCAAGAGAGTCATGCTGATGGCGTGTTTTCCTCCCCGTGTCAGTTGGAGGGTGGAGTGGGCTTCCACTGTAAGGAATAGTGGGATTTTTGCCATTCTATGTGTCAGGTAAAGAACTTCAAAGTACTGAAGGCCTTTGTGTGGAAGAAACAGTGAACCCATGGTGTTCTGATAGGATAGGCAGGGACTCCAAGCTAAATCGTCAGGAAACTTGATTAAAACCCTTCCAGTATTTTCAGAATTCATTTAAACCCAGATCACAGATGAATAATCATGAATACTTTTATCCTACAGATATACCTATATATCTGAGTTTCTATCCTTCCCATACATACTAGAATAATCAAAATCCCTATCTAAAAGGAAGCTTCCGATTGTCTAAACACCATTTACCTGACAGGCACGAGACCGAGATCCCCGGGATGTAAACTATGCGTTAAAGATTTCACAGCTGTTTTGCTCCTACTGAGGATGAGGACCTGGGTGTCTTTTCACTGCCCTGTGATGGCCTTTCATTAGCTCTTCTCTCTGGGAGGAGGGTCACTTATGTCCGCACCTCCGTATTTTATTATCACCGTGAGGGGTGCCATATGGAAATGAAATCATAGGTTATTCAGTGTCTCAATACGATGTTTTTGGCTGTAGGTATTAGAAGAAGTTTTTAAGAAGCATTATTTCACATAAGAAAACGGCAGAGCCAGCGAGATTGCAGGTTTAATTTAGGAGCTCAGAAACGTTGTTGATGATTCCGATATTTCCTCCTCTGTATCTAGGGGGGTAACCCTACTTGTTTCTTCTCTGGGAGGGTAGTGGGTAGTGGGTAGTGCCCACCCTACCCCCCCTCAGGTCACAAGATGGCTGTGACATAATCATGGTCAATGAAGAGATGAGGCTTGTCTTCTCAAAAATAGAAGAAGTTTTCTAGAATGTCCTAGCCGACTTCTCTCCAGACTTCTCTCTTCTTTAAATCTAAACACCCATGCTCCAGCTCCCAGGGAGCCTGAAGAAAGAATTCTCTGGAAGCCAGAAGGTTGTGGTAATGGGTGTGCCTACCACATGCACACAAGCATAATGTCAAAGAGGTTTTTGTTATCATCAGATTCATATTTTGTTTATGATGCACTTTAGATCCCATTATTTTCCTGTTTTAGCAGACTCCAGTAGCCTAAAAATTGGTTAAAATGCTTGAAGTGTGTTCTTTGACATTTTGAATTTGATTTTTCAACTTGGCCCAACTCTAAAAAAAAAAATCAGTAAAATAATGAATGTATGCCATTTAGATGGACACATGTTTCTCATTTTAGAAGTTTCGCGTTTCTGTCGCATCTTTGCTTACATTTACATGGACATTTCTCATGATTTCATACAGTTTTTGTTGGTTCTGGACACTCAGCAATGAATACATTAAATTTTGGGAATCTTGGGTTACATTGCTTCCTTTAATTCTTTGTCTTTTTTCCCTTTATTTTGGTGAAATGTTCAGAGAAGAAACAAGACATTGCAGGTTGATGCTCTCATGCACACCAGTACTCTCTACTAGAACACCACTTAGACACCTGAAGGCATCTCAATTAAGCAGAATTACCATCCAAATTAAGAAGCAGTCATTGCCATTAAGTATAATTAGGCTTAATTTGATTCCTTGGGAGACATTCCAAATAAGGGGGTTTCCCGACTAAGCACACTGTGATGAAGGTATATTACACATTGAGCATAAGAGAGAAGGCGTCCGGACAATGACTCTTGCTAGAAGCATGAACGCTGAGTTCTAGATGAGGAGTGATGATCTGCCCCAATCTGTATGTTTGACTTGATTTGCAAACTTTTAGGAAATACAATAGGATAGAAACCTGAAATCAATTCCCAGAGTCAGTCGGAGTTTACGTAGTAAGCTCATCTTGGACGAAACCTTGATTCTCTCCATGATTAGAGACGCTTCTGGTCTCATTGTTTGCTTTGACTCTTACACAATCAAGTGACGTGTCCATGTGTACGAAGCATTAATATAAGCTCGCTTGTACGAGATAATGACCAAAGAAAGCTGGGTCATGAATATCACAATTTGTCATATTGTGGAATGTCAACTTAAAAAGAATACTAGAAATCTATTCATACACACACACACACACACACATAATTGTTCTTAATTATATCAATATATTCTGCATTATTATTGAATATATAATACATATAAATATTATACATACTCTAACAGATCATATATTAAATAATAAATTAATTGTAACTAATAATTGTTAAACATATATATGATGTGTGTGTGTACAGTATATAGATATATATTAGGAGAAATTACTATGCAGTATGTTCTAGGTAGGAAGTTAAAGAATATTTCCCCAGGGAGTCTTGCTGTTGCCATGGGTTGAGCATCCGGCTCTTGGTTTCAGCTCAGGTCCTGATCGCAGTGTCCCTGGCTCAGGGCAGTGTCTCTGGCTCAGGGCTGGGCACGGAGTCTGCTTAAGATTCTCTCTCCCTCCCCTTCTGTCCCTCTCCCTGCTCAGTCGCTTGCTCTCTCTCTCTCTGTCATACAAATAAATAGATCTCAAAAAAAAAAAAAACCTCAAGAAGTCCCAATTTAGTGGAGAAGCAAATTTCTGAATCCCCAGGTGTAGTAACCGTTGCTGCCGTACACGTCTAGTAGAGGGTCAATAAAAATTAATTCAGCAATTAGATATTTGTTAAATTATTTCATCATATATACTTTCAATAACTCAGCTTTCTCAGGTAAAACTTGCAATAACTTGTATGACCCAATTCTTGAGAAGGTGATATATGGTTCATCCATTACAGATTAGAGGAATTATTAGCAGATGCTCTGAAAAGTTCATCCACGTGGTTTCCATTGGGAAGATTAAACACCGACCACTTTCGCTAGAGTCCATACATGGAATGTGAGTGTACCTCTGTATCTTCATATGTATACGCAGAGATATATTTATATTTCAGATGCATTCTGTGGTGACGTAATTTCAGTACCTAATTTTAGTTTGAGCTCCTTAGAGAGTATTTTTGTTGATGTCAAACTCTGAGAATTTCAAAGATTTTACGCATTTGAATTTTGTCTGTTCAGGCTGCTATGACAAAATACCAGAGATGGGTACCTTATAAACAAAGAAATTTATTTCTCACCGTTACAGAGGGTGCAAGACGGCAATCCAGGTGCCAGCTTGGTCAGATCCTGGGGAACGCCCTTGCGGAGAGCAGGGTATCAGCACGAAGCACCTAGAACATCTTCTGGCAAATGCTCAGTCCCTCCCCTCTTCTTCCTCCCTGTCCCCTCCTTCCTGCTTCCTCCCTCTCACTGCCCCTCCTCGTCCTCCTCTTCTTCTTCATCACAGTTATTAATGCCTACATTTAAAAAGACATCATTCAGATCCTGAAAGATAGGTAAAGGGTTTGCATGTCATGGTAATGACTGGGGGTCAGGAAACAGGGGGATAAAGTGGCGCTGCCGTGTGTACTCTTGGAGACATCACTATGCCAAGAGCCAGGTGCACAGATCTGAAGGACACGTGACTGGAAGCAGGAAACATCCGGGCTTTGTCATAATTATGGAAGATGATATGAGGCTACGTCAGGACAGTGGTGTCCGGATTGGAGAAGAGAAGATGAATTTGAGAGGTATTTAGGGAATGGGTAACTAGTTACAACAATTATACATTTATACCTTTTATTCTAGGAACAAGTCTTACTATCTAAAATCATTTTTTAAAAGTTGGTTTAAATTTATTGCTTGTAAGAAAGTACAGCTCTCTATCAGATCCCTTTCTGGGGACGGAGAATGAACTTTTATTACTTGGGAGATTTTTCACATAATTTGAAATAACAAATTTATGCAGGTTTAAAGTCATTCATTTGCATTCAGATAATTTTAAAGTTAAGGCAAAACTAAATATTACATGTAATAGTTTATGGCTTTGAAATGGAATTTGAATAAATTCAGTAGGTGAGATTTACCCATTAGGGATTTCCAGATTGGTAGAGAGACATCCAGAGGCATGACTACTGGTGGTGACAGTGTCCTGAGTAACTTTATCCTTTCTTCCCAGACCTCTTTCCCATCCAGAGTCATGATGTGCTCTGTTTAATGGCCCCATCCTTGTCTTCTGGGTCCCTGAACACCTCTGCAGAAAGTCCGGTTGCACGCCAGCTTCCTTCCTGGCACACAGCGTGCCCCTTAGTGCCTGCTGGCCGTCATCCCGTTCTGACCCGCTGTTTCATCCCTGTCCACTCAGGATGTCGAGTCACTGTGGCCGCTCCTCCGTTGCCAACGCCGCCCCCTTACCACTGTTTCGTATTTGTACCTTGTTCACGAATCGAGTTTGTCTCCTGAGACTCTTTCCTTCTCGAGTCTCGTGCGTCCCTTCCTGGCGTCCTTTCTCTCCCGCCACGGGGAAGCCTCCACCCCTGCTTCCCGCCAACCGGGTCTTCTCCACCCCTGCTTCCCGCCAACCGGGTCTTCTCTCAACACCCCAAGTACTGCCTTCTGAGAGCAAGTGCAGCCGTTTTTATCATCTCTTCTTGGTGCTCCAGAATAAAACAAGAAACAAGGTCTGCACTGTGGATTCACTTGCATCTTAAGCCAAAGCGTGAATTACACACACACTCCTGTCCCCGCGTTTATGTACTTATACACACACACGCGATGGAGACAGCATTTGTAGAATGACTCACCTGTCAGTAAGTAATGTGCAGACCACAGTAGGAAGATTTAAAAATGAAAGAAAGAAAGAAAGAAGGAATAGACAAAAATCCAGTAAGAGTTCACTTGATGTGAGGGAATGAAGATCTAGGCTAGAATGGTGCTTATTTATGGCAGTGGAGACGCGTGTGATACCCAGGAAGCAGTGCTGTGAGAAAAGTCCACAGACTACTGAGGAATTTTTGGTGGTGGTGTTGTTTTAACACAGAAGTGGCTTTACAAGAGGACACGTCAGTAACTGTATGTCCAGAACTTGCTCGAAAGAATGAATCTAGTCCTTGTGGCAGAAAGGCAGAAGTTTTCTGTTTCTGTTTTGTTTTCTAGGAGGTGTGTGTGTGTGTGTGTATGTGTGTGTATTTTATGAGAAAAGGAGGCAGAAATAACTAGTTTTCCTTTCCCACTTAGGTTGACATATCTTAGAAGTGGTCTTTTTTTTTTCTTTTGCCTTTTAATATTTACTAAGGACTCTGCATCTAAACACATCTCCTTCCGCATTTTTCTTCTTTTCAGTGCTTTTCTTGTTTACGCACATTAATAATTACACGTGTAGCAAAAGCAATACAACACTTATTCACTCCGTGTGTTTTTGGGTCACACACTGTTGATAGTTGCCAAAGACTGGCAAACAGCAGCTGAGATCTCTGCTTGCTTGGAGATCCCATGTCAGAAGAAAGATGAGAAAACCAGGCAAGAAGCCATTAGCCTGATAAAGTCAAATAAAGGAGGCTCACAGCAAAACGTCCCTTTGCAGGGATGCTAGGCCCATGATGGTCACTGATTTCCCCCGAAGTGCACCTTGAGAGAAATTCACTGTCTCCTGAGGCCCCTGCAAGCCAACAGAAGTCTCTAGGGAGTTGTGGCCACCATGCTCCAGCTCGTTTCTCTTTGCTCTGGCCTTTCTCTACTTCCTTTTCATCTCCGATTCACCTTAAGAGACAATTCTAATTTTATGATCGTCTCTCCCCAGATACATGATTCCGGGGTCTTGCAGGGCAGTGGCATGGTGGGAGAGAGCCAGATGCGTTACTTAAAGCCCCAGGCTCCAGCCTTTGTCCATTTCCTGGCCGTGTGCTTTGGGAAAAACCTGAAATCTCTCTATCAGTTTCCTCATTTGCCAATAATCTTAATAATAGTGATAATATTGAACCTGATGGTGTTTCTGTGTTTATCAGATGAATGACCATGTATGGGAACACCTCAAAGTTATTAATGTTACCACTACTCTTAGAGGGTCACCTCTCAGCTCTTCTTCTTACCTCCGTTGCTTCAAGCACTGTCTTCTCTGATGACAGTGATGTGTACCTCATCAGCTTACCTAAGCACCGTGCTGGAAGTCCAGACGGTCCCAGGGCGTTTTTGGGGCAGCCTAGCAGTCCTTGAAGTGGACAGATAGAGAGCACATTGGTTCTCTCTACCTTACCAATCTGCTTCCCCTCCAACAGCCTTTCTCTGAGTCCCTCATACTGTCGTGATATCCACACAGTGACCTTGATTCTAGACTCTTTTCCTCCTCTGCCTCCTCTATTGAGCATTTTTCCTTCACCCCTAAGTCTGGATTCACTCTCCCTTTTCCATTTGCCAGTGTTCTAGCAACCAAGTACTCTAGGTCAGCGTCTTTGCGTAGCGTGCAGTGTGATGGCTGTGAGATAGCTCAGCTGCTCGCCGTGTCCCGTTCTCCACCTTCCTCACGGATCTTCCACAATTAATGGGAAATATCTTTAAAAAACTGAACATGTATATAAATGGGCATTTAATAAAACAAATATGGGATCTCTATTTTACAAAGTCAAAGGACACAGATAACTGGAAAGCAAAAAGCAAAGGAACTAAACATTTCGGTCCCCAGGATGTTCAGTGCTGACTGTTGCTGTGTACTTTTTTAAGACTTTTGCATCTGTGTTTCTACCCACAGATACATACACAAGGACATGGTTTTCCTTTATTGCCTTCCTTCCTCCTCTTCATTGTGGTTCTTAATGGCACGTTTTAATTTTAAATATTACACCACAGTTTTACAGATTGCTTTGTTACTCTGTAACATGCTGCATATGTATGTGTATATGTAATGCATATACATAATATACAATATGTATCCAGATATAACTCACTTTTAGTAGATACAAAGTGTATACATCTCCAGATATTACTTACAGTTTTTAATGGGTACAGTGTTCCACCAGCCTCTTCTTCTCAACAGGTGTCCGCACTGTCCCGCTCTCCATAGTCGTCAGTGACGCTTCCACAGACATCTTTATGTTCGCTCTCTTAGCAGCCATTTCGGCAGGCTCAAGTCCTTGAGTTAGAATTAGAGTAATCATTTACACACATTCATAATTTTGATACTTAATGCTCAAATATGAATCTTGAGCTAAAATTGTGTTCATGGGAGCTCCCACCACAGTGCCTTGACACCCGCAATTCTACAGCAGTGAGGACAGAGGTAAGATACGAGTCTGTTCTTCTTTAGCATTAAACCCTCAACAATTCTCTATGGTCCGTGGGGAAAGGTCCTTTTCACAACATCTATCTTTCATGGCCGGGGACCCGACACCATTCCACTCTTATTTTGCCACTTGGCTTCTGCAAGCTTATTTCCCCAGCCATGCTGCTAAACTCGCAGTTCTTGGAAGAATGGCTCTGCTGTGTGCTTGTGTGTCCTGTCAGACTCCCTGAACTAAGACAGCGTATCCCCCGTATCAGGGTGAAAATGTGGTATTACTGAATGATCGAAGCCATATTCATCATCGGATTCATGGCAGAAATTCTATATTTTCTTGCAAACTAGTTAATGGGTTGACCATAGGATTTACTAACTGAACCAAAACTCTTTTAAAGAGTGATGTATTAATAATTAAGCTGGAAACAACCAAAACCTATAATTATCCTGGTAAATCAGGATGTATGTTACTCTCTGAGGGGGCAAAGGGAAAAAGAACCACAGTAAGTAAAGCTCTATTTTATTTTACTATCTGAAGTTGTAAAAGATTACCTCCATACTCCAAGCCGTTCTTGGAGCGTCTGACCATGCTTTTCAACAGAAGTAGGAGAAATGCTCAAACCTTCAAAATATAGGGAAAATTCCCCAAACAGTCAGAGCTTTGTATGACCAGTTCCTAACTTGCAGAAATCTAGAATTAAACATTGCTTCTTATTCTTAAGTGTTTTTGTTTGTTTATTTTTTAATGGTAAAAATGTGAAAGTACATCTTAGAAATCTTAAATTTGAATGAAATAACTTACTTAAATTTTCTTTTGCAAGCAAACCTATGTATATGACATCTTTGAATTTCCAGTCTTGTACAGCGGATGGCCAATTGTGAGACCCAATAAATGATTTTGATTAAATAGCTATAATAATGACCAAACATTTACTGTTTTATATCACTGGGGAGGCAGAGAAGTTTATGCTATGACTGAACTTTTGTTTTGTTTAATATTATATAGCTATTTCCAGGTCACAAGTCCCACAAGTGTACACATTATATGGGTCCTAAAAATAGCTAAATATATTGTACTAATAAGTTTCCAGATAAAACACTCTTTTCATCAGAATGTCACACACACAACACAGAAGGCTCACTTGTCATTATTAAGCTCAATTGTGGTTCATATTTTCCAGCAGCAGGCTTTCCCATCGCCCGAGGCTCAGCACTAGTTGGTCTGTATTTGTGACTGTCGCTTAGTGGCTCTCACCGATGTGCAGACTTACAAAGAGAATATTCCAAATGCTCTGTGTCCTGCTGGTCTTCACAATCCTCTAAGTGATGGTTGGACCCATGTATTTGAAAGACGGTGTTAATGACCTGGCTGTTGTTTTTCTGGGTTTCCGATGACGCATGAAATGTGTTGATAGCTGTCAGTGGTGCCAAGTAGGACTCTGGCAGTGGGGAGGAGCAGGGCAGCTCACCGATGGGCACCCTGTGGCCATCTCCCCACAGTCAGATGCTGAGCAGCTGCACTTGAAACAATGCATCTCTGAGGTGGTACAGGAATGTGGAATCCCTCCCGCCTTTGAAGGTGCTTACAAGGGAGAAATGCAAATTATTATCATTTTCTTAACATGAAACAGCAAGCACCCCCATGTCTTCCTTGAAGTCAGTGAAGTGATTTTGAACTTACTTGAAATAGGGATTGTTTTGCTGTTGAGAGAAAGGCTTGTGTTTCGTATGACACGTTTTGCTGGAAGACTGAAGTTGGTAGATGATCTCACAGGATCACTTCTGAATCCTAACATGACGAACCAAAGTGTTCCTAATTAAATATTTCATGTTTATAATGTCCACGGAGGGCATTTATGATTCTAAATAGCTCCAATGTCTTGTGCTGTCAAGTGTTGCGAGAAGTCTTATGCAATGAGCACATATATGGAAAAATAAAGATTTTAAAATATCTAGAGCATCACTCTTTTAGCTACATTCCTATCTGATGTCATCTACCCTTGGTCAGAATTAAAATTACCAGTTTTAGTACCCTCCCATGAACACTGGGAGAAAATGACCCTTCGAATATTTGCTTTATGGAAGCAGTTTTAATACTGCTTGAGTATTATGATTAATATCACTGACTTGCAGAGCCCTGTATAGATACAATGATTAAAATGCTCAACTACATTTATTTCATGGACCAATGTCTGAAACCAAACTTAAGCATCTTTATATACGTACATTTGCATATATATAAGCATATGTATTTAAATAATTAAATGAATGAAAAAGGAAAATAAAATTAAAATTATGATTGACACATATTTGAAAAAACCTCATATTTGAATTAAAAGTCCTCAAAAGCTAGCATTATATAGATAAATATATATTTAAAATTTATATGGAAAATGAGTTTATCTTGATGCAGGATTCAAGAAGATGAGCAACAAATATGTAAAATCTTCAATGAAGGAACCTTTTTAAAAAAATGTATTTATTTTCAGCATAGCAGTATCATTATTTTTGCACCACACCTAGTGCTCCATGCAATCCGTGCCCTCTATAATACCCACCACCTGGTACCCCAACCTCCCACCCCCCGCCCCCTCAAAACCCCCAGATTGTTTTTCAGAGTCCATAGTCTCTCATGGTTCGCCTCCCCTTCCAGTTTCCCCCAACTCCCTTCTTCTCTCCATCTCCCCATGTCCTCCATGCTATTTGTCATGCTCCACAAATAAGTGAAACCATATTATAATTGACTCTCTCTGCTTGACTTATTTCACTCAGAATAATCTCTTCCAGTCCCGTCTATGTTGCTACAAAAGTTGGGTATTCATCCTTTCTGATGAAGGCATAATACTCCATAGTGTATATGGACCACATCTTCCTTATCCATTCCTCCGTTGAAGGGCATCTTGGTTCTTTCCACAGTTTGGCAACCGTGGCCATTGCTGCTATAAACATTGGGGTACAGATGGCCCTTCTTTTCACGACATCTGCATCTTTGGGGTAAATACCCAGTAGTGCAATTTCAGGGTACAGTGGAAAAAAGACAGTCCCTTTAATAAATGGTGCTGGGAAAACTGCATGAATAGAAAACTGCTATATGTAGAAGAATGAAACTTGACCATTCTCTTACACCATTCACAAAGATAAACTCAAAATAGATAAAAGACCTCAACGTGAGACAGGAATCCATCAGACTCCTAGAGGAGAACATAGGCAGTAATCTCTTCGATATCAGCCACAGCAACTTCCTTCAAGATATGTCTCCAAAGGCACAGGAAACAAAAGCGAAAATGAACTTTTGGGACTTCATCAAAATCAAAAGCTTCTGCACAGCAAAGGAAACAGTCAAGAAAACAAAGAGGCAACCCACGGAATAGGAGAAGATATTTGCAAATGACAGTACAGACAAAAGGTTGATATCCAGGATCTACAAAGAACTCCTCAAACTCAACACACACAAAACAGACAAACATATCAAACAATGGGCAGAAGATATGAACAGACACTTCTCCAATGAAGACATACAAATGGCTATCAGACACATGAAAAAGTGTTCATCATCACTAGCCATCAGGGAGATTCAAATTAAAACCACATTGAGATACCACCTTTCACCAGTTAGGGTGGCCAAAATTAGCAAGACAGGAAACAACATGTGTTGGAGAAGATGTGGAGAAAGCGGAACCCTCTTACACTGTTGGTGGGAATGCAAGTTGGTGCAGCCTCTTTGGAGTACAGTGTGGAGATTCCTCAATAAATTAAAAATAGAACTTCCCTATGACACAGCTTCATTTTAGAATAAAGTTGCTATAACTTGTCATGGCAGAATTGAACTGAAAATGAAATTTATTATAACAAATTCAACAATCATAAAGTCAACATATTAATGTTATATAGCTAACATTTGTTTATCCACAGTTATAGTATGCATTTCTACAGTTTTTTTATTCCTGTTTTACTGAGGTATATTTGACAAAAAAATTATATAGTTTTAAGGCATAAAATGTGATGTTTTGATATAGGTAAACATTGTGATTACCATAATCAAGATGAGTGACATGTTTATCCCCTCATATAGTTACCTTTTCTTTTAAATGAAGTTAATTGAGTTATCTTAATTATGAGAGCAAATAAGATCTACCCTTTTGGCAAATTTCAAGTGTACAATACAGTATCATTAATATAGTCACAGTGCTAGACATTTGATCTCCAGAATTCTTCATCTTGATTAATAAAAAATTATTTTTTCTTCATTCCCTTCACCTCATGTGCCTTTCTTCTCTTCAGACATTTCCTTTCATTGTTCTTCTGTAATAAAATATCATTCTCATTTCTGCCTTAAGATGCAGTTCTCCTGAAGGTTTCTTCTTGCCTGTCCTCTTTCTGTATTGTCTGTAGTCTGCGAAAACCACTGACCTAGACGGCAATGAGACACAGTGCAAAGAATTCATCATATAACCCTTAAGAACACACACATACACATGATATCATTCTGAATTATAAATGTGTATTTCACATTTTTTGAAAAATAAAATAAAACACAGAGAAAGTATATATCATCCAAATTCTCACATTTAAGATATGAACAAATTAAATTCTACTCTCTGCCCCAAATCTGCCTTTCTGTAATTATATAAATATAGGTATTTGATTATTCATGTATCTATATGTGTGCACAATTGTGGAGATATATCTATATATATCTATCTATATACCTACACACAAACATATATGTACAACATATGAATGTATCTTACATGTATATATGTATTTTTATATACACACGTATTATTAATGTCCTGCAATCCTTTGCTTAATTTCACTTCATAAAACATGGACACCTCCCTAGATCTATTTATTTATATGTCTACTTCACCCACATTAAGGTCTTCAGGATGTCCGTGCAGGTGTGGGTGTGCTAAAACTCGTTCAGTCATCCCAGGTTAATAGATATTCCAGTTCTTTCCAAAATGCTGTTCTCATAAGCAGTGCTGCAGTGGCCATCATTACGACAGATATGGGTCCTAAAGTCCGGTGTAAGTTCACTAGTCCAAGTCTGTATCAGTCCGTCCTGCCTTCCCATTAGCTTCCTCTGGTCTTGGTTCCATATATCCTCCCTCTGTCCTGTTGTCGTTTTTGAGCCATTTAGTGTCTCTGATAAGTTCTCATAATAGTAAAGAAACGAAGGCACTGAGCAGATATAAGATTAGATGATGGATCAGCTATCCGTGTCACATTGTTTGTGTTTCATAAAGTGGTTTATCCAAAGAGGCAATGAACGAGCTCCCAAATTATTATAAAAATCCCTGAAAGTTACTCGTATACTCGTATTTCGGCAAGCTTGTGGCGATGGTGTATGCCTGTGGATCTGAGTCTGCTGTGTGAGTGCAGAGCCTCTTTAAGTATGTCCTCACGTATCCATAAATGAAGATCCCGTTGCGTTCAGTCTGACCTTACACTAACTGATGAAAGGCACTCAGAGTAGTTTTGTTTTGTTTTTTCCTTCCCATAATTTATTGGTTGGTTGGTTCATTGGTTGGCTGGTTGTCTGGTTGGTTTTAGGAGTCATATATATCTATTACTAGAATACATTCAATTCTTCAGTGTCAGTCTTTGACATCACTTCAAGTCAGTGCTGCCTGGGTAGCTCATTCAGTTAAGCATCTCACTCTTGATTGTGGCTCAGGTCATGGTTTCAGAGTTGTGAGACTGAACACCGTGCCTACATAGGGATCTGTGATCAGTGGGGAGTCTTTGACACTTTCTCTCTCTCTCTCCTTCTTCCCTTCCCCAGTGCTCTCTTTCTCTCTCAAATAAATAAATAAATCTAAAAGACATCACTTCACATTACAGATGGTAAATGGAATGTCTACAACATGAGGTAGACTTCCAGAATAAGAACGCTCTTCTGTGCGGCCTTCAACACAGTATACATCTTCCACCTCCACTAACTTCAAGAAATGACAATCATTCATTTCCATTGAAATAAGTAATTTTTTATAATTTGTTAGTTGCAAATAAAATTGGTTTTAAAAATTCATAAAAACATTCCATTCTTGTGTGTCGGTGTATGAGGTGGAATCCGTTTCATGCATGTTACACTCCTGTGGAGCAAAAGTACAGATGACTTAGATCGTCTGATGCTCTAGGTCTTTGGGCACCCATGGATTGTCTGAGTGGAGTCTGTGCACGTAAATATTCTCGCATCGGAATAGATCTATCTGTAGGTGTGCGTCGGCTCTGAGTCCTCTTAACTTATGAAAATGCCTTATGCTTGGTATCCACGTATCTCCCCACTTCCTTTTGTTGTGTTGAGGTTAAACCGCTTCTGAGGATGTTTGCAGCCTACGTAGAGAAGTTTTCTGATGGACAAAGGGAAGTTGCCACTGTTCAGAGGGATCTTTGTAATGAACTGCCTGAAAATGCTTTTTTCTAAAAAGACATTTTAGAGGGCGCCGGGGAGCTCAGTCAGTTAAGCATCTGGCTCTTGGTTTGGGGTCAGGTGGAGATCTCATGGGTTGTGGGATCAAGTCCCTATGTCAGGCTCCCTGCTCTGCAGGGAATCTGCTTCAAGGTTCTCTCCCTCTACCCTTCCCCATGGCTCATGTTTGCTCTCTCTCTCAAATAAATAAATACATCTTATAAAAAATAAATAGACATTTTTGAGAACCCCTTAATTTGGTATATACTACTTGGTTCAAAACGTAGTGGAGATATAAGTTTCTTGAATTCAAAAATATGCAAAAACTACAAGTCTGTGGGCTGATTTCAGATCTCAAGCTTTGCGTCAAGACTTTTTTTTTTTTTTAAGTTTCCAATAATTCTCTGTCCTTCCTTCCAAACGCTAATGCTGTTCTCCCAAGGGATAGCCCTGCCCTCCCTCCGGAAACCGCACCTCTGTTTTTCGGAGGTTTGAAAGGATGCCACTGTGCTCATAAGGCTCCTCTTTCCATAGCTGCTTATGATTGCTTCCCCATTCCTCCCAGCACTTCAGAATATAGGTCCACAAAATTCCCATCCTTGTCTTCAGACCTTTGCCATGAGCCGTCTTCCTCATTCTAAGCTTGGGCTGTCACTGTCACTGTGGGATTAGGGAAGGCTTCTGTTCCAGCAGTGGCTAGCCTCACCCTTAAGGATCAGAAACCAAGTCCGGGTTTGGGGAAGCAAGATGGCGTGAGGTACCTGCATCACAGTACGCATGTTCATGCAGCAGACAGTCTTCTGTCCGAGCTGGCCGTGGGCTTGAGCGCAGAGGGCGTGTGATGCCCTAGAGTGAGTAATTCTTGTCATCAGTCACATCTATACACAGTTCACAAACCACACTGTAGTTTAATATCCAACTGATCTATGAATAGCAAAATATATCATCGAAAAAACCCTTTTTATACCTTTATGAAACAAACCTGAAAAAGGATTTACAATACAGAAGTCATGATAGGAAGCTCCGTATCCTGTAAAGTCTGTTGTGTTCTCCCAGGCTCCCAGAGGGCGGTCTGTCGTTTCAGGGAGTGCACCCAGGACTGCATGCCCACTGTGTCTCCCCGAAGCTTGCAGCCAATCAGTTTTCAGATGCATTGAATTTTACAGATTTTAATATGTATTTTGACTCCAAATATATACTCATCCTTTCAAATTTCCAAGTATCTCAAGGATGGGAGCAGTGAGAGATGCTATAATACAGAAAGTGCCAGAAGATATCTGCTAATATTGCTTGAAAAATGAGCTGGTTTTAGAAAAAGAAATAAATTATGTTCATTATTTCACCGAATCCTTACATATTCTATGTCGTAGGTTCTATTATTAATGTTTTTTCTTAAAGCGGAGTCACAAAGACTGAAAGTGTCCCTCTTCAACCGCTCTCCAACGCTGCCTCAGCTCAAGAAGCAGAGTGAGACGGGTGCTGACCTGACCCAGGCTTGTTGGGACAGACAGGTGGCTGGCGCATTCTGGGACACAGGTCTCGTGTTGTTCACACTGAGAAGTGAGTAGTGATGTCAGTAGGGAGTCGGGGGTGTGATGCTACACTCCCTTCTAACAAAGAAAGCAGATTTGCGACATCTGCGCACATAACGTGTGTTCCCTGTTTCTCTCTTTATTTGCTCCTCGATTATGTACGACGGTCCTGGAGTGGCCGCATGTCAGCTCTCTAGGGCTTAGGGTCACAGCATGCTCAGGGCAGTGCTAAGGGGTGCCACAAACAGCAAACAAACAAGTAAATGACCCCAAAACCGGAGCAGAGGGATAGAGGTTGCTGTGGTCAAGGTCATGGACGTTAGGTGTGATGTGCTGATGGGCCTGCAGGCGGGGCTGTCCTGAGCTGAGCAAAGGGAGATGTGGGGGTGGGGGGGGTGGAGACGGGAGGTTAGTGTAGGTAAAGTCAGCGCGCTGTGGGGGGCGGATTTGGGCATGACTGAGGAGGAACAGAAAGGCCGGTGTGGCCGGAATGAGCATGAGGGCCGAAGTGCTGAGTGGCCGGATTTTGGACCCATTTTATGGAAGAGACAGAAGAAGATTTGCTGGTGATTGAGTTTGCGCAGCACGAAATGTGACCCCAGGCTTCGGGCCTGAGCAGCTGGGGACAGTCGTGCTCCTCACCGTGTCCCTGGAGCCTTCATTCCCGTTCTCTTTCTCCCAGGCTTTTACCTGGAATCTTTCCAGTCACCCATGAGGAAAGTTATAGCGAAATGTAGAATGTGAGCATTTACGTATTATCAGGAGCACACGTATCAACTCCCTCTACCCACCTGGAAGAAATACGCTCATTTCCTGCTCGCCTACTTTCGGGGGATGCCCTTGCCCCCGTATTTATGGGCTCGGTCCACATTTATTATACTTCCGTGACGTGTCGGACCCGGGTACAGCAAGGCCTGGCTCCTGCTGTCAGAGACCGCAGGACCTAGAACAGGGGTTATCAAACCTTTCCCCCTCAAGGTGACATAATATACCTTGTAGGCTCTGCAGGCCATGCTGTCTCTGCCATGTTTGCGTTGCATTTCTCCCACAACTTTAAAGAAGAAAGAAACCATTGCTGTGGAGGCCAGACGGGGCCTGGCACGGCGGATGTGGTGTGTGGACTGGCGGGGCCTGGCACGGCGGATGTGGTGTGTGGACTGGCGGGGCCTGGCACGGCGGATGTGGTGTGTGGACTGCAGCCTGCAGGCCTGTGGTCTAGAGGGAAGCGGACACGTGGGCAGACATCTGCCGCCATGTGCAGGCTGTGGTGGGCGGCCTGCAGAGGGAGCAGCAGGGGAGGGTACCAGCACATCACATCTCTCCCAGAACGGGGAGGCAGCACGAGTTCGGGACACGGGGTCAGGTCCCCAAGAGCAGATATTCAAGAGAGGACATAGGCTGGAACATGCAGGAATGTGGCCCAGTGATCACGGGGTCGGTGCTCCCGGGAGGGAGGCACTCGCCGGGGCCCACTGAGCCAGGCCGTGGAGCGCACGCCTGCCGTCCTAGCAGGAGCGGCCTTCACTCTGAAGGGTCCGGAGCTGGACACACCTGCACCCGGCTCGTGTCCGAGCATCACGTTCGTGCTCAAGGCTGGAGAGTCGGGAAGGGCGGGCGCGCGGTGCCAGGGACGGTGACGTGGCTCAAGCAGCCTTTCTTGGTCTCTCCCGGGACGAGAGCTGGAGGCGACGTCCAGCTGCAGGACGCCGGTGCCACGCCGTCCCCTGACTGCGCCCGGGTGGAGGTGCGCCGCGACGGCAGGTGTCAGCGGCTCACCGTCGCACGGGCCACTGGCTCGGTGCGTCCCTTCGTCCCTGCCAGCGTCGCGCCCTGCTCCTGAGGGGGCGCCCACTGGACAGAGTGTGAAACCGTTTTCCTCAATCATTCCATTTATTTATTTATTTATTTATAATTCTGTAACATAAACCACTTTTATTATTTATTTATTTATTTATTTTCACATACCTTCTTCCAATAGACCACAGTCCTATCGCAAATTTCTTCTGTGGGATGCTAACAAGACATGGTGTGTGACCCTATAGCCTTTGGCACAGTCATTTTCTGTTTTTTTAAGAAAAAAACAAAAAGAAATGACTTTTTGTCCAACTCTATAAAAGAAAATGAACAAGAGTTTTGTTTACATTTCTTGAACCTGATTTTTTTTATTATTATTTTAAATATTAGTTATTATAAACCTATAAGAAAAACATATATTTCTGTTAAATAACTTGTTTAAGACAAAATAGAATTTTTTCTTTCTTTCAGCAAGATAGGCTCAGTGAGTTTGACTTAAATAAAGGTAGTAAATATATTTTAGTGAAATTATATTAATCACAAACTCAAGGTCATTAATCATGTGAAATACTAAAGTTGCTATTTAAACCGTAAATCAGTAAGAATAGAAATGGAGCCTAAAGTACAATTTAATACAAGATTAAAAAAATTTTCCCACTGCATGATATGATCAGACACAAATATATGCGTAACAATTGAAAAATATTATCTGCAACTGTTGGCTTCTTGCTTTCTTATAAATCTATACATACCTAAGAAGTAGGACCTTTATAAGTACAAACAAAATTAAATATATCTCTTCTGTATGAAAATTGTGCTTTTTTGTTGCACAGTATTATGTTCTCAGTTTAGAACTTATCTAAGCACACGTGGATTTCATTTTTTACTGAAAGGAGAGTTTCTGTCTTCAGTCCTGATCCCTGAAAACAACATTGCTCTCGCATGGAAGAAACTCACGTTGCAGCCATGGACTGTCTTCTTTCTTAGACGGAGCTGGGTAATCCTCTTTCTTAGACCCCAAGAACTTGGGCAGGGGTAATGGTGCCAGACCACAGTCACAACATTGGTCCCCTTCCCTCAAAGTCCAGCTGTGCAGCTGAACAGAAGATTCCGAGAGCAGGTTCCTCCTCCAGCTGCCCACTTCTGTGAACAGGGGAAGGTACCCCACACTTCTTCCAAGAAGTTTTGAAAAAGACAGGAGGTGTTTGATAGCTGTCCCTGTCCTAAACCCAAGCAGGCCCTGGAAACAGTTCAGAATTTTCCTTTGCAACATAGTTTCTCCAATGTTCCCGTTTTCTTTTAACTTCAATAATATTACTTAAAACCTAGTCACTTTCTCCATGGGGCTGAGGAAAGCTATTTAGCAGATTCACTTGATGAAAAATGACTGAAAACACTCATTTCTGCAGCCCTCTCGTCGTCCCTGATGCTCTGTGTCTACGTGTCCACAGTCTCGCAAGATTCTGAAACTTGTCTCTATCTTACAAAGTTAATGATTTCTTGTAGCATTGTCCAAAAGCTTTTTACCACATACCTCACTGTGAACAATTAGAATGTCATGAAAACATGAGGGTTTTGTGTGTTTGTTTTCGGTTGTTGTTTGTGTCAGCAGTGGAGGCAAATCCTCCTGTGAGATCCACAATGGACCGGTGTCACCTGGCCAGACACTCACACTGTTTCTCGAAGATCTTTTGTTTCTGGACAGGAGAGCAAGTATTTACATACGTCTTGGTCTTTGCCTTTTTAAAGCACCTACGTATCGCAGAAAATTTTTCTTAAATGTTACCACCATTTTTATTTCCGGTTAGATCTTTGACTGTTTACTTTGTGGAGAAGCTGTTTCTAGAAGGTTCTCTCCGTATCAGGGACATGCCCTCAATGTGCTGGGCGATCAGTCCAGCCCCTCCTCACACTGCGTCCTATCTTGGAATTCTCAGTGTGTACTCACGATAATTTTTCATGCCGTGTTACTAAGGTTTTACCAAGTATTTGACTTTGCCTTCTCCGGCCAATAAATTCTGCTACTAAGTAACTTGCTTCCTGAGCCTTTCCACCAACATGACTTTTGGCTTCACAGCAGAAACTTTACTCTGAGCTTCAGTCGCTGTGAAACAGTCGGCACTATTACACACTGAGTAGCTGTGATTTGCCGTTAAGTGTCTTCGGTTTTGCCGAAGCCAGTGCTTCGTTTGTAAGTTGCTCTCCACTTGCAATGCGCAGTGAACAGGACAGCTCGATTCCCCACGCAATCCCCATGGCATGCGGCTTTCGTTCTAAAGACGAAATTCCTCTTGTGTTTCATGCCACATTAGTGCAGTGAAATGATTCAAAAGATTGTAATTCTTTATCACTAACCTTATCTGAATTGTCTCGACACCGAGAAAATTCCTCTTCTACTTCCCAGCTCATCTTCAGAAATTGCCACTTTGGTCCATCAGATGTGCGCCTGTGAAATCAGTCGCAATAAAATATAAAACTACAGGGCATCACCCATAACTAAGATGAGCAGATAGGGAAAACAGAAAACCTTCACCGTACCATTTACCTGTCAGTCTGCACAATCCACCCTTTAAATATATGCAGCAACATCAACGTTTGATGAGGCCAGTTGGGTGATGGTGCGTAAAAACTTGTTCACAATGAGATTCTCGTCTTAATAATTTATTACAAAGTGGGTCTTATCTACCTTTATGAGCCGCTCAGCAGCTTGTTAAGGGGAGTTTGGGGAGGTGATTCGGGGAGAAGGGGACACCGTCCATGCGGCTCCCTGTTCATCAGCAGCCTCCCAGCCTCGCGGCAGAAACCAAGAATAGATTCGACCGAACGAAGACCGTCTTACTCTGCCCTCGTCTGGGGTACGTGCTGGACAGGGTCACTGCTGGGTCTCTCATTCAGGGCCCGTCCCCCTGAGCAGTAGCATCATGTAGTAGGGAAAGTTCAGAAGAGCGGTCTTTCACAAAACCCCCTCCTGTGGTTGCCATTAAGGAAACCCTGGTATTGAACAGATATGTTGGTGATTCACCTGAATTAAGTGAGAGTCAAAAGGAAGATACAGATTTGAGAGTTACTTAGGAGGTGAAAATAATAGGATGCTTCAGGGGAGGAAGGAGGAGAGATCATTTCTTTAGACCGTTCTCTGAGTGCACCTAAACGACTTTGTAAAAAGAAAATAATTAGATGCTATGGAATATGTTTATGCTGCAGCAGAAGTATGAGGTTTCTCCTGGCATCGCCTGGCACAGAACTACTGTTTCGGCAGCCATAAAACAGAGCTCCTGCTCTGCTGCCTGGAACTAGGTTTCCCAGCCACTGATTGCAGAATTCCATCAATCTTTTGTTTCTGAGTCTACTGTGCTCCTTAACAGCAAATAAAGCCCCTTATTCATAATAGAACACTGGTACAAATATGGAAGGTTAGGGGAAGATAATGGATTGCTCCCCGGGAGTTGAAATTCTTGAGGCATTTCCCATTAAAACTAGGGAGTGGGTTTTCCAGGAGAAACAGTGTGCAGTGTAGGAAGCACTGTCGAGAATACTGCATGGTTCTAGTGTGCACAGTAAGTTGTGTGTGAATTGCAGTGCCCTGAGAGGACTAGTCCAGGAACCCAGCCAGAGCGGAGTGTCGCCTCTATGGAAAAATTAAATCCAACTTTCTAGAGGCTAATTTATGGTCGCATATTGAATCGAAAACCATTAAAATCTGAGACTATCTGTATTTTAATCAGAAAACAAGATTATCTAATAAGCAATTTTTAAAAAGTTTTATTTAAATTCAATTAACACGTAATGTATTATTAGTTTCAGAGGTAGAGGTCAGTGATTCATCATCTTATAGAACACTCAGTGCTCATTCCATCATGTGCCCTCCTTAGTGTCCATCACCCCGTTACCCCATTCCCCTACCCCCTCCCATCCAGCAACCCTCAGTTTGTTTCCTGTGTTTAAGAGTCTCTCATGGTTTCTCTCCCTCTCTGATTTTGTCTTGTTTTATTTTTTCCTTTCTTCCCCTACAATCTTCTGTTTTGTTCCTTAAATTCCCCATATCAATGAGATCATATGATATTTGTCTTTCTCTGATTGCCTTATTTTGATTACCATAACACACTCTAGTTCCATCCATGTCGTTGCAAATGGCAAGATTTCATTTTTGATGGCCGAGTAGTATTCCTGTGTGTGTGTGTGTGTCTGTCTGTCTGTCTGTCTCACATCTTTATCCATTCCCTGTCAGTTGACATCTAGCTCTTTCCATAGTTTGGCTATTGTGGATATTGCTGCTATAAATGTTGGGGTGCATGTGCCCCTTCAAATCACTACATTTGTATCTTTGGAGTAAATACCCAGGGGTACAATTGCTGGGTTGTAGCGTAGCTCTATTTTCAACCCTTTGTGGAACCTCCATACTGTTTTCTATAGTGTCTGCACCAGTTTGCATTCCCACCAACAGTGTAGGATGGTTCCCCCTTTTCCACATCCTCACCAACATCTGTTTTTTTTTTTCCTGTCTTGTTAATTTTAGCCATTCTGACTAGTGTGAGGTGGTATCTCATTGTGGTTTTGGTTTGTATTTCCCTGATGATGAGTGATGTGCATTTTTTTATGTGTCCATTAGCCATTTGTATGTCTTCTACTGAGAAATGTCTGTTCACATCTTCTTCCCATTTCTTGATTGGATTATTTGTTCTTTGGGTGTTGAGTTTGATAAATTCTTTATAGATTTTGGATACTAGCCCTTTATCTGACCTGTCATTTGCAAATATCTTCTCCCATTCTGTGAGTTGTCTTTTGGTGTTGTCAGCTGTTTCCTTTGCTGCACAGAACATTTTTATCTTGGTGAAGTCCCAAAAGTTTATTTTTGCCCTTGCTTCCCTTGCCTTTGGTAATGTTTCTAGGAAGAAGCTGCTGCAGTGGTGGTCACAGAGGTTGCTGCCTGTATTCTTCTCTAGGATTTTGATGGATTCCTGTCTCACATTTAGGTCTTTCAGCCATCTTGAAACCATCTATTTTCATGTGTGGTGTAAGGAAATGGTCCAGTTTCATTTTTCTGCATGTGGCTGTCCAATTTTCCCAAGACTATTTGTTGAAGAGGCTGTCTTTTTTCCATTGGACATTCTTTCCTGCTTTGTTGAAGATTAGTTGACCATAGCGTCGAGGGTCCATATCTGGGCTCTTTATTCTGTTCCATTGATCTAAAAAACACAAAACAGTGTCTGTTTTTGTGCCAGTACCATACTGTCTTGATGATGACAGCTTTGTAATAGAGCTTGAAGTCTGGAATTGTGATGCCACCAGCTTTTAATAAGCACAATTTTTTATCCGAACATATAAGACCAACTAGTTTTCTTTTCTAGGAGTATGCTTTTCTTGTTTTGGTATCAGGATAATGTTGGCCTTATAAAATATGTTTAAGAGTTTTCTCTCTTCTTTAGTTTTTTGGAAGAGTTTCAGACAGATTAATGTTAATTCTTCTTTAAATGTTTGGTGAAATTCACCGGTGAAGCCATCTGGCCCTGGTCTTTTCTTTGTTGGGAGATTTTGGATTATTGATTCAGACTCCTTACTAATACCAGTCTGTTAAGACTTTCATTTCTTCCTGATTCAGTCTTGTAAGTTGTAAGATTCTGTGTATTTTTCCATTTCTTTGGGGTTTTCCAGCTTGTTACTGTATAATTGTTCATAATTATGTCTTACGATCATTTGTATTTATGTATTTTGTGGTATCAGTTGTGATTTCTCCTCTTTCATTTGTAATTTTGTTCATTATGTTTTTCTTTTCTTTTTTCTTTTTGGTTAGCCTAGCTGTTTATCCGTTCAGTTTATCTTTTCAAAGAACTGACTCCTAGTTTGGTTAATCTTTTCTATTGTTTTCCTGTCCTCTATTTAATTTATCTCTACTCTCTCAATATTTTTTATTATTTCCTTCCTCTGATGACTTTGGGCTCAGTTTGTTCTCATGGGATCTCCCTTGTATGTAACTTCCCTTCTTTCTCTTGATGACTTTTTTTTTTTTTTAAGATTTTATTTATTTATTTGACAGAGCTCACAAGTAGGCAGAGAGGCAGGCAGAGAGAGAGGGGGAAGCAGGCTCCCTGCTGAGCAGAGAGCCCAATGCAGGACTTGATCCCAGGACCCTGAGATCATGACCTGAGCCAAAAGCAGAGGCTTTAACCCACTGAGCCACCCAGGCACCCCATCTCTTGCTGACTTTTGACAGTGTCCTTATAATGTGTCTTGGGGCAGCTTTATTCAGGTTCAACCTATTTGAGGTCCATTGATCCTCATGGATCTAAATGTCCATTTGTCGCCTCAGGTTCGGGAAGCTTTTGACCATTCTTGCTCTACATTTATTTTCTGGCCCATCCTCTTTATTTTCCCTATAATTTCCATGTGATTTTTCTTTTTATTGTGTCCCATAGTTTCCATAGACTTTCTTTACTCTTTTTCATTTTTCTTTTCTTTTTCTTTTTTTTTTTTCTTCTGGTTCCTCTAATTGGGTACTTTCCAGTGTCCTGTCATTCAAATTTCTGGTTGTTTCTTCTATCTGGTGGTCTACTTCAAAACTATTGAATTCTTTGGTTCAGTTATTGTACATTTCAACTCCAGGAGTTTTTGTTTTTTTGTTTCATTTTTAATGGTTGGTAGTTTCTTATCAAGCCTCTTATTTTGTAATGAAAAAAATATGAACATTTCATGGGTATGCATGTCATCCTGTTCAGGGAACATGCTAGTCTTCTCGATTCTTCCAATTTTAGTAAATGTGGTAAAAGCATGCACCAAATGTATAAAAGAACACCATATTGAGCTGATCAGCACATGTACACACACACACACACACACACACACGCACACACACACTATCATTCTATAGAACTCTCCATTGTTGGGGTACCTAGGTGGCTTAATAGATTAAGTGTTTGACTCCTGGTTTCAGCTCAGATCATCATCTCATAGGTCATGAGATTGAGTCCTGTGTAGGACTCCACACTCAGAAGAGAATCTGCTTGAAGAATCTCTGTCCCTCCTCCCACTCGTGAGCACATATGCCCTCTCTGCCTCAAATAAATAAATAAATCTTTCAATAAAAAAAAAACTCAGTTATCATATGGTTTCACTTGTGTGTGGAGCATAACAAATAGCATGGAGGACAAGGGGAGATGGAGAGGAGAAGGGAGTTGGGGGAAATTGGAAGGGGAGGTGAACCATGAGAGACTATGGACTCTGAAAAACAATCTGAGGGGTTTGAAGTGGCTGGGGGTGGGAGGTTGGGGGAACCAGGTGGTGGGTATTAGAGAGGGCGCGGATTGCATGGAGCACTGGGTGTGGTGCAAAAACAATGAATACTATTATGCTGAAAATAAATAAATAAATTTAAAAAATAAATAAATAACTCTCCAGGAGCACTGGGTGGCTCAGATGGTCAAGCATCTGCATTTGGCTCAGGTCATGTTCTCCAGGTTCTGGGATTAAGCCCTGATTGGGCTCCCAGCTCAGCTGGGAGTCTGCTGGGAGTCCTCTTCCTCTACCTCTCCCCTGCTTGTGCTCTCTCTGTCTCTCTCTGTCTCTCTCTCTCTCTCAAATAAATAAATGTTAAAAAAAATAGCTCCCCATTTTTGAATTTTTTTTAAATTAAGGAATGCAGCTATGTAGTCTCTTCTTTTTTTTTTTTTTTTAAAGATTTTATTTATTTATTTGTCAGAGAGAGAGAGAGCAAGAGCGAGCACAGGCAGAGTGGCAGGCAGAGTCAGAGGGAGAAGCAGGCTCCTTGCGGAGCAAGGAGCCTGATGTGGGACTCGATTCCAGGATGCTGGGATCATGACCTGAGCCGAAGGCAGCTGCTTAACCAGCTGAGCCACCCAGGCGTCCCTATGTAGTCTCTTCTGCCAGAATAATTTAAGTATTACATCGTTCAGGGACACTTGGGTGGCTCAGTGGGTTAAACCTCTGCCTTCAGCTCAAGTTATGATCCCAGGGTCCTGGGATCGGGCCCTGTATCAGGTTCTCTGCTCAGCAGGGAGCCTGCTTCCCTCTCTCTCTCTGCCTGTCTCTCTGCCTACTTGAGATCTTTGTCTGTCATATAAATAAATAAAATTTAAAAAAATTACATTGTTCGATGTAAGGCTAATCCATTTTGATTTATAAATTCATGAGACTATATTTTTCTGATAAAAATAGTTATTTATGTTTCAAAGGTTTTTCTTTGTAAAAGGATTCTTAAATATCGGGGCGGGAGGGGGACGCTATAATTTTACTTAATAGATGTAGAATATTAAGGACAAAGGGAACTTGAAAATCCTTAAGACCAGCTTCCTCATTAAAGTAAAAAAAGCACACGGGGTGCTTGGATGGCACAGTGGGTTAAGCTGTGACTCTTGGTTTCAGCTTAGGTAATGAGAGCCCTGGGTTGGGCTCTGCACTCAGCAAAGTCTGATTAAGACTCTCTCTGTCTCTCACCACTGTCCCCACCCCCACTTTCTCTCTCTCAAATGACTAAATAAATAAATAAAAATTAAAAATGCATAAATATTAGCAATATGTACACATATACACATATGCAGTATTTCATCTGCTACCATGTGCTAGGAATGGGGCCATTCACTATCATCTAGTATAAGTAACAAGTGAGAGGTAATTTACTAGGATTTGTTAAAATTTAAGGTCTTAGACAAAGTCGTATTCACAGAATATTATATATTGAAATTAACTATTTATTTATTTATTGAAATTAACTTTAGACTACCTTGAAAAATCTCCCTGAGAGAGGAAAAGGACAAATATATAAGGAAGAGTCGAGTTGACATAAGGAGGAGAGAAGTCAGATATTTTAAATACTTCCAGATTACATATAAAGTGATACTGATTCAGAAAGATATCCGTATTTATATTTTAAAAACTAGGACATCTTGGACTAGTACATTTATGGACATCCCCTTCTTGAAATTGTTTCTTTTTCTTTAGGGAAAAACAAAACAAAATTATTTTAATGATTGGTTGCATTACCTATATCCAACCCTTTCCTGGTCTTTTTTGAGCCCAGTTGAATTAAGCTTCTGCCCTTCCCCCGCACTGCACCAAACTAGGTCTAGGCAGGTCACAGTCCATGGCCAAAGTGAGATTTGCTGGTCCACACTCAGATGTACACCTAGATCTGTCCATTGCACTTGACACAGCCAATCATGCTTCCTCTATGAACATTGCCTTCACTGCTGACTTGGACACCACTTGTTGGTTCTCTCTGGCTACTCTTGCCTCCTCAGTGCCTTTACCGATGCCACTTAGTGTCCCTAACCCTTGAATATTGGACATCTCAGGGTCTTCTCTTTTTCCCATTGATATTCACTCTATCTTGTAGCTTGAAATACTAAGGTTGACCTTTTCTGAAAATGTCTCTAGTCAGGTTCCTCCTCTGAACTCCACATGCACACATCTGATTGTCTACTTGACATCTCCATTTACGTGTTCAGTAGACATTTCAAACATAACATGTCCAAAATAGACCTAGATATTCTCTCCAAAACCTGTCCCTACCATCTTCTTGGTAGTTTTTCTCTTTCAGCTCCTTAAGCTAAAACACTTCATAGTTATTTCTAACTCTGCATTATCTCTCATACTCCACCTTTACCTCTACCCATGTATATAGACTCTCTCTGTATAGTCTGCCCATCCGAGGCAGAATCCGACTTTCCACCACCTCTACTCTTAATCACAACAGAGGCCTCAGCAGCTGTCATGTCTTGTCTGAATTACTGCAGTTCTCTCCTGACTGAGCTTCTTACTTCTGGTCTTGCCCTTGTGCAGTCCATTCTCACCACACAAACTGTAGTGATTCTTTTTAAAGCTACTGTACGTCACTTCTCCACGCAGAAGCCTCCAGCAGCTTGTCCCCTGTCTCTGGAAAAAATCAGAAGTCCAAATGGCTCTTCAAGGCTCTGCATAAACCTTCCCCATCACCCCGGCCGTGCCCTGCTGCTCCTGCTCGACATTACCCTCTGCAGTGTCCTCGTAGTTTCTCAAACATGTCAAGCACACTCTGTCTCCATGTTTTTGCCTTCTCTGTCGGATGATCTCCTCTCAGATATGTGCAGCCTCTCTGCCACGTGCTGTAGATCTGTGTGCAGCCTTGTCTGGGGGCAGACGCCGTCCTCTCTTCGATCCCCATTACCCTAGATGGGTGTTTCTCCCTGTTACTGCCACCGTGGGACATGCAGACTGTCACTGACTTGTGTGTTGCTTCTGACACAGCACTAGACGGCAAGTGAGGCAGGGGCTCTGTTTCATTCACTGTTTTACAGCCAGTCCGAGAGCCTTGTTTGGAAGATAGCGGATGCTCAGAATTGTTTGTGGGATGAAGTCAGAATGCAACACTTACCCTCAGCGTGGTCAGGGAAACATACTGCTGAGGAACGGAAGCAGCTGACATACTAAACGCGACGTCTTCCGGGTCCCTCCGTGTTGTTGCAAATCGCAGGATTTCCTTCTCTCTTCAGGCTGATAATAGTTTGTTGCGCGGACAGACGGTGTCCTCTGTGGAACAGGAGCCGTTCATCGGCTGCACTTTGGGTCCTTTCCGTACCTCGGCTGCTGTGAGTGACGCGTTTAGGACCATCCCTTCTAAATGAGGCCCCTAAAATAGAGTAGAGAAGAAGACCATTTGATGGTGATCATCATGGACTGGGGGCAGCGGGCCACGTACAGTTCTTGTCCAGTGGGTATAAAGATGAGTATGTTTCTGCGATCTGCGGTGTATCACAGTTCCCGTAGTTAACGACAAGATATTGGGAACTTAAAAATTTATTACGAGGATCTCATGTCAAGTGTTTTTCTTGCAAAGAAGGGGAGGTGGGCGCAAGGATATCGGAAGTGATGGAAACGTCCATGACCTCGATCGCGGTCGTAGGAACATGAGTGTATGCGTGGGACCAAACTCATTAACTTGTGTTCATTAATTATCTGTAGAATTTGTGTGCCAAATATATCTCAATAAAGCTGAAAAGAAGTGAGAAATAAATAATACTAAAGAACTCGGACAGTACCTGACAAATACTAGTTGACCAGTCAGGGCTAAGAATGGACATTAAGGTCAATCAGAGCCCTTAGGATTGAAGTGCTTCATAATAAGGTAACTCCAAAGGGATTTCCATAGGGAATAAAAAAGTCCACTTCATCTCCTTATAAACGATGTAGAATAAAGTAAAATAAATAATATGCGTGCACAAATACAGAAGTAGATGATTAGGAACAAATTTGAACTTTAAAAATTGATGTTAATTTGTATCTAAAAATAAGACCTTTTGTTTTCAAGGAGGTTTGGTGTAGAGCATTGATGTGAGGCAAAAGCTCTAGGTATTTATAACAAAAACTGTTAGTACCAACTTTAATTAACTCCCTCTACTGTGTTGCCAAATGAGAGACTTGCTTTGTGTGTGAGTTAGATCAGGAGATGTTGGTTACAATTCAGGTCTAATAAGCCTGAAACATTGGGGCAAGACATTTTTCTCAAGACTAAGCTGTCATTGGGCTGCCTGCGATTCAGCTTCATTTCCAGGTGGGGAACCTCTGTCTGCAGCACACAAGTTCACAGATGAGTCAAACCCGGGAAGAGTCCCTGTGGAAGGAAACCATGTGCGGTGTGCGATGGGGAGGACTAGGACACGGCACTCTTCTGTGTCCGATGCCGGGAAGGGGGTTCAGGAGACGGCGTCTCGGTCTAGCACAGACCAGAACTGTTACCACCAGAGCACGGCGTGCTTGGGGCTGGCTAAAGGAGACCACTTCGTCACGGTTTGGTTAGGGAAAAGTGTCCCCTGGGTTCTCAAGGCAGCTTGGCACAACTTGAGTTTTCCATCATGTTCTATAGGGATTTTCTTTCCCTTTTCTTTTGTAATAAAGAAAGGGCCAGAGACTCTTTTTCTCAGAATGGTACAACCTTTAATTTTACATCACAATTCCATGCTTTATTTGTTTTAAAAGTGTGTGACAAGATCACCCAATGGTGAGGGACAGTGAAAGGAGCAGTTTTGAGAATTTGGGGTTTGGCAGAGCTTTTTGAATTCAGTCCATGAGCAAGTTACATGACCTCAGAGCCATCCTTGGCCTGGTGTGTGTACGGTGAACGTCTGCGCAGGGGCCGCTCACGCGATGCCTACGTGTGGCCCTCTTGCTGCGACCTCTGCCTTGCTTTCAGCACTGAAATAGAGATTTGGACACACACAAATATCACTGTCATCAAAACTGCTAACCCAGCGGGGAAGACATACACGTTTTGTCAAGAAGATAAAACCGGGGTGGGGGGGAGCACCTGGGTGGTTCAGTGGGTTAAAGCCTCTGCCTTTAGCTCAGGTCATGGTCCTGGATCCTGGGATTGAGCCCCGCATTGGGCTCTCTGCTCAGCGGGGAGCCTGCTTCCTTCTCTCTCTGCCTGCCTCTCTGACTACTTCTGATGTGTCAAATAAATAAATAAAAATCTTAAAAAAAAAAAAAAAGAAGAAGATAAAACCAGGGATCAAGCAAAGGGAAGGAGCCGTGCCGTCTTCTGGGAGAGGTCTCCTGGGAGAAAGAGTGGAAGGTTAATGAACAGGTGGTGGCTGGTGGGTCACTGCAGGTGAGAATGTCAGGAAGCCCTAAAGCAGAAGAGGTGGGCACGTTGGAGGGAAAGACACATTGTTAGCCACAGGCTGGGGTAACGTTTCTAAGAAGCCGCTCAGTGATGGCAGAACGGACATCTGCCTTTCAGGCTGTGTGTGTTTGGGTTTTATCCTAATTGAAAGAAGAAACTGCTGTGGCATTTCTGGAAGGGGTGTCCTTCGATTAGTTTGGAACCTTAAGGAGACTTCTGTGACTACTGTGTGCAGAACCAGGTGTGGGCAAGGCAGCAGTGGAGGTCACTGTCGCATTCTGGGAGAAAGACCACAAGGTTCCCAGTGCTGGTGACTGTGGAAAGTGTAGGCAGAGAGCTCCCAGGGCTGCTGAAGGCCTGGGTACCGGCGTGATGGATTGTTGCAGGCTTTGCTGTATTGCTAGAGGGGATGAGGCCAGGCTGACAGCATAGGATGGGGCTGTGTACCTGTGCTGGGTGTTGGAGACCAGAGGCAAGGTGACCACACGTGCCATCCCAGGTGGGCTCTTACACTGGGTTCCAGTTGGCGGTTGCCACGTGGGAATGGTTCACAGGCTCTGCTGAACCCATCTGCTAAGATTTCAAGGAACGTTGTAAATCTAGAATTTCATGGATAATCCTCATTTCCAACTGTTGGTTCAGAACTTGAAACTCTCTGCTTTGTAAACCGTGCAGGTAGGATGGAGGCCTGTGGCCACCAGTTTTGCTTCCTAAGTATGAAAAGTACTTAACACAGTGTCTCATAAACTTTACTCTCACAAGGGTATGCTACATGTCAGACCACATCATTAGCATTAGTAAATAAACAGCTTTAATGGAAGAAATGCTCATTCTTGTATATTCAGGAAAAGTTAAAGGAACATCAATGATGAAATATGGGAGAGGAGGTTGTTGAATTAATTAAAAAGCGTTTATTGATTCTGTGCTATCCGGCCAAGTTTGGGCCAAGGGCTAATGGACGAGACATCTTTAACGGGTTGAGTGTCTCTGATTTCCTGCCCTACGATTTCCAGCTACCACTGGGTAGTTAAAAATGTTTTGATTCTTGATAATGTGTGAGGTCATACATGATCTGTGCAAACATAAAGTGTTGTAAATCAGCCTGAATGTGTGTGATGTTGTAAATCAGCCTGAATGTGTGTGAAAAAGTTGCTCCATAAATGTCATGAAAGCAAATGCAACAGGCATCGTGATGTCATTGTCCCAGCACAGCCTTCGGAAAACACACGGGTAAATATTAGTGTTTTTTCAAAGAACGATTGATATGTAAGAGTTTGTCCACACATTTATGAACCATTGTCTTAAATTCCTGAGGAAATCATTTAATTTAATTTTATTTTTTTCTACACTGCAGTTAGCTAATATATTATGCCTGGTCAGTTTCTGGAATGCGGTGGGAACAGTACATGGCATTATTGCCTGATATGTTGCGTTGTATAAGACAAGTACCCTGGACAATAAAATACCATAGAGCTGTGGTAGGAACACAAGCCATATAAGAAAGAAAGAATTCAACTCATTGTTCCCTAATTGTTGCATGGGAGGGTTCTCATCCTGGCTCAATCCTGGCTCCTGCTAAGTCAGATTTCTTTTCTCAACCTGGACTCCCCGTGGAGGGCATGTAGCTGCTAGCATTTCGGCTGCCTAAGGGGGCTGTGGGTCCGTTAGATACGGGGCACCTTGAGGCGTCACGGCTTGTCTCACATGTAACCAGGGAAGGGAACATGCTCTAAGGGTAAACTATTTCTTTTTTTTTTTTTTTTCATTCCTCAGTGACTACATTTCTGACCACTGCCACTAGATGGTGGTGACAGTTCACACTTCCACTTCACAGCTCTTCTCCGTACTAGGTGTTATGAAGATGACAAACGCCATTTATTGAGTTTCTACTATAAGCCAAAGCCATTCCTCATGTTGGTAGCTGTCCCGCAGGGAGATGAGGTAACCCCCAGCCCCATACCAGAGACTCCCCTCCACGTCCTGTGGCGTTCAGGTGGCCGTGTCTTCTGTCCCTGTGCACATTCTTCGAGTTCCCTCTGGCACACTCCTGAGGGATAGGATTCCAGAACCTCCCTCACATGTTTATGTGGAACGAGGCCAGAAGCTGCCCCTTCAAGTATGTTGTAAGCAAATTGGATAAAATAAATGCAGATACACATCGTACGCACACACTGATGAACTCAACTCGTTTAGGATTTATACTGATGCTTCTAGATGTGAGAAGCAAAGCTGCCTTGTCTGTGTGCGTGTCTGAGCCGTCTCAGGGCCCCACAGCCAGACGCTGGTGCCGTGGTAGCGAGCATGGTCCCAGGTAGCACTCATGAATGTTCCCTTCGTGCCAGAACTCGCAGTCGGTCCTCAGAGGAATCCCACAGGCATGAACCCCAGGAATTCCCTTGTCCGCATGGGAAAAGTAGGAAGTAGAGAGACTTGGTCACTTTTCCAGCATCGCCAACATCTTGTGAGAAAGGATTTGGGGACTCAGATATGTGCTGACCTTGCTAAAGCTCCGGCACTCGATTACAGCCCGGCTGTTGCAGGGGACCCGCCGTGAGCACCCATTCTTGCTAGCTGGACTGAGACCGTGACGGGCAGGCCACAGAGACGGGTGATGATGTCCTTCTGCCAGCGGATATCTGCTCTGAGGCCAGACACATGTAATTGTTCTCATGCAGGAATGTGCATGGTGATTAGATCTTGGGCTTTGTAGCCAGACGGGTCTGGGTTCAAATCCTGCTGGCAGTCACCATCTGCCGCTGATCACCGGGGTTACCCCCCACCTCTCTGTAACTTGAAGAAGGCTGTCAATAAGGAGTCCACGTGCCGTGCAGTTGTAACAGTTACGGAGAACATGCAACCCCCACCCCAGCACAGCACAAGGCACACACTAGGTGCTCACACTGGTATTTTTATTACTTTTATTTTATGAATTTTTACATTAGGAAAAAATCTAGTAGAAAAAATCTTGGAATGAGTTCTGTGTTTGGAATACTTCCTCATGCTGTTTGTGTTAGAGGCTGAAACTCGTGTGTACAGGATTTGTGTAAAATTGCAGCAAAGGGAGAGAAACTGGTCTGCCTTTGAGGAATAAAGACTACTTTACGGGTCCTGTAAAGGGGGCTTGGAGTACAGGGGTCGGCGGGGGGATGGGGAGGAGGGTACGGGTGTCTTCCCAGATGTCCTGAAAACCTCCAGGAAAGTTACCCTGTGCTCCAGGAAATGCTGAGTCCACATTGTAAGTCCTGGTGAAGAGAGGAACCGCTCACTCAGTTTAGCGTGGGGCCGGCATTCAGGGTCACTGCCCGGCAGTGCACCCCCACACACTCAGCAGCTCACAGCTCCCGGCAGCGCACCCCCACACTCAGCAGCTCCCAGCTCCTCCCTCCTCATCTCACGCTCTCTCTGCATCTGCAGGCTGGCCTGGCGAGGCTGGGGTCTCTGCTCAGGATCTTGTAAGTCTGAAATGAAGACGTTGGCCAAGCTGCAACCCCATCTGGAGCTTAGTGGCCTCTTGGAGACTCATTCAGGTTGTTTGCAGAGCTCGGCTCCTGGTCGTTGTAGGACGGAAGCCCCAGTCACATTCCTGTTGGCTGTTGTCTGGGGAGTCCTCTCAGCTACCAGAGGGCGCCCTCAGGCCGAGCCGGGTGTCCCTCTCCCATGCCGGCAGCAAGGTCTCCCAGGTAGGAGAATGCCTCTCCGTGTGGCTGCAGTGGAGTCCCGTAGATCACAGGGGGATGAAGGGAGAAGGCTCCCGTATAACGCAGCTAATCGGGGGCGAGATTGCCCCGTGATGCCCACGGACCTCGGCCACACTGAGAGGAGGAGAAGACACAGGTTGTTCTGCCAACACCAGGATCAAAGACCACATCCTCAGAGAAACTGTGGCAGAGAACTCAAGCTGAAGCCTGGGGGAGCACCGAGGGAGCCTTGTCCATGGGTAGTGCTGTGCTCTGCTGAGGCCTGAATCCAACCAACAAAGGAACAGTGTTCATGGTCAACACAGGCTGTCAGAGAGGAGAAGAACCCAAAAGTTCCCGGGGGTGCCTTCAAGTTAGGTGAAGTGAAGAAATCACACATTAAAAAAAAAAAGGCAGCAAAGTGCATATAATAGAAAGGTATTAAGATTCACTATGAAATTGTTCTTTAGTTATGTCCTTAAAGGTAAGGGAATGACTGCCCAAGCCTTTTGAATCACCTGTAAAACCTTGCTTCCTGGGCTGGATAAGTGCGATTGGTCTGCCTTTCTCTATCTGTCTAATCATCTATCTCTCTATCATCTGTCGTCAACCTCTCATCCGTCTATCCATCTAGTCATCTGTCTCTCTCACCTATCACCTGTCTTTCTACCTGTCATGTATGTATTATCTGTCATGTGTCCATCATCCTTGTATACTGCTGGCATATAATAAATACTAAGTGCAAAAAAAAAGAAATATACTTCTCCCTGGAATATTTCATTATAGAACTCTGCCATTGGACAAGTCAGGTTGACTCTAGGTACCCTGCTCCCCTACCCTCACAGAACCCCATCTTCTGGAGTGCGTATCCTCTATAGTTCTGTTTTCTTTCCAAAGTTTATTTCAATAACACAACAGCAGCAAACTACACTATTTTCCTGACATACACATGGAAGCTTCTATAGGATAAACCATGTGTTAGGCCACCAAACAATGTTTAACGTATTTTAAATGTTAGAAATCATGCAAAGGAACTTTTCTAATCATAATGAAATCAAACTAGAAATCAATGGCAGAACAAAAATTCACTAATATGTGAAATTTTATAATACCCTTCAAAGAACCATTGAGTCAAAAAGAAATCAGAAAGGAAAGTAGAAACTAACTTGAGACAACTGAAAATAAGAGCCTGACACACCAGAGCTTATGGTGCTGAGAGAGGGTCTGTAGCCACCAACAAAGGCTTTAAGAGGATCTCAAATCAACAACCTATCTTTACATGGTAAGGAGTTAGGTAAAAAGAACCAGTTAATTCCAAAGCTAAGAGAAGGACGTTATTAATGCTGAGTAAAGCCAGAAGAAAAATAAAACAGAAGATAAATAAAATAAATAAGATAAATAAAATAGAGATAGAAAACAATAGAGAAAATCAACATAACCAAGAGTTGTTTCTTCCAACCCAGATCAACAAAACTGACATTTAGTGAGATGGACTATAAAAATGGTGTTTTGGGACTAGAACATCCAAAATGCATGACTGGGCACCATTCTCATTGATAAAAAGTTATTATAATAATAATAATAATATATAATAATATATTATTATATATTATCAATTATTCTCATTGATAAAAAGTCCTAAGAAAAAGAACAACAACACAGGGTGCTGGGTGGCTCAGTAGGGGAAGCATCTGTGTTTGGCTCATGATCCCAGGGTCCTGGGATCCAGCCTTACAGGGACTCCCTGCTCAGCAGGAAGCGTGCTTCTCCCTCTCCCTCTCCCACTGCCCTCTGCTTCTCCCTCTGCCACTCTCCCTGCTTATGTTCCCTCTCTCTCACTGTCTCTCTCGCTATCAAATAAATAAATAAAATCTTTAAAAAACCAACAAAGAGAGGGATAGGGCACATCATGATTAGGTGTGTGAATATATTGTGCATGCACTTAAAAGCACATTTCTATGATTAGGGAGGCACTGCTTATTCCCAAACTAGGTACGCTGCTCCCCATTTCCAACAACCCATCTACTGCCCGTGGGACTCAGATCAGAAGGGACTGATGACTGGGATGGGGCGTCCAAGGCGAGTGTTGCTTGGAAGGTGGAGAAAGTCACAGATGCACCGGGCAGGATTAATTTCAGTTTTGTGTGGAGGAGACATGAACAGCAGTGTTCTCCAAGATGTATTTATGGATATGAACGGGTTCATGAACTCCTCCGAGGAGTTGGTGTTTTTCCCCCTGTGGGCGCCGTGCTCTTGACAACTTGTGAACAAAGACTCAGAAAGATGTTTGTTCTTGCCCTGGTTGTGCTATTACATCATGAGGTCTTGGGAAATACAGTTAAATTATCTGAGCCTAAAGGTCCCCGAATGTAAAATGTCCGGGTCACCTAACCCTTCTCTTCCTCTAACCCAACTCTGTGATTGTATGTTGTGAGAATCCTTGCTGGATTCTTCATTTACGCTCTCGTCCCCCCTTCAAAATGAAAATGCAATTTCACATTAAGAACGAGCTACTCATTCTTGAATTAATTTGCTACAATTAGTTGGATGGTCTTTCAAGTGAAGTCACACAAAACCTGAAAACTGCTTATTTTGCAATCTTATAATTAGTGCTGGAAACTATGAGGAAAAAAAAACTTCGCATGGAAATATGAGGTAGTGGACTTTGCATTTTAGTGACACAACTTCTGATTTTGGTAATATGATTTAGATAAGAAAATCTGAACCAATAGTATATATATCACGTTAGTTACATTATTTAATATTTTAATGAAATTAATAAGTCTAGTTTATAGTAAGCATTGTTCAAAAGTTTTACTGGGAATGATAATATCTGGGGAATGTGAAGACACGTCAGTATGACTGTACACTAGTTGTCATAATTTTCCCTGACACAAAATTATCTAAGACTTATTTATTATAGTTTTATAAATAAATGCAAATGAAATACATTTGTAATACATAAATAGTAATAAAACCTTAGCTAGTCACATCACCTTACAATTAAATAGGTAACTATTTTCAGAAATGGCCCTATCCAGATATTTTCTCTTTATCAACTTTCAGTATCGGGAGGAAGATATAGTCTAAATAATTGTGCATCAACCATTTCAGCTTCTCAAATTTCCAAACCACATGGATCTTTTTTCCCCACATGCAACTGCTCTGTCCTAGAAGAAATTAAACCAATCAATTCATAAGATTTTATTTTGAAAAACAAACTGTATGTTTCATATGGTTTACTGAGCCATCACTCTGATGAATTGTATAGGGATGGAATGGATACTGTGGGGAAGACAGTCTCTTAGGGAATGTCTGTTCACCAAGACTTGAAGCCCAGAGAAAGCGTCGTAGAAACAGGCACAGAGCCCTCCTCTGTCCCCTGAGTTCCAGCACCCCCTGCTCTTAAGACACTTTATGACTCTGGTCATTTCCCCTCCTCTGTGAAAATTAGGAGAGGAGAAGCATTTCGTCACTCAGCTTTAGCAGAACAACTCAATAATCTGTGAAAACCTGGTCATTTAAAATGCATCTATATCACTTTTCATAAGAGGTAGTTCAGAAATCAGCCCTGAATTTGAACGTTTGTGCAACAAATCAAATTTTAATTCCATTGGAGGATTTAACCATGTGGAGGAATTCTACACCACTCTCTTTTGTAAAAGGAAGAATTGTTTTCCATTACTCATAAGTCTCTTCAAAATCAACCACCCCCAAACAAGGGTGATTTTGCCACCCAGGGGATATGTGGCAGGGACTGGAGACATTTTTGGGTTGTCACATTCCGGGGGAGAAATGAATCCAGGTGGTCAAAGCAGCAGAAGATGGCGTGTGCTAGATGCTGCAGGGCCCAGGATGGTCCAGGATGCCAATGGTGCTCACTTCGAGAAATCTCATCCTTTCATCTAGTATATCTACCAAACGTAGTCAGATGGGACACTGTGTAACTTTTATTTTGAAGCAATTTTATTTTTAAAAATTTTTTTAAGATTTTATTTATTTATTTGACACAGATCACAAGTAGGCAGAGGGGTGGAGAGAGAGGAAGGGAAGTAGGCTCCCAGCCAAGCGGAGAGCCCGATGCGGGGCTCAATCCCAAGACCCTGGAATCATGACCCAAGCCGAAGGCAGAGGCTTTAACCCACTGCGCCACTCAGGCGCCCCTATTTTGAAGCAATTTTAAATTCAACAGGAAGTTGAAAAAAAGTACAGGAAGTTCCTGTGTACCCATTACCCAGATCACACAAGGATCGTGGCTCACATGCCCTTCATAGAACATCAGAACAAGCCAACTGGGAGCCAGCTGGCTGTGGTATCATCTGATCACACCAGTTTTTACGTGCACTCGTGTGTGTGTGTGTGTATGCAGTCTTTCCACATTCATTTCACTGCCACACACTCAACCACAAAGACTCCCCCACGAGTCCCTACCCCACACTGGCTGTAAGCCTCAACAACCTATAATCTATTTCCATCTCTCTAATTGCGACATTTCAAGAATGCTCTAGAAATGAAATCATAGCCTATGTAGCCTTTTGAGATTGGCTTTCTGAAAGGGAATGAGTACCTTTAAAAATAAGAAACAAGTATTATGACAAACACTTCACCTGAATTTCGCCATTAAAATTTCACATCTCTATGTATCAATTAGGAACTATGTTTGGTTCTGAGTAATGAAAACCAGAGAATAGTGGCTTATAATGTAAAAATAAAACAAAAGCTTTATTTTTTTTGTTTTTCAAGTGATGAACAATGTGAAGGCAGACATCCCCAGAGTGATGAGTTGGCTTCGCATTGGATGCAGGTTCTTTCCAGCTTCTCTGCTCCCTCATCCTGTGGTCTCAATCAGTCCTGCACAAAATGGCCGCCATCGCAGCCATGCCCTCCCTTGGGAGGAAGATGGGGCAATAGGACAGAACAGTCTTACCCCTGGAGAGGGCTTTCAGAGAAGCCTCAACCCGCTTCTGCTGAGGAGCCTTGGACAGAGATTTTATCATCTGACTACTCCCAGCTGAAAGAAGTAGGAGGGAATGTGGTTTTTAGCACATTTGCACTTCAAAGAAAACGGGGGATTGGGCCTTTTAGAAAGCAAGAGATAACAGAGGTTGCTATGTAGACAACTAGACCTGTTTGCCACACACCTTAGGAAATGCATTTTATAGGTAAAGATACCGAGTTTTAGAAAAGTCAAGTGCCTTGAAGCCGATACAGTTAGTAAGGGGTTATTTGGCTTTGCAGTGAGCTCCAAATAGTTTCCAGACCTTTATTTTCAGCTCCTCTGCTGCATAGGTTCTCAGAATGTCCTCTAGATTCTTCCCTGCAGTGTGGGTGGGATCAGCTGGTAGCAACTGAGGAATGAGACACCTGTGTCAGTTAGGGTTCCCCAGAAAGAGGTAACCTACAGGGTGTGTGTGTGTGTGTGTGTGTGTGTGTAAGGACATTTGCCAGGAGGGGTTGGCTCATGTGGTTGTGGAAGCTGAGAAGTCCCACTGTCCTCCCTGTGTAAACTGAAGATTCAGGTGCAAGAATGGTCCAGGTCCAAGATCAGGAGAAGACCAACACCCACCTTGACTAGTCAGGCAGAGAAAGACGCTCCCTTTCTCTCTCTTTTGTTCTATTCCAGCCATCAATAGGTTGGATGGTGTCCACCCACACCGAGGAGGTCAATTTTCTTTTCTCAGTCTGCTCAGACTTTCTTCTCAGTCTACTGGAAGCACTGTTACAGATGCCCAGAAATAATGTTCAGCCAGATACCTGGGCATCCTGCGGACCAGTCACGTTGAAACAAAATTGCCCAGCACTGGACTAACCAATGGGGCCAGCAGATCAGTCTTGTGGGAGGGTTTTGTTTTGTTTGCTTGTTTTGTGTGTGTGTGTGGGTGGTCTCATTCTCATAAAAGAGAACAGAATGCCAGAGGCATAAAAGTGTACCTTGATCTTCAGGATCAGCCTAGATGGGGTCAAATATACAGACAGAAAACTCGCTGCTCAGGTCAGGGCAAGAATCATTTGCCTTCATCACTTTCCTCTATTTCCTTCTGGGTGAAGGTGGTCTGGACCTACTGGGCTCTCCAAAAACACTTACTGTCTAGTGCATAGTGTCTGCTGTCCTTTGTGGCAGATGATCGCAGAGACACTGAATCTGCCTATGTCAGGACAAAAGACACAAAATTGACAGGGAAGTCTGTTTGGGCGAATTGAGTACTATTACTGTTACTAGTAAGAGTAATACTATTACTATTACAATCATGTACTGCCTTAGAAACAACACAAGATAGTGGTTCATTGGTGGCGATCTGGAGCCGTTACTGTTCACAGAGATTTTTAGTCTGAGTGATTTATGCCTGATGCTTGGTCCAGAGAGCGAGTTCTACAGAATAACCAGTCTGCAGTAATATATTTGCTTTATTTAAACTGTGCAGAAATGTTAGCCACTTATAATCTAAACTATTCTTATACTGAAGAGGCTTTATGTCTCTTGACTCACACAAAAGGGATTCGGAGTGTCCATTTACACAAAAATTATACTTTAGACAGTATCTCTATTTGAAACAATATCCTTCTCTATATTTGCTTTCCTGTGATAACCTTATATTTTAAGACAATTCCTACTCTATAGAGAATTTAGGAAGGGAAAACTATTTATTTTTATGATTGATGGGGAAGTGTCAGAAATATTGCACAGGACTTCTGTCTGTAGAAGAAGTTAAAGAACAGCGTACTACCTTCAGTTTCTAAAATGAGAATATATGTGTGTGTTGTCATTTTTTCATTTTAACCTGCATTGACAACTTGGTACCTTGACAGCTTTCAGCTCTTTGAAGCGCCATGCACCTGGCCGCTAATTGCTTGATTTGGGGTAACTTTTTAAGCCCCCGTCTAGAGAGAGGGGCTGATTCCACCAGCATTAAAGTACTTGTAAAGTGGAAAACCATGTATGTGAAATGACTGGTGGGTCATAAGTGCCTGATGCATTCTACTGAGGAAACCAAGTTGAAGACACTTTCTCAGGAAGGTTCTGGTGACCTAGGGCACTAGTGATTTAACTTAATGGTAACAGCTGAGTATCGCTATTATAGTTCTTGCGATGCATTGTTCCCACTCATTTCCTCTAAAAGGGCTTTCCCACATATAGCTGTTAAAGTCTCAGTGCGTCATAGGACGCTGAGTACATAGCGCCACATTTAATTCCCTTGATTGGTGTCAAGATGAGATTGATAAGATGTCAGCAAAGAGGCTTTGGAGATACAGTGGACACCCTGGTGACAGGCTCATTCCTGTGCTGCCTGAACTGTCAAGAAAGGCAATAGTTTCCACCAGTATTTTCAAAGTAAAATCAATGGCATGATACAGCATTTCTTATCACAGAGGATAATTCTCCATGTCCTGCTGTCAGTTATAATATAGCTCGGCTTGTAAATTTTTGTGAACTCAGTGCCTGGAATATTCCTATGATTACCTTGAAATTAAATCCACCGTAGAATCTTGATCCTTATCCGACTCCCCAGAGTGCTTTTGAAATACTGCCCTTCTCACTGAAAATGCTAATTCCCTTTTAACCTGGCCTACTGCTTTGAAAGTTTCTGAGTACTTTTAAGGGCCCTCAGCATACAGAAATGCCATCTTACCTAAGAAAGGTCAAGTCCTTAATGGTTTCTGACTGGTAGAGTCCCAGAGAAACTAGAAAACTCTAGTATTACAGGACTCACTATGTACAGTTTGCAATTTATATGTGTATGCTGTAGTAAATTGGGGTTTAAAGGAGATATTGAAGAAAAGTGAGATGTCACTATATCCCTATTTAAGTTACCGAAATCCAGAGCACTAACCATACCAGAAGCTGGTGAGGGTTTGGAGAAACAGGGACTCTCCATTCATTGCTGGTGGGAATGCACAATGGTGCAGCCACCTTGGAAGATAGTTTGGTGGTTTCTTACAAAACTGAGCATACCATATGATCTAGAGACTGCTAGATGAGTTGAAAACTCATGAAAAACAGTTTCATGCATTATAAAATTATGTTTACACAAACATCTGTATATGGTGGTTTACAGCAGCTTTATTCATAATTACCAAAATGTGGGAACAACCAAGATGTCCTTTTGTAGCTAAACTGACAAACTGTGGTTCTTCCAGACAATGAAATATTATGTAGTACTAAAAATATATAAGCTGTCTAGTCATAAAAAGACATGGAAGAAACTTAAATTCCCATCACCAAGTTAGATAGGCCGGTCTGAAAAGGCTTACGTACTGTGTGATTCCAACTCAGTGACATTCTGGAAAAGGCAAAAACATAAACAGTTAAAGAATCTGGAGCTTTCAGGGGATGGGAAGGTTGACCAGATGGAGCAGAGAGGGTTTCTATGGCAGAGAAACTACTCTGCATGACACTCTAATGATGCATACATGTCCTGATACATTTTTTCTGAAAACTAATAGAATGTACTACAACACCAAGAGTGCACCCAAACATGGACCTTCAGTGATTGTCTTGTGTCACTGCAGGTTCAACAATGACAACAAGTGACCCCGTGACAGGGATTATGGTGGAGAGGACATACACTTCGGGGGAGGAGTGAATGGAAACTCTTTGCACTCTTCCCTCAATTTATTTGGAACCCAAACTTGCTCTAAAAATATAATCTTAAAAAATAATAAATAACTTCATAACCAATGAACATTATATGAAAATATATATAAAATATGAACATTATATGAAAATTAAATTTCATTATCTACAAATAAACTTTTGTTAGAGAACAGGAACCTGAGATATTCACTCTAGTTAGTGTTTTAGTTAGAGCTCCGTTTATCCTGGAACTATCCAGGGATTAGTGCAGAAAAAAAGGTTAAGTTGAAAATCACACATGGTCATTTCCCCTGGGGCACCAAATGAGTACATAGCTGTGTACTTCTTAGGAACATTTCCTGTATCAAATGACATCAAATTTACTACTTTTTAATTCTACCAAAAGCTGATTAAAAAAGACTATGATTGAAATAAAAATGAAGTTATAGAGATTGAATAACATAGTTCTGAATGCTCATTATTCACTGTGTGTATGTGCGTGTGTGTGTGTGTGTATGTATGTACATGTGCATGTGTGTGTGTGTGTGTGTGCGCGCGTGTGTGTGTTAGATTGCCTTTCTGATCCCCCTTCCACAACTGTGTAACTTGGAGTACAAGTGGCTTACTCTCTCTGGGACTCAAGTTCTATATCTAGGATATAAGCACGTATATTTCTAAAAAAAAATGTCTTTCATCTCCAAAATTCTCTCATTTAGTCTTTAAGAGGAGATTCTGTGCCACAATACAATGAAATATTTTTATTTATTTATTTATTTATTTTCAGTGTAACAGAATTCATTGTTTATGCACCTCACCCAGTGCTTCATGCAATCCGTGCCCTCCATAATACCCACCACCTGGTACCCCGACCTCCCACCCCTCACCCCTTCAAAACCCTCAGATTGTTTTTCAGAGTCCATAGTCTCTCATGGTTCACCTCCCCTTCCGATTTCCCCCAACTCCCTTCTCCTCTCCATCTCCCCATGTCCTCCATGCTATTTGTTATGCTCCACAAATAAGTGAAACCATATGATAATTGACTCTCTCTGCTTGACTGACTTCACTCAGCATAATCTCTTCCAGTCCCGTCCATGTTGCTACAAAAGTTGGGTATTCGTCCTTTCTGATGGAGGCATAATACTCCATAGTGTATATGGACCACATCTTCCTTATCCATTCGTCCGTTGAAGGGCATCTTGGTTCTTTCCACAGTTTGGCGACTGTGGCCATTGCTGCTATGAACATTGGGGTACAGATGGCCCTTCTTTTCACTCCATCTGTATCTTTGGGGTAAATACCAAGGAGTGCAATGGCAGGGTCATAGGCAATCAGATTCTTGAGGAATCTCCACACTGTTCTCCAAAGAGGTTGCACCAACTTGCATTCCCACCAACAGTGTAAGAGGGTTCCCCTTTCTCCACATCCCCTCCAATACATGTTGTTTCCTGTCTTGCTAATTTTGGCCATTCTAACTGGTGTAAGGTGTAAGGTGGTATCTCAATGTGGTTTTAATTTGAATCTCCCTGTTGGCTAGTGATGGTGAACATTTTTTTATGTGTCTGGTAGCCATTTGTATGTTTTCATTGGAGAAGTGTCTGTTCATGACTTCTGCCCATTTTTTGACATGATTATCTGTTTTGTGTGTGTTGAGGGTAAGAAGTTCTTTGTAGATCCTGGATATCAACCTTTTGTCTGTACTGTCATTTGTGAATATCTTCTCCCATTCTGTGGGTTGTCTCTTTGTTTTATTGACTATTTCCTTTGCTGTGCAGAAGCTTTTGATCTTGATGAAGTCCTACAGCAACTTCTTTCAAGGTATGTCTCCAAAGGCAAAGGAAACAAAAGTGAAAATGAACTTTTGGGACTTCATCAAGAATGAAATAATTTTGGTAAAACAATTATTACAGGAATAAGTCACTAGTACCGAGGATTTATTTTAGAAATCATATGACAGATATGTCATTAAATTATGGAAACAATTTTATTAGCTAATAAATAGCCCATTACTACTTTGTGGTCAGCCCAGGAGTATATCTTCCTGCATGTTTGGAGAAGAACTTACAGAGATGACTATAATTTTGGATGTAGAATCAGAATTTGAGTTCAATTTTCCTTTCTTATTATTAAAATTAAAGATGACCTGACTCAAGGAGTTACCACATATACAAAGAAACACACTTGAGAAGCCCATGTGTAGATGATTAATGTAATAAAAATATGAAGTGTACATGACAACAGACCTGTCACCTGTCTTATGATGGTGGCTCCACCAGAACTTGGACTTTTTCTGGGGAGATGTTAACTCACTGTGGCTGTTCTCTCGACCAGAGAGTAATGTATGAAAGCATTTAGAAAGATAAATGTGGCATTATCGAACTCACAGCACTCCTGAATACAAATATCCAAAAGACAAAATACGTTTAAATGCCTGAATGTTTTCCTTCTCTCTTCAAGGCATGTAATTAATTTCTTAAAAGACATTCTGAAAATAAAATAATAAAAACCAGTACTGAGTGAGTTTAAATATTTGAAAGCATTCATGCTCATTATTTAGCTGAGACAGGAGATCATTACTCATGTACTATTTTGCAGTAGTTAGTTTTATAAGTATGTATGTATTATTCATTTTACCATTTAAGAACTAACTAGGGTGTCTATGTCTTCAACTAGATCCCAATGCTGATTAAAATAAAGATAATGTTTGTGTCCATCTACAGACTTATGTATGCCAGGTAACTCAGATATTTAAGGAATCCTGCGTATTTCAATTTCTAATATTGTCTTTGTTTTCTGCTTTCTGTGAAGAGCCTTACTCTTCCTATCATTACTAATGTTATAGATAGAAATTGTTGAGGGGTATTCACATAACTTTAAAGGATATGATTGAATAGCATTAGAGTGTTAAAATAGATTCTAGTTTTCCAACTTCCTTTTCCATAATTTTCTTAAAAATTTTCAGCATAACAGTATTCATTGTTTTTTTTTAAAGATTTTATTTATTTATTTGACAGAGAGAGATCACAAGTAGACAGGCAGGCAGAGAGATAGAGGGAAGCAGGCTCCCTGCTGAGCAGAGAGCCTGATGCGGGACTCGATCCCAGGACCCTGAGATCATGACCTGAGCCAAAGGCAGTGGCTTAACCCACTGAGCCACCCTCGCGCCCACAGTATTCATTGTTTTTGCACCACACCCAGTGCTCCATGCAATCCGTGCCCTCCCTAACACCCACCACCTGGTACCCCAACCTCCCACCACCCCACCACTTCAAACCCCTCAGATTGTTTTTCAGAGTCCATAGTCTCTCATGGTTCACCTCCCCTTCCAGTTTCCCCCAACTCCCTTCTGCTCTCTAACTCCCCATGTCCTCCATGCTATTTGTTATGCTCCACACATAAGTGAAACCATATGATAATTGACTCTCTCTACTTGACTTATTTCACTCAGCATAATCTCTTCCAGTCCCGTCCATGCTGCTACAAAAGTTGGGTATTCATCCTTTCTGACGGAGGCATAATACTCCACAGTGTATATGGACCACATCTTCCTTATCCATTCGTCCATTGAAGGGCATCTTGGTTCTTTCCACAGTTTGGTGACTGTGGCCATTGCTGCTATGAACATTGGGGTACAGATGGCCCTTCTTTTCACTCCATCTGTATCTTTGGGGTAAATACCAAGGAGTGCAATGGCAGGGTCATAGGGAAGTTCTATTTCTTGAGGAATCTCCACACTGTTCTCCAAAGAGGTTGCACCAACTTGCATTCCCACCAACAGTGTAAGAGGGTTCCCCTTTCTCCACATCCCCTCCAATACATGTTGTTTCCTGTCTTGCTAATTTTGGCCATTCTAACTGGTGTAAAGTGTAAGGTGGTATCTCAATGTGGGTTTAATTTAAATCTCCCTGATGGCTAGTGATGATGAACATTTTTTTATGTGTCTGGTAGCCATTTGTATGTTTTCATTGGAGAAGTGTCTGTTCATATCTTCTGCCCATTTTTTGATATGATTGTCTGTTTTGTGTGTGTTGAGTTTGAGGAGTTCATTATAGATCCTGGATATCAACTTTTTGTTTGTACTGTCATTTGCAAATATCTTCTCCCATTCCATGGGTTGCCTCTTTGTTGTCTTGACTGTTTCCTTTGCTCTGCAGAAGCTTTTGATTTTGATGAAGCATTAAAGTGGATGAGAACTTTGGAATTTGAGATTGAGTTTCTCTATATTCTTTTGACTTTTTCTCTTTCAATGTATTTTTATAGGACTATAGACTTTATTTTTCAATAAATTAGAAGGATGTTGTAAAAATTTCTACAAATTCCTATGGTACCAATAGTATATTATCTATATGATAAGATATGGTCTGACTTGTAGGAAGATAAGATCTTTTTAGGACAGGAATTTAAAACAACTTAAGGCAGTGCTGTCCTTGTAAGAGTTAGACTATAACTGCCCTGAAGAGAGCCCTGTCTTGTTAGCCATCCGTGTGTTGTATGTCCAACATTTCCATACTGTTTCCTTATACCAACCCTAGAACATCTTTCAAATGAGGAACTTAAAGCTCAGAGCAATTCTAGAGTTCCTTTGAGCTCAGCTCAACTTTAATGTTTAAATAACCGGGTAGAATTGTCGTGCGTTGTGAGGATACAGTTCCAGGAGACACTGGACTCAGGTTGGACAGCCTGACTGTCACTGGTGAGTTGTTGGCTCTTTTGATCATCCATTTATAGAGTGAAGCTTCTGCTGTCCCTAGGCTAAAACCACGTAAATACCAGACAACTTCCTTGTCCTTCATTTATCAAACTTAGAATGGATGAAAGTCACAAATTAGAGATCATCTTTTGCCATCGTGTAGTTCAGGACCAGCAGAATCTTAACAGGGTCTGCCGCCATGGATGTCCCTTCTAGGATGAGGTCGTACCTAAGACCTCGTTGCTGGAGAAGCACCGTTCTGAAGACAGCCCGACCGCTTGGTCTCCTTCCTCCAGTGCCTCCCCTTCTCCACCTTTCAGCCTTGACGACCTCTCACTTTATCTGACACTTCTCACCTCAAATATGACCTTAAGGAAAGGCTCTATTGTGTACTATTCTGTGATACTTAACTAAAAGAATGATAGCAAACAATCCCTATCCTTAAAGTGGCTTTTTTGTAAAAAAAAAAAAATGATAACAAAAAAGTCACTTTATAGATGTGCTGTTGGAGGTTTGCCTCCTCTGTTACTTCTCTGCCTATAAACTAGAAAACTGTCCCAGGAAATTTAAGTTAGCCTTTGATGTCAGTGGTACGAGAGAACCCGAGGCTTCTGATGTGTGACCCAGAATGGTGTCCTTGTGTCATAACAAAAGCTGGTTTCTGAAATATATGCCATAGTGGAGAATCAAATCTACCATTGTTTTTTTAAATAGATTTATGCAAATTAAACAAATTAGACAAAAATACTTTATTGAGGTTAGCTACTGAGGAAATGAGTGTTTAAATAGGGTAAGAAGAGAAAGGGTTTAAGATGATTTTTAATTAGCCTCCCCATGTGCTGGGAGCTCTATATGGTATTATGTTTGGACTTCTCTCCAGCCCTGGGATACAAGCAGCAGTACACCCACTGGGTGAACAAGGGGCCCACATGCTGAGGGGTTATGGAAGCTTGCTCAAAGGAGGACAGCCAACACATGGATGATGATTTTGGGTGCTTTTTGTGACTGAGTAACTGTGAATATTTGTTTGGTTCAGGGGGCATCTGTGATGGGCCACTTTGCATCATTTGAAGTCCGCAGGTGGGGGCCTAGAAGCAGTGCTGGAAAGGAGGGGTCAGGTATCACCGGTGGGGAAGGAGTACATCTGCCCCTCCCTGACAACCATGCATCACTACATCGTACTCAACCACCGCCATAGGGCGCTGGCTCAGTCAGCAGAGCAGCTGATTCTTGACTTGGCTCAGGTCATGACCTTGGAGTCATGAGATTGAGCTTCGTGTAGGGCTGTTCTTTGTACTTGAAATTCTTTCTCTCTTCCCTCTCCCCCCCCCTTTCTCCCTTGCTCTCTCCATCTCTCAAATAAATAAATAAATCTTAAAAGAAAAGAAATAAACCACCACTGTAGCCTCTGCACAATGACACATGCAGCCCATCTTCTAGGGTTCTGGGTGTGCCCATCTTTTCTTCTTTGTCATAAACTTTCATTCACTGAAATTCATCCCTTAGCTTTATAATCAGCTTTCATTCTTAGATGTATCCTTTCTGTAAAGGGTCCTTCCTTCCCCAGGTCAGACCTTTCCACCCCACTCCCACAACCCTTAGTTCTGTCCACCCATGTAACACATATGCTGTGAGGCGTTAAGAAACTTCCCTTTCTGGACTGTCTCTGACATAGGGATAGCTTTCTTGTTCCTTCTTCCGTCCTCACAAGGAAAATGCACAAAACTCAAGGGTTTACCAGAGTTTCAGCAAAACAAATTCTCAAATATTTTATAAATTGTCATGCCTTTTTAAAATAAATATTGCTGTCTTGCTATCTAAAGGACATAATGTCAGCTGACTGATAAAAAACTCAAATGGTGTTGACCCATAGAGTGGAAACTGTATTTTTTACACTTGTCCCCAGTAAGTGTACCTTTAAGGATTAGGTCAAAAACCCTTCGGTACGTTTTCTTCCCTTTTCTTCTTACTTCCCGCTTGCCACTAAAAACCTCTTGTTTTGTGGCACCTGGGTGGCTCAGTGGGTTAAAGCCTCTGCCTTCAGCTCAGGTCATGATCTCAGGGTCCTGGGATCCAGTCCCGCATCGGGCTCTCTGCTCATCTGGGAGCCTGTTTCCTCCTCTCTCTCTCTCTCTGCCTGCCTTTCTGCCTACTTGTGATCTCTGTCTGTCAAATAAATAAATAAAATCTTAAAAAAAAATCTTGTTTAATGGAAATTAATGTTCTCATAATAATATATATGTAATATCATACATATAAACAATAAAAAGCTAAAATTAATGATTTTAAAACTATTTTCACACTGTTGAACACTAAATAATTGGACTTAATCAGAGAAGTAGTTTAAAGAATAGAGAATTGAAGGGGGGGGAGATAATGCAATTTAGATAAACATCCCAAATATCTATATAGAGAAAAAAAAGTCATTCACAAGCAGCACTCTCATATAATTGAGATAAAAGAGAATGCAAATAAGTACTTGTTTACACTTTGCAGAAATAAATGTTTTGTTAATTACATTTTCATACTTTAATATATGCAGTGACTAAGAATTTAATTGGGTTTGCCTCAGCTCCTGTTAACAACACAAAATATGACATCAAACTATTTCCTGAAATGAAAGCAGATATATATGTGTGTGTGTGTGTGTGTGTGTATATATATATATATATATATATATATATATATATATATATAATATTTTAGACTCAGAATTTTTAATAAAACAGCATCTATTATTTGTTAATGAAATAATTGTGCTCTTTATGTGTAGTGGGAAAGCAATAAATGAGAATTTGCTTACATCTCTGAGACTGTGTCCCCACTAAGAAAATTTATGGTTGATGTGGATAACGCTTAATGTCCGCCCAGTTATAGAATTGAGTAATGAAACTGCTTTACATATACATTGTTCTGGTTACAGGAGTTTTACTAAATACGAGGGAGAAACAAATACAATGAGTTATAGACTCACCTTAAAAATAGCTGAGTTGAGGTCGGGTTACCAGGTGGTGGGTATTATAGAGGGCACGGATTGCATGGAGCACTGGGTGTGGTAAAAAAATAATGATACTGTTATGCTGAAAATAAATAAATTTAAAAAATTATATAAAAAATAGCTGAGTTGGTGAGATTAGATGTCCGTGTACATAGTCGTCACAGCAGGGTCAAGCACTGCCAAGATAAGCGAATGATGATGGAGGCCATGGGACTCCAAGGAAAGTGATCTTTCTTCCTCACTCAAAGAAGACTTCATGGAATTGATGGTGTTGAAGTTTTGCTAGGATTTGAATGTGGAAGTTGTGGGATTGGGATTTCAGGAGCAGGGGCTATAAGCAAAGACATGGATGTGCAAAAATGTGTATGTGAGCGAGCAGTGCTTACATTTAACTTGTGGTGTACAAGGCAGTGTTGTCAGTGAGAGTCATCGTGCTACCGGATCTTCAGGGCTGTCACCCATAATAATAGTAATGGTCAGTATGTGAGGTGATAGATCTGTCAACTGAATCTCAGTAAAGCTGAAAAGAATAAAAGAAAGAGAGATGGGGAAAAATTAACCAGGTATTGAGTGCATGGAAGGAATACTGAAAATTGACTCGAATGACAGGCTGGAAAAGTCACCAAGGAGACCAGTGGCCATGAAAAACTAGTGAAACTTTTAAGGCAAGGATGGTGGGTGGCCATGAGATACTTTATCTGTCTTGATGAATTAATTTATTGTCAGTGTAGAAGATACGTTGGAATGGTGAGTGGTTGAAGGTGGCAGAGCTGTTAGGGAGATAGTGGCCATCAGTATGAGAGGTGAGGGGCGGCCAGATGCACAAAGTTATGGGCAGGAAGGGTAGGAGAGCAGAAGGAGGTGGTGGTCCCCACCAAGTTTTGACTTTGATTGACAAGTGATTTTTCATGGAGGGCAGAGGGTGGAAGGAACCAAAGATGCCCATCAAGTTTTAAAGCTCAGTGACCAGGAAGTAGTGATGCCATAAAAAATAGTGACAGAATCCTAGAGAGGTTCAGCATGGTAGAGTTTGAATGTGAGATACTGACATTATCCTGCAGAGCTTAGGGAATGGTGCTCAGGGAATGGGCTGATGGTCAGCAAGGACGGTGGTAGGAACAAACAGGTGCTAGACAACAGAAGCAATGAACATACAGAAGGGAGGACGAAGGTATGAGAGCAAACAGAGAGCACACCTGGCTTTGCAAAGGAGCCAGGAATAGGGGATGAGTGAGCCAGGCGTGGGTGGCACTGTTATTAGCTGTAAATGCAAAATGTATGCAGAGTCTAGAACAGAGTTTAAACAAAACAACTGGAATTTGCTATGGAATCGTCAAGGTAATGGACATTCTATTTTGACTTTGTATTTTAAATTCTTTTGTTTTTCCTCTTTAGGGTTTTTAGATGTTCCCCGAAGTATTTGGTTTTGAAAATTGTATTTCTTAATGCTCTGAAATTCTGTGGTTTATGTGGATGATACCAGAATGGGTTCATCAGTATTTTAGGGAAGGCAACTCGAAACATACACTCAATGTAATATTTCTCCTTTGACTTTCCTATTTTATTTTATTTTTCCACATAGCATTAGTATTAAAATAATCACAATGTAAATGAAATTCTATTTTAATCTGTTCTAGCTTTATAATATTAATTCTCAAAAAATACATCTCTTTTATTATAAAGAGTCTTAGAAATCATATTTAATCTAGAAACAGAAAATGCAGCATTTTCTGTTGCTATTGTGGAGTATATCACGCTATATACCATTTACCGTTACTATTGTGGAGTATATCACACATACAAAAGAGAAGTTATACAAAGTCTGTGTATCTCCAAGTGCAGTTACTAGCTTTGAGTTTTAAAAAAGTGAACTATTGTAGGAGTCCATCATAAACGTAACATGAGTAAAGTAATTATAATATTAGCTGGTAAAATGGTGGTCTAGACAATGTGGTAAGAGGTGTAATAAAGTTAGAAAGTGAATTTATTTAAAAAATAAGATGACAATGAAACAAGATGGGATTGGGAGGGAGACAAACCATAAGTAACTCTTAATCTCACAAAATAAACTGAGGGTTGCTGGGGGAAAGGGGGTTGGGAGAAGGGGGGTGGGGTTATGGACATTGGGGAGGGTATGTGCTGTGGTGAGTGCTGTGAAGTGTGTAAACCTGGCGATTCACACATCTGTACCCCTGGGGATAAAAATATGTTTATAAAAAATAAAAAATTTAAAAAAAAATAAGATGACATCTGTTCTATTCAGCCAACTTGCTGTCTTTACACATATCACAGAGAAAATCTGATTTTTTTTTTACAGGGGAAGTTGTTTTGCTCATTAAGTTAAACAAGTTGTAGGCCTGCATTTTGCATTGTAGGTGGTCCTGTGCTCATGCCATGGGGTAACTGTGGATGGTTTGTCGTGTGATCCTTCCTCGTGTTTTACTGTACTCTCCACCAGCCTGCTCACTGGCCATTAACTGCCGGTGAGGCCGGAAGGAGTCTCCTGAAACTGTTCTGCTTACCAGACAGTCGGGCTGAGTTGAATTCAGACTCAATATCAGTCTTATATTTTGTTCTTACGTGATCAGAAAGCGCCACGAATCCTTCTTGTGTAGCCTCCAGACTGTTCAATTCATAGACATAGTCTTTAGAAATCTTTTCAATACAGACTTCTTCTTTTTTTCTGCAGATATTTTTTTAGTTGTTAATGCAAGGAAGAAAGTAGAACTATAATTACTTGGCAGACACAAAATCACATTTTTCTAGGTGAAAAATGGAGATACCACACATCTAGGGTTTTCAAACAATTGTGTAAATGTTACAGCTATGAGAGTCAATTTCACAAACAGAATCAGTATCATGACAGCTTCCCTTGCTATAGAGTAGTTGAATGACAGGTTCATGATTTTATCTGAAATGTAATAACAGAGCACCCTATTTAATCCTTATACTCGCTTCACAAATTTAAGGCCAAGGCTAGCTTTTTTTTTTTTTAAAGATTTTATTTATTTATTTTTTTGACAGAGAGATCACAAGTAGGCAGAGAGGCAGGCAGGGGGGTAGGGGGGAAGCAGGCTTCCCACTGAGCAGAGAGCCTGACGCGGGGCTCCATCCCAGGACCCTGAGATCATGACCTGAGCCGAAGGCAGAGGCTTAACCCACTGAGCCACCCAGGTGCTCCCTAAGGCTAGCTTTTTAACACATTACTAAACACTTTTTTTTTTTTCCAGCAGCAAAGAGCCATTCAATTATCTAACAAGAATTTATATGAATTATTATTCTCTCATGAACAATTGGGAATTTACAAAGTGATTAAGATAAAATATTACTTAAAAGTGGACAAATAATTTTGGACTTGGGTAAGATATTCAGACAAGGAAAAATGGAGAAAAAGAGTATCGTGAGCTAGAAGCAGGGAACCCCTGAGAGGACAGGTGTCCATGCCACAGAGGAGCATGGCTATTTCCAGGACAGTGGGGCCCATGGAGGGTGAGTGACAAAGGGCCCCAGTGTGCCATCAGCCACATGTGGGCGACATCAGGAGGAGCTGACAGGGGTTGTGGGGTCTATTTGATCATGCCCAAGCAGAGAAAAGTTGTGAAAATATTGTTGACGAGAAGGAAAGATGGCCCATGACGGTGGCAGATACGGGGCGTGGTCAAGAAATCAACACTCCTCCTGAGAAGAAGCTACAGATCGTATTTTCTTACAGAGTAATGAATCTGGCTCTGACTTACCTTCCCTTGGCTGTTGCTTTCAAATGCTTTTGCATCTTGTGTTTCTCCTGGCTATTGAATTCTCACAGAAGTTGTCCTAAGTGTTCTCTAATTTCTCCACGTTTAAAATATTGCCACCTCATGCCTCAGGTCTGAACATATTTGAAAGTAAAGAAAATGGGTCATAGCTAATTTCAGAGACAGAAGGAAATTAATAGACAGTAGAGCTACAAAGAACTTTGAAGTGGAGGTGGAAAAGTTGGCCATGGTTGATTGTCCTGGATGCCCAGTTCATCTGCAGGAAATGAGAATGCGGAGATGGTGTCCATGATTAGAAGCAAGTTCAGATGATTTGGGAGAGATCTGGGAGCATTTTCAGAGAGGTGAAACAAGCAAGAGAAAAACAGAAACCCGTGGAGGTAATTAAGTTTCTAGTTCCTCTTTCCAGCAGGCTTGGGGGAAAAAAATGGAACAAGCGATAGAAGCTACCACTGAATAAACTGACACAGCTATTTTTTAGGAAAAACCCACTACTAGTAAAACATAACTTCCAGGGGCGCCGGGGTGGCTCAGTGGGTTAAAGCCTCTGCCTTCGGCTCAGGTCATGATCTCAGGGTCCTGGGATTGAGCTCCACATCGGGCTCTCTGCTCGGTGGGGAGCCTGCTTCCCCCTCTCACTCTGCCTGCCTCTCTGCCTACTTGTGATCTCTATCTGTCCAATAAATAAATAAAATTTTAAAAAACACATAACTTCCATACACAGGGGAAGAAAAAAGAGTTGATAATCTGGTCCATTGAACATAATTAATCATTGTGTTTAAAATTAAGGAATACTTAACTTTGTAAGCATATATGTTTTTCTTTTTAATTTGTAAGTCACCCAAATATTTCCAGAGGGGACAATAAAGCACAGAAGTTGAATTCTTTAGCTTTAGTTTAGAAGTGATTTTTTAAATGTTGCAATAGAAACAAAAGTTAGTTTATAAAGTGTTTAAAAACGGATAATTTATCTATCAATTTTAAAAATATGATATTGTTGTTTTGAAACTAAATAAAAGGGCAATATGAGGAAATTCAGTAGCTAAGAAGATAAGCATTTTATGACTGATCATAAATATTATAGCTGTATTGTTACTGAAATGACTGCAGACATAAACAGCATTTATTAAGTCGGTTTGTCTGAAGATTGCATGGTGCTTTGTTCCATCTAATAATTAACTCTAACGGACAGAACATGTAAGGAAGCTTTTATTCCCACAGCCTCACAGGAGTTTGAGAATCATACCAACAACTTATTTAAATTATTCTTTGGGGCATGATTAGTCATTTCTCATTCGCTTCATTTGTTTCTTCCTTTCACTTCTGATATACTACATTAATTCCAAATTCTGAATTATTTTGAAGTATGCACTGAACTGCCACATTCTAATTTATTCTTACATGGAATATTGCATTTTATTTTATGGAGATCATTGATCCTTACCTTTTAGTCATTTTTCAGACTTTTTTCTTGAGTCATCAATGACATTTAACAAAAGCAATATTGTTTCTACAACTTGTTATTAAGAAATACTTGTGTATCTCCCAACTATAATTGAAGAGTATCTTAAATGTCTACAATTAAATGGTAATTTCCTGTATAATGTTGATGGGCAGCCCCACAATTTAAGCTCAGGGGGAAATTGCAGTTTTCTTCAGTTGTTGGATGAGTTAAATAAATTTTATTTTATATGATCTTATTTTATTTAAAAGGTATATACATTTATTATGAAAAATTGAGAGTACAAGAGTAGGAAAAAAAGAAGGAGTTAATCACTGGTCCATAATCCATTGATAGCCTTGTATCATTTGGGGCTATTGCTACCTTTTTTTAATCCTAAAAATACCTAAGTTAATATTGTTTTATAGTTATATTCTATAGTTGTCTTCTTTTATGTGTTATAATCACATTTTCTATACATTTATAAATATAAAATAATCTCACTCTTTAATTCTTTGTTTTGATTAGTTTCTCAACTCTGTGGGTCATACCATCAAAAAGTTTTATGTGTTTTTTTTTTAATTCTCACATTTTTTTTCCATGAGCATTTGTATATAAGAGCATGCCTTTCTTTTTGCAAGTGAAAAATGACTTTAGCTAGTTTTAAAATTCTTTCAGAAGTCCTTTTCCCCTAAAAACACGTATGTAATACTACTCTCTTAATCTGTGTTTGGTATCACAGAGGACAGCTGTACTAAATGTGTCTTTTCTCTCCCACAATGTCAGGTTTGAGATTAACGCTAGAGACTATATATTTTCCTTCAAACTATCTTTAGGTGCAAATCTCACTAGTGATTTTAAATCTATGCTGAAATTGGATTGTAGAGAACTCTGCTGGTTTGGCTACTGAGGGCTCTGTATCAGCACAGTTAAAATATATATATATATATATATATATATATATATATATATATATGCATATGTAAATATATATATATTTATAATAATGTATTGATCTACTTTCTTCTGTAAATTTTACTTTGATTCTCTCTTTGCTGTCCATTATATCTATCTTGTTCTTTCCTTCTTTTTTCTTGTAATTACAACTCTGTGTCTTTTCAAGTTTTTCATCTAGTCACTGATTTCATTGACTTTCTCTGATGGGGTGACAAAGGGTGTCCAATTTCCAGACATCCCATTTTAGTACCTGCTTGACTTGATACACCTGCTTCTCTTCTCCCCCAGGACTGGCTCTTATCATCCTGTGGTCATTGTTTCCATCCTAACCTTTACAGAAACATCTTCTCCAACCTTGAATGGGTCTCTGTGGGTACAGAATGATATTCAGGCAAATATGTTTTCTTTTGGTTTGATTCTTTCAATGGTGTGATGAAGGAATTAAATAATATTACTGGCTTTTCACAGCCCTCCAAGAAGGTACTTGATTCACTCAGCCACAGGTGACTTGACGAGTTTGAAGACTAGTCTCAGCTCCAGGGCTTCTGATATACACCTCTGTTTTTCTCCATTATATTGGACTTTGTCAGTTATACTAGTCTGCCTTGTAACTTTGGGGATGGGGGCGCTATCCATCTGAGTGCCAACATTCTTCACATTATTTGTAATCTCAGTGCCTGGTGTTTAGCTAGAAGCTAATAAAGAATGGTGAATAAGTCTTCTGCTTTGCAAATGTTGCAGAATATTTCTTTCTGGAACAGTTGTATTTAAACTTGGAGGCAATAGTACTGGTTGCGAACATGGACTTGAGGGCTGCCTGGGTGGCTCAGTGGGTTAAGCATCTGCTTACCTTTGGCTCAGGTCAGGATCCTAGTGTTCTGGGATCAAACCCCGATATAGGGCTCCCTGCTCAGTGGAGAGTCTGCTGCTCCCTCTCCCTCTGCTGCTCCCCTGCTTGTGCGCTCTCACTCTTTCTCTCTAATAAATAAATAAAATCTAAAAGAGAAACAAAAAAACAAACAAACATGGACTTGAGGTAAAAATATCTAGAGGCAAAGTTTTGCTTGTGGTGAGACCTTTTTCATGTAAATGGACACTTTATCTCATAGTTTTTTCACTGGTCACGTGGGGGTGGGGAGTTCTCTTCTTCCCAGGGTTGTTGAGAAGACTGAATACATGATTTGTTTTAAACATGTAAAATAGTCATTGGCTTCCTGCAGGCGTTGTTCAATTGTTTGACATTTTTCATTATTATAATTTTGTCCCTCTTTCATAACCGAACCCTTGTCTTTCAGAGTGAGCCCTGAGATGTTAATCTTCCCCACAATTAGTCTTCTTCTGTGTCCCTGCATACAAACGGTCCCTCCAATGCCAATGCGTAGGGTGAGGAAGGACTTTAGTGTATGTTCAAAACAACAGCTGTCCAATGAACGTGGGTTGGGAGGGAGGCGAACACATGAATTCGTGAGGACCAGATAAAATCCTTATTTCCCACAGAATATTTGGTTATTATCTTGTTCCATGTCAGTCCCCAATCCCCAGAAGCTTGCCAAAGTCCATGAGCCACAGGCATAAATTAAGATTGGGAGCATTCTAAATGTGGTAAACTGGCCATGGAAGACCAGAAGATTGCTTTCTCTCCCTCCTGATTGTCGAACACTTTCGACATTTAATTTTCTCAAATCTTTAAAATTACATACATTCTAGATTCTCGATATCTATTCAAAAAGAGAGTAACATTGATGATATTGACTTTAAAAATGTACAAAACCCTTAATTTATTAACTATAGTGGTATTTTGAAAGGTAGATGTCACGTATAATTGCTATATTAGAAATCTGACTGAGTCATATATGTCAATTTTAGGATGAAATTTATTTTTAAAAATTACATATATTCAAATAACATATATCAATTAAAATAAATTTATTTGATTAATGTATAGCATAGGCAAATCAAGAAATACATAAACAGATGATAAACCCTCATAATGTGTTTCTCTTATTTTTCTTGTTTTTATTCAAGAAAAATCCCTTTTAAATGATTGTTCTTTAAGCCAGATGTGTTAGTCAACCTCAAAAGCAGTTCAGTTTGACTATTTATTGTCCCTGTCAACTGTATTATAATTATAATATTCATGAAATGTACAACCTATACAGGGTAAGCAATAACTTAGAGAATTGTAGATGGCAGAAGGAAGTTTCCTTTATATTTTAGAGGGAAAGCAATGAAAGCTGAGAATGTATTTTCAGTGTCAGTGACAGTCACATTTTCTAGAACACAGAAATTTCAGTGTCTGATCATAGGCTTGAAAACACCTGGGTTGTGTTTCACTCATCATAGGTATAGAGATGTATGTGATTCTTTACGTATTCTTCCTAAATGTATTTAATACACATCTGCTCATCTCCAGAAATTCTAGGGTACATCTTGACCAGTGGTGTGCCAGTAAAGAGTCTAATTTATAGAGTTTGCCAAATTCCATGACCCAAATATTCACACCATGGGTGATTTCAAGATACTAATGACTGAAAAACTGCTTTGCAAAATCCCCTCAATATTTAATAATTGGCTCTCAGAAAGTCCAGTACACTGTAGAAGGTTTGGTATTTTCATAAAGAAAAGGGTATCGTGCTACTCTCTTATTCTCCAGTTGAGTCTATCCAGATGACAATGATTCCAGACATATTAACTGTGGAGAATTTTTCCCTGGTGAGATCTGTTCATAAATGAGAATTTCCAAGAAAACTCTAACAGAGGAGGAACTGGGTTTCTCGAAATGTTGGAACCTTACCTACTAAGCTAACTCTGTGATAGGTTGATATAAGTCTGGTAGTGTGGTTTTACAGATGTCATTCTTTCTGTGATGAAAAGTGTTATGGACAGGAAGGTATTTGCTGTGACATAACTAACATGGAATCATGTTGGAGATTTAGCTGAATTTAGCTTCATTTAGGTAACAGTTCTGATGACATTCCACACTATGATTGTGATATAAATGACACACAGATTTCTTGAGTTGATTTTTTCCTGTCCTTTTCTGCTATTTGGTCAGAATAAAGTCTTTTTTCACATGATTGTATAATGTGTGTAACTTCCAGTTACATGAGTGGATTTCCTACGCACAGTAACCAGCTCTGTATGATGGCAGTCTTGATATTTTTGGCATCAGAGCACAGTGATATGTCATAATAGTTGGAACCAATAACATTTTCCTTTCCGTATTGATTATGGTAGCCATAATAAAAATTTTAAAAATTCTTCCATTTCTAATATATGTTAATGAAGTGACTGGTACAGGATGTGTTTCTTTATGTTATTTTTATATGTTGACTAAACTTTATAGACTGTTTCCCAGAATATAATGAGAAGGCCCTCGAAGTATTGTCTCCACTCTCCTCCTGGTTGATGATGGTTGGTTCATTGATAAGAATTATTCAGTGGTGATTATCTGCAAGTTGACAATTTAATGCTAGATACGCACAATATTTTCACACATTTGCAAGACATCCTAGACCCCCTAGAGAGACTGCACAATTCATCAGCTGGTGTGAGGTATCTGAAGAGTCATAGTAGCCTGAGAGAGGTCAGATGTCGGGCAAAAGAGTCTCTTAGCAACAATGCATGGAGAATATCTTTACAGTGCGCCCTTCTGTAATGGCTTGCTAAGGAAAGGGAAGAGAATCTGAGAATGCGGTTCTCGCTTAGGGTCCTTTACACAAGAGAATGACCTCAAGAAGGAGATGGAGATGGGACTTGTGTCCCGTAAGAGAGGCAGGTTGAATGAGTATCTGCAGAAACTACAGAACATCTAGAAAGCACGTGTGCTGCCTTAACATGACTTTTCTGTACTCTAAAGAAAGACTTAGGTTAGAACCTATCCCCTCGTCCACTATCTTATTAATATCATTACTCTTACTCTCTTATTGTCTCCTCTTTTTCTTCCTAGCTTGAATTATTCTTTAGTTATAATCTTTGTGTATTTTTCTATTTTTTTTATGCCCCAGGATTTCTTTCCAAATATGTGATGCTTTTCTCTTACAATTTATTACTAAAAGTGAAATGGTATACCATGTAGACCTCATGTGCTTAGAGAAACCGTGTGTTAGAACCAATGTATGAAATATGTAGGCAGTTGGGTACCCTAGGTACCCCAGTATGCATGTTTTATGGGCATGGAGATATACTGTCAGGTAGACTGTCTTAGGTAATCGGGGCTGAGCAGTGCATTTTATCATATGTTCTCTAGGACACGGATGTGGTTAGGGAGATCACTGCTGGCACCACTGTGTGTTCTGGACTGGCCAGGCAATCACATGAAAGACTAGCCCCGTTTTCTGCAATAGCACCAATGTATTCACAAATCCAGGACAAAATGTAGGGACTAAAAGGAAATGCAATTGATTAAGTTAGTAACCAGAAGGATTAGTCTCTTTCCAACAGTACATTCCATCTCCTGAGCAAATTCCATTAACATTTTATTTGATTAACATGGAGTGTTTAATGCTAAGGCAGGATTGTCAAGTCTCCTCAGCAACATTAGGAGACCCTTTCTGATTCAGTTTTCCAATGCCAAAATAAGGCTTTGCCACACATCGATTTTACTACTGAAGCATCTGGGAAGTAGATACCCCAAATTTTCTCATCCATCAGATTAAAAATAAGTGTAATGTTTCATTTATCTTCATGGGATTCATCCTTTTTTTAATATTTCATTTATTTGACAGAGATCACAAGTAGGCAGAGAGAGAGGCAGAGAGAAAGGAAGGGAAGCAGTCTTCCTGCTGAGCAGAGAGCCCGATGTGGGGCTTGATCCCAGCACCCTGGGACCATGACCTGAGCCGAAAGCAGAGGCCTTAACCCACTGAACCACCCAGGCACCCCTGGAATTCATCTTTTTGTTAGAAAGTCAAACTTTGAAAAAAATTAGAATATTTGGTATGCTGAACTCTTTCGATATTTCCCCATGTGTCATTTTTGACATCTTGGTTGAGAATTATGAGTTTGAGTAGTTTATGTCTATTTGGGTCATGCTTACTGAGCATTCCGTGATGTGATTGCATCCACTTATGGATCTGTAAAGTCACCCTTGTGTTTATGGTCATGAATCACATTGGTGGTGCGACCCATGGTCATCTCTCACCCGGGCTCATCTGGCGTGGCTCAGCGTGGCCGCTGCAGGACTTCTCAGGACCTCCTCCCAGACTCGGGTCTGCCCACATCACCGCCACAGCCTGAGCCTGTGTACGAGATCTGGAGGCTTGGTCGTCTTCAGGGGCTGAGATGAAGCCCGCTTGAGGAAGCCGTCCCCATCCCCCAGAGTGCCCTGTCCCTCTACTCTGCCGCAGGTCCTCGCCCATCTCTGCTGACAGAATGGCATGCATGTGGCTCCATCTCTCCCTGCAGACTGAGTGTTCTCCGAGTGTGGGATTCCACTTGTGTGTCTGTATTCTCCAGCAAAGTGTGGTGATACTTGAGGACTTAGGTCTGCGCTGAAAGAATGAATGGCTGTGCTGCACCCATGGATGGGTGACGTAAAGGAGGGAGATTTTCTTTGAGCCTCTTAGGGTTCCTGGTCAGGTCTGCAAATTAAACTGACAAAGATAGATCACAGGAGAAAAGGGGAAATATGTTGAACTGCGTAAAGAATGAAGACCTATAGAAGTGGCCAGAGCAGAAGGTTTTGCACCTTTTAGACAAAATAAATGTGTAAAAAATTGATGAAACAAATGGGTTTGAACTAGGGTGGTAAGTGGTGCAGAAGTATCTGGGAAAATATGCATGAGTTTAACAAGGTTGGCTGTACAGCTTTTTTGTCCCCCAAGTTTCCTGTCCCTGGTCCCCAGTGACTGCAGTGTCTTCCTTCATCCTGCTTCAGGGAGGGCACCTCTCACAGGAGAGATTTATGACCCATTTTAGGGAAGAAGAGTGAGCCAGGGCAGGACAGAGTGGCCTTCATGCTTCTGTTGTTTTTAAACTTCCTTCAGCATAAGATACTAAATATACCAAGGCGCCATGATCTGGGTGCTGTCAACCTGGTGGCTAATAAAGTGGCCTGAGCAATGAACCCTCTTCTCCAGAAACTTGTAGGTCTTAGGGAGGCAAGACACAAACACATGGACCAATTATGTAACAGTAATGGCCACAGATCTTGGATGTCATGTGAGAGTTCTCCTTTCTAAGCATTAGCATGTCTTAAATGATCATTCAGAAATAGCACTTGACATTTCAGAATTTTAAACTTCTAACATAGATAAGCTTAGACTGTAGCAGTGATGATTTCACAGATGGAGAGCTGTGTTTTCATCATTGTGATCCATCTTTCGAGTGAATACACAGGAGAGGGAAATCGATCCATAGATAGGTAGATCCATCGTACGTAGATAGATAGAATATCTCTTTATTGCTTTCGTAGGAATTCGTAGATTTTCCTCAGGCAAACTTTTGGGGAAATACTAATGCTCTGGCTTTAATTTAATTTAAGAAATCCCTGTTCATTTTCCTATTTGGAAATGGGGTTGTTCACTTATTTATTTATTTATTTCATTATTTTGTATTGTAAAAGGACTCTTTTCTGAGTCAGGAAATCCCTCATTAAGTCCTGACTTTTTCCCCTTGCCACAGCCCATCTCTGACTGTCTCTCTGAGGGTAGTTTGCAGAGGATCCGCATCTCTCCCAGGCCCGTTTGCAGACTCTTCTATCCTATCCTAGCATCTCAAGCAACCTACAGTCTGGCGTCTTTTTATTAAGTGTTACTTTTCTTGCAAAGGGTAACTGGCATTTCTCGAGTCATCATTTGTGTTGGGTATGTGCTAAGCACCTGGCAAATGGTCCTTTGCTTAATCTTTTGAAGACTCACTAAGATACTGTTTTTATGGTTGGGGACATTGAGTTAAATAACAGTTACATTGATGTAAATAAATTATATCACACTAAGTAATAGATTTTAGATGGAAAAATTTAGTCTGACTTAAAAAAAAAATGGGGCGCCTGCGTGGCTTAGTCAGTTGAGCCTTCAACTCTTAATTTCAGGTCAGGTCAGGATCTCTGGGTCATGAGATCAAGCCCCATGTTGGGGCTTCAAACTCGGTGGGACGTCCGAGATTCCCTCCCCCAGCTCATGCGCTCTCTCTCTCTTTCTCTCTAAAATAAATAAATCTTGAAAAAATTAGTCTGATTTCAAAAGTGAATTTTCTTTTTGCTGTCCTGTTCTCTCCCTATCTCCAGTGTATTTCTGTTTTCTGTGACTGGGGAATGGGAAGGGGAAAAAGAAGTGAGTAAGGACCCAGGGCGTCAGGTAGAGGAGTAAGACCATAGACGGCAGCAACAGCGTCTGCTCCTCTTGCGTTCCGGGATAACCCCCAAGCAGCAGAGCACACGCTACTCGCCTCAGTCTTTAGAAGAGCAAATACTCGCATTGGTTTTCCCTATCAACAAGCCTTCTTGTTCAGGTGGCAGAATGTGCTCTCTTCTAATTAATTCATCTTATTAATTCTCACCAGTGTTTAAATAATTTAGAGGGAAAGAGATACATAACTTGTATATGTTAACTAGAAGGATATGTTCATTTTTTTTTTTTTTCACGTACTAAGAAGTAGGTTTCCATGTTGGAGAGGGTGGAACACCGTGTGGATTAAGCTTTGTCCTCCACATTTCACCAGGACATCCCTCTCACCATTGCCATGGCCACAGACTTGGGGCTGACCTGATAATTGCTTTGCTGACCAGGCACTCTTGCACCTGACTGGGAGTGCTAGACCCCTGAGTCCATCCAGGAAGTGAAACAGCCAATAGACCTTGTGGTTTAGAGACCTACTACCTCACTCTGACTATTGGGTTAACTCTCAGGAAACTAGTAACTATGCACTAGAGGACAATCATGCAGCCACCACTTACATTCCATTAAGTTGCGGCCCTCTAGATACTAATAAAACACTTCCCAGATTTATAAAAATAATTTTCACTAGGTATGTTTTCTAACATACAAACCCAATTATAAAAATTAAAACTTGGGGCACCTGGGTGGCTCTATTGGTTGAGCATAAAACTCTTGATTTTGGCTCAGGTCCTGATCTCAGGGTCATGGGATTGAGCCCAGAATAGTGATCCATGATCTATAGGGAGTCTGCTCTCTCCCTCTCTCCCTCTCCCTTTCCCTCTACACCCTCCGCTCCCTCTCTAAACAAACAAACAAGCAAACAAATAAATAATACAATTAAAAAAAAAAGAACTGTGTGAAAATCTAGAGTGATCTTAATAGTATAGTGTTTTCATTCTAGGTATAAGGAAAGTGAGATGGGAAATAGTTCAGTTACTTGCCCATGTCCACATATCTCTGAAAGAGAATGTTTTTCTGAGAAAATTGTCTCCGATTTCTTCCAATGGTGATGGATGACTCTTTTAAGATTGACTTTGCTAACGAAATCTACTCGTAGATGGTAAGAGGTTGTCGTTGAAGTCTAGGTTGGTAAAAGCCTTAAAAAATAATTTGCAGTCTTCAGACATGTTCTGATTTCCTTTAATCTCTACTTTTTCCCCAGAAACCAGCCCAGATTGTGTTTCTACCCACTTGCCCAGATTCCCTTGACAATCATGTTTTCTTGACATAGGAACTTGAGTTTACTTACTGAACACCTACATTATATTCTTATGAGAACCCTATTAGGCAAAAATCGTTTTTATCTGCTTTTGAAGATGAGGGACCTAAGGAACAGAAAGGTACAGGAATAACTTACGCAGGAACAAGTAGCTGGAAAGACAGGGTTAGGATGTAGACCTGGATATCTGCTCAAGTCTAACCACATAAGTACTGGAATAAAAACTGTCTATGTTCTGAGGAACCAATTTTTCCTTCCACCAGTGTCTATGGACTCTTCCTCTCTAATGGCTGTGACTGGCCTGATACATCTTGGCCTCACACGACGAGTTAGTAACAGCTGACGTATCTGCTTTCAATACTGGTGGGAAAGAGTCTGTGGAGGTTTAAAGAATTTTTTTTTCTCCATTTGACTAGATAGAATACGGATTTTATTTGTCTTTAATATTAGTGGAAAACATTTATAACAAATAAAACTTATACAGAGTTTTCCATAAGTGATAAGAGGGTAACAGAGTAAAACCTACTGAATAAAGTAATAGAAGTAAAACTTTTCTCAATAATTACGTATTATGTCTGTGTCCTAGTTCATTGATCAGAGTTTCTTTGTGCTTAGTTTTATGCTTAATATCACTTTTTTAAAAAATTTCTTAGTAATTAAATGAAAAGGAAAGAGATCTTCATTTTATTTCCAAGAAAAAATAGTTCTATAGTTTCTTCAACTTTTTCAAAATACTATAAATGTACTTCATGATGCTTCCTGATTGAGTTCACCTCTACATCAATTTAACCATCATTTCCAACTGTTTAAATTCTGTTTTTTAATTTCTGTGATTTCTCATGATGATAATAATTATCATTTATGAAATGTAATCACCTGCCAAATGCTATGTCAGCACTCGGCATATACCAGGTTTTTGTTCAGTCCTTATACTGTTCTAAGATGAATTATAATACCCCGTATTAGAGGTAAACAGAATTACCTAGATTAGTTAAGTGAAAATTTGTACACATCTTGTAAATGGTAATGCCAGACTTGAAATTCAGATTGTCGTGAAGTAATTTTATTACACTTTTATATTTATTTTACTTTTATGTCTGTCATAAAATAAGACATTTAGAAGGTATAAAGAATACTAAAACAAACATACGTTAAAGTAAGTAAATGGCTTCCAAACTTAACAATAGAGTTCAGTTTCCTCGTCATCTCCTCTATAGGCATGACCTCCCTCTTCTTGCCCTCAACATATCCCTGATTTGGAATTTATTTGTTCCAGGAACTTACTGCATATGTACATTTCCCTAAGTAGTAGATAATCATGGTTAGGGATGTTTTGTAAAATTTTCTAAGAATTGAGGAGTGATAGATGTAAATGGTTGCTAGGAACTTCCAGTAAGTAGAAGACAGGTATAGGGACATGTTAGGATGAGAGAAAACAGAGGCAAAACCACAGAGAGGGTGACAGACATGAGGGGTAGAGAGAGTGATGTGACGGAACACACTGTTGTGAGTGCCGACCGTGGTACTCGCCACGGTACAAGGTAATACCAACATACGCCTTCTCGGGCTGCCCTCTGCGCCCTCGCCAGCATGGTGGGCACTTGGTTGAATGGCACCGAGTGGGTCACCACTGGGTAGTGGCTTCCTGTGGGGCAGCCCTGGTACCCCCCTGGTGCCATCACACCAGTAAACACATTATATTCCATTGCCAGGTTCCCAGGTGGTCAGCATCAAGCACACGTCCTCACGAAGCTCGGCCTCCGCCCGCCCCCTTCACGCTCCTTCGCTCGCTCCCCCCTTGCCTTCCTCTTTCCGCTCTCTTGCTCCTTCGTCCCTGCCTCTCCTCTTCCATGTCTTCCTGCCCCACACAGCCAGCCCTTGCGTCATCAGCCCCCACCCCTCCAGTCGGCCTTCCCTTGTCATGGCCACGGGGCAGCACACCTGGAAGGGGCAGCATAACCAGGTACTCCGGGACCATCGTCTCGTTGTCCCCATCACTACGGTCACCGGCGCTATTATTTCCTGGTGTTGCAGCTTTCCCATGAGTCACAGCCATGACTTCCTGACTCATCACACACTGTCAAGCCTGGTGCTCTCTCTCTCTCTGGCAAATGAATAAATAAGATCTTAAAAAAAAAAAAAAAAGAATATAGTAACAGAAGGAGTTCTTTGATATCAAAATGAAAAAGAGTCTTTATTAATTTAAGAGCGCAAAATAGCAAGAATTATTCTTTTGTAGTTTTTTACTCAGTGAGACTGGGAAGTTGAACTATTGATTATCTTATCAGTGTGATGACTTAAAAACTAATTTCTGAGTAGTTTACTCTTGAATAGTTTTCTCTTACCCAGAGTACTTTAGGGTAAGTATGGCCATTCGGTATCTATTCTGACCCTTAGTGAATGGTAATTCCACAAACCAAAGAAAAAGAAAAAAAAAAAAAAACAAGACAGAACAAAACTCTCTAAGCTGCCCAGCGTGCAGGAAAGCTGCATGACCTCTGCGAGTGGGATCTTGATCCCTGATTATGAAGCCCATCAATCTGACTTTGCTTTGCAGAACTTCGCTGCTACTTTGGTTTATACTAAGAGAAAGTTATCAACTTTGCCTGCTGTAAGAATCTACAGATGCATAGTAGTCCTAGGTTCTTTAGACTAAATGATAGTACAAGAGGGAAAGGTAGGTGTATTGATTCAAGAAATATTTATGGAACATCTAACACATGCCACGTACTGTGCAGGGCTCAGTAGTGAACAAAGAAACATGAAACAACTCCTGTTTTCATAGATTTTTATAGTCTCATGGGAAAGGCAGAAAGTAGGTAGATAGATGATACGTAGCCAGATGATAGGTAGCGAGATGATAGACAGATATCTGGATATATAGATGCATAGACAGAAAAATACCAGATTTGGGGGGTGGGGGATACAAGTGGGTCATTAACATGACTGTCAGAAGATAGAGAAGAGCTGTGCTCAGAGGGGGGTCAGCGACAACTCCACGAGAGGAGGATTCTAAGCCGGGACGGGGTTGGAGGCTAACTAACTAGCCAGCCTTGGCACGTGCCAGGGACACGGCAGAGAACTTTCTAGGAGGAGGCAAAGTATGTATCGTGCTGTAGCTTGAACATAACAATGAGACACAGAAGTCACAGAAGAGGTGGAAATTCTGTCTCCTTTTCCATCAAGGCAGACATTTAGGGTCAGATAATATATTACTCTTCAAATCTTTGTATCCAGCATAAATGAATACCCATCACTGGCTATTTCTGCTTGCTCTGTTTTTTTCTTTTTTCTTGGTGGAAATCTGACATTTGGAGCACTTCTTGCTGGAAAGGGAGATGTTTGTAGACAAACTGAAGAAGGAAGAAAGATGAGTGAAGGGATGGGGCGTGTTAATGCATCAAACAGTGAATACATAAAGACATAAATAAGAGCACGCATGTCGCCACTGCTTCGGGGGGCTTGATCTGAAGCAGGACTAAAGGTCGTTTACGGCACACACCCAGTAACAATAACGAACGGCGGCACATCCCTGTTTCCTGCTTCTCACCTTCTCTTCTGCACGGGTCGGTCCCGTCCATCTGCCTCACATTTGGTGGAAGCCGAGCAATCTGGAGCTTCCTCTCGCCTTCAGGAGATGGGGCTGGGTGGCAGTGGGAATTGGACACACTGAAATGGCTTCAGGAAGCTTTTGCTGCTGACATCGGGGTAGACAGACACACCACACTGGGATGGCCGCATCTCCCTGGCGGCCGGTCCTGGGATGGACGCTGTGGTAGTAGAGGTCCAGGTCTCCCACTGCCGCTCCTAGCAAAACTCCCCAGCCCCCGGCCTGTCTAGGACAAGCCATCTCCATGTGGGGACATATCTGGGCTCCAGGCTTCAACCCCAGCAGCAAAGGGGGTTTGCTTGTCTTGTCAATTATTTAATATGTAAAAATAAATATGTCTGCTTTTATTTTTACCAATTCACCCCTTTCTAGTTCTGTAACTTCCTTTATGTCATTATTATTAAATTTAAACAAAATGTCCTTTAGCTCACTCTTTAAAATGAATCTCGTTGTTGGAAGTGTCTTTCAGCCTAGGTGGAGGTATGGAATGGGTTAATAAAATACCCAAGACATTTAAAAATCTGTAAAATATTTTTCTCTTTCTTCTCTTCACCAAACAAATATGCCAAAAAGAATAGCCTTTTACTTTTTACCTGGGACTCTCAGTCTTGCGGGTCCATCATTGTTAGGCTTTTATTGTGTCAGGAAGAAAACAAAATGAACTTTGATTTGCATTTCTTCAGATATAAACCACCCATTCTTCTGGGTTTGTGTATGGAATTCTTTTGGTTATCTTAAACAGCTCTGTGAGACGTATTCCTTCTTTTTTCTCCTTGCTCTGTTTTGTTTCAGTGCAGCCATAACGCACCATTTTTAGCCTCCATTCTCAATGCTTTTATCAGCTGCAAAAAACATGCCTTCTATTATTATTATTTTTTTTAAATTATTGACTAGCACCCTTTGTTCTGCTTACTTCTTGGGAAACTTAATATCTTCTGCTTTTATCTATAGATCTATAATTTCTCTTGCAATTCATTCATCATTTAGACCTTCAGAGTTCTAGCTGATTTACTGCACGGATCTTTGATTGATAGATTTCGGTGTTCTGCAAATGTTAATTCTGAATTTCGCCACATCTGATCATGCCTTGATGTGTTCTGTAGCAGTTATTTTATTGAATTCTTAAATTCCCAGTTTCCCTCCCTCTCTGTTTTTAATAAACTGCTACCCTCTTTCCTCCATCTGCGAATCTGTTTCAATCATCTTCTAAACAGTGCTTCTCATTCTTTGCTTGCTTCATTTCAGGGATTAGTAAAATTCTTTCGGACATCTCGCTGGTTTGTTCTTTCATTTTATACCATAAAGCACTGTTCCCCACTGCTTTCAGTTTGCTTCCTTCCCTGGTGATCTGGTGTGTCTTGGTCATTGCACAATGACTGTTCTAGATCTCGGACAGTTTGGGTGGCATTTTGATGATTTTTGCTTGAGGGATTTCATTCGTAATGTTCATCTCGGTCAAGTTCACAGAATGCCTGACTTGCTTCTTTCTTCAAATATTGTAGATTTTTCTTTACTCTTTAAGAACCCACCATACCCACATCTTAATGTTTTGCCAGGACACTTCTCTAGAGAAACACAATGCTGTGAAATAAAGAAGGAAGCATGTAGGTAGGAAATTTTCTCTGGAAATTGGAGGATAAAGGATTCATTTCTGGATAAAATTGGGGGTTAGGAATGGCTGTGCCAGAATGAAGGCAGAGCGTTTTCTTTGGTTGTAAAGACTCAGAAGGTTTGGAATAACAGAAACCTTCAGATCTGTGTAGGCACAAGGAAGTTTGCTATGAAGCAGGGTGTCAAGTACTCCTTGGGACCTTGACCCTGGAAATGAAGGGTCTACCCAGGTGCGGCAAAGAGAAAAGTTGCATTTCAGAGAAGCAAGGTGGGGATCAGGGAAATTCACTGCTCTAGAGAACCAACCATCTGGGGGATTTCGGGACTGGGAGTCCGAGTTCTTCATGTTCTTGTGACTTGATGGTACCACCTGCAGAGCTGCCAATGCAGAAGATACACACACTTCCCCATGTATGAAGGTTTTCTTCTCCTCCTCTGCATTGCTTATTAAGCTGACTCTTAGTAGCATGGGATAATAATAACACAGTTACATTTGAAATAACATTATGTAACCATCTTTTTATTAATGGTGAATCGAGGTATATTTTTTTTTAAGGATTCTATTATTGGGGCACCTGGGTGGCTCAATGGGTTCAGCATCTGATTTCAGCTCAGGTCATGATCCCAGGGTCCTGGGATGGAGCCTCCCACTCTGCTGAACAGGGTGTCTGCTTCTCCCCTCCGTCTGCCTCTTCCCTCTGCTCTTGCTTTCTCACTCAAATAAATAAGTCTTTAAAAAAATAAAGGGTTTTAGTATTTATATGTGTGGCAAAATAGAAAACAAGGATTTGTAGAAATATCTTTCTCCTAAGTTTTTTTTTTTTCTTTCAAAGTTCTTTTCTTTCTCAGTTGGAACCAAATCTTGTATGATATTTGAAGATCTGAAAGCTTATTTGTACTTTCTGGTGGGAAATTTAGATGTGTATTTATCTAGTCTTTATGGTACATATATTTGGACAAGATGCTTCTCTGTAATTAATTGTATTTTTTCAGTTGTTTTATGGTTGGTCCTCAGAACCTCAGGCTAAAACACTTAAAATTTATTTTTAAAAATGATAATTTTTGTTTCATAAAGTGTGAACTTTCCTTTAAGATGTGTAATAAATTGCTATTGGCAGTCATGTTCATAACTTCCAGATATAGATGTTCTCTAGGAGGAAATTCACAGTTTGAAAAATTTTCTTCTGATAAATAATTTGTAGTTGGTGAATCAGATATTTTATAGCTTCTTTTTGCTGAAGTTTTCACCTTTGTACTCTAAGTTCTCATTCCTATCCTGTTGACTTCAAATCTACAGTAATTAAGGCATTTATAAATTATCTTCTTCCCAAATGTATAACTTTTTACTTACTTATTGTGTGCTGTGAGTTTTACATCTTGGAAAACTATAAAATATTTTCCTGTTGCAAATGTCTTTCTACCATCACAATTCCTGGCACAAACAAAGGATCCAGGAAAAGCAAATATAGTTTACACATCAAAACAACAAAGGGCAAATACAAAGTAATTCTTTTTCAATCAGGAAATACAGTGTACATGTTGTGTATGTGTGGTGTGTCTGTAACTTGTAACACACAGTGTTGCATTAGTTTCAGGTATACAACATGGAGAGGCAGTGAGTCTGTAGGTTGTGCTGTCCTCACGAGTGCAGTCAGCATCGCTCCCTGTGCCGCACCACTGATGCTTTTCTCTGTGCTGCACCATCTGTCCTGCGGCTCACTCAGCCCATCACTGGACACCTGCACCCTCCTCTCACTCTACCCATTTTACCCATCACTCAACCCCCTGCCCTATGGAAACCATCAGTTTGTTCTACATTGCCGCCTCCTGTCGGTGTACGGGAGAAGAGTGAGGCCCAAACAAGTCAGCTGCGAGAGAAAGGGAGCAGGGGAAGACAGCAGAAACAACTGTCACCCCGGACAACCCCTCCGTCTCGATTTGTTAGAAAGTGAGTCACGTCCAACAAAGCCAGATTACATGTTGACCATGAGTCTTGTACATAAGTAAGAAGAAAAGCAAAACATGTCTGGTCACATAGTACACGACCCATAGTGAGCAAGCTCACATGAAAGGAGTGTCTGACTAAGTGCTGATGCTCTCGGGGAAGGGGAGATGGGAAAAATGAGGCAGGCGGCATCTTCCCGCAGTGGCCAGGCCGTCCCAGGTGCGGCCTTCAAGGACGTCTATCGTCCATCGTCCTCACCACAGTGGCCTGTTGCCGGCACATGTTTTTCTTAAAGCTGTATCTAAGCGTGCTTGGTGACTAGTGCAATTTCTCCTGGGTTATATTTTAGGCGGTACGTTGTTCTGAGGATGGTTACACGATGTACTCATGAGTCTGCTACTGCTTTTGTTGGTTTGGTGCGCCGTTTGTTTTTGTTTTTCTTTTAGGTTCCACATATGAGTGACCTCATATGGCACAAGTCTTTCTCTGACTGATTATTTCACACGGCGTTATACTTTCTAGGCCTGTTCATGCTATTGTAAATGACAGGACCTCATCCTTTTTATGGCCAAATATTATTCTTTGGTATTTATACCACTTCTTTATCCATTCATCTGTCAGTGGACGCTTGGCTCACCTCTATAGCTGGCCTGTTACAAATGATGATGCAGTAAACCTGGGGTGCATCGTGGTAGGGGGTTGGGGAATAAATACCCACTAGTGGAATTACTGAGTCACATGGTATTTCAATTTTTAACTTTTTGAGGAACTTCCGCAGTGTTTTCCAGAGTGACTGCACCAATTTCCATTCCTACGAACAGTGCGCAAAGGTTCCTTTTTCTCTGCGTCCTCCTCCAGACTTGGTATTTCCGGCTCCTTATTATTATTATTATTTTTAATCCAGCCATTCTGGCAGGTGTGAGTTCATATCTTATGGTGATTTTGATTTGTGTTTCCCTGCTGGTGAGTGATGTTGAGCATCTTTCCATGTGTCTGTTGGCCGTCTGTATTTCTTCTTTGGAAAATGTCCATCCAGGTCTTCTGCCCATTTTTAATTGGTTTATTTGTGGTGTTTTGGTGTTAAGTTTGTGGCAATATTTAATTATCAGAGACTTGAACTAGTCATATAGGAAATAATTTTACATCTGTATTGTATAAAATCATTTGAGATCTTGATCAGAAAACAGAATGACAGTAGGCCAAAAATTTCAAAGAAATTACTTTAAAAATGAATATTTCATAAGAAAGGTGAAAAATATCTTTGAAAATGGAGTTGTATTTTATAACCTCTACTCTTATCTTCCTCATTTATATGTGACTGTGGAATCAAAGATCTAAAAAATACTAAATCAGTACTCAGGAGTTCCCAGTGTGAGTCCCACATCTGTCACTAATAACTGCGAAATGAGTCCTTTGTCTCCCTGCTTCTAGTTTTCACTTCGGAAAGCAGAGGGTGTCAGAGCACTAGCAATTTTAAGTCTCCTCATGGTCTGTATTTAATGTTTGATTGTACTCTACTGCTAACCTCACCTCATCCTCTGTTGAAGGAAATATGAGGGGCTCCTGGGTGCTTAGTTGGTTAAGTGTCTGCTTTTGACTCAGGTCATGACCCCAGGGTCCTGACTGAGCCCCATGCTCAGCTCTGCTCAGAGGGGAGCCTGCTTCTCCCTCTGCTTGTGCCTGCTGCTTCCCCTGCTTGTGCGCTTGCTCTCTCTCTCTCTCTCTGTAAAATAAATGAATAAATAAAATATTTAAAAGAGAAAGAAAGAAAGGAGCTAGAAATAGGAGCCAGTGTCCTTGAATTCCCCAATTTTCCTGCCATCAGATGCCCCAGCCTGTCTCACAGTCTTTCTGTGGTTTTCTTTTACATTGTAGGGTTGTTGTGTGTCTCATTAAAGTCAAAGACAGACTCATATTTGCATTCAAGTAGCAGTATTTTTTCTGTCCTGAAAAACCATTTATATCTCAGATCATGGTATCATCATTGTGCAGTATATTCTAGTATTTTCCATCTTAAAAACAAAATCTGGGGGCGCCTGGGTGGCTCAGTGGGTTAAGCCGCTGCCTTCGGCTCAGGTCATGATCTCAGGGTCCTGGGATCGAGTCCCGTGTCGGGCTCTCTGCTCAGCAGGGAGCCTGCTTCCTTCTCTCTCTCTCTCTGCCTGCCTCTCTGTCTACTTGTGATCTCTCTCTGTCAAATAAATAAATAAAATCTTTAAAAAAAAAAAAAAACAAACCAAAATCTGCCCGTGGTGACATGTTCTCATTTTTCTCTCCCTCGATGGGGAAGCGATCAGAGGTGCCGCCCCTGCACTGCACTCCCTTCTCTCCCTGGCTCTCAGTGGCAGGCTCCAGCACCTCTCCCGTCCCTGCAGTGGCGATCCTTTCTTCCTGCCACGGTCACCAGGTTCCCCGTCTAGCCAGACCACGGGTCTCATCGCTGACCACCTCTATTTAAGTTCTCAGTAATATTCAACCCGTTTGGTCACTGCCTCCTTCTCAAGACCTTCGGTTCTGTGGGGCGTCCACAGCATGGGTCTAGGCGTCACTGTCACTGGGGTCTTCTGTCTGCGTGCTTCCTCAGTGCCGTGCCTCCACACCTGCACAGCCCGGGCCCCTCCCCAGCCTCCTTGGTTTGCACGTCCCGTCTGGCGGATACACCATCAGTCCCGTTACTTCCACCTGTGGCTGATGGTCCCCTGTTTGCTGCTAGTCCCCAGTATCTCCCTAGCTCTGCACTGTTCGTTCAAAATGTGCACTTGGCATCTTGATTTTACTTAATATCTAGGAATGTTCAAAAGTCATGTTAAGCTTAGTTTGAAAAGAAAACTCTCATTTTTCTACACAAATTTATCCTTTCCATGCACAACTGTACAACCTGTACATCCCATGGAAAGAAAACAGAACAAAAGCAATAGTCATCTTTGATCACTGCATTTCAGTAACTCTTCAGCTAAGCCGGCATTATACCTTGTGGACTCCTGTTGTATATCTAAGACCTGCCCCTTCCCCATGTCCCCAGCCCCAGCTCGGGCTCAGCCACAATGATTCCTCATTGAGAACATTTAACCATGGCTGAACTCAGCCTGCAGAACCCCTATTTGGTGTATTCAATGAATGAAGTAAGAAAGGAATTTTTTAAAAATTAAGAAACGTTTGATATATGTAATGTTCTCACATGTTTCTGGTAGTAATTTGTCTTTCCACATTACTAAGCAGGCTGAGGACAGTAAAAATAGCTATTTATTATGCATTTCTTTTTTGTTAAGATTTGATTTATTTATTGGACAGAGAGAGATCACGAGTAGCCAGAGAGGCAGGCAGAGAGAGAGGAGGAAGCAGGCTCCCCGCTGAGCAGAGAGCCCGATGCGGGGCTCAATCCCAGGACCCTGAGATCATGACCTGAGCTGAAGGCAACAGCTTAACCCACTGAGCCACCCAGGTGCCCCTACTATGCATTTCTTATCATAACACTGTAATGGAAATGGTAGACAATAATTTGGCTTTGGATTTAAAATTTTAAATGTTTTTTGAAATTTCAGTTATTCACCTTGCTGAATAAGTCAGTGTATTTTAAGTCTCTTTTCTGTGGGCTAGACACTATAAAAAGAGAAGGTTTATATTCTGGTTTATAATCTCTGACTTTGGCATTATTGCCAAAGTACTCAAATGGCCCTTGTATGACACTTGAGTTCTAACCGGAGGCCAGGATATAGGGGAGACAGCTATGCTTTTGGGTTAAGCACTGTGTTTTATTTGTCCAAACTATGTTCCTTGAGACTTCCTCCCATGAACATCTCAAAGAACTGCTTTCCCACATTTCTGATTTTTACAATAGCTTTTGTGAGTGATCTCTTCATATTATACTATATACCGTATCTGTATATCCATGTTCAATTTTCCTAGACTGTTAATGTCACTGGCTGAATTTACCAGATTTCCAAAGAAAAGTTGGTTACAGTTGATAGAACTGTAGATACGGTTGATACAACTGTAGATACAGTTGATACAATAGAGTTGATACAGCATTCCATTTGGCTCCTGGTTAACAATGGAAAATACAATAAAATGGCAAGAGGAATTCTGAATACAGTTTAGTGCTGAAAGCTCCTGGCATTTATTACATGTTTGTACATTTTATAAGAATTTATTTATACCACATTATTGCATACCAAATTTGATATCCGTCATTTATGGATATAGGCATATTGTTTAACCTAAATAAGGATTTAAAGGTCTACTCACTTAGCAAATTTTATATACACACACACACACACACACACACACACACACACACATATATATATATATTTCCATGGTGTTACTAGTAAATGTAAATTATTAATATTTTATTATAGATTGGAAAGAACATAAAATGTAATTATAGGTTTATGTGAATATGATGGTCTCTCAATTCATCATAAATTAGGTATAGAAAAAGTAGCAATAATAATAAAAAGTGTGAACATACAAAGGAGAAAAATTAATTCTGTTAACCTTCAGGTATAGATGGATACCCAGCATTCTGTAACTATTTAGAGATATCAAGAAAACTTTCAGGGGCACCTGGGTGGCTCAGTGGGTTAAAGCCTCTGCCTTCGGCTTAGGTCTTCATCCCAGGGTCCTGGGATTGAGCCCCGCATCGGGCTCTCCGCTCAGCAGGGAGCCTGCTTCCCCTCTCTCTCTGCCTGCCTCTCTGCCTACTTGTGATCTCTGTCTGTCAAATAAAAAAATAAGAACACTGCCTTCATTTGAATAGTGTTTGTGAGAAAAACTTCTTAGGACATAAACACATAAATGACAAACTGTAAGTTACCAGTGAGATGAACTAGAATGTGCCCGATCTATGTTATCACAAAGGTTGTAGCTACAGGAATGAAGTGTAGGGATTCTTTCTGTGGCCTCTTTGAAAATACCTGGAGTTTCAGCTTCCCTACACAGCCAGGGTTTTGAAGTTTTTTGGACCCTTGGTGCATCTTTTGAAACTACTGTGTCAACTTAGGAGTTATGAGCTGCTTCTGAGAATAAATATGTGATTTGTCACGTCCTAGCATGAACAAAGCAGAACCTGCTGTGCTAATAAGAAGATTATTATATGCTGGAGGTTGAGGATTAATTGCTGTGTGCTACAGCACGTTGGGCTGTATTCACGTCGGAAAAGGGTGTGCTCATGCATTCGAGCGTACGTTTCCACACGTCTGTGTGTACCTGCAGAGCTGGGTTGAAGAAGGCGATTTTTGGAGTGCAGCTGAGGCCCTGCTATTAAACAAGTGAATGCGTGAAAAGGTAGATGTATAACACCGACCGGTGTGGGGGGTCACCCATGGCGATCACCCAACCGTGAGTGGAAAGACTTAGAACAAACAGGATGCGGAGAAGGAGGTGGTATTTCTAGTCCAGGAGATGGGAGCTTCCAGAGAGGGTAGGGGAAGGCCCGCCTTGATGCAACTAGTTGCCCTTTCTTTCTCTTTGCCTGGGTGGCTGCGTGGTGGAAAAATGGAGTGCCGGGAACACCCATTCATCCTCACAAATGGGTCCAGGAGCAAGCAAGGTAGAGTTCATCTGTTGGCGACACCGTGAGAGCCCCTAACGGGGCCGAGCTTCAGAACACAAGGTCTGAGCCCCCACGGATACCGCAAGCATGGCTGAACCTGCAGGATCGTGCGATTCTGTCAGCATCATTGGGATGTTTTCGTTGTCATCATTGGAGTCACCTTCTCCCCATTCCTGCTCATGTGCGTGGCCCAGGACTAATTCCAGCTGCAAGATGGTCCCCCGGAGCTGTCCACCATTTGGGGAACACACTTCAGACAAATCTCTTGCTGACTCTCCGGCTGCCACAGGGACGGAGGCTAGCACAGCCTGTGTATGTACAGTGAGAGACACCAGAGTTACTCACAGCTGAGCACCCAGCACCACTGCGTTGGTCGGGGTCGTAGCACTGACCGAAGAGCTTAAGAAAAAAAAATTCCCTTTTGCTTGTTAGCTTTTGTTTTCCATTTGAATTCCTACATGTTTTCTTAATCAGAACACTGAAAAATAATTAGGTAGAAAAACAGGGTGTGCACCCTCCTCGCATAATTAAGGCAAGTGACATGTACAGGAGACATTACATATAGGTTCCATAGGTTTGGAGATATTTTTAAGTAGAGTTCATTTTGAACTAATTACATGAGAGAAATTCTCCAGACTCTGTTAGCAAAGTAACAGTCTCCTTAGATAAAATATATGATTTATTTTTTAGAAGAAACAAAGATTCATCAAAAACTAATGATGTACTGTGTTCATTCTGTAAAAGGAAGCAACTTTATATGTTTTAGACTTTCAAAAGAGGTTTTAGTTTCACAGAAAAATTAACATGAAGATGCAAATTTTCACGTACCCCCACCCCACACCTGGACAGCCACACCACTCTCAGCGTCCCCGCCATTTGGGGCATTGTTACAACTGAGGAACCCACGTGGACACATCATGACAGCCGCGTTCTAGAGTGTATGTGAGGGTCCCTCCTGCTGGCGTACATTCTATGGATTTGAGAAAACAAACGTGTACCCACCATTATGGTCTCACACAGAGTATCTCCACGGTCCTAAAACTCTGTCGCACTCTACCTAAATAAAGACTTGTATTTATTGGCATCTCCCATCTGTCTTATTTCACATAAAACAATGCGTACTTACGCTTGTTTTGTATCAGTTTGGCAAATCTTTCTTCCAAGTCTGACTAGCAATTAAAGTAAAACAAAGATAACACAAATTTATTAAAAATTCACCATAAATCACTGTTTCTGCTTTAATTTGCTCAACGATCCTTCGCAGGAAAGCACATAATTCATTTCTACAATGCAGGGGGATTAGGGATTCACAGACACAGCGTGGACGGTGAGATAGCTGTGCTCCCGCACGCAGACACGCAGGTGGACAGGGTCACTCGGCGTGAACTGTTCTTGGATCTGTCGGTGAGCCACTGCCGTGTACGTCCATCTTGGGGTCAGAAGAGGGACACGGAATCAGGAAAGAGAAATGAGGTATCTTTCCAGCCCTTCCCCCACCATTTCTAATGCTGATTTAAATTACAACAGCACATGCTGCCCAATTTAAATGCTTCCGGTTTGTCTTGAAATGTGTTTTCCTACTGATAAAACTTAGCATTAGGGACAATTGATTTAGTACCTCGCTCTTTTAAGAAGACCGCTTGTTGATAAGCGCACCACTAGTCTGAGTGGTGGTAGCCGTGTGTTTAAAATGTACTTATACAAATGAAGAGATTTGGACAAAGCCTGTTCATGATAGAGGGCTGGAACATTAATTTGCCTTGAATATATGAATAAATGAGGAATTAATGAACAATTGGGAACACAGAGAAGGAGAGATATGGAAGAATCATGTAGGGAATTAATACTTAAATGTTTTTAATTGTTCCCAGAAGATAAACATACTGGAATAACCTCACCCCAGGATATATTTTATAGATATTGTTTTACATTCCTTTTACGAAGCTTGAGAAACAAGTTTTCTCTGTATTTTTAGAAGTACCTGATTTAGAAATGTTTAAACAGAAGGTAGTGTTTTATTTTCATAGAGTCTATAGGGGTTTTGATATTCTTGATAATACAAAAAGGAGCCTGTAATGAGGACTTACTCAGACCAACTGTCTTACAACAGTGAGATGCTTAGAATTGGTAAAAAATAGAAAATAATACAAAACGCCAAATATATATTTTAAAAATTGCATCAAAGTCTATACGGAACATCATCTCTTTCTCTCAGGCCTGAGATCCTGTTTGAAGGTGAAAAAGTAAATGATTTCATCTATTGTCATTAAGAAATTTTTACTTGTAAATGTTAAATTCTGTAATTATTCTGTATTTATCAAAATATACCCCGTGGGTTTTGAATATTTTGAAGTCTCAAACTTTGTCCTTCTTTGCTTTTGATTTTCCTTCTTATTTTATCTATTAAGGAATCTTTATTTGTGACAGTTAAGAATTTTGAAATTACTCTGTTTCTCAAAATACCCCCTTGTAGACTTTTAAGTTGTTTTGAAGGCCAGAACTTTGCCCATCTCGCCTTTGTTTTAATTCCAAGCATGGTGGCCCGGGCAGAGCAGGCATGCAGTAAGTCCCAGGCACAGCGCCGGCCCTTGTGGCACTCAACCGTGGAAGGGTGTGGGGGCACAGACAGAGCACGTGAAGTTCCAACAGCTGAAACACGTGACGGGAATAGGCAGTGTTGGCAAAGAGAAGGATTTCTTTGGACAGAATGAGCAGGGCAGGCACCACCAAGGGGCAGCATCGTGCAGAAACGTGAATGTAGGGCAGCCATCTACAGGGAAGCAAGGTCAGGGCACGCCTGTGTTTAAGGAACCGAAGAAACCACTTTGGTCACTGAGTCACTCACAATTCCAAATATATCTGAGCATTATTAATAGTCACAGTAGCCAAGAGACTGAGAACAACCTAAGTGCTCATCGACAATGCATAAAGTCAAGGTGTGTGTACTTTTGTATATACACACGCATACAAGAATATTATTCCCCTGTGAATAGGAGATGACTTCCATTTGTAACAGTTACTGATGAACCTCCAAAACATTATGCTTAGTGAGACAGATCTATAAAGAAAAAAATGTATTGTTTCATTTATCTGTGGGATCTAAAAAAGTCAAATACATGTATCAACAAGTAGATTGATGCAGGGAGTGGGGGAGGCGGGGAGATGCTGGTCAGCGGCCCAGAGGGCTAGTTACGCAAGACGAGTACGTGCAGAGGCCCAGGTGTTACAGTTAATAATGTGCTGGGAACTGGAATTTTGCTAAGAGCACAGATTATCACCACACTGAAAAAACGGCAACTGTGTGAAGAAATCGGTTAGTTAATTTGACTGCAGTAGTGTATGTGTGCATCAAATCATGGTGCACACCTTACGTATATCCAGTTTTTATTTAAAAATGTATTTACTTGGGCATGCCTGGGTGGCTCAGTGGGTTAAGTATCTGCCTTTGGCTCAAGTCATCCCTCGGTCCTGGGATCGAGCCCCGAGTCCATCTCCCTGCTCAGCAGGGAGCCTGCTTCTCCCTGTCCCTCTGCCCTGCTCTCCCAGGCATGCATTCTCTTTCTTAACTCTCAAGCAAAGAAATACAATCTTTAAAAAATGCATTTACTTAACATTATTTTTCACTTGCATCTCTGCCTATCCCTGATGGAGAAGTGATGGAAGTTTCATTACAAATGTGAATTTCTGTTTAACACCAGGTAGAATATTTACAGAATGCCACATTGTCTGACACACTCTAGGTTCTTGGCCCAAGACTGGGTGTACATTTTATCTTTATGGAGCATTAACAGCATGGAGTAGAGATTATCCTTTGACAACAGGCTCTGGCTGATTGTTGAGGTGAAACACTGAAACAAGGCTCTCTGTTACTCTTTGTGTTGGCTTGACAAAACCACAAAATGGCCATTTATACACCCCTAATGAAAGCACAGTTACGTAGTGAGACCCCCTGTGTGTGACTCATTACGAGGTGCCCAAGCGTGACCCTCGGACATTAGTGGATTATCATCGTGTCACTGCAGGGTGCTGCACGAGGCAGGCCTGGGTACATCTGTCAGAAACATGGTGGGAACGAACCTGCCGGTCTCAGTGCTTTTATTCTCTTCTTATTGGACCATGGTCACTTACAAACAGACCCATGAGAAAGGAAAAAAAGTAAATAAAACCATGCTCAGGTCCTAAGTTTCATATGCAGTATTGATCCTGGTTTGCAACAGGTGTCAACCCCCACGCCTGTTTCGAAGACAACTACTAAAATAATGTATTCACACAAACACTGCACTTTGAAAGAGTAGCCTTTTATAATAACTTATAATAACTGTATCACTAGTTTTAGTAGGGACTTCAAATGGCAACATTAATGTGTTCCGCATTAGCTCGGCTCGGCTCAGAAGAGCACCTGTGTGGAGCCGCTCCGGACTGCACACTAATCTGCTGTTAGTCGGAAGCCGGCCTTCCTGCTGCTGCCACATGCTCCTTGCTTGGAGGTCTAGCTAGCAGGCATCCAAGTGTAGTTCCGTTTCTGCTCTTCCTGTCCTGTGGTCCTCCTCTGATTCCTGCTTCTCGCCATGTAGCTCGCTCTTCTATGCATTTGTCTGTCCATCCGTCTGCCTATCATTGATATTTATCCATTTACTTTCTGTGTCACTTTCTTCTATTATCTCCATCGTCTATCAGCCGTCTCATCTCTCTAATGATTGATGAGTCTGTCTCTGTATCTCTAATCAATCTTTTATCTGTGTGACTCTTTTATCTATCGATCTATTGATCTGCCACTTCTATAGATCTGTCTTATCTGTCATCTGTCAGTGACCTTCATATCTTATTTTATCTGTCTACCGTCTGTCATCTACCGAACTCTCTGTTCCTTGATCTCTTTGCCACTCCGGTTTCTAGCCTGATTTCATGACATCTCTTACTGTCTTTCTCTTTCTTCACAGCGTTGGTCATGGAAGAAAGCATTTCTTCTTTCAGGAGAAAAGAGTCCTGTGCTCTGTAAAAAGAAATTCATAGAATCATAATACATGGCTGAATCAGACATAAACTGATCCTATCTAGTTGGTATGGTGTCAATCACCACGGCAAAGTGTTCTTTAAGAAATAAAGCTTTGCAGAGTTAAATGCAGAGGAAAACTTTCTTGCCTCAGGAGGTCTTTTTAATATGTTAATATGGATAATCAAATAAAATCTGCATACATTACTCCAAAAATGTTTGTTTCAGAGTATTTGGGTGTCCTCAAAATATATTAAAAGAAATATGAGAAGAATTAACATATGAGATATATTTAAAAATAATTAAAAAGAATTAAGGAACAATTCTTTTGCTTATATTATCTTTGGGTCCTTTTCAGCACTATAAAAAATAAATATTTGATAAATATTTGATTTAAAGTGTAATACGACTTTTTCGCTTTTAAAATCACTTTTAGTGCTGATAATCAGTATCTCTGGAGTGATAGCAGTTCAGAATTCTTTAAAATTCTGTAACGGAGGGTCCTCAAATGTAGGCAGAGAATATATAATTGTATAGAGAATATACGGCAGGGAATATACAATTGTCCGTAGTTGTACTACACTTAGGTGTTTGCATATTTAAAGTCATGGAAAGTTCCTGTGATGCTAATAAGGATCTTTGCTTTATGCAGGTCATCAAGCTTGCCTTTGAGGAGTTCGAGCTAGAACGAGGCTATGACACGCTCACAGTGGGCGACGCTGGCAAAGTGGGAGACACCAGGACGGTCTTGTACGTGTAAGTACGGGCTGACGTGTGCCTTTTCCACTAGCGCGTGCAGACAGCTGGGCCAGCATGCGTGGATTCTTGCTAAGCTAGTGATGTCCACGTCTGATTTCACACGAGAACTAATTCAGGATTGCGTTTCATCTGTTTTGATTTTTTCCCCTCACGTCATTAAAAAAAGTTACAATATACAGAAGAGCAGAAAGCAGAAAGGGCGGTTTCTTAACACCCTCCTTCTTCACCTCTCCTGCTTCCTCTGACCTTGCCCTTGCGGTGTGTTTGGCAGTACAGGTGCTGTCTCGAGCAACACCGTGAGTCTTGAAAAACCACTTGCAGCCTGGAAGGGCCACGCGCTGAAAGTCACAGAGGTTGGGGGTGATTGCGCTGGGGTAACTGACCGTGTATCTGGGGCTCTCAGTGTCGAGTCCTGAAAAGGACAGTCGCAGCCTTGATATAAAAATCAGCCCATGAATCCCTGCCCTGCACTTGCGAGGGGAGTCATGGTCTGCCCTGCCGGTCTCTACCCGAGATGCCTTTACCTGCTCCCTGAAGCTGGGCCTTCAGGACACTTTGGTCACTTTCGTCACTTTCGTGAGACCCGCACGATACAAACTGAAAGCAGGATGTGGGAGAAGGCTTACTCGTCAAGCTCAAGCTTGTGAGCACGGAGGGAAATGTCTTCGCAGCTTTCCCTCCCGTGTTAGGGGCTCGCGCCGATGGCCAGCACTCCTGAGCGGGAAACCGCTTTCTTTAGTGCAGGTCATGCTGCAGTGTTTCACTTTTTTATTTTTATTTTGGTTTACTCGTACAATGCTCAGGCTTGCTTTCTGTTTGGGAGGGATCTTGCCCCTGAAACTGTCGGAGGGCTGCAGGGTTCTTGTGTCGTGAAGGCGAGGAATGAATGTCGCAGACACAAAACGGTGACACGAAATGCAAGTTTATTAAGTGAAGGTGAGAACAGAAAGGAAAGAAAAAAGTTCTCTGGGGTGAGAGGGGTGCGGAATGGGCTGCTGCCGCAGGCTTTTAGGGTCAGACTCGGATAGAAAACTGACCAGGGAACTTCGTAGATATCCCAAGTATAACATTTAAGACAAAACAGGTGAATTTGTAACCATTGTGTAAATATCTCCTCTCTACTCAGGACAGTCAAGATGTATTGTTATGTTCCCTTCTCCCTGGTTAATGTCTTATCTCTAACATTTCTCCACCCCTGGGATGTCTGTGAGCCTGGCCAGGTAGTCCCTTGTGTGGGACTATCCAAGGGCTTCCTATCTCTCCCTGCCTAGACCTTGGCCCTTTCCTTATCTAATACCTCCAGCTTATTATTCTGCTAGAGAAAAACAGTACTGGCTAGTGCACTCACTCATTCAATACTTACAGTTGCTTATGGGGTAACCCACATTTAAGAAAAAGAAAATACTGTAGATGGACATGCTGTCCGTGCCTTCAGCAATGCATGGGCTATATTCTGACTGCATTGGGAATATGCTCTTTTTTTTTTTTTTAAGATTTCATTTATTTATTTGACAGAGATCACAAATAGGCAGAGAGGCAGGTGGTGGGGGGTGCAGGCTCCCTGCTGAGCAACGAACCCGATGCGGGGCTCAATCCCAGGACCCTGGGAACATGACCAGAGCTGAAAGCAGAGGCTTTAACCCACTGAGCCACCCAGGCGCCCCAGGGAATATGCTCTTAGCATTTATCATAGATTGGACATTGTTCCCTACCACTACAGGTCTCTATCTCATCTTATTATAGGTCATATACTATTAGGACTAATAATTAAAATCCTTTTACTGGCCCATGATTTATGATAATAATTACAATAGTAGCATTAGTCATATTGTAGCTAATAGTCATTGAGTATCTCATATAACATGTGCTGGGCTAAATGCCTAATACATATTATTTTATTTTGTCTTTATCTTAATCCTGTAAGTTAGGGGACAATAGTATCCTTGTGTTATAAATGATAAGACTAAGATATAGGTACATGTAGGTAAAATCCTTTAGGATTTACCCCACCTTGCCAGCCTGTGATATGCTGATGTGCAGAGAACGGAACATCCTGGGCGTAGACAGATACTGAAAGCCCATGTTCGACAGGGTCTGCTGCTTACTGTGACACATGGATGTGGCGTGTTGTTTAAGGGGTTCTCATTATTCTCACTGATGGTCTTTGCGTCCCCCGCCCCCCGCCTTGGCATTTATAAGCAGCTGTGCAGTAAACAGCTCCCTACAAGTGCCTTGCCACACTTGTTTTGTTTGCCTTCAGGTGAATTTCAGGGGCGAGGGTCACTTCATTTACCTTGTTATCCTTCTCCAGCAATCGCCCGGAAACTTTCTCGGTAGAAGCTCCTCTGTTCTTCTGCCACAGTGTATGAAGTTCCCTATTATGCCACCGTCACCAAATACTTACTAATTTTTTTTGCCAAATTCTTAGAGATTTCATCCATGTCCAGGAGTACGTGTCCTGCACAGTGGAGCTCTGACCTCTGGGTTGTTTGCAGCTGCCACACTGACCACGTGCTCGCAGCCGGGCACGGGTCTGCAGTAGAATTTGTGAACAGTGACAGGGTGGAGAGGAACAGGGCCAGAAAGCCAAAGATGGAGTTTCTGGCTCCGGCTTTGCTGTTAACCACCTCTCCGGCCCGGAGGGCGTCACTTTACTACTCTGTGCCTCTGTTTTCACGCCTGTGAGATACGCATGATAACCTTTCCCTGCCTGTGGCAAGGAGCAGAGTGAACTGATGCGTGCTGCAGAGTTAAGAAGTGTAACCCACAAGTGAAGTAGCTTTATTATTACCTTAACAGCTAATTTAAGAAAGGTGTCACTATGGCAAATGAGAGAAAATTTTAAATAAGGGCAAAATATAAAATATAAATGCAACACAGCAATGCCTTATAAAATCCCTTAGGTCACTATTAAAGATCTAAAGTCATGGACTTATTTTTTTTTTTAACCCTATTTGTTCTTAAGAGAGCAACAGGAAACTATGTATTACATTGACATAAGTGTTATTAGAATTTCCTCTCGATAGCTCAAATCTATAAATGAAGAACTAAATAGCCAACTGAATCAAACTGAGATGCCCTTTGGGAGACATAATGCAACAAAGATCAGTTGGGCTTTTAATCAGCTGCAGAGAGACAAGAGAATCCACTGATCTGTTTCCTTAGTACACACAATTCCAGAAAAAGAAAGGACCCGGTTAGAGAGTTCGCAGCTGGTGTCTTCAAATGAACAGGTACTTTTAGAGAATACGTCAACAAATATTTTGAAGGACTTATCTGCTAGACGTTATTCTCAGCACGGAGATGAAAATCTAACCGGAGACACGGCGGGCACGTGGGGGCAGTTGTAGGCCAGATTACGGAATCACGGGGTCTCCTGATGCGGATTTCAGATACAACACGAGCTGGAAACCTCCTTCATGAAGACTGCTATTTACTGCCTCAGGCTGACTGTGTTACCATAGGTCCCTTCTTTTGGAGTGGGGGGATGGAATTCTAGCCTCGGATTTTCAGGAAAAATCTGGAAAGCCAGCTACCTAACCCAAATTTAGCTCATCCTAAATATGGTTTTCAATGTTCTAATTTTTGTTAATGGTATTTTCATTTTTTAATATTCTTGGCACAGAAAGAGAATAAATGAATTTAGGAGACCCTTTAAATGGTCCAATCTTCCCAAGAGATGAATGGATTTACTCAGGTTATTTTTAGAGAGGGACAAGATTAAAATTAAATAACTTACTTAATAAACCTCTGTTGAGATCTGTCCAAGAATATGTATTGATAATTGTCTTGAGTTTAATTCGCAGAAGAATTGTATCTGGAGTTCCTTCTGGCCTTTTCAGTGATTCGCAGTTGGTGGCCAGGATACTGCTTTAGTTTCAGGTTATAGGTTTGAAATGTCTGTGCCTCTAAGGGGATGGATAGCCAACCTCAGGGACGTCTGTGAGCGAGCAGCGCTGCCAGATTTGTGGATTAACGGCAAAGGATACTAGTTGTGACTTATGGCCGCTCAATCTATTCTTTCTGAAACTGCTGCTTGTTTTCCTGGAAGCTCCTCAAGCCATTGAACGGCTGTGGCCGCATCCCGCTGCTGTTGTTGGCAAATCCTGAGCCGAAGGGCATCATTCTTTTTTTATTAAAAGACTGGGGAACAGCCATACAAAAGCAAACACTAACAACCGATGTTTCCCGTTTATATATCTTCGATATTATCGGAGAAGCCAATCAATATACCTCTTAGTGCTTTGGAGAAAAGCTCAAGCAGTTTATATTAGGAAGCAGTACACAAAGATAGCTACTTAAAGGCTCTCTCAATAAAAACGTGTGTTTTCATGATTAGGAATCAAGCACACTCCTTAGGTTCTTCTAAGTCTGGAATCACATGTTCACAAGTATTTTCTTCATATTTTCATTCTCCTAATGGCACTGCCTGTGTGCGTGGGTATATCGGATAACACAGGTCAGACTCCTGCTGCAAAACCATTTTTGTTTTTTTATTTTTTCTTTCCTTCTTTCATTTTATTTATTTATTTATTTGACACAGAGAGAGTTCGCAAGTAGACAGAGAGGCAGGCAGAGAGAGAGGGAGAAGCTAGCTCCCTGCTGAGCAGAGAGCCTGATGTGGGGCTCGATCCCAGGACCCTGAGATCATGACCTGAGTCAAAGGCAGCGGCCCAACCCACTGAGCCCCCAGGTGCCCCAACAAAATCATTTTTCACTCAGATTTCATGCACGTCAGCTTTCCTGTCTCTGCCTGTTTATCTGAGAGCCTTCTTCCTCCAGTCTTTGAAGTATTTATTGCAATTCAGACAATGTAGTAGGATTCGGGGTTGGGGGATCTTTAGGGGAATGACCAGCAAGGAGAAATGGAAGAGGCTGCCCAGCCTGTTAAGTTCCCTGGAGACGGTGAGCAAAGCAGGACCCTTCTCAGTACGCTACAGTGTCTAGATTCTCTATCCCAACAATTCCAGCAACCCTATCAGTGGGGAAATAAACAGACAATGGAATATCAGCATTTTAGCTTTGGGATACCAAATGTTTCAGTGGGATCTGGGAGGGCACGTTGGCCTGGGACCTTGGGAGCCATGGCAAGTTGTCTTTGGAGGTTACCTTCCTACATGGGAGAAGCCATAGGTCCCAAAGGAATCAAAGCTCACCGAGTGCTGGCTGGAGATGGGGTGGGTTGAATTCCAACTCACTGGGGGCCCCAACAGCCCGAGCCATTCTCCAAATACTCTGCTCATTCCGTCACCAGTATTGATTCCCTGTGGCTCCTTTCTCTAAGAAATGAAGAGATGCACATCTTTCTCTGCATGCTCTTGACCCAAAGCGATAAGGATCTCTTTCCTGTGAATCATCAGTCAAAAGCATTTCACGTTTGTGTTGTGTTTTTGACATTAAATTAAGTCAAAGGCAAAGCTATTCTCTTTGGCGGGGGGGTATAAGAGCAGTTAAAACAATATGGGGGACCCTTCACTGCAGCAAGCCTGCCTGTCTTAGGCCTGTGAGCCCCACAGGATTGTTGCAGGTGTAAATAGGAATGGTAAATAAAAAATTGGTTTAAAAAGTGTACTGCGACTGCAAGATTTATCTTACTATAGTTATGATTTCTGCTTTCGTGTAATGCACATGCAGGGCTCGACAGTGTCCTGAGTCATCGTGGGCCATGGAAGGTGCTAGGAAGGAGGAATGCAGGGGATTGTGCTGTCATTCACTGAATCTGTCTGCACCTGCTTTGTCTCTTGGTGATTTCGTGATGAAGGTGTTATTCCCATTTGCTAGATGAGGACAAGGAGCGCTTGCATTTATGGTCGTGAAGGCAGGAGACTGCTCCAGGGATATCGGGACCTAAGATGTTGATACAAAGTGATGCCTGCTCACTTCTTCATCCATAACTGGTCATCACAGCCAGGATGTTGACACTGATACAACTCATCAATCTTGGGCCTTCCTGTTTATTCATGTGTGTGTTAAGTTCTAAATTCAGTCCTTGCACCCATCACCAGCAAGACACACGGTCCCCAGCTCACAAATCTCACTCGCGCTACCTTTCCTCATCACATCTGTCTCCCTCTCCCCCCTCCCCGCTGACGCTGAGAGCCGCTCTGAACGCCACCTATAAAATTGTAACATCGTCAGCGTGTGATAGCCATGGAATCACAGAGTATAACCTTGTACGATGGTCTTTTTTTTTCCCCACTCAGCAGCATTCCCTGCATGTTGAAAACCAGTTGGGGAATAGCTCTGTCCTTTGACTGACTCGATTTCCAGGATGCGCCATGCCTCTGTGGTCACCGTCACCACCGCAGAGCCTACTGCATTGATTCCAGGCTGACTGTCAGTTCTGTGCAGGTTTCAGTGGGAGTGTGCGTTTCATTTGCCTTGGATAGACCCCGCACTGATAACGCTGGTTTGTACATGAGTCTCATGCCTCATCTCAGAAGAAACTTCCAAATGATGTTGAGTGTCTTTTTCTTGCCTTCCCCTCTGCCTTTTTAAAATTTTGCCATCTGTAGATCCTCTTTGGTAAATTGTCCATATGTCTTTTTCTTATTTTCAGATTGGATTATTTAACATTATTTTTTTAAGATTTCTCTGTAGGTTCTTAGGGTGCCTGCGGCTCAGTCAGTGAAGCGTCAGATTCCTGGTTTGGGCTTGTTTCATGATCTTGTGTTTGTGAGATCTAGCCCTGCATCAGGCTCTGCACTCAACAGGGAGGCTACATGGGATTCTCCCTCTCCCTCTGTCCCTCCCCGCCCCTGACTCTCTCTGATGGAAGGCAGGCAGGCAGGCAGGCAGGGAGGCGGATTTCTTGGCCTATTCTAGATAACAGTCCTTTGTAGAATACATGGTTTGCTAGTATTTCCCTACAGTCTGTTACTTGTCTTTTTATCTTGTTCATATAAGTCTTTACAGAGCAAACGTTTTTAATTTTGATGTGGTTGAATTTATGAACTTTCCATAACTTGTGCCTTTGGCATCAAGTTTAAGGACTCTGCTTTTCTTAGGCACTAGTCCTTTTAGATATTTTAGTGCCCACACCATTCTATATAAATTTTGGAATAACCTTGTATACATCCCTAAAGTTCTCGGTGGGACTGCGGTAGGACTTGCATTATACCTGTCGAACAGTTGGGGGAGAGTTGAGACTTCCAGTTCATAAATATAATATTTGCTGCCATTTATCAAATGCTTTTTATGTGTCATTTGATGTGAATATAAAATTGTCCCTTGTTAGCTAGTTCCTATTGTGGATTATATTACTTGACTTTTGAATCCTGAACCAGCCTTGCATGCCTGGAGTCAATTCCACCTTGTGGTGGAGTCCCGGAACGGCCAGCAATCCCTGTACCAAGGGAGGAAAGATGACTGCACTTGACTCTAAAGAGAGGAGAAGGCAAGGGGTCCGTGCTCAGAGAGGAAGACCCTTGCTCTTTTTCACTCCTGCTTTTTTTGGTCCTTAGGATAATCACAGATCTTATCACTGTTTCTCAAGCATGTCAGTGTGACAAGGGGTTTTGCTGGAGCTGGGGGAATCTGCTTACGGGAAAGACACGATGTGCTGATCTGCATGTTCCTGAGTTCTGGAACACATAGCGCAAAGGGCAGTGCATACATCTCTTAGGTCACAGGATGGTTGCATGGGCTAAGAAAGCGTTGGGGGCGCCAACTTCCTGTAGCATTCCTATGACAGTGTGGTCACGCAGGCCTCGGCATTCTAAAGGCCTAAGCCTTTCTCCAAAACCTTCCATCGCCCCCAGCAGCCTCCGTGTTACATTTTAGCAAGACAGGTATTCTGGCTGATGGGTGCTCTACATTAACCCCCATAGTGTTGCACATTATTGGATTAAGTTTTCTAGTATTTTATCAAGGATACGTGTGTCTGTGTTGATGAGACATACTGGTCTGTGCCTCCTTCCTCCTTCTCGGTCACTTTCCTTTCTTCCCTGGCCCTGTCCCTGCCCTTTCTTCCTCCCTTCTCTCCCTTCTTGCCCTGGTTTTAACGTCAGATTAACACTGGTCTCATTTGACGAGTTGAAAACTATAACTTCCTCTGTTATGTTCCAGAGAAGTGTATAAGAACATAGTGCTGATTCCTCAATAAAAGATTGGTAGAATTCTCTAGTAAAGCTGTCTGGGTCTGAAGATTTACCTTGGGGAATCTTCTTAATGACAAGATCAATTTCTGTAATGGTCTTAGGACTATGTGTATTGTCTATTTCATCTTGGGTGAATTTTGATAGTTTGTGGTATTCAGAGAATTGTTTCATTTTTAATAATCTGTCAACTTTGTGAGTCCAAAGTTATTCATAATGTTTATTATGTAGTCTTCCTTATGACTTGACTCTGTAATAATATCTACGGTTTTATGCCTCATATTGGCAATGTGTGTCTTCTTTCTTCCTCTCCCTCTCTCTCTTTCCCCTCCAGTCTTCTAAGAAGAAGCTTATCAATTACATTGATTTTTAAAAAAGAAATAGCTTTTGTTTCTTTATTTCTATTTTTTTTCTCTATTTTCAATTTTATTGACTTCTGACACTTATCATATTCTTTGCCAGCTCCTTTGGGTTTATTTTGCTTTACTATTTGTAGTTCCTTGAGGTTGGAACATAGATAATTATTTAATTCCTTTTCCCTTATGTAATGTAGTTATTTTAGTACTATAAATTGTCTTGTTGGCATTGTAATAGCTGTATCCCAGATTTTTTTAAAATTATGTTTTGTTCTCATTTTGATTCTGTTCTTGTTTGTTTCACTTGAGACTTTCTCTTTGGATCATGGATATGTATTGTTTAAGTTTCATGTGTTTAAAAATTAGTATTAAAAATATTATTATTTCTGTTTCTTTTTTTTTTTAATTTTATTTTTTCAGCGGTCCGAGATTCATTGTTTGTGCACCACACCTAGTGCTCCGTGCAATCCTTTACCTCTTTAATACCCACCATCAGGCTCACCCACCCCCCACTTCTCCCTCCCCTCCAAAACCCTCAGTTTATATTTAGTTTCTTTAAATGTGTGGAGGTCCATCGTCTGACCCAGAATGTGGTCTGTGTTGGTGAATGTTCCATAGTAGCTTATAAAGCATGTGCGTTCTGCAGCTAGGGGGGTGAAGTGTTGTGCATGTCAGTTAGATCCTGTTGGTTAGTTGTATAATTCAGATATTCTATAAACTTGCTGATTTTTTTTTCCAGTTGGTAAATCACAGCTGCTAAAGTCCTCAGCTGTACTGTTAATTTGTTATTTCTTCTCTCAACTCTATCAGTTTTGTTTCATGGATTATGAGGTTCTAGTATTTGTTGTTTGCACATTTAGAATTTGTGTTTCTTCCTGGTGGATCAATCATTTTATCATTGTATAATGTCCCTCTTTGTTTCTAGAATTTTTTGGTTTATTTATTATTTTTATTTTATTTTATTTTATTTTACTTTATTATTATTATTATTTTTATTTTAGAGGGAGAACACCATGAACTGGTAGGGGAGGGGCAGAACCTTAAGTAGGCTCCACATTCCGTGCAAAGCCCAGCTCAGGCTGTGATCTCACGACCCTGACATCAGTCATGACATGAACCAAAATCAAGAGTCAGACTCAACTAACTTGAGGCACCCAGGTACCCCCCCAATTTTTCTTTTCTTCTCATGGCTATCTTGATCATATATTAATGTGGCTGCTTTTGCTTCTTTGTTATCAATATTTGCATGGTATACGTCTTCTCATTCTACTCTCAACCTACCTATGTCCTTGACTTTGAAGTGTGGTTTTTTTTTTTGTTTTTGTTTTTTTTTTTTGGTGAACAGCATGAATTTGGGTCATGATTTTATCCATTCTGCCTCTCCGTGTCTTTTAATGAATTCTACCATTTATATGCGAGGTTATTACTGATATGTTATTGTTTGCATCTGTCATTCTATAATTTGTTTTCTGCTAGTTTTCTCTAGTTCTGATTCTGCTGTTTCTTTCTTTCTTTCTCTCCCTCTCTCTTTCCTTCCTTCCTTCCTTTTTTTCCTTCCTTCCTTCCTTCTTTGCTGTGAGTTACTGCAACATATTTTAAAGGATTCCATAGTTCTCAAAATGGTTGCTCTAGGTATTATAATAGACATTAATGATGTGTAACAGCCTACAGATTATGAGTTTTCTATTACTGTTGTAGCAACTTGGTGAGTTAAAACAGAAATTTATATTCTTATAATTCTGGAGCCTAGAAATCCAAAGTCAGTTTTGCTCAGCCAAAATCAAGGTGCAAGCAGGACCACACTCCCTCCAGAGGATCTGGGGAAAGATCTGTTCCTATATTCTTCCAGTTTTTGATAACTGCTAGCATTTCTTTGGCCTCTGGCCCTGTCACTTTCCTCTCTGCCTCCAAGGTCACACTGCTTTCTTCTCTTGTGTTTGAAATCTCCCCCTGACTTCCTCGTAAAGGACACATGTGAAGGCCTGTAGTGCTCACCTTCATAACCCAGGATCATCCTCTCCCACCCCCGCCACCTTGAGATGCTTAACTTAAGACACATTTGTGGAAATGATTGCCATATAAAATAACATGCACAGGTGCCCTGGATTAAGACATGCACATTAACATGGCCATCATTCATCCTACTGCAATAGAAGGACATCATCCTACTTTTACCACTTTGCCATATAACCTTACTTCCATTTAGACCCCTTTAGCTTTCCAACTTTTACATATCATTATCTTGAGTTCAGAGGGTGTTATAATTTTTATTCCAAACATTAAATATGATTTATGGAACTTACTATGAAATGAAAGTATAATTTGTGTTCCTACATTTTCTTCCCTGTCCTGTTCCTTCTTTCCCTTGATGTTTCAGCTTCCTCCTGTTTTCTTTTTTTTCTTTTCAAAGAAGTTCATGTAGCCAGTCACTAAGGTTGGGTCTACTAGCAGCAAATTCTTTGACATTTTTAAAAATTCCCTTGATTTCTGAAGAATACATTCACTAGATATAGAATTTATGGTTGACAATTCTTTTCAAATCTTGAGAAAGGTTGTGACACTTCTTTTGTCCTCCAGTGGTCAGGAGATACACATTCAGAAGGGTAAATCTGAGTAAATAGTGAGTATTGCTCTGGCTATTTGCCAGATGTTGTTCTTCGTCTCTAGTTGTCATTTAATTGGATGTGTCTTGGCATGGTTTCCTTTAGGGTTTATCCTGTTTGAGGGTCACTGAGTTTCTTAGAACTGTAGGTTTATGTGTTTCAAATACCTTCGCTTCATGGTCTTTCTTTTCTTATTATGAGACACAGGTGATAAACAAAGATTGGCTCTTTTGCTTCTGTCCCCAGGACCTGGAGGTTTTGTTCACATTTTTTCAGTCTGTATGTTTTCTGTTGTTCACTGTAGGGGAATTCTATTCATGTGCTCTCAAATTCACTGATATAATCACACATCTCTACCATCATCCTTCTATCAATTTTTATTTTAATTTATGTTGTACTTTTTAGTCCTATAATTTCCATCTGGTTCTTTCTTTTTAACTTCCATTTCTTCACTGATATATTTTTCATCTTCATGCAGATAATTTGTAAATAACTGTTGAATCATTTAATGATGGCTGTTTTAAAACCCTTATCAGATGATTGCAATACCTGCTTTATTTCAGGTGTTGTCAGTTGGTTGTCTTTTCTCATTCAAATTTTGATTTCTTAGCTCTTAGTGAGATAATTGTATCCTGGCTATTTTGTCTATCATGTTAGGACACACTGATACCGTATAAATCCCTCACTATAGCAGCTAATGACCCTGGGTAGGCTCAGCATACAGGTCTTTGCCAACGTTGTGGGCTTGGGTTCCAATGACGGGTTAATTTTCAGATAAATTAAAGTGTTGTCTTGGTCATCTTGGTTGATATAGTGCCACTGGCTCTTGTACTCATTCTTATTGGGACCAGGATGTTTCTGGGAGGGGAGTATTTGGGATCCTGCAACCAGTTCCTGGCTGGTTGTTTTACCCCTCCCCCTGCCTAGGTTTCTGGGAATAGAGGAAAATCTCAAGTTTCCCATGAGCAAAGACAAAATGTCTTCCTCAGTCAGGTAACTTGTGTGGCTGAGTCTCTCTTGTAATTTCTATCTGTCTTGGTATCTTTCCTCAGAAAAGAGAACCCTAGGTTCATGGGGAAAGTGAAGGCTAGACATTTGTCATTGTTAGGGCTCTTTGTCTTAACAGCTACCTTGCCGCCTGTTGTAGTTAAAGGGATATCATCTACATCCTAGAGGAAAATGAGCTTATCTGGAGCCTTCTGTTGCCTGGTTGGGAAACACCCATCTGGTTGGTATTCTATTTGTGCAAGCAAGGCACCTGGTACTGTGGTGTTTCTTTGGTCCTGGGTCCCAAACCAGCTTTTCTTCTTCTCCTTCCCTTTAGAGTTCTCTTGTGGTTGTCTCTTGTGATGTTCGAAGGGTTTATGCCTATGCTTAGCAGCCAAGAACATGGAAGAAAATGTCTCCCAAGTCTGAACTGGTAGTCCATATACCTTTAAATAGTCTGAGCTGCCCTCAACAGGAGAATCCTATAAGATTACTTTGGGACTTAATACTTTGGCTCAATACTTCAAATTTTGGACTAATATTTTTCTACAGTTCTATATATAAAGATTTCATGATTTGGACTCAGCTTCTTGAATATGAAGTAGAGGTTGCAGATGACTGATGTAATGCACATCCTGTTTTGTGCTGCTTGGCTGGAGTGGCTTACGGCCTAGTGAACAAAGTCAGCCGCATCAGAATGAAACATGTGCTTGAGTCAATTACATGTAGATGCCAACTAGGAAAATTATGATGGCTTCAGCATAAGTACAGATTACATCCAGGTTTCATATTTTACATCATAATATGGTAATTTATTCTATAAAGCCACAGCCTTGGCTTGTTTCTCAGAGTCAGCTTGATTTGTAAGTCAGAGAACAATTTCTCTCCACTTGTTCAGGCTCTCTATGCTGGTGCATATCATGTAAGTAGACATGGTGCCTGTGACTTTCATGAGAGAGGAGCCCGTCTAGGTATAAGTTGGATTAAGAACCTTTAGTGCCCATCAGGGCTCCCTCCTAGGCTGATTTTCTCTCAGGTCTGGGTCAGTACTTGGTCAGTACTGTATCTGAAGAACCCAAGATCACAATTATGATCAGTGTTTAAATCCTGTCTGCCTTGGTTTTTTTAGTGAATAACTTGACTTATGACCGTGGCTGTGACATCTCTATGTCAGCCAACCTTTACCAAGGGATCATATCAGGGCATCTCTTAATCTTATTAAAGGTATTTTTCTCCCTCCGTGAGAGGGATGGTCTGTCCAGGTGCCTGAACAGATCAGATATGCTGTCTTCTTCTAAATTAATTAAATTCTTCTTAGAACTCCAGCACTACATAATTAAGACAGATGGCCAAGTGAAATATTTATTTTAAATAACTGCATTTTGTACACTTCCTGCAGAACTTATGAAATTTATGAACAGTAAGGAACTATAAAAACTTCAAGATCAGTGAATTCTAGGCCAGTTTGTAGTTTAGGAGGAGAATTTGTTTTTCAACTGCCCATTTACCATAAAAATGCTTATGTTAAAGGTTTAGCACACTATTTTCCTTTTAGACACCCACCAGAAGAATGAGTTAAAACTTTTCTGTCTTACTAATTTCATGCTTTGACAGCTTTGTGGCGTGCTCACTGGTGGGTGTTTTTTATATCCAGGTTTGAACAAATTATTATCTTTTATAAATTGGTATACAGTAAAATAGGAGTTGTTGGTGCACAAATATGCAAGTATCAACACATGGATAGATGTGGAACCAGCACCAGAATCAGGATACACAGTGATTCTGTCACCCCTAAGCTTTCATTCCTTCGTAGCCACACCTCCCATCTGAACACAGCTGCTCTGTTCTCCATCACTAGTTTCATCTTATTGAGAATATCACAAAGAATAGTTACACTCTACATAATTTCTGAGAATGTAGGTGGAGTGTAATGGCATATCCTCTAAAGAAAACAGGCAGGCAGTTCCCTATGAACTTAATATACATTTATCATAACATCCAGGAATCCCACTCCTGGGTATTTACCCTAGGAATATAAAATTTACCCTACGTGAATGTATACACCAACTCTATTCCTAACTGCCAAATGCCTGTAAGCTATGGAAATGCCCTTCAACTGGTGAATGGACAAATATACCAGTCACATACTCATCCAGGGAATAGCAGAACCAAAGACAAATTTACATATGTAGGAACACAGGTATTCACAGAGGCATTGCATTGAGTGGACATTATCATGGTTGGTTTAGCCATCCTTTCAAGCAGACCCATTTCACTTATGTAGGAACAGAACTCCAGAATCAACAAGGACCAAGGAGAAGATCTGTTCAGAAATTAGTTCACTCTTCTATAAATTATAATATTTACAGCTACCAAAACATCATAAAGTCATTGTGTCATATGGGTGCAATTATGGCTTAAAGAACACTGACTTCCCAAAAAATGAAAGAAAGAAAGAAAGAAAGAGAGAAAGAAAAAACCCTGACCCATTTTCATGTGAAAGAGTTGAGATTTTTCTTAATGTAATGTGTTGTGTTTGTTAGAAAGGAACAAATATATAACCAAAAGTCATTTATTTCAGGTTGACAAAATCATTTAATATACTGGGAATTATTATCATAAATACTGTCTATTCCTTTTTTTAAAAAAGATTTTATTTATTTATTTGACAGATAGAGTTCACAAGTTGTCAGAGAGGCAGGCAGAGAGAGAGGGAAGCAGGCTCTCCGTGAGCAGCGAGCCCGATGCGGGACTCGATCCCAAGCCCCTGGGATCATGACCTGAGCTGAAGGCAGAGGCTTTACCCACTGAGCCACCCAGATGCCCCGAAATACTGTCTATTTCTATTCAGCAGGAGCACTGACTGCAAGAGACACATCAAACCACTAAATGCAAGTCAGCTCTACCTTCTCTGAAATCTATCAAAAAGCAAAAGAATTTTAGATTTCAACAATTCCTTTAATATAATTCAATACAATTATTTAACAGATGAGGAAGGTCTTGGAGGGGAGGGGATGAGGAGGCGAGTGAGCCAAGTAGTGGGTGCTAAGGAGGGACACGTTGGGTGTCATACACAACGCTGGATCATGGACCACGGCGTCAAAACGAATGATGTACTGCGTGTTGACTAACATGATGTAACAAAACAAACAAACAAAAAAATGAAGAAGCTGACATAGAGGCAAAATAATTTAGCTTAAATTAAGGGTGAATTAATGTCAGAGCTAAAACAGGACCCATTGGGGCGCCTGGGTGGCTCAGTGGGTTAAGCCGCTGCCTTCGGCTCAGGTCATGATCTCAGGGTCCTGGGATCGAGGCCCGCATCGGGCTCTCTGCTCAGCAGGGAGCCTGCTTCCTCCTCTCTCTCTCCACCTGCCTCTCTGCCTACTTGTAATCTCTGTCTGTCAAATAAAATAAATAAAAAAAATAAATTAATTAAAAAAATAAAAATAAAAAAAAAATAAAACAGGACCCATTGTACCAAGTTCTTGGTATACCAAGATACAATAAAGATTTAAATTATCGGGCGCCTGGGTGGCTCAGTAGGTTAAGCCACTGCCTTCGGCTCAGGTCATGATCTCAGGGTCCTGGGATCGAGTCCCGCATCGGGCTCTCTGCTCAGCAGGGAGCCTGCTTCCTCCTCTCTCTCTCTCTGCCTGCCTCTCTGCCTGCTTGTGATCTCTGTCAAATAAATAAATAAAATCTTTAAAAAAAAAAAAAAGATTTAAATTATCATTTGGAAATATTCCTATAAAATTTTAATGTGTGTATATAGTAAATTTTAATAAGGGTTAATTTATATTTTCATTTATGTATTTGCTCCAAAAATATGCATGTTATATGCCAGAGGCTGGGATACAAAGACCAGGATGTAAGCTTACCCTCAAGGAAGTTCAGAATTCAGTAGGACACAGATGTTGAAGTAGGTGCTTTTATGTATTTGTCTTAAAAGAGGTATATAGAGAATTCTACAAGGGGCTAGAGAAAAAATTCTTACATTCTCTAAAAAAGTTAAGAAATACCTAGCAAGAACCTTCAAATATTTAAGAACTCTTAGCTGCTGTCCAAGAAGAATGGGCATCCTACACGGTGATTTCAGTATTTGCCAAAAACCCGGAGGATGAGAAATGCCAGTATTTTGGAGAATGGATACAAAGGTCAATATGTTTGGGGCATGAGGAGCACCTTATGTGTGGGACAGGTTGGGAATTCCGATATAGAGACAGAGGGCAAGAGAGAGCTGGGAATCTCCAATATGATGGCTTTTTTTTCCAAAAGAAAATTTCATTGTAGTTTTCTAACAAAGCAAGTTACTTAGTGTTTCATTAGGATAACTTTATTTTTATGTTTAAGTCAAAATATTGTATCTCTCTGATATGAGGAATTTGAGAGGCAGGGCGGAGGGCTTGGGGTAGGGAAGGAAAAAATGAAACAAGATGGGATTGGGAGGGAGACAGACCATAAGAGACTCTTAATCTCACAAAACACACTGAGGGTTGCTGGGGGGAGGGGGGCTATGGAGGCGGTGGTTGGGTGATGGACACTGGGGGGGATGTGCGTTGGTGAGCACTGTGAAGTGTGTAAGCCTGATGATTCACAGATCTGTACCCCTGGGGCAAATAACACATTTTATGTTAATAAAAATAATTTAAAAAATGATGTACTCTAAAGAAAATTTAAGAAAAAATGAAGTTGTTTTAAAGAAAGTGGTTAAAATGTATGTGTTAGGATGACTGCTGAAGTTTTGTTTTGTTATTAAAACAAGCATCTATTTTAGTTTCAGGTACTAATATATTTTTTTAAATTTTGTTTTAAACAGATAAGCAGTTGCAAAGGGTAATAATATCATTTTCTCTTTGTTTCCAAAAACACATTTGTCAGTGTCAGAAAACGAAAATCACCCCAGAAACATGAAAAAAGAACAAGAAGGAAACTATTTTCCTTTGTTTTAAATAACAGTATAATAATTTTAAGATTAAAAATTTAGCATAAAATACTTTTAAAAATTTTCAAGTAATTTTTAAATCATTAAAGAAACTTAAAATAATTATTTAAAAATAATTGTGAGTTTAAAAATAATTATGACTGTCATTCCACAGTTATTTTCATGAATCAACCAGCTAAAAATAGTTGGTTTAAATGCTAAAGGGAAATACAAACCATGCTAGTCTGACCTTTGACTGAACGAACTTTGTGTTAAGTATCGCAGTGCACCTGCTTGTTCAGTTCCACGTGAAGCGACAGACTGGCGTAGATAGAAATAAAGTACCGGCTAGTGCAGAACGATGAGAAGCTCAAACATATGCGGCAGAGGTATTTCTAAAGTGGTAAACTTGGCAACCAATTTCTTCAAGGTGTGAACATCTTCTACATGACAGTTCAGTTTCTAACAACTTAGAATTAAGCCCAAAGCCTGGAAAGGAAGGGATTCCAGGACCACGAGGCGGGTATGAGGCTGCTTCTGTGATGCTGGTATGGGACGGTCGGCACTCAGACTAAGGAAGTAGAAGCAGAGAGAAGTGGTGTGATTAGTAGGACCTGCTGGTGATTGGGATGGCCAAGAGGGGCAAGCGAGAGAAAGAACTACCTCTGCCAACCTCTAGGGGCCAGGGGGCTGGTGGGATGAGGAGGGTTTGGGAGATTCCGAGAAGGGGGCAGTTCAGACTCCCTTGCCTAAATGTTCTTTCTCTGATGTTTGCAAATGAAGTTATCCGTGGAGAGAAGGGACATAGGATTGGGAAGGAGCTTGGGAAAGATGATGATGGTTTGAGACAACAGCTAGTGGGCTGGGAAGGAGAAGTGCGCTGGGTGTTGAGGGTTGGGCAGGACTCTGGGGACCATGGTATCTATTGGTGTAAGTCAGAAAACTCTTCACCAGGTTAGAGGAAGATGGATCAGATTGTTAAGTTGGTCCTAAGTGGGTTCTGTCTGATGAATGGAGCAGAGGGTAAGGCTATCGAGAGCACCGTGGAGGGACTGCTGGTTGCGTGTACCCAAGTATCAGCCACACTGTCCAGGGCATGTAAAATGCAGTGAAATAAATAGAGGCCCCTGGAATTTGAAGACTGGATTTCAGGCGAGTACAAGCCCATAACAGTTCAAAGACACCGGTGGTCACAGAGAACGGTTAAGAGCCTAGGATTTTTATTATAAAGAGTAGCAAAGTGACCAGCACCTCACTTTAAATGGAGGGTAAGGAAGGGCCCCTGCACTTGAAAGGATCAAGGGACTATGACTCGTTTAGCAGAACTGTCCGTGTGGACACTCCTAACAGCCACGGGTGAAGATGGCACCACGGGTGAAGATGGCACTCACCCTGTGGGTTGCAGGAAGATGGCAGAGCTGAGCAGTGGGGTGGCACTGGATAATGTCATGAATCTCAAGATCCGGGGGTATAGCATGAGTCGAGAGTGGACATAGGGAATGTAGATCAGAAGGACGTTGACTCCACCCCCTTGCAGAGTTGATAAATGCCAAAAAGAAGATGTGGTGTGTACACACACACACACACACACTCAAACATTCTTCAGCTATTTATAAGAATGAAATCTTGCCATCGGCAACAATATGGATAGAACGGATGGACCCAGATTATATTATTCTAAGTGAAGTAAGTCAGAGAAAGACAAATACCATCTGATTTCATTTGTGTGTGGATCGAAATATAATAATGATAAAATAACAAATAAACACAAAACCAGGAACAGTCTCATAAATCCAGAGAACACATTGGTGGTTGCCAGCAGGGAGGGGCTCTGGGTGGGTGAACTAGAAGAAGAGATTAAGAGGCACAAACCTCCAGCTGCGCAATAGATAAGCCACAGCGATGACAAGAACAGCATAGGGGATATAGTCAGCAATGTAATAGCACTGACCTGTGACAGGCAGTGTCTACACTTACCATGGTGAGCATCGCATAATGTACAGAGTTGTTGAATCACTATGTTGTACCCTGAAACTAATATAGCATTGCATGTCAAACATTTTTCAATAGAAAAAAGAAAAAAATAGGAAGAAAAAAGCATCATCGTCTACTTATTTCATAAGTAACTAAGAACCAATATATATTAGTGTGTAAGAAAAATCAGTGGTTATACTTCTCTCTTCTTTGTGTTTATATAAACTTTATGACAAAATAATACTTGTCTTTTTCTATTCATTGTCTTACCCAAGGCCGTGATTCTTTTTAAGGAGTCTGTTCTTTAGTAATCTCTACACCCAACATGGGGCTCAAACTCATGACCTCAAGATCGAGAGTTGCTTCCAGGGGAGCCAGCCAGGCCCCTCCCTAGAACAGTGAATGTAACCTAAGTTACAACAAGTAACTGTTTATAATCGCTGTAAGAACAGACATCCCTTCATATATTCACATAGTCCAAGGCAGTACAAGAGAAATTTAAAAAAAAAAAAAGGAAAAGACATAAGCCAGGTAGAAAATGAGCACCAGAGTCCCCTTCCTCCAGAAACACCAGACATAACCTCTGCTGAGAAGGGTTAGGAAAACTGAATACAGAATGAATCAGCAGGTCTCTCAAGGCTTGAGAATGATATAAGGCGGCCAGGATTTTAGAAGATAGAAATCAGAGAAGAACAAATATGCATTAAGATGAATCTCATATTTCATAAATCACTTTCCCCTGGGGGCATTTTCTGATTCTCAGTTTAGGGCATCCTGGCAGACAGATAACAGTGACTCAGAGAATATGGTTTTGGGAGGCATGGGATGTAGGGGCCCCTGAATTGGGCTATAAAAACAGTGAGGACTTGAGGGCCCAAGATATCAAGGAAAAGAGAATTACAGGGTAACCAGCCTGGCATCTGCTGGGTCTTGATGTATTTGCCTAAGCCTGACTCTCCTGGGATTAGAAGAAAAGAGCCTGAACAAAAATTTGCTGTTACAGTTCTACAGAGCTCAGAAGAACTGGAATGTTCAGGCTAAGTGGACAAAGATGATGTCCAAGACCTATTTTTTTAAGGAGGAGATCTAGTCGTAAATGTATTCTCTGGATTGTGGCATAAGAAGGAGTGAGCCCTGGGCAGCAGGCTGGAAATACAGCTGGGAATCATTCCGATGACTGATGGGTTGAGGCTGTCACTCTAATGTCAGAGGAAAATGAAAACAGTATTCAGAATTCTAGATTGGTGTCTAGGCTATGTCTGCCATTCAGTTAAAGCTTACCTGCAGTGTCCAGAAACTACGCCCAATGACCCCAACCCAGGAGACAGAGGAGAAAAAGAACGAGACATCCAGACATTGCAGTTAGCACTCAGGGACTCTGGGAATTAACTATGATTTATAAAATTTAAGAAAATAAGTGAGAATGCAAGTTGGTGCAGCCTTTTTGGAGAACAGTGTGGAGATTCCTCAAGAAATTAAAAATAGAACTTCCCTATGACCCTGCCATTGCACTACTGGGTATTGACCCCAAAGATCCAGATGTCGTGAAAAGAAGGGCCATCTGTACCCCAGTGTTTATAGCAGCAATGGCCACGGTCGCCAAACTGTGGAAAGAACCAAGATGCCCTTCAACGGACGAATGGATAAGGAAGATCTGGTCCATACACACTGTGGAGTATGATGCCTCCATCAGAAAGGACGAATACCCAACTTTTGTAGCAACATGGATGGGACTGGAAGAGACTATGCTGAGTGAAATAAGTCAAGCAGAGAGAGTCAGTTATCATATGGTTTCACTTATTTGTGGAGCATAACAAATAGCATGGAGGACAAGGGGAGATGGAGAGGAGAAGGGAGTTGGGGGAAATTGGAAGGGGAGGTGAACCATGAGAGAATATGGACTCTGAAAAACAATCTGAGGGTTTTGAAGGGGCGGGGGGTGGGAGGTCGGGGTACCAGGTGGTGGGTATTGGAGAGGGCATGGATTGCAAGGAGCACTGGGTGTAGTGAAAAAATAATGAATACTGTTATGCTGAAAATAAATAAAAAATAAATTAAAAAAAGAAAAGAAGTGAAATAATCAATAATTTTACCAGAAAACTGTAATCCATAACAACAAACCAAATAGAAGTTTAAGAATTGAAAAATGCAGTATCTGCTATAATTAACTTGATCTAAGTGTTTGAATTGGAAGTTAGTTTAGTAAAAAATATTCCAACTGAATCAAGGAGTTAAAAAACAGAAGGAAATGATGCGTATCTTGGGAGTTTTGAAGGAAAGAGAGTGGACTATATCTGAAAACATTGCTAAGAACTTTCCGGTACTGACCACGGACATCGAGGTCGCGATTCATGAAATTCCATCAGCCAGACAGGATACTACAACAGAAACCTCACACTGGCACATTGCAATAAATCTGGTGCCAAACAGACAAGGAAATGTCTTAAAATCAGCATACGCAAAGAAATATTTTCCAAAGAGCAAATATGAGACTGATGGACCCGTCTCAAGATCAACAACAGAAATGAAAAGACAGCAGATTAGCATCCCTGAAGTGCTGGAAGAAGAGAAGCTACCAAGTGAGAGCATGAAGTCGAAGGTAATCGACCAATCAAAAAAGGAAAACCAGGAAAAATGAACTTTAAGTTATCATGAAATTATATTCTAAATGAAAGGTGAAATTCTCTGGTTAGGTTGAGTAGTATAAATAAAATATAAAAATAATATGAATCGGTTATATGACGCTTACAAGAGGCAAATACTGTATATAGAGAGAGTAACTTGAAAGTAAAAGTTCAGGAAAAGATCCTTCTGGCAAGGATTAACAAAAAGGAGAAAAATGTGGCATTATAGTCGTCAAAGTAAACAGACACTTATACTGGACATTGATGGTCTGTTCACATGTTGGTATGTTGCACTTCAACAAAAAGCATGCATAGAGAAGAAAACAAGTCTCTTCAAACCAAACAATCAAATAAAACACCAAATATAAAAGAACAATCTCTCTAGCCAAGAAAAATCTTCAAATGGAAATAATTTTTAGTGACTGCACATTCCTCACTAAAATTCTGTGGTTTTTTTCCCAACTTTTGTGTAACATTGCATAAGTTATTTCCCATGTAATGACGACTGTTCATCTCCCTTCTAAGAAGCAGGTTTTCTGTGCGGCCCAAGGTGAGTGTGTTGGGTTGACAGACTGACGGCACAAGTGATGGGGCCGGTCATTGTTCGTGTTCCTGGAAGTGCTTTGCTGAAAGCAAAACTTCCTATTTGATTAGAGACATTTCTTTTGGTTGAATTGATTTTTTTCTTACCCTTTTTGTATTTTAACTTTTTTTTGTCAGTGCCTTGAGTTCAGTCCATGGATTTAGTGTTTCTTTGCACTGGCTGACAGCAGCCACTATGTGACTGTTTTTTTAACACGGAATAAATGCTTCATGCAACTTCCATTTGGCGTAACCTGGACGTTGGTACGCAGAGGGGAAGTTCAATAAATTTGCCACATCTATTTCAGCTTTGCGTGCTGTTCTTCTTGTCGATAATTTCTTAATGTATGGCAACTCGTGTGTGTGTGTTTGAGAGAGAGAACAGTTTTAGTTTCACAACAAAATTAAGAAGAAGGAGCAGATACTCCAATGTAGTTCCCTCCTCCCTTACACATAGTCTTCCCCACGGTTAGCAGGCCCCCCCCACCCAGGTGGTACATTTGTTACAAATAATGAAACCACATTGACAGATATTATCACCCCAAATTCATACTTTGTATTGAGAATCACTCTTGCTCCTTTACATCCTATGGGTTTGGACCAACGCATAAAGACATGTATTGACCATTATAGTATCATATGGGGTAATTTCACAGCCCTAAAACTCGCCTGTGCTCCACCTCATCATCCGTCCTCCTACCCCAGGCACCTCAGACTTTTTTTTTTACTGTCTCCATAGTTTTTCCTTTCTCAGAATGTCATAGCGTTGCAATCACACAGTATGTAACTTAAGTTTCTTTTCATGACTTGATAAAATCAGCTCATGTCTTTTTAGTGCTGAAGAATATTCCATCCTATGATGTATTTCTAAGAGATTTTATGGTCAAGGTACGTGATAATTTCAAAGTAGGAAATCTAAGTCTTTTCTGGGTGAACCGGAACATTTCTCAGCCTAGAGATATGAATGGTGTGACGTTATTCATGTTGATGGCGTGACGTTACACAGCCCATACAGAAGAAGATCTCTCTCTCCTTCCCGTGCCGGGATCACCACCTGTTCTGGGTCTGGGACTGAAAGGCCTATACCTGGAGAAGCCCTTCCGTTCCGGACAGATAGGATGGTTGGTGACCCTGGGTCAGTTCTTAAAATCGAAGATGTACATTTTCAAACATGGAAAAGAATAATTAGTATAAAAAGTCTGTAATGTCAAGGTTTACATAGAAATATAAATTGCAAGTGGCTATTGATTCTTCAAAGGAGGGTCTGAAGGCACACACCATACTTGTCTGTTGAGGCAGGAAGACATGATGGTCTTCCTCAAGGTAAAAGTAGAGATGTTTGGTGATTCCAGTAACGGCTCTCACCTTTCCCTTCTGTGCAGATTGACCGGGTCCAGCGTCCCGGACCTCATCGTGAGCATGAGTAACCAGATGTGGCTCCATCTGCAGTCCGACGACAGCATCGCATCCCCCGGGTTCAAAGCTGTCTACCAAGGTAGGGGCGGACCCAACCACGCCTAAAGCTAGCATGTTACCAGAAGGTGAGCACCATGCTCCACGTGTGAGATGCACATAAACCCGGCGTGCTTTAAAAAACAGGAGCTGGTTATTTGCTATTTCTTTAGTTAAAGCTCCACTTGTGGTCTTTTTTTTTTTTGAAAAGATTTTTAAGTTGGAAGCCTGGCTTGCCATGATCTGTGCTGTCAGTAGGCCAAAAGGAGGAGGAGGACCGAGTAGGAACGCAGGCTCTGACAAGTGAGCACACGGTGGGAATCCGTGTTTTCTCCCTTCCCGAGAGGCAGTCGTGATGCTCATTAACTAGAGGAAGCATTTTAACAATGAATCGAAGTGGCATTGATTTAATTAAGCTCCATTCTGTGCATGCTTGTGTACAAATGTCTGTGTGGTGGTGGTGTTGAACTGGAAAACAGAGAAATCTATGTGAAGTTGGAGAGAATTCTGCCAAGATCTTGTGCAGGAGAAAATGTGTGGTTTGGGACTTAGGAGTCACAATTACTCCTAAGACCTTGGCTTCACCTCTGAATTCATGTGCAGGAGCCATTGTGTGGGAGAAGGTTTCCGTCGAGCAGTACAGCTGTGTGTCCCATACACCAGGGCCTCACGTGGGGTGTCCTCTAAGTGGCACATACACGGACCATTTTCATTCAGCCGCACTCTTTGGTGTTCCTGAGATCAGTGATCAAACAGTTTGACTCAAGAGATAAACGTGAAAGAAGCTTGGGAACACGTTCCCTTCTCCATTTTGAATTATCCAAGTCATGGGGGAGCAGCCTCTGTCTTCAGCTTCAACCCTGTAATTTTCTTTTCTTTTTTTTTTTTTTTTTAAGATTTTATTTATTTGACAGACAGAGATCACAAGTAGGCAGAGAGGCAGGCAGAGAGAGAGAGAGAGAAGGAAGCAGGCTCCCCGCTGAGCAGAGAGCCCGATGCGGGACTCGATCCCAGGACCCTGAGATCATGACCTGAGCCGAAGGCAGCGGCTTAACCCACTGAGCCACCCAGGCGCCCAACTCTGTAATTTTCTGACGAAGAGAAAGAAACCATTCTCTTAGGCGCAGATAATACATACGTGTCCCCAGAAGCAGTAAGATGTCTCAGATTAAAATGGTCTATAAAATATTTTATGAAACTGCTTATTTATAAAACTTTAAAGGATATATTTAAGCTATCGTTTGCATTTGATGTCATCCTTTCAACAAGCTGCAGACTGATTTGAAATAATTTTCAACAAGATCGAGAAGAACCTTTAACCATCTTGAATGCAAATTAAGATAAGTCTTTTCAGGGTCAACTTTATACTATCACACAAATGCCTGTGAACTGAGTGTCACTTTATTAAAATAACCAGGAAAATGCATTTTAAACCCATTCATATATTTTGGTTAATACAAGAAAAATCAATTATTAAAAGAAACTGTTTAGACTGTAGTATAAGAAAATATGTGGTGGCCATTCAGAATAAAACATAAATCTGTGTTTTACATAACAATGTACATTTTAAAAACTTAGACATTTTCCATAAATAAGGTATCAAAATTTTAGAGAACTAACGAATTACAGGATAATTTAATACAATAAAAATGGTGATGATTTTATTGGAATTATTTTGCTGGAGGGGAGCTTTTAAAAGAAAAGAAATAATTAATTTGTAAGTTTCATTGTCAGGAAAACTTTTGAAGTTCCCCTGGGCAGGAAGAAAAAATTACTCATTATCCTTTCAATGTCTGGCGCAGTGTTCGTGGTTAAAGGAAGGGGCAACGGTCTGTGCCTTTCATTGTTCTTGAGCTAGTTCTTACTTGGAAGGTTGTAGAAAACTGGTAACAGGCAGGCAATCCCTGACCACGGAAACACACGTGAATTCTGTGGGGAGGAAACACCATCAGTGATTGCCCGATGGCTAAAGACGACTTTGGCATCTCTTATCAAACTCATGTCAGCGTTGCTAATTGTCTTTGTGTGTGTGTGTTCTTTGACTTCTCCTTTGAGATGGGTTTTCAAATATCTTAGAGGTTCCTTCATGGGTTGCCAATTTTCTCAAAATCTTTAACATGATCCACATGTGCGTGTGTTGATGAAAGGGAGGCAAGCAGACCTACAGAGGTGGGATTTTATTTTCTTCACTTGTGCTCTGTGAATTTGCGTAGAAGGATGGTATGCCTCAATTTCTAACTGCGTAGAGTCTCAGGAGCTGAGCATACGTCATCAGAACTTGTTGCCTACCAAGCCAATAAGGTAGATCATTAACAAGCGTCTTCCAACCCCAAACCGTAAGCAGGCTCAAGTGAGAGTGACCTGAGCTGGGATGAGCCCAGCTGGCACAGCTGCACACTCCCTGTGAGCGGCAGAAGTCACAATGCTAGAGAGTTCGATGGTGGGGAGAGCCAGCGTCAGTGTCCTCTGTAAACTGTGAAGAATTCCTCCTTGCTGGGGAAATGGGGTGGGATGGGGAACTGATGGCTCTTCTCAGTAAGAAATGGTCCGACGGACGTGATGTGTACATCCCATTAAAGGTTAGGGCTCAAAAGCACAGATAATTGCTGAGTACTTCCTGACATTTGGCTATGTAGACTTGACCTTTCATTGAACTTCTGCACGACCGTACAGCTATTGAAGAAAGCATGGTACGAGCGGAGTCCTTTCCACATGACCTATACTGGCTGCTGCCCTTGGTGAAATCTGAAAGCATCAGTGAAATACCAAATACTTCCCAACAGGGCAAATTGCAGTAAATTGACTCAGGCATTAAGACACACATCATAAGGTTTATGAGGGACTGGCGGCATTGCCAAATCGTGAATCCTTGACTATTAAGAGATACAAGTATTCTCAATTAAAATATAATTTTATTTATATTTATAAAATAAATATATTTATTTATATTTATAAAATTTCACTTATATTTATAAAATATTCTTCCAAGTGTTGTATATCAGTCTGAACAACCATATAGCATTGATTATCATCACATTTAGCTGTAATTGATACTGTGTTTACTGGCTCAATAGTCTATTCATAGCTATAACTTGAGATGTCATGGAAACATAGGTGGCCGTCAGTCCTCGAGAGATTACCAATTCAAGACCACACATTATCTTTTGACAAAATAATATTCCAAGTCAAAGAGATAATTAAACCAAAAGAAACTAATATAATATTTGAGGATTTAAAAAAGCTAGAGAATGCTGTAAGGAAAGGAAACATTGTAGAAATTGTTATTTCCAGATTGCTGTATTAAGCTAATAGGGATAAAATAAAAGCCACTTGTAAATGTTATTGTCAAAAATATAAATAATTGCATTATTTTAACTACAGTTGTTTGGGGCGCCTGGGTGGCTCAGTGGGTTAAACATCTGTCTGCAGCTCAGGCCATGACCCGGGGTTCTGGGATCAAGTCCCACATCGGGCTCCCTGTTCATTGGGGCGTCTGATTCTCCCCTTCCCCACCACTGGTACTTACTTGTGCTCTCTCTGTCTCTCTCTGTCAAATAAATAAATAAAAACTTTAAAAAAATAAAATAAAATAAGCTGCAGTTGTTTGTGAATTATAATTGTCAGAAAAAAATATATGTAGTCGATAGTTATGCATGATTTAATTTTCCAGTTCTTCTAAAGATTTTATTTATTTATTTATTTAGAGCAAGCAGTGGGGATAGGGAGAGAGAGACTCTCAAGCAGCCTCCCCACTAATGCAGAGCCCCTAAGGAGCTTGATCTCATGACTTTAGACCATGGCCTACGCCAGAACCAAGGTTCAGACCTTAAGGGATGGACCCACCAGGCGCCCCAAACCTCTAGGTTTCGGTATTGCATACCTCTCGCTAACATACAGCATGGTGGTTCGTGGTGGTGGAGAACACACCGTGGGGCTGTGCCACCTGCTAGCTGTGTGACCTAGGACAAATAACTTAAACTCTGTGTGCAGCAGATTCCTTGTTCAGAAAGAAAAGGGAGGGTATAATAATGACACTTGCGGCACAAGTCTGTGGTAGAGCTCAGACGACTTAAACCATGGACATCCCGTAGCACATGGAGCAAGAAATGTTGGCTGTTCTCTGTATACAAATAGTTTTGAGATTTCATGTAGTAAGGTTTTCCCTGATATAAATAGCAGAGCTCATAACAAAGTATGTAAGAATAGTAAGAGTCCTTCCCTGTCCCTTTCATCTTGCCAGGTAGCTTTCTCAAAGGCAGCATCTCTCAGCTTTTTCTCATGGGTCCTTCCAGAATTTTCAGTGCATATATCATCAGATTTGAAATCTCAGTTTGTCTGTGAGTCACAGACTCCAGAGGAACTTGATATACAAGAAACGTCACTGCCTCTTATTTCAAAATCAACTTGAATTTCTTTCAGAGACCCCGTCCTAACCTTGTGTCGTTGGGGGGCCCCACTTTACCCCTTAACCTGTTCATCATCTTCTCACCAAGAGGTTGTGAATTTCTCACGTGTTGTAAGGGATACACAGGTTTTGGGGGGTCCTCAGGTCCTTGGATCACGTTGTTACTCTGAGACATTCATGGTCATTGCTACTTTGGGTGCTGTTCTCCCTCCAGAAGAAGCCTGGTGGACCCTGCTGGCGGCCTCTTCTTCCCCACCCCCCGCACAATGATGCTCCAGTGGTTTTGTGCAGGGGAACCTTGGGTCCAGCCGCCCACCTGTGCACCACTATCACTGCCGGCTCTCGGTCCTGGGTCCAGCCGCCCACCTGTGCACCACTATCACTGCTGGCTCTCGGTCCTGGGGACACCCCAGTGCTCTGTATTTGCTCCATCGCTTACCCTCGGGGACATTCACCGAGAGCCTCCCCTCCTGATGCCTGGAGGATCCTGGATTGATTTAGTCTTTTAAAGAAAAAGTTTGCATTAAAGTAGACAGGACCAAGAGCAGACACAGCCTGGCGATGCTGGGGAAGCACAGAGCTTCAGGCAAACTCAGGATCTGAAACAGGAACAGGTGGTGCCGCTAGTGCCTGCGCAGCCACAGGAAGTCTGCACGGGTGTGAGCGATCACACGCACGTCTGTACGACGGAGGGGCGCAGAGACCGTGATGGCCACGTTTGCCGTAAGACAGTGCTGGAGAAAATGGGAGGCAAAGTTAAAAAAAAAAAAAAGAAAAAAAAAGACAGCATTTTCGGGAGGTTTGTTAGTCATCTGAAAAAGTGAGGCAGGACAGGTGAGGCGCCTTGTTTGTTCAAAGGCTGTTTAAAACCTTCATGTACATGACAATATTTCATTCAGAATGACCTGTTCAAAAATCCAAAAGGGGAAAAAAGGGTAGAACTACCCACAGCTGGATAAAGCAGTCCTATGTGGCCGAGTGTGCACAGTTATTGTATGATGGTGTATGACACACTCACATGGTGTATGAATCTGTAATATGCACAGCTCATACCCATGTATAGTGCACACATTACGTCACATATATTACGAGTATCAGAGTATTTATGGAAAGCAAACGTACATTCACTGCACAGTTTTCCACTTTCTATTTAAAATATCTTCATTTCGTATTATAAGTTATAAAAGTAACTACTGAGGATCAAAAAAATGTTTTGTAAACCACCTTGTGTTTAACAACACGGTACAACTCTTTTATAAATATTATATAGACCGTGCCATTATGTACATTTAAAATATGCCTCGTGTATGATAGCAGATCGTTATTCACTAGAAACAAAAGGGAAAAATCTATTCTCACTTCAGTTCGTGACCATTGTCCTTTCTAGCACCAAGGAAGGTTGAGAAACAGACTCAGGGCCTGAATGTTTGCCTAAACAGTTGGGAGTTTGCTGTGTTGGTGCACATGCCATTTTTAGGGCGTCACTGTCTAGACTTGAGTGGGCTAACTGTGGATCTTTTTTGTCACAGAAATAATGTGTGGTTGGCGTTCATCATACATGTTGATGAACTGCTTTTCCACAAATCATGTTTTGTGTGATTTGCCATAGCTATTTAAATTTTAGCAGGGGGTAAATTAAAGGAAATGTTCCCTATGATGTGCTGCTGTGTGGTAAAAACAGGATCTATTTTAGGCTCACACTAAGAATTATTGCAGTAAAATAATTTGAGTTCAGCATTACTGTTTTGTACCAGAAACACTACTGCCTTCCTATGTCCAGTGAACACAGTGGAAATGGGAGTTTGGGACTCTCTGTGCTCAAGGGTCTGCGTATGTGCCGAGTGGGAAGGGGCTGCTCCGTGGTGCACTGAGTGCAGGGGAATTCATCTCTGCCACTCCTGGGAGACAGCACTGCAGACACACCACTGCCCTTGTATAATCTTTGAGATACTTGTGATGGTTAATTCCATGTGGCCCCCTGACAGGGCCTGGGGTGCCTGGATATCTGGTCAAACATTATTCTGGGTGTGTTCGCAAGGTTGTTTCTGGATGACGTTAAATTCTGAATTAGTTGACTGGATCTTTAAAGCAGTTTGGCTCCCCAGTGTGGGTGGGCCTCCTCCAATCAGCTGAAGGGTTGTCTACAGTCATACCTTGGGGATATGGTTGGTTGAGGTCCAGACCACCACAGTAAAATAAATACAGCAGTAAAGTGAGGCAAATGAGTTTGTTTTTGGTTTCCCAGTGCATATAAAAGTTATGTTTACGCTGTATCATGTTCAACTAGGAGCCTAGTGGCGTTATGTCTAAAAATCAATGTATGTACCTTAATTTAGAAATGCTTTTTTGAGGGAGTGCCTAGGTGGCTCAGTCCCCTAAACATCTGTCTCAGGTCATAATCTCAGGGTCCTGGGATGGAACCCCATGTTGGGCTCCCTGCTCAGAAGGGAGTCTGCTTCTCCCTCTGCCTTATCCCTTCAACCACCGTGTGTGCTCTCTCTCTCTCTCAAATGAAAAAATAAAATCTTTAAAAAAAATACTTTATTGTTAAAAAGTGGTAGCCATCACCTCAGATGTCAGCAAGCTGTAATCACTGATTACAGATCATGTAGCAAATATAGTAATGAAAACGTTTGATAGTGCAAGAATCACCAAAATGGGACACAGAGACAAGAAATGAGCAAACGCTGCTTGAGAAATGGCACTGATGGAGTTGCTCAATGCAGGGTTGCTGCAAAGTTCCCTTTGTTAGAAAGTGTAATGCTGTATCTGGAAAGTACAATAAAATGGACAATTAAGGAAGTATGCTGAGTGAGGAGAGTTGGCCCCTCCGCGCGGCTCTCTGGGACTGTCACGGTCTTCCCCTCTGGTCAGACTCAGATTTGGGCCAGAACTTACGTCGTTGGCTTTCCTGGGTCTGGACATCCCAGTCTCCAGAGTCACGTGAACCAATTCCTTCAATCATCTCTCTCCATTGATTGATTGATCAGGAGATTGATAGATTAGGAGATACCCTATTGGTTCTTTTTCTCTTGGGAACCCTGGTTAATACAGTATTTCTCTACTTTTATGGTTGGATTTCATCCAGTGTCTCAACACAGACTCTTCCTCATCATCTGTGTGAGTAATTGTACATCTCAAAGGAATCCAAGGGAAATTTGATGCATGGGGTGTGACCACCGAACCCACGAAAGCTCGTCCGTGTCTAACTGAGCTCATGCCCCTGGCCTTGTTAGCGTGAAGCAAGGTTGCTGCTCAGACAGAGTCAGGCATGAGGTGCCTGTCGGAGTAACAGACTGATTTCGAAAACGCTTAAGACAAGGTAAAGCTGCATGAAATAACTCCGCGTAAACTTCAGTTTTAATCCTATGCGAATTCCCAAGGATCGCGGAGCATTTATAATGTGTGCTTCCTTCTTCACAATAAATACGGGCTTGTGTCTAAAGTGGGCACGAAACATTCTTCAAGGGCCTGGATTAAATCTGTGACAAGTTAGCCTTAGTCCTGTAGCCAGAGTCTGGATGGAGATTTGTGTATGAGAAGAGAAGGCCTTTGAGGTCCCTGAAGAGGAGGGAAGGAAGCAGTGTGGGGTCAGGGAGAAGCTGGACAGTGCCTGGTGCCTTTGCTACTCCTCCAGAGCTCTGGATCTGGGATGGCCGTGCGGGGTTTCCTCAACAGATGCAAAGGGGCGGAGGTTGCTCAGGACCTTGCACCATCACTGTGGGCTGGCCCAGGGGCAGGGTCGTAATGCTGCTGGAGGAGATTGCTCCCAAGGGATGCGGCCCTCGGGAGAAGCTCGTTCTGAGGGAGATACTCAGGTGGACCCTGCGGGGTCTGTCCGTCCAGGAGCCGTTTATCCAGGTGTCTAACTAGTCTCGGTCCTAGGAGACCTGAGAGTACATACCCACAGCTGCGCTCCTGTCCTACCCAGCGGAATCCCCCTCTCCTTCTGCGCTCCCCGCTGCCGGTCTAGGTGCCTAAGGAGGCAGGGGGACCCAGACCAACATCCCTGACGGGTCTCAGCGCCCAGTCGCCGTGCCCTTCTCAGGCATGTCTGCTGCATTCATGCATTTTTATCCTAATTGCATGTGGGTGCACTGCGAGACGTCCCGTGGAATCTATGCGCCCCAGCACCAGTGTTCTCCCTGCTCTGTCTTCAGCACCCTGCCCCTTTCTTTCCTCCTGGCTGGGGAGGTTACCCCAAACTTCAAAAGGCATCTTCCTTGCTGGCTCATCCTTTGGCATGAAGCTGTTGAAGGCAATAGGCAGCAGGTTAGCCTTAAAGTGAAATTGGACCCTTCCCTCTCCACTGGTGAAAACGTTTTCCCTCAAGAACTATCCTACTAGACCCACGGAACCTAAAGTGACAGGCTCGGGAGCACACGTTCCCAAGTCAGCCCTGGGGTGGCGGGTGACAGGTCCCCTGCTCCCGCCCCTCAGCCCCCTGACCCGTGCTTTCCATGTACGGGGAATCAGCAGCGTGTCAGGCTGCTGGTTTCAGGTGGTTGCCTTGTCCTGCGGAAAGGCATCCCAACCCCACTGCATCGTCTCTGCGCTGGCTGCATCCTGTCGCTGAAGAGCTTCTGAGTTCGTGGCGTATGACCGCAGAGGTGGGCTCCACGTTTCCACCCGCTGCTGGCTCCTTCTCTGATACAAAGTGAGTCCTTTGTCTGAGAGCAATTCCCAGAGAGGTGCTCATCTGGGAGTTCACACTGACATACCCTACAATCTATGAGAAGCCCTGTAAGGCAAGATGTCCTGCCACACAGTGAACTCCTGTGTTCTAAATTTTAGTTCCTCACAGTGGGCTCCTTGGAGGATTTCTGGTCATTGAATAGGCTAAAGAAGGAGCGTACTGTCATTTCCATCAATACCCCTGAAAGAAACTTGGCCACGTCCAAGACATTCGATCCCTGGGGCCAGAACCGGAAACATGTACTTTGCTGGTGCGAGACATGTGCCTACAGATGCCATGTTCCTGGTACCAACTTCCTGACCTGAAACCCACACAGCGCAGTGTGTCCTTATCTGTCCCCGTCCTCTACAGCTGCTGGGTCATCGCTTGCATTCTCAGAGGATCCGGGCAGCAGGTTCATAACTGTTACTATAAACAACATACGTTTGCCTCATCTCTTAGCAGCATCTGTGGTAGGTGGCCCCATTCTCTCTTCTGGAAATTTCGGTGAGTCCCATCTCATGAATACCTTCCCGTCACATCCCCTGCGCAGGCTCGAAGGCAGCCTTCCTTTGTATCTGTCCCAGCTGGTCATGGAAATGTCGCCTTTGCCTCCTTCCCAGCTGGCTTCTCCCTTCTAATCCACACAAACCGGCCGTCCTGTCCGGATCACCTCTACTCGAGAATGAAAACCAAGTGTCTTCTTGCACTGTGAGAACCACGGAGAGCCCACAGAATATAATGAAACCCAGTTACCGAATCCTGGCTCTCCCCCAGCACTGACCCTGTATATGCTTCGAGCTCCAGCCATAGCAGGCTTCCGGATCGTCAAGCATCATTTTCCCTCTCCTTTTGCATGATATTCTTCCCCAGCAAGGATTTTTGTTCATGGGGATAATTTGTAACTCTTTCTGTCCCAGCCCGGATACTACATTCTTCAATAAGCCTAACATACACGCGCGGCCCCAGATGCCCCTCTCCACATCCCTGTGCCGCCTCATGCAGACGCCATCACACTAATTCCTTAACTGTTTGTCTGCCCAGTAGGTTGGAGCTTTGGGGTGCAAGGAGCTCTTCCACCACATGTGACGGCGCATTCTCTGGCATGCAGCTGTCCCTTAAATGCAGTTGACCCGTGGACAGCAAAGATGTTAGGGGCGCTGACCCCCATGCAGTCTAAAATCCAAGTATAACTTTTGACTTCCTAACTGCTAACAGCCTGCTGTGGACCAGGGGGCTTACGGAGACATGACCAGTTGATTAACACGTGTCCTGTAGGTTCTATGTGTTGTATACTGTATGCCTTCAATAAACTAAGCTGAGGTAAGGGAAATGTTACTAAGGAAGTTGGAAGGAAGAGAGAATAAATTTACAGTTCTGTGCTGTACTTATGGGGGAAAAAATCCATGTATACGTGGATCTGTGAAGTTCAAATCCATGTTGCTCGAGGGTCGACTGTATATGCCAACTAAGTAAGTGGGCAGAGGGTACCCAAAGCCATAGGAATTCCCAGACTGTTTAGAAACTTGTATTATCATGTTGATACTACATTATTGATAATCTTAAGTCCACTCCGGTTTCTTTCCTGAAGAGTTTAATTTAGGCCTCCCATTTTAAGAAACTCTAACCGAGTCGAAAAGAAATGAAATGAACACACAGCTGGGACCTTTCCAGTTGTTGGTGTCACTCTGGTGCAAACACCCACATCTGCTCTGCTCGAGTCCCCGCGTGATCAGTGGCCCTTCCCTCGGTTCCCTTCGTCTCATTTCCCTGGATTCTCCGTGAATTCCGTGTGCCCACCCTGGATCGCTGAACTCCTGCAGTGGCAAAGCGATGGGCTCCCCAGGAGCCAGTGGTTACACGTTTCTTAGTATTACCTGATGCTCATGCTGGGATGGGGTGCAGGTCACCTGGAAATCTCAGTAAGATGCAGATTAAGGCCGGGATGGAGGGGTGTTCTTTGAAGGTCCACAGTTCTGTGGTGGTGAAGTTGCACTGCAGGGATGGCTGGGGGTCAGCTCCTAGAGTCCCCCACATCTGTGCTCCCCCAGGTCAGCATGGAATACCCTGGCGTCTGTGTTTCCTGCACACACACCCGCTGATGCCGCCAGTCTCCAATTCCCAATCCACGTTCTGTCTGATGAATCCTTGTCTTTCTCCACCTGCAGCTGGTGGACCTCTGTAATGGCCCAGCCACAGAGGATGAGATGAATTCTGTTCCTCATCCTTTCCCAGATGGCCCATCTGTGCAAGAGCGGCCATTTGTCGCACAGGTGTGCTTGGTGTTCTTGGACCTCACACGTCGTCCACTTTCCTACATCAGTATCCGTGCTGTTTCTCCTGTCCTGACGGGTCCTGGTTCACCCCTTCTGCCTGGACATATTCTCCCCAGCCTTCAAGGCCCATTTGGAGTGCTTCCTCAGTGGTGAGGCTTTTTCTAGCACAGTCAATGGGGAATAAGCCATCCCTCTAGTGTTCTCGATAGCTCTAGGTCACAGTGTTCTCTCAGCCAAGAGTTAGTGTCTTGTGTGTCCTCCAGTCCTTGAGAAAAGGGACCCATTTTATTCAATTTTCTGCCTCCAGGCTATACCACCAAACACGGTGTCTTCATCTTGGTAAGCAAACGAAAGTGCCCCATGCTCTCATAGACAGAATGGACTCACTTAGGTTTGCAGAGCTCGTCCTCTTAATTAATACTCATTGGCTTCAACAAGGTGTTGGGCATGGTTTTTAGTATTAAGATACAATTCTCCCGGGAACTTGCATTTTAGACTCGGCAGAAGATAGTTTTAGGTAATGATAGCAAACGAGGAAAACAGAATAAAACTGATATCTTATACAAATAGAAAAAAGGATATTGAGTGAAAATATACTCTATTTCTAATGTAATATATTGTTTAATGCATTCATGTTGTGTTAATACCTTGATTTTAAAGCTCTGCCAATGAGTTAAAGGACACATTACCTTTCAGCTTTATAGGGTTGTCTGCCTTTTAGCTTTATGGGGCTTTTCTTCTTAAATCTTTTCCTCTCTTGAATATGCCTGCAGTGTTTTAAGATTTTAGATGTCATATTCTTGCTGGGTTTTTACTTGTTTGTTTTCATTTATACTACTGTAAAGGCATTCAAGCCCATGTGTGTATTAATTGAAATAGTCTTTGAATATTTGTTGTGTAATGTTTATAAATGTTTTTCTATATGTTGATATACATATATATGCTATGTTTATCTATATGCATCTATTCATATATATGTATATAATATCTGAAAATGTTGAGACTAGCAAGCTATTCTTTGATAGGGATCATTTATAAATAGTAATTCATAGAATTTTTTAGCAGTTTTTTTTTCCCCCTGAGAATATAAGATTTAGAGCAAGATTGGGTTAATGTTGAGTGTATATAGAAAATTCTTGATTATAAGTCTCTTTAGATGGGGGGTGTTTAGCAATTTGACAATGGAGTCAGTAGTCAGCGTGCTTACCATGAACCCAGTTAGGACAAGCAGAGTTTCTATTTGTCATAATTTTGTGCTATCCAGCATTTTTCTGTGTGTGGAAGAGAGGGGTCAGAAGAGAAATTGTTATGGTTCATAGAAACAACTTTACATTGCTTCTAAGAACACTGGTAGCCTCCTTTGTGTTACTAATTCCACAGTTTAGGAATTCAGCCAAAAAACCACCAAAACTCATTTGAACACATCATTTTATATACAGTGAGAGCTGAGTGTAAAAAGAGACAATATAACTAAGCTTGTAAACAAACAAACAAACAAGCAAACAAAAAAATAAAATTATGCTTGTATTGCTACTTTACCTTTCCAGAGCTCTTTGAGAGAATACGTATCATCTTGTAGATGAGGAGTAGAGTAAGATGGGTCAGCACAAATGTTGCCAAATTAGAAGAATCGCGGCTTAGCTAAGAAATGTGCTCTTTCAACCAGCATCATTGGGAGCGTCTTCATCAGCTAGCTCTTAGATTTTACTGAGATTTCCAGTATAGGTAAATATAAAAATTGAATCTATAAAATAGCTCTTGAGGTGAATTTTCTCAGAGCTTTATTTAATGAAATAAGAAACATATGATATATTATAACACAGGAGTCATGTTTATAAAGCAAACAATTCTGATAACTTAGTTATGTATTTTTATTTAAACAATAGCAAAACATTAATAATTGAGTGCTAGCGGCTGGAGTCATTTGGTTTTAGATGTTTGTCGTTGCTGTTGTTTTCTGCTGGTAAATCACACACGGACCCAACCAGTGTTTGGTTGTCCTACCCAATTGGACTCACATATGCTATTATATTTAAAACAAAATAAAAATAAACACACAACCATGACAACAGAAATACGTACTATAGCAGTATCGAGTTTCAGATCATTCTTCATTTCGTTGCCGAATGCGTCAAAGAATTTGTGTGAAGATTCGCTAACACTCAGAGTGGGCCCAGCTCGAACAAAAATGTATGTCAGGAGCGCTGCTTACTCCAAGTATCTATTTTTCCTCCTGGGTTATACTTTATAAATGAATTATAAATATTGCCTCCTCTTAACAGTGTGAGATAAACCACTATTAAATATTCAGCTGCATCAGCACGTATGAGCCAGGAGAGCAGGTTGTGTCCTGCAACAGGACGTTGGGTTGTGATGGGGAAACGTGACCTTTAAATTCCAGGTCTAGTGGCCCATCAGCTTGGGCTGCAGCCAGCAATCCCATCTGAACCTTCTGGTCACAGATAAAGGTTCAGCCTCAGCGTGAATTGCAGGGAGCTGGAGCGGCATTTCATTACTATGATGAGCTGGAGCGAGACCACTGGGGCGGACTGGTTTGTGAACCACTTGCAGTTGGCACCCGAGCAGCATCTGGGCAGGGGTAGGAATGAAAGCGTTGACATTGAGGATGAATGAGAAGAGGGTGTAGAATAGTTGAAACTACCAAAGTATTGTTCTTTTTTTTTATTATTATTTTAAAGATATAATTTATTTGACAGAGACTCAACAAGAGAGAGAGAGCATGAGAGTGTAGAGGAGTAGAGGCAGAGGGAGAAGCAGGCTCCCCGCCGAGCAGAGAGCCCGATGCGGGGCTCGATCTAGGGACCCTGGGATCATGACCTGAGCCGAAGGCAGAGGCTTTAACCCACTGAGCCACCCAGGCGTCCTGCAATATGTCTTTCTGTGTTGCATGTGAGCTCTGTGAGATCAAGTTTTTTGTCTGTTTTTCTTTCTTTCTCTTTCTCCTTCTCTTCTCTTCTCTTTTCTTTCTTCCCCTGGCCACATTTGCTGTCTTCTTACCTTCTCACATGTGTGAGTCTTTGTAAAGCCTCATCTGATGTCTTCACTATCTGCGTCCTAGAGTCAATGTCATTGGCATTCAGACTGCTGGATTTGTTTGTTTGTTTGTTTGTTTTGTTTTTCCTTTGTTCTTCCATGTCCCCACAGCCTGTTTGGGTTTTTCTTCCAAGTTCCCGTGTCCTTTAGAATGTTTAGTGATTGCAACAAAGTAGATTCCTTGCGGGAATTCCTGAAATTATTGATTTAAAAATGGGTACGGATTTCAAAGTTGTAAGTAGAAGTAATATTTTCTCTACATGTAACCTGTATTTTAACCCACATGCATTTTGTCAGGTGTCTAAGCCAGAAGTGTCCTTCTGTCAAGTTTGGTTCTCTGTGACTCAGCCCAAATGTATATTTTTGAATCTTTCTCTCTCTCTATTCTGTTTTTTTTTTTTTCCTTTTTTTGCTTTTCTGTAGGGATTAGAGGTAAGCATAAAGGAGGTTAGTGCAATGCGAAGCTAAATGAAGACAGAAACCATCTGGGGGAAAGAGGCTGCTCCATACAAGGGTTGGAAAGTTCCAGAAGGGCAGCAGTTCCCCGAACAGGGTAACGAAGAAGGCAGAACTTTAGCCAAGAGATCTGAGCTTCAGTTTGCTCTGAATTTCTCTTTCCTCTCATGGCTGTATCTCCTGTGAGGGTGGGAAGAGACGGCCTGCAGGCTCTCTCCCAGCTCTAGAAAAACAGAAATCAACAGCTCCATGAATATTTGGTTTCTGTGGGAAGCGGATTCCAGGAATGATTAGCAAGCAGAAGGAGAGGGGATCCTTACCCGATAATGAAAACCCTCCCCGAGGCACACTCCAGCGCTAAGACGGAGATCGAGAGAGGAGGCAGCCTCGCCGTCAACCCGGTGGGAAACCACGGAGTGACGCTGAACTAGATAACCACGAGAGCGTGTGACGGGGCATCTCGGAGATGTTTAATGTAAGCATCCCCTACATTCTACTGGGGAATGGGGGCGGATTGTCTGTCACCACCTTCTTAGGTGGAAAGACAGTGCTCGGAAGGATCGTGACTCAGTCGTGCCTGAGGTCGTACCGTCGGGCGGTCAGCGGAGCGTGCAGGGCACCTTTGAAGCAGAGCTGGGGGCAAGCTGAGGTCCCTTCCTATCACTGTAGGGAATCCTAACAGGCAGGGGGAGCGGAGATGGAAGCAGTAAATCAGGTGACTTTCTGAAGGCCCCATGGTCACAAGAGAAGGAGAGGCCCCCGGGGAACGCAGACGGTGGGGACTTTTCTGCGACCTTCCGGCCCCAGGACTTTTTCCTCTGCCACGACGGGGCCAGCCTGTCGCGGGTCACGTTCGTCCTAGACCAGAGCAGCAGGGAATGTCTTAAAGTTCTGAACGTGGTAAATAATTTGAAATTTCGAGCTGAAGATGTCAAATATTATTTTCTGTGTTCTCACGTGAGCTCTTCTGCTTATTTTCTCTTTGCTGCAGGGAGCAGATAGAACAGGAAAGGAAAGACCCTTCCCCGGCGCGGTCTCTCCTGAGGCACGGAAGCCGCTTGGGGTGGGCCCTGACGTGGGCAGAGCCGTCCGTTTTATACTGTAGGGTAACATAGGGGCCCTCGGAGAAAATGGGCGTGAGAGGAATAGAGAGTTGTGCCGATTAGGACTTCTGATGTTTAAGAAGCAAAGAAACCGAAGTCAGCCTCTCAAGTACTTTTCACACTAAATCCATTTGCTTTCGACTTCCCTCTAAGATTCTTCAGACTTATACCATTGTGATGCAAATAATTAATTTTTTTATTATTTCTTGAAATAATCCGGAAGGTTAGTTGCATCGTGATGCTTCCAACACTACCTTTTGTGTATAGACTTGGATATTGGGGCTGGGAGGGCCTGGGCAGAACATGCTCTTTCCTGGGACCCCTCCCCACTTTGTGGCAGGTGAACGTCACCAGCACCTCCACTGGTGCTTCTCGATTCCTGGTTTTGTCCAGTGGTTCACATGGTTCAGTGGTAACTTGTTCTCAGGTGGTTTCCTGTGTTTTGTTTCTCCTGAAGAAGGTTGTTTATTAATGTTGGTACGGGTCTTCCTTTGGAATACTGTGAAAGCAGAACTGTCTTTCCAAAATTAGTGCAGGGTAGACAGCGTTGCCCAGCGACCTGTGTCCTGTGATGCTGTGACGGAGGACGTTCGGTATCGTTGCCTGGAGCATGTACGTATAATCTCCACAATGGCTCCCGCGGCTGCGGGCGCACCGTAGGTCTCTGCCTGGGAGAGGTGCTGGGGCTTCTGAAGGCCAAAGCGGCCCCCCGGGGTCCTTGCTACGGCTCCCGACTCTCCCTGGGCTCGGCAGGCGGTCCTGTCAGGCAGCGTGGATGGATTTACGGCCACCACGGCCAGCTTCACCTTCCTTCACACCTCCACTCCTCACATGTACAGCAAGGCTGCCCCGCCCCACATTGTACGGGGAAAGCCTGGTGGTAGACAGCAGGAGGACTTCTTCAGCCTTTCTCCTCCGTGGGCATCTTCCTCTGCACCCATCTTTGTCCTGCTGGCCTCGGAGAAGGACGCGTGGACCCCTCTTGTCCTAGGATCAGTCTCCTTGTCCCCTTTGAGGGTTGGTTTCATCAAGAGACATTCAGCAGCTTCTCTTCTAAGTCAGTCCCTCTTACTTCACTTAGACTAAGAAGCATCATTCTCTTTGCTGTCTTAGCCTTTGGACTTGTATTTTTTAAAATTCTTCTGTTTTCAAACAGACAAACAAACATACAAACAAACAAAGCTCTGTCGGTCACACTTGAGAGATCTCCCTCTCCTGCCGGCGTTGGAGGCTCAGGCGGCCTCACTGGCTTCCCCCCTCTCCGTTTCCCAGCCCTGCTTCCTCTTCTCACGGCTTCGCTCTCAGAGAAGGGTTCTATAGATGGCAGAAAATCTTTTTTTTTTTTTTTTAAAGAAACTTTCAGTTTCTCTGAGCCTCTATTGTTCGTCTACTTCATGGCCTCAGAGAATGAGGGAAAATATCGTCTGTGACATCAGCCTTAATCCTCAGAATGATTTCATGGTCCTGCCTGACTGAGGTTCCCACCATCTCCTCCTGGGTCCCCTCCAGGAAGAATCCCAGCGGACGTTCGCAGGGACCTGCCGTCACTCAGCCGGAGCGGCAGGCGAGGCTCCCACCAGAATCACGTGCACGTGGATGCAGAGCAGTTTCCAAAACGAGAACCTGAGCAGCAGAGAACAAATAAGCTTTCAAAAGACCAAAAGATCCGATGGTCGTTGCGTGACTCTACAGAAACCTCCGACCTGTCCTCTCCTGATCCTCCCCGGCTCCCCTTTGCCCACAGTACTTCGAGCCAAACGCTCCCCCACGCTGCCCGGGAACTTCCCGGCACCCTGTCGGCAGAGCCCCTCATCCCTTAAATAGTTCCATTTCTGCTTCCTCCTCCAAGGCTACCTAATGTAGTTTTATCTTTGAAAAAAGCGTAAGCCATTGTCTTCTTTTTTTCTTTTGTTCATTCCTGTTCCCTTTTTCTGGGCCCAAGTATTCATCTTCACTACTAAAATTAGCATTTTTATTTCATTAAAATATTGAGTTCTATTGAAATTTTGTCATGAGGGGAAAAAAAATAGTGCCGCCACGTTTCGCTAATTTGGGTTTGATGGGCACAGAGGGACGTGGGTGCATGGGTGGGTGCACGGGTGCCTGTTTCCACGCGCTGCTTTCATCTTCTTAGCAGTCCTGGCTGCTCTCTGATCAATTCTATTGCTCTTTTGATGTTTTCTAAAGCCTCTTAATAATGAGGTGCTCAAAATACAACAGCTGATGTTGTGCAATATTTCATTTTATAAAGAATGTTCTACCTTCCTGAGGATGAACTCACATTTTGCCAATTTTTTTCCTTCATATCTTCAACTCTTTTAATCACAAGTCATTATGTGCGAGCAGATGGTGGGCTAATTATTTCCTTTCTTCCTCCAACTCAATTAGTGCTATGATTTTTTCCTGTCTTCTTCTTCTTCTTCTTCTTCTTTTTTTTTTTAAAGATTTTATTTATTTATTCAACAGACAGAGATCACAAGTAGGCAGAGAGAGAGAGGGGGGAAGCAGGGTCTCTATTGAGCAGAGACCCTGATGCGGTCCCAGGACCCCGGGATCATGACCTGAGCTGAAGGCAGAGGCTTTAACCCACTGAGCTACCCAGGCACCCAGTTTTTCCCTGTGTTCTTAAAATTAGAAGGTTTATTAAGGGTGCCTGCTAGTTACTGAGCAGAAGCAGTTCTGGTTTGTCTTTCTAGTGAGTTATTTCAGATAGGCATCAGAATTCCAGTGTGGATGATCTTACCATAGGCATTTCTGTCCACCCTAAACGAGATGATTGAAGGATGGCGTACGTTCCTGTTACTTAGCCTCCTTCTCCTCCTCTTCCTCCTTTTCCTCGTCGTCCTTCTCCTCCTTGACTTTTCATAAGAACCTTGTTTGTTTCTAACTGTGTTCCTAACAGCCTCTATTTTGTCTACACAGCGTGAAGCCTATTCATTAGAGTAATCAGCTTGTACGTGGGATTTAGATATGACCCCAGTATTTTAACCCAGACTTGGCTTTGATTTGCCAGTAGGACCAGTGAGCTATTCAGTACTCCTCAGAGCCTCAGTTTTATTATCTGTGAAGTGGGGATGCTCACAGCTGGGCCTTTGCCTGGATACATTGTAAAAATTGTTAGGAAATTTCATTAAAGTCTCTGATAGGGTCTTCTGCTGGAAGTGGTTACTACTCTGTGTTTTGCAGATGAGCTCGATAAATATGCAGTTACATAACCAGAGTGCTGTTTAGAGAGGAAACCTAATTCTTCCAGAGTCAGTGCATTGTGATTCATAAATGCTTCCAGTTCTGGGTCGTCTCTCTCCTGGGGCCCAGTGCAGCATTGGAAGGACAGGTTGCCCGGTTCTCCCTGTATCCCTCCTTGTGCTCTTGTCCCTGAAGCTGTGGCTAGTTCCTTTCTTGAAGTCAATTCCATTACAACAAACTTTCAAATTAGTTTTCAGTCCATTTCAACTTTACTGTTATCTCTCCGAACTGTTCACTTTCTTGTCAAAAATGTAATTATCCACCCGGGTCTGGGACAGTATTTTTGGCTTTCCATTATGCCCGTGCTCCCACCGGTGTGCTCAGAACATGAAGTCATTTCATTGTTTCCTCCATGTCCAATCTCCTTTGGAGTCAAAATGACGGATCTGAATTTTATGCTTTTCCCCTTTTCTGTAGCGCACTGGCTTGAATTACTTCCTTTTGTTCAAGGATATAATCCCGCAGTTGCCTTTCCTGCTGTTCTCTGTCTTTCCTCAAACTCATGCCCGCTCCTATTTACTCTGCTTTCTTCTTATTCTCGCTGATCTTAGTAAAATAAATCAGAAACCCTCGCTTGCGACCTGGCCTCGTCCCTCCCATCCTCACCATTTACAATGTATCTCTCTCTACCTAGACGGCCGCGACTGTCTCCCAACTGAGATCCGACGACTGTCTCCCAACTGAGATCCTTTTTTCCGGGGCTTTCTCTCTGATGGTCTGGGGTGCACAGACAGGTTCGTCACTCTCACATTCACGAGGTCTCTGCTCCAGAGTCCAGCTGCGTAATGAAAACACTGGGAGCATCCCTGCCTCCGAGGCTGGGCTGGACGAGTTCTGGGCTGTTTTTAAGTTTATCTCTTGTTGCCTAGAACTAGCTCTGAAATGGGTGCCTCCCATCGACCTGGCATCCATCTCAGAGCTAGCTCTAGCGGCGCCCCTCCCCAGACTTCTCAGTCCCCACAGTGTCCTCCGACACCTCCCGACCCTGGACTGGTGCGAAATCTCCCTAACTGGAAACTCCTGCTCCCAATGCAGTTAATGTTATTGTTGTATTATTAGGAGCTCATGGAGTTGAACGCATCCGACGGTTCTTCTCAGTCGGTAGAGCTCACTGTCCTTCTTGATGCTGAACTGTGCTCTCTTTGTCATTCACACCTTCCCGCATTACCTCCTGAGGACGTGGCCGCCCCTCACCATCCGGCAGAGCAGATACCCCAACACTGTCTACAGAGCAGGCCTGAAGCCGCTCATTCACCTGAGAAAGCTTGTGCGTCCTCCGTGGAAAATGATATCAAAGGATATAATCTGAGCATTTGTGATGTTTGTTGCTTCTTGGAATTCTATCTGGGCTCTTTCACTAGGGAAGGAGAGTGTGTGCGTACGTGTAAGTGTGCATGTGTGTGCATCTGAATGTGTGTGAATACGTGTGGGCTTGGGTGTGTTTCTCTATGTGGGTATGAGTACGTGTGTGCATGTGGATGTGGGGGTGTCTGTGTGTGTGTGTGTGTGCGCAGGTGTGCATTTTTGTATTTGTGCGTGTGTGTTTGTATAAACCCAGATGCATGTGAACCTTCAATCATCCAAATAAAACTTACTTCAAAAATAATAAAACCCCATAGTAATGCTTTACTAAGTCAGAGCTGGAACCTCAATAGTCGCACTTTCCCAATTCTGCCTCTATACCTTTTCTGTTTTGTCAATTCTACAAAATGCTCCTCCATTCTTATGTATATGAAACCCTGCTTGGGTTTTGAAGCAACAATCAGTTAGCTGCATCTAATGGCAGGTACTGGCCGCGTTGGCAAGATCATCTTTTCTGTTTGTTTGTTTTCCTTTTTACAGTTATTAGAAAGAGAATGTATTAATTCTATCAATAAAATTTAATTACTATAATATTATATGGGAAGAACATAATCTGTTCTTTCGTTTGAGTATCAGCTGCTGCTGCCCAGCTTTTTGTTGGGTGTATTTCCCCTTATTGGACTCTGTGAAGCTGCCAGGGCTGATCTTGTTCTCCATTGTGCCGTCGCACTAAATATTTGTTAACCTTGTTTACAAGCTGCACAGCCTGTCTAATCAGCCTGGGAGTCGTCAGAACTGCATACATTGTCAGAGTGTGTTTTATATGAAAGCAAACTCCACCTCATAGATGGGATTTCCTGCGTTGAAACCAGTGGTAATGGGACGGGCTGGGCACACGGAGAGCTGCTCCCCCGTCCAGGATGCTGGCTTACATTCTGTGAATGATGGTGTTAGACAAGGATACATCAAATCAAGTGAGCAACAGATAGGATTTTTATGAGTTTTCCCCTTGAACAATATTATGATAAATTCATACAATAGCATTTGATTTTTTTTTCCCTCCCTACCAGGAGGATCAAGCAAATAAAATGAGTTTGCCCTTCAGTCTTTGAAGCTTTTCGATGCATGACAACCACAGGCTGGTGATAATAATTAAGCTCCATGCTTTAAAAGAGCAATACGTCAGTTTTTCAGGCGTCTCCTTCCCTGTTCCTGTCTGCATTTTTTTCTTCTTTTATAGCCATGTTATTATTTCATACTTTTTTTACATTAATTTTTAGAGAAGCAATACATAAAGCAGGTAATAAAATAATGATTGACATAACCCTAGATTTTCCATCTATAATAATCCCTTAATCATATTAGCATATTGGAAAAGTTTCGTAGCCACTGACAACATTTCATTCGAGAAGAAAAGGAAACACCTTTTAGACTTATTCCTAAAACTGCTATCAATATATTGAAAAAAATATCTTTTGTCCAGAAATCCCTTCTAAGGTGTCATGTGCATAACAGTGTCTGAAGCACTACCCTTTTGTTGCTTTGAAAATGTGTGATAATCATGTTGCCGTAGGGTTTATTATCGGTAATAAAATACATAGAAGATGTAGAGCAGTAAGAAAAGGACGTGAGCGACACAAAGCTAACACCCCTCAACAGGTTTAGTTTAACCGCTGATTTCATTGATAGGCATGGGGTATGTGTTGTAGCCGGCACTGTTGTCCGGTCTACGGACATAGAAGCTAAAGTGCAGAACGGACCAGGACTCCCAGATTTTACGTTCTCTTCAGGAATGGGGGCGCCTACCACATTCCAGTCAGGAAGGCAGAATCCTCGCCGCAGCTCCGACCAAAACCACACTTGATGTCAGGATCTGGCATAAATGCAAGTTTTCCTCTCTGGCTCGTTAACGATAATGTATTATTTTTTTGCGCTATGACTAATAACAATGCATGGCATGTTTTGTTGCTTTTAAGGCATGGATTTTTTTTTCACATTCATATTTTAACATCTCTGATTTGATTTGAGATGCATCTTACAATCATTAGAAAGAAGACCTCATGCTACATTTTACAATTTTCTTTTTCAGTGTTGCATGAAATCATGATATATCTCGTAATTGCTGGTGTGAGACTTGATGTCCTTCCAAGTAGTGAGAAGCACAATGGAGAAAAATGTAGGGGTGGGGAGAGGGTTGGAGACTGAGGGGAGTTTTGGGTGTTTGGGATGTGGTCAGCAGAGCTTGCGTGTCTGTGGAGAGAAGGGCAGGGAGACGTGGGAGTCAAGCCCTGTGGCTGCCCCGGACTGTCCCTGCAAGAAGCCCCGGCCAGGGCAGCACTGCAGAGTGGGATTGTGCACGCGGGGGGTCTCCTGAACGACAAGGCCGCGCTCGGCCGTGGGGCGGAGAGTGGGGTGCGCTCTCGGGAGCGAGGCGGGAGTGAGGTCATGCAGGACCGACCCAGCAGCCCTGTGTCTGCTGCTGTGGGGAGCCGCTGCCGTCGCGTGCGGACAGCGGCCGGATCCAACACACGCTCGTCAGGGAGCAACGGAGTGTGAGTGTCCACTGCGTGTCGCGGGGCTGGGGGCGAGGCCAAGGGGAAGGCAGGAGCCGGACAGATGGCCAGGAGCGGGGCCCCGTCCAGGCGACAGGTGCTCGGGCAGCAGCCGCGGAGGAGGCACCTCCTGGATGGAGTGTGTGTGTGCCCCGCAGGTGGAGCTGATGGGAAACGCGGGCGGGATTCTCCAGGCCAGGGGCCGGGGCCGGGGCTTCGGGCGCCCGGGCTGAAGGCATGAGAGAGACCGTGGTGGGCTGAGGACACGATGCTCTAGGCAGACGCCTGCAGCTCGGGGGTGCTCATGGGCATGAAGTTAGAGGCAACCTGGGAGGGGCGGCTCTGGACAGAGCAGCTGTCCCAGAAGCCTTGGGTGGCCACTCTACCTGCTTCCTCTCATTCCCTGAGCTCTGTGCTCCGAGGGCCCCTCGGAGGAGCAGGGGCCCCTCACCTCCAGCCCCTCACTGGGTCTCGGTGGTGGGGAATGACAGAGGAGGCCGGGGAGTCAGTGGAGTGGGGTAGGGGTGTTCATCGCTGGGCCTCTCTCTTGTGGGACGCCCCATTATGGCTCCTCCTGGGTGCTCCTTCCCCTCCAGTAACAGTCCCCTCACCCTGGAACTGTCACGGTGCGGTGACCCTCTGCTACTAACCCCGGGGCACAGTCCTAACTTGTCCCTGTCATTCACTCAAGCCCAGCCACAGGTACACCCAACAGCCCCTCTTGTCACCCGACCTCCATTCATCACTTGGAGCGTGTGGCTTCCTTCCAGGACTCCGCCTGGTCGACCTGTAGGTGAGAAGGTCAAGGATGCTGGGGTCCAGACAAACAGAAGACGAGGGTAGACTTGTCGGCAGAGCTGAGTCAGCGGCAAGACGGGAGCACTGGCTGGGGCTGAGGGGATGACGGGAAAGGTAGAGAGTCTGAATCAAACTGTCAGGCTGAGAATTCACATGGTAAGGAGTACTGTGTTCTCCATCTTTTAGGTTAGGGAAGTTACAATCCATTTGACGTTCTCCACGTAGAAGGACATGATTGTACTTCACATGGAAGAGAGAAACATTTTGAAGTATCTGGATGGAAATGCTGTGAACTCACATATTAACTGTCAGGGAATACTATTTTCTTTAATATAGCCTTATGTGGCATAAGCAGTATTGAAGCAGCTAGATGTCTTTATAATCGCTTTGAAGAAATTAAACAGAAAAATCATAAAATCAGCTTGATATTTAGTTTTGCCATTAAGTAGATGAACATCAACTACTAATTAGATAAATTTTGCATTAGGGATTATATTGACCTGAAAATGAAATGAAGTCCTTAAAAAAATCTGTTTAATCATTTCCTACAGATGTAACCTTCTGAAGGGCAGTGCCATGGGTAGGAAAGACTCGGGAACACTTCTGGGCCCGACGTGTCCATCACCTTAGCACCAGGGAACTTGCAAGGCCTTCTTACATGGGTCTGCGGTGGCTATGCAAGTGCTAGACTGCGGCTCAGACCCCAGATGCTGTAATCCGCGTTCTCCCCAGGTGTGCCGGGAGACTTTTCAGGGTCTTTCAGTTCACGGGAAAGCAGAGGAACGTCTTGCCTAAAAAGGGAGTATTTAGATCTCCAGACGGAATGTTTCACCTGGGAATCATCTAAAATGGCGAGGAGCTGGTCACCCCGTCCACCGGGCATCCTCGCCTGTGGTGGACCCAGAAGGCGGGGCATGACGGAAACCTCCGCCCAGCAGGGACCACCTGAACCGCGCCAAGTCCGGCTGTCTGTCCGCGCCAAATCCGGCTGTCTGTCCGCGCCAAGTCCGGCTGTCTGTCCGCCCCGAAACAGGACAGTGAAGAGTCCGCACTAGTCTCCTTTCAGTGGGGAATTTTTTTTTTTTTTTAAAGATTGTATTTGTTTACTTATTTGACAGAGAGACAGCAAAAGAGAGAACACGAGCTAGGAGAGTGGGAGAAGGTGAACCAGGCTCCCCACTGAACAGGGAGTCCGACGTGGAACTCAGTCCCAGGACCCTGCAATCGTGACCTGAGCTGAAGGCAGATGATTAACAAGTGAGCTAACAGGCTCCCCTCCACGGGGAAAATAAAAGCCATTGCAAACCTGAATCTGGCTTCAGAACTGGGAAAAAGAAAAAGAAAGAAAAGAAGAAAGGAAAGAAAATGAAGGAGGCAGGCATTCTGTCCTTTTCTACCGAAAGAAAAGCACCTTACCGGCAGCGGATGCCAACTAGCTTTCTTGTAGGCTGATGCGGCAAGCGCCGCCCTCATCCCGGTTAGCCTGTGGCCCCGTGCTCGGCTTTATAAGAGAATAATTTCGACTGCTCAACAAAAGAGGTCTCCCAAAGTACACAGATGAACGGTGCTAATTATATAAGCCAGAGATCTTGAGAAAAGAAGCCAGAAGCAAACCGCCCACACCACACGCCACCACCACAAACAAAGAAGAAAATGTCAATTTAGGAACAAAGGGGAAATTAAGAAAGCATGTTGTTTACTTAATTCCCAACTTGAAAAGCAAAAGGAATTCTGATAGGAAAGAGTTGTGTAGGAAAGATGCTGTGCCATGAAAAGCTCTGTTAAGGAAATCAGAATGAAGCAGAAAGATCAGAACACTTAGAAATGAAGAATATTTTTAGAAACATAAAACTACATCTTTATGTCATGAGCTAGAGATCCACAAGTATCATTTTTAGTTTCTTTATTTCTTTAAAACATCTTTTAAAGTTTTATCACAATGTAAGTTTCTAATTTCCTAAAGTATGGATAAAATGGATTTCCTAGATTATCACTTAAAAAAAAACAACTAGGCTACTAGTAGATCATTTTTCAGTAAACTTCTTTTTTTCAGTGATTTATTCCCATGTCTTATAATGCATGTCATTGTACTATATGCTTTTGGAATAGGCTGAGAGTACCACATTTGTCCAATAACAGAGGTTCTTCCTTGGTTAAATGGACATACTCTGTGTACGTGTGTGTGTTTAGTTAATGAACCAATATACCCAACGTATAAAAACAAATCCAGTTCACATTCACAGTGCAGAATATGAATAAGTTTCTATATTGAAAGTTATTTTTTACTTTCATTAGTAAGAAGTAATGAGTCTTTCTCAAGGTTCCCATTTGTATATTTATGCCAAAGGACATGGCTATAATTCTCTGTAAAAGCTATATATAAATTTATTTGCTTGACAATGCATAAGAATAATCACTTTACATGGGTGTCCCTTTGACCTTCTACATCCATTCTCCATCCCAAATATTTTACTTAAAAACTGTATTTATTTGAACAGAATTGCATTATTTTATGATCATATCCAACTCCCTCCCTCCCGATGCCTCTTCAGTGCCATAGTATCTGTGATACAAAGGGATGAGAGCATTTCCAAACAATATATTAAGTCAACGTTCTGGTGGTTCCTTGATTGATAACTACCAGTGGGGTGCTGAAGCTCTTAGACCATATCTTTGTTATAATTCTTAGCATAGGCCACTGCAAGAACGAAACAGATGGAATCGAATTCACCCAAAAAGCTTTGATATAATCACATTAAAGTCATCCATACTGTTAAGCGTCTGTTTTGTCTGTTTGCGTATGGAAAATGATTACAGAGCGCTCTGTCGCAGCGGTAAATACCAGACCACTTCAACCGCAGCCGGTATCTTATCTTTCACTGTGCGCGTGTCCGTCACGAGACTGAGAGAAATGCCAGTCACATGCCCTGAAAAATTAATTTTTCCTGCATTACAGATAAATAGGAAGAAACTTAAAAAATCATGGAACAAATTATCATTGGGGACAGAAGATTAAAGTGAGTGGTGCAAAGTGTTTTATCTTTTTTTTTTTAAATTTTTAAAAAAGATTTTATTTATTTATTTGCCAGAGATAGAGAGAGAGAGAGAGAGCGGGCACAGACAGGCAGAGAGGCAGCAGAGGCAGAGGGAGAAGCAGGCTCCCGCTGAGCAAGGAGCCCCATGTGGGACTCGATCCCAGGATGTTGGGATCATGACCTGAGCCGAAGGCAGCCGCTTAACCCACTGAGCCCCCCAAGCGTGCCCCCGAGGCGTCCTCCCCCAACTTTTTTTTTTTTTTTAAAGATTATTTCTTTCTTTATTTGACAGACAGAGATCACAAGCAGGCAGAGAGGCAGGCACAGAGAGAGGAAGAAGCAGGCTCCCTGCCGCGCAGAGAGCCCGATGCGGGGCTCGATCCCAGGACCCTGGAATCATGACCTGAGCCAAAGGCAGAGACTTTAACCCACTGAGCCACCCAGGTGCCCCAAAGTGTTTTATATTAAGTTTGGCAAGACTTTGGGTAATATTCTGCCTGAATATTCAACCTGAGTACAAAGGCAGATCAGGAAGCAAGTTTGGTCAGATGTTCGTTGGCGAGAAAGAAGTAAGTCTATAAAAATAGGAGAAAGTTAATGTGGACTCTTATTTTGGCTCTCGTAGGAGCACTGTGGGGGCATGCTCTACTGCAGAAAGACGGGGTGGGCGGGGTGGAGTGAGAGGAGGCAGCGTGAAAATCGGTTTAAAAGGTTTTTTAAAATTCAAAGTGAGATCCTGACTAACAGATAAAGACGGACCTGATTTGCTGATAAAATCAACATATACACAGACTGGAAAAGAAAACGGGCATATTTAAGAAACAGACTGTTGGAATGTCAGGTGGGGGACGGTTCTGAGTGTCCAAGTGCCTGCATTTCTGAAGGATGAAGGAAGGGAATGGGTCGCCAGCCAGACTGGCCACAGCCCAGCTGTCACATCCGTAAACAGATACAGACATGGAGGGACACTGATTTTCCACAGTGATAAAAACTTGTGCGCCAGGGGGACTGTGAGCTATCCAGAGCATCTCCGCTCTGTGGAGAGAGCCTTTGGGTGGCTAACGACAGCCCTCCCTGTCTGTCCGCTATCTCCTGTGTCAGGTCGGGAAGCCTACAAACCCCGTGTCCCGGGACCCCTTCCCGCAGGATTCCTGTTCTCTCTAAGGAACTAAAACCAAACAGAGAGGGTTGAGAGTTCTAATAAGAGAGTCAGAAAATCCTGGATTTAAACTTTATCTTCACCGTTTATGACCCGAGCATCTGTTCCAGGCTTGGAGTATCACTTTAGTTTCATTTCCTTTTCTGTAAAATGAGGTAAATGACAGAACTTACCTTTTACTTACAGATGAGTCAGAAGTGTTAACAAGGTGCAACAAAGCAACTGCATAGGCAGTATCCATTTGATAAATATGAATTCAGAATATTAATTTAGTGCTTACTATGTGCCAGGCACTGTGCTCAGCACTAAAGGAAAAAAAATAAAATAAAAAAAGGAGGGCATCTGGGTGGCTCAGTCACTTAAGCATCTGACTTTGATTTCAGCAGTTCAGGTTGTGATCTCACAGTCCTGATACTGAGCCAAGGGTTAGGCTCTGCTCTGGGCATGGAGCCTGCCTGAGAGTCTCTCTCTACCTCGGCCCCTCTTTCTCTCTCTCCCTCTAATGGAAAAAAAAAAGAATAAGAAAAGGAAAAGAAAGCAGAAATCAGATATAGCCCTTGTTGTCATGGAGCTTATAAACAAATTTCAAGTCTGTGTAACACACAGTAAGTGATCTACATGGTTCTTAGCACACGGTACGTGGTTGCTCAGTATTCTCTCTTATCATTAATACTGGCAATAACAGTGTAGTTACATTTTCTTTATAGCAGATATCCCTCCATATCACTAAAGAAAGTGAGAAGTACGCATGCACGTATATGTGTGTATATGCATACATGAATGTTACGTAGGGGCTCAGTCGGTTAAATGCCCGACTCTTGATTTCAGCTCAGGTCGTAGGCTCACGGTCATGAGATTGAGCATCACGTCGGGTTCCGCACGAGCACCTGCTTGAGGTTCTCTCTCTCCCTCTCCCTCTGCCCCTCCTCTCCCTGCTTGTGGCCTCACGCCCCTCCGAAAGAAGTTTGTATGTGTATATATAGCTATTTTTATATTTGTGTACATATATGTATGTGTATATGTATATTTAACGATTGTGTTTTAGTTTAGATGTCCCCTGTATAACTGTATATATCTATATCTATATCTATATATGTGTGTGTAAAACTTTTTAGGAAGCTATGAAAGCTATGAAATTGTCTCCCAAAGTGATCATAGTCTTTCACATTGCCACAAGTAGTTTATGGGAGTTTCAGTTTCTCTAAATTTTGACCAATATTTGGCTTGGTCAGTCTTTAAACTCCAGCCTTTCTAAAAGGTGTGCATGAAAATCTCATTTCCCCCATCATCTAACTTTGACTCCTCTCTTCGGGAACATGGTCTCATTGTACACATTTAGGAGTGAGGACGCTCTGTGCTATTTGCTTTCTGGTGCCGCTTCTCTGAAGGGTAGCTTCTGTCAAGGTCTTTGCTGCAGTGTGAGCACTTGGAGAAGTTCCAGAAGCTTCTCTGGAAGCCCTGAGCCCTGGAGAATGCATCGGAAACATTCCGGATGAGGAGCAGCTTAGGTCTCTGTCTTCCTTCAGTGTTCAGTTCACAGTCATGGTGCATGGTTTGAACATGACGTTTAGGCTCTTGACAGTCTAGTGGAAATTCTTTGGGGCTTTAAAGACATATATGATATATATTTTTAAATCTACTTAATGTCAGATCTCAGGCATTGGGAGGATAATACCTGTCTTACAAAATTCGGGGAGAAGAAATGGTAGACACTATCAGCAGATAATGTGTTTTGATAAAATCTATAGGTTCTTGATGAAATGAAGGCTTAATTTTGCTTCTAGATCTTAAAACTCCTTCATCTTATTACTCGCAACCTCCCCAAGGCATTTGCTGGCTGCGTGGTTTACCAGATCAGCTCATCGACAGGTGCTAACGTCACACTCTGGCAGCATTTGATCCTCCATTTGAGGCAATGGGTCCCCGAGAGGGTTTTGAAGGAGCTCTTGTATCCTTTCTGAATTTGATTGGAATAGCTTATTAGTAGCCGGAGTGCGCTAGATACTACCTTTGCATGTCCATGGAATTTGGAGAAAACATTACAAAGGAAATTTCAGGAAAATCAACATCGTTCCAGGACCGTGTTACAGAGACGAGGTTTGCAGAGGATGGCCCCATGCGCTGTTTCCCACCAAACAGATCTGAAGCATGAGTATTTTCTCATACGTAGTATTGATGGCAGAGAGTCCCATGGCGTGTGAGGTAATCTCCATATTCAAGAGTCAGTTAGTTCTAAGTAATTTCTTTCTCTTTCATCTTTATTAAACATTTTCCCCATTTGACCACAGAAATATACCTATAGGAATTGCTGAAAGATACATGTTATTGGCGCTACTTAATTTATATGATTACTTCCAGTTATTAATAAGAGGGGGCTGAATCCTCTACTTACTTGGGAACTTTTGCTTCTAAGAATTAGGGATGATTTCTGCCTTCGATTTCCAGTCTTCAACCTGTGCTCCCCATTTTATTTGAGGCATTTTATGGTTTGGAATGAAGTCGGCAGCTTTGGTATTGCAAAGCATAATGAAGTCTGGACATTTTTTGTTGTCCTTACCTGGTGTTTTACAAGGCAATGCAACTACACTCAGTACATTAACTGTGACTATCACGGGCTACCTGATGCCTGGCCCCTCTTTATGTAGATTGCAAAGCTCAGGGTAGACACTGGAGGTAGTGGTTTCTAATATTAAAAATAATACAAGTTGACATAATAAAATCAATGTATTATTGCAACATGCCATTGTTCCGTCTGGTTCCTTATGAGAACAATTGCTTCAAGGACACTGAAGGAGAGGTGGTGGTTTCTGGGAAGATCTTATTTTCCATTCATTGATTTGGAAGGTGATAGTCCTAGTTAAAAAAAAAAAAAAAAGAAGAGGTAGCCAACTCAGTATGTTCAGTAGTGTCAAGGGATATTCTCACGTATCCATGAATCTGATATGAACCCCATGATACATGTTCTCCAGAACAGAGTTGCATCTGGGATTGAACCGGAAGTCAGAAGTCGGGCATTTAACTTGTGGGATGGAACTCTTGGGAGCCCGGGAGCCTCCGAGAGCGCAAGCCTGAGTCTCCAGCAGCAGGCGCCAGCTTTCTCAGAAGCAGCAAACCCCAGCTCCTTTTAGTTCTTTTTTTTTTTTTTTTTAATGATTTTATTTATTCATTTGACAGAGACCACAAGTAGGCAGAGAGGCAGGCAGAGAGAGAGGAGGAAGCAGGCTCCCCGCTGAGCAGAGAGCCCGATGTGAGACTTGATCCCAGGACCCTGAGATCATGACCTGAGCCCAAGGCAGAGGCTTAACCCGCTGAGCCACCCAGGTGTCCCCAAACCCCAGCTCTTATATTTGCTGCTATTTCGAGGAAACTTGGGGAGACAGCAAAATACAAATTTGGAAAATGTTATAAAATATCCGTTTCAGGCAATTGACCTGCTTGGCTTTCTCACACTCTCACAAAGTGCCGACGGTATTTTCAGGGCTGTGCGGGGTCTGCTTTGCTGTCCCTCCTCCTACACAGGCCTGCGTTTTGCTTCAGAGGGACACAGTCCTGCTCAGGAAAAAATTCCTTTTGTCCTGGTGGCCAGCACAGTGCAGATATCATCCCTCGGCCGCGTCGGCCTCGGGCCGCTCCCATCTGCAGGGCTCACCTCTCCCTGGCACAGCCTTGACAGGTCACAGGGGTCGGCCCTTATCATCCCAGGCACACACAGGAATGCGCTGTGGTCCTACTGTGGGTACATGTGCTGTCCTTTGGGTGGGACGAGAACACCTGAGCCCAGCCAGGCTTTGGTCATGTTTTCATGGAGGGCAGAAGGCACAGAACAGCACCAGGAACACCAGAGAAACAGGAGCTCTCTATGCCCCTGCCGCTGGGACGGTGCATTTCCGATTCCGTCATTTCTGCAGGAGATGTTTAGGCCTAGACGGCTCCCACCCTGGGTCCCCCAGTGCCCTGTTGCTCCACCCAGGTTCACGGCAGCTCGCACCTTCTTTTACGTTCCTGTTATCTGAATGGAAGGTGACATTTTAAAATTTCTCTCTCTATATATATTCCATTTCTGAATAATCTGAATGATTCCATCCTGGTAAGAATGGCAGAGATGCCATTTTATAGCGTAAGAATACACATTTTTTTAAATCAGTGAATAAGAAAATTATGCATCCAAGTTATGATATCCCCGTGATATTTTAGGGGTCATCTTGATTGTTTTATAGGCATCGTTATGTGAACTACAATAAGGACCCCTGAAGAATCTTTTAATTTCTTTTCCCTCCCTCTTCATGCCATCCTTAAGGGATGCATATTCATATGCAAACGTGAATGGGCACCCAAACTAGGTGTGTGATGGATACGCTCCCAGGGAAGGCAAATTTGGGTTACCATTTCCCAAATTTGTCTTCACAGCAAAGTGCATTTTTCATGAATAGAATACACTTGGTGGCATCTGGCTTTATCAAACAAATAGTAAACTTTATTTAAATTACAGTGTGTTTACACTTTGCCCTCCCATGCGAATCCACTTCCTGTACTGATAAGTGCACGTCCCTATTGGCAGTTGAAGAATGAATACACAAAACAAACTATGTTAAGAAGAGATGAGTTGTAAAATATTTGCTCTAAAAGACCATTGGACATTTCCTTAGCAATTCAGGGTCTCTTCTGATTCCGTACAAATTTTAGGATTGTTTGCTCCAGCTCTTTGAAAAATACTGGTGGAGTTTTGATCAGAATGGCATTGAAAGTGTAGATTTCTCTAGGCAGCATAGACATTTTAACAAAGTTTATTCTTCCAATCCAGTAGCATGGAATGCTTTTCCATCTTTTTGAATCTTCCTCAGTTTCTGTCATGAGTGTTCTGTCGTTCCTCGAGTACAGTTCCTTTACCTCTTTGGTCAGGTTTATTCCCAGGTATCTTATGGTTCTTGGTGCTATAGTAAATGGAATTTATTCTCTAATTTCTCTTTCTGTATTTTCATTGTTAGTGTATAAGAAAGCAACTGATTTCTGTGCAATGATTTTGTATCCTGCCACATTACTGAATTGCTGTATGAGTTCTAGTAGTTTGGGGGTGGAGTCTTTTGGGTTTTCCATATAAAGAATCCTGTCATCTGCGAAGAGAGAGAGTTTGACTTCTTCATTGCCAATTTGAATACCTTTTATTTCTCTTTGTTGTCTGATTGCTGTTGCTAGGACTTCTAATACTATGTTGAACAAGAGTGGTGAGAGTGGGCATCCTTGTCGTGTTCCTGATCTCAACGGGAAGGACGCAAGCTTTTTCCCATTGAGGATGATATTTCTGTGGGATTTTCTTGGATAGATTTTATGAAGTTGAGGAATGTTTCCTCTAACCCTACACTTTGAAGGGCATCATGTTGCCTGATTTCAAGCTTTACTACAAAGCTGTGATCACCAAGACAGCATGGTACTGGCACAAAAACAGAAACATAGACCAGTGGAACAGAATAGAAAGCCCAGATATGGACCCTCAACTTTATGGTCAAATAATCTTTGGCAAAGCAGGAAAAAATATACAGTGGAAAAAGACAGTCTCTTCAATAAAGGGTGCTGGGAAAATTAGACAGCTATATGTAGAAGAATGAAACTCGACAATTCTCTTACACCGTATCCAAAGATAGACTCAAAATGGATAAAAGATCTCAACATGAGGCAGGAATCCATCAGAATACTAGAGGAGAACTTAGGCGGTAACCTCTTCGACATAGGCCACGCCAACTTCTTTCAAGATGTGTCTCCAAAGGGAAAGGAAACAGAAGCGAAAATGAACTTTCAGGACTTCATCAAGATCAAAAGCTTCTGCACAGCAAAAGAAACAGTCAAGAAAACAAAGAGTCAACCCACGGAATGGGAGAAGATATTCACAAATGACAGTACAGACAAAGGGCTGATACCCAGGATCTATAAAGAACTCCTCAAACTCAACACACACAAAACAGATAATCACATCAAAAAATGGGCAGAAGATATGAACAGACACTTCTCTAATGAAGACATACTAATGGCTAACAGACACATGAAAAAATGTTCATCATCACTAGGCATCAGGGAGATTCGAATCAAAACCACATTGAGATACCACCTTACACCAGTTAGAATGGCCAAAATTAACAAGACAGTGAACAAGAAGTGTTGGAGAGAATGTGGAGAAAGAGGAACCCTCTTCCACTGTTGGTGGGAATGCAAGTTGGTGCAACCACTTTGGAAAACAGTGTGGAGATGTCTTAAGAAATTAAAAATAGAGCTTCCCTATGACCCTGTAATTTCACTACTGGGTATTTACCCCAAAGATACAGATATAGTGAAGAGAAGGGCCATCTGTACCCCAATGTTCATAGTAGCAATGCCCACGGTCACCAAACTGTGGAAAGAACCAAGATGCCCTTCAAAGGACAAATGGATAAAGAAGATGTGGTCCATATATACTATGGAGTACTTAGGTACGTTCACACTCAGTTGTAAGAATTACTGATGTACACCTGATACTTTTGAATAGCTTCTGAAAACCAAATGGAAAGACAATTTCTGGGAAAGTTTCTCTAGACCTAAAACACTTGTTTCTCCTTCATGTTTAACCCCATAAGAGCATTTGTTTCTGTTCTGTCAACAAACCCAAGACGATTTATTGAACATTAGCTAAAACACCACACAGCTAGGGCGTGAGGCCAGCTTGGCAGGAAGTCAGAATCTCTGCAAGGGAGAGAGGGACCAATACCTAAGATAAATGAAACTGACCTTCAGAAAGAAACAGTGATGAGGACCAGAGCGGCAGACGTTGCATTCCTCAAGCATTCATAGGAAGAGTCAGCAGCATACAGATGACAGAAGCCAGTCTATGAATTTTAGACTCTATAATTGAGAAATTTAGGACCACTTTTCTTGGGTATTTAGGGCATGATCAAAAGAGCAAAATATTTCAGCTGAATGCACTGTTATTTAATGGAGTACCCGAAACCATTACTGTCCTCCATTCATTATTTTGTATGAATGAAATGATAGAGGGGTATTTGGTGGAAAAGAGGACAAGATTTTGTTTTACTCTGCTTACTCGTAACCAGAGATTTTATCTACTAATTCTGCCTAGCTTCTGAAAACAGTTTCATCCCTGCACACCATATGTGTGGTTTCCTCAGGATCTCTGGGGCTTGGGAGAGCCCTTCTGACATCCACCACCCTCCTGCCCCTGGACAGTTCCTGGTCGGTCACAGGATTCGGTGTCAGACCAGACCAGACCAGACCAGACCTCACGCTTTTTACAATGATGCATTTTCTTCTTGAGTTAGCTTTCAAATACCTTACATTATCAGTGTAATAGAAAAAAAAGATTTCCTAATAACTCCATTAAAAACTTTAAAATATAATTTTCATTTATCAACCCTGAAAATGAACATAGAAATAGCTGAATACAGTTTGATTGTTTTCAATTATTATAGTAAAATGACCACCACTATGGTCAAACCTCACACAATATTTAGTGTCTTTTTTATAATGTACAACACAAGAGAAGACTATAAATATGTAGTATTAGCTTTTTTAATGTAGATGGGTGACAGAGAGAAACAGAGCATTAGTAATTATTCTCAGTCACAGAAAGCATTTTACTTACCAGTTAGTTTTAATTTTGGTGTGTAAAGCTGTCACAGGTTTAGATTCTCAGTTTTCTGTCTTCAAGTGCTATTGGCACACTGTCCTTCCAACATTCACACTCAAACATATCTATCTTTTATCAAAATCAAATATATATGCATGTGTTTGTCTATGTATATAAATAAGTATATATTTATTTAAACACATAAATTATGTGTCTGTTTTTACTGCTTGAAAATAGAAATTCTAGAATGGTATGAATATTTTATTCTTTTTTAAAAATTTTATTTATTCATTTGACAGAGATCACAAGCAGGCAGAGAGACAGGCAGAGTGGGGGGGAAGCAGGCTCCCTGCTGAGCAGAGAGTCCAATATGGGGCTGGATCCCAGGACCCTGAGATCATGACCAGAGTCAAAGGCAGAGGCTTTAACCCACTGAGCCACCCGCGTGCCCCTAAAGTTATTTTTATAACTGAATTTTGACCTATTCATTCTGGAAAATGAGACGACATGGTACATACATTTCATTTGCTCTGAGATGCTTCTCCTTCCTGCAGGCCCTTTCCATTGCTTTCCATGCTTCTGAATGCGTACTGAAAACATGCTGTATCAGTGGGAAAGAGGGGACTATAGACTTGAAAGTGTCTCGTTTTTCCTTCCAGTTTCCTAATGTACTTTGACGTGTGCATGTGTGCAATCCCATGAACCTGATCACCAATTTGGACGTTTTCTGTAGATGATGGTGAGACTGATGCAGGCTCCTTGGGCTCAGACACAGAGCACCGGGCTCATGGGAAGAAGGCTCATGCCGGAGACCACGCCAGGCCAAGCCTCTTCACGTAGATGTGGAGCAGGGTTGGCTCAACATCTTCAGCTTAGAATCAGTCCTTTAGGTCCCTAATCAGGTTACTAATCAGCAGGGAGATTGGGAACTTTGGCCAAGTCAGGGTGGCCTCCTGTTGGAGCCAGTCAGTATTTTGGGATTAAAATGGACATTTTCCGATCAGTGCTCCCTGAAGGCTCAGTCTCCTGAGCAGCAACACAAGCACAGTTCTCATCTCCAACAGCACTTGTAAATCATTTGCACAGACCTGACCTTGAGTTTGGATGTGAATCCTCCCATCGTCTCTGTGAGATGACAGAGGAGAGCTGAAGCCCCTTCTGCGGCCCGCGCCCCCAGATTTCCTGGATCCGGAGGCTCACGGGAGGGGCCGCGGAGGGGAAAGAAAAGCCAAACAGCCTCATTCATTCCCAACGCATCTTAGCTGTTGACAGTACCTTTAAAAGCATTTCGTTTTTATTTTAGTCAAACAAAGCACATTGGTGTGAAAAGCAAATACAGTGTTTTACCCACAACAGAATTTCCCCTGAACACCATAATTAAGCATGATTGCCACGTAATTTTAACAAGCACCGGCCACTGTAATAGCAATCTGCTAATTTCCAGGGTCATGTTATTCTTTGTGTCCGAAAGGAAATGGCCATGGGAGTTTCCAAGTGCCCGCCCGTGCTCTGTCCACACAGCGTTCTGGACACCGGGGGCGTAGCAGTGTCCACCGTGTGGAGATGCTCACATATTATGTGTGAAGGGCAGCGCGAGTGGATTGCCGTTCGTTGGTGGCAGTCTTGTTTTCTAAGGATGATGCAAGGACATCACTTATTTTAGATATTTCTGGGTCAAAGGCCCCGGGAACTATGAGAATGGAAGGGCAGGTGCGCAGTGGCCAGGTATGAGACACCATCCGTTTCCTCACCCTTGCCCTCTCCAGAGGATGGAGGCATTGGGGGATCTTGGGCACATTTTCATCTGGTTATTAGCACCAACCCCATCAGTAGTGATGTAGAAGCCACTGATTATCTCTTATCTACTCTAGTCTTTGATTTGTTTTTTTTTTTTTTAAACCCTATATTCAGGATACAGGTGGCAGCCAAGCAGCAGATGATAAAAGCGTAGACACACAAGCTGTGGGGGCTTGCTTTTTACCACAGGAGTCAATCCAGAAGCAACTGTCTTAATACCTCTCTCAGTCCATAAATAGGTTGTTCTGAGGTTATCAGAGAAAAAAAGCCATAGTTTTCTAAAATCAAGCGTTTCTAACACTTTTAAGGAAAGGTTACCTGAATAACTGGAACAAAGTGGTTTCTGAAGAATTTAATGAATTACAATCTCGTGAGAAACCTTAGAGAATTTAAAGGAGATTTTCATCTGTGGCAACCACCTAAACTGTATAAATCCTAGCATATTTTCCAGTTTTGTTGAGATAAAATTGGCATATGATGTTGTGTAAGTTTAAGGTGTGCTGTATGATTCAATCCGTGTGTATGTTGAGAGGTGACGGCCAAAATCACGTCAGCCTCTCCCTCAGACAGCTACTGTCTGTGCGTGACGAGAAATGTTCAGACCCGCTGCTCTCTGAGCCACATCCCAGTGTATAGTAAGTGTGAAGAAGACACCGTGTCCTATACCACATTCCCAGGACTGGTTCACCTTGTAGCTAGAGGTCTGTATCCTCTGACCACCTCACTCCTTGTCCCGACCCCCACCCCTGGCAACCACCGATTTGCCGTGTTTCTGCGAGGTCTATTGTATGAGATTCCACTTACAGGTGAAATTATATGGTCTCTCTCTCCATTTGACTGACTTCACTAAGCAGAATGCCCTCAAGTTGATCCACGTTAGGGCAAATAGCAGGAGCTCGTCCTTTCTCATTGCTGCATAATAGTCCACCGTGCATGGACATGCCTTGCATCATGCATTCGTGTGTGCATGATCACAATGGCTCCCTGCCGTGGCTGTTGGAAACGGTGCTGCAGTGATCCTGTGGGTGCAAATACGTCTCCCACAGTGATTTCATTCCCTTCCGATAAATATCCTAGAGCAGCTCTATTGTTAACTTTTTGAGGAACCTCCATTCTGTTTTCCGGAGCGGCTGCCCCAGCTCACATTCCCACCAACAGTGCAGGAGGCTCCCCTTTCTCCGCATCCTCGCCAGCATCTGTCGTTTCTTGTCTATTTGATGACACCATTCTGACTGGGGGAAGGTGATGTCGCCTCGTGGTTCTCATTTGCATTTTTCTGACGATGAGTGATGCCCAGCACCTTCACTTTTCGATGTACCTGTTGGCCATCTGTATGTCTTCTTTGAAAAAAATGTCTCTTCAGGTGATTTGGCCATTTTTCAATTGGCTTATTACTTATTTACTTATTTACTTACTACTGTTTTGGTCTTAGGCTGTATCAGTCCTTATATAATGTGGGTATTAACCTTCTTACCAGATACACGTTTGTAAATATTTGTTCCTTTCATAGGTTGCATTTTCAAATTGCTGATCATTTCTTTTGCTGGACAAATGTAGTCCCACTTGATTCTTGCTTTTGTTGCTTATGCTTTGGTGTCACATCCAAAAAGTCATTGCCAAGACCAATGTCAAGGAGATTTTTTCCCTTATGTTTTGTTCTAGGCATTTCATGGTTTCTGGTCTTATGTTTAAGACTTCCATCCATGGTTGGGGCCTCTGGGTGGCTCAGTGGGTTAAAGCCTCTGCCTTCAGCTCAGGTCATGATGTCAGGGTCCTGGGATCGAGTCCCACACGGGGCTCTCTGCTCACAGAGTCTGCTTCTCCCTTCCCTCTTTCCCTTCTCACATGTTCTTTTTCTCATACTTACTCTCTCAACTAAATAAATAAAAATAAAATATTTAAAACAAATCAACTTTGGAAAAAAGTCTTTCATCCATCTTGAATTAGATTTTGTGCATGCTGTAAGAGAGGAGTCCAGTTCTGTTCTTGTGCATGTAGATCCCCAGTTTCACAGTACCTTGTGCTGAAGAGACTGTCCTCTCCTCATTCAGTGGTCTTGGTCCCCATGTGAAATATCAGATGACCATGGAGATGTGGGCTGACTTCTGGGCTCTCTGTATCCCAGCCCTGCTGTCTGCTTCTGTGTCTGCTTCTGTGCCAGCACCACACTGCTTTGGTCACTGGAGATTTGCAGTATAGTTCGAAACCAAGAAATGTGATGCCTCTAGCATTGTTCTTTCTCAAGTTTGCTGTGGCTCTTTGGATTCTGTTGTGGTTACATACACATTTGGGGATTTCCCCCCCCATTTTTGTAAAAAAAAAAAAAATGCAATTCTTCTTTGTGTGGGGGTGGTCCAAGTGCTTAAGCCCCAGGTTTGTGTTCAGGGATCCCCAGTGGTGTCTTACTACAGGTAGTTGCTGGTGGATCTTCTTGTCAAAGAGACAGATTGGGAATGACTTATGTCACCATCCTGATCATATCACTCCTAATCCGTAGAGAATAATTTTAAAAATCCAAGTAAATTATTCTGTAGTGAGTGAGACCTCAGCAGTCTCGTTCATTTCCTGGGTCCTACAGAAGTTGCCTGACCTCGTCCCAAGCAGACTTGGTGAGAAAATGCGTATCGAGGGGAGCGGGACATGGTCTGTTGTTAAAGACTAACCCTGAAGCATCACAGTCACCAGAAGGCAGGGGCGTTAGCTTACAGAATCCACAAGTTATCTACTGAACTTTTAAGAAACTGTTTTTTGCATGAGTAGCTACGGGTCAACATAATTTTGGGATTCAGCTGTATGTTTGAGCACTTTTGTGTGAAGAACCTCCCTGTGTGCTTCTGGGAGAGAAGATTTCATCTCGCTGCGGAGACGGTTTACAGAAGGAAGAGAACAGTCAGGGAGGCGTGTTCCGCATTATGAGCCATGGCTGCGCGGTCCTGCCTGGCTCGAGCCTGCCACGAACCACAGCAGGGGCGTCACCAGATAAGAAGGCCACGGATTTTGAAGAAATGGTGGCGTCTCTGGGTGTTCTCCAGTATATCCCTCATGACAACCCGCAGGGGATTGTGTAAAACAAGGCACGCCGGCGTGCGGACTGTTAGGGTAATCGTACTTGGTCTTTCCTGCCTTCTTTCCAGCCCCTGTTGGAGTTCGGGCATCCAGCAAACGCATCCGCACGTGCATGTTTAGAAACCCGTCCTGGTTCCCACCGCGTGCCCTAGTCCTCCAGAGGTGCTTTCCCGTTCCTGCCCTCCCTGTAGCGCATCTTGTGTGAGTGACGCGTTTACATGCTTCAAAGGTGCTGACGTCTGCAGCACACCTGAAGAGCACTTCGTTTTCAAAGGGCTCGTGAGGGTGAGGAGCCCTCGGTGCTGGCTGGTCACTGTGACTATCTAGACTTCCTGCATTCAACCCAAATTCTTACTTGGCAGTGTAGTATTTTATCTACACGATTATCATGAAGATATGGTGATAGGTTTCCAAATAAAATAGATGCATTTTATAAGTAAAAAAAACAGAAAAAGAAAAACAACAGTATTTTTATTTTCCATCTATTACTTGAGTATTTCTTCAGGACAAGGGCTAACAGTGATTACATGTCATAAAATTCTCCAGGGGTTACTAACACTCTTATAAACATATTCATAAAATATCTCATTATTGTTTTCATTACAAAATTATTTTGTCTTCCCGCATAATGAAAGATATACTTTTTCTAAACCTACCCCCCACCCCATCCTGGATCCTAGGTCAGTCGGTAGCTGGACAGTGTTTCATGAGTGCGCAAGAGCATTCGAAATGTGGAGAGGAGCAAGTACAGATTCCAAAACCTTGTGTAAATACCAACTTCTGGGGCATTCATTAAAAATAATTTTGAAGAGGGTCCCCCGGCTGGCTCTGTCAGTAGAGTGGGTCACTCTCAATCCCAGGGTTGTAAGTCTGAGTTCCTTGCTGAGTGTAGAGATTACTTCAAAATAAAATCTTCAATTAAACAAAAATGAAGTTAAATAAACTAAATAATTCTGAAGAGCATCTACTGTGCATTGGCCATTTGGATCACTACTGGAGTTTTACTGGTCCCTACGATAGGCCTCCCAGAGCTTCCAGGAGAGCACGGAAGAGAAATGAAATGCAGCGTCACAGTGGTACAGTGGGGAAGAGCGATGCAGGCCGAGCCTGGGTGCAGGCCATCCCGGCGTAAGTGCCATTGAAAGGGGACTGTCACCGGTGAATGGAACTGGAGACAGGAAAGGCGGGTGGCACCATGTTTGCAGCAGGTGAGGGAGGCTGAGGGAAGAGTGACATCAGTTACAGAAAGAACGTGTAGCCTGGACGGTGGATTGCAAGGAGGGGCCTGAGGAAAGATGACCCGGAGGTGTGAGCAGTGTTCGGGCCATGCCTGGCTTCCTACAGAAACAAGAAGAGTTCGGATTAACGATGGAGATGGCCAGAGGCATTTCAAACAAAGGTGGCCACCACCATCTCTGAGGGGTAGAAACGTTATTTTGGCTGCAGCATGGAACGTGGAGTGAAATGCCAGAGTGGGCAGCGGTGATGGTGGGCACGGACAGTCATGGGCGATGATCCTTGGCATGCGTGGGAATGCAGCTGACATCGCAGACACGACTTTGTGTGGGGTCTTCGGGGCCTGGGAGGTGGGCTGACGTTACCCATAAGGGTCAGTGTATGTTCTTCAAGGTGGTCCTAGAACAATGTTTTTAGTAAAATTTATCAATCATGGGAAAGCCAAGATCTATGGTTCATATTTTTTGCCAGAATCTAAATTTAAGACTTCAGAATGTTACAAAAATATAAAAGCAGAAGGAACATGAACGATTATCCAATCCTATCACCTTTGTTTCTCAATGAGATTAAATAATGTACTTAGTGTTTTAAAGCTGGCTTCTGCTACAACTGAAACAAAAATTAGCTTCACCCGTGAAGATAGTGTACTTACACGTGGTTGTGGACCTTCCTTATTTCAAAGCTAAAGAACTCTTGCTGATCCCTTCCACTGTACTTCCGGATCTTTGAGAACCATAAAGTCATCTGGAAGCACGCGGAAGGAAACATGTCCATCGCATCGGAGATAGTTGTAGTAAATAAATTGAATGTTTAGAATGCCTCTATTATAAATGTTTTCAGCACATGCTGCTCTTGATAAAAGCAATAGCAGAATTTTAATAATACAGGTTTTACCGGAATTTCTTAAACCCTGAAGTGAATTCTTCAGAATGCATGAAAAGAGGGCACAATTCTAATTACCGATGGAAATTAGTATCTCTCTGCTCACTGTTCCTCTATGACCCTGACTGAGCAATAAGCTGAGGAAGTGTGAGGGAGCATTTGGAGTGTCCGTCTCGGAGGGCCCGGCCTCAGTAGTCCCTGGAAGGATGGGGTGCGCTGACCGTGGGGACACGCAGGCAGTAGGAAGCACAGGGCCGGGGTGGGGGGCAGATCACTGCTTTTCTCTCCAGAGGAGATGGCACACCCAAGGGCAGGCTGACGACCGCGGTCCAGGGCAGACAGTCAGGACATCTGAGTGGACCTCAGGAGACTCCCTAAGTGACAGGATAGGTTGAAGAACCAGAGAATTTAGAAGGAGAAAACACACACGTGTGCCATCCTCATCAGCACGATGTTTTGTGACGCTGGTCAGCAGGCGTGGCGGCCTCCTGTGGCCATGGACCTCCTGACTCTGTGATAGACCCCTCTCCAGTAGGCTCCATGGGGACACAGCGCTCCTCTCTGCTGTCAGGATGGACTAGACCATGGTGGGCAGTAACACTGTAAACCGTCCACCTCAGCTTTCCTGGGACTGATGGTTCTTGGCCCTCGGGCTGAACGTTGGTGAGTTGTAGACAACAGACCAAAACACAGGTCATTTCACCCAGCCTGATCCATACCTCTTCCAATACCCTCCTGTGCCAAACTGCTGGTCCAGGAAACTTTCCCTGTCTCAAAAGCTAGGGAAGGAAAGGGTCAAGTCTGGGTCCTACACAGAGCAGCAGGAAGCATTAGCTCCAACAACTTGCCTGACAACGAGCGCATTGGCCCCTCTCCCATGTCCTGAGGAAGGACTTGTTATCACCAGAAGTTTCCAGAAGCTCCACGGTCATCTCCTTGTGTGCTTACTACTCCTCCTTCCCATTCAACTCCAACAATACCGAACCCAAGAAGACCCCTGTCTTCTATCCTTCCATTCTTGTCCTCATATAGTCAGAAAGTTGATGGACTAAGAATTGAATACTTTTCCTTTTGGGCTTCATAAAAATAATTTTTCACTGAAATATAAACAATACTCTCAGGAGTATTTTTAGGAAATATTTATGAACAGGAAGGAAGCTACAGTCGTAGCTTCTCCCTTTTGAAAATTCTCAGGATCTGCTGGTGGCATAATTCCGAAGACAAAAGTCAGCTGGAAAAACTCTGCAGAGACCATAAAAGCAACCTGATCCCAACCAAGTGAAAGGCTCATGACTTCTACAATCAGTTGACATCATGGGCATCACAAATCTATAAATATTGTCTCTTTTATTCGTGCCCTTTTATTAGCTTGCCTGGGCTGCCGCGACAGAGTGCCGTTCATCAGGGAGCTTACATTTATTTCCTGAGAGTCCTGGAGGCTACAAGTCCAAGGCCAAAGTGCCGGCAGGTTTGATTTCTCCGGAGACCTCTCTCCCTGGCTTGCAGATAGCAGTCTTCTGCCTGTATCTTCCCATGGCTAATGTCTGTCCCTCCTCTTCTTAGAAGGACAGCAGTCCTGTTGAATGAAAGCCTACCGCGATGACCTCATTTCACCTTCCTTCTTTCCATCCAAACCCAGCCTCCAAATACAGTCACAGTCAGGATTAGGACTTCAACATGAATTATTGGGAAGGGGGTAGAGGAGGGGGTTATAATGCATTCTGTAATGACTCTGAATAAATTTATAAGCATTTAATTCGATATTGTGTTCCCAGATAATTACTTGCTATGCAGATATCCTGTGTGGCCAACTCAGGCCAGAGCCATATGCTTGGATAAAATGACATTAGCTTCTAAGATGAAACGTCTAACAAGAACACATGCCTGGGCGGATGATATGCCAACTCTGAAGAGATGACCTAATGAGATACCCATGGGCCATGCCAAGATTCTTAGGAGAAGCAGTTTTGGGTCTGCTCTCATGCATGGATGATTGGATAATCAAGTGTCCAAATGTTGTGCCTAATTGTAGAGCAAAGTTAAAAAAAAATTGGCCTGGAAAATGTTTAAATTATTCATAGCCAAATGCCCATTTCAATCACAAAATAATCTTTGTAAGCTAAGCCCGAGTTATTTATCTCAGTAGATGTAATAAAGATCGAGTGTTCATCTTTGGTATTCTGTAGGAAGTAATATTTGGCCGTATTTAGTGCAGAAGGTAACCATCCCGTATCTATCTTAGTAAAGCAGATATAGGGCATTTATCTCTAACAAGGGTGACTTCCTATCTCGGAGAAAAACTGGCTGGGAAACACACTTGGAAGAATTAGTGAGTTTATATTCTAGGGCTGCCAGCTCTAAGCGTGTGGAATCCTATGAACAATGGTGCCTTTCGCTGGTACAGCTAATCTCCTTAGGAGAAAGTTGGTAACAGGGCAAGTAATTTATTAAGCCTATTCCCTAGTTTCTAAAATTAAAATTGCTTTTTCCCCCTTGAATATGCACCTCTTTCTCTTCTTTATGGCCAGCCATCCAAATGTGCTTTCAAGCCCGTGAAATTTCAGATCAAATGGAAGTTAGCCAGTTAAAATGTACCTGTAAATTGCCACCTACTCCAACAAAGGCTGTGGATCTCCTTGATTTCTATGGCAAAATGAAGAAAGAATCATGAAGGACCCAAATAATTTTGATTCATTATATCCTATTGCATTTTCTTATTTTTTCTTTTACCTAATTTTTCATTTTAGACATACTCACATTTACTTTCTTTTAGAGGCCACTCTTATTTTTTTTTATCATTATGTTAGTCGCCGTACAGTACATCATTAGTATTTAAAGTAGTGTTCCATGATTCGTTGTTTGCATATAAGACCCAGCGCTCCAAAATGGGCAAGGCAAGAAATAACAAATGTTGGAGAGGTTGTAGAGAAAGGGGAATCCTCTTACACTGTTGGTGGGAATGCAAGTTGGTGTAGCCACTTTGGAAAACAGTGTGGAGATTCCTCAGAAAGTTAAAAATAGAGCTTACCTATGACCTTGCAATTGCCCTCCTGGGTATTTACCCCAAAGATATAGATGGAGTGAAAAGAAGGGGCCCCTGCACCCCAATGTTCATAGCAGTGTTGTCCACAACAGCCAAACTGTGGAAGGAGCTGAGATGCCCTTCAACAGATGAATGGATAAAGAAGATGTGGTCCATATACAGAATGGAATATTTCTCAGCCATCAGAAAGGATGAATACCCAACTTTTGTAGCAACATGGACGGGACTGGAAGAGATGATGCTGAGTGAAATAAGTCAAGCAAAGAAAGCCAACTATCATGTGGTTTTACTTTTACTATTATTTGCCTTAATTATTATCTCCCCAAGTATTCCCCAAATAATTTTTAAAATGTATTTCTATTTATTTTTCCTGAAAACTAAACACAAGCTAACAAATATTTAAACACCGTCCTGGTAAAAAGTGCCAAACATATTAATGTTCGCTTGATGTTTGCGAAGTGATTTTTTTTTTCCCATTGAGATGATAATTTTGGTAAGAATTACGTACGTAATTCAGTTTTTAGTTTTGCTAACATTTTGTGGAAGATGTTGTGGATTATTTAAGCAAGTACCGTTTATTAAGAGAAATGAAACTATTTTCCCTTGTTTTCTTCACGGTGGAGTCTCCTATCACATTTCCTGGCTCTTTCAGGTAAGAATGGACAGGTGACCTGCCAGACACAGAGGAATGAGTAGAAATCATTAGATATGACCTTGGTTTTGGTTTGTTTGTTTTTCTTGTTTTGGTTTTGTTTTTGTCTTTAAAAGAGAAAACCTGCCCTTGTGGGAAACCTTGACTCTCCACTTCCTTCTGCCTTGAGACCCAGCAGCCACTTTGTACCCTAAAAACGTCAGCCAGCATGTCCGGGGGTGGCAGGTGGCAAGGGAGTGTGTGGGGCCAGCCCGTCTGCGTCTCTGGGTGCGTGAGGAACATGAAGTACCTCATTGATCTCAGTCAGTGCTCATTGGCTCTCTTTGTTCCTAGCAGCCAAAGGCCATCCTAATAAAAAGAAATTCACAATACTTAGCAGCACTTTTATTCCGACCTATGAAAAAGAGAATATTTTGGCTCGCAAGATGACCTAACAGTTTTTGTGTATGGGTATGATTTATGGGTAGATTTGTTGCACACGTTGGATCAGTTCCATGTGATTTTTTTAAATAGACAAATATAATACATGCACTTTGGTGTTTCTCTTTATGCATAAATCTTTGCTTTAGTCCAGACTAAGGACCATTATCAGGAAAGGACTCCAGTTTCCCCTTTGACAGCACACATGCTCTGTGCTTATTGATGAAATATGTATTAGCAGAGGTTAGTCTAACGCAGTCTTTTTTTTTTTTTCTTTTTTGGACTTTCCGTATCTGCATTCTGGTGCTGCCGTGCGCTAGGCAGGAACAGGCGTGCCGCTAGAGAGGAAGGGGGAGATCCTGGCTGCCTACTGTCCCCTCCCTGCCGTTCCCTGAAATGGTCCGCCCACTTAGCTGCTGCGAAGTGGAATCCTGTATTTCCTCCTGAAAACCACGGCCTCTCGTCCTTTCCCCCCCAGTAGGAAACGCCTCCTGTCCTGCTGGGCAGCTGCTCTGCTTCCCCAGGCGGGACATTCACGGGGCAGCTAAAGGCTTCCCTGGGAAACACTAGGACTTGTGACTGGGAGGGGTCTCTGTGACGCTGACCTGTAGGCAAGTCTGGGAACCACTGACTGTAGGCAATCAGAATGCAGAGGCCAAAGCAAAAGAGGGGCCCATTCAAAACTTTGCTAGAATTAAGAATGCTTCCTTCCTTTAAGATGCAGTAGTTCATGTGTCAAGCTCAAAGCTTAGCTAGGAAAGTCAGCTTTCCTAGTTACAAGAAAAAATAGTTCAGAGCATCATTATAATTCTCAGATCCTGCCTTCTATGGTGATAATGTATAGGTAGTGCTGTGAGGGGCAGCTTTGCCCGAAGTTCCAAAGGTAAGGGCTTTTTCTTTTCTTTTGGATTTGTTCCATTTTGAAACCATGGGCCAGTAATGCTGAGTGTTGGGTTAGATGGTAGACATTAACGTTGCAAAGTAGAATGTGTCCTGAGGAACATCTCATTATGGCTGAAGGGAGCGTGGCGGTCACTGAGTCTGGCTGTCCCTGAGTTCCGGCAGCTCCCCTGGGTTCTGCTCTTGGCCGAGTTGCTCCAGACCCAGTCTCCGGACCCAGCAATGTGATCATCACTGCTCTGGCTTCAACACGACCTTTCTTTTGCATGACCCACAAGGTAAACATGCAGGGCTGACCACAAAACATGTAAAAGTTCAGAGTACAGTTTCCCTCTGGCGGCGTATTTTTACTTTAAAGAGATTGGATTCATAGCTCTAACTTCAGAATGTCTTCACAATGGCAGACGTCTCACCAAGAGTGCTGTGATGCTCCCCCATCAGTCTGCCCAAAGTACTAGATTAGAGACCTCTTGAAGGTCATTAATTATTCCTGGTCCTGTTACCTTGGCACACAGGATGTGCTCCACAAATAATTTTGGAAGAGTATCAAAGAGAATAAGGGATCCAAGTTCCCATGAATATGGAATGAAAGATCTGCGACTTGAACCTGAATTCTCTGGGCAGCTTCCTTTCCTGTAACACATGTTGCCCACCAAGTATATACACATGGGTTGATAGAGGTTAAAATCTTCATGATCATTTGGGATTAGCGTTCTTGGCAATTTCACAATAGACTGAGAAACGATTACTTGTCCTGTGTGGTTTCTCTAGCTTTTACAGCATCTTCATAATACAGTACAACGAAAGAACAGTGACCTAGTCAAGGTCTAGAAGTTTGCATTGCCTGGTCCTTGACCCCCTCATTGTTTTCCTGTTTTGCTTATCTCCTCCTTTATCACCAGACTCTAATCACACTTTGTTTCTAGCTGTTGGTCCGCCCTGCCACCTGGATCCCTCATTCATCCCTTGTCTTAGATCGGCTCACTCTGTATACTGCATTCTGCTTTCCTATGCTCATGGGCGTGCCCTCCCTTCTCATCTGGGCTCAAATGTGAATTTCAGAGGCCATCCCTGGGTGTTTCACCTGAAACAGAGAACCCTTCCCCTCTGCATTCCCTCTTACCCTGCTTTCTCTGTCTTCAGTGCATTTATCACTATCGGATATATCTTATATTACTGGTTTATTTTCTGCTAACTATCCTAAGCTACAAACTTCAGAAGACCGGTGACTTGGTCGGTTCTTTTTCTTCTTAGACCGTACAGTTAGAACAGTTGATGTACTGTGCTCAAAAATATTAGTCACAGACTGAAAAATTGGGCAAAGGCTAGTAACTCTTTGCTAGGGGAAAAAAAAAATCAGTAGCTTGTGTTATAGCTGGAAACTGTACGTAAGCCTGGTCAGACATTTCAGAAGTTCCTTTAAAGAACAAAACAGTACCAACCATCCACTTTATTTCAGACACTATTTTTCGTACTAGCAAATACAAAGAAAGATATGGATTAGTCATCATTCTGGAAAAATTTTCAGTGCCATGGGGTAGGGAGACAGGTTCACAACTAAAATCAGTCCTGACTGGATTCCTACTGAAACCTCTACAAAAAAGCTACCTGTCATTTCTGGAACAGGAAGCAAAATCTGGGCCATGGTCAGCGGAAGTGGCTTTAGTGAAGGGGGCGCCATGACAGAAGAGGTGCCGTCTCCGATGGGAGGGGGAGGGGCCGGAACGGAAAAAAGCTCGGGGGCACGAGAGATCATGGATGTTGAGCGGCCTTTGGCTTGAGTGCAAGAACCCTTCATGGAGTGGGAGAAATTTAGGACATGCAAAGTATTTGGAAAACACATGCTGCTGTGTGCTACTTGGTCTTTTATGACATGCAGGCACCTAACAGGTCTACCTACAGGTACGCTCTTGTGTGGTGCTGGAAGAAGACAGGACATCCTCTAGAATGCTGAGGAGAATATTCAGAAGTGAGAGCCAAAGCCACTGAGGTCCCAATATGTCAGAACGTTGTATGGATAGCATTCGTTAAGGGACACAAAGCCAAGACATTTAGTTAGGCAAAGGAACCCAAGGGAAGTTAGTTATGACTGAAACTTGTGTTCGTGTATCTGGGCTTCTGCTGCCCTGTGCTGGGGTCACGACAGGGGCAAAGACAGTACAAGAGGAATAATCAGCCAGGTCTGCGTTAGGTCTGCACCACAGCTCAGGTGAGTGTTGGAGAGCACCCACGGTTTCATGGTTCAAGAGGCTTGTATTGAATTGAACACGATTGCCTTTTGTGCATCAAAACTTGGCAGATAACTCATAAGACCACATCACGCATCTTACTCTTTCTCATGATCGTTCTCAGAAATTTACCTCCCAGTTTTCCATGTTAATCTGGTTACACCCCTCTCTTTTCCAGTATCTAGTCCAAAGTGATATCGCATTATGCAAACATTTCATTCTGTCCAGAAAGACCACATGAACATGCCTCAAATTCGCCTGACCAGGCTGCCTGGTCAGTCTCACTATTTGCCCCCGTCATCTAATACCGATAGGCCGCTGAAAACAAAAATGCTCAGTACATCAAAAGAGCACATCGTGGATCGAATTACTCATTTATTATGTAAACATTTACAGGCATAATATATCTAATAAAAACAAAATGTATTAGAGATGAATGGTAAATATGCAATGTCAAATGTACTTACTATAAATGTTTTAGATCAATTCTTTGTCATTCAAAAATAAACAGTTCATAAAATCCAGAAGAATTAATTACTATGATAATTGATAAAGAAATAATGTTATTTAGTACTTTTAAAGGTCACTGTCAAAGAAAAAGAAAAGCGTGTCAACAGGAACATTATGGAGCCCCCAGTAGACTGTTAAACGGCTCTTCCCGCTGAATGGACAGTCCTAGATGGGCAGGGAGGATACAATCACAGCTGGGACTTTTCTTTAGGCCCTAATTATCAAATCCCATTTCTAGACTGATAATTTGGAAGAGATATTTTGACCAACTTTTTTTTTTCCCTGTCTCTAGGGGCTTCGATCTTTCAGTTGATAGCAAATTCTAGTATTATTTAAAAATAAGATCTCAGGGTCATCTTTGAGTCATCTCTGAGATCTCTGAGTCATCATCTCAGACATTTAGTTGATAGCAAAATTTGATAATTCCTACGTGCTGATACCAGACACCGTGCTGCCTGGTTGCTGGTCATAGTTGATGCAGAGCACCTAATGATAGGTGTGTCGGACGGATAGCAGGTTGTGTTCCAGGCCAGCAGGGTCCTCGCATCTGGACACGGGGACATCAGCATCATTGGTGGAAACAGTATTCTCTTGGCTCTCAGCATGAGGGGCAGATCTGTTGTCATCTACATCCACATCGTGGGTCAAACGACAGACATTTTGTCTGAGCACTCTGTAGTCAGGAGTTCTCAGACTCCGTTAATGTAGAGAACGGCGTCATCCCACTTGCCAGATTTGATCTCCTTGTAAGAGGACATTATGAATTTTAGCATCATGGAGGCAGAACGAACTTCGAGAAGTCTAAGGCTTACTAACAATCATAGTAACAGCTAATATTTTGAGCCCTGTATGCGGTGTTCTGTATGTGAATTACTTAAGTCCCTCAGATGTCCTTGGAGGTAGGAAGAGGTCGCTGAGGATGTATAAATGAGACTTGGAAAGACTAATTGCTCATGGTGGCCAGACGAAGGCCAGGAGGCTCAACACCAAGTCTAGCTTCCTGACTCCTGAACTCAGCGCCATGTCCGTTGCCAGAAATGTGGAGTGCCCAACCCCCTAACCAGCTGGGAGGCCATGCCACATGCAGCCTCTTTTCTGTTAGAAACCATTAATGTGAATTGCCCTTTTTAAATGGGGAAAACATAAAACTTTGTTCAAGGCATCCCAAGTATTAAATTCAAGCAAATCCACTTCTAGATCTGTTCAAGCAAAGGCCATCAACTTGAACTCCAAGGTCTATCCTTAAGTAAACATGTTCTCTGGTGCGTTCTTTAGCTTGTGTTACATGCAGGAACACTTTTGTTCTTCTGGAATCATTAGCGTAAGGGTCGCCTTCTTTATCTGATAGCCTATCTGGTTAACAGGGCGCACCGAACCTGTTACCCAACACCTGCTTTTGTTTCTTTTGCTATCTGCCTAAGAAAGCAGATGTGACGATACCCGTCTATTGAAAATCTTGATGCCATTGTGATATCAACTGGTTGATCTCACTTGCCCTCCACCCGTGAGCTCCAACCACACTGGGCTGGTGTCTCTGGAGCAGGGGCTGATTTCAGATTTCCTTCAGGGCTGAGTTATACTTTCTGTTTCCTCCCTCATCCGTTATTCTGTAATCCTTTGAACATCTTCATTTTGCTTCGAATCACCTATGGTGACCAGAAATCATATACATTTAAAGAATTTTATTGTTCCCTTCATACAATGTAAGCACCACGAGTGGGAGAATTGTGTCTTGTTTGCTCAGTAACCTCGTTATGTAGGACACAGTCTGACACATAGCTGGCCCTCCAAACATATTTTTTATATGAATCCACAAGAAGCATTTTTCTTAATATGTTCTGTGTGGTTAGCATTTAAGACAGAGCAAATGTTGAAATGTATGGATGGTTTTGGTGCATTTGTGTCCGTCCTGTTCTAAGGCAAAGGGGCTTGACTTGGCATAGTTTCTTCCTGGCTGAAGACCATTAATTTATCCATTTTGTTTCATAAATGGGTTTTAACATTAAGGGAAAGAATATTCAAATGGATTTATTGATTTAAATATGCAGTAGTGAATGAACAATCTTACTTGTATTCTTTACATCTAAGAACGGATCGATTCAGACACACTTGGTCTTTGCATTTCCATTGCAGAAATCCTGGACAGCAGGTAGGGGGTGCCTGGGCCAGGAACACGTACCTATAAATCCCGACATTCCTGTTGCCAACACATCTGCGTGGCCATTCGTCTCCCTTAGAAGTCAATAAATTCAGTACCTTTTTCTCAAGTTAAATCATGTTTACCCCCCGCCCCAGGGTTTTGTAATTAAATACTGGATGACATGAACATCCTTTTGAAACTTTTAACAAAAGCTGAGTCTCAACCAGCAAAAAGTAACTTGCTCACTTTCTCAATTGTTTAAAAAAAAGTTCGCTGTGTATTTTTTCCACAGTTCATTTTTCTTTCCCGTTTTCAGAAATTGAAAAGGGAGGCTGTGGGGACCCTGGGGTTCCCGCCTACGGGAAGCGGACTGGCAACAGCTTCCTCCACGGGGACACGCTGACATTCGAGTGCCAGGCGGCCTTCGAGCTGGTGGGAGAGCGTGTGATCACGTGCCAGCAGAACAACCAGTGGTCTGGCAACAAGCCCAGCTGCGTGTGTGAGTACTGCGCTGGCCGGGGCTGTTCCTTCTGTCCCGCGGCTGCCAGGCAGGGGGAGAGGGAGGGAAAGGGGCAGGTGCACCTCGGAAGGGGAAGCATTCAGAACCTTTGGGGAGTGCTTCATTGACCAAACAAAGCGTGGGTGTTCTTGCGTACCAACTTCCCTGTAAAGCTAATCCATGCTATGGCTCCGTCTCCTACATAACTTGTAGCTGAGATCTCTCTGCCAGCAAGAATGGACCATGCCCAGAGGAGCCTTGCCTCCTTCTAGAGCTTCTGAAGTGGGAGGGTCTGAGACACCCACAGGCAATGGACCTGATAGCTTTGATAATGTCTAACACAGAAACACCAGTTGTGAGTGTGGGGGACATCAGCTTATGGTGCCCTCCTAAGTACAGGGTTTTAACAAATAGAAACAAAGTACTTCATGGGGATTTAAAAGAAAGTTTTTTTTTTTTTGTAACTGAATGTAGCATGTAACTAATGTAGCATTTTTTGTGACTCAATGTAACATGTCACCTGAAAGACAAATAGGGACTTGTGTGGATAGAAAAGCGAAGCCACAGGCTAGAAATAATCCAACAGGTGCCCTCTCAGCATATGTGTGTGTATGTATGTAAACTGATTTTAAGTACATGCTCTTAAAAAGGTAAATGTTCCAAGAGATTTTTATATTGTCCACCCAGTATATGGTCTGATTTTTTTTATTGTTACCCGATAACTAATAATACATAAATAACTTGAAAAAATGCATTTTAAAGGCAAACATAAAATATAAAGAGAAAAGGTATCCAAGAAGACTAAACAGAACCAATATTATTTCTGGAAATTGCTCGAGACACAGACATAACTTATCATATTAATGTTTGCTCTTCTGAAGGCAGAAAGTTATAACTAGAAATTCTAATATTTGCTCCAGGTTTCCATGACCTCGGCTCAGATCATTTCGGAGTCAAGCTTATGCTCGATTACGTGTGGGCTCTGGTTGTGGTGTGTGCCACGGAATATTCTATTTACAGTTTAGGGAGCGAAGGGATATCATGGTGTAGAATTACCGATGCAAAAGCGGTTGGACGGTCCTAGCTCTGCAGGTGTGGGTGCCTTCAGAGGAGGCTGCCGTCGGTCAGCGCCACGTGGCCGGCTGTTTGGCCGTGTGCAAAGTGGTACGAACACGTGTCTGTGTCTTCACAGTTTCCTGCTTCTTCAACTTCACCGCGTCGTCCGGAGTTATTCTCTCGCCCAATTACCCCGAGGAGTACGGCAACAACATGAACTGTGTCTGGCTGATCATTTCTGAACCAGGAAGCAGAATTCACCTCATCTTTAACGATTTCGACGTGGAACCGCAGTTTGATTTCCTTGCGATCAAAGATGACGGCATTTCTGATATCACCGTCCTGGGCACCTTCTCGGGTCACGAGGTCCCCTCCCAGCTGGCCAGCAGCGGGCACATAGTCCGCTTGGAGTTCCAGTCCGACCACTCCACGACCGGCAGGGGCTTCAACATCACTTACACCAGTAAGCAAGCCTCCCCCGCACCACTTCTAGGCACCATTTATTTAAATGGCTTGTGGGGTCCAGGCTGACACTCTGTAAGGTAATGGGAGTAACACAATTAGACAGCGTTGTCCCATCAGCCTAGGGGCATCACTCCATTTGGGCTGGTGTCTCTGTCAGCCTTAGAGTAGGTTTAGCGCTCATGTTCCTTTTTTCTTTCTCTCATTTTCCTCCCTCCCCCCCTCCTCTCCCACTTTCTACACCTATTTCCACCCACCCATCCATCCACACATCCTGCATTCAAAGAAATCGTGCAGTAAAAAGGATTGAGGCGTTTGGGGTCTGGAGCCATGGATTAGAACACCAGCACTTGCTATACTTAGTGAGTTTTGGTTAGAGGGCACTTTTCTTTGTCTCAGGGTCCTCATTTGCAAACCAGATTGGATTTAAGAACATCCACTTCAGGGCATTGTTAAGGGAGTGTAATGTAATAATGTTAAAGGTGAGTTATAAATCACAATTTACTGGTTGCCAACTTCTCTTAGACACTGTGCTTAGGTGTGCCAGTAATTATTTCATTTAATATTGCAGTAACACTGTGATACAGGCTCGGCGTTCCTCACCTGTAAATTAAAATATCTAACCAGATCGTCAGAATGTCTGCCGAAGGGCAGAAAAAAACACACGAACCAGGATTCTAACCCAGATGTGTCTGAATCAGAATCCCTTGCAGCCCCTGCCATATTTCTGTTTTTTCTTAATCCATGTGAAAAGTGCTTTCAAACTGGGAAATGCCGTGTAAATGACAGTTTTACATATCTGTGTGCCATCTATTCTTTCTCTTTCCCTCTGTCATACTAGGTATCAGTATCTTATTGGTTTAATGCGATTATCGGTCTATAAATGTAGAACTGAACTTTAGAACAATAAATGGCTTTTTTTTTTTTTAAAGGTTATTTATTTATTTATTTATTTGACAGACAGAGATCACAAGTAGGCAGAGAGGCAGGCAGAGAGAGAGAGAGGAGGAAGCAGGCTCCCTACCGAGCAGAGAGCCCGATGTGGGGCTCGATCCCAGGACCCTGGAATCATGACCTGAGCCGAAAGCAGAGGCTTTAACCCACTGAGCCACCCAGGCGCCCCCTAAATGGCTTTTTTTTAGTAGGTTTTGTTTCTTTCTTTTTTGAATATGCTTACCTAATGTTCAAGTATTTCTATTCATTTGTTTTTCCTTTTAGCGTTTGGTCAGAATGAGTGCCATGACCCTGGCATTCCCATAAACGGACGGCGTTTCGGTGACAGATTTCTGCTGGGGAGCTCAGTTTCCTTCCACTGTGACGACGGCTTTGTCAAAACGCAGGGGTCGGAGTCCATCACCTGCATCCTGCAGGACGGGAACGTCGTCTGGAGCTCCACGGTGCCTCGCTGCGAAGGTGAGCGGCTCCTCTCATTTGCCACTATCTCCCTGTGCAAGTCCGCATCGGACTCGATGAACAAAGGGACCGTGCTGGTTTCCTAGGGCTGCTGTCACAAAGCACACAGACTGGAGGCTTAAACACTAGAAACTGAGTGTCCCACAGTCCCAGAGGCTGGACATCCAAGAGCAAGGTGTTCGCGGGGCTGGTGCCCACTGAGCTGCGGGGGAGGATCTGTTCTGGTTCTCCGCCAGCTTCCGGGGCTTTGTTCATGTCTCTGGAGTGGCACGGCTGCCGGAGCATCATCTCCGCTTTCTCCGTGTGAACGCACCTCTGTTTCCAGATGTCCCCTCTTTCTAAAGGCACCAGTCGCATGAGATCAGAGCCATGCTAATAACTCACCTTAACCCCATCTAAAAAGACCCTCCGTCCGAACAAGGTCACATCTTTAGGTGCTGGAATGAAAAATCCAAAATGCACATTTTGGAAAGACATAATTCAGCCTCTAACAATGGCACAGTTTTTAGTAGCTATGCTGTTTTATTGCCCTTAAGGTACCTGATGTAAATACTGCCTAACTAATTTTCTTCTTGACATTTCTACTCCGGTTAACTGTGTAAAAAAGCCAGGGGGTGCGTGCAGAATAAGGAGCATACCACCTCTAATGTTTGCTCATATGAAAATTAGTGACTTAGAATATATATTCACACCCTATCAAAATGTCCCATACATGCTGAGCTAAGAAAAGCTTTTTAAAAAACTTACCTCCAATAATACCAAGAAACACATTTTTAAATAGACTTTTTTTACGAGTAATTTTTGGTTCACAGCAAATTTAAATGGAAGGTATAGAGATTTCCCTTATGTCCCCTGCCCCCACAGAAGCACAGTCTCTCCCACGAGCAACAGCCCCACCAGACGGTTTCATTAGTTACACGTGACAAACCCACGGGGACATGTCACTATCACCCAGAGTCCATAGTTCCATTTTAGGCCACTCTTGGTGTTGTACAGTCTGTGGGTTTGGACAAACGTATGACGACATGCATCCGTCATTAGAGCATCACACAGAGCAGTCTCACTGCCCTAACGTCCTGCACTCAACCCGTTCACTCTCGCACAGCACCCAGCCCCTACACCCCACCGATTTCTTCCCTACCTCTGTCACTTTGCCTTTCCTGGAATGTCACACAGTTACAACATACAGTCTGTGGTCTTTTCAGATGGGCAAAAATTACTAATTTTAATGCAAAGCTAAAGTACCATTTTTGTCTATCAGATGGGCAAATATTTGAACACCTTAATAAGATGTATAATTGGTAAGGTTGAGGAATAACTGACATTTTCTGGACAAGCTGTTGAAGGTATAAAATTATGGCATCATAGTGTAAATTCATATTAAGGGTTTTAAATTGTTTCTTACTTTTTTAGCTATAAATCGTATTTCTGGTTGTAAGGACATATTCAAACAACTCTGAAAAGATAATATTTTTTTCCCTCAAGAATGCTTTCTGCAGTATTAAACACAAAAACCAAAGATGCAAACAATTTAATTTTAAACAACAAAGAATGAGCTAGATAAATCATCACAAACCTCAAACAAATATTGTAACATCAAAGATGATCATCATAGATTATCATGTGAAAAACCAGGTGATATGACCACGTGTGTTCCAACAAGCCGCTTTAAACATATATTTAAGTATCTCATGATGATAATAATTATTTTTCAAAGCCTGAAAAAAAAATATACACCAAAATGTTAGTCACAGTGATGGGTGATTTTTTTCCACACTGTTTATTTTTTTCTCAATGGTCTTTGGCCAGTAGGTGCTCATTTTAGAATAAGTAAATTTAAGAGAAATAATGTGTCAAATATAACCTGGAGTTGAAGGTTGTTTCCTCTCTAGAGTGACCGACCTACCATTGCCAGGGGGCGGTCTAGGCAGAACCCGATCTATCTGATGAACTCCCTGGCCACCTGACGAGCCGTGCAGTGGGAGGGGCTCCTGCCTCACGCCCTTACCCTTCAGTCCAACTATCAAAGTTAGCGTCCATCGTCTAAGGGTCAGGACTATGTTAAATCTCCATAAAGATATTCTCACTTTCACACTTTCATGAAGGGCTTAGATTGGTGGGCGGTGAACATCACTGGGGGGTAGGAACTTGACAAATTGAAGGGAAAGAGCCCAAGGGAAGCTCTTCCATCCCTATCTGTCTCTATCACATATTTTATATGTACAGCTTTTAGATGTTACATTGTATCTGGTGTTAATAAACAGGGGGTCATTATCCTTTACCTATAAGTGAACATACACTCCTTGGTGCTCCAATGATAGTAATGACAGCGTGTGTGCGTGCCTATTTGCTGGGGCTGCTCAAGCGGACCATAGGGGGAAACAAATGACAGTACTTTCCAGTCTCTGCTCTCTCCGGGCCGTGCTTCTCCGCATCCTGGGTGTGCTTCCCTGCAAAATGCTTGTGCGGCTGTGCTACGGGCTCAGGGCAAGTCTGTCCGTCTGCATGGTCAGGGGAAAGGAAGGGCTCCCAGAAGTGGCAGATGATGTTTCTAATAAAGTCAGATGCCAGGGGAAAGTATCCTATTAAATGTGAATGAGCCATCCTCTCAAATTTGGAAAAGACCTTCAGAGAAGTTCAGTCAAACCTCAGCTATGGGTTAACACAGAAAACAGTTAACACAGAGGACTAGTAAATGGTGAAAGAGGTTTTTTGTTGTTGTTGTTTTTGAATAATTTACTTGTACTGAAAAACCCAATTATAGTGCCCTGATGAGTCTCAGAAAGTACACACAGATACTCTGATAGTGCAACTAATTAGATACCCCAAGTGATGTCTTTGGTGAAGAGAAACAGAAATGCTACTTACAGAATTATGTGCATCTAGTTGGAAAAAATCAAATGGGAAAGGAAAGATTTAGTAGCACCAGCACATTTAATTGAAGAGACACAGAAGGAAGTTCAAGTATCTTAGAGTATATACATATTCCTTATTTTTTTTTCAAGTATTACTTGTTACCATCAGTTCTTTAATTGATCATAAGGTCGAGGCCATGTGCATATGCAGGTACAGGGGAAACGTATGATACGAAGAGAACCACAGACAAATACTTGGGAGACGCCGTGTGGTAAAGCCGCAAGCCCGAAGGGGTGTGCTACCCAGAAACCCTGTGAGGGGGGCCTTTCTGCCACGATATAGTGTGACAGGAAGCCTCTGTGAGGAGGCAAATGCCCCAGGATCAAACAGAAAGACAAAGAGTGAAGGAACTTCTTGATAATGTTAGAAAAAAAGTACAATGTTATATTAATAAAAATCAAGAATTAGAAAGAATAATCTAAGTGAATTATTTTTTTGGTATCAATAAGATAGACAAGGCTTCTTTGATTCTGATAAAAAAAAAACTAGGAAGAAAGACAGTTCTAGGTATTCAACAAAATAGAAGAAAAATAACCATGGTTACAAAAATAATAACTCAACATAATAATAAAATAATGAGTTCTTATTACTAATAATAACTTTACATAAAGAGCAAAAGGCTCACAATAAATCATTTCCTCTAAAAATTATGTTTATTTTTTCTGGCAGAATTTACTGGATACCGGCACAACATATGTATAAATTTTTTAGCCTCTGTAGGAAAGATTTATCTCTACTTATTTGTTCTGCCTCTAGCCTCCCCATAAATTTCAGTGCAGCTCATTGTCACTAAAAGCACAAGTTAATTGGGGTGTGTGTGTGTGAGTGTACAAGAATGCATCATCAGCTCTATGGCAACAAATTTCAATGTTCAATGAATTGGTGATTTCCTAGCAAAATGTAAATTATTCACAGTGACTCAAATGGAAGTGCAAAGTGTAAATAAACAGAAAACCTGAGAAGAGATTTGAAAAGAGTGTAAAGTTTGGACGCAGAGAAAGACACAAGCAAGGGAGGTGTGCAAGGAAGTTCTCTCTCTTCCAAGTCTGGAGAAGTTGAGCATGGAGAACACTATCATAGCTAGCGCAAAAACGGCCTAACTCCCGTGTACCATTTTACAAAGGCAGTGTTAAGTGTAATATGCGTGAGCCAGATAATTACATTAAAACATAAAGCTATAGAAAAAATATATGTAATCAAGATGAGCTTATTTTAGAAATACAATATCAAGTAGTTCATCCATGCAAATACTCAATGAATCAAGGAGTTTGTGTCCTATAGACCTGGCTCACTTCCTTTCCCTTGGGAATTTGAGCATCACTGGTGCTGTCCACTGGGTCTTCTGAGTCTTCTCCAAGCAGGATGGCATTTCTTGGCCCCCTTGGCTTTGAGGAAACTGTTTCAGTTAGGAATGAGTGGAAGTGATATATTCAACTTACCAACCTACCTTTGATTGTCTCCTACAAGACTAGCTCAAGAAAGGAGCCCCTACGGGCACCTGGCTGCCTCAGTGTGTGGAGTGTGAGACTCTGGATCTTGGGGCCGTGGGTTCGAGCCCCACGTTGGGTGGAGAGAGTACTAAAAATAAAATCTTACAAAAGATTCCTCTCTGTGTGATGAGAGAGAGAGTCATTTCTCACACAGGCTACGTATCCAAGAAAAAGGAAGGAGCCCTTGGATACGTAGCCTGTGTGAGGAATGACCGTCTCATCACAGCTAGTAGGGTTGTGGAGTTGTTCCTACACCACGATGTAATCTAAGCTGGCTGATACGGCAAACCTGACTTCATCACTTCATACTTTTTTGTTTAATTCTGTTGACTGAGAATATAACAATTAAAACATCTATTTCATCAGGATAAAGTGATGCAAATTCTAACACACACGAAATTACAAAGTGATATGTAAAAGACAAGATATTAATAAATAATAGTGATGTGTGACAATGCTGGCACATTTCAAGAAATCTAACAACTCAAAATTTTTAAAAACCTTTACTGAAATGAAGGAAATATACAAGTTTGTATTTAGATGGGAAGTAAGGCTTACAAAAATAAGGCAATCCAAACAGATTTAGAAAGGTCTCATATAGCAGATTTAACAAAAAAAATCTATATTTGCTATAGGCCTTTCTTACATAGTATCACTGAATAGTAAAACATGAAACAAGTAAGACTGTTTAATTTTGCTTATGTCATATTCTAAAAAACATTTGCTACAGCATGTCAGAAATGTAGGAATGAAGGCTAAAATATGTATAACTGTTACAATGATTATACAAATAATTATAAAATGGGAATAAATAATAAATAAATAAAATTCCTAAAATCAATTATTAAAAATTGGTTGTTTTAAGATTATGATTGCTAAAGTAATGAATGTTTTCTTCAAGAACTCAAGGTCATAAAAATGACTCTGATTTCCTGTTATATCTAACTATAGACATAATGCCCACCTGATTTAGAAAAGAAACTGGATCAAGAAAAGCATGATCTGCACAGTGGGCATTTGTGTTCTCCTCCATTAACGTATTTTTGAAATTCTACCTCCCCTTTACTTGGAACAATTTTTAAAATAAAATTTAGAATATGCTTTATTATAATTTTGTATCCTGCTTTGCATAATGTAATGTTCTAATTGCAAAAGTTACTCATAGTAACAAAATCTCGGAACATTATTTCAAATGTATTAGTGCCCTTCTAATATGTAGTCATAAACTCTGCATACATTTTTACTTTTTTCTTTTATTATTCCATTATAAATGAAGCCACTGTGATTACCTTTATAGATTTCTCTGTCAGATGTTTTTCTTCAGCAACAAAACCTGCTTGAAATCGTGTACAGTTTCTCAGCATTTTAACACATTATGGGTATATCTCCATAAAAGGCATGATTTTTTTCAAAAATGATTTTTTTTAACTCGGGACATTTGTATGTTTTATTTCTTATCAATGGATTTACAAATTTGATTACAAAGATGGCAAAGAACTTTGAGAAGGAAAATCTGAAAAAATATGTGGCTGGGCAAAAACATGTGAAATATATGTCAGTACTTAAAAATTATATAGCTTATACAGAAATGCAAAACCCATTTACCTGAGCACCAAGCACATACCTTCTTGAAACTTCTTTTCTTCTTTATAATCATGGATTATTCAAATGGACTGATGCAGGTTAATTCTGTCTATTGAATTAGGAAATTTTGTTTTGTTCTGTAACATTCCCTAATGATTTACTTTCATGTAGGTGGCAAATCATGTTAATAAAACAGACACCATGCAGAGTGCATAAGCAGAACACACATCACTGAAATGTGTCTGCCCATGCACACACACACACACACACACACACTGACACACACATGCACGTACACACACACACACACACACCCTGCAGGGTATTTCCATTTAGATGTGAAGCAATTTAGTTTGCTCATCAGTAGATGTTTGTGGATTCACACACACATATGCAATATGGATATCAGGGCTGTGCTCTCACGAATCCATTGGGACAGTTGCATGTGACAGTTTATAGGGGTCATTCATCTCGCACGTACACCCTGACCTTTTTGGATCCTAGGAGCTTTGCTGTGGGCTGATGATGGATGTCGGATGAGGGATAGATGTGCTCTGCTTTCAATAAATGCTGTTTACTTGAGAGCACGTTTAGCGTGAATACTTGAAAACGTGAAGTCCGTGAGGACAAGCGCATTCCTGTGGTCATGGGCACTGCCGGGGGCGTCCCCATGCACTCGGTGGGACCTGCTGACACCTGCACTCTCTTTCAGCGCCATGTGGTGGACACCTGACAGCTTCCAGCGGACTCATTTTGCCTCCAGGATGGCCAGGGTACTATAAAGATTCTTTAAATTGTGAATGGATCATTGAAGCAAAACCAGGACATTCCATCAAAATAACTTTTGATAGGTAAGAAAAAGATGTTCCCTTTCTTAACTCAGACCTGAAGACCCATGCCTGTCCAATGTGTTTACTTAAGTGGATCGTGAGGATTAGAAATAGGATGATTCCTGGTTGGTTTTCCCAAAGGAGTTCACTTCAGAAGAAACAGGCCTTTGGTTGATAATGTTTCATTCTTCTTGAACTTTACCCTCTACGGCTGCAGCTAAGTCCTCTCCAAAGGCTCGGCCAGAGACTGGCAGTCCCTAATCATTATTCCTCAGAGCTCGCAAATACTGGCCTTCGTGTCCAGCTCTGGGTTTTGGACCTGTGGCTAAAATACACTCTGATTGCAAAAGGAAGCCTATGGTGTCCCTGAGGTGCCTTTTGGAAGAGCCCAGGAAAATGTTTTCTTGCTCTAGTGATGTTTCGGTTGCAGAACCCACACTTCTGAGTGACAGATTAGTGACCTGTGAGTGGTTCTATCCCTGGAGTGGTGTGGCTTGGCTATTTGATAATGCATTCGATAATCATTTTTTTAAAGATTTCATTTATTTATCTGAGAGACAGTGAGAGAGCACAAGCAGGGGGACTGAGAGACTGAAAAGCAGGCTTCCTGCTGAGCAGGGAGCCTGATGCGAGTCTCGATCCCAGACCCCAGGATCATGACCTGAACTTAACCAACTGAGCACCCAGGTGCCCCATGAATTCAATACTATTAAAAATAATCATGCAGTTTGAATTATCCATAATAAAATGTGTTTCCATTTGTCTTTGCAATAAAATCACCTTGATGATTAACAGCCAGAAGTGTTTTCAGAAAGATACCTGCTTTAAAATAGAAGGAAACATATTTGTTTAGCGTTTTAAGTTTAATCTCTGAACAATTTTAAGCTTCCTCTAACAATGAACTTCTTCTTGACTAAAAGAGTTTGGGTTTTAATATTCAGGATATTATAATGTCTCAAGGCAGATTAACACTGTTATATTGTTTTGTTTGTTTTCCACTAATTTTCTATTAATAATAATATATACAGGAAGATTTTTAGTGTGAGTCACATTATCATTTAGCACTATTTGTATTTGAAGTTATTGTTCATTTTATTACGTCTGGTAACATAATAATCTCCAGTAGGATAATCTCCCAGAAGAAAATTAAAATTGTGGCTTGTGTATCCATTACACTGGAGAATGGATCCTTGCATATAAACTTAATCATTGAGGAAAAAATTAACTCTGTAATATCCAGTAGATTACGTTGGGTTCCTTATTAATTTTCATAACTTTCTGGTATTGAGAGGGGGAAGAGCAAAGCCCTTCCTGATTCCTGGCATCACATCAAGCGTAAATCATTAGTAAAACTTGTGACTTTACATCCTGGTTTGGTACAAGTGTTGAGCACACTGTTTTCTGTTCACACTTCTGAACAGAAACATACAATTTTTCTCTAGCTTTAGGGATTAGGGAACTGTGATACTTTGCTGAATTCCATCTGTAAGAGCCTGTATTTCTGACATTTTTAGGCATTTGTGATTGTTACACTACTCTAAAGATTTCTGTCTCCAGCAGAGGGCTGACATCCTAATAAAGCATGTGTTTGTAAATAGAACTATAAGAGACCCTACTGTTGTTATTGTTGTACAAAGTGCATCGAGTTGCCGAATAGTGGGAAACACTTGTAGCGACCTCTCCCAGGCTCCCCTGGGAATCTTCCCGCTGTTGCGAGGGGCACTTTCTGAGTCCTTACTGTTGCTTCAGAAAGAAGATGTGAAAACTGCAGCACAGATTTTTCAACTGAGATTTATTTCATGCTTACCAAGACCTCTTAAATCTAAGCTCAGCAAAGGAAACAGTCAAGAAAACAAAGAAGCAACCCACGGAATAGGAGAAGATATTTGCAAATGACAGTACAGACTAAAGGTTGATATCCGGGATCTATAATGAACTCCTCACACTCAACACACACAAAACAGACAATCATATCAAAAAATGGGCAGAAGATATGGACAGACACTTCTCCAATGAAGACATACAAATGGCTATCAGACACCTGAAAAAATGTTCATCATCACTAGCCATCAGGGAGATTCAAATTAAAACCACATTGAGATACCACCTTACACCAGTTAGAATGGCCAAAATTAGCAAGACAGGAAACAACATGTGTTGGAGAGGATGTGGAGAAAGGGGAACCCTCTTCCACTGTTGGTGGGAACGCAAGTTGGTGCAACCTCTTTGGAGAACAGTGTGGAGATTCCTCAAGAAATTAAAAATAGAACTTCCCTATGACCCTGCCATTGCACTACTGGGTATTTACCCCAAAGATCCAGATGGAGTGAAAAGAAGGGCCATCTGTACCCCAGTGTTTATAGCAGCAATGGCCACGGTCGCCAAACTGTGGAAAGAACCAATATGCCCTTCAACGGACGAATGGATAAGGAAGATGTGGTCCATATACACTATGGAGTATGATGCCTCCATCAGAAAGGATGAATACCCAACTTTTGTAGCAACATGGACGGGACTGGAAGAGATTATGCTGAGTGAAATAAGTCAAGCAGAGAGAGTCAGTTATCATATGGTCTCACTTATTTGTGGAGCATAACAAATAGCATGGAGGACATGGGGAGTTAGAGAGCAGAAGGGAGTTGGGGGAAATTGGAAGGGGAGGTGAACCATGAGAGACTATGGACTCTGAAATACAATCTGAGGGTATTGAAGGGGCGGGGGTTGGGAGATCAGGGTACCAGGTGGTGGGTATTAGAGAGGGCACGAATTACATGGAGCACTGGGTGTGGTGCAAAAATAATGAATACTGTTATGCTGAAAATAAAAAATAAATTAAAAAAAAAATCTAAGCTCAGATCACTGAGAAACCACAGGGTCTGTAGAGGACATTTTACAAAGGTAAAAGAAGAAAACCTGCCCCATTGGACCCCCAAAGCTGAACCCGTGGTCAGGGGAAGTGACCGGTGTTTCCAGTTCTCTGTGGAAGATCCGGGCCCCAGGGTCATCCCAAGTTCGTTGCAAGAATATGGCATCGTCATGCATTTGCTCTCAGAGGAGTCTACGCAATCCAGTGAGAACCAGGGCAGAGCCCGATGCTTTGTGCACCTGTCTTGTGGTTACAAGCTGTGTGGCTGGGGAGCCTGTGCGTGCCCGCGCTCTTCCTCTCCATCAGCATTATTGGATGAAGAGGGTGGGGGTGACAACCCAGGCTTCCACAGAAGTCTTAGTCTGAAAGTCACCGAGTGAATCAGGCGCTCCCTGGGCATAAGCTGTTCCCTGAGAGCGCAGCCGGACCCTCGGAAACCGGGTTAGCTCTTGGAGGACGAGCTGGGCCCATTTAGACAATTATCTCAGTTCCACTTTCTGGAAGCTGTTCCGATCACTGAAGCAGCATTTCTTTTTTGAAGCAGGAATGTGCTGATTCTTCTTCCAGGGACCAGAAAGAGTTAATGCAGCTTAAAAAGACACAGGATTTTTTTTTTCCCTGAAAAGTATTTAAAGTATTGCCATGTATTTTGAATTACTCTCCTCCTTTAGGAGATTATGTTTCTTCATGTGCGCATTTCAGGATATGTGTGGTCAAGCCAAACAGGGGATCATGAAACAGATTTTGAAAATGTGTAATGATTGTTCACTAATCTGTGTTTTTTAATGTGATTCCCCCTCCTTTCCTTTCCTTTCCTTTCCTTTCTTCCTTATTTCGTCCCCCCTCCCTCACTTCCTTCCTTCCTTCCTTTTTTCCTTCTTTACTTCATCTCTCTAAACACTAACCTGGTTCACAGTATTTTTATTTTAGAGCTAAAGACTGCAGTTTTTTGAGTTTGGGATGTTGCATGACTGAGTATTCAATACTGGGGTGGTTTAGGGTGTACCTTTTCTTCTGGAAAAACTGATGCTTTAGTATCATTTGTGCACAGGTGTTTTTTAAGTTTGTAAAACTGTAAATCTTTTATTTATAGTGATACACCTCAGTTTGTAATTAATGAATGCAGATATTTGTGGAATGTCTATAAGTTAATGCAGCTTTACTTTTCTGACTGGATACAAATCTTCACAGATTTCAGACGGAAGTCAACTATGACACTCTGGAGGTCCGAGATGGGCCCGCCAACTCGTCCCCGCTGATCGGAGAGTACCATGGCACACAAGCTCCCCAGTTCCTGATCAGCACGGGGCACTTCATGTACCTGCTGTTCACCACTGACAACAGCCGCTCCAGCGTGGGCTTCCTCATTCACTACGAGAGTAAGTCAGAAGGGCACGCTGGCCATCACTGGTCTGCGTTCCAGACGCACGTCTGCGTCCCGGGCATGCACCTGCAGCACTGCATCATTATAATCACTTTTTCTTATTAATAAGAGAGCAGCTTGTGGGTTTTTACTTTAAAACTCCAAAAAATATATGTTTATTATAAAATTAAATAATTAAATAGTGTGTTGATTCACTACAAGATCTTATGATAAACTTCTACCATGAGAAATAGAGCTCCTGGCCAGAGAAGCTATTGCTACAATTGTATCTCCTGAACAATAGCATAGGGGAATTCTTTGCTGGGAAAATATGGTGAGGGCCAACGTGATTCTTATCTGTTGGTTTCTTCACATGAGCATGTGTCCCTGGGGAAAGGGACGTGGAATGCAGACAGCAGAGAAACTAAAATGCAGCTGGACCTCATGAAATGACATGTGACTATTGCTTTGAAAATGTGTGAGCAGGAGTTAAAATGATTATTAGAAACTATTAAAATGATTGCGAAAATATGACTGTGAAGGGTATCCTGCCCAATGTGAAATGCTTACATTTCTGTTTCCATAAATACAAATTTGTCTTAACATTAGCTTCTGAAATTAGAAGATCAGGTCATTATATTTTATGATTTTATAATTTTTTTATGTTAGTCACCACACAGTACCTCATTAGTTTTCGACGCAGCATTCCATGATTCATTGTATATAACACCCAGTGCTCCATGTAATCTGTGCCCTCCTTAATATCCATTACTGGGCCAACCTATTCCCCACCCACTCCCCTCTAAAATCCTCAGTTTGTTTCCCAGAAGGCCATAGTCTCTCATAGTTCATCCCTCACTCTGATTTATCCACCTTCATTTTCCCCTTCTTTCTTCTAATGTCCTCCATGCTATTCCTTATGTTCCACAAGTAAGGGAAACTATAAGATAATTGTCTTTTTCTGTTTGACTTATTTCACTCAGCATAATCTCCTCGAATTCCATCCATGTTGATGCAAATTTTGAGTATTTATCCTTTCTGATGGCTGTGTAATATTCCCTTGTGTATATGGACCACATCTTCTTTACCCATTTGTCTGTTAAAGGGCATCTCAACTCTTTCCACAGTTTGGTGACTGTGGGCATTGCTACTATGAACATTGGGGTACAGATGGCCCTTCTATTCACTACATCTGTATCTTTGGGGTAAATACCCAGTAGTGCAATTGCTGGGTCATAGGGTAGCTCTATTTTTTAACTTTTAGGGGAATCTCCACACTGTTTTCCAAAGTGGCTGCACCAACTTGCATTCCCACCAACAGTGTAGGAGGGTTCCCCTTTCTCCACATCCTCTCCAACACTTGTTTCTTGCCTTGTCAATTTTTGCCATTCTAACTGGTGTAAGGAGGTATTTCAATGTGGCTTTCATCGGAATTTCCCTGATGGCTAATGATGGTGAACATTTTTTCATGTATCTGTTAGCCATTTGTATGTCTTCTTTGGAGAAATGTCTGTTCATGTTGTCTGCCCATTTTTTGACTAGATTATTTGGTTTTTGGGTGTTAAGTTTGAGAACTTCTTTACAGACCAGCCCTTTATCTGTAATGTCATTTACAAATATCTTCTCCCATTCTGTGGTTTGTCTCCCTGTTTTGTTGGCTATTTCCTTTGCTATGTAGAAGCTTTTTATCTTGGTAAATTTCCAGAAGTACATTTTCACTTTTGTTTCCCTTGCTTTTGGAGACTTGTTTTGAAAGAAGTTGCTGTGGTGGAGGTTGAAAAGGTTACTGCCTATGTTCCCCTCTAGGATTTTGATAGACTCCTGCATCATGTTGAGGTCTTTTATCCAATTTGAGTATCTTTGTGTATGGTGTAAGAGAATGGTTGAGTTTCATTCTTCTACACATAGCTGTCCAATTTTCCCAGCACCATTGATTGAAAAGACAGTCTTTTTTCCACTGGATATTCTTTCCTGCTCTGTCAAAGATTATTTGACCATAAAGTTGAAGGTCCATCTCTGGGGTCTCTATTCTGTTTCACTGGTTAATGTGTCTGTTTTGTGCCAGTACCATGCTGTCTTGGTGATCACAGCTTTGTAATATAGCTTGAAATCACACAACATGATGCCCCAGCTTTGTTTTTCTTTTTCAACATTTCTTTGGTGATTTGGGATCTTTTCTGGTTCCATACACATTTTAGGATTGTTTGTTCCAGCACTTTGAAAAATTCCATTATTAATTTGATTGGAATGGCATTGAAGGTATAGATTTCTCTAGGCAGTACAGACATTTTAACAATGTTTGTTATTCCGATCCACGAGCATGGAATGCCCTTCCTTCTTTTTCTGTCTTCTTCAATTTCTTTCATGAGTGTTCTGTAGTTCTTCGAGTACAGATCCTTTACCTCTTTGGTTAGGATTCTTCCCAGGCATCTTATGGTTCTTGGTGCTATAGTAAATGGAATTGATTCTCTAATTTCCCTTTCTGTATTTTCTTTGTTAGTGTATAAGAAAGCCACTGATTTATGTGCATTGACTTTGTATCCTGCCACGTTACTGAATCACTGTATGAGTTCTAGTAGTTTGGGGGTGGAGTCTTTTGGGTATTTTATAGTAATATGTCAGAAGATACACCATTGGAATACAGCTGAGGGTGTTCACAATGGGAATGCGTGTTTTACACCAGCCGATTAAAACAAACAAACCCAAGGCGCTTGGGTGGCTGCATTGGAGAAGTGTCTGCCTTGGTTCAGGTCATGATCTCAGGGTTCTGGGATTGAGCCCCACATTGGACTCCCTGATCAGTGGGGAGTCTGCTTCTTCTTCTCCCTCTGCCTGCTCCTGCCCCATGCTCTTGCTCGCTATCAATCAAATGAATAAGTTAATCATATCTTTTAAAAAATGCCCTCTGAAAATGCTTCATTTTCAGAGTAAAGTGAAAAAGAAGGGTGCATGCATGCTAACACTGGATCTAAGGGAATAAAAACCTATTTTTCAAGGTTTTTATGGTTGTTCTTTTTCACAGTCTTATTCCAAAACAAGCAAAATGAAGTTTCAGTGTTATTTAAAATATATATATATATATATATATATATATATATACACACAAACACATATGTATATGTATACACACATACACAATTTCACAAATGCTGAGGAACGAGGTAATATCTAACATGTTAGATGTTTAATAATACTTTTCTTCTTGCCTTCCTGTCCAGTCATCGCCCCCTTGCTACTCGTGCCGGCCTCTGCAGAAGCTCAGATCCATGGCCTGCGATGTTCATCTCTCTGATTCACTTGCTCATGTATGGGGTTACACGCACACGTACATGCATATACACGTGTAGAAGTCTGTGTGTACTTCTTGATGAAAAAAGTCACATTACACTTGTTTGGATAGCAAGAAGATTGACTGTTCTTGGTATAATGATCAATTTCAAATTTAATTCAATTAGTTTCACTTCAAATACATGCAACTTTTATTTCAAAGTAACATATTTTTTAGACTCAGGATACAGTTTAAGAACCTGAGACTTTCATATTTCATTCCTTTCTAATGTCCCTTCACGTCATTACTTTCCTTTGGAGTAGAGATGTGTGCACGTTAAAACCATCCGGATCTGCAAAGCTTCTAAACACCAATGACCAAAATACTTATTCCCTCCGGCACAGCCCAGTTCTTAAGTCTGGAGCTCCTTGGCCTTTGAAGACCCAGGTGGTTGAACCCTAAGAGAACAAATATTTTCTAGCCCTGAGAAACCCTAGAACATTCTTCCCTTTCCTCTCCCTCATTGAGTAGCCATAGATTAGTTTGCTTGTTTTTAAAAAAATGTGTCGTAAGCCTACAGGCAGGTCATGGAAGCTGACGACATTTGCTCACCGAACTGGTTTAAACAAATGGTTTGTTCCTCCTCATTCTTTCTGGATTTGAAGAATGAAAGGAAGTCAGCTCACACGATATTACTTAGCTTCTCATCCTTACTAACAGAATATCTTATACAGATAATTGGAACAATAATTGTTACAATGTACACGAATGACTGTGTGACATTTCAGGATTCTTTCCATTTCCCCCGTGTGTGACAGTAGACCTGGGCCCTAGCCAGGCGTGCGTCCAGAGCCTGGGGTGGGCTCTCAGGCCACAGTCCTCATTGTCTTTTTTTGTTCTGGGTGTCAGTAAAAGAAGATGAAAGTAATCACAAGCTGGTGCCTTTGCGGTGGAGTGATGATTGTGTGGCTGTCGGACATTTCTGATCCCCTGAGGTCTAGGATCCCTCCCCCTCATCCTTGACAGGAAGAACAGGAAACTAGCTCTGTAGTCCCAGAAGACCGCAGAGCCATCGCTGGTGGCTGGGTTGGGTAAGGTCCTCATAGCATCCAAGTGGCCCACACTCTTGGAAGGGACACAGGTCGAAAGCCCCAGGCTGACTTTTACATTAGGAAGTCCTAATGGTCCTTTCAGAAGGCCCCCAGCATTCTTATGAATTCCTCTGTAGGGAAATATAGAAAGTATATGAGGAAAATATTACCCGGGAACACCACCCTGAAGCTTGACTTGGTATCACCTTGATTGATTTGTCAGTTATTCTGTATTTGGGGAGAAACAAGGAAATGGGCAAAAACAGGATATGGCATTTTTGTCAAGAAATGAGTCTGGAAATGCCTGGAATCTAAGACCCGGCACCTGCCGGCCGGCCTTGCGTGTAGCCATCACCTGCCGGCTTGGGCACGGGACAGATGCCGGAGACCGGCTGGGACGCGCCGTGTTGCTGCGGCCGTTGAGGAACAGGGAGCCGACGCCAGCGCAGGCGGTCATCCTTGTTTAGAAAGCGTGCCGAAGGCAGGTTTTCCTCCAAGGTGGCTGTACATTAGCAGTCAGCCGGGAATCCTGGCAGAATGCAGGCTCCGATGTTCACCGTCCAGCCGGGGCTTCAGGACGCCTGTGCTGCAGGCAGAATTCTGGGTTTCTGTCACGTCCTCTCAGGGGTGGCATGAAGGTGGCAGTGGGTGTCTGACCCAGCCCAGGCAGGCCACGGCAGGTGCAGCCCTGACTCAGGGGTTCCAGGGTGGAGGAGAACCTGCGGGCAGGTGGGCGGAGAGGAGGTGCCGGGGACACGGGTGGAAGCGAGAGGAGAGAGCGGAGGGCGGAGGGAGAAGCAGGCAGAGGGGAAGAGAACATAAAACGGCGCGCGCTGCCGACCCCGCCGGAATGTTGGCCGTTTCTAGTATTCCTTGACGAAATCTGTTCAGAAGCCAATAGATTGGAAATACTAGAAAACAAATGTGATTTCTCATCGAACACATTAAAAGAAAAAGATTGTCCATGATGCAAATGATTTATATCACATTCTTTATGCCATTTGAAAATAATAATATAGCTTGTCCCCTTTTCATACTTTGTCCTAAATGTTGGGCACTGTACACCTTCCTTGCTTTAATAAAAAATTATTAACGGTACTACTCCATGCCCACATGGGCACATGGAAATCTACTTTACACACATTACCTATTGCAGAAGTAGCCACAGTCCTTCAAGATCGAGTTCTTTCTGCGGCGGTGGCATAAGGTGACCGGGGCTACTGTGCACAGTGCTACTTTCCGTTCCCCTTAAATTGTAAAGCAGACGGCCAAAGTCATTTTTTCAATGTTTTCCTTAGAGCCTGCCTAGAATTGTAGCTCTGTTCTGCGGGCTGAGTCTTATGAATCCTTGATCTTATAAATACAGGGTCTAATTACAGCCTGTCCTTTGATTACTTTACTTTTCATAAGGGATATGATACTTTTCATAAGGAATATGATTACTTTACTTTTCATAAGGAATACTATTACATAAAGGAACTTTACTTTTCATAAGGAATATGCTACAGTTCCTTGATGTAATAGTCATTGTATTATCCCCAGAATAATCATGTGCTCGCTCTGTGTGTTTGTAGAGCCTTGAAACAGATGTCTCAAGTATATGGATGTTTTCCACTTATTTTAGGGCCTTTTTTGGGAAATGCTTTCAAAGGTATCTTTTAAAAACATTTCAAGAGAGAGGCAGGAGTCACCGCATGTAATTGTTTATATCCTGCTGTGCAATTCATGCACAGTGTAATTTTTAAAACTTGGAGTGACACAGAAGTGTGTTTTCTGGAGTGTAGGTGTGGAGTGTGTGTATACACATGCAGATTCGTTTCTGAGATTTAATGATATTTCTTGAGATCAAAAGGAAAGCTGATTGGGATGTAGTGGGTATGGATGCCATGCCGTTGGGAAATCAGCCGTGCTGTGGGCACGGGCACGCATGCCCACGTGAGCGAGGGAGAGAGCCGGCTGGGGCTGAGTTGTGAGTCCCAGGGAACGATTGAACATGACTGATTCACGTAAGTTCTCGGCTTGTTTCCTGCTCTGTAAAATGGGATTGGAACTGCTAGTGCAGATCCCGCAAAGGCTGTGGAAAGTGACCACCATGGGGAGATGAAAGATACTCAGACTGTCCATCCCCTTCCTGGGATGAGAGCTCGCATTAAAACAGGTCGTTAAGCAGAACTTTGCTTATATCAAATGTACATTAATATAATCTGTGCCTGGAAGGCTTCGAAGTCATCAGTTTCTCTTATTCAACGGAGAGCAAGTTTATTCAGTCACGTCTTTGGGGCCAAAGGACAGGAGTGGATTTACATAGCCAGTGTCAAAAAATGCATCGTCCTGTTAAGTTCCAAGGACAGAATAGCCGGGAGGAATCCTCCTGGATCCAAAGCTTCAGCCAAATCCCCGGATGCTAGCTCCTCTTTCTGTCACCCGCGCTGGACAGGAGGAGGGGGATTGCTGGAAGCAATACCTTGGGGCACGCTTGCTTCAAAGTACTTTGCACTTTTCCTTCAACGTAAATTGGCAGCTGTCCTTACAGACTGGTCTTAGTTCATTTTGAAGGTCTGGTCCTAGCGAGCCGTGTCACCCTCTTGGCCCTGCAGTCTCCCTGCTGCCGTCTTGTTTTGAAATCCCTGCATATGGTGCGTTTCCAGAGAAATAGGCATCAGGTCTGTCACAGTTGTCCCACTCAACTGCTCTCCTCACGGGTACCCTCCGTTCTAAAACGTTTTAATGCAAAGGAATATGGTAACTGTACATTCCACAACCTAATATTTCTGTCCATTGTTTTGTAAAAATGAATGAGCGAATGATGGATTAATGTTTTCACTTCAACATGGTATTTATTTCTTAGTTCCGTTTTATGTGTCCAGAACTCCGTGTTTCTATTTGTATGCTTTGGTTTCCTCAGATGTTTTTTTCTCTTTTTTTCCCCTACACATTTGTGTGGGGCAAAATGTGCGTACAGTTTATGAATATCATTGGGAATATTGTTCACTAATAAATATGTCATCCTCACGTCACGTGAAGTGATCGTCCCTTTTAATTTTGTCGCTGCTGTGAGCGTGTTGTTGTTTCGTGGTCACTGGGGACCATTGGACAAAGTGGAATGATGTTGTGAAGGGTCCGTCAGGGATGTGGGGACCCCTCCATCTCTTAGACAAAGCTTCTTTCGAGGGAATTCTTTTGTTAATCCATCTTCTTTTGCTAATTCTTATGTACCCATTGTAAACGGCATATATCCAGTATGACTGCCGACGTGTGATGGAAGAGGTTATACACATTACCTTCGAATATGAACGTGTGTGTGGTGGGAGAGCAAGAGAGGGGAGCAGAGCAGGGGAGGGTCTGGGGACAGATGACGCCCACCTTGGTTTTGGCAGAACTGTATCTGATGCAGGAAAGGAAAGCACGCATGCCTTTGCCGCCATGCTTTGCAAGAAGTCACGGCCATTACATCCTGCTGTTTAGAAGTCACGGCCATTACATCCTGCTGTTTAGGCAGTAAGCACATGTTATCTCTTAGGGAATTAGAGTATTTAAGAAAAAGTTCTTGAGAAAGTAGTGCTACATACGTATTTTTTTTTCACTTTGCTTTTTCTCGTCATTGTTTTATTTTTTCCTTTGGAAATCTTCACTGCCACGGTCTTCCATTTTTTTACCCCTTGTAACCAAACTCTGGGGTTAAGCACACAGATTTGCAAAGGGTAAAATCTGCTTATTTTGCTAATTCCAAAACCAACTGCAAGTTCAGGGTGTTGCCCAAAGACCCTTCAGTTCTGATAGTTAGATTAAAGGACTCCGCCCTTACTAAAAGCTGTTACACTCACAGTCACATTCATTATGGAAAAGGATCCAAGTTAGACCAGGCAAAGGAAAGACACGTAGGATGGAATCTGGAAAGGAGTTCCGGCCCGCGGCGGCCGCTTGTCTCCTCCCCCGGAGTCATGAATGATGTCCTCCTAGCCACAACGTGTGAGGGTGTGAAGTCCTGCTGACCTGGGAAACTCACTGAAGTGTCCATGTCCAAAGATTCCGTCCATGTTTCATTACAGAAGCATCGTTGATTGAATCACAGGCTGCATAGTTGAACTCTGTCTCCAGCTGCCCCTCCGTGTAGGGTAGCCTGAAGTCCTAATGACCCCAGACATGCTGTGAACAATAAGGACACTCCCAGCGCTTGAGAAATTCCAGGGTTGATAGGTGACCTCTGAGGGGCCTGACATCTCCTGGAAGGCACATTCCTTCCTGCCCATTTTTCAGCAGGGTCTCAACTGTCCTCCTTGGGATCAGGTGCCTATGGAATCCATTTTGCTGTACTAATGAAGAAATATTATCACTTATTATTTATTTTAAAAAGTCACCTGTAGTTTTATATCATGTATTTGACTTAACGAGAGAGGGATTAAGATAAGGTACATAACTCCAACTTCGGTAAAATTATGCCATGATTAGAAGTGTTATTCCAAAGATCATGAGGGGGACAGCTAGGCAGTTTTCATATTGGTAATGATTTCAGATTTTTGACCCATAGCCCAGGTCATAATTGTTATGTTCTGAGCCTTGTTGAGAGAGTTGTGTATAGCTCTAGCAAAGTCATTGTTATTTCTTTGAATACGTAACCATCGCAATGACATCTTCTTCCCCGTTCCTATTTTCCTTATCTGTTCAAGTATATATCATAAAAATAAAGACAAATCTCAGAGACAAAGAAAAGAAACTCTTATAATGACATAATCATAATCACTTGACTTTTTATAGCACTTTACTTTTTAGCATCTTTTAGCATAGGCTAATTGTAGCCATCTCAAAAGTGGCTGACTTAAGTGCAAATTTGAAAAATGCATGGTTGTATGGAATGCAATTTTAGAAAATCAGATCCAGTGCAGTTTTAATTTGCATTATGTGTGTGTAGGCTTGGGTGCCTGTGTGCATATCTATGAAAGCTGAAGTGTGATGACTGCCAAAATCGAACTGGAACATAAAATACAACAGGAAGGGGGGAGGGCTAGGGATAGAACACAGGACAATACCGGCTTCATGTAGTACAGTTCCCTGGTTTTCAAGTGAAGAGAAGTAACATTCAGACATACGGGTTATTCTGTGTTGTACTACTTACATGTCATCTGGTAAACAGTTAACAAGGTATCTCTCTACACAGGAAAACAGGGTCAAATATAAGACAATGTATCATTATTATTATTATTATTATTATTATTTTACATTTAGGATTATTGGATTTACCTGAATAATTTTCCACGTCTGATAATGTCTCAGAATATTTTATATGTGTATGGAACAAGGTTTTTTTTTTTTCCCTAGAAACCTGCAAATTTCCGTATGTAATACATTCTTTCTGTGTGTGCAGGTGTGACCCTGGAGTCGGACTCCTGTCTCGACCCCGGGATCCCCGTGAACGGGCATCGGCATGGCAGTAATTTTGCCATCAGATCCACGGTGACATTCAGCTGTGATCCAGGATACACGCTCAGTGATGACGAGCCCCTGATCTGTGAGCGGAACCACCAGTGGAACCATGCCTTGCCCAGCTGTGACGGTAGGTGGAGACGGACAAAGCAGGACATCAGAATGGAATGCAGAGACGTGGACATGTTGAAATTGTTTGGGTGGTATCTGGTATTTTAAAGGGCAGTGTGATATGAAAAGTTGTACACCTTAAAAATATTTCCGTGTAATGCTTAAAATTTACCTAGCTCGTGTTTTCCTAGGAGGCAGAGCATCTGTTTAGAACAGAGCATTAACAGGTATGGGGCAGCCTTCAGCCATGTGCCCAAACACCAAAACGTAGGGAGCTTTGCGCTGCACGTATGCTCCATGTGGCAGTTGTTGAAAATAGCATGTGAACCAGGGGAGTGAGTGTGTGTGTTGTACATCCTCCGACGTGGCATCCAACAGCCATCTGCCCTTTGCACTGCTCCCTCTGAGCTCCCACCTCTGGGGGCCGCTCTCCCCGGGGGGACTGGGAAGCGTTTTCTCGGAAGATCCCCAGGTGGTGTCTTGGCCATACCGGCCACTCCCCCGCCCTGCACAGATCTGCTCTGGGAAGTCTCAAGACAAGTAACATTCTTCATGATCCCACTGAATTGCTCAACTTGGTGCTAGGCTGTGTGCAGTTACACTAACCAGATACACAAGGATGTTGCTTGTGTTCATTTGCAAACAAAATAAGGGATTTGCCCTTTGGCCATAACTATAACCACATTATAACACTGTTTCCATGAAAAAAAATTATATTTCACCATAACATTTTTTCAACAATTTTGTAATGTAGTTGTAGGTGTGGCTTACAGAGAACCATAAAATAAGTGAATTATCTATAGAAAGCATCATACTTCATAGCAAAGTATTAGAAAAAGTCCCATGAAATCAAGAACAGAGCAACTTTCTCAGTATCAGAAATGTTACTTATGTTATCCAGAAGATATTAACTCATACAATAATTAAAAAATGGTATAAATTGTAAATATTAGAAAGAGAAGATGGTCATGTTTGGCAAATCCACAAAGGATACGACATATTAGAAGTGTAATATCAACACACTCTAAAACTCTCAGGAGTATATCTAACAGGGGATATGAAGGATTTTTTTTTTCCTGAAGACTTATCTTAAAGAAATTTAGATGTTCACAGTGGGATACAAAAGAGTACTCTAATAAGTGGGAATACTTAGTACATTTTTAAGTGGTAGGGATGAAACTTAAATATACAAGTTTTCTAGAAATAGAGGGTTTTTTGGGGGGGAATTTATTTTTTCTTTTATTCCCCAAATTTTATTGAGATATAATTAACATACAATACATATAAGTTTGGGCTGTCCAGCATCATGATTTAACTTGCATATATTGTGAAATGATCACCACTATAAGTGCAGCTTATATAGATACAAAAAAGTAAAAGAAAAAACAGAGTTCTTCTTGTACCGGGGACTCTTAGGGTCTACTCTATCACCGCTATTTCTGTGTATCATACAACAGTAGTAGCTCTAGCCGTCCTATGGCACAGGACATCATGAACACTTATTTATCTTGTAACTGTAAGTTTGTGGCTTTTGGTCACTTTCATCAAATTCCCTCTCCTCCTCCACCCACCTCTGGTAACCACAAGTTACTATCTCTTTTTCTAGGGGTTTGGGTTTTTTATAATTTTTTATTAGCATACAATGTATTATTTGCTTCAGGAGTACGGGTCTGTGAATCACCAGGCTTACACACTTCACAGCACTCACCACATACCCTCCCCAATGTCCATCACCCAGCCACCCTCTCCCTGACCCCTTCCCCCCAGCAACCCTCAGTTTGTTTCCTGAGATTAAGAGTCTCTTATGGTTTGTCTCCCTCTCTGGTTTCATCCTGTTTCATTTTTCCCTCCCTTCGCCTGTGATCCTCTGTCTTGTTTCTCAAATTCCTCATACCAGTGAGGTCATATGATAATCAATCAATCTACAAATAGAGTTTTAATTTCAATAAAGTCTAAAAATAACTGGTATTCTTAATAGAAATTAATAAATGTGTTAGAAGTTGTTCTGGGAGAGTAGAACCTCCAAATAGAAACATATATTTTTAAGAATGATAAGAAAGGGCTCTCTCTGGGACCAAAGCATCTCCAAAATCACCTTTAATTAATATGAAGTCTGTGCAAAAATATTCAGATAAATGAGTGATATGGTGTAGGCATTTTAATACCTGATCTATGTCTGTATAGGAACTTAATTGGTTGAAATTATTCCAAGTCCATGAGGAAGGATGACTTGTTTCATAAATGATGTTGATCAACTTGGATGTTTAGGCACAATTATTGGAAAACATTGACAGATTTCACTATATACAAATTAAAAGTTCTATTTTAAAGAAAGAGATAAAGCAAAAGGATCGGACTACAGAAAATAATTGCTCTGTCCATACATGATTCTACATCATGTTATCATACAAATGGGTGGAGGGAAATCAGCGACACATGTAAGACATGAGATCTGTGGGGGAAAAACATACAGGCTGCTCACAGAAGGAGACAACAGACCCCAAAACGCTGTAAAATATGGGCACTCTGATGTGGGCTCAGGAAAATGCAAATAAAGCATGGTAATTTCTCCACCCTGTTGGATCTGCAGAGAAGTAGAAAGGTCAACTTCTACAGCATTGTGGGATTTCAGAGAGGCCTGTTCATTCTACTCTGTTGCTAAGAAGGTGAAATGATACAACGTTCTTGGAGGACGGAGATAGCGAGTCACAGGATAATGCCTGTTGTACATGTGAGCATATAATCGTATGTAATTACAGCACATACATAGGATATGCACAGAAAGTGATGGAAAACACTTTAGGGAGGGGGAAGAGAGATTTCCAACTTCTCTATGTTTATTTTTATTACCATGTTTTATTTTCGTAATTGGAACTCTAATAATGAAAAAAATAGATAAAATTTACGCATGTGATTAATGAACAGTGTCAGAAGGATACTAGCTATTGGACTCATTAAAATTTTGTAAAAATCAGAGAATATCATAAATAGTTGCAAAAATATTAACTGTGCTTGTAGGGTTCTTTATCGTCAATAGTTATAACAAGGACAAAAAATCTGATAAAGGCCTAACTCTTAAAGTACTTAGTTGTTATTCATGTGTAACTGAACATCCGTCAAAATGTTTATTAAAGGGGCGCCTGGGTGGCTCAGTGGGTTAAGACCTCTGCCTTTGGCTCAGGTCATGGTCCCAGAGTCCCGGGATCAGGCCCCGCATTGGGCTCTCTGCTTGGCAGGGAGCCTGCTTCCTCCTCTCTCTCTCTCTCTTTCTATATGCTGCTCTGCCTACTTGTGATCTCTGTCAAGTAAATAAATAAAATCTTTTAAAAAAATGTTTATTTTTAGCAACATGGATGGGACTGGAAGAGATTATGCTGAATGAAATCAGTCAAGCTGAGAGAGTCAATTATCATATGGTTTCACTTATTTGTGGAGCATAACAAATAGCATGGAGGACATGGGGAGTTAGAGAGGAGAAGGGAGTTGGGGGAAATTGGAAGGGGAGGTGAACCATGAGAGACTATGGACTCTGAAAAACAACCTGACGGGTTTGAAGGGCCGGGGGGTGGGAGGTTGGGGGAACCAGGTGGTGGGTATTAGAGAGGGCACGGATTGCATGGAGCACTGGGTGTGGTGAAAAAATAATGATACTGTTACGCTGAAAATAAATAAATTAAAAGAAATGTTTATTAAATCATTTATCCAGAATTTGCAGCAGGTTAATCATATACATAATTGTGTTAGAGTATTTACCAGATATGCAAACCCATGACTTTATTGGGCGCCACTGTGCAAATTTTATATATATATAGATATATATATATATAATTTTGGACGGAAGCTGAACATGGAATTTGGGAGTGGCACGCACATAAGCTGTTCCCTTGATTACGTTCTTGTTAGGGGCGGCTCAGTGGAGCAACAGCCGAGTTTCTGAGTTGCTTCTACTGAGCGAACTGAGTCTACTGCAGAATTTTCAGGGAGATCTGGGAAGGTTGAAAAGTTGCGGAGTCTGTAATTTAAACTCTGTGATGAAAGCACCTGGTTCATCGTAGGAAAATACACAACGGTTCTCCAATTCACTGGACTCCTGATCTGGCAAAGAAAACTGATGTGTGCAGGTGAGAGAGATGTGCCCCGACCCGTCTGAGATCTGTAATTTTGATTTAAATTGGATTCTTCTCAAAAGAGAACAATACTCTCCATGTATTCTTGATTTAACAGTGGTAACTTCCGTTGTTTAAATACTTAGGTGTCTGGCCAGGGTAGTGTTCTCCTCTGCCCTGCACGCAGCGTAGGCAGTGCTCTCCTCTGCCCTGCACACAGCGAAGGCAGTGCTCTCCTCTGCCCTGCACACAGCGTAGGCAGTGCTCTCCTCTGCCCTGCACACAGCGAAGGCAGTGTTCTCCTCTGCCGTGCATACAGCGTAGGCAGTGCTCTCCTCTGCTCTGCACACAGCGTAGGCAGTGTTCTTCTCTGCCGTGCACACAGCATAGGCAGTGCTCTCCTCTGCCCTGCACACAGCGTAGGCAGTGTTCTTCTCTGCCCTGCACGCAGCGTAGGCAGTGCTCTCCGCTGCCCTGCACACAGCGTAGGCAGTGTTCTCCTCTGCCCTGCACGCAGCGTAGGCAGTGCTCTCCGCTGCCCTGCACACAGCGAAGGCAGTGTTCTCCTCTGCCGTGCACACAGCATAGGCAGTGCTCTCCTCTGCCCTGCACACAGCGTAGGCAGTGTTCTTCTCTGCCCTGCACACAGCGTAGGCAGTGCTCTCCTCTGCCCTGCACGCAGCATAGGCAGTGCTCTCCTCTGCCCTGCACACAGCGTAGGCAGTGATCTCCTCTGCCCTGCACACAGTGTAGGCAGTGCTCTCCGCTGCCCTGCACACAGCGAAGGCAGTGTTCTCCTCTGCCGTGCACACAGTGTAGGCAGTGCTCTCCTCTGCCCTGCACGCAGCGTAGGCAGTGCTCTCCGCTGCCCTGCACACAGCGTAGGCAGTGCTCTCCGCTGCCCTGCACGCAGCGTAGGCAGTGATCTCCTCTGCCCTGCACGCAGCGTAGGCAGTGATCTCCTCTGCCCTCCACGCAGCGTAGGCAGTGCTGTCCTCTGCCCTGCACGCAGCGTAGGCAGTGCTCTCCGCTGCCCTGCACACAGCGTAGGCAGACTCACCTGTTCCCCCTTGCCCTCTTCTTCCCCTGGAGCAGACTCCGTGCGCGCACTGGTTAGCCTTTTTCTGTCCCTGCGTATTGTGTTGCCCAAATGCCCCTCTCCTCCTGGACGAGGATGCACTTAGCCGTCACCAGCATTCTGGAATCATGCCAGGTCACTAGCATTATTAACTTTTCTAAGAGTCCTTTCTCCTTATATGCAGTTCAATAAAGTAGAACTTTGATTTAATTTAAACTTATAACCCCACATAACCATAGTCCTCCTGCTTTAACCCGTGCCAGCTGCTATAACCAAACACCTTAGAGTAGGTAGCTAATAAGCAACAGAAATTTATTGCTTACAGTTCCGGATGGCGGGAGTCAACGTCGGAGGGACAGCGTGATGAAGGAGTTGTGACCTCATGTTGGAGGCTGCAGATGGCCCTGCCATGTCATGGAGCAAGGGCAAGGGGCCTCTGTGCGGCCTCTTGTAGAAAAGTAAGACTCAGCCCTCATGACCTGCTCACATCTCAAACACCCGCCTCCTAAAAACATCACCTTAGAGATCCAACATGAGTTTTGGGGGAATGCAGACGTTCAGACCGTGGCATAAATATCCACATACACTTAACCGTTCAGTACAGTCTCCTCTATAGAGGAGGCATCTAGGCAGAGGACAGGGATACCGTCTCCTGGACCAGATAGACGTGGTGGCACATTCTGCCAATTCTCAGAGGTTTGGTGAAGTAGAGTGAATGGAAAATGAACAAAATGCTCTGTAGGAAATTATCTAGGAGACATGACATGAGGACCGACAGAGAAGGGCTCCTGGTGCTTGCAGGGAACTGACAGGCTGTAGAAATGACAGTCTACATTTGACATTTTCCATAGAAAATAAAGCATATGAGATTTATGCATTTGTCTCTTCTATTTTCTCCCTACTCGAGTGCATGTAAATTTGAAATTTAACCCTTCTAGAGGAATTTGTAACATAAGTTATCTGCTTTGTTTTGGCTTCACTGAAAACTATTTCAGATGATAATAAATTTATGATCAAAGGCTATTAATAGAGATGCAAACACTGTGAGATTTTAGAGTTGATGGAAGAGTTTAGTCAGTCATGCTTGATTGTTTTCATTTAGCCAGAAGAATTGTTCTTGTTGTATTTCCAAATCTTAAGCAATCTCTGAACCCCCTGGGTCTTTATTGTGACAAATGACTCATCAATAGGATATTTAAACCTTTAAAAATTCACAACTTTGGGAATGGAAGAAGAAATAAGAATCAGCTATAATATCTTATATTGCCATGAAAAAAGAGAATCTCTGTCAGTCTCTCTCCCATTTCCATAGCATGGCTTCATTTTTACCAGTTATGCCTTAGCATACTCAAGTTCCAAAGAAGCAATATGGGCGGTTGAGTACGTTTTTCTCCCTCTTCTTTGGTGAAAGACAAGTGCAAGAAAAATTCTGGAAAGATTTGTTCATTCAGTAAATATTTTTGTAAACAGCTGACCCTTTCACAAACATACTTCGGAGAACTACCGTCTCTGCAGCCACACACTTGAGAAGTTTCTCATCTATCAGCGTAGAGAAGAGAAAGATTTATTTTTTAAAGCATGATGACGTAACTGTTTTATCAGGAAAATTGGGAACAAAGAGATGGACGAGATCATAGCTGCAATTTGGAGTCGTTACAGTCCTGGGAGGCAGGTGTCCTGATGCATCCTTAGGAACAAGGTTGAGAGGAAGGATCGGAATTGAGGGAGTAGTAGGGTCCAGGCATGGGTGTGTGACGGGGCTGGAGGATTTGGGGGATAGGGAGTCATCTGCTGTGGATGATGAAAGAGCTACAGTTGTTAGACACCCTTCAAGCCAGAGCTATGAGCCTGGACCTGATTTCGTTGGCGAGATTCAAACCCAGAGGACGCCGTGATCCGTGGTGGGGCTCGAGCTCTCTGTGCGGAAAAGCTGAGGATCACAGCAGGGCTCGGAAAACACAGCCTCTGCTTTAATGCAGCAGCTCTAAATTGTTCCCACTTCTCTTGGTAGGGTCTCCTTGCAGAATGTCTTTTGGGGAAAAAACTACAGTTTAAATGGATGACTGAAGGAATGAAGGCATAGAATCAGTAACTCCTTAAAGCATGGAGAGTTCGTGGATAGTTGGGAATGGAATGCCATCCCATTAGGATTCTGATTTAAATAGAATTTTATTAGCACTTGAAACAAAGAAGGGAAGTGGAGAAAAACAAAAGGCAAACAAATCCGGCAAGATACTGGGGGCTCCCACTGTTCATCTCTTTATGGAAGAGGATGGAGGACAGGAGGTGCGGTGTAAAGCAGACAGGCGAGACCTGGAACACACTAGTTTCAGAAAGTATGAGTGAGAAACATGGGGGCCGTTATGAAGACGGTGCTGTTGCAAGATGCTTAAGTTCTGAGAGCCTTAGCAAGCCGTGGGAAATTCAACCGAGCTTTGAGAAGGAGCCCGTGATTCACATGTGAATTTGAGATCTAGCATGTCTGTCATTAGAGCTGGTGGAAACAAAGAGATCTCCCAGGAGAGAGGAGAACCTGCCCGCTCTGGTATCTCCAGCTCTGTCACCTCCCGAGTGCAAAACGCCTGACGCCTAGGATGTTGTCTACATGTCTTACTCTTGCCTGCCTCTCGTTCCAACAGAGCAGACATGTGGAAATGAACATGAAAGCAGGTCCAGTCCGTGGGCGCTCTGTGGCCTTTGCCTAGGACACCAGGAACCCCCTAGCCCAAGAGCCTGCGGTGCACAGGCCACCGGCAGCCCATCGCAGAGCAGTCTGTGAACACGGGGTCGACTCAGACAGTCTGCACTTCTCCATCCTTCTGTTGCCTACGCAGCAGTCTGCATCCTGGGAGTGGACTGCTGCACGGACAGACACGCAGCCAGTGCTGGCCAGCCCCACCAGCCCACTCTACTCTAGTTACCTAGACTGCCTTTGAGCTCTGAGAACTGGCGAAGATTCTTGTTCTTAGAATAAGTCATGCTCGGTTACTCCATAAATTATTTGCCTTGTCCACTTGGATTTTGGAAGAAGAGGGACTTGTCTGTATTACTTACTGTTATGTGCCCAAGGGCCAAAAGGAGGGCTTAGAGAATAGTAGTAACTTCTTTGGGAAATGATTTTGGATGAAGGTTTGGGTGGATGAATGGGTCGAAGCAGCCAAAGGTAGAACTCGACCCCTTTTGGAGGTTCCTCAGCTCCTCTGGGCAAGACAGCGATCAATGTTCACCTCTCTTGTCTGTTCTAGTCCCTGCACACCTTCGTTCTCTGCTCACGGGAGCTCCAGGATAATGCCTCTGGGTCTGTAACGGTGGGCATGGAATATAAATAGAAAAGTAGAATTCAAGAAATTATAGCCCTAAGGATAGCAAAAGTGAAAGCTTACTGTGTTTTGTACAGTTACAACAATCGTCATTCAGATCATCTGCGGCAGTGTCTGTGGCTCTGCTGGGGGGACCCAGAGGTGTCTGTGGGTGCATCTGGTCAGACAAAAAAAAAAAACAAAAAAACCAGAATCGGGTCTCTTATTTGACTGTCTCTTCTCTTCAATATCAGGTCAGAATACTCGTGCAATTTGTCATATATCAAATCTCTTTTCACTGAGAAAAGACAAGAAAAAAGTGTGCTTTGTGGATGAAAAGACTTTCATTGAAAAATCTTCATAATGGATGAATTAGACTATGTTGTATTTGCACAGATGACTCAACATGAGCAGTGGATTTGCTTTATCTAAAGTAACTTCCTTACTTTGTTCCGAAATGGCAGTTGGATGGTATTAGTCCTTGATATCCTCCGTCGTGTGTGCGCTGAATGAAAGCATCAGTAGTCCGATGTTTTTCCACCGAACTTCTCCCCGTGTATAATCATCCATTTTATTTTGATGGCGTGAGGCCAGAGGATGAAGCAGAGATTGATAAATTCTATAGTTTTTAAATGTAGCTGGATAGAAATTCATTTTTACCAGTTTTCCATAGCACGTGCAGATTTTAAGGTAAAGATTACCACAAATAACTGTATATATGATATCTCAAGTTTACATCAAAGGGTGTCACTCATTATGGTTAAATCCTTGATAAATATTTGGGAAGCCAATGCCCTGATTTACAAAGATCCAATCACAGCAGATGAAAGGTTACGGACGTGCAGCTTCTGCACTCTGGGCTGCACCCTCTCCTGGTTCTGGCCCCCACTCCATGGACACTCCTACCCTCTTTTTTGTTGAAGCTCCTCACCTCCCTGAGCTGCTCGCCATTGGAACAGCCTGGGCTTTCACTCCCCTATCCACACCCAGAAGCCCCACATCGATGGTGTCCTGTGCACGTGCTCTTGTTTCTGGCCCTCGGCCAAACTTGTGCACCCACTTGCCGTGGACGTGTAGGAAGCATCCAGCTTGATACATCTGAAACTGAACTGGTTTATACTCAAAGCCTACTTCCCCCAAAGTCTCCTCCATGCTCGGTTCTTTCACACTCAGCCTTAAACCCCCACAGTCATTGGTCATGGTGCCCACGTCCCAATCATGGAAACAACCCCGTGGCTGTGCCTTCAAAACGCGGTGAGAGCCTGCCCACTTCCACCAGCTCTGCTGCCACATCCCAGCGAGGGTCCTACCCGCCCTCTGCTACCCTCCTCTCATTCTCACACAGCGCCAGTGACCAGGCAGAAGCCCCTGTCCTGCCCACACAGGAGTCTCCAGAGCCCGTACCTTTCACTCACTCATGTGACTGTCTGGAAGCTGTTCAACCTCACTGCTCATGCTCCCTCCCGTCCCCTCTGTCCTGCAAATTGTCCTGTGCACAGGCCCACTCGGGCCTCTGTCCTTGGTTGTTTCTCTCCGTGAAGTTCTTTCCAGATACCCAGTGGCTCCCTCATTTGTTCAAGGCCACATCCCAAGTACACTTCTCCGACCACCTGCTCGAGATAGCTGCCAACCCACACAACTCGGGGAATGTGCTATTCTTTTTCCTTCTCCCTTTGTTTCCTCGGTGCTTATCGTCTTCCAACATCATGTACAATCGGCTCTTCACGTTATTACGGGCACAATCTCTCGTCTTCAGCTGGATTTTTGACTCTATGAGGGCAAACACTTTTGTCAGTTTTGTTCATCATTTCCAGTGCCAAGGGCAGGGTCTACTTGTTGAATAAATGAATTCTAAATGTTATATTAATTTTACCTCTTTTGTAATGAAATGTAGAGTCAATATAATTTTAAGATATGAAAATCTTGCATTGTCAAAATATTCCGAGACTCACTCAAAAAGTTTTTATTTTGCTGATTTTTATATAACTCTTCCCATGTGGTTTGCATATTCAATGAGATTATCTGCTCCCTTAAAACCTATGATGAGTGACCATGATGGGATGTATCACATGTTTTTGCAAATTAACTAATTCTTCTGAAAGTATTACTTATGGAACTAGTTTTGAGGAGTCACAGTTCAGAATGTTCATATTAATAAGGAAAATTATTTTAGGTATCCGCCATTTAATGATAATCTTGCCCAGTTCCAAAAAGGAAACATTAAAACGTGTGCATAGAGAGGACACGGTAACAGAGAATCTTCCTTATTACACGGATTCTCTAAATGTCTCTACTTCCCCATCAAATGGTTATATATAGCTTTTTTCTTCCTTCAAAAATGGATCTCCAAGACACATTGAACAGGCCAGATTTTGTTGATGAGGATTGAAATCAACTGAAGAGCTGCTAAGACCAGCAGCTCTAAAAAATGCAAACCTGCACCATTTCTGAATCTCCGAGTATATACGTCAGTGTCGTCTAGAGGAACGGAACCAGTGTGTGTGTGTGTGTGTGTGTGTGTGTGTGTGTGTGTGTAGAGGGAGGGAGGGAATAAGGGAGAGACGGAGAAGGAGAAGGAAGGGGATGGAGGGAGGGAGACTTATCATAAGGAACGGACTCGCCTGGTTTGAGCCTGTCAAGCCCTGAGATCACAGTGGACAGGCTGGAAACACAGGGAAGCTGACGCTGTAAATTCTAGTCTGAAGGCTGGCGGGCTCCCGACTCAGAAAGAGTCAGTACTTCAGCTTACGCCCAAAAGGGGGACAAAACTGATGTCCTAGTTCTAATCATTCCGGCAGGGGGAGTTTCTTCTCATTAGTGGAAAGTTCAGCCTTTTTGTCCAATTCAGTCCTTCAACTGATTGTGCAAGGCCCGCCCACATTAGGGAGGGCAGTCTGCTTTGCTCGGGCCGTCCATGCACATGTTATTCTCATCCAGACACGTCCTCTCAGAAATGGCTGGGAATCCCTGGGCCCAGTCAAGTTGCCACACAAAATTCCACTCCCACTTACTTTGTGTTATTTCCTTACTCTCTTCTGTCTCTAGGTTATGTACTATTTAGGACACCCTTCTATGGCATATTCCAGTTTTGAGTAAAAGGAAGATTTCATTTTGTTTTATTTTTCATAGAGGTGACATTTGATATTCCTTTAGTCCTTGTGCAAAGTAAATGTTGCTTTAAAAGTAGTGTATTCTGGCAATCCTTGTGAAACTTTAATACTACAATAGTCATTCTCCTTATCTTTTCAGCCCTCTGTGGAGGTTACATCCATGGAAAGAGTGGGACAGTCCTTTCTCCTGGGTTTCCAGATTTTTACCCAAACTCCCTAAACTGCACATGGACCATTGAAGTGTCTCACGGAAAGGGTAAGGATGTTGCAGACTTTATATGTACAGAATAACAAGCAAGGGACAAACATGAGGGCAGAGAAAAAAGTATGCATGCGTCAGCAAGTAAGTTAACTCATTCCTTCACATGTATTTTAACTTTTTATTTGGATGTTTTATATCATCTTAGAAGAAAAATCGTCTAAAATGATTGATGTTGCCAGAAAAGTAGATTCCTTGTTTTACATTCAATTAGGTAACTTGGATTTATGCAAGTAGGCATGCTTGAATATATCCTTGAAAATTAGGTATGATGCTTGAAAAGTAGGTATGATGGTAAGGAAAGGAGATAAAACACAAATACCCATTAAATCGAAGGAAATAGGGGCGCCTGGGTGGCTCAGAGGGTTAATCCTCTGCCTTCGGCTCCAGTCATGATCTCAGGGTTCTGGGATCGAGTCCCGCATCGGGCTCTCTGCTCGGCGGGGAGCCTGTTTCCTCCTCTCTCTCTCTCTGCCTGCCTCTCTACCTGCTTGTGATCTCTGTCTGTCAAATAAATAAATAAAATCTTTAAAAAAAAAAAAATAAATCGAAGGAAATAAGAAATTATCTCAAGTTCTCATTTCCATGGTGATAAATCTAGGATAGCTTTTTAAAAAAATATTTTATTTATTTATTTGAACAATGGCAGGGGGAGGGGCAGAGGAAGAGATAATCCCAGGCAGACTCCACACTGAACAGGGAACCTGAAATGGGGCTTGATCTCAGGACCCCAATATCATGACCTGAGCCAAAAGCAGGCACCCAACTGACTGAGCCACCCAGGTGTCCCTGGGATAACATTTTATACTTGCTGTGGTTCCAAGTTTACTCAGTAATATTACACATAACAGATCATTTATCTTCGTCATCCAGTGATGAATTACAGAGCAGATTTTATTATCTTCATTTTATAGGGAACTATAGTGAAGGCCAGAAAGTTGGTAATTTGTGCAAGAAATGTAGATCATAAATACATTGTACATATAGCATTGTACCCTGGGTCTTTTCTGTAGGATCAAATCTGTCATTCCACTGAATGAAACTCTGATCACATAAATATCATGGACACACTGGCTTCCCACTTAGCTTTGAACTCAACTTGATTTTAAATGGACATATTAGATTATATACCCTGTATATATGCTATGCTAGCATGTATCATGAATGCATGTTAAGAATTTCCTTGGGGTGTCTGGGTGGCTCAGTCAGTTAAGCATCCCATTCTTGATCCTGGCACAGGTCATGATCTCAGGGTCGTGAGATCCAGCCCCACATCAGGCTCAAGGCTCATCTTAAGATTCTCTCTCACCCCTGCCTCTGCCTTCCCCACCGCTCCTGCGTGTCTGCTCTCCTTCTCTTAAAAAAGAAAATAGAAAAAGTTCCCTGAAGGAAATCTAGAATAAAAAAGAAATAAATTGTGAGTGACCAAGAATTTTCATAAAAATGAGTATTTTTATTTAAAAGGAGCTATTTGTAGTTAATTTTATTATTAGTAGTGTAGGAATCCACAATACTTAGTTGGTGTGGCTAATATGAGCACATGTGTGTAAGAGGAACATAAGACTGTGATCTCAAAGAATTCTTCCCCTAGTTGTAGAAGTTTATAGGCTAGACATCCAACCTAAGATTTCATAAAGTATACTTGTTAAATATAAACGGCAAAATTATCTGGTCCTTTATTCCTCTAGGATAAATGCTTTCCTGGTGACCTGTCCCCCATGCGTTGCATCGTAAACGCCCCAGCGTGCTGTACTTGGGCGTCTGTGTCGGACTCAGGATCTGTGTCCTTCTCTGTCCGTACAGTCCTACTGTCGGATCTATAACTGTACCTGTACTTACATACACTTCTTCGCTATTGTGGCTACTTATCCCCTTCTTGCATTTCTAAATACATTCTACCCATTTCCTGCATTTTCCTTTGAGTTTGCATATTAAGATGGTACTTTGATTCAAGAGTCTGGTGTCTCTAAGCCCAGAATAAAGTATTTTCCCTCAACTGTATACTGATCTGTCTCCCTCCCCCCTTCCCTCTCCGGCTCTCTCTTGCCCTCTCCCCCGCCCGCACTTCGCAGGTGTTCAGATGATGTTTCACACCTTCCACCTCGAGAGCTCGCACGACTACTTACTGATCACGGAGGACGGGAGTTTCTCCGAGCCGGTGGCCAGACTCACGGGCTCCGTCCTGCCACACACTATTAAGGCAGGTTTGTTTGGAAACTTCACCGCCCAGCTTCGGTTCATATCAGACTTTTCCATTTCCTACGAGGGCTTCAACATCACATTTTCAGGTACGTTGTTCTTGTCGGTGGTGTCCCTTCTCAGGCGAGGAGGGAACCTTTCGTGGGAGCATGTGTGTGCGCGTCCATGGGTGTGCTGTGTCTGAGCAGTGGTAAGCCTTAGCTGGTGGCAGAGGAGGCTGAACCTCCTGGAAGAAGTATGGGAGGTCACCTACCCAGAGGCCACGAAATGACACTCCGCAAATTCTCATGCCTGCAAAACTGTCAATATCACTAAGTTCTCCTTAAAAACCCTCCTCAGCCACGACTCCCCCTCAATTCTATCAAAATCTCTGAGCGAACTGTCCTCACTGGGAGAGTCTGAGGGGGAGCTGGCACCTGATGATGTTGGCTCCTGCCCTCCACTGGCTGCCAGTGCTTGTCTGGAGAACCACCTCGAGAGTGAAAAAAGCAAAAGAAGGGTGAGCACACCCTGCTGAGAACGAGCTTTTCCTTCGCTGTGTGCAGTCGTGCACACAGACAGCCGTCTTCCAAAACGACGTACCATGTTTAACTATGATACTTCATCATATCTGTGCAGGGTTTCTGTTGTCTCAAACACTGCCCAGTCCACATCGCTCAACATGAATGGTGCCGTGAGTGGCATCACTGTGTTTTTATGGACAAGGAGAAACGACGCACACTTAAAAAACGGTCAGCGATGAATGAGATGCACTTAATCACATGAGCCGTGTTCAGTGACCGGACGGTGGTCAGGGCCCTGCACAAACAGATAGAGCCCTCACCGTCCCCAAGGGGGCTCCTGTTCTAGGATTCTGACGGCCGTAAGCTGTGACCTAAATTTGCATTTCTGCGTATGATGCTTTGAAAAGGAGAGCGTTTTTTCAGCTTCACTCCTCACAGCCCGGAGCTGATGCTGTTTTTGTAAGGTAGTACCTGAGTCCCATAATCACCAGTGATTTCTTCTACTTTGAAGGTCCCTTCAATTCCTTAATGACCTCTGAAGCCACTTACAAGATGCTTTGTCCCAATAGAGGAGTTTTTATCTGCTCTCCTGTTCTAACGCTGAAATGCTTCAGCAAAGACTTTCTGTGCTTTCCACCTTTCCACCAGCGGCAGGTGTATTTCCTGTGACGTACACACAGTAGGAAGCTAATAATCACTTCTCTGTGTTGCATGATCGTTAGCGACATAGACATTGAAGTGCTGTCTTAAAGAAAAAGACTTCTCAGAGATTTTAAGATGCTCTGGACTCTTCTATACTCCCTCTAATCACGACCAGTTGCCGTGTATCTTTGTCTGACTTTGTGGATTTTTCCTGGCATTTCACTGCGCCACTGGAACTCTTGGGACGAGCTCAGATGACTTGATTTCTTGGAAATTTGCCGTAATCAAGGGTAATCATGAAATTGCCTGCTCTCTGCAACAAAGACTTAAATCTTCCTAACCCTAAGGCCTCTCGGTAGTCTTTCCTGCTGGATCTCGGTTAGGGCCACAGTGAGAATGTCGCTGCCTGTGTCCTCACTTTCGTCAAGATCCAGACTGAAGTTACACAGAACACTTTAAAAGAAAGGAAGTGGCCTCGATGCAAGTCTGTGAATCCCTTCCCTAGATGTTTCTCAGGAGTCAGTGTTGTTCCCACCATCTGTTTCTTAAATCCATTGCTCCCAGCACAGAGCGGACAATAAGTCTTTGGATTCCTGAAGGTCAGAATTCAAGTCTAGAGCTGACTTCTTGCACAAGCTCCCTAAACAAACAGACAAAAAACAGACAACAGGCAAGATAAAACACACTTCTCTGGGTCTTCGAAGCTTTTTGAAATGGTTTTTAAATATTTTAAAACATTGGGGCACCTGGGTGGCTGAGTTCATTAAGCACCCACCTCTCCATCTCAGCTCTGGTCTTGATCTCAGGGTCCTGAGTTCGAGGCCCGGGTCGGGCTCCCTGCTGGAGATTTAAGAAAAAGATTTAAGATATATTTAAGAAAATCTTAAAAACATTTTTTTTTAATGATAAAAAATAATGGGGTAACCGTCGGGAACATGTGGAATGATTCATTCGCACACATCCAGTGGAAGAAGGATCTGTAAAGCCTGCAGAGGGGACCCCCTATCCAGGCTGCGTCGCAGGCCGGCTCAGTCTGAAAAGAAAGACACACCAGGGAGGGCACAGCCAGTGCGGAGGCGAACTTGCTGTTCCGATGCGCTGAAGCGTGATTTCATTTGCAAGGATTTGGCCTTGACACTGGCCGCCAACAATTGTCAGCGACACCAATACAATGGAGTTTATTTCTTTAAGTGTCCAAATAGGCAGCAAGTTTATCATGCAAATGAAGAGTTTCCCCTTCTGGGGACATTTCAGATGTTTGCCTAAAATCAGGGTGGTTTTATGTCTGTTTTTCACCTGCTGGTCTGGCTTAATTCTGTCTTCTCTAGAAGGTTCTATCAGAGTGGATGGAATATCCCTCTTCATGAGATGGCTCCCAGTACGAAGAGAAACTTGTATCAGTTCTGGAGGAGTGTGAAGAAATGTATTTATGTACCCATTTAATAACAGCCATTTTTTTATTCTTGCTAAATACTTTGTGAGTATTTACCCAATTTCCCACAAACGGAATCTGTCTCTTCATGTCTCAGAGTATGACTTGGAGCCTTGTGATGATCCTGGCGTCCCTGCCTTCAGCCGGAGAATCGGTTTTCACTTCGGAGTCGGGGACTCTCTGACCTTTTCCTGCTTCCCAGGGTATCGCTTAGAAGGTGCAAGCAAGCTTACGTGCCTGGGTGGGGGCCGCCGTGTGTGGAGTGCGCCTCTGCCAAGGTGTGTGGGTAGGTGGTCACACGCTTTCATTTCATTCATCCAGTGGGGGCGGCACGAGCCGGAGTCAGGACGCAGGGCCGGGTCGGCAAGGAGGGCGGGCGGGGGCGGGCGTGCCGGACAGCGGCGGGCAGCCGGCCGCCCTGGGGACCGGAGCCCCTCGGGACTGTACTCCCCTGGAGACACAGTCGGCTCTCTAGTCTTCCGCCTCGGGAAGGGTGAGTCCAGAGCTTGTGCCAAGCATGTTTATGAAGGAGAAGTGGACATGTAGCCAAAAATAATCTGAAACAAAAGGAAAGGTAAAAGCGGGAAGCCAGGCTGCGTTCACAGAATCGTTGCCGTTCTGTCACTTAAGAGCAGGAGTGTCTCTCGGGATGGTGACGGTGACAGTTTCAAAGACTAGTTGTGTTGTTCTCACTGTTCCGTTCAGCTCTCTGGTTGGGTGACCGTGGCTTGCTGTAGCCATGTGGACATTGTAGAAGTCTCAGGGCTGAGCTGGCCTCTGCAGTGTGTTCTTGAAGAATTCGGGAGCGTTCCAGAAACAGGCGTCTTTAGTCTGTATTTTGAAACGAGGTGCTGTGCTAACACAGTGGGTTCGGGAGGCGGCTCGGTGGGGCTCCCCTTCCTGCTAGTCTGGGAATGAGCTAGCATAAGGCACGGAGCAGAGCGGAGCTGTGCGGACAGGCCTCGCTGAACACGGGATGCCTCCTGCTCGTCTAGGGTCTGCTTATCCCCCAAGACAATGTCGACACCTGCCCCTCGGCCATGTTGCTGCTTGTGAAGGGTTGACAGTCTGTTCTTCCAAGTTACAGAAAACAGCCTAATGCCATCTGGAGATGTCGCCGCAGCCCACTTTAGCTATGAGGCTTCTGAGTCATGGGGGTCCGTGATGCACCCCCTCTAGGCCTCCGGTTCATACAATAGATGCAGGTGGCCAAGTCATACAGACAAGATTTCATACAACTACTGAATTGTAACTTAGTGAAACCCATTTTTTCCCCCCATGGCAAAGAATCTCTTCAATTACCAGCATGGTTTAGGGATATTATTAATTTAACTGGTAATACCATCTTTTCGTGTTTTAATGATAGTCCCACAGTTAGGACTTCCTTTACAAAAAACTTATACAGGTGACCATGAATGAAATCATCTTCCTCTCTCACCAGGGCGCATGCCTGTCAACGTCTGTCATCTTGCTTTCTCCTAAAATAGTGGTTCTCACCTTTTTAGGGTTATGATTTGGATATCATTTTTGAACAGGTTCTCAAGAAAAAGAGATACTTTATACATGATCCTAGGAATTCCTAGAGTTGCCTAGAATCCATGTTTCCCAAAACTACAATTATTGAACCAGACAGTTTAAGATCTGCAGGAAACTCCTGACCCAATGAAATCAAGGCTTCATTCCACACACGTAACATTCAGTAGTTTACTGATTATCATATTCTGTTCCCGGTTTCTCTGTTCTATATAGATTCATCATCTGTACACTGTCACTCTTGTTACTGGAGTTTTTACATTGTCCAAAATATAAAATAAGGATAAACAGTTGATATCCGTTGAGCCTAATTCTGGATGCCACACTGCTCTGCGCTCTTCACACATACTGACTCATTTAATCCCCTGGAACTGATGAGGTAGGCATTGTAGCTGTCCCTCCCACTGTACCCATGAGGACTCTAAGAGGCAAAGGGTCTAGGACCTTTGCCACGGCAAGGAGTTCCAGATCCGAAAGCAGGCTTTTCCCCACTGCCCTGCACGGGGACAACACGCGCGGGCCTGGCTGTGCCCCTCCCATATTTAGGCTCTTGGATTTTTCCCAGTGTTTCTTGAATTTCCTTCCAGCCTATCTGGCTACAAAGTTCCTAGAAATAAGCATGTTCCTTATGGCCGCAACACCCTGGCGGACCCACGAGGTAACTAGGACTGGTCCATATTTCTTCTTTCCTCTCAGTCTCCACGTGTGATTAGTTGTTGGTTTGGAGGAGTCTGTGTCCCACTTGGTTCTCGAGTCAGGGTTCCCTGCCTATTCTGTCTGCTCCAGCCCTGGGAACATTCTGCCAAGCTCCGGAGGGATCCATCCAAATCCAAGCCCACCATCTTCTCCCTAGGGAGAACCTACCAATTAGCTCCTCGTAATACTCCGAACTGGCACCGCTGCAGTTCTGTGGTGGCTGCACAAGGCTCATTACTCATCACGGAGACTCCCTGGTTCCCTGCACAATCCAGTCTGGTCCTGAGGCCGGAGCATGGGAAGTCTGCCCAGGCTCATGGTCACCATAGCTCTCTGTCCCTCTGTGTCTCCGTCCGTGCGGCTCCCTCACTGCCCAGAGCACCCCGCTTTCCTGTCAGGCTGCCTCTTCCTCGCTGTTTGAACTCATCTTACATGTGCTGTGAGCTGTCTCTCCCTCGTCACCTTCTGGCTGAAGGGGGGCCTCCCTAATTACAGCAGGACTCCATTAACGTTCCTCCACGCTTCTGTCTCCCATTAGGCTGAACTTCACAGTGGGGGCTGCCTGATCCCCCAAATCCAGCTCTGTGCCTTGTTTCATAGATGCTTGTCAACGCTAAAGATTCCTTCCCTCCAAACCTTCTCTCTTGATCTCAACATTTTGATTCTATGCCTGTGTTTCTTCTTTTAAAATCACAGAAATAAGAGTGGTCGATCCATAGCCAAAAGGTACAAATCCATTCCAGAGATCACAGGTGACATGGGAAGAATGTCTGCTGAATGACGAGCCTGCAATTTTGTTTTTCCCTAATAAGCATCTCATCTGAAGTAGAATTTCTAATGAACACCTAAATTAAAAACTATTTTTCTCTTCATCAGCTCACTCAAAATTCAAGAGAAATGATCTTTTTGTTTGCATTTATTCATTTTAGGGCTATTTCCACCTAATTATTTATTTAGGATACTGGAAATAACATTATTCTGTACTCCACATGAATAACAAACTGTGCAAGCCCTTTCTTGTGCCCCTTTTATATTGCATTATGTGGATATCACTCAATATATGTCTTTTTTTTCTTACAAGTTAAAGAAAAAGGTACTCAATTGGTCTAAGTAAAAATGAAGGTTTACTGGCAATATGACTAAATAATCATAAATTGGGACAGCCTCAGGGGAGGTTTGATCAAGGACTTGACTTTGTGACTGAAGCCTTGTTATCTGTGTTATCTCTCCTGTTATCTCTCAACCTGGGTGCTGGCTTTATCCTCAGGCTCCACATGCCCCTGGGGAAGCACTGGGCAGCAGCCTGCTCTCCCCAGGGGGCTTCCTCAGACCAGGCTCTTACATCCGCATATAGTGCTGTAATACCAACATCACACTGTCCGCTGTCCGGTGAAATGGCTTTCCCAGAATGGCTTCTGGATTGCCTCTGACCCAAATAGAGTCACGTGCCTGTTTCTGACCAATCACTAACCAGGACAGTTTTGGTTATCTTAGGATATTTAAGGACCATCATGCATAGGTGTTGGAGAATGAGGAAAAGCACATATTTTATGATATTTGTGATATTTTGTGACATCTTGTTGGGGAAAAAACAAAAACAAAAACAAAAACCTAGGCAGAGGAGAGCAGACATGATTCAAATGGGTATCTACTAGAATTCCCTAATCTAATGTTGCATCTATGAACAGTTTTGAACACAACATTTTCTCAGGCAGAGTGTGATAAGCTTTTATTTCTTCATCTGATCAATTACCAAATAATATCTGCTCAGAGAATTAAAAAATAAATCAATGAAAGCAAGAGTTATCCTATTGTGGAACATCTGCATTAATTCTCTTTTTTAGACCAAGTGTCCTTGGATGGAGTAAAATGGGGAAAAATTGACAGCGTTAGCCTAAATTGTATAATGGATTACAAATATTTCAGAGAGCATAGTAGAACAAAATAGCTTGCCTGTATTTTGATAAACTAAATTTAACTCTAAATCTTTTGACCAATTCTATCTAAATATTATATTCCTATGCCAACCAGTCTGTTGTTTCCATTTATTTCTTTAATTCTTAGTTTAAAACTTTGAAACAAAATTAAAAACTGAAACTAATCTCTGTTGAGTCTTAAAAGTTGACTCAATAATAGAATTAAATTAAGGAAATAAAGGTTTGTAGGACAATAAATAGATTAAAATTTGGATCAGCATTATATGCAACTCATATATTCTTTGTAAAAATAAGATTGCAAATTTTAAAAAAATATGTATATATGTAATAGAGTTCATGTTTGCAGACTCTATAAACAGTAAGACTTCATATACATAGTCATATATACATATATATGTGTGTGTGTGTATATATATGTATAATTCCATTTACTGATTTGTTCTTATTTAAGAACCAAAATATTGTTGGTTTGAATAGAAAGGAAGTAGGTTTTCTGCCTCCCTTTCATAGTCAAGCTACTTTCAGTGTCTGTGCTCTTCAAACAATTCTCTCAAAGCATATATACATGTGTTAATTAATGTAAAATAATCAACCTACAATTTCAAAATGTTCTCAAAGACCCCCACTGCAATTTCCACAAAACTTGAATGACCACCACCAAACACCTTCACATCCAGCCACTTTGTTAAGAAAGTCCCCTCCCTGTGGCATGGGAGACACTGGGCTTCCTCTCTACTACTTAAGGGCAAGTCGGGCAAAGAGACTTGAATCCCCAAGCTTCTTATGTGCATAAGGAGCACAGACTCTGCTGTGGGCAGTGGCCTTCCAGCCTCCAGAGCTGTGAGGAGTGCATGCCTGTCATTCAAGCCCTGGCTGGGGTCTTGGGTTGGGGTAGCCTGAGCGGAATAAGGTTGGCCTCACAGGTAGATACTTTTCACAGAATTTATGGAAAATCAATTGGCTTCTTTCTATTATGTTAATTTATTTTTAATTAGTTCATTTCATTACAAAAGTCTAAATGGCAATCCGATTTTAATTATATTTTCAGTAGGTGCTTAATAAAAAGAACCAATGATTCATCTGAAGGAAAATGATATCTATTCATCTTAAAGTAATTTTAAATGGATTATTGAAAGAACTTAAAATTGATACATTTAATTGGTCCAGTAATGGAGATTAACAATAGATTCTTTCAACCAAGTTCACACATTTTTGAAATTCTAATGATTTAAATTTTGTAATATTCTGACCTCTGGCTTTTTACAGTTAGTGTCTTATTTTCTTTGATTATTTCCTATGGGATAGCGTCCCAGGGCTTCGTGGGGAGAGAGCCATGACATTTTATTTGCTCTGCCATTACTTACTTTGATTTTCCAGGGTGTCCGTCTGGATCAGGAAATCTAGAATTTGCGTTACGGGGCCACCTTCACAACACTACCTCCTTTCTGTTTTCTTCTAGAGTCTTTAAGTCTCATTGCTTTCTCTTAGGCTGTTTCTTCTTCTGCAAAGTGCCCTTCCTCAGGACACCCACGTGCTCTGCACTGTTCGGAGCCTCTGACCTTGGTTCTGTGAAGCCAACACAGTCCCGGGGATCTGGCCACGTCTGTTTGCAGCCAGAGTGCCCACAGTTGTCTTAGATGAACCCCTACCTCATTCATGTCCATGAACCCCATAATCAGCCTGTCTGTCTCACACCCAGACTGTCCATGTGTCCTAGCGCCATGTCCCCACCCGCATCTCCCACTAGACCTTTGCTGTTGCCAACCCTGTTACAACACCAAATAATTGAGTAATGAACCAAGGCTCTCAAAATAAAAAGGCAAATCACATTCCACCTTTAAGATGTCATTTTCTTATTGGTCTTGACATAAAAATCAGAAAACAGCAGCAACAACCACACGTGTTCACTGTAATAGTGCCAACCAAAACACACAATTGTTTAAACTTGAAGAAAAAGGTAAAAGTCATGATTTAAAGAGGAAAAAAAATATGATTATATGACAGTCTGTTTGAAAGTCTTTGAAGAATGTAAAACAATACAAGTATAAATGAAAATAGTTCATCGTACGTAAATATATAAAATGAAACACTGCCCTGAAATAGATTTTTAAAATCTATTTGTTTGTATATTGTACTGGCAATTTCATACCCTCAGAGAAAAATTCACTTGAAAGATTGTCTTTAGGTGCTACACCAAACTCCTCTAGAAAAATGAAAGTCTGTCCCTGGCCATGTTGCTTTTGATTCAGTTACAGATGTATATAAAATAAAGGAATTATTGTTGGATGTTTGCTTAGAAATTTTCCTCCTGTCTTGGGCAGAGAAACAGTTGCTCTGAAACTAGGGGGATGTTATTTTTCAGGGGGAGGAAGAAGTGACATGCAGGAGTGCGGTGGGTGTCGGCTTCCGTGCCGTCTTTCAACAACCTCGTTTGTCTGTGAAGGGTCACCAGTCACAATGGCCAAGTAATTCCTCCCATCTGTTATCCCCACAGAGTGCACTTAATTTGCACCACTTAGATATCTGCCTTAAAACAACATCCCAGCATCCAAATCCTAATAAAAGGGTATGCAAGCGGAGCTCCTGGGTGGCTCTGTCGGTTAGGCGTCTGACTCTAGATCACAGATCAGGTCTTGATCTCAGGGTCCTGAGTTCAAGCCTTACATTGGGCTCCATGCTGGGTATGGAGCCTACTATAAAAGATATGTAAATTTACAAAATTATATCTTTAGATTTAATAGTTTTTTTCCCTTCTCATGTCTCAAATGCCAAAATGCCCTTTCTAGTCCTCCCTTATTGTGTGAAACAAGTATGTGTGTGGTTAATGTCTTAAATGCTAATGTGAAAACAAATACCTCTGCTTAATTGATCACCTGTTGCTCCAAATAAAAGTGCCCACAGATGTACTGCCATCTACGGCAAATCCATGCCATCTACGTGTCACTGTGGCTATAATTAATAATACTATGAATAATTAACCATGAAGTGTTTCATCATTAATTAGGATAAGAAAAGGGCACGATTCTATTCCTAAGTACAGAGAGTTTATATCAAATCAATAATTGATCTGCACTAGTTGTGTGACCTTGGGAAAAGCCCCTGGTTTTCAAACCATTCTGTTTCAGTTTCCTCACCTATATAACGCAGTTTTATGAACCTGTTAGACAAGGTTACCATGAGGATTTCATGGGTCCCTATAGATGAAGAACTTTACAAAAAGTGTGTGACGCACACTACAGGGATTAGAATTCACACATCAGCCTTGTCATGATAGAGTGTCACCTTTGAAAAAGGGTACTTCTGCCGAGTCTGTCCAATTCCGTGTGTCAGATCTGTGGAGGGGAAGACAGGAGCAGAAGCAGAGTCATGTGAGACCAGAGAAGGGGTTTCCAGCCGTAGTGAGCACAAGAGAAGAAACCCTCCCCACAAATGCAGAGCCCCAGAGAGAGCCGGTAGTCGGAGACAGCAGCGCAGCCCTGCCTTCAGGGGTGGGTGAAACCCAGCCAGTCGGTTCTCCTGGGCTTTGCTTTCCTCCCGGAATGCCCCCGAAGACAAGTCACGACTGTGCTTACATATCTCCACGGTCACCTGACAGTGGCAAAGCTCTCATTCCGCACTTGGGTTCAAGACTTCCCACTGTGCTCAGTTAATTGCCCCTTGTGTGTTCCAACCTCCCTCCATCTTCCTGACCTCATTCAGCCAAGAAGGAAGACCATGGCTCTCCTGATGACCAGATGGTGACCGGGGTGGGGGGCCAGGACCCTCCTTATCCCGTTCACCTCCAGCCCACCCCCAGCGAGGTTTGACTCGGGACTGCCTGTGTTGGCAGAGGACGTGCAACGCACACGGAGCTAATGGACTTGATACGTGTGAATGCATGCTGAACCCGAGTAAACCCGGCTGGTTATCACAGCCAGAAAAAGTGCTAAAAATAATCTATTTGCCACTCTATCAGTATTTTCCCATCTTCCACTGAAAGACTTTTCGCCCCCAAACTTATAAAGTAATGGATAGAAGGACTTACGTTTGATTTTTGAGAAGCTCATTTTATTGATCACTGTCAAATTCAATTTTAAATAACAATTCTTGATATGTGTGACTAGGTTTTATATTCCAGTTATCAGAATTAAATTGAGCTTCTTTTTTAAATTCCTTATAAGTCTGATACATTTACCAAGTTTGACCCCCCCCCCCAACTAGAGCAGCCAAGGAAGGGTACTCTACTTTGATGTTTTCATGTTCTTTCTGTTTATTTTGAATTCTATGTTAAAAAAATCTTATTACTTTTAGAAATTAAAAAAGACAAAAAATATACAACAAGGCCCATGTATTATTACTATTTCCCAGGGAAATTACACACCCGAAATGCTTGTTGAATTTAATGTATAAACCCCACATGTTTTTGGGATGCCTGGGTGGCTCAGTCAGTTGAGTATCTGACTTTGATCTGAGCTCAGGTCTTGATGTCTGGGTCCTGAGCTCAAGCCCTGCATTGTGGACTGTGCTGGGCATGGACCCTACTTTAAGGGAAAAAAAAAAAAAAAAAGAAAAGAAAAAAAATACGACTTCCCATCATTCAGAGACCACCAAGGCACAGTCCTGAGACTGAACACCTGTTTTCATATCCTGCAGGAATGATACACCACATGCTCTCTCCCCATCTTTTTTTCTTTTCTTAAAAAATTTTAAAAAGATTATTATAATTAAATATATACATAATTATATATCAATATAATAGTACAAATATGTCTATAGTTTTAAAAAATACTGTGAAACCCCACTTCCATTGTGTTGGGTCCCCATTCTCCTCCACTGTGCGACAAAGCCCACCTGTGTCTTCAGTTAGGGAGCCATAAGGGGGAGGTGAGCTGGAGCTCTTGTGTCTTTTCCTCCTGGACTTTCTCCCTACCCTTCTACGGGGGCCTGCATGAGACCCCAGTGCACAGACCCACAGGAGCTGATCTGAAACCCCAAGTTTCTTGCGGCGCGCGGGCTGGGGGTCATGCTAGAGGTGTGGCTGGTTGTATTAATTGTTAGAGGAGGACAGAGACGTCAGAGAAAATCACAGTTATGAAAATGGGTACACACGCGACGTCCAGCCCAGTCACAGGACACCACACAAAACGAACACCGCGAGCCCTCCCCCTCCCCACCCCACTGCGTATCTTCACTTTCCCACGTGACCATTATTCTTCCCACTCATACTTACGCTGTTGATTTTTTAAAAAATCACTGCACTTGGAGCACTGGGTGTGGTGCTTAAACAATGCATTTTGGAACACTGAAAAAATAAATTTTTTAAAAAATCACTGCACTTGGCACACAGTATGGCCGATAAATTATTTGGTGCTGAATCCTGTGGAGCTCTTTTATCTCACACACACACACACACACACACACACGTGCATGGAGTCTCTGTTATTTTATGATCATTTTGGACTGATTGGCTTTAAAGCTCAACACTTTCAGCTAAACTGTTCACTTTCAAGGTGAGCTGGGAGCTTAAGTGATTTTCTCTGAGTTGACAGCGGAGAGCTATGTTTATTTTTATTTTTTTTACCTGGATTTAAGCTATTCTACCCAAGTTTGGATCTAGAAGTGAATGACCTTCTGCTTTCCTCGGGAGAAGGGGAGAAGAAGCTAACATGTACCTCCAACGAATGGTCTTTTGTTCTGGGACATAATGCAGACAGGCTCAGGGCTGTGACATAGGAGTGGTTTTCTCTGTCGTAGGTCGCCTTTCCATGAGTATAGGTTGATGCCACAAAATAAGAAAGTCAGGACATTACCTTCGTACCACGGAGCCACCACACTGGAATTGGTGGGGATATTTCACGAGGTAGAAATGAGACGTGGGGAGGGCGGATTGTGACTGTCCTGTGACACAGCCAGTGAGCTTGGGCAGTGACTTTATTCTAGATCTCTCTGTGGGATTGCAGGCTGCTTCCGTGGGGCAAGAGGTGTTCTGTGAAAAGAAACAAGAAATCTTGGAAATGGACGCGTGGAGGATATTTTCTCTCTAGTTGGTAAACAGTTAAAAAAGAGTCACAAATCTAAAGAACAATGTATGAATGAGAAACTTGCGTTGAGACAGGAGAGGGCTGTCATGATTGTAGAACTGTTCTGTATTAAAATCAGTAATTCCACTTTTCAATTCTTTCTTTTCTAATGTCCTATTTATTTTAGCTGAATGTGGAGCAAGTGTCAAAGGAAATGAAGGAACATTGCTGTCTCCAAATTTCCCATCGAATTATGATAATAACCACGAGTGTATCTATAAAATAGAGACGGAAGCCGGCAAGGGGATTCACCTCCGGGCACGGAGCTTCCAGCTGTTTGAAGGAGACATTCTAAAGGTAAAAAATCTCTTGAATGGGACTCCATCTCTTCTCAAGGAACCGATTAAAATAAGTGTCCATCCGTACACATAAAGATGTATACATGTTAACGTACCGAGATACACCATGTTTCCAGCTTATTTACCCGGTTGGTCTGTGAAGGTGCTCCTCAGGGTCTGCAGCCCGGGCTCTGATCCATCTTAGTCTGGAATCCTGGATCGAACATTTGTGAGCTGCGTATCTTGGGCACAGAATTTGATGTTTGTGGTTTAGCTTCCTTGTGTGTAAGACATATGACGATACCTATCTTCAGAGAATGTTTATGAGGTTTAAATAGTACACTGTTGTAGATGTTTCTGGGACTGTGCCGAGCCCATGGGTGTAATTATTGAAAGCTACATTGTCTGTAGTCATCTTTGATTTTTAAATGTGCTCATGGCATCCAAAGTGATGTGATTGTGAAAGCAAGTTCAGCCAGCATGCCTAGAGCACAAAGCAGTGCTCACACAGAGAAGCCACACCAGGATGAGACACAATGTTAGTGGATGAGTCTGTGCTGTGTTTACAGGACTCAGGGCTGTGCTTGGAATGGGACCAGAAGCAAAGGTTCTGTACATAACAGGATACAAGTACCAGAGCCTCCAGAAGACACTCTGGGCAGCAGCACCCAGCACACCTCCCACACTGTAGATGGACTTCAGGAAAAAAGGCAGGAGAAGTGGATTCTGGGGACATTCAGGTCTAGCTTTGATCTGTGAAATCCCAGCTTTAACTGGAAAGCCCCCATAGCTCCCAAAGCTTCTAGCAATAGTCCCCACCTCTCCTATAACTTCAAGAAAACTGAGGCCCTTTCAGGGTCTGGGGCCAGGGAGGAGACATTTGGAGAGCAAGCACGCACCAAGACGGGCATCCGACGAATGCCAGATACTGCCCGATCTATCTCCTTCCTCGGTCCAGTGAGGAACAAGCGACTGGCCCAGGGCACACAGCTGAGTTGTGCTGAGAGAGAGAGAGACACTTGTCCCCTGTCCTCCCTTTGTGAAATTCTTGGGTTTTCCACTTATGTTGACCTCTGCATGGACTCACATGCCGACATCTCTCAGGGTCAGGGGAGTCCGTGCAGCTCAAGCTGCAGGCAGTAGGAACAGATTCAAAGAGTCCCCAAAGGCAACATCAGTAACCCCCGTTCGTCACCCATTTCCGACATGGTTAACGAGGGACCCTGCAGGACCACACCGGGCCACGTGAGCTGTTGCGCGCAGGCCCAAGAGGTACTTAAAGCCTGGTGGGGGCTTCCTCCCTCCTAACCAGCTTGACGAGTTCCGTGTGGTCGCTGAGCAGAGTGGCTTCATTCCTGTCGTCCTTCTGTCGCAGCCGTCCTCCCAAGCTCGCGCTGACATTGTGAAGCTCTGTGATGAAGCAGTGATCTTCAGGCAGGAAACTAGTACGTTCTCACTGACCTAAAACATAAAAACACAAACTTGTTTCATAAGTAACCATTTTCTGGTCCTTTGATAACCTTAAATTTAGAAGTCAGTAGCCTTTAGAGAAAACTTTCAGGGAACTGTTAAGTGCAGTTGGTGCAGGTGAATGACTCGGAGATACTGCACGTTGGTAGATGTTACTGCCGTGGGAGGCGGGGATGTTCATCCGTGATATCTGTGGTTTAAAGCTGCTGGTTATAACAAAAAGAAAGACAGAAACCTGGCTTATCCCACTTAATTGCATAGAAAACATCAATCATCTGAAATACCTAAGTGTCTTGCGAGCATATATTTTATTGAATACGAGAATAAATATCTCGGTGTTGAAAACACTTCAAGTGGGATTATCTTATTTTTTAGCTTTGAACACTGTTCACACTGCTTCCTCATATACAGTCTGATCTGATAAGAAAGACCAAAATCTTATAGACATATTTTCATGCACAAAAACATGCTGTTTTCATGCTTCATATGGAAAGAAAAATCATGGAAAGGAAATAAAGCTTGAATGAAAATGTCATGAAGGACTATGTAATGGGAAGTGAAGTGAACTTGGGGGATTTGGGGTATGGCCACGGTCACACTGGCAAGGGCTCCCCAATACCTCCAGCCTTGGGGCTTCAGGTCTCACCATGAGGTCGCCTAATTCGTGAGTATCTGCTAACTGGGCTAGTCTGCTCAGAGCTTATGGCATTGATTAAATGCCAAAGCCTGAGAAGCATTTGTGATGTAAATAGTTGCAGTCCTGTATTAACATATGGCCCAAAGAGCATTTTTCTAATACCTAAGAGGAAAGCTTTGATTCCGGGGGGCATGTAGACCAGGGCATGTAAGTGACAGGCAGTATGTGGAACTCTAATGGCTTATTCCTAATTTAATTGCAATTAAAAACCAAGCCTTCTGACTTCCAGTACTATCTGGGTTGACCTGTGTGATCGAAGCAAAACTTGAATCCAGATTCTACCGTGAGGGCGCAGAGAAAAGGAGGCTTGGTGTAGTGCGTGACTCTGCCTTCCTGACGTTTGCGCCGGCTCATTGCCGGTGATGTCAACAAACAGGACAGAATTTGTTAGTGGTTGTTGTAGTTTGGAGGATGCTGGGAGTTGGCTGCAGTCCAGATGGCCTTTGTCATCGGTGCCGAGCTCCCGGCCAGGCCGACGGAGGTGACTCAGGCACAATGCTTCAGAACTCCAAGGATGGAGCTCACGGGAGTGTTTTCTTGCCCAAATGCTCCTCAGTTCTGTGGGTTTCTGCGGCTTGCAGAGAATTGTGTGGTACGTGGAGTTCCATGAGACCTTTCTGGGAAGGCCTGGACGTTTTCTTTCTGAGCCGGATTCCTCTGGGTTTAAAACTCATTAAAGTCTGGGTGTCACCGACCTTGTCCGACACATGCCCATATTCAACCAGGCGGGTGATGCTCTTCCCAGCGGGCGCCAGTGGCTGGACGGATCGTAACTCACCCAATCCCACTCTTCTAGCATCTGCTCCTTTAACTGGGAAAACATGAAGCGATAACTTACGGAGCTGACTGTTCCAAACGCATTGTCTTCTTTCCGGATCCGTATGTGTGTGAGTCCGTTGACCGCGGTTCTGGTTATACACAGACTAGAAGCGAGCGAAGGCAAGACAAGTGCGAATTAATCCATGTGAGAAGGAAGACAGTGGGACTAAATAGGTATTAAAGGAGTCTGCTGAGTCTTCTGTGCCCTTTATTTAGTTACAATTTTTTAAATCAAGAAAAACGGGATGTTTTCTCGTGTGGTACACACGCACACTATCTTCCAGGAGTCCCTTGTCTGCACCAGTGTGGTTTCTTGCTATGAACTACTGCCGTCGCTCAAAGAAGCAAACACATGAACTATCCCACTATGCGTTCTAGTCTTGATAGTTTCCTAGGGGCCTCAGGGACCCTCAGCGCTGAGTCCTTCCTGAAAGCAAACGCGGTCAATCCTGGCCTTAGCAGGAAGCACACACGGCCACACCCTAAGCTCACGCAGCCCCCACTGAGGAAGCGTGACTGGTGCTCATCCACGCTCGGGGCGGTCTACCGTGGGGACACTTGGGGCACCGCCCAGAATGCCCCCCTCCCTTACCCCTCACGTCCCTGCTAAAGCAAGCCTGTCTAACTGCCTCCCAAATACTTGTGTAAGCATGCCTGCTTACAACCGCCTAGGAAGGTAGAGTCCAGTACAAAGTGTTTCAGAGCAAGGCCCTGTGTGTCTGTGGCGTTATGACATGATGGGATTCTATTTCAACTCATTCAAGACTCAAGTTGCCTCCAGCTCAAAGGCTGCAGAATGTGACTGGATCCCCACGTCCTGCTTGTCGTGTATCACACTCGGGTAGGAGAGCGCAGGGAGAGATGAGATGTCTGGTGACTTACAGCATAGTTCAAAGACCACGTCAGCCCTAAAATAGCATAGGTCCCTTCAGGCTTGGGAAGTGGATTCCGAGGGAGGGGAACAAAGAGAAATAATGGAACTTGGAAATATTATAAGAGTATTTATAACATTCTTATATATAATATAAATAATATTTATAAGAAATAAACATTTCTTTAATTTAAGTAAAATAGGAAGAATGCCCAAAGTGATCAGGATAGAATGAAGGGACCACAAATGAGCTCTTTTTTTCTTTAATGTGGACGGTAAAGGTAAAACTTAGAGAAAAAGACGGTGTCTCAATGTCCCGCATTCAGCTTCCACTGACCGGTCAGCCTTTCCCAAGTGCCACACAAAGTCACGTCTCTGAAGATTTGGATGTCCCGTTGGCATCGCTAACATACGACGTGACGACTTCTCCGCAGGTGTACGACGGAAGAGACAGTTCGTCCCGGCCGCTGGGAGCCTTCACCAAGAATGAGCTCATGGGGCTGGTCCTCAACAGCACGTCTAACCACCTGTGGCTTGAGTTCAACACCAATGGGTCGGACACCGACCAGGGCTTCCAGCTCACCTATACGAGTAAGTAGCATAGGACAAAGCATTGCATTTCATTTTATTTTCTCGGGATGCGTCTATGCCTTAGCACTTTTTTTTTTTTTTAATTTAGCTGATAAATTTTAAATACTGATTTTTTTTCCTCTCCTCTGGTCTCTCTACTGTGTTTTGGATTGCTGTTTAATTCTTAATTGAGACATGTTTCCAGAAGTGATAGTTTGAGATTTATTGTCTTGGAAGTACTAATATTTTCATAAGATAATGGCTGTACCTGAAAAGAAAATATCATGACATTTAAGAGCTCCCAGGCTTAAAAAATGCTGATTATGATGTAGTGCACAATGAGAGAGTCGTATATGTGTATCTGAAAGATTTAGAGTGAATGTTTGATGTAATTAAGAGGAATAGTCTTGGATCACCTAACCTATGTCAGTACTTCACTATTATATCTATTTATCTATCAACATGATATAGTAGCATCTATATATTATAGAACATAAACTGCATGTGTGTAACATATATTGTCATGGGTACATATAAGTACACATGTTCTATGTCATAATATAAAACAACCCTGTGTACCAAGCTCGCTCTTAGCACCACTGATGTCCTCAACATAAAAAATTCCAATATTTGCCAAAGATAGCAGGTGCACGGGCTGCTGGATCCAGGCTCTGATCACAGGCGCCGATTGGAGCACCGTCCTGTAGTGCCCCCTTATTAATACACATCACTGTAGAGAAAAGGTGTCTGGAGATGAATGTGGAGAAGACAAAGAAGGTTTAAAGCAAAGGAGAGAAAGAGATGGTGCTTTCAAAAACAGAAAAGTGCAATATGATCTCTGTGACTTCCAACATTTTTAGTTCCAAACAAGTAAAGTAAAATATGCAGCTCTGTGGTGTGGATCACTAATTAAAATGAAGTGATCAATGAACTAAAATGCTTAAAAGGTAGAAGACAGTTCAATTCTGCATTAATCTGATGTTTAAACATACTGATAATGCCAGCACCATGACAAAAAATATAAAATTTTGGATTTTTTCAATATGAAAGCGTATTAGTCATCATCGAGATTGATTTCTTTGACAGATAAGCAAGCAGGAGGCTGGAAGTGATAGTAATTATCCAGACCCAGAGCTAATCCAGGTACCTCAAAGGAAGATTCATCTCCCCAAACCCCCTTGGTGGGAAAAATTACAGGGGATGGGCCCTAAGGCTTTAGATAAAAATAGAAGCAGAGACCTGACATCATGAGAAAACCTTTTTCATGTTCGTGAAAATAACCGTTTACCAGATTCCATACACAGCAGTATATGAATTATATGGTATGCAAAATAAATTAGTAGCAGTTGGCATTCTAAAATCACTTTATAATTAGAATTTTACTTTTCAGAATTTCACTTTGAAACATGTTTCAAAGAGGTCTTATAAAACAAACCCTTTTGCTCACTTTCAGGTAAGATGTACACTGTTGTGATCTCCTTTTTCCTCTGGCTTTGAGCTCCCCGTCAGTATGCTCGTGGTCTCTGTTCGGTTACTCAGAGGCGCTAATCCCCACTTCCAAGCTATTACACCCATCTTAGGGGCTTAGAGGAATATGGATACTTGAGAAGGAAACCAGTCTGGAAACTCTTTGGTAACTTTCTGGGTTTATTGGAACTGAGGAGGAGTTCCAGCCACACTTGGCTTGTTCCTGCGATTTTGCTGTTGCCTTAGCTTATCCGGAAAACCGTGCCTCGAGTTACAGTTCATCCCCAGAGAGAAGAAAGCATTGGCCTGTGGGTTTCCCTGTCACTGGGCACGTCCACGTCCTCATCCCCAATGCCAGCCAAGGTCTGGATGTAACTGAGCTCGACGGGACCCTTCCTCAGCTCCTCACAGAAAACCTGTCACGCGAAGCTTCTGCTTTGTGTCCCATCTCGATCCTGGTCTTGGCTTCCTGTTTTCTCTCTGTTTCCAACTGGAGTAATTCTTCATTTATGAACTCTTGCCTCTGTATTCTTGTGGTTGTGCTGAAGATATCCAGAAGCAAGTTCATGCTTTCTGGAATTTCCAGCCAGGGGGTTGATCATCAAGGAGGGAGTTCCTTTACTGTTTCCAGAATTCTGGAATATATATATATAAAATATGTAGATGCTTATTTTCCCAAAAAGTAGTTAAGAAGGTCCATGGGTCGTACAAACGTGTGGCCGGGGTGCAGTGAGAAGGGGGCCTCCTCTGTGTATGACGCCCACCTTCCCTCATCACATGGGGTTGCTTCCATGTGCTATTCTCAGCTCCCCGCAACGTCGCGCGGCTGCTGTGAGCCCATGTTTCTTCTCCCTGGAAGCTGGCATAGCTCCAGGGCTGCTTGCTGCTTCCCTGTTTCTCTGGGTGACTTTAGGAAAGTTGGAATCTGTGGTCTGTGATCTATTTATGGACACTTTCTAATTATATGGACTTTTTTCCTTTATTTATTTATTCATTCATTCATTCATTCATTCATTTATTTATTTTTACCTAGCAGCACAAACTTTCTGAGTTTTTCAGTAGACAAAATATTGGCAAAGATTGGTATTTAGCTCCGCGTATAACTGATTTGACAGGAGTCATTATCTTTTCTGCGTGTTTTCCCTCTGCCTCCACCTACAGAAACACAGATGCTCCCTGGATGCAATTTTTGCCCGCAAGATTGTCCTAGATCTGTAACATACTGCCAGATGGGAAAATGTATTTGTAATACAGAACTGACAGTGCTGATGCCTATATAATCCTGATATTATTAACTTCCCATTGAATTATTGGGCAAACACCAAGTAATTAAGTTTAAAAAATCCCAAGTTCCCACAATGTGATCGAATACCTGAATCACATATTCATCCCTAAAAGATAGCTCAGAAATAATGAATGGTTATAAAATGTTGTGAGCCAATTATTAAAGCTTATGATGAGGTAAAGACAGTTTCAGTTGACTTCCAAAGACTTTTCTAATTGCCTCTTGCTAGTTAATTGCATCACTTAAGGAAATATTCATATTCAAATGTTTCAATCCATAATTAATCTACACACATGAATGGATCAGAAGGTAAATATATGCTTATCAAACATCCTAATGTTTTCGAAGTGGGTACAAGTGATATTCATATTTCCTTTAGTATTTATGGTGTACTTTTGCACACCTTCTGATTTTACCACCTTGATAATTCTTGGTCCTGATAAAGAGCTATTTTTCCTCTTCTACACCAATTAGAAACTGAGTTTCCAGATCTTTGTGTGGTTTGCTGAGGCTTTTGCATCTGGAAGAGTTATAGGTAGGACCCAAAATCAGGTCTTTTGACTGAAGCCCAGAACTTCAATTAAGCTATAAATTAAGTTGATAAACTTAATCTTGCATATTTTAGATGATTCCTCCTTGTTGAGTATCATGCGTATTGCATGATATTTATATATGTAAGAGCACTGGCCAGGAAGAAAAGCCAGGCATCTTTGGAGAACTTGGGATAAATACATTGTATTTAGGTAGCTACTGGTTTCTGAGTAGTAGGTTACAGCAAGGCGCAACTGAAAAATACTTACCTCCATGACCAAACACTCCATTTTATTCCAGATTTGTTTGTTTTCATAACAGAGCATAGTCTTCTGACTCTATAATTATGTCACATGGAGGCATAATCCATGAGCTCTGAGATCAGGGACCACGGGAGTTCATACTTTATTGTCCTCTGCAGCTCACAGAGGTGTCTGATTTGTAAGACAAAAAGCTTCCATTGCATCATTGTTATTCCGGCTGTAATCCATGAAGCACTAAGATTCCACAGAACTGTCTCTGGGCAATAAGGTTTTCACCTTACCTAAACTTAAGCATTTTTGTTTTGCTTTCTTCTGGTGATTGAAAATCTCTTCAGATATCAGGAAAAGGTGGATTTAATGCTTTCTAAATATTTCAGCAACTTCTTTTACAGAAAAATAGTTCTGAATTTTTTTAAAATCCTATATTTGAATTCAGAATTCTTTAAAAAATATGTTGAATCATTTTAGAGCTCCACAAGAATGTTCCCAGAACAGTCTCTCTTTGGAAACATTTTAGCACACGACATACGGGAGGATTTGGGATGGAAGCAGGCTTTCTGGATTGTACGCTCTTGGTTATTCAAACAAACCCTCTGTGACAATTCCAAAAATGTTCTCTCTGTAGTGAAATAACCATAGTTCAGACAAACATGTCTGGGCCGTCTGGGTGGACCCGTGTTCCAGTTAATCAGTGATTCTGCCTTTGTATGGAACATTTAGCCCGACGTTGGGGTAGAGTAGGCAAAGCCGGCATTCCCATTCGCAGTAAAGGGCTTAGAATAATCACACAGGGGACTCATGGCGCACCAGTCAATAGAACTGTGACTCCACAGTTGTATTCTCAACTAGAACGGGTCTTCGGTGTCGTCGTAGGAGTCAGCTCTTGGCCCTGATTCACACTGATATTTTGGACCCTAAATATATTGTTATATTTGGCTCTGCATACAGTTCATCTTTATATTAATTTGTTCTTTTCCCTCAAATAAACTATGATAATAGATTCATATTAATGATCATATGTGATTTTTGTATTTTAAGCCCCACACACAAACAGAATTTTCCAGAGAAACGAGATCATTGAAGGCTGGAATAACAGTAGAAGCCTCCAGAATGTTCTTTCCTTACTGCTAGACGTGACGTCCTTTCTTCTTTCCTTAAGAGTAAGTTTAGATGCTGTTTCCCATATGAATGTTGTCCTGCTGTCCAGCTTCCCAAAGAAGAATCACTTGCTCTTTCCTTTATGTCTTCAATTTTATACTTTGCACATATTTTGCTTTCACACCAGTAAAGTGTGAGGTTCTTCAGGAGAGGAACCTTACCGCCATCAATACTATGTCACGTCCGCAGCCACTTAATCAGTGAGGACCGCCGGCGCTGATCTGGGTTGGTGTGGGAGAGGGTGTGAGGTGATGACCGTGACCTCTGAGCTCCTGAGCTAGGGAACAGGAGGGTCGGACTGGAATGGAGGGCGTGTGACAAGGAGAAAAGTAGAACCATGGTTGGCTGCAGGAATCTGATTATGGAAGTTTTTTTTTAAAACTAGGCAGAGGGATCCCTCAGCATCAAGGCAGAGCCACGAATGGTATCTGAGGAATGAGGTTGCGTGAGAGTCTGGGGTGGCCGGACGGTGAGCTGACAGCGATGTGGATTCCGGGTTTGGAGGTTTACAGAGGCTGCAAATGGTGAGGTCGTGCCGTCAGCCAGCAGGTGTGGCTTGAGGAAGCGGAAAGGCGATGTGCTGGCATTTCCAATGATGCATAATGGGGCAGAGCAGGGACATTTAGTGCTCGTTAGAAATGGCGTAGTTTGATGGAATATGATACATATCTTCAAAAAAAAAAACTATAAAGAAGGGATGGCTTGGATGGTGTATGGTGGTTGGTACTCATGGATAGACCTTAAAACTGGAAGCTTCGCAGTGACCCCCCCACCAGATGTATCTGGCCAAGAAGCCTAGGGAAGTCGATGCTACAGTCCAAGTCCTCTGGGGGACCTGATGCTGTGTTAGAGACACACCCATTCGGCTTGCCTTCACCTGCTCCATTTCCGTTGTTACCAGGCAGCGTTCTTGTGATTCCTGGGGGGTCAGCATGACTCCCCAGTAGAAAGAGAGCAGCTTATCTGTGTTGACATACAGATTCTGGTGCATGGACAGACTCCAGTCATTACTTGAAATCAGGCTTTTGAATTCTGGCATTACAGTGCAACCCTATTAGCCTTCGCATGGGAGGCATCTGTTTTGGGAGCACGGACAAAACCAGCGTCTGGTCCTGCAGAGTCATTGTTCTGAGAGGCAGCTGGCTCGTGTTCCTGGGCTACTTACCTTCCTGGCTATGACGAGCCTCATTTTCTTGCTTCGGACTTTTGCAGGAGAAGCCAGAGAGTGGGGAACCCCCCTTCGAAGATTGCTCTAAAGTGTCAGGAAGTAGCATGAGGAGAAGGGTGTGTGGGATCCATGAGGAAGCTCAGGTGGTCCAAGGGCCATTTCAAAGAGAGGGGGACAGTCGGGAAGTGAGCAGCCTGCCCCACAGCACTGAGTACTAGTCCCTGTGGCCCTGTTGTACCAATTAGTTTTACAAAGGAAAAAAAAAAAAAAAACCAAGGCCTTACTCTGGAGGGTCTGTGCCTTCCAATACATCCTTCAGTCGTGTGTGGCGGCTCCGAGAGTAGCAGAGCACACAGCCCGGACTCCCGGGAGCGGCCCAGCTCCTGCGTCCCTGTCCCTTGCAGAAGATCAGGTTCCACTGGGCTGTAGCGGAGTCAGGGGCTTTTCCTTCCTTCGGCTCCTCCGCGATACTCCTGTCCCGGGACTGGGGGACTGGATCGCTCAAGGCTGGCTAATTTCCATTGCTCACATTCCTAAAATCACTCCCCTGTCCCCACCCTGAACTATCTGTTCAAATAGCACAGAGAGAAACCTCCAAGTCCCTCCACAACTGTTGTCTGCAACGAAAGGTTGTGCCCCCAGCCGGCTGCCCGTTTCTACCGAGCGGCCCCTCCGTCGCATCCTCCTCGATGGCCACCCTCTGCGGGTTCTGTTTGCCGGAGCCATGGCGGCGCGGGAACGCTGGGGTTGACGACCGAGTCTAACCGAGGTCCTGTGTACCGTGTGTGTGAGACAGCCAAGCCCAGCGCCGTGGGCTGCTGCAGCTGTCACGTTGGATCCACGCGCTCATCGGATCGAAATGACACCGACATTACACCCACTGTTCTAAGCGAGCGCGCGGCTCGGGCTGGGGATGGCTTCTCAAGGCCGCTGAGGAACACTGAGCATCGTCACCGGCCTGCTTCCAAACAAGTCAGAAACACCGTGAGCAGGAAGTCTACTCAGACCCGTGAGCGGTCAGTCCCGGGCAGGAAACTGAGCAGGGAAGAGCGGCAGACGTGGGAAACGGTCGCCGCGTCCCTGACGTCACCGAGGGTAACGAGAGCGCATTGTCCGCCGGGTCCGCGGGTAGCCCGCGCCACGGGGTGCAGCTTCCTGTGGGTGTCCCTCTTCCACTCCTGTCTCCTCCCTTGTATCAGGAACCCCCCGCCTCTGTGGCTTCTCCCCAGATTTATTGGGACACAATTAACAGGTTTGTGAGTTTAGGTGACGATCTGACACACACACATACATCATGAAATACCATCACCGGAAGGTTAACACAACCATCAACTCGTGTGACTCTTCGTGTGTGTGGTGAGACCTGCCCAGGTTTTTGTTTTATTTTTTGTTTTTCTTTATTATTATTATTATTATTTTATTTTTTCCCCTCATTTCTGCTAGAGATTCTTCTGGTGCTTGGACCTCCTGACTGAATGAGATTCACCTGCACAGCACTCTGTTTGTTTCCTAAGCGATTCCTTCTCTCCTTACAACGGGGTTTTGGAAATTCTATTTAAGCAAGAAGGCAGTTCTCAAGAGCAAGGTCTAGCATTTAATTTTATAAATAATAAGGAATTCACAAATGTCCCAAACATTGTTGGTTGTCACTTGTGTACATGTTTAAGTGTTGCAGCTTTAGAGTAAAATTAGCCGTTATTGTTTGAAGAATAGGGTTCATCACACCCTCAGTCTTTGTGGTGTGCAACATCCTCTAGAAAATCATGCCAAAGTGTTGGATGTTGTGTTCAGTGAGTCGCTTGTAAAAGCATTTATAATTGTGCCGCCGACAAGGACGTGCACGGAAGGGAGCCACGGAAAGGACCAGCTCGCACAGAAGCCCACCCGGATGCTTTCAATGAAGGTTAAAATTGGGGCAAACACATTGTGTTGCTTTGATAGAGATCCTGGAGGACGGAGGGCGATTTCTAAATACGAGTTCACGGAGCACAGACTGGTTCTCAGAGAGCCATTAATTCAGCAGATAAAACTGCTGGAAAAATGTAATTAGCAGTGTTCATTTTCCCCACAGTTAACTAGTAGGAATCTTATAAAGGTGTTTCAAAATAATAGGCAGTCATTTTGTGTATGAGTTTTCTATTGCTGTGTAACAAATTACCAAAAACTTCGGGGACCTAAAATACCTTTATGACTCACAGTTCCTGGGGGCGGGAAGTTGGAGCCTGGCTCAGCGGAGCCTCTCAGGGTCTGATGGCAGTGATCCAGGTGGCCGGGGCCCTAGTCTCACCCGAGGCCCCTGTCCCTCCTACAGGCCCTGCGGCTGCTGGCAGGCAAGAAAGAATTCTTGAGGTGTCTTCAGTGCAAAAAGGGTGGTTTTATTAAAGCACAAGGATAGGACCCTGGGGACAGACAGGGTTGCTCCCCTGGGCTTGTGATGGTGACTGATTATACTGATCATACACTTTCAGGGAGGGGTTAGTGAGAGCAAACGTCTCTTGGGAGTTTGGAAGCAAGGTCTCCAGGACTTGAGGGGCTAGCTAGCTTGTTGGAACAAGGTCGTTTATGACTGTCTAGTGAAACATGAGACCTATCAGATGTACATCATAAGCTTGGGGGGTCATTGCCAACACGTATCTTGAGGGTGTAGAGATAACGGAAATCTCTAAAGGAATTTCTGTATGTCAGAGTAGCTTCATAGGGTCCTGAGGGTTGGGCTAGGATTGCCTCTGGCCCTTGGCTAAGTGTCAACATCAGGCAGCCAAGTCCCTAGAGGAAGGTCACTCTTCTATTGCGGGGACTTATTAGTAGGCAAGTCCTCCTCTCCCCAGGGCCGGCAGGAGAGCCCTCCCTCGTGGAGACCCAGGCCTTCCATCTGAGTGAGTCAGGGACACTCAGGAGATCTCCGTTTTGACTAACACAGGCTCCCTGATTTGGGGCTGTGCGGTGGCTGAGAGCTTTCCCTTGCCCCTGCCACAGACCCTGCCCGCCCTGCAGGAAGGGGAGAGCATCCTGTGGGGGTCACCGCATCCCATTTGAGACTGTCCCTCATATTTTTCTATTTAGGAATGTTGCTTTTTAAATCCTTTTTCAGATCATTCTGTATTCAAAAATGTGTGTGTGTGTGCGTGCAAACATAAAGTATGATTGTTTACTTGTACTTTTAAATTTCAGGAATATGTTTGGGTTAATAGTGATAAATCTATTTTTCAAACAAGACCATTGCAAAGTCACTTTCTGCATTGCCATAGTTTCGGCTTTTGTCTTTCAAGCCCCCACATCTCCAAAGCATGCACCTGTCCATGACTTTGGTCTATCTTTCATGAGAGCTAAGGTGACCCTGTTGAGGGATTTGGGTCAAGGAGAATTTCCACAAAAGACGAGGAGAAGATGTGTGGCCCATAGAAGGGGACAAGGCACAGAGAGAGCAATCTGGGGTCCAAACCACAAAACATACTTATTCTACAACTTGACTAAGAAAAACCAGTTTGAAAGCACTAAATGTTTAAATGTGCCATACTTGCATGTTTGTATTAGTCCCAGAAAATGAGCCATACATCTCTCCCTTCATTATTTCTGTGTTGGGTTCATTTTTCATTAGGGGATCACCATTGAAACAATGTTGCCGTGAATTCTTATGAAGTGTAACACAGTGGCTCTCGCTATGGGAGAAAAGAAAAGCCAATTTCTAATAAGCTTCAAACTGTATATTCAGTGAAAAATTTAATTCCCTACTCAATTTGTTTCACTATATAAAGGAGAGTATTACAAGGAGGGAAAATTGTAACATCCGTGGTGTGACAAGCACAGAGCTCTATGCTTATGTGATTGCCTTGTTGGAAACCTTTCCTATCGATATATCAAGACATACCCATGCATGTTTTTAGAAGCTTACACCTTCCAGTAAGAATTGTGAAGATTGCATTTTCACTCTGCTTCTACAAGAAAACCTAGAGAAACATACCGTATATGACGCATTCTTCAAAGCAGAACAGATTTCAATGGAAATATCACAATGGCAAAAGGGGTCCACGTCATTCAGATACAGTCGAGAGGTAGGTGGCTAGCGAGTCCCGGAAGGAACTCTCTAGTACTCGTAGAACAAGATGGACATTTTATAAAGAGGAAAGGCATTCTGGCTCTGGGAATGCCCTCAGTCCCCAGTCCAAGTTCATAATTCTTCTTTGTTTGCATCAGAAAGTTTTACTGTTACGTGCACGCTTTTAGATAATAATCAAGACAAATGTTTACTGTAAGAAATCATCAAGAGGATATTGGAGCCAAACATGATGGCCTCTCTAAGAAAGAGGCTTGGACATGAGTCTTTGTCAAAGCCCAGCGCTCTGGAAGAGAAGCACCTCCCACCTTAGTCTGCCGCAAGGTGAGGCTGTCCTGAAACCAGACATAAATCTTCATCCATTTCTCAGACGTAGGAACGAGCAAAGTCTTATTATGACCATTTTAAAAAAGGAAGTTGGCACAAAGTGATGCTTAATTGACTTACTCAATGTCAGACACAAATGAGAGGTAGATATGCCTGTGACATCCCTGTCCTTTGATGATTCCTTCTCCTTCTTCTTCTTTTTTAAGATTTTACTTATTTATTTGACAGAGAGAGAGCTCACAAGCACAAGCAGGGGGAGCAGCAGAAGGAGAATCAGGGTCCCTGCTGAGCAGGGGATCCCAGGATCCTGGGATCATGACCTGAGCCAAAGGCAGATGCTTAACCAAGTGACCCACCCAGGCGCCCCTGTCCCTTGACTTCTAATCCCATGTTTATCATCCCGCTACCTTACTAACATGTATAGCATCACAAAAACTAAAATATAAATATTTTCTACAATTTTAAAAATTCCAGTGAAGGGGCCCCTGGGGGGCTCAGTTGGTTGCACCACTGCCTTCAGCTCAGTTCGTGATCCCGGAGTCCGGGGATCGAGTAGCGTGTCAGGCTCCCAGTTCTACGGGGGATCTGCTTCTCCTCTGACCTTCTTTCCTGTCATCTGTCTCTCACTCTCTCAAATAAATAAATGAAATCTTTATAAAACAATTAAGAAAAATTCCAGTGGGACCATGACGTGGTTCTCTTCTGCGGTAACATGAGAGTTGTGTAGTTAGGAGTGGAGGCCTACCTGGTGACCCAGCTCATGGTCCCCCCATCCTACAGAAGATACCACGTGCACGTTGGGCCATGCTAGTGTCTACGTGGCTGTACGTGATTTTCCCGGAGGTTTAGTGTGGTGAATTTCTTTTGTTTGTTTTAGAATTAATTATTCCTTCTATTTTGTGATGGTTTGCTAGTCGACACACGCTGTTATTTATTTTCATCTTTTGGCAAAGATGGATGTATTTCGGGTCACCAGTACGTTGAGAAAGACAAAGGAACCTGAGAAGGGTGACATAAATAATTTAATTATAAGGATTAAACTAAAAGCATATGACTTGAGAGGGCATTAAAGGGAGGCTGACAGATGATATCACCAAATGCTATCAAATCTCACATTTTACGAGAAGGGTGATGGCAGAATTGTTTTCCCCATTCTCCTTTAGGGGAAATAAAAAGTAATAATTATTATATTAGTCAAAGGCATAGATACAGTGTTTTCACAAAAGGTCATTTGTGGGAAGATAAGAATCCCTGAGACTTTCATGCCTTGTCAGAGAGGCAATGCTGGGTAATAAATCACAGGTCAGTTTATGTCTGATTTTGATTTTTCTTGCATGTGTTATGGCATTTGTAATAATGCTATAAAAAGAAAAAGGCCATGAAATCTATTCAGACTCAAAATTTTTATTTTTTTCTCCACGGTATGAATTTTGACAGAAGGACATTCAAAGGCTCTTTTGATGTCTACAAGAACATCAGATGAGTCTCTTTCTTTTCATTCTTTTAACTAAGTAAACATTTCAGAAAACAGTGATATGAGCATTAGCCCATCTGTTAAATTCCAGCATGAAGCGATTAGACAAGGAGGTGAAAAAAAATGTGAAGTTTCAGCTCCAAATTGACAAAGGCTCCGGAATGATCCTCTGAACACCATTCAGTAGCAAATGCAAGCATGGACATATGTGGTCCAGTGTTTTAACTTAATTGTGAAATTCGAGCTGAAGGGGTCCAGCTGCCTGTGTCTCTGGGGACGCGCAGTGAGGCTCCTCGCTGTGGCACCTGTCAGCTGTGATCTGTCATCGCTGCACACACTCTTCTGTAAATAAGTCATTGTTTTTGGACACCCGTGGTTCTGATGCTGGAAGCAATCAGAAGATATTTTTACTGTTGAAAGGGATATGAAATTTTTCTTGTGATGGTTTCAACAAAGTTTACCTTTGACTCCCTAAAACAATGAGGTAAGTGAAGTCTTGTATGTGGGGATGAGAAAAGAGAAGCCGGAGGTGACCCCAGTGCTGCTGGGCTCTGGAACTGTTATTTATTGACTTGGGAAGACGGGGATGGTAGATTTGAAGTGGAGGGCAAGTAGATGTCATTTTTCAGTAACAGGGTGTTGACACCCCTCGGTGCTTGGTGTTATGTTTTTAATCTTGCTTCAATATGTGGCATAGATTGAACAATGTGAATGAAGTTAGTATTTTCCCACTGGATGTTGTGTCATCTCATTCTGAGGTAATGCCAATAAGAAAAGGTGATGGAGGCAAAGATGTCAACAACAGATTTTTAAAAACCTCATCATTTATAGGACTCTGATGAGTAGGATTGTAAATGAGGTAAAAAGTGTGGACTGTGGCTAAAGGCTGGTGAGGCAGGAGTCCATACTGTTAAGATCTACAATAAAAACGGGCACTTATTTGGAAACCCCAGGATTTTTTAAGGCAAGTTTTTACCATGATGTTAATTAGAGACCTATTTCCTTTGCCAAATAGAAAGTGGATTGAACAGGGATGCTGCCTGCATGGTAGAGTGTGGGTTTTGGGGTCAGGTGTGGTAGGCTTGGTCGGGAGCTGATGGGTCCCCTGGCCCCACAGCTGTTGGCTGCAGTCATGAGGTCTCACTATAAGACAACTGCACCAGGAGTCAGGTGTCCAGAGGATTCCCTACAGCTTTGGTGAATTTATTGAAATCTGAGTCATTATCCATCTCGATCAGTGGAACATTACTTGAAGAGCCAAATCATAAAATTCCAGTGGTAGTGTATCTGCACATGGAATGGGCTGTCTCTTCTGGAAACTTCTAAAGGTAGTTAATGCATGTCTGTACAAATAAGATCTGTAAGAAGTGGGACTCTTGGGAGAGTTACTCATCTGTCCTCCTGCACAATAGTTGAAGGAAATGCTGAAAAGTTGCTGGTTCTTGCATATTATTTATTTATTTATGTGAATGTTTAAACATTTAACTGATTTTTTTAATGTAAAAGACAAATTCCCAGACATAAAGGAACAGATTGGTTCTAATACAAAATACAAATGAACACATCATTCATCAGGAAATGTAGGAAGTTTTTCTGCTTCTACACAGAATCTGTTAATGCGGTTTTCAGACTATGAAAGATGCTTGAAATTTCTGTTGTCATCATCAAACTAAATTCACTGTGACCAAACTAAGAACATCTTATGTTCCTAATGCTAAAGGTTTCTGTATTGAATTTCATATAGTAATAATTTCATGGAAATCATTCTATGAAATACCCATTTCATTATATAGATATATTATTACACAACAGTATGTGATGAGAACTGTTGGGATTACCTCTTTGGAAAATCCATTTATGGAGGAATATGAAACTATAACATCCAAAGTTGGTTAAATAACAGTGTAGCCATTCTGAATTTTCACTAATTGGATATTTCTGGCTAAACATTGCTTTTAAATTTCCAAAATTTTGGGAACATTAGAACATATGAAAGCTTAAAAGTCATGTATTTACTTTCATGATTTTAAAATCTTCAGAAATCTTCAGAATCTTGTTCATTTATTTGAATTAAAAGCACTTACTAACAAGTTGGCATTCATATAAGCACCAACGAAACATAGTGGCATGGATACATTTCGGGGTTTCTGCTTTAACTGCCCAACTTCCTCAGATGATGAAACAAACAGTATTCACTAGTTTAACCCTCTCCTCAAAGGAGCACGTTTTTAGTGGGGTGATATACTCTATCCATGGGAAAACATTGAAGAGTAAAAAACGCGCAGCCACCAGCTGTCACGTATTTTGTGGTGGCGCTCACGAGAACTCCAGGAAGGACAGAGGACACAGGAGGGAGAGCTGGGGATGGGGAAGCAGGAATGGGCTGGGCGTGGTCTTCCAGCGCAGCTGTGACCTGGAAGACATGAGTGATGCGGAGGCCCAGCTGGGCAGGGAGCCTGGATGCCGGAGGCAAGAGTAGGTGACAGGATTGTGACAAGACTGTGACCGTGCTTTTCTCCTGTGTCTCAAGGATGATGCGGCCAGGAAATCCCCTAGTAGACCCGGCAGCATCCTTGGTGGGAGTGAGGGAGGCGTGGGCCAGCACGGAAAGTCAGAAAGGAAGAGGGGTGCTTGTGAGGGAGCATGCCGCGGAGGCTTCCCAGCGCCTGGGCACATGGTTTCAGGAGCAACCGTCAGAAGGGAGTCAGATCATCTCACGGTGCTGGGCTGTGGGTGTCTTTGACTCGAGCTGGTGATATGGAAGTGGTGCCCATCCGGAGAGAGGGGGAATTCCTGGGCTTCATTGGCTTCGCAGAATTTCGGCTCCCTATTTCATTTTGCTTGGCATTCGGGTTTTGCAACCAAACCTGGGCCATGTTTATCGGACGTGAGAATTCACACGCCGTGTGTCACAGCTCCCAGGGAGCGAGCGTATCTCAGTGCGGCAGGATGAGATCGCGCCCCAAGGTTCTTGAGTCCCTGACTCCTTCTACTCCTGTCTCCGAAGCCAGCTGGGTGAGGGCAGGCTGCTGCTTACAAGTCACAGTTAGGCCGATGGGTGGCGACCGCTGCCACTCGTGCAGAAGGTCTGCAGGAACGGGAGCTGGAGCGTGAGGGACGGTGCCCCTCGGTCCGGACGCGCGGCGCCGGCCGTGGTCCCGCGGCGGCGGTCTCTTCTGGGGAATGATGGCGTGCGACATCACCTGAGGTGGTGCGTTCTGCCATCGGTTTGACAATCACTTCCGATTTACCTGCTGTAGGACAATGCAAGCTACGACACCCGCGTCGTAGCAGCAGCAGTGAACCCGAGTACTGTTGGTGAGCCCTTATGTGTGCACAGAGTTTCCTTGGGAAGAGCTCAGTGTATTTTCTCTTACTTTTTCTTATAAAATCTCTGCAATATGGGGACAGGAAGAAGGACGCATTCGTGTTGGTCAGCGCTGGGAAGTGGAAGGGAGCCGATGAAGGAGAGGGCTTGGGAGCTGCGGTCAGGCCGGCGTCTTTCACAATGTCCCTCCTCCAGGGCGTCCCCGTGCCCCGGGCCACTGCCATGTCGTCAGCTGTTCCCAGCGGGGGAGCCTTTCGGTGGGGACCTTCCATTTGGCAGTCATTCTGCTTCTGGTCGGGGTCTTCAGACATTGTCCGTGGGTGCCTCGGCCGTCCTCACACACTGTTCTTCTCTTTGACAAGAATGAGATGCGCCGACCGAGGAGAGCCGAGAGCCGTGTTCCTGGAACCAGCATTCGAGTCGCAGGCTGACCGCAGAGCTGCCCCTTGGCGGGGAGTGTGGTTGTGTGTGTATTTGGCATGTTTCTTGACCCGACGTGGAAAACTTTTCTAGGGAAAGGGGAAAGTTTAGTTATTTTATGAGCAAAGAAGAATGAAATCCCCATAGGCCTTGGCAAAATGAGTTTCATTTTGGAAATTTTCATTCTTTATCAAATTTTTGGGGGGCCCAATCCAGGGACTCTCCCACAGCCAGTGAGAAGAGACCGAGCTGTGTCCTGTGCAGTTCGTCAGGATGTGTCTGGGATAGTCCCCTTTCCCGGAAAGGCGAGCAGAAGGAGCCAGGCTGGGCATTGCCACCCCGGGAGAAGCTGTCAGGGAGCGGGTAGGAAGGGGCCGTGCCGAAGGGAATCGCCGCTTAACCCTGCGTCTGCTCCTGACAGGAAACGGACTTTCTCCAGGGCACCTGCATGGGTTTCGGCTGTGACAAAACTCCGCAGTCTGCCTGACTCGGGGTCCTACAATTAACCGTTGTGTAGGGTTATTTTGTAGGATTATTTTCAGGATGAAAGCTGTGGCATGGGCAGATCTGCCTAATGTACTGCATGGCCCAGTGTGTGCTCTGCTAATTAGTAACTAGCAGATCTAGTTACTAATAGTACTAGTTAATCTATTGACTAGTAACTAGCTTGACGTTAAGCTAGTAACTAACTAGCTTCATATTCCCCATTGCCTTTATGGAAGATTCCTGTCTCTTTATTCAGTTCCTAAGAAAGAAGAAGGTCCTAAGGTCTGTGGCTGAAAACAAGGAATCAGCCACAGTCTGTAGTTGTGTACTAAAGTAAAAAAAAGAATTAAATGTGTTGATTAAATGTCAATTCCCATATAAAAATAAATGCATGCAAATGTAAACATTGAGTTTTAGACAATGGGGATTAAGATGATGTGCCGATAAGTACATACTACTAAAAAATGGTGGTTTTCAAGATAACTCAGTGATGTGTTCCTAATGTCACTTTTCCCATTTTTCTACCAATTTCATTTCATGGATCAAGATTTTCATAAGTAATAAAGCAAAAAATGTGGTAATTTTCTAACACTAAAAACTGGAGGACACTAGGAGAAGGCAAGGAAAAGTGAACTGGGGGAAGTCGGGGGAGAGGAACCATGAGAGACTGTGCACTCTGACAAACTGAGGGTTCTGGAGGGGAGGGGTGGGGGGTGGGTGAGCCTGGTGGGGGTATTATGGAGGGTACGGATTGTACGGAGCACTGCGTGTGGTGCATAAACAATGAATTCTGGAACACAGAAAAAAATAAAATAAAATAAATAATAATTGTACAGTTCAATTTTATAGGAATGCTCTAGTTTCTTAAAAGAAAACTTTGCTGAAAGTATGTCTTGGTCTTTAAAAATGTGTAATTATATAGCAGTGGATCAATGTGTATTTTAATTGTGGTATTTGTGATAAACATATTAGTAGATGTCTTTGACTTGCCACTTTGTCTATTGGCTTTTATTGATGATTATTTTCACAAACTAACAGAATCTGTGTTCAATCTGGCTTTAGTTTCTTCCCTGTTTTGATATTAAATTAAGTAGAAATTGCTAGTTTCCAGTTCTTCTGAACCTTATACATGGACCTGAAGATTCTTCAGGCTTGCAAACTGTCGCTCAATTTTAAAGAAATCAACAGTAATCAGATTCTTGGAATAGTCAAGGTATTTTAAGCAATTAGTGAATGTCGGAGTTAAAAATAAAAACACTCTGAGTTTTATGTGTTTTATTTATTTACTTTGGACTTCTCTCACCCCAGAAAGCAGTCTTTTCTAGAGAGAAGTTACTCCTTAAACTATTCTGTGTAGACAAAACACAAAAGCTATCACTCTATCTGGAAATAGAGTTGAAAAAGAATCGAATTACATCTTATGTAGCTAATGTGATAGATTGTTGGCTGAAGTCACTTCATTGTATTTCTGGACATTGCTTTGTATCGATGTGTATATGTACTTGTGTGTGTGTTTGTTCAGTCGCAAACCTGGCGGAACCATCCAGCATCAAGCATGGCGTGTTCCTTGCGTCACCTGCGTCCCCTTGGAAAGTCCAGGTGGCTCATTTAGAAGCAGCCATATGTCATACTGTGTGGCTGCCTATAAATGGGTTGCCCTGTACTAGCATCCTGTTTTCACAGAAATCCTGACGGAGGACGCAAGACCCCGCTCGGAGAACTTCCTGTGGCCCCCGGCATGCGTCCCTGCTGTTCTTAAGCACGTGTTGATGTAATGGTGATGCGTCCGGTTAGACTCGGAGCCCTGAAGGGCATGGCTGTGCCTGTGTATTGAAACAGGATTCGCTGCCATGTGCAATGTATTGTATATTATGTGCGTAATAAGTCTGTACTGAGTAAATGGATGGATGTCCCATTGAGATGTAAGATGTTAACTGTTGTATATTAGTTGTCTTCCCGTCGAGATTGTGAGCTCCTGGTGAGCCAGGACAGACATCAACTAATTTTATATTTTCAGCATCTAGCAAGGTCTCCAAAGTACAGTCAGCACTTTACAAGTACATTTTCACTACGTGATTTCATGAATTAACTAATGTTGTGGGTTAGAGGGTAAGATTTTCTAGATATGTCTTCAGTAAGATTATCTAAATTATCTTTCTTTTTCACCTTAATGGCCCCTAACATTGGGCCAAAAAACACAAAAATTATACTACAAATTATACTCTTGATATTTTTTTGATAAAATGAAATATTACTAGGCTAAGCTACTGTATGTAAATTACTAACCTTATCATCAAGTAGAAGTGGTAATAAAAATTACATTTTATGAAAATCATATTCATAGTTTACAGTTTCGATTAAAGTCATCATGTTTAACATCGACATTTTTAACACTTAAACACAGGAAAGACGCGGATCATCCGAACCGAGAGTAGTGATGTCAGGCAAGCGTTCATCTTAACCACATAACGGTACACTTAGTTCTATGTGACGGGGCCATACTTATTAAAATGGATAGAGGTTCCTGTTTGTGTTAAAAAAGGATTCTGTGCTCCTCTGTTTATCTCCAGGAGAAAAATAAGTGAATACAACAGAGCAGAGAAATAACTGGGGCAAATAGATAAACCACAGAAAGCAGGGGCGGCGGTGCAGGGAACGCAGGTGTGTCCTTGTGGGCTTGCGCCCACGTCTGTCCACGCTTCCATATTTCACGGCTGGGGTGCTTGTGACAGTCTGTCCCCACTCGTCCTCGGGTCAGATTCCTCCGTCAGACAGTGAGCTCTGTAAGGCCTGACGTCGCCTCGCGCCATGGCCCCCAAAGTGTTCAGAGCGTGTTTATTTATTTCTGCAAGTCGCTGATGAAGGAGTTTCTTCTTTTCCTGGATCATGCGAGGGCTCACCGTGAGAGGACGCTCATCTGAGGCCTGTGGGGCTTCTCCTCGGCCTCAGGCCCCCGGGCAAGCGCAGCGCCTTCTCTCGTGTGGCCCCCGTGCAAGCGCAGCGCCTTCTCTCGTGTGGCCCTCGTGCAAGCGCAGCGCCTTCTCTCGTGTGGCCCCCGTGCAAGCGCAGCGCCTTCTCTCGTGTGGCCCCCAGTACAGCCATTCCTCCGTCCTCCATCCTCTCCCAGATGCCACTTGCACGATGACACGTTTGCGTGCTTCACACGCGTGCACACACACGATTTTGCCTCATGCACCAGCCCGTGTCCCACTGCTGAAGCCCACACTCAGCGCTAGATAAACACGGCCCAATTCTTTCTGCTATGACTTCCGCTCACTCCAATCCATATTCCGTACTGGCCCTGATCGTTTCCCCGAAATGCTACAGATATCTGTGCCGCATCCTCGTGCAGACACCTTTTCCCTCCAACCCCCACTGGGTACTGAGTCAGTCTGCACTCAGTAGGGCTGCAGGACAGCCCTCTCCTGATGCTTTCAATGAAGCATCTGTAAGACGCACACACTATTGGAAAGTACCATGCACCCCAGGATCAGCCATATTCCTCCGAACCCCTCATGTAATTGTGCAGACGTTATCTGGAGAAATCTCCTCTGGTTCTAGAACCGCCAATGCCTACCGTCCTTCTAGATGGTCTCAGTGAGCCTCTTCTGCAAAGCCGTGCCCAGCCTTCCTGCTTCCCCCTGGGCCTCTCTCAGCCTTCCCAGGAAACTTAGCTGTAGCGAGTACCATGCTGTTTTCAAAATATTTATTCTCTTACCTGTGGAAGTAGGTAGACCGTGGAAAAGAGGGACCTGTTCCATGCCCTTCTACTCATAGTACCTAACAAATTCCCTGCCTCATAAGTCACAGCTCTGTTTTAAAACTTCAGATAATATGCTGATCACAAGTCCTTACCACAGTGTGTGAGTTAGAACACTGTTCACCGGTGGGATGCTTTTAAGAACTGATTCAGAGTAAAATGCCCTCGGTCCATCTGTCTCCACGCCCTGCTGTAGCTGCTGACCTTGATTCTCCTCCAAGAGCTCCCAGCACTCTGTTTTAAATACCCTCGGGAGGACAGTTGGCGCGCAGTGTTAAACACGGGTGAGAGGAGGGGAACAGGGAGATTGCTTCCCGAAGCCTCCCCAGGATGGATAGTATCACCTGGAACCACCTCATAGCTCTGTGGAAGGTCAGGAGTAGGTTTCACTTGAAAGACTTACTTTCGGTGTATACAGTACATTTACAATTGTGAGTTATTTCGAGGTGGACTCCTGGAATTTTTAGCTATGATTACCTTGCTCTATGATGTTGTAGTGACGTAGTTCGTGAGAACCAAGGTGGCCCCAGAAAAGGAGGTGATGACTTTGGTCAACTGCTTTCTGTTCTGGACTCTACGGGCTTTTTGATGCTTCACTCTGTAGCTCAGGAGGTCACCACTCCGTTGAGATAGTGTCACCATCCTGTTGAATAAGGCTATTTTGGGGAAATTCAGAGTATCTTTCCCCATAATCATGAAATAAGAGCAATAATAAAACAATATTTGGGAAAATAAATAAGTGAGAAAAAAGCTGATAATAAAAATCAATTTGAAACCAATAACAGCTATAGCTAAAACATGACGTTGATGCATGATTCCATAAGTAATAATTTAAAACTCAAAGTCGAGCACACATGCTTCACCTAGAATTTTAATCCTAAATAATGAGAGCTGTGTTTAAAAAACAGGAATCGATCAAACATTTCAGGAAATTGAGTTGTTGATGAACTTCACGTGTCTCGAGTCCGTCACAATAGCCAGAACCAGTGCTCCGATCCCAAACCACACTTCTTTCCAGAAAACTGCCAATCAAGGAGTGAATAAAAATATACATAATTCAATATACTTCTTCCTACCGCATGCAAATGTGAAAGCATGTCTTCTTTGTGAGTGTGTGTGTGTGTGTGTGTGTGTGTGGGTGTGTGTATTTGCTTTTGTGTTTTTTTGCATATGAGAACTTTTTCTATATTACCAAGGAGATTTTACCAAAAAATACAGTATTCAAATTGAAATAAGTCTCAAGTAAAGTTATATGATAACAGGCTTCTATAAACATTTGAAGGTTTTTCAGTGGTTCATAGGAGAAGCTACCGGAGAGCCACAAACGGCAAGCACTCTCCTTGCTCAGTGGTCTTCTCCAAGGTCGTCTGCCCACGAGTTCACCTTCTCAAGGGCTGTGCACACAGAGGCTGGAGGATGGACAAGACCGTGGGATTCAGGGTCCAGCCTGGAGGCCTTAAATGGATTAGATCTAGAGCAGGTTCCCGTCTCACACAAGTGCTGTGTTTGGAAGATAAGAACTGGACCAAGTACTTGAGAGTTAAGTAGAAGGCTCTTAGAACACTAATATTTTGTTAGACGTTCAAGATATATAGAATTTAATCCTTCAACAATACAGAGACTGGATAAATACTGCAGAAGATAGGGAGTAGTCGTTTTCATCAGCCTGATGTTTACAGCCTGTTTTCACTGGAACATTTAGTTCAAGGCGTCTTTGCTATTTATATGACTTCAGAAGAAATCACAGAAAAACAGAAAGAAATGGAATTGCTAAATAAATTCAATACAATTGCAACTCCTACTAGATAATGTTTTGAAACAAATAAGTTGATTTAATCTTTTTTAAAGGTTCTGTGGCATAAAGAATATAGAGAAACAGCATTTGCTGCACTGATTTCCTGCAAGCTGGTGGCTTCAAGATAAGAAAGCATATCTTCTCTCTATTTCTAAAGGCATTACTCTTTAGAAGTATTAAGACTGATTACTATGAAGTGTTTTAGATCCAGATTAAAATGGAACTATCTCTTCATTAGAGGAATATCTTTGTGGATCTAAAGATAAATCTTAAAAAGTCTTTTGAGATATTTTTGAGAAACCACAGGAAAATCCTTTCCTGAAACAGACATGAGGTTAACAGTGGGGTTTTATTTTTGTGCTTCAGACGTCCACTGTTACACGTCAATGAACTTATTTCACCATGTTAGAAAGCAATATTGATGTGTTTAGGAGACAGGGATAGGACTTCTTCACCCCAAAGTGAGCAAAACTTAGTCAAAATAAATCCCGTTTGATGTGTGGAGAGGAACAGGAGAGCAGGACTGTCTCTGTTGCTTGTGATTAGACAGAGTTCCACACCAAACTGGAAGAGAAATTTTGGGTTTCTGATCTTTTTATATTTCTTTAAAGATATTAATCAATAGCACTTTCACTGTTTCCTCCAGGAATAAATGTCTATGGTTCCATCCATAACTGGAAATGAATTATTACATCATGTGAGCAGCTTTGCAGGAACAAAGTTCTCTTCAGTGAAAGGAAGATTGGAAAATGGGATGATCTAAATACCTTTCAACTTTATGATAGAGACAAGAAATACATTTCATATAATGAAATTGGGTTGGCCTGGAGGCTCTGGGCATTTAGGAATCAAGTGTAGAAATTTTTTCTAAATACTAAGTGTCATGATGCCATTGAAGACTTTAGTAAACTTTTAAAAAAATAATAGAAGGCATCATAAGAAAGAGAGACCACTAATTTTGGAAAGAATATCCTATCAGAGATAACTTGGCTTACCTTGTCTGTATGACAGAATGTGGTTTTAAAAAAATCAACATTAAATGATAGAAAAAGCTATAAAACAAATATTTCTCTAAAACCTCCAATCCAACTAAAGTTTGATAGTTATTTTTGTTGGTAACTCTTTGTTTTCTTTTTTTTTCCCTCTAATACTTTTGTCCTCTAATTACTTTATCAGCATAGATATACATCTCCATCAGGGAATATCTTTGATAACAAAACCCTTCTACGTAACCCAGAAACAGCGTGTTGTCAGAATGGAAGAGTCTTGGACACACTGGCCCATTTCTTTGTCCAGGACTTAATTGCCCCCAGAAGATGTGTGTGTTTCAAAGCTAAGTTTAGAAGAATTAGGTGGAATTTGCCAACTTTTTGCCATTCATGAAAGCCTTCACCAAAAGGCAATAAAATCATCTAGTTCTTTGTGTTATTCACATCTGATTTTAATAATCTGATTTGGGATTTTAGGCATCTCCACTTATAGAATATTTATTCGTTCAACGATCATTATTATAAACTTAAAAAAAAATCCACATTTCTGGTGCTCCTTGAGAAATCAGAAGTTTGTGCCACACGAGGTGTGGATTTTTGGGGACAGCAGGTCCTCACTGACTCTCAGGGCCTGCTGTCTCACACAGACCTTGCTCTTCGTGGGTAAGCCCCGCACGGTGCGTTAGAATTTAAGGCTGTTTTGCTCATACAGCTTTCTTAACTTGCCCAGCACCCTGTCACAAGGGTATGAACCGTTGGGATAGGTACCTGGTTCTTCTTTATAATTTGTGTGCCTGGATTTTGTTTGTCTTCTGACTGTTTTCAGTTGCATGTCTACTGAAACTGTTCCAATTTCAAGTATGTCAGATACTTAATGTGACTTCAAAATAGTAAAACATTTTGAGAAGTTGCCTCTAAGATGAGTGGGGACCTCCTCAGGTGTGACCAGTGGAAGCTCTTGCCTCCTCGCCGGTGGCTTTGGTCCAGGCCGGGCAAGCTGGGCTTCCCAGTTCCCCATACCCCAGCAGCTTTGCCTTGATGCGTTGCTCAGATGCCCTCACTGAGAACCCAAGAACTAAATAAGACAATAACAAAGATTTAGGTTTCTTTTCTCTTTTTTCCTTTTGTAGAAAGAGAAGCTCGGGCTAATGCATCGGTAAGGCCCTTGGTGACACTTAACATCTGACGGCTGTCCGTCAGACACAAATTCAGCAGCTTACCGTCTTACCTTCAGCCAGGAGTGTTGGCACTCTGTGGTCAGACTAGAGTAGTCAAAACCTGCACAAGCCTGAGACCCTTCCCCCTAAGGCCTGCCTCCCCTCCGTGGTGATTGAAAATAGCCCTTTGTTTTGCACTGGCATTGGTAGACTCTTGTGTTCTTTCTTTCTGGGCATCCTGAATTAAAGTTATTTGCATTTCTTAAATTGACCAGAATTTTTGTAAAGGCATAGTTGGTAAAGATTAACACTTTATAGAGAGAAACTTGTAGGAAAGACACTTGTCCTAGCAACTGAGTGCAAATGACCACATGTCTTTTTCTCTCTCCTATACAAAGTCCCAGAATTCCATCTTGAATACGCAGAGAATATCAAGGTGTAATTATATTGTAAGTTTATAGCTATATTGTCCTCCATGGAAGCCATCTCCAAGTGCAAATCTGAGAGGCATATTTCCCCCCCAAAATCACGTTCTTTTATTTTCTCTTTTCTTTCCTTTTCTTTCTTTCTTCCTTTCTTTCTTTCAGAACAGAAGAAGTCAAAGTTAGGCGGAAATAAATGTAAACAGACCATACGGTACATCAGGTTTCCAGTTCCACTCTTTAGAAGGGCCAAAATTTGCATCAGGATGTGAGGAGAGAAATGTTAGTGTAAGACTGTCTCCACAGATGGCCTCAAAATATTGCTTCACATAAAAGCAGTATACAGCTCTGAGTTCTGCCGAAGCTAAATCTTCATTTCTGTCATCTATTCCTTTGCATTTAAGAGCTAAGTCTGAGGAAGTCAGTGTAGTGTCGTTTCTGGGATTTCCATCACGCATGGCGTCAGCTGCCCGCTCGGCCCCTTCCCTGTGCGCCGTAGGAGTGTGGCAGGTGGAAACTCACACGCCCGTCTTCTGTCCCCGGGAACAACTTTTTTATTTCCTAGGAACCTCGAGATCTTGGCGAGTTAGGGGAGTCGGTGTGAAGGTGGGTAGCTCGTGACTGTAAGCTAGGGCGCGTGCTCGTGGCAAGGACTCCGCTGTGTGTCCTGGGGCCCGGGGTGGGTCCCTCCTTCTGGACGGTTTGGGCTTCCCAGAGAGCGGCTGCAGAGGCAGGAAACGCAGCTCCGTGAGAGAAGCGCCCGAGGCTTACCGAAGAACCCAGCACACCAGCAGGCGAAGTGGGTTAGTGGAGGACAGCTCGGGACTCTCACCGTTACGCAAGTCGATAAGAACAAAGGGAATGATCCAGGCTCATGAAACAACACGTGGTTCGCAAAGACAAAAAACCCAGTCGAGACCCACATGCGGCTTTTCCCTTTTTGAATTCACAACCTTCTTCTTCCCACGCTTCGAGGGGCACTCGACGACCTCCTCTATTTTGTCTTCACTGGTTTCTTACTACAGTTACTTCCACTCAGTCTCTCCCCTCCTTTCTCATAGGTTTTGACCTAGTAAAGTGTGAGGATCCAGGAGTCCCTAACTATGGCTATAGGATCCGAGACGAAGGCCACTTTACTGACACTGTGGTTCTGTACAGCTGTAACCCGGGCTACGCCATGCACGGCAGCGACACGCTGACCTGCCTCAGTGGTGACCGCAGAGTGTGGGACAAACCGCTGCCTTCCTGCGTCGGTGAGTTGGGCGGCCGGCTTGCAACAGGACACACATGCACACCTAAGGGCAGGAGCTCCGGGTGCTTTGGAAGAGGGCAGGATGCTTCTGCGCCCTCTCCAGCTCAGGATCTTTCTTCCAAGATGTACATGGTTTTTTTTCTGGCTTTTTCTTTATGTATGAAAGAAAGATTTCCTGGTCCTATTTTACTGCGACTGTATGCACGGAACTATGAGAATTATAACGTGAGTGTTTCATTGTTTTATAGTCTCAACTTGAATTGCAGACAGGGCCGTGTCCTCCCCTCAGGACAGTGCTGGGGAACAAGGACAGGAAAAGGATGATGGAGACACACGAGTCTGATTTTTTTTTTTTTTTTTTTGCGGGGGGGCTAGGTGTATAATGTGGATGTGAGGGTTTGGGGTTTCGATTTTAAAATAGCTAAAGTGAAGCCTGTGGGGCCTGGAGTAAGTCTTCTCAAGGGTCTGCATCTCTTACAGCCGAGTGTGGTGGCCAGATCCACGCGGCCACCTCTGGGCGGATCCTGTCTCCCGGCTACCCGGCCCCCTATGACAACAACCTCCACTGCACCTGGATCATAGAGGCAGACCCAGGGAAGACCATCAGGTACCTGTGCTATTTTGCTTTCGAGGACTTTAGAACACGGGAATGTCTTCTATATTTTGTAGTGGAGGTAATAGCACCTCTATTATTATCCATGATGGGTTTCACATCTGAGTCCAAGAAAAGCATGCAAAGGTATGCAAAAATTTTTTTATTAGCTCATTTATTTCCTTTGGAATTACTCTAAGAACTGCTATTAAGCCAATAATAAAAAAGAGAGAAATAAATTAAATGTATCAGTTAGCTTTTGCTGCATAACAAACTGGCCCCCAAAGCGTAGTTGCAGAAAGCAGTTCTTTATCTGCCATGACTGTGTGTACTGCCTGCACAGGGCTGGCCGGGGCAGGCTTGTCAGGGGGAGGGTCCAGAACGGCCTCATTCGGGTGTGCAGACCTCAGCTGGGCGGTCAGGAATGCTTGGGCGTCTTCAGACCAGGCTTCTGTTCCTTTAGCAAACTATTCATAGTGGAAGGTTGTTGGCAGCAAAAGATGACAGAATTTTCAAGCCTGGGCTTGCATTCATTTACTAATGTGCCATTTTCCAAAAACAAAAACAAAACTAAAAAAACAAACCCCCCAAAACCAAAAATCAAACAAACCTCATCAGCAGGACAGATAATGTTCGAAGACATATACTCCATCCCCTACTGGAAAGAAAAACAAACGCACCAGAAAGGGGCGTGCATACGGGGGTGGGGATAGACGGCATGTGTGACACAGTAAGGAGGTTGCAGGGGGACCAAGAAAGCATTTCAATCTAAAGTCGCACGTGTAAAGGAAAATCATTTAAAAAGCACAGGAAATTGTGCAAACATTTCTAAAGAAAGTTGTATTTCAATGGATGGCTCTCAGTTACTCCAGTAAATGTTTTATACCAATGAATAAAGCAGCAAAAAGTAATCTTTTTAAGTAATTTTCCATGTTCTAGTCAGAAGGCTGTGGCAAAAACCACAGCACATAAATCAAAGAGTAATTTCAGATTAAGTTGTTTCTTAATTATAGTTCTTGACGAACTAGAAGAGGGCATACAGTCCTTTGCAGTGCCTTGTCAAATCGCTTTTCTATCTTCATTAATTTTTCCCTTTTGTTGTAGTTGCTCTGAAATATCTGTACAAAATTTATTGTTTAAAAGTTCTGTCTCAACCCAACAGTGCTAATCCTCAGGTCCCTGATACTTTCTGTCCACCTACGTGCCATTTTGCCTGTGAGAGACACAATGGCCAATTCGCCCTCAAACACGTGCAGTGGGAGCAAGTGGGAGGTCCAACCCAGCAACCTCTTCCCGAGGCAGTGAATGGATGGATGGATCAACAAACTACTGTCCTTATTCACAAAAGTCACGCTAGCAACCTTAGCAATGTCTATGAAACACACATACACCCACCATACTGCGACTTTATAACTTAGTTCACTGACATGGAAGGAAAGCCAAGGAGACATGCGTATTGTGTCCCACGACACTCTGTCCCCTTCATGTGACTTTGGTCCTCTGACCTGCTCTCTTTCATGTCACGACAGGAACATCTTGCAGTCTAAGCTAACGTGGCACGGGCTATTCCCAGTTACATACCTGAAGAAAAATGATTCTTATTAGTTAAGAGGAACAAGAGAAGCAACCCAAGTCATGTATATAACACAACGTCTTATTTTATAATAACTAATTTAAAAATAAATTTGTGTCCTTGGGGTGCCTGGGTAGCTCAGTCTTTTGAGCATCTAAGAAGGTCTTGGCACCTGTGCTCAGCAAAGAGTCTGCTTATCCCTCCCCCTGCCCCAGCCTGAGCCCTCGCACGCGCTCTCTCTCTCTCACTAAAGTAAATAAGTAAATAAATTCCTTTTAAAAAATAGATAAATAAATTTGTACTCTTAATTAAGATAAATGATTAATTAGGTAATTATTGATCTATTGGGACAAAAATAAGGTATGTTTGAGTAACAATTTAAAATTGTATTCTTTATGGAAATCAATGCAGTGATTTTTCCATTGAACTAAATAAAACTAAAGATTAGTTTTTAACCTTGAATTCCTGAATGCTTGATCTGAGTATTATAAAACCTGCTACACTAGTTTTTATTTTTAAAACTTCCAGGAATTCTGTGGATTGACAAGTTAACTTCACATAAACAGAATATATTTTCTTTTCGGAGGATTTCAAATTTCTGTATCTTTTTACAAGTTCTGTTGTGTCTCGTTTCCTGAGAAATAAAGTGAGCATTATTCTCCTAAATGCAACCCAAGGGAAGAATTCATTCTTTGCCGGTGAATCTAATACTTCATTAACATTTTAATAAGGAAAGAGAAAAGAGAGTAATAAAGAATGACTTGAAGTAATAAAAAATGTACACCTTTCATGTCACGAACTGGCTTTGAAGTGCAACCATTAGTATTCTAGGGGGAAGAAAAAGACCTTGGATACTCAGTCTGTTCTGGGAATGTCATAGGTCTCTTCCCTGTCTTTCTCATATGATAACTAGTCTTGCCACGTTTGTAAACAGATCTTTCTGATTTAAGCCACGAAGCCCTTCCTAAGTAGGGAGTGAAGAAAGAAGCATCAGTATTTGTAGTTAATTTACTCAACTTTGTCTTGAAATGTTTTTGGTAATTGCCTTCATTAAGAAAATATGTATTATTGTTAGTGTGGTACTTAAAAAAAAACCACCTAGAAGTACATGAGGTTCAATGGTAGACTTAACATAGTACCAATAATACTCAGAAAAATAGGGTCTGGTCTTAGCTTTGATATTGGTTGGCTCGTCACGAAGTCTTCGTTTTTCTAGTGGTAACATAGCCAATATTAACTACACCATTTACTTGATAATGAAGAAAACACCAGTTATAGAAACATGAGCCCAGGGATTAATTTAAGTATTAGAAAATTCTTAATATAAATGGAATTCATTATTATGCATTCAGACTATGATTTTTTCAATGTAAGTGTTTTTCACTCTCAAAGAACGAGTAAGCAGCAGGACCCCAGAAATTATAAAAGGGATGGTTTCTATACACCTCGGGGCCAATTCTCGCTGGGCCTATTCTGATTCCACTGGAGCCCAGAGCAATTTCTGATTGCATATTGCTATAACTTTTTGTTCAAGGTAATAGAAGAACCCTAAATAGTTGTTGTTATAGGGCACTTGGGTCTGGGAGAGGTTTGTAATTTTAACATATATTCGATAAAGCAGTTACCTGAGCCAAATTTAATTAAAAGTCTAATCACAAGACATTGTAGTAAATTTAGCCACATTTAGTGTTATATGTAAACATTTCTCTAAGAGACTTCCTGTATTTCATTGCGGAGCACAGCTATAATTTATATAATAAAGGTAACAGTGCTATAAACGTCTTCAGCAAGCAACAGCGGAGGCCACATTTTACATAATCACATGTGTATATTGTTCCTTGGTTTTAATTGGTTTTCTGCAAGTGTAATTGTCTGGAAAACTCACTTTGAAAGTATTTCTGTTCCTAATCATTCACAGGAAATTGCATTTAGAGGTATAGTTGAGGGGAATTCTTTTAGAAAAGCTCATGCACTATTAGAAACATCAGACGTACATCAAAATTTTATCAAGTTTGTCACAACTGTCCCTGTGCAGACTTACAGAAAGTGAAATGAGGGATGGTGGTCCTCATCTTACCTTGGTGTGTCTTAGAGTTGTTTCCTGGTTGTGTTGGGCGGTGGAAAGAGTACAGTGAGATCTAGCTTTGAAATCTGGGGATATTTTAATTTATTTTTGACCAGACTTTAAGCTCTCCATGAGAAATAGAGTCAAGAGGAAAATGGCCAGCCAATAGCCTCTATTTATTAGACATTTATGTCCAATCTCAGTGTTGCGCTTTGCTTAGCAAACAGGCTAGAAACCCAAGTTGGAAGCCTTTTGATGATAGCAGTTAAGCATATGAGGCCAGAAACAAAACGTCTGAAATTTCTTCTTTCTTATTTAGAACACCAAAAGCTAAACCTAACTTTTGGAGATAATGTGAGGAAATAACCAGCCAAGAGAATTTCATCCAGCAAAAGGGAAGAGAACGGTCACACTACCAAGACTCCCATGTCTTGGGCTGTCTTCCAGTCCTTAGTGCGGGGCCGTGGGGACAGCCATTGAGTCAGTGCGCCTCCCCAGCTACTCAGGAGACAGAAAGTTAGAGGCGGGAGAGCTGCAGGCACTCCTCCTTTTGCAGGATCCTGACACACCCAATTTCAGATGTGATTATTTAATTAACACCATTTAATTATTAATTAAATGATTAATTATTTAATTAACTTTAACAACACAATTGAAATTCCAGTAGAAATGTTTGGACTGACTGGAAGAATTGTGTAAAGGACAGACTTCTCTTTTTCCTCTTTGTTCCCGTATCACTACACAAATCACAGAGGCACATCACGATCACTGGCTGACCAGGTCTTCCGTCAGAGTCCCTGGGGAGTCAGGCACCGAGCATCTGCTCTTCAGGTCATGCACAGACAGCAATGCATGCTGTGTTGCAACCCCGTCTCCCATGAGAAATCCACTTGACATTTTACATCAATAGATCATGAATAAGGGCATTGGCCAAAAAAAGAAGAAGGTATGGGGGAAAAAAAAAAACAAGAAAAGTGGTCCCACTTCAAATTCGAGTTGAACGTAGATGGAATTTTGGAGGAGTTGACAGTGGAAACACTGGTTTTCCCACTGCTTCAGAAGTGAGGACTCCCCACCGATAGACTCTAGACACCTCAACATCTGCCTTTACTACTGTCATTCCTGCTGTTACAATTCCTGCTTCTGTATTTCCGATTTCTCTTCATATCCACCTTCCTCCCGCTGGCTGGGGATTCTGATTTTCAATATGATCTTCTGCTCTTCCTTATTTCTCCTTCCTTGGCCTCATTATTTCCCCAAATAGAAAATCCAAGATGTCAGTAGATGTCCCACAGCATTCTTCTGGTAATTACACTAAATGTCTTCATAATCAGCACTGAGAAAATAGCAGCTGCATATAGGTCAAGCCTTGTCATCTCTCCATTTGTTTATCCTCCTTTCTTGTCTGCCACTTCCAGTTCCTCACTTAACATGCCATTACCTTTCTCATTGTAATCTCCTCCCAGCTGACCTTTCCAAAACCATGGCTAACTCTCCCCAATCTCTCAAACGCCCCCCGTCCCATGATCAGCTCACATAAGCTCCTTAACAGGAGCGGTAATATCCTCTTTGATTTGGCTTACTGTGCCTTTACAAACTTCTCTCTCACTACTCCTGTGTGTGTCAGTCCCGCACCCCAGCTGTGCCGCGCCGGCTCTGTCTCTGACCTCCGCACTCCCCGTCATTCCTTGTCGCCTCATCCCACTTTCTTCCCATCTAGTAGGACCCCGTTACAATGTCAGCTCTTCCACAGAGCTTTCGCTCTTTTTACCCCATCCAAAAATAACCTAGTTTCTTCTCTGCACTCAGCATTTCTGTCCTATAGCAACCTTCCTTCAGACGTGTAGTCTGTGCTAACGTCATAACCCTGTATCCAAGGATGGAAGACAAAACTCTTCGTATCACAAGCTTCTCTCCCACCCACACTCATGTGACCCTCACATCTCCTTAGTTCCATGACTGAAGCTCCCAGATAGCACTTACCGACCCACAATTGCCACTACTCCCCTTGTCCAGACCCTTGTAATGCATGGGGCCTGTTAACTGACCATCTTGCAAAGGCTTTCTCTAGTCCACTGTTCTCATTCTAGGGAACATTTTCATTTTCTTTATTAACAATATTAGTTTATTATGGCTGAAAAATGAAGACATACAAAGACATTTTGAAAATTGTAAATAAAAAAAGTCTTCCGTTATCCCTATAACATACATAATTGTTGACACATGGACACATATCTTACATGTAACTAAGCATATTCTATAATTGTTAAATATTGTCTCTCGTTGGTTATTTATATTATTTCTAATTTTCAATATTGTATATAATCATACACCAAATAGTATTACAAGTAAACCTTTGCTTTTATTTGTAATTAATACCTTAGAAACAACAACCACAGAAGTTTTTGCTGGCTCAAACGGTGGAAACATTTTTACATATATTATTACAAATCTTTCTATGATACAAAACTGATCATTTCACCTGTCCACTTAAAAAATTATTTTTTCAGCTTAGTATATGCAGAATAAATTAAAGTCCATTGACATACTATTCAAAGTATGTGTTTTTCCCTTATTTTTGAACTATTAGAAAAGTGTTACAGAAAAATAAGAAGCCTGAAAAACAGTTTTCTGTCATCCTAGGTGTGAAATAACTACAGTTGGAAATTTTATCTGTATTTCTATAGTTTCTGTATGCAAAAATGAATATATAAAATTCTATTCATTTATCTATTTATTAAATTATTTTTACAAAAATAGTATTGTGTCACATAGTATTCTGAGCATTTTTTGGGATAATAAATGTAGGTAGAGTTTTAGGTCCTTCCTAGATTCCAACGTATTCTCTCATGTCACTGCATGACATTGCGTTGGCTGGATGTGCCAGCTTTTGTTTAAACCACACCCTGTTGGATTATTGGGTTATTGTAGAGTTTCCCCTGTAATCCGCCATGAAGTGTGTGTGCTCATCTAAGTTTTGATGGCCATTACAAAATTGTTTTTCAAACAAATAAAAAGAAATAAAATAAAAAGAGTAGATATCACCTCCAACAGTGTATCGAAAGGAAGTCTCCACATTTTCACCGAAACCCAGCAAAGTCTTTTAATCTTTGTCAATGTGTCAGGCAAAAAAAAAAAAAAAAAGTCTCTACAACATTTTATTTGTTGTATGTATTTGCAGATTTTATTTTTTGACAGTTTTGATGTATTTAGGTATTTATTCACTTCTTCATTTCTGTCCCTCTGTCTTTCCTTGAATTTCCTTCCTTCTCTCTGCCTGACAAGACCCCTCAGAGACATCTTGAGACACAGTTGAACACATGTCCCTCTATGCTGACCGAAAGCTTTATTTGTAACTGTGGACAGTTGTGATTCAGTGCATTGCAGTATGTATGGCTTTTTTGTTTTCTCATGGACCTGTGTCTGAAATAAGTATGAGTTCTTTTGGGATGATACTATATTTTATTTGATTTTTAAATGTTCCCTGCCTAGTGGTGTAGTGTCTGGCATATTGACCTTTAGTATTTCTTTTATTTTAAATGACTGTGAATTTATTTGTATTTAAATTTTGTTATATTGTATTTATTGTTGAAGTCATCAGACATTTTCCAAATTGCCGAATATCACAGCACCAAGGTGCCTGGTTGGTTGGTTGTCTGTAGAAGCTTCTCATCAACACATATGCCTAGAAGGACACAAACTACCAGTGTATGGCTTGTCCACACAATAGCACCTTGTGTAACCAGCAACCAGATAGAGAAATAGACTCGCCAAGACACAGCATGTGCCCTTTGAGCTCCATGTGAATCATTCATCCTCAAGGATGATCACTATGGCCTTCAGATGGTCTGGCCTAATTTGGACGTTGTATAAAATAGAATTATGCAGTGGGATTGGTATGGTATCTTCATTTCTGCAAACTTCGCTCCCACTGACAGAGCTTGATTACGCCATCACATGAATACACCATCACTTACTTATTCATCCTTGGTGTTGATGGACGTGTGGCTTGTTTTGTCTGGTTTGGGCTGTCATGTTGTCTATGCTTTCATGTACTATTCAGTGAGTGCACGCATGTTTTTCTTTTGGATCATACCTGGGGCTAGAATGTCTAAGTAATGGTGAGTTCTGTGCTCAGCCCTTGGTAGATTCCACCGAATGACCTTCCGGAGTGGTCCTACCTACCCCCATTCCAGACACGTGAGGTTTCCAGGCTCTCCACCTTCCAACCACCCGTGGCATTGACTTATCTTTTTCATTTTAGTCATTCTGGTGGGTGTGTAGTTTTAATTTGCATCTTTCTGATCAAGTCTTAATTTGCATTCTCTGATTGGCCCTTGGACTATCATCTTTTATGAATTGCCAGTTGAAGTCTTTTGCCCTTTTTATTTTCCTGGATCAGATTGCCTCTTTTACTTATTGATGTGTGTATAGTTTTTATATGTCCTGAATGCATTGTAGGCTAAGTATAGGTTTAACACTTACCTTTATACTCTATGGTCAGTCTTTTGGTATCATAATGTCTTCTGATAAACACAGGTTCTTAATTTCCATGACTCAATTTTATTTTTTATTCATTTTTCTTTTATAATTAGTGGGTTTCTTACATATATTTAAATTGTGTTATGTCAGATGCTTTTTGGAGCTGTTAGTATTTGGGAGTCCAGATTAAGAAATTCTGCATCTCCAAAATTATAAAAATATTATCTGAGGTTTTCTTGCAGATTTATTTTACTTTCCACATTATGTCTCTGTTCCAACTTGAATTGATTTTCATGTATGTATGAAAAATATTCAAGTATTTTATTATTGTTGCTGTAGTCATTGGTGAAATTAAATTGGCCATTTGTTAAAAAGTCAATCTTTCTTCATTGCATGTTACAATGCAATCTTTATCATTAACCAGATCTATATAGATATATAGATCTGTAGGTATTTTTCTATCTTAATTACTTAATTATTTGTAGTAAGTCTTGATAACCAGTGTTATAATCCTCCATCTTGGTCTTTGTAATGTAGATTGCTATAACTATCTTGTCCTTTTGCATTTCCATATTTAGTTTAGAAAGATTTGTTACAGTCTACAAAATAAATTTGTAGGACTTTGATTAGAATCACATTATATCCATAGATCAATTTAAGGAAAACTTATATCATTTACAGTGCTGAATTTTCTGATTCCTAACATGGTGCTTGGAATATTTATTTAGACCTTATATAACTTTTTTCTCTTTTTTTAATATTTTATTTATTTATTTGACAGAGAAAGATCACAAATAGGCAGAGAGGTAGACAGTGAGAGAGAGAGAGAGAAGCAGGCTTCCCGCTGAGCAGAGAGCCCGATGCGGGACTCGATCCCAGGACCCTGAAGTCATGACCTGAGCTGCAGGCAGTGGCAGTGGCAGAGCCACCCAGGTGCCCCTACTTGTTTTGATAATGCTTTGTAGTTTTCTGTGTGGAGGTCTTGCAGATCTTTTGTTGGAATTATTCCTACCTACAGGATTTCTTAATATTAATGTAAATAGTATTTTTATGTCATTTTGCATTGGTGGCTGCTATATGAAAACAAAGTATATTTTTGCATTTATCTTATAAATTCTCTTATTAATTCTAAGCATTTGTAGGTTTTCGAGTTTTCTTTATGCATATAGGCATGTCATCTACAATAATAAGAGTTTATTTTCTTTTTCCCAAGTCTTATACTTCTGTTTGTCTTATTGCAACGGCTACCATCTCCAGAATAATGTTAATTAGAAGTGGTCATAGTGGACCTCACTGTTCTGTTCCCAATCACAGTGAGAAAACTCTTAACTGTCCCCCAGTAAATAAAATTTAATTATACAAAATAACTCCTCCATATAGAAAAAATAATAAATTTTACCATCTAAAGTTATAAAATTCTCCTAAAATCTATAGGAAAATTATTTAAATTAATAAATAAAATTATTTGTACAAGGCAATTAAACATCATATTAAACATCAATTAAACATCCATATTTCTTTTTTTTCACTTAGCTATATTTTACAGACTTATCTCTAGATAGATAAGTAGGTAGATAGATATATCAATATGTCAATATTTACTGGACTTTTAATACCTTTCTTGTTGACCATTTATCTTATTTTCAATTTAGCACCAATTTAAAAATATTTTGTTAAATGCAGGATGTATATTTCTGTATGTTTGTCTATATTGAGCTCTTGGAGTCAATTTCAATAATCTGTATTTTCTAGAAAACAATTTCACATGTAGTTTTGCCAGATTTATATACAGAGACATTACTTAGTTTCCTCCTTTTCTTCTTTTCTTCGTTAGGTTTTTTAAAAAAATTTTATCAAAAATTACTCCAAGCACACAGTATATAAGTATATAGTCAGTTCTGCAGTGGACAGTTACGTAAATAGCTCATAATTCTGTAGCAATGGTTGTTCCCTACATCATCTTAAATTCTGGAATTGATAGACAATGTGAGTTTTGCAGTTAATAAGTCTAATATGTCCTGAGTAGTATGAGTGGAAATCAGTGACCACCTAGATACATTCTAGTAAGACTGAGAGACACCAAAGGCAAGGTGATCTAAGGAACAGGCAAAGAAAGAAAGGCCTCTCTTAATTAGCCTGATAAAAGACATCTCTACAATACAGACTAAAAGGAGATCTTTGAAGAACTAAAGGGAAATAACCATTGATCTGGAATTCTGTCCTCAAACTGTCATTCCTTACTAAAGCTTCCTGTTATGCAGTTATTAACACAAAAAATAGCACTAGATTTTGTTTAGTGGAAATATTTTGTTTACCAGAAATATATGATAGTTAGGAACTTTCACTCAGCTAAGAACATAATTTAATATATACATGAATGGGTTATATGGAGACATTGGAAATGGCACACAGTACACTACTTAGAACTCTATATGACCCATAGATCAAGCAGATAACAAATCTTAAAGAAGATCTGAACTATGCAGTTATTGGACTTATTTTTAGAAGATACTCAGTCTCCAGTTAGAACCTGCATGTTCCATTCAAGTAAGTATGAAACGTACATAAACATGATCACATACTAGGAACAAACTGGAAGTAAATACACAGAATTATTCTTTTATGCCCCATATGCTGACCAAAATGGGGTAGAAATTGAAATCTACAGCAAAAAAGTAATGTAGCGGAGGAAAGCACTCCCTGCCTTCCCGTGTAGCTTCTTGGGCTGCTCTAATCATGACTCTGACATGAGGCTGATGAACAGGAGAAAAACCAAATTTAATTTACATGTACAGAAACCGCATCGGACACGTGAGACTCCTAAGAACTGGCCAGATCAGGCAGTTTTTACAGCTTTTATACAAGGAGATAATCCATGAAGAATTCACAAGACAAAGGAGTTGGGACTTGGGGGTTAGGTGTTAGTGAGGAAGTCGCAGGTTTGGCTGCACAGCCTAGTCAGCCCAGGGTTCCCTCTCGCTGGTGGGAAGGATGTCTCTCTTCCTGGTACAGGAGGGTCCGTCTCACAGCGGACATTTATCTCCTGCTTTTAGGGTGACGGGGAGTGAAAGTGTCCCTCTTGCGTCACCTGTTTCTTGAGCAACTTTAATTCAAAATAATCAATGTCTGTACTGTAAGGTGACTCACATAACACGATTAAAAAAAAACACACACACACAATATTCAAATGTGGTGTATTGGAGTTAGCAGATTCTGCTCCTCTAAAAAATGCATAATTAATAATTTCATACTTAATTTATAGCACTGGATGCACATATTAGAAAAATACGGGAACCTGAAAATCAACAAGTTTCTAGCTAATGGTGCATACAAAATAGTATCAGAGTAAATTCACAGAAGTAGGAATGGAAAAACAAGTAATGTGTAAGAAATTAATGAGAGAAGCAATAGAGGAAATTAACGAACCCACAAACTGGCTTTTGAAAAGGTATCATTGAGAAACCCAATAACTGAAGTGATTTATTAAGATAAAATATAGGAGGCCCAAATAATTAACATTAGGAATGAAATAAAAGTATACCCATGTGGTAGAGATGAGTTTTTAGAAAATATAAGAAAATGATAGATTATAATATATCAATATATTAGAAAAATTTCCGGTCAAAAGAAAAATAAGGCAGTAGTTTGATTCACTTAATGAGGCTAAAAGAACCTGTGTCCAATGGCAAGAAAGCATAAGAAATAGACATTAAGAGCTAACTCTGTAATTTATTCTATTATTTAAAAAATAACTATATGGTCTTATAAAAAGATGTAGAAAAAATAACTTAGCAGAATTTAATACTTTTTTTTTAAGATTTTATTTATTTGAGATAGAGAGAGAGAACATGAGTGGGGTTGGGGGGGTCAGAGAGAGAAGCAGGCTCTCCACCGAGCAGGGAGTCTGATGCGGGGCTCGATCCCAGGATCCTGGGATCATGACCTGAGCCGGAGGCAGAGACTTAACCCACTGAGCCCTCCCCAGTGTTCCTAGAATCTAATACTTCTTCATGATCAACTACAGAGCAAACTAAAACAGAACCCTCCTACCGTGGTAAGCAGCAGCGATTTTTCTTAAAATGAAAGAAGTTTGTGATGAAATCTTTCAACAAATAATATAATATAATATAATATAATATAATATAATATAGTATAATATAATATAAAGAATGACAAAAGAGATAGCACGTTGCAAATGTGGGGAACCTGTGTGTTCAGGTAATTCCAAGCCTGGGTCTCTCCTTCCCTTCACCCACGTCCTTTGACAGCCTCTCCTCGTCTTGTGCTCTAACAACCCGTCTGTGCTGAGACACACACGTTTACTATTTCCATCCAGACGCTTTTCAAAACTCACGGTTCCTATGAACAGCTCTGTCCTGACCGTCACGACTCATGCCCATTTCGCATCTTGAACCCGACATGTGCAAAGCCCGTCCTCTGCTCTTCTCCATCCCACAAAACCTTCCCCCCTTTCTGTTTCTCAGCTCACTCGATGGCAACGCTGCCTTTGTATTTTTAAGAAGGAAACCTGCAGTGGCCTTGCTTTCTCTGGTTCCGTATGTGCCTCATCCCCTGCCGGTCCTCCCCTCAGAATGTGCCCTGCACGGGACCTCCACTCAGTATCTCCGCTGTCGACGTGTGTCGCCGCATGGGATGCTTCCGTGCTTCCCTCCCCCCGGACGGCACAGCCGGTGCTCCTGACTCTGCTTTGTCTTCTCTCCCCATGTGCGTTTGCCACCCACACCCACACAGTCTGCCTCCCTCCTGTGCGGAGTCCTGGTTTCGGGGTATGGCCGGCTCCTCCTGTCACCATGCCAGTGCCCTGACGGCAGGTTCTCTGTTTCATTCTCTGATGTATCCGAAATTTCTGGAAGAGTGCCGGGTACACAGCTGGTGATCAATACATATTTGTTGAAATGCTGAACCGGGCTGAAAGAGGGATGCCTTAGAGACACAAAAATGGGTTCTACCTCATGAGAAATCAGGGAAATGGAATCTGCACAGGCCACCATTCCTCAACCATCAGATGCTTATGTTCCCAGCCCCTAGAGTGAGATAACGTCAGATATTGATAAAGATGGGCCCGAGCAAGGCTATGCGTGCATTACTGAGAGACTACCTACCTACAGTCCCTCGGCAGAACAGCTTGTAGATTGTTTCTGAGCCTGGAAAGACCCTGGTGAGTCCCCAGGGCTGCTTCTGGCACCATTGCCGAGACTGAGATGTGCCAATGGGACGACTCTTGTGGAGCACGGTGTAGAGGTATAGACACGTAGGAGCACCGTGTAGAGCGTAGACGCATAGGATCACTGTGTTGTACACCCGAAGCTCATGTGATGATGCTGTGTGCCCACTACACCTCGACAAAATGAAACACACACACACGCACACAATAAATAAAATGCAGATGCAAAATCCTTTTCAGTAGATGTCTAGAAAAATAAAGCACTTTTGCATGCTTGTAAAGTGGACTAAGAAAACCTACATTTTCTGGGATAGAGAGAAAGACACTTTCATGTAACGCTGACTGCAAAAAGCAGCTTGCAGGGGCACACGCAACACCAAAATGACATCTCTTATGCAATCAGTGTTGAATGTACAAATTAGGACCCTATATTGCCTGGGGATATATATGCACACCACGGCCGTGAAAATCACCGAAACGTAAACGGAACATGGTCTGTGAACGTTTCAGAACGTGGACTGAGAGGAAGGACAGACGCATCAGTGGAAGGAGGGGCCGTGGGGCTGTGTCTTTAGGGTTTTGTTTTTAAAGGTCTGAAGCATGTCGGGCAACAGGTGAGCGCGGGGGCGGTGGGCTCCGAGTGTCACTACCCCCGTACTTTACTCTGTATTAAAAATATTTCATGTGAGGGGCGCCTGGGTGGCTCAGTGGGTTAAGCCGCTGCCTTCGGCTCAGGTCATGATCTCAGGGTCCTGGGATCGAGTCCCGCATCGGGCTCTCTGCTCAGCGGGGAGCCTGCTTCCCTCTCTCTCTCTCTCTGCCTGCCTTTCCATCTACTTGTAATTTCTCTCTGTCAAATAAATAAATAAATAAATAAAAAGAAAAGTGAAATTTAAAAAAAAAAATAAAAAAAATAAAAATATTTCATGTGAGACGCCTTGGAAATGTGCCATGCAGCACGTACTTTGTACAGGTTGAGACAGACACTTTCTTTGAATATATAATACGCAGAGAAGAAATTATCGGGGCCCGTGGCCCTATTTCCTTCTGTCATTTGTTGCGATGTTTGTGGAACAAGCAGTGAGGGAGAAACTGGAAAGCAAGGCAGCCGGGAAGTGCTGGGGGCTGAGCTCCCTGCAGCTCTGCTGCCGTCTCCCCAGCCTCGGCTGCCCCTAGGAGCGAGCTTTCCAGACCCAGAGATGTTCCCCTCACTTTGGGAAGGACCTCGACGTCTGGTCAAAGTGTATTAAAATGTTACCCAGAAAGGAGTCCCTAGGACACATTTCTGCCTTTGTGTGGGTCCTGCACACACTGTATCTCTCTGAAAATGCCCTGGGTAGAAAGAATCCCGGTGGCAGGTGGGATGGTGAGGACTCGAGGACCCTGTCCTTGTGTGGGATGTCATCGCCCGTGTGTGTCCCGGGCCCGCACGCTGCCCCCCAGTGGGGCATCTCAGGAACCGCACGGACGCCTGTAAAAATCCTTGATCTGCTTAAAGCAAAGCGAAGTCCAACTCCCCTCTGATTTGGGAGGCTGAGAAAGCTTTGAATCATACGAAGAACGGGCAGTCTCAGAATCGTTTGGGTCCTTGAATACGTAGCTCAGCGCAGAGCCCCACAGGCTCCGTGTCCTGCGCCTGCCCAGGTAACTCTCACTTGCCCCCGGGGACACGTGTGTCTGAGGCTTCTCAGGGTCACGCTGCCGGAGACACCTGTCGCGGGGAGGAGGGGACCGGCCCGGGGAGCCCCTGCGCGTCCCGTCTGTGCCAGGGGCTCGGGTGGCGCGGGGACCCGTCCCGGCAGTCAGCCCCGCCTCTGCTCTCTCCACAGTCTGCACTTCATCGTGTTCGACACGGAGACGGCCCACGACACCCTGAAGGTGTGGGACGGCCCGCGGGACAGCGACATCCTGCTCAAGGAGTGGAGCGGCTCCCTGCTCCCCGAGGACATCCACAGCACGTTCAGCGCCCTCACGCTGCAGTTCGACAGCGACTTCTTCATCAGCAAGTCGGGCTTCTCCATCCAGTTCTCAAGTAGGTGCCGGCCGCCGCTCGTCCGCGCGGGCGCCCGTCTGCCGGGTCGCCAGACCTCGCTGCCCGTCCGGGCCTCCCCCCTCGTGCAGGTCACTTCTGCAGAGCGTCGTGATGTGACCTTTGGAACGGGCAGGGGGAGAGAAAGGTTCATTTTCGGACGTGCGGTCCCCGACCAGATAGGGCGAGCAAGGCATCTCCGTAGTTACAGGCTTCAGTTAAAGGCTTCAGACGACCCGCAGAATGGGGGCCCTGGATGAGGCTGGTCTCTACCCAAATGGGAACTTGGTCTCGGGTGGCCCCGTAAACCTGCACCAATACCAGGCCTCCCGTTCCCCCCACGCTGTGCTGTGACGTCCCCACGAAGTGCAGCTGCTCATCAGACGGGAGGGCTTGCCGTCCACTCACCGGCCGGGAGGGCCTGCCGTCCACTCCTGCAGAGAAGGGCCCTGCGTTGCCCCTCCTCTGGGCCAGGGTTTCAGGTAGTTGGCGTGACGGAGTTATCCCAGCCGGGTCGCCCGCGGGACCTCCCACGTGCACACTGGAGCTCTCACCCCCTGACGGAGACGTTCCACCTTTACCGTCAGGCCCACTTTTTAACGAGCAGTTTCCCAGGAAGGAAGGAGCGTAGGGACTTCATGGGCGCTGACCCTCTGAGCACCCGTCACGTCGCACCCTCTAGAGAGGTCGTGGACCTTGGTGGTGCACAGGCTCGGCCATGAAACAGGTGAAACCCGCACACAAGCACATTCCCCTTCAGCTGTTCTCCTGGCGGAGCACTGCGAACCACCTTTACGATTTACAAAAGACAGTGGACTTAGCTCGGTGTAATGCTTTAAAAGGTTGCTAATAAAAATGAAATTATCATCTGTACAATTTTTAATCTCCGGTTTCACTGAGCTTCCAGTGCAGTGATTTGCAAACGTGCTAAATTTTCCACTGGCCCGTTGTAAAAATATTTGAGGTAATTTTGTTCCAGCTAACTTGGTTTAGGGGAAAGCATTCCTTTATTCTATGATTTTTGCTCTTTTTATCTTCAGAAATGGAGATGAGTAGATGGTAGATGTGTGACTCATTGCCCTTATCTGGCAAAACAAAAAGTTGGCAACGCAACGAGGTGGTGTTTGTTTCTCTCCTACTCATTGCATCGTTACCTCGACTTTTTAAAACACATGATTATTTAGAGCACGTTTAGGTGCACAGCAAAAGGGAAGGGAAAATACAGAGGTTTCCCATTTGCACTCCCCCTCACGCACAGCCTCCCTGTGATCATTGGTGGTGACATGTCATCACCCACAGACGTGGCTCCCATGGGGTTCGCTCTTGGCGGTTGACGTTCTGTGGGTTTAGAAAAATGAGTAATGCCGTGTGTCCACCATTATGGTTCCACACAGAGAAGTTTCACTCCCTAAAAATCCTCTGTGTTCTGAGTACCCATCCCTCGCCGGCACCCTCCACCCCTGACGCACCCTTTACGGTCTCCAGAGCTCTGGTTTCCCCAGACCGCCCTGGAGTTGGAGTCCTATAGTGTGTGGTTCCTCAGATGGGTTCTGTCACTGGGCGACATGCGTTTAAGGCTCTTTCACGTCTCTTCACCTCTTAACTCATCCCTTTTTAGTGATGGAAGATATTTCATTGTCCACGTGGGCCACAGGTCATTCATCACTCGCTACCGAAGAGCATCTCGGTCACTTACAGGTTCTGGCGACTGGGAATCGTGGCTCTGAGCACTCTTGTGCAGGATTGTGTGTGGGTGCACGTGTTCCGTTCATTTGGGCCAATACCGAGGACTAGGACTGCTGGATCGTAGGGTAATGGGGTGTATGGTTTTGTTACTGGTCTTTTTTAAAGTTCCCCTTTATTAAATTCTTACAGAACCCAGAAAACCCTGATTTTCCTATGTTCCTTCATGAATTCCCTCGCTTCAACAGACAACTTCTAGTTTTTTTAAAATAGGCCCTTTATTGTAATTATTTGAGAATCATAGATGTTTTGATTCTCCTTGTTAATTAATTAATTAATATGTTGATGTTTAGAAAGTGATCAACATGAACATGCCCATTAAAACCTACAGAAATGAAACTTATTTTTTAAAAAAATTCAGTATTCGAAATCCAGTTTGAACCATGTGAAACTGTCATTTTTGTAGATAAAAATGTTTGACAGTTGGCAGTTTCCTAAAGTTTGACAAGACCTTGCGCAAGAACTTTCCTCCGCAGCTTCCAGCTGATGAGTCCGTGAGTCTGGTACGCTCTGCGAAATTCCATGTTAGGAGCAAAAATACACTGCTGACTCTGAGGCTTTTTTGTGAATGGATTTCTTCAAGGTTGTCTTTAAAACTCTATAAAAAGGGGAGAGAAACAAGACATACAAACTTTGTTTGGCCTAATTTAGAAAAATTCATCTCGGACCCTAATAAGGAAACGTGGGTTTCTGTCTTAACCTCTCAAGTCCGTGACTGGCCTTTTGTCTCTGTCCTTTTTGCTTTGTCTGTGGATTGAAGATATGCACTGATTTCCAAGGACCTTTGCATTTCCAAGACTCTGTATTTTGTATTGTGCATTTTCCCTTTGCCTTATAGATTATTCTCTTCCAATTCTCAAGCTGCTCTCTGACCCTAGGAGTGAACTAGTCTTCTGTACTGTTGGGATTCATCCAGTGGGGGGCTCTGGCAGGACTTGAGCGATCCCAGGGAAAGAGAGGGGCCATGGTTCTCGTCTACCCTGTTCCCTCGCTGCGGCTTCCCGGGGTCAGCTCTGTCCCCCAGTCCGAGCTCAGTGCTTGTCTCAAGAAGCCATCCTCGTTGTTTTCTAGTTCTTCTACCCAGTTCCCAGGAACCACACTTCTACCTGGGACTGACCTTTGAAAGAAACCCTTTCTAATTATCCTATCAGAAGCATGCAGTATGTTTTGTGTTGGATCCCGACAAATACAATTCTATAAGCAACATCAGCAAGCACGTGAGATGGTCAAGAGTGTGTTCCACTCTCCCGGTGATGAGCACAAATCCCGCTCCCATTTTCTAAGCGAACTTCTGTCCAGGTCAAGCTCCCATGTATTAAGATAGAAGAGAAGCCTGATGTCCGCAGACTCCCCAGAGCTCCCTCCCCATTCTGGTGCGTGTGGAAATCATAGATGTATTCCTCGGGGTGCATAGGGGAGGACCAGGTCCTCTCTGTCCTTGGGTGCTGCCGCCACTCTTGTGTCCCCACATGGTCCTGGTCTGTCTGGGTGCCATTTCTCTTGGCAGCCACCCTGATCTGTCTCACATGGGCTCTACCTGTAGACCACAGGCAGGAACATGGGCTGTTGTCCGGCCATCTCCACAGCCAAGATGCTCCGTGAACCACACAGCAAAATCTGTCACTTCGGGAATACCTGCGGGAGTGGGACACTGTGTGTCTGAGAACTTGACGAAAAGTTGACTCTTATGCCTAGGGTTACTAACTTTGCCCAGGACTTGCCTGACTTTAGCAAAGAAGTTCCTGAAACCCTTTAGTCAGATTATAAAACGGACACCCCCATGTTCCAGGAACTTCTTCCAGCCCCAGCAAACTGGGACAGCTGGTCACCCTACCCACACCCATGACCCATGTGCCACTGTCCATCTCTCCAGTCCCAGAGCCTTCCTTCCTCCACCGGAGGCTCCAGCAAGAAAACTAATTCAAGCTGGAGTCTTTCCAAACCAAAGGCTTAGTCTCTTCAAAATCTGCAAAAGAATTGTCCAGACCAAAAGGGCTTCGCTCCTCTTCTGTACCGGAGAGGAAGGAAAAGTCCATGTATGTGCTTCTGTGATCTTGAGACACGAGGGGGGGGGGAAGAAAAAGAGAAAGAAAAGAAGAAAGGAAAAGAACAAAGAAAACCTACTTAATGTATGTTACATTGTTTGACCACTCATAAGTCAAGCTAATGTTAAATCTGAAGTATGAGCACGGCACTGTGGGTTCCAAGTCAAATTTAAAATGATGGAGCTGAAAAGGAGTGTTTTCCTCATGGAATTGATATTTCAAGTATGACCGCTGTTGCCAGGCAAGAGTGCCGTTTATCCGCTAGTATTAAATTAGAGTTTTCTTGATGAACCATTTTGACTTGATAGTATGCCCATAGCTTGTGAGCTAAGAATTACATGTGTCCCTGACATATCTGAGGGAAATATTTGTTCGGCCATTGGTTTTCTTAGGGACATTGGAATCATCAGATTTTAAATAAATTTGGGGCACAGGAATGGGACATCAGTGCTGCTGTACCTCACAGGCACATAACTCCACGGTAAGTTGGAGCTCTGTGATTTTATCAGATGGTGTCCCTGTCCCCACGACACTGTCGTCCACTGCTCCAGGCTTCGCTTTCTCTCTTAGTCCTCCTGAGTCCGCTGGCCTCCCTACGGCAGCCTTCTTTGCTGATTTTCCTCTTCTTTCCCCCAAACTGTAAAGGCTGGATGTCCCCAGGGTGACATCGTGCGTTTCTTCTCGACCAGCATTCCATCCTAAGGTTCTGTCAGCCACGCTCCCATCACCCCCCTTCCCCCGAGCGCTGGCTGTCTCGTCGGCCCTGGTGTCCGCAGAGACACAGAGCAGGCAACTTGACCCACAACACTTGACTGCACTTCTCATCAGCCCTGTCCCGAGCCTCATGTTCTTGAAGCCTTCCCTGTTCCAGCAGATGCCGACGGCACTCTGAGAGGGGCTCGGGGTAAAGCCTCTGCTTTATAAATCTCTTTGTTTCACATCCCACGTGTCGTCCAGCAACAAATTCAGTCGGGTCCATAGTCACAACCCCAGTTCCAACCAGTTCTCTCAGCCCTTACCCCTGCCGCCTCGGTCTGAGTCGTCTGGGATCGGGCTGAGCCGTCGCGGTCGACCAACCGGCTTCTCCTCTCCTGTCCCTGCCCACTTCCTCATTCACCCGAGCACGGGGAGCAGGACGCGTCTTGAGTGGGACAACTCAGATGACAACTCACTTCTGGCCAGCACTCTCCACCGTCCCCCATCCCAGCAAGACACATTCCGATTCTTCCTACTGCCGACGTGAAGGCTCTGAAATCTTCAGAGCATGAGGCAAACGTCCCCTCATCCAGATTCTCCATGTCACCCACAGTCACTGCCCCCCACCCGGTCAAGCCCCTTGTACCGGCGCTCCTGCAGGACAGCCCCTCCCTCGGTCTGCCCGCATATGCGGTGTACGTTCGTTTTACTACTTGCGTCCAGACCCTCTCCTCTCTGCTGGCTCCGTGAACCCCAGGGTAGCCGCAGCCGCCTTTTAAGGTTGCCTTAGCAGATGAGTCATTGGTCTCTTAACCGTCTCCCAGCCCAAGACGCACATACCTGTTCCCGTGCTCACAGCGAGAAGTCTGTTTGCAGTCAGCACACTGCGTTCCAGGAGGGCAGACGGTGACTGTACTTCTGCAACATGATGGATAATTAGTGGCTAAAAAGTATTTGCTAATTGAATATGCTTGAAAATATTAGGGTGACTGTGATTGCTCTGCAAACACTACGTGCCTCTGTGGGGGATGTCGTCTTTTGCATTAACTTTAACTTCATTCAAAATTTCTGAAAGAAGATTTTAATAATGCATATTTAAGTGCTGATTTTAATATTATGATTCTTTCACTTCTGGATTTGTTTTTACCCAATGTTGACAGTTAAGATAAATTATCTTCTCGTAATGTTTATTATCAGGAGTTTAGTGGCCAGATATAGACTGCATTTTGACTAGTTAAGAACACATTATAAAAATGCAGTGAAAGTCATGCATTTTTGCTGACCATTTACATTTTGTAATTATTTAGAAAATTATTTATCCTTGATTCCTTCATGTCTTGATGCCTTTTGGAAATAAGGCAGAACATTTTTATTTTATAAAGCTTAATACCCATTTTGAAAACGAATACGGTTTAATCTATCATTTGATAAATTTTCTTATTTCATTAAGGCATAGTCGTTTTTTCTGTGCACTGAAATGATTTTGGTCCGGGAAACAGTCATTGCTTATCGTCAACTCTGCATGTCTGCGTGTGTGTTTCATGACGACCGACGGAGTAGGGGAAGGATCTCGCACTTCCCCATGTGTGTGTTTACTTCACCTGACCGTAAGGCAAGCCTTTCTGTGCTAGGAAATGAGCTGCTGATGCTCACGAGATAAGCAAACCCCATTAAAGGCCCCTTGTCCTGCCCGCTCTGCTCAGCGTGTAAACAAGAGAACATGCGCTGACTAGTGCAATTATGCTAATCGTGATCAGACTAACACTTTTCATTAAAGCTTAATTACCATTTAATCATGCATAAGATGCAAGAAAATGGAGTTCAGCACACAAAACTGACCTTTACTCTGAGGGTTAAATAAACTTCCAGCCAGCCTTCCGTGGTCCGGACAGCCCGCTCCTCTGTCTCCGGGAGCTCGAGAGCCACTTGGCATCTCAGATTTTCTGAGACTGATTTCTTCGTAAATCTCGACTGTAACTTAGTGGCTACATGACATCTCTTCCTAATTTGCTTTATTGAAAGATAATTTAATAGGTCATGTTTATGTTAAGAAAAAAACAAACCCTCATCCGTTGTTCATGATGGGAGAGCCCATGGGGACTGCCGGATGCGGATCGGCGTGGGGTCGTTTTGTGGGAGAGACCCGGCCACGAACCCTAGCTTTATGGGCCAGGGTTCTGGAGGGGCAGCTAGAACCGCTGCTCCTATCGGCCCTCCCGAACCTTCCTCATGGGACCGATGGAGAACTGACCGTCAGTCTGTATCACTGGCCACTCCCAGGCATGGACCGTGAATGGCTCAGGGTCAGAGAGGGCCACTCGGCGTTGATTCCAGCACCTGCTCGTGCTGATGCAGCGCTGATGTCCTGAGTTGACAGCATGTAAGATGCCAGTTTAGTTGAGACGTTAAATCCTGGGATTTCGTGGAGAGCAGGGATTTTAGCTGTGATCAGTTGTGTGATACCCTCAAGACTGGTAAGAAAAAGAAAGGAGAGAAACAGGACGTGTAAATGACCCCTTTCCAGTTTGTGAGAATACGTCTTTTTTTTACCCCCTCCAGTTTTACTGAAATATAATAAGACAGTTGTATAAGTTTAAGGTGTACAAACTGGCAATTCGATACGTTTATATTTGGGAAAATGATTATCGTCTTAGCTTCTGTTAACACCTCCCTCACAACACGTAATCACCGTTTCTTTCTAGTGGTGAGAACATGTAAACTCTACTCTCTCTGCAACTTTCAAGTTTACAATGCAGTATTTTTCACTATAATCACCGTGCATTAGAGTCCTAGAAGGCATTTATGTTTTAACTAGTTTGTACCATTTGACCAACAGCTCCCCGTTTGCTTGATTCTCCAGCCGTGGTAACAGACATTTCTACTCTCCAGTTCTATTAATGTGTCTCTTTAAGATGCCACCTGTATGATATTATACAATATTTGTCTTTCTCTCTCGGATATCTCCTTTTTTTAATATTTATTTATTTATTTATTTATTTATTTATTTATTTATTATTTCTCTTCAGCATAACAGTATTCATTGTTTATGCACCTCACCCAGGGCTCCATGCAATCCGTGCCCTCCTTAATACCCATCACCTGGTACCCCAACCTCCCACCCCCCCGCCCCTTCAAACCCCTCAGGTTGTTTTTCAGAGTCCATAGTCTCTCATGATTCACCTCCCCTTCCAATGTCCCCCACCTCCCTTCTCGTCTCCATCTCCCCATGTCCTCCATGCTATTTGTTATGCTCCACAAATAAGTGAAACCATATGATAACTGACTCTCTCTGCTTGACTTATTTCACTCAGCATCATCTCTTCCAGTCCTGTCCATGTTGCTACAAAAGTTGGGTATTCATCCTTTCTGATGGAGGCATCATACTCCATAGTGTATATGGACCACATCTTCCTTATCCATTCGTCTGTTGAAGGGCATCTTGGTTCTTTCCACAGTTTGGTGACTGTGGCCATTGCTGCTATAAACATTGGGGTACAGATGGCCCTTCTTTTCACTCCATCTGTATCTTTGGGGTAAATACCCAGGAGTGCAATTGCAGGGTCATAGGGAAGCTCTGTTTTTAATTTCTTGAGGAATCTCCACACTGTTCTCCAAAGAGGCTGCACCAACTTGCATTCCCACCAACAGTGGAAGAGGGTTCCCCTTTCTCCACATCCTCTCCAACACATGTTGTTTCCTGTCTTGCTAATTTTGGCCATTCTAACTGGTATAAGGTGATATCTCAATGTGGTTTTAATTTGAATCTCTCTGATGCCGAGTGATGATGAACATTTTTTCATGTGTCTGTTAGCTATTTGTATGTCTTCATTGGAGAAGTGTCTGTTCATTTTTTAAATTCCTTTTCAGTGTTCCTGAATTTATTGTTTATGCACCACACCCAGTGTTCCATGCATCCGTGCCCTCCATAATACCCATCTGTCTGATGTATCTTGTTTAACATAATACCCTCAATGTCATCTGTGTTGTCACAAAAGGCAGGATTTTTTTCTTTTTCTAAGACTGACTACTACCCCACTATGTGTCTGTAGAGATGGAGATATGGATCGATGTGAAGGTAACACGCGCGATGGGAGTACGTCTTCTTCACCCACTCATCTAGTGATGGACATGTAGGTTGTTTCCATGTCTTGGCTACTGTGTGCAATGCCGCAGTGGACACGGGGTGAGGATATTTACTCAAGATCCTGTTTTAATTTTCTCTGGATTAACACCCTGTAGTGAGATTGCTGCATCATCCCATAATTCTACTCTTTAATTTTCTGAGGAACCTCCGTACTGTTTCCCACAGTGGCTGCACCAATTTACACTCCCACCAACAGAGCACAATCGTTCCACTTTCTTGAGGACGTCTCTTTGATGCTTGACAATAAAAGAGGTTATCCACATTTTGCTATAGAACTACCAGTTGGAATATCATCTGTGACAGCGTTTCTGCTGATATAAACCCTACCCAGGCTTGAAGCTCATGCATCAGACCTCAGGCAACTGTGATGTCTGTGGACCGTCACAGCGAGCTGACCCTCTCCTATGACCTTGGACATAAAATGTCCCATGAATCTCAAACTCTAAATCAACTCATGTTGTATTAGGCAGACTTGAGCAACCTTATTTTGAGGAAAGGGCAATGGTCCCAGATTTAATAGACTGAATTCTCACAATGCCTTAAAAACATGACATTCAGAAATAAGTTGAGCCGGTAGTTGAGAGCATGAGACATGCAAATCACTGTGACGATAACACTTGAGGCTGACCATCCAGCCTCACCCTGTCCAGGTAAGGGGACCCTTAGCCTTGTAGAGCGTGTCATACCGTAACTATAATCATTTGGCGGTAAGAAATTTAACCAATCCGTTCTTCACTCATGCATGAATGGCATTTATTTACCAACAAATATTTGACCCCTTCCTGTTATGTCTCCGATACGATACTGGGCGGGAGACCCAGCGCTGCGGAAGGCAGGCATCGCCCCGGTCATCAGCAGGGGTGGGGGAGGGGCAACTGGACAATTACGTCTTCGGAGCGTGCGGTCATAGCACCATCGGGACTGCATCTGTGCCGTTCAGAACCAACCCTCTGTGTCTCTCTGGTTCTTGTGGATCCTGTCCTGCCCTTCCCCGCCCTTGGATGGCCAGTCCAGCTCTGGGCCTATCAGTTCCTGTCCTCTACCCTTTGGTCTTCTCCATGCACTTCCCTAACCCCTCTGCGGATGTGCGCGCTTTTGCGTCACCTAAAATGCTTGAAGGGTTACGTTCAAACATGTCTTTCTTCTACTCTTGTCTTAACATTCCTGTCCGCCCTCCCCACCTCCACTCGATTGCTTTGCTTCTGCCGGGGCCTGGGGGCTGTTGCTGTCTCCCTTGCAGTCCCTCGTCTCAGTTCACGCCTCTGCTTCCTCTCAGAGCAATGCCTTCCTCAGAATCACGTCCCTTACGGCGCGCTGCCCCTCCTGGCTTGTGGGCGTCGTCTCCTGCCCCTGTTCTCATGCAGGCTGGCAGGGCTCCTGACAGGAACCACACGAGCCAGCAGCGTCTTCACTCTGAATGTTGGCCTCCACCTGCGCAGGGCTCTGCTGTGCTCACTTACTTGTCCGGTGAGCTCCTGTCCCCACTCTCCTTACCGTTCTCCACTCTTCACCACCCTCCTCAAACGATCAAATGTCTCGGATCCTCTTTCACTTAGTAGATGATCTCAAGTCACATCTCAGCAAAGACAAAGCCATCAGATGGGTGCCCTGTGCTGCCCTCCAGCAGCTATACAGGCCAATGGAAATGTCTGTTTCCTCACTCCTGTTCCCCAGGACATCAGCCCCTTCTCGGGAGCAGGGCTCGCCCTAACGACGCAGCTGCCGTGGGGACTTTGTTCTGTGTCGACCTCTCTCTCATGCTCCCTGATTCCCTTATTCAGGTGTATAAGTGCTGAAATCACAATTTGAAATAAATACCTATGACTACCATGGTCCACGTCTGGGTTTCCTCTTGTTTCTCTGCTTTCGTAGAACACTTGTCCCAGCCCCACAGGCCACCCGTGGGTGATCTGCACGGGACCCTCATCACATAAGGCCCTGAGACAGCCGGGTCTCCTCCTGCGCAGACTCTGTCCATGCGGCCATTCAGAGCGGTGCAGTGGTGCTGAACGTGGATGTGAGGAGAGCCACCGTGGCAGAGACAGATCTGACCACACTGAGCACCTGCTTGAAAGCTACTCAAGTCTCTCACTCTCATCGGAATAAAATCCGAGCTCGGTCACACAACCTTGAGTCAGTCACCATCCAGCTTTAGTCTCTCTCCATTCTCGCTCGCTGCTTCTGCTCCTTCTGCCATCAGATCTTTGCTCTTGTGTGCAGACCTTCCCTTGGTTGCTCCCTGGGCTGAGGCCACCTCCCCCACCACAGTCTTCATTTTACAAGTCACAGTGAAACACAGCCCCTTTTAGGAGATTCTCTGGATCCAAGAATAAGTAAGAACCCATTCTATCTGATTTTTACACTTCCCTCTCATAGTATTCAACACACTTTTTTTTTTTTTTTAATGACTTTCTCATTGTTACTGAAAGCCCGGTACTCAGAGGTCCAAGGTCCTCGCTAGGACTGTGTTTACTTTCTGCTTCACAGTGACACAAACAGCTTTGCCTTTCTGTCTTCTGCCCTGTGTGTACGTCTGCTTTTTCTGCATATTTCTTACTTTCTTAGTTGTTGGTTCTGGTGAGATTGAGTTTTCTAAACGAATTATTTTCTAAAAATAGTTTTGTTCTAATATTCGTCATCTCTAGGATGGTTCCAGATCCGCCCAGAAGATGTGTGTTAGATTCCATTCAAAGTAACTTCAAGTAGACCGCCCCCCACAACAGCTGACACCCTAACCAGGGCAGGCGGAAACTCACCTGGGGCGTGGGCCACAGTAAGGTACTTGGCAGCACGTCCATTACTCAAAAGACTGTAGGCTCTCCCGATGCCAGCAGTCCTGTCACAGTGTAAGGAGAGACCATGTACCTGTGTCATTTCTATTACATATAGAGTCTTTATTTTATATTTATATATAAAAATTATATATATAACTTAAGCTTAATTAGACTGATTCGAACTTCGAGAAACGCCATGACCTCAAATGTACACATAACACACACACACACACACACACACACACACACACACACACTTCTTAGACTCGGAGACACAGAGGCGTGGTTTTCCATACATGAGAGCACCTGACCAAGGGCCTGCCCCATCCTTACCAGTGATGTAAACTTCAGCATGTGAGTCAAACCCATTAGCGATAATTTCCATGGCAATTAGGTTAAATGAGGACGGAACACCGTGTGTACCATGGCAGAGTTTAATGCGGACTATACGCAAAGGTACAGAAGGTAAAAGCACTTTGACTTATCCGTTTTCTCCAAATCTGAGGAATTGCTATTATGGATTCTTGGTTCTAGAAATAGACTCCAGGGAAGTTTTACGTGATAAATGGTGTAGTCTGCAGTTCTCAAATTAGATTTTTCCCTCGCTTTGGCCTCCTGCTTCACACCACTCAATTCAGACCGACAGGAGGAAGGGTCTCCTGACTCGTGCTTGGCAAGAAAGCTATAGATAATGTAGTTTTGACTTCAAAACAGGAGAAGATAGTAAAGAAATAAATATCACTTTATCATGTTAATGATATGATACCAGATCTTTGCAGTGCTTCAGCGGGCTGAGGATTCTACAACATATTGAAATTATTCATCATGCCTTTGTAATCAATCCATAATAGGCGAATTTGCAACACTTTTAATGAAAAACCTGATGGTGATGATTTCCTCTCCTCCAGTCTGTTTTTCGTCAATAGACAGATGTTCATTGTTCATACCAATTGGAAAGCAGATAATCAGTTTAATCGTGATGGCTTTTGTGAGTAGATATTTAGAGAAGGCTCTTCGGAGGATGACGGTTGAGGTTTTTAATTTGATTTTGACTTCAGATATAAAGAAACTAAAATTACGATGATTCACTGAGGGATCCTTCAGTGTTATAAGGACGCAAAACACAGCCAGGCTGGCACGGGGCATTCAAAATTAAAATATTTGTGTTGGTGTTAGACATAAGGTGGTTTATAACTAACTCGCATCATATTTCTAAGACTCAAAGGGCAAACATACTTGGTTTATCCTAGGTTTCTACATTTGGCAAGAATAGAGGAAACACTGTTGATTAGAGTAACTATCTCTGAGAACGTCCAATCCCTGCCCCAAGAGGAAGTTTGACTGCCTCACCATGCAGTCCTAGGAAGTTAATTAAGACAAGTGAGTCGAGTATTGGGAACACTATTACTCTGTTATATTTTTAGGCCTTTTTATTAAAGAGTTTCAAAGTACATTTCTTTGCATGGTCTAAGTTTTACAACTACATGACATCCAGAATTCGAAAACACAGTTTCATGACTAAAAAGAAGTGTTGGAACATTTGTTTGCAAGAATTAGGAAAACCATTTGATTCGTAGATATTGTCTACACTGGGAATTTATTATATACCAGTAATTTGGTCTTCCCAACAACTGATTTTAAGTGTCTCTCTGAGCCCACTGAGAAAGTTAGTTTAAAATGACTTAAACGCGGTAGTTTAAAACAAATTCCGGTATTATAATAGACCAACTGGAGAATCAGAATCCGGCTCCAAGACTGGGAAGGGGAAAAGGGAGCGTGAGTAAGGCCTGAATTAAAAATGAAAATCAATGGGGTCAGGGATCGTGGCTTAGTCTAACAGTGGCCATATCAATAACAGCTCTTGAATTATTCTATTTTCATTTAATTAGCAGGAAAGCTTTTTATGGGATTCAGACTGGGTTTGGCTTTAATGAAACACACATTCCTCTTTGTGCAAAAGAAAGGTGATTGACTTATTTCTGTTGCCTATGAAGTTGTTTTTAATTGTAGAATTCAATTTCTACGTGTGCTCAGCACATATATGTGACATATTTCATAGCTATTCAGCACATGTCCTGAATAAAGCTCATAAGGCAAATTTTTCCACTTTTGAAATATTGTGACACAGAACTCCCAAGTGGCAGATCATCAAGGGTGTTTAATGTTTTCTCAGAATGTCACTCGTTCTGTCGGCACATCTGTCTTAGGACCTGTGTTTCCACTGACAGCCTAGAACCTTCCATGCTTTCGGAGTTTTTAACTTGTCATGGAATCCTTTTCCTCCGGTTCGTTATTCCTCCTCCTAGATCTTGGTGACAACTCTGACAGAGCCTCCGGGGTTAGTAATTGTGTTCCCTGGGAAGGACTCTTTGTTTGGTTTCACATTTTTTTTCCCCCAAGAGAAATTGTCATTGTCCCCAGGAATAGGCAAAAATGACACCGTGTAGGGTCCATCTTCAGATTTGCCAATATTGACCAAGAATTTACAATCGTGAAACCTATATTGCTTTCTGTCATGAAGGAACAATGAGAAATACATGATTTTTGTGTCGGGTCTGGATAAAGTTTTAATCCCTTTCACTACTATGAATTGAAATGTTTATTCACATACTTTTATACGATGCAAAAAAAATTTTTTTAAAGATTTTATTTATTTATTTGACAGAGAGAGATCACAAGCAGGCAGAGAGGCAGGCAGAGAGAGAGGAGGAAGCAGGCTCACTGAGGAGCAGAGAGCCCGATGCGGGGCTCGATCCCAGGACCCTGAGATCATGACCCGAGTCGAAGGCAGAGGCTTTAACCCACTGAGCCACCCAGGCGCCCCATGATACAAAATTTTTATAAGTGAAATGACTAATATTCATTATATGTAATTCAAATGAATGCTATAACTTATATTTATATAAGTTATATATATTTAGTTTTTATATTTTTTACATTAAAAATTTTCTTTAGAAGTCATTATAAGTTCACATGCACTTGTCAAAACTAAAACCGAGATCCTATGGATCCCTCCCCCAGTCTCTCGCAATGACAACACTTTACAACGAGGGACTGCGTACCCCAGCTGGGGTCATGGCTTCCGTATGCTCCATACACAGACCATTCATCAGCACAGGGAACCTCGGGTCGCACTCGAATGCCCACACCCACGTCCCTCCTGCACCCACTCCATCTTAAACCCCACAAACATTAATCTGTTCTCCATCACCGTAATGTTGTAGTTTCCAGAATGTTCTGTGCAAGGAGTCACGGAACGTGTCCTCTCCTGATGGACTTCTCACTCAGCGTCGTTCTGGGGAGACGCCCCCTGCTCCTTGTCTGCAGCCACAGTGTATCTCGGGACAGTGCTGGACAGTACTCCACGGATCGGATGTGCTAGCTCCCTTAATCACCCGCCCGCTGACGGCGATCTGGGTTATTTCTCGTTTGGGGCTATTATGAATACAGCTGCTATACACATTCATGTACAGGTTTTCGGGCGAACGTAACTTTTTGTTTCTCAGGGATAAATGCCCCGAAGTGTAATTTCTGGGTTGAATGATAATTGAATGATTAGGTTGTAATGGCCAAATGATTTTCCAGAGTAGCTGAACCATTTTATGTTTTCACCCATGATGCCTAATTGACCATCCCCACCAGCATTTGTGTTGTCCGTGGGTATGCTTGTAAACAGAAGGATAGGTCATATTGCTGACTGTGCTCATAGACATTATGCAATTTCTTAGTGGCTAATGATCATGAACATTTTTACGCCCTTATTCATCGTGCGTATATTCCCTTCGGTGAGGTATTTACTTACGCCTTTCGCCCGGTTTTGGTTGGATTATTACTTTTCCCATCTGGAGCATTCTTCATGTATTTTAGATATTAGTCCTTTGCCAGATATATGGCTTTCAAACTTCTTCTCTCAGTATGTAGCTCTTCTCTTCAGCCACTTAAAACCGTTTCTCAGAGGAAAGGCTTCAACTGCGATGACGTCTGACTTATCAGTGACGTCTGACTTGTGTTTATGGATCGTACTTCTGCTTCCGTGTCTACCTACCAACTCCTTGCCCTGCCCTAAAGCCCGAAGATTTTCTAAAGCTTTTAGAGTTTTATCTTTTATATGGAAAGCTGTGTTCTGTTGTGAAGTAGTTTTCATATAAAATGAGACTTAGGTCAAGGCCCCCATTTTTTTTTCAATCTCCTATGCATTGCTCCAGCACCGTGTGCTCCTTTTGAGATACAGATGGGGAGAGTCATTCTCCTGTGCCGTTGAGCAGACACCACTCCCCTCTTTTCAGGCGGAGATCTCGGTAGACTCCACGTCTCCAATTACTGAAGGACCTTGACATTTTCAGAAATTAAAGGAGGTATGTGGAGACTTAATTACGTGGCTCTTTGTAGAATTCAAACCCACTCTCTTTCATTTAAAGTTCAGGCTTAAGTGGATGTACCCTGACAGATGAATTAAGATGTCTCTTTCTGTCTGTTTTCTAAACCTTTTTCAGCCACTTATGCAATAATGGACATGTAACAGAATTCTAAGTGCTGGTCAGTGTTTGTCCTATGAAACATGAAGTCTGTGACCTTCACGATTTCCTTATTCGTCACAAGGGTCAAACCTAAAAGAGAAACTTTCAGAAAGATGATAACCTTATCATGTGCATGAAGAGTTGAATTCATAAAGAATTTATATCATTTTTCTTAACTCAAGAACATAAGGATTAATGAGATAAAGTGTTACTTTCTTGATGATCCATAGAAGGGTAATGAAAGGCCGCAGGAGAGCTAAGAGTTATTGCATGGCGGTTGTCTGTGGACGGGCAGCAGACCCTCTCTGAGGAGGGTAGCAAGTATTCCAGGCTTTGCAGGTCACGGGTGGTCCATGCTGCAACCGGTCAGCCCTCCTGCTGTCCTGGGAAAGCGGCCACAGACAGGACGAAAATGAACCGTCATGGCCGCGTTGCCGTAAAATTACGTTCACGCACACTTGAACTTTATGGACACAATTTGAATTTCATGTGTCATGAAATAGTATTTTTTCTTTTGATATTTTTCAACCACTTAAAGATGTAAAAACCATCCTTACCTTGCCAGCCCTAGCAGAGCAGGTGTTGGGCCAGGTTTGGACCTCGGGCCATAGTTTGTGGACTCCTGTTGGAGACTGTTAAAAGCAAAGTCTATCTGTCGGTGCCGTTACATCTGCATTAGGCTTCCCGGTTCCATAAATGTGGGGATGAGATAGAAACTCCAGTTTCTCACGTACACATTGAAGTTGCTTTTATGATGATTATGTTTAATCGATCCCTGTAATTGGTTTGTAAACTCATCAAGAAGTAAATAACCTTTTACAGATAAAGCAAATCTGACAGTATAATGCCGAGAAGTCAAATCCTAAATACATAAAAAAGGATATTTATGTTGTTTATTAACGTCATCTGTGGGGGGGGGGTCTTCCAACCTATTTCCAGTTGCAGCCGAGCCCCTCCCCGCTGTTCTTCAGCTCTCCCACGTCCTGGTCCCCAGCATTCTGCATCTTTTACTTCCCTTCTCTCACGATCAGCTCCTCCCACAGGAGTGCGAGCCCTACGGGGGAGGGGCCCTAACCAGCTTCTGTGCCCGGGCAGTCCCAGTGTGGAGAACATGGCTGGGCACTCGGCCGGCGCTGGAGGGAATGAGAAGGAGGGAATGAGTGCGCCGATGAAAACGCGCCCCAGCCTGGGTTGTGTTGTGGCTGTTTTCCTTTCTTGTAGCAATTTACTGACTTTGAGGTCATACAAACATGTTCTTATGTAATATGCTCATTTTTGCATTTTGAATTATTTGGCAGAGAAAGAAGAACGCTCTACCATAATGTAACATACTTGCATAGGTAAAAAACAAAATGCAGTAATAATCGTGTCAATCTGGAAATTACTACGTGAAAAGACGCCTTTGATTAAATACGGCATCAGCCTGTCCCTTTCCTAAGATGGGCATGTCATCGCACAGGTGTGGGGTTGTGGCTGGAGAGCCGCGCTCCCGAAGGGTTCACGGTCACAGTACCAAGTTTGGGGATGAGGGTCACCATGGAGAACAAGACCCTCTAGTGTCCCCCATTCCTTGGGCTATGTATGGGCATGAATGAAAAGAGGGAGATTAGCGGCGCCTGGGTGGCTCAGTGGGTTAAAGCTGCTGCCTTCAGCTCAGGTCATGATCCCAGGGTCCTGGGATGGAGCCCTGAATGGGGCTCCTTGCTCACTGGGGAGTCTGCTTCTCCCTCTGCCTGCTGCTCCCCCTGCTTGTGCTCTGTCTCCCTCTCTCTCCAATGAATAAATTTGAAAAATATTTTTCAAACAGAGGGAGATTAAAGCTCTATTCAGTAGATGAGTTAAGGGTCTAAACAGAAGTCCTTTTACCCATGAAGGTGGCAGGTTAATCTAGAAGCATCAACAAGAAGAAAATGAGCCAACTGTCACCCAGGAGGGCTACGCGTCTAACATACAGGCCAATGTTGGGCACAGTGTTATCATCACACCAATTAATTTTTTATGTAAAAACTTGCACTTTTCCATTTGTAGTTTTTCATAATAAGGCAGCTTTTATAATCAACTGTATTTTGTGTGTACTTTTCCTTAGTTTTATGTGGCTCATAAAACACGATAATTTCGCACTTTGCATTTATTCCCTCCTGTGGTCAGTTGGCTCTGCACAGCGTTTTCGGTGCCTTTCTGGTCACGGAAACACAGCTCCACGAGCCACTTATAGAAATTAACATCATCGACTGAAAACTAAATTTCTGAATATGAGGTCCAGACCAGGAAGTAATTTAGGCTAAAAAAACCAAACACCTCCTTTCCTTCATTCTTCTGGGTGACTGTTGTAAATTACTATTATTTTAAATTAAATCCAAGCTTATGATACATTTTTCAATCCAGGTTTACAGTACATGCAACGTATGTGTAAAAGTGCAAACTTATTTTTTGAGAATTGATCATTTAACTTACTATGTTTATTTCACAAATAATTCACCTTCCTTCTGTAACATATCCTTTGTTATATTAATGCTAGTTGTTGTGTCAATGCCAGTAAGAGTTACTGTTTATTAAATACACCTTCTGGGCCAGGCTTCAGGCTAGGTGCTTTAAATCCTTGCTTGCCAGTATTTATTGAGCATCTACTATATGCAAAGCAGTGTGCTGATAGCTTGGCATATCAATGAGCAAGACAGACAGGGCTCTTGTCTCAGGAAATGTGCCCTCTGGCCAAGTACACTCAGATCAGTACTGCAGCCCCGTGGGACAAGTCCTCTGACCGGAGAGGGCCAGGGAGCAGTGAGAAGGGTGACTCCCTTAAGGGTGAAGGAATGAAGGGAAGACTTCTGGAAAAGACTGTTTTAAGCTAAGACTGGTAGGACAAGTGAGCAAGGGTGTGGGGGACTGTCCGTAGCAATGGGTACGTGGATTTGCAAAGGCCCAGGGATGAGAGAGAACTGTAAGGTTCTTTTGTCAAGGCCGTGTTGGGGTGATGGAGAGAGATCTACCAGACCAGTCATTGGCTCCTGGGAATGAGAAGGGTGAGGGGGCGCCCGGCACACCTGCCTGGACCCAGCCCTTCCAGTGGGGTCACTGGGACCTCCCCGCCGTGGGTCTCCGATCCTGGCCATCTCCCTCGTCCCAGTTCAGGGGACCGTCACAAGGAGGGCGAATTTATCATTTTTATTCAAAGTGGGATAGTTTTTCGAACAAACCTAGGGTCTCTTAGTAGTTCCGCTGGGACAACTGGTGTCAGCCGGACCTGTCCTGAGCAAAGCTGAAGTCCTGTGTTGGGCCGGCCATCGTGGGTCTCCACAGCCAAGACAGGCCGGCTCCTTCTCTCGGAGCTGTCTGTCCCAGGGGAGACACAGCCACGTGTAAATATGGCTGCTCGGGGAGATCGGGAAGAATGCCTGGGAAAGAGGTCTGGACAGTTTGGTACATGACAGGGTCATTGAATGACCAGCTCCATGATGACCCAGAAAAGTCTTTCTGAGAAGTTGACATTTGAACATGACCCAAATACCTTGACTTGCAAAGATCAGAAGAAGGAACATTTCAGAGGAAGGGAGTTGCCATTGAAAAGCCCAGCCGTGTGGAGTGAGCTAGTGAGTGTGGAGGAGGAACGAGGTGGTCAGCGCGGTGAGGCCTAGCGGGTGCAGGGGTGGGCGGTGGGCGGTGAGGCCTAGCGGGTGCAGGGGTGGGCGGGGGGCCGGCTCCTGCGTTTTGAGAACCGCCCAGCTGTGGTCAGACTCCACCATACACTTTCTATAGGGACATAATAGGACCTGACTTGTACTGCTGAAGGGTCATCCCCAATGTCATATGCAGGATGGGTTTCACCAGGAGACAAAGGAGAACTGAGGCCTGGCGACTGTGTTGAGGAAATAGAATTAAAAACACAACCTTCTGGGGCACCTGGGTGGCTCAGTCGGTTAAACTTCTGCCTTCTGCTCAGGTCATGATCCTGGGGTCCTGGGATCGAGTTCCGCATCCGGCTCCCTGTTCAGTGTGGAGCCTGCTTCTCCCTCTGCCTCTTCTGCTCCCCCTGCATTTGCTCTTTGTCAAATGAATAAATAAAATCTTAAAAAATAATAAAAACAGAAACTCTCTCCATGAAGGAAAAACAGACAGAAAATAATGGCGTTATTAAATAAGCATTAAACCAGAGTGTGATGTGCCTTCTGCTACAAGTTTGCAAAGACAGGAAAAAACTGTCTCCTTTTTATGTGACAAGATATAAGCCATTACGTGCATGTTCTCGGGATAGACTGTGACCAGCGCTCAAGTAAGAGGACTTGGCAACACCATGTACGGTGACATCGTTCATCCTATGCTAACTTGGTAGCTGGATAGTTAGGGAGTCCATCTGCACCAGTTAACTGGCTTTGTGTAAAGGAAAACCTCACTTGTGAAAGGAGGTGCGTGACTTCATACCGTGGCTCAGGTCTCCTTCCCTTGTGGACGACAGAAACACCAGCCTGCTGTTGAGACAGTCCGAGGGATGACTCCCAGCACCTTGAAAAACACTGTGTTTCATCGTGAGGATGGCAAGGGGCCCTAAAAATTGAGCATCCATTTTAGAGAGAGCAAATACTAATTGCAAGTTTTCCAAGTACAATTTCTAAGAAGACAGGCAGAAATCTCCTCCTTTGTTTTCAGCAGGGAGAAATGAGCTTGGACCTGGGCTTACAGGAACAGCGAGGGGCTGGACCCAGTGTGCAGTTCACTGAGGACCAGGGGTCAGCTGTGCTGTGCCGCCCAGACAGGGACAGGCTGACGGAGCAAGTGTTCCTCCTGTGAACTGAGGACAGCGGTTAGACTGTCATTTTCTCTCTAACTCTGAGTTCTTGGCTGAGGCCTCCCGTAATTAAAGTCAGAAGAAAACAATCACGAGTTTGTTAACATGTATATGTCACGTGTGCCCGGGGATGCCCAGGGAGAGGGAGTGAGTCACCTGGTGCCCCAGACTCCTTCGTAAATGCTGTTCCTAACTAAAGGCAGAAGCAAAAAGACATGTGGCAAGGGCAGGCTGTTGTGGGGGGGTTGGCAGGAAGAGCAAGGGAAGGTCGGAGAGACGGGCAAGCTCAGCGGATCAGAGCCTCCCGGGAGCCTGTCTCCTGGTCCTGGCTTGGAGACGAGACACTCTGGAGAGGGGAGCTGTCCCTTCCTGTCCCTTACAAACGGGCGACTTCGAGTCTATTTCAGAACTCCTGCGTCGGCTCTTCTCTCAACAGTCCCCTCGAAATAAACCGAGGCCAGCACGGGATACTTCCGGGTGGCTTATTCTCCTACCCTTCGGTGACATTTACAAAGATGGGAAAATGATTAATGCGTAATGAATTAATTAGTCAAACAGTTAATTAGTCCAATGCACGCTCTGTTTCACAAAGTAGATGTGGTACCAACATGCCCACTTGCCTCCCCAGATGATTTTCAGAAACACCTCTGGGCTCTTTGTCCGCATCAAATCCACAATCTCCCTCGGAGGGATTCTGAGCTCGCCCCTGAAATGTGCAGGAAATGAAGTGTGGGTCTCCACGTTTGGAAAACGACTCTTCTTACTTCTGAGAACCTGGGGTGGGCAGAGGTGAGAGTCTGTCCCTGGGACCTCTGGGGCTTTAAGCCACCGGGTAACGCCTTCCCGGAGGGACAGGTGAAAACCAGGCCCGCCCTCCCCCGTGGCTGCCGTGCTCTGAGTATGGCTAGAGCTCTCGTGTCCTTCTTCCTTCCTCTTGTCTTCCTCGTGTCCTCTCTTCCTCCTTAATATCCTGGCACCAGCCTTTGGTCCCCAAACGGTCACTCATCAGTTCTCTCCTCTGGGCCCTAGAAGGCCCAGATCTCAGCCACTGTCCCTGCTGAATCCACTGTCCCCACAAATGCTTCTGCTCTGGCTGGCCTGCCTCCATGATTTGCCTTTGGGGGGCTGACTTGGAGAAGCAGACCAAGTCTGAGCTCCTGGTCACGTGTCCCCACAGTGGGCTCTCTTACACTTTGCTGGGAGTTTGCCCCCCACCCCCACACAGAGATGCTTCTGCAAACTCACCGCCCCTCACCTGGGTGACCTATAGGCTTTTGGAAAAGATCCTCCCATCCAAACAAAAGCTGGCTTCTCCCCCAGAGGATGGGAGAGGTCCCCCACATTTACATGACTAAGAGGACCACCCAAGAGACTATCCCTCCTTCCAAAATTATTTCAGCTGATGCCTGCAAATAAAAGCAGGAGATAGGCAGGCTGCCCCCTCCAAAAAAAAGAAAGAAAAAAAAAAAGGCCTCACTGGACACCCCCTATAGTCTCTGCCTAGCCAGTAGCCTATTACATACTGCAAAGGACCTTTCAAGTGCACTAGCTTTCCTTAGTAAGTTGAACGATACGGCTTGTACTTAATGTGCACGTTGTGTTTGTATTAGATACACCTGCTTCCGTATGTGGACTGCACTGGGGCTGCGGGGTGCACTTTTCTATCGTGTGCTAAGCATTCTATCTCTTGAGAAGTGCTACAAAGGGGTATTTTAAAACAATGTGTGTATGGTCAGCAAACTTCTATAAACCAATAACTCGGTCAATGAACATGTTTCTTAAGTGGTGTTTAAAAACATGGAAGGAGGACTTTATGCATTTAATAGTTCATGGCTCCATCCTTAATTTTTATTTTATTAGGAAAAACATAATTTTGTATATAATGTATGAATACATATATATATATTTTTAAATATACACACATATATATGTATGTGTGTGTTGTATATATATAGATACATATATATGTGTGTGTGTGTGTATAAAATAAGCTGTAGGGTATTTTTTGTTAAAATATATATATATTATAGAAAATATTTTAATTTCATGATAAAATATTAATTACTAATAAAATATTATTTTATAATATTTTGTATACAAATTACAGTTATGTATACATATATATACATATAGTCTATAGGTTCTTCAGAGTCAAAAATTACTTTATCTGATTGGAAGGAGATGTGGGCCCACTGCAGGTTCTTATTATGTAGTAGTTCTGTTCTGTCTGTACTATTAGAAACAAAAAGATGCATTTTTTTTTTACATGAAGGGGAGCCCGTGTTTTAGATCGCTCAAGTTGACTGGAATGGTCCTGAATTCCTGTGGATGAGGGTTGGAGATGTCCCTTAGATTCTGTGGGGCCTGTAGGAAGTGTCTTTATGACCTGAAGTATTTCAGATAACCCCCTGGGAAATTAAAAAACTCAATATTCATCATCTCAGAAATGGTACCTTCTTTTTCTAAGGTAATAGAGGGATAAGGCTAATGACACTGTTTAAGTATTGTTTCCCTTTTTTTAATGGTGAGAAACTAAGAAGATTCAGAGACACCAAAATCCCATTTGGAGAGAAAATATTGAAGAGAAAAATGAGTCAAAGGTGTGTTGTGGCACATAAAAGAGCACAATCGTGAGAAAGAAATGAGCTCATGGTTTCATCGATAACTTTGTGTGACCCAGAGAATGGAGGAGCCATTTCTGACCCCATCACAATGTCTTTGGTTGAGGGTTTTCATTTTAGTTTCTGGATGAGTTTTATTGCCTTTACCAGGAAACATCTTTCCACAATTCAGAACTAGACGAAAATAAAATGGCATTTATTTCAAAGACCCAAACTATGTATTTCCCCCGCATTACTTAAGATTGTCATCTTTGTTTCACCTCAAGCGCTCTCACTGCTTTCTTAATCCAATCTGGAGAACCGTAGTGCCTTTTTATTTTTATGTCGTAATTCTAGGAGGAAAGAGTAAAGGTTTGGGGTTCACTTCAATTCGACTAAGATGTCATGGTTGATTAACTGGTAATTTCAAATAATCTTTGAAAATGCACAAGCAAATATATGCTCCTTTTCTAAGAACATCGAAAGAGCCATGTTATGACAACTCACCTTTTCATATATTTAGCTAATTTTGTGAATGCAATATATCTATGTATTAGACAACATGAAATTCACGAGTATTTAATTTTTAATGGTGTGCTCTAGTCTTACTCTAGACATTTCAAATGAAAATTTCGTTTAAAGGTAGAAAATGTAGGATTTTTTGTGGCTCAGTTGGTTAATCTCTTTTCTTTGGCTCAGGTCATGATCCCAGGTTCCTGGGATCCAGCCCCAAGTTGGGCTCCCTACTGAGCAGAAAACCTGCTTCTCCTTGTCCCTCTGCCTTTTCCCTCTGCTGGTTCTCTCTGTTTGCCTCTCTCAAATATATACATACATATACACACACACATGCATGCGCACGCTCACGCGCACACACACACACACACACATATATATATATACATATATATATATATATTTTTTTTTAAGTAAATAATGTACTTGTAAACCTGAATTAAACATCAAACCATTGAATGACATACAACCATTAGTGCAAGCCTGTGTTTTCTATACTGGCATTCTGTTGATCTTTATTTGGAAGAATTTGAAGAATTTAAAGGTTTGTTGAGAAAAATGTGCTCTTTGTTACATAAATTTAGGAAACACTAGATTAAACTATTTTTAATAGGTCTCTTTGCTGTAGAATTTCTCTGAACCTTTAATCCCTGCTGTGCAGCATGAATGCACGAGAGAGCGCTAGAATACACAGTATTGTTAGAGTATACAGTACCGATTGCCAATCTTGTTTGACCAATACCTGTTAATAACCTACAGAAGTTTCCTATGGGCCAGTCAGTTTTTGCAAGGCTGATGTACCTGTTGAGATTCTTATTCATGCACAAAATCTGTGCACCTTTGTGTAAAGTTTCTTTATTGGGCAATGTGTGTTTTTGAATATGAATTTGGAAAGAGAAGTAATTAAAACATATCTTGGTTTTAAAAATTACAATGAAGGGAGCCTGGGTGGCTCAGTCTGTTAAGCATCTGTCGTCAGCTCAGGTCATGATCCCAGGGTGCTGGGATCCAGCCCCGCATTGGGCTCTCTGCTCAGTGGGGAGCCTGCTTCTCCCTCTCCCTTCTTTCTCTCACTCTCAAATAAATAAATAAAATCTTTTAAAAAATAAAATAAAAAATTGCAGTAAGAGTCAACCATGATCTCCTTGATGTTCATATCATATAAACTGTGGCAGAAATTATCAGTTGGAATGGCATATGTAGTCATATGTGCAACCATTTGCTTGAGGAGAAGATGAAGTTTCCTTTGAGGACGTGCAATGAAGTTCAGAAGAGAAGTTTGTAAATGTACAATAGAATTTGCTTATGCTTTTGGCTTGCTTGTATGTATGTTTGTTTGTTTTTCTGAAGCTCAGCAAAATCTCAGAAAGGTGGAGGGCAAGTAGCTCTTAGGTTATTTAAGATCATTACCTAAGTAGTAAGCTCCACGTTGCTTCTAAAACACTAGTTCCACACGAGTACATGTTGTTGCCTAGAAGGCGACCGCTATGGGTGATGAGTCTGGTGACTGAATTCTGGAGTTGCTGTTCTGTATCATACAAATATGTGGCTGACAGGTGCGACGCTCTTGACTTTATCCCTAAAAGTTCTGCATCCTGAAGTCTATTCTGCATTCCTGTCTTCTTTCAGGGTGACGTGCTTGCTTTCTGCCCTGCCTTCTAACCTTTGTAGCTGATCATGATAGGGCATTTCCTCCTCCCTTCCCTTGGGAAACATCTGTGAGGCTCAAACCCTTCCTCTCCTCTTAGCATCTACTGAGAACTGTACTTCCCAGTAAGATTGTCTTCCCCTAAACACTAGAAGTGATAGTAATGTGGAGGATGGCAGGCATGCCACGCCAGACATCATGCTGTGGTGCTGAGTATAACTGTAACTGAGGCGCTTCAATGTCTAGCATTAGAGTAAAATAGGTACTTTGGTAATGTATTACCTGAAAATACATTAATGATGTTGGATAAAATTGTTCTGAGTCTTTAAAAATGCATCACTAAACCTGTAAGAAAATAAGAAACCCCCAGAACTCCCAGAATCTTGTTAAACAGGGAGAAGTCAGGGAGCCCAGAACTGGACTTTGTCTTGACAGCAACTGTCAGTAGATCCTGGTGACCCAAGCTGCCCTTCTGAGAGTCCAATGGGCTGAGGGACTAGGCAGCAAATTCTAAGATAGATCGATTGGATACCCTCACGTATAGCTGGTACTCAAGGGGAGAGGGTTGAGTAAGAGAGAATAGAGAGGGTTGCATGTAAGAGAGAAGAGAGAGATTACAAATAGATAGATACCAGATAGATAGATAGATAGATAGATATAGATAGATAGATAGATGATAGATATTGATGCATAGAGACATGGATACATGGGTATAGGCGTAGACATAGATATGCATGATCTAGAACTCATAACCAGAAGCAGGTATCAAACTAGCTTATAGGTGAATTCCTACCATCTCTATGGTCAAAAATGCATCACATTCCCATAAATGAAAATTTATTTTAAAGAGGTAGAAAGGTTTTAGTATTCCAGCCACATGGTAAAGTCAAATATGAATCTCATCTGGATGAAAACACCTTTAGAGAAGACCACAAAGAATTAGTGTAGGTGAAGCCCCAAAAAACAGAGGTGCAAATTCAAAACTCAGAAGCACTATAGTTTCCATGAGGTATTGGAATTATCATCATATCAGGAAGAGTGTAAAAAATAATAGAGAACCAAGCTAGAGGTATCAAAATTCCAAGTTTCAAGATATGATACAAAGCTGTAGACATCAAGAGAGTATGGTACTGACACAAAAATAGACACATAGATCAATAGAACAATAGAAAACCCATTAAGAAACCCATAGACATATGGTCAAATAATCTTTTTTTAAGATTATATTTATTTCTTTGAGAGAGAGAATGAGCAAGGGGAAGGGCAGAAGGAGAAGCTGACTCCCCACCGAGCAAGGATACCACCCCAGGACCCTTAAGTCAGACGCTTAACTGAGCCACCCAGGTGCCTCTCACATAATCTTTGACAAAGGAGTCAAGTATATACAATGAGGAAAAGACATCCTTTCAATAAGTGGTGCTGAGAAAACTAGACAGCCACATGCAGAAGAATGAAGCTGGACCACTTTCTGATTCACACATAGAAATAAACTCCTGAAATAGACCCCAAATCATAAAACTCCCAGAAAGAAAATAGGTGCTTATTTCTAGGACATTGGCCTTTGCAGCATTTTTCTAGATGTACCCCCTCCGACAAGGAAAACAAAAGCAAAAAGAAACTATTGACAACAACAAAATGAGAAGGCAGCCTGTGAAGGAGGGGAGATAGTTGCAAGTGATAGATCCTATAAGGGCTTAATATCCAAAATACATAAAGAATTTGTATAACTGAACACCAGAAAAAAAATAAAACAATTAAAAACTGTGCAGAGGAACTGAATAGATGATTTTCTGAAGAAGACATCCAGATGGCCAACAGACACGTGGGAAGATGTTCAGAGAAATGTCGATGAAAACCGCAATGAGATACAACCTTACACCTGTCAGAATGGCTAGAATCGAAAAGACAAGATGTAACAAATGTTGGCAAGCATGTGGAGAAAATGGCACCCTTCTCTGTTGTTTGTGGGCCTGTAAATGGTGTTGGCGTTGTGGAAACACTTTGGGGGTTCCTCAAAGAGTTAACAATGGAAATGCCATACAATCCAGTAATTTACCCAAAGATAACAAAGCAAAAACCCCCACTAATTTGAAAATATGTATGTGCCCCTATGTTTATTGTAGCATTATTTACAATATCCAAGATATGGAAGCAACCCAAGTGTCCATTAATGAATAAGGAAGAAGTGGCATATATATATACTTTATATATTTATATATATACTTAGCCATAGAAAAAAATGAGATCTTGCCACATGTGACCACATGGGTGGATCTAGAGGGTATTAGGCCAAGTGAAGTAAGTCAGACATCCAAAGATAGGTACTGTATGATTTCAGTTACATGTGGAAGCTAAAAAGAGAACATGCACCCAACAAAAAGGCCCATAAATCAGAGAAGAAATTGATAGCTGCCACAAGGGAGGGAGTGGGGGGTGTGGACTGAGCGGGTGAAGGGGGGTGGGAGGTGCAGACTTCCAGTTATGGAATGAGTAAGACGTGGGAGTGAAAGGTCCAGCACAGCGATCGCAGTCGGTGGTGTTATACTAATGTTGTATGGTGACAGATAGCAGGCGACTTGTGGAGAACAAGTATAGTGAGGGGAGTTGTCAAATCATTATGTAAAACACGTGATAAAAACGAGTGAAAATATGAGTAAGTAACAATATACTGTATGAATAGCCACATATATCTGAAAACGAGTGATGACTAATCAAAAAGCACAATGATGGAAAAGTTAACCCACTGCCGTTTGCAGATAATAAATCTGATGGAGACGCAGAGCAGATGCTGGGAGGAAAACAGGCCCCGTGATTGTCCAGAAGAGAGAACGAAGTTTACAAGGATTGTAAGATGAGAGGAAGGTGAAGACACATGGAAGAAAGAGATACCTGTTCCATTTTAATTTGAGAAGCAGGGAAAGGAGATATTCCACAGGATAATGGCTTAATCCTCAGACTCAAAAGCTCCAATAAATTCCAAGCAGAGGTAATGAAAGGAAGATCATGGGTAGACACAGTATGATGAAAATTTGAATACCAAACAACAGAGCTTGATCTCATCACGGTTTGGGACTGTGAGGGGACGTGAGAACACTGGAAACCAGAAGAACTAAAATAATGTCTTACCAGCATTGAGGGGGAAAACGGCAGCCAGTTATTAACCCTGAGCTACAGACAGTAAAAACATCCTTTAGGAGTGAAGGAGAATTTCAGATATTTTGAAAGCACTGAAGTATTTTTGGACAAAACACGGTTTACCACCGTAGGACTTGTTTCGGTCAGCTATTGCTGCATAACAAAAAAAATTAAAAAAAAACCCAAAATATAAGTCCTGTGTACATCAGGGGGGCAGTTCTTCTGTTTTCAGCTGTGGAGCAGCTTTGCTTCAAGGTCCCGATCTGCAGGCTGACTGGAAGTTCCGCTTCCTGTTCCTCTTAGTCTTCCAGGACTAACAGACATGGCTTTAATGGTCAGGGCAGACGGGTAAGAGGGTAAGCCCTCTTGCTGGTATATTAATGCAGTGGAGCACCATATGTGACGGACATCAATAACTCAGAGCATCAGACCTAAGTGTGGATGACTCAGAAACGTAATACCGAGCCAGAACGTCTCAGAAGAACCTGCAATGTGTGATTCCATTTATGTGAGTTCAGGTTGTCCATGCAGCTGCTGTTGGAATGCATACATTTGCGCTAACTAGAGAGAAGCGAAAGCATGATGCTGTGAAATTCCAAGTGGTTACTTCATCGGGAGGGAAGGGGGGGCATGAGGTAAGGAAGTGCAGGCATCAGTAGGTATCATCAATGTTTCTGAGTGATAATAATCTATTTCTTAAATCTGAATGTTATTTAAATGTTGACTTTTGGTTGTTAGTAGTGTTCTAGAGCCACGTGATTGTATATTCAATACCTGATAAAGCCATTAGAGAACAGTAGTGAGTGAGTAAGGCAGCCTCAGCCTTCCATGAGCTTAGAGCACACCAGGGGGAGAGCCAGCTTGGCGAGCTATCACACATCCGCGGTCCCGGCAGACTTGATCAGTTAGCATTTGTCCTGACTAGTTACCCGAAGGTTAGTGAGCTCAAGTGATCTGCGTCCCGTGGAGCAAGGCTGGGATCAGAAGCAAGTCGGACGTCTCTCCGGATCCTCGACGCTCATCCTGTCCTTCCGTCTGCGCCGTTGAACCATTTCCTTGTGTCTTGGATTGTTCCTTCCGCTGTAAGCTCGTTAAAAATCCCTAGAGAACACAGAGCAGGTCCTGCACATTTTGCATCTCCTATCTTTTATTTAAAGTTCTTTTATCTTGCCAAATGCATAACAATGCCCCAGGATTTCCCAAACCAAACCAAATAAGAAACTCAAAACACAGACATCAAAGTGTGATGGACCCGACATCTACAAATATTATGGAGCTCCATGCTGCAGACAGCATGGTGCACACAGTGTGGTGGCATGCCATCGGGCAAGAGCTGTTTCTCATCTTTCTCTCTCAGCAACAAGTGTTACCTGCCCTGGAGCATGCCGCAAGAAAAGCTAGCTTTCTCTCACAGCCCCTTCAGCAGTGAAGAGGGACAGAGCTCACCATTGTAGTTGAAAGTGAAAATGGAAAATATAAATATATATATATATATATATATATATATGTATTTTTTTTTCTTCTTGTAAGCTTTGGACCCTGATGTGTGTCTTCCTAATTTTTAGTAGAACGTCAAGTACGTAGAAGTTACAGAAATTGGAGAAAATAGCCAGTACTTTCCCGGCCTTTTCCTTTCAGTGCAATGTGGGAGTTAGAATTCTGGGCCAGAATCTGGGTAGGAAGGCAAGCTCATTGACTGGCTTCAAGCAGATCTGGTAGCTGCCTGTGTGACGTGACTCTGGGTGTGTCTGTTAGAATATGCACACCCGATGATTGCCAGAGGCTCGTGTTCCAGTGCTCCAGCTGTCCCTCGAAAGCTCTCTTACAAGCTTGTTGGCAGATGCTGGCTTCTATTAAGCTCACTTGAAATTCCTAATGCTTTTTCTATTTTTTGACCCCAAAGTCATCATTTTTAGAGCTTCTGTTAAAACCAGGATGACCATATAATTTATTGCCCAAGTTAGAAATTTTTTGAGAGTGAAATGGGGTTACTGGTCTTTTTACCAAGAAAGTAGCCCCTTTGAGACTAAGAATACCCTGGTTTGAGCTGACGTGAGCCTTCTCTCGGTGGTTCCCATTCCAACGTCAATCCGGTCACCTCAGCTGGTTGTCACCTGGAAGGCACAGACCGTAAATTTATCCTATTCTGTTTTACTCAAGGTTCTTTGTGATTGATGTACTTTAATGAAATATTTTAAACGTCATGAAAGTAATGTTAGCAAGAAAATCAGAGGCGAAGGTGTGTGTCCGCATGTGTATTCAGTAAGGCATGACACAGTCCCTTGACTATTTCATCACTGTGCGTTTTCAGCGAATTTTGCCTGTGCTTGTTCAAAGAAACCATTATCAAGATTCACGTTATTTAATGTATCCCTGGGAACAGAAACTTCTCATACGTTCGCATGTGGACCGACCAGTCGTGACGCCCGCCAGTCAAAAGGACTTCCGTACCCAAGGGCTGCTACGCCTACGTAAGGGTGGGGACCCTGTTCCCGTTGCTTGACCTGCTCTTGTCTCCGTCTTGCAGCCTCAGTGGCGTCCACCTGCAACGATCCAGGAATGCCTCAGAACGGCACCCGCTACGGGGATAGCAGAGAGCCTGGCGACACCATCACCTTCCAGTGTGACCCTGGGTACCAGCTCCAAGGACAAGCGAAAATCACCTGTGTGCAGCTGAATAACCGATTCTTTTGGCAACCGGACCCTCCTACCTGCATAGGTATGGCACAACAGTCATTTTATAGTTTGGAATGAATGCATGTTATCATTAAAATTGCCCCATAAAACAAAACGATGTCTCCGGAGTTTCGTACATGCCCTCTCGTTCAGAGACTCTAAGGAAATTTTAGTGTAAACCTTTCAACCTTGCTTTATTAGGTGAAGTAAAGAAAATAGTTTACTTAATGTACCGTAACCAACATTTATCTAACATTTCCTATCCTTAAGAAATCTTGTAAAAATACGGGTCAGTCAAATTACTGTAATTTAAAATTCTGGGTGCCAGAACTTTCATAACCCTACTATTGGTATTCTCATTTCTAATATAGAAACATGCCCTTCAGCAAAACCAACTCAATAAGAAGTATTTTCTTTTTTTTTTTTAGATGGTTCTTTTATAATATTGGTACATTTTAATAGAATCCTGAAAACCAAAAATTATACTGCTTTGGTCAAAATGAAGATAAAAAGAGAAACATGCTTTTGAAATTCACTAGAATTTCATCGTTTGACCTTATTGAAAGGGTATCAGTTGGTTTTCCAGACTTCAGTTTGAATAACTATCCATGATATTCTATCAAAAGTATGGTTTTAGGGCAGTATATAATTTTATATAAAATAGTAATTACATGCAGATTGTCCCCTCATTCAGTTAAATATTTCACCATAAATACCTATTTCATCTTATTTTTGAAAGAAACTCTGCTAAACTTTATTATTTTAATGAACTGTCATGGTTTAATTTGTACTTCTTTATGATCTGTTTGCAAAATGTAAAATTTAATTAATCTGTGGAGAGAGGAAGTGATAATGAAATGCTATGCACATAGTTAATATGCCATTTTGCATAGGGTGAACTTGAGGGGATTTTGTGATTGAAATGATTTTTATTGTCATATACACAGCGGTAGAGACATTCTCCATGGTGCCGTGCAGCTGGGATACGCAGGTCGTAACTTCCCACTAAGTACTCCAAGTACTGGGAGGCTGCGTGAGGTCTGGTGGCTCCGCTTCGTCCGAGAGCGGCCCGTGTGCACTGGGTGCCTTGTGCCGAGTTTACCTTCTGTAAATCCAAGGTGCCATCCTGCCTTTTACTTCCAGCCGCGCCCTCTGGAGACTTGCAAGATTTCTGTGTTACTTTTTTAAAGCAGAGTGATTGCCTGTAAATGCAGCATCATTTTAAACCATGGCTCCGGGGCGCCTGGGTGGCTCAGTGGGTTAAGCCTCTGCCTTCGGCTCAGGTCATGATCTCAGGGTCCTGGGATCGAGTCCCGCATCGGGCTCTCTGCTCAGCAGGGAGCCTGCTTCCTCCTCTCTCTCTGCCTGCCTCTCCATCTACTTGTGATCTCTCTCTGTCAAATAAATAAATAAAATCTTTAAAAAATAATAAAAAAATAAAATAAAATAAACCATGGCTCTGCTTTTAAATGGACAAGGACACTCCCTCCGCCCCCATTTTGCATGATTTCAAACGCATGGAGGTGCTTTCCAGACCAATGCTGGTACCCGTTAAACTCCAAAAGAGTATATTTCAGTCCCCATGATTTTAGACACTTGTAAAATGTGACCATCTTCCCAACTAATCTATCATCGTTCATTAGTTTATATCTTAGTTATATAACTTTGACCAATGACTAGATAGTTTATGAGCTGAATAATCCAGTTCTCAACAGACAATATAGGCAGCATTTCCTCTGCCTTGAGGATGGGCCCCAGGGACAGGCTTAAGTCACTCGGAGGCAATTGAATATCAGCTGTGCTGACAGCCGGCCTACACGCATAGGCATTATGTAACAGAAAAATAGAACATGTGTATTCAGGAATAAATTAATGTTATTTTTGCTTTACATTGTAAACATTTCTTTTCCCCCAGAAATGAGGCTTATGTCCTCAGTAAGAAACCCATCCATTAGGACGGCAGCTGATCCTGCCTTAGCACCCATGTCAATTCTGCTCTCCTGACTTAAGACAGTTTTTAATTTTATGTTTTAAGCTTTTTCCTTATTAAAAAATAATACATGTTCAGTTAAGAGAAGAAAAGAGAAGAAAAAGCTGTCATCTTTCTACCTGGAGGCAAATACTATTAACATAAACATGCATAAATAAGCATCATAATTATTTTATGTATGTCTAATCTATTTTTGAAATGTTTTTAAGTGACAGCATCCTGCTTCTTTTGTAAATTGCACTTTGACTTACCAGTACTAAAGGAGGACCTCTTTGTGCTGCCGTGTACTCTCTGCTAGTCTGTACTGACTGCCCAGCACCTCTGTGGACTGGCCTGTACTGACTGCCCCGCACCTCCGTGGACTGGCCAACGTTGAACGCACGATCCCTTCTTACTGTACACTTAGGTTGCTTCCGTTCCTCCTCCACTATGATGATTGCAGAAATGAACCCTCTTGTTGCAAAACCCATCCATGCTTATTTATAAATGACGTTTTTTCTATACATTTATGTGTTTCCAGGGCTTTTAAAACATTTTTCAAAACTCTTTGGGATTGTGAACCAATTTACATCACCAACAGAGCCATGGGTGTTAATTTTCCCCGAAGGAGGGGGGAAACCCCATGTCCATTGTTTTTAATCTCATAATTTGATATGGGCAGAAAGTGATGATTCTTTGATGTTTTAAAAGGCATTTAAGTTAATAGTGAGTTTGAATGGTTTTCTATTTCGTATTCTTCTCGGCCACTTGAATGTGTTCTTTCCCGACTGGCCGGCCTACTAATTTATCTTCCCACTTTTATTATCAGTAGTCCTTCTCCTCCTTTTTCTGGTTCTTTCTGTCTCTTTTCTGAAATCTCTTGACCTCTCACTTCCACAACCTTGTCATTTGCTGCTGATTTTTCTTGTGGATGGTTTGGATAGCTCCCTTTCTTCACTTCCCGATGGACTCTAATGGTGAAGGCACCTCCTTTTGGGGTTTTCAGCGGAGCCCAGAGGACCTGCCTCCAGACCAGAGGATGTTCACCACTTTCTAGTTCTGAGTGACAGGTCCCTCAAAATCTCCATATCTCCATTTTCTTATATAGCTTGCAATCCCTTTTGTCCGAGTCCGAGTTATTAAGAATTCTGAAAAACAAGAATTTACCCTAAGTTTACAGAAATTCATTATGTGTCCACATGTAGCCCTGATCGGCAGGGAGGCTATTTCAAGACTAGTTATGTTGTTTCATGGCATAAACACGGAACCGCCTTGATGCGGGAATGTGGATGTGTCTCGTTAAGGAGGGCTGCTTCAGGCCGTGAGCGATGAAGACGTGACTGGGTCCAAGGAGTGGGGCTGAAGGATTTCAAACCAGGCGCCGAGGAGTGATACGAATGTGTGGTTTTCGTGTCTGCGTCCACTCCCTCCGAAGGATTTCCTGGAGCGGCTGAGCCACATTTTGTGCTCATTCGTCATGCTATCCACAGTATTTTGCAAGCTTTCAAATTAAAACCTAATGAAGCTAAAATGAAAAATGCCTGACCCAATGAGAGAGCAAACATGGAGAGACGGTGCTATTACTCCCCTGGAAGCTTCCAGATCCCCTCATGTAGAAATGCCTCCTTGGGTCTGTTCAGGATAAGACCAGGACACCCCTTTGTTTCACTTAAGTCAGTACCTAGTGTCATCCCCAGATTCTTCCTGCTGGTGACACCCTGGAAGCCAGTAGCCTGAATCTGTCATTCTTCATTTCGCAAACCCTGCGTGCAGTGGAACGTCCCCAGACCCTGGGGTACCCGGTGCCTCACCTCCAAGCCACCTGCCACCGTCCGCGCCCCGTTCTCCGCCTGGTGCCGTGAGAGGCAGCCTCCTGGGAGAGCTGATGAGCCAGTGGTCTCGGCGGAGTTTATTAAAATCAGACTGCATGCTGGGGAAATGTGGGTTTCACCATTTTTGTGAAAATTGTATCATATTACTCTTGAGGGCATATCTGAATTCATTTTAAGTATTTCCTATGATGCTATGTAGAGTTCGCCTTTAATGAGACTGAATTTTAATAGAAAGCATAAAACAAATTCTATTACTTTCTAAAATATATATGGTATATAAAATATTTATATATAAAATATTTATTTATTTATTAAAAACATTGTTTTCAGAAGCACTAAATGAGTATAGAAAGACATAGCCATCACAGAAATTTAGAACACACGTATCTTCATATAATTTCCAAAAAAGTCGTGTGTGTGTGTATGTATGTAGAAAAAAATTACCAATTGGGGTATTTCTTTCTCTACTTACCTTTTTTTTTTTGCACCCTAAATGCATACACAGTCAGTTGTATGAATGCAATATCTCATTTAGATGGAACATTATAATTTAACTGGGCTGATTCTTTAAAGCAACTTGGTGACAAGCCACAGTATTTAATATGAAGAACCATAAACTTAGCACGTTCCTGAATGCATCTGAAATGTACATACTTGTGAATTTTGCAGTGTTTTCACACCTTCCACATGATGGAAGATTTAACAGAAATCCTGCGTAGTACGTGAAACCATCCTAAATGTTTTGAGGTTTAAGAATGAAAATTGGCTTGCCTGTTAACATGGTTGAACTTCATCACTGTCATCTTCTTAAAGTAAATGTCAACCCAGGTAACTAAAAAGTGACAGGTATAAAAAAAGATCAGCATCATTTAAAGTGCTTCTTTCGATGGAAGCCTACTGAGCGTTGTGATCATGTAATATTTTTAGGATTGATGTCCCAGCTCACTCTCTTACAGGTTCCCTATCCCAGGGTGTCACTTAAACCTTGTCAGTTCCGTCATTTCTGAATTATGTCCCAAACCATACACCTATCAGAGGATGGTGAGAAATATGTGGTCACAAATATTTCCTGAAGACTTGATCAAACACTGTGCCAGGCAAGCGTGAAACACAAGAGAACAGGAAGCCTGCCTTCTAGAACAATGTGGCAATGACTTTGTGGACCAGAGAGGACAGAAGAATTAGCAGGACCATAAATGTTGTTCGTGGGGATTTCATTCTCCTTCCCAAGTGTGTGTGTGTGTGTGTGTGTGTGTGTATGTTTGTACACGTGCATCCTGGGAGCGTGGATGAGTAAAGTAATCTGTAAAGCTTAAAATTATAGCAAGTCAAGTTTGTCAGTTTAAAATCCTCCCTAAAAACATGGGTGGGACGTTATATAAACATCATAAACAAGCCATGAAAAATGCACAGCCTTCCTAGGTCTTAAATTTTCACCTAGAAAAGTGTTCAATAACCCAGCAGGTAGGGCATGTCCTTGTTGAACTCCGTGGTGTCCTATCTCTCGCTGACCTGCATTGTTCCTCTTCCGTGACAGCCGCCTGTGGGGGCAACCTGACCGGCCCTGCGGGTGTCATCTTGTCGCCTAACTACCCCCAGCCGTATCCTCCGGGCAAAGAATGTGACTGGAGAATAAAAGTGAATCCCGACTTCGTCATTGCCTTGATATTCAAAAGGTACCATCTCTTGTAGACTCCCTGTTGACAGAATGTTAAGGGTCATACCTAAAAATTATGCCACGTAGCTCTTCATGCAGTGCCCAGTTTTACCCAAATGAAACCCTCCATCTCGTTCTGAGAGCTGCTACCTCGGGCTGCAAAGGCACGTAAATGGAAAGAGATGACTTGGCTGCCGAGCATTCTACTTGTCTTAGGACAGACATGACAGAGCAAGAATTTTAAATACTATCTTGCGTGCGGCATGTTCCACATGAGAAGGCTTAATTTACAGAGTGGTCACGAAGAGTAATAAAACAGTGAGAGAAATGGGCTTAGTCTAATGTCTCATCAGTGTCTCCTATTCCCCACACGTGTGATAACGAATTCACGCTCATCACACGTCTTGTCTGGCATTCCCAAAGGTAGCCGCTTGTATTTGTGATAAAATCTGTATTATCATTGAGATATCATCACTTGATAGAATTTTGAAAATGGAAGCTCCCCCAATGTGGTTGCTGTAAAGTCTGAATTAGTAGACGTTACTCCTTAAAAAATTACTGCTGACTTACTCCTACTGCTGAACTTGATGATGAAGTTTTAAACATGCTGATTATCTTATAAATTCTATAGGACTATCATATTATTTGTATCTGATGTATCATAATTGAAATTTTGCAAATCCCAAGACCTCCACTTCTGCATTTTGAACTAAAGGAAGGGGCATTTTAAAAAATAAGTGGTTCTAAAGGTCATGCTATTGACCTCTTACCTCTCCGGGGTGAAGTGGTCTCATTACATTTATTTGTCAATTGAACACATTTCCTTTTCTGATGTTTATGTCACTGTTCCAGGCATGGTGCTGACTGTCTTCCTTCACTTTCTCCTCCTGATGGCATCTGAATCAGTGTAATTTTAAACGCCCACGGTGCTCAATGTTAAGTAGTCTGATAAGCATCGTGTCTTGAATTTATCCAAGCTGCTATAAATTTGCCTCTTGATGAATACTTAGTATGTCTCTCAGCTATTACACAAAACCACCGAACATTTGCAGCTATATTTTTGGACATCTTTGTGAGTTTTGTGAATGTTAACTTCTACCGGTGGCTTCCTTAACACCAGGAGACACCACTGGTACCAGGAGATGGAAGATAAATTAACAATTAAAAGCCTTTTAGAGAACACAGAACCTTATAAATAAGAGTCTTCTATCTTCCGATGTGTCACAGTGACTGATTATCAAGGTTCCCCAAGGGCAGTCCATGTGATAAGACAAGTTTTTTGTTTTGTTTTGTTCTGTTTTTTGGTTTTTGTTTTTTTCCTACTTATGTTACACAGCTCTCTGGAAAGAAAGTAAAAGTAGAAAATCTCCAACTCTTCTTCCATATTTTAGATCCCTAAGTCCTTAGCGGACTCAATTTGATGGAAAACTGACATAGTTGGGAATGATCGAGAGATCTCCCAACCAGATCGACTTAGTAGATAGAGATGGAACAGGAAGCAGTGGGTGGGGACACAGATTTCACCCCAGCAAAGGGGACAGACACTGACACGTGCTGCCCAGATGCACGGTTTTAAGAATGTGAGTTAAGTGTGTTTCGTGAGGTGGGGGTGGGGACCGCTGGCCTTACTACCAGTGAAGACAGCATATGACTAGACCTGGAGCACTAGCTCCGGAGGTCATCCCGGTACTTGGGATGACTGGGGAGGGATGGCTTCTCGCAGGCCCCTGTCACCTGTGGGCTCTACGCTACTCACACACCGGGACTCAAATGAAATTTGGCTCAACAGCTGGGCCAGACTTTGGTCTCTCGTTGGGGTTCATGGATTGTGCCATTAGCATGAGTAGAAATACGGATGGATTTTACAAATGGAATCATAATGAATTACAAATTTCACTCCAGACTTCTACGCATGGATTATGGTATATCCAGAGAGAGAGAGAGAGCGCAGTCAGAGGCTTTCTGTCTGTTCCTTGTATTTCCAGCGCTTGAAAATTATGTCATGATAATTACCTATGCCAGCTCTTGGGGCACAGTGTGACGGGTTCTCATAACATTCCTGTTAGGTATTACAAAAAGTTCTTATTCTGATTAAAGCCCACTTGGTGGATCAGCTCCTGTTGGTCCTTTATCCTTTCTCTTGCCACTCCTCTACTCCTTGTTCATTTCTGATTCAAGGAATCTGTGAAATGACCAGACTAGGAGACCTTTTACAACTTCCTTTAGTAAATATGTCCAGGGACCTCCCACGGGACCCAGCGTAGCCTTGACATAAGGCGGGATGGCAGGTTGCCAGGCTGGGGTCAGGATTACCATTGGGTCCTCCGTGGTGCCCCTCTTTGTCACTTCCTTTAGAATGCGGTGGGCGATGTCTGAAGACAGCGGTCTTCCTTGCCATCCCTTGAATCTGCAGACAAACAACGCCACCTTAACAAAGCCCATGTTGGTGATGGTTAAGACTCCTGACTCTCCATCCCTGTCGTCCCCGGCCATCTCGAAGGAGAGTAGAAGGTTCTCAGAATGAGTCCTTGCTACAGACTCAGAGGCTTGATTCAGAGATGGGGGAAGTGGAACGCCAGCCAGAATGTATTACTTAAACTCCTCCAATTTGTTGGCTTGTTCTGATCTTCTCAAGATCTTATCCCTCTGCATATGTAGTCTTTCACTGAGACTGTGTTCCTTTCTGAAGCTCCCAGATTATCATCTGCTTTCTCATCAAAGATGGCGGAGACATTGCAAGCCAAATCCCTCTTGAGAGCTTTGGGGATTCCCAGGATATTTAACAGTAGAGAAGAAAGGGAGATAGAGAGGGGAGTGGAGTCAGGGGAGGGGGCGGGAAAGGGATGATCGGCTGAAGTCAGTGATGGGGAAGCCTGGGCTGGAACGGGCGACCCCACACTCTGTGCCGTCACAGCGATGACTTACATCAGCCGCTTCACCCAAGCAAGGAGAGGCAGGTCCCCTTTTTAAAAGTACACAAAACAAAACAAAATAAATGAAAAGCTCACAAAAAAGGAATTTTTAAACAAAACTTAAGTAATTGTTTTCAAACTACAAGTATTCACATAAAAATCAAGTATCAGTGGGAATTCTTCCCTTTTAAACCCATTCCTTAGCAATTTCATGAGTGTGGGGAAGAGCTCTTCAGTCCTCAGTACTAGGATCAGCTTCAAAATCGTACTATTTTGAATACAGTGGTCACCCTGTAAAATACGGACAGTGTTTCTCGTGGATAGTTGTTACACATATAGCTATTTTGACATGTAAATTGCTGTTACTTTTTACTATGGGGTTGTTCTAAGATTTAACAAGCATTGCTTGGAAGCCAAGAGACTCACACAGTGATCCCAGTAACGTTCTAGTCGGGGAGATGAGAGGTGCGTCGTAGGTGTCTAACCTGATGAGTTCTCTTCCCTCTAGTTTCAACATGGAGCCCAGCTATGACTTCCTGCACATCTATGAAGGAGAGGACTCCAACAGACCTCTCCTTGGAAGCTTCCAGGGCTCTCAAGCCCCAGAAAGAATTGAGAGCAGTGGAAACAGTGTTTTCCTGGCATTTCGGAGTGACGCGTCTGTGGGCTTGTCGGGATTCGCGATTGAATTTAAAGGTACCGTGGCCAGTTTCACTGGCGCATCAAATAATTTGTATCAGGACGTTTCCATTGTAAGCATTTCTTTCTGCCATCTTGCCCGTCTGTCTCGTGTGTAGAATGCTCACGCCTCTGTCCTCTGTCTGGGGAAGACAGATGGATCTTCCCAGCGCAGAAGAAAATGCGGAGACACAGTTCTACCTTAGCTAAAAGAAAAAACACAACAAACAAACAAAACTCTGAATCATTTCTTTTTCCCCAAATTTATGGCCATGTAAAAATAAATTATGGTTTGTGTAAGGAAGGATTTAATGACATAGAAGAATTATTTTAATACGTGTTTTAGTATCTTCTAGTTTATTTCGTCAGAATGACTAAGATCAAATACATCAAAATAGCTTGGATGCATCCATGGTTTTCCACGTGTAATACCCACGGCCCCATGAATTGTCCGGGCAGACAGGGGTTCCTGTGTGGTCACCGGACAGGTGACCCCAACTTTGTTTTGGATCCACCATCCCGTTATCAAACACCCAGAAAAAACAGACAGAGACAAACTCATAAAAACCACCGTAAACTAACTGTTTTGCTATAGGCTCTGTGAAAATAATTACACACTTTTCACATCCACTTCTCATGTGAACAAAGAAAATGCAAAGTATATTGCTAAGAATTAGAGAAAAAGATTTCATGGAATATCATTTCACAGTAGTGAGTGCTTTGTAAAAAAAATAATGAGAATACGTATATTTAAACTTTTGAGTTACTTATTACTAGTAATTAAATTGACACATACAGTGCAAAACACATTTCATCTCTGTTAACTCTTCACTGGGCATGTGTCTCCTTACATGGTTTTAAGTAGAAAATTAATGTATTTCCCTCTAAACAGCAAAACCTACAAACTCACTAATTCTTCTTAAAATGCACAGCAGGAAAAAATGTAAACATTTCAGCAATCAAAGGAGTTCCGATGCTTTGGGGATGGGGTCTGTTTGCGTCTGTGAATAACTGAAAACAGTACTTTCAAGCATTTTCTGTATCGTCAGGTAGTTTCTGTATTAACAAGAACTCACAGAAATGCACTTCATTGTGACAATGCCCGGTCCGTAATGACTCTAAAAAAGACCACATTGCATCTAAATACAGGGCCATGTGCCACTGCCTGCTCAGACGCGTGTACCCTCCAGGGCATTCTAGGACAGATGATCAGTGAGCGAGTGAGTAGCGTGGAAGGAAAGCCCTGCCTCCTTTGTCTGGGTTCTTTGTCACCAGGCCGGCCATCTCTCTGGCGGCTGGAGCTCCTAAGGTCTGGAAAGCTCTCCAGTAGAGGTGGTGGACAAGTACAACCAGCGGAAGACAGGGGAAGGCAGCCGTAGCTCGCGCTGCCCCGGCGAGTGCCCCTGGAGGGCAGGGACGTGAGCAGTAGAGTCACAGGCAGCCTCGCCGAGCCCCCATCTCTGGCCCCTGGCTGACCCCCCGCGGGGCCCCAGGACTGGGGTGCTCAGGGGTGTCTCCTTAAGGAGAACAGATGTGAACTATGGCAGGACAGATGTGAACTATGGCAAAACACAACACGTTATGACGTCCTGACTTAGAAAACGGGACAAACTGTGAGCAAAAACAGTATCCATGATTTATCACGGAACACCCTGAACTGACAGCCGATGAATGGAACCGAAAGATTAGACGCAGGACGTTTAGAGAAACGAAGATGACACTTGCCATCAGAAACCCAAATTAGTGACACTGAGCAGATAATCATGTAAGTGGCATTAACCAAATATTCAACTAAACTCAGAGACGTACAAGGACACATGACTGAAGAGACTGAGAAGGCAACATTCACGTGGGGGAGACCTCTTCTCTGAGGTTCGCTGCCCTGTCTTGGTCTGGGTGACAGGGTCCGCCACGTCTGTCCTGAAGCAGATGCCCCTCCCCCGGGCTATAGCCTCAGGGCCGCAGGTCACCTGACACTGTGTCCCCCGTCTGGGTCATTCTCCTTACTTCCAACATCGTGGGCGTCTTGTCCTCGCGCGTCATCACAGGAAGAGGGGGCAGGGCCGTGAGGGCAGGGCAGTGAGACATTTAGAGAGAGATGGAGAGACCACACTCCCATAACTTTAATTACAGCATATGGTTACAGTGGTTTTATTTTGTGATTAGTTATTATCGCTCACCTCTTAGTGTGCCTGATTTATAAGCTGAACTGTTGTGTATGAATAGAACAAAATGAAGCATACGTAGGGCCTGGTGCTGTCTGCATTTTCAGCCGTTCCTGGGGCCTGGGGACGCATCCTGAATGGGGGGCTGCTGCTTATGGAGAAGTGTCCATGCCTGGCCCACTAGCTGCCCAGTATGCTCGGCGGGACACCGGCAGACAGCAGTCAGGGGAACGAACCTTCCAGTGCCTACAGTTGTAGTTTTTCATTCCTGCTCTGCTTAAACTAAATGGTCTCTGCTCTAGATGGGATTTACACAGCCACAGAGAATTAACACAACATCACCTGCCCTTCAAAATATCTAAATCGGTTTTCAATAAAATGATTAGAATGCTGGTCCCAACCTGGGACCCACGGACAAACTCCAGTAACAGGAGAACAAGGGCCTGCAAAAAGGTGTTCCATTGTTTTACAGATGATCATACCTGTCATCAGTTACATGTTAACAGACATTATATAGTCATAGAATATGCATTTATTTATATATGTATATATATATGTCTGCATACATTTACATGCTTTGGTTATAATGCAGTATATGTAAAACACATATATGGCAATATAATAACACATTATAGTATGATAATACAATAACATATATTATAACAATGGTATAATATAATAAGGTATATAATAACATTCAAATAATCTATAATACATTATGTATTATATAATGATATATATTATAATATAACCTATAGTATTTTTAGTATATATTTCATTTTAGCCAAAGTATGTAAGTAAATAACATAATAGATTCTTAGCGTTAAGAATAAAGTTTAACGTGCCACACACTGGGATTGGGATCCCGTGTGGAGAGGCCCTCGTCCCAGAAATGCAGCAGAAAAGAGGGCCGCCCCCTCTACTGTCACGCAACACATGTTCATGGGGAACCTGGTGCTAAACCATGTGTAGACGACCTGCTTCTGGGCTGGGGTCTCGTGTGTAGCAGAACAAGCTTCCTCGCTGTGACCTATTGAAAAGTCAGCCCTGGACACAAGGGTTTGTACAAGAAAACAAAAAAAGAAGAAAACAAATTTAAAAACAATTTAAGTTTAAGTCAACAATTGCCAAAGAGATCTCTGTTTGGCTGATGTTGACATGTAGATCTTCATAAATATAACGGGAAATATGGAATAAGTACAGTTAAACAAGTCTCCTTTTTTCCTGCATAACTTCCCAAACTTTGTACCTTTTTCCTCTTCTAAATAGCATCCATTCCTACGAGAATGTGCAGAGTTTTCAGAGCTCACGTCACTCTTCATCTCTCGTGACACATCTGCAGGCTCTCAGGAGGGTCTTCTCCAGACGCAAGTGTGTAGCATCACTAATAAGCAACATGTAGACAATCAGCAAGAAAACATTTAAATAGGGACTGATATGAATCCCCACCAAAAAAGTTGAAGTTTACACCTTATAATTTTCAGAGATCTTTCGTATGTGTGATCAACACCGGATTTTCCATAATGAATGACGGGGCGGGCGGGTAGACTCTCTACAGTGGGAGGGTTTGTCAAGCCAAAAGCAGAGAGCAAAGACCTGTTTAGTTCCTGCACTCAAGTTCTCTTCGAGCCTGTTGACATTGATGGCCCCAATCACTTTCTCTGCCTCTCCCACACACGTAGAAGCCAAATTCTGTTTTTATACCTTTCAGCTAAAAAAGGAAGGTGAAAATCTCAGGTAACTTCTATGGTGAGCACTTGAAGATCTGTAAGATTCAGTTCCTGAGGCTTCTGACATTACCGGGAGCTTGGATGATGGCATGAAGGCTGTTGACATGCATAAGTACAAAGCAATTCAAATGGTGAAATGATGTATAACTATATACATGAACATTTAATACCTATAAGCATATATAAATATATATATACATATACATATAAGCATATATATGCACAAACACACATATATAACATATATATGTATGAATGTGTACATATATACATATATATATATATTTCCATTTAGAGGTTTTTGGAAGATCTCAAATATAAAAACATTTAAAATATTAAGGTTACCAACAGTTAACTGGGATTAACCATGTAGCTACAAGCTACAAAGACAGTTTTGTATTTACATTTGGGAAAAGACAGGTTTTTAGTGAAAGATTTTTAACTCTTCAAGCAGCAGGTTCAGATTCTCTGCGTTTAAAGCGGGCTGGGGACCGCCCTCGCAGAGGCGTGCTGAAGCACTGGGTTAAAGCCCGCCGTGCCCCAGGCTCTGTGCCTGTTACGAAACAGGCCTGGAACCGTCTGGGCAGCTCCTGTCATTAGGCGGCGTGGTTGGGGGTCAGTCCAGGGCAGACACCGCATTTGGCTTTCCTCCAACCATGCGTTCCCGGGAAGGTGTGCTCTGCGTCAGGAAGCTCGGTGGGCGCTTCCCCTCCACGTCTTCCCAGCCGGGCTGCTGTCACGGTACCTGAAAGTGCACGAGCTTGCGTGGACCAGCGTCCCCGAGAAGGCCCAGCTTCTCATTGTTCCTAACACGCGCTGGGACTTCATGTTAATAGGATTTAAGCACAGAGGTGGAAAATGACCTCAGCGTTTCCTGAGTCAGTGTCTTTGGTTCAGTACTATAATCCAGAGCAAAAAGATATACACAACAATAATGCTGTATTTTTTTAACATAAATGACAGTAATTCAATAGCAATTCTTCCATAAAATGTCGTTAAAAAAAGAAACATAATTTTATTAGATAGGAGTTTTCCTACAATATTTTCTATAATATTTAACTGATAATTTTTAACTTGATAATCATTTTTATGGCATATCACTATTAATCGTAATGTGATAATTAACAAATAACTTCAGTCTGTGAGTACTGTCTGAGCCTTTCTAGCACACCAGGCACCGTTCCAGGCACCAAATAAAACGGGAAGCAGCTAAAGGAACGGAAGCGTAAGACTGTGCCCTCATGCAGCTCACATTTATTTCCTCCACAGAGAAGCCACGGGAAGCCTGCTTTGACCCTGGAAATATAATGAACGGGACAAGAATTGGCACAGACTTCAAGCTTGGCTCAAGTGTCACTTACCAGTGTGATTCTGGCTACAAGATCGTGGACCCCTCGTCCATCACGTGTGTGATCGGAGCAGACGGAAAACCTGCCTGGAGCCAAGCCTTGCCTTCCTGCAACGGTACACATGGATTCTCGGTTTCTCTCCAATAATCCTTCTAATTTGGAACGCTCGGTCTCGCTTTAAAACCCTGCCACACTTCAGTGCTCTGTTCCTCTAGCAGGAGTTGGCGTCTGATCACACGCAACACTAATGGGGACCAAGGCCCTCACACTTCTCCCCCATGTAGTGGAACTAGTGTATTGGCCATTACCTGGGCTTCTGGAAGGGCTGGTATTTTTCCCTCAGTTAGATAGTTGGACATTTTTAACTTTTGTGTTTGCATATTCCAGGCCTAAGGTACATAAGAGATCCAGACGGACATTCGGTGTCTCCGTGCACTGTTTCTTTCTGGGTTTCTCTGTGTCTCTCCTTCTTGTCTATTTCTCTCCATGGATATATTTATGTGTCATTTCCCCCAAGATACCAGTCGTTGTAATTCTTTATATAGGCATTAAATGAAGAAAGCCACGTATTATAAGTTGTGGTCAACCTTCAGGGACAGAGCTCGCTGCGGTGAGAGCAGCCTGGGGGCTGGTGCACTGGGCCGTGGAGGGACAGGAGGTGACACAGATTTCCTGGTCTGTGGCCACACTCTGTATGTGACTCTAGGCCGTGGTTGCATCAGAGTCTCCAGACAAAACTCCTCCAGCTCTAGATGGGGGACTTGTGTCCTCCCCTCTGAGACTCACACACATTAAAAAAGAAGATGGTAAAACCCCATGAGTTTTGGCAGAAAAAAAAAAAATGATTTCCAAGTTATATTGGGATGAGCTCAAGGACCAGCTTAGTTAGATACATTGAACTTACCCCAAACTTTTCGCTGCCCCCCCCCAGTTCAGCTCACAGTGTTACTAGTGCTTTCAGACCAAATAGGTGAAATTTAAAAGTCAGCACATAAAAATTCAAGCAAACAAAACAAACAAACGTGCCTTATGCCCTGAGTTGCACTGCGCCTCTGGCTTTCGGTGTTTATGAACCTGGGAGCTTTTTGGCTGAGGAAGCCTGTCATGCCAGGATCCAGCTCCAGTTTCTGGCGCTCAGCAAGCCCTGCGTAGAGGGTTCTAGAAAAAATGAACCAATCGGCAAATGGCCAAAAGCCATTTCTTTTTTTAAGATTTAATTTATTTGTTAGAGAGAGAGAGAGTTAGAGAGAGAGAGCACACACAAGCAGGCAGAGAGGCAGACAGAGGCAGTGAGAGAAGCAGGCTCCCCGCTGAGCAAGGAGCCCGATATGGGACCCGATCTCAGGACCCTGGGTGTCCCCAAAAGCCATTTTTAATGGAAAAATCTGAAGAAAAGAAAAGAAAAGAAAGAAACAGTCTGTAGCCTGTTGAAACTTCCTAATCTTACACGTTTCGATAATAAAGATACAACCCTTGATGCTTCTGAGATCAGGGGGTCTGGAAGAGCAGAGCGTGCTGCAGCAGCGTGAAAGTGTTGTGGTCCCCTGCGTGGTGCATCTGTCCGTGACGGTTTCCATGCGTGTCTGAACGTGACAGGGCCATCCGAATACAGTGCCTTCAAAGTGTGTGTCAGGGCGTGGAGGGTTTCCTCATTGCAAATCGATAGTGCCCCCGTGGCCTCTGACCAGCGATGGGGTGGTGGTGCTCGTGCCTGCAGGATCTCAGCCTAGAGGCAAAGCCACATGTTTGGAACCTACTTCCAGACCAACGGTCAAGCCCCTGGGTGAGGTGGAAGTGGCCCAGAGCCTGCGGACCTCCGAGTCCTCTCTAGAGTGACATGGTAACATGCCTAGCAACACGGGTTACCCTAATGATCATGTGGACATTTAGCTGTACGAGATAGACCTAAAAATACCCATACATGTATAGACTACATCTCACAGGAACTTAATACAAATTCCATCTTATATTAGTTACATTTAAAAGGCAAGTACCACTTATACAATATAAATAATGCCCAATATATAGAATAAAATGTCCAAGCATCTCATAGATTTGAAATGACCCAGAAATATCATTCATCTCAAATTCTTAAAAAGTACTCTAAAATTTCTGTTTCAATGTTTGCTGCTATTTTTTACATTTGAAAGTTTGAAAATCACTTGTTATATATGTGAATTATTCTTTATATATAAGCATATCCACACCTAAAATATAAAGGGAAATAAATCTTTAAACATATAATAAAAATATATATTATTTATTTATATTGTTAGTAATGCACAAACATCATATATAATAATGTATATTAAATATATACTATTGAAATGAATACATTAGGAATTAGTAAATATATTAGGTTAAATAAAAAATTGATATATATTACATTTAGATTAAATATATATGTATCATGTACATGATATGTGTACATATATATAAAAACAATTTTATAAGGGAATCTTGTAGATTTTTAGCTCTAGGTAACATAAGTTAGTTTTGAATTTTAAATCATGATCAGAAAGGTTGGTTTATGAATCCATACTTTCCAAGGATCTATTTTTTTTTTTAGGATTTTATTTATTTATTTGCAAGGGAGAGAGACAGAGACAGAGCACAGCCATGAGGAGAGGCAGAGGGAGAAGCAGACTCTGTGGCTGGGGAAGGAGCCCAGTGCGGGGCTCGAACCCAGGACCCTGGGATCATGACCTGAGCCAAAGGCAGACGCTTCACCCACTGAGCCTCCCTGGTACCCCTCCATCGATCTATTTAATGAAAAATGCTGAACAGCTACATATTTAAGTTACTGCGTGAGTTGGTTTGGGAGATTGAATGACAGAAAGGCCGCAGGTCCTTCTTGCTAAGTTGACTAAAAACTAGGAGAGGACTCCGGGAGGTGAACACAGTGGTGGGCACTGCAGGGCGCCCACAGGAAGCGGGAAGGAGGAGAGCCTCTAGTTGGAACACAGGAAGGGTATGGTGTGAGCTCAGGCCCCTGTCAGGGAGTGGGTCCTGCTGGTGGGGCCCTGTGCCCCATCCCTGTCCTGCAGGAGGGCCCCTGGGACATGGGTGTGGAGCCCAGCTGGCCACCAGAAAACTGCCCTCACACTGAAAACCACCAGCCCTGTGGCTCCTGAAAGACCTGGAGAATGCACACCACGGGCAATGGTGCCGGGGATCATGGGCTGCCTGCAAGCTGCCCGCCTGTGTCTTGAGGACCCTCATGGTTTGGGAAGGGGGTTCTCAGGGTGGGCTAGAGCTGTGCCCCAGGGTTATCCATCTAGAGGCAGTCGGATCCCGGCTTCACCGTCCAGGGCTCAGAGGGCAAGAATTTCTACCTCACAGCACTGGGAAGATTGAATGGGGTACGCATAAGGCTCCCAAGCAAAGTAGATGCTCAACAAATAGAACATCTTGATTCTTTATGTACGTTTTGTTCTCTACGTGCATTTTAATCTGTATGTAAATGGCACACATGATCATTTTCAGGGAACAAAAGGCAATGATCCCAGACTCCCATCCAGTCCCAGGTGTGTGCAAATCCCTCTCAGATATCTCAATAGAGATTATATACAGGGACCAAAGGAAAAATAAGAAAGAAGGTGAGTTTTAGACTTTGTTAAATAATAATGTTGGAGGAATTAAATTTGAAACTTAAATACAATTTGAACTGATTGGAGAATGATAATAAATAGTTTAGCCATAGAATAAACATAAACAATGAAGTCACATCTGGACAATATATATATAGTCAAATTTTAACAGTCAAGCACTGTTTCTATTTGCCAGTCCTCAAAGTGCATAAAACATAAATTTTTATTAATGCTATTTATTTACATTTCAGTAAAACTCAATTCCCAAATCATTAAGCCAGAAATTATCTCCTGCATAGTTTATTTTGGATCTGTCATGGAGAAAAGCACATTTCTTGCATGAATCAATAACTGAGGATTGTTCAGATGACTCACTAAATCAGGGGACTTCGGCTATATTTTAAACATTTTTATAGTTCATATATTTTGGAATGCAGTCAGTGCAGTTTGGACTAGTTTTGTTTTAAATGTAGGATATTTTTTTTTCTTCGTGATTCATCTGTTGCCTCCAATTTTTCTTCACTGAAATTTACTATAAAGTCAGAACTGAAATTGAAACACCCTAGATCCGTTTCATGGGGCAGGGTGTTTGCTGTGTTATTTCTGGTTCGCATTCAACCTGATGGTATTTTGTTGCCTTTACATGTGAGACATATATTCCAATTAACCAGAGGGATGAGTACGTTTCTTGTGACCATCTGTAATGATGCTGTTGTTACTCTATTCATTTGGGAAATGATCTGTTTAATACATTGATTACCAAAGAGTAAGTATATATCTATTTTTCTTTTATCACAGTATCATAATTTTTTATTTATGGAAAAGCCCACACCCATATATTTCTTACATCAACACAGTCATATGGACAGAATAATTACTGAGAATGAAATTAAATTTCTCTACATTTTTTAAAAAGATGCTTTATTTTCTTTCTTTCTTTCTTTCTTTCTTTCTTTCTTTTTAATCAATTATTTTTATTAACATATAATGTATTATTTGATCCAGGGGCACAGGTCTGTGGATCATCAGAGACATACTTCACAGCACTCACCATAGCACATACCCTCCCCAGTGTCCATCACTCACCCACCCTCTCCCTACCCCCCTACCCCCAGCAACCCTCAGTTTATTTTGTGAGATTTAGAGTCTCTTAAGGTTTTTTTCCCTTCTGGTCCCATCTTGTTTCATTTATTTTCCTTCCCTACCTCCCAAACCCCCTGCCCTGCCTCTCAACTTCCTCTTATCAGGGAAATCATATGATAATTGTCTTTCTCTAATTGACTTATTTCACTTAGCATAACACCCTCTAGTTCCATCCACATCACTGCAAATGGCAAGATTTCATTTCTTTTGATGGCTGCATAGTATTCCATTGTGTATATATACCACATCTTCTTGATCCATTCATCTGTTGATGGACATCTGGGCTCTTTTCATAGTTTGGCTACTGTGAACATTGCTGCTATAAACATAGGGGTGTGTGTGCCTCTTTGGATCACTATGTTTGTATCTTTGGGGTAAATACCCAGTAGTCAAATTGCTGAGTCTATTTTCAACTTTTTGAGGAACCTCCATGCTGTTTTCCAGAGTGGCTGCACCAGCTTGCATTCCCACCAACAGTATAGGAGGCTTCCTCTTTCTCTGCATCCTCTCCAATATCTGATGTTTCCTGACCGGTTAATGTTAGCCACTCTGACTAGTGTGAAGTGGAATCTCATTGTGGGTTTGATTTGTATTTCCCTGATGCCCAATGATGTTGAGCACTTTTTCATGTGTCTCTTGGTATTTGGGTGGTATTTTTTGTCTTATTTGTCTTCTTTGCAGAAATGTCTGTTCATGTCCTCTGCCCATTTCTTGATTGGATAATTTGTTCTTTGGGTGTTGAGTTTGATAAGTTCTTTATAGATTTTGGATACTAGCCCTTTATCTGATATGCCATTTGCAAGTATCTTCTCCCATTCTGTCAGTTGTCCTTGGTTTTGTTGGCTATTTCCTTTGCTTTGAAAAAGCTTTTGATCTTGATGAAGTCCCATTAGTTCGTGTTTGCCCTTGCTTCCCTTGCCTTTAGTGATGTTTCTAGAAAGAAGTTGCTGTGGCTGAGGTTGAAGAAGTTGCTGCCTATGTTCTCCTCAAGGATTTTGATGGATTCCTGTCTCACATTGAGGTCTTTCAACTATTTTGAGTCTATTTTTGTGTGTGGTGTAAGAAAATAGCCCAGTTTCATTTTTCTGCATGTGGCTGTCCAATTTTCCCAACGCCATTTGTTGAAGAGACTGTCTTTTTACCATTGGACATTCTTTCCTGCTTTGTTGAAGATTAGTTGACCATAGAGTTGAGGGTCTATTTCTAGTTTCTCTATTGTGTTCCTTATATCTATGTGTCTGTTTTTGTGCCAGTACCATACTCTCTTGATGATGACAGCTTTGTAATAGAGCTTGAAGTCTGGAATTGTGATGCCACCAACTTTGGTGATCTTTTTCAACATTCCTCTAGCTATTGGGGTCTTTTCTGGTTCCATATAAATTTTAAGGTTGTTTGTTCCATTTCTTTGAAAAAAATTGATGGTATTTTGATAGGGATTGCATTAAATGTGTAGATTGCTTTAGGTAGCATAGATATTTTCACAGTATTAGTTTTTCTAATCCATGAGCATGGAACATTTTCCCATTTCTTTGTGTCTTCCTCAATTACTTTCATGAGTAATTTATAGTTTTCTGAGTACAGAAAACTATATATTCTTTTTTGCCTCTTTGGTTAGGGTTATTCCTAGGTATCTTACGGTTTTGCGTGCAGTTGTATATGGGATAGACTCCTTAATTTCTCTTTCTTCTTTTTTGTTGTTGGTTTAGAGAAATGAAACTGATTTCTGTGCCTTGATTTTATATCCAGATACTTTACTGAATTGTATGAGTTCTAACAGTTTTGGAGTGGAGTCTTTTGGGTTTTCCACATAGAGTATCATATCAGCTGGAAAGAGTGAGAGTTTGACTTCCTCTTTGCTGATTCAGATGCCTTTTATTTATTTTTTGTTGTTGTTGTTGTCTGATTGCTGAGGCTAGGACTTCTAGTACTATGTTGAATAGCAGTGGTGATACTGGACATCCTACCATGTTCCTGACCTGAGGGAACTGCTCTCAATTTATGCCCATTGAGAACTATACTTGCTTTGGGCTTTTCATAGACGGCTTTGTTGATATTGCGGTATGTACATTCTGTCCCTATACTTTGAAGAGTTTTGATCCAGAAAGGATGCTGTACTTTGTCCAATGCTTTTCAGCATCTATTGAGAGTATCAAATGGTTCTTGTTGTTTCTTTTATTAATGTTTTATAACACATTGATTGGTTTGCAGATGTGGAACCAACCTTGCAGCCCTGGAATAAATCCCACTTGGTTGTGGTGAATAATCCTTTTAATATACTGTTGGATCCTGTTGGCTAGCATTTTGGTGAGAATTTTCATATCTGTGTTCATCAAGGATATTGGTCTGTAATTCTTTTTGGTGGGGTCTTTGTCTGGTTTGGGGATCAAGGTGATGCTGGCCTCATAAAATGAGTTTGGGAGTTTTCCTTCCATTTCTATTTTTTGGAACAGTTTCAGTACCAATTCAGTTCAGTTTGATTCTTCTTTAAATTGTTGGTAGAATTCTCCTGGGGAGCTGTCTGGCCTAGGTTCTTGTTTGTTGGGAGGTTTTTGATTGACGGCTTCCATCTCCTTACCAGTTATGGGTCTGTTCAGTTTTCTATTTCTTCCTGGTTCAGTTTTGGTAGTTTATAGGTCTCTATGAATGCATCCATTTCTTCCAGATTATCAAAATTGCTGGTGTATAATTACTCATAATATGTTCTTAAAATTGTTGGCATTTCTTTGGTGTTGGTTGTGATCTCTCCTCTTTCATTCATGATTTTATTAATTTGGGTCCTTTCTCTTTTCTTTTTGAGAACTCTGGTCAGGGATTTATCAATTTTATTAATTCTTTCAAAGAACAAGCTCCTAGTTTCATTGATCTGTTCTACTGTTCTTTTGGTTTCTATTTCATTGATTTCTACTCTGATCTTTATGATTTCTCTTCTCCTTCTGGGTTTAGGCTTTCTTTGTTGTTCTTTCTCCATCTCCTTTGGTGAAGGGATGGGTTGAGTACTTGAAACCTTTCTTGTTTCTTGAGAACGGCTTGTATTGGTATATACTTTCCTCTCAGGACTGCCTTTGCTGTGTCCCACAGATTTTGAATAGTTGTATTTTCTTATCATTTGTTTCCATTAATTTTTTTTCAAATCTTCTTTAATTTCCTGGTTTACCCATTCATTCTTTAGTAAGATTCTCTTTAGCCTCCATGTATTTGAGTTCTTTCCAACTTTCCTCTTGTGATTGAGTTCTAGCTTCAGAGCATTGAGGTCTGAAAATATGCAGAGAATGATCCCATTCTTTTGGTAGCAGCTGAGACCTGATTTGTGACCCAAGATGTGATCTATTCTGGACAATGTTCCATGTGCACTAGAGAAGAATGTGTATTCTGTTGCTTTGGAATGGAATGTTCTGAATATATCTGATGTCCATCTGGTCCAATGTATCATTTAAGGCCTTTATTTCCTTGTTGATCTTTTGCTTGGATGATGTGTCCATTTCAGTGAGGAGTGTGCTAAAGTCCCCTACTATTATCATATCATTATCAATTAATTGATTTATATAATTGGCTGCTCTCATGTTAGTGGCATCAATATTTAAAATTATTAGATCTTCTTGTTGGACAAACCCTTTAAGTGTGATATAATGTCCTTCATCATCTCTTATTATAGTCTTTAGCTTAAAATCTAATTGATTTGAAGGATTGCCTTAAAATATATAATATTTTAATATTGACATAAGGATAATACTGATATAAGGATTGCCACCCCAGCTTTCTTTTCATGACCATTAGCATGGTAAATTGTTTTCCACCCCCACACTTTAACTTTGGGGGTGTCTTTAGGTCTAAAATGAGTTTCTTGAGACAGCATATTGATGGGTCTTGTTTTTTTTTATCCGTTCTGATACCCTGTGTCTTTTGATTGGGGCATTTAGCCCATTTACACTCAGGGTAACTACTGAAAGATATTAATTTAATGCCATTGTATTGCCTGGAAGGTGACTATTACTGTCTCTGTTCCTTTCTGGTGTACTACTTTTAGGCTCTCTCTTTGCTTAGAGGATGCCTTTCAGTATTTCTTGTAGGACTGGTTTGGTGTTTGCAAATTCTTTAATTTTTGTTTATCCTGGAAGCTTTTAATCTCTCCTATTTTCAATGATAGCCTAGCTGGATATAGTATTCTTGGCTGCATGTTTTTCTCATTTAGTGCTCTGAATATATCATGCCAGTTCTTTCTGGCCTGCCAGGTCTCTGTGGAAAAGTCTGCTGCCAATCAAATATTTTCACCATTATATGTTACACACTTCTTGCCCTGAGCTGCTTTCAGGATTTTCTCTTTGTCACTAAGACTTGTAAATTTTACTGTTAGATGACAGGTTGTGGACCTATTTTTATTGATTTTGAGGGGGATTTTTTGCGCCTCCTGGATTTTGATGTTTGTTCCATTTGCCATATAAGGGAAATTTTCTACTATAATTAGCTCCAGTATACCTTTGCCCCCCTCTCTCTTTCTTCGTCTTCCGGAATCCCAATTATTCTAATATTGTTTCATCTTATGGTATCACTTATCTCTCAAATTCTCCCCTCTTGATCCAGTAGTTGTTTGTCTCTCTTTTGCTCAGTTTCTTCACTCTCCATCATTTGGTCTTCTATATCACTAATTCTCTCTTCTGCCTCATTTATCCTAGGAGTAAGAGCCTCCATTTTTTATTGCATCTCATTAATAGCTTTTTTAAAATTTCAACTTGGTTAGATTTTAGTTTTTTTTATCTCCAGAAAGAGATTTTATTTGTCCAGAAAGGGTCTCTCTATTATCTTCCATGTCTTTTTTGAGCCCAGCTAACACCTTGAGAATCATTGTTCTGAACTCTAGTTCTGACATATAACCAATATCCATATTGATTAGTCCCTAGCCATTGGTACTGCCTCTTTTTCTTATTTTGTGTGTTGTTTTTCTGCTTTGTCATTTTATCTAGATAAGAATATATGAACGAGAGAATAAAATACTAAAAGGGTGGCAAAACCCCAGAAAAAAATGTACGCTAACCAAGTCCGAAGATATCCATAACTGGAGGAAGAAGAAAAGGGAAAAAAGAAATAAAAATTTAAAAAAATAAAAATAAAAAATTATCTATCTGTCATCTCTCTCTCTATGTGTGTGTGTATATATATGTATATATATATATATATACATATATATATATATATATATATGACTGGTGAATAGAATAGAGTCACCCACTTGATTTTGGGTATATTTTGGTTTCTTAGAAGAAGTTACCTTCCAAAATTTTAAAGAAAGAAAAAATTATATATGTATATATATACAAAAATAAGGGTAAGCACAATGAAGGGATGGAATATGACTGTAAAGATGAAAATTTTTAAAAAATCCTAGAAAGGGCATGGATAAGATAAATTTGTTGGAAAAAGGAAAAAGAGGAAGGAATGTGCTCAGGCTGGAGACTAGACCAAAGCTATGTGCTAGATTAGAGTATATTTTGATCTATTAGAAGAAATTGTATCCCAAATTTTTTAGAAATAAAAACCTATATGTAGGGACGCCTAGGTGGCTCAGTTGGTTAAGCAGCTGTTTTCAGCTCAGGTCATGATCCCAGCATCCTGGGATCGAGTCCCACATCAGGCTCCTTGCTCCACAGGGAGCCTGCTTCTCCCTCTGACTCTGCCTGCCACTCTGTCCACCTGTGCTTGCTCTCACTCTTTCTCTCTCTGACAAATAAATAAATAAAATCTTTAAAAATATATATATGTATACAAAAAATAAGTTTAAATACAATGAGGGGATAAAATATGACTATAACAATGAAGTTTTAAAAAGATTTTTTAAAAAAGATTTTATTAAGATGAACTAGTTAAAAATGCTGAAAGTGGAAAGAGGAAAAGTTAAAAAATAGATGAAAATAGATAAAATGGATAAAAATAGATAAAAAATAAGAAAAAAAATAAAATTAAAAAGAAATTTAACTCTACAAGACTAAAGGATCATGGAGGAAAAAGCCATGAATTCTATATGTTGCTTTCCCCAGTGGAGTTCCTCTGTTCTCCTTGATTAGTGAGCTCGGTCTTGGCTGAATGGTCTTGGCTGGATGGTCTTGCTGAATTTCTTAGGGGAGGGGTCTGTTGCAGTGATTCTCAAATGTCTTTGCTTGAGGTGGAATTGCACCGCCCTTGCGAGGGGCTGTCCCCCACCCCCACCCGTGGTCTATCTTCCCGTAGCTTCCGATTCACATCTCAGCACATCCTACCTTCCAGAAAATGGTACCTTTTATGTTTCTAGAATCGCTGCTCTTCTTCTCATCTGTCTCCTGTTGAGTTTGACCAAATAGTTCAGAGTGGTTTCATACCTATCTAGCTCAGCTCCTGAGATACGATGTCGTTTTAGTCTTCTACCCCTCCACCATCTTGCCTCTCCTCTCTACATATGTTTTTATCAATTTCACAAGTGTTGAATTGTGTTTGAAGTATACAGTTCGTGTGTTTATCTTTAGTGTCTGAGTAAGAACATGCAGGCATAATGCAATTTATCAAGGCAACGGTGGACCTAAAATATTAGGTCAGTTTCCTTTCATTTTGTCTTTTTTTTGGTCTTCTATTATCAAAATAATACTCTTTCATCTCTTGAGCAAAATAAATCTTTGTAGTTATTGTTTCACAAACTCATCAGACCATGTTCTTGATAAGACGGAAGTCTGTCTGATAATTTGGGCATCCAGATGTTACCCCATTTACTTGAGTTTTTTATTTATACCTGTGCTTAAAATTTGAAATGGATGAATTTTATACATGAAAAAAAAGGATATTTGCACAATTATCTGCTTGAATTTTATGTGGCTGAAAGATGATAAATTTCTATTTTTTATTGGTACTTGTTTTTTAAATTTTGAACTTTAAACTTTTTAGGAAAAAAAATAGTCCTGAAATAACCCAATTACACTTATGGATGAGGTGAAAAAAAATTGTTGTATCTAAAATAGTAGAATGAGTCACCAGCATTTCTTGCAACTTGGGAGTTTAACTTATTTTTTTTTTAAATTTTATTTATTTGACAGAGAGAGAGAGAGAGAGAGAGATCACAGGTAGGCAGAGAGGCAGGCAGAGAGAGAGAGGGGAGGAATCAGGCTCCCTGTGGAGCAGAGAGCCCGATGTGGGACTCGATCCCAGAACCCTGGGATCATGACCTGAGCCGAAGGCAGAGGCTTTAACCCACTGAGCCACCCAGGCACCCTGGGAGTTTAACTTATAACCAGAAGTTGAAACAAAATGTTTCTATTTAGAATTGTAACAACACCAATGGAAATGCATTTAAATGATAAAACTATTCCGAATTAAGGCATCAGCTTGAAGACCACAGTTAGTATAGTTAAATAAAATCTCTGGAAGCTGATCACAAATAGATCAAAGCTACTGGATTCATGAGCTATTTTCCTTTGACACTTAAAATAAGATATTTAAAATAAGATATAAGTTTAGCGTGCCATCATAAGGTAACAGCTTTGAAATCTCGCAAATCACGAATGAGGTGCTTGGAAGTTAGGGTCAGTATATTCCCAGGAGCGTGAACCATTGTGGAGAAAGCCCATCAATTAGAACTTCACATATCCTGATTAACATTTAAAAGAGTCAATATATTATCTTTTACTTCTGCCTTCTTTTAGTGCTTGAATACCCTCATATCAAGAAGAATGAGTTGTAGAAATACAGACTTTGTCAAATGCTGAAAATGACTCTGACGTCCGGTCCAGGACGGTGTACCTGAGATGCGGTGGTCAGACGGCAGGGGTTGTCGGTTCAGTGTCTCCTGTTCCCCGCGTGCTCCGCAGACCGGGAGCTCTTCTTCAGTGAAAGAAGAGGGACTGGAGTAGAGGCAGTTTAATTAAAACACTGGAAATCATGAGACTGGGATTCAATTGAATGTCTGTTTTAAGATGCTTACAGAGACTTTCTCAGCAAAAGCATCACACAAGGGAAGAAAGTCATCAGAAGGGAAATAAAGGTGCCCAGACCCCGAGCTCTGCGAGTAACACCCCATCTTCTATCTGCCCAGACTTCCTAGTTAGGAATCGATTTGGTTTTAAGCCAAACTTACAGGAAAAGATTCTGGCACATTAGTATTCCTTCTGTTACTCTTGAACTGAACCCATGAGACCAAAAGTTAAAGCAACAACCAAACGTTAAACATTTTTTTTTCTAAGACCCATAGTAACATAAAATCAGTAGAAAACTGAAATCATCCTTGTAGGTCTGAAATTAATTTGATGACTGGGACTGGCCAGAAAATTCTGATGAGTTTTGGTAATTCAAGAATCTCTTTATATCGAACTTGTTATTGGGTTAGAGCCGTTTTCATGATTATTTCAGCCCATCTGAGAGAGGTCCGAAAATCATCTTAGGTTGTCCTCCTAAGCTGAGTTCTCTTTATTCAAACCTGGAAACCCTCTGTGTTTCATTCTCTGTCACTTGGGACAGCAAGGTTAGGTAGTCTCTCACATTGCTACTTTGTTATGTTTTTGTGACAACGGTGGCCCGTGACCTTTGCTTGATTCCACCTGCAGCTCCCTGCGGAGGCCAGTACACGGGATCCGAAGGGGTCGTTTTGTCGCCTAACTACCCTCATAATTACACGGCTGGCCAGATATGCCTCTACTCCATCACGGTGCCCAAGGAGTTCGGTAAGTTGGCTTTTCAGCCTTGTAGTCGTCATCCCGTGTCATATTGGTTTCATTGATGATTCTTCTGCCATTTTATAAGGAAATAGTTCAGCTCTTGATATAACAAAATAATACACAAGAAGATGAGTTGTATTGCAGCAGAGGTTTTCTGAAGGTACAGAGTATCCAAACAATTCTTTTATCAATGTGATATAAAATGCTTAATGTTCTTCTAAGATCGTGATCCAGAATAATCAGAGAGAACATAATTGGCTTTGCTTCTACTTTTGCTAGAAAGCATCTCCCCCCGCCCCCACCCCAGGGAGGATCACCAAGAAAAATGGGCCAGGGGAACACTGTCTGTTAATTTGTACATACATTTTGTAATCAGATTATGATGGAAATCCCTGGATCACTGAAGTCCCCTCTGAGTGATTGTGATGCAGAAATAGGCTGAGCCCCCATCTGGTTCCTTTGCACGTAATTTGTGGTGGTCTCTCCACATGCTTCCAACTGAGCCGGCTTTCCGAAAGGCTTCGTTTCCAGAAGGGCCTTCCTGGGGTGGGGGGTGAGGTCTGCCCTCTGTCTACCCAAAGCTGGATTCCTGCACCCCCAATCTCACTCTTGACCACAGATATTTCTTATGATTTGAGTTATTTTCCTGAGTCAAAGAGATAGAAGCTTTTATAGCTTCATAGTCAAGGTTCTTTTTTTCCCCTCCAATACTAAAATTTAAAACCTTACATAGTTAAGGTGTTTTTTGTTCTCTAGAGTCAAAATAGCAGCCACCTACTCATAGATATAAAGCAAAATTATAAAAATTCTAAGGGTAGAATCTTTTTGAGGGAAAACATTTTAAAAAGTACAGTTATATGATAGGAAAGTTAATTGCTGGTTAAGAAAATGGCATGTGGAGATCATATCATATCATATGATCTCCCTGATATGAGGAAGTGGTGATGCAACCTGGGGGCTTAAGTGGGTAGAAGAAGAATCAATGAAACAAGATGGAATTGGGAGGGAGACAAACCATAAGTGACTCTTAATCTCACAAAACAAACTGAGGGTTGCTGGGGGCAGGGGGTTGGGAGAAGGGGGTGGGATTATGGACATTGGGGAGGGTATGTGCTTTGGTGAGTGCTGTGAAGTGTGTAAACCTGGCGATTCACAGACCTGTACCCCTGGGGATAAAAATATATGTTTATAAAAAATAAAAAATTTAAAAAAATGTTTAAAAAAAGAAAAAAAAGAAAATGGCATGTGGGAGACCAGTGGTTTCTGTAAATTTCTGTTATTTACGATGCACAGGTCTGTTCACGCTAATGAAAACCTCTGCCAGGCGCTGATGTCAGCCTTAGGTAGTTTAGATCACAGGCCCCTCGTGAACGGTGTGATGTACCTTGCTTGGTCTCTGAAGCCCCAGCACTAGTGTCCGCCCTGGGTCAGTTCTCAAGAGTAATGGGGTTTTCAGGTGGGGCCTTTCTTGTAGCATCTCGCTCGGTTAAGAGGAGATGGTGTTCTGAGCATCAGGGATGATGGGCGTGTTCCTGGAGACCAGGGCAGAGGGACCAGCTTTCCAAGGGCAAAGGGCTTCACTTACTCTGGGAATGAATAGCACCTCCTACTCTCATTTAAGAAAGTGAGAGGACTTCAGAGTGTTCACTTTTGTTATAATAAACAGACAAGAAAACTTAGAATAGCTCCTAATCCCCACTCTTTATGCCAGACCAATTCCTCTGATGTCACTTACTTGGTCCCAGTAAATCCACTTTTTCCATCTAAGTGCCCCGCAGCAGCCTCCAATTACTTGCCGTGAATATTCCTCTTATTTCTGTTCCTAGATACATGACAGACTGTACTTATCACAATGGAATATAGCAGCCAGAGCCTATGATTTTGGTTTGTTTCAAAGTTTACTGAATTGTCACAATGTGATTTTTTTTTAGCAGAAAAAAAAAATGGTCAAACCTCTATCCTAAATATTGAGCATTGTTTCCCAATCTGAAATGTGTAATGATATACATGTATCACGTTGTATCCAGGCAGAAAATTTTAATTTGAAATGAAAATAGTTACATGGAGTATTTAATGAAAATCTATAGTGTCTTACATCTTCTATTCTCTACTCTTCTTTACTCTTTCCTGGGAAGTAAATTAATTCAATTATTAATTCAATAATCGTCACAAGTCTGTGCCTGTGAAATGCCCATTTTTTAAAATCCCTCGTCGGCTGATGGGGTGAACATTGCTGGTGGGAAGTGACACAAGTGCGGAGAGCACAGGCTCCAGTGGGAAGGACGTTTCCGGCAGGTCTTCACATACCCCCGTCTCTCCCTATTTTCACTCAAAAGCATCACCAAAGTATCCTTTCTAAAACAAAGCTCTGATCATAGAAACACCGTGATCGGCATCTTCCCTCCCTTTTTTGCCCACAAGCAAACCCCACGTATTTGGGTGTGGCCTGCCAAGCCCTGAAGTCTCAGGCTGCTGTGGCCTTTGCTGCCCAATTCCTTCCTCTCCCTTCCTCTTGGAGCACCTGCCAAACCAGACCAATGACCACATTCCATGGTCCCCTGCGGAATCGGGGTCTGATGGTCACGGGCTAAAAGGAGCGCCCCGCATGTCATTCGTGCACACGAAGGGTTACAGTCCTCCTGCTTTAAGACCAGTGATGCTGCTGTCTCCCCAGCTGGACATGGACTCCCCCACAGCTGGAAACAGCTGCCCTGTGGCTCACGTCCTATAGCTCCATACTCATTCCTGTCACAGTCATGTCTAGCTGCAGTGTCCACAGCACGGAGCACTGGTCACTTGTGGCAGACATCTGCTCTTTGGGGCAGAACCAGTCAGGGGCCTGAACTCAACCCCAGCAGCTCACCAAAGCAGCCTCAGTTCTGCTGATGTGCAGAACCTGACTCTTGCACATGTTGGCACACAGCCGGCCCGGGGTCTTGTTTCTAATCTCAGCTGTCTTCAGATTCTGCTGTAAAGTGGATGCTTTCTAAAAGTCTCTTAAAGTATGATTGATTGATTAATTAGCTAAATCAAAGTTTCTTGAAATCATGGGCTTATGATTCACTTTTATACTATTGCAAAGATGCAAGCATCCTCCTCCAACATGATGAATTGTTTTGGAGGGCGGGAGGTTTGAACAAAGGCATTGTATGAGCCAGAACCGTGTGGAAATCATAACGTTCTCTTCCGCTTTTTAATTCTTTGTTTTAGACTATCTCACGCACAGGGAAAGTCCTCCTTGCTCTCATGCTTCCTTAATTGTTTCTCTCCAGGAAATTATAAAGGAATTATAAAATCTTAAAATACATGTATATGGGTGTGCATATATTTATTACCTGTTCAGTACATGTGATGCGTATTATACATGTGTGTATATGTAATGCACACCTGTAATAGGGTACATGGCATGTGTAGAATACATATATATATAGAACACACACACACACGAGCTGTTACAGTTAGAGCCCCTCCATTCTGCCAACACTTACATTAATTCCCTCATTAAATTCTGATATGTGTACCTGACATGTCCATATCTATTTCTTGCTCAAGATGATTTAGAATGATTCTAGTTTAAACCTTACATATAAACAAGAATCAGTTGGTCCTGGTTTACGTGCCAAATCACAAGAGTTTCTAAATGTTCTAAAGGCCCTATTGTCAATTTGAGTACAAAATAATTTATGAAGTTTGAACTAGTGAAATGCACAGTTGTGTTCTACTGGGAGGAGGTGTGTTCTTCTACTGATATGGCCTATCAGAAAATATCAGAAAATAAAGTTGTACATTGGAATGACAATAAACAATTTCTATGACATGTCATTGACTTGTGTATAAATTGCAATGAGTTTCTAAGAATTTGGCCTTATAACAATCCTAAATAAAGAATTTTAAATTCTTTTACAACTTGGCATGTTTTTAGTTTAATTTTTTGGGTTGATTTTAAAGCCTACAGATGTCTTGATCCCTGTCCCCACAAAATGCCATTAACTGCCCATAAATACATGGTGGGCCTTGTGGCTGTTCTTCTACTATCCTAATATAATACTGAAAGGAATTAATATTAACATTCAGTTACTTTTCAATTAATTCAATTAATTCCAATTAATATTCAATTAATAGTCAAACTATATGAGGAAGTATTATTAAGTATGAAGTCATCAAGAAGCAAAATAAAATCATTTAAGCCTAAAACATCTTAGAAAAAGAGAAAACCCCAAAAAGAGAGAGAGAGAGAGAAAGAAAACCAGTTAATCATTTTCTACAGAATTGTTAGGATTCTGTAGAAATTCTGTAGGATTTCTACAGAATTCTTAGGATTCTTTATTTGCGAGAGAACACAGCATATCAACCCTACCCCTTTATTTTGCAGTGGTGTTTGGACAATTTGCCTATTTCCAGACGGCACTGAATGATTTGGCGGAATTATTTGATGGAACACACCCACAAGCCAGACTTCTCAGCTCACTCTCGGGGTCACATTCAGGTAAACATTCAATGAATATTGTATTGAATTTTATTTAGACTGCTAGAATGAGTCATTTTGAACTCTGTTCGTTTTTTTTTTTCTTTTAATGAAAGAAGAATGCAATCCTCTTCAAGTTTTCTTGCTTGTTTAACAAAACCTTATTCCTGATGGAAAATTTCAACTGTATTTTATCCTACATATAAAACCGTTGACCGTTATCATTTTACTTATTAGCATTGTAGAAAAAATAATATCTGTCTCAATAAAAAAGGCAAATATCAGGAAAAGAGGGGGAATAAACTATCTTGTGTATTCTACTTTCTCTTCCATGTCTCATGATCTTCCTGGAGATAAACAGTATCAACGTTTTGGTCTAAATCATTACCAGCCTTTAAATGCACACATATAGGGAGGCATCACACTCATGCGTGCCCATGAGTACATATGTGCACACACGGACATGAGCATGTGCACACGAATGCATGGGAACGTATGGGGGTCTTCACGAAACACATGATGTCATTTCACAACTCAATCTTTTTGCCAAACTCTTGCATAAAAGCAAAAATGGAGTCTTCCCCTACCAAAAAATAAGAATATACACCGAAAACAATTAGTTTTAGTGCTCATTAGTATTCACTTGGTCAGTGCAGCCTAATCTACATAGCGCCTCGTGCACTTGGACCTTGTGCAAACCGCACGGTTTCTACCGCTGGTGCGCTTTCATCGTTTACCAAAGCAAGGCACATCGGTGGATCACAAACTCTTGCCTACCAAGGTTAGGATTGGATTATTTCTGGTTTCTCCCTATTATTAACTGAGCGTCTTAAGATTATCATTTCCTGCCAACGTCCAATGGTGCAATGTCTGCAAATCCACCAGAAGATACAGGTCTAAAATATTGATCCCTGGGGACAAACTCGCCTCTGAAAAGCTAATGCCATTCACCTGCCCTGTAACAGCATTTGGGAGAGACCATTCCTCTAGGGCAGGTGGACTTTCAAAGGTGGAGATATGTTTTCAGAACATTTTGTTTGTTTGTTTGTTTTGTTATTGTTTTCTGAATGCTTTAGTATTTTTAAAATCAGCTTTGGATTCAGATTTACTTAACTTTCTTATTTAAAAAAAAATCCCAGCAAGTCATTTTCAAATACAGTTGATTCTGAGTCAGCAGTAAGTCGGACGCTTCAGTTTCCCGCATTGTCCGCCGGCAGACCGTCACCAGTGCCTGCTCCATGAGACGATTGCTAAAGCAACATTTGAACAGAACGAATGGATAAGAACAGTTTTAAAATCTTGATAGATGCAATATGTCTGAGTCCTGAACCCAAAGGGAAATTTCACAGAAGCCCAACAATCACATGAGAAATTCCAAGTCAATGATCACTTCCCGAGTACTGTCCCCAGTGCTGCAGCGCCTCCGTGGATTTCCTGTATGGTCTCTCATTTTTTCCTCAGGGGAAACATTACCTTTGGCGACATCAAATCAGATTCTCCTGCGATTCAGCGCCAAGAGCGGAGCGTCTGCCCGGGGCTTCCACTTCGTTTACCAAGGTAAAGTTCCCCTGCACGCTGCGGTCTTCCCCGGCGCTGTCGCATGCTGTGCCCCGTTAAAGCACAGCGTTGTGTTGTTTTGCTTTATATCTGCGTTGTGTTGTTTTGCTTTATATTTAGGGAATTGAGGGTATTCGTATATTTATACCCAAACGATTTATCAAGAACATCACAGCTTTCCTTTTTGACACTGAAATAGGATATTGCTTCTATGAAGACACGGAACCGGCTCTTTGCTCCGGCACCATCGGGGACCGAGCGGACCACTTCTTCTGTCACAGCTCCTCACATTAGCCAAGGGATTTCACATCCCTCACAGTATTTTATGTAATTAGGCAAAGTGTTTTATGATGGCTTAGATTTTAGTAACTGCTTTAATAAAATACCTTTAAGCACATTGTACACTTCCAGACCTGCCTGTAAAAACTATTGAAAAAGCGACTTCACAAAATCACGCAAATCCCCAAATACTACCCATGCACCCTTCCCTCCACCTGTTTGATTTTGTTTGTGTTCTATTAACTTCTGACACTTTGAAACCTTTATATTTATTTATTTTTAAATTGGAGAGTATTCAGAATGTCTAAGATTGCGCAAAGATTCTTTAAAAATGAGGATTTCCCCCCTATTTCTAGTTTACCTTTATTTTGTGTGTGCATTACATTAACTTAAAAAAACATGCGTAAACTATTTTTACACTTTCTGAAGACCAAAGCAGGCCTTTGGATGGAACTTGGAATTGCTGTGTAGCTTGCGACGTGCAGAGATCACCATCTACAGAGACAAACTGTCTGTTCCAAAATAAGAAGGAATGCTTAGTTTTTCTAGGTTTCAGTTTTGCTTGAGGCTAGAGAGATTCCTCGCTGCTCTTAAATATTTTCTTCAGAAGTGGAGGAGGATCACTTTCTAGCACTGGTTTCTTCCTCTAATAGAGACTTTTTCAGAAAAGATACTAGGCAGCATCATCGTGTTTATTAAAAAAATTATGGAAAATGTGTATTTCATTCATAACTCATTCCTAAGACTCTTACATGGCAAAATCCAAGCCCTCAAAATATTTTTATCAACTCTATAATTACAAAACAATTATTTTATAAATTATAGACTATTTTGCTATAAAACCTCTTCTGTGTTCAGCAATAAGATGGTCTGAGAAAGACTGGAAGAGGAATAGGAAGGTATCTGACAGCAAGCGGCAGGGAAAGTATCTCTAATCCAGTGTAGGCAGTAATTGCTTCAATGATGTTTCTACTCAATTACAATCAGTTACATTGTTCTAAATTATACCTTTTCTTAAAATATAAACCATTAAACCAATATTTTTAATGAGCTTTATTGGACAGTGACCAATGTAGGCAACTCACCTTTTAGTCCTAATTTTCTTTAAATAAATTATATTATTTTGCAGAAGCAAATTTACAAACCCAGATACGTTGGGGTGACATATAAAGATACCAAGGACCACTTGGTTTAAATACACATTTAATCCTGAAAAAATTCAAGTTGCTAGCATAGTCCATCTTGATAAGCGGTGTTTTTTGGTCTTTTTTTTTATATGATTAGAAAATCAATCAGATCATTGGATAAAATATCTGAGGCAACTGGCCCCATGTCTATCCTATTTACAAATATTATCTTCAGAAGTCATGATTTTAAAACTTATATTTCTTGGTTTAAAGTAACATATTACCATTACAATGAATCAAAACAGAAAAGTAGAAAGAAAATCATTTATAAGAGGAATCCATCCTCCTTGTCTTTATGAATATATAATGACTCCAACATCCTCAATATTGTATTATATTAAATCTCAGTACACCTCCTTTTCATGCTTTGTGCCTACAGTGAGTTTATGCAAAAATTTATGTCTTTTTATCAAAGCTAAATCTTTTGGAAGTAAAGAACTAGAATCATGAATGCAATTTATAAATCAGTGAGGAGCACCTGGGGAAGTTTTCGATGTATACACGAAGCTCAATTGAGCATTGCCTCTGAAAGATGGCAGATCTGTGGAAGTCAAGCAATTATTTGCAATCTATGTTGTAAGAACTTCCTGAAAATTTCTTTTGTATGCCACTTATGGCTTCATTCTTTCACAAGTTATTAAAGCCTGAAATTGCACAGGGACTTTGTGACACCCATGATGATAGGGTGTCTAACTCTGTTAACAGACAGCTGCGTTGTACGGAGCAGTTAGAGACCTCTCTGGCCAACAAGGTGGCAGGGCCAGGGTGTGGAGGACAGGATTGCTGTCTCTTGGCCTCCATGTGGTCCTGGTTAATAAAGAGGCATTAATAATGAGGAAGTTTCTGTCTTTCTGATCTTGCGGAGAAATGGATGTGATAGAGGCTTTTTTACTTATTTATTATTTTTTCTTACAAAGGATCCTCATTGACTTTTGCCTTTGCTGTTTTCATTTGCTTTCCACGCTACTTTGAGGTCGAGGGCATATTTGAAAGAGAGTGAGTTAGGACCCATGAGCACCCCAAAGGAGGCTAGTCAGTGCAGGGGAGGGACCTTCCTAATACAAGACTTTAAATAGCTCTTCCACAATGGTTTAACGCAGCACCTGCGAAGAGTCTTGTTTGGCTGCTAGACACTATGGAATTAAAGACTCAAGGACATTGTCTACACGGGATGGAGCAACCAGTTCACGGGTCACCAGTCCTACCAGGATGGTGTGCGCTGGACAGAGACTGAGAAGAAATAATGTGTCTCCCCGACCGTTGAGCACCTTTTAGAAAAAGTGGCTCCGGCATCGGTCCTCCTTGGGCAACCTGGCATCTGCCTCTGATTCAGCAGCCACACACCTCAGTGGCATGACCATCAAACAGAATTCAGAAGCAAAAGATGCTGTAGGAACCCACCATGAGCAAACATCTAGGGATTCTACTGAAGTGTGAGCATCTCTCTCTCACTGTTCCAGAATTCAGCACCAGCCTGGACCTCTGTAGTATTTGTCCTGCATAAACACACTCCCATGAAGACAGGAGAACAACATACCTGGCTTGTAAACACGAATACATCCCACTACTTTCTGGATTTCCTTTCAGACATGCAGGAGAAGTTTTCTTCCCAGCCTCAGCCCAGCTCCTAGGGATGCCTGAGCCTTTCTTCTCCTCCCTAGCCTCCCACACCTAGACCCCGGCAGGACCCACAATCAGGAAATGTGGTTCTGCACGTTTAGATAATCTTTGCCACTGCACAAAAGAAATATATCACACCTAAAGTCGATGTATTCTTAGATCAATGAGAAAATCAGAATTCATGTCATCCTAAGAAAGCCTCCATGTGGGAAACTTACCTACTGTTTCTTAACAAATCGAGCACAGTCTGATTCCTCCAGGATGAGAGGAATCCTCATCCATAGCTATTCTATAAAGTATTTACATGGCCTTCATAGACTTTTCGTGGCCCCAGAATACACACTTATAGTATTAAATCAACCTTAGCAACACTGGAAATAGCATGGGAACCAGTCTGTGCATCCACAGAGGCCGACTAAGGCAGAGAAGATACTCTTCTCCTGTCTTGTTTGTTCCCAGGTTCGTGCTGATACATGCAGGATGGTTCAAAGCCCCCTACACTGCTCCCCATCCCTGCACTGCCCACCCCACCTTGCCCTGCCCGACCCCTCCTTGCTTTGCCTGTGCTCGGGACTAAACTTATGGTTAGCATGGGTGGCTCAGTCGGTGAAGCGTCCAGTTCTTGATTCATCTCAGGTCCTGATCCCAGGGCCATGAGTTCCAGCCCCACGTGGGGCTCCCGCTCACCATGGAGCCTACCTAAAATTAAACATGGTGGTTGCCAGTGTTCCTCATCAACAGAATACTATTTTGAACTGTCTTATGTTTACGCCTTGGCTGTTTCCACATATCAATCATTTTTCTTATGTATTTCCATGTAGAATTCAACACTACCTTTTCTTAAAATAAGTCACTGATTCCAAACTTGGTAAACCAGGTAGGACTTACTGAGTATTTCATGGGGAAAAGGAGGGCACCTTTTTAGATCAAACCTCTGCACAGAGCCCAACTTAAAAATGTCAGCTGGCCCCAGATCCCTGTCTTTCTGCGGTGTATTAGCTGTGTGGACAGCTCTGATCTAGAGCCCCTCCCCCAGCCTCACCTGAACCGGCCTCTCGCCTCCCAGCCCGGCTTCCCAGATTCTCTAGCTCAGGGCTTCCTGGTCCAGGATCCTCTGATGGCAAGACTCACCTCCTTAGCATTACAAGAAACAGAGGAACAATCTAGACACCTGGAAATGCATTTTTTGAGTTTGGGGAGGAAGAACTTTCACTAAAATTTCCTTTGCTCAAGGTTCTTCCGTGGCATGTAAATGCATGTCTTGATTGATTTTCACCAGGCTTCATCTCCTTTTAGATGGCATCAGTTACAAGGTTTTCCACTTCTAAGAAATTCACATCTTGTATGAAAGGTTATAAAATACATAGGTTTACCAAGATGAGTAAGCATAAATTTTGGTCATGATTCAGTGATGCGTGCTTGAATTCACTGACTATTAATGGCTGCTCAAGTCCGATGTTTCAACGACCGGAACAGAATGATTTTGAAAAATAGACACATCCATTGAAAAACAGATATAAATGAAACTGGAACGCCTGCCTCACTTAGACTTTGCAAGTGATTGCTACATGCATTCGGTTTCGTTATTACTACGGCTGTGGTTGTTGTCTTCTTGTCACCCCTGCTCTGAAAGAGCGGCCGTGAGGGTCCCGGAGGCAGCGACCAGGCTTCCCCTCTCTGTGGGTGCTCTGGAAGCTCCGCAGACCAGCCCAGCTCCTGTCCCGGACAGCGCGGGGGCCCCGGACCGCACTCATTCCGACCTCGTCCCCTGTTTGCTCTCCATGGTGCTGATTTCCCTTTTGTGTCGCAGCAGTAGGAAACCCTTTACTAGAAATGGAGTGTAATTACCGCGGAGGATGGAATTTCTCTCCGGTGCTGCCCGAAGCATCCAGGGGAAGGGCAGGAGCCAGAGGACGTGCGGAGAGCAAAAGGAGCTGCCCACCGATTTTCCCCAGACCTTGCATGCACGTCAGGCCTCCCAGTCCCTGCTCGCTTCTGTTCTTTCTGCAGAATCACAGCTGTTCTTCTCCTCACTTTGGGAACGTCTTCTTCTAAAAGCTGTTCTTCATAATCTCATCCAAATGCAGGGTTTTTTGTTTGTTTGTTTGTTTATTGTTATTTCCCTTTAAAAAGGACGATGATGAAGTTCGTGAAGAAAGGCTCAACAATGGCATGGGTCTGAATGACCTTGAAGGTGTGTTGGTGCCCGTCCACGGGACCCTGGCGTGGCTGCACTACCCGGACCAACAGGGGCGAGGCCACTTACATCAGTGTGGAGGGTTTGCCATCCCAAGAACGGGGGGCTTTCCCTGTCATTCAGGACAAGTAGAAGAGTGGCCCTTGGAGAGATTTCTCCATTTGGGTTAAACAAATTCTTGAGAATTGAAGCCTCCATGGGATATTTTTTATTCATTTCCTTTTTGCTCTCATGCTGTTTGCTCAACTGTAACAAAATACTCAGATATAGAAATTCAACAAATTGGAGCTCTGAGCAATGTTTATTATAATATTGGAATTATTCCGCATCCTGTCTTTAGTTACAAAAAAGAGTCATTCTGATGTATCATTAATTGTTTCAGCTGGAGTTGTTCGTCTATAATTTTACAAATCGCCTTCTGACAGGAAACACGTCAACACTGAACTCAAGCACAGTTTTGTCAGAATCGCCTTCCGCCTTCGAGGCTCATAGAAGCGCTTGCTTAGCAGCCGTGACCCACGTGGCGTCTGCCACTGCTCAGGATCCGTTCCGAACATGAGGCCAGCCTGTTGAGAAGCAGTGTGAGGAGCGAGTGACCCACGTGGCGTCTGCCACTGCTCAGGATCCGTTCCGAACATGAGGCCAGCCTGCTGAGAAGCAGTGTGAGGAGCGAGTGACCCACGTGGCGTCTGCCACTGCTCAGGATCCGTTCCGAACATGAGGCCAGCCTGCTGAGAAGCAGTGTGAGGAGCGAGTGACCCACGTGGCGTCTGCCACTGCTCAGGATCCGTTCCGAACATGAGGCCAGCCTGCTGAGAAGCAGTGTGAGGAGCGAGTGACCCACGTGGCGTCTGCCACTGCTCAGGATCCGTTCCGAACATGAGGCCAGCCTGCTGAGAAGCAGTGTGAGGAGCGAGTGACCCACGTGGCGTCTGCCACTGCTCAGGATCCGTTCCGAACATGAGGCCAGCCTGCTGAGAAGCAGTGTGAGGAGCGAGTGACCCACGTGGCGTCTGCCACTGCTCAGGATCCGTTCCGAACATGAGGCCAGCCTGCTGAGAAGCAGTGTGAGGAGCGAGGCTTGTTTTAGGGAAAATGAGTGCACAAGCGTGTTCTCCCCGAGGCCTGCACTGTCGCATGAGGACACGCACAGTCTGAGAGAGAGGATCCTGGTGACGATAGAGACAGAGTCGCTTCTAGGGGACTGTGCAGAACAAAGACAGAATAACGCATGTTCAGGTGCCTGCCTCCAGGTCTGTTTCCCAAAGAGTTGGTTTGGTGTAAGTAACAGGCGTCATTGCCGGTGGACGTATTTTTCAAACTGGATCCCTGCCCCTTTGGATTAAGCAGAAGAATCTCTTAGAGACGGAGAATTCCAGGGGGCAAGGTGAATGGAGGCTCACCCCACCCTTGAACGAGGCTCGCCTGCTCTTGGCTGCCACCAAGGACCATAAGCACATGCCCGCAACCAAACAAGCTGCCTCAGGGAAGACCACACACCCAGAGACCCTGGGGGTGTCTCTTGAGAAAGTTCCAAGAGGGGCTGGTGATAGGATAGAGGTCCATGCTCAGTGATTTGGGACAGGCTTACAGGCAGTGAGCTTTGCTTCCGCTCTGAATCAGGTGCTGGCAGAGGAATCTGAGTGGCGTGGGGCATCTTGACTTTCATCAGGAGGCAGAAGGAGCGTCTGTGTTGGTACAAATGGCAGAATCCTTTCTTTTTTTAAGGCTAAATAGTATTTCACTGCATGGATAGAACACATTTTCTCTACCCATTCATCCATCAGTGGACCGTTGGTTTGTTTCCAGGCTTGTTTCTGTGGCATGTTCAGGAGGCACTGAACATGGGGGGAGAAACATCTCTTTGAGATGCTGACGTGTGTACTGTTTGCATAGGTAGACCCAGAAGCGAGATTGTTGGATCCTATGGGGGAGTTCTATTTTTATTTTGTTATTGCATTGCCATGGCCATGTTATACTCACTAGACTCTAAGGTCTTTGAGGATAAGAACAAGTTCTTAGTCACCTCATTATCATGAGCACGGTGATTTGGGTGCTTGATTAATTTTAATTGCCTGAATATCACTCAATTCTCATAAGGCACTAATGCTCCTTATGCCACGTTTTCCTCCTCTGAAATGAGAATATAAGGCAGTCCTCAGGGTTGGTAAGAGGATGAAATGCAGATGGGAAAGTGCTCCCCAAATCATTCCCTCTAGAAATTGCAGAGAGCGTTATTAATTCTTATATTAACATAAATTCTCTCTGGACTCCTCTTAACTCTACTTCCAAGAGGTTATTTTGGCTTCCCAAGGAAGATACAGATGACTGTGTTGTATGTTTGCTTCTAGCTGTGCCTCGAACCAGCGATACCCAATGCAGCTCTATTCCCGAGCCCAGATACGGAAGGAGAATTGGCTCGGAGTTTTCGGCGGGTTCGATTGTCCGTTTTGAGTGTAACCCGGGATACCTCCTTCAGGGCTCCACGGCTATCCGCTGCCAGTCCGTGCCCAATGCTCTAGCTCAGTGGAATGACACAATCCCGAGCTGCATAGGTAAGCCTGCGTCCAGGAGGCGGGATTCCTTGCGTAGGCTGCCCTGCCCAGCCTCCCAGCTGGTTGAAGAGCTGTTTCCCAATGCTTATGTCCAGTTTCCAACTGGTCATGCTCCAGACCTGTCTAAAAACGATGCATTTTATCCAACGTAATTGAGCAGCAGCTAAACCCTCAAGATTACTACGTTTCATGAAACTACTCATTAGATAAAAAAGTATGAAACATGTTTTCTTTCTCAATACTTATTAAGTATGCCATTAACTCTCCAGCCATGGGGATAGAACGTAATTTCATTTTGGGGAAGAATCATTATAATGGTGATTTGCTGTATTGTGGAATGTCCTTTTTAATAAATGTGTGCTGATGAAGGTTTAAAAAGTAATAGGTTAATGTGGCCCGAATAACAATGACATTGTTAGTTATAGTTTATTTGCTTCATTTGGTGTAAGAACCTCTAGGGCAGTCATGATTAGTTCTGAGTTCCCCTGCACAGTCGCAGCATCTCTTCTCCGCTCTGCTTTGCTCATAAATCCCATTAATATCCTTTGGAGTTTCAGGTCTGCCTCTAGGAGACAATACTCTGCAAAGCTCCTTACATTGTATGGATAAAAGTATTCTAAACAGAATTCCCTTCAGAGACGCCAGTGTTAGGTACTACCCCTCTTAGAGAGCTTGAAGAAGTTAACTTACAGACACCAGATCTATAACCTGGTAATATTGGTAGGTAATAATCAATGATGCTGTGAGTTTCTAAGCGAACAGACTCGATCTGACCCTGGCTATGAGTGCCATTGCAGGCCTCTGACTATCTGATCATGTGAGGCATCAAATTCATGCTGTCCTTTGTGGTCCTTATTTTTATGAGACATGGTTTTGTCTTTTAGTCCCCTGCAGTGGCAATTTCACTCAGCGCAGAGGTACAATTTTATCCCCTGGCTACCCGGAACCGTATGGTAACAACTTAAACTGTATCTGGAAAATCATAGTTACAGAGGGATCCGGCATTCAGGTAAGCCCCTGGTGCCCGGAACGCCTGAGCGCACAGGGTTTCGTCAGCCCTGTGCTTGTTTTCTGTGCTGGCTTTCTGTTTGCCTGGATTATTCTATTTTATTCTATTTTATTATTTATTTCTGCATTGGTTATTTTATTTTATTTTATTATTTATTTCTGCATTGATTATTTTATTCTATTTTATTATTTATTTCCACATTGGTTATTTTATTTTATTTTATTTTTGCATTGGTTTATGTTAGTAGTTATTTTAGTCACTTGCGTTACAAGTGACGAACAAAGATGCACACACATTTGGTAATTTTTAAATTTATTTTTGCATTGGTTTATTTATTTATTTTGCAATGGTTATTTTAAATATTTAAACCATAGCCTGTCTCCTTTTTCTTACTGCTTCTGCAATGCGTTTCTAATTGCATTTTTCTGTTTGGGATAACAATGATGGATTTTTAGGATAAAAGCAGTCAAAATTATCATTTGTAGAAATTTTCAAATGTCTTTTCATGGTTTATTCTCCTAGGTGTCACGCTTCTCTTATGCATATATACTCAGTTTCATGGGAAACGCCCCATGATCAGGCTGATTTCGTTAATCCAAGCACACACACTAACCGAAAACTGTTGTTTGCTAGATTCAAGTCATCAGTTTTGCCACGGAGCAGAACTGGGACTCTCTGGAGATCTACGATGGTGGTGACATGGCGGCACCCAGGCTGGGAAGTTTCTCAGGTAAGATGACACCAGCTCCCCAGGCTTTGTTTGTGAATCATGAACACTAGCACAGGAACACAGGCAACAAAAAGATGGATGCGGACATTTTCCTAGCAAACTCCTGCAGACCCGTAACAGCATGGCTAGTGTTGAAATCTTGGAGAAGCCCATCACACAACAGGCGAGCCAAGGGCCAGCTCTGTTCCCAGGGCAGAAGGGGCAGGTACCAGCACGTTCGCAGGTGATGGGCTGGGCCAGAGCCAAGGGACCCAGTGAGAGTAACTAACGGGATGTGGGGTCACGGTTCTCAGCTCCGGAGAAGACACATCCTCTGAGATTAGGCAGTCCAGGAAAATGGCCGTCTGCAGCGGGGACACTCAGGCCTGAGACTTGCAAGTGTTTTGATCCATCAGCATCGCAGGAAATCTCGACCCTTTGCCTCACTCGTGAGCCTCCTGCCGGGAACCGTGGCCAGTGGCCATGCAGCCCTTCCTTGCTCTTTCTCCCGCCGGCAACCTCTGCACACGTCGCTTCCTCCCTGGCCTGGGAGGGGCCTGGCCCCCTCCCCGCCTTCGTCATACACAGTGCCCTTGAGCTCGGTCTGTCCTTTCTTTCACCCTAGCAGGTTCTCCTGCCTCTTCCATCCTGTCGGGCACAGACACACCCACACTCCCGACCCAGTAGCCGTCATCATGACGTTGTGCCCGTCGCCCGCATCACCGTCATGATGCCCCTGAGCCCCGAGGGGCCAGGCTGAGTCCCACACCAGCACTCTGCACTCAGTACTCCTGCTGACTTGTGTTACAAGTGACGAACAAAGATGCACACACATTTCAGATTCATCCAGAATTGTACGGAGAAAAAGTTGCTTTTCTAAGAGTGTCCCCCAGGCCACACAGATCATGGCTTGTGTCGCCCAGGCTGGACTATGTTGCTGGCTTCTCTGTGCACATCTCCACGCGTCTCTATTCTGCCGCTGCTCAGGGGGTTAGAAACGCTGGTGGACAGCGGCTGGCCATGCGCAGCGCCCGCAACTTTCAGTCAATCACCTCCTCTTAAGTGACTCCCCAGATCCTGTCTCTGGATTCCAGCAAATAGAAACACATTTTTTACGAGGCCACTTCAAGTTCGTGCAGTAAACAGCACTGTGATGTGTAATCTCTCACGCGCCATCTAAGGTCCGTCTGTCCTGCCATCATGGATCTTGGGGGATTTTACCTCCCACCATCCCTGGCGGTTCCCGGGTCACTGCCTGTGCTCTCTCCCTGTGAAGACTCACGCACTCCGGTCCACACAGCTCTCATCACAGTGCAGCTGAGCGTGCCATGGCTTGCAGTACCTTCTCTGTGCATCAAGTACCCTAGATGTTCTTAGGAATAAAAAAGAAAGTCTTTGATGCTAAAAATAGCAACAACAACAGCATGATTTAAAATCTGTATCCAAACAGCAAAACACAATAATAGTTATAATAAAATATGTTTGAATGATTCCTAATAATAATAATAATACAAATAATAACATCTGTAACTTCTGGCAAATATGCTGCACTCCAGGTAAGTGTGGGTATTAAAGGAAGTCCAAAGTAATATTTTTGTAGGATTTGGTAGAAAAATAAAAAATATGTGGATCTTAACTGATGTCATAACATATCTCAGAAAAAGTGTAGTATCTTAACGGATCAGCAGAATATAGGCAGATAGATCAAGGGGAGCAGAAATGTTCCAGGCAGTGGAACCATATGGTTCAGAGCCCGTGTCTGTTACACGCACGGCCCTGTGCAGGCTTGGACCCCCTCGGATCACTTACACATGCATTTTTTTCAACAAATAGAGTACAGTACTGTGAATATATTTTCTCTTCCTTATTCTTTTCTTAAAACTTACTTAAAAGGATGTGTTTTGCCATTTTTTTATCTGAAGTTCAAATTGTACTGTTCAGATTTATTTTTATCAATGAATATACACCAGCCTGTATTAAACCTTCTCTTGAGTAATGATTCAATGTGAACTTAGCTTTCAGATGTGTGATTTTGTATTTTCTCAGTTAATACTTGGACTACGCTGACTTTTCAAAGAGAAGGTAAAACGTCGAACTGGTTGTTCCTCCGGGTTTTCTCAGGCACGGGGGTGTTACTGAGCGCTCCGAGACGCAGACGTCCACGTCACTGACGGGGAGCAGGGACAGCCCCCAGAGACGGTTGCATGACTGACTGAGGCCAGCAGGAATGACTTGCTGAAAAATGATAACAATAATAAAAGAAGGAAACACATTGCCTACATGTGTGGGGAAGAGTAACAGTAGTAATTCACCTTCTCTTCCTTGTTTGGGTTTTTGGAAATAGCCAGAAAAAAAGACCCCCTTTTTTTTTTTCCTGTTATTTCGTGTGTACAAGTTTAAATTTATTGTCCGTCAGTAGAATTGAAACGATAGAAGGCAAGGTGCATTTCTAAGTCAAAACTGGATTCACTTTTAATAGTAAACTATGCCTCTAGCTAAATGTATAGATCTTAGCTACATATAAGTTTTTCTTTTCTTTTTTTTTAAGATTTTATTTATTTATTCGACAGACAGAGAACACAAGCAGGCAGAGAGGCAGGCAGAGAGAGAGGCAGGCTCCCTGCTGAGCAGAGAGCCTGATGCGGGGCTCGACCCCAGGACCCTGGGATCATGACCTGAGCCAAAGGCAGAGGCTTTAACCCACTGAGCCACCCAGGCGCCCCCATATAAGTTTTTCTAAATTTTTGTTTAAGTCTCACTTAGTTAATATTAATTCACTTAATTAGTATTCACTTAGTATTACCGTGTAATATTAGTTTCTGGTGGGCCATTTAGTGACTCTTCAGCTCCAAACAGCACCTGGTGCTCATCACAAGTGTCCTCCGTCATCCCCATCATTTAGAAAATATTTGACATAAGTATCAGTAGAATATAATTCTGACCACAATCACCAGGAGTTAGCACACACTTCGTGGCTTGAAGGCATGGTTTTCAACTCCCCTCTGATGCCCGTCCCAAGCTCAGTCCCCAGGCCACCCCCGCTTTGACCAGTTGGCTAACAAATCGGGGCTTTATCTTAGTTTGCATAATTCTTTGCTATAACTCACAGAACATGAGAAAGCAATATGCTTATGAGTACAGTGTATCACTAAGTGATCAGATTGGGAACAGCCGGATGAGGTGACTCACAGAGCATCATTGGAGAGGTGTTGAACCTAAGGCTTCCGTGTCCTCAGGTTGTGTCACTTTCCAGGGACACATGTATCACGAGCCAAGAAGCTCGCCTGAACTTTGCTATCTAGAGTTTTAACTGGGTTTTCACGATGTAGGCATCATTAATTCAATCACTGGATACAGACTGAACTCAATATTCATCTCCTCCCCGCCCCAAAAGGCTGGGAGGTCAGGCTGATACCATCTGGCTCAGAGTCCCAAGCCTCTTAGTACATGACTGTCCTTCCCACAACCACCACCATGAATTATCCTAAACATAATCACGATCTTGGTGACCATGAACTCAGGTGTGGTTCGAGGAGTCCACCGTGAGTAACAAGGACGTCCCTATTGCTACGAATAGTCCAAGGAAGAAGAGTCTGGCTGACCAGATATTCTTCCAGGCACTTGGGTTGAATTTCTTTATACTTAAGTAGAATTTCATTAAAAAGTGTACAACATTGTACCACATGCAAATCTATTATAATATCGCAATATTGCAAACATGCTTTTTTCTGAAGTTAAACAGACCACTTAGATTATTTTAGTTTAATATTCAAAAGTTTATATGTTTTTTGAGATGACCTGAAGATGTTTGATTTGTGGGAGATTTGCATTGTTCCTAGGACATTTCCACCCTCCAAGACAATAGTGGTTTTTTTGTTTGTTTGTTTGTTTGTTTTGTTTTTGTTTTTGTGAATGAGCCTAATCAACACATCGACCTTATCGGGGCTGTTTTCTGCCTTTGCTACATATGCATTCCATGGGGGGAAAAAAATGAGCAGGAGCCATGTTCACAAATTTGACTTTTTTTACAGTTGTAGCCATTGGGAATACCAGAGGTATGTTCAATTGAAGAAATGATTCATGGTTCTTGTATATGTCCAACTGAAAAAATAATCAAGAAAATTGCTAATTTATGCTCTACATACGTATATGAGTTCCCTCTTACCTGTAGTTTTGCTTTTCCGTGGTCTGAATTACCCGCATACAGCTGTCGGTGGCCCATCTGGAAGCAGAGGCCCCTCCTTCTGACATGTTGTCTGAAGTCCAGGGCAGCCTGACACTGTCACATGCGGGGGTCCCACACCTCCCGTCATGCTGTCCCACAGGCGTTTCATCATCTCACACCGTCCCGAGAAGGCTGAGGACAGGACAGTAACATATTTTGAGAGAAAGAGAGAGACCACGTTCACAAAACTTTTATTTTGATACTTGTTGTAATTATTCTGTTGTATTTAGATGTTCATCTCTTACTGTGTCTAATTTATAAATTACACTTCATCACAGGTGTGCACATGTAGGAAAATACATGTAACATCTATAGGGTGTGGTGCACCTGTGGTTTCAGGCATTCTCTGGGGTCTTAGCATATACCCCGGGTGGTTCAAAGGGACTGCTCTGTGACACTGTATGTAATACAGCAACAGCAGGGAATGGGAGGCTTTACACCCTGCACCTCGCACATAGTTCCACATGGAAACCTGAGGTTTCGATATCATTTTACTTACCCTCACCCAAGGGAAGAGCGATGGCTTTTCTGATGGTGAGAGCCTCTTGCTCTTGGGGTAGAGAACCTGATGACCCACTGAGGAAAGGAATGTGACTACATTCATCATCATTGGTCTCTTTTAACTCATCCTCTTACTCATGGATCATTGGGCCCTGTCTGTCTCTTTCTTTCTCTAAGTTTTGGCTGAGACCAAGTATCTGAAGGGTCACCTATCTTCACCTCTGCAAGCTTTGGGGTAAATTATCTTAGGTTCTGGCTTCTAGCCCTCTGCGGCTGTCCTTCTCTGTCTTTCTGCATGTGTGCTTCACGGCGGGTCCCCAGCCAAACCTTGGCCTTGACCCTCATCCTTAACCCACACAGGTTCTCGGAGGCTTGCTCCCTCTTCTTTGGAGGGTTATGCTACATTTGTCCAAATTTTAAAAACAGAGCTTCATTTTACTTCTGGATCTCCTCTTTACTACTGGCTGGACAGATCTGTGAGGCTGTGGGGAAGAGTGGTTTCAGACCCAGGGGACATAACTTAGCATCTTCATAGTAGAACCTAATTTTGTGAGGGATGGCATGAGTTTTTTTTTTTTGTTTATTTTTAGATTTATTTATTTATTTATTTGACAGAGAGAAATCACAAGTAGTCGGAGAGGCAGGCAGAGAGAGAGAGAGAGGGAAGCAGGCTCCCTGCTGAGCAGAGAGCCCGATGCGGGACTCGATCCCAGGACCCCGAGATCATGACCTGAGCCGAAGGCAGCGGCTTAACCCACTGAGCCACCCAGGCGCCCGATGGCATGAGTTTTAAGATGTCATTTTGGCTGACTTTTTTTGTCCGTATGCTAGTTGGCTGTGTTTGGTACAGTCTGGGACTTCGCAAAGAGCGGAGGAACAAGCCAGCAGCTGGGAACATTGAAAGGCTGGAGCCTACACGGGAGCTGAGGACGTAAGTCACACTGAGAGTAGTGCAGGTTTCTCAGCGCTGGAGGAAGGAGTATGATGGATGGAAATGAGGAAATCTAACTGGATCGGAATGAGAGTATCACGGCGAACTTGTGGTTTTAATATGTATAGATGAAAATTAAAAAGTAAGTGTGCACGTGTGCATATTTCTTACCTCTGTCTTTTGACAAATACAAAACAGCAGCCCAGCAGCAGTGAACCCCTCTATTACTGATCTGGGCTTCTAAATCACAATGTAATACCGTCTTCCCTAGAAGAGCCAAGTGTTCTTGGACAAATGAGGACTCATTTCTCAAGGTTCTGGTAGGAAGAAAAAAAAATACACGATGAACCACTTTGTATAAATTAGAAATCTATGAATCCATCCAGCTATAAGAGGATACATGCATCCATGAAGTGAATGAAGATTTCCCTTACAAAATGCAAACTAATAAATCTAGAAGGAGGCAGAATTAGAGCATCACCATTTGGCAACCGTTAAGATCATGAGTGATTCAGGCTGGAACATCATTGGGTGCTAAAACTGACGTGTAAAGTTCCAACGGGAAGGAGCACATACGCCGTCACCGTGCGCGTCCCCACCTGATCTGTGCTCATCAAAAGCAGGGAAGTGGTAATTGCAGGAGGAAGAGCCTGGCAGCGCCGCCTTCGCCAAGCGTGAACGTGAGGGTCACCAAGAATGCAGCAGGGTTTGCACTGGTGTGCTGGTACACCTGCTGTCCAGACATGCGGCAGGGTTCGCACTGCTGTGCTGGTACACCTGCTGTCCAGACAGACAAACCGGAGAGCTCTACGGGTTGGTTTGCAGTCACAGGAGTGTCTACACTCCCATCCTGGCTGGTTTACAGCCGACATGATGCCGCGTACACAGAGCTGGGATGGCATGCAGCCTTTCAGCCTGAACGAGCCGGTTCCCTCAAACCCCGGGAGCGAGCAGGGAGCAGAGGAGACAACCCAGCAAGAACACAGCGTCGCCTTCTGACATTCTTGCCCAAAATGCAGACTGTTGGACAAACTCAAATTGAAAAATATTCTACACACAAAAAAATGCGCTTGTATTTTTCAAAAGTATCAAATCGAGGAAGGCCTGGGAAGACTATGAAAGTCTTCCCGACGGAAGAAGAGGAAGAGAACGGAAGACGGGATGCGTTGAGTGATCACGGACGGAGAGAAGAGTCCCGGAAATCGAACGAGATCTGTGTGTCACATCTCTGCCGCATAAACGCGCATGTTTGTTCGTTTTTTAGAGTTTGCCATGTTCTCTTGTCAGGAAACCATACTGAATTTTTACAAGAAATAGACCGTCACATTTGCGACTTGCTCACAAATGGTTTAGGGGAGGATAATTTTACATGTACTCATAAATGAATGGAGGTGGAGACAGACACAATTATGATATGCTATGTGGAGACACAGTGGGTATTTGGAAGCTTTTGTACTAGGTTGGCACCTTTTTTAAGGTAGAAATGATTTGAGATGTTTTAACAGGAGATTTTAATAAAACTTTCTATGGAAAAAATGATAAATCAGCCATAAAATTTGAATATTTTAAAAAACATAATCAGTATTTAAACATTTCCTGTTTCTATGGTACTTTTAAAAATATCTATGAAAGAATAGTGAACCCATTTTGAAAGTTAGTGGTCGAGTACAAACAAACAAGTATGAGAAGTTGGTACATACTTCAGGAAAAAGAATCGACTGACTTCTTGAAGAAATTCATGTTTTTCAGAATTTTTATTTCTGTTTGAACAGCTCTGTATATGTAAGGCTTATGTTGTAAGCCGTCTAAAATTATTTTTGAGAGTATGCAGGTTATAAATTATAAACGAATAGAGTCCATCAAAATTCATACCAATTTGCAGCTGACAATCCGTATTAAGGGGAAGTAAATATCTGTGGTGATGGTAGAATCAGTAGAGGCGGCTACATCCTTTCTCCGTTTTCTTTGTTGGGCGTCGCTCTATGTAGGTCACACTAAAACAATGTAATCACAAATAGCCTGCCTGCGGCAGCACTTAAAAAAATAATCTCCCAGCTGCCTTTTGTGTGGTGGGAAAGTCTTCTGCTGCTGTCCCTCCCCCAGAGGAGCCCCAGGGGCCACTCTCCGTGCAGCAGGTGCAGGAGCCGGTGCTCGCGGCCCGGCATCCCCACTGCTCTCCGGCTGACTGGCACCTGTGTGTTTTGTGTGTCACCTGAGGCAGCCAAAGCCAGCGGCTTTTGCAGAAGAGTTGGTGACAATCTGTCCTGGTCAAGGTCCGAGCAGGGGCAGGGCATGGTTCAGGAATTAGCAGTAGCGCGTAGAAGCAACGTGATTCCCAAAGCAACGCTCCATACACAGTCACGTACGACTCACGGGTCCGGGACTTAATATCGTCTTCACCTTCTAGAATGGGAACGTGTTAGATGTTTTCAGTGACTGAATCTGTGTCAGAGTGGGCGGGTGGGTGCGTGGACGTGAGTTTCCTGACCTCACCGTAACCCGGTCGACAGCAGACGAACAGGCGAAAACGTCGAACCTTGTGCAGTGGGTCCCGTGTGTGCAGATGTGGCACCAGAGGCAGTGGAGTAGCTTCTGGAAAGGGTACGTTAGAGTCTCGTCTCCCAAAGAGAGACACAGAACTAGCAGGAAGCCCTTGGGACATGCTGTCCTACATGTGCTTTCAGAGAAAAGCTGGGTCACTACAGCCCTGGGTGGCCAGGGAGCAGGATAGGATAATTTAGGACATGGGAGCTGGGTCGTTTCTAGTCTTGGGTAGAAGAGCCATGGGTGGGAAGCGAGGAGAGGCTGCTGTGCTTGAAGAGTTTAGTTAGTGATGCCAAGTTAGTAATGGAAACAGTCACTGATGGCCCCAGTGAGGGTAAAGCCAGGCAACCGGTCGTGCAGAGGCTGTTGTGAGAGTGAATTTGGTTAGATGAGCTGGATCTATTGCAACATTATTCTTTCTGCAAACTTGACCTAAATCTACAAAAACTGCTTGTGTGGGCAGCCGGGTGCTAAGACCCTTGCTGCGGTGAGCGCTGAGGACCGTGCGGGGTTGCTCAGTCACCACCTTGCGCGCCCGAAGCCAGCGCAACACTCTCTGGTAGCTACACTGGCTTTACAATTGTAAGAAGATGGAAAACCACTAGAAAAAAAAATTTAATTACAAAAATAATACCAGAGTGAGAAGATAGCAAGCATCGTACACAATCAACACAAGTGGGTAAAACTCACGTTCCTGGCCGTTGTGTCGAGTTTGGCCAACTTCCTGGGCTTCCTCCCTCCTCCCCGGTTCCTCTCGGAGGCCCTGGGTGTGCCCTCTGTGGGGCGAGGAGAGACAGTGTTTCTCTGAATAATTACTTCTGTGTTGGGGAGCAGGCCAGGCTACCCCTCCTTTTTTAAATTATGTTGATTTAGCCCGTGTAGCCGGCGTCACTGGCTTTCGATGTGCTGTCCCCGACTGCGCAGCTGCGTGTAGCGCCCAGTGCTCACCAGCACACGTGTCTTCCTCAACACCCACTTCTCCTGTCCCTCACCCCCGCCCTTCTGCAGCCCTCAGTTGGTTTCCCAGGTCTCAGAGTCTCCCATGGCCCGTCTCCTCTCTGGTGTCTCCCCCTCCAGGTTTCCTCGCCTCCGCGCTGGCGCTCCGTGCTAGTCTTCACGTTCTACGTGGGAGTGAGACCGTATGATCGGGTCACCCCTGTTTGCAGCACCCACGATCCGGACTCTCAGTTACTAGGTAGTTTCAACACGAGTCTCTCTTTATAGGTTGTGCTAACCAGCCGGATGGGCTTACGGTTGAAAAACAACTTATGTGTCTGCCTGTCTCTGTCTCAGACTGAGGTCAGGCAGCACCTGAGTCAAACCTCCAAACCTCTTCTAAGTATCTCCCATGCGACACACGACGGCGTGCTCTTACAGTGAGTCGTGCTCTCACGCGTCAGGCCTGAAAAGGCATCGCCTCTCAGAGCGGCCCGTCCTGACAGCCAGGAAGGTGTTTGGGACACACACCCCACATCTGTCAGGGACTCCAACTTCCAGAGGAATTTACCCGCACACATAGTTGCGAGGAATTTACCCGCACACATAGTTGCAAGCGTGCCCGCGCACAGTCAGACACTTGCGAGCGTGCCCGCACACAGTCAGACCTGTGCATAGTGTTTCGTCTTCTTCCCATTTCTCACTCTCCTCCTTCCAGTACAGGCGAGGAACGGTTTGGATTCTGACGGGCCAGAGCTGCCCAGGCACATGCTCGATCCGAGTGTGACCCCGGGTAAATGCAGGGAAGGACGCTCAGTGCTAAGCCGAGGTCGACAGAAAGTCCGGAACGCACTTGCAGAAGGGAGGCAACACACTCATCGGCACTTAGGGCAGGATAGCTTACTGGCATGTGGTTTCTGTCTCCCTGCACTGGCATGCTTCCTGACCTCGTGCCAGGGGACCGCCTGGTTTGGCGCTGGGGATGCTCTCAAGGCAGCAGTTGTCATACCCGGGGCCAACCCGAAAGCAGAGAGGATGGCAAGGCTCGGGGTGCAAACAGCGGCTCGGCCAGAGGAGGCTGAGGAGCTCCGCAGGCCTGCCAGCCCTCCAGGGACTCCAGTTCTGGTGGGATCGCGCACGGGCTGCAGGGAGGTGGCGGGTCCGGGGCGTGCGGGTCCGACACACTGACAGAGGCCGAGAGCGGTCTGCCGAAGGCGGGCTCTGCACCTTGGAGCTGCTGGAAACCGAGCCCCTGGGAGCTCGGGGCATGAGCAGATGTGGGGAGAAGAGCGGAAGCCCCGAGTGTTGGCGGCTGCTGACTCTGAGCAGGGAAGGGACCCCCGGTCCGGACGGGGATTGGATTTCCCCGGCCTGCGGGATGAGCCCGCAGAGCACTTAAAAGAGTTTAAAAATGTCAGTGAAACCCGTGTCTTTCGTCCGTGTCTAGAAGTGAAGTTTACACGCATTCGTCACTTGTGCCGAGCTGGTTGGTGTGCGGAGCGAGGAGCAGGCGGACGAGGGTGCGGGAGGTCTGCGGACGCGCATCCCAGCCGCCCAGGCGGGAGCCGAGAGCCGTGGCCGCTGTGGGCCAAGAGCAGACGCTTCCGCAGCTCCGGGCTTCCCGCGTGGGTCTCTCCGTCGTCGCCGTCAGCTGCTGAAGGCGCACCGGGCCCCGGGGCTCTGTGCGGACCAGGGGAGGTTCTGCCTGGTGTGTAGCCAGGGAGTAACTGGGGTGTCTGGTGAGGAGGCTTACGGGTTTATCGAGCCGACGAAGACGTGTTTACTGCGTGAGCCAGTGAGTGACTTGGTGTGAGAAGGGAGGGGAGATTGCTGAAGGAGGAGCACTGGGAAGGAGTAACGACTGCATCATGCCAGCTCCATTCTGAATGTTTGAGGAAACTCCATCGTGTTTCCCAGAATGGTTGTGCCGGTTGGGATTTCCACCAACAGTGTAAGAAGGTCCGTTCCCCTTTCTCTGCATCCTCGCCAGCCCACGCTTACAGCAGCGCGATTCACAACAGCCGAGACACAGAGGCAGCCTGTGGGCCCACGGACGGGTGACTGGGTAAAGAAGACGCGGTGTAGCCTGCGATGGAACATCACTCACCGTGACAAAGAATGGCGTCTCGTCATTTGCAGCCACACGGATGGAGCTAGCGAGTGCTTTGCTGAGTGAAACAAGTCCGTCCGAGAAAGACACTGACCATATGATGTCACTCGTGTGGATTCTAAGAAACAAAACAGACGAGCACATTAAACAAGAGAAACAAACAAAAAGCAGACTCTTGCATGTGGAGAACGCACCAGCGCCGTCACGGGGGGCGGGCGTGCGCTGGGAAGAAGGTGTTGGGGATTAACAGTGCACTCATGGGGGCCTCTGGGGGGCTCAGTGGGTTAAGCCTCTGCCTTCAGCTCAGGTCATGATCTCAGGATCCTGGGATCAAGCCCCGCATCGGGCTCTCTGCGCAGAAGGGAGCCTGCTTCCTCCTCTCTCTGCCTGCCTCTCTGCCTACTTGTGATCAATCTCTGTCAAATAAATAAAATCTTAAGAAAAAAAAAAGAGTGCACTTGTCGGGACAAGCACTGAGTAATGCGTAGAAGTGTTGAGTCATATCATGCACCTGAAACTAATGTGACACTGTATGTTAATTATAATGGAATGTTAAAAAAAAAAAAGGTAAAATGGGTTGAAGAGAAACAGGCTACAGTTATAAGGACACCTCGAACAGAAAAATCAGTTGTGAAAAAGTAGCTAGAAATACAGGCAGTGGTTAGATCATGCAAGGTCTTTAGGCTAAATCAAGGAGGCTGAAATTCCATTCTAAGATCATCACGAATCCATGAGAATTTTAGTATGAAATAATCATAAGTTCATTTAAAAAAAAAATCCTTTCTTCTAACTCCTGAATAGAGAATGAACTCTCTGAGGACAACAGTGGGTTCAGAAAACAGGCCAAGAGAGGGCTGCACTCCTCGAGCTCACGGGTGCAGGGGGAGGGCACTGGGGTGATGGCGGTGAAGGGGAGGGGGAGGCGGGCGAGGTGGGGTCCGTGGGCAGGTTGCAGAGGAGCGCGGGGTCACAGAGGGAAGGGAAGCTCGGATGGGAGAGGGAGGAGGGGCTGGCGGTGTTGTTGACCGGCGTGAGGGGCGCAGGAGGCGGGCCAGCGCTGGCAGGCTTGGAGTAAGAGTTAGGCTTGGCACACGCCATCTTCAAATGTCCTTTGGACACCCAGGGACGTGAGGCCCGCTGGAACCTCCACCTGGAGCCGTTGGCTTGGAGCTGGTGGAGGACACCACCAGGGCCCTCTCAGGGACCCTGGAGAGGGAGGATGATGTCAGAGCTTCCCTCTCTGACAATGTTCGTCTGTCTTGAACAGTTACGAGCGTATCTCCTTATTCTGTGATTTGAAATAGTATTTCTTTCTTGACACAGTAGGGTCATTTTCAGTGTAGCTTGGTCTAGTCAGTTGCTCACAGCAGGGTGAGTTGGACCCGGCAGGCGTTTCCTCGCCTCTCCTCCGTGCTGAGTATGCGTGTAGAGAGCCAGGCCGTGCAGGCGGCAAGCATGTGCACTCCTCCAACCCGGAATTTAAAGCGGCTTATCGTTTGGCTATGGAATGCCTCCCACCGGAGTACTTTAACATTCCTATTGAGGGACATTCTTCTTCTCCTCAGCCCCCTCCAGGATCACAGTGTCTTTGTCGCTCTTGTCCTAACGTCTGTACATCTCCTACTGACTTGTCGGTCATCACAACACAGGCAGAACATTTTAAGTAAAGACATGATTTGTCATAAACCTGCCTTTTCCTTTTCACACGTGCTTACTTGGAACCACGTGCCTATCTCAATGGGAACATCATTTAGCACGGCGCACACAAGGAGAGAAGAGAGAAAACGTAGTCAAAAGCAGCATTTTCTCAATAATACATTGGATCAGTCCCCTAGGCTAACTGCCCCCCTGTCTCTTCACCCCACCCCTGGGCCTCCATAAGACATGCTCATTTAAGTTACGTCCCCTCTTTGTTCAAGCCAAAATAAGAAAAAAACAAAAATGATTGTGTCATTAAAAGAATGCAGTGTGGGGGGCACCTGGGTGGCTGGGCTGGTTAAGCATCTGCCGTAGATTCAGGTCTTGATCAGAGGACCCTGGAGGGATCCCTGCATCAGGATCCTTGCTCAGCAGGGAGTCTGCTTCTCCCTCTCCCTCTGCTCTCCCCGCCATGCTTGTGCGCGCACTCTCTCTCTCCCAAATAAATAAATATAATCTTAAAAAAAGAAGAAGAATGCAATGTAAAAAGCCAGTGCATGGGGAAATACAAGAAGTGGTGAGCTAGTGCACTCAGACGATAGATGTCATGTCAGCTTGAGGAGAACAGAGAACATGTGCCCCTTTATGGTCTGAGAACAAGAGAAAGGCTCAAAGTACAGAAGGATTAGGGCCAGTACACAGATTGCAGGGGTAGCCACCAGGCCATAGGGATTTGCAAACTGAAGCAGACCCCACATCTGTAGTATAGACAGAAAAGTGAATGCAATTGTCCAATGACTGTCCTACCCCATGTTTCCTGCAGGAACCACAGTCCCAGCCCTTCTGAACAGCACCTCCAACCAGCTCTACCTGCATTTCCAGTCCGACATCAGTGTGGCAGCTGCTGGCTTTCACCTGGAGTACAAAAGTAAGGTCAACTCTTCCGCGTCCCACGTCCCTTGTTTTATCGAGCGCTTTTCTGAGCAAAGTGGAAGTCCACGCCCTTACTACGTAGGAAAATAGTGTTGTTCCAAAACCACAAGTTGCATGAACGTGCATCATTTAAAATCCTCTCAATGCAATATATATTGTAAAAAGCAAAGGAATGAGGACATGCAGATGTTAGTATCTGGAGTAATTGTTGAAAAGCACAAAGCGACACTGTGTGATTCCTGATTTCTTTTGTGAGTGATAGCAGATGTTCATATTAATATCCCAAAACCTATAAAATCACAATTTCCCACAAATTATGGTCATAAGGCCTTTCCACTTGTAGCCTCCAAGGCTGTTAGCAGAGGCCCAGCATGGAGCCACCACCGAGCCTGCCGCTTTGTGTATTATTCATTTTAATTGGAAGAAGGTATTGCGAAGGAGACGCTAACCTTTTAAAAATGAATGTGCAGATGAGTTAAGAGTCTGATAAATGGGTTGACAAAGGTCAAATTTGCAACTCTTCTTCGGCATTTGATGATGCAGGTAAACCTTGTAAAAATGAAATAAGAATTTCCAATGAGAGTCAGGTTTATTTTAGGACATGTTTTCAAGCACTGAAAATGCTTAATGTTGATATTCATCATCTTTAATAAGCAGTTGCAAATAAGCAAATACATGGATAAGTTTTAATAAGTGATCTTTTGAATTGAGATAAACAGTTTGCTGAGATGTAAATGCATGCATGTTTTTGAAAGACCAGATTTCCAGCTGATGATAAATATTCTGAACCAGACACAAACCACGGGGCTGTTTCCCATTTCAGTTAAATTCCCCTACTTATTACAGGCATTTGTATGCAAGTTTATTCCAATTTATTTGAATAGGACTACTTTGGTGACAGTGTAAAATGATGGTGTGGATGTTATTTATGTAGGAAATGTCTGGGAAAAAAATCTGCTACTTTGATACATTTTGTGAACATCTGTAGATAGGAAACTATCAGCCTTATTTATGATAGTGTTAATAAACTCACTAATATTTTTAGCAACGTCAGAACTCAGGAATGCTCTTCTGTCTTTGTCTCAAACTCATCTCATGGATTTGGGCTTTTCACTCACTTCTTATAAAAAGAGGTGCTCGTAAGATAATTCGTCCTCAGTTGCTATTATGTATAATTACAGCGGCAACAATATAATTATGTACTTTCCACTTTATTCCTAACCAGTATGCTTCATTAAAAAAGAAAGACCGAGATTTTTCCCACCAAATCCATCTTCCTTAAATATGCAAGGCCTTGCTCAAATACTTACGGTATTCATTTTCTCGCCGCCCGGCCATAATGCTACATTTTCATTAGCTGACCTTTGTTCCGAGGGATTGTTTCCTGGTGCTGACACCATGCTGACCCCCCCATGTTATTTGTGTCCTCTCTACTTCCTGCATTATTGATAGGCCCTCATTCCCTTCGGATTCCTTGGGCCAGAGTTGAAAATATCTGTCATTTTAAGGGTTTATAGAATTAATCTCATTGAGGCCAACCTCAAACAGTATAAGGACTGTTGCATTAAGCTGCCAAAAGACTGTTGCATATTTTTAATCCGTTGACATATTTCCATCTACTTAAAATATGTACTGTCAATCTCCAAGCCTCTAAATGCAGATTTGTCACTAAAATTGATATTCATGAAATTATAAGAAAAAGGACAAAAACACACACTCTGTGTGGGTCCTGCTCTGAACATGTTACAGCTACTTATTCACTTGTCCTCCAAAAGCCCTGGTTTGAGGGATGCCCAGCACTTAAAGAAGGAAGGACATGGCCTGTAGTCGCACTGCTAGGGACCCACGGAACGTGAGACACTTCGTCACAAAGGCCCTTGACTGAACCCTGTGCGAGGATCCCAACAGTCCCATCAGAAACGCAGCATGCACTGCTCTGTTCTACAAACGACGGCCCCAAGGGTCAGGAGCAGGTCGATGACCCAAGGAAGGGAGAGGAGCTTCTGAATCAGTTTGTCTTTCCCTAAAACCAGAGCTACCGTGGCTGGTCCACATCTGCTTCTGAATGAGGACTTTGGAGTAAGCACGAGGCCCGGGTAATCATCACAGCCCGTGGTTCCAGATGGGCACTGACGGGAACGGCCCAAACAGAAAACAAACATTATTATTTGAAGGGATGAATTATCAAATTTTACCAGTCGCAAAAGTGATCCCAAGAAGGCCTGATCCTGTATGTATGACCTGGGTTCTCTCGCGTGATCTGAGTAACACTCGAATGATCAGCATCATTGAGTGCTTCCTGCGTTCACCAGGTCAGCCGTCCTTCTGACCTGGATGGGAATGTTGACATAGTTCCACAGTAGGACACAGGAGTCACCCTACCTCTGGGCTCTTTTCTTCAGAAAAACTACTGAAACAAAACAAAATAAATAAATTTCATGAAACTTTAAAGCGTTTATAGATAATAATGATACTGGTGGATCCTAGAAACAAGAAAATCTGTGCCGAGGGCATGTAGCATTCGAACTCGCTCCTAAGGAACAATATGGCGGCAGCTGTCCTTGAACTCAACATGGAAGCGCCGAGAATGTTTTATATATAGGAATATCTCTTCTGCGTGTGTGTGTGTGTGTGTGTGTGTGTACACAATGTATATCAGTATGTCAGTAACCAGGGTTTATTGGTTTCGGTGGGATTTGGTGGCAGAAGAGGTGATAAGATTGAAGCCATATGCCATATTGGAACCCTTCTCTTTGTTTTACTTATATTTTGTTGATTCTCCCCTCTTTTCCTGCCAGCTTTTGGTTTAACTGAATATTTTTATTGCTTCAATTTATCTCCACTATGGGCTGATTAGATAAAACTTTAAAAATGTAATGATCTGCCTGGAGTTTAAAAGATACATCTTTATTACTTTAGCACAGCTTACCTTCAAGTGATATTATGCCCTTCCATGTAAAAGAGACTTACAAGGGTGTATTTCTAATATCTGCTTTCCTTCCGTTATGTTATTCACTGCCTTACATTTTATTTTTACAGGCTATAAAGCCCACAAAATATTTTTACTACTTTTGGTTTTTACATTTCTACTACTTTACTACAACAGTGATCTTTTAGAGTAAATAGAAAATAAGAAAAATAAATATCTCATGTTTACCTTTGCTTTTAGCATCTCGGGAGCTCGTATGTCTCTGGGTCAACCCAAGTTTCTGTCTGAGGACTGCTCCTTCATTTTTCTTGTAGTGCGGGTCTACTGACTAGGATTCTCCCAGCTTTTGCCTTCTTTTTTTTTTGTTGTTTTTTAAGTCATTATTTCACCTTCATTTTTGAAAGATACTTTCCAAGTACAGAAGTCTGGGTTGAAAGTTTCTTTGTTTTCAGTGTGTTAGATGTGGTTCCCTTGTCTTCTCGTCTCTCAGTTGACAGTGAGAAGTAGCTTCTTACGTCCTGCATCGGTAGACATGCGTGTGTTCTTTCTCTCTGGCTTGCTGCAACATTTTATCGTTTATGTTCTGTTTTCATCACGTTGATTACGATGTGTCTAGGGCAGAGTGTCAGTGTGCTCTCAATATTCATCCTGAAGTTCTTGACGTACGTGATCTGTGCTCTGACATCTTCTGTTGGTCACGAACAAATCCCAGCCACATTGTCATCCCAGATATTGCCGCCAGCCCATCTCTTTCCGCTTCTGCCGGTGCTCCATTACATGCGCGCTAGGCTGTCGCACATTCTTTCACACTTCTTGGCACTCATTTCTGCTTTATTCACTCTTTTCTCCTTGTGTCCTGGCTTGTGTGATTGCTCTTTTTTTTTTTTTTGTAGATTTTATTTATTTATTTTACAGAGATCATAAGTAGGCAGAGAGGCAGGCAGAGAGAGAGAGGGGGAAGCCGTCTCCCCGCTGAGCAGAGATGACGCGGGGCTCCATCCTAGGACCCTGAGATCATGACCCGAGCCGAAGGCAGAGGCTTAACCACTGAGCCACCCAGGTGCCCTTGTGTGATTGCTCTTAAGTTTTCTTCAGATTCACTAAGTCCTTCCCAGTCATGTCACATCTACTAACGAGCCCGTTAGAAGCATTCTTCATCCCTGATATTGTGGGTACTCCCCGACTAAAATTTTCACTTGACTTTTTCTATCCTTATCGTCTCTCTACAATCATCACTCCATCTCTTCATGCATGCCTCCTGTCTCCCTACATTTTTTAACATATTTCTCATAGTTACTTTAATATTCCCATTTAATATCTCCTTTCGGGGCCCCTGGGTGGCTCAGTTGGTTAAGCATCTGTCTTCGGCTCAGGTCATGGTCTCAGGGTCCTGGGATCGAGCCCCATATCTGGCTCTCTGCTCAGCGGGGAGCCCGCTTCCCTCTCTCTGCCTGCCTCTCTGCCTACTGGTGGTCTCTGTCTGTCAAATGAATAAATAAAATCCTAAATAAATAAATAAATAAATAAATCTTCATGTAAGTAGACCCGCCCAGTTCAAACCCATGTTGTTCAAGGGTCAACTGTGTTATAAATCCTGGCTTTTATTTTACATCACAGAAAATTCCAGAGACCCTCCTGCACCACCCCCCCTCCCAAAAATGGAAATGTCTCTTAGGAGATTATTTCAGGCATGCAACATTACCATAACTTGGTTTGGTGACAGGAGAATCCAAGCTTTATTTGGAGTTGAATGTGACACTCACAAAATGGATAACAAGTCAATGTGTTCTTCCCACCTGTGATACGTGAGCATTTTTACAAGTATTACATTTAAGTGAAGACGCAACAGACATGACTCAATCTCATGGTTCTTCAGTTGACACATAAGTGATTGAAAGCAAGTTTCCCTGTAGTCTTTGGAATCTCAGGCATGACACCTGCGCAGCGGCGGGGTGGGTGGCTGGGACAGAGGGCTTATCCTGCAGCTAAATCGGGAGCATTGCCTGGTTCCCATGCGTCTCTAAGACGTGCGTCTTCGCATGACGTGCATTGGTCAGCGGGCCTGCTGGTGGCTGCCTGAGAGACTCAGCAGTCTCTAAATCAACGAAGCTGCCGCCCCTACCGCTCATGGCTAAGACAGTTGCCCACACGGAAAGGAACCCGGTTTCAAATTAACAGTTGTCATTTGGTGCATCTGCTCCTGTGACACATTTGAGATTACTTTTAGGTTTGATGGTTCTCCATACGGGGTGGCTTTCACAGAACATGCAGATTTGCCTTAATTTCTTCTCTAGGGGATGACTGCCCCTCCCCCCAAATCGTGTTCCTCCTAAAGTAGACAGTGGGCATCTCAGCATCCGTCATGAATTATTCCAGCATCTCTTAGATCCTCTGCTCTGTCCTCCAGGCATCGCAGACAGAGTCGTGAGGAGGCGAGCAGACATGGTCTCTGCTCAGGTAGAATTTGCATTCTAGTGGTGGGCGTCGTGCACCAGAAAACCGGAGAGTCCGTGCTGCTTACAGACTATGCTAAGCACCTCGGGGAAAATAAACAGAGTTCTGACGTGTAAGATGAGTTCAGTGCTGCTCTAGATGGAGAATCTTTCTTGAGGGAAAGATGGAAGAATGGGCAGGAGTCAGCCACAGAAGAACGCTGAAGGAGAAGCAGCGCAGTTACCGGAGCCAGTCACGGCGGGGTCTGTTGGAGGGGGTCGCTTTCATCTACTCCCGTCCTGTTGAAGCGAGTCTGCGAGTGCTACGGAAAAGTATGTTGGTTGAGCCACAGTGGGTTTCTGAGTCCAACTGTAGGAACATTATATGGGAAGCAGTTATCAGATATCAAGCTAGCATTATGCCGCATAATGGGTCAATCTAGACTTTTCGTCCTTACAGAACAGATATTTCAATAGAGTCCCACCTACAAATGTACATTGCTTTGTTGAAACCTTGTGGCCACTTGAAAACTATGAGTATACTATTTTTTAATCATTGATTTGGTTTTAGGATCTTCTTACTCGAAGCTTAAAACTCAGGATGTTACATTATTAAACTCATCCCTTGGATGTAAAAACTTAAAAGAGTTCTCTGTTCTATTGCCAGTCTTGCAGATTTTCCCTGTTGAGTAACTGAGGAAGAAAGATCATGGAATTTGAATAAGTAATGACTAGTGGCACAGGGACTTAGGCAGCCCATGGCTAATTACATTCATGAGAAGCCCGTCCTATCACATGTTGCGTCAAAGCTCTAGACACAGGAGAGTGGACTTCAGTCATGTGAGTGACAGAAGGCAGGAAAGTTCTGAATGTCAGAAAAAGAAGCAGTTTTGATGGGGAAATGACATGAGGCTGTTTCTCAGTCCCCAAACCATGAGATTCCTCTACCTCTTCACCAGATTGGTCTATTCTTGATGTCCTGTTTAATAAATAAAAATGAAGCACAACTTTCTTTCCGAGCGGGCTTTCGTCAAGTTCCTCCGTGCAGTCCTGCGTGACTTCGTAGCAGATACACAGTCACCAAGGAAGCCGTACAGCCTTTCCTCCTCAGGTCGCTGATGTGTTTTCCGGTTAAAAACATGCCTTTCCCTCAATCTCGACATCCCTCTCATTCTTCACATTGGTCACTTTCCTCCGGTCCTTCCGTGTCTGGTCCTTTCCAGCCCAGGGCCATCATGCTCAGGGTTACGCCCAACGTCTCTTTGCTCAAAACTCACCCCCGCCAAAAGGCCTTCAGTGGCTCGACATCTCCTCACTCCTTATCTAGGCATCGCTGCCTAATGCGTCAGCTGGTTTTCTCACCCACCGCTGTCCCTCAAGCCGTTTCATTCGGCCCATTACAGTCCAACAGCCACGTTGTGTGAATTGTCATTTTTCCAGGAGTGTTTCCGCACTTCTCCTCCCCCACGGCCTCTCCCTCCCTTCTCTCTGCCTTTCTGACTCCCCCCTGTCCTTCCGGAGCCGCTCAGCCTGCTGCCCACACCGGGTCAACCCGTGTTCGTCCCTCTGACCTCTGATTTTATCAGCATCGATTATCCACATGCTTCAGTTACAATGCTTTTTTCTTTGTATTATTGGTCTTTATGGCCTTTAAACCCAATTAGACTGTTAGTTCTTTGGGATCCCGGGAAATATTACTCTTTTCCCAAACCTCCTTTCTTTAGTCTCTGTATAGGACTTAATAAATTGTGTTGACTCACTTGTTTTCACGTGACTTAATTATGAGGTGATCATGTCCAGTTAGGGAAAGAGAAAAAACTTAAAGAGATAAGGGGTAGATCGGTGGCCATATCTGGTTTTTGATAGTTCATTTGAAATGAAAATTACATAATTCAATCTTCTGTTTGGACAATTTTTTTATCTTTACATATTTATGAAAGGTTTTGTATTTTCTACAGATGCACGTGATGCATGGGTTTGTTAAAAATTCTATTGAGTGAGGCCCTGCTGGTTCTTGGAGATACACGGTCACTCACTGTAAGGCATCTTCCCAAAGGAGAGGGTTGCAGACAAGGGTATTGAAATGCAGTGTAGCCCCGTGCTACGGGAGGGTAAGCTACAAGTTAGAGGGCGTTGTCCATACCATGTTGTGTATCTCAGTCTACACCTGACATACTTATGCCCACCCCTGCTTATTTTTTATTGTGGTAAAAAACACATACCCTTAGACTGACAGTCTTCACCATTTTTAAATGTGTGGGTCAGTAGTGTTAAACAGATTCGCATTATTGTGCAACAGATCTCTAGGACTTTGTCGTCTACCAGATCTTATACGATAAACACTAATTCCCCTTCTTCCTCCCTCCAGCCCTGGCAACCACACTTCTATTTTCTGTTTCTGTGATTCTGTCTGTTTTAGACATAGCGGCATCATACATTATTTGTTGTTTTGTGACTGGCTTATTGTCTTCAAGGTGCCATCCATATTTCAGCCTGTAACATGCTTTCCTTTTGTTAAGGCTAAATGATACTTCGTTTTATGTATACACTACACTTTCTCCTGTCAGTGGACAGTTTGGTTGTTTTCACTTTCTAGATATTGTGAATGATGCTGTAAGTGAGTGCACATATATTTCTTTAAGTTTTTCTTTGAAATATTTTGGATATATGCCCGAAAGTGAGGGTGCTTGACCATATAGCTCAGTTTGCCCTCTTTTTCTAGTTCCGTGAGGTGTAGAGTAAGGTTATTTATTCATGATCTTCCTTCTTTTTTAAAGTAACCATTTACTGCTATAAATTTCCCTCTTAGTCCTGCTTTTACTGCATCCCAGAAGGTTGGTCTGTCACATTTTTGTTTTCATGCATCCAGATATTTTTTTAAAAATCCTCTTGTTATTTGGCCTTTGTCTTATTGAATTTAAGATTTTGATTAATTTCCACAAATTTGTGGAAATTTCTGTTTTCCCTCTGCTATTGATTTCCAGTTTCATTCAATTATGGTCAGAGAAGATACTTTGTATGATTTCAGTCTTTTTAAATATGGTTAGATTTATTTTGTGACAGAACATTTGCCTTACCTTTGAAGGTGTTCCTTATACACTTGAGATGAATTTGAATTTTGACTTTTTGGGTGGAGTATTCTGTATATATCTGTGAGGCCTACTTGGTCTTTAGTCTTGTTCAGGTCTTCTCCTTCCTTATTGATCATCTGCTTGATGGTTTTATCCCTAAGTTGAAAGGGGTCATTGAAAGCTTTCAGTATTATTTTGCTGTGTCTCTTTCTTCCTTCCATTCTGTCAATGCTTGCTTCAAACATTTGGGAATCCTAATGTTATATATATCTATATATAACATTATATATAATATATATTTTATAAAATATATATTACAATAATAATTATTGTATAATAATGATTATATCTTCTTGGTGAATTGATCCTTTTCTCATTATATAATGCCTATCTTTGTCTCTTATGCAATTTTTATCTCAAAATCTATCTTGTCTCTTTTAAGCGCGGCCACTTAGATCTCTTCAGTTTCCTATTTTTATGGGATATCTTCTCATCCTTTCACTTTTAGCTTATGCGTGTTCTGAGATCTAAAGTGAGTGTCTTGTAGGCAGCATATAATTGGGTCTTATTTATTTTTTATCATTTTGCCAATCTATGTCTTTTAATTGTTGTATTTAATTCATTTACATTTAGAGTATTCACTAGGAACAGCTTGCTTTTGCTATTTTATTAATTTCTTTTCGAAATGTTTTATAGCTTTTGTGTCCTTTTTCTTTCTTGTTGGCTTTTGTGTTTTGCTGATATTTTTGTAATGATATGTTATCATTTCTCATTTCAATTTGTGTGTATTATAAAGACACTTTCTTTGAATATACCATTGAAATTACATGAAAATTCTTAAATAATGTATTTTCAACTAATAGTAACTTCCTTCACATATAGAAATTCTATTCCTTTATGTTTCTTCTTCTTGCCCTCTTTATTGATGACACAAATTTCCCTTTTATATTTCATATGAATTAACATAAATTTAAAATTACTTTCTATGTTTTTGTTTTTAAAAATTTTAAACAGATTTAAAAGTAATTTATGTAACTAGTTATCATTACTCCAGGATTCTATAGTTTTTACATATTTACTTTTATCAGAGAGTTTTAAAATTTTGCATGGTATTCTATACCATCTGATTCCATTTAACCGACAAGATTTCTGATGAGAAATCCACTGATAGTCTGATAAGAGGTTCCTTGAACATGACTTTTTTTTTTCTATTGCCATTTTCAAGAGAAAAAAAATGTTTTCTTTTCACATTTTTATCTGTGATGGTTTGATTATGGTGTGCCTCAATATAGGTTTCTTTAGATTTATCCTGGTTGGACTTCTTTGGGCTTCTTTAATTTGTATGTCCATTTCTTTCCTCAGTTTTGGGCAGTTTTCAGCCATTGTTTCTTCAAGTAGACCCTCTGCCTTCCTTTCTCTTTTTTTCTTCCTCTGGGATACCCATAAGGTGTATATTGTTCTGCTGCGTGGTCTTCTGCAATTCCCTTAAGCTTTATCCATTTTTTTTTTTTTTTGGCCTTTTATTCTCCACTGACTTGATAATTTCAAATGACTTATTTTCTTCAAGGTTGCTGTTTCTTTCTTCTGCTGGATTAAGTCTAACGTTGGTCTTCTCTAATGGGTTTGTCAATTCAGTTATTGGATTCTTTAGTTTAAAATTTATGTTTGGTCCTTCTTCATGGTCTCTTTGTTGATGTTTTTACTTTTTTCATGTATCCTTTTCTTGATTGAGGTGAGTGGTTTATCTGTTGTGCTCTAATTCGTTGAGCAGTCCAATGAGAGTAATTTTGAATTCTATGGTAATTCATATTTCCATTTCCTTAGGGTAGGTTTCTAAAGATTTAATTTGACCCTTTGATTGGGCCATATCCCCCTGTTTCTTTGTATGCTGCTTTACCTTCTTTTGCATCAATGGCTTTTTAAGCATCAGCCACCTCTCCCAGTCTCTACAGTTTGGTTTTACAGAGGGGAGACTTTCACCAGTTGGCCCAACTGGAGATTATGTAGAATGCTCAAGCCTTTTCTGAGATTAAAACCTCTCTGGGGTTGTGCATGCATCAGGAGAGGTTTCCCGGTTGCTAATCAGTAGCATCCCCTTAGATCTGCCTGCTGCTGTGGACTCTTTGTAGTTGAGCCCCGCTTTGGTCCCATCCGCCATATTGTAGATTCCAGTATGGGTCAGACCATGTTTACTACCTTTGTTCCGAGTCATCAGCCTTGCATCTCTTCCTAACAACCTTTGTATTCAAACAAGAGAGAGACCAGTTCCTTGGACAGCTCTCTAAAAAGTCAGAACATTGGATATATGCCCCACTGTACTCTCTCCCTTCACAGGGAGAAATCAGGAGTAGTGCCTACTGTGTTGTGGAGAGACCTCTGGCCATGAATTTTTCCAAACAACTTCAGTGCAGTTGGCTTTTGATTCCCTAGGGTTTGGGAACCTTTTAATTGGTTTCTATATTTCTTATAAGGGAAATTTGACTGTACTTTTGTTAAGTTGGTATCTCCATCAGGGAAGGAAGTTCTAGGGTTTTCTATTTTGCCATCTTATGGCATCACTACTAGACTTGATGCATTTTTTTTTAGTAAGAGTTAAACAGTTCAAGGACTAGTTAAATCAACCCACATCATTCAAAGAGCAGAGACTATTTTTAAAAATATGTTCCTTTACTTTATTATTGTGCTACCAATTTCTTAGTCAGCTAACAAATAGTATGTTTGTACACAGTCTGAATGTTTGTATACGGTTGTGGTTTGTTTTGTTTTGTTTTGTTTTCAAAAATACACTTAGATTTGAGTTTTCGAAACCATGCTAAAGCAAAATCCAACATATTAAATTATATCACATTTGTCATTATATGAATATGGTTTATTTGCAGACTTCTGGCAGTACAGATATTTCATTATGTAAGAATGTTCATATTAGTCTGTAATGTTTCCTCAAGTCTCTATAATAATAAATACCACAAATTTATGTTTACAATGATCAAATATCTTTATGAAAGTGTTTAGTGTTATACCTTAAGGATACGATAGAATACTATTAAACATGGTTTAGCAGTATCTTTTGTAAAGAGCCAGAGAAAATATATTCAGCTTAAGGACTAAAGAAAGGGGTCAGTACAGAAAGAAAGGAGCATGACCAGGTTTGGCTCAAGGGAAATTGTTTGCTAAATCATGTTATAAAACATCAAACCAAGAAAAAGATATTAAAATTATCAGTATATTTTACTAAAAACATATTTTTCGTAAATTTCCTTGATTCAATTAGCTACTGTGATGATTTGGCCTATTAAATCTTAAGAATTTCAATTAAATCTGGACATTTTATATTTGCTTTTTTTAAAGAAATGCAAAAACATATGAGCATAAATACATGTGTTACATATGCATATGTATACATATAGTCACATGTACAAATGCCAGTTTTATTTGGTAAGTATTACCATTAGTCTATCTGATATATAAATTGAACAATCCAAGATACTTTAAGAAATTATTGTCATTGTTATAATTTTAAACACATAATTGACCTGGAAATGCTAATAAATGCACATACCATTACATTATGTTTGTGTAATTGAGGTTAAGTTCAAGTGTAAGGTTTGATATTTTAAAATTTGAACTACATTTAATGTTCTAAGTTTTCTGAAGTATACGTGTGTCTGGTACATTTTGAAGTGGGAGAATTTCCCTTAATTTGTAGTAAATATCGCTCTGGCAAAGAAGCCTGATACGGTCATGGCTTCAGCGATGGTTCTCCCCATGAAGGAGAGGATGGCGTTTCAGGCGTGCGCAAATCACTGAAGTCCTATAGGGGACAGGACGGTTCTCTTCTTAGACCCGCGAGAGGAGGTTTAGCAATACGTCGCTAGTGTGAGACGTCCTTACTTGTGTGAGACAGGTGAAGTACAATCTATTTCTCAGCATTTGTCCTTTATTAATAGGAAGTAAGAGAACATGTTATTTAGCAGCCAAAATATTTTTAGCGATTAATTGTGGTCATTTTGCCATAGTTTACTATCCTTTTATCCATTTATCAATTCAACATAAGTATCTATGCTTCTTCCAGGCCATGTGCTAGATGTGTGTGATGCACACACTGTCTTAGCTCTGGATGCTCAAGCAGCAGATACTTGCTTCTCACTGTTCTAGAAGGCGTGAGACCCAAGATCAGGTGCTGGCGTATTTGGTTCCTGGTGACAGCCTGCCTCCTGGCTTGTAGACGGCACCTTCTCAGTGTGTGCTCCCGTGGCCTTTCCTGGTGTACGTGTCTGGAGAGAAATCTCTCGTTCCCTTCTCATAAGGACACTAATCCCATGATGAGGGTCTCACCCTCATAAATTTATGTAAATCTAATGATTTCCCAAAGACCTTACCTCCAAAAACCACCTTGGGAATTAGAGCTTCAATATACACATTTTTGGGGAAGGAGGGACACATAGGCATCCTGCCTATAGCACTGATGAAAGAGAAGGAATCACTTTGCGTTCTCCTGGAGCCTATAGTTTAATTAGGGAAACTGAGCAACGTGATGGTCCAGGGACAATTTTAACAGAGCTCTGCTGTGTGTCGTTGGCACGCAGAATTCACTGATAGTCAGAAGGCAGAGTGGGTATAGCCCAGCCATCTCCTGGTCTTGTGAACTTGGAGCAATTGCGTACCCTCTCCCCATGAATGAGGATATTGGACAAGATCAGTGTTTCTCAGAGTGTTCTGCAGGACCCTCCTGTCCTGTATTATCCATGGGTAGTTTGCAGACCAAAATGGTCCTATAATACATTTCAGAAATCCTTCAAATAACGTTGAAGCGCATTCATCTCTGTAGGATTTCTCTGTGCCTTTTATATACTATAATACTTTCAAATCTCCAAGAGAGATACAATATTCTATCTCCCCCAAATTTATGCTATGACATCTCTTGACACTGGACACAGAATCCCTTTTGCTTTGAAGATTCCTTATGATCTACTAAGTGGGAAGAATAAAGAAAGCATTTATTATGTGGACTTAACATGCCCACAGTTTACAGATGAAAGAAAATATTTTTAGCTCCACATACATGCTGAATTCTTAGACACTGATTTATTTTATTAAGATTTTCTTATTTATTTGTCAGAGAACAAGTAGGGGGAGCAGCAGGCAGATGGAGAAGCAGGCTCCCTGCTGAGCAAGGAGCTCGCCGTGGACTCGATCCCAGGATCCTTGGAATCATGACCTGCGCCGAAAGCAGGCGCTTTAAACAGTCTGAGCCACCCGAGCGCCCCCACACAATGATTTTAAAAATGGTTTCTTTTCTTGACTTCAGATGCTGTGTTATTAATTATGGAGGTTTCTCTATACACATCGTTGTCATGGAGATGTATGGACTCATAAAACAATGTCATCTAGAAGTCTGAGTGTACAGGCTGACACTTGTTATGTTTATGCCTGTGTGATCATGGGGTCTGACATTTCGTTCATGGATTGTCAGCCTCCCATGGCGTCTCCCTAAGTGAAATTGGGATGTCTTTATTCTCCTATTTTCCAACACAGTGTCTGACCTTTAATGCAAGTTTGGATTGATGGGTTTAGAGACTCAGCAGCACTCCTGTGTTAAGGTATCCAAACCTGTCTGCACAGGAAGGAAGATTGTTACGTGCTAGTTTTGTGTGAATGGATGGTTATTATTAATTAGTTACAAAATAATGGGCTCAACACTTTCTTTTTTCTTTTCAAAAGTAAGGAATAGCCTATGTGTCCCTATAGTGCTTATGAATTTAATAAAGCTCATATATCTGCACGTGTCCTTTGACCTCTGTGCCCTTGTGAGCTACCCCAGCTCTAGGGGTCTCACTATCCAGCTCTGCTTTCCTCTCTCTGTCGTTTTTATCGTGATTATTGTTTTGAGCAGTGCAGCTAGAATGACATGCTTTTTTCTTTCTTTCTTTCTTTCTTTTTTTTTTAATTTGTGGTCTTTGAAAAGCCTACATTACGCTAGTCAAAGTGAGGGCAGTGCTAATTGACAAAAGCCGCTCAGAGTTGCCTCGTCGGTATCTGCACAGGCTCACATTTCCTGCTCCCAACACGGCGTGTCTGTCATGGATTTCAGAATTATTTTCTTTCTCAAGATTTACACAAACCATCTCTGAATTTTACCTAATGAATTTAGGATACCGACTATAATACCTTCTGGAAAACTGATGAGGCTACTTGTTGTAGTCTGGTTCATAAGGTCCACATTTGACGTTCGGTGGCAGGTCAAACCATGAAGCTGTGGGTTTGGTCAAACTAGATTACTTGTCTTTTTAATGGCTTCGTTTTATGTTCTTTCCCTTCACAGACTAGACTTGAGGAGAAATAAAGACTCTTTCAGCTACCGTCTAAATCTCATCCCAACTTTATAAATCCATACATGTCAAAATGTCCAAATTTTTACATAAAATATTTATCCCTCTTTCATTACTTGTTTAGAACAATAGATCTAAATCTTCAGAACACTCAACAATTACCCTCTCATTATCATGTTTAATCAGGATACCTCATGGTTCAGAATCACGGGGTTTATGAGTCACCTTTTAAAGAAACCTAGCTAGGGACGCCTGGGTGGCTCAGTGGGTTAAAGCCTCTGCCTTCGGCTCAGGTCGTGATCCCAGGGTCCTGGGATTGAGACCTGCATCGGGTTCTCTGCTCGGCAGGGAGCCTGCATCCCCCTCTCTCTCTGTCTGCCTCTCTGCCAACTTGGGATCTCTCTCTCTCTCTCTGTCAAATAAGTAAATAAAATCTTTTTAAAAAATTGAAAAAAAAAAAGAAACCTAGCTGCATAGCATTTGGTATATTGTCATCTATAGTACAGAATGTAAATATGCCATCCTTTGAAAAAATTAGAAATCTTTTCTATAAAACTTCTGCTTACAATGTGACAATATACTCTACCAGATGTCTGTCCTTTTGGAAAATTAATTTTGAATTTTTCTGCCAAATGGTTTTGTGTCACAGCTTGATTTTAGAGAAGTTCGTTCTTTCTTTCTTTCTTTCTTCTTTTTTTTTTTTTTTGTTTTTTTTCTGTATGTCTTCCAACATGTCTCATTTTGTGTCTAAATCACTGTCTTTTAGTTGACTGGCTTTACGACTGTACCTGTCACTTAGGTGATAGACCACCCATGATTTAACATTAAAAAATCAGTTTTGCTCCAACAACATTCTTCTGAAACTGTTCTCTTTTTAGGAGCTTTAACAAGTGACGGACACACATCCGGACTGAAACCGACCGTCCTTCCTGCTCCGTTTACTTCCCTGATTTTTTCTTCTCCTGACTTCCCTACCTCACCCTTTGATTACCATAATGATTAAATGCAAACAGTCTGCCCATTCTCTGTGTCAAAATTCTTCAATATACCTCCTCCTGTCCCCTGGCGGTCAGAAAGTTCATTGTTCTACCTTCTAAGGTAGAACTTCTTACCCTACATCATTCCCGGCATTTCTGGGGCTGCCCTGTCTCCTTCCCGGTCTCCCTGTGTTGGGTCCACAATGCACTTGGTTGCCCTTTCTCTAAAAGGGGCTACCGGGATTCTGTAGATCACAGGAGATGGTGAGCCTCCGCGGTGCTAGCACACGTCTGTCTGGAGAAGAACTTCACACCCAGCTGGTTTAGGGATCTGAACCTGCCACACCTTTAATTCTCCCCTCTGCTAGAGTCATGGTTCTCTCAACCCCAAAATAAAAATCTTCCATTCATGGCCTAAATCCACTATTTTCAGGGTGACTTGACTCAGCGTTGCTGGAGGCATTGCATGGTTAGGAGAGAGACGTGTTGTCTGGAACATACTTGGGCTCTGGTCCAGGATAGCTCAGTAAATATCATATCAATCACATACTTACTTATCTCTGGGTAAATATATGTAGATGCTATTACTAGAAAATGTCCCTAGAGACACCAGATATCTTTGTGCTGTTAGCTCCTCCCATATACCAGATACCTAGTGACACTGAAAAGTGAGGGGCCGATGTTTCCCTCTACACAAGTATCTGGGTCTGCATACGATGGCTTCCTGAGTCATCAGATCAAACGCTGATTAAAATGGCTTTATGTATGCTTTTAATTTATTCAGAAAATGTATTATAATTCCTGTAGGTACAGGTAAATGCAAGTTAGTTTTTTCCAGAGGATGAATGGGATTTACACATGGAATTTAAGGGAGGAGAAAATTAAAATAACATATAATACATACATATCAATCACCATGTAGTAAAATTTAAAAAGCCTATTATATCTGATTTGTAAAGGGATGGCTTTGAATGGTTTTGAATTACTTGTCGCATTTTTTTAAATTTCAAAATATGTTATCAGGTTTTTTTTTTTTTTAACATTTGGGGGTTACTGATGTTCTTTGGTCTCTGTGTGTACATGAAGTATACCAAAATGATGATGTGATATCACCACAAATTAGCTTTTTAGTATTTTCGGTTGTAATTAAATTCATATGAAAGGCAATTTAACTATTTTTTTCAGGGTCAGATAAAAGTGTAGTGATAGGTGGCAGGTGATCTTGCTACACTGTGATAGGAGAAAGGGTAAAATTTAAATGCAATATGTATTCTAGAGTTAAGAAAGAGATACGTTAGACTTAAAGAGATAGGTTAGACTTACGCCTACAAAACAAGATAAAATCCTAAGGTTGTATTTTTCCATATTTATCAATTTTATCATATAAATATAAAGACTCAATTATCTTCAAATTTTGTGTTGGGAATAAAAAAAAATTGCCACTTCATGCATATGGTGTTTTATACTTTTAAATAAATAGCCATTTAGGAAAGAAACGATCCCAATAGAAAAACTCTAAGATACACTTCAAACCTGCTCATCCCAGATACAAATCAACGTGTTCCAAGGATTGAAATTACCCAGTGAGCTTAGGAACCGGGGGTGTCCCTTCTGATGCAGACTCTGTAGCACGGCGCTCTCGAACGAACAGTCACACGGTTGATGAAAATCGAAGATGCTTCTCTCTTGGCTTCATCTCAGCTTTGGGGGGAAAGTGAGACAAACTGGGGATTCTCCAACTTGATTGCACAAGAATCCGTAGGATGGCATTGGCAAGATCACTCTGATTCAGCCGCTCTAGTTAGGGCCACGGGTGTGGGTCTTGTCAGGCTCTCAGGCCAGGCCTTGGAGAGCAGGGAAGGGGAGCAGGTCAGGTCAGGTGGGTGGACCGGTGGTCTGCTGGTGCTGAGAGAGGGGCTTCCTGCGTGCGCGCGCCTACCTGCACAACTCCACCTGCCACTCGATCGACTTCGTCCTTTCCTTAACATCGGCTCCAAGCAGTCGTGGCTGACGGCACGTGGCGGTGCCTGGAGCCGCGTCATGCATCTAGTTTAATGACATGCGGTCGTGAGCGCGTATGGTTCCCCCAAGAGCCGCCGGCCCGGGCTCGGGCTCCGGGGGCAGAACCTGCTGCTGGGTGCGTGGGCACCTGGTGGAGCTACGTGGAGCCCAGCTTGGATGCGGACTGAGCAGCCCACCTTGGAAGTCTCGGGAATTCTACCACGGACCCTGTGCTCTTCCAGTGAAATCGGACGGGCCGAGGGGCTGTGCGCGAGCGCAGAGGAGGGGGGCCTGACCCAGAGCCCCTTCGCGTGGGTGCAGTCCCCTGCACAGGGGAGCAGCACGTCCTCACCCGGCACAGGGACCGCCCCCTGCAGAGCTGCTTCCCGCCAGTTTTTGCCTCTGGTTCGATTAAAGACCAGACGACCCACCTTCCCCGTCCCAGTGGCATCCCTCAGCGTCCCAGTCCCAGTCAGCTAACTCACCTGACCAGTTCATGGCCCTTAGTGTGGTAAGCAAGACCTGGAGTGAAGCCCAAGGTCACACGGAGCATTTTAAGCTGGGCTGCTCTAATTAATGTCCTTCCCCCTCTCTTACCCTGGAAAACCCGGTCCTGTGTAACCAGGGATGAGAGAAGATGTACCACACGGATGAAAAGGGTTATTTGCAATCCCCACGTCTTTAGCACCATTTCAGAAGCATTTTTTAATTCTATAAAATACCAGAGCTGCATATTTTGTCTATCTGTGCCATGGGGTTTATAGAGAGGTTTCAGCACTCAATACTTAGAGTTAATTTTTTCTATATTTTAGGCTGAATGCCACTGTTATGTGATGCATTAAAAAAAAAAATTGTTAGTGTCCTAACTGAAGGCATTTCCATCTAGAAAAGTGCCTGATGATAGTCTTGGGACCCATAAGTAGTGGTCCTGTTTATCTGAGAACATACTGTTCGTGGGTTTTGTTGTCTTTAAATGAGAAAGAGAATACAAAATATTTGTATTTTGATGTTTTTCTGAAAGGATAGAATTCCCAGATTCACATTTAAGGTTTTTCATAAAAATGGCCAACTATGCTTGAAAAACAAAGCAAGAGAGGATTGTCATGGGGTTTGCATATTATAAGAAACATAATTTTAAAGGACCTTTTAAAATGTGTATGTGTTGGAATTGGAGTGTATAATAGGAAACATGGAAGTAGCAAATTTTATTATTTAAGGGAAATCTTGATTCACTGCAGACTGAACATGAAATGTATTGATGAATCAGCTAAACCTGATTTAAAGTTGCCCGAAGTCTTCTTGGTAGAGTAACAAGAGAAAGGCTCGGTGTCTTTGTTCATTTCCTTAGGAGAAGAGCAACAAGGGGAAAAAGCTGTTTTGTTCTTCCAAAAATAAGAATGATGTTTATATCACCTACTTCCTAAGCACTTGTCCCTGCATTTCTACAGCCGTGGGTCTCGCCGCGTGCCCAGAACCAGCCCTTCCCAGCAACGGCATCAAAATCGGAGACCGGTACCTGGTGAATGACGTCCTCTCCTTCCGGTGCGAACCTGGCTACACCCTGCAGGTAGCGTCCTTCTGCGCGTCGGGGCCGGACGGGCTAAACCTAGGAGTCCCTGGCCAGCTCCGGAAGCCAGTGCCCGACATCTGCTCTCCTGGAGAGCTAATTTAGTTTCTCACACTTCGTTTGTAAATCAAAGTACTCACATTAAGCCATGCATGCTGGTAATCTTACTTATAATGTGGAAATAGCTTCTAATGAGGACGCACTCTTTCAAAGTTGAGCATCTTGTTTTTGTAATTATTTTATTTCAAAATGTATGTTCTCCCCATACGTATGCACATACAATTCTAAGGGACAAAGCAGGGACAGAAGTCTCTTTCAGACTGTCACCGTGACAGCCCCTTTGCACACTGTTCTCATGGTCAGTTGAGCAAATCATCATTCTTACTGCTCTGTGCCAGGTACTGCAGTGCTCAGATAATAGCTTTCGATCATTCCCAAGAAATACTGAAGCACCTTTATCATTTTTAGAATGTTATATAAAAGTTTTCATGCACTTTCATAACCTCATGTGCACCAGCATTCATTATTTTCTGCTATTTTTTCTGGTCTAACCACAAATAAGCTTACTCACAAAATAGTTTCTCTCTGTCACTTAGCATAATTCTTACAGGATTCTCCCTGCCAGCAATGACTATTAATAATCGAAGCACGTGTAATACCAAGTCAAGTAGGAAAACTTAAGCCTAATTATGTGTCTCCTCTTGGGTTACTTCGGGTAATAGAGTACTTTTGGCTGTCTGCTTATTACCACACTGAAGCTGATCATATTTTAAGGAAAACCGTATTAGTTCTACTCTTTAAGGGACTTAAACAAATGAGCCTGAGGCAGCCTCAGAAAAGCATCACAAAGGTGCCGCCGGGAAGGGACGGCGTGGCGCAGAGCGGCCGCACTCCGTGCGCTGCAGGGAGCGGCTCCCGGAGTCTTTCAGACAAGTCGTCCCGCGTTATAGTGTGAAGAATCCCGAGTCACGTCCTACGGGTTCCGTGGAGAGGGACACCCCAGCCCGTATAGACTGAGAGGACCTTACTATATCCTTTTTTTCTTGTATTGTCTGGTTTATAACCGAGCACGTGTGTCCCACATGACTACTTGCTTCTCTCCGGGACTTTCACCTTCTTCCTACCCCTCCGGGATGTGGTTTTGCAGCCGCTGGGAGAATCCTTTTACACACCACGCCTCGGCAGCCCTCAGAGGAGAAAACAGGAAAGAGGGCTCTGGACGGACCTTCGTGAGGTTTCCGGAGCTGCTGGCACGGGGAGGCCTGTGGACACACAGGGGCGGGGCCCAGCCCGGCCTCTCACTTGCTCTGGTTTTCAAATGCAGAGCAGCCGCCAGGTCATCTTTAGGGCCTGGGCCAAGCTTCGACTTCACAAGCTGCTGTGTTTGTCCTTCACAGGAGTGAAAAATGTTCCTGACTTCTTTTTTTTTTTTTTTGAGTTGCTGATAAGCGACAGCACGTGTGCTCACACGTTAACACAATCGCAGCACGGGTCACAACCCGTCTTTATGAAGGACCCCGTTCCTTGTCGCGTTCACACACAGACACGCACGGCCCTGCCCAGGGAGCCTCCTGGACGTGGCACAGAGGGGCTGCCCCACGACACACAGACGGAAGGCCGGGCCTCGGTGCACTGTGCAATTTCCATCTTCTCCAGCCTTTTACAGGGTGAAAAACTGAACACAGAAAATTATTATAATTTTAACTAGTGAACACATAGAGCCCTATGTTGTTTTGGGTCCATGATGCACACTTCGGCTGGAATCAGTGATATCAAATGTTTGTGCCAAAATCAGTAGCCGGAGATGGCCCAGACTGGCACTGAATGACTGTTTTATTGGTAGTCGTCGATGCTGTCTTTCAAGGCCTTTGCACTTTACGTTTGCCATAACTCAGGAAGACATTGATTAAAGATAATTTACGGATCAGAAAACAAGGGCCCACAGAGCCCGGACCTCGGCAGGCCCAGAAGGTCTTCTTTAAGGATAAGCAGCGTCTCCTCTTGTGTAATGACTTTCTGACACATCAGACGGTGTGAGGAAATGAGTTTTGTGGCAGATGAATTGTGCAGAAAGCGTTTCTGAGTTTAGGGAATCGGTTTGTCGTTGATAACTGCGTTAGTCCCGATTCCTGGCTGGTGCGTCCCCCGTGTGGCTGGGTTCATGGCGCAGGAGTTAAAGATTTGTCCTGGGCTGCCTCGGTGCCGGCTGCGGGCGGCGAACGGAAACCTGCGCCGTCAGTGGCACGGCTCCTGAGACCGCCGCGCCCCAGGGAGGGCGAGAAATCAGGAAGGGCCGTCTGCACCGCGGTGCCTGCTTACCACCGTCTCTTGGTGTGAGAGAGACTCAGCCCGACACGTTCAGAATGTAATCTGCGGCCCTGTGGTTTTAGAACAGAAATAATAGGACACACCTTTCCGAAGGTCGAGTGTTGAAAACGTCATATATTTACAGGATAAAGAGACTGTGGGTGGCGAGGATTAATTTGATTGTGGCCCCCATTATGTGGCACTTTGTCAGCCTGTCTGGTAATAAAACGGATGTTAAGCCTCCTTTTTCTCCGATGAAGGAAGACCTGACCCAATACTTTGTGGGACCAGAAGGGGTGTGTGAGCCGTGTGTAAACTCCGAGCAGGCGGGGTGACCAGGACGGTGCCTTCTCAGAAGCCGATGACGTATTATTGACCTTCTGCTCTTCAAACTGATACCTAGAATTTTCTAATCAATCACAGCCTCTCAGATCAAAAGCTATAACTTCTGGTGATTAAACAAAGAAAAAAGCACGAAAATGTGTCTTCTCCAAGTCATCCGGTTAAGCATCGGGAAGGCGCACGTGGCAAACAGACCCTTGAGAGGGACCCGGCAACATTTTGGTGTTAGTGAAAAGAAATACAGTGATGACGGATTTTTTTTTTTTTTTCCTATCTTGATTCCAAATATGTGGTTCATTGAGCAGCACTAGCGAACCACATCTCACAGTCCGTGGTGCGTAATTATAAAAGGAAAGCAAAGGAAGTACAGATAGCCTCACGCGGAGTCCTTAACCGTCTGTCTCTGGTGACGCGAGCTTTGTTTGCTTTTCTGTCCGACAGGGCCGGTCCCACACGTCCTGCATGCCGGGCACCGTCCGCCGCTGGAACTACCCGTCCCCGCTCTGCATCGGTACGGCCGCCCCCCGGCGCGTCCTGCCTGCCCGTGCGGCCGCAGTCGCGGGCTCCGGCCCCCACAGCTCCTGGCCCGGGCTTCCCGTGACCCACGTCTGATTTCCCTTCAAACGGGCGTCACTTCATAGTCACATCATAAGGCAGTAGAGGTGTCGCAAACCCTGAGCGTGCGTCCTGTCCCCCGGGAGGGCCCGGCTCCGCTTCCTCGTCCTCTTAGGTGCAGCCTGCGTGGATTAGCTGTAAGACTCGTGGCTCGAAACGCGAGTCACATCCTATCGGCGGGCCAGTCGATTAATTAGGAGAAGGAAGGGACACAGCAGGTCTGTAAGTCTGTGCAGGACTTTAGGCCTCAGGAAAATCATGTTTCCAGAAACAAAATTCAGAAATAAGCATAAGTGATTTGAAGTTGGAGGGAGAAACAGGGAGATATGTTCCTTAGGACGGGGATCCGGCCCGCCTCTTTAGGGGAAAAGCTTCCAAACACAGCACAGCAGGAGGAGAATCTATGCCCCGAGGTCCATTGACGTTTGGTCTCGAGGACGCGGTCCGAGTGAGTCCCGGGGCCCGGGGCAGAGCAGGGGGGTTCCTTCACCTCCAGTATGGGAAGACCTTGAAACGTAAGGCCCCGTGTCCTTGGCCGGTCTCCTGCACCCAGGCCTCTGACCGGAAACCCTCACTCACAGCTCAGGTGACCACAGGACATCGTCAGGGGCTCCCCCACCTGTGCAACTCAGTCAGCCTTCACTGCGCACGTCCTGCGTGCCTCAAGCCCTGCCCCACCTCCTGACCCCCTTCCTGGGTGACCCGCCCCCGGATGTTGTCTCGGCTGCCATATCACCGGCCGAGAGCAGACCGAGCCCCTCCCCGCACTGGCCTCCCGCCGGGGTGCTCCCTAGTCGCGGTGGTCGCCTGTTACGTCCCCGACCGTAGGTTCTCACAGCCTTCTAGCTCCCGACGGACCCCCCAACTGACCGCCGTCAGGATCCGAACCTCCAGTCCCCCATTTCGGGGATCCTCCTATTGTATCGGGGGAGGCAGCGTGTGTGGCTGCTCCTGGCCGTCGGGAGCTCCCGCTCACCCACGCTCCGCCCAGAACTTGGCCTGGCATGGCCTGCCTTCCCACTCTCACTTCCCTGAAATGCCCGAGGCCACCCCTCTGGAGTGCTGGCCTCTGGCTTGAAGCCCTTCCTGGTGCCTCACCTCCCGTGAGCTCTGTGCTGGCCCCCAGTGAGGGCCCGGGGCCGGAGGAGAAGGCGGCAGCAATCTGTCTTTATAGGAAATGATGCTATGAAATGCTGCTATTTTGTTCATCACAGTTTTTTGTTTGTTTTTGTTTTTTTTCCCCTTGCATTCCTTTGGATGTTTCCAAATTTTGCACCAACCTACCGTTTGGGGGCCCAGGCACCCTCCTGAAGTGTGCCCCTGAGGCAGGCGCCTCGCTGGTCTGAGCCTCACTGGGTTCCCAGCCTCAGCTCGGATCACAGCGATGACAGAGGGTCATTTCGACCCTGCGTGCGGATGGCTCTGCTTTCTCTCGTGGAGCTGTGAGGCCCTGTTCCACGCAGTACCTTGAAGACAAGGCTGGGCCACTCAGCTCTCCCCTGTGAGCACAGGGTAGGCTCTCAGTAAGTGCGATTCCAAAAGGCCCAGCAGATGACAACATGGGTTGTCATGGCAGGGACCACGCACACCTGGTTCATAGTCTCTCTCTTGCTTCCCGCACGTGGACGCTGCCTGGGGTGCACACGGCCAGCTCTTCATGCGACACGGTGCCACTCCTTGATTGAAGCAGTACATAGATGCTTCTGTTTAATAATTCCCAATCTTTTCCTCTTCTTTTTCATAAAAATTGTGTTCAAAATCAAAAGGCCCTCTTTAAAAATGTCACCTTTACTTCACTTTTGTCATCATGCTGCTGTCACTGATCTGGTGTTTTCACGCCCAGCTGCCCTGTGGTTGGACGGACGGACTTGTCTTCACTGCGGGATGACAGCCCTACGGGGAGGGGGACGGTGCTGACCGTACTTAGGGATGCTGCTTTGATCCACCAGCTGCCCTCAGTGGAACGGACAGACTCATGGATGAAGTGCATCCCAGAACCAGTGCTTCCACATTCCTAGTTTTCCCACAGAGAAGACACCTGAGAGGTCATACACAGACAACAAAGTTCACATTCAGAGTTTTACTGGAATTATTCACTCATCCCACAAAACTACCTTTTTAATTTTTTTTTAAACCTACATCTTTAATAACTTATACAGTGTCAAGCCCCGATTAGGATTCCCAGTTTGGGCCATTACCATATTCACCAGACTTGATTTTTTAAGACTAGTTAGACTTCTCCCCCTTGTGCCATTCCCCAAATGTGCCCTTGACAGGTAAAGTTTTTCTATGTTGGTAATTAAAAAGAAGAAAAAGAAGGAAGAAAAAAAAAAGTCCGCTGTAGGCTTGGAAGGGAGATTCAGAGGTCTCTAACAGAGGTTCCTTCCAAAACAGAGTTTGCCTGATAAGAACGTTGTTAGAATAGTAAGAAAGCCTTTTAATGCGACTTCCTGCAAAGATGTGACAGCATTTGCATTATTACTTTGAAATATAAGAAATTGCCACTTAATAGGTCATAACTGGTCAAGGGCCAGAATTTCCTCTGCTTCCACATATATTTGATAAGTGTGTTAGAAGCTCGGTTGTTTCCTTCTAGCCAAACCTCAGCTACTGTAGACATAAATTATGGGTAACCCAGGTCAGGTTTAGTGGAGGCTTAGTTCAAGCCCGGTCACAGCCACAAGTGTAGGTTTCCGGGGAAGAAGGTGTTGGAGAGCCACACTCCAATGCCTAAAAGAACTCCAGCGGCAGTCATCCTGCTAAAAAGATCGGTCCGGAAACCGATGGAGCTGGCGCCGTATTCTAGTCGTGTTGTTCAGGCAAATTACTTCATCTGTTCAGGCTTAGTTTCCTAATCTGTAAAAGGGGTAAACGTAACACCAACTGTTTTAGGGTTTAAATTAAGTCATGCAACGTGTTTACTCAGCCTGGTCGGCAGCACTTGGTTACCAGGGAATAAAATAGGTAATATTCCCACTCGATACATCGTCACCCATCACCTGAAAGTCCTGGGGATGCCTGACAAACATGCATTATACTGACTCGCCTGCCCTCAGGCTCCGGGTACCAGAAGTAGACACATTTGGAAAAACAGTCTTTGTTCTTCAGGAGTTGGCATGGGATAGGGAAGAACCAGTCCCGTAAATATAACGAGGCATTGCATGGTCTGTATAACTAGCCCCTGGGTCACGTATGGTCACATACAGCTAGCCACATGGGCCATGTGTCCTCGTTAAGGGCGAATCCACTTCTGCAGACTTGCTTTAATGCAGCACAGTAAAACAGAGCAGGTGGAGTTAAATCCTCGTGCCAGAAAGCGATGGCCCCAGCACTAAGCATGCCTGTCCACTTCACAGCAACCTGCGGAGGGACGCTGAGCAGCATGGGGGGCGTGATCTTGAGCCCAGGGTTTCCGGGCGCTTACCCCAACAACCTGGACTGCACGTGGAAAATCGAGCTGCCCGTTGGCTATGGTAAGTGAAAGCATTTTTTTTTTTAATTCCTAAAACTTCAACTTTTTAATTTCTGTCTTGGAAAGAATTCAGCTGAATGAAAAACACACCTTATTCTGTTGACGTAACTGTCTTTAATTGAAAGTGGCTTAGAAATTTAGATAACACTTTGGCGGAATAACTTCAAGAACAGACAGTTATTAAAAAATCAATTCAGCCATGCAGCTCTTTTCAAGGCAAATTAAATTAGATGGATGATGATAGAGTAGGCACATAAAGTATAAAATGCAGCATCCCTAATTCAGTTATCCATCTCTTTATTTATAGTACCACCTTTTATAGTCTATTTCTGGGATGCAGTAATGGTTGTTGTTCCTTTGGTATGATTTTGAAGGCTTTTTCAAGTTATGACACATTTTAGGACTGTTCTATAAATTTTTGTAATTATATATTGCATTGATTTAGGTTCACAAAAATGGCTTTTTATAATATTTACTTAGGAAGTTTCAGGTTCTCTACCTTAAATAATGGATAATTTAAATCATTATGAACACTAAAATTTCATTATGCCCCTTTCCAGAAATTCAGTCTTTGTGAAATTTTGACTCCCTATCATGCCTTTCTTTGTCTGTGTCATGGTTTCCTTCATATTTGAGTTCATTAATTTGGGTTTTCCCCACCTGTGAATTTCTCCAAAGCCCCCACTGGTAGGCGCACCACTGAGTGTCCTAGGAGATGGTGATTGAGAACTCATCTACTAAGTGAAATGTCAGTTGAATGATGAATGCACTTAAACCTAAGTGGAAATACCTGCCCTAGAAGATCATATGGTTCATTAGGTTTTCAAAGCTTTGGCTTAAGAATCTGTACCAGGAATGGCAGCAGCACCGGGAGTGCAGATGCAGAGGACTGTCCCCTTGCTCAGCAGAGAGCAACCAAGAGGCATTGCTGGCAGGAGGGCTTGGGGGACGTCAGTCAGGTGTGCGAGCATGGACATGCTGCAAACAGACACGGAGTTTTACACAGGGAAGTGGGGGAGCTCAGAAGGGGGGACCTCATGGGAGGTTCATGTCCATTGAGCTCTTTAAGGGGCCAGCCAGAGAGTGAGTGGGGAGGGGAAGGTGAGCAACCACAGAAGGACTACAGAGGCTCTCTACTTCTTCCAGAATTTTTAGTGTAGTTTTGTTTTTCAGTCATCAGCTCCAAGCCGTGGGGAAGTAGTTCTGCCCCATGTTCAATCAACATTAGCTCAGCTTTTCTCATAAGTGCCATCTGTGCCCCTTCCATGGGGATCTGAGATATGGATGTGCTGGATGCAATGGTTGAACCAGGCAGTGGGTTTGGATCAGACATGCCTGTGACCCCCGTATTCCAGCAGCATCTCAAGGCCATTGAGGGTCACGGGTTTATTAAACAAATGACCACAATAGTTAAAAGCAGAGATTCAGAGAAACACAGGCCCACTGAAGCACTGACTGCTAGGGTGTGGTCTACTGAAATGGGAGATGTGCTTTGCTCATCTGAAAAACCAAAAAAGCCACATGGGGTTATGGCTAAGGCTAACAAACAATTCAGAGGTGTTCAACACAGGGCTTTGCATTGTAAACAGCAAAAACAGAGAAGAAAGAACTCAGCAGGTTTATTATTATTATTGTTATTATTATCCCAAGTATGTCCCACTTCCCTTTCAAATCTCATGAGAAATATATTATTCATAAGTTGATATAAATATTTCATTATCTTGTTTTTCCAACTTGACCATTCTGTGGTGGAGAAGGTTATTGTCTGGCATTTTTCCTCATGTTGCTTACCCGTAAGCCAATATAAAAGATAACAATTCAGGGGGAAAATCAGCCAAGTTGTCTTAGGGTCATGACCTATGAACTCAAACAAAATATTTATTTGAAGAAATGCCAAAATGAAAGAAAAGATTTATGATATGTTACAATTAAAATGATTTAAGTCTTTAAATATTTGATATTGCATGCTGTTGGGTTTTGAAGCCATCTTGAAGAAAAGGCAAAAAGAAATTTTATGTCTTAAATCCTAAATATGTATGAAATAGTATCACTATCCCTACCTCTTTAGAATAAATGTAGTTATGCTTCAGAATACAGTTGAGCCATGAACAACCTGAGGTTTGAGGTGCTGACCCAGTATACTCAATGATTCAAGCATAGCTTTTGATTCCAAAACAATTTAATTAATAATAACCTACTGTTGATCAGAAGCCTGCCTTATCGATAACATGAACAGTTGATGAACACACGTTGTATGTTGTATTTTCATTATGTACTGTATTCTTACAATAAAGTGAGCTAGAGAAAAGAAAATGTTAATAAGAAAATCTTAAGGAAGAGAAAATGCATTTATAGTTCTGTGCTGTAAAAAATCTGCGTTGTTCAAGAATCAACTGTAATGTTATAGATTCAATGTCAGGCACCAGGTTTGCTTGTGATAAATTTTATAATCTATAAATATCCTTCTAAACATGAAGTTACAAATGAGGGAGAAGGCATGTAAGTGGTAGAGGTCCCTCAACACGGTGAATATTTGGGGTTTTTTTCATCCCTGCTAAAAAAGCTTTCTGAAGTTTAAAAAATTACAGAGCATTTTGCTGATGTCGAGAAAACTTTACATCCTAACTTTCAATCCCCCATGAGATTTTTGAAACTCTTAAGTCAATTTATTTTATCCATGTCTGCCATTTCTTCCTTATAATAACACGACTCAAAACACCACCTCTCGCCTAGCTCTCAAACACACACATTTGAGCTCCCCATTTTCAGCTGCCTGTGATGTCTTTTCATCTGGGGCACCCAAAGCTGTCACACAGACTCCGTTCAAATTCAGATTCATCACTTCCTTCTCCTCTCCTCCTCAGCCTGTCCCGCGGTGGACTCTCCTGTTTCACTCCGGCTCTGTGTCTCCGGCACTACTGTTCTCCTCTTGGCTTCCCTTTCCCTCAGCCTTGTCTTGACCACAGGATCCCCTGTACGCACCCAAGTTATAGGCAGACATGAGATCACTACCGTGGAAAATTGGAGAAAGGAAGTTTGGGTTTGGAACCCAGGAATCTGAACGTTTAAGTCAAACACTCCAGAAGTTCCTTATCACAGAAACAAAGAGCGGCATAGCAAAGCTGAGCATCATGGGCCTTAATGATCACTTCTTCCCTCTCTGATCTCCCACATTGTGTCCTATTAGTGGAACAGATCAGGGGATTGGGAAGATATGTTTCTAGGGATGTCACTGCAGATGTTTAACCTGGAAAACTCCCGCGGTTAGGATGATTCTGAAGCAAGCTGGAACGCATTTCCTCCTTCAATGCATGATGTGATGGACACTTTACAGTAGAAATGTGGTAGAGCTAATCAGCTCTTCCAAATGAACATGGGCATTGACACATTGCTGTTGCTTCTCACCGGCGGCCCCTATTCTAGTTCACCCGCACGTGTGTGTGTTTGTGTGTGTGCGCGCGCGCGCATGCGTGCGTGTATCTGTGGGGGCGGGCATCTCCTAACAGCCCTTTCTCGGTCTGAGGTTTGGGAAACCATTTTAAACAATGTATGTTGTAGTAGCTCTGGGAAGTTCATCAAGAAGTGGGCGCAGTGGGGAACTTGCTTCCGTAAGGCACAAAGAGAAGACCAGTCATTGTGGACACGTACTTAAACTGGCAATTCTAAGTACCAAGGGAAACGGTCACTTAGCCCAGCAGTTCTCAGACTCGGCCGCGTACAAGAATCGTTGGCAGGAATGGGTCCAGAAGGGACAATGGAATTCCCGTGGCTGCCCCCTCCATGCTCCCTCTCAGCACTGCTGGCCAGACAGGGAAAGGGGATCCAGAGTTTTCTTAAAAATAAATTCCATTTCAATATTTTTACAGTTAGTTTCCTCATTTCTTCAAGTGCTGGGGATCTGCACATGCATTCCTGGGTGTAGGTTTTGGTTGCTCGGGGCATTGGTGACTATCGTACTGGTGAGCCCGGATGCTTCGGCTTCCCCAGCTACCTGAACAACACACTGATGCAGAGCCCGGTATCGCTGCCTTTCTTGATGTTTTTCAGTCATGGAGGATTTTCCTCAGGGTCGTTAGGGTCTTTCGGTGCAACTGCATTGTGTGGGACTGCCCAAGAGCTGCTCTAGTCCGTTAGTATAGCTGCTACAAGCATAGAGAAATAATCGTTTGATTATCTCATTCTCTCCCATGCCCAAGGTTAGTCGATAGTTTAAACAGGCAAAAGGAGTAGTGACTTTGGCAATATGTGAAAACCACCTTTGCATTGCTAATTATTTGTTCCAGTGGTAACTATTTCTTGCATCCTGTCTCAGGCAGAGAACTCGGCTTTCTCAGTGATGGGGGCACTTCGAGCCAAGGGGTGGACAGCAGGGGTCCTCAGTGCCTTTGTCTGGGGGCTCTGAATGGAGTAGAAACCTTAGCACCATCAGTCACTGTGCCATCGATTTGCACAAATTACCACAATGGCTTTGAATCTCCTTTCCTTATCTTTAAATTAAATATCAATGGGGTGCCTGAGTAGCTCTCTTGGTGAAGCATCTGCCTTCACCTCAGGTCATGATCTCAGGGTCCTGGGATCGAGCCCGAGCCTGGTGTCTGGCTCCCTGCTCAGCCGGGAGCCTGCTCCTCCCTCTCCCTCTGCCCCTGCTCCTTCTCCCTCCCTCTCGCTCTGTTGCTCTCACTCCTGCGCGCTCTCTCTAATGAATAAATACAATCTTTAAAAATAATAATAAATCAAAAATAAGCAGAATAAATAAATATCAGAAAGCACGATTCTCACAGAGCTCTTCTGAAACAGTGTAACACCTGATGCGAGGAAGGGGCTATTGGGTCATTGGCTGCTTTTTGTTGCTACACCAGATTCTCTAATGATTTTTATGTCATTTTCTTTCTTTTTCGCAGATTTGGGTTGCTGGTTTGTGTTGCTTTGGCACAAGCCTCATCGACACAGAATGTCTGTCTCTATTTTCTCGAATTTTTTCAAGTCACAGTCAGCAGACGTGCAACCACGTTTTTTGTTGGTTTGTTTGTTTTTGCTTTATCATTGCCTTTCATACTTAAAAACCACCCCTCCTGCTCTGCATGCCCTGCTGTCCAAACTGACTGTGTCTCTGGCCATCTCGGGCACATGCAGAGAGGCTGTGAAGGACTCTCCAGAGCGTTCCCTCAGCTCTCAACTGTGAGCTGCCAGAGTTCATGACGCACTGGAGGCGCTTACTAGAGCGCGTCATATTCACAAGGTCTACCGACTAAAACACGAGGTTTAACTGAGAAGTCACGGCCACATTAGTGTTTAAAGTTTTGTCAAATCCAAAGTCAAAAACCCTTTGTGCGGGTGACTTTTACTGACACTTGATTTTCGGTGTGCACGGTGATGACATGAGCTCAGAGCGCGCGCTATGTTAGTCTCCAAATGGACATTCAGATGGATTCTCGCGTCGCAGTGACACATTTTTACAGTGTTTGGAGAGATCGTAAGAGGATAGCTAGGTAATGCTTCTGTCAGTCCCTTCATTCTGGCTTCATGATCCTAAACTTGACACAAGTCACTGAAATTCTGATAGCTGAATAATTCCATTTTAAACCAGATTAACGCTGAGCTCTATTCTGTTCCATTTCCTGATGTGTATTAGGAGGTTTGAAATGTGGCTGGGTACTTTATCCTGCTTAAAATGCTAATGTTTCTCCTAAAATTGTAATTGTCACTATTCTATTTCCATGTCAAGTTTAATCCCAAATCAGTAAAGACCCCTCTTACTGTTTCCGTCACTTTGAGATTTTGTCCGTCTTTGACTGCTTCACCCCTGACCTGCTTGCGGCCTTCGGTTTCTCCCCCGACTGTGTCATTCCATGAATTTCAAAATGTATCTCTGGACAAATACATCCGAGGTCTGCGTGTGCATATCTGAAATGAGCTGATTTGAAGCCATTTCCCTGCTCTTTGATTTGATTTGATCCCCAAACTGTGAATGTGTTCTGTGAGTGTCTGGTCGTCGCACTTTGGGACATGGACAGAAATGTCAATAATTTTGGGTTTGTTTGTGGTTGCTCCCATGTCTGCGTTATGCTTCACAGTGATGAATGTGACAGGTGTCCCTGAAATTCTAGACCACAGGGCTCAGCAGCCCTGACCTAGGCACAGACTCACTCAGAAAAAGGACAGGTTATTAGTACCAAGCTCTTTTATCAGATCTCTGGGCCCTGCTACAAAAGGAAACCTTGTTTCTAATTCAACAGTGAGCGAGGGAATCAATCCAGTGCATGTGCAGGTTGCTAAGTGGTCCAGGAGCTCAGCTGCCTGAGTGTGGACCAGGCCTTCAGAGCCCAGAGATCCACTAGTCCTCCCTCCCCTCCTCCCTCTTTAAATTAAGTATCTTCCTCCCTCCTCCCTTTCCCCCTCCCTCCTCCCCCCTCCCCCGCCCTCCTCCCTCTACCCTCCTCCTCCCTCCTCCCTCCCTCCTCCCCCCTCCCTCCTCCTTCCTTCTCTCCTTCCTCCCTCAATCCCCCCCCCTGGTTTTTTCTGCTTCCAAATTTGACCCACATATTTGTTGAAATTTAGGGGAAAAAATGAACACTTCATTGATGGTTCTTCAATAAAGTTAATTACTTAACATTTTAAAAATATTTACAGACATGTTTTAGGTTGTAGCAGTACCGCCTACTCCTATATTGTATGTAACACTGCGGTGGCCGAGACCAGGGCAGACCAGGATCCCTCTTCCCTGATGGCTCAGGTGCTGCTAGTGTCACAGGAATTTACTGACTCATTCTAAGATGCTTCTAAGTTGTGATTGACTGGTTAAAGATCTTTCCCTCAGGCCAGGTTTTCCTCCTGCTTCTTGCTTCCTGGTTCCCTTCCTAAAGTTTCCCATGTTCTTTTATTTTTTTAAGTCTATTTTATTTTATTTTATCTTATCTTATATTCAGGAATCTCTACACCCAAGGTAAGGCTTGGACTCCTGGCTCTGAGATCAAGAGTCACACACTTTCCCAACTGAGCCAGCCTGAGGTTTCGCACATTCTATTCCTTCCATCCTTCCTCTCCTTGTCACGGTTGAACAGACTTAACATAAGCGGTCTTCTCCAATCAGAACTGGAATGTTTCCAGCGTCTTGAGGTTGTTAGCTCTCGCGCAGCCCGTTTGCAAACTAGGAACATGAGCGTTTCGCCAGCTGGGCTCAGGTGTGAATGTAGCCCTGCGTGTCCGTTGCTGCCCTGGACACAATACCCAGCACTCAGGGCCTTCGCTTGCTTGCCTGTCGAATCGTGATGGTACTGATAAGGACTTTGCTGGGTAATTGCGAGAAAAGTGTTTGCTCATTGGTTGGCCTCACATTTACTCCCAGACAAAGGGCCACTGCTTATCCCTCAATGCTTCCTCTCAAAGTTCTCTCCATCATCGATAGAATCATTCTTCCGGGATCACGATCTGTGTCCTGAGTGCCGGTGTTTCTTTCCTACTCTACTTGGACTTTTCTTCCTCCTTTTGCACTGAATGCCGCTCGTGGTAACTGTATTCCCCATCAGGACCTAAGCAGAAACGTTTATTATCCTTTTTCTCCTCACGAACACATTATCTTCAGTTTTCCAGACCTAGCAAGCATGTGTCAGATATATTAGATGAGAAGTAAAAATAAAGCTTCTCTTAGTGATCAAGGGAGAGAACTACACAGAGTGATGCTTTTCTCACGGGTTGGGAGAATAATTGGTAATGGCTATTGGAATTCTCAGTTTAGGCTTTATAAACCTAAATTAGTTGCATGGATTTATGTTTAATGCCTTTCGAGCCCTCTGTCAACTATTTAAGTGACTTAAAATATTTCAGTAACAGTAGTCAAATTTTCAAAAAATTCCACGAAGTTATAATAAATAACTAAATGACTCTGATTTTGATTTCCTCTAAATCTGACATTCTTCTAAATTATCAAGAGGAATTTCCTCTAAATGCTTCTAAATTATCCTCTAAGATGAACATGATACCAGTGACGCTGGTCATTTGGACAGTCCTGTAGTGTGCGACCCGAGCCAGGCTCTTGACTGAAGTGTGTAAATTACCGTGGGATTTCTGGATCGGGTTTCTTGCAAACATCCGTAGTGTGCTTCATGTGCATGACACAATTGGAATGATCCCTTGTTAAATTAGCAAGTCTCTTGTGTGGCGGGACGACCATCCATTTAAAGTCCACTTGGAATGGCTAGGGCATTTTCTTAGACCCATTTTGGCTTCTTTCTCGATAAAGTTGTAAATGAGCGCACGGATGATTAGACACAGAATTACAACCTTGCGTTTACGGCTGTAATAATGTAACAGGGCTGGACAAAATCATTGCCAGATGCGAGTGCCAGTCATTATTCTAAGTATTGTACCCGCATGTCTCTGTGATGTACTCCTGTAATCACACTGGACCAAGCCACTGACTTTAGGGACGTTAATGACACGGACAAAGGTCACATCGCCAGTGGGTGGCACAGGCGACACTGAACCGAGGTGTGTTGTGGCCGGAGCTGGGAGCTGTCTGGCACGCAGACTGAGCTGTTCTGCCTCCCGGAGAATCAGTGTGGGGAGACCGGTGGAGCTTGAATCACTTTGGGTAAGCATTGATCTCACACATTCTGGTAGTCATTTCCATTAATTTTGTGTGTTTTTTCCCAGGTGCACATATTCAGTTTCTGAATTTTTCTACGGAAGCTAATCATGACTACCTGGAAATACAAAACGGCCCCTACCACACGAGCCCCATGATCGGGCAGTTCAGTGGTCCGGACCCCCCCTCGGCCCTGCTCAGTACGACGCACGAAACGCGCATCCACTTCTACAGCGACCACTCCCAGAACCGGCAAGGGTTTAAGCTCGCTTACCAAGGTAAGGGATCCACGAAGTGCAGACATACCTCCTCCCTTGAGATGGTACTGAAATCCAGACCTCCGTGTTTGGTGACAACTGTGTGTAGCTGGGCCCAGGGCCTTCCAGCCACGTCACAGAGCCGAGGCTGTCCGTGTCCACACAAACGGAGGCACGGAGGGGGAGCACGGCCCGCCCGCCTGGCCGTCCCCACAGCCTCACGCTCAAGCCTTGCCAGCGGTCACTGCCTCCCCACGGCCGACATCACACTCCTGAGTCACACACTCAGCATCACACCTCCTCCCTCTTGTCACTGTCCTCTGAGCCGCGGGTCCATCGTGTCCCTTCCGGACCAAGGAGTGGAGAGTCCGCTCCCAGTGGCTGTGGGACTGGCAGCGTCCCTCATGCTTGGGACCTTGTCTCAGCTCAAAAGAGTGTCTAAAGGTATTATTGAAGCCGTTTCACATGACGTCAGAGAACCAGTCCAGTGCCTGGATTTCTGCTTTTCTCAAACCATCCAAATATAAGACTTTTAGATGAGTCTGAACCCAGCATTATCGAGCCATTTCTAACATGGGAGAAAGTTCGACATTTTCCTCTCGTACCCAATAATTTAGGAGGCCTTTCTTGAATATTGTTAAGTCAGACGAAGCTGAGAATGTCAATAGGGCTTGCTTTCTTGTTTTTCAACGTGGCTAAATCCTTGCTTTCTTTAATTCCGTAGACTGTCTTTGAAATTAAGGGCTTTACTATTTTCTTACTAAAAGGTGATGGTATTTTATGTTGAAGTTTTAGACATTGTTACTTAAGTCGTTACTTAAATATAAAATATACATTTAGATTTGCAAACTTGGGGTCCCTTCAAATACAAAGTCCAGGTAGGAGGCCAAAACGGGGAAATGAAGGCGGGGCCGGGGAGGAACAGGGCAGGAGGCATGACCCAGCCTCAGCGCGCAGGGTCTTCATTGCTTCCAGCTCGAACTCCTCCCCTCGCCCCTTAGGAAAGTGTCACCTCCTGCTTGGGAGGTGCGCATGCACACACACATGCACACTCAGGTGCACACACATACACAGGTGTGTGCGTACACATAGGGGTGAACAAACATATTCATGTACTCACAGGGACACACACACAAGTGCACACAGAGACACACAGCTGCGCACACATACACGGGGCACATACACAGGCATATGCACACACACAGGTGTGAACAGACACATGTACACACACAGACTCATGCACACACAGGGCCACACACACTCAGGCATGTAAACGTACACAGGCACACACACAGGTGCACACAGAGACACACGCACACACATACAGCAGCACACATTATGTTCATGATCATCATTTTATTTTTTATTTTTTATTTATTTATTTTTTAAAGATTTTTTCTTTATTTATTTGACAGAGATCACAAGCAGGCAGAGAGGCAGGCAGAGAGAGAGGAGGAAGCAGGTTCCCCGCTGAGCAGAGAGCCCGATGTGGGGCTCAATCCCAGGACCCTGAGATCATGACCTGAGCCAAAGGCAGAGGCTTAACCCACTGAGCCACCCAGGTGCCCCCATGATCATCATTTTAAACTTGGTTCTTATAAGGTGCCGTCTGTTCCTCAGTTGGCATGATCTTGATGTGTGAGTCAATAAGAAAGATGTGTGTAATTACCATGTCTTCCACAAACTTCCGATTAAGTGATTTATCTCTGTTGATCTCAAGAACTTTTGAAAAGTCTTCTTCATTTTAAATATTTTTAATACTGAATTCAAAATTTAACTTGTCTTTCCTTTTTGGCCTCCAAAAATCAAATACAAATTCCCATGAATTTACATGAAAGTTTGGGAACTATACTTTAGTATAGTTTTGAAACTACATTTTATCTTACATAACGCTAACCTCCAGAGTTCAAAAATGTTTTTTGTTTTATTTCTTTTGATATTTTCCAGGTAGGGTGATTTAGGCCATATCTACCCATTTTTAAAGCTTTCAATTACTTGAATCCAAAAAGAATGGTCTAAAATAAATACATACACACACACACAGAGTCTAAATAGAAATTATCTAGACAAGAGGTCATACGTTGCTGCCATTGGCTGGCACAATATTATTATATATATTTTCTCTAAAGGCCTAATTTCTATGAGAGAGACACAACAAGAGAGAGCAGAAGCAGGGGGAGCAGCAGAGGGAGAAGCAGGCTTTCTGCTGAGCCGGGAGCCCGATGCACAGCTTGATCCTAGGACCCTGGGACCAAGACCTGATCTGAAGGCAGACGCTAAAAGACTGCACCACCCAGGCACCCCCAAATATTATTTTTTAAATTTAACTTTTAAATATTTAGAATCAGATTTCATACGATTTGTAAAATATCCATAGATCCACTTTCCTGTATCTTGCAGTGTCAGAATCTGCAAACTTTCGGTCTGTGTTTGCACAGAGGGACAGCTCCCTCAGGTGTCCTAGGGACGGCCCCCACAGAGGGGAAAGCATTGATTTCAAAAGTTTCCTTTAGTCCCTGCAAGCTTTGATCGCTGGTTTTGCCTCTGTGGCCTTCAAACGTTTTATTTGGTGAATTCTCATCTAGGCCAAACATCTGGTTGCCTGAGCAAATGTTTTATTTACTTGATGCCTGACTCTAAGTATCCACATCAAAAAATAAATAACAAAGCAAATACTTCCTAAGAAAGATACCCTTTTATTGTAGGCAATTAATTTCTTATAAATTAGAGCTGTAAACATAAGTTAAATAAAACAAATGGGAACATGAATTTGAGGTGTTCCAATTTCTTGAAGCGTATCCTATCTGACAGGGATGGCAGTTAGGGAGCTTATCAGTGTTTCTCATTTTATGAAATTTATAAATGGCCAAAATGACACCATTCTGACTGGTATGTCACATCAAAATTCTAGGTCCTACTTGAATTTATAAGTTAAGTTTATAATTAATAACTCGTACGAAGATGCATAAGTCATGCAGATAAAACTTGTCATTCTCAACGATGTCTCTGCCATATCCCTTGTTCTGAAACCCTGTCATTTATTTATGGCCGTGGAAAGGTCAAAAATGGTACAGTGGATGTAGCTGTCCAGAAGTTAAATGACTTATACAGAACTTGAGATACGGAAGGTGAAGAGCCGTGTTGAATAAAATTGAGTTCATGTGCCCTATTTCTAAGTCAAAGGCTGAAAACAGAAGGGTAGCGTGAAGATATTTATCAGTTCTTTAGATTTTGGAAAATATAGCAGACATCGGGAAGACCACGGCGCGATTCCACTGGCATTCCCACTGCACACCTGTGATTAGACACACGAGGCCGCGTTGCTTGAGATTGATAGGTGTCGATAATAGTTATTTTCCTAGACCCAAACAAAGGATTCCTGGTGGAAGATAAAATCTAGTGTGTTTTCTTCCTCTTTTCCTATGGGTGTGGGCTTATTGGTACTGAGGTTTTCAGAATGTTTGTAAAATTTGGGGTCATTAAGAATTTTAGTGACTCTCTCTTGCTTTCCGTGTTTGTAAGTCAGCATTTGGAGAAGTTGAATATTCCTTTCTCTCTGTGTCTCCTTCTTACATTAGCATGTAATAATGTCATGCCAGAAAAGAACTAGGTAATTTTAATTACTTTAGCACTAGGGAGTAAAAACACCTTCTTTCTTCGACGAGCTACTCTTCTTCATTTTCCTTTTGCTCTAGGTACTAAGCCACCTTTATTTTTTTTTATTTATTCATTTATTGAATCCTAAAACTGTGGAATTTGAGTGAATTGACTCTGGGAGAAAAGAGATGTTGCTTTGTAGAAGCAGATTTTTTCCCCTTCAGGAGGAAAGGCAATCAAACTGCCTCTCTGCGCAGTGAGCCGCTGAAGGTACCTTCGAGCTGTCCACGCAGGCGCGCTCACTGCTCCTGGTGGACACCACCGCACTTTCCTGCACGAAACTCCTGTGCTTCTAAAACGGGTCGCTCTCCTTGCTTTTGCCGTGACATCGGAGCCGCCCTGGGTGGACAGGAAGGGCGAGGCTGGCGTCTACTCTGTCCTTCTCCCCCATCTACACGTGCGAATCAAGTTCTCAACAGGCAGCTCTTTCTGCGGAGGATTCTCTCACATTTAAAAAAATGCTTAAAGGGACGCCTGGGTGGCTCAGTTGGGTGGGCGACTGCCTTCGGCTCAGGTCATGATCCCGGAGTCCAGGGATCGAGTCCCGCATCGGGCTCCCAGCTCCACAGGGAGTCTGCTTCTTCCTCCGACCCTCTCCTTGCTCATGCTCTCTCTCACTGTCTCTCTCTCTCTCAAATGAATAAATAAAATCTTTAAAAAAAAATGCTTAAAGCCGTGCACAGCTGGTAGCTGCATCCATTCCCACCTCCTCTCGGGCATCCTAGTTCTAGAGGCAGGATGTGCCCCCCGCAGTGGTGGTCTGCCTTGCAAGCTGACCCGCCTTCTCCCGCAGATAGTGCGGATTTGCTCTTCCTTTTGTGGGTTGGCCGAAAGCAGAGGTAACGGTCTCAGTCAGCTCCTCCCTTAGGAGACCATCCGTCTGCACCCCAACGCACTGGACAGCACATGTCAGCTGTGTCTCCTGGGTGACGGCACCTTCCGGAGCCCGCGTCTCAGGTGCGATTCGCTGCGTGCTCCCCAGTCGGTGCTCCCCAGTCGGTGCTCCCCAAGCTTCTGAGGCGGTCGAGGAAGTGGATTCTCAGGGCACTGTGTTGTCTCTGGGACTCCCAACAGTTCCTTTTGATTAAAATCAGACATTTCTCCACGAGAAAAGTCGACTGAGCCCTCCTCCTGGTCAGTCGAAGCACGAGACAGGATCGTCGTCGCCGTCCGGAGCAGGCCGCTTGGCTTCCCACCCCAGCCAGGGCTCCGGGCTACCCGAAAAGCATGGGATCGGCTGAGACCTTAGCGCAGGTGGAGGCCGGCTTCAGCAGGAGGGCCTGGGGTCAGGGGGTTTAGGTAACCGAGAAGGAGCACTGGGGTGGGGAGGGGGTCATCGGACTCCAGGTGAGAGCCAGGGTCATTACCTTGTTACTCGGGCAGAGAGCTCGGCCGTGCCAGCGGCCCTAACGGCCGGTCTAGGACACAGGGAGCTCCTGGGCGGTGCCCGCCGAGATCCGACCAGCTGCCAGGTGGCTTAGGTGCTGCTGGGCCCCCAGCCGGGCTTTTTCACGCGGCGGGAAGTCGCACACCTGAGGAGGCTTCAGAGGTGGGTGCGTCTGCAACCTTCCCGCGTGGCACAGGCTGCGGCTGCGAGCGGACACGGGGGAGTCTGCGTGCATGTGGCTTAACTGCTCCTTCACATGACGACGCATGAGGAGCCTCTATTATCTGTGCCCTCGTTGGTGACATATTGTCATAATTGAAGCTTGTGTCGGTGCCCCGGGGGCACTGCCGACTGTGCATAGGATCTTCCAGTGAGGAGGTGCCCTGCGGGAGGAAGTTTTATTCTATCCTTCCCACGCGGTACCCGCCGTCCATTGAACACGTGTGTGCGTGTCTGTGGGTTTATTAGCAGCTGTGCCTTGTGTTAGAGTTTATTATTTTTCAAGCAAAACAAGAGTGAGAACAAACTGCTACTCTCATTCTGAAAGAGTCTGATAAGGAAGGAAACCGGCTGCTCGTTGAGACACAGTGTGGGATCCTGTTCTTTTCGTGAACGTGGGTCCGTAAAGTAAATTTAGACCCAAAGAACAAGGTTGCAAGCAGGCATGTCACACACCGTGGATACTTGCTGAGCCATCCGTCCGCGGCTTTCAGTGTGGGGTGGCCCTCGGGAGCGGCGGGCAGCCTCGCTGGGTGTTGGCCAAGTTGTTACGGGGAGGAAGGGGCACAGCAAGGGAAAGAGAAGAGGAGTGTGTGTGTGTGTGTGTGTGTGTGTGTGTGTGCATGTGCGTGAGTGAACGTCTACGGACCTGCCAGTGTGTGTGTGTGAACATGTGGGGGGTGCTTGTGTGCAGGTGTGTATGTGTGCATGTGCACCTATGTAGTGGCAAGAGAGGGAGACACGCTGATTTGGGCTGGTTTTCTGTCCGAACGGTCCCTATTTTCATACTCACTGCACAGTTTTCTAAGCTACTAGTTTTCAAGCAGGAGGTGATGATTTTATAAAGCAATTGATAAGGACAGACATGCCACTGGTCTGTGAGGCATGTTCCTTCAAGGCAAATTTTTTTTTTGCATAGGTTAGAACGCTCTTTTCTTTCGGACGGCTCTAGATTTTTTTCTCTTGAAGTCTGGTACTTTGTAGGAGTAGATTTCCACAGTCAAATATTATAGTTTATAAGATGAAGAAAAATAAAATTAGATAACACCTTTGTAGGCTGTGCGAATATTCTCTTGATGCTAGATTGCAAATCCCAAATTTGCGAGCTAAAAGCCCTTTTTCTTTTGCAAACAATTATGAGAGCTTTGAATTTCATTAATAATTGTGATTATGGTGCCGGAAGAAGTCCTTAACTAGGTAATTTCTCCTTCTTATGTTCTTAAGAATTCCGTGTTATAATGTAGCCTCACCAAAAAGCAGCCCCAGAAAACTCATTATATTATTGGCAAATTTTTGATTTTGTATAAAGGAAAGTTTCATCTCCACACTGAGTTCTAAAGCCTCCATTCAAAAGAGGATGGTGAGTTAAGAATCCTCCAGCAACCCCTTTCCTCTTAGTATCCCTCTATCGTGCGTGCAATTCCCCATTAATCATCAGATGTGCTACAAATAAAATGGAATAGATTTTTAGCACACCGCAGTTTATGAAGTCCCCTGCCTGGACCACCCTATGAGATTTCCACTCTAACCTTGGAGAGCCGACAGCCCTCCCTCCTCCTGTGCTAGTCCAGGGGACATCTGAGTGGACTTGTGGGACAGGTGGATTCCTGCATGGCCCCCTGGGGGGACTTTGTCTCCCTCCAGGTTCTTCCTTGTTCCACACCCTGGGGGAGCCAGTGCCGGGCATTATCTGCAGCTGCTGAAAGACCTTGGCATTGCTGCATCTCCTGATTTCTGCTTCCTGCTTGCAGTCATGCCTGAGCTGTTTATCTGACTCTTGTCCGGACACATACAGTTGCAAATATCAAAATAAGTAATGAAATGAAATTAAGGATTATTTAATCTGCTAAATACAGAGAGGGTTTAACTATACTGTTACAGTTTAAAATGTATTTCACGATTCTGGAATTTGCAGTGACACTGTGTGTCAACTTCACAGAACTTTAAAAAGTTCTACAGGAACTTTTAAAAAAGATAGTGTTATGCCCGAGTTTTCGTGTTTGAGAGACCACCAAGGAGCCAAGCACCAATGCAGTCACACAGGGATTTATTTGACAAGCTTAAGCTTGGGCCCAAGTATACCTGAAACAGTGGAGTAGGGACTTGGACCCCGAGCCAGATTACAGTCAGAGTTTTTAAAGGCAGAGTAGGGGTGGACTCAGCGGTGGGTGACGACAGAGGGGATTATGGATGATGTAAGTCTCCAAGGATTTTTGGAAGCAAGGTCTCCAGGACCTTGAGGGCCTAGCTATTGTTGGGAGAAAGGTTATTTATTACCAATAATAAAAATCTTCCCATGAGACCCTTTAGATGTATCAGTGGGCCACATGTTTGGGAATGATTCTCGACACTATCTTGGAGGTTTAGAGATAAAGTTTCCTAAAGCAATTGTTAAAGTAGACTTACAGGATTCTGGTTGGACCTGTCGGGGTAGAGGGTTGGTCAGGCTAGGATTGTCCTTAGCAAAACCTCAAGGTGAGGGCAGTTGAGTCCCCCACTCTGTCTGTTTGAAGGGCTTGTCAATAGGTGAGGAATTTTAATGATTTTCTTCTGCCTCTGTTTCCCGAATCAGCTAAACTTGAGGTGGGATGGCCTGAATTTTCTCAGCATCCACAATAGAAAATAGATTTTTAAATTTTTTAAAATTAGAAAATGGAATAAATTTTTTAAATTTTATTTGTGATGAACAATCAATAAATCAAAACATAAGAACCACATTATCTCTTAGTCAACAACACTTAGACTGGAGTGCTAGTATAATTCTCTTTTAAATTAGAAGGAAATTAGGTCCACATTCACCTGACATTCTTTATGGGCAATTTTTACTATCATTTGTTTTACTTTTCTTAAAAAGTCAATTCACACCATCTACTTTTCTTCCAAGGTAAACCACCATCAAATGTATTGTTGGTACGTGCTTTCCAGGTTCTAAAGCACGCAGTTAGCTACTTCTTAATTGGAAGTTGTTATAATTCTGTTACTACTGATAATTGGCTGTTTTACTTAGGATGGTGAGCCGCAACTTGGAGAAGATACGTTTTAATACTTATTGAAGGGGCGCCTGGGTGGCTCAGTGGGTTAAAGCCTCTGCCTTCGGCTCAGGTCATGATCTCAGGGTCCTGGGGTCAAGCCCCACATTGGGCTCTCTGCTCCGTGGGGAGCCTGCTTCCTGCTCTCTCTCTCTGCCTGCCTCTCTGCCTGCTTGTGATCTCTGTCTGTCCAATAAATAAATAAAATCTTAAGTGAAAAAAAAAAAAACTTACTGAAAATGTTCGTCTTAAGAAACCGTGTGTGATCACAGCCTTCTGCACCCAGACTACCTAACATCTTACGCGCGAGCTTCATTCTGTCCCTTCCAGCCTACGAACTCCAGAACTGCCCGGACCCACCTCCTTTTCAGAACGGTTACATGGTCAACGCGGACTACAGCGTGGGACAGTCCATCTCGTTCGAGTGTTACCCCGGGTACATTCTGCTTGGCCACCCAGTCCTCACCTGTCAGCACGGGATCAACAGAAACTGGAATTATCCCTTTCCGAGATGTGACGGTAGGCTAACCGTTCTTGGCAACAATTTAATTTTTCGTGTGTATAGTAGTGCGTTAATTATTAAATGGAGATATTTAAAAATCCTTTCATTTACTCAACAAATATTGATTAGGAATCTATTACATTAAACTCATTCTACTTACTATTTCAGGAATATATCATACGCCAGTAAATTAATATGCATAAACAGGCCTTGCCCTCATGGAAATTGTAAAGAAAACAATGTAATAAATGCAAACATGTGTAACACAAGCCAGACCCAAGGACGGTGTTTGGACGATTGCATGGAGAAGGAGGGCGCAGGCTTGCGAAGTGACCAGGGACATCTTCATGATGGGGCAGTACTTAGAATTACAGTCATCCCACCAAATTATGGAGGAAAGGATGCTTATAAATTTTACCCTCAACTGTTTTTTCCATTTTTATTGTTAAACTTTTACAATAATCATACATTGCTTTTATATTTAAGAAAACTGATTTTATTTTTGTAGTGGGCCTTGAAATGTGTGTGTGTGTATACACACACACACACACACACACACACACACACATATATATATATATATATATATATATATATATATATGATTTTTCTACTCAGAGATGGAGTATCCAGGGTAGAAAAAAATAGTGGAAGCAAAGACAGGGTGTAGACACTGTCTTAGGAAAAAAGTAGTGTATTTCAATAGTGCGTGATGGTCAGTCAGGGTTTCTTGGGAGACGTGGGGATCAGGTGGTGATGGAGGGAACTCTGGATTCATCAAATATCCCTAGTCTGAGCAGGAATCACTTCTTTGAAGCTTCTCTTTGACTACCTGATATTTTAGATGATTTTGAAATTTTGGTAATGTCAAGTTGTAATTAATACACCAAGTGCTTTGTTTATGAGACAAGCATATGAAACAGAAAAGTTCCTCTAAACCTAATATTAGAACATGTAATACAGAAACCTTTGAATGAAAAAATAATGAAGGGGTATGTGGCTGGCTCAGTGGGTTAAAGCCTCTGCCTTCGGCTCAGGTCATGATCCCAGGGTCCTGGGATCGAGCCCCACATCGGGCTCTCTGCTCCACGGGGAGCCTGCTTCCTCCTCTCTCTCTCTCTGCCTGCCTATCTGCCTACTGTGATCTCTGTCTGTCAAATAAATAAATAAAATCTTTAAAAAAAGAAAAAAATAAAGAGATTATCAACTCTGTGGCCCTCTGAAATGCTAAATACTTATATCCCACCAGTAATATAGGAAAGGGAACTTGGCTGTGTTTGAATTTCTTCTGAAAAAGTTAAAAACAAAACAAAACCACTGTTGGACTTTTTAAATTATATTTTTCACCTGTATTTTTCCATTCTATATTATTATAAAAAAACTATGAAAAAAGAACTTTAGCTGTATTTTTAATTCCTTATCTTAAAAAAAGAAATAAAAATTAAGTTACCCCAATCTAATGCAAATTTAATAACATATAAAACAACATTTAAAAAATTACTTTATAAAACTAATATAGCATCAGTATATCTAGTGCTTTTTATTAAAACACTTAAAAACCTCTTTACTACTCCCCATTTAAAAATTCATTTATTTGCATATCTATGAAATACTTGGAATCATCACAATTAAGCCCTTTTCTTATTTGTAATGTTCACCTGAGTTCTTTGTATTCATATACACATGGAAGACGGCTTGGCTTGATATTAAAACGTAGAATTAAACATTTAAAAAGGCTTCATCACTTTGTCGAGGTCTGTTTTCAAATATAGAAATAGCCGCTGGCTTAGAATTATTCTGTGAGCGTGAAAGTAACAAAGTGTATTGTTTGTGATGTAGCCCAAAGGGGGTGCACCTTGTATAATGACGTCGTGATGTGTCACACTACCCAGAGTTGGCCAGACTGAAGCTAAGGGCCTGCCGACTCCAGCTGAAGGACTGAGAGCCGCCCCAGACCATCCTGAGGTTGGACGACTGACTGACGACTCACAGAACTCACTAAGCTAGTGGACTCTGCTTGTGGCTTATAAGAAGGAAAGGGCACGAGAAAATCCTGGGGAAAGAAGCCCAGGTTAGAGTCTAGGAGGCTGCATCACTGATCTCAGGGACCAAGGGGTGACAGTGTGCCCGAGTATCGCCAACCTGAGAAGCATCCCGAGTCTTAGTGAGCAGAGGTTTTAACTGGGGCTCCCTGAGGCAGGTATGACTGATGGATGGATGACCTGGTGGTTGATGTCAGCTTCCGGACCAGCTGATATGTTGTAACTCAAAGACAGCAACTTAGAATCCATCCGGCATAATCAGCCCATGCTGAAACTACCGGGTATGGCCAGCACCCACATGAGATAAAGACACGGCCACCAGGTGTGTTCTTAACCCCCCTCCCAACCCACAGCCCCCAGAATAGAGGCCTAGACCTCTCTATAGACAAGGTCAAATTCTTTACTACCCAAGTATTTTTACCATCATATCTCTCTTCATATCTATAATGTCATAGACAAAATAAAAAACAAAACAAAACATAAAATTCAAATAAAATTATATCATAAAGTGAATTATCTAGGCACCAGCCAATGTATGTTTAATATCTTCTCCATATTGGATAAAACACACACAAAAAATAAGCGGAGGGTATTATTATATAACAGAAGTTATTTTATCTGTTTTATTTCATATATATATGTACACATATATGTATGTGTGTGTGTGTGTATATATATATATAAATATATATATATATATATATATATATATATATATATATATATATACATTTAACATTATAATGTATTAGTAGCCCCAGAGGTACAGGTCTGTGAATCGTCAGGCTTACACACTCAGCACTCACTATAGCACACACCCTCCCCAGTGTCTTTGTTCGCTGACAGTGATGGGCTATAAGATGTCCATTCTTTCGTTATGCTCCTCATAAGACATGGGCAAACTGCTGATTATGGGGGAAGCTCACCTGAAGTGTATTTTGTTAATTCACATTGGATTTCTAGTTCAGACTTATTCGTGGTGTATAGGACAAATGTACTAGAAACAATCTTCAAAGGTCCAACCCTATAAACCTCAGAAGAATCTCAGAATAGATGAGAGATACTTGGGAAAAAACAAAACATAGAAAACTTTGAATAGCTTCTGGCATCTTTAGTAAAAAGTGAACAATTTAGACAATCAAGAGTCAAGAATTCTGAATCTTAAGGCATCCGTCTTCATAAGCATTTATTAAACCAATTCATAGGTACGTGACAGTATTAATATGTTTATTGTGTAAGGATTTATTATGTAAAGTTGATGTATTATAAATTCATCTGAAAACTATCTGGACTAAAAGTATGCTATCTATTAAAATAAAAAGAAAAAATAGGTCTCAAAATGACTTGAGAAATTAAGACATTATTTTTTCCAATAGCATAATTATATAGAAGTCTCAGTTTAAAAGATGGATTATAATTGTTAAAATATGGTTAAAAAGGACTTATTAGTTTACTAAATGTAATTTGACAATTAAAAACTTATTGAGTTTACTAAATGTAATTTGACAATTAAATATGCATCTCTACTTACACAGTTTAAAAATTTTAGATTTTTTGTTGATTTAATCTTTTATCACTGAAATATTTATGTAGTTATACATTTAGGATTTTTTTTTAAGTTAAGTACTGTCGTATTGTTGCTCAACTTAAAATGCAGTAAAAACTGGTGGGAACTATGTGGACAGAGATAATTAGTAGGATAACTTAATATGTTGCAATTATCACGTTAGCAACGTCTTTCAGACCGACAGATTTTGTAAGCAGAACGCTATTTGACTGCATAATTGACATGAGAAATTCAACCAACCAAAGGATGTTATATACATAATTTTTAAAATTAAGGCTTACCAAGTTGATTGCTGAATAAATAATCTTTTCTAATAGTTTAGAATAAAAATGGCATCCTGAAGAATATACTTTTTACTTATATTTATAAATATTTATACTATTTATGTATATTATAATATATTATGTTATATATTGTATATACTATTTATGAAAAGTATATAAAATATTTATCTTATAAATATTATTTTAAATATTTCCATTATGAAGCAGTCCCTAAGATAGAGTACACTATGTCCCCCTATCTAAAAACCATCATAAGGAAACCAAAGTTGTTGAAGGAAAAAAAAAATAGGTCAAAAATACCTGTAGAGTTCCACACATCCAGCGAGATCAGGCATTCAGTTCCTGGTTACGTTAACAGTCAAGAGTTTAAAATTCATAAACACCCAGGCCAAATGTAGGTACTTGTTGTGCACTGCTGTAGGCTTTTCTTCAGCCTCCTGTTGAAGGGTAGGCAGAAATCTTAATATAATCCTGGAGAAAACCATCTGTAAATTATCTGTAACTGTCCTGGTGGATATTTAGGGCTTTTAAAATTTAATTTCTGACTGAAATCACTTAAGCTCTTTCTATCCATCTCAATTCAGAGACAGTCACTTTGTACACATTTAAGTGGAGGAAGAGCCCAATAAAGACATGTCTTGGCGCCCCTTGACTTTTCCCAAGTCTGTCCTCAGGTGGAATGAAATGATGGTGAGTTTCCACGTCCCTGTGCTGAGGTCCAGCCTGGCCACCAGCTCATCTTCCAATATCTTCTGGCCCTGGTTTCCCATGGGCAGGAACGGGTGAGACACACCCATCACTTTTTGCATGAGCCACCTAAAAGCTCACGTCCTCAAACCACGGTGAGGTGAACAGAATCCACGGGGATACGGCAGCGATGCCCCGTCCAGTGGAGTGGGGTAGGCAGTGAGGACGAGGCGGGGGGGCATTTTACATATAAGTAGGCACTGAACAAACTCCACACTGAATGACACATTCAGGTTGGACATCCCTCCGTCATAGTCACCGTACCTAATGCTGGCTCTAGATTTTGCTGCAAGCGGACAACACAGTCATCTTCATGTCCATAGTTTTCTCTGGAGAAACACATGCAGAAATAACCTGATAACTCTTTCCCATAACCGTACCTCACACAGCAGTCCCTCCTCCCTAACCTATTCTTCACAGGCGTGCGCGTCAAGAGTTGTAGACAACACTCCCTCTGACCCTGTTGGCCGCCAGTGGGTGCCTTCATCCTACAACAAGCCATTCTGCGACACCGCTGCATAGTCTCCCCGAGGAGAGCTTCTGATCCCACCGATGAAACCCCCGGGCCCACAAGGCTGCCCCTGCCCTGCCCCAGTTTGGATGCCAGTCCCAAGTCCAGACTGTCACTGCTGCCCCTCATTGACTGGCTGTGATTCAGGTCTCCATGACTCCCTCCTCCTCCTGGGTGACTTTACTAGACCAACTCACAGAACCCAGGAAAATACTGTACTTACAAGATTGCAGATCAGGGGCGCCTGGGTGGCTCCGTTGTTAAGTGCCTGCCTTCGGCTGGGGTCATGATCCCAGGGTCCTGGGATCAAGGCCCGTGTCGGACTCCCTGCTGGGCAGGGAACCTGCTTCCTCCTCTACCCCTCTCCCTGCCTCTTTGCCCTCTCTCTCTCTCTGTCAAATAAGTAAATAAATAAATAAAATCTTAAGGAAAAAAATAAAAAAGGTTACAGACCAGCCCAGAGGCTATAACTCAGAAGCAGCCAGATGGAGCAGATGCAGAGGCCGCGGCGGGCTGGGAGACCAGCAGGACGGCGTATTCTCTCCGGGAGAACCATCCTCCTGCTGCCCCAGTGTTCGCCGGCCCCGAGGTTCTCCAGACCCCATGCGTTGGGGTTTTTATGGAGTCTTCACTACAGATGTATGATGATTAAATCACTGGCCAGTGGAGATTAAGTCGACCTCCAGCTCCTCAGTTCTGTGAAGGTTAGGATGCAGCTGAGATTTCCCGTCCTCCGATTACTTACCTGGTTCCCCGGCAACTAGCGCCGTCCCTGGGTGCTGTCCTAGTCCCCTATTCATAGCTCAGGTGTGATCAAAAGGGTCTTGTTATGAATAATGAAGGATGCCTTTATGTCTTTCATCCCTTAGCTTTTATCCAAGGTTTCCAGAGTCCTGTGCAAAGAGCAGGGAGGAAGACGGCATATTTGTCTCTTACTAGAAACCCCATCACCGTGGGCACTCCCAAATACAAGAGCGACTGTGTGTCTAGTGACTCTTCGGCTCCTGGAGTGGGGGACAGTCTGACAGCACGTCACGTCTGATGGTGAAGCGTAGCGCCTAGTATGCCCATGTGCTCTGTCCGGCCAGCCGGCGGCCTCCCGTGTCCCTCTGTGACCAGGCTCCCAGGCTGGCAGTGAGGAGCTTCGAGGTGCCCAGCTTGGCAGGGCTGTGCCCATCCTCTGGTGACCAGGTGCCCCTCACAGTGGCTTCAAGACTGATCACCTCAGGATTCATGCCACCTTAGATCCCACATCCTCTGTCCCTGTGGACTTTGGGTGACTTTCCACCTAGATGTGGAAATTCCGCCCAGATGTGGAAATCTAGACACGCCTTTGGGGCCACGGCAGGAACGGTGAAGCCGCCTCTGTGAGCACAGACAGCTCAGGGGAAGAGAAGGAGACTTCCCCTCATGTTTCTTAGTATCCTGTTTTCTCTGCTCTAGAGTCCACAGCAGCGTTTGCCTCGGGGCATATTACATGCGTTCATGGAATGTTATTAGCTCACGTGACAAGTAGGGCTTGTTCTCTCCCTCATCGGACTTGCACAAGTAGACCTTTATACTCAGCGTTTGCTCGGTAGCTTCTCCATCACTACTTTCTCTGCTCTGTCCCCCGCTCTAACCCCACACGTCCTGGTCCATGATACACTCTCAGCAAAAACTCCTCGAATACGTAAAAGGTGGACCTGTTACTTGACTACCACACATAAATCATGGCAAGGATATCTTTGTTCAACGTCCTACAGCTATTAAGTGACGTAAAGAACATCAGAAGCCAGAAATGTGTCCTCCCAAGGAAATTAGCATATTGTTTCTTTTGTCCTTGGGAAAGGCTTTATCCTTCATGTTTGTTTTGTTGTGTTTTTCCCCATTGGGAAGGGTGCGCCGGTGTTTAATACGGTTATACGAGTCTAAGATTCACCTTGAAAGGTGAAAATGCACTAGGGAAGCCTTGGAGATCACAGATTATCGGTCAGGAGCAGGTGCAGACCCTCACGTCCCCAGCAGGGGTGCCGGCCCCTCCCTTCAGTGCCCTCGGTACGGAAATACTTTGTGGTGACTGTCTTACTCGGTGTCGGCCCATCTGCTCTTTACTGTCTCTTATTTATTGTGGTGTGAGCTCGGCCCTGGGGCGCCGTGGGAGTGGACTGTGGGTAAAGGGGAAAAGGAGCACTGCCCTGACTTCTGGCCACTGCCCCACGGTGGTGAGAGCAGATAGCCCCATGGCAGGGGAACAAACGTGGCCGGCCAGAGCCAGCTGCCTTCAAGGTGGAAGGACCTTTGAGTTGAGCTGAGAAGAAATGGACCAGCTCAGCCTGGAAGCAGAGGAGGAGGAAAGCCTTTGGACTTTTCATACAGGGTGAACTTTTGCATGAAGTTTGGAGGTGAGACAAAGTATGACATCTTCTGGGGACACTGACTAGCTCCGAATGACCGCAGACTAGATCACGGCCTCATTGCATAAATCATAGCTGTCCCTGTGCTTTGCTTTGCTACTTTACAAAGCAAGGTTTGGGGCCTCCAAATCCACTTATCAATATTCATGCCTTAACGTTTCTAAAATGTTCTCCATGGCGCCTTCTCCTAATGACTCTGCCCAAAACTTGGGCCGGATTCAATGTATTTTCCACTGGAACATTCCCCACCCCCTTAGACATACCCATGCCTCTATGTGATGAACCCAGCAGCGTACCATGTACCACCTCGTGCCTTGTCATCGCTCACTGTTTTCTACAGAAGGTTCATTTCTCTCATTTTATGATGCAGTTTCACCAGTTTTGCCACCTAAATTCGACACCTTTCATAACAAGTCTTCGAAAGCTCCAGAAGATTCATGCTAGTGGCAGGCACTCCGACCCCTCTATCAGAGTTTGGTTGATTAAAAAGTCTACTTCGTTTGTGACTTTGATGTATCATACTGCTCTCCAAGTGTCGTAATGTGTCTCAGATTATGATGCTAATATGTAGTCACTTCATTTTCCCCTCGATAAGACAAAATAATTGCCATGGCAACAGAAAATACCAATTCATTAAGTAAAATAAAACAGGCTGATTAGGGATTGTGAGTCTTGGCAGAGATGAAAGCTGGTGAGAGGAGGAAAAGCATCAAGAAAACCCCACGTATATTATTTTCTCTCATTTCTTCAGGTATAGATCTGCCAAGAATTGATAACTTATTTTTTTAATTTAGGCAGGTAGACTTGGATACCACCCTTTTAGGCAGTTGAATATGTTTTAGAAATCTCACTTAAAACAACAACACAATTTCCATGATTTATTTATGCGTCATTTCCATGTAATTCCTTATATCACATAGCACAATGGATTGATTATCAGCTCGGTCACAGAAGATAACTGAGTGACTGAGTAAGGGCTTTTTTTTTTTTTTTAATTTTTTTAATTACATGAGAATGACTTTATCCTGAAAGGATTTTGAGTGTTTGGAGAATATATTAAATGGAATTTAGATAACTTAGCTTAGAAGTATAATTCTTCTAAGGTTTTAAGACTTTAGTGGAATTACTTTGACAAAGTAGCTACTGAAAATATTCACCATTATTTCTCATAAGGAAAATTTTGGCAAAGGGACTTTAGAGACTTAGAAATTTTTAACTGTGTCCTTTCTAAAGTTGACTGTATTGGGGCTTAATTTTCTTTGTTTCCTTTTCAGCTCCTTGTGGATATAATGTAACATCTCAGAATGGTACCATTTATTCTCCTGGATTTCCGGACGAGTACCCAATCCTGAAGGACTGCCTTTGGCTGATCACCGTCCCTCCCGGCCATGGGGTCTACATCAACTTCACGTTGCTACAGACGGAAGCCGTGAATGATTACATTGCTGTCTGGTAGGGGAGCCTTTCCGTGTGAACTCATCTGTGATTGTGTCAAACTGTTCTCGCAACCACAGACGTGGGGCTTTGATGTCAGATGACATATTAAGAAGTGAAGTTTTTAGGTAGATACTGGAAAGGATATTTACGAAGGAAATCAAGTGATATGGTGAATAAATGTCATGTGACATGTTTGCATTTTGTTAATTCAGGATTCCTCTGAATAGAGATTACCCCAACATAGTTGGATTATACATTTTTTTTAAGTGCGATTTTTCTTTTTTTATAAAAGAAAAGTTGGTTAGGAATCTTTTGCCATGATAAGAATTCGGTGCTCCTGGAAACATTGAAGAGATAATTACACACAACCCTCCCGCCGTCCTGTGTACACATGGCAGGACTGCACGTCCATACGATGTGCAGGAAGTGACACTGAGCCAGCTCAGGCCTGGGGATTTGGGTTCTGCTTCTCTTTCCAAGGAGTCATGTGGCCTTGGGTAATTACTTACGTGAACTTTGGCTACATTCACGTCCTTGGGAATGACTACCCTACCTTTGCTTTTGGAAGTGAGAGGTTATAGGGGACACAGAGATTGACAAGTCCTCTGTGAAACTACGATGGGAGAAGGGGAGAGGACCAGTGGGGTGTGAGGAGGTGAGCTCCATCCAGGCTTGAAAAGCAGGATGTGCTGCCAGAAAATATTTCCATGAAAACTATGAATTTATGGGAGGTAGCAATGTGGTATGCATGTGTGTGTGCCTCAGAACTTGGTGTAGAAAGTTGGTGTAAATGGTACGGGTTATTGTGGATATTGGAAAGCCTGTACAGCGAGCTGAAGACAGGTGACTTCAGGGTATTGGAAGGAGTCAGGGATGGGTTTTATGGGGTCCAAGAGAGCAGGACAGAGAGTACAGGAACATATAAATCACGTGAAAGATCCCAGGCTTAGTTCTAAGAGTGATGAAGATTTTCTAGGGTTTTAGGAAGGGGAGTCACCGGCTACAGAATTCCCAGTCTTGTTTGGTGGGAAATGAGTCAACTGAGGGCAGGAAGGGAGACCGGCTTCTGAGGCTCTAGAAGTAACTCTTGCAGGGAGGAGAGATTGGCAGAACCAGCGGCTGAGGGGTGAGGAGGAATGGGGAGCCTGAAATATTAAAATTTTGCCCTTTCAAAGGCAAAACAAAACCACATTATACCACCAGCCGTTTCACCTGGATTAACCTACAGATGCAGCAGGTAGACGCAAAAGCTCCTCATAGTCAACCAAGTGCAGTGTCCGTTGTCAGAGCCCTAATGAGAAAGAGACCAAGGAGGCTGGCCAACTTTGTGACATTAAACACTCGCTATTTCTAAACACTGTGTCCACAAGACGGTAGTATTTTATTTAGTTTGTTAAAAACACAAAAATTCAACTGAGTAAATTTGAAGATCTAATTGGTTTTATTTATTGATTCCCGACTCCGGTTAACACTCCACTGGGCAGGAGAGAGGCGCTCTGAGGAGTTAGGTGTACACAATGGAAGATTCTTATAGGAAGAGGGTAGGGCAAGACATTGTTAGCAGGAGAAAGGATTGTTTCAGGCAAGGTCACCTTCCCTGAGGGGGAGGGGCTGGCGCTCTCATCATGCAGTTTACCTCATCTTGGTGAGGGGAGGGGGTGCTGGGCACTGATGGAAACCTTCCACACAACCTTATTGATGCTGAACATTTCTGAATGATTGGCTTAAACATTGACTCCAAGAGCAGCAGAAAGTGCAATTAAGTGTTGCTTTGCTGTCCTGGGGCAAGTAGCTGGACCTTCACACTGTCATTTCCTTTTTAACAAAGTCTTAAAAACTTTGTACTTCAATAGCAAGATCTCCATAAATTTCACCCATCGTTAGAAGAGACACCATGGTGGGGCACCTGGGTGGCTCAGTGGGTTAAGCCACTGCCTTCGGCTCAGGTCATGATCTCAGGGTCTTGGGATCGAGTCCCGCATTGGGCTCTCTGCTCAGCAGGGAGCCTGCTTCCCTTCCTCTCTCTCTGCCTGCCTCTCCATCTACTTGTGATTTCTCTCTATCAAATAAATAAATAAAATCTTTAAAAAAAAAAAAAAGAAGAGACACCATGGAATTGAGACTTTCAAACATGGATGTTTGAAAGGCAGCTGATACATGATATTACAGTAACTAACTGTAAGAGCCCTAATGTGTCTCTGTTATGGCTCTGAAAAGGTCTACAGTGGGGTGAGTAAAGTCAGCTCCAAAATCTCCAGGTGTGAGCACCAGCTCCTTCCCCAAGCTGCTTGGGCTGGATGGAAGCCACATGTTGGAAGAAAATGGTTGTTGGTTTCAGCTGTGAGTAGGAACTTTCTCCTCAAACTTCTCTCTTTCCTAGGGATGGTCCTGACCAGAACTCACCTCAGCTGGGAGTTTTCAGTGGCAACACAGCCCTGGAAACGGCATACAGCTCCACCAACCAGGTCCTGCTCAAGTTCCACAGCGATTTTTCCAACGGAGGCTTCTTTGTTCTCAATTTTCACGGTCAGTGCATTCTCACCTTGTCGATTAAGGCGAAGAATTCCATTTGGTTCTCCTGATAGTGTTGACATATGGCTCCTTTCCAGCTAGAGTTCCTTGGTCTTGCCAAGCAAGAGCCTTCTGAGACTTTCTTGCTTTCAGTGCCAGAGGTCCCTGTGACCCTCTTTTGCTTGATGCTGTTTGTAGATGGCCCATCTGGTGTGTGGGAAGCTTGGACTCATTCCAAGAGAAGAGTATTGCTGGTGACACTCAGATCCAGGGACCCTTGATATCACTTTAGTAGCTTTCCTAGAGTCCCTGTGTCGCCTGCAGAGGAGTCAAGGTAGCAAATGCCACAGAGTTAGGGTTGAGGCAACAGGGCACTAAATGACTTTGAAAACCAATAATTTGGAGAAAAGCGTATCAATCCCTTGTATCTGGTGAGGGCTGCACCCATGGAAGTCGCCAGCGTGGGGTTCCGAGAGGGACCTTAGCGAATGTGAATGTGGACCAGGCCATGGGTGAAGCACTTCCTTCCAGAAGCCCCGAATTCTGTAAAGTGGCTTTATTTAAATGCCCGAGTTTTAAAAACTGTTCCCTTTCCCCTTTGACTTTCCATATTCATGGGCGTGAAATAATCCTATAAGCTTGAGAATGTTCTAAAACGATGATTTACAAACATAGACCTCGCAGGGTACCTGCGCATGAAAACAATAGAAGCAGAATGCTTGTTGTAATAATTTTGTTTATTCAGCAAATGTAATTGCAGTTTTGTTTTTCTTTCTATAAACCCTTTAGCATTTCAGCTCAAGAAATGCCAACCTCCCCCGTCAGTTCCACAGGCAGAAATGCTTATGGAGGATGAGGATTTTGAAATAGGTAACGTGTTCTTTGTTGCAACATCATTAGCTCAGCCCAACTTTTTTAACACTCACCCTCACTGCGATAATTACTCACGTGAGTAAGTGAGCATTTGTCAGAATGTCCTAAAGCATTGCTAGGGAGTTCATACATCGAAGAAATATGCATTTCTTCCTCCACTGCCACGGTGTTTGTTTTTAGCTATTTGAACTTTGCTTCTGCCATCTGAGCATATCCTCACCTCACCAGGCCCACCAGCATTTGCTAGCTTGTATTTTTCTTTTAAATAAGGTATTCGGAGACAGACTTAAACAGATATTTGCGTTTAGTTAGGAAAAGATGTTCTCGCACAAGAAGGGCTTAATCATTTGTAGCTAAAATAATGATGACTATGACTTTGACCTTTCATTGAAACTGGAATGTAATTGGTGAGTGTACTTAATGGTAATATTTAGAAATTCTGCTTTATCATTCCGTATTAATGGCGAGTTTCATTAAATAGCCATCAGGTCACATTAGGTGACCCGCTGCCGCATATGTCTGTGGTGTAATTACTGTGACCCAGGATTTCTCTGTCTCAACTACAAACACAACACTGTGTTCTCCCCCCGAGTTTCAGACCACTGATCAAACCACGTGACCCAGTTTCTGCTCTCCTCCTAATGGCTCAGTTAATGGGAACATTGTGCTAATTAGGCCAAGGTCGCAGGTTAGCCCTCTCTGGATGCATTGAAGCCATCCTGTGCTGCACCCGTAAATCCCAAGCAATCCCAATCCGCCTTCTTTTTTTTTGAGTAGTAATTGTGGGGGAGGGGCGGGACCACAGACACATCAGTCTGTGACAAAACCTGCCCCATGCATTGTCTGGTATCTGGGAAGACAGCGTTTTTATAAGTCAAGAAGTGACAACAGTCCCCTTTGATTAAACAAACTAGAAATGAATCCCAATGTGGGTCCAGAAGTGGTTTGCTCCCTGACGACCTTTCCTGCCCTCACTCACGGGGTGTGTCATGGAAACATAGTCCCAGGTGAGCTCTGTTGGCTCTTGCAGGGGACTTCGTGAAGTACCAGTGCCACCCTGGGTACACGCTGTCTGGGACGGACACCCTGACCTGCAAGCTCAGTGCCCAACTGCAGTTTGAAGGTGCCCTCCCAACGTGTGAAGGTATGCACAGCTCGCGGCGGCCTGCGCTTCCCATAGAGTTGTGAACTGTGCACGATCTCCTTGCAAATCAGATCACCTGCCAACAAATACCTAATTACCTTTCTCCTTTAGCTACGTGTAAAATACAAATCAAAATAAGAGGTCTTTTCTTCCCCAGTAGCTTACCAGAAAATGTTCAAATATATGGCTAAGTTAAAATAATTTAGAAATAGGGGCACCTGGGTGGCTCAGTGGGGTAAGCCTCTGCCTTCGGCTCAGGTCATGATCTCAGGGTCCTGGGATCGAGCCCCACATCAGGCTCTCGGCTCAGCAGGGAGCCTGCTTCCTCCTCTCTCTCTGCCTGCCTCTCTGCCTGTTGTGATCTCTGTCTGTCAAATAAATAAATAATATCTTAAAAAAAATTAGAAATAACAGTCTGAATACCTACCACCGAGGTTCCACCATCCATGTACTCTATATATCCATAGTCGTGTGTCTCTTATCTTTCTATCCATCCATTAACGTTACTTTTGTTGCATTTCAAGGCAAATTACAGGCATCACAACACTTCCTTCTCAATACATTAGTATCTGTAAAATTATCTAGTGCTTACTATTTTCTATAAGATTTATAAGCATTGACATGCACGTAGGTGCAATAAAATGCACATATTTCATACATTCACATGTCTTTAAAACACATAGAGCAGATGCAATCACAAGATACACAATAGCGCAAGATTTGAGGCTGAATCTATTGATTTAAGTGATTGAAGTATTTAAGTAGATCACTTTAATCTATTTGAAAGTCTCTACTCTTAAGTAATATTGGGGCAATAAACACTTGAAAAAGCCTAAGTATGCTATAATATCTCAATGTAAGTCAGAAGTATGATGGTTTGGCCAGTTGGAAAGCTTTCCACATTAGAATAGTTTTGATTTTGTGACTTCAGAATCAAACATTCAATTCATTTAAAGAATGGGACCACCCCCGTTTCAAGAAATTTGAACATTATCATATGATATAAGCACCTAAAAGGCCCCAAAATTTAGGAAGAGAAGACCCAGTGATTCAGTGTAGACAAGTGACCGCAGGTGAATCATTAATCCCTTGGGCATCGAGTGTAAGGAGGATCTGGATCGGCCTTATTTGTGAGATTTTTGTGACGATGCAGAGAACATTAAGTGGGTCATTACAGGTGTTCTAATGTGAATTATCAGCCCCAAGAAGAAGTAACTTCCTTTGCACTGTGCACGTGCCCCCACACTTGAATGGAGTCTCCTAGAATGTGCGCTCACTTCCTGCGTCGTCCTCCTGCAAGAGGCACAATCCTAGCCCCTGGGGAGAGGGAGACGATTCTCAGCATCTGAAGAAAATCTGGGACGCCGTGGTCTTAAATAACCATGACTGCTCAGAACAATTCTAAGAAACATTGCTTTCAGATTGTACCTCGGGGAGCACAGGTGTGTGTGGGCAAAGACCATCCCCTCAGAAGCCCACCTTCTTCAGTCCATGGGATGCTCTAGCCACGCGGAGGACCCACACGGTTCTGGAAGTCACTGGCACTTTGCCTCACACCTGCCTCATTTAAAATTGGGACACCGCTCGGGGTGATAAGTCAGGAGACTGAGTCATTACTTTTTAGGAACAAATCGCTGTGTATGTACCATATTACATCAGCAACAACCATCTACAGTGGTTTTTTTTTTTTTTTCCCCTCAAGGTGCAAGGGGATATAAAATATTCATCTTTTTCCATTTTATATAGAAATTACCTGAGGTAAACCCTCACATTTTTAGGGCACATCTTAATTCCAACAAACAGCCTAAAGTTTCTCAGCATAGATGATTTCAAACAGGGGTGGTCTTAGTTGATGAGTGAAGAAAGGCACACATATTTATTTAATATGCTACTTCAAAAAGAGGGAAAATTACTTTATTATGTTGGCTATGCCCAAGATTAACCTCATTTTTATTTAAATGAAATTAATTCATGACAGTCCAGGAACTGAGTAAATCAGCACAACATGAGCATCATTCTCTAAATTACTTGGCTCTCACACACGGTTGCAGGAAGGATTCTGCTAACAAGACACGTTCTCTCTGCTCAGACCGAGTGCCCATGTCCCACTGAACACCCAGCAGTTACTACAGAGGACAGCGTAGTTCTCTACTGTTTCCATTCAGGAGTTAATATCTTTAAAACAAGGTATTTTAACAAGAGTTATTAAGAGATATTAAAACAAGATATTAAGAGATATTAAAACAAGAGTTACCTAAATGCATTCTTTAAGAAAAAGAACGAAGGGCTCAGATGTCTTTTATCAAATAATCATTTAATGATAACCTTTCTCCCAGCACTTTCTAAAACTATTTGGTTGGTCTCAAGGGGAGGGAGTCGGTAATCCCGTGATAAATTATAGGTGGAAAATTGTGTGGGTTATGAGTCCTACTAAGTTTTGCTTTGAAAATTGTCTCCAGAGGCGCCTGGGTGGCTCAATGGGTTAAGCCTCTGCCTTCGGCTCAGGTCATGATCTCAGGGTCCCAGGGTTGAGTCCCGCCTCACATTAAGATGTGCTCTAAAAATGTGAAGGTTTACCACCTTGCTCAGCGGGAAGCCTGCTTCTCCCTCCCCTCTGCAGCGCTCCCTGCTTGTGCTTGTTTTCTCTCTGTCTCTATCAAATAAATAAATAAAATCTTTAAAAGAGATCTAAAAAATGAAAATTATCACCACTTTGAGGGTGATTGATTGTTCCTTGGGAACAGTGGGAGCAAACTGTTCCTTGAAAATTAGCATCCCATGCAGATACACCTTCTTGGATGCCCATCTTAATTTAGGAAACATTGAATGAGGGTCTGGAATGTTTTCCAGAACCACCAAGCAATTCTCCCAGTCTCTCCAAACCCGAGCTGAGTGCCCTACAGTTGAAACCAATTCTGACACTCTCTGCCTGGAGACAGTGCCTGACCCCACAGGTTAAGGGCTCAGTCCTAAAAGACGGCTCCCCCTTTGGAGGCCCATCACAAAGCCAACTTGTCGTCTGTGTTTCTGACGGACCTGCTGTAGATCAGAAGCACTCATAATCCCCTCTTTGGATTTTACCCTATGCTAGAAGAGCTTATAGAACCCAGGGAAACATTTACTTAGATTTAGCATTGCGAATATAGTATTGTGAAGAATTCCAGTCTGTATCCTTTACTATAGAAAGGGGATAGGTGAAGAGTCCGAGGAAGAGGTACACGGTGCAGGGTCTAGAGGGGTCTCAGCACAGGAGCTTCTGTGCCCTGGATTGGGGTCTAAGAATTTTTATAGAGCTAAAATTATCACTTTTTTGTTTTAAATTGAGAAACATGTATTTTCAGTGAACACTAAAGACAGCCAGTGTCCTTTTAATAATGAGCACTTCTTGAAGAGCTGTAAGACACAGATCAAGGGCTCCCAGAGACACCTTTCTTACTGGTCCATAGGGTTCTCTATTCACAATTCTCTGGGTCCTACAGGTGCTTTTAAGAATTAGTTTTCATTGTTTATAAATCCTAACATTTGATTGCATTACTTTTGCTGAAGCCCTGAAAGAAGCTTCAAATAGTATGCTTTGGTTTTAAGCCTCCCATTTCTTTTTTCTTCAAAAAATAAGCTGAAGGAATAACTTCTTGTGGAGGTGTGGTGACTCAACATTCAGGTGCCTTCAGAGGCGCCTTTGATGGGAACCTCCAACAGATGCTTCCCCCAGCGGGAGGTCGTCAGGGTCCCCTCTGGAGACAGGGCTGTGTTTTAAGTGTGAGTGCTGGTAGAGAGTGAACAGCCTGGCCCGGGGAGAGCCTGTGGTCTCTGAAACTTCCCACCGTGGCTGGGCGCTGCTCCTAGCAACACTTTATAGTAAGGCCCAGGAAGGTCTAGGCACGTATGAAGGAGCAAGAGACACAAATGAATCAAAACCATGTTTGCTCCCAGGGAGACACACTCAAGTGCATTTTTAACCAATACGTATATCTGGAAAAAATAATGAGTGTTGTAAGAAAAAGGAAGCACATCATTTCAGTTGCATTTTCATTCCTTCTTCTCCCAGCAGCAGAAGCAGCATTTTGGGGAAACCGGTGGGAGTGAGAATAGGCGTGCTTGAGATTCCGCCTCTGAGTCATCACCACTCACTCCTTTCCCAGCCTGGCAGGGACTCCGGCTCTGCAGGTGGATTTTGGCAACGTGGCATCGGTTTCCAGTTTCTAGATGATCGGAACTTCCAGTGTTGCCTAATAATGATAGTGGCAGTGATGCAATCAGAAGGATGCGACTTGGGCTAAATGTTTTCAGAGTTCAGAACGAACTGTGCTGGGGCCTCAGCAGCTTTAGTCAGGAGGAGGCAGGAGGTGGCCCGTGCCTCGCGGGTGTGGAAATGCCTTCTGCCCGTGTAGCGCTTCAGACCGAAGGAAAGGGTTTATATGTATCTCTCTGATCACGACCCTGACAAGTAGCTTTGCTGCTGTCTGGTTACTTCATGGTTAAGAAACGCTCATAGTCTCACGGTGAGGTCAGGCGGGTCGGTGGAGATTCTAAAGCTCCAGGCCCTACACATATGCATCAGATGAAAGGCTAGTTGTCTTCTACTGTGTTCTTTTAAAAAATGCCAATGTGTTCATTTTTGAAAGGGCATAATATATTTCAGAGTGACCTCACCACCCTACTGTATATAGAAATTACTTTCTAAACAAAATTGCTTTAGTCTGAGTGTTTTGGCTTTATTTGACAGACAGAGATCACAAGTAGGCAATCACAAGGGCTACCCAATTTAACATTGTAAATATATTTTTTTAAGATTTTATTTATTTATGTAACAGAAAGAGATCACAAGTAGGCAGAGGCAGGCGGGGGGGGCAGGCTCCCTGCTGAGCAGAGATCCCGATGTGGGGCTCAATCCCAGGACCCTGAGATCATGACCTGAGCTGAAGGCAGAGGCTTTAACCCACTGAGACACCCAGGTGCCCCAACATTGTAAATATTCTTAAAAATCTACCTAAAACACTTCTTTATTTAAAAGGTTCTAGGAAATGTTTCATTGTTAGCGATCTTATGCCTAAACATTTTGTAAATGTAAGGTGCATCTGAATAAGAACATGAAGGTAAATTTTTTAAAAAAGGAAAAATTTCCTTTTAACAGTTACTTGAATCAAAACATATTACATAAGCTTCACTCATCTTTTTGGGAAATTATTTCAAAACTTATGTATTACTAATATAAATTTAATTAATTAAAATAAAATGAAATTAATTAAATTTAATAATGTAATTTTAATTAATTAAAAGAAGATGATTCATCAAATAAGACACATTTCCTGTAATGAAAGTCCTTTCTCATGAAGGAAAAGCTGATCATTTAACTTTAAAATTTACAAATTGTTTTTCTATATCTCTGTTAAATTTGAATCATTATCAATAAGTGATATAATTTTTTTTTAATAGTTGTATAAATACATTATTTCTGAAAGATAATTAAATTATCAATTAGATAAATTACTAATTAGGAGTCTGGTGATTTTCTTTTGCATGTTCATGCCTAAGCAGATCAGTTTTATTTTGATTACCTTAAAAGTAGTAGAATAAAGAAAAAAGGAAATAGGAGGGATAAAAGTATGTCAGTGTGTCCACACTGTCTTAATGATTCATTCATAATGATAAACTCATAAGGGATTCATTTTGATGAATTCATCCTTTAGAAATCACATTGATACAACCCAGATATCCAATATGGCTTTCAGCCCAGGACTTTCTGACTTGTCTCTTATCATAGTGTCAAGTAATCAAGTCAGATTTTTAAAATTTACTGTTGTAAATATAATCACAAGTATAATTAAAGGCATAAATAAATGCATTTTCTACTACTGTATATAATTGCACAACGTTTTTGTAATATTGCATTGAAAAGGTGAGATCTTTTTAGTTGAGTTGAGAAAACATGGGGCCTTAAGATCAAATCTGCAGTGCACCTGCCCCAAAATGAGGTGTGTGGGCAATTCCATCCTAGAAGGTTACTATGGACGGAAGGTACAGGATGGCTTTAAGCATTCCTGTACCCGTACTTCCCACCTGACTCACAAGGGGCAGATCAGCATTGCTTCATGACCCTTTCCAGATAAACAAAGCTTTCAGGTTCCAGGCTTCTTTTCAGCTTTGTCAGATTGGGCTACCCTAGAGTTGTGTCAGTGACAATAAAGTCTTTGACCCTACATTTCCTTAACGGTAAATGAAATCAATCAATCAATCAATCAGTCTAGTCACCCTATGTCCCAACAACATTTCTATATGTATGTAATTCTCATTTAAATTACAGAGTGCTAGTAAAGTGTGACTTGTTATCATTTAGTGCTGTTCTGTTGTGTTTCTACCCTGTATTAAATTTGGTCATACTTTCAGTAGGGTCATTCCCCCTCCACCGCCATTGGCTTATAAATACAGAGATAGAGACTCTCCCACTGACGTTGGGTTCACTTTATTAAGGAAGACTTTTACTGGCATGTTTCTCGTTAGCACAATGCCCTGCGAATGAAGTCCGGACGGAGTCCTCTGGAGTCATCCTCAGTCCTGGTTACCCGGGCAACTACTTTAACTCCCAGACGTGCTCATGGAGTATTAAAGTAGAACCGCACTACAACATCACCATCTTTGTGGACACATTTCAAAGTGAAAAGCAATTTGATGCCCTGGAAGTATTTGATGGTAAGTTTCTTTGCTGTTTTATTTATTTATTTTTTTTACCGACCAGTGATCTCTATGGAGTGTAATAAAAACACCACCATGATGCTTTTACTACACGAGGGCTTTCATATATTCTTGAGTTGAACTGTATCTTCCCCAAACAGAAAATAAATTATTCCACCCTGGTAGAGTCTCAAGAGTCTGGAACATGAACATACTTTTGTTATTGTTTCAACTTTTATGCAATTGATATGCTAACAATGCACTGTGACAATGTCCTGAATTTACTTGAACTATTACTTAATTTTTTCCTGTGGAAATTTAGAGTAGATGACCCCATACAGCTCTTCCTTTCTCTCTTTCTAGTATTCTACTGATGCAGAGGATATCTTAGGAAATTTAAGAGAGCTAAAGGTACTTTAATCCATTGAGACAATTATTTTACTAGAACTACATAAAATAATGGGTCACAGAGATTTCCAGATGATAAACGCTACAGAAGCCTTTAATGTGCAATCTTTTAAAAAATCATACAACGCACTTACCAGATGTTAATACTGTTTTCAACTCTAGTGTTGTATGTTTTTATACATTTATAACAAACTTATTAACAGAACAATGCCATGCTTACAAGTAGTATGTGGTTGAATTGTCAATTTGTAATGGAGATGTTGTTAATATTTTTCTTTGTATAGCAGCATTATCGTAGCCCAGAAAATTAGACCAAGATACAATTATGGCTGCACATAATAATAAGGCTTTTGCATGTTTTGAGGGACTGGTCATTGAGTTGAATAAGCTAACAATAATGACTGTAGTTTGTTCTGTGAGTGTCTACATGCCTTCTACGTCCTCGATGAATTGTCATAGTCGAGTTGATCACATGGATAGATGCTGCGTGAATCAATTTATGTATTTCCTAAGATGATGAGCCACTAAACTGGAAATTGATCTCACACTTATATACATGGAAGCAGAGGGCTGAGGAGCATTATTTCCATTTTAAGAGTGTTTTGTCTAAGTGTATGTTGAAGCAGATGTGGACTGCTGAAGACTTTCCTGTAGTTTTTATGATAGAGAGAAGTCACAGATTAGCCAAGAAACGAAAGGGGATTCTTACGTCAGTGAGGAAGCAGGTAGGCTGGGTTCTGGGATCAGTTAGATGACATGCACACCAAGGTAGGTGAGCAGCCAGTTTCCGGGTTAGGGTTAGGGTTGTGTGTGTGTGTGTGTGTGTGTGTGTGTGTGTGTGTGTGTGTTCTTATACACATTGTATGAATTCAATGTGTTTACATAATTACTGTAATGTGTTCATGGCCCCTCGGTTCACCTCAGGGATGAATGGATGGGAGTTCGGCTGACAGTCCTTCTCCTGCTTCCAGGTACAGCAGCACAGTCACAGCAGTATTTATCCTCACGGGCTCACAACCGGAGCTCCCCAAATCGGGGGGGGGGGTCATCCCTATTACAAAAGTAGATGATAGAGTTAATATCAAAACACTTGCTGTTAAAATTACCAGAGATCCATGGTTAGCTTTGTTCTAGCCTCAAAGATTTGTCTATAAAATGAAAGGGAAACATTTTATAGGAATAGTTTTTAAGTGTTAGCATTTCAGTTGCATTAAGGGTCACTTTAATGCACCTCTCTTTGTCTTCTGGAAGACAGTCGTCCTTTATGGATCAAGAGTTGCAAAAAAAAATTTTGGAAAATATTGATTTTAAACTTTATTATCCCAGGAGTGTATTCTTGTCTGTAGTTCCAGTAGTGGCTAACCCTTGATTAAAAAAATAAATGAACAAAGAGCTTGAATCATTATACACCTCAACTGAGAAAGGTGTCAACATAAGGACTGTGGTGTCCACTTGTAGCATACTTCATGGTTTCCACGCTGGTGGTGGGAACAGCTGCCCTCCATGATGGCTCGTGCTCTTTGATGCCTGCTGACTGGACGCATATTTTTAAAGGCGAGTCCTTGAGGAAGCTCGTTATGTGTCAGGCAAAAAGAACAGATGGAAAGTGATGAAGAATCAGTTGCTGAATTAAAAATACCTGAAGCTTTACTCTTGGGTTCTGTCATGAAAAGTGATATTTTAAAACTTTACAAGTGCAAGTTAATTTCCCAGGGTTATGTTATTTTAGAATATATATCATCTCTTGGGACAACAACAAGAAAACCAGTCCCCAAAACACATAGTCTTCTTTAAGTATCAAGTCTGGCCATCCTTTTATGGGGTGCCTTCCAGGAAACTGAGCGGTAGCATTTCATCTGTTCTGACTTTGCTCCAGCGGAACCGGACACGGCCTGAATCATCTCGAATGTACTAGTTTTTGTATTTGGTGTCCAGGGCTGCCGTCCCGAAGTACCAGTGTAGGGGCTTCGACAACAGGAATCTATTTCCTCCCAGGGCCGGGATGCGGCTGTGGGCAGGGCTGGTTGCTCCAAGGTCTTGTCTCTCCCCATGTCCTCACGAGGCCACCCCCCAGCGCGCCTCCCTGTCCTGATCTCTTCTCTGTGCGGGGGCTCCAGTCCTACCAGATGAGGGCTCATTCCACGGTCCTCCCTTAACTTGAATTATCTGGCTAAAGATCTTATCTCCAAATATGGTCACGCTCCAAGGTCCGGACCTTTATGACCTCACTGTGTCTATATTTGAAGGAATACAATTCTGTGATGTCTTGTTTGTTTGCTTTTGGAAAAAATAATTTTAACTGTCCTGATTGGGTTTACACAATAAGTGAGGTGGTGGTTTCTCAGTCACTTTGCTTGAATGCAAATCCTACGTACAACTCTCAGAGCGAGTCCGGTACGCTGATGAGACAGGCACTGGCCCTCGCAGGGATAACCGCGTTCTCCCTCCCGTCACGTGCTTCCTGGGAGGGAGCTGCGCAATGCCAAAAAGCCACGGAGCCGTCAGACTAGGAGGTGGTGCTGAGTTCACCAGCGGAGGGGGACTGTATGGGACACCCAGGAAGTGAGAATGCACGTTCTGTCTCAAGAAAGCAGTTCCTGTCGGTCCTTGCCATCACGTTACGGCCGCTGGGGCCATTTCACTTCATTGCACGCTGCACCTGCTTCTTCTGACTGCCTACTAGATACTGACTTTGTGTCTTGAGTTTTTTAAAAATTTCAAATGTACCAAAAGGTGAAAAAAAAATTTAAGATATAGATGTGGACTCATTACTGGATGTAGTGAATTTTAGGATTTGGTCCAATTTACCTTAGGCTCTGATTTTTTTTTAATTTTTTCAATTTATTTTCAGAAAAACAGTATTCATTATTTTTGCACCACACCCAGTGCTCCATGCAATCTGTGCCCTCTCCAATACCCACCACCTGGTTCCCCCAACCTCCCACCCCCCGCCCCTTCAAACCCCTCAGATTGATTTTCAGAGTCCATAGTCTCTCATTTTGAAGAGGCAAGAAGTACAGAGTCGCTTGGGGGTTCCACGCGTACCCAACGCCACGGGCATCTCTCCCAGGAGGAAACAGCACCGAAGGCGATGGGGTCCGTGGGTCCCGCTTGCACGCGTGGTTCAAGTGGTTCCTACTTGATCTCTGTCTGAACATCCGCCTGTCTCTATCATGTAACTATGCATCTCTGTCTGCATCACGTCCTATCTATCCACACACACACACACACACACACACACAATATGGTACACTTTGAATTTTTACATAATTGCTATCATATTTAGCTGCAGTTAGACTTCCTTAGCTGTCAACATGCTATTTTAAGAATCACCTATGCCCATCAGTGTTTATGGCGTCCGTTCATTCTAGATGTATATAGGATTGCTTTCCATGGCACTTTCCATTCTTTTCTAAAATGCCAAAATACAATCTAGGATCTAGGTTTTGCCATGCCACAGCAATGCTGGAGCTAACATTTGGCTCTATGAATAACGCTGGCGCCCATGGGCTGAAGTTTGCAGAACTAGGAAGCCTCCGGTTGTGCTGCGTGTCACAGACTGCTCTGCTGAGTGACTGTACTACTTCGTCCTGCAACCAGTGTCACATGAAAGTCGTCATTTCTCCTGTACTTACAATATCGTCTGTACTAATGGGGATAAAAATTAATTTCATGTATCTTAATTGTTCCTATCTTATAGTAAGGTTCATATGATCTATGTCTTATGTGTTAATGTGAAATGATGTTGATTGGCTATTTTCTTTTGCTTGTTTTTTAATCAGGGAATTTACTTGTTGCTTTATTCATTTCGAACTCAGTCTACTATGGAAATAAGTGGAAATATCTATTGTACATTTAGACTCCTAACTGTGATAAAAAGCTATAAGTAGTCTGCATCTTGTAGGTATGAGCTCATAACTGAACTTCTTTTGGTTTTCTGTTTTATTTAGGTTCTTCTGGTCAGAGTCCTCTGTTGGTGGTCTTAAGTGGGAACCACACTGAACAGTTGAATTTTACAAGCAGGAGCAATCAGTTATACCTTCGCTGGTCTACTGATCATGCAACCAGTAAAAAAGGGTTCAAGATTCGGTATACAGGTTCGTAAGTGAAGCTCACAGTCAGCGTAACCGCGTTTTTAATACAAGTGATCTGCAGTAAATAAAGAAAATGGAGATAGAAATTTGTAATGTAAACCTAATATCCAAGGATTAGAATGAAGTCCCATAGGGATAATATGATGGGAAATCACTCTGATTGGATTTGTGTCCATCACATCTCTTGTTTTGAAAAAAGATCTTGAAACCTTTAGAACCGTTTGAATTTATTTCCAAGGTGCAAAAATAGACATTGCAGGGGAAATCATGGTGAACCTAATTGATTTCCTTCTACCTGTGGCAGATCACTTAGTAGCCTGGTGATGTGATTATACCTTGAATTCTGCCTTTCAAGGCACATTTTAATTCATTATAGAACAAGAAGATTCTCTTTGTTAAACTGTGTTGGGAGAGTAGGAAATTGGAGAATTTCAGAAAAACTGTACTTTTTTTTTTTTTTTTTTTTGGTCAGTGAATACCTCTATCTTTTACCAGGTTTTCGTTTTAAATTCGGTGCTTCAGTGACCTCTGCTAGGAGTTCATCGCCAGTGGTGTTAGCGCGGGAATGAGATCAGCATGTCTCCGAGATGTAGTGGAGTGAGCAGGGGGCTCTAGCCTGTTGTCTGACCACACGGCGTATCTGACAGCTCTGTTTGCCCCACGTTTACGAAACACTGGTCATCTGGGCTAGGACTGATAGAACTGAGCAACATAATTTGAAAGCAAGAAAGACAAAGCCAGGGCTGTCCAAAGGCGGTTCTCGTCAGTGCACTGTACTGTGCTAAGTGCATGCACAGTTCGTAATGATCCTTCCACACTGAGTGAACCGCGTGAGCTTCCGGATGGGGACAGTTAAAGATAGAGGTGGGTCAGACATACATCCGGATATTCCAGAGTCTCTGACTTGCCCCGTCTTCTCCCGTAGTGGACGCCTCCCTGCTCTTCCAACGCTCTACCAGCCGCTCTGAGGTGGGCATCGGTCCTCTGTGTCTTCCTAGAGCCAAGAATCAAACAGGGGCTGCGTCCTCCGATCTGTCCCTTTTGTTCTCGGGGCTCTCTTTTGTCCCCGGGGACCTCTCTAGCTCTCTCATTCTAGGTGAGTTAGGGAAGAAGAGGTATCTTGAAAGCCCGGTGATAAGAAAAACATAGTAAATAGGAGAGAAAATGGACAATCATCAGACTGCAGAAAGTTGGACAATCTCACACATTATATCCCTTAACAGACTAAACTGTGACAAAAGCCATGCGTGACACGCAGTGAATTACGTGGTCCCTTGGTCCCTTCAGACTTAATCCTCTCTCTCCCCTAGAGTAAGACCGACAGCCTGCTCCTTCTTCCTATCAATTATCTTTCTGTTTTGTTTTGGTTTTTGCCGTTGTTAGCCAAGGTGCCTGGTTATACTCATTCCTTCCCTAAAATAAACACTTTCATTCATTCAAAACTTAGAAAATTGGGTCTGGAATGAGGACATAAAGAAATGGCTTGGCCCATGGGGCAGCGAATCAAAAGTTTCTCGCAATACTTAGTGAAATTTCACTTAAGAAAAATCAGTCCATTAAAAAAAAAAAAAGATAAAGAAAAAGAAATGGAATTTCTGAAGATCATCCAGCTGAAGACATTCTCTGAGGACGCTCCTTACTGCAGCATGGTGGAGAGCCCAGGCCAGACACGCAGACACTGCTTCTGGGCAATGCTATGATAGGGAGCCTTCAGCAAGTTTCTTCTGCATTGCCTTCTAGGGACGGGTTCCACATTAAGCACTCAGACTTGTAAGTGTGTTCGTCTATGGAGCCCCACGGGGCTGGTGGTTCATTTAAACCTCTTCTTTCCAAAGGAAACAGCATTTCTAGTCCTTCAGAACTTTCTTTATTTTATTGTTTTAATTTATCGGAAGGGAGTTCGTAGGAGTGTTTGCTGCAATGAAACTGATCTTGTAAGAGTGAAATTAGTTTCTTTCTCTAAATGTGTAAATAAGACGCAGAGCTTTTAGCCGTCGGGATGTTGTATTCTATGTAGGTGAGACTCAGTCTAACAAACGCCTGTCCCCAATTTTAGAAAGTTCCTTCACAGGCAATGACTAAAGCTATTGGGAGATTTGTGTTGACCTGGAGTAGTGTATTTTCTTAGAGATTTTAATTAAATCCCATGTGTTAAAAAGAAGGTTCATATCTCCGTTATGGTGCAACTCACAAGACCCACTTAACAGCAGCGACAAAGGAAGAGTTAATGGCTTTAATGGCAAAATGTTCTATTTTTCTATTTTCTCCATATTAATGATGCTTTTCTTTTCCAATATTGAGAATTGTTTTGTTTCAAGTAAGGTGCTCAGAGCCGCCCCTCCTTGTTCTTATTCTGGTGCCAGTCCGCGTACTTCAGTGTGGCGGCCTTAAGGGAGGGAGTGAGGGACTCCAGCGGGTTTCTTCGCGTATTTCCTCCCAGTGTTCAGAAAGTTGAGACCCTCCTTCGCACAGAGCAATAACTGCCTGTAGTCCAAACTTCAAAATAAGAGATTGGACCTTGGCTCTAGGCTTTTCGGATGCATTTGGGTTTAGTTTGGTTTGGTTTTAGACTTTATATTCTTAGAGCGGTTTTAGGTTCATAGCAAAATTGAGGACAAGATACAGAGAGTTCCCATGTATCCCCTCCCACTGCAGACACAGCCCCCCACCCTGCTGTCAACGTCCCCTACAGATGGTGCGTTTGTCGGAATCAGTGAGCCTGCACGGACTCCTCATCGTCACCTAGAGCCCAGGGTCTACATCAGCGGGACTCTTGGTGTCGTGTACTCTGTGGATTGGACATGGGGTAATGACATATACCCATGGCTACAGTATCACAGAGCAGCCTCACTGCCCTAAACACCCTCGGAGCTCTACCCATGCATCCCTCCCTATGACCCTTGGCAACCACTGCTATTTTTAGGATCCCTATAGTGTCGCCTTTTCTGGAATCCCATACTTAGAGCTGGAATCCACAGTCGGCAGCCTTTCTAGGATGACTTCTTTCCATTAGTAAAAAGCACCTAAGTTTCCTCCTTTTCTTTTCATGGCTTGATGACTCACTTCTTTTTGGTGTCTAAGAATATTCCACCGTTCAGATGGGCCACTGTCCGTCCATCACCCACCGAAGGGCGTCGTGCAAGCTTCAAGCTTGAGTGGGCCTGAGTCGAGCTCCTGTAAACATTCACGCACACGCTTTCTTTTTCTTCTTGTGGACCTACATTGTTATGTCTTGGAGCAAACACCAAGGAGACTGACGGCCGGACCGTAGGGTGACAACATGTTTGTTTTATGAGAAATTGCCACTGTCTTCTAATGTAGTGATGCCACATTTCATACCCAGCAGCGGTGAGCCGGAGGCCCCGTGCCAGACTGTGGTGTGTGGGGATACTTGTTAGAACACGTTGACATATGGGTGCTGGTTTCCCACTGTTTGAACAAGAAAGATACTTCATTTATATCCCTTTAACCGAGAGAAACCCCTGGTCTCTCCTGTTTATTTATTTACATCTGGATGTGCTCGTGTGTCCGCAGCGCCCTACTGCAGCCTGGCCCACACCCTGAAGAATGGCGGTGTTTTCAATAGGACCACAGGAGCACTGGGGAGTAAAGTGCATTATTTCTGCAAGCCCGGGCATCGGATGATTGGCCAGAGCCACGCGACCTGCCAGCGGAGCGCAGGAGGCATGTATCAGTGGGACTCCCTCGCTCCTCTCTGCCAGGGTAAGGAAGGCGCTTTTCCATCCCCAGACTTGAATTCAATTCATTGTTGTTATTCGAATCACATATTGAGAATTACTGCAGCGGTGGCGATGGATAAAGGTAAGGAAAAATTGAATGTGGGTTTATAGAAGTGCAAATTAAACTTTCCACCGGCCACGCAAACATTTCTGACATTTACACTGGGCGTGGTGTAGCTTTACAGCCGGTATTCGGAGGATGGTTGGATGTTCACTGGGAGCCGGGTGGTTACCCTAAAGCTTACTTGTATTTTGTTTTGAAGGAAAAAATGTGTTATTTGATGTAGATTCAAAGGAATGTTTCTTGACAGTTGTATTAATTAAAAAAATCAATTTACTAAAACCCCCTTTTCATAATTTAGATTAAAAACTTATTCTTTGAGCCATACGTCATATATTTCATTTTCCTTTGGTCATTTAAATCTAGGACTTGTTAAAGTTGATTTCAATATTTCATGCTTTTTTGGGAACTTTATCTGTCATATGCATAAAAATCAAATTTTCAAATAAGGCATTTTAATTTTAATTGAAGACTTTGGAGTCATGAAATTTTCATAGTTTTGCCTTATCGGGATTTATATTCATAATAAAATATATTGGCCTTTGAAAGCTAATTATGATTTATGAGTGGAGCCTCATATTGGTTTCCGTTTTTCCTTTTTTCATAGATATTAGATTTTCTGGTATTTCTCTCTGAGACAATAATGGATATTTATCCCAGTGACTGTATGTGTCTTTAAGCCGCAGAAGTCAATCAGACACGTAGCTTGAATTATTTATGTTCCAGCTCTGGACATTCTTTATAAATATAAGACAAACATGAAGATCCCAAAGCTTCTTTCATTCAGAATGATGATTTCGTTCTGTACAAGAAGAAATAATTCTCATTTTCTTTTAATTGTCTGTTACTCTACGACAGAGACTCTACCGCTCAGAGAGTAGCTCTGGCAACTGTGTGTCCTGTGCCCTGGGGACAGGATGCCAACCACAGTAATCATGACAGAACCCCAACGTGGACAAGGGTGGGGTGCGGGGCTGGGGCTCGAGCAGCGTTGGCAGAAGTTCCAGAGTCGGGATCTCTAGAGCCTGAGTCACAAAGGAGAGCTCAGGTGGAAGGTGCTCTCAGAACAGAAGACACTAGAAGGCCGGGGGGGAGACCCTGGGGTGACGGGAGGGACATGGGGGACCCACAATCCGGGCACATTCCGTGTGTCCTCCTGCTCCTGCTTCCTCTGTCTGGAGGCGCGGCTTGCTCTTCCTGTGAATGGCCGAAAGGAACAAGACGAGGTCTGCAGGTGTTTTCCGATACCTGTGCCCCCTCTCCTCTCCCATCCCCTCCCTTAGCAGAACTATTTAATGACTCAGAAATGGTGCACCAAATCCCAGGTCCTCAAGGAGCCCGTGCAGTGTGGGCTGAGAATCCGAGTGAGTGTCACGCGTGTGTGTGTCATTTGTGTTGTGCGTAACTAAGAATAACACAAGCACACAGCATACTTGGCGTGGAAAATTAGGCTACCTTCCTTCAGATTTCTTCTGGGCGATAAAGACCCACAGGACTGTGTTCTCCGACGATCACACACCCCAGAAGCCCCTTCTTCCCACAACAAACCCGCTGTGTTTAACCCATTTCGTTAAGTGTTCTGAGAACCAGGCAGCCCGTAGGACCATGTGCTTTCTTTATAAACTACGACTTACAAAACGGGAGGGGGGGCACTTGAGAATCACCTTGTTCAATTTACTTGCTTTGGAGTATCTAGAACTTAAGCCTGTAAAAGTTAAAGTGACTTACCAATAATCGCAAACACGTTGACCCAGAATCCAGACCTTCTGCCCACACTTCTGTGTCTGAATCAAATTGTTTTTCCGCCAAAAGGAATTCTCCTCATAAAAAGTCTTGTAGGCACCAACTCTGGAGAGAATCTGTTTTTTCCGTATTTAAATCCATTTCCTTGGAAAAGTCTTTTGTCTTTCCGTCGTAGGTATTTACAATTTGTATAAAATAGCATTTTAGTTATAATAAGATACAAAATGTTTTCATCATATGTGAGGCTATAATAAAATTGACAGAGAGGGTGTGCGCTATGCAATCCCTGACCTGTTTGTTTTCATAGAGAGGCAGAGCGACATTAATCATGATGACAGTGTTTGTAGATCAGGGCCATTGTTGTAGGTGTAAAACCTAATGGCAAGCGTTAAAGACCATACGTCTACTTTGACTTCAACCCAAACTTACCTCTGAGTTAGGCACGGCAGGTGGCAAGACATCTTCCCAACCCTTAAACCTCTGAAGGTCCAGGGGGAGCAACAGATGTTGGAGGCGGTGGAGACCGTTCAGCGTGACGTTCAGTGACAGTAGGTACACATTGAGTAGAAGTGGCAGAGAAGGTCAGGGATACCTCCACCGTCATGCGTCACCGGGGCTAGAATCTGCGGGGGTGGGGTGGGGGAAGTGTCATGAAGGATGGGTTTGCGGAGGAGATGGGCCTCTCATGGGAGACCTTAACTGCCAGTATCCCTGGCTTCCGCCTCCCGCCCTGTGACTGGTGCCCGTGTATCGACAAGCTGTGGGCTATGATGGTGCCTTACATATCTCTCAGAGGTACGGCCGATGGCGGGCCACAGTATTGCCTGGAACACAAGGGTACTTAGACGCTCGGGAGGGTGTGCTGGGTCCTTGAAAACACAGGGGACATAGGTCTGTGAGAAAACATATGGGACACACTTAGGAAGAAGCATCAGAAGACCTTGTGACGGCTGCAGAGGGTCAGGATGGGAACACGGTCAGTGGGGACATTCAATTTAGTTTCCCTTGCCGGCAGGGCGATGAACAGTCTTGCTCTGTGCGGAGGCTCCTGGGCCAGGCTGACGTGCAGCCCCCCAGGTCGCTGTGTCCCGCAGACGCTGGTGCTCAGAGAGGTCATTGTCTCAGACTTCTCAGGGCGCCACCACAGAATGCGTTCAAGATACTGGGTGTGTCGTTTTTTGTGTCTCATGAGAGGAGATGCACCCTTGTAGGTTCTGTAGGGACCAAATCCAGTGAATTAAGTTACGATTAAACAATGCATGTTCCGGGACAAACTTGAGGCTGAAGGCCCCCACCCCCAGAACGGGGCTCTCTGAGACGCGGGACCGCAGAGCACAAGTGCTCCAAAGCGGTCGGTAAGTCCTGTAGTCCATTCTCTCCGAGGCCTTGGGGGTAGCTGAGAATTTCATTCCTGAAGCCACGTGTTGAAATATTCTAAGACCTTTAGCAAACTCAGGGATCACCGCAGTTATTATAATTATTTCTCTCTGAAAATAGAAGACTTGACAATCGGAATGAATGAATGAATGAATGAATGAATAGATAAACACATTTCTCTTGAAGGCCCTGCCAGTCTAATACTTAACATTTTTGATGTGTAGTTAATATTTCAATGTATTATGTAAGATTTCAGGGCCCTTTCTTGAGCTGCAATCGTGTTTTCTCAGTGATTTGAGCACCACTCCTTTTAAACTTACCGAAGAACGAATACAAGTCACACCTTTTCTAACTGCCCACGCACTGTGTCCGTCTGCGTCCCCAGGACACCCAGCCCGACACCCTGTCACCTACGGCATTTGGAAAATATTTCAAATGCAAAAACTTTATAAATCTATGACCTCATGAGACACATATTTGAGAATGATTTTTTTCTTTTTCTTTAAAAACGATCATCTTCTGCCAGAATCTTTCAACTTCTCTTGTTTTCTTTGACTTTTTTTCTCTTGTTTTCATGGACTTTTTCACAGCGGTGAGTCAGAAGCACAGAATTTTGGGAGAAACTTAGGGGCTGATGGTAAGGGAGTCCTCATCTCTCTGAACCGGGGCATTTTGATGCCTTGCTCTTGGATTGTTGAGAGGACAGAAGAAACAGCCTAGAATCACTCTTCAAGACTTAAACCTGAGCACTAGTGCTTCCTGTGAGGTCTGGGGGTGGGTTTGTGAGGCTTCCCCCAGACTTAGCCATGGGCCTGTGGCTCCCAGGACACAGAGCTTGTAATTAGCAGTTAGAGAATTCTGGGTGGGATTAAACAAACAGTCGGGTCGTCTGTGAGAGGAGGAGAGATGTAGCTGCTGGTTTCAGGGAACTTCAGGTTGTTTTTCTCCCTTTGCTTGATCTTTTGAATTATTTTTCTCAGAAATCTGTATTGGTTCATACCCTCCCTGATAAAGCCAAGCATATCTTCTGTCCTTCAGGCTTCATTTCCTGCCTTAAAGCAAGAAACTCTGCCAAGCAGCTGTTTCCATTATCAATACATTGATCTCATTCATCTTGAAGAGACGCCTGAATTAGAGCCGAGATTTTCTCTATTATCTCCAAGACCCAGGTAAACCCGGGCGACACAGCTCAGGGCTTTCCATCTTCTCGTGTTAAAGAGACAGCAGCTCCCAGAAACCATCTGTCTTCTCTTTCTTTTTAAAAAAATGTAAATTTTATTTTTGTTTGTCTCCAGGTTTTATTTAAATTCTAGTTAGTTAACACATAGAGTAGCATTAGTTTCACAAGTAGAATTTAATGATGTGTCATCTCACCCAGCGCGCGTCCCGAGGGCTGGCCCTGATGCCCCCATGCCCCGTCCCCCGACCCGGCCCGCCCCTCCAGCAACCCTCAGCTTGGTCTCTGTCCTTAGGAGTCAGTTCCCTGGTTTGCCTCTCGCTCTCACTCGCTCGCTCTCGCTCTTTCCTTCTCGAGCTTGGATTCTCAGCCTTTTGTCACCTGTAGCTTTAGCCTGGTGCCGACACTGACCACTGCTCATGCTCTGCTTGCATTGTGCAGGCAAAGAAGAGTAGGAAACATGATCTTTCGTATAAATTATGTGATTCAGCGTCTGTTTATCAAGTCAGACCTTGAAGATGGAGAGACCTAAAAGCCTAGAGGCGTGTAGCTGCCTAATAAAGCTGTAGCCACGGATGTGAAGGTCATAGTGCAGTGTGTGTGGGGGTGGATGATGAAAGTGGGGTGTGGGGCTCTGCTGGGAGTCAGGTGTGGCCTGCATGTCTGTCTCCTCACTCTTTAACCAGTGTAGATTCCAAATCTATAAAAGGTGACTTTCCCAAGCAACACAAAGACTGACCCCTGAGATGGGATTCGAACTCGTGTTTCAGATGCAAAAATCCAGGTATCTCCACTGCAGCATACATTACCCCATACACATTGTTGCTGCCTCCTGAAAGACCATCTTGTAGAAGGAAACTATTTGCTTTATTTTTTTAAAATAACAACATTATAAAAAATTAGGAGGATATGTTTGGTGAGTTATTTTGTAAATTAAATGTGAGTTATTTTGTAAATTTTAATAACATTTTAAGATTTTTGTAAATCTTAAAAACTTACTTATGAGCATAAAATGCATAGGTCATTATGAATCTTGGCTTGATTTTTTTCACATGCATCATTATTTGCTTCTATGAAACGGTCGAGCTTCTATGTGTCATGGCAATAATAATGTAAGGCTTCTAGAAATTCAATAAAATATATTTTTTAAAAATACCAAATCACATGTTACATTATATAAGAAAATATGTATATATACGCATGGAGGCTGTGGTCATTATGCCAGCATATTCTAAGTTCTTAGGTATGAAGCCACATAGTTCCTAAAGCCAAAATCTGCCAATTACTTCACATTTACCCCTGCTCTTCATGGGATTTGAGTGATTGGATTTTGGATATTTCAGCCAATCTCCGAAATTTAGATGTGGATCCTGGCTGTCCCCAACATTCACTGGCTGATGTGACACTGAGCAGGAAATTGGATTTCTGTGAGGTTCAGCCTCCCCTTCTGGCCTTGGGGACAGGAGGACCCCACTGCTGCCTTATTTGAAGGCGTAAGTGAAAAATTTGACATGAAACCTTTACCATTGAATATGTACTAAGAGATGCCCAATAAAAAAGGACTCTTTGACGATACAAACATATTTCCATCCATGAGTGTTTTCAGAAAGTACTTGTCCACTTGCTTTCATGCAGAAACTTTATGAACGTCAATTAAAGTCAGTAATATTGAAGTCACTAAGCTGGGGATAGATTTCTCTTACTTTTCATGATAATTGAAGTGAGGCAGCAGCACACTGCTTCTGTACAGGCCACTTAACAAATATTTTAGTCTTTAGGAGTCACTTAGAGTTTCTGTCACGTAGCCTTCCTTTGTAAGTTTCTCACAAGCCTTCCAGTTGAGCCATCGCTAGTGGGTGAGCTCTACGAATACTCGGCCGCTGGTCTGGACCCTCGGGTCATGGTCTGCCAACCTCTGACCTAAATGATGTGGCAGGATAAGACCAGAATGAAGATCCTAATTCAGCCAAGACCAATTATCTTCTAGAGTTTACAAAGTGGATCTCAAACATTTTATGAATCACATAGAAGTATCCTCTATCATGTACAAAGACCAGCACATTTATTCACTGAATTAAAGAATGCATCTTCCCTGCTCATGCCTGGCACGTGCTGTCTACCCCACAGTTCCCTGTTTTCTGAGTCTGGGACGTGTTCATAATAAAGCGGTAGTGAGTGCAAATGCACATATAGGGTAATTTTGTATAATAGTACTTGTTATTTGAGGCTCTTAACTTTCCTGGGCCAGGAACTACCCAATGCACAAGCAGGAATTTTTTCTGAGAAATTCCGGAGTTGTACAGAGGAGGGCACCTAATCAAGGTCACCTTGCGTTCAAGGAAATGCCTCTGATGTAATTTGTGCACTGAACCCTGGGCAGTGCTTCTGACGTGGAACATTTCCCCAGACCAGCAGCGAGGACCACGTGGTGCCCTCACACCTGGAGCTTTGTTCTGGGGAGGGCCTGCCCTGGCAGCAAAGAGGGGAGGGTCCCCGGAGAACTTTCCCCTGCAGCATGAGGCACCTGGAAAATGATGGCTCCCGCACCAGTTAAAGGCAAAGAGGAGTGGAGATTGTAAAACGCACTGCGCGATGTGAAGTTACTGACTGACACTGAAGAGTAGGTCATGGTCTCTCATGATGAGCCATGATGGGGTGACAGGCTGCACCAGCAAAATCGACCGCGTGAAAGTGTCGGTCCCTGGAAGGGGGCAGAGCTGCCCAGGCAGGGAAGTGGGCAGTGAGCCCATGCAGGGGTGCTGCCTGGGAGACCTCAGGGGCTCACAGGAATAAGATTCAGGTTCCCAAAGCAGCTGGCTTTCTAAATTCCACAAGTAGAGAGAGCTGAAAAGTAGAAACAGAGTCAACAGCTCAAAGAGAGGGGTGATAAGTGCTGGAGAGCTCAGGGTGACGGACAGGACGAGCCGTCTTACCACAGACCACGGCAGGTGGAATGAGTGACCTTGCTGAGACTGAAGACAGGCATGGGCGATTCCGTGTCCACACACTCGTGCACCTGCTGTCTCTGCCTCGGCTGTGCCGTGCCAGTACATGGCGTCCGAAGTCACCTTTGCGCTGCTGCCCATGACTTCCCTGGGGCAAGCCACTTTCTGTCTCCAGGGGGACTTAGGGGCCCTACCCTGGGTCCCAGAACATCTTTTTGTATCCACATATCAGCACTTCCCACTTTGTTTTGTCCGGATGTCTGTCCATTTCTTCTCCTGGACCCGTGCTTCTCAACTTCCACAGCTCACAAGAGTCATCAGGAGTTCTTGTTAAAAAGGGAGACCCTAACTTCCAGCCTCCGTGTTCTCTGGTTCTCTAGCTCTGAATGAGCAGGTTCTACAGAGTCTGGAACCTGCAGTTTCAGGAACATGCTAGATGATGTTGGTGCAGGGATCTGAAGACCGCGCGTTACAAATCTGCATCCTAAAGAGAGAGGCATTTTATATTGGAATCCTCGGCATTTTTCCTGGATCATAACTGTCATCGATACAAACTTATGGATAAATAAATATGGTCTCACTATCCCATCGATTGCCTTCTTTAATAAGATTTCTATCATACATGCTGTTGCGGGGTGAAACCCAGATCAAAATTTTCAATATTAGGACACTGGTGAAGCTATCTTCAACTTTCAAATACAGCAATAAAGAGGTTATAGGCATAGCTTCTACAAATCAGAGCTTCTGTGTGCATGGCAGACATAGGCTGTAGTGTTCTGTGATTAGGTGTGTGTTGCTGGACAGTGGGATCTCAGGGGTGTTATGCCACATGGTATTATGGCCTGAAATCCCCCCCCCACACCGAAAGAAAGATATATTGGAGTCTTAATCCCCAGTACCTTCTTTTTTAAAAAAAAAATTTATTTTTTTATTTTCAGCGTAGCAGTATTCCTTGTTTTTGCACCACACCCAGTGCTCCAGGCAATCCGTGCCCTCTCCAATACCCACCACCTGGTTCCCCAACCTCCCCCCCCACCATACCTTCTGATGTGACCAAACTTGATAGAGGGTGTTTACAGAGGTAAGCAAGTCAAGCAAGTTAGAGTGAGGTCATTAATCCAATGACCTCAAGTGGTGGGCTCTTAATCCAATATGACTGTTGTCTTTTAAGAAGAGGAGATTGGGACAGAGGGAATAGGCAGAGAATGGCCACAGGCAAGCCAAAGGGACTGGCCTGGAGTAGGTGCTTCCTCATGCCCCTCAGAAGGAACCAACGCTTACAACTCCTTGACCTCCAGCTCTGTCCTCTAGAACCTTGGTGTCGTACATTTCTGTTATTTAAACCCCCAAGTGCAGGACACTCCATTAGGGCAGCCCAAGGAGACCCGCAGGCACGGCGACCTCTCACTCCCTGAATGTCCCCTCCCTTCCCTTTCTCACTGCACAACCCCTCAGAGGCTGGCTCCGCCCACTCCTCAAGTCTACAGTCCAAACCTGCCAATGCCACCCTCTGTCCCTTTTCTGTTACTATAAAAAAAAGAAATAGAAAGTAAGTGCTCTTCAGAAAGTTGTGCCCACAGTGACATTATGTGGAACGACCTCGGGGCTTCACTACAACTGGAGATAAAAGGTCAGATTCTTGGCCACCTTTCTCTGCCACATCTGCCTTTCTGATCCCAATCAAAACTAGGGCACTGTTAGAGAGAGACTCACAGAGGAAACACTTGAGGTCATTCCAGTAGTTCTTCAATTTGACCTGAAAAATTCTGGACACATGTACATAAGGACCCCCAGGAACTGTGTTCTCCAAATGCATTTTGGCAGAAGCAAAGGAAGTTGGCTGACCATTCTCTAGTCGATGGTAATGCATTTTTCTTTAAAGTAATGCATTCTTGGCATATGAGTTTATGCAATGATTGATTTTCTAATGTTAAAAAGCTCATTTGTTGCTTTCCCTTTTCAGGGAGTTGTAATTAACCGTCGAATATCCTTTGTTGATTTTAGTGCAGGGTGTTTGTTTTGGGGATTAGTTTGATATATTCCCTGGTTCCATATTCCTAGTTGGGTCAGATTAATAGAGAACATTATTAAATTGGACTCGTCTGTGGAAAAGCTTAGAAGCAAACCCTCTCACCTCTAATTATAACAGATCGAATTTGTAGGACAGACTCAGCAAAACTTGATCTCGGTTTTGCAGACATAGATTGGGGAAGGATGGGTCTTTCAGGTCCTTGACTCTGAAATTCACTTGGTTTCTTGACTTTGCTTCCAGGTATCATTGGTAATTTTCTTTTAAAAATAATTTATTAGAGCATTGGCCAAAGAATGCATCGTCTTGAGAGTAATTACTGTGCCAATTTCTAATAGACTATTAGCTCACCCAACGGCATTTCATTTGTTGGAGTAGTTAACTTCCAAATGTCATGTGAAGAAATCAAATGAAAGGGAAACTGGACCCCATGATCTTGTGCAGATGGTGTTATATTCCGAGTTAGATGCTGCCTCCGTGATAAAGCACATGTGGCAGGCGATTACAAAGATAAGAAACAGCATCTTTGCAATGAACCAATGAACCCCATGTAGGAGACTTCAGATGGAGGTGGTTTTGGTATCATCTGCATCTGTGCCCATCATGTGACTGAATGCACGTGAGCATTCATTGTAGGGAGATGTAGCTGCTCAGACAGGGAAGGGGGCACTGTCAGTTTTTTATTATTATTATTATTTCTAAATTTGGATTTTTGAGAAATCATACCATCTCCCATAGAAGATTATTACTGTACATTTAGCCTGATTATTTTCAGAAATTTGTTAGAAATATATTTTAATGATCTTCACACAGGGAGTTAGGGACATACATGCATCTGTTTGTCTGTGTATATCAGCACTATTGATTATGAATGGGAATCACCCCATGATGGGTTTCTCTGTACTTCTCAGGGTGAAAACAGTGGGGATACTCTGTTATGAATCCTGCAAGTCTCTTGGAGAGACTTATGGTTTTCTTGAAGGTCCTATCATTTTCTATAAGAAGTAAGTAAGCATATTGTTAGGCAGCAAAATGAGAGTTTTTTTTTGAAGCCAATGGCATAAAAAATGGGAAAGTCGTTTTCAAATTATGAAAATATGGAGATGTTAGTGACATAGGCCCTGATATTTTCTTCCTGGAAAGAAATATTGGGGAAAAGGGAGTCCCAAATAGTTTGTGTTATTTATCACAGTGAAAAAGGCCATTGCACTGCAGTTTAAGGAGTATAAACTTCAGAGTGAGGCATTTGACACTGGGGGCTGGCTTGGCTCCCTACCCACTGAACTTTGAGTAAGTCTTTACTGTGTTTGGACATCAAAGTCCCCACTTAAAATGAAGATAACATGGACACAATTTCTTAGTCTGAGGATTCAATGAGATGATTTAGGTAGTTCTTTAATCTATGGAATGAAGGAGAAAAAGTATACAAAGTGATATAAAAATATGATCAACCATTGGCTTTTAATATGACTATAGAATTATTGAAACAATATGTTTATTGTAGTATATTTATTATATGTCATATTTATTGAATTAACAAAATGATAATGTATTATGATATAATACAAAGTGAAGAATGTTGGTTGACATTTTTACGTTAATATTATTAAGGTGAGGGTATGAACTAGTTCTCCTCACTGTAGTAATAGTATTTAATAAAATCTGTAATAGAACATTGCTAGTATATTATATACATACACATTGCAAATATAATTTAGTGTATGTATGTACACATATAAGAGAGGATGTTTGAACTAATTTTAAAGTGATATATTGAGCTTTAAATCATGATTCTCAATTTATTCTTCAGTATTTGTGAACCTGTTAAAAACTTTATTCAGTGTCTCTGGGTCTCGATTTCACTTGGAAAATAAAGATTGCTTCAATGACCTACATTATCTCTTTCAAACAGAAAGATCAGTGAGCCCAAGAGGAAGCCCGGGTGACCTATAGTACATTGCTAGACTTAGAATGGGGGGTCATTGAGGTTAAAAGATGGGAATTTGAGGGGGCGTAGGGGCTGAAGGGATTGGGCAAAAATTCTCCCAACTTGAAGATGAGAACAATTATGTCTCCTTTCTTATATGTGCTCAAGAAGGGGAAATACTTGTTTGCTGGTCGACTAGCTGAGGCTTGAACAGATCTTGTAGAGAAGGACAGGGTCCATTCATTCCTTGGATGATTTTTATTGCACTCTTTCCGTGCTGGGCACCAGACTTACCACTGGACACACAGTGAGCACGAAAGGAGAAATTGAAGGAGATAGGATATATTAGTCAACCTCTGGAAACCTTCGTGGATATTTTACCTCTTTGCTAATGACTAATGACACCCCAAATTATCCCAGGTGGAATCTCCTCCTGAGGCTGACAGCAGGAATTGAAGTTATGACTTCATGTCAGCTGTAAATGACTGGCTCTTCATTCCAGGCATTTGGGGGAAATGAATATAAGTGTGAACTTCCAGTTGTTCAGCTGAGTTTTCTGTTCTCTCTGGAGCCTCCATTACCAAGCAGTTACCAGAGTGGTACTGTCCTCCCCTTCATCGTGGAAACTGAAGTCAAAGGACTCTACTGGCTTGTGAGCAGGCTCCCTCCATATGCCATCTGCAGGACCGTAGGACAGACACCATGGTGTCCTATGAAAAAAAAAAAAAAACAACAAGAAACTGATGGTTATTGTTTTACTAATGCTACTTAGATGTTTTTATTGGAGCTTCTCCAGAAATTAGAACAAAATAACAGGAGAGAGCCACAATTAACCAAGGACCAGAGTGCCCCAGAGACTAACTTATAAGGTTAGTTGATTCGCTTATAACCCACCTACTTACAGAATAACTGCACTGGCTGCTCACTTGGTTCAATTCCCTGTGGAAAAGTCAGCAAAACCGGAATTTAAATTTTAGATTTGTCACTGATTCATTATACCTTTTTATGTGTTACCTCACTCTCCCTCTGACCAAGGCTGAGCTTCAGGTGAACCACAAGTCTGGATGGCCATGGAGTTGTTTATTGGAATATATTCAAATTCCAGTTTTTAAGTAATTGGTAGTTTCTAAACATTAGGATGCTTCATTTCATTACCCATTGTAGTAGTGCCGTTAATGAAAATGAAGTTTAAGCACCAAGAGCTGTATGGGAGAGTTAGAACCAGGAGCCCTTGGAAAAAGAGGCAATTTTCTACAATCCAATGCATTTTGCATTGCCTATGGCCAATTTTAGTAATCAGCCTTCAAGAATATGGTTAGAAAATCTGCATAATATTATTAAAATTTAATTTAAATTGCTGAGCAGTCATTTGCCAATAGTTCATTTAGTGTTGGAAGAAACAATTTGGTCAGGTAGCAGGTGATAACCTCTAAACCCACAGAAACTATAATCTTCAATCATTTTCTTTTATGATTGTCCCTCAGACTCATTTTATTATCTCTGTTGCTTTCCTACTATTACCAAGGAATCTAGTTTCTCAGCTTTATTAATACTTGTGATTTATTGATGTGTTTTAGTTTACTCTTGATTTTCCTTTCATATTTTGAGAAAAACGCCTATGAGATATTTTGTAGGCTATCTATCTATCTATCTATCTTTCTATCTTTCTATCATCTATCAACATCTTTCTCCATCTCTTTATCACTTATATCCATGTATCTGTCTATATTTCTCTTTTTCTTTTTTCCCATTAAATGGTAAACACACTATTTGCTTGGTTTATGAGCTGAGAAATTCCAAGCTGGTTACCTCTTTAGATGTGCTGGGGAAATTCTTCTGGCCCTAGACACATTTATTTATTTACTCTCCCACTAAATAAAAGGTTAATGTATGTCACTGGAGGGAAAAACCATGAGCAGATATCTATAGTAGTGTTTTCTAGCAGAGATACAATAGAGTTTTGTTTTTAAGGTTTTGTTCTTACCTTTTTGCCCTTCTACATGCTTATATCCTAGGCATAAAAGAAAAAAAAAGAGAGAGAGAGAGAGAGAAGAAAATTTTTTTTGGTCCTTGATTCAGAGATGAAGACCCTAATTTGCCTGTAGTGCCTACTTTATTGAGATTTTAAATTAGCAATAGCTTAAATTCATGTTGGATATTTCTAAGGAATTGTAATTAAATTTTCTGAAAGAACCAATAAAGCTTTTCTTATAGAAATGTGGGAAGGTTTTGAATTTCCAACAGTGGGAAAGGAAGGGTGACATCTTGCTCTGAGCTTGCTCTTCCCTTAGCTATGTCCTGTTTCTCCTAACAGCCTTCCCTGCTTACATCCCAGGTTTATTTCTTCTTTAATTTCCATGTTTTTCAAAAACTTTTTAAATAAAGCATAGCCGGGTGCCTGGATGGCTCAGTGGGTTAAAGCCTCTGCCTTCAGCTCAGGTCATGATCTCAGGGTCCTGGGATCGAGGCCCGCATCGGGCTCTCTGCTCAGTGGGAAGCCTGCTTCCTCCTCTCTCTCTGCCTGCCTCTCTGCCTACTTGTGATCTCTCTGTCTCTCTAATTCAAATAAATAAATAAAATCTTTAATAAATAAATAAATAAATAAATAAAGCATAGCCAAAATCTCAGGTCGGCAGTTCTGAGGATTTATTAGTCCACACGGCGTTCACTGTGTCTTTCAGGAGGCAACTCGGTCTCTCTTTGCCTCTCCGTCTCTCACTTGGGAAGGAATGAGGACAACCGACTGACTGATTCATTTGCAGCCTCGGTTACCATTCCCTGATCAACCTTACCCGATGGCCAGGCAACCACGGGGGAGATTTTACTATCTTACTGGCAGGTGGTGAATCTCAGGCTGAGATTGGTGAAGTGAATTGTCCATGAACCAGCACGTGTGTCTGTGTTGATACTGTTACAACAGGTTGCTCTCGTGACCCTCCCACTCACCAGACTAGAGAAAGCTGGCCCCCAAAACGCCAATTCCCATGAAAACTAGCCCTAAGGAAAGTGCATCTGGTCCTTGCGTGGTTTCCTCTGATGCCGGACTGAAAGCTTGGTAAGGTCACTTGCAAACGTGCTGTGGCACAGTGGCAGGAGGTGGTCCGACTAGTCTTGTGACACACCTGAATGGTGCTTTCCTTTCCTTTAGCTTTCTCTCTGTATGGACTTGCTTTCCGGTGCATGAAATTTTGTTTTATGTTCCTAAGAAATGATCTCCCCTTTAGGGTTCTTTACAACATTTGTACCTGTGGCTTCCTACAGGATTCTAGAAGCAGATGGACAGAAGTCAGTTACTTTTCTATATCCCGGTGTAAGCCATAAGGCGTGGGTTTGCCCCAGAGACAACCTAGCTTGCCAAGTCAGAGCCTTTCCTTGTAATTAGCCATTTATATGCTGAGCTACTGGGTCACCTTCCTTCCACAGCTTTTTTTGTTTGCTTCAAATTAGTAAGTGCTTTTTTCCTTCCTTCCTTGGGCCGTGGGGTGCTAAATATGTTCAGGAGATTTAGAACAGCTCAAGATCCTTCTCAGCCGAGTCCTGCTATCCTGCATTTCTCGGTTCGTTTCTCGGTTCTGTCTATTATTTATTTACTTACGTATTTATTTTTTTTATCTTTGTCCATCTGTTTGCTTTCAAGGTCTACAAATACAAGGGATACCTTCCCTCTGTCTGTCCTCATTTTCAGAGACTCTTCTTTGTCCTTCAAAACAAAGGGAAGGATTATTTTTTGATGCTAGCATTGCTTTCTTAAGTGTCTGAAGGGAATGGATGAAGGCAGTGTGACATGTTAAGTCCCAGGGCCTTGCGATTATTCTGGTAGTTTATCTGCTCTTACGTCATTGTCTGTCTCAGCCTCCAGCACAGTGTCAATGGCATGTTGGGTTCTGGCAAAGTAAGCAGCAAGCGGGTACTGCTTTGTATCCAGTTATGCTGAGAAGTACCTGGGAAATCAGAGAAGACAGGGAGAATTAAAATAACAACAACAACAACAACAACAATAATAATAATAAAGGGTCCAAAATATGACCATCGGTGCTCAAATTCAATGTGGCCTTCAAAATTATATTTTGAAAATATATTCCTAACAATTTATGCATATGATTATTCATTGCTAGTGGTCCGACGCGAAATAGAAAATGTGACTGCAGTGAAATACAGCAGGTGGCCCCTCAGAGACAATAGAACCATCACTATGAGGCACAGTTTGGTCTCAACCACTCTTGAGATCCCAGCCCCAACAGAGCCACTGGCTGGTTATCAAATATGGCCAATGCTCACTTCGCCACAGTATTCTCTAGGGGAGCAAGACGGACAGGACGCAGACAGATATCCTTCACAGGGCTTGCGTAGAGGCATTGGCTTCGTTGTTGATGGAGGCGAGGAACCCCAGGATCCGCTATCTGCAAGTTGGAGAACAAGAAAAACCTGGGGTATAATTCAGCCCAGTAGGAAGACCTGAAACCAAGGAAAACAGTGGACGTGGGAGGGAGGGCAGTGGGGTCTACGTCTTGGTCAGAATCTGAAGGCGGGAGGACCAGGAGGGCCGCTGTCCCAGGGCCGGAGAAGGCAGGTGTCCAGGCTTTAGCAAAGAGAGCAAATCCACTCTTCCTCTGCCTTTTCATTCCATTCAGGCCCTCGGGAGTGGGTGATGCCAGATACTGTCCTGAGGCAGGAGATGCTGTGGTTCGAAGTTAGCGATTTCTTAATGATGTCATCCGTCTCTACCACCGCCCTGGGCTTGGGTTCATCTGCACTCTGTGCTCAGTGCTGTTTTTTGTCTTTAAAATTTTATTTATTTGAGAGAGAGAGAGAGTGTGTGTGTGTGTGTGTGTGTGTGTGTGTGTGCAGGAGCCAGGGAGGAGCAAAGGGAGAGGGAGAAGCAGACTGCCCACTGAGCAGGGAGCCCAATGTGGAACTTGATCCCAGGACCCTGGGATCATGACCTGAGCTGAAGACAGACACTTCACCGACTGAGGGACTGGGTGCCCCCTGTACTCAGCTTGTAGTGTATCTGGCTCTGTCCTAGTTCTCTTGGGGAGACAGTGATGGCTGCTAGCACGGCCAGCTCTAAACCTACGTCTCCACTCTCAGCCCCGTACTGCCTGGTCTCTGCTGACAGGAGTGTACTACCTCTGAGCGGTTAACCGTCCCTGGTTTCCTCTGTCTCCAAGATGGAAGGAAAAATATTCTTCCAAGCCTGTTGTGTTTTTAGTTCACTCTGTAGCGTTGGAGGAATGCTTTCCTTTTCATTAAATGTGAAGAATGATTATTTTTATGAGGCAATAATAAAATTGGCCATTTGCTTAGAGTCTCCTGTGTACCAGAGGTACATTAGATTATACATTCTACTGAGGTTACCTTGGTGAGGAGGCATGATGATTCTTATTTTACAGGTAAGGAATCAAAAGCTCCTATGAATTAGGTAAATTTTCTGAGTCATAAATAAACAACAGACTCAGACTTCCCTATCTCTGAATTCATGTTCTCAAATATTCCATCCTTTTTCCTTGACTTTTAATGAGAAGTCAATATGAAATCATCACACAAAGCTTTTACTGCACTTTTGTATGTAAACTTGTGATAATGTGCCCTCACCAACACGTGTTTGGCTGACAGGCATGAACCAAAGACACAACTCAGGCAACACAGGACACCCGGATTTGCTTTGTGTTCCAAAAATATGCCCCCAAACCTAGCAATGTTCAGTTTGCACTGAAAGGTTTCCCGGACTTACTGCCTGAAATAAAACTTAATAGTAGATGGGTGCCATCTTCTCCTTCTTAGAATCTCATTGTGTCACATCTTCCAACACACTGAAGATGGTGGTGACATTTCATTTAGAAGCTATTGGCCCTGTTGATGATACTTTCTAATGCAGGGATTCTTGAGCCATATTTTACCCCTTGTTAAATATTGTTTTAAAGGCGAATTCATTTATTCATTTTGCGTATCACCTGTATGTCTACTTAAAATCACTGGTTGTATGGAATGAGTTGATGGAGAGAGTTATGATCAAATAACTCTGTTAATCAAACTTGAAACTCGAAATGCCCCTATGCCGGCTTGCCGCTCCGTGCCTGTAAGCTCGTATGGCTGAGGACGGGATCTCCTCTCATCCGTCAGCAAAGGTACCCAAGACTCCCTGATTAAACCCAATGCTGTCGCTGGCTGGTGTGGGTCCCATGCGAGGTCCTGATGAAACTGCTGGGTGGTCAAGGGTTTATTACAGAGACACACTCTCCAGCTGAAACATACTCAAATGCCATTTTTAGCTGGCGGTCCTCATCAAGCCTGTCGTGAAAAAGTCATCATGCGTTTGCTTGAGTGATTACTGGAATGTCCAGAGCTCGAAGAGCCCAGCCAAACAAAAACTGCATTTTCCCTGCGAAAGCTAAAGAGGTGCTTGACCATTGTAAGCTCCTGGAGACCTGCACCCCGGTGCAAGATTACAGAAACTGTTAGCAGCTCTGCGGGCATTTCACGGTGTTTTAAATTATGTATTAAATAAACTAGTTTTATATTGACTTTTAAAAATCAAGTAGTGGAGTTTTAGGAGTCAGAGACCACGCTGGCCGCTCTGCCGTGCCTACAGCTGTCCCAGGGAAGTTCCCAAATGTGCCGATAAGGGGAGTTAGGGATGCGCCTTTACCTTCCTTGTCCATATCTCATGTAGAAATAGTTTGGGAAAAGACACTTCACAACAGTGCGGCAGGAGGAAGTGGATGAGACGGCAGACACATTTCTCTTGAATCTGATGAGGATGCTTTTGGGTAGGATTGTAAACATTCAGAGATGAGACTGTACAGACGACCTAGGAAAACTTCCTCATTTACAGATGAGAGTCCTTAAGCCAAGACCGAATAACTATTAAAATATTTTCCTTGGGGCGTCTGGATGGCTCAGTGGGTTAAGCGTCTGCCTTCAGCTCAGGTCATGATCCCAGGGTCCTGGAATTAAGTCCTGTGTTGGATTCCCTGCGCAGGGGGAAGGCTTCTTGTCCCTCTGCCCCTCTCTCTGCTCATGCTTTCTCTCTCTCTCTCAAATAAACTAATAAAAATCTTTAAAAGTATATTTAAAAGTATTTGCCAAATTAAACAGATTTCAGGAAAGAAAGGAATAGCCACTGAAGCCACGAATATCATCGTTTACAGCAGTGCTCCAGTCTTGCGTCTCTGCAGGGGACAACTCCGCTCGGACACCCTTCAGGCTTAGATGTCACTTGAGGTTTTATTTCTAAGGGAATCTTCTTGCAAAAGAAAAGCATGACTCTGACCAGGTATCCTAAATACCTATGACATTCAGGAAGAAAATGACTTTAAATAATCAATTCACTCTTTTAATTTTAAGTATCTAACTAGGGTTCTGCTCAAAATGAGGAAAAAAGTAGAGGTGCCGTGTCCATTTAGTTCAGGAACATTTTCTACTCTTTGAAATAGAATTAAATTATTAGTAGAAAATTCTTGTTTTAGAAAGAAGAATCGGTGCTGATTGAATCACTAAACTGTTCATTATTATTCCTTCCTTCCCAATCCTGCTTTGTATTTATTAACGTGTATATCATACTGGAAAGGACACTGACTGACATGACAGGTGACCTGAAATCTATCTTTTCCAATGTGACAGAAGGAGTCATTTTTGAAATTCCCCTTGAAAGTTATATTAGAATGCTAAGCAGTTACGTGATTATTGAGGGCTTATTGGCTCTTTTTCAAGAAAGTCGAGGCATTTATCTACCTATTTCCTATCATTTCCCACTAACTAACCACCAATGTTACTTTCAGTGCTTAACTTGGACTATAAAATGTGAATAATAATGTTTCGCCTTCCCCAAATGATATGATAATTTTATAACTCAGATTAAATAATTCATAGGATAAGAATGTATGTATGTATAGATATATGTATTTACAATATATATACTCTGATAAAACTTTAAAGTAGAACCAAACATAAATTTATAAAGTTATCTTTGTGGGAAACATCAATTCTCCAGATATCTGAGGAAAGGTATTCTGTTTTCTTTTAGAAGGTCTGCATCTATAATCTGTTGATATGTTTTATTCTTCCAACAAATTAGTTCTGTGGTACATGCTTTAATAAATCATGAGTCTGTAAATAAACAGTGACAACTCTCTTCACCAGAAAGACCGCGTGAAAGATAAGAATTTGTTATTCCTTAAACACTGGTTGTAGATTAGAGGATACTGAGTTCAGTTCATAGTCTGGTCATGCAGTCTGTGGTTTGAACTGAGTCTAGGATGATTTAGAAAGTGTGTTACGGAGATTGCAAGAGGTGCTGGAAATACCGCTTTCTCTATGCTTGTCCCCCATCCTTTCTTCTGAGCTCCAAACACAGGTCCGCCTGCCCCACTGAAACATCTTTTGCACCTCCGGGTCTCAATGCCGTGACAGAATTCTCTGTCCTGTGTCAGAAAATGAGCCTCCTCCAGTCCACCCACTTGCTTAACGCACTTCTCTCTCTTGTTCTACCTGAAGTTCTGCCTGAAGATGCCAGGTCCTGCCAATTGTAGCCTCTGAGGGTGTCCCAGTCCATTCACTTTGTTGGGATGGTGGGGGGGAACATTTTCTGTACTTTTTAAAGGTTCTTCCAGCTGGTCTAAGAATTGAATTGACATGAGACAGATTAACAGGAAAACATCAAGTGAAATTTTGCATATGTAAGAACCCTACCTGCATGAGAAGTTCAAAGAAAGGAAGATAAGATAGTGTCTGCACCATCCTGAGCTATGGAATGGGAGGGGGGCCTGGGGCTCCACAGTTCCTCCTTCAGGCAGAGGTCAGAATGGCCTCACCAAAATACAGATGGATGTGTGTCACGACGCAGCTGAAATCCTCTGAAGGGGTTCTGAAATATAAAACATAAAATCCAGGCTCTATACCGTATTTCTGAATAACACCTTCTCTAATTACCTCTCAGTCTTTGCTTTACATGGTGCCGCCGTCAGCGCCACCCTGGCCTTTGATCAGTGTTCTCCTGACTCAGGCAAGGCCTCCTCCTCTCCTGAAGGTGCCTTCCAGGACCTCTGGCCTGAGGCATGGTGCTTCAGTACTGAAGCATTAACTGAGGTCCCTCTGCCTTAATTTAAATAACTTTCTTCACTTTTTCCATTTCTTTCAGTACTTGTTCTGTCTCTTTGTAACACTCATTACAGTGTTTTACAGCCAGTTTGTCTCATCAAGTCATAGTAAAATCTCACAACTAGCTTCTAAGGTTTAAGAGGTAAAGGAAAAGCTCGGTTTTATCCACTACCGATGACACCATACTTTGTGCCCATCCTGGCACATAGTAGATAATGAACATTGTCAAGGGAGTGCAGGAACAGGTTGTTCACACTCTGATTGGCAGGACATGTGAAATATATCGTAGATATGCTCCCTGTTCTCCCATTGGACAATGTGAGATCATTTCTATAGATCTATTTGCCTAGAGTGAAAATAATCCACTCTGCTAAACACTGTGTATAAGGGGGCACCACTACTGGTCCCCAAATCCATTTCTCCAAAAAGTCTATCCATTCGTCAGTATGAAGAAGATATTAAGAATACTTATATTTATCTTATCTACTTCACAGAAATTCAGTAATGCTCAAGATAGATCGAGTTGAATACTATCAAATTAGGAGATATTTCTTCTTGGAAGTGATCCAACATTTGTCACTAACAAAATGGCCACTTGGGATACCCTAAAACTCATCACAAAATGTGGCTGAGTTTATTCAGAACATGAACAATGTGAGGAATTAGAACTTTACAGAATGTGTGTTTGAGTAACTATATATGTCATTAGGACATGCATATAAGTTTAGTTAGCTTATCTTTTGGAAAACACATAGAAATCATGGGATAATTCCTCATCTAAATATAACACTTTTATAAGTATTTATATTAATGGGTCTAAAGAAAATTTTATTAAAATGAAATTCTACAAATCCTTGAAAATAACAAAAATATGTACAAAGAATTTCATAGACAGTTACATACCTAAAATTTTCTAATTAATAATTTTCATAAAAATAACATGGTCAGTTAAAGTATTCAGAATTAAAATATAGTGCTGGGGCACCTGTGTGGCTCAGTCATTAAGCATCTGCCTTCAGCTCAGGTCGTGATCCCGGCATCCCGGGATCCAGCCCCCCATCAGCTTCTCCCTCTCCAGTCCCCTCGTGTTCATCTCTCACTGTCTCTCTCTGTCAAATAAATAAAATCTTAATAAAGTAAAATATAGCACTTATACATTATAAACTTACGGTGAAACATTATCTTACTGTTGGTTGCCTCAATTATGAACTATTATCCATATACTGAAATTTAGTGTCATGGTAATTAAAAAAAACACTTTAAAATTATACCTTTGGTAGTATAATATTTTTCCATTTCCCTAAATAAATAAAGTTAATATAATATATTTATTGAGAGCTATGATATTCAAGGCAGCAGGAAGGATGAAAATGTGTATGGATGTTCTGCCCTGTAAGGATTTTTATACCATTAGGAAGTGGTAATAGGCACCATTCGGGTAAGAGGTAAGCATGTAGGGGGAACAGACAGCCAGTGCTGAGGTGATCAGATATTACAGGGTCCATGGTCCATGTGCCTCTTAACTTCTTTGCCATGGCAGACATTACCAATCTATCACAGAACCTTTCTTGCTCAGCCTTAGAGCAAGAAGCTACTTAAAGAGATATTCCAACTTCCACTTCTAGAAACATGAAGTTGATGTTCTTTTCTCTATTTTACTCCCTAAGTACAACTAAAATCCCTGAAAAGTATATTAAAAAATTGTAAGAGAACTCTGAAAGATAGAAAGAAGATGGTAAACTGGTTTAGGATCTCAGAATAGAAGGAATGACTTAGTGGTGGGATTTTTGGGTTCTCTTTACTGGTTCAAATCCCTAACAGGATGCTGGGGAAGCCAGTCACATTGAAACACCAATGGTCACAGGCAGCAAAAAATTTCCAAGAGAAAAGCCTGCCCTACCTGCCCAAAGAACAGGGAATGGACAGCCAGATAAGACAGGAAATATTCAGTCAATAATCACTCTCCATCCAAATCTTACAGAAAAACCAGTGGCCGTACCCTACCACCAACTGCAAAGACCAAATGGAGAGTTTTTAAGGCTCTCTTAGATGCTCCAACCGTCCCCACTGGGTGGTGGTAAGAAGGCTGTGAAGCAGCATCAGTGATGGCACTTGGGAAGCTGGACCCCAGCTCACCTGTTGGTGATGAGCTCCCCTTCACTTCTCTTGCTGGGGTGGTATTACAGGACACATATTTGGAAGTCAGAAATGTGACCACTCCTCAACCAGGACAAAGCCATCATCCCTCTACATGTCAGTGGATGCCATATGGGAACCAGTAAAGAAGTGCCCCCTACTCCCCCAGCTAGGGAAGTATCAGCGGAGACCTGGAAATGAGCTGGAATTCCCACCTTATGCAGCAAAGACCCCACTCACCTGCACTTCTACCCCGAACCTGAAGGTAGAAGTGGTACCTCCCTTCACCTACTAGAATGATGTTAGATAAGGCTTAGAAAAACACAAGACTTAAATAAAAGCCAGAATCTTATGAATGACATAATGTTCACAATGTCCAGGTGTTAATGCAATATCACCTGTCATACCAAGAAATGGGAAGATATTAAACTAAATGACATGAGACAATCAATAGAAGCCAAAGCCAAGATGACGCAGATATTAGAATGCTCTAAGATTCTAAAGCAGCCATCATCAACAATTATAATTTAGATGAGCATTTTATTATATTATGCCTGTGAGTCTACATAAATAATTAAGAAAAAAGGAAGTCTCAGCAAAGAAATAGCAAGTATAAAGAATAACCAAATGGGATGATTAGAACTAAAAAATACAATAATTGAAATAAAGAGGAAAAACTCTCAGTAGATGGAGTCAACAGCAGAATAGGGAGGACAGAGGAAAGTTGCTCTTTCCTCTGAATCTAAGACAGAATGATTGAAATTACTCACTTTAAAAGACAGGGAGAAAATGTGCTTAAAAAGACATGAACTCAGCCTCCCAGAACATGGGACTTAACAAATGACCTAATGTGTGTCATCAGAGTCTCAGAAGAAGAGCAGGAAGATGGAGAAGCTGACAAAGTATTTGGAGAGATATGGCTGAAAGCCTCCCAAATTTGGAAATATATGTAAACCTAACAGATTCAAAAGGTTAAGTGAACCCCAAATACCAGAAACCCAAAGAAATGCACAACAAGGCACATCATGGCAGAATTTTCTCTGAAGACTAAAGGCAAAGAAGGAAAAAAAAAAAAAAAGCCTAAAAAGAAGTCAGGCAGAAACAATGGATCACATATAGGGAAATAAGGATTCTAGTGACAGTAGATTTCTCATCAGAAACCCTGGTGGGTAGAAGGAAGTAGAGCAGCATTTTTTAAGGGTTGAAAGAAAACAACCCAGAATTTTATAGTCAGCAAAAATATTGTTAAGGTCTTTTATCTAAAAGGCTGGTAGAGAATAAGTGACATGATCTCTGTATTATCTGCCCCTAATGCTTATTGGGTATTAAAAAAAATCACTGTTACTTGGGCTACAACATGATTATAAACACAAATCAAACACAGGCACAAATATTATAGAGTAGAGCTAAATTATAGATGGCAATTTGAAATATTTTTCTATAAGAATTATTTTTAAGGAAGATTTTATTTATGTATTTGGGAGAGAGAGAGAGGCAGACTACAGAGGGATAGTGAGAGGGAAAAGCTGACTCCCCATTGATCTGGGAGCCCAACATGGGCCTCAATCTCAGGAGCCTGAGATAATGACCTGAGCCAAAGGCAGATCTGAACTGACTGAGCTGCCCAGATGTCCCTCTTCTATTAGAATTCATAGTTTATATTTATATTTATATATACATATATATGTTTGTGTGTGTGTATATATATATATATATACACACATATATGTATTTGTGTATGTATGTGTGTGTATGTATATGTATATCTTTGTGTGTGTGCATATATATATATATATATATATATAGTGACATGCATATACATACTTTTTTAAAGATTTTATTTATTTATTTGACAGAGATTACAAGTAGACAGAGAGATAGGCAGAGAGAGGGGGAAGCAGGCTGCCTGCTGAGCAGAGAGCCCGATGCGGGGCTCCATCATGACCCGAGCCAAAGGCAGAGGCTTTAACCCACTGAGCCGCCCAGGCACCCCTATAAATTTTAATTGATAGAAAATTCTTATATGCTTAAATTGTATACTTAAAACCCTTCATAAATCCATTGTCTGCATTGGAGGGCTGCATTCTTCTTCATCATGCTTTCGGCAGAGGGATTTGCAATGTTCTCTTGTCACGCAGGTCCTCTTCTGTACCTCTTAGCACATCCTGTTCTTCATAGAGCATTTCGTGAGCACTTGTCCCTGAGCTTATCAGTCGTCCTTCATTTTTGTTTATGCTCCTTTCGTATTTGATGCTCAGCTAGTTTTTTGGTTGTAAACCAGGTACCTATCAGATTTCCTCCATGTTCGGTTTCAGATGTTTTTATTTAAACATATGTCTTACCTTAACCAGGAATCCCTGCTGTGGGATACTATTTTTACTCTAAGCTTTATGGTAGGGGGATTGATCTCCCTCTGGGTTTGCCCAGCCTTATGAGTGGGGTCCAGATAATGAAAATGTAGAGATTCCATTGTGAGATAATGGGTGGGTGAGCTAAGGGATTGAGCGTATGAAGCAGGTGTTCAAATAAGTGGACAGTGCTTAGCCGCCAAGCAGATCAGGGCTGTGTAGAGAAAGAAGTGAATTAAAGAATGTGACCACACTGACTGGAGGAAGTTTGTCAGGACAGCTACAGTGAAGGTCACTTCTCCTGGGCTTCTCACCCAGAACCTACACACATTTAGCTTGAGATGTGGGCATTGCTCGAGGGGACTAAGAGGATATCAGGGCATGAGAATCACAAGTCTAAGGTGATAGTCAAAGCCCAAGAATCACTGAGCTTTTTTTTTTGAAGGGAAAAAATGGAGAAAGAAAGAAAAAAGGACAGCAAAGCGGATGGTGCCGTGTTGAAACTTGAGGGGCCGTAGAAAGAAAGGATCCCTGTTAGTTACAGGAACAGTCATGTAAAGTGGGAAAAAAATCAGAGAAGCATTTAAACCTACAAAGACAAGAATGGCTACCGTTTGGTCTTAAATACATAAGAAAAAGAAATCCCACATAGGTTTCATGTTGTAAAAGAGGAATAGGGACACTGCACAGTGGAGGAGCTCTTCCACTTCTGTATTTGAAACCAAAATGTTAAATATTTCATGATATTTAATGGAAATAAGCTGATTTACTACTGACTTCCTCTGCCTCTTTGCTCTCTTTAATAAAGAGATTACAAGGAGTTTATCCTGTCAACTCGTATTTTTCTTTACAAAACAAATAAATATAAATGATGATCATGTATATAACTACTACTGCTAATACTAATAATGCATTCCTATTTATTGGATGCCTACATTGTATGAACCCAGTGGTAGTTGCTCTGTATACATTATGTCATTTACTCCACACAATTCTCTCTGAGGTGGCCTTTATTGACCCGAAAGCAATGAGACAACTTTCATTAAGCCTTTTAACTGAAATCATAGAGCTGGCAAATGTCAGAGACACAAGCTAATATAGAAATCTGACTTTAAAGTGAGATTTTAAGGGATGGGTAGGGGATTGTTCACTTAGGTTGGCAGGAACTATAATGTTATATTCGTATAGTTAAAAAAAATGAAGAAGATTTATTCCCTTCAGCTATAATAAAAGTAAGAACCTTCTGCATATTTTGAAAGTCATATGCATTTAGGTCATTGGCCTTTAAAAAGTGATCTTAAGAATATCTGCCACTTAGTAATCATAGAAAACTTTTAGAAGGATGAATAGATGAGACAATACTAGACATTAATGGGAGGCTCCTTCATCCCATGAACCTAAATTTCTAGTCTGTAAGGGTTATGCCATCTATCTTCATTGAATCAGAAGTCTGAGAATGTCGTGGTTGATTGATGGCCAACCTTTTTGTAAGCCCCACCAAACAGCCTACTGTTAAGACAGTCTAGAGAGGCCAAACAAAGATTCCCTGCTGTTGATCAGATGACAGAAAGTGGGTCTCCTTAAGTCCTTGGAATCAGGGTTCATGTGTGAAATAAGCTTCCAGATTTAGCAGAAGTTGTTAGAAAGCTTTTCTGTTTTGGCCTCCAGGGTATGAATCCCTTTAAGGTAGGGTTTCATGGGTATTTGCAGAATGTTACCTGCCAAAGAAACGTTATTTCATTTGACGCTCACCCCAAATGAGAGCTAGAGGGTAGCTGGGCTCTAAGCATGTTTCAGCAAGGAGCGAAATTTAGGTTTGTGAGAATGAACAAATGATTGAATGAAATCCGAGAGGAATTGGAAGGAAACAAGGGATGGGTGATGCCAAGAGATCCAGTCACAAAGGACATTCACTGCATTCAATAAATTAAGATGAATGTTTTGCAGATGCTCAATACATTGCCTCAATAAAGCAATGGCTTTGGAAAGCCAGAAGTTAATAATTATTTTAAATACTTGGTCCAAAATCATGTCTATATGTCTGAATTTTTATCCCCTATCTATTGCAAATGTTTATTAGAGTAATATATATTACATATGTATTATATATATGTATGTTTTAGACAGTTGAAATAACTTATTAGACATTTAAGCACAAAAGAAATGTGAGTACTTGGACTTTCCAGAAGTTTCATCTTTATCAGCCTCGTAAACATTGTTTTAGCTCTCTCATAATTTTCCATTGTATTTATTGAAGGTTGTGCTAAAGAAACAACAGAACAGCCAAAGACGCAGAGTGAACCTTGGGTAGTTCATAGGGCTCTCGTAGGATTCGAAGGTGGCCTCGGGAGTCGCAGGTCTGCTCTGTGGCCCCTGTTCTACGCAGAGTCCCTCTGATTCCGTGGGCGAGTCGTTTTCTCCTTCTGACCCTCAGTTTTCTTTATCTGTAAAACTCTAAGTTTATATAAAGTCATTCAACCTATCTTTTCAGCTCTAACAAGCTACATGTGTTTTTTTTATTAGAATAACGTGGAAACATTTTAAATGACTCAAACTTAGAATCCACGTGATGAATAATATGTTAAATATCGATCGCATACCCGGAGGCCAGTTCTCTAGTTACTGGAAAAGTTCTCTTTGACAAGGACAGCTGGACTCGGTTTGTGTCGTAGGGAGTGACGCTCCGTCTCTTGGTCCTTCTTACTGTTTTCTGTACTGCAACTTAGAGTCACGTCCCTTGAGATGTATTTTATGTCAGTTTGTTTTGTTTTGTTTCCTTATATCTCATAGTAGAAGAGTCTGGATCAGAGCTAGGAAATTGAAGAAGGCGGTGTTTACCCTGACCTCTCCCACCACCTTCCTGTCGCTTCCCTCCTCCCACTCTCTCGCCTGGCCTCACCTGAGAGCAGCCTGCAGAGCGCTGTGGTCTCTGCTCTGCGTGCCTTCCCCTGCTCCTCCTACCTCCTCCTCCTCCTCCTCCTTCCTCCTCAAGGGCTTGTGCTCTGACAGGTAATTTATAAAATAACACATACTATATTTGTAGATGCATCAATGATCTTGGCTCAGTGATCTGCATTTTATTAGAAATGCCTGGGGCTTCAAGGAAGAGGAGTCATGGGGGGAGGGGAAGGAGCCCGTACGGGGAGGTTAGACGTCGGCGTCAGTTCTGATTCCTGAGAGATCTCCGCACCGAGGCATCAGTAGATTTTGCGATGGTAGAGATGCTGTTCCCTCCTTGCTTTGCAGTATTAGATGAAGTAGAAAGCACGACCCTTCGGCATCCTGAGCGTGGCCGTCCGAGAAAACACCTCAGTGGGTTTCAACGGTTTCACAGCAGTCAGACTTCTGGGATCCTAATCACACAGATGCTCTATTCTGAGCAGTTTTCCATGGCTTCTCATCAACCCTCAAGATCCTTAAAACATTGAAAATGTGTCCACTTATCCCACACATGAGAAATATAAATATGTCTCTGCTCTTCTATGCACTGGCCATGAACCATAGCAATGGAGCAACGAAGTGTCATAACATCTTGTAAGAATAACTGTGTTTCTGCCATTTCTTTCCAGCTGTGTCCTGTGGAATCCCCGAGTCCCCAGGAAATGGCTCATTTACAGGCAACGAGTTCACGTTGGACAGTAAAGTGACCTATGAATGTAACGAGGGCTTTCAGCTGGAAGATGGCCAGCAAGCGGTCGCTGTGTGTCGGGAAGACGGATCATGGAACAACACTGGGAAGCCTCCCACGTGTAAACGTGAGTGTCCAGGGCCTTTGCATATTATCCTGGCAGATTTAATTTGGAGTGAGATTCATGGGTGAGAGCCGTGAAGTACAGAGACCCTCTTCTATAGCAAGTGAGGCCCTGGTCTCTTGCATTGTGGTGACATTAGAGCCAGTCTAAATTTGAAATAGCTAAGAATAAATGGATATAGAAACAATAAGATAAAAAAAATAAAACCAGTCTATTCCCCAGAAAATGCTGCAAACATATAAGAGAAGCTCAGCCTTCTTGAAAATTGGTCAGATAGAATCACATCGGTTCCGTCAGGATCGAGACCCTATGATTTATGCAGCAAACCTTGGCCATGCTGTCACTTTCAGTTTGGTTAGATGACTTCGAGAGGAGATTGAGACATATAGCTTGGCGTAGTTTCCTATGCAAAATATTACGACATAACGTGAGTTTCCTATCCGCCTCCCAACTCTTTATAAATTCCTTGAGGTTCAAGCAGTGCTTTGCTACTCTATACGCAATACATGGGTGTTCAGTAAATGAGTCGCTGATTTTGAAGAGCAAGTTTTCTGGAAAGTTCTTTAAGGTATATTATAGTATTCTTAAAAGGATCAGAAGTTTGGGCTCGTGCTTATACTGTAGTCTTAAAAAATAATAATAAACTCCATAATGCAGAGCCAAAGAGAGCAAAAGTTGACACACACACACACATAAATGCATACAAAATGTACACCAAAATATCTTTGTATCTATATTAAAACTAGCTTCAAACTGGAAGTACTCTATTTAATTTCTAAAAATTGAAAACTATATATTTCTGCATAAACAGTATTTTTGCTCTTATGATATTTGAAAAGTGTTTCCACATGGTCTTATAAAAATAGTTATAAAACTAGTTTATTGACCTCTTTTTATGTGTAGCATTTTGGTTATGTTAAAATTATTTGAACTGCTTAGCTATGAGCACATAAGTGTTTACAGAACATGGTTGACTTCTCTCCATAGTTCTTGTATTTTGTCATCATTTTCATCTATTTTTTTTTTAATTTTGCAGATAACCATTGCTTTTCCTGAGAGGCAGTGAGGCCTCTCAACAGTGGGACACTGTTGAGACAATAGAAATATTTCTCACTTTTTTATTTAATAAAGAACTATTTTATTATAATTAAAAATAATATAGGAAACTAGAATAACAAGATATATTGGTAGGTTTTTAAGTTCAATCCTAGATAAATTTTTTCTCTCAAAATGAGAGCCTAACCCCACAGATGTCAATAACATTGTATGTTTTGGCTCTTTATAATGAAAACAATTTTGTAGGCATTTAAGACACCGCTCACTTTGCACACAGCCTAGAGGTTGTTATGAATAGTCCTGGTCAATGTAAGGTGTCTACCTCGGGCCATATGTTTCAAACAATTTATCTCCTAATCTCCTGACAGCTCTAGAAGGAGGACACACACCACCTTCCCGATGAAGTGAAAGCCACTTGTTGGCAGAATTTGGGTTGAATTCCATTCTCTCTAGTTCTTAATCCTGTGCCCTTTTCCTAACGCCGTGGTTTGGCGCTCTGGTTACACATAAAATCATGTGTGGAATCATTACTAGTGTCCAGATCTGACTCTCAGAGATCCTGAGTCAACTAGTCTTGGATGGAAAGCAGGCGTCAGTGTTTTTGTTTTAAGTGCTCTGGGCGCTATGCTTAAAATGTCAGGTATGCGCTAGGTCTTAAAGGGAAAGCCATTTAAAATTTGTATAGCATCTGAGAAAGATAGGATAAGTGACAAGGTAACTGTGTAAATGACGTAAGTGCAATTTTTATTCTTACATCCCTTTTTAAAAATAGACTTTGTCTCTTAGAACAACCTTAGGCTTATAGGACAAATGAGCCGGAAGGACAGAGACCTCCCGTTACTCTGTCCTTCCCATTGGCACCAGCCCCCCAACAAGTGGAGAGGCTCATTTTTACAAGTGATGATACCCCGTTATCACCCAAAGCTTGGCTTACAGAAGGATTCACTCGGGGCGTCATACATTCTGTGGGTTTGGGCAGATGGGTAAATATGTATATCAACCATTACAGTGTCTACTTATATTTCCGGTGCCCTAAAAATCTTCCTCCTCTGCCTGCTATCTGCTCCCCCACTCCCCTCCCCCCAATACCTCGTAACCATTAATCTTTTTCCCTGTCTCCATAGTTTTGCCTCGTCCAGAAAGTCCTATAGTTAGAATCATGCGCTATGTACCTTTTCAGAATAGTTCTTTTCACTTAGTGACATGCATTGAGGGTTCCTCTATGTCTTTCCATGGCTTGATGGCTTATTTCTTTTTGGTGCACAATATTTTGTTGTCTGGGTGGACCACAGTGTATCCATTCCCCCAACTGGAGGAGAGCTTGCTTGCTTCCAAGTGTAGGCTCTTATGAATAAAGCTGGTATGAAACATTCGGGTGCAGGTTTTCTGTGGACACAAATTTTCAACTCTTTTGAATAAATACCAAGAAGTGTGACTGTTGGGTCATATGGTAAGAGTATGTTGAGTTTTCCAAACTGGCTGTGCCGTTTTACACCCTCCCCCCAACAATGGGCGAGAGTGCCTGTGCTCCATACCCTCATCAGCCTTCAGTCTTATCAGTGTCCTGGACGTTCGCTGTCAAATATGCGTGTAGGGGCATCTCCTTGTTGTGCTAACCTGCATTTCCCTGGTGGCATATGCTGGGAACCATGTCTTCATGTGTCTATTTGTCATTGGTCTACCTTCTTGGGTGAGGTTTATATGTAGGGCTTTTGCTTGCTTTTAATCAAGATGTTTGCTTTATTGTTGAGCTGCAAGAGTTCTTTGAAAACTCTGGCTACCAGTTCTTTAACAGAGATGCTTTCTCCAAGTGTCTCTGGATTGTCTTCTCATCCTCTTGAGGGTCTCTTTCTGTCTTCTCGTTCTCATGATGGTGTCTTTGAGAGCAGGAGTTTTCAGTTTTAATGGAGTACAGGTTATCAATTCATTCTTTCATGGAACATGCCTTTGGTGTTGTCCTTAAAGAGTTATTTCCCCATTAAAGGATCACTTAGATTATCCCTTGTGTTACCTTCTAGGAGTTTTCTACTTCACATTTGGGTCTTGATCCATTTCAGAGTAATTTTGGGGGCAGGTGTAAGGACTGCGCCTATCTTCATCTTGGTGTGAGGATGTCTGGTTGTTCCAACACTATTTATTGAAAGTCTAGATGTGCTCCTTTGCCAAAGATCGATTTACTATGTGTGTGGGAGATTTAATCTCCTGCTCCATCTCTGTGCCTTGTTTTTTTCTTTTGTTGCCAGTATCACAGTGACTTCTCACTTTTGTTTTTATTTGGTTAAAACAGAATACAAAATGACACTTTTTTTCAGAATGTTTTTAAATGAATGCAAAAATTTAGAAACTTAATTGAAAAAATATTTCCCATTTTCCTACAAAATCAATCTTCTTTTTGGTTGTCAATATTTCTAGGGACATAATTGATTTTACTAAAAATGCCCTGATGAACACAGATACTTCATGATTTGTAAAGCTATAGGGAAGGCTTCAAAGCCATCATTTTTCAGAAAGATAATCCAGCTTATTGGGGATCACATATAGTCTCAGTGGTGTTTTTATGGCATTTTATTTTAACCAATAAAACGTTATCTTTGGATTAATGAAAGGCTATTACTTCAGATTGAAACAAAGAGCAAGAACTGTTAGTGTGTCACTGTAGTGTTGAATTATTTCATCCTGAACACATGCTGGACAGAATGCCTTCTGTACAAGCCAAACTCTTTTTTCTGTATGAGCCATATTTAAGTGTTAAGGCCATACCTCATTGGGTTAAGCAATTATGCACACCTGGATTTTTAACCCTGCTTTACAGCTTGGCCTTCAATGGAGAATGCCAGTGCAAGTGGTTTCTATTTGGCAATGAACAAGTCACCATCATAAAACTCCAACATAAAGAGCCAACTATGTCAGATTAGGAGGAAAAGAGGCACGATATAGCTTTCCATGTCACATGTGCCTGTGCTACATCATTCAGCTGCAATAACAATCCATGTCACATGTGCCTGTGCTACATCATTCAGCTACAATAACGAACCTGCGGAGAAACTAGTGCTGTCCTTATCTTACTGATTAAAAAATAATAATAATAACTGAGATAGCCCATGTCTGCAATTTGCAACCAGGTAAACGTGATTGGTCATTATAAAAACACTGAGGCAAGCATTTCATTGCACCGAAACTGCCCTGTTGGAGGTCCCCTGCTGCCCCAGGCAAAGCTATATGGTGACAGTGATGGGTAGGTAGGGATGCTTTGGGCATTTTGAAAGCACAGCAATTGTGTGACACTCCCAGAACCTGTCTGGGGACACAGACAATACACAGAGTTTTTGTAATAAAATGGAAAATCAGCCCCAAATTTTCTAAATATTAATTGAAACTTTCAAGTATTTCTTGTCTCCTTATTCTCCATTAGATTTCACAAAAGGGAGACATAGATATTTTGTTTAAGTTCTTTGGTATTCCGAGACTGGAAAACCTATTTAACCTTGGTGGTGTGGTGTTTACTTCACTTAATTTAAATTAAAGAAATTGCACAGAGTAAGCATAAAAGTTTGTCTCCAGGTCAGAAAAATTTGTTTACTATGGAGCTCTGAAATGCGAATTTCCCCCAGGCCAGTTCCTCTGTGTACTTTGTTGACATGACAGGATTTTGTTTCTTTGTTGTCTGCAGTGGCATGTAGATCACTACCTGGACTCTACAGAGAAAGGAAACACTTCTGCTTTGATACACAGTAAATGTAAATGGTAAATAAAATGGGTTGGTGTGGCCCACAGGTTTACTGAAAGGAAGGCTGTAATAAATCACTTTTTCCGTTTGCACATCTCCCGATCAGGCAGATCTCCCAGGCAAGTGCCTGAGGCTCATTTCTTTTCATTTTAATTATTTACTGAGACTGAATTTGGATCATTGAAGATATGATTCATGCCAGTGGCATAATAGAATGAGGGAGGCTCTTGGTATTAATGTGTGGGTTTAACAGTTTGGCGGAATGATGAATAGGCGTGCATAATATACTCTGCATTTAGGAGAAAGCAAAACCATTAAAACTGCCTTCTAAGGAGAAATGAATTTGAAGTCCTAGTCCTAGTGTATAGGTTTTCTTTTGTTAACCACCGGTGTTAGTCAGTGAAGCAATTTCATCATGGATAATTTGTCAGAGACCTACTATGCAGACCTACAGACACTATGAGCATGTTACCTGATCAAATGCAATGCCTGTGTGTTTTGGGAAAGGAAGAATAAGTTAAAGCCATACCAAATAGCTTTATATGACCCGTAAATAGCTCAAACATAGAAAAACTAAGATTAGATATAAACAAATTATCTAGTTACTTGGCTAGTTATCTGGGTATGCATCAGCATATATGTAGGTAAATACATCCATCTGTATATAATCCATTTTATAACTATATATGCACATATAATCAAATATACACTTGTGTAAAAATTATTAAAAAATACACACCTGTATGTACATGCAAAATGCCTGCATGTGTATTCATGCATGTGTATCACACACTTAAAAATAGAGGTATGTAATATATGTGCATATTTTATATGTATATATTTATATTAAATAAATGTATATATATATATCTGTAATGCTCATAAATATAAAATAATATTTTATATAAAATGTTTTGGGGGATGTATATTTATCCACGTAGTCCCTTAAAAAATGGACTAAAAATTGCTTACATGTTGTCTCTATGGGTTACCCTCATTTTCAGAGTAGAATGCATGTTATACTTCCCATATTACACCTTGACAACATCGTGGCATCCTAAATCATGTCCCTGAAGCCCTGTGTTGTGTAGTCAGTTCTCTGTCTGGCATCATTGAGTTTCCACTGTGTGTCAGGCACTGTCATAAACATTTGATATGCTTTCAATCTTTGAGTCCTAAATTTAACAGACATTCGAGGCACTATTATTATCCCCATCACGCAGACGGCAACTGGGGACCCCGAGAAGTGGAAAGCTCCCCAGGGTCGCACGGTTGGACCTTGGCGGAGTCGGACTGACGGTGAGGCGTCCGTCTGGCCTCGGCCCTTCCATGCGTGTCGCCGGGCCGGGCATGCACGTGTGGCTGCCGTGAAGAGCCTGGCCCGCCGACACTGTGCATTTACAAGGGAACTTTGGTTAAGATCTTAGCAAACTTGATGAAGAACAGTCCAGTTCCCACCTGATCTAAATACATAACCTTTGTGTGCATATGTATTTAAAAAATACATACAAAGCTAAAAGGAAAAGCAAAGGAGATGTCTATGTGTGAGTTGTGGGAGGTATAAATCTATCCTTGTCTTCCAAGTGTGTTTGTTACCAGATTCGGAAAGATGGCCGGACCAGGAGGTCGGATCAGAGCCAGACTCCCCTGCAGCGCCCCGTAGTGCTGCACTGCCCCACGTCCAGCCCGCCCTGTTTGGGCCCGGGTCTGCTGCAGGGGAACAGAGCCGGCAGGTGCATGGGAGTCCGTCTGACAGGGTTCTGATGTGTCGGGGGAGCCTACACACAGTTGAGAAACGTCTACTAGAAGCTTGGCTGGTTTCTGCTCCTCGATGTCGGGACACATTGCTTTGTGGGGCGGGTTGTGCAGCTCTGTGCGAGGCGAGGAGGCACCACGGCCCGCCTGCAAAGCCTCTTCCCGGCGGCCATCAAGTAGTGCCCACCTCAGCTACGGCACCTTCTGCTGGGATGAAACGTTTTCAGGCTACACGGCAGGCCGTGCGCCCTTGATCCTGTGGCTGAACATGTTCTGAGATCTTGATGCTCTGTTGGAGTTCAGATATCATTTCAGATTAGATTCAGTCCTTTTCTTTAGAACAAGCTGGGTTTTACTCTATGATTTTTCTGCTTCTTTGATTTGCAAAGATTGGACATGACTTAGTCCAGCTTTTTGTCTTTTAACTAGAGTTGTGAACAGATTCCCCTTGGCTCCTTGGTAAACATGAGAAAGAAAAATTTGTCCTTTAATGCTCAGTAGTAAATCTGGGTCTTGCTTTGTGCAGGTCATTTATCTTCCCTAGGAACTGGGCTATGTGAGTTACTATTGTTTCATCTTTAAGAGACGAAAACACTGCACAGAAGGTGCGCCTGTCCGTTTGGCTCATGCCTGCATCTTTATAATGACTTGTCGGAGGATTCTCACGGCCCCTGTCAGACAAGGTGTGAAGACACTGTTTGTTTTTGTTTTTGTTTTTATGACTGTTTTTTTTTTTTAGAACTAAACCAATTTATTGAGGCATAAATAACTTGCATACACCCCCGACTCTGTTTCATCTCTAGTACATTTTAATACATAACTTTCATATATTTCTTTTAATTTCTATTTAGTTTTGAGAAGTTAAAAATAACCATTTTTATTTCATAATTGTTGTCTAAAATATTTAGTGTTAAGATTCTTTTTAAATACAAATTTAATATATAAATACCTACATCTATTTACCATCTATGTTAAGACAGAAAATCCAAAGACAGGAAATCCTTAAATCTCTGAAACTTGATTTATCATCAGCAACTCTCTGCAGTCATATTGATGGTTGTCTCAACCTCAAGAGACTTTGGTCAGGATTAAATAAAATTAATTCCTGCCACCAGTCTTGAAATACAGTAGATTCCGCCCTGTGGAGATGGTCAATGGAAGTGTATGACTCTTTTTTAATTGCTGCCGTGTAACCAGAGCGCCTCATGAGCAGGAGAGGTTTCCACTCTTTCAGGCTGGATAGTTGAGTCTTTTCCCAGCCAAGTAGCCTGAGGTGTGTGCCCGGCCAGGCAGGCTGCTCTCTGCTGACCAGGGCTCTGTTCCTTGTGTCTTGCTCTAAAATGCTTCTACACCTGGTTCAGGCACAGAGAGAGCATGCACTTATTGAAATGCAAAATAATCCTGAAACATTGAATTTGTGCATGTGTGTTACACACACACACACACACACACACATATATATATATATATTTATTTAGGAATTAATATATTGAACACAACACTTTAAAGGTCATCCTGCATATTCTGTACATAACTAATATTCTATTCTATTCCATTGAATGATGAAGTTTATTAATTTTACTAAATATAGGTATATGGACCTTTTAACTTTCATATGATGATTCTAAACCTAGAGTATGGGAAGATAGGAAGCATAGCACAGACCCCTAGCTCTATGAGTTCTTGAACTAAATCGCCCCACAGAATGATGTGATGCTGGTTCTTCTGAATGTTTAATCACGTACCAACCAAAAATAATGTTTCCATTCATCTGTCACCCGTACTGAAGTTTTTTAAAGAAGAATGTAACTAGATGCCATGTGCAATATTATGCGTTGAATTATAAGAATTTAGAAACAATTTAAACATTGCTAGAAGGCAGTTTTCAGGTCTCAAGTTTTCGAGTTGAGCCCCTTCTCAAGCGTGGTCATGATGTAACACGTGATCCTTTGTGTGTGGAGTCTTCATGGAAGGAAAGCATGTGCGTGCAACCTTTATTGTACTGACATCATAATTTGTTCCGTACTGACATCATCAGAGTGCCAGAGTCAGAGGACGTAGCTGACCCTTTACTCCCACTGGCCATGCCTTCTTACACACGAGCTTCCCAGGCGCCTTCCTCATCCTTTCAACAGCAAAGTGCCACCAACGTTCTGGAAGCATCCATGGCTGCCCACTCTTCTTTTATCTTCTCCTTCAGGTCTCTGCCAGCCTGTATCCAGAGCATTAATGGTTGAGGATCTGACCAATAAAGCAGGGATCTTCAGCCATTCATACAGCATTTCCTCGTGGCTTACATTAGTTGAATGACCACGGGCATAGACCCCAACTCCTAGTTTGTACTGTTTATCTCCATAATAGAGCTCAGGGGTCTTTGGGCAGGGTCCTGGCCCTGCTCTCATGGCACTAACTGTGCTATATATACAATAATTTTAAGATTTAGGGTCACATTCATCATAACCTACAATTACCCAGGAGACATTGTTAGACTCTTATTTAAAACAATGCAAGGAGGCAGTTTTCACTAGGGGAAATGGGAAAGAATATTTAAGCAAATGCATTAAATATTTTTGAGCAAGCAATTTTCTTTCCCCAAAAACTCTAAAGATGTTCCTAATTATAGGAACTTACTAGTAGCTGGCTCAGTGTTGACTGTCGGTGCCTACTGAAACCATGACCTTAGAAAGTGGGGCTAATAAAACGGTGACATCAGTGTTGTGGATTCCTTTGTTGGAAGTGCAGTCAATGACATTGTGAAACACCGAGATTTTGTACTTTTAATCTTCACTTAGATTAGCAGCACCATTTCATCCTGTCCAGGGGGTGGTTTAGACTCATTTAGTATAATTAAAAATAAGCCATTCAGTAATTGAAAAAATAGCTCTACTGGCAAACCTAGATTATAGAATTACAAAAAAATTCTGAAGCATATTTCCCATTATCACTACATGGATGAAGTCAATCCAACACTGGTCTTGTTTTCTTATTGAGAACAGATTTCCTGGAAGGTGTTTACACTACAGTAGAGTTCGAATATTAGTTTTTTGGCATAGCTACAGTCAGTTATGTAAATGCTCTAGGGTTCAACTTGACTAAGATATATTTATTAGGACTAACATAGCAGCAAAATCACAAGAAGACCGGGACAGAAAATGTCTGATCTCAAGAGGCTTTTGGATGAAGTTCATAACTGAAAAAGGCAGTAGTCAACAGAATGAGAAGTCCAGCAATCTCAGGGTCAGAATATAAGAATGTTCAGAGGTTTCAGATTTAGTCAGGAACCTTGGAGAGGGGGTGGGTAGGAGCTCTGAAGTGTTTGGACATTTTTGGTCTGAGGGTGAAAAGTTGATTGCTCTCAGGTGACCCATAAATTACCTGCTAGAAGTTTGCTTTTAAAACTCCATGATTTTGCTCTTTATTAATTTGCTACTCTTATTCTATTTTTAAAGATTTATTTATTGATTGAGAGAGAGCAAGAACACAAGCAGGGGGAGGGTAAGAGGGAGAGAGAAGAGGACTCCCTTCTGAGCAGAGAGCCCGATGTGGGACTTGATCCCAGGACCCTGGATCACGACTTGAGCGCAAGGCAATGCTTAACTGACTGAGCCACCCAGGCGTCCCTCACCACTCTTATTCTAAATAACACACACTAAGCATTTGGTTAAAATCTGATATAACGAAAATCCAAAACCAAGTTATTTCCTTAAGAATCCCATACTCTCAATCCAGTCTTTGTCAAGGGGCTTCCTACCACAGCGATGTTGAAACTGGAGGGTGTGGAACGCATTTCCATTGCCCCTGTACGGTGCTTCCCCCGAGGCCCCTATATTCATTATTCACCTACACCAAACTGAACTGAACTTGGTAATAAGAAGCACTTAGCCGCATTGAGTATGATAGGGGAGAATCTGTTGTTAAGTGAGAAATCACAATTGCATCCTGACAAGCAGGGGCTGATTGGAATATTCCAGAAGATTTCTGATACGTGTCTGTAATTTATGAGGGTGGGGAGGCTGAAGGGCTTTTATTTATAGTGGAATACTGTCATTGTCTGAATATCTTAAACAAAAACACCTGTTAGTCTTCCTGCTTTGCCACTGGCTGAGTGAGTCTATCCTAAATCAGAATCACTCATGGTAAGAGTAAAAGCTAGGATTTCTCCAGTACAATGCAAAATATTTTGTGTTGTCGCTGAAATGTTCACAAGATAGAGAAATGTGTTCCCCCTTTCTGTGCACAGGAGCTTTGCATGGTCTGTCCTTTCAGCTGAGCTGATCTGAGAAGTATCATTCTGGGATTTTTACTTTGTCAAGCTCATCAACACTTAATGCTATGAACTGTGTCAAATACTTGGGAATGGTTGGGAACACATGTTCTCTGGAACTTGTCGAAATACAAGAAAATGGTTCCATGAGAGTTGTTTTCTTTAAGGTGACAGAAGAAAATCTGTATTTCCTATTTTGAAGATTTTTATTTATTTATTTGATAGAGTGAGATAGAGCATGAGAAGGGGGAGTGGAAGAGGGAGAAGCAGACTTCATGCCAGCGAGGAGCCCAAAGCGGGACTCGAGCCCAGGACCCCAGGATCATGACCTGAGCCAAAGGCAGATGCTGCACCGACTGAGCTACCCAGGCGCCCCCATATTTCCTCTTTTTATAAAGGAAAAAATATAAGGTCAACTGGCAGACTGTGTACTTTATACCAAGCCAGCCAAATCTACATTTTTAAATTTATTTTTTAAGCCTTTATTTATTGAAAATATTTAATTTCCCTAAAGTAGACCTGGCAACTTATTCACTTATAATTGTCATAAAAACTGATTTATAAGATTTATGTAAAGAGGATGCTTTCTCTCGCTACATTTTCCAGATGAACTAGCCTTTTAAAACTTTTTTTTAAATTATGTTATTATTTATACAACATTCATAGGCTAGTGTGCCCAGAGTCCTCATTGACTTAATTCTGAAGACCATGTCCGGCATCACTTGTTCTAGTCATGTGGAGTAAACGCAACGTTCTTGCATTGTTCCTAGAAGTGGAAGAAATGACCGGGTCAGAGAAAAGGCAGGACAGCGGTGAAGATTCTGGCCTGCTTTGGGTGAGCCTGAGCTGACTGCCTTATCACAGCGAAAACACATTGTCCTGGTCGCAGTGCTGGTGCAAGGATCAGTTTAGTGTGAGGTTGTGTATACGATTCCGTATACCACGGGAAAAGGACTTTGTGGAAAACACGACATGGATGCGAGTCTGCAGAAGCGGCGGCCGTCCGTAGCAGCCGTCTGTGGCTGCAGGTAATCGGGGAGGACGGGCAGGGCCTGGACCAAACCCCAGTGAGTTCCAGTCTAAGAGGCTCCAAAGGGAGAATGAAGCGTTTTCTTTCAAACTCTCAGCGCAGTGGCATTCCCAGTGCTCTGTGTTGGCCTGTGACTATAATTCCACGTTGTCTTTGTAAGTCTTAGGAGAGACACACGTTCCCCGCATGGCTGGCTTCTGACTGGGGGGCCGGCCCGCGGCCAGAGTGGAAAAGCACAGCGTCTGACCTCGGGGACTTCCGCGTGCTCCTCCTCCCTTCCTGGGCTCCTTGCTCGAGCCCTTAGCTCGGCTCCCCTGACTCTGCCGTCCCGCAGATACTCAGTCACACTTACCCCATTCTTCTGTTGCACCTAATGTCCCAGAATGGAACATCCCCGTGGAGCAAAACATCCAGTGGCGCACGCGTCATTTTCTGCACCTGTCCTAGCGCGGCGTGCATCTGCCTTCCTCCTGCAGCTTACATTTTGTTCTCCTTTCTTTTTTACCCACCAGGGTGGGATGTCGTGGGAAGAAATAAAAAATTAAGAATATAGCAAAAACATTGTTTTTCTAAGTGACCCCTTGTTAAATAATTACTCATTGACTTATTTAACTGCACAGTGTGTGTCATATTTACACGATAAATATTGTGTACATGCATAGCTTATATCAGTATATATGCATGTGTGTGTGCACAGGTGTGTGTGTGTGACACATCTGTGTGTAAACATGTATTTTTGTACCAAAATACAGCATATTCTTTCACAGGCTCTTAGCTTAACTCTTTTGAGGGTTTTTTTTTCCTAAAACAAACAAACAAAAAACAAACAAACAAACAAAAAAACGACTTTCAGTTTTCATTTTTTTTCCAGCCTATTTTTCATTAAAATTTATTTATTTTTCTTAAATAAACGTACTCTTATGGCCATCAGGCTCGTAGTCCTAAATCCTCCGATCAGGTGACGGGCTTTTCTCTGGCGCGGCTCCTGTGTGGGCAGCCTGGGGCCCACAGAAGAAGTGACAGAAGGAGGCAAAGCCTTGTGCAGTCTCATCGTCCAGCAACAGCCACGTCCACACTCGCTGCATGCCTCCCACTCTATTTCCCTTCCGCCCCTTTTCTGGAGGTTCAAGGCCCACCTTCCAGGGGTTCCCCGAACTGCACTCATCAGCGCAGCCCTGCTGTGCGCGCTGCACTTTCTCCTGTGTCCACACGCAGAGCAGAGGTCATGTGGAATAGTCTTAGAGCTCCCGCTGTCTGGTCGTCGTGCAGGCACAGGAATTAAGCCAGGGAGGTACCGGACAGGGGAGCACAACCAGAGCTGGGGCAGAGAATGCAGAGTCCAGGACACACGGGGTTGAATTCCAGCAAAGGCACAATGCGGGAGAAGGTGGGTTTGGGAGCGAGTGGCTCACTGGAAACACGTATGGAGAAGACGAATTTTGAGCCCCTGCACTCGGCGTGGACAAAATTGATGCAAGGTGGTCACAGGCGTAAGTGAGAAAGGTCAGACCTAAAGCTTCTGTAAAACTGCAGCCTCATGGATCCTGTTGTCCCCCCTGCATGAGCTTGGCTTAGGGAAGGACGTCAAAACGACACGTGGATTCCCGGCGCCAAAGGAAAAAGAAGATACATGGGGCTCCATTAAATTTTTCTATTCCGTCTCTCAAATCACGTGTTTACAAGCCTGGTCAAGGCAAATCCAGGAAGGGCGAAGATACTTGAAGGATGTGTATGAAACACAGTTTTTTGAACTTCAGTGAGAAGAATGCAGAGGATCTGTAGCCGCCACTAACCTCCCACATGGGGACTACAGGTTTCTAGAATGGAAAGACTGCAGATCCGGCGTTGACAAGAACGTGAAGCAACTGGTGGGCTAATATGTTGCTAATGAACTTGGGGAGCCGATACATTGTTTGAGAGAAGACTCAGTAGCAGGTGTGAATGCTTATCCAAGGACCTCAGCAAAGGTTGTGTAGGTTAGAGGGGGCACGTGTCTGTCCTTAGAGCTCGGAGGACATCCCTTCTGTCCCTGAAGCCTGGGCAGGTGGTGCTGATGGGGGCCCGGGTGAGCTTCTTGGGTGCAGCTAACGTTCGGATTCTTTAGGTTGGCACCGATCACATGAGGGGTGTTTACAATGTAAAAACCCATTGAACTGTGCAATAGTAATTTGTGCATTTTCTATCTGGGTGTTTCCATACAAATTTCCCCGGAAGCCTAAGGAGCAGAAAGAAACCACCAACCGGAATGACGACAACAAGGACGGATAGGCAAACAGACTAAAAACCGTCCAAGCAGCAAACGGGGGTGAAACCACAGAACGCTGGCTCGCTGGCTCGAGTGCAGGGAAATGAGGGGCTTCCTTTGTGGAAGTCTAGTGGCTCCCGGCTTTTTGTTTCCAGTGGCATTTAAGGAGTTTTCTATCCGTTGGTTTCTGGTGATGCTGGTATCTGGTGTTATAGCCAGAGAGGAGGGTGAAGCATTGGGAGAGAAAGCGCTGAGAAACTATTTCCTTTACCTTCTGATTTATGCCAAGTTTTCTTAACAGGAATAAAATAGTTATAACAAAACACTTGTAAAAAGTAATAATTAGCAATAAAATTGAAAGTAAAGTTTGTCTCTTTCGAAAGATCAGTAATGCATAAGTCAACAAGGCTCAGTAATTTGTCCTAAATGTCAAAATGAATAGCGGAGCATATTGTCAATGAAATGCCACTTTCTTCTTTTAAAATATTCATAAAAATTATTATATCTTTAATGTAATCAATTATATATTATTAATAGAATGACAACAGAACTTTGCTGTTGTTAAATATGACGGGACTAGTTATAAAGCTTTCAAACCTAAAATCACACATTAGAATGTGTTTCTGTGGGGGACTATGGAATAGGACAATTCAAGGGAATACAGAATGAAATAAATTTGGGGGTAGACATATATTCTATAAAAATGAACATTTGAAAGTATCAAATTGTTGTTTTTTTTAATTGTCTTGGATCTGAGGAAAAGTGTTTTTGTTTTGTTTTTGTTTTTGTTTTTACTTGAGGTATAAGTCGTTACCATAATTCGCTTGTCATAAGCTGTCAATTATTTAAACTTACAAGGACAACTTTTAGGTCTTTAATGAAAAAGTGCAAAGAGAAATACATACATATTTTTAATTCCTTGAAAGGCACACAGGTAGAGTTTTACACCAAAAGTAAGAGCTTGCTTGTGGCCACGTGGGAGGCGGGGGGGGTGAGCTTTGGCAGGAGACAGGGTGGCCTGCGGAAGCGTCAGCAGATCTGTCCCTTCCAGGGAGGTTTGGGGAGAAGAACGGAGGAAACCGGAGTCAGGTTTGGGACCTGGACAACGGGGGCTGCTCAATTCACAAACACCAAGGGGAGAATGGAAGCGGTATTCGGGGCCTGCAGAGCATCCTGTCTCCTTGCGCAGGCCCCGAACTCAGGCACAGGATTGCCGTTTGCCCTGCCAGCGGGCCGAGGCTCCTGCGGGCACAGCCCCCTGTGGCACCCTCTCCCCAACACTTGACTGGCCGCACCTGCTCAGGGCTCCCTGGTGCCTGGGGCAGCGGGTGTGGTTTGCTCGTGGATGCGACGAGCACTCACAACAGACTGTCGAGCGGCCTCTTCCCCTGCCTGGCGGAAACTGTGCTCTCACACCAACGTGGTTGATCTGCCTTGGGATTGCAGCCCCCAGACCGTGTCCTCGCTCGCTCACACTCACACCCGGGCTACTCCTGCTCCCTCAGAGCATCTTGGAAAACATTGAACAGAATCACAATGGCGACAGTTTCCAAGAACCTTCCCCTGCCCCCTCTTCGGGGTACAGAAGGACGGGCGAACTTCCACATTAAATACCTGGTCCGGCCTCCCTCTCTCTCTCCTCCCTTCCCAACCCCACCCCTTGCTCCACTGCTCACCTCCACTTTTGGGGGGGTTTTTTTGTTTTTTGTTTTGTTTTGTTTGTTTTGTTTGTTTTTCTGCTGCAGCTTCTTAGCACATTGTTTTCCAAAGCAGTTGCACACGCACGCAAGCAGGTGTAAATTCGTCACCAGCACCTGTTTAAGGGCAGGGAGAATGCTCGAGAAAAGAGGGGGCAAGACATAGTGTTTACAGTGAAAGAGCTTGTGGCCTACCAGGGGGAGGAGATCCAAGCGATCAATTAAACCAGAGTCGGATAATTACAAAGCAAAGCAAATAGCATTTTCACAAAGGGAGAGGGAATCCTCCAGAATGTGGAGATCACCACTGTAGGTAGTACTAGCTCCAAGAAAATGACCGATTCCCCTGGGCACGCCCGCGTCGCATCCTTCCTGGGAGAAGTAGAGCTTGGAAAAGTTAGTCCAAGCAACTGAAAATGGCCAGGTTCATTTTAGAATTACCCTTGGTGAAATGAAATGAATTTTATTTGAAACAGCAGTGGGATTAAAGCCGAGTTATGGATTGGCAAGGTTAAAGGCACCAGAGACTTTTCAAAAATCGTCATCTTGCCTGGAATTCTAAAGGTATCCCAGTTAGAGAAAACTTTTGCTTGTATCATTAGGTAAAATGCTTGAATATCCATGCAAGTTCTGTTGTTTTCTTATTCAGTTACAAGGAACATACAGTGTTATATTAGTTTCAGGTGTACAATACAGTGATTCCACATCTCTGTACCTTACTCAGTGCTTATCACAGTAAATGTGCTCTTAACCCCCTCACCCATCCCCCCATCTCCCACCCACCTCCCTCTGCCGACCACCCGCTTTGCTTCTATGTGCAAGAGTCTGCCTCTTGTTGTTCTTGTTGGTCATTTGTTTTGTTTCTTAAATCCCACATATGCACGGGATCCGGTGGCCTCTGTCTTTCTCAGACAGACGCACTTCACTTAGCATCGTGCTCTCTAGCTCCTTCCATGTCACTGCAAATGGCAACGTTTTATTCTTTTTTTATGGCTCAGTAATATTCCTGTGTGTGTGTGTGTGTGTGTGTGTGTGTGTGTGTGTACATACCCCACATCCTTGTTCATTCATCTTTCCATGGGTACTTAGGCTGCTTCCAGATTCTTAGCTATGGTAAATAATTCTGCAACAGACGTAAGGGAGCCTGCATCTTTTCAAATTAGTATTTTTGTTTTCTTTGGGTTAATAGCCAGTAGTGGAATTACTGGAGCAAAAGGTAATTCTATTAATTTTTTGAGGAAACCCCATGCTGTCTATCACAGCGGCTGCAGTCTGCATTCCTATCAACGGTGTGTGAGGCTCCCTTTCCTTGACCGCCTGACCGACATCTGTTGTTTCAGGAGTGTTGCTATTCTCGCAGGTTCGACATGTATCTCACTGTGGTTTCGAGTTGTACTTCCCTGCTAGTGAGTGATGTCGAGTCTCTTTTCACGTGTCTGTCGGCCCTCTATAATTTTCATTGGAAAAGTGTCTATTCAGATCCTCTGCCCATTTTTTAATTGGGTTATTTGGTGTTTGGTCATATAAGTGCTTTATATGGTTTAGATATTTAAGCCTTATTGGGTGTATCATCTGCAAATATCTTCTTGTGTTCAGGAGATTGCCTTTCTATCTTGTGGATGGTTTCCTCTGCTGTGCAGAAGCTTTTTTATTTTGGTGCAGTCCCGATAGTTTAATTTTGCTTTTGCTTCTCTTGCCGAAGAAGTCCTATCTAGGAAAATGTTTCCACAGCCAATGTCAAAAAAATTATTGCCTGTCCTTTCTTCTAGGATTTTTATGATTTCAAGTCATACATGTAGGACTTTGGAATAGCCATTTTTGAATGCATATAAATTTTAGATAATCATTTTATTTATAGATATTTAAGGGAAATAAATCTAGGGTTACTTTTTAATTAGCAAGTCCTTTTCACTTTTTAAACCTCATTGAAACATTATCATAACAATATCAGAAAGTCCTTTTTTTCAGTTTATTTGCACATAGTATTGGTAAATTACTGATAGAAGATTTGATGAGATTTTTGTAACATTTGAATATGCCTAATTAAATTATATTAAACTTGTACAGAATTTACTTTTCAATTTAATTTGCTTTTAAATAAGTAAAATTATTTATTAGTATCATTTTGAAAAAGCTATGGTTTTTCTAGCTGCCTCATCCAGGCTCAACAAATTAATCTGTGGGGTCAATTCTGAAGGTGATTTACTGTGATAGGTATTCATATTTGAGGAAGTAGAGTCCCAACTTTGTAAAATTCATTTGAAACATTATTGTACCTTTCAGAAAATATATATACTCACATACATTAACTTTTGCATATATTTTCAGCATCTTTGCAGATCCTTTGAAGCCCACTCCAGAATGGGAAGCTACCACCTTTCCTGATAGCATCACTGTTGTCATATTCGTAGCTACTGCTCTTTATTAAGTAGTTACTATAATTCTAGACTTTCTCCTAAAAGCAGGAAAAGATTGTCTTCTCTGAGATATATTGAACATTTGTCTGCCCAGTATTAATGCAGTGTGCATATAAATCCAATAACACACCACACACACACCTATGTATATATGTAAAAATATATATGTAAAATATAGGTGTATATAGGTGTATAAAATATAGGTGTGTATATATGTAAAATATAGATGTGTTTGATAAGGAGGAAGGGCATGAGGACACCTGCTTTTCTGATAACTTGTGTCCAAGCTGGTTTTCAATTACTCAATTCTATTCCAAGTTCCTCAGAGGAAATGGAGACAAATTATATGCAAGATTCTTCTATGCATGTGCTCGTTTACCTGATGCAGATTTTCCATCCAAATGAGCTATGCAACATTGTGTGGGTGATTTTCCCCCTTTCCATCACAATGTCACTGCAAGGTCACCCGTGGCCCTGCCCTGGAGGCTGTCAAGTGCATTTTATATGCACGATCGTCCTGCTGTGACCATGTGGGTGGTAGAGAAAAGTACCTGAAATAGTAGATAATGGGTTTTGTTTTGCACAGAAAGATCAGTTTCATATAGGAGGGCCTTAACATTAAAAACAAACAGGATCTGATCCTTTGAGAAAAAAATGGTGTTGCTATGTTTCTCTTCTAGCGGTAACTTGTCCCAGCATTGAGGCTCAGCTCTCGGATCACGTCACCTGGAGACTGGTTTCGGGATCCCTGAATGAGTACGGAGCTCAGGTAGTCCTCAGCTGCAGCCCTGGCTATTTCCTGGAGAGCCAGAGGCTGGTGCAGTGCCAAGCGAACGGAACTTGGAGCATCGGGGAAGAGAGGCCCAGATGTCGAGGTGAGTGACGGGTGCCCTTCCCAGATGGCGCAGCCATTCTGAATGATTGATGTCACTGGCAGCCGCCTTTAACCCACCCCTGTAAGTGATCGAGTCTATAGATTAATAATATAACCAAATGGTATTTCCTGTCATTATAGTGATGAATATGGATTTTCTTGTGACATGCTTAAAACATATGACTGCTGGATAAAATGTTGAATGTTGTCTTTTTCTTATTAATGATCGCACTTTACATATGTAAAATAATAGAATATTCAGATATTTCAAATCAGCTCAAAAACAAATCCAGGCCTATGTTTAGAAAGATATCTCTTATTCCATGCACTGACTAGTCAAACCTAATTAGGAGCGTTGGAAATAGTATTTATGCTGAAGATATTGTATGCTTAAATAATGACTGTCTTGAAAAGGACGATTATTATTCTCAAAGGTACAAGATAAGCGGTTAAGCTTTTGAGTGGGTTTCATAATAAAAATGAATACATAGAGAAATAAGACAGTATTCGTGTTGTTCAGAGCACTATGTGATTCTGATATGTTTAACGCAGAGTCGTTAGCAAGTTGTTCACAGGGAATTACCTTGCACAAACCAAATAGTTAGACCAGTGTCAAATGTATAAAACACACAGCTTTGCAAGAATAAACCAGCATAAAAACAAAAAGGACAGGAGAATTAATGCTTTGCTGTCTTTGACATGGCCATTCTAATTCAACTTTAATAGAACCAATGGCAATTAAACACATATTAAGCTCTTCACCAAGAACATGAAGGTAAATTAGGGAAGGTTAGTGAACTTCACAAGCTCACTTGGAGTCAAGGTGGACAGTACCCCAGGTGCCCACACAGCCCTGCCAGAAGCCTATTTTCCACGTAAATTACTCAGGGTTCCCTTGTCATTCTCACAAGGTCCTGGTTTGACTCATTATCTGCTTACTGGGCTCCTAGTGCATTTCCCCTGCGTTTCCCCACATCTGAGTTAGCGGATGCCCTCCTTTCCACATGCACACCCCTAACCCCTTTCAAAGCATTGTGATTCAGAGGCTCAGTCCTTAAGGTCATCAAGGAGAGTGGAGGAGAAAGATTTGGGAGCCTCTACCTTTGGCCTATCTCAGACTTTTCTAGACAACAACCTTTCTGTCAGTTTTAAGCCAGAATCAGTGTTAAAAATAGGCACCAGTGAACTTCCTGGGAGTGGGGAGCACATGCAGGGCTTCTGCCAATGCAACAGTCAGTGTAGTTTTGGCTGGTCTCTCTAGCTGTCTGGGGCACCGGGGTAGGATGGTGTCTGCTGTGTCTTTGCTACGCCCTACACTTTACATTAAAGGCTCAGATCTCCATTCCAGGAGAACCAACACTGAAGGAGACTCATGTTTAGAACAGTGTTTATAAGACCAGGCTTTCCTGATTGTTGAACCAAACTCCTTAGCAGCAAGTTTCCACCTCCTTTTTGGGGGGTAGAAAGCAGCACTGGGATTCTACCATCCACAAATTGTATTTTTGTCTCCATCCTTCTGAAATCCTAGGAAATCTGTCCTCTTGACTCTAATGGACTTCAGTCTGGTGATTCTAACACTGAGTCTGGTCCAGGATCAGCACTCAGAAATCCGTGTATGCGGGGACATCTCCCACAGACTCAGCACGTGGATGGATTTCATACATCGTCAGCTGTGCATTGACTGGCCTTGCTTGTCATGAGTGGTTGTACCGTACTTTGTGACTTGTCTCTCTTGAGTGTCATCATGATCATGTGACCTTGTCCAGAGTCAGTAGAGTCCATGAAGTCATTGTTTGCTATTTGTGTGTGTTTTCATTTTATTTATTTATTTGATTTATCTTTTATCAAGGTTACTAGATCACATCATCGCAGTGTGTCCAGAGTGAGTCCCTTCTACTTGACTCCATCTTGTCCTTCTGATGTCTTTGAAGTTGTCCCGTTCTTGCATAAAGACAGGATGTTTCATGCTCATCCTGATTTTTTTTCCTTGCCTAAGCATGGAATCAGCCATTCTCCAAGGAGTCCTTTTGGTGGATAATGGTGTTAGAGACCCACTTGTGTGCCCAAGGGTATGCATCGTGTTGTTCATGTTATTGGTGGGTAGGGAAAGCTGACACCAAGCCTATCATCATTTTTGTAACCAAACTGAAAGTTTTTTGTTTTCTTCCCACCAAAAATACTTGATATGGATATTTTAAATTAATTTCTATCTCTACTGATTTTTTTTAAAGTTTTACCCTACCCAAAGAGGTGATCAAAGATGTTCTTCTCTTTGCCAAAACATTGATGTTTCAGTGAGATATCACAGTGACAACATTGTGTTCAAATTGGGGTGTGATCTGAAATCTCAATAGTCTTCCCCTCCCCCTCCCCAATTCTCTCTTTGGTTGAAATATTTTGGAAGTGATTCCAGAGAACACAACCCTAGAAACTCTATCAACAGCATCATTCTATAGACCTCTATGGGATATATACCCTAGCCTCTTAGACAGTAGTGGTTTTCAAGAGCCTTCATCCCAAGCACCTCGTAATGTTAAACGTTGTTGGGGGCCTATCTTCATTCTCTGTTGCCATGGAATCATTACAAACACAATGTAAAACAACACAGACTTGTTGTGTCACAGTTTCTGGGTCTTCTGCTGAAGGTTGAGATCAAGGTGTTGGCTGCTCTTATTTGGAGCCAGAACTGGGGAAAGATGGGCCACACTTGTTTGTTGATGGAATTCCTGTCCATGCAATTTACAGCTGAGTCCTCACACTGTTGCTGATTCTGGACTGGGAAATGCCCTCAGCTCCAGTGGGCCATGTGTAGCTCTGTCCAATGCACTGCCCACCCCTCCAGACCCTCCTGTGATTCAAATCTCTGGCTCCAGGAAGGCCTCCGTTCCTTTAAGGGATCCTCCACTGGGTCAGTCCCCACAGAAAATCCCATGTTGATTAGCTCAGAGAAGACATTCACAACCTCATCATGGTTGTGCTTACATCAAGGCGAGAGGATTTTACACCAGGGGGCAGAAATCTCAGGGTACCATCTTTGAACTGTGCTTCCCATCAGACCCCAAACACCTTTGTAAAATTTTTAACATAAATTCAAATCAAGAATTATTTTAATGTGTTTATATTAGTTCATTCAAATTTACATGGAAAGCATCATTGTTCATTTATTTAAAATAACAATGATACAATTACACCTTACCATGTACCATATTTCTATAAATAGTAATGACTATTATCAAAAATAAAGGAAAATTTTAGAGTCTTGACATGTACGTAATATTTTCTTGGTTCTATGAAAAATAAAAGTAAAGGTATGTTTTAGTTCATTCTTGGCATAATACCTTTTAATTCTATTTTATATTTAAAACACGTGTGAGTTACGTTTATCTCCTGTTTCCCTGCCTTGCCAACATACACTCAGAAAACCCGATATGAATCCTGGTAGTAGAATACTTTGCAACTAAGTAAGTGCTTGATAAGCCCCAAGAAGTTCAAATGCTACTTAAGTTCTGACTTAAAATTAATTTAAAATGACACATTTGTAAGGCCGATTTGCCATTCTATAGTAGCATGGTCACAAAAGAAATACCAAGTCACTCTCTACATCCTAATGGAACTAAACCAAGAGAATTTTCAAGGGTGTCGTTTTTCTAATCTCTGCTGTAACTAAGGAGCTAACATTGTATTTATGTGTGATGTTGTTGGTCTGAGGTCCATCTTAGAATGTTGCTGTCCACAAGATCACCTGGACCTAACTGTTTCAGTTATCCTCTTGCTTAAGGACTTGGAGATGTCCTCTTTTGCTTGCCCAATTAGCTCCAGATGAAGGAGTGATCCTTGACTACCTTCTAAGAATATCTGTATTGAGTACAAAAGCAGTGCTTAGTCACCACTTTTTGAAGGGGCTGTGTTATCGTAACTCCAGGCTACCTGAGACCAAACCCAGGTGAAAAGAACAGGAGACCCAGTCCCACCTTGAAACTTTGAGCTTTGCAGTCACTCTCTTTCAGGAGAACCAACTTCCAGTGGTTACCCCTAAAGAGACAAGATCACCAGATTCAAGTTCCTTCTCCAGACTGTCGTGTAGCTCCCTAGCACAAGGACTACATCCAAGTGGGAGGCTATTGACTTCTTCTTGTTGCATTTCTTTGTTTGACTTATTGCTTTAAAAAGTGAAAATAATAGGGCGCCTGGGTGGCTCACTGGGTTAAGCCGCTGCCTTCGGCTCAGGTCATCTCAGGGCCCTGGGATCGAGTCCCGCATCTGGTCTCTCTCTGCTCAGCAGGGAGCCTGCTTCCTCCCCTCTCTCTCTCTCTGCCTGCCTCTCTGCCTACTTGTGATCTCTCTCTCTCTGTGTCAAATAAATAAAATCTTAAAAAAAAAAAGTAAAAAAAAATTTAAAAATTATCCAAGAAAAGAAAGAAAAATATTTATCACAGAAATCTGTAAAACAGGAAGAGACCATCTTTGCATTTTTAATTTTACACGTAACTCACAGAGAGCCTTGCACTGGGAGTTCATCATATTGTAGATATTTAGATATTCAGAAAACACAGCCTGGACTCTGGACTGTGGCTCCTTCCTAAGTGCTAATTTAGAGTTAAATTAGACCCGGATCAAATGAGGACGTAGGCGGGTGGGTCTTTGATAGCCTCCCATTTGTAACTGGGGGTGCACCTGGGTGATCATTACGTTTCTAAAATAAATTCGTTATTGGCCTCTGCCCCCTCCATTACCAGTGGGTTCACGCACACAGCAAGCACAAGGGAGTATGTGTCCACCCGCCTGCTCCGTCTGTCCTAGGAAACTGCAGAAAGAACGTTCTCCCTCCCTTCCATGAAGGAGCGGACGTTGACCATTCAGAGCAGCCTGAAGTTGAATTTTCCGATCACGGACTCACAAGTACTTGTCTGAGTGGCATTAAAGAACTCTCGGGGCGCGCTTGAGCCCAGGAGCAGGGGATGGCATGTGGGAATGTTTTCACTCCGAGCAAGGCCTTCTTGTCCACTCAGAGCCAGGCTTCTTGGCTTCCTTTCTCCAGGCCGAATACAATGACCTCAGACTGTGGTCTACAAGCCTGCCTTCGCACACTCACAAAGGATCATGTATCCTTTGACCTTTCTGCGTGACAAGCAGCCCCCCATACGTATGCACGCCACCTCCTGTGTCTGCTGTCCTTCTCTGTGTGTAGGCCTTTTCCAGAGAGAACATCGTTGGCAGTCCCTTCTCTTGACCTTGTGCTTTTGCCCCCTCACTAATATTAGCCAAAGTTCTGATAGCACTGCTGGCCTGGCAGGCATGAAAACCTTGTGTCACAATAGGATTTTTTTTTTCCAGAATTGGGGATTTCGATATGAAGGTACTCTTGGGACTGAAGTCCAGGGGAAGGGGAGACAGGTGGCTTGTCATTCCTGGGAAAGTGAGGGACCCCGCATGGACGGCACGTTGGCGCAGAGTGCGGGCAGGCGGGGCTCTCCAGCGGGTCCCCCTCTGTGTGCGATCCGCGCTCTGACCGCTCAGAGGCCGGGCTTTAGACTGGGGGCGTGAATATGTCTTTAATGGAAAGGGAGAAGGCAAACGATTCATTTTGAAAACTGGAGGGAGAAAAGAACGTGGAAATGAGGCATTACCTGGGGTGTTTGACAAACTGTGTGTGAGAGTGAGTGTGTGTGTGTGTGTGAGTGTGTTGGGGAGTTCTCCAGTTCAATCACAGTAGCTTTCCCAAATTAGTGCAGCCGTCCTCATTAGTGTACGGGTTTGCTGCCAGCGGAGACTGCGCCATCTGAAACCCCATTATCCAGCTGCTGAAAAGCTACAAGTTTGCTCCATTAGTTCTTCTTTACAGTCTAGTGAACCTTAGTGGAGGACAGACCTAAAATATGTGCGTTCCGGGATATTTCTAACAGAGGCAGAAAGAATGGTGCAGAAGCAGGGCAGAGCGAGCCTTGCTGCTGGGCGTCCGCGGAAGGCGCGGGGTGACCTCTGGGGTCATGCGCTCAGACCTCACGGCTGGTCAGCACTTTCCTGACCCTTGCAGAAGTTTCTAAACACCGTCCGGTTATACTAAGTGACTCCACGTGGGTCTTTAAATACCATAATTCAAGGTGAAGTTCATAGCATGTTTGGGAAAGGCTTAATGAAAAGTTCATAATAAATGTAAAAAAATAAATTATACAGGAATTCGTTAACATTTGGTACAGCACACATGTTAACAACGTTACTAAATGCATGAAACATAACGCCGTAAGAGTTCAGGGACCCCAGAAACCAGTAAACCAATAACCTTCTGCTCATGACCTCTTCTGGAGCTGAACGGCCAGAAAACCCGGTGAGCGATGCCCCCGGAACACACACCACCAGCCTGTGTCTGTCTGTGTGAAGCGGAAGTACAGTTATGACCCCTCCGAGTAAGGTCGGCCCGGTGCAGGAGACAGGTCTGAAGGCCACACCCGCAAACTCGTCTTCACTTGAACTGTCAGTAAAGGGGTCCACTGATGCAGCTCACAGCATGGGTCCCAGGTCTGCTTTGCCCTGGCTAACCCTGACTGAGCCCTGGTCCCATGCACGGTGTTGTTTTGCTTTTGCCGGTGTCCTCTCTCTGAATCCAGCGCACGGCTCTGGGCAGCAGGTGCTGCTGTCAGCCCTGGGGAGAAGAGCTAATGAGAGCCCAGAAGCTGGAGGAGATCTTGGCAGAGCTGGCGTTGAACCTGAGTAGCCTGAAGGCAGAATCTGTTCTTACTCACCGTCTTACCTTCTCTGATCTGTGTACTGTTCACAGGGACTCGGGAATTGTTGGCCACGTGCCACCTTTGCTCTGAGCCCCTTGTGCACGGTGACTCACTGAGTGCCGTGGGAGCTCTCTGTGCTCCTCTGAGGGTGGCCTTCAACGCCTTGGTGTGTGGGACACATGTAAGCCCCTGAAGAACCGTCGGCCTTGATGACCTTGTGGTTTCTTCTTTCCCTGAGATTCCACTGACCTTTTGTGCTCAAACGTCTCAGGGTTCCGAGTGCAGGGAGTTGGGTGGTGCCATAAGGATCAACAATGAAGGTGACCATTGACTGTATCTCCCCAACCCCGATCACCCTGTGCTTGAAAGTAGACCCTGTTAATGATCCTGCTGGGAAAGCAGGTGTTCATCGGGGGCTAATGGGACCCCAGCTACAACACCTGGAGGCCTGGATTTTGTATATTTTAGTTTTCAGGAAGGCTCAGGGGCCCCTGGGTGGCTCAGTCAGTTCAGCACATGCCTTTGGCTCAGGTCATGATCCCAGAGTCCTGGGATCGAGTCCCACATTGGGCTCCCCGCTCAGCAGGGACCCAGTTTCTCCCTCTGACCATCCCCCCCGCCATGGTTTCTCTGTCTCTATCTCTGTCAAATATATAAATAAAATCATTTTTTAAAAAAGAAAGAAATAAATAAAGAGAGACTCCACATGGCCACAAAGTCAGTATTTTTTTAAAGATTTTATTTATTTATTTGACAGACAGAGATCACAAGTAGTCAGAGAGGCAGGCAGAGAGAGGAGGAAGCAGGCTCCCTGCAGAGCAGAGATTCGGGGCTCGATCCCAGGATCCCAGGATCATGACCTGAGCCGAAGGCAGAGGCTTTAACCCACTGAGCCCCCCAGGCGCCCCACAGCCTGTGTGGAGCTCTCCGTCCCAGTGAGTCACGCGAGTCAGTGGAAGAAACGGTGAACGGAGGCCTTGCACTGGAGCAAGCGCGCTCAGTCGTGTGCCGCCCTCACTGGCCCGCGCAAGCTCACCCTCCTTCCCGCCTTCCTGCACTCCCAGGTCCAGTCACTGCCTGGCGGTTCTCCCGGCTGGGCCCCCAGGAGGGCAGGTGGGCAACCCACGCGTCTGACCAGCCTCCTTGTGAAATGATGTGTATACACCGCGCGGTTTTGGAATCCGCTCTAAATGCTCACATTTTCATTTCAAGGGTGTAAGAAGGAAAATTAAGCTTTCTATGTGGTTGACCTACCATCCCTAAGCAGATATCCCCGTCCCTAATAAATATTTTTACCAAAGATTCAGTCTTATTTATTTATTTGTAAGGTTTTATGTATTTATTTGACAGAGAGAGACACAGCGAGAGAGGGAACAGAAGCAAGGGGAGTGGGAGAGGGAGAAGCAGGCTTCCCGCTGGGCAGAGCCCGATGCAGGGCTCGATCCCAGGACCCTGGGATGATGTCTGGAGCCGAAAGCAGCTGCTTAATGACTGAACCACCCACACGCCCCTGATTTTGTCATTTTTAAGCAAAAGAATAATCTGTGGACTTGAAACAATTTTCACTTTTTTTTTTCCTTCCAGTGATCTCCTGTGGAAGCCTCTCCTTCCCCCCAAACGGTAACAAGATCGGCACACTGACGGTCTACGGGGCCACGGCCATATTTACGTGCAACACGGGCTACACCCTTGTGGGGTCTCATGTCAGAGAGTGCTTAGCCAACGGACTCTGGAGTGGCACGGAAACGCGATGTCTGGGTAAATTCATCTAGCCTCTGGCACGTCTTTCATTCACATAAGCCTTAAAAATTCAGTACGGTTGGGCAAAGCATGGCACTTCTTGCTGTAAATGTTCCCACTGAGCTACTAAATCCTCCCTCTGGTGTTAACACTCCACTTCACCCCGGGACTTCCTCTGTAAGGAGCTAAAGGGATTTTTTTTTTTTTAATCTGACCAATAAATGAAGGTCACATATTGCCTTAAGTGACTTAAACACTATTTTACAAAGTGCTGAGGACATCACTGCCCTTAATGTCGCCAGGATTTTAGGACACACAAACATGATATTCAGAAATACGATGCACTTTATCTTTTAAAACTTTTAAAAATATGTCAGTAAGTAGTAAGATCAGTCAGTGTTAAGTGCGATGAATTATTTCAGATGGAACAGTACATTTTCAGTGTGTACAGTAACTGGTTCTTCCTTTCACCCAAGATGAAAATTTGATGCATGCTTGTTTTAAAAAATTGAGTTGAAAATTTTATTCATTGGAAAAATCTTTTGTGAATAAACATAAGGAAATTGTTGAACAGGCAGCTTCAATGTATACTGATTTATAATGCTCCTGTAGGTCTCCAAGTAATTTGTAAAACATGTTAACTGCATTTCGCCCTTTCGACTTCTTTCTGGGATCTCAGTAATTTTGTAGTCACTCAAAAGCTATAGAAGCTGGACAGTTTAAGCCTCTGACTCTCTGTGGGCTGGAAATCACGTCAGAACCAAAGCAAGGACCAGTAAATTTTGAATAGTAAAAATCTGATCTTTTTACTTGAGGTGATTTGAAGAAATACTCAGGAAATTGGGGAGAAAAAAAAAAACAGAGATAATGAAACTAAATTAGTAATTCCAGAGAAAACCAGCAAAGGGAGTTTCTCACTGTTATCCAAAAAATGGTACCTGCTTTCTTGAAATCACTGTGACCCCTCCATGGAAGCTGCTAGCATTCTACTGTGTGTGTGCACGTATATTCTCGTTGGTGTGGTCAGTGTGGTTTTCCGTGGACGGCAGAGCCCCCTTGGACTCTGTGTGCTGCTTTGTATTCAGAGTTGCTAATGCTTCTGAGGTTATCTGTCCCCCTGACCGTTCTTCTGGGGTGTCTTGTTCATTGAACACCACCTCTTCAAGGCAGCTCGCGTTGGGGTCCGTCTTCTTGGTTCTCGTCTGTGACATCAACACCGTAGAGGGGAAGCAGGTAATCTAAAACATCTGCATTCCTGCTATGACTGTGATGATGGAGAGCAATGGCAATTTACATGTGATTAGGGCTGTATTACTGACGAAAATCTCATTAAGTAAGAGGGTTATTGTGGCCTTGGGGAGTTGGAGTGGCACGTCCAATTTCTGGAACTGTTCTATTAGGGAGCCTGCTGGAGTCTGATCCCAAACAAGCCTTCACCTTTCCTGTGGGATCTTCTGACTAAAGACTTTGAGGTAGTAAGGTTGGGCACATCCTGCATGGTTGGCCGGGACAGGGTGCCCAAAAGTGTGGCTTTGGTGTGATGCAGTATATCTTAGAAGCTTCTGGGAGAGGGAGTGTTCAGAAGGAATTTAAATTGGAAATGAAGAGCAAATGTATACTATATAAAATAGTATATAAAAATTAGCATTCTAGAACCTGGATCAGAATATAAGGAATATTGAAATTAGAAGAGACAGAGAATCTTAAAGAAAAACTACTTAAACAATATTAGATATGACACCGTCATGTCTTTTTATGAAGCAGTGAGTTTAGAATGGGTAATAAACTTAGTGTAAAGATGTTTAAAAGTCAGTAGATATGCTTTCACAATTACGACTGAGACTTGAAAGTTTAATTCATAATATAGGCCTGCCTTGGAGATATTGTGGATCTGGTTCCAGACCACCACGATAAAGCAAATATCACAATAAAGTGATCTAATGATTGTTTTGGTTTCCCATGCATATAGAGGTTGTGTTTACACTGTACTGTAGTCTATTAGTGTACAATAGCATTGTCTAAAAACAGTATATACCTTAATTTAAAAATACTTATCTGGGGCACCTGGGTGGCTCAGTGGGTTAAAGCCTCTGCCTTCGGCTCAGGTCATGATCTCAGGGTCCTGGGATCGAGTCCCGCATCTGGCTCTCTGCTCAGCAGGGAGCCTGCTTCCCCCCATCCTCTCTGCCTGCCTCTCTGCCTACTTGTGATCTGTCTGTCAAATAAATAAATAAATAAATAGCTTAGCTGCTCAAAAACAATAACTACCACCTGAGCTTTCAATGACTTGTCATCTTTTTGCTTGTGGAGGGTCTTGCCTCAGTGTTGGTGGCCGCTGGCTGATCAGGGTGTGGATGCTTACATCGGGATGGCTGCGGCAATTTCTTAAAATAAGAACATTGACGTTTGCTGCATTGATGGACTCTTCCTTTCACAGTTTGTTTGTAGCATAAAGTACTGTTTGATAGCCTTTACCCCCTGTAGAACTTTATTCAGACTGGAGTTAGACCTTCAAACCCTGCCACTGGGTATGTTTACGGAATGTTCTAAATCCTCGGTCGTCATTTCAACAGTCTTCCCAGCATCTTCACCAGGAATGGAGTCCATCTCAAGAGCCCACTTTCTGGGCTCCTGCACGAGAAGCAGCTTCTCGTCTGTCCAAGTGTGACCCCGAGAGCACAGCGGTGCAGCCCCGTCTGCAGGCTCCTCTTCGGATGCCCATTCTCCGGCCTCTTCCGCCCCGTCTGTGGGTCCCTCCTCCACCGAGTCTCGGACCCTCCAAGTCATCCGTGCGGGTTGGACTCCCTTCTTCCAACCTCCTCTTTGTGCTGATGTTCTGTCTCTTCCCAGGAATCACAGATGTTCTCAGTGGCATCTAGAATGGTGAATCATTTCTGGAAGGTTTTTACTTAGCCCAGATCCCTGAGAGGAATCACCATCTACAGCAGCTTTTTACTGTAATTCCTTCAGCGAGAAGACTTGAGAGTTGAAATGACTTCTTGATCACGGGCTGCAGGACGGACGCTGCATTAGTGGCGTGAAAACCACGTCACTCTCACGGTCCGTCTCCGTCAGAGCTCTTGGGTGACCAGGTGCCTTGTCAGCGAGCAGCAGTGTTTTGAAAGAAATCTTGTTCTCTGAGCATTTGGCCCCAACTGTGGGTTTACCATATTCAGTGAACCGTGTTGTAGACAGACGCACCGTCATCCAGGCCGTGTCAATCCGTGTGTAGGGCCCAGGCAGAGTAGATGGAGCGCGATGCCAAAGGACACTAGGATTTTCAGAATGGGACGTGCGCGCTGGGTTCCACTTAGAGTCACCGGCTGCATTAGCCCCTCACAGGGGAGCCGGCCTGTCCTTCGCAGCTCTGAAGCCGGGCATTGACTCGTCTCTGGCTGTGCAAGTCCGAGATGGCGTCGTCTCCCGACAGAAGGCTGTTTGGTCTACACCGGCAGTCCGTTGTTGAGTGCAGCCGCCTGCCTGAGTTCTCTGAGCTGGATCTCCTGGGTGACTTGCTGCAGCGTCTCCGTGGGCACCTCGGCCTCACCTGGTCCTTGCATCTTACAGAGTCGGCTTCTTTCCTTAATCCCACTAACACGCCTCTGCTGCTTCAGATGTTTCTTCCGCAGCTTCCTTACCCCTCTCAGCCTTCATAGAACTGAGAATCGGGCCTTGTTCTGGATCAGGCTTTGGCTTAAGGGAACATTGTAGCTGCTTTATTCTTCTGTCCAGATCACTCAACCTTTTCCACATAAGCAATAATAAGGCTGGTTCACATTATTATTATTATCACTTGTGTGCTCATTGGAGTAGCATTTTTAATTTTCTTCAAGGATTTTCATTTGCATTCACAATGTGGCCAACTGTTCAGCACGATAGGCCTCATGTCTTCCTCAGTAAGCGTAATCATTTCTCGGTTTTGATTCAAAGTGAGAGACATGTGACTCTTCCACTCACAGTCTTGGAGCTCACTGCAGAGTTATTACTCGGCCGATTTTGATATTGCTGTGCCTGAGGGAGCAGGGCGGCCGCAGGAGGGTGACAGGAGGGTGGCTGGTCAGTAGCGCGGTCAGCAGGCGCCCATGTCAGTGGAGTCCCCGTCGCAGGCGGGCATGGCTCCGTGTGCTGCAGCCCAGTGGCAGTGCTGAAAGCCGAGAGCCCTGGCCAGAACCGCCTAACAAACAGAACCCGAACGATGGTCAGAGTTGTTAAAATGAGACTTGGAGACATGAAGTGAGCAATTTCTTTTATTTTCTTTTTATTTTTTAAAGCTTTTATTTATTTATTTGAGAAAGCGGGGGAGGGGGGGCGGACCATCTTTCACCTCCGTGACCTTCACCTTGCTGCACTGGCTCACTGCCGCTGTGGCGCAGCGTGGCCAGCACACTGAGTTCCTTGGAGGACGTCTTGTGTAACCACCTTGGCTTCTTTGGGCAGTTTCCTATTTTCTTCTCATTGGAGCGATTTGTTTCTCAAAGTCAGAGTTTTGAGGGGTTGCTTCATTTAGAGGATGTCTCTTTTTTAAAGTTGAAGCCAGGGGATTATATCAATTATTTTCTGGATGTTTTGGAAAATATTCTTATTGGTTGTCTTCATTGTCATCATAAGTCATTTTCCCTGTCCAATTTATCCACATGGGGTCCAGAGGAACCTGAAAGTCACGTAAGGTCATTCTGCTTGGTAAAAAGCCAGATCCATCACCATAGGAAGGGACAGAGGAATAACTGAGATGACAAGAAATGGGAGAAAATACTGGCAAGACTGGTAAGCAAGAGGTCTGGGAGCAGCAGAGAATGGACAAGGCTAGCCGTGTGTAACAAAGGCAGAAAACCCCCTTTGATGGTGTGTGCTTTGGGGTGAGGTCTCATCTAGTCCCTGGGCTTGTTTAACTTCTAGTTGACCAGACAATTCTACCTTAGTGGTCAGAATTAGCCCATAGCCCATGGCCTTTTTTATTTCTTCTTGATTTTGAGAAATATAATTATTGGCAAAATAATATCATATTTGCTGAAATATACTATATTCCCTAATGTCCAGAAGTCTGTGTTCTATGGTCGAATTGCCTAGGTTTAAATTCCATTTGTGATACTATTGATTTTATAATGTTGGACAAATTCCTCATTGTTCTAAGTTATTTCTTATCTATAAATAAGAGTGATAAGCACTCCCCATACCTTCAGTTGAAGATTCAATAAAACTGAAAAATGCATTGTACATTTTTCATCATCATTAAACAATATCATTCAAACTATTACATCCAAGTGAGGCAGCGAGGTAATTTTTAGACTATGGTGGTATCCGCTGGCTAGTTTATCTCGTTCCTGTGCCAGACGAAGGACTGGTGCCTGGACTCCCTTGGTCCGTCCACTGTAGAATTTCCTCCAGCGCTGACTTTATGTCTGTTCTCCTGTTTCCCTCAGCTGCGTTTCTGTGGGTCCCAGGACGTCCGTTCTGGTTTTCTCCCTCATTCTGGACCATTCTAAGACTTTTGTTCATATCTTGGGTCAGATCGAGGAGCATAATAATATTAGCTGTGAGAGTGAAAATACATAATTAACAGCATATTCAGGATCTTTTCAATTTGAATGATAGATAAATCACATACAAAAATAATGGAATTAATGGAAAATTTCAGTCAAAGTGAAAAATAGGTACCTTCTCATGTACGTGATGGCAAGAAAATTAGGAAATCTTGGCACACAAGGAAGGACTTGGTGTTTTGGATAACAGAAGGTTCATAGGCACCCAGCCGTGCCAGAGGCTGATGACCAGGCCTCATGAACAGGTTCCACCCCCTTCTCTGTGTGTCTAGGAAGCCTACATCCAGAACGATGGTTTCACTTCAGTGAAATAATTTAAGTGTGGACGAGCAACTGGCATGGTCCTGAGGTAAAGGGTCTGGTAACCGTAAGAGTTGACAAATGTTTGAAAGACTCCTGATCATCAGTGTAGCAGAGGGAAAAGTTAGGAAGCAAATAACAGCTATTTTCAACTATTTTAGATGCTATTGAATGAAGATGGAGTAAACAAATTTTGGTCATTTTCTTTCTTTCTTTCTTTCTTTCTTTCTTTCTTTCTTTCTTTGTCTCTCTCTCTCTCTCTGTACACACACACACACACACATATACACACACACACACACACACACACACATCAGCCCTGATTGACACCAACCATAAGGACCTGAACTGAGATCTCCCAAGTTTTAATCAGGCCTCAGTTGGTAGGGACAGGAGAAGAAAAAAAAAAAAAAAAAAAAGGAAAGAAACAATAGTAAAATTAATTAAATGCATCTACCAAAAGCAGGGACCAGGCTTGCTAATGTCATTAGTGATGTCTAGTTCCATAATTTGTTTGTAATAGCAAGCAATGTGCAGAAAAATAGTTTTCAGGCCCCATATAAGAAATACCTTCCCTTTAATTATTTGTCGATGTGTTAGTTCTGCCCCAGAATGCAAAGAAGAGTTGGGCACTGCCTGCCTGGTAGGTTTTTACACAGGATCCTGCAGCCTCTGAGCTTACCGGAGTCCCTGTGGCTGGTGCTTGTTGTTATAATGCAGAATACTTTGATGAGAGCATTTTTCCAATCTGGGGGTGAGGTAGCTCATTGATCTTCATGGTTACTAGAAATGAGATGTTGCTTCTATTTCCTATGGGCCATGGACCATATTTCCAGTTGGAGCCCTGTGGTTATTTCCAGGGAGTTCCAGCAGGGAAGCCCGTGCCAGACTGGCCTGATGATCCGTGCCGCGGAAATGGCTCAGCACACGGACGGGCCGCACTTCCACAGCGTGAGGCCTGAGACTCCACCCGCACAAGGGCTGGGTTTCAGGAGATGAAGGGTGATCTTTGCCAAACATCCCGGCCTGAACCATGCTGTGCTGGAGCCTGCAGGTCTGAATTCTCTGCTGGAACCCTGGAGACAGGATCCCATGAGGGGCCGGACGACTCTGTGTGCAGACATCATGCCCACTAGACGCCATGGGAAGGGAGGCCCCTGTGCACCAGAGCATTTTTTTTTATAAAGTTTAGCCCACACTTAATTACCATTGTTCTATTACTACTGGGGTCTCCCCAGGCTCCACAAATTGCCAAGGACTTGTTCTAATTCACCATCTGTGCTGCGAGATGCTCCACATCTCCCTGGGCTGGAGAATTCAGCCGCGAGAGTACTGACCCCATGTCTACTCATCACATGCCTCATAATCCGTCAGGGAAGCCTGACGATCCCCTGGCTCCCTTAATTATTTTCTTCTGTTTATCTTCCCTGTGGTAGTTTGCACTGAACCCAGCAGAGGGCACACAGACTAGATGAGGTGGTGCGTCTGTAAGACAGGGCTCCTGCGGTAGGAACTGACATTAATCTTCTGATAACATTTACATCATTTAGATTATTTCACACATCATAAGGCATCATCTCCCTCACTTTGCCACCGTTTTAATGTGTGGCCTGTGAGATGTCAGTGATAGATGGAGATGTCTCTCACACAGAAGAGCGTGATCTGTTTTTTGTGTTCGATTGTTTTGCTAGTATTTGAAATACGTTTGCCTTGCTATATTAGAGTGACCTGTGAGCATATGAGTTCTTTGTACGGATAATGTCATGGTGACATTCGTATGGGTAAAATGACTAGATGACATGATTCAAAATAATATTGTTAGACCACATTTTTTTTCAGTTCTTAGAGAACAAAATGGGAACGTATTCTTCAAATGCCTGGTATTTTGTGATAGATCCATGTAAAATATTTTTACAGCTGATTATGGGAATGCTTAGTTCCATTATAGCACAAAGATGGTGTCAGAGTAGAAAGTTCATGGCCCCCGTCCATGGTCTTAGCTATACTATCTCCCATGTAAAATGAGGCCGTAGGACACCAGGGAAGGGAAAGTGTGGGAACAGCCCATGCTAATCGTCACGTGTTACGTATGCGCCATCAGAGGCTGGGGGAGAAATGTCCCGAGACCCTCGCGAGCCACAAGCACTTCTGTCTATATTTCTGAATATTTAACTATACTCACTTAATTCCTCAGGAAATATGCCGTAGGATGTAAAGGTTAATAGGATGCAAGTCTTCTTTTTTCAGGAATTTATAATCAGAGGAATAAATAAGATAAATACCAAATACCTTTGATAAAATCTGAGATGAATGAGTGGCCGCAGAGAGCACGTTAGGGCAGGAACGGGAGGGGCTGGTAGAGGCAGCGTCATGGAGGGAGCCACACCGAGGGACAGGAGGAGTCTCCACACGCAGAGGGGAGTTGATTCATCCAAGGAACAGAGACGCAGAGCCGTGCAGGAGGTGACCTAGATGCCACGGGGCTCTTGGTCTACCGGCACAGACCATGTCACGGGAAACAGTCCTTGTGGTCACAGGGCGATGAGGGTCTGCCCTCATACGGCAGCACAGTCAGGGACACGAGGCTATGTGCTCCCACAGACTCGGCCTCTAGGGGATGCTGGAGCAAGACCTGCTCTCAGAGCTCATGATCTAACAGTGGCGCTAAGTGGGCGAGAAAAATCATGGTTTTGCTTGCTGAATTCACAACACCACGAAACAGCAAAAATCCAGAAGTATGGATAGTATAAATGCATGGTAATAGAAATAGACTCTCCTATTTCAGGGAAACCTAAAATAAGGGAGATTTTTTTTTTAATCTTTTACATTTCTTTTCAGTGTACCAGAATTCATTGTTTATGCACCACACCCAGTGCTCCATGCAATCCGTGCCCTCCTTAATACCACCACCAGGCTCACCCAGCTTCCCGCCCCCCGCCCCTCCCAAACACTCAGATTGCTTTTCAGAATCCATAGTCTGAGTCAGAGTGCATAGATGTATTCTAGGCAGACAAGTTTGGGAAGGAAATTTAAGGCATAGTGGGAAGTGACGGAGTGATTGTTTGGGGGGTACACAGAAAGGGACGGATGAAGAATTTCTGGAAGCCCCAGAGCCTACCCAAATCCTGAAATTTTATTTACATTAAGCATGGCTTAATTAAATAATTGCCCTTGACTAAGACGTGTCAACAAAGATTTGATGCACATTTTTTTGTGGTGTGTGGCGGACCCTCCTTTGATGTACTAATGCACGAAGTGCTCTTTGGCCCATGCAAGTGCCGTACTGGGTCACCAACGGAAATACGTGTGTGCTGACCCAGGTGCCACATGTTCTCTTACTCAGGCAAAGTTGCTGAGCACTGTCCCTAGAAGTCACACTTGCAGAAGATAAGAATTTTCTCTGCCAGTATTCAGATGTGTTCCTTTAATATGTACAGATCTGAAGATTTAAATGCATCCATCCAGTGCTGTTTAATGCCAGCTGGTTTTCCCTGCATTTAAGTGAATCAGAGCCACCTGACATTTCGTGACTGCTAATACTCAAGAAGAGCTTATAAACAGGCTTTGGAATCCACTGTCAAATAACCTTGCCCTTAGCCCAAAGCCAGTGTTAGTACGTGGAATGGACAGAATGAAACAAATTGCGTGTATAATTTGTATAGAATTATATTAGGTCCCGGCCATTTATAATGATTATTTTATTTTCAGCAATGAGTACCAATAATCACAAAGCTGTGATTTGTGCAAAGGTTGAATATTTGTTTTGTAGATTTTCAAAAAATGTATACCTGTATTCTGTTTTAATCCCCAGGTCAATATTAGCATTAGTGCAGATACAAGCCGACACAGAGAAAAGGTGACCTTACAGTAGTGAGCTCTAAGTATGGGGGGCAGCCGGCTGTGTGTGTGCGTGTGTGTGTGTGACCCCATGGGAGGAGAGTGATCCAGCTTAGTTCCTGCTAACGCATGATTCCATGCCAAAGAATGCAGGGCTCCAGGTCTGTGCATGGCACACCTTCACCATGGAAGATATCGTGTCCAACATTTCTTTTTCCTTTTCTGTTTTTATAGAGAGAGAAAAGCAGAAAGAGCGGGGTCGGGGTGGAGGGCCAGAAGGAGAGGGAGAGGGAGAGATCTGCAAACAGACTCCGTGCCCCGCGCAGAGCCTGACCTGGGGCTCAGTCTCACAACCCTGAGATCACGATTGGAACCAAAATCGGGAGTCGGACCTTTAACCACCTGAGCCACCCAGGCGCCCCCGGTGTCCCACATTTCTGCTTGGTAGATTGGGTTTCTATGGAATAAAAGAAAACACAGAACTTTGTTAAATTTCCAAATCCCAGAATCCATTTCTACAATCCCACGAGCGTGTGTAATTGTGGAAGAGCTAACATACTTCACTTGAAAGGACTCCAAAGTTGGAAGTGTTCAGCTTCTGCCTGTGTCGTGATATTAAGGTCAGTCTGCCCTCTGACACCCGAGGCCCAGGGTCTGTCAGTCAGAGAAGCCCCGTCTGTTTCTGGGAGGTTATTTTCAGGAGGTTACAGGGTGAGACGTGGATCATGACACATGCTGAGAAGCTAAGCAGTACCCACAGCCTCTGTCTGGAGATGGCTCCTGCTCCGCATCCACATTCCAGAGAGCCAGGATAGAATCCTTGCCCAAACGGAAGGCACCCGCTTCATTCACCAGTGCGTGTTCAGAAGATCCACTCTGCCAGGAACAAGCTCAGGAAACCACCTCTGTCCTCTCAGAAATCTTGGACAAGAACTGCTAAAATGTAGAATTTAGATGGACTTGAAATACCTGTTTGGTGGGGGTGTTTCCTGCTGCAGGCTGCAGGGTAGTGTGTAGAACCTCCCTTACCGACCTGCGTGGTCCCCGTGTGCTGGCCCCTGAGATGTCAGACAGCAACCTGGGTTCCTGGGGAGTGTGGCCACTTCCCAGCCGTGGAGTCCTACCTCCAGCCCAGTTTGTAGGGAACATTGACCCAGGGGGACACCAAGAAGCAAAGCCAGCCCCTCTGACAACAAGGCACTCCTGTCCCTGCCTTGTGAGCTCTGACGTCAACTGGCAGCTTCAGTCGACTTTGCTCCCAGTCTGTTTTAGTTAAATTTGTTTGGCAGATTTTTATCCCTCCTAATCCAACTTCAGAGAAAGATTATGAAAAGCAATTATCTTTTTGATATTAGAGCATCTAACCAAAATATATATCTACAGTAACAGTTTATACATGAAAACAGCAACGTAGCTCTCATTCTGCAGAGAGCAGCATGCACTTCCGAGGCAGTGATGGTCTGAGCTCGTGGTAAGAAGCGCCGGCTGTTAAACAAGGGGAAACATCCAGATTCCTCCGACCTGGCTCATTCTTCGACAGAACAAATGGAATCTCAGCAGTGTTGGGGTTTCGTGGACCTCCTTGTCCATCATTCCGTTTGTCTTTACAGACCAATTTGAATGACCTCTTTTATGTCATAGCTTGTGGGGTACAGAGACACACCGGACCTCAGAGCTGGGCAGTAGCCGGTCTGGCACTGAATTCTTGATTCTCCCGATGATTCAGAATCTGTTTTCAGAGTTGGTGAACCCCCCCTGCAGAGTCGTACCCAGTGTGCACGTGGGGAAAAGGCAGATGGCCAGACGCAGGGAGAAGTGGAACCGCTCCTCCACGTTTGAAGCAGAAGGAAATCTGGTCGTTTCTTCAGGCCGTGGCTCTACACTTCTCTCTCTTCTGAATGACAAACCATATGAAATTGCAGTTTTCTTAGCATTGTGCCTCCCTCAGCCTGCTGTCAGTCGGTGGCATCGGGGTCAGCTTAGTGGCCGATTACGAGGCTCATTCGTAGGACTGACATAAAACAAGGCCAGCTCAGGCTCCTCTCTCCCAGCGACTCCTGTCTACGCGTCACTGAAAGCACTTCCAACCAGCACTTCTCAAGAACTGACGTCCTGGTGTGATTCTACTGGCCACAGAATTGTCTGTTAAAAAGAGAAAAATAAGTTCCGTGATCCGTGTTTAAACTGAAGCCAAATGAAACAAAATAGAAATGAAGAAAAACACCAACAACACGGAACCTTGGGGCCATGGCATGGGGCTTCCTGTATGATCACAGTGTCTCAATGAGTCGATATTTTGTTCTGAAATACGTAGGGCTGCCCTCATTTCAATTACGTGTTATATTCTGCTGTTGATGGATTTTCTTATCCTTTGCTCTTGTTTATACTCTGTGGACCTGCGATAACTAAACCCATCCCAGTCGTGGCAGGCGCATGGAGTCAAGTACGGTGCGCACGGCTCCGAAGCTGAGAAGGCGAAAGACGATACCCTTGTAGTAAATGGACCATTTGGCCATATAACTCCATATTCTTCATACTTGAACAGAGACGGAAACGTAAATAGAATTTCTCATTTCAGCAACTAGACTGCCTGTCCATCATCCTTACCTGGCTAATGAGTGGACATCGTTGAGCCTTAAACGTTGACTGGGTCAGGCTTTCCTTCCCCTGTGCACTAATGGCACCATGTCCCTCCCTGCCCCACAGCCCACAAAGTGCTCATGACCTTGGGCCTTTCCATAGTCTGCCCCAACTCTCTTTTTCACTCGTACTGTCTGCAGTTGTATCTTACCCTCTGTGTAATCTCAAGCCCAGGAACCTTGCTGGCTGGTAGGAAATGGTTGTGAAATTATTGTCAAGTAAGTGGAAATCGCCTAGCAGACATTTTTGGATACACTTTGACAATGGAAAGAACATCACTATCAACTGTGAGGTTGCTTCATTTTTGTTTGCTGGCGCGAGTATTCGATGAGTGACTCATACCTTGAAGAGCGTGAAGGCAGTTACAAAGCATTCCATGGTAGATGCAGAAACGCACTTTCCACAGAGCGTATAGAACAAAGCTGGAGCTGCATCAAGGTTAGAAGAACTCACAGAGGATTTAGCGCAATATTATCATAAATTCATAGAATCTTACACTTAAAAGAGACTTCTGAGTACCCTGAGTTCAAATTCTACATATAGTTTTTTTTCCCCATTCAACATTTTTACGTAATGTTGACATTTCTTGTTAAATCTTCTAAGTGAAATTGTGTGAACATTGTATATTTGTGGATAGCCTAGAATTGGTTCTTGACTTTGAATGTTTTGAAATGGAATTCAGTAGAGGGCTGGAATATCATAGAAGGGAAAATCAGATTGGTCCGTCTTAGCTTCAGATCAGGCTGTCACATGGTCTATGTTCATTCAAATCAGAAGGCAGAATTAGCAGGAGATGTGGTTGATGCTCCCCTCAGGCCCTGAGCTGAAACGGAGAGTTTCGGGAGGCATCCTCTCTTTTCTTTGGGTATTGAAGCCCAGTTCCTCAGAGAATTGACATGGCCAGGTGTTCCGGAAGAGTTGCTGTTCAGAATTGCTGTTTCCCCACATGGCTGTCAACCCTTTGATTTCGAAAGAAGACGGGCACCTCCCTGACTTCTAAGAGTAGCTCTGTGCCAGGCTTTCAAAAGACAGTGCAGCCTTAACTATGCGGTCTTACTAAAATACACAATAGAGAAGGGAATATTTTTGAAGGTTTGAAGGTGAGTGTAGCCAGGGGTATTGTCCAAATCAAGGTGGGCAGGTATTATGAATGATGTGGACTTTCCATCGCAATGTACCCTTCTCATCACCCAGTCGCCATGGGGTCCATGCCCGCTTCTGCTGGAGTGGCAGGCTTCAGAGGTAACCCCAGAGTACATACATGATCTAGAACAATAGCGGAGAGTCAGGTGACCTACTCTGTCTTGAAGATTGAACTGTGCTTTTTGGTGCACATTTCTAGAAAGCAGATCTTTCACTGGTCACCCCACCATGACTGCGTTCCTCCCAGTCTGTGCAAGCCTATGTGCCGCCCCTCTGGCTGCCTTTCTCATCACTGTCACTGGGGTTGGAAATCAGCTCCATCAGTCTACCCAACAGTGTGCATGCTGTGCGTGTGACCTCCTCTGGATGGGGGAGGGCTTTGGAGCCAAGGCCAGTGTTCTGTGGTAACCCTCACCACGCCAGAGTCTCATTCTCCAACCCCCAGAGCATATTCTTCCTCCTCTGAGTTCTCTGCATGCATCAAGTCTCTGTTTGGAAGAGGTGATCTGGACCCTTGCCAGAATCGACTCAATTGATCTGGCCAAGTGGAAAGAGCCTGTCAAGGCTACAAAGAACCAGCCAAAGCTAGCGTGACTTCTTTGACCTGACCTCTTACAAACGTTGGTCAAGCAGGAAGGCCTAGCCATCGATCTGGTTTTCTCCCTCTCTGCTCTGCAAAGTCCCCTTGCTGATAATAAACTTAGCTCAAAGCCCAGGAGAACGCAGTGCTGCTGAACAGTGTCTTAAGCAGAAATATAGATTATTATTTTAAATTCTTCCAGAATGGTGAAGTTAACTCTAATAGTTGCATGGCAACAACTTCCAACTTTCTCTGTCTTGGGGTGGTGGAGTAGGTTGTCTGTTTTGTGTAAACCTTTGATAGCTGTGTGCTCTATTTGGGAAGTAAATGGCCAAGGGAAGTCTACAGCAAACTACTCTCCATGTACTCCAAACTGTATCATGCCCTGCCCATGTAAACTTTGAGGTTTGAATGGATCTTTAGGAACTGATGGTGAATGACTATCTCCTCTTGTCTATCCTAAGCCCATGTGTAACATGGGTAATGTTGGGTACTCCCAACGCTTCATATTTTGTTGATTAGTAAGATACTCTCTCCATAGGAGAGGAAGGGAGAGATAGGAGGGAAAGGGGAGGGAAGGGAGACAGGTGAAGAGGAAGGAGGACAGAACAGAAGGGAAGGAAAGAACTTGGAAAGGAGAAACACCTAGCCCTGCCCGTCCATGTTTCCTCTGTGCCATGCGGCACCTTATGGTTTTTGAAGGGGAAAAAAGGGTGAGGACACTAGATGAGAATGGGAAGACGGACCGTGTTCTGGACCACTGCCATAGGGTCAGAGTCACAGTGGATTTTCCAGTGGAAGGGAGAAATGCGCCTCAGCTCTGAATGTTGCCTAGGGAGTGAGGGTTACAGCCAAGGAGAGCTGGGGTCTCGGCTGGGAAATCTCCAGCAGGGAATGTCAGGGGTAAGGGTTATTGTTAAGTGACCTAGCAGGACCTTGCTAAAGTTGGGGCAAGTGAGCAGACCTCACCTGGGGGTTGGAGGTGGCAGAGGAAAAAGCCCATCAGATATGGGGGGTGGGGGCTTCTTAGTAACCTGAGTCAGCAGAGTGTTTGCTAGAACTGGATTTTCCAGGATGGGGCATGGATGGGCCTATGAGAAGGTTCAGGACCTAGGCAAAAGTCGAGTCAAGCCAAGCATCTCCATCACTATTGAACCTTCTCTCACAAAGAACCGACTGTCACTTTACTTCCTTCTCCACATGGCTGTTGTGTGTTAAGAAGCTTATCTCACACCAGCTTCGCCAAGTGATCATCTTCTTAGAGTCCAGATTCCTTCCCCTCCGTGCTGTTCTCCTCCCTTTAAGTGTGAACGTCCACCCCATCCATCGTCCCACCTTCTCTGTTCCCACTCTGTGCACGGTTCATCCTCAAGCCTAGGCACATTGGGCTTCAGTAACATCTACAGTCCCGCTTCCCCTAATTCTACTCTGTCTTCAGGCTCCCTTTCCTGTGGCTAGACTCTTCTTTCAACCGCTCACAGGCCCGGTCCACCTTGACGCTGGAGCAGGAGCACATGGTTTGTTTTTTGTTGTTGTTGTTTTTGTTTTTATTTATTTTTTTTTATTTTCAGCATAATAGTATTCTTTGTTTTTGCACCACACCCAGTGCTCCATGCAATCCGTGCCCTCTCTAATACCCACCACCTGGTTCCCCCAACCTCCCACCCCCGCCCCTTCAAAACCCTCAGATTGTTTTTCAGAGTCCATAGTCTCTCATGGTTCACCTCCCCTTCTAATTTACCCCAACTCCCTTCTCTCCATCTCCCCATGTCCTTCCTCCGTGTTATCTCTTATGGTCCACAAATAATTGAAACCATATGATCATTGACTCTCTCTGCTTGACTTATTTCACTCAGCATAATCTCTTCCAGTCCTGTCCATATTGCTACAGAAGTTGGGTATTCGTCCTTTCTGATGGAGGCATCATACTCCATAGTGTATATCGGCCACATCTTCCTTATCCATTCGTCCTTTGAAGGGCATCTTGGTTCTTTCCACAGTTTGGCGACCGTGGCCATTGCTGCTATAAACATTGGGGTATGGATGACCCTTCTTTTCACTCCATCTGGATCTTTGGGGTAAATACCCAGTAGTGCAATGGCATATTGCACATATTGCACATAGGGAAGCTCTATTTTTAATTTCTTGAAGAATCTCCACACTGTTTTCCAAAGAGGCTGCACCAACTTGCATTCCCACCAACAGTGGAAGAGGGTTCCCCTTTCCCCACATCCCCTCCAACACATGTTGTTTCCTGTCTTGCTAATTTTGGCCACCCTAACTGGTGTAAGGTGGTATCTCAATGTTTTAATTTGAATCTCCCTGATGGCTAGTGATGATGAACATTTTTTCATGTGTCTGATAGCCATTTTTATGTCTTCATTGGAGAAGTGTCTGTTCATATCTTCTGCCCATTTTTTGACATAATTGTCTGTTTTGTGTGTGTTGAGTTTGAGGAGTTCATTATAGATCCTGGATATCAACCTTTTGTCTGTACTGTCATTTGCAAATATCTTCTCCTATTCTGTGGGTTGCCTCTTTGTTTTCTTGACTGTTTCCTTTGCTGTGCAGAAGCTTTTGATTTTGATGAAGTCCCAAAAGTTTATTTTTGCTTTTGTTTCCTGTGCCTTTGGAGACATATCTTGAAAGAAGTTGCTGTGGCTGATATGGAAAAGATTACTGCCTATGTTCTCCTCTAGGATTCTGAGGGATTCCTGTCTCATGTTGAGGCCTTTTATCCATTTTGAGTTTATCTTTGTGGACGGTGTAAGAGAATGGTTGAGTTTCATTCTTCTACATATAGCTGCCCAGTTTTCCCAGCACCATTTATTGAAGAGACTGTCTTTTTTCCACTGTATATTTTCTCCTGTTTTGTCGAAGATATTTGACCGTAGAGCTGAGGGTCCATATCTGGGCTCTCTACTCTGTTCCACTGGTCTATGTTGTTTGAAACCAAGCATAGTTTCTGGTGTTCGTCTTGCCTTTGAAACTTCACAAGTAGTTTAACCATCCACCGTCAGACACTGAAGTCCTTAGCATCCTTCTCCTGACCTTCCACATTTGATAGGCTATGAGATGGATCCCTGTTCACCCCAAACGTCTCTTCCCCTTTTATAGCTTTTATTTGGAAATACTATAACAGGACAAATGACATAAAATCTCAATAAGAAAAAGAAGTAAAATAAATGCATGGGGAAACCATAATTGAGGAAATAATTTCATTAGCAACTCATATTTGTTAGCAATTTCATTATTTGAAATATTAGTCACTACACATGATTGTTCAGAAAAAAATGGATACAAGTTACAAAGAAAAAAAATCATATCAAACAAAAATAAATGGAAATGGAAGAAATTCCACTAAGTTAGGCACTCAGTGGTGTTATTCACTTATCAGTACAGGTAAACAAACGGTGACTACAGTACTTTTATAAGAGACAAAAATCTCCAGAATGTGTTTATTGGTTTTACTGGTGTTTGCAGCTGGCCACTGCGGCTCCCCGGATCCGATTGTGAACGGTCACATCAGCGGGGACGGCTTCAGTTACAGGGACACTGTGGTTTACCAGTGCACTCCCGGCTTCAGGCTGGTGGGGACGTCGGTTCGGATATGCCTGCAGGACCACAAGTGGTCGGGACAGACCCCGGTCTGTGTCCGTAAGTATGCTGGGAACCAGTTCAGCAGGTGCTTCCTTCAGTGGCGTTTTCTCTTGGTGTGAAGTCTTAGCGCGCACGGGTGCGGCCTCGGGAGGGAAGGAGAGTGGAGAGGCGTCCCTCTCACCTGTGCCGAGAGACCTGCTGTGGCCACGACTTCCCCCTTCTGCCCCATCCACTTCCCAGTTCGGTTTCCTTCTGCGTCTCCAGACGGCTGTGCACAGCGGATGTGCTCCCTAACTCTTCACAAACAGGGCCCAGGACGAGTGATGTCATGCACTCGTTTTGCTGATTTTATCCCAGGATCAACAAGGTGGAAACAGAAGCTAATTATGGGAGGCAGAGACGCTGAGTCTGTCTGCAGGCTGGCTTTGCTGAGTCCCCAGAATAGCCTCACGCCCTTCCTCTTCTGTGTTCTTTTCTATTTTTGTCATTGTTTCATCAAGAACACAGAGTTTGTAGGCAGTCCCTCCTTTAACAGGAAGAGGTGCAACTACTTAATGACTGTCTTCAAATTTTATACCATCCAATGTAAATATGGACCTGTATTTTTAGAAGTCGGTGTACGCTCTAGTGCAAAATTTATTTTAAGCCCATTGGTTTTTTTCCTCTAGTATAGTCTTTATTTTCCTGTGAATTAAACAAAGGAAAGGTTGATATAGTTCTAGTATAATGACAGAAATTCTCTGGGATGGTGCAGTGGGGACTGTGCAGAGTTCAAGGGTGAGAGCTTGGCTTAGGAGAAAGAGCCATTGACAAGATAAGTGAGGAGGAAATCACCAGTTTTATGTGATGTGTTTCTTTTGAAAGGGCCACAGAAGGATATGTTTGGGATTTGTAGGGCTGTTATTTAGGGTGTGACATTAATGACAGTTCACTACATGTCAAAAGATCCTAGGATTAGGATTGTCAAAGGAAATGCTCTTTGAACACACACACTTATTTTGCTAATTTCATGGTGTTTCAGTTGTCATTGGCATAACTTATGCATATGCAACTTAAATCATCAGCCAAGCCCCTATAATGTTTCAAAACAAGGGCTCCACAAAATTGGCTGGTGAGTTCTAAAAAGAGGTATTCAAAATTTGTCATTAATTTAAGAATTTTAGCGCCTCTTGTTTGTCACTGCTTTCACTGAGTCATTCAATACTCTGTCCTGATGTGAGAATAATTCTCACGCTGAGAAAGTGCACTCATTTGCCAGTGTTGGTAGCTTTCCACATTTCCGTTAAGAACCGGTGGGTCCGCGTCCCGTGCTTCCGCGTGGTCTCCCTTCCAGACATAGGTGGGATCTGTACCGTGCTTGTATGTCTGTGGAGGAGGACGTCCAGGCAGGGCGACGGCCTGGGTACTTTCTGACCCTGACGAGGACCTGTGTTCTTCTGCAGCCATCACCTGTGGCCACCCCGGGAACCCCGCGCACGGGTTCACCAACGGCAGCGAGTTCAACCTGAACGACGTGGTGAACTTCACCTGTAGCACCGGCTACCTGCTGCAGGGCGCCGCCCGAGCCCAGTGTCGGAGCAACGGCCAGTGGAGCAGCGCTCTGCCCACCTGTCGAGGTAGGAGAGGCTCCCGGAGGCTGAGGGTCACGGCCGACGAAGGTACCCGCGGGCATGAGGCTTCATGTCAAGGCACAAGATGCCACAGACACTTTCACTGCTGGGGTCGGGGACATTTGTGACAATAAAGCAAAAATCCCTCCATGGTCTTGCCGGCTCTGGCCAGGGGCTCAAGCAAGACGGCCTGTCTCTTTGACCGCCCACTCATCCCGATGGCACCTCTGCATTTGGAGCTTCTCGACGTACAGATCCACTAGGAAGTTCTCATTGTTTCCAAATATTTTTTTTTCCATTCTTTTCTTATTTTAATTGCCACACAGATGTAGGCTAAAACCTGAATTTTCCAGAAAATGCTATTTTGGAGCTTCTGTATTTCTAGATGCTTGAGCTCATCACATGTAAGTTTCTGCTTCGGTGCTTTCCATTAAAATGTCTCATGCGCTGACGGGGAGTCAGTCGGACTCAAATGTAAGGGTGAGGGGTGTTCATGGCAGCTGTGCTATGAAAGCCAGACACTTAGCGCGCTTTCCTCTCGCTGACAGCACCCTCCTGCCCGCCGGTCTCCCAAGGAGGCCACATCCAGATAAGACGGCAGCACAAAGGATCTAAGCCATTTTTATAAAAATCGTTCTGTGAGCTTGGCAACAAGCTGTGGGGTCCTGGTACAAGTTTTGGGTGACGTGCCGGGCTTGAAGTCTAAACGAAGCGAAGTCTCCTAATTTCACCTCCCTCAAACCCTAGCGTTCGATTCACCCTATTTCAGTGTAGAGGAAAGAGAGAGCTCCCTGGTCCCCTGGTCCCCACTGTCCCCAGAAAGCAGGCTTTGGTCTGTGACACAGTCGGGCATGGGGTGCACTTTCTCCCTGAGGCTCTTACAGGAGAGCCCCTCGCTGCTCTGCTGACAGTGTGGTTGGTATGGTCGGCTGGAAAACTAGCAAGTTTACCTTCATCACTCTTACCATCAACCGCCTGAGCCAGGGGCCAGGGTGAAGGCTGAGTGGGGTTAGGGGGAACCTTTGTCCCCTAAGGCTGGCTTCTCGGTGGCATCTCACCCCTCAGCTCTGAACATCTTGAGGGCAAGAGCGCCTCACCTCTCGCCTCTCCCAGGGAAGCCGGACTCAGACCTCTGGGGCAAGAACTGGCCGGGACGCGAGCGGCAGCAGGAAGACAGAGCAGCGGCGCCGGCCGTGTGTCCGCATGGCTGTAGGGATTTAGAAAAAGATGAACCAGTTTGAATCAGACTGTTTTCTCCACCTCTAGGGCAGGAAAAATACAGCACAACGGAAACAAGGATTAAAGATGAATGCCCATAAGTGTGGGCCCGACTTATCCTCATGTGGGGGTACAGACGGAGCGTGTGCCGAGGGTGTAGGTCCGTCGGACTCTCCGTCTGCTCCCCAAAGCCCTCCTATGCAGCTGACTATAACGTCTGTGAAGCTTGTGCTATAGTCGAAATGCTGTTCTGCACACTGTCAGTACCGAGACAGGTGACGGGATTTCACAGCTTTAACGAGACACAGTGAAGAGGACCAGGGCAGTGAGCTAGTTGGCGGCGGCGTGGGGGGCATGCCATCCACCGATGCTGAGACATTGTCCATTGGACACATGACATCTCCTTGCTGGACGAAAGACAGAATGAACTCCAGTTGGGGGCTTTTCGCGATCAGACCTTTTTGGGGATCTATATTCTGTTTTCCTCTAACCTGTCCTGATGAAGAGGACCAGGAATTAAATGCTATCATTTGTTAATTGTTTTCAGGGTTTTAGATGCTGCCCTGGAATGCACAGTCACCTCTTCAGTCTTCGTTTTGCCTTTTCTTACCTTTCTCCTTTTTTTAACAAATAGGGAGGTACTTAATTTTTTAGCAGACTTTATTTTTCAGAGTGCAGAAAATCAATGTGATAACTAATAGAAAAGTTAAGCAGAAGAAGTGGATTTCCCATGTGCCCCCTCCCCACGCAGGTGCACAGCCTCCCCCACTATCGGTGTCTACACCAGACGGAGTGTGCTACAGTTCATGAACCCCTAGGGACACGTCGTCTTCGTCCAGAGCCCACAGTCTACAGCGGGGTCACTGTTGGTGTCATTCACTGTATAGATTTGGACCAGTACATAATAACCTGTATCCCCTCTGAGAGTATCATACACCGTAGACTGACCACCCTAAAAACCCGCACCGCCCTCTCTCCCCAATTAACTGTTGGCAACGACCGATCTTTCTACCGTCTCCATAGTTTGGCCCAATGGAGAAGGTCATAGGGTTGAAATTAGGCTGGAATGGATTAGATTAGACGGGCTTCTTTCATTTAGCGATATGCACTGAAGGGTCCGAGGTACCTCTCCGTGCTGGGTAGCTCATTTCTTTCTCGTGCTGAATGATCCTCCGCTGTCTGGACGGACAATGGTTTGTTTGCCCATCACCTACTGAAAGACATCTTGGTTGCTTCAAGTTTCGGCAAATAGAGAAAACACAGTGGTTTTTGTGTGGACGTGAGTGTTCACCTCCTTTGGGTAAATACCCAGAAGCATGACTACTGGACTGTGGGGTAAGAGCATGTGTAATTCTGTGAGAAATCACCAAGGGTCTTCCAGTGTAGCCGCACCGTGGTGCGTTCCTGCCAGCGATGGGGGAGGGTCCCCGTGGCTCCTGTCCTTGTCAGCTCTGGGTGTTCTCAGTCTACTGGACTTTGGCCCTTCTCATAGGTGTGCAGTGGCTCTCCTTGTAATTCTAATTTGCATTTAAGATTTTATTTATTTTTTTGACAGAGAGAAATGACAAGTAGACGGAGAGGCAGGCAGAGAGAGAGGAAGGGAAGCAGGCTCCCTGCTGAGCAGAGAGCCCGATATGGGACTCGATCCCAGGACCCCAAGATCATGACCCGAGCCGAAGGCAGTGGCTTAACCCACTGAGCCACCCAGGGGCCCCAATATTTCCTTTTATTCCTTTCTACCTGTGGTTTTATAGGATCAGGTATTTAAGTTCAAATATATATGATAAAATATATGTACCTGTGAGATTACACACATGAAGATAAAGAAAATTAAGAAAATATAGAGTTAGTGAAGTTTTGGTTATGGTTAGAGAGGAATAAAAAAAGGAAGCAGTAAAAAAAACTTACTAGTAAACCACAATGCATATGGTTGCATTTATATATCTATGAAAAACTGTATGTATTATACTATCATGTCATATCATATAATCTCCTATTTTCCAAAATTCAAGAGGGTGAAGTTTTCGAATTAAGGGAAACATAAGAACCAGTTCCATGTTTGTGGCTTTATTCAACACAGTCCTGGTGTGTTCCTGAGTTCCCGAGAAACCGGTATTTGTGAAATTCTCCACCAAGTGCGCGGCGCACAGTAGGTCCTCAGTCCTCCTCCATGTTCACATCCCTCAGAAATCTCTATTCGCTCAGAAAAGTCAGCCAATTATAATCCGTGATAATTAGTGCTTATTTTTTATCACCCCAGAGTGCCTGAATTGTAGCTAAAACTTACTTTATCAGGTACTGATTAAAATGAAAATGTAACTCTCATGTATTTGGACAACAGTCCTCAAAGGCTGTTGCTTTTTAGCATTTTTTTTTTCTCTCTGACCAGTAATCCCATTTGTAAAATGTTGATTCATCCAGTTAGTAAACAAATCCAAAAATGTTTATTCTGTGCAATGCACTGAATATTGCACATTTTGTCCTTGTCCCATTCTTTCTATTGAAAACATTTTATTTTTTTTAAAGACTTATTTATTTGAGAGAGAGAAAGAGAGAGAGAGAGGGAGGAGAGGCAGAGGGAGAGACACCCTCAGGCCGATTCCCCGCTGAGGGCAGAGCCAGACTCTGGGCTCCATCGCACTCTTGTGAGATCGTGACCTGAGCGGAAACCAAGAGCAGGACGCGCCGTTGACTGAGCCACCCAGGCGTCCCTATTATAGACATTTTAAAAACATACTATGCAGAACTCTAATCAATAATGAGTGCCTTAAAAAATTAATAAACTCACTCTTACTCCCTTTTCCCACTACCACTGAAATTAAATAGCTATTCTTATCCCCGAATCACACGGCTTTAAGTCAGATATGTGCAGCCTCATCCAAGCCAGCCGTCCTTCCGGGAACGGGCCGAGAGTAAGAGCACTAGATCTGTAGGAATTAGCGTTGACACCAAAGACTGAGAGGCACTTTGGATTCTGTTCTGGGTTTCCAATTTCCAACCAGATTCTGGCTATACAAGTAAAATCACCAGACTCTGTTATCATCATCTCAGACACCTGCCAAGTAAAACCTTACAGAGTTTTTTTTTGGTGCTATTTTAATTTATTTTTATTATTTTTTTATTAACATACAATGTATTATTTGTTTCAGGGGGACAGGTCTGTGAGTCGTCAGGCTTACACAGCTCACAGCGCCCACCATAGCACGTGCCCTGCCCAGGGTCCCTGCCCCAGCCAGCCCAGCCTCCTGCCCCCTCCCCCCAGCAACCTTCAGTTTGTTTCCTGGTAGTAAGAGTCTCTTCCGGCTTGTCTCCTTGCCCAGTCCCACCTTATAAACTTTTATAAATTTTTATTAATGATGAATTAATACATTTAAATGAGTAGATAAATGATGCAAAAAGCATGCAAGGAAATGTGTTGTGTGCAACGTAAGAATTTATTATGAAAATTGTTTCTGAGAACCAGGAGATGGAGCTCAGAATGGCTTTAGTCAGCTCAGAAGCAATTGAGATTTTCAGATTGTCTCAGCCAAACCACAGGCTGGGACCAAATCCACAACAACCCTAGGGAAGTACCTCAGGAGTTTCACTGTCCAGACGACCCGGGTCCATGCTCTTCGTGGCTGAGGCCAGCTCGCCTGCACACGCGGTTGCTGCTTTTTACTTTTCATTTCCACACCCCGTCAGGAAAGAGTGGCCTCATTTCTATTTTTCAAACGCTGGGGAGAGTTCTGGGACTGAGCTCTGTCATTTCCCCTCGTCGTCAGAGAGCTTTGCCATGAAAACACGGTTGTTGCTGTGAGGCACACACAGAACCGAGGACCTGGGTCAGGTGTTGATCCCAGGGCCTGAGGCGGGAGCAGAGCGGGGCAAGCTAGAGCCCGTGAACGTCGCTGGTGTCTAACGAGATGCTGTGCGGCAGGTGACCGATCCAGACGGGTTAGAACCGGGCCTGGAGTCAGAGTGTTTGGCGGCGCCCCACGGGGTGCACCATGCCAAGGGAAAGAGAATCCCTCCTAGAGACTAAGCACAGAGTAAATCAGATCCAATAATTAGCAAATCGCATTTCAAAAACTGGCGTTCTCCTGTTTCATGAGTCAGATTATCCACACACTCGATCATCAGACTAGAGCATTTGTGGATAAGCTGTGTCCGACTGCAGCTGTGTAAGAATAATTCGACAGGACAGCGCCCAAACACGCACGAGCAGATTTAGGCCAACAGGAGATAAAACGGACAATTAGAAACTTAGGAAAGTTTAACAAGGAATATATTTTTAAAAGTGCAAGTCAGAAGGTGTAAAATGTTTTTATCTCTATTTGTCAGCATGAGTAATTTTTTTAAAGATTTTGTTGACTTATCTGAAAGAGAGAGAGAGAGAGCGCAGGAGAGGGGAGGAGAGGGAGAAACCAGCTGCCACAAGCAGGCAGCCTGATGCGGGGCGGGTCCCAGGACCCTGAGATCATGACCTGAGCCAAAGGCAGACGCTTACCCAACTGAGCCACCCCGGCGCCCCTAGCTTGAGTGTTTTTAAAGAGAACTTCTCCAAGAGTAAGGAGTGTATGTAGAGAAGAGGCTCCGTACATCGCCCATAAATTAAAATTGGAAGCTAAGACTTCCAGCAGGAGGCACGCTCCCCCCCCCCAAAAAAAGTGGCGGGCATGCCCACGCACGACACGACACACCCACGCACGACGCGACACACCCACGCACCACACAATACCGATGCTCAGAGGGCCTGTGGTTGTGGACAAATAAATCAGGTTACTCTAGTCCCCAGCAGAGAGCTACAGCCGATCTCCTAGCAGAGCCTCCACAGTGAAAGGGCAGGAATCCAGGTGGACGTGTCTGACCGCCACTGCACAGGACTGATCTGATAGGACAGGGTTCAAAAACAAACAAACAAACAAACAAAGCAGGCAGATATAGGGACTGTGTAGACACAGTCTTTCGACCGGAGGAAGGATTCGGTTTCCCCCATTGGTGCTCATGGGCTGTTGATCGCTGTCCAGCACCGTCACTGCTCACTCATTTAAGGGGCTGGACTAGGTGAAGGACGGGGAGACACCTGGGACTCAGCGCTCCAGCGCTCCTTCCAGGAGGTTCTGTGTGACCTACGGTCCCGGAGGGGCCGCCGGCAGTGAGGGTGTTCCTGTCCGGGATGCACCTCTCCTCCGCCAGGGGCAAGAGGGGCCACCAGGGAGACCCCAGCCCAGGGTTTCCGAGCAGCCAGGCAGGAAACCAGCTATCATAACCCTCTTCCTCTGGCCACAGAGGAACTCAGACCACCTTGCCTCCCGCGGCCTACAGAGAGAAGGGTGCGGCCGGACCTCTGCGCGCGGACTCCTCTGCTCTGTGCACCTCCAGCTGGATCCTTCTTTCAAGCTCCGAACCCAGTATGGCCCTTGCTTTGTGCATCTCCTCCTCCTCGCCCACCACAGGATTCCTGGGGCAAACCGTTCCAGTACAAAGAAAGAAAGGCAGGAGCTCAGCAGGGCCGTGCAGATTCCTGAGCAGGGCTGGGACTCTGCTGGGCTTCCGGGCAGAGGCATCTGAGAACCAGCTCAGTACCATCCCTGCAGGTCACCTCTGCCCTCACAGCTGAAGGCTCTCATACTGGGTTCTGGACAGTGTCCCGAGGGGAGCATAAGCACAGACACAACAGACACCGTCTTCAGCACGCAGGCCCAGGAGACACTTTGCTGCCTCAGAAAGTGTAACACTAGGAAGCCGTTTCCATCTCCTGGGCAAGACGCGCAAGGCCAGTGCCAGAACCCACCCAGGCAGTTTTTCAGAATATAAGAAATCATTAATCATTCACAGGCACGAGATGTTCTTCAGGTGGGGAATTCCTGCTATTTCAGTGGGTCTGGTGATCATTTTATTGTGGATGTAACGCATAAGGGAGCCTTACAATTATCTGTCTGTGCTCCATAAACATTTTTTTTGTTTTGGCTCAAAAGAACTTGAGTCTTTCTTCTACAAGCTCAGAGTTGTTCTGAAGAGCACAGAATACGACTTCCCAGTGCTAAAAGGGGTCTTTGTAATCCTCTCTTCTGCCCCACACCTTCCTCCTCACTACAAAGACGAAATCAAATGCACAGATAGGGTAAAGGATTTGCCCCGGAGCCGCTGGGACCCTGTGACTTGCTGTGACTGCCTGAGAATTAGCTGAACAGCCCCTTTCTGAGCCAGAAATATCTGGAGAGAGTGCAGCTTTCCCAGCAGCTGTGTCATTCACGGGCGCGGGGGTCGAAGCATGAGATAATCAGGGGTTCTTTCCGTTCCTCTGCACCTGCAAAAGCTCATTGCTAATTCCCTCACAGAAGCCAAGACACATTCAGGCTATAGAGTGCCGTTCAGATTCACCAGAGCATGTCGCTGGCCCAGTGCCACAGCGGACCCTTCCTCGGCGGGCCCTCTCTAAAGGAGGAAGGGGCTTCCATCTGAGACTGGCCTGATTTCCATTTCTATTGAGGGTGGGTGGGAGAATTGTCATTTTATTTGCATGCCTCAAGCAGCAGAAATGACTCTAGGCACACATACTGAAGCATTAATTAATCCATGGGGTGATTAAGACCCTGCTACCCAAGGCCTTAAATACCCTCCCCCCAGGAAAAATATGGCAAGGAGATGAACCTAAACAGGTTCTAGTTCAACATTTTTATAGCATAAAACCTGAACCAGGGAAACGCATTTTAGACTTTACATTGACGTCTCTGCTTAAGAAATAAGTAGAGGAAATGAGCCTCGCGTCCTTAAAATTGCCAGGGTAGCAGAGAGACCGCTGGGCAGCTTTTGAAGCTTGGTGGCCCAGAGCAGGAAGCAGGGAGGCCTGGCCGATGACAGCCATCGCTCTGATGCTGTCGTCTTACGAACTGTCTCCCCGGGGAGCGAGGAGCGGCCCTTTCTGCAGTTCTGTTTCGTGTCTGGCGCAGCTAAATGACTTCTCCTTCTCTTCCCTCTAGTGGTGAACTGCTCGGACCCAGGCTTTGTGGAAAACGCCATTCGTCTCGGGCAGCAGAATTTCCCCGAGAGCTTTGAATACGGGATGAGTGTCATGTACCATTGCAAGAAGGGGTTTTACCTGCTGGGGTCTTCTGCCTTAACCTGCATGGCTAACGGCCTGTGGGATCGTTCTCTCCCCAAGTGTCTGGGTGAGTGCGGGTAGTTTCGGATTCTTGTGCCTCTGAGCCCATAAGACTACCAAGAGAGCAACGACAACAACATTTTAAGTCTTTACGAGTTATATAAGTTCTATGGTGTCTTTATCGACTAGCCAGAAATCACAAATTACAACTCAGACTAGCTTCAGAGTCACAAAGGAGAGGGACACTGGCATGTCTCCGACCTGGCTTCGGAGAGAAACGGACCCGGGTGTATGGGGCAGCGCTCGGACCCCTCCTGAGTTTGTCTCTGCTTGCTACAGCTGGTCCTCTACTCGAACCTGGCAGAAACGTTCACCCTACACGGCTCAAACATAGCACCCAGTGACCTCAACACCTTGCCCCTCTCAGCTTCACTCTGTCTGGACCCAGATTTAGAAATATTGGCAAAGGGCTCTTTTAGGGAGTGTCTGTCTGTTGACCTAGAGTCTGTGGCCAGAAGGGTCGAGTTGACCCGAAGGACCTAATACAGGTCTCATGAGCGGTTCTGATACCAAGGGGTTAATACGATAGAAAAGATAGTACCTTGCCAGTATCTTCCTCCTGATCCATATGATTACGTAAGAGGAAGGCAGATTACCCTGAGCATGGAGGTTCTATTCGGGGCCGACAAGTTCTACATCATCACCCTGGCCCCACTCTACACACGTCGGTCTTTTAGACCACACAGACTAACAAGAATACACTTTTCCCCAACTGCTAGCTCTAGTCTTACCTTCTTTCAACTTGAAAAAGCACTCTGTCCTTTAGCTTGAAGGCATCACCTGTTACGGCATCTGACAGCTTAGGGGAAGGGGTGACTCTCCCTGGCCTTTTAAAAATCATTCAGAAACAAAACAAAACTAAAGAAACAAAACAAAACTAAAAGCGAAATGTTATCTTCTTTGTATCCATTTCGTGTGCATCAAGAATGTGGAATGACCACTGCCTATTAAGTTGAATTTACTGGGAAAAAAAAAGTGGTTATTTTACCTCTTGGAATTTCAGCATTATTGGTACATTTTCAGAATAAATTAGTCCCAGAGACTCTTTTTTTCCCTGTGATTCAGTGTCCCTCATAACCCCTCCCAATCTACATAGACACTTGTCTCAAATTATAATTATAACAACATGATTAATTTCTACAGAGAAAGAGCGACTGCTTTCAAAAGCAAACGCACAGCCTCAAATGACAAAAACCTCGTTTGTGAATATTAGAATGTTCATCCCATTTTATCTGCTTTCTGGCTTTCTAGGCCTTCACACGTGGGAATTTTTCAGAGAAATTAGTTTTTCTTTCTTTGTCTCCCCAAACATGTCTTTTGCATCGGTCCAGGCTGATGTGAGACTCCCATTAGTTTTTGTAATGACCCCAGAGTGCCCCACGTTTCCAGGAACTAGGTTGTAAGTGACTCTCCTTCTCCTGGGTGACTGGTCTCCGCCCCTCAGGCTCATTAACACTTGGAATCACCATGCGTCTGGGAATACTGGTTCGCAGAGGAGCCCTTTGCTCGTGCACATTCTAGAGCAGCCAAGCCTCGCCTCTGGTTTTGGGGTTACGGTTTCACAGGTTTTTTCCCCTCTGTTAATTTGAGCTGGAACTGGCCATTTACCAGTTGCTTATTGACTTGGCTCTAGTTAGCTTCCTTTTGGGACGCTGTCGAGGTAAAATCTTGTTCACCAATGAGTGCATGTCCGTGTAGGACTGCACTGTCCTACACTTATCTTGATTCCAGAGTTTCCTCTTTGAAAGAGAACTTACGATGAGATTATAGGCCTGATTTGGCATCATTTTGAAGAAACATATGGGAATATGGAGATAACTCGAGGAAAAACTTAATCACTGATTTATTATTTATTATTATTACTTAAACATTTTAAACTGCCATGTGCTCAAAGAAAAATTGTTAGAAGGGTCATCACGGATCCACGAACGGAAGAGTAAGCGGATGTGAGAAGAGTTTTGAGCCCAGCCAGTGCGTGATTGTCGCATTAGCTGACGAGATCATGGAAATGGCTTTCCTGACTTGATGGAGTTTCTGGCTTTGTATATCTTACCGCTTTTTTGGATTACAGTTAAGGACAAATGGAAAAACCGTAGGTAGGGGGACTTTCTCTTTGAAAGCCTCGCTGTATGATTCTCTCTTAAGCGAAACCACCTCAAGATAGAAGAAAAGGAAACAAAAGCAGACATCCCTGGCAGACGCTCGTCTGGTCCTCGGTAGCACGTGACTGTCTAAGGAGACCATCTGAGGAGAGTCACCTGGAAAATGATGTTGGTTATCCGCAGGGCACTGCAGGAATTGGCCAGTGTGTTCAGCTGCTTTTCATTAATAGTGCTGTGTGCATGGGTGTCTGTGTGCGAGGCCTACACGGTAAAGCAGTTCTACAAGCCTGACGTGCTCATTTGTTTTAACTTTTCCTGTAGTCATATCGTGCGGCCACCCAGGGGTTCCTGCCAATGCTATCCTGACCGGAGAGCTGTTCACATACGGTGCCGTAGTTCACTACGCGTGCAAAGGGAGCCGGGACCTTGTGGGCAACAGCACCCGGGTTTGTCAAGACGACAGCCGCTGGAGTGGGACGCTTCCCCACTGCACGGGTGAGCAGCGACACCGGTACAGAGTGACTTGTCAGGCTGTAGAGCGTCACAGTTATTTGAAGTTGTTTTTCCGTGTCCAGCCACATACGTCCGTGTTCTCCGTGGCCGTCTTCATCGTCGTCAACACCGTGGAGCTCCCGTGGCTTCACACGGCCTCCTGGGGGAGCCCGGGAAGGCGATTGTCCGGCCGGGAGCCGGCCGCCGTTTGCTCAGTCTCTCCCTGTCCTTGTCTGGGCCTCCTCTCGTTTCCTCCACATCTCTCCTGTCTTGGAAACACCCTTCAAAAAAAATCTTGATTTTTTTCATGAATAGTTCTTAAATAAATTAACCTCAGTGAAGCAGCAATCTGGACGTAATTGAGAGGTATCAGACTTCTCACGGGATTTTCTTTTCTTTTCTCTTTATTCTATTTTTTAATAAACGTATAATGTATTTTCATTCCCAGGGGTACAGGTCTGTGAATCACCAGGTTTACACACTTCACAGCACTCACCAAAGCACATACCCTCCCCAATGTCCATAATCCCACCCCCTTCTCCCAACCCCCCTCCCCCAGCAACCCTCAGTTTGTTTTGTGAGATTAAGAGTCACTTATGGTTTGTCTCCCTCCCAATCCCATCTTGTTTCATTGATTCTTCTCGTACCCACTTAAGCCCCCATGTTGCATCACCACTTCCTCATATCAGGGAGATCATATGATAGTTGTCTTTCTCCGCTTGACTTATTTCGCTAAGCATGATACGCTCTAGTTCCATCCACGTTGTCGCAAATGGCAAGATTTCATTTCTTTTGATGGCTGCATAGTATTCCATTGTGTATATATACCACATCTTCTTGATCCATTCATCTGTTGATGGACATCTAGGTTCTTTCCATAGTTTGGTTATTGTGGACATTGCTGCTATAAACATTCGGGTGCACGTGCCCCTTCGGATCACTACGTTTGTATCTTTAGGGTAAATACCAAGTAGTGCAATTGCTGGGTCATAAGGTAGTTCTATTTTCAACTTTTTGAGGAACCTCCAAGCTGTTTTCCAGAGTGGCTGCACCAGCTTGCATTCCCACCAACAGTGTAGGAGGGTTCCCCTCTCTCCGCATCCTCACCAGCATCTGCTCGTGGGATTTTCTATTCCCCAATACACTTCAACCCTGTTTCCCTTTTATTATCTGTCCTGATGCAGTGGAAAAATGTGTTTATGATTCCCAGAGTCTTGTTTCTTCCAGAGGGGGTCAGTTTTCTGTTGTCGACATATTTTGATAAGCTAGGTTGTGTTTAGTTATACAGGAACAATTTTTTCATGTTTGTCACTTTTGTGCTATGATAAAGAAAGTCTTTCTCATGAGATTTCTGGAATGCAGTGTGACTATAACACATGTAAATAACTTTTCCTTCTGGGGTGCCTGTGTGGCTTGGTTGGACGAGTGGCTAACCCTGGGCTCCCACTCAGGTCGTGATCTTACAGGTTGTGGGATCAAGACCCACCAAAAGCTGCGGATTGGGCTCCATGCTTAGCAGGGAGTCTGCTTGAAGATTCTCTCCCTCTGCCCCTCCAGACCACCCCCTCCCAGCTTGGGCACACATGAGTTCTCTCTCTCACAAATAAATAAATACATAAATAAAAAGAAATAACTTCTCATTCTCTTTGAACATAACAGCTCTGTTACAAACTTATCTACCAACATTGTGTTTCACCATTTGTGTTTCTGTTCAATAGGAAACGACCCTGGATTTTGTGGTGATCCCGGGACCCCAGCACATGGGTCCCGGCTTGGAGATGAACTCAAGGCCAAGAGCCTTCTCCGCTTCTCCTGTGAAATGGGCTACCAGCTGAGAGGCTCTCCCGAGCGGACGTGTTTGCTCAATGGCTCGTGGTCTGGACTGCAGCCTGTGTGTGAAGGTGAGTACCTTCAAGTCACGAGGTCAACCTTTGCAGTTGAAACCATGTATTTCTCTCTAAAATGAGGGATACCGTTCTACAGAAATCCTAGACACTGAACTTTGGATCACTAAACTACTTTCCTCCGAAATGTATAAGAGAATCATTACAACGCCTGACGGCGTACATGGAGATAGCCTCACTATTCAAAAGATCATCTAACACAGATCCTTCCTTAGCTTTTGAACGTTCATGGTCTAGAAGAGATTGCTGATCTAATAATAACCTCTCTGTGGTGTGGTGGTGTTTCGTGGCTGCCGGTAGTGCATAGCTGAGAAGAAAGAGCAGTGAGCGTATGCAGTGTCAGTCGCTGATAGGAAATTCTGCAGGCTGGGGTATGCCTCGCTTCCCCTGCTATTTCCAGGCTGTTGGTGGCCCTTGTCAAAAACACTGCATCATCAAAGATCCTAGGGTGATTCTCTGTATATTTTAGACCAAATATATTTTATCTTAATATTTGAGAGGCATAAGAGGACATGGTGGGATACCTTAGTAATAACAGTAAAAGACCATGAATAACTTACTGTGTTGTGTATTAGAAATGCTCACCTTAAGCAAAGGTGTGATGAGATACCATGAATTTGTTTAGCGTCCAAAAAGGAACTGATTTAGAATGCAGATACATAAGACTTAAATGTTAGAAATATTTAGCATACACACTTCTCAGTTATTTACTATTTGAGTCCAAAATGTTTACAGAAGATAAATATCCATTTTTATACTTTATTATTTTTATTAACATATAATGTATTATTTCCCCCAGGGTATGGGTCTGTGAATCATTAGGCTTACATATTTCACAGCATTCACCATATCACATGCATAAATATCCATAAATATCCATTAAATATCCATTTTTACATATCTGAAACATTTTCTAGTTGACCAACTTGAATAAACTTACATAATATCAATACCAGAAATATGTCAACTTTCTTAATCTTTACTTTCTTTATTCTCTTGTACCTGTCTCTCTCTCACTGTATTATATGTATTATATAGAACAGTAGAAAATAACATACGTGTATAATCTAACTATATTGTATCCAGACTACATTTTTAATCTCATAAAATCATATGTAAATAATATAATCATATATATGAAAAAATAAATACATATCTTATACACATCATGCCTATATATATATGTCTATATTCTCTTCTGAGTGGAAAATTATCTTGGAGATCTCTACACCTACATAGAGATATACATATATATAATAATGCAGGGTGCTTTTTGATTCTGAATCACCTCCTGACAATCAAGTTAGTATAAATCTTAATATTAGGCCCTAAAGAAGTTGACTGAAATCATACGTGACTGAATAGTGGTGATGGGGTGCCACCTGCCACTGTGAGTTGCAGAAGGATACTTTTTATTGCCTGGAATATGGGATTCTAAATTGTTACACTTTTTCTTACTCAGACACAATTTTCTCTGTTTCCTCCCCTTTTTTAGAGTTTGCATATTAAAATTTGCATGATAGAATCTCTTTCTCACTAAAAACAGAGTGTTTTCTATTCTATAATATGGTACCTCAAAGTTATACGTGACTTTTGTAACCTACATTCACACCCCATCTGATCTTTTCTCTCTACACTATACCTGGGAATTGTTGGTCCAGAATATATTTAAATATTATGAAAACTAAATAAGAGCTCCACTTCACTCTATGACATGTTGAATGACAATAGGCTAGCCTTCTTACTGAGGACAACTATAAACCAACAAAATATATGAGACAATTATCTTATTAAACAATAGACAGTACATAGGAGAAATCAGGGAGGTGAACACATAATCCCCCCATTATTCTGTATTTTTTTTCTTATTGTGAAGTTGAAAAGTGAAACCCAGGTAGCTTGGTGAGGTGATGCAGTAGAAATTATTCTAGGTATCAATATCCTAGAAATTATTCTAGGTATCAGTATCCTAGAAATTATTCTAGGTATCGGTATCCTAGAACTTATTCTAGGTATCGGTATCCTAGAATAGGGCCAGCTGAGAATGGGACAGCCCCATAAGTCTGGTGAGCATTCACTGTCTGAGGGTCAGAGGGACAAGCATGAGTGGGACCCAGTGATGCAAGGACTTTTGCTGCAGAGTTGAGAGTGGACCCATGATATTATAGGTCATACCCTACTGAGAAACACTGGACATCTGGCCAGTCAGAGCTCTCACTGTGTGCTTAGGACATTTCACAGATGCCCAGAAAACTTCATACATTATGAATATGTACCACTTCCCTAAAATAAGTGGAACATGCTAGAACTAAGAGCAAAAACATGTTAGGACTAAGTCTGAATAGATGTCCTCTAACAGAGAATGAAACTGATGGCAGGACCCCAATGACCTACAACTAATTTAAAAGTCCACCAGAACAAATCCCAGCATCTTTTGAAGGAATGACATAATCTGGGCAACATTTTGTTCACGATGTCTGGCATACAATGAAAAATTACTACATATGCAGACGTCATAACAATATTACCCATAGTCAGACAAACAAACAAACAAAACAGACAATAAAATAAGAATCTTATCCTGAGAATACAATCCTGAGATGAACCAAATGTTGAAAATAATGCACAAGGGCTTGAAGAGGTTATTTAAAATATCTTTTCACACTGAAGTTAGAGTCGTAAACAGATAAATAATTTCACAAGAAATGAAAATAATTAAAAAAACAATCATATGGAAACTCTGGAATTGAAAAAATAGAGTATCTGATATAAAAACTTTTGTAGATGAGCTTAGCAGATTAAAAATGGCAGAAGGGTCAGTTAACATGAAGACAGATCAATGAAAATTTGAAAACAGAAATGAAGAAGAAGAAAAAACAATGATATCTTATGGGATAATATCAAATAGTTCAACATACTTTTAATTGGAGTTCTAGAAGAAAAAAAAAAAAAGAAAGAATGGAGCAGAAGGATGGTTGAAAAATTATTGGTTAAAAGTTAACCAAATTGGGGTGCCTGTGTGGCTCAGTTGGTTAAGCAACCAACTCTTGATTTAGGCTCAGGTCATGAGCTCAAGTCTGTGAGCTCGAGCGCCATGTTGGGCTCCATGCTGGGAGCCTGCTTAGGATTCTCTACCTCTCCCTCCGCCCCTCCACACCTGCCCCCCACAAACAAAGTTTGATAAATTTTTTGGGAAAATATAGCTCCTGAAAGTCGAACAAACCTCATTGAAATACATTGATATTGTGTTAAGAATGGTCACTCACTTGGGTCTGTACATTCTATGTCAGGTTCACTGATATAAAAAGCCCTTTACTTTGCACATTTAAAAGGTGAAAAAAATTAGAACAGCTGAGAGTGAATGATGTCTTTCTGCAGAAATCTCACTTTGGTGCTGTGATATAACACCTTGAGTTCTACTCCAGCAAAACAAGTGAATTCATTTATTTGATTAGGAGAGCTTAATTGGATTTCACTTCATAATACACCTGATTCAGACTATACAAGTATTTTTAGAGTAGCATTTGGTTTATCTAAAGTTAGAAATTCAAGTGTTTCTTATAAAATCCTTAAAAACTTGGCCATTAATCTGTGTACAGAAAGAAGAAGAAATGTTTCAATATGGCAAGCATTTCTCAAATACTTTTGATGTTCTCAAATAGTTATGCTATTCCTCACAAAACCGACTCCCTCCAAACCTGCATTGTATGGAAATCATGGGAAGTTGAGTAAATAATAGTGCCATTGACTCTCACTATAACAACAAATGACAGGAAGGGATATGTACATAATCTTACACACCCCCCAACACACATATTTAAAAAATTTTGGACAATCTGTAGCTTTCTGTCTTTTTTTTTTCTCACTTGTTATTATAGGTCTGGATTGGGGGGGCACATATTATTACCTATAAAAATGGGGTTATCAGTGACTTTCTCATTTCCACTTAATGATAGCCATGACCATGCATTCAGCCCACTGAGAGCATCTCTTTCCTGATGAATCAACCAAAAGCCTTAGAACCTGATGGGACACTTGAATAGATGGTAAAAAGAAAAGAAGCTTTCATAAAACACAAAATAAAAATATTGTAAAATTTTAATCATCAAAGAACTTGTATTGCTTTTTTTTCTTATAAAATAACTTTATTAAAAAAGATTTTTTTTCATTTATCTGACACAGAGAAACAGTGAGAGAGGGAACACAAGCAGGGGGAGTAGGAGAGGGGGAAACAGGCTCCCCACCGAGCAGGGAGCCCAATGCAGGCCTTGGTCCCAGGACCCTGGGATCAGGACCTGCGCTGATGGCAGATGCTTAATGACTGAGCCAGCCAGGTGCCCCCTATCATAACTTTGAATATATTTCTCATTGTGTTTAGTTACCAATTTTTTTGAGAACTCAGACGATAATCTTAGACATTCTCTTGTACATACAACAAGTTACTTCTTTCTTGCTGCTTTGAATATATTTTTTCTATCTTTTGATAATTTGATTGTGTTTTTGTTGATCTCTTTGAGGTTATCCTACATGGAGTTTGTTGAGTTTCTTGGACTGTATATTTGTGTATTTCATCAATTTTGAGAAGATTTAGCCATTTCTTATTCAAATGATCTCTCAGTCTACATTAAGTTCTACTTAATGATGAGCCAGTGATACCACTGGCTATCTTCACATTTGTTCATTCTTTTTTCGTTCTGCTCCTCAGAGTGTACAAATATATTTCTTTTTATTTTTAAAGATTTTTTTATTTATTTGACAGAGATCACAAGTAGGCAGAGAGGCAGGCAGAAAGAGAGGAGGAAGCAGGCTCCCCGCTGAGCAGAGAGCCCGATGTGGGGCTCGATCCCAGGACCCTGAGATCATGACCTGAGTCGAAGGCAGAGGCTTAACCCACTGAGCCACCCAGGTGCCCCTACAAATATATTTCTAATATAGTTCCATGATGTCAATCATGTTTTCTTTGTTAGCAATCCAGTCTTTTAATTATAGATTCATTGACTGAATTTAGGAAACCGCTTAAATATATCATTGGTTTTAGTTGCCTTACACAACTCTTAATCCTCTTTCCCATGAGACTGTGATAAAGCCTACATCTCATACAGGTAATAGATGTGTGATCACAGTGATTATAATGAAAATGACAACACATCAGCTACCATGTGTACCCGTACTTCTGCTAAGATGCCAGATTGTGTTCAAGGCATATTGCACGCAGTGTGTTTAATCTTACAACAACTGAGAGCAATCACCTTTATTATACCCATTTTAGAGTGAAGATGGTACATGTCAAGAGCTTGGTCATTCACATTCACTTAAGTTGTGTGAGCCAAGACTCATACTGAAGCTATTTAGCTCAACTTAACAGCCATGATCAAAATACAGCATGCTATGTGAGGTGTTGGCGGCTGTAGACAGGAAGTGGATTCGGCATAAGTGTAGTGGCCTTTTATTATAAATCAAGTAAAAGAAAATTATCTTTTACTGGAAGGAGTCACGTTAACCAAATGTACTTGGAAAGAAAGGAAGTATTTAAAGAGTTTTAACTTTTTACTTATAAAAAATCTTGTTTCCCTTCTGCTGACTATAAATGTAAGCTGCCATTTTCCTTTAAGAGGTCCTCCTGTATCATGATGGCGTTAATATGAACACAGACATATTGAGGGTACTTTCTAGTCTTCATCTTCATGGGAATAACCATAAGTGAAAGTGTCCCTGTCAGGGAGGAAAAAAAAGTTAACCACGAATTTGATTTTGTAGAATCCAGTATTTGAGGGACTTTCTAAACATTAAGATGGCATCATCATGATGGCTAGTCTCTTACTGACAATGTACGTGTCTATAAATTAAGTTGAATATGTCCACCAATCCCTTGTCTCATTTTAGCATTATCCTTTACAGGTGACTTTTAAAAATTGCTACACAGATTTTAATAGCAGATATGATTAGAATAAAATACAAGAACATGGTTGTCTTGTTGGTTTGCTAAATTATGAATTAGATTAATACAACTATCTTCCATGCCAGGCTTTCTGTTAGTACATCTACCCAATAACTGTCATGTACTAAATGATAAATCAGTGTTTGTTGAACGAATAATTGTCTTGGAGAGTCCAACCTCTTGGTGTGTTTGCAGTATGACATTTCAACTGATATTACAGCCATAGCAGAACTTTTGAGCTTTAGAGAATGTTAAGTATCATCTGCTTCATGATTGGTAACTAGATCTCATTTCAATGGTAGCCGGGAAACTGTGGAAAGATCTGTGTGAGGAAGGGTTGTAAGTTCACAGCAGGTCCCTCAAGAAGAAAGGGTTGTCATGGAGTGGCTCTGTCTGTTGTGGGTGCAGGTGGAGAAGCCCCAGAACACATGCTTTGTGCTCGTCAGACAGGATCTAGTCTGAGCTGAGGGCCGGCATCAAATGGTGGGCGAGTCCCTAAATGTCTGCTACATGATGGTTCTATGCTATGCACATTTCATAGTCTGTTTCCTTCCATACTTCTAAGAAGAGTTTATCTTTGTTCTCAAGGCTAAGTTCGAGAGTGGAACCATGAGAGAGGCCACAGCATTTGTAAATATTTGGTCATTCTCAGAAATGGTCTCAGGATACATTCCTGTTATTAAAATCCAGCCAAAGGTCACATTCTTTCTCTGACTGCCGGCGGCACATTATGTGGGAGAAAAACTTAACATTCTGTGATAAATAGACTCAACTACCAAAGGCAAAAAAAAAAAAAAAAACCTTGTTCTGGGTTAAAATCATCACCTTGATACATGCCCACAAGCTGCTGAGTTTGCTTTGCTGATTGAGGTATGTGCGAGGGACACGTGTGGAGTTTGGAGCTGCTAGCCTGCCTGTGGTCAGCCGGCATCTCGCTGCCCGTATGTGGCATTGTTTGATCTGGAGAGCAGCGGGGAGCAGACGAGGAGACACTGGGTGGTCCAGGCGTGATTCATCTTCCTCAGGCATCCGTCGTGTTCCACCAGGAATTACCCCACAGTCGTGAAGGATGACCTGATGGGTCCAGAAATAAAGAAAATCCATCAGCTCCTACATGAAGAAGGCCTTTCTGAGTCGCTAATACCATATAGATCCTTTTAAAAAAAATCCTCATTATTTTTTGTATTATAAACAGGCTAAATCTCAAAAGTAGCAAGGCGTTGAATTTTCAATGCTTTAATTCACTTTTTAATTTGTTCTGAATAATGTACTTGAGGAGGAATAGTATGACCATATAACTCTCACATTTGTAACTCATCGAGAAAAGAATGGCATGAACCGTAAAGTAAAATGCATATTACACATGTTCCATAGTAATAGAGCCTATTTTAAAAAACCAATATGTCATCTGCTACACTGATGACCTTTGGTCTCAGGCATTTGTCATTTTGGTCTGTCTGTGTCCTTGTCCCCATAGCTGTGTCCTGTGGAAATCCGGGCACGCCCACCAACGGCATGATTGTCAGCAGCGACGGCATCCTCTTCTCCAGCTCGGTCATCTACGCCTGCTGGGAAGGCTACAAGACCTCAGGGCTCATGACGCGGCACTGCACGGCCAACGGGACCTGGACGGGCACGGCCCCTGACTGCACAGGTTAGTGGTCACTGTCATGGATGCTTGAGGCCATGACCATGAGATCTACTTGACTGAGAAAGAGTCATTTATTTTTTTAAGTATTTTATTTTTTTAATACATAGAGGATAAAAGGATATACACACGTTTGATACGATGATGATTTATTAGGTAGTTGGAGCTCTTTCTTCACTTTCTAATCTACATGGCTGAAACTCTGTTCAGTGGCCAGTTTGGTTGGACATTGTAAAGCTGGGTCCAAAAAAATGTCAGTAGACCATTTATTGTCCAGGGAACTAAGGAAAACATTCAATTCTCTGGTCACATTCCAAACACACTGGCCCCTGACAGTCGGTCAGGAGTGTCCTCAGAGGACAATGGTGTTCCTGTAACAATTTTCTGCTCAATCATGTTGAATTACCGCTTAAGGGGAGTAACTTGAACAGAAACCATGACTATTTAATGGTAATTTTGTATTTTTCTAATTTTTTTTGGTCGTCTTCTGCTCATTAGTTATAAGCTGTGGGGACCCAGGCACCCTGGCGAATGGCATCCAGTTTGGAACGGATTTCACCTTCAATAAGACCGTGAGCTACCAGTGCAACCCCGGCTACCTCATGGAGCCCATCACGTCATCCACCATCCGCTGTACCAAAGACAGTACGTGGAATAGCAGCAAACCGGTCTGCAAAGGTGCGCGCCATCACATTCTTGGTCTTATGCACACGGAAGTGTTCACTGAGTTACACTGGCGGCCTCCGCAAGCATTTTTGTAGTCCCTCTGTGTGCTAGAAGTTCCTGTAAGCTCGTTTGCAAACAAAAATCACTTCATTTTCTTAATACGGTAATCTCAGTTTTAGAGATGGGAAAACCGACTCGCAGAGTTAGTAAAGGGTCAGGGCACAAATCAGAGACAAGAGGTGTTGGGACTCAGACGACAAGCACGCTACCACTAATTGTATGTGTGTGTGTGTGTGTGTGTTTTAAGATGTTGTTTATTTATTTGACAGACAGCGCACGCCAAGGGGAGAGGGAGAAGCAGCTCCCCACTGTGTAGGGATCCTGACATGGGACTTGATCCCAGGACCCTTGGGGTCATGAACTGAGCTAAAGGCAGATGCTTAACCAACTGAGCCACCCAGGTGCCCCTAAGTCTGTTTTGAATATCCGCACATTCCTCTCTCCTGACACACATGTTAACCCCGAATCTATTAAGGATTACAGCAGAGATGATGAGGAAGTGTAAATATAGGACTTTCAAGTCAGCTTAGACAGAGACGCTGATCATCACATAATGGCAGAGAACCTAAGTACCATGGTGTTTTGGGGGGTCCGGCTGCTGGGACCGAACCTGCAATGGGAATACGGAGGTGGTATGAGAACATTTATGACTCGTGCGGTTGGACTTTCCAGGGAGAGCAGAGAAGGCTGAATCCAGTCTAGTGACCTGAATGGCAGATCAGCAGGGGTGGGCTCTGATGGTGATGGAGGAAGGGGCCCAGTGAAAGTTGTCCATAGGCAGGGGTCTGCATGGTTTGGACCCCTGTGCGAGCAACTGCAAGCAACACACACAGGTTTTCTTCTCTGCTGAGCCAGAGTGGAGCAGGAGGGCCACAGAGACAGCTGGGACATGAACAGGGCTGGCCCCAAACACGAGTGTGGCACCTGGCTCCGTATCGGCCTAGGATCAAAGACAGTGCTATGGGAGTCATACGCTAGATGCTGGGCAGTGGTGTGGTCGTCAGTGGGCTCCGAGAGACAGATGGACTTGGGTTTCACAAGGACAGAGCTTGGTGTGAGCCTCAGTGAGAGCCCAGTGCTCAAGTACACGGCTTCCTCTCCCTTCTGAGGCAGCCATGTTCTGAGACCCTGCTTCCCTTCCACTGGGGGTAAGGATCACCGTGTCACCTGTCCTTCCACCTGCCATATTAACGTGGCGCTATTGCAAAGCCAGCACTAGACAATGTTGACTGAAACTCACAATGTAGTGTCAGGAGGGCTCTACTCATCTGTTGATGTTGATGAGGAGATGACAGTTGATGTTGATGTTGATGACAACGGCCCATACAGTTGTCCATTCTCTGGGATATCTTGTGTTTTTATCAACTTCTGTTTCCCTTTCTGATAGTCAAGGTGGATGTCATTACCTCCATGGCCAACCAGGCCCTTCCAGATGAGACCACTCTCACCCTCTGAACTGGTCTCAGGCTAGACCCCCCTTCATGCCCTGTGTGGAACCATGTGACTCATCACTACTCTCGCCTGGAGCACTGTCCACTTGCTTCTCCTGTCCAGAGCACATGTTTCCCACCCCCTCCCATGTGCATTCTCAGAAACATTGGTTGAAAACATGCCTGAGATTAAGGGCACTGGAAAGGCCTGTTTCCAGCTGCTGGCTGTTCACGTGTGATTCTGTGTGTGATTGTGTCTTCTTCACATGAGGATGTGTGAGTGTGAGTACAAAGGAGAAAACATGGGTGAGAACATACATATAGCTGAGTCTCTTCCCCTGCTGCCTTCTGTCATGGCACACTTCCTCTGGAGTGGGTGAAATCCAGAAAGCTCCTAGCTCTCCCAGGAAGATGTGTGCAGTGTTCCCCAGAGCCCTGCACTGTAATGGCCAGACTGGGAGGGACCATGTAGGGCCGGCATGAGCTGCTGATCATCCGTAAGAACCGCACTCATCTCTGTGAACAAAGTGAACGTCAGGCTCAGGGACATTGTACAGCAGTGGCTAGGAGTATAGCACAGAACCTCTGTAACCATGTAACTGCCTGGTTTTTAATGACTCAGCCAAAGTTTCAACAGTCTATATCTCCTAGATCTTATGTGCTGTCTTTAGATGTGAAAAATTCAGGGAGTTTACCATTTGTGCACATAAATCCAGAAGGTTGTGCTCATCCTGCATGAGTGATTTGTCCTCTGGAGCCACCATGAAAAGACACGTATTAAATATGAATATCTCTTCCTTTCTTGGCCTTGTATCTACTGAGAAGGTCATGTTCAATCCTGCTTTCTCTTACAGTGGAGTATGCTGTGACTTGGCTTTGCTTTTTTGTACTTGATCTAAATTAATGAAGAAATGCTGGAGAAAACTTTTATTATTTTCATTTGTTGTTTTCCTCAGTCCTCCTCTTATTGAAAGAAAACAGCCCGATCTAGATGTCGTCTATAATTTGGGTGAAATGAAAATGTAGGTCATCTGAGGGTTGCAGCAGGGCGAAGGCCCTGGACATTCAGTCCCGTCTGTTTTTTTTGGAAACAGCTGTCATGTGCGGTCAGCCGCCGCACGTGCTGCATGGAAAAGTGGAGGGAACGGACTTCCGCTGGGGTGCCAGCGTAAGCTACAGCTGCGTGGACGGCTTCCAGCCCTCTCACTCCGCCATCCTCTCCTGCGAAGGCCACGGCGTGTGGAAAGGAGAGGTCCCCCAGTGCCTGCGTAAGTCTTCCGGCAGTGCTGGCTCCTGGGGTCCCATGTGCTGGACCCATGTGAGTGCTTTCCAGTCCCTGTCATTGCTGGCCCTGCCACGGGAGGCAGGGGCTCTCATTCAAGGCAGACCCCTCAGTCATTGATGGGTTGAATAGTGTTACCCAAAGATTTTTTTTAATTTATTTTTTATTTTCAGCATAACAGTATTCATTATTTTTGCACCACACCCAGTGCTCCATGCAATCCGTGCCCTCTCCAATACCCACCACCTGGTTCCCCCAACCTCCCACCCCCCACCACTTCAAACCCAAAGATTTTTGCAGATGCCCAGTACACAAGTTGGAGAAGTTAATCTGACCCAGAGACGTGGACCATTCGCTGACTCCTTGTTGTCTTCCACAGCTGTCTTCTGCGGAGACCCAGGCACCCCTGCGGAGGCGCGACTCAGTGGCAAAAGCTTCACCTATAAGTCGGAAGTCTTCTTCCAGTGCAAATCTCCCTTTGTCCTGGTGGGGTCATCCAGAAGAACCTGCCAGGCGGACGGCACGTGGAGCGGCACACAGCCCACCTGCATCGGTAAGAACTAAGCGGCAGCCCCAAGGGTGCTTGGGAATATGGACCTTCTCTCTAATATCTGGTCATTTGTTCCCATAGTTGTTCCCACAGTGTTCCCATAGATCGTTCTCTGTGGAAGCTCTCCTCGGCTACTCTGGTTAAATGGTACAGACCAAATTTGGAATTGAAGTTAGGAGGCTGTTAAAACACCTGCCAGACTTTGTTCTCTTGTTTCTGTGTCCCCACGTCAGCAGCAGGTGCATTCTTGCAGGGGAAGACAGTGTTGTTGAAGATGCTAGGACTGGCCTGTTCCAGAACAGCCACCACGGGAAAGACAGCCTGGCTGTTGCTTGGTGCCTGTCCCCTCGGTGCCTGTCTCTTGTCACGGGTCTGTCCCCCTTGAGCCCCTGCACCAACAGTGCCACGAGGCCTGGGGCACGCACATGCTGGTGACCCGGGAATATGACAATGAATCTTGCAAGTCAGAAGATGCTTTTCCATGTGACTTAAACCCCACATGTTTAGGTGGAATTTCTGTCTCAGGCAGAGGATTCAGATACAACTGTATTTGTCAAAAGCCACATTATTAGTGGCATAGATACCAGAATGGATCATTTTCACTAAGAGCAGATTTCTTCAGACCTCACTGCGGCAGACTTGTTTACTGATGGGCTACTTTTTTTCACCCAGCTGTACTGAGCTGAAGAGGAGATGTTCTGCATGTTTGCAGGAGACAATTAATGATCTATAGTCCTGGTTGTTTTCTAAGAAATGGAATGATTTCTACTTAAAAACAAAGGTGGTCAGAAATAAAGTCACTGAAGCACTGTTTTTTTTCTTTTTAAGATTTCATTTATTTATTTGACAGAGATCAAGCAGGCAGAGAGAGAGGAGGAAGCAGGCTCCCTGCTGAGCAGAGAGCCCGATGCAGGGCTCGATCCCAGGACCCTGAGATCATGACCTGAGCCAAAGGCTTTAACCCAATGAGCCACCCAGGCACCCACACTGTTTATTTTTAATAAGAGTCACGTTACTGCTGTTTCATTCAAACCATCGCTACACACTTGCTATCTGGATACTAAGACAGGTGTTCCTCCCTCCCATGTTTCTCTTGAAAACAAGTGTTTCCATGGTGGCTAGAGAGCAGCAAATAATTGAAGCTCCATGCTCCTCCTTGCTCAAGTTGTGCATGTATTGAGGAGGCAAAATGTGACTTTGGGTCTACCATGTGTCTCAATTTTGAAGCATTCAATGTATTTCTAATTTGGAAGTCTCAAAGAAAATTAAGAAATTGCAATAAGGTGATGGATGAATAAAAGAGATGGTCATTAATGGAATCCTTAAATCTAAGGGATCATAATCATTGAAGACAGTGTATCAGGAAACAGCCAATAGAGTACGTTGGACCAGAAAATGGGAAGGAATATTCATTCCAACACAGAAAATAATACACAGAGCACTTTAGAATCTGAAGGACTCAGGGGCAATACCTACAGTGTGGAAGGAAGAGGAAAATAGCAATTTACTTTAATTTTTAACTTTCGTGCAAAAATCTCATACATTTGTCAAAATACAATTTTCTCAATTTTGTAAGACCTTTTAGTAAAAATATTGGAATCCTTATAATAACAATATCTGGCACTTGTGTTCTTTCTTTTTTTCTTTTTTCCCCTGAAATTCAGACCCTGCTCATAATTCCTGCCCAGACCCTGGTACTCCACCCTTTGGGATACAGAATAGTTCCAGAGGATATGAGGTATTCCATTTTTATTGTACTGTGTTTGTCTCTAAGTATAAAATAGGGACAACACCTGAACATCTGTACATGTTTTATGCCCCCTGTCTGAGTCATGGTATATTTCTGAAACAAATACATCCAGAGAGGATTTCTGCCTGACGTTTTAACTGTCAGAATTGGAATAGCGGGGTGTATCTTCATTCACACAGTATCAATTGCCGTATTAATTTCTATCTGAAAGTATGCATAATTGGGTGCTTTTTGTCTGCTGAAATGGCACAGCAATTCTCAAATTGGAGTGACTGGTTACCGAGTAGCTACACAGAAAAAGCCCCTGCTTAGTGACCTGATATAATGGGAAAGGAGTATTATATTTTTGAGTCAAAAACTGGAGAAAATGCGCGCGGGCCCTTTAGCGTACACTTACGTTGTGATGTTTCTCTTCCATGTGATCCCTCTGTATGAATTACTGGCTTGCTCAGTATCGCTTTTGATGTTCATTTAACTATTTAAATAAAATGTGCATGAACACACACAAAAAAAGTACATGAACACTTTAGGTACTATTAGAAGAATACCTAAAATGGAAGGTAATGAAGCCTGAAATAAAATGTTTGCACCATCTAAAGTGATCGAGTGACTTCAGAGCTGTATGATGACATGACTTTGAAAGCCCCAGTGACATATGTATAGTGCTTTCAAGTTAGGGACCCCATTAATTCAGAACAAAAGACTTCTTTCTTCAGCCCCTTCCCCCCAGTCTCCACTGAAACCTAAAAATTCTAAAACGTAAAATTCTCATTTGGTTGGCTCAAGCACACATTGGTTACTTCCTGACGGCATTCTTACACCCTACAAAGGAAAGTCACAGGGGTGCCTAATGAGTTAAATCCAGTGTATTTGATATCAGGTCTCAAATATGGCTGAATCCTCAGGTAAATGCTCTCTGGCATGTAGAACTGTAATGCCACATATATGGGGTTCCTGGGAGATACTGCATGTGAGTTAGCTCTTGCCAACTCACCACTGGTTTGGGCACTTCTAGATCTGACCCTGAGGAGCCCATGTGAAGTCAGTATTTCTTGGGACTCCTTTCACCAACCTATCCCTGCCGTCTCTCTTAAGACAGGAATAGGGATGGATAAACTTCTCATGCCCCTTATAACAAAATAAAGTTACACCAAAAAGAATGATACATTGTATCCAAAAGCAAGATTTGCTAACAAGTTACAGACACAGATGCCATCTTTTCAAGAGGTGCTGGACACAGTCAGGAATCTCCTCAAAACATTTTTTTTTTCTTTCTTGCTCATCAGACACATTAAGTTTTGAATATAACAGACTTTTGTTTGTTCCCTTCTGCACCATATTCTGAAACATGCTTACGCAGAGTGAGCCATTTTAGTCTCAGAATATCTCGTGTCCTGCTGTGTTAATTGTGCGATTCAAATGACTACCCTTTCGTCTCTAGCCGTCCACATCCCATCAGTTCTAAACACCAGGTGAATTTACAGTGATCAGTCTGGAGTAGTCAGGGACCTTCTGCTAGGAGATCCTTTACCGAGAAGGACACTGTCTCTTCCTCCTACCCCTCCATGAGAGAGGCTCTCCGTTGTCTTCCCACTAGTGAATAATTGAGCATGTTTGCAGGTCTGATGGGGTCAGTGACATGCGGACAAGGAAATTCGGTGGAGGCTATCCTGACAGGTGACAGACTAACCTCTTCCTACCTCTGAATCTTAAATCCCTTATTCCTTGGCAGTTTAGATAAATTTGAATTTTTTTTTTTTATATATAAACCCTAATCCCTATTTGGGCACCAGTGGCAAGAAGTGGCTATGCTTTTCGGACAGTCACTGCTCAGTGCAGCAACTATTACCACACGCGTGACTCATAGTTATTCCTCCCCAGATCCCAGTGAGGGAAATGAGAACTGGGCCAGATGAGAAAGCAAAGGTCAAGCAATGAAGCGTGGGTCTGTCTCCTCAGAGCAAGGGCCAGATGGACTCTTCCCCTGTACACTCACTTGGCTTCATAATTAATGCCTTAGGAAAAGACTTGGTCCCACTCACGAGTGCAGAGGGTACAAAGCTGCCTTTCAGGCACAGACCACCTCTCTGTGAGCTCATTTCTGTGCCCTTTTCTCTTCCCCCAACCTGGTCCCATGTCCCAGGCATAAGTGATCAGGGCTTGTTTGATTCCCTTCAACACATGACCCTAACTCATCCTTTAAAAACGTCTTTAAAGTGGCCTTTAAAAAAGACCACTGCAGCTTCCCCTTTGAGGCATGTCCTGTTAGGTGAGGAAAGCGGATTAACATACAGACACTTCCCGAATGCTGTCTTAAGCCATGTATGATGCCTTCTTGCAAGTCAGGAGAGAATGTGCAGAGAAAGTAAAATTTACCAAAATGCCGAGTATTAAGGGGCAGGGGAGGTTAGCTTGCGAAGGTCCGGAGGGAAGTTATTTTAGGCATGCAGGTGGCAACGAGTAGTTCATGTATCTGAGACTTCAGGGGAACAGATTGAGTTTTGAGACATTCTAAAATAGAGCAGGAGTTGGCCGGCTCCCAGAAGCATCAGCAAAAGTAATTATTTAATCAATACCACCTGGAGTAGCAGGGAAGGAATGGAAAAGGGGAAAAATCATCATCACAAACCGAGAGGAAGGCTGAAAGGAAAGAGAAAAACCACATTTTTGTTACCCAAATAAACTCCTCGTGACTGGCCATCAGTCACTGTGTCTAGCGGGGTCTCCTCGTGGGACAGTGAACGATGAGAGCGGCAGTGTCCCAACGCTGGTGAGAAGTACCGCTGGCGTGTGCACCCTGGGATGCACTTCCCAGCAGGATGGCTTGAGGTCGCCTCCGTCCGCTCGGCCCCAGAGCTAATGCTGGATTTCCTCTGTAGGTTGGAAGCACGGTGTTTTTCAGGTGCAGGAAAGGCTACCACATTCAAGGTTCTACGACCCGCACTTGCCTCGCAAATTTAACTTGGAGTGGAATTCAGACAGAGTGTATACGTAAGTGTTATTTCTTCCCCCACAGCCAGAAATGGCCTGTTTATTCTCGGGTGTCTAGGAGGTGTTTACCCTCCAGAGTAGTAATGAGGAGCTGCCCTATTTTTGTTTGTTGGATCTTCTTTGATTCCCCAAACCAGAATTTCTCAGAGTTTGATTCCCTAGGACTGGCAACATCAGCAGCCCGTGCTAGTGCGGTAGCATTTAAATTCTCAAGCCGCACCCCAAGACCTACAGAATCAGGAACTTGGGGGCTGGGGTGCAGGTGGGAGCAAAGGGCGGGAACAGCAGTCTGTAACTCAGCAGCCCCTCCAGGTGGTAGTGGGGCACACTCAAGTCCGAGAACCGGCCCAAACCGAAGACAGGTGAATGCCATCAGTTACACTCGCAGAAAGAAAGCTTTCTTCAGCATGCTGTCATTCTTCTAGAATGTTCACATCAGCTCAGGAGAGAAGGGTAAAATGGATCATGGGATATTACATAGAAATATCTTAAATGTTATTTTTGAAGTCTATATGAATTGGTCATTCAAATCATTACTTTGGATCAAATTTTATTTTTTGACTTAATCATGAGAAATAGGAGAAATGTTACAGGAATCCTCCCGAAGCCGGTATTTCATCCCCTATCCGTTTAGTGAGATACAGAATCTTAGTCTTACTGTGTGAAACCTAAAAAAAAAAAAATAGAGTGTTATGAAAAATTATTTTAATAGTATGTAAGATATGATGTTTTGTGTATTTCTCACTATTAGAAGTGTATTTATTTCAAAATTATCATTGCTAATACTCTAGTCAAGTTACATATGTGATATCCCATGCACACCCGGCACGCATATTTGTCTGTATATGCACACGCGGGAGTCTGGACAGGTTGGTGCTTGCAAGTACCTGGTATCCCTATGCTGGAAATTTACTGAAGCGTAAAATATCATGACACTGAAAACAATTGCATCTGTAAGTTTTATATTGTCAGCTTGTTTTATAATCATCTGTGGAGTCCTTTGCTTGAGACGTAGGTATGAACTTTATAAAGAAAGAAGTCACTAGAGATTTAAACATCACAATCTTATTCACTCCTAAATTAGATTTTCAGGGAAATAAGAATTGATAATATTCAAATTAGGTTACTAAACACAAATTAAGCTTTTACCAAAATTGACTATTCATTTAACTGAATAACAGATTTCTTACCTGCCATCAGACAAAAATCAAGTCATATTTCTAAATATTTGCCCATTGTGTTTAGCTGATAGGACTGGTCTTTTAGGGCAATTAATGTGTTTATTTATCTTAATAGTATTTTAGAAGTGATTCGTTTCAATGCTGTGATTTATATTCTAATTTTCTACACATAATTGATGCACATAAATGTATGCACATAAATGTAGAGAATGAGATTCAATGGACGGATGGGTAGATAGGTAGAAAGACAGAGAGATGACAGGTAGGTACTTGGAGAGAGGGTGGCAGGGAGGGTAGTAGAGCGAGCTGAAACATCCCAAGTGCTCAGCATTTTAAACATTGCAGAGAATTGGGGGGATATTTAAAGCTACCGTATTCAGAATTTTGGGTTTTAATTTTGACTTTACAGTCATTTCCAAATTTTGGCATATTTCCTTATTTCTTTAGATGCATGTGCTAAGTCTATCATAAACAGCGGTCGGTGTTTTCTAATGGAATCCGTGCTGTTTCAGCCCACACCTGCAGACAGCCCGAGACGCCAGCCCACGCGGACGTGAGAGCGATCGATCTCCCCACCTTCGGTTACACCTTGGTGTACACCTGCCACCCGGGATTTTTCCTCGCAGCCGGGTCCGAGCACAGGACGTGTAAAGCAGATATGAAATGGACAGGAAAATCACCCGTCTGCAAAAGTAAGTCACCGGTGAGGGAGGGAGCACGCATCCTTGCAGAGCAGAGGAGCGCCGGCAGCCCACCAGGCTAGCTTCCTCGTGTGAGGTCCACCAGGAAGCCACGTCACTGAAGTGATGTCAGTCACCCCAGCCGAATCTGTGTTCATGTGGTGAGCTGTGTGTGTGAACGTGTGCGTAGTCAGTGTTGGGCACAATGGAGGCCCGGTGGTGGGAGCCAACCTGTACACAGTAGTATTTGCTATTCACACTTTAAGCCATGGAGAGAAGCCGTTTGCCTCTAGAAAAGCATTATGAGTTAAAAGGATAGGAATATGCACCATAGCTTTGGAAAATGTACATTTTTCAAATGCAAATGGGCAAATATCCCCAAGCACTGGTGGACATACAAACTAAACTGCCTGTCATTTTTAAGACCACGAGCTGTTTGCTGGTGGAGTTTATATCGGCCTACTCTTTACAGCTCTGATCCTTTAAATTATGAAACCAATTAGCATGAAAATGGATTAATTCCTCACAAATTTGTGCAATTACCAATAGAGTAATGAGTCAGGGTCGGATCTGACAACAGCTGACCTCATATGCTCCAGGAAACGTTGATCATACGGGCCTCGAACACTAACAGCAGAAGGAAAATGACGGAGTGTGATAAAATCTGTGGCTTTAGTTCTCCTTTCCTGGGGCCTCTTTATAGTTATCAAACGAGGAATTCATAAGGCATTTGTGTTTCACTCGCCCTTCACTCTCAGAAATGGAAGAAAACCAACTTTAGAAAGGTGATTTGTAGTCTGACACAGAACCATAAAGGCTCAGAGATTTTGAGTTCAATCCAACATGATAGACCAAATTAAACAGTCCGCAAGGGAAATGATGTGCTGTGATTCCGTATCGACTCGTACTTCCATCAGTTTGGGCGAGGCCTTGGAAAATTAAGAGGGGTTATGAAATCTTGGCGATTTTGTAGGCCATCTTCCCTTTGCGGCCAGTACTTCCCAAACAGGAGTGAGCACAGGGCCATAACCCACCCTCATTTGCAAGGCTCTCTGTTGTAACACACGACGCCTCTTACAGCGGCATGGGTTTGCACCAGTAATCTCCATTTTTCCACAAACACGAAGGATATTCTGCTGTGAATACAGGGGTTTAAAGTGGCTATGTATATGACATTCATATTTTGTAGAACCTCAAGAAATCTGGAGAAAGGAAAATTGCTTCAATTTGACATTTTTTCAGACTTATTCAAAAATACATGTTTTTGAAAATGATAATTTGTCTTTTTACTTGTAGGTAAAGGAGTGAGAGAAGTTAATGAAACAGTTACTAAAACTCCAGGTTTGTATACCAGAACAGTCCTAGATTTCAATCCGATAAGTGACTTGTTCTCTACTCTGCACAGCGAAACAAGTTTTAACACACAAATTTCCGATTCCATTAGTCCACGAAGGAGTTAATGTTTCAATTATGGAAAACACCAAGTCTATAATGATTTCTCTTTCTTCCATAATGGTGGTTGGTCAAGGGAATAACAAGACTTGATTAGGAGGAACCCCTCTGGCCTTCTCACATGCCGTCTCATGCAGAGGGGCTCAGCATTTTGTGGGCAGAACTGGACGTAAAATGTTGACAACAGAATGTGATATAATGGAGAGCCTTATAAAGAGGGTTGCGATTTTTTCTTCTAAACAGGAAGCTAGTAGAAATGAAGCCTTTTGACAGTATTGCCTGTCCGCTTGAGCAGTAAAAAAGAGGAGCTCCAATTTTTTTCCCCCAAGTATCTCCATCATTCAGGCATCCTCCGCCTCCTAAAATGTTCACTATTTGTTGTATGTGGTGTGTTGCTAAGTGCACGACACAGAAAATCGGAGAGATGAAGTCCCACTTCCCAAGGAAGACGTGCATGACTCCAAATCAGCTGGCCCATTCTATCTGTTATAAATACAGAGACTATTTTAATAATTCAGTGTGTCCCCAAATTATAACTTAAGTCAACGCTTTTTTAACAGAAATAGAAAACTTATAAATATATAAGGTCATTTCCCTAGTGTTTTCCTTATTCAGGTTTTAACACTGATTTCTTAGGAAGGTCTATGCTGACCTCAACTGTGGAGAGCATTTATGTAATCCTCTTGTTAAATCACAACGCTGAGTAACACATGTCCGTCTCAGATGAGGGCAGGTGTCCCAACATGATGAAAAGACTTTTTCCAGTGTACACCATGAAGGATAAAGGCTACTTCTGAAAATCGTTATGAATGATTCTATTCCAATGTCAAGTTCGAGTCAAATACAGAAATCAGTACTCTTTACCCAGGAACATGGTCTTCAGGGGAAGGAAACAATCTGTTGTGGTGGTGGTGTGTTTGTTCTGTTTTTGTTTGCTTATTTTTTGTTAAAGATCCGGACACACTCACATGCTTTATGTTGGAGGCACATCCATTCTCTTCAGGGCTCCTCTGCTCATTCCCCTGAGAGGGTCTCGCCAATGGAATGCGGTTCTTTGCGGAGCTCATGCAGCCTAACATGCGTCCACATCTGGATGTGGTGTTACACTGCAAACCAGAAGGGCCCTGAAGGACCATCTTTGCCACGTTGCCCCTGGCCTTATTTGGATACAAACAAGCTGCCTCTGGGACGCTGGTTGTCCCTCACTCTTCCCAGTCAGGCATGACCCACCCAACTGACACACCAGCCAAGACTCTTACCTCAGGGACAAGTGCATTAATAGCTTTCTCTGAGAGGGCATGTTCCAATTAGGGGAAACAATCTTGACATTATTCTAAAGGGTATTAATTTTGGTAAAGGAAAAGAAAGTCCTTGGGTTTGGCGTTTGAACCTTGGCCCCCGGAGGGCCACCTGTGGATAGGTAGACATGTCCAACATCCCTTATCAGTCGTCAGGTGTGTTAGATGTCTCTGCTGATAATCATAGTTTCTAGCCTATTTAACTTCTCGAATTGATCATTATTACAAGTTGAGTCTACTGAGAGCCACAGGAAGGGATGACACACTCTTCCTGAACGTGGCTAGGGTGGGGTTCATGGATGGAGCTGGTCTGGGAAGACAGGGAAATGGAGGGAGGCCCGTGAATACAGGCCCAGTGTATGTGTGGGCTCATCACTAGTTGCTGCAAGTGGATTTGCCAGAAATCATAGGGAGAGATGTATCTTTCTCTATGTACATGACATTTGACAGCAGTGGCTCTGACTTCTTAGTGATCTGGGAGCGTTTTTCACAAGCTTGGAGAAGTGTGGGTGAGTGGGTTGGGCTCTCCTTGTGAGGTCAAGATCTCTGGACCCAGAGAAGCCCTGTCTTCATGAGCTGAGCTGATGTCCTCTGCTCGCACTCTCAGCGCAAGTTTCTGGGGCCAGAGGCTCCTGGCAGATGGCACATGGCAGCTCTCTGAGCCTTCTGAGCTTCCAGAGAGTCCGCCTGGACGTTAAAGAAATATCCCTACATGCTCAGCCACCATGTGCTCATTATGGCCCAGTAAATCACCCTCCTGGAGGGAGCACTGATTCACCCTACCCTTTGGCCCTGGCAGGTCCACTCAGACAGGAGAGTTTTGACATGTAAAGTATTCCTGCAGCAAATCAATGAGCACACATGAATACGCATCTCACAAACATCCCTCCTCATTTCATGTCCGTCCCACGTACGCTGTGAAGGGCCCCGGATCGGCCTTGTCTGTCCTCATCACCACCCCGATCGGGGTCGCTCACTTGACTCTTAGTACGCCTCTGTGTTGTGAAAAAGATCTCGGCCTAATTGTTCCGTGTGTGCTAACGTTCCTCTGGTTTTTCTCCCCTCCAACAGTTCCTTCCGATGTATTTTTTGTCAATTCCGTGTGGAAGGGATACTATGAATATTTAGGGAAGAGACAGCCCGCAACTCTCACGGTGGACTGGTTCAATGCCACGAGCAGCAAGGTGAACGCGACCTTCCTGGAGGCCTCGCAGGTGGAGCTGAAGTTGACAGGTAGGCCCTGGGGTGTTCCCTTTTAGGAACTGCAGACTGTAGACGAATACACCTTGACCCTCTCACCCGGGAGGGGGCTGACGGTGATCACGCGCTCCTTAAGAGTCCGTTGGCTTGGCACCAGCGGCATCTCCTGGGATCCTCTGGGTAACGGGTAGGTCGGTGTTCTCCTCTCTGAAGATGACAAAACCAGTAGAGAAAATCTCATTATTGCTCTAGATTATGCCCGGGACAGACTGAGTCAAAGGTGTGAGGTGGATACCCAGATGTGCCTGTCTCCACACTTCTTACCGTTTCCTTTTCTTCAGCTCACGTGCCTCTCAGCCTCTCAGGAGACTTTTCTTTTTCTTTTTCTTTTTCTTTTTTTTTTTTTTTTTTGGTGGGGAGGGGTCATCCCACTGTTAGTACAACAGCAACAGTTTTGGTTCAGATGCCGGACGCCGTCCTGGGTACTTACATACATTATCTTCCTCAGTCCTACCTCAAGCCGCTGATAGGGGCAGCCGTATCAGTCACGTTCTTTACTGATAACTGGGCGACGGGAAACAGAGAGAGACCCAGGAAGCTCTAGTGGCCTTCCTAAGGGGAAACGGCAGATGGACCATGTGAACTCAGGAACCCGAATTTCAGAATCTTGAGGCGACACTCTTTTTTTTTTTTTTTTTTTTTTTTTTAGATTTTTTTTTTTTTTCCCCCCCAGTGGTTCTTTTTTTTTTTTTTTTTTTTTTTAATTTATTTTTTATTTTCAGCATAACAGTATTCATTATTTTTCACCACACCCAGTGCTCCATGCAATTCGTGCCCTTTATAATACCCACCACCTAGTACCCCAACCTCCCACCCCCCACCCCTTCAAAACCCTCAGATTGTTTTTCAGAGTCCATAGTCTCTCATGGTTCACCTCCCCTTCCAATTTCCCCCAACTCCCTTCTCCTCTCTAACTCCCCATGTCCTCCATGCTATTTGTTATGCTCCACAAATAAGTGAAACCATATGATAATTGACTCTCTCTGCTTGACTTATTTCACTCAGCATAATAATCTCTTCCAGTCCCGTCCATGTTGCTACAAAAGTTGGGTATTTGTCCTTTCTTTTTTTTTTTTTTTTTTTATAAACATATATTTTTATCCCCAGGGGTACAGGTCTGTGAATCACCAGGTTTACACACTTCACAGCACTCACCAAAGCACATACCCTCCCCAATGTCCATAATCCCACCCCCTTCTCCCAAACCCCCTCCCCCCAGCAACCCTCAGTTTGTTTTGTGAGATTAGGAGTCACTTATGGTTTGTCTCCCTCCCAATCCCATCTTGTTTCATTTATTCTTCTCCTACCCACTTAAGCCTCCATGTTGCATCACCACTTCCTCATATCAGGGAGATCATATGATAGTTGTCTTTCTCTGCTTGACTTATTTCGCTAAGCATGATACGCTCTAGTTCCATCCACGTTGTCGCAAATGGCAAGATTTCATTTCTTTTGATGGCTGCATAGTATTCCATTGTGTATATATACCACATCTTCTTGATCCATTCATCTGTTGATGGACATCTAGGTTCTTTCCATAGTTTGGCTATTGTGGACATTGCTGCTATAAACATTCGGGTGCATGTGCCCCTTTGGATCACTACATTTGTATCTTTAGGGTAAATACCCAATAGTGCAATTGCTGGGTCATAGGGCAGTTCTATTTTCAACATTCTGAGGAACCTCCATGCTGTTTTCCAGAGTGGCTGCACCAGCTTGCATTCCCACCAACAGTGTAGGAGGGTTCCCCTTTCTCCACATCCTCGCCAGCATCTCTCATTTCCTGACTTGTTGATTTTAGTTGAGGCGACACTCTTAACCACGAAGATGCTTATCACCTTGGTGTCTACATCAAATGTCTTTAAAAAAATTTTTTTTCATTTATGTCACTTCTTACCACCATGTATCCTTTTGTACACGAGGGCTGGGCTTTTCCCTGAGTTACCCACCAGGCGGCCCTGGGTCTGAGGGCTAAGAGGCCCCGGACGGCCCCTGCTCTGTCGTTCAGCACTGGACAGACGCAGGCTTGACCTTTAGAAAGAATGACGGCCGGTCGGCTTCCCCCATTCCTCCCTGAGACGAACCCAGGATCCTCCCGGAACCTCGAACCTGTCTTCTCTGCAGAGAGGACATTCGGGCGCGTTATTATCCATTTACTGCTTGCTTGTTTGTTTCCTGATTTATCTGTGCCCTTCCACGGGCGGGCAGCGCTCTGGCTGCCGGCACACCCTCCCCGCCCCCTGGGCCACACCGTGACCTCTCCTCTCCGGGTGACATTCTTTTTTTTTTTTTTTTTTTAAGATTTTATTTATTTATTTGACAGACAGAGCTCACAAGCAGGCAGAGAGGCAGGCAGAGAGAGAGGAGGAAGCAGGCTCCCCGCTGAGCAGAGAGCCCGATGCGGGACTCGATCCCAGGACCCTGAGATCATGACCTGAGCCGAAGGCAGAGGCTTTAACCCACTGAGCCACCCCAGCACCCCTCTGGGCGACATTCTTAAGCTCTCCCTCCAGTCGCCTCACAGGTGGCTGCAGCTGTGACCTTCGAGTCCCTCCGACCCAGAATCGGCCGGTGACACAAGCACGCCCGACACACTTTGTCCGCCGCGCTGTTCGTCTCAGGGTTGCCACTCATCCGCAGAAGTAGCAAGATTTATACTTATGGTCTTAATCTCTTTGTCCTCAAAATTGAGTGCAATCTGAATTTAAAATCCTAGATCAAGGGCGCCTGGGGGGCTCAGTGGGTTAAGCCTCTGCCTCCGGCTCAGGTCATGATCCTCAGGGTCCTGGGATCGAGCCCCGCATCGGGCTCTTTCTTCAGCAGGGAGCCTGCTTCTCCCTGTCTTTCTGCCTACTTGTGATCTCTCTCTCTGTCATATAAGTAAGTAAAATCTTTAAAAAAATGCTAGATTAAAAAAATAATATTATAAATGAATATGAGTATTACCTTGATTTCTGCGTGATGGAGATGTTGAGTTTAATGAAATGGGTTGTACCCATCCAAGCTAGGAAAAGCCTTAAACAGGAAATGCTTTTGAAGGAAACAGGGGGTCTAAAGCGACAATTTAAGAATAAAAGTAACAATTTCTGTTATTATTATTATTATTTATTTATTTATTTATTTTTGGTAGGCATTTATAAGAAAGAAGAGGCCCACTTACTTCTGAAAGCTTTTCAGATTAAAGGCCCCGCAGATATTTTTGTAAGCAAGTTTGAAAATGACAACTGGGGACTGGCTGGTTATGTAAGTACTCTCGGTGGGGACTGTCACTCAGCACGGGGGGCTGACCTTTGCTGTCCGTGCGCGTGGAAGAGGACGGCAGCAGGGGATTGCCGAGGGGAGCCGGGTGGCGTCTGCTCCGGTGGTGTCTGCTCTTTGAAAACACCTTGTTCCCTCTGCTTCGCAAACATCATGGTCCTTTTACCCCTTTGTTTTAAGAAGGAAGAAACCTTGACAAACAAATGAGCAGTTACCACTGGGGACAGAACAAGAGCTTAGACCCAAGTCCTGTGCTTAAAGGCACATTCCAGCAGGAGTCTGAGCCCAGCCACCGGGTAACCACTCTGAAAGCCCGAATAAAAGCTCATTTCTAGACGCAGAGACTTCCCAGGACTCATCGAGATCCTTCTCCACGAGGCAACCATGTGTGTTCTAACACATTACATGGCCTCAGTGGTGTTCACCAGCCAAGAGCTGGGTCACAAAGTGATTTTGATGTCATCTGGGTTATATTCATGTAACAGTCGAACAGTCCCCTGCACAAAGGATGGGTAACCTATGTTGTAAATTTTACTATTTCTAGTTAAAATGAGATACTGAGAATGTAGATGTGAGCTAAGGTTCACGTAGGTCTTTTCCAGTTTTAACTGCTCCAGTCCCCCTGGGACATGGGACCGAGGGCAGAAATATCTAACTGTAGTATCTCGCCGTGACAGGTACAGCTGCCCGGCGGTCGAGGAGCGCGCCATGAATCCTTACTGTATGTTGTTTTCTTCATTTTCGTGCATATCAGGTTTCATCAGGACTGGAAAGAGGGGGATTTACTTTTCAAGGTGATATTCACGGAAAAGACTTTGGAAGATTCAAGCTCGAAAGACAAGGTAACTGCTCTTACGTTCTGTGTTTGAAATCGATCGTCAGTTTGGTCTTCCCACGCCGGGGCTGGAAAGTAATGGGAAGGCACATGGACAAATCGCAGGAGGGGAGAGCGGCCTTTACGGGGGAGGGAGAAAGAAGTGCTGTGAACAGCACAACCCAGCAACGCCGGTCTGGAAACAAGAGGCCGCGTATGGAATAAACACCCTTACCCTAGAAAGAGACAGTAAAGATGTGGGAAAACAAGGCAACGATGAAACTCAGTTAAAGAATTAAGCCAATGACGTTGCCCTGAGAAAAGTACCAGAGGAATCAGGAGTGGCCAACAAACGACACAACAGTCTTTAACTTCAAAAAAATCCGTATTATGGCAACAACGATTTTCCATTTTTCATTTTTAGAATATAAACTTTTTAAGCAGTTATTCTGGGGAACAGTAGAAATGGCCACTGGGGTGCTCCATTTTGGAGGGATGTTTGAGGTAGATACAGGTGATTTGATGATACCTGTCACTGAGCGTGTCTGCCTTTGGATTTCAACCAGATGAACGTGAAAATCAATAGTGCATCTCACTCTTCTATCATCAAAGAGTTGCTTAAGTACATAATTTGACACAACATGTCCCATTAAGTAGGGAGCTAAATTTAATTCCGTATTTTTCATTAAGAGGTGAGGACTGTGTATTGACGTGCAGGGATATCTATGACCTCTGCAGGAGAAAAGCAGTTTGCCATAGACAGACAGACGGGTCCTCCCGCTACCTTTCTCTACGACTTCATTTTTACCTTAGTTCTCGAAGAGAGCAATGCCGGAAGAGAAATCGCTAGATGAGGTTCCTGTGTCAGCCACCAGCTGCTTCTGTAATGTAAGATGGCTTGCAGTCTTCTCAGGCCTACTTCTTCAGCTGACATCCCAGTAGGGAAGTCCGTCCTGCCTTGTCACCAAGATTAAGAGACAGTGTGAGCCTTTGCTTTGTGCTGTCTGGACTTCTTCCCTCACAGAAGTCCCTGTTGTCCCTGCTGACAGGGATGAGAAAATGCCTTTCTGTAGGGAGACTCGCACATGTCTCTCTGACCAGTGTAGACCGCTTTACTTGTTTGCCCCTACAGGCTTTGATACCTGAGCTGCCTTTCAGAGGCACGTGAGTGTAATATCCTGTGACGGCTGTCATCGGTTACTCATTTTGTAAGACTTCTATCACGATATGGAGCAATCCCAAAGGAAAGGCATCCTAACCTGTACATTACTCTGTATAAAAAAACGTGACGTGATGAGTACTACTTGTCATAGGCAACTGATGAATCACTAAACACCACATCTGAAACTAATGATGCACTCTATGTTGGCTAATTGGATTTAAACTTTCAAAAAATTAAAAAATAAAAAAATTCTTGACCAAAAAAGAATAATCGTAAAATACTCAAATTCCGCCGTTCCAAAGGCAGTGCTTCTAAGTAAAGAGCTTTAAATCATAAGTCAGCCATGGTGGGTACGGCACTTTAAACTGCGTTACGTTATTTTGAGGCAATGACATAGAATGAATGCACTGAACCAACACTAATGACGAGTAAAATTCTCTCTTGCTCGGAGCCAAATCCCTGCAGTTCTCTGTCCTCCTTTCTCCCTGGGCACACGCTCTAGTAATTCTGCAGAAGGACGCCCCGGTGAGCTGTACGAGGTACCCCGTGGCTGTCTGGGTTCACTCGTCCGTGGAGGCTGGGCTCACTCTCACTGGGCCGTCACAGACACCCTTGCCTGGCACCCTTTCTTCCTAATCTCACAAAACAACGGCTTGCTTTAACAAGTGATCTCTATCCCATGTGATGAGCAGTTTGTTGTCAGGAAAAGCAGTTTGCCTCGCGGATCATTTTAATCACAAGAAAGTCTGCCCTTCAGCTAATTAGAAAAGTTGATGTTTCTGTATGCTTCACCAGCGACCATTCATCTCAGATTTGGCTAAATGGTTTTTATGGATAAAAATAAATGTCTTCATTGTCTCCAGTCAGTAGATAAATGGGAAGAAAGAGATTTGTAATAAGTGGACACCAACCAAGTTGGGTAGAAAGGACACTCCGAAGCAAAAACAGGTGTAAGAGACCAAACGATAGGCTGGCTTCCCCAGGTAAGCCGAATTGTCCCAACTGCAACTCCAGGTGCACACACACACACACACACACACATACAGAATGGAAGAAAAGCAGTGCAAAGTATGGACTTGTATCCAGAACATATAAAGGGCTCATCTGGTTCAATAACAGACACAAATAACCTAACTAAAAAATTGGCAAAGGATTTGAGTTGGCATGTCTCCAAACACCCACGAATGATCGATAAGCACCTGAAAAGATGCTCAACATCACGAGTCCTTCGGGGAACATAAATCAAACCACAGTGAGACGCGCCCCTCCCCCAGCAGCACCAGGATGCCAATGAGCAAACAGACAAGCGTGGCCAGAGTGCGGAGAGATTAGGACCCCCGTACCTCCCGGACGGCGTGCACCAGTGGTCCAGCCACCATGGGAAACAGTCTTGGCTGCTTGTCAAACAGCTGATCATGGAATTAGCATGTGGTGCCGCCACTCCACTCATGTACGGCCAACAGAACACGTGTGAGAATGTGTTCACACGAAAACATGGACACCAGGCGCATAGCAGCATTATTCCTAGTTGGCTACACCGGGGAACCACCCAGATACCCGTCAGCTGATGAGCAGGTGAAGAGAACACGGTGTGTCCATACAGCCCTATATACTCTTAAAGACCTTCTACTCAGTAGGAGCAACCACTCACAGAGAAAAACCCATATACTCTATGATTCCATTTATGTGAAGAAAAAGGCAGATCTCAGGAGACAGCAGCTCAGTGGTTGCTGGGAGCTGGAGGTGGGAGGGTGAGGAATGCCTACCAAGGGACACTGGGTTTCTTTTAGGGGGAACAGCGGTGTTCTTGAATTCAACCATAGTGATCATTGTAACACCATGTGAATAGACCCAAAATTTTGGAAGATATATATGCCTTATTATTATTATTATTATGTATGTTTGTATTTATTATTGAGGTAGAATGGACACACAATGTTACATTAGTTTCACAGTGTTTCCACAAGCTTGTTCATTACTCGGTGCTCACCACGATAAATGTAGCCCCAAGACGACATTATCACAATATTAGTCACCATATTCTCCATGCTCTGCTTTTCATCGCTGTGACTTATTTGTTTTATGACTGGAGGTCTGTCCCTCTTCATCCTCTCTGTCTGCTTCCGCCATCCCCCAGCCACCTCCCTTCCGGCAGCCATGGCTGTTCTCAGTTTAAGGGTCTGTTTGCTTTCCGTGTGTTTTAGGCTGCACATGGAAGTGAAATCATCTGGCGTTGGTCTTTCTCTGTCTGACTTACTTCACTCGGCATCACACCCTCTGGGTCCACCCATGCTGTCACGAATGGCAGCAACTCCTTCTTTTTTATAGCTGAGTAATATTCCACGCTCGCGTCAGTACCCACTTGTGTACACACACACACACGTCACATCCTCTTGGTGCACCCATGGATTTATGTAGATCTTCGGTGAATTATCAACAGTATATGAATTTCTTTCATTAATGATGTTAATAGAAACCTGAGTGGACTAGCTTAAAACAGAGGAAGAGATGCCCCTCTCCATCCCTAAGCAGAGGAAGGTCAGTGAGAAAGGAAGGACCCACGGCGTGGGACTCGTGGGAGCAGCAGTCGCGCTGAGAGTGTGAAGAGGAGGCCCGAGGGAGGAGGGGAAGGGGAGAGCAGGGAAGGAGCGTTCTATCCTTGTTCTGGTGTTTCCGTGCTAGCCTCATAACGGAACGGTTGAAGTGAGGTCGGAGCACAGCTTTAGGGGGTACGGAGTAACAACATGGCAGGTGCAGATTCTTTTAGGCAATGACTCTACTTGGTAGAATCTATCCTGTATGTTTCAACTCCTACGGATGTATCGCTCTAGGGGGAAAAAAAAAGATTTCATTGCAGCATTAGAAAAATATGAGAAATGGCCTAAATGTCCTTCAAAGGTTGACTGGCTGAAAAAAAATCTGGCATATCCCATTAATAAAACACTATACATCTGAAAAAATAAATCTAATTCATATGTACTGAGAAAAATTTCAAAGATATATGGTTACGTTTAAAAAGCCAAATACAAAACAATGTATCTAGTGTTCTTATTTTTTAGGGAAGAGAAACAAACATATATATTAATAGCACGTTGCTGGAAGGGCATCAAACATAGTTAACCTTAAGAGGAAGAGCAGCACGCAGGGCAGAGAATCGCCCTTTATTTCCGTTGTCCTGTATGTTCTTTCTGTTTATGTCTTTTTGTGCTGTTTTAATTAATATCATGTGCATGTATTAGATTACGGAAGCAGGGGTGGATAACTGACATTAACAGCAACTCCGGACGGCACAATAACTCCAGAGTAGAAGGACGCTTCGCTGCACAGTTTCAAAGACCTTCTTTTAGGGCTGTGTTGTGATGCACAGTCTCTTGTGGGATGTCCATGATGAGAATTCCGATACCCATGATGGTGAAAATCGATAGTCTTGTCTGCGAACAACAATAGTCACTTTGGTTCTTTTAAGCAGAGCACACGTTCATGAGAAGGAGGCAGAGAGATCCACGGATGCCAGCGGCCTAGAGAATGCCGGGTGGTAGCTTTGTTCAAGTACCATTGGGGGCTCAAGTACCATAAGCCCCGTTTCCACTTGACAGGCCCCGAGTGAGCAGCTCCTGTGTCTGGAGTCCTCTTGTAGGCGCTGGGGATTCAAGCAGAAAGTGAGCCCCAGGCTCCCCAGTACACATATGGGGGCTTCCGTTCTAGAACACACAGGTCCCCGTGAACTTGGGCTGCGTGCCAGGCAGGGGAAGTGTCCTGACACTTAAATATCACAGGGAATTAGTAGACTTGCTGCCACCTGAGGGTAAACCTCAGCTCCCTGTGCTGGACGGCCTCACCCTGGTCCTGAGCCTCTGCCTGCTGCTGCTGGACCCGTCACCGCGGCACTTGGTGGTGTGCTCCAGCCTGTCCAGCACCACAGCCATGGGCTGGCTCCCCGGCCACCTCGGGTGCTCCGCCACCCCGACTAGGGCCCAGGCTACATCCAATGGGATATGAGATTTAGAGAGAAGCAGTATCTGGTGGAAGAGGCTCCCCTCCACGGCGGGTGGTGGGCGCATCCGAGAGTGAAACATCACGTCTCATTCACAGCCGCTGAGAAGGCAGGAGCTCAGAGAAATACAGTTAAGATACACAGACCCAACATCAGTGATCAAGTATATTAGAAATGCAGCATAAAGTACCAGACCCCAAGACGGCAGGAAGTAGCAGGTCCCCACGTCTGCTGAGGGAATGACATACTATTGTCATGTTTCAAGGTGAAAATGAGAATGTTTATGTAAAAACCTACTTAGATGTGTGTAATATTTGATTGTTTATTTACAATTATGGTTTGTGGGAAAAAAAAAAGAAAAGAATGAAAACTTCTCATTTACTGAACAGTCCGTAAATTCCCGACGGATGCTTCCGAGCCGCGCTCCGCTTACTTGAGCGATCCTGCCGCAATCCGAGGCCCCGGTCAGGATCCCCGACACACGCGCACTGAGTGAGCCCGCGTGATTAAGCCACACATTTCAGAATTGAGCTTATGAGTGAGCTCTTTAGAACAAACCTTTTTATTTGGCAATAGTTGCTTAATCAGTGTTTTCTAACTTGAATTTTCGAAGTTCGCATGCGTCTCGGGGTCGCGCACGCATCTGCTGCCGTGTAGACACGGATTATAGATGCACGACCAGGTCCTCTCCGTGACGGCCGGGGTGCTGACCTCTGCCTTCCGTTCTAAGGAACAGAAGTCATGTTTATCACGGTCGTGTCCTCGGGGGAGCCTGCCCGGGGACACGGAGCTGTGGTCTTGTCGCCCAGCTCCAGTAGAGGCGGCCGCACCGCCGTCCGCGGGCAGAGACCCGGGTGTGGACGCGACCTCCGCGGCTTCTGTCGGGCGGACTCGGTCCGGGACGGGAGAGAAGAGCCGGCGCTTGCCCGCCTGCATGTGGTCGGCGCCGCGGGGGCTTCGCGCACCTGCTGGTCCAGGTCCCGGTGTGCGCCCCCCTTCGCCCCCTCCCAGTCCCCCTGTCCAAGTCCTCTACAGCATCCGTCGTCGCTAAGGAGTAGTTTCCTGCCCCCTGACCGTTAGCCCGATGGGACCGGCCTGCGGAGAGGGCGCCGGCTTGGGGAGTCGCGACTCCTGCGGCCGAGCCGGACCCACTCGCGAAGCCCCGCGTGCTGCGTGTCGCTGTGCGTGCGGTGCCTGCAACGGCCGCCTCCTCTTGTCTTCCAGATCCCCTGAACTCGGATCAGGACGCCCCGAACCAGCACCAGGGCACGAGCAGCGGGTCTGTGGCCGCCGCCATCCTCGTCCCGTTCTTCGCTCTCATCTTGTCGGGGTTTGCGTTTTACCTCTACAAACACAGGTACCGCGGCGGGACCCCCGCACGGCGCGGGGCGGGGGCGTGGCTCGCCGTCCCTGCGCGTCCGCAGACCCCGCACCCCGCACCCCGCACCCCCTGCACCCGCACCCGCACTCCCGCTGACGTTAAGGAGGCTTGCGCGACACGGTGTCCCCGGCTTTGCTGGCCGCACATTTCCAGCGGCCTTTCCTTGGAGTTAATGTGGATGCCCCCACCCCCGCCACCAAAAACAACAACAAAAAAAGCAAAAATAAATTGTGGAGGAATTATGAGTTCTTACACATTTTGTCATTATCTGGATAGTATATGTCCTGGAAGAATATGACATATGCCAAAGTGTTCCAAAATACTACCTAGAATAGTGGCATTCCCTACCTATGATTAAAAAAAAAAAAACAAAAGTCCTCTATGATTCCCTAAAATACAATTAAGGTATGTTAAAAGTGTTCAACGTTCATTTATATAATGCAGATATTTCTGTTTTTCTATTGAATTCCAGTTTAAAAGAAGAAAAACTGATATAAGAATTTTTTAAATGAATCAGAGAATGGTTTTGAATATGTACTTTCTTATGCTTTTTAAAAATATATAAAGTAGTAAGAATGTTACTTCAAAATCCTATTGCGTAGCATCTTCACGTTCTTGTGGTTAGTAATGTACTAACTTAAAAAAAATGATGAAAGGAATCTCTGATGGTTCTTGATAAAATTATACTTTGGCCCCATCACGTCTCTGAGCGTTTTGGGAGATAACCCTACACAGGTGTATGTACACCTGCGTAAACCGATCAGCTCTCCTGATTCTATCTTAATTTGAAGACAGCAGAGTATTGGGGAATAGTCAATATTTATCACACCGAGGTCTTTCAACCTCAGATGCTTCCCCACGGCGTTCAGAACACGGAGCCTCTGCGAGGGAGGTACCACTTACTTGTTTTGTGACTTTGATCCCTTCCTTCCGTTTCCACGCCTGTGGGCCGGCAGACATTTAATCTCTGCCTACCTCGCTCCTGACGTGGCTCCTCGCCCAGGAGGCTGTGCTGTGTCTAGAAGCGACAGAAGGCTGTCTGACCTCATGGCTCTCGACAGCCACTCAGCCCCGTGACTGCCGAGTCTGGAGGCTCCTGTAGTCCTCTGGTTCGGTGCCCTATGAAGAATTGGGGGATTTCTGCAGAAGCCAGCCATGCCTCATCACCTGGGCGTGCCAGGAATTCATTTTCTTTTGAGTTGCTGCCAGATATCCAGGGAACACACCAAGCTATGAGCTTTCCCTACACAGGCTCCTTACCCTCTACGGGGGTCGAGTTTCCCTCACCAGTTGGCTCTGCATTTCGCAAGTGAAGAGCTTGTTCCCACTCATTTCTGAGGCTCTCTCATTACTGTCTGCTTGGACTTTCTCCTTCAGTCAAGGCCAAGCTCCTGACTCAGACCCCCACATACCTGCTCTGTACACATCTCCTTCTCCACGGTCCTGGGGTCCCCTCCAATTCTGTGGGGCTTCCCTGCAGTGCCAGGGGGTGACTCCTGACCTGGGAGGTGGCATGGGGTTTTAGCCAGCTTTCAACTGCACTAACGCTTGGCTGAAATTGTTGATTAACTTTTAACGCTGGAGCATTTTCAAGTTTAATGTCAAAGACCTTCCCAATTCTTGGGGCAGTTGCAAACTGCTTTTCTGGGGACAGAAGCCTAATTCTCTCAAACTGATACAGTTTGAATTCTCTTTTTCTCAGTGAGCATAATGTCCATTAAGAAAATCTGCTAGTAAGTCCCTGAAACAGAAGCATCATGGAATCCAGTACGCAGGGATGTTTCTGGTGGTGTGGGCATTTACATGAAAGTTCCGTTTTCATACCTGGCGTAGTCTTCTTACATAATTTCTCCTGGAAAAGGTTGAGAGGGAAGCAGACTAGATAGATAGCTTTATATCTTTTACTTTTAAAAATCCTCCAATCTCTAATCTTAGGTCACACACAGGCGTTTCTTTTAATTAGAAAACGTAACCAATAGTTTGAAAAAGAGTCTGATGCCGTTTCTGTGTCATGCCACAAAAGAGCTGGCGTTCGGTGAACGTTACATGCGGCGAACCGAAGTCTGCTTCTCTTTTCCTTAATCTGAACCATCCTGAAGGGTCGATGACTTGACGGGCAGTCTTGCTTTTTTCTTGGAGTGACTTCCCCAAGGCCATGGAACAAATATCTAGTGCAACGTCCACCCGACTCCGGCTCTGAGAGTATTGCCAGGAATCCGATCATTCTTGGATTGTGAAAGAGCTTCAGTGTTTCAAACCTCCTGCAACACCCCGACCACGGACTCTAAAAAAGAAAGTGGCCTAAACATGTGAGGGGGGCCCCTTCCCCGTCACTGTGCGCCCTCGTGTGTGTACCCCGCTGAGTCGCGAGTGACGCGGTGCCCTGAGGTGTTCCTATAATCTGGTGCTAACCGTGTGTTCCGTCTTTCCCCCTTAGAACGAGACCAAAAGTTCAATACAATGGCTACGCGGGACACGAGAACAGCAATGGACAAGCTTCCTTTGAAAACCCCATGTATGATACGAACTTAAAACCCACAGAAGCCAAGGCTGTGCGGTTTGACACGACTCTGAACACAGTGTGTACGGTGGTATAGCCCTCAGTGCCCCGTTAGGACCGACTCATAGCCATACCTCTGACGGACGGGCAGCAAGTCCTCTGGTGCCATACGCCACCTCCCCTCCTCCTCTCGGCTTCGCTGCGCTGACCGCGCCATCGTGTGCCGGCGTCCGGCGGCGGGAACCTCCGGTCCTGCGCCCGAGTCTCCTGCGGATTCCCGGCCGGCTCGCGCGTCCGCCTGGGGTCCCGGCGCGCTCCGGGCAGCCCCCCGCGTGCGCCGCAGCTGGTGGCCGACGCCCGGGACCCGCGTTCCTGTGTGGCTGCGAGGCCTTTCCGTGCCATCTTCCGGGCACGCGGATACGGCCTTCGGGTGCGGTGGCAAAGTGGCAGCACCACAATATACCACAATACGTTGTTCTGGTCTTTTGTTTTTGTTTTAGTTTTAGTTTTCTTTCTTTTTTTTTAAACCCCCATGAATATCAATACTCTGGAAAAAAAAAATAAGCTCTCTTGAAGAAGGCACCTCTCTGGCAGACGCAGACGCACACACCCGCCAACGCTTCACGGTCCCTCCCGAGACCCGACACGCTTTGAGGACTCACAGCTCCCCTCGGTGCCCATTCCCAGGCCCATTGGCAAACTCCCCAGTCAGCTGTTCTAGTGCAGGATTTTTGATGCACAATTTTTTGCACTAGTGTGTTATGAATGACTGAGAAAGATTCAGAAAAAAAATAAACTATTTACACAGGGTTTATACACACTATCCACTGTATATAAGCATCTTCCCATGCGGTCCGGCTAGACATCCGCCACCCGGCCGGGGAGAGAGGACGGATCCCCACCGGCGCAGGTTTTACAGGGAAATGTGGTCTTGGAGAACTGTATTCTGTTCTGCCGCCTTTAGCTACGTTATGTGCGTTGAATTCATTGGAGATGCCGAAGGAGGGGAGAAAAGAGGGGCCTTTTATGTTTCCTTCCCACACACGTCCCGCCTTCGGCCCTGGCCGGCAGCAGCGGGCGGCGGCGCGGGTCTCCGCCACGACGCACGACCGCAGCACCTGCCTCGGGAAGCTCTTGAGCTCGTGGGCTGCAGCGTCGCCCTCCGCGGGCTCCGCGGTGACCGACGGCGCGGCTCGTGGTCAGCGCGGCCCGCCAGGCCCGCCCTCCCGCGTGTGTCTGTGCGGGGAGACGGCGCACACCCGTCTGTCCCGGTGGCCCGCGTCACGCCGCGCTCGGTCGCCCGCGTCGCGCGAACGCCGGACGCCGAGGCCACCCGGGGACCGTTCGGGTCTGGGGTGTGCCCGACGCGCGTCGCGAGGCTCGGGGTCGGTCGGGCCGGGGCGACCCACGGGGAAGCAGAAGGCGCGGCGCCAGGCCTGCGGCTGTACCCGGATCCACGTGGAGATCGTGTTTATTTTTATTTAAAATGGTTTGATAAAAGCGTTTGGAGAAGATGTTGCTGATTTTATGAAGCGGGGTCACCCCCTGCTTCGCGCGGAAACGTCTCCCTCCGCCCTGCTGCATCCACGGGGGCTCCTTCGCGGGGTCCTGGTGGACGCGCTCCCTGGCTTTGGGACGGATGGAGCCGTGGCTCTGTTGGACACTTAATGCGGGACTTCACAGGTGACAGACGGGGGGGACAAACACCTGCGCGGAGAGTAGCGCGTTCCTTCCCGTCCTGTGCTTTGACACGCGTGCTTTTGTGGCCTTGTCTCGATGCCCGCCGTTCTCTTCCTCGTGAGGGGCGCGTGCGTGGCGAGCGCGTCGCTGACCTCTCCTAGGGACTTCTCTGCCTTCTGAACCCAAATTCCGAACCCCGTAGGCCCATGCGGATTCTCCGCCCTGTGTTCTCCGGCCAGCCTGGGGACGTGACTGGAGATCCGCCTTGCAGACGCGGTTCCGCTCCTGAGAGCAGAGGAGGTCCGCCAAGGCCAGGCTCCCGACGCGCACACTGAACCAGCGCAAAGTGCAGGGGAGCTCGAGGCCCGTGGCGTGCAGGGAGCACAGGGTTCCTATATCTGTTAGTGTATATATATACATACGTACCTATCTGTGACTATCCTGTACATACCGGAGCTGGAGTCATTCCAACTAGGTGCAAAACGCTGACTTCAGAGTCTGAATTAATGTCTCCCCTGCCCCGTCCCGGACCCGCTCGCCGGTCCCCGCCGCCACTGACTGCTGAACCGACAGGACAGACGCACACACAGACGCCAGGCCTCCGGGGCGATGCCCGCTCCTCCGCGTGCGGGGCCAGCCGTCCCCTGGTCGCTCCACAGCCACAGCAGACACCCCTCGGGATTCTCCCGCGAGAATCCGCCCACTTCCTCCCCGGGTGTGTGCGGTGCGGACGCCGGCCCGCCGCCGGGTCGGAGGGTCTCCCGCGGGGGCTGGGACCCCTTCTGGAAGCCGCCGGAGCCCTGCGCGGGGGGACCGCAGCCAACGCAGGTCACGTGCTTCAGAGCTGTTGGAAACCGCTGCTTGTTTCGCACATCTTTTGCCTTTCTTCAGGCTAGCTGCAATAATTTTTTTCTTCTGTAAGATATTTTGTAAACAACAACAAAAAAAGCGATTCTCCAACAGGGGGAACGAACGCCGGTGCCCCGGTCAGGAAACCCAACGCATCTCCGCCGCCCCGTGTCACATCTCGCCACATGCTGCTGACATGAAGTAGGTGCAAACGACCTTTTTGTACAGAGATATATTTTTTATGAAGAATTTGTAAAATTATTAAATATGCTGTAATTTTTTGATTAATGTAGGTAAATTGTTAAAAAAAATAAATGTTTTTACGATACAAAACTGTAATTTTCCCAATAATGTACCGTGTACCATCTCTAGCAGATTCTCAGTCCCAATCCTATTACACATGTATTAATATTCAAGTGGCCTGTTAAAATCAACAGTATCATTTTTTGTCAAAAAAATTATAAAGAGTGTAATATAGCCTGTGCAATGACACCTATCTTTAAAGCAAATCAGAGTTCTAATTAAATATTTAATTTTAGATTTCTATTTCTTGGAGTGATTCATTTCAGCCTCGGATGTGCCGGTGGGTCTGCGGCAGGGCAGGCCCAGGACGGAGGCGTCCGTGAGGCGCTTCCTCTGACCTGGCAGCCGGGCTCAGCACCTTCGCGCACGCCAGCATCGCAGAGGCGACTGATGGACCGCGCCCGTGCGAGGGGTCCCGGCCGGGGAATGGCCGTGGGGAAGCCGACTTATTTCTTCAAGCTTTCAGTCTTCTCCAGACCAAAACCAAGCTGCATATTAATAATTTGTAAAGCTTTTTTCTTATATTTTTTTTGATGTTTCCAAGCCACTGCTTGAACGTAGCCTTTACTGAGGGAGCCAGCCCCCCCCCCCCCGCCCCGGTTCGAACAGAGATTCCCAAGTGGTCGGCTCCTGCTCAGCGTGGTCCCCACAAGGAAGGCTGGTGACCCACATCTCGGGGAAATTTTAATTCCTTCAAGGACAGTTTTTGTAAGCCAGGGGGATTTCTTTTGTCTGTTTGTTTGTTTGTTTGTTTTTACTTTTTATTTTGTTATTTTTTTAATTTATTTTTTATTATGTTCAGTTAGTCAAAACACAGTACATGGTAAGTGTTGATTGTAGTGTTCAACCATTCGTTATTGTAGGTGACACCCAGTGCTCCTCCTGACACCTGCTCTATGACTAGCGCCCATGAAACAGAACCAATTACTAGAAATTATTACCAGCAACTAGATGTCAACAAATTCAGCAATTTGGAAGAAATGGACACTTTTTTTTTTAGATTTTTAAAATTTACTTATTTGAGAGATTGAGAAACAGGGAGAACGAGCAGGGGGCGGGGCAGAGGGAGAGAGAGAAGCAGACGCCCCACTAGGCAGGGAGCCTGATGTAGGGCTTGAGTCCAGGACCCGGGGATCATGACCTGAGCTGAAGGCAGGGGCTTCACCCACTGAGCCCCCCAGGTGCCCCAGTATTTTTCTAATTTGAAAAAAAATTGGGACTTCTTTCTGCAAATGTTTATAGTGCTGAAAAATGACATATAAGAACATTCTGCACATATTTAACGAAGCATTTCAAATGTCACACTTGAAGAAGGCTCAAAAAAATCCTTTCAAACAGCCTTTAAAATTCAGAGCCAGCTGTCCTCTGCTCGTTTTGGAGCCGAGAGAAAACAGAGCACTTTACAAGTCCTATGTGGTCCATCAAGCTGAAATGTCCTGCAGTTAAGCAGAATGATATACTAATTTTCCTGAGAGTCAAGTTATTACAAAATGAAAAACAACCAATAATAAAAAAATAAAAAAAAAAATCACCCCCCAGGGGCTTCCGAGAAATGGAAGTTTTCTACCCCGCGTAGATCGGTCTCTACGGATCCACAGACGCTTCTCCTGCCTTGGATCGAGCACCTGCTACGAAGCCGCGACCTTTCGGTGTGACCCCCGTCCCTTCCCATCATCCTTCAACCTGGCCCAGTAGGTGTGACAGTTTTCCCCTGACAGAGCCAGAGCCGATTGCTTCACCCCAGGAGCCCCCAGTGGGCGGCCGGGGCGCGTCCTCCCCTCGCGCTCCCCCCTCCTCGTTGGCTGGAATACAGCGTTACTAACGCCGGCAGCAGGTTCTTACTCCGAATTAAAAACGAATGCGCTCTTTCTGGCTGGACATCGTTCTGGTTTGGCTTCGCGCAGCTGAACAGGACCCCGAGGGAAGGATTCCGGGGGCAGGAGCAGGGCCCGGGATCAGGTCGCTGTCCCCCGGGTGCCCCGACGAGGTCGCACGCGCTAAGCTGGGATCGGGAGCCTCTTCTCGCTGACCTTCCACCCGCGCCTCCTGAACGGTGACCGGCAGGACAGCTGCTTCCCAAACTGTCCCCGTGTCTGGGCTCGCGGCGGGCGGCGGACGGCCCTGCGGGGGCGCGGCCCGAGCCGGGCCTGCGCGCTTCTTTCCCGGGAAGACGCCCCCCCTCCCCCTGCTCCCAAGGTGGTCCCCGCGCCCCCGCCAGGACGGCCCGGCTCCGGCTTCCCCGCGCTGGACGCGCGTTCGCGCGCCTTTGGGTCACGGAGCCGACAAACAGCGGCGGGGTGCGCGAGAACCGTGCCCTCTGGCCTCTGCGCGCCTCTGCCCGGGGCCGGACTGTCGCCCCTTCCCGGCGGGGCGCGGCTGGCGGGCCTCGGAGCTCCGCGCGCCCGTCGGTTTTGGTGGCACGTGTCCCTCGGAGCCCCGACGACTCTTCTCCGGGGAACTGAGCCTGAGAAGCGGGACGCAGGTGAGAGACGCGCCCGCCGGGGCCGACGCTGACCCCAGCCCAGGCCGCCCGGGGCTGAGCGCAGCCGTGCACCTGCCTCGCTCCTCCCTGCGGCCCCATCTCCGGGCTGTTCCCCGTCCACCCTCTCTCAGGACCCCTTTGTTCGTCAGGTTTCCGGCCTCGGTGCTCGTCCCTGCACCCAGGGGACAGGGGAGCCGGCGGTGGAGACACCCCGACGGGTTTAGAGCAGGTCCCCGCGATGCGCCCCGAGGCCCGCGCTCTGCGCCGGGGCCGGACCCCCAATCCCGCCGGACGCTCCCAGGACACCACCGCCGAGCCCCGGTCTCGGACCATACAGGACACCGAAGCGCCAACCACAAAGTGACACAAAACTGCTCGGCGGGCCGGGAGAGTGCAAGAGCTTCCTGCGCCGGCTTTAATGCGGATGCGGTCAGGTGGACGGCTGTGGCGCTGGGACGTGGCGGTCCCCACGGTCCGCGGCAGGGAAGGGAGGGTGACGCAGCCCCGGCGCAGCTTTTGTTAAGGAGTTTTGGGGCAGCAAGCATGGCTGTGCTGTCCTGCTTTAGAAGACAATTTTTGTTGTTGTTTATTTTGTCTTTTGATGTTATCCTTTTGTGGATATTAAAGCAGATTTCAGGTTGTTACAAGATTACTTAGAGAGGAGCCTGGGTGGCTCAGTGGGTGAAGCCCCTGCCTTCAGCTCAGGTCATGATCCTGGGATCCTGGGATCCTGGGGTCAAGCCCCGCATGCGGCTCTCTGCTCAGCGGAGAAACTGGCTTCTCCCTCTGACCCTCCGCCATCTCATGGTCTCTCTCTCTCTCTATGTGTCAACTAAATCAATAAAATCCTTAATAAAACAAGATTAATACTAGGGAAGGTGCTGGATGACAAAAGTGAGCCTAATTTTTCAGGCCACTTGGACTCCTTAATTGATAGGATTATACACAATTAAAGTCCTTAAGGGGGCGAGTGAGGAAAGGAAACATATCAAGAGAGTGAAGATGATGCTCTTTTCTCCCCTGTGCATGCTCAACCCTCTCACAACATGAGGGCGTCATCCTACAGCCTTGGGGACGGGGCCAGGCCTGCACGCCTACACATATCATACACTCGCCAGGTCAGGGGTGCACGGACAGCCACGACCTGGCGCGAGTCTCCGCTGTGGTCACCATCCTGACAGGCTCAGCGCTTACTTCTGGCTGGGTCCTCACCGCTACAGCCCCAGGGTGACACGTGGTGCCCTTAGGGGGTCTAGTCCGCTGGGGGCACATGCCCGGGAAGGACACGCATAGCGGAGGTGCAGGTGCTCACATCCCAAGCACATGCCTTCGAACCGAAGAAAACCAACCAGCAAACGATATGAACAATGTAACCCGTTTACCAAGATGATTAAATTCAGGCAAACAGATACTATATGTTGTAAATGGATACATATGCGCATAGTAACGTGTTAGAAATGCCTGGGGTAGGCTAACGACCTATTCAGATTAGGGATTCCTTCTAGGGAGGGAAGAGAGGTCTGGAATTGAGGGGGTACGCGGAGCTGTCTGCTGTGGAAATTTGAGCAACGTTTTTACTAGTGCCGTGGAAGGTGGGAGAAATCCTAGTTTCTCCCTTGTCTGGGTGTAGAGGATGGAGAATGTGGGAGGGTTGTGAGATGCGTGACATGTGGCCGAGGACACAGCAGTGCCCATTTATCTGCCTCTTACCTCTGTGACCCATCACGCACCTTCCTATCAATCACCCAGTGATCCATGAATGAGCCCTCACTTATCTAACGCTGTATAAGTAATCTATGTATGTACTTGTTTAAGAAATGTGAATCAAGTAGAAAAGAAAATGTTAATATTGACAAAGTTGTACAAGTAACTTCATGTTGTTTTTATCACACAGTATGCCTGAGTTGGATTTGGAAAGCTTTACAGTCTAAATTTTATTTATTTATTTTTAAAGATTCTATTTATTTATTTGACAGAGAGAGACAGAGCGAGAGGGCAAAAGCAGGGGAGCAGCAGGCAGAGGGAGAGGGAGAAACAGGCTTCCTGCTGAGCCGGGACCCTGATGCGCGATTCGGACCCAGGACCCTGAGATCATGACCTGAACCGAAGGCAGATGCTGAACTGTCTGAGCCCCCAGGCACCCTACACTCTAAATCTTGAAATAACAGGCAGGACTGTTCAGCCTGGGGAGGTTAAATGTGGCTCTCCGCCACCCATCCCTGAGACTGGGGGGCCCTGTAACCGCTCCTTCTGGCCAGTTTCCCAAAGTTTTACATCAGGAACACTGATCTCCGGCTTCATTTGCAAAGCCTGTGAACTTCTGTAAATAATGTTAGTCAGTGGATACTTGGGGAAAACATGGGAAATACTCCTGCTTTAGAGTCAGTTGGAGAGAACCATTCTTTCTTCTCCTGCATGGAAGTCATGCCTGTTTCTCCCCGGGGCAGGTGCATTATTCCGGAAAACTTTTCAGACTCCCCACTGTTACACAGAGCAGGGAACCAACACACTCCGTGATTACTGCAAGGTGCTCTGAGCTCTGCTTTTAGTCTTGCAACAGTGTGTCATTGTGCCCATGACTCTTTTTTCTTTTCTCTTCTTTTCTTTTTTTAAATATTTTATTTATTTATTTGACAGAGTGAGAGAGCACAAGCTGGGGGAACAGCAGGAAAAGGGAGAAGCAGACCCTTCACTGAGCAGGGAGCCTGGTGGGGTACTCGATCCCAGGACCCTGGGATCACAACCAGAGGGGAAGGCAGATGCTTAACTGACTGAACCACTCAGGCGCCCCCACGCCCATTAGTCTTTAAAAAGAAAAAAAAAATGCTGCAGATTTTTCTTCTATGACCAGAGGCAATCACGGAGCCATCATCCGGGAGTCGGTGGTGGATATCTGACTGCAAACTCACTCCTTCAAGCGCAGGCTGGGAGGCAGGGGCTGCGGCAGGAGTGTTCAGAGGCAAACCCCCGCGCCAGGCAGCTGCAGTCCACACAAGGCAGGCATCGTCCCGGTACACACAGTGACCGCCTTGCAGGGAAGCAGCCTGGGGTGTGTGTGAAGACGGCGCAGATGATGTGGCCCCGGGGGATTTGTTTGTCTGCTGCGGTCTCTGCTCTCTCTCTCCGATTGTTTTAAGTCTTCAGGAGAGTGGGAGGCCTGCCAGAAAGTACTCAGAGGGTGACAGCTGTGGGAACCCAAGGGCCCCCGTGGTCAAAGTCAGTGGGAGTGCTGTTTGTGCTATTTCAATTCGATTATGAATTTAGTGAATTATTGTAATGAAATATTTTATATTTATGTAAAAGATTTTACATTACTGTTAATCTTCCTTTTTTTTTTTTTTCTTTCTTTTTTGGCATAAGAGCCCTGACATGAGCTCTGCCTGCTTCATCAGCTTTACGCACAGGTCACCTGTGACCTCAGGGGCAGCGCTGTCCTGGGGGCTCTAGAGCCCGTCCGTCCTGCGTGACGCAAGGAGCTTGCAGTTCATTCCAAAGGGATCTAGAAACACTTGTGCTAACATGTGTTCTTCAGAATCTGGGTGACTCGGGTCGATCGGGCTGTGTCTTTCTTTATTTTGCCTCAGATAAATATTACACTTAATTGAACATTTTGATAAGCAATGCACAGCTAAGTGACATTATTAAATCATTATGGATTTAGTAAAAATGGCTAATTATGAGCCGATGGATAGAAAACTTAGAAACGAGCATCGCTTTGCGCACTGGCTCCCGGGTCTCGCCTGAGGTTATGTTGGCCTCCAGCCGTCCGACCCTGTACTGCCGAGGGCTCGGGCTCCGGGACCCCACGCACTGCCTCTCTCCTTTCTCTTCCTCCCGCTGGCACCATCACGGCCCAGGGCGGGGGCCCTCATCAGCTGCTGGAAGGCAGCCAATCTCCAAACTTCAAGAAAAGATCAACACGGTTCCCTGGAGCTCATCCCAGGAGTCCCAGGCCGCTCTGGGAGAGTAGAAGAAGCTCTGTCAAGCATTCACAATTGTTGTGTTTCTAAAGCTGCACACAGTAATGAGCTTTTAAAACATGCCGAGCAGATGAAAAATTTAAAGATCAAGTTTATCCTACTTTTTACTTGGTTGGTGAAAATAGATTTTGGAGTCAGAGTGCATGGGAGAAGCGTCCGTGGTAGTAGAAACTCCCACACTTGGCTGGTGGGAGTTCAGACCTTTGCAGACAGCAGCTAGGAAAAGAGGAGCTCTCTAAGGTCTAAGGTTGGTGAGAAAGGTCATCACCAACCAGGACCGTGCTGTTTGCCGAGCCCCTTGCTAATGACTTTGCAATCCATCAGTGGGTCAAATCATATATTGTACATTTGACACTGACATGGTGTTACACGCCGATCGTATCCCAGCGAGCTGGGAAACAAACAAACAAACAAAAATTCCGGTTAACGTAGCAATTCCACAGGAAGTAGCATGTGTAGCCATAGCTCTCCAGTCCCAGGAAGGAAGTGAGGCTAGAGCTCCAGCAGTTTCCAAAAGTAACATGTCAGAGGTCAGATAAAAGCCCCCTGTCAGGGAAGAAATTTAATTATTCTTCATCTGTGTAGTGGAATACAAAGGAGCTAGGGGAAAAAGAAGGCACTCTAAGGTGTACTAGTATTTAATGATGTACTAGACTTATTTAAAGTAAAAAAAAAAAAAAAATTAGGGCACTTGGGTGACTCAGCAGTTAAGCCTCTGACTCTTGGTTTTGGCTCAGGTCATGATCTCATGGTCATGAGATCAAGCCCAAGCCAGTTTCTGGGTTGGGTGTGGAGCCTGCTTGGGATTCTCTCTCCCTCTGCCCTTCTCCACCTCTAAAAAATATAAAAAATAAATAAAGTATATAAGTATCATGGAGAGCTGAATTTCTTTTTTTTAATTTTTTTAATTTATTTTCAGCATAACAGTATTCATTGTTTTTGCACCACACCCAGTGCTCCATGCAATCCGTGCCCTCTCTAATACCCACCACCTGGTTCCCCCGACCTCCCACCCCCCGCCCCTTCTAAACCCTCAGAATGTTTTTCAGAGAGCTGAATTTTTGATGTGCTTTGATATCTATGAGCACTAGGCTACAGGCACATACATCCCTGAGCACGCGTGTTTTATCTGCAGACCTTTACGAGACGGTGGAGGGCTACTGAGGACCTCTGACAGAATCGAGGGAGGATATGTAGGAGATTCACACTTCACTCTGTAGCATTTGATGACTTAAAACTGGGTGTGTTACCCATTTACACAGCTGAAAGCATATTTTTAAATCAAAAATAAATATATAAATGCAGATCTGTTGTAAGATTGCTGTTTTAGCCTCAGACCTGGTTTGACGACCAGTGCAGGGGGACCAATAATCCTGATCGTAAATCCACATACTCCGTCTTGTCTTTGCTCTCTGAAACTAGCAGGGTAGTGTTAAATTTTGAAACAGTAAATTTTAGACACTAAATGGTTCTTTTTTTTAAAAAGATTTTATTTTCTTATTTGATCAGGAGAGAAATAGAGAAAGAGCCCGGACAAGCGGAGGGGCCGAGAGAGGGGGGGAAACAGACTCCCCATCACCACGCACTCGAGGAGTAAATGGTTCCTCATGGAAAGTCATTCACCCCTTAGATGCGGGGGCCTGGACTCCTTTAAGGATCTCGATATTCCCTACATTATCATGCCTCAGTCTTCCCTCATTCCTAGACTTTCATGGTCATTGGAAAAGTATAGCTAAACTAATAGAGTTTTTCTGCCTGACAGGCTACACACCAGAAAAATAAGATAGTAATAAAAAAGAAAAGAAAGCTAGTCAACCAGAGTTATCAGAAACAAAAGTTGGTCCAGTTGAAAATGTAAGGAAATAACACATACACAAGCTTTGTACTCTTTTGGGTTTTGATGCATTTTATCTGAGGAACGTTCTCAGCTAGCCGTAAGTCAGCTTGGCCAGTTCTGTACAGCAGGTCGCTTTAGTATTTCTGAAGGTTATAAAGTTAACTTATTTTACAAGCATTTATGGAATCCTTACAAAATGTCAAGACTTACATTAGGTTCGGAGAGCTTAATAAAGCAGAGCCCAGGCTCCCTCAGAAATTATAGTCCAAGCAGAGAGGCAGGTGCACAGACAAATGCTGACAGTGGAGTGCCATAATTGCACCTTTCCATGCTGGAACAGAGTCATGTGTTACAGGATCAGCAGGAAAAGATGCCTGAACAATTTGGAAGAAGAATAGGTGAAGAGATTCTCAAGGAAAGCTCTTCTAGGAGTTGTGACTGCAACCTTATAACCCTGAGACTATGGTGACTTATTATAACCCTAATGTCTCCGTGTCTCCTCAGTAGGTGAAGAAAACTGAAGTCACATTATCAGTATTCTATTGGCTCAATGGCTCTCCTCTGCAAATTTCCAGCTCATTAGTCCTGATCATCCCTAGAGCTTGCCTTCCATATGTTTCCAAGGTCTTCCATTTCACATGTTTTGTGATATTTCTTGACTCCTCTAGAAACTGCTATTATTCATTAATGGCCCATCTAAGTAAGGGATCAATTTTCCTGCTATGCTTACCCTTGCCCTCATGACTGCAGACTGGCTGCCATTGCTCCAGTCATCACAACCAGGTTAAAGGCAGAAATTCTCAATGTGTGAAGTAGGGAAAACCTGATAGCAGTCACATTCTTTAATATCAAGAAAGCAAAAAGAAAAAAAAAATCACAATAACCTTCCCACTTCCCCACTTCTTTCAACAAACTTCCATTTTCAGCTCACAAGACCCACAGACACAAAGGAAGCTGGAAAAACAAAATGCAATTTTTCAGCCTCCTTATGATTCGTGATCTGGGGAGAGTCAAAAATTTCCCAATTATCTTGTGTGTTTTGGTGGTAATTAAAAATATAGGAGATGAATTGCTTCAAAACACTTTCCCCTTGAGAATGAATAAATGATCACAACATGTTTGCCTCTCGCAGTAGAAACCGGACCCCATGACTCTCAGTAGGATGGACAACTTCTTCTGCACTCAGCCATTCTGCATCATAGCCAGGATCTCTTAATTATTGTACTCCCTGTCCCTCCCTGTTTTTTTATTTTGAGGCCTTAATACAAAAAGGCACTTAGGAAAAAACAGGTTGATGCATACATGTACTTACTAACTGAGTTAAATTTATTTATGGGTAAAGTAGTGGTAATTCAGTTCTATCTTACCACAAGACAGAAATACACACAAATAAGCTTTTATTGGGGAAAATGATTTACACTGAAGTCACCTTTTCCCTTTCCTATTGTTCTGGGGAAATTGTGTGTGTGTGTGTGTGTGTGTGTGTGCCCCTGTGTGTGCCTCAAAGACCCAAGCAGATGTTTTGGGGGAAGGAAGAATGGAGGGGCATCATATAGTGTATGCCTTCGTGAATATTTAACTGTTTTGGCACATGGCTTTTATTACTCAGAGAGCAATTGAACGGCTTGTGGAAAAATCAAACATATGTCGTTGTCGCTGTCACAACGTCCGTTTCAGAAACAAGCCTTGTAACCACTGACATATTGGTTTCGAGTTACAGGAAGGAAAACGGATCTGCTTGCTCTCACTACTGTATTTGAGTCACAGAGTATAGTGACAAATCTGAAATCAAATAAAAATAAGACCTGAACCTCAGCACTTTGCCTCAAGTTTATATACATGCCTGTTGAAAAATTCTCAGAAAAGTAATGAGAACATATTTATGTTCTTAGACATTAGTCACATCCCAGCAATACTTTGCCGGTGATGGCTCGAAGATTATCATGTATTATGTATTCATGAAATGCATTGGCATTCAATAGTCACTGTAGGAATGAAGAGAAGGAGCTGACTGTCTTAACTGGAACATGACAGAAATAAGAGGGCAGGGAAATAGTCACGAGTCCGTGTGTGGGCTGTGGCTGCACGCCGGTCCCACTGGAGTAAGCGGTCGGCCCGCCTCGCAGAGCTGGTGAGGTCGCCGTCGGCTGACGCTGTCTCTACGTGGATGTAACCTGGATGTAATTTGGCAGAACGTATCAATAATCATAATTGTGTTGCTATGATTTGACCTATAAACATTATGGATGGGAACAAATCCTAAAAAAAATAAATAAATCTGTTAGGAAACGGAACCCAAGCTTAGAGAACAGATATACTAGAGGTCAGTACACAGAGGAGTGTGGCGATCTGGCTAAGTAGCAAAAACAAACAGAGTGCCATCTCTTAGCCTGTAGACTATTGGGCACCGACTTGGTCTGCCAACAGCTTAGTTCTACAGACTGAGAGCAGGTGCCCTTGCGAGCAATCAGCCTCGAGCTTGGTACCTGTTGGAGTAAAATGGTTCACAAGTACCGTTCCCGGAACGTGAGCTGCTCCCATAACCCAGGTCGCTTCCTCCTTGGGAGGGGAAAAGAAGATCCCCGTTGTTAGATGATACCAGCACCGCGGGGGTGACACAGCTGCCCAGGACGTCACTGCAGGGACACAGCAGGAAGCCCCTCGCTAGTGGACCCCACTTGTGTCTGGACTCTGCTTCCAAAGGCAAAAGACACTCTGCCACACCCCCAGAGTGACTGCTGACTGCGTGTTCACGGATCCAATTGTAGATAACTCGGTAGGTATTGGCCCAAAGCAACAAAGAGGGGAAAGCTGATTGGCCAGTAAGTTTATAATCTGCTTAACTGAACTCTTCATTTTAGAAATGCTGATTAAAAGCATTAATGTTAGGGATCTGGCTGGCTCCCCCCGCAGAGCCCGCGACTCTTGATCTCAAAGTTGTGGAGTCCAAGCCCCACGCTGGGCACGGAGACTATTTAATTTAAAAAGATAAATAAATCAAACAAATAACATTTGAAACAAAGCTTTCATGTCAGTACTGCCTGATGCAGGGCCAGAACGTGAGGACAGGGTGACAGTGTTGCTGGGCGTCTGGGTGAAAGGCGCCCTCTCCGCTCCCGGGGACAGAGCGAAGCTCCAGCCCCGTCCAGCAGGCCTGGTTTCTGACAGCGCAATGCCAGCTGTCAAGGAGCACACCCAGCCTCCCGAGCCGCACGCATCTCAGAAACACAGTGCGCACACAGCTGGCTGCAGCCTGGCCTAGGGGGGCCCTGGGAGGTGAGTGCCAGGGGAGGAGCAACGGGGGGAAACCTGCGGGGGGTCGTGGGTGCTCATGGCAGGAGTGAACCCGCTGGCATCCCTGCTGCGACGTTCCCCGGCCCCCCAAGCCAGATCTGGGTGGGGGGGGCCCTGTGCCGGGACCTGGGGCCACGAGCCAGCATCATCCCGAGCAGCCAAAGGCACCTGGGAGGAAAGAAGGGCCCGACGCTTTGTCCTGCCGGTGCAGACTCACGGCCTGACGGCAAGGATGTGTACGTCTGGGGTCAAATCCTTAAGAAATAAGTGCCTAACAGTGACATTTTAGACAAGCGTCACGTGGATGCGGCAGCACAGGGATGGGAGCTTCCACGGGAGCCACGCAAGGGCCCTGTACCTGACACCAACCTGGTGCCCCCGCGGGGTGACCAACACTCGTGACCATGAAGTCGGACATCCTCAAGCCCTGGGAGGGAATCCCTCCCCGACTGCGCCGCGGCCGCCGCGATGGAAACACGGCCACTCAGCACGTTTCTGCTGAAAATGCCGGGATGATCTTCCTATTGGAAAAACAGCCGGGTCTGCCTGCCTCGAGCACAAGGCAAGTGGCCAGCATGTACGTGCGGTCGGTGAGAAAGAGCTGCCTGTGATCCGGAAACAAGAGTCATGACCAAACAGCAAACCAGCAAACCAGCAAACCACGAACAAGAACAGAAACGAAACAAAACAGACAAGAACAGGAACTAGAACAACAACAACAACAAAAAGCAAAAAACAAACAAACAAATAAACAAGAATCAAACCAAACCAAGCCAAAACAAAACAAAAAAATAAGAGAGAAAAGAAAAGAAAAAATAAAGCAAGAGAAAGGACAGAGACAGCTTCGTACATTGGGCAAAGGAGATGTTCAAAGGAACACTCCCACCCTGCGCTCTGTCTGAGGGCATTTACTTAGCACGCATGAGCAGCAAGAGGGTTTCCGGAGCGGCCTGCAAGGACTCTCCCCCCGGCACATAGTTTCCTTGGCAATGCAGCTTGTGGCCCCGAAAATAAGATCGCAGAACAAAAATAGAGCAGCGATCAGAATACCCACAGACTCCGTCGTCTGCAGAAAAGTTTATGAAATAACCTGGAAAGTCACATGATGTCGTGTGAGCAGAGAAGCTAAAATTCACGGTCGGTGTACTTGAGCTAAATAGCTCCGCACATAGAAATTATTTTTTTTCCCATTGAAAGAAGGATACTGAGAGGGAAAAATGTGTGTCAAGGTACAAGCGTGTGAAAGCGCAGTCATCATGGGTGGGCGAGTTCCTGCTGTCTTTCCCAGCATGAATTCTAGCCCGACCTCCCAGGAATGATGAGTTGAGTTTAGCAAAGCAAGAGGGAAAATGCACAATGTCTCCCCAAACCCCTTCTGCCCCTTCCTTCACAAAATATGTCTTCCATATCTGTTCTTTATTCACCAATTTGTTAGAAAACCTTTCCCCAGAACCAAGCAGGCAGCTTCTCACTGCTTCTAACATAAGGAAGGTCAGAGGCGTGGACATCTGACCCACGTGGAGCTTTGTGGTGGGTTTCTGGGAGGAAGCCAGACCCCAACACCCAGTGCGAAGCTGGGCCTAGAGTAGCCCATGACCGTGGTGGTCGTTCTCATTGTTAGAAAAGAGGGAAAGTGTGACAATCCAAGGGGCCTTGAACCTGTTGCAGTTTGTTAGAAAGTAAAAAATCAAGAATGCAAACAGAGACACAGGCTACAAGGAACCCCGTGATGGAAAGCCAGCATCCTCCTGGGTCTCGGAGGGCAGTGCGCTTCTTCACGGCTCCTGCACAGCGTGGAAGTCCTTGCCCTTCTGCACCCAGTGGCTTTCCCTTGTCATGTCCGACAGTTTCTCAGTCCCTCTGCAGTGCACGCAGGGTCTCGGCGTTCCTCCGCAAATATGTGTGCTTCATACCAGGGCAGCCCCCCACAACCTGAAGTTTCTTTCTTCTAAGTAAAGACGGAAGAATCTAGGTTTCTTCATGAAGTGAGCTGCCTGTGGGACTGACCCAGGACCTGCATTAGAACATAAATGAAGGAAGGCAGGAGTGAGTGATTACTGAAAGGAAGATTGATAAGAAAGCTCATCCCGGGAATGAAAACCGAGAAGTTTGGGGGTGACGCTCTAGAAGCTGTTTGGCAGAGCCGTGACCCTCTGATCCATCAACCCGACACTGTCTCGGGGACACATCACGTGCCTGGCTTGGGGTTCAGGACTTACTCCACGGAAGCCCATGTGGGCCTGGCTGCCTCATGTCGGGGCCCAGCACAGGAAGCCATGCAGGTCCCTCGTCCAACAGCGGGACACGAGTGCTGCATGGGTCACCCAGGAAGCACACGCTGTGACAGACATGAAACACAGCAGGCTAGCCCGGAAGGAAGGGGCTGTCTGTGCATAAAGGGCTCAGAGGCCAGAGTGGGCCGGGCCTCGGCAAGCCAGGTGCAGAGATGGCGGCACGTGAGAGGGAAGAGGCCGAGGGCCCCTTGAGCAGGAGAGAGCCCCAGACCTGTGCAGGCGTGACCGAGCCTGGCCAACCCAACAGGGACAACAGAGCCATGGGTGCCCATCGGCACAGGGGCCCTGGCCACCCTGTGTGCTCACAAGGCTCGCTCGGGGCTGGGGCCACCAGGATGGCCGCAGGTTAAACCTTTCCTTTTCCCCTTTAATGGAACAAACATTTCAATATTATTTTTTTCTCTTAATTTGGGATTAAATATTTTAATGTTGATTGTCAAATTATGATATAAATACCACACAAAAGATGGGCGCCTGGGTGGCTCAGTCACTGATGCCTCTGCCTTCGGCTCAGGTCATGATCTTGGGGTCCTGCATTGAGCCCTGCATCGGGCTCCCTGCTCCGTGGGGAGCCTGCTTCTCCCTCTCCCTCTGCGGCTCCTCCTGCTTGTGCTCTCTCTGTCAAATAAATAAATAAAATATTTTTAAAAGTATCACACAAAAGAGAAATATATATATAGTTAATTTATATATATGTGTGTGTACATACATGTCTGCATACATATTTTTACGTCTGTGTTTATAAAGGATGAGTGCTTTGATTTGTTTCACTTGTGATTTTAGTTTTATTTTTTAAAGAGATTTTGTTTATTTATTTGAGAGCGAGAGCAATGGAGAGAGACAGAGACAGAGACAGACATGTGGGGGAGGGGCCGAGGGAGAGGCAGACACCCCCCCCCCCCCCCCCCGCTGAGTCGGAGCGGATGCGGGACTCGATCCCGGGACTCTGAGATCACGACCGGAGCAGAAGGTAAACGCTTCACTGACTGAGCCACCCAGGCGCCCTCACTTGCGATTTTAATCTGTCACATTAAGTTATTCCAGTCCCATAGCTTTCCCATTTTCTCTCAGTTTCTCTAATTTTGAAACATGTGTTTTATTTGGAAGAATGACGGCTCCATCACTGTTTGATCCTAATCCTGGGACCTGTGCCCGTGCCTGCTCGCTTATGTGGCAAAGGGAATTAAGGATTTGGGTGGAATTGAGGTTGGCAATCAGCTGACCTCAAACAAGGGAGACTGTGCTGAGTTATCCGGGGGCCCACAAAGAGGCAGTGCGGGAAGGAGTGTGGCCCAACCTTGCTGGCTTTGAAGGAAACTGCAACAGGCAGGAAGCAAATACTTCCCGGAGCTCCAGGAGAAGGTGGCCCTGTCCCCACAGACCGCAGCCCAGGGAGCCCCTCTCCGCACCTCTGACCCCCAGAGGGCAGGACTGTAAACTCCTCTCAGGGATTCGCTACCGCTGCCCCAGGACACGAATACCCGCTGCTGTAAGGGTTCCTGAATTTGTCAGTAAGATATTTCTACCCTCCGTGGCTGTTTTTCTTTGGCATTTTAAGAAACTGTTTCTTCTCTGTTAGGAGGTTAGATAGATTTAGTTCTGTTTCCCTTCTTGACTCTCTTGAGGCAATTTTCATACTGCTTTTCAAATCAATTCATGTAACATGACTACTGTTCCTAATTTTCCATCTCCTTATTTTGCTGGTTTCCTCAATTTGGTTGATTGTGCTTTTCTCTCTTTTTTGTGATCAAACTCCCCAGGGGTTTCTTTTTTAATTTAATCACAGAAAAACTGTTTCTGATGTCTTCGATCATTTCTTTGTATACCGTAATTCACTTTTTAAAAATAATTTTTTTCTTTTATTTATTTTCAGCATAACAGTAGTCATTGTTTTTGCACCACACCCAGTGTTCCATGCAATCCGTGCCCTCCCTAATACCCACCACCTGGTTCCCCCAACCTCCCACCCCCCCGCCACTTCAAAACCCTCAGATTGTTTTTCAGAGTCCATAATTCACTTTTATTTATTGTTTTCTGTCATTTTATTTTTGTTCTTTGTTATTTTAATTTCTTGATTTTTTAGGGTTTATACTAAAATTAAGTAACTTTAGATTTTTGTGGGGTCAAACACACTTGTTTAAACATAATGGCAAAATATAAAATAAAATGACAACCACTTTTGGATTAAAAAGAGACCGTATTATTTTCCGCCTAGCAGAGAGCAGAAGCAGAAACAATCACAAGTTCAATCAGATTAAAAATATTGAATATATGTTTTAGAAATTTATGAAAAATAAAAGCACACAAACCAGGTGGTATACAAGGAATTTCTTGCAATACTGAGGGGTTCCAGACTGGATTCAAAATTTCCTCCATGAGCTGCTAGAAGGAGACCAATCCAGAATGCCCACGGGAGGAATGGTAAGATTCCGGTGAGACATAAAACAGGTACGTGTCGGCCGTGGAAAGCAGGACAAGGAATGCGACAGAGCAGGTGTTACGGAAAACTCTCTCCGGGAGATTCGAAGTCAGGGTGGGAGACGCAAGACAGAGCAGGACACGCGGGGACGCAGGCGCGGCCCGGGGTGCGGGGGACGATCGCAGCGACGAGGCTTAGCAAGTGCGCACCGCGGCTCACAAGCGGCCGCGCGAGGAGGAAGGAAAGCACATCTTCAGAATGAGCCAGGACTACAGACTCCCTGCACTGTGCTCCCCTGGCCGGCCAATATTTAATCTACTTGTGCGGATTCAGTGACAAGCCACAGACTGCTGACAAATAGTAAGAAAAAAGGGAGAAAATATGTGTTTTGACCAAACCCACAGGTCCAAATAGAGACATTTCTAAAATCCCAGAAAATTCCATGATCTGGCGTATACAAATACTGTCTACCCCATAGCTATTTTTTAATCCATTTCAGTCCTCTTCCCTTTCGGACACAAATAGGGTTTTGTCTGTGGACGGCTACTTCCCCTTTTGCAATTGTGGGGGATTGCCCAGGGATTTCTGAGATGGAGCAAATTCAGCAGAAGGGCAGAAGAGCGAATAAGCAGTTTGTTTGCAGCGAGGAAGCCAGTCTTACAATAACAAAGAAAACATTGTCGGAGTTGGGAGGAGAAACTGATGAACCCAAAACATGATGGAGGAGATTTCGGCATTATGGTATCCGGGAGCAGACAGATCAAATGGAAGGATTTGAAAAACCCCGTGAACAAGGCGTGGTAACTTTGCTTATAAACCCGTCTGCTCCGTGCACCTTCCCCATTCAGAGTCCCTCGTAAAGAAGAGCCCACTAGTTCGCTACCCCTTCCTGCCCCTTCGGAAGACCCCCTCTGAATTCCTGGTTCTCTTTCAAGTAGAAGGGAGGCCCTGGGGAGGATCATCATCAAAGAACAGATTTTGCTGTCCCTCTGTGAATTCTGCCAAGACGCGTCTAAGATCCCTGTATGTCGATGACCCTCTGCTTTGTCTTCTGCTTTGAAAGTGGAGACACAATTAGAAGACAACGTGAAAGGGCAGAGGAGCCCCATTTTGCAGCACTGGACACCGAGTACTTGAAGCAATCTGCTTTCCCTGGTGGGTAAAGCCTCCTTCCGAGTTAGGAGAAGGAAAGCTGCATGGTCCCTAGTGGTGACCGTGTCTCCTAAGTGATGCCGACACAAACATGTTTATTAAACGTCCTTTGTGGTGGACACTTGCTGGCTTGGACATCCTGGATTAGAGCACATCAACCCTCACGGCTCCCTGTCCGTCCTCCGCTGGTCCGTGTGCAGTGCGGACTCTGGATCCCAGCCCGAAGCCTAGTACCGTAGCATGGGACTCGGCTGTTCTTGGGCACAGCCACTGCCTCATAACACGGAGTGCATTATATTTAAACAAACAAACCTGTCTTCCCTCTGCCTGGGCGTTGGAGCAATGGCCCCAGAGAGCCTGGCAGTTCCCTGGTGACCATGCTGGGCGAGAGACCGAGTGAGGGTGTTGTCACAGAGCGAGCCGCGCTGATGGTGGGGGGAGATGATGCTCTGGAGGGGCCCCTCCTCTCTAGGACCCAATGTGACTCCATGTCACATGTGCTGTGGGTTTCTATTGCTTGAAATAAAAGCATTCTTGATTGTTACAAACAGCAAATAACCTGAAATCTCCCTGCCTTACTCAATCATCATGTGGAGCTTTATTTGCGTCCGATGAATTTCGACGTATTTCGGGAGGCAGGACCAGTCAGTGTGGGTACAGAAAGCCGCTGTGCGCGGCGGCCGCGGTCAGTGCTGGGATGGTCCTAAGTGTCGTCTCCCGTCTGCTCTCAGGGCTGAGCGCACCGGCCTTGGGAGAAAGAGTCAACGCTCCCGTTGCGGAGAACACAAGGAGGGCAGGGCAGACCTCTTGTCTCTGTCTGAAGAAACGTCAGGGAACGTTCACTAGGACTTAAGCTTCAACTTGGCTGAAAGTGATGTTCACGGTGACGAGTCACTCCTCCCCCCGACGGAGAGCAGCCGAAGGAGGCGGCTGAGCCGGGCGAGCGGAGGACGTACCCTCTCCCTCCCGGGTCGTACGTCTCTGCCAAGGAGAGCAGTGGCCCCAGAAAAGCTGCTGGTTCTAGAAACAGGGGAATCCCTCCCGCTGCCTGATTTCTCATGATGAAATGAGGTGGCCCCAGACCTGTGAGACGGTCATGTCCCACGAAATACCAGAGTGATTCCGTTATCTGGGCTGCTTAGCAAATGCTCCATGTCCAGCGGGCCCGCGTGTCTCTTACCAGAGGAAGGTCCTTGTTAGGGGCGTGAAGTTAAACCCGCAGTGGGGCTGTTGCCTCCTCACCGGGTCACGGCGGCTGGCACTGCTTTCTGTGTGGAACCACAGCGGCAGCCACCCCAGCAGGCACACCCCATGCAAACAGATGAGGAGGCACCCCCCTGCCCCCCATCAACCCATACGTGGGGAGTCCGGGTCATGGGCAAGGTCTGCCTGCCGCTGGAGTGGTCATGAGGTATTCGTGAGCTCACGGCACCGCCTCAACCAGACCCCAGAGACCAGCCCCTCCTCCATCCCCTGCCCAAGAAACTCCCTTCTCAGCCTCTGTCTCCCATCACTGCTCCTCCTTGTCCCTACGTCCCCGGCCCAGCTCAGGGGGTCGGGCTGCCTCCCAGCTAGACGGCTCTGAGCTCAGTGTCTCTGCTCCAAGAGCTCCTCTTCTCCAGTGAGGCTGTAGAAACTTCTCTCTCATTCAAACCCAGGCTTGTCATCACTCACTTCCAAACCCTTCAGCATATGCACTGCCCAAGCGAGCACACTTCCAAACCCTTCAGTGGCTCTCGGTGCCCAGCAGCCCCCACGTGCCCTCCGTCCACCATAACATGGGGTTTTCCCGCTCAAACTCGGCCATCCCACCGCCTCTAGATTGGGAGCTCCGTGGGAAGTTCTTGGGGATCTTGTTTGCATTTTAGCTCAAAACCTAACGGGGCTTGGTTCAGAGCTAATATTCACTCATCTCTAGAAGAAAGTATTCCACATGATATACTGCCTAGAGTAACCCCAGACTGTTTTAATTTAAAAGAAGGTATTAATCCTGATACACACAAAGCCCTGTGAAGGCTTTCAGGCTGCAGGTAAACAAGATCAACTTAGTGTCAGCTGTCATGAAGTTACACTGTATCGGAGAAGAGAGATTGGACACCACACACGCCATTATCGTGGGTTGGTATTTTCTATTAACTGAAATCAAAGGATTCCTAATCGATATAAACAGCAAAGGAGTCAGAATTTCTCTGTCTCATTTAATTGTGGTGTAGGACCGGATCATCAATGCTGCAAGCCAGGAGCTCTCCAAAATGCAGGTGTCAGCATCCCGGCAGGGCAGCCTTGTAGGACACAGGGTCAGTATCTTCTTGTAGGATGGCCAAAGCCTCAGATAAATTCCCACCTCCCCACACTCTCCCTGGGGCTGCTGCGTCCATAGAGAAGGTGGAGAAGACAGAGAGGCATGAGCACAGGGCCGGCGAGAAATGCCTCCCGAGCCAACACTCAGGCCCAGTGTCCCTGTCACGCCTCCCTGTCCTCCTCCCTCCGTGCTCATGGGGCCTCGGGGACACACTGATTGTGCGGCTCCCATGGGTCGGTTTGTCCAGAACCATCGCCCCTCCTGGCTCCCGTGATGCTGCTCAGGGACTGGGGAGTGAACCGCGTGCCCACTTCCAGACGCTTTGCAGGATCCCTGACCCCTCAGCCCCCCAGGAAGCCATGTTCCTCCTCCTGATGTGGCTCCGAAGCTCCAGAGTACATCCCCCTACATCCTGCCTATATCCATCTACATCCCCCTTCACCCCGCCTACACCCGTCTTCATCCCCCTACATCCCGCCTACACCACCTGCACCCCACCAACATCGCCTACACCCTGCCTACACCCCCCTACACCCCGCCTACACCCCCCTACATCCCGCCTACCTCATTCCCCTGCCCTCCCCTGCCTTGTGGGGTGGCCCTGCATCATCTCACAGCATCCCGAGAAGGCTGAATGCAGAACAGTAGAATGTCCTGGGGTCCAGAGAGGCCACAGTCACCTACTTTGGGACAGGAAGTGGTTCGAGCTGTTCTATGTGCTTGTCAGGTGCTGCCACTAGCCTCTCACTGTGCCCGCTTTCTCAACTGCGCTGTACCAGAGGGTGTGTGTAGAGGACAGAACAGACTCCATAGGGCCAGGTACCCTGTGGTCTCAGCCAACCCGCGGGAGGTGTGGTGACCCCCAGCAGAAAAGGACGGATGACTGTCCTCCAGTAAGCCTCTGGGTCGCTGGCCTTGCTGGTTTGGGGACCAAGTGGTGGAGCAAGAAGCAGGCATGGTCAAGAACCCTGAGGCCTAACAACGTCTGACCCCAGGCTTCACCTTGAGTGCTGCATGCCCCCCTCCCCCCGCACTGTGTGTTCTGTTTGTTCAGGGATTGAGGGGAACCATGGTCCACTGGGACCTTCAAGTGTGAAGGCCCTCTGGAAGCTTCGGGATGCATGCCAGGAATCAGAAAGCCCAGGTGGGAAGTAAGACTCATGAATGGCTGGTGAGACAGGCAGGTCCAGACCCCAGAGCCCTGTGGGGCCAGTGTCCGTTCTTAAAAATCTAATCGCTACCTGGGAAGCCCGTATCAATCTTGATCAGAAAAAAAAAAAAGAGAGAGAGAGAGAGAGTATGTAAAGAGAATTTAGAAAACAGTGTACAGGTCAACGAGAGCATATGTTAGGAAATATAAGACGGTGAGTGGGAAAGAGCGTGTGGCCATGCTGTGCTTCTGACCAAAGGAGACCAGGGACCAGGAGGCTGTCCTGAGCTGAGCGAGGGGCTCCTGATGGGCCGATTGCTTCTTGGTCACCGTCTCCCAGCTGGTGAGCCGGGAGAGCTCCTCCCCTCACCGGCTCAGGTGGGCCCCCCAGCCATCCGGTGAGCCAGGCACGCCCCCCAGTGGGCCCATGCCTCACCCCAGATTTGTTTTCTCTTTGGGTACTCTCACTGCCCCGCAGCCAGGAACTGGTCCCTAACGCAGCTCTCTCTCCCTGTGCTCGTCAGAATCTCATATTTTCTCCCGAGTAAGTTACTCTCTTTATTGGTGATAATTCTTTATATTGAACTTTTTCTGGTCAAAAACTGTTGTGTGGTGTTGTCTCTGATTTGATCCTGATGAATACATCGCCATTGGATTTTTCTGTAGACCAAACCACACATTCTGTTGCCCTGTCCATGGCTCCAAAATTTATGGCAATATTAAGGGAATCTCCACATGCAAATTGAGTAAAAATCAGTCAGATGTGGAACAATTGTTCTAGCCCGTTTCCTCATGGAAGAGCAGGATCTTGGAGATTTTGCCACACATCTGGGTCAAGGGAATGTGAGAAAGGATTTGAGATATTTTTGAAGTCTTCAGTGCCCTGGAAGCTTCAAGAGCTTCTGAGACCAGAACACGTATTTTGGTGTCCCTGCTTCTTTGGACACAACCAACGTTAGCATGTCATATACAAAAGTTCTCTGACTTTCAATGGTGCCGAAGTGATCCAGAGTCTGCAGAGACCTTCCAAAGTTGGACTTGGTCTTTTCCTGGGGTAACAGTATGTGGCGGGTCCGTTCCTGTGATGCTGGGCGGCGGCAGCCACAGCCCCCAGTGGGCCACACCACCACCTGGTCAACAACCAGCACAAGGACAGGTGTCCTACACACAAGCACACGTTCTGTTTGTCACCTTCAGGACAACATTCACTATATCACACAAGAGAGTCAACCCTTTATGGTAAGAAAGGCTTTGCGTTGGAGGATTTGGCCCAACTATAGTCTAATGTCAGTGTGCTGAGGGCATGTGAGGTGGGCTGCCTAAGCTAGGATGTCTGGTAGGTTAGACATATTAAGTGCATCTCAATGCGATATTTTCCACGCAGGCTGGGTTTATTGGGACGTAACCCCATTGAAGCTGGGGAAGATCTATAGCTGCTGATTCATGTCGTCTCTCCTTTTATATTATCATCATTACTTCTTGGAATGAAGCTTGGCTTTGAAAATGTGAGTGAGTTTACTCTCCATGACAAATAGCCCGGGACCTTCAATCATGATGTCTCATGGGATCTTCCTTCGCCTTTCTTTTTTGCAGAGGCAGCTGTGGAAGCAACGGAAGGTCGGCACTTGTCACGAAAGAATGAGAGGCCACTGGATTACTTTCCCCAGGACCATGAAATGACCCACTTGGGTTTCTAAACAACGCTCATCTGTTTCATGAAGGATTTATCAGCAGGAACGTTCGTAGGTTCACAGAGGTCCCTCAGATCAGTCAAGTGATTACGGCGTTGTAACGGGGCAGACAAAGAAAATCGATGGAGACCAAACCCATAAGAGACAAAGGTAACGTGGCTTTTACACTGGTTAATCCTGTGCATTGGAGAAACAGACAGGTGGCACGAAGCTCTCCAACAGAGGGTCTCGAGCTGATGCATAAACGTGAGTGTGAGTCACAGAGAGAGAAGAGACAGGACCTGAGTTGATCTGTGGTGCTATGAAATCTCAGCTAAGGTTTGAAACAGAGAAACTCAACGTGAAACGACACCTTGGTGGCTCTCGTGTGGCTCTCGTGTGGAATGCACGTGTATGGGTGGTTGGAACAGGAGGTGGAGGAACCCACGTGCACTTGGTGCCCAGACCGTGGGAACAAGGAGGACGCTGATACGGCCGTTCTTCCTCAGGCGCCCCAGGTGTCCCCACAGCCCTCGCTGGGACCAGCCTCTGCTGGACGTGATCTGTGTAATCATGCCACTGTCCTGACTCTTCAGCCCTCGGTCAGGTCATCCTTTCCCCAAGATCCATCACAAATCCCCTCTGGATTTAGCTCTTCCCGAGCAGCGAGAGTGGGATTTCCATGGCGCTCACTGCCTTTTGCGTTACTCTTAGGAGGAGGACAGAGTTTCTGCCAGGAACCCATCAGCTCACTGAGGAGTGCTTGCATCTTCATTTTATCTAGGTCTCTGCTCTGGCAGGTAGCAAGTGCCTGATAAATTTTATTTAAAAATTAGCTTAGGCACCTCTGGTTCTGGGCATGAAAAATTCACTGGTATTAAATTTAGCCTCTGTTAAAACTCCTCTGAAACGTGGACAAAATATATAAAACAACTGTTTTATGAGCTCTGAGCCCCAGCAGGTGCAGCCTTGACAGGAAGCCCATGGGTGTGGGGAAGCAGCTCTCCACGGACTCCTCATTCTCCATGTCTAGTGAACGGAGGCATCACCTGCCGTTTATCCCGGACAATCACGTCAAAGACTCTGATACAGCAGGTGGCTCTGGGAAGTGGTATTTCCCACAGAGCAAAGGGCAAGCAGGTTTGTAGCACACCATTAGAAAACACGTGGGGTCCCTAAGAGTGGTTTCTCCAGCTGTGACTCACAGTGAGCACCTGCCTGGGTCCGTCAGGGTCACCCCCGCCCCGGGACTGAAGCGCCAGGGGAAATGATGTGAACATAAAAACGCTGGCTGTTCGCTGTCCTGTGAGTAAGAGTTCTCTGCCTGTGATCCATGAGTCTTTTAGACCAACGTCTTAGCTTGCCAGTAGAATACAATCTGACCCATCATGGTTCTTCTGAGTTGATGCTGAAGAAGATGAGGTGGGATATACTGCGGTTTGGAGAACCACGAAAGCCGGTGGCGGGACTTGGGCCAAGACCAAGGGAGCTAAAGGCCCGAGAACTAGAGCAACGGGACTCCTGGGATATTAGTCCTTGAGTCTGAACTAGCAGCACCGATGTCTGAGGGCAGGAGGAGGTGGGTGTCCCAGCTCCCGACGGACAGAATTCCCTCTTGCTCTGCCTTTCTGTTCTCTGCAAGCCCTCGGCAGCCAGATAAAGCCCACTCGCACTGGGGAGGCTTCACTCAGTCTGCAGAACCAGATGCTAATCTCTTCCCGAGTCACCTTCACAGACACCAGGAAATCATGTGTCACCAGCTATGTGGGCATTCCATGACCATACACTGAACTGTCACAAACACCAGAAAGGAGGCACCTCATCTTCGTGTAAATTTGGGGGCTGGAGACAGCGTGTGCCTCACTCAGGCTCTCTGCCATCCTACTCCAGCCTCCTGCAAATCAACGCTCTTAGCGCAAAACAGGGATACACAGCAAACTCATGACCTTAGCTTTCCCACGACCTTCATGGTCCCTGGGATCTGCATGGCTTTGAGTAATGATTTTATCAAGCAGAGGCTCTGGGAAAGAGGGGTAGCCTCGTTGACAGAGCTGTGTGTCTCCCTCTGACAAAGGTCTACAAGTTTGCGATGGGGTCCCGATCGAAACTGCAATCCCACCTTCTTAGACTTGGAGACTCTCCCGGCTGGTGTATTCCCACTTGGGAGGGGGCACCCTGCATTCCGTGACTGAATGGGAAAAGTTGCAGTGAGCTTCAGCTGTCGAGTGGAATTGGGGTGTTCGGGACTGTGGCTGCTCGGTCCGCACAGCACTGTGGTTTTCCGTGAAAGACCGACAGCACTTCCCCTGTGAAAACTTATTTGCCACCCTGAGGCTAAAAGGAAAGATCTGACTCAAAGGGTCCTGGATTTACAGTTTTCCTTAAAAGGCTGGACCAGTTTAATGACAGTTCAGCTGAGCTTGACTCCGGGAGTCCCCGGACGGCTGCGGGCATCTCACGTCCACTGCACGGAGCAAGTGCAATCGCCCTGTGGTGGGGAGAAGCCAGACGACGTCTCGTACCCCAGCCGGGGCTCTCCTTGGGCACCCCTGCTGTGCACTTACTGGTTCCTGGGCTGGCGACTGTGTGTGGACGGAGAGCGCGGGGCGGAGGGCGGCTGGCTTCCTCAGGGGGACGACACAAGCACGCGCAGCCCGTGAGCTCTCACGGACTTGCTCACTGTGGCATCAGCTCTTCTCTCCGCATAGTATGCTCTGTGGAAAATGTCAAATACAGGAACAGAGTTTTATAGGAAAAAAAACGCTCTCACGTATGTAAAAATGCTTGACCCCCTCCCAGTTAGAGAAACGCAGGTTAAATGTGCTGGGAGTGACCATCTCTCACCTGGGAGATCAGCATGATACAGAGCAGGGAGGACCGGGGCCGTAAGAGCACGAACGCAGGATGCACCTTTCCACACTGACGGACCGCAGGTGGGTACGACTTGGATGGAAGATGAGTCTTAAAATTAAAAATGTTTTTCCCCATAAATTACCATATATATGTATGGTAATATATATAAATAAATATGTATAAATTTATATATAAATATAAAAATAAATTATATATCATATAATTTATATGTATTTATATGTAAGTAAATATATATTTACTTACGACCGTAATTACCTATGTGTGAATGCCTTACATAAAATTTATTACATTTGTTGTTATATAATAGCAAAACCTTGGAAACGGCTCCATGTTCTTCGGAAGAGGACAGATTAAACAAATGATGACACAGCCACAGCAGTGCCACCACACAGGTGCCAGGAGTGGCTGCTGCTTTCTCCAAACCAGCCCAGGACAACCAAGACGCATGGACATAGGGAACCACACATGGACGTGAAGGCAGGGTCCGTCACGGCAGTGAGGACAGAAGAAATCCCAAAGCACATCTCCATCAGGGCGTGTGACCGACCCGACGCTGACCTGGGAATCCCACCTGTGTGGCATTGGCAGATGGACCACGTTTTAGGGCATCCAAGCCAGGATCAAGTTTAAAACATACCATTATTTTATGGGCCGCTGAAAAGGCCAATGAGAAAAATAGCAATGCCAGTTCCAATGTTGTACATCTCGGGTGGTAAGACACATGCCCAGATCGCAACTTCACACCGGTTACAATGTTTTTTAAAAAAAAGTACATTGTAGAATCAATAAAGCCAAATGCTTTTCTCTTCACATTCTTTGTATCTTTTGCATTTTATACTAAAATTCGTACTTCAACACCTGGGTGGCTCAATCAGTTCATCATCTGACTCTTGATCTCTGCTCAGTTTTTAATCTCAGGGTCATGAGTTCAAGCCCCACACTGGGCTCCACACTGGGCATCAAGCCTCTTTAAAAAAAAAAAAAGAATACTTTGTATTACCTATTTTAATTTATGTTCAGAATAATGTATTAGAATCCGTTGAATCTTCTTTTTATGGTTTGGCTGTGTTTGAAAGGTAAAAAATGTTCTATATAACGAGTTAAAAGTGTCCTGGGATGCTAGCATAGGAACATGTAGGGACACAGTCGAACCTCAGAGTAGTGAACGGGAGAGCGCACAGCTGAGCTCTCAAAGTGCTGGCGCTGTGAACTTCAAGGAGAGAATAGGAGATTATATTTATTGATGACACCATGGAACTGGCCTGGCCTTGGGGGATCGCCAGAGAAGGGAAAGAGCAAAGTGATCTCACATGTAGTGGAGATGGCAAGTGACTTCGTTTCACAGCCTCCAATTCTCAGAAAGATGTTTTGGAAATAAAGAGCAAAACCACCTTCATTTCATTAAAGTGAACTGTGCATAAAAATAAAGAAAAAGAAATTCTAGTATCTCTTCTGTGTGACTGTGCTTCAGAATAAATAGGGACAGCCCTTTAGGTTTGAAATAATGGTTATGATAGATGCTATTTATGGAGCATTTATGACGTGTCGTGAACTATTTAAGCTGCTTACACGTATTAACCTATGATTGAGGATCCTCAGTGTGTAAATAAATCATTTCTCTGTTCATTTTCTTGCAAAGCTACAATGCTGTGACCTAATTAAAAATAAATGAAAATTTCTAGACCTGAAATGAAAATCTGACTCACAATTCTAGTTTAGTGGCTTAAATGACATTGCATAGAAGTCACTGTCTTTGAAACGATATTTTCCTATTCAAGTGGAGAATTTCCATTATTCATCAGTTCACCTTATAATTCCATTGTGCACTAATTAGCTGTACAATTTAATTAGGCATAAAACTCTAAGTGATGATATTAAGGGTGTCCAAATGGCTCTGTCAATCAGCAGGAACAAATTGGGTTTACTGTGTGGTTTTGTTAGGCTGCACACCAAAGAAAGAAGTGTAATTACCCATATTGTGTGCATTTTACTCCTAAAGGTGATCAGGACCTCAGAATCACCAAATTAGCTTTAAACTAAGATTCAGACCTCTGTTGGTCAGTCACTCCGTCTTATTAACCCACTAATTAAGCACATATTAGCACTGCGTAGTCTGCCTTCAAGCCTCCCCATGTTCAGATGCCCTCACTACATTGCAGAATATGTGAAAAAAACAAATGGACTGCGATTTGTTTCTTTGATCGACATCGTGGTGTGCTCTCATACTGATGTGGAAGTAGACTGGAGCTTGAGGAAATGCACGAACTCTTCGAACCCATTAGGGTATCCTTGCATTCCTCTCCTATGGTTTTATCTTTAATCCAGCTTTTAGTTTTAATCGAATTATACTCGGTCACAATTTAGAGCAAACCTATTTTATGAGCACAGGATCCCCCTCCTCCGCCACCCTCTCCCCCTCTGGGGGCTGCCACATTCTGTTCTTTTCATTCGTTTGTTGTATTTGCCTCTGTAATTTTCAGAATTATCTTGTACTTGCACATCACTGATATGTACCCTGTGACCATATTTATTGCCTGTGGTTACGGCGGACGCTGAATTCCCCAGCTTCACTCCCTCCTCCCCGGTACTTTCCATGAGTCCTTCCTCCTGTCCTGTCTATGGCCATCTGGCTCAGAGCGACACTGACCCCAGAAGCCATTCACAGCCAGGCCACGGACCTCCTCCCATGGTGTCTTCTCTCTTCTGGAGCAGCTCTGTTGCTCTCAGACCCTGCTTTCTGGCCGTCTCCGCCTCATGCATACTCAGTGTTCTACTCATGTGGCATTACGGAATCGCTCCCAGGGTGGCCTTCTAAGACTTTCCTTTCACACAATGAGTCTATCCTGGAGGTCTCTGACCTGTTCCAATTCCGGCTGACACGTCCCCGGGAAAGCCCTGGCTCTTCTCAGCGTCATTCTGAGAGCGACGCCTCTCCTTCCCTTTCTTGGCCTCCAACAGCCCTCAACCTGGGGCATCTCTGTTTTTGGCTTATTTACCTGGTTTAGTAGCCTGTACCTTCCTTACCGTCCTGAGCCTCGCATTTAAAAGTTACATTTCTGAGAACCTTTTTGCCCTCAATTGTCTTTAACATACATACGATCATTCTGAATTGATAGCTTTGTGATTAATTCTAATCTAGAAATATGTTTTTCGTTAAGCTGTGAAGGCATTATTTGATGTCCACCCACCTGTCAGTGACGCCATTTTGAATGTAGTGCTCTATATTGATTAAAGGCTCCAAACATCAAGAAGATGTCACAACTGTAAGCAGGCATATATCATCGAAGAGCCTCAAAATGCATGAGGTAAAACTGACAGAAATGAAGGGGTAGATAATTTTATAATTTTACTTTATAATTTTTTTTATTTTATAATTTTATAATTTTGCCCCTACTTTCACTAGTGGGCAGACTGACGAGGAAGAACACCAATGAAAAAACTAGAACAGTATTATAAAACAATCGGATCAGAAAAATGTATATCAACAATGCATACAAAAACAGGAAACACTAATCTAGATGTTGCTATGACAGGATTCTGTAGGTGTACCAAGAAATAATTTGTTTCTTTATTTATTTACCAGGCACCCGGGTGGCTCAGTCAGTTAAGTGACTGACTCTTGATCTCAGCTCAGGCCTTGGTCTTAGAGTGGTGAATTCACAGCCTACACTGGGTTCCACGCTGGACAGGAAACCTCCATAAAAAATAAAAAATAATTAAAAAATGAAGTTTTATTTACCATGCATGCCTGTTATAACACTTCTTGAATCTGTGGTTTCGTGTCTTTCATCAGTTTTACAAAATTTTCAGCCATTGTCTTTTTTCTCTCTCTGTTCCTTTTGATCTTTTAAAAATATATTGATTACACTTCATTTTTGTGTCTTATCATTTGTTCTCACAATTTGATTTCTGAATAACCCAGGGGTCTTCTTCTATTGCATATTTTTCTCTTTACAATTCTTTATTTTTATAAAATAAATTTTATTTGCAACAATTTTATATTTGCAAAAAGAGTGAACGCATCATACACAGTTTTTGTAAATATTTCCATCTATTTTCTCCTACTATTAACATCTTACATTCAAATGGTACAGTTGTTAGAATGAATGAACCAATATTAATGATTAACAACTAAAGCCTGTAATTTATTCAAAGTTCCTTAGTTGTCCTTGATGTCCTTTCTCTGTTCTGGGATTCCACCAGGACATGATGCGGTATTCAGTTGCCACGTTCCTTCAGCTTCCTCTTGGCTGTGAATGATTTTCAGGGTTTCCTTCCTTGTCCTGCCTTTGGTCACTTTGATGAGATCTCGTCAAGCTTATTGTAGGATTTTTTTTTTTTAATTGGTATGTGGTATTTTTCTCACAATGTTTCCCTCATGGGTTTTCTCACTGGGATTCTGGGTTTGGGGGAGGGATCTCTCAGAGGTGAAGTGCCATTTTCATCACATCATACAAAGGCCCCATATTAGCAGTGTGACAGCGTGACTGCTGATATGGAACTCAATCCCCTGGCAAAGTGGTGTTTCCCAGGATCCTCCTCTCTCCCTCTCTCTCTCTTTTTTAAAGATTTTATTTATTTATTTGACGAAGAGTCACTGTGAGAGAGGGAACACAAGCAGGGAGAGTGAGAGGGGAAGAAGCAGGCTTCCTGCAGAGCAGGGAGCCCAAGGCAGGGCTCGATCCCAGGACCCCGGGGTCATGACCTGACCCAAGTCAGTTGCCCAATGACTGAGGCAGCCGGGCACCCCACCCAGGATCCTCCTCTACCAGGTCACTTTCTCCCCACTTCCTCCTGTGTTGCACCCTTCGGAAGAAGCCACAGCAGTGAGCTGTTATGTTCTCCTTCCTTGAATACGGGGTATCTCTATAACCAATCTGGGATTCTTCTCAAGGGAGGGTGTCTCCTCTCTTCTGTGGATTCATTGTGTCAGCATCAACTCACGGATATTCATTCAACGCTTGGTGCTATCATCCAACACTATATACGGATATTCATTCAACGCTTGGTGCTATCATCCAACACTATGTTATTTTGTTGCTGAACTCATTCCAGTTTGGGCCAGTGGGAGTTCTTCTGATTTTCATCTTGGGCTGTACGTCCTTACATTCTGGCACCACAGGTGCTGCAGGCTGGGTTATGTCTTGTCACTCTGGCAAAATCAGTCATTTCTCCAAGGAGCCTGTCTCCTTTTGTTTGAGAATGGTATTGGAAGTCAAGGCTCTGAGTGTTCTAACGGCTGTGAGGACATATGTTCGTGAAGTCCTCTCAGCTGACAGAGCAGAGAAACAGATGTGCCAACTTGTGTACAAGCACATATCCATGCATATTTTATCTGTAGCCATCCATAGCTATATTAATTTTAGCAAAAAGCCACACTGACATCTGCCATTCTAATTCACTACCATGTGCACCATTCTGGACTGCCCCCCCCACCCCTTGTTTGTCTGCAAATTCCCTCTCCAATAATGACACATCTGGCTGTGGCCCTCTGTCCTCCACTGACTTATTTGCTTAATTCTAGTGCATCATAGAGCAGTATCGAAACTGTTGAGCTGTATCTCCCTGGCTAACAATCTTTTCAGCCCACATGCAGTGAATTTGCAGTTGTGAGTGCCTTTAATCTCACAGAGTTCCCTCCCTCCAAATTTCCTGGGTCAGCACCTTTCCCTCAACCTCTTAGTGAGGTTGACTCTTACATTTGAATTACAGTTGGACTCTCTTGTCAAAGTCTCCATTCCTGCCAGGGGTTCTCCAAACTTTAATATGAGTTTATTTTATGTTACACATATTAAGATCACTCTGAGCTGTAGAGTTCTGCAGGTTTTGAGAAATGCATTATGCCCTGTGTCCACCTTTGCAGAATTATACGGAATAATCTTCTGCCTTTAAAATCCCCAGTCCTTCAACTGTTCTTTCCTCCAACCTGTTCTCCCAAGCCCCAGGCAACTGGTGATAATCTTATTATCTTTATAGTTTTGCCATTTCTAGAATGCCATATAATTGGATTCATATAGTGAAGAGACTTTTCAGACTAAATTCTTTCACTTAACAATAAGCATTTAATGTTCCTCCTTGTCTCTTAGTGGCTTGATCAGTTATTTCTTTTTATTGCTGAGAAGATCCTGTAGTATGTATGTGCAGTCTTACCATCTACCCTTCATCTGTTGAAGGACATCTTGACTGCTAACTGTTGGGTGATTATGAATGAAGCTGACATAAATCTTTGTGTGTAGCTGTGTGTGCTCACCTAAGTTTTCAGCTCAAATACCTGAGAGCATGATTGCTGGATCATATGGGAAGACTATATTTATTTTCATCAAATCTGACAAACTTTCTTCTAAGGCACTATTCCTTTTTGCATCCTTACCAACAATGGATGAGAATTCTTGTGTTTCACATCCCTGCCAGTATTCTGGTATTGCCAATTTTTGGATTACAGACATTGGAATAGGTATGTAGTGGTGTCTTGTTATTTTAACTTTCAGTTCCTGGATTAAAAAAGAAAAAAAGGGGGCACCTGGGTGGCTCAGTGGGTTAAGCCGCTGCCTTCAGCTCAGGTCATGATCTCAGGGTCCTGGGATCGGGTCCCACATGGGGCTCTCTGCTCAGCGGGGAGCCTGCTTCCCTCTCTCTCTCTCTCTCTCTCTCTCTCTCTCTGCCTGCCTCTCTGCCTGCCTGTGATCTCTCTCTGCCAAATAAATAAATAAAATCTTTAAAAAAAAAAAAGAAAAGAAAAGGAAAGACATCGGCCATCTTTTCAGATCATACTTATTTAATATATATATTTCAGTAAGGTTTCAGTAAGGCACTTCAGACCTTCTGCCCATACTTGATTTGGACTTATTGTTATGGGTGAGTCTTAAAACTTTTTCATGTATTTTAGATAGAAGTCTTTTGTCAGATAAGTAGTTTGGAAATGTATTCTTCTAACAAATGACTTGTCTTTGGTTCCTTTAATGATGTCTTTCTCAGAGCTTAAGTTTTTAATTTTAATAAATTATTATTTGTCATTTATTAATCACTGAATAGATATTATTGCTCTTCAGTGTTTTTGGTTATATTGTGATGATGATCTTTATAGTGATAAATATAACAAAGACAAAAGCAAAGATTTCCTGAATCTAAAATAGAGTATTGTAGAAAAAGATTCCCAAACACATACTCTAGTACTTTATTATTCAAGTCTGGTTGAATTCTCATTCATAAAATACAACACAGATAAAAATTCAGCATTACTATTGTTGGAGAGCAAAGTAACCCACAAAAACTATATTTGGAAAATACACAAAGAAACAAAGGTTAAAATTTTTCAAGGAATTAGTTCACCTCATTCCTCCATATTACAAACCTGACATTTTGGTATATATATATATATATTTTTTTTTTCATGTTGGTATATTTTACTTTGATTTGATTTGATAGTTATGTCCTGGCTTGATTTGAGATGTGTGTATACAAAGCTACAAATTGACTGACTGACTTTGCAATCTTGTGTTACATAAAGTAAAACTAGGGTAAGGTCTGTGTGTTTCACAGTATGTCCTAAAGTACAAAACACCTCCTATGTTACATCTTAAATATAATATTCTTTATTTTTGTTAGTTTGTTTGCTTTCGACTGAACTTGTATAAGCTCTTTGCACAGTAATGTCGCATGAACATAGTTCTCCATTCTGAGCAGTGATGCCTCTCCACCTTCTCATCTGACCTTTGGCTCCTCTCAGAAAAGCTCTTTAGTTGGAAGTCCTCCATGTCAAGTGTCAGGGACAAAGCGTCACTTCTGAGCTGGCTCCCAGCTCTCCTACTTTCGTGCCTGCCAGGGGGCTAAGTTCTGTTTTCTCCCTTGTATTCATTTCAGAACAACTGAGTCCCACCCTATCTCCCCGGGCCAGGACCTCTGCACTCAGTGTTGACTCTGTTTCCCACAACTAGAGGACCTCCTCTCTCTCTCCTACCCTGCATAATGGTGCAGGAATCTGGGTTATACTCTGCAGGAGCCACTAGAGAGTGGTGGCTGGAGGAGCAGGGGCTGCTGTACTCTCTGGCCCTCTCCCATCACTCCTCCCTGCAAGCCTCAGTCCATCTTTTGATTTTTCTTGCAGGCCCAAACTCCCACCTATTACCTGACCCTCCTCTTGTCCCTTCTGCCTGCCCCCTCATCCAGGTCTGTCTAGACCCCCGCCCGTATTTCACTCCTTACTCAAGATTTTTCCATACCACTTCCCCATTTCGTCAAAGAGTTGGGGGAAAATAGTTGAAGAACCTCCAGCATTATACTCAGAAAGTTATTATTATTATTATTATTATTATTATTATTATTTCAGTGTGTGCTGATTGATTGCTAGTAGTGACAGGTCTTCTTAGAATAACGTGGAGTGTCCAGAAGCATCTTGGCACACTTCCATGTGACGACATACTATTGCCAAAATGTCACTGCATTTGGAGGTCGTGATGTTACTAAGCATTTTCTACAAAGTGAATTCAGTATCTTTACTCTGTACAAGCTATGGGAAATGTAAGTGTGATTGTGACATAAATGCTAACGGCAGTACTTTTTTTTTTAATGAAGTGACTTACTCAAAGTTCTGTTTATTAGGCATTAATTATATTTCAGATTCTTTTAAAAAAATTTTTTATTTATTTTCAGCACAACAGTATTCATTGTTTTTGATTCTGTTTGTTGATCTTGCTGCTCAGATTTTCACAAGCTTGTTTTCTGTCCAACTGTCTATCAATTACTGAGGAAAGTGCACAGAGTGAATTTGCCTATTTCTCCTTTATCTCTACCACTTTTACTTCATGTATTTTGAGGCTCTGCTGTTTGCTGTGCACATGTTTAGGGTCGTTATGTCTTCCCTTGCCCCTCTGTAATGTCCTTCTGCGTCTTGAGTAATTTTCTCTGATCTGAAGTCAAGTTTCTTTGATGTTATTATGGCAATTTAATTTTAAAAAAATTACATTTGCATATATGCAGTTACTCACCCCCTTTTGCTTTCAACTTACCAGTGGCATTGAATTTCAAGTGACCTTCTTATAAACAGCATGTAGCTGGATTCTGGTTTTATGGGCTTGCCAGTCTCTGCTTTTTTACCAGTGTGTTTAGGCCATTTACCTTTAAGCTAATCACCAACATGTCAGAGCTTAAATATTCCATTTTATTATTTGTATTGTGTTTGTTTTCTCTGTACCTTCTTTCTTTGTGTATCTTTCCTTGCCTTGCTGAGGGTTAACTGGAAAATTTTTAGGATTCTGTCCTAACTTAGCTTACACATTCTTGAGTGGATCTCTTCATCTTGTTTTGATGGTGGTTGCTGTCCATATCACAATATACAGATAGTCTTTATTGCAGTCTACTGAATTATACTACTTTTGAGTAAATTATGGAAGCCTTGTTTTTATTTAGATTACTTTATCTTACTTACTTTTATTTTTCAATTGTGTTACATTAGTCACCACATAATACATCATTAGTTTTTGATGTATTCATTCTTTATATATAATACACAGTGCTTTTAAAAACCATTGTCTTCTCTCTTAGATGGTGTTATGTACTGTGTGTTTCGATCATCAGATATGAATGTCAGATTCATTACAGAAACATGGTCTACTCTATATACTCACATGTCTGCTCTTTCTGTTCATTCTTCTTTCTAAATACCCCAAAGTTCCTTCTCTTGTCCTTACCTTTCTGATTGAAGAATTTGTATTAGTCTTTTTCTATGGGCATTTTTGTTAAGAACACTTTTTTTTTTTTTTTTTTTGCTTTTCCTTTGTCTGTCAATGTCTTCATTTTCACTGCATTCCCAAGGGATTGTTTTGCAAATATATAATTATAGAAGTTTCTTTTTTTGTATCAGAAACCTCTTGGTGACTTCCTAGCCATTCAGTATCTCTCAGTGGGAGAAAAACCTTCTTCTTGAATTCATATTTTAATAACCTGTACTGATCACATAATGAACAAAACCTGTACCTCTGAGTAAATGATCTTTATGAAGAGATGAGAAATATCCAGCCATGCAGAATGCTAAGAGAAGGGTATGCCTGTCAAGACACTCAATATCCTCCAAAAAGTAGATATTCCTATTTCTGTACAGTATAATCACTTTCTTTATGGGGTAAGAAAATAGCCCAGTGCAATAGTTGTAATACATAATGTGTCTTCAACATCCTCCTGGGAAATAACTTTAAAAGGGTAAATACCAAATAAAAATTGTTAAAAACTCACAATAGAATGTTGCATAGAAATTAACCAATGCAAATGAATAGTTTAGGAAATGTCTAATTAGGCAAATACCTAAAATATGAGCCAGTTAATAGTCCAGAACATGCTTAATTATCTATTTTCATTTAGGACCAATTAGCTATGGTTAATTTAACAATAGTTGTTACCATATGTAAAATTTCAAATTAGTTGTAGAAGATATACTATCAATCCATTTTGTCTGTGATTTTTCCTTGATTTAATACTGGTGTAAAAGAAATAATATAGCCCCATTTTCTAAAGACAGCTTTGACATTTTCTGATTTCAGTCAATTGTTGAAGTCTACTTGCTATGCATGCTAAATCCAGTGAAAACAGAAATCTTTCTACAGAGAATGCCGTGGCACGTGGCACTCTATCAGTTGGATATGTAGATATGTGATACCTTCCTTATGAATCTTTAATATTTTAAACTCCATGTTATATAGCACTTTTGTAGAGAAAGTTATTTATACATGCAATTTGTCCTTCTTCATTCCATATCCACAGGGAAGCTGAGATAGGAACTTCAGCACTACATTTCACTTCAACTTAACTATGATTGATTGGCATCTGGGGTCTTTCTCAAGTGACGGATCTCAATAGTTTTATAATAGGATAAAATATTATCAATATTAATGAGTATCACTTTATTCTGAAGAACTAGTATTGAACAAAAACAAACAAACAAACAAACAAACAAAAAATCCTATCTAAAAGGGAAATGGGATGCCTCTAAACTAGTAATAGTCAAATATTGTTAGTAGCGGAAATCTTCAAATAAAGTTAGATCTGACATACGTGACAGGGCAACCTAGTAACTTCCCTAACCATGTGCCCATCTGTGATCTCACTACATCCCATAGCTTTATTGAATGGAGATTCCAACTTATTTTGTGTTTCCTTGATCAACAATGTATGAAGGGGTTTAAGATGTTTACTTTATCTTGGCTGAGGAAGACGGAACATAATTTCCTTACGACAATATGAAGGGATCTAGGGTGTCAATGCGAGGTGTGTCAGTAGGGGGAACATCACTCTTCAGTGTGCGTGTTGTTGGTCATCTGTGATGAAATGAAATATCTTGAATTCTATTGCTACTTAATTGATGGCTGAATTTAGTGGGCACCCATTGTGTTGACTTTTCCAGCGCACGTTGAGCCTTCCCATCCTACCAATTTCATTGAGAAAATCCACTCATCATTGAGAAAATGCCTGCTTGGGGCTTTTTTGGTCTATTGACCGTGGTATACATTCCACTGCTTAAAGTAGAGCCATAATCTGAACCAAGCCAACCAGAGTTCATCTTTTGCCACTTTTATGGTAGAACTCAGAGTAAAGACCCATGAGGGTGATCTCTTGCTTTGGATGAAAAGGTAGAAGACTGTGAGGTCATCCCCTCCATTTGGAGACATAAGAGCACCATAATCTAACCCACAGCAGAAGGGAAAGAAGAAATAAAGATGTAAAGACAAAGTTCAGAAGTCGTTGTGCCAAATTAGTCCTTGGGAATGATACATTCTTCCATATTTATTTTTGGTACATACATTCTTTTTTTGTTTGCTTGTGTGTTTTGATTCAAAGTTATTTGAGTTGAGATTCTGTCACATGTATCCCAATCCCTGACATATGTACGTAGGGCACAGACCTATGAAGGAAAGATTGAAGCAGAATTGAATGCCCACACTCTCTCTTACATATTCTGTACTTAAAGTCCACAAGATCTGGGGAAGAACACAGAGATATTTATATGGCTGAAACTCAGGTTACTTTTCCTTTTTGCATGATAGAAGAAACACTTAAGGGACAAAATCACCCTGTACAAAAAGTAACAAAGATTTCCTGTGGGAAAGGATGAGGTGATGATGTAATGAGAATATAAAAGTTTTGCCTCTCCTATGGTGTAGTGACATCATGAAGTTAGCTGACCCTTGACTTAGGAAATATATTTAACCACTTGAGGCTCGAGCCCTGTATTTGGCAAATCTAAAAACAAACAAATAAAACCCAAAATGTCAAAAGGAAGAATGAATGCCTCTTCTACCCAACTCAATTTGGAATCAAACATGATACATGGGACCTTTGGATAGACTGAAACTCAGAAGCCATGTGGTTCTCAGTGGGAGCAAGGTTCCCACCAAGGTTCCCACCAAGGTTCACAGGGTTTCACAGTCCCAAAGAAAATAAAGGGAATCTCACAGAGAGACAGCAAGATGAAGCATCTGGATGACCCTGGGAATATGCTAGAATTTCCACCTTTTAAGAAGAACAGAGGTAATAATTCCTAGGCTACACAGGAAATTACTGTATAAAAAGGAAATTAGAAACAGAGTTATTTTGTGCATGGAGGACAAAGTTAAGGGGAGTTGAAGTCCTCAAAGCCTCACACCCTCCCCAACGGAAGACCTCAGGTCTTTTGTGGAAATCCTATACTTCCATAGAATATGATTTAGAAAATTCTTTTCCAAAACCCTAATTAGAAAATAATGAAAAATTGATAGAGTTGTTTATCTTTAGAGAAGTTACATGAACAGCTCAAGTTTACAACTACTTTTGAGATAATAAAATAGCTGCATTTCATGGTTATTCCTTGTCAAGAAACTTATGCTGACTTTGCGTTTAACGAGTACAGACCAGTTTGCTTCCAGTGTTTCAAATGTACAGGGAAATGTCAGACCCACCCAAAGGCGCATGGGAAGCTCAGATTTGAGCAGGACTGCCATACACTAAGCATGAAGGTACGGATGATGGAAATCTGATCCAATTCACCTGGGCACAGTGTACGGCGGGTCCTTCTCCACCCAGGTAGTGTGTTCCAGCCACCAACCTTAGCAGTTGTCTGGAAGGGTTGGGGTGTAGGGCTTTTTTTTTTCTTCCTTCCTTTTTTTTTTTGCTCTGGGAGCCAGCATTTCCTAGGTGGCTGCTGAAATGGCCCTTCAGAACGTAATAGGTTTTTATTAACTCATTACAGAGGATCCCAGTGGTGTTCTGCATAATCACTTCCCTGAACTCACATGGCTCTTCAGGAAAACCGTGTGAATGAGCGGCTTCCTGCCCTGGACTCCTGCGGAATGACCGTTGTAATTCTGGTCTAGCCCTTCCCGGGCTCTCCGAAAGTATTCTGCTTATCTGCCTCTCACTTCAATTAGACTCTACGTTCTTTGGGAACAGCGACATTTTACTTCGTCGTGTGCTTTTCCATTGCCCAGTAGATGCTCTCGCTTGTAGGTGCTTTCTATTCAAACCGAGTTCATTTCTCAAGAGAGAAAGCACAGTATATACATCATAAAATACATACGGTTTTCATACATATATAGGCATATGTCTCTAGTATACATGTGTTTTAGAGAGAAGGAAATGCTATTGCTAGTATACATCATTCTACTATACTATTGTTAGAATTATTATGAAGCTTGTGGGCCTTGAAAGGGATTTGGAGAACCCCCTGGAGCAGGTGTTTGATACCCACTCGGTGATGGCACCGAACCAACACCTATTATCTCATAAAACACCTTTGGCAAATACAGACAAGAACACTGTATGATGAGACCCTGTATTGGGGTTTGGGAACCCGAGGGAACACCCTTGCTAAGTCCCAGGGACAGTCAGGGCCCCAAGGCCTGGGTGCAGGGTGGTCATGGCGGGCTCTCTGGGACCTGTGGTCGGAACAACCGCCTTCCTCCCTCTCCTGAAGTGAGCAGACTCTTCCCCGTGTCGGACGTTGGGAGAGGGCAGACTTCCCACCGGAACTCTTCTGGGGCTTTCTTAGGATGGATTTCTGCCAGCTCCGCTTAGCCCGCCACCTTCTACATGTTCAAAATGGCAAAATCAGACACCAAGACTGACTAGGGATGGTGTCACCTCACTGTAGTGACCGCCTTTTCTGAGCCTCTGGAGACACAGCTGCTCTCCTGAGGACTTGAAGGTGGTTGTCCATCGACGGCATCGTGCCGTGTTGTTCCTGAGCACTCTACTTACGAAGTCGGAAAGGATTTTCTAATGTACAAGTCTCAGCCTTCCCAGCCCGGCTCAGCCCCTCTCAGTCATGTTTCTTAGAATAAAAATAGGATCAAAAATCCTCCTTATCCAAGCTTGTTATTGGTTGTCTGACCTGTTTACATGGCTCAACCCCTATGAGGGTCCGGACCCACTGCCCAGGTCCTACGGACCAAAATGCGCTTTCGTGCATCTTGGGACCCACAGAAATTCCCTCAGCCCAGCTGCTGGGCTCGCCATGGATACCATCACCCATCTGCTTCCTAAGCTTATTTTTCAAAGCTACGTTCAATTATTAGTATTGAAGATGGGAAGACTCTCAGCTTTGATTTTTTTTTCCAGTTAATTCCAAGTAACAATCATATTTGAAAAGAATAACATAATGGAAAAAAATCAGAGGGGGAGACCAACTGTGAGAGGCTCTGGACTCCAGGAACCAAACTGAGGGTGACAGAACGGACAGGGGTGGGGCATGGGGTGAGCAGGTGAACCAGGTGAACCAGGTGGTGGGCGTGAAGGAGGCAGGTGTGGAGCTGGGAGCTGGATGCGACTGACACGCGACATCAGAAATCAACGGTGGACTGGGTGCTGGCCAACTGGACACATAAAAATATACTCATAGAGTGAAAACAATGCTTCACAAATATTTAGTCATAAACACCATATAGATATATAGAGATATCTATGGTATATCTATATATATATCTATATGGCCTGCTTATATTACTCATTCAAAAACCTCTCTGAAATGACCTGCTCGTCCCGATGATATTAGAAGAACAGGGAGCAGGGTAAGAATTCACCGTCGAGAAATCTGTTCTCATGCCTTTCTCCCTTCCAATTGCTGCTCCAAATTCACCTAAAAACGGTTGTTAATGTTATGTGAGAAGGTAGTGCGGGCTTTCTCATCCACAGAAAGTTCATCTCAAAGACACCAAGGTGCAGATGTTTCCCATAGAAAATTACAGATAGGATCCGCATCTTCTGCTTAGAATTTGAAGGTTCTAGCACGCTGTTCATCTAGTACCCCACTGTTTTGTTTGCCAATTGAAAATTAGTAAGAATGCAAAGGAAATTGAAGTCTGGGAATTTTGAAGAACGGCTTCAGGGTTTCTCTAGGAGCAGAGCCGTCTCAATATCCAGAAGTAATTTCAGAGTTTTCCCACAAGCCATCATAACCACAATTGACTTCTACTAATCAAACAGCAGAATCAAAAGTTAAAACAACAACAACAACAACAACAAAACTTAAAATGTTTTCTCTTATTTCTCCTTGTCAGCAATCTGGTTTTATCTTCTTTGACTAAAGCAGACACTTCTGTTCTAACAACGAGCCAGATGCTGGCCAGTGACGCGCTCCTACGACCCGAAGCCTGCAACTTTCTCCCTCCCCCCGGGCTTCGGAGCGGGATTTCCGAGCCACATACTGTGTGGGAAATCCGTAGCTTGTCGGGTCAGGTCACATGAGTGCAAGCTGTACCTGTGTCTGCTGCCACTGCCCCAGGGTGAGACTGATGTTTTGGGCGCCGGGACATGGACTGTGGCACCACCACATCAGTCCCGCAAAAAAAAATGCAGCCCAGAAAAGACTTTACCATTTACCTGTGGAAACATGCCGATGCATAGACGGGGATTCCCCTGACAAGGACAAAGTGGTGTATGTGTACAACCGTCCTATAACTCGTTACCTCTAGGAATTGTCCTGTATATCTTCATTTTTTAAAAAAGTTATATAGATGATGTCATAAATAAACATATCAAATGAATCACATCGTGTTCCTAATCCTGATCATAAAAGAATATTTTGTTTCTTTGCAGAATACTTCAAGACCTTTCCAAACTCAGCTAGCAGAATACATATACGATACCAGCAAAAAATTACAAGACTTATTTTAAAAGAAGAACAAATCATAAATTCATTAATTTATGCTTAAAAATAAAACTTTAAAAAAATAAAAAATAAAACTTTAATACTAACGTAGTATACCAGTATGCTATAGATAGGTGACAAAAACAGCATTTAAAATTCAACTGTAAAACATGGATTATCATACAAATAGTGCAGAGCTACAGACCAGACCCTTGGGAAAGTGGGTGTGGGTGAAATCCGTCCTCCTGTGTTCCATACTTAGGTCTACCAACAAAACAACCACAAAAACCTGTAAAAATAAGAGAAGAAACTACAAATGCGTGTTTTTAGAAACCGCTCTGAATGACGGTTGGTGCAAAAGCTCGATGCTCACTCATTTCCCCTCCCCTTCTTCACCCACCCTACTTCGTGTTCTCATCTAAACGCTGTATTGAGTTGGATGTCTTCTGAATTTTCTTTTTTTGGTCCTTGTGGCCACCCTGAACTACAGAATCGAGGTGCCCCCTGTCTCTCTTACTGAGATATCTACAAAACATCTCATCCTCGACGCCTTCGAACACCTGCTCCCAAGGCTGGTGGTCCCCTGCTTCCCGCATGATTCCTCCACGGCTCTCACACAAAGAGACAGCAAGAAGACAAAAGCCAAGCTCGCACTGGAAGCCTCTAACCCAGCCCCTTTATCCCACGACCTGCCCGGCATCGGGACGCAGAGCTCCTGACCAATGCCAGGAGAAGCCTAGTGTTTCCCAAGGACTAAGTATTTTATTTTCAGCAAAACACATTCCGGTTCGTAGATCTTCCCAAATCTGCCCCCACGCACAGTGTTTGCAAACTCGGTGGATGATGCCTCTGTTCCCCAAGGTCTCGGGCCCAAACCCACTGTCCGACCCCGTCACGAGTCAGCGGTTGGTCTCTCTGCAGACCGACACCGCCCCTTCCCGCCAGCCTCCGGCTACCACCCGCCCCCGACGGGCTGTCCTCCGCAGGGCGGTCAGGGCCACACTGCGGGACTGTAAGTCTCACCCACCGCTCTGCTGCTCTCAGCTCTCAAAGGACCTTCCTTCTCTTAGAGCAGCTGTCAGAGTCCTTTACAGGTTCGTGTCGCCTGCTCTGTCTCGTCAAGTTCGACGTCCTCCGATGGCAGGTGACCCCTTTCCTTCCGTGCCAGCACCTGCTCCCGGCTGTCCCTCGATGCCCCAGAGTAGAATCCTATCTCCAGGCTGACGCATTTGCTGTTCCACTCAGCCCCGGTGATCGCATGCGGAGGCCTCGCTGTTCTCAGCTCTTTGCACATTGTCGTGTCACCCACGAGTTCTTCCAGGCGAGCAACCCTGCTGTGCCTTCAGCTCTTCCAGGAAAGTGGAGCAACCCCGTGTCATTGTGCTCTAGCCCTCAACAGGGGTTTCACAGTAGTCACAGGCGGGAGCGCCTGCCTGGCTTCATCGAAAGAGCTTAGGACTCTTGATCTCAGGTCGTAAGTTCGAGTTCAGAGTATAGAGATTGCTTGGCTAAATAAGCAAACTTTTAAAAAAGTAGCTGGAGGTAACTCCTAATCGATAGAAAAGTCACCACGATTCTAAACCTGCGGTGTTTGGTTTCCTCTTCCTGACTTCACAATATTAAATGCGATTGAATGTAGGAGCACAAGGCGCTCTGGCTCCGGGGTTTGGGGACGTGCCTCCGCGGGTGGGAGCAGGCGCAGCGTGGAGCCCGTCCTTTGTGGAAACAGTAAGACAAACGCGTGAGCTGGCGATGGAACGTTCCATCTGCTACATGGTTGCTTTTTGTTCCTGTTGGATACAAATCGGATTCAGGGAGCCTGTTGATTCTGGATCCGGTCTTCCTCTTAGGCTTCTCAGCATACAGCCTCTCAACGGGCCATGGATCCCTCCGTTTCGGGAAGAAGCACAGAGCACAGTAGACTGTGAAGACAAACAGTGGTGGTGTGGGGACGCCCCAGTTGTCATGCCTGGAACTGGTCCCACACCCATAGTATCCGGATAATCACATCTGATCCTTTTCCATGACAACATTTTTTTTTTTTTTGCATTCTTAAAAAAAAAAATGCAGATGACAATGTGGTTGAAATGCACTGTGGGTGTTGATGTCTGCTCTCCTGGAATGTCATCTGGAGATTTGAAGGTGTGACTGGGTGTCCTGGAGGCTTAAGGTGTCCCCTGATGAGTCAGTCAGGGCTCAGGTCTGGCATCCTCTCCTCTCCCAGCCACTCCTGTCGGGTGTTCGTTTGAAGTGTTTGGGCTCTGGAGAGAAAGATCATTTATGGTCTGTATTTTATTTCTAGCCCTTTGCATAGTTCCTGGCAGACGGACATTCTTTAATCTTTTTAATTGAATTAAATTATTATCTGTTATCCTAGAAGGAACTCACCTCTACCACTTTCATATATTTATATGCACAGTATATGGAAATCATATATCTATATGGCTTATGTAAATATTTTTATGGAGTGAATGCGTACTCATATACATTATGTAAAACCGATATATACACAGGTCATACCAAGAGCCTCAATTTGCATAAACTTCTAAGCTTATTGGCCTTTGCCTTGGAGTGGCACAAATATTGTCTGTGAGCACACACACAGGCTCTTCATAATTTTTAAAATAAACATGCCCCACACACATCCACACGCATAGATGCTGCCTTTTTACTAACTCTATGTCCTGGCTCAGAGGGAACGGAGTCCCGGTAGCGGAGCACAATTACATCTCATGGGCTTTGCTGACACCTGTGTATAGCATCACATCTCTAGTCTGCTCAATCATCTACTTTTTACATAATTTCCCCAACAACGTAATTTAAATCCCCAGAAGCAAATGTGTTTTTGAAGTGGTTTTCAAGCTGCTAGGGTTCAGAGGACCCTGGAAATCATCAGATCCAATGAAACGTAGGACTTTCCCAACGCACAGCAGTGGTTGCTGCTTAAAAATATTCTAAATCAAAAGCCGAAAGTAAATATCCTCTTAAACCATATTTTGTTTCAACTGTTAGCAACTGGCAGAACCCTGAAGACTACGGTTTGCATCACACCCGTCCATGTGGGGGACGTGGAGTTCGGTCTTCCCCAAGGTGGTGAGAGGGGGACACCCTTCTCCCACAGGGGATCTCCGAGGGTAGGCGTTCACAGAACACACTTTGGAAAACTCTGATTTGGGCAAACCCAGACATTTTATTGATAAGGAGGGTGGAACACGTCATTTCAAAGCCACGTCGTTAGAATCAGAGAAAATACAAACGGTCTTTGTCTTACTCAGCGATACGCTCACTCCAACATGCATGTACAAAGCACCTCTCCGTGTGTTATGTATATGATAGATACCTACATAGATAAATAGGTAAACAAAATCATAAATTCAGTAGCGATATGGATACAGGTCTGGATGCCGATACTTACACACATCAATGTTCTGAGTCATTGTATTGTTTAGGACAACAGCAAGGAGAACATCATCATTTTCCATAGAAAATGTATGGCACTTTTGAACCAGTTCTGCCTTAATTTATAATTTAAAATTATAGACATAGTCTCCAAACACTGCCAACATCGTGCATTTGATGTTGTCACAATATAGTTTGAGAGAAAGAATTTCTTCGGGGGCGTACAGTGGCTGATTTTCAGAACAGACTCCTCCAGCAGGTTGTAGCTAATGGGCAGGGACTCTGCATCGGGGGCAAGGCAGGGGCGAAATAGAAGCTCCTGAGCACTATAATTTCAGTTCAGAGTCTGCCGCTACAAGCGACGGACACTGTGCTTCCGTTGTCAGAACACGGTCGCCTCCACGGCAAGTCCGCATTAAATGCACCAAGAGGCACGGGCTCAACGGCCACGACTGTGAGATCGGCAGTTAAAGCAGCCCAGCGCCAGGCGGGCCGGCCCCCCACGACGTCTATGCCCACCTACAGGAGGTGTGTCACGATGCTGCACAGACACCTGTCCGGCCTCGCGGGCGGTTAACATGCAATTTTTACCTAAAGACACTGTCAAATACAGCATTTCATTTAACTCCACGTGAACTTGGCGTACGTGGCAGGCCTGCGTGATGCCGAGGCACAACGGCCCAGGAAGACGGGGCGGGAAGCCCTTGGAGAGATGACGGGTGGCAGGTCACGCTGTCAGCCTCTCTCCGAGGAAGCTCCCCCTTCAGAGGTGCATCCGTCTGTCGAGCAGATTCTCATTTTAGTCTCCGGAACACGAACCCTTCCTGCTATTAAAGAACAGAGAGCTCAGCGTCGTTGAGGAAACCATGTGTATCACGGGTAGGATTGTGTACGGGAAGATGACACGGTCCTTCCCGAGCATAGAGTAGTCAGAGGTAAGCTTCAGTCCCCGACGGGGTTGCTTCTGGGCTTCTTGGTGACTAGCGGGGGACCAGTGCCAGTCTCCATTCCCTGAGCCTTCCGGATTCCAGGACAAGGAGCCCACGGCCGTGTGCAGCGCCTGCTGGGCTCACCCTGGTCTTCCCTCCGCTGTCGCTCCGTGTCTGTCCGCACCGCGTGGGTTTCCCAGGGAGCAAAGGACAGTGCACGTGTGGACAAGCCTCTCCTCTGGCAGCCCGATCCCACTGAGGTGCAGACCTCCTGAGGCACGATGTACAAGGGTCTTACTTTGATCAGTAGATGTTCTGCTCTGACTTAGCGCAACAGCCTTGACGGAAAGCCCTGGCGGCACAGAAATCAGTGTCTTGTGCACTTCCGGTTCCCCGTCAGGTAACAGTCCGTGTGCTTCTTGTTTTCAGAAATTAGTTCGACAACACAAAGCCAGAAACGGGAGGAGAAAGCTCGGATGCTTCCTTTGTATCTGTGACATACAAGTGCCTTCCAGTCGCAGTCAGTGACCACGGAGCCGACAGCCACGGGAAGCTTCTGGGAAATGCCTCACCCTCATACCAAGGCACGAACACAGACCCATGCCCTTCACCCTCTGCTGCACGCGGCTGGGGCTCTGTAAAGTCTAGCACTGCTGCAGCCACGTCACCAGAGCCCAGGCAGCCCATGGCCATAAGAGCACAAGTACTGACCTGCTGAGAAGGGCAGAGCAGACACACAGAACTGTCCACCCCAGCTGTTGTCCAGAAGCCACAGAACCAACTGTCTCTCAGCTTTTTATTATGTGAAAGGACAAAAGCCTTTTTTGTTAAATAACCTTTATCAGGGCATTCTTTACTTGTAGTCCCAATGATGCAACGAGTTTATCTCTTACCGCCAAGAGTCTGGCAATCTAACAGCCAAGACGGCTGAAATCAGCACAGATAAGGGAAACGAGAGAAATGCAAGACTGACAGCCCTAGACCAGCATCTGTCCCTGCCTGACCCAGCAACGGTCCCTGCCTGGCCCAGCAACTGTCCCTGCCTGGCCCACACCAGGTTCCTACACGTCGCTTCCTTTGGCTCTTCCTCACCTTCCTGTGGCTTATTTCCTTTGGGGCTGTCGGATGAGTGCACACACCCATGGGGCTGGTGTAGGACTGAGCATCGAACTTGGGTTGGTCCAGTAACATTGGATTCTAAACCCCCTTTATTGCTGAAACAATTACAAAATACTCTTTACTCTCTGGGTCTCAAGAATACGGACTATCAACCCAGAGCAGCTGGTAGGTCCCAGAACAACACTTCCCTGCCCCCAAAGAGAAGCCAGCTGTAAGGAGAACAGAGCAGAAAAGCAAATGTGCAAATAAGACTGAGAGCGGTTGAGACACACACACACACACACACACACACACACACACACACACAGAGGTAAGTTTACCACCTGGATCCTGCCCTGCTCTACACTTGAATTTCAGTTTACTCTTGGCTGGTAAATGTTGCCTTACCTCATAAGCATTGGAATTATATTGATGTGATTCAATTGAAAGAGCTAGAGTTCAAATAAGGGGGAAATCTTATCCGGTTGTCATAGTCACAGAAGTCTTGAAATTGGCCGTTCTCACTACAGGACACAGATCACCAGACAGAAACAAGATAGCGTTTCAGTCAGGACAAGAGCATGACATCCGAGTCGTGTTCAGGGCCAGGCAGGAAGGAGCTCCGCAGGACAACAGTCTACTCGGTGGGGTGGTTGGGAAGTAATCTGGAGTAAGACGGGCACACGCCATTGCAAGGTGAGATGTCGTCTGATTTTGACTCAGCCATGAGGGATGGTCACCAACGTTGAGGTGGGTGGCCAGGCGTCTGTCGTTGGGCAGCCGTGAGCAGATGCAGCGCGAGTGGCTGTGGACATCAAAGGTGGGAACCGGTGGCTCCTTTGTTCAGATCTAAGTGATCCTATGTCACCATTTGCCCAAGACAATCCGTTTAATGGCAATTGTCCTGGACTCTTACCGGGTTGATGCTGTCCCACATAGAGGTGTCTGGCTGACACAGTAGCGCGAAGGTCTCCGCTCTCAGTGATAATGAAGTCCTGGCTGAAAGGGACAGCATGACCTGGGGACTCCGGGTACTGAAACCCTCCTCCAGGGCTGACTCCCAGAGGCTGGGCACTTCCCGGAGCCTGTGGGAAGCCAGTACCTACGAGGGAGAGGGAAACAGACTTGAGAAGGGGGAACTGTTCGTACAGGGAGGAGGGAGTAACAGATCAAAGGAGAGAGAATGCAGGAAAGAGATTTGGGGGTGGACGGAAGAAAGTGCAGGAAGGGAGGGAGGAAAGAGCCTGTAAGTCACCGGCTCGGAGGTAGAATCAGACCCGCAGAAAAGGAAGCTCGGAGCGGGTCCCTTCTTGAGTCATGGACAGGGAGTCGGTTGACACCGCTATTTACACACGAAAGCCGGCCTGGGAAAGCAGTTGAAAGTGTTGGCAAGGGTTCTATAAATCTGATGCGTAATTCACCCATCTTTAAAATAAAAGCGTTCTCAAAATACACCTGGTGGAAAGCCCCGCATTATCAATTTGACAGTTCGGAGGACGAGGAGCTTTGCAGGGCTGGAGACTTTCTTACAGACGCTGGTTCTCGCCATGCTGGGATGCTCAGAAGTGCCTCCGGGAATCGCGCTCTGAGGGTGGCTGGTGCGGTGCGGGTCAAGGAGCTTCCTTCCCTTCCTAGAAGATGCAGCGTTTGGGGGTTGACTTTAAAATGCTCCACGTAAGCAGCAAGATTTGTGTGTCAGTTAGTACCCTGGGGACTTGAATTAGCATGTGGAGTTCTGTCCCTGGAACCCTCAATCCCGATGTGGTCCTTAGCAGACGAAGTATTTGAAGAGGAATGAGCACCTTGAAGGCTGGTCACTTAGCTCCTACTGCCTCCGCGCTGGCGTCCGACCCCACGGCCGCTGATCCCGAAGGTCACTAGAGTCTCTTTGGTCTTATCAGTGAAGTGAATGGTATTTAAGAATGTTGATGAAGAATAAATAACGCACACATCTTGCAAAGAAAAATCACAGACCCTTGCAACACAGCGGGGGGAGCCTCTGTGCCCCACTTGGGGTCTGGGGGGTCCACTGGCCCTAAGTCTCTTTACAGGCTAATCACCTGCTGCCTGGACCTCATCACTGGGTCTCGTGGCTTTGTAACAGGACAGCATCTGCGAATGGGGTGGGCAGGCTCCTTACCCCATACTGATGGCCCAGGTTAGAGCGCCACAATGGGGAGGAACGCAGAGAAAACATCACCTCCAGACGTGGTGCCACCAACAGCCCGTCACCCGCGATGCCCCAGCAGCTCTCGGAAGCCGTCTGGAGACTGGGCGGCAGGTCGACCTCTCTTCTCCATCACCTCTTGTCTTATTTCTGCTCTAGTCCCTCCCTTTTTCTTCCCTTGGTGATAAAAGGAAAATTGGGAACGATAATAAGCCGCATTGTCAAAGGAGTGTATATTGTTCCTTCCCTTGGACTAATGAGATGCCTGATGAGGTAGAAAATTTAAAAGTATAACTTCCCTCTGAAATCTATATTTGGAGACTGCAAGCCGCCGTAGAGCAGACTTTTCTCTAATTACGGGATGATTCAGTTCAGTGGCTTCTATGCAAAGGGAAGGGGAATTAGTGGCTGTAGTCCTGAGGCAAGGCGGAAACCGTGAACGTCTGTGGCTGGGGGGCTCGCACTTTCCTGATGCCCTGTGCTGTGTGCAGAGCCTGGGGCGGGCACAAGAGGAAACACGCAGCTTGTTGCCTGCCTCCGCGGCTCTCTCTCCACAGCCGCTGCTGGAGAACCCACAGTCCCAGCAGGTCTGAAGCCCCAGCTGGGCATCCCACCCCTGAACTCATTCTGACACAGCCTTCTTGGAGTTGGCCTGCAGATCAGAGGGCTCCGTTTTCAGGGCTGAGTCGTCGGCTGGATCGGCTCACAGAACTCAAGAACATGTTTTACTTACGAGGTTGGGGACAATTCAAGAACAGGCGGTAGGGAGAGATGCACAGGGCAGGGGCTGGGGAAAGGCAGCTGTCCTTCTCCCCAGCGAGCCCACCTACTCACCAGCCTGCGAATGCTCCAAGTCCATCTGTCGCGGTTTCCGTACACAGGCTTCAGTACATAAGCAAGGTTCACTAAATCACTGGCTGTAGGAATCAGTCAAGCCCCAGCCCCTCTCCCTGCCCTGAAGGTCAAGGCGGAGGCTGTACGTTTCACCCTCCAGTCCCACCGTTGGCTTCCCTGGAAACCATCCTCATCCCACAGGGCTTTCCAATGTCAACTCATTAACAAACTCTGGAGTGGTTGCAAAGGGCTTGTTGGGAATAACCAGAGATACCCTTCTCTTCTTGCCCGTTAGGCACTCACAGGGTTGTAGGAGCGCTGTGCCAGAAGCAGAGAAGAGACGAAACATGTATTTTTATTGTGACTCACAATATCAGAGGAGGATCAATTTGCGTAGGGAATGTTGGGGGTCCTCCTGGAAAGAAAGGGATGGCCTCGCCTTCACATTTAAAACTGGGGAACACTTGTCAGAGGCCGGCTGTTTGGACCAGGGACTGGGGGCCAGCATGGGGAACACCCCATGAGGAATGGCCTCTGGCTTAGGATGTCCTCTTCTGCACGGTGGCTGCTGACTAGGGCACAGGCCCTGACACAGGTCACAACCCCCTTTAAACTGGGCCAACCTGCCTTGAGATCCCACACAGAGGACCCCGAGCTGAGAACCAGCACGAATGCTGAGGGCACCTGCCACAGAGGACCAGCCATGAACAAGGGTGCGGGGTCCTGGGTGCACCCTGGGGTCAGCGAAGGACCACTTGTGCTCTCTGCCTGGTTGTTGGAAGCTGGGCTCGAATCTTTTCTACTAAGAAACCTCTGAGGTCTTCCTGGGGGGTAAGATAGAGTTTGGCATATACTACTGATGTTTCGTTTTTCCCCAACTGTGTGAGCTCTTTCCTCTCCTTCCTTTTTAGCTACTGTGAGGACATCATCATTCCAGGGGTTTGACCTGATTCTTGTTTATAGATTCAATAGCAGTGACCTTGCTTCTTTATTTTGTTTTATTTATTTGACAGAGAGAGACATAAGAAGACAGGGAACACAGGCAAGGGGAGAGGGAGGGGGAGAGCCAGGCTTCCCGCTGAGCAGGGAGCCTGATGCGGGTTCGATCCCAGGACCCTGGGATCATGACCTTAGCGGAAGGCAGACGCTTAACCCACGGAGCCACCCAGGCGCCCCTTTGACCTCGCTTCTTTCCAGGCTCCGCAATCGCCTGAACCCCCACTCCTAACACCCCAGAGGGGCCAAGCCATCGCGTACGGTTGGACCCGCAGATCGCATGCAGTACACACCTGTGCCCATTAGATGAATTAGAGTTCTGTGTGGGTCTGCGGGTCGCCTGGGGCCTTCACGGGCGTGCTGATAAAATTCAGCATCACGTTATTTCTGACCCCTTAAATGCTCTTTAGTAAGTTAATATTTGACTTAGCATTTGTCTCATAAAAACGCTTTTCAAAGGACGATATAGTAATGAGATATCTCACCGAAATGTCATTGCGTGAAGGCATCGTTTTCCAGAATGTCAGCTGTAAACGGGCATGATCTTTAAGGTGTTTAACTCTGAGCCCATTTTTTTTAATCATAAGATAAAATTCAGATTTCCTCTAGAAGGAGCTAAGAAAAATAAATAACAATCAAATATGTATGATTAGCTTTCATTTTAGCCAAATGGACATATTCCTAACTCACTGCCGTTCTTAAGACATGAACAAGCCCCTTCGGCAATCTACGAGTCCACTGTTTCTTCTCTAAAATGTATTAAATGTTTTAGAAACTACTGACGCTTGGAAATCACGTAGCTTCACTCGCTGCTTTTAATGTACTTGTGAGCTGACAAAAATTAGGTAGAAATGATGTTAGGGGTGCTCTAAGCTGGTAGTGTCTGTTAAATTCATTTGAATAATAAAGCGGCGAGCCCCACAGGGTATGTGGAAGTGGGTGAGCACACTTGCGGTTTTATTTCAGTTTTTGAATCTGGATTCAGTATAGAACTGTGGCCGGACGAAAGGTCATGAAAATAGTAACGGGAATGAAAGTGGGGTAACAGGAGGTCTTCCAGTGTAGTAGGGAGGTGACCTCAAGGGCAGGAGTAGTGACCAGGTGGCAGAAAGGGTTCGTTTGTTCTGTTTACAAGAAATAGGATAATAAGGGCGCCTGGGGGGCTCAGTGGGTTAAGTGTCTGCCTTTGGCTCAGGTCATGATCTCAGGGTCCTGGGATCAAGCCCCACATTGGGTTCACTGCTCAGTGGGAAGCCTGCTTCCCCCTCTCTCTCTGTCTTGTGCTCCTTGCTTGTGCTCTCTCTGTGTCAAATAAATAAATAAAGTCTTTAAAAAAGAAAGAAAGAAAGAACTAAAGAAAGAAAGAAAGAAACAGGATAACGGGCGTGAACAGACCTTTCTCCCGCGGCATTTAGAGACGCACTTGTCCTGGATTGAGGTGTTTCTCTCTTCAGGCCTCAGTTCCCGGCATCCTCAAACTCTTCTTTAAACTGTGAATTACAGCAGCAATCATTTCCAAAAAATTAAAAACTAACACAACCAAATATTTTATGAGGTGAGTATCTCTATTGCATTCACCAGTGAAATATTTAAAATCTGCGTTTTAATCTTCAAAGTGAAAAAGATGATTTCTCATCTCCGGGAGCATCATCGGCAGAAAAGTTAAATTTTATGGAGACGGCAGAAGCAGGAGTAACAAGAATCCACGGAAACCTCTCCAGGAAGAGAAGACAGCTGGGCCCTCACCCTGGGGAGGGAGGCGGCCTCGCGGGAGCCACGTGCGGGCTCCCAGTGCCCCGGTTCCTCGCGCCGCCTGGCCTTCCCTCCCTCACTCCCAGGTCACCGAAGGTCTTCCTCTGCACTTAGGACACAATATGCACCTTAATTCCGGTTTTGCATTTCCTCTCCAGTTTTCTCTGCCCGATCCTTCTGGACAAAGGTGCATTTTGGTTATTGAATCCCTATCCCCAAGAATCGTACCTGGGGTGGCGGGGGGGGGGGGGGGGGGGGGGGGGGGGGGGGAGCGGGGGCGGAGCCTGCGTGGCTCCGTGGGCTAAGCCTCTGCCTTTGGCTCAGGTCATGATCTCAGGGTCCTGGGATCAAGCCCCACATTGGGTTCACTGCTCAGTGGGAAGCCTGCTTCCCCCTCTCTCTCTGTCTTGTGCTCCTTGCTTGTGCTCTCTCTGTGTCAAATAAATAAATAAAGTCTTTAAAAAAGAAAGAAAGAAAGAACTAAAGAAAGAAAGAAAGAAACAGGATAACGGGCGTGAACAGACCTTTCTCCCGCGGCATTTAGAGACGCACTTGTCCTGGATTGAGGTGTTTCTCTCTTCAGGCCTCAGTTCCCGGCATCCTCAAACTCTTCTTTAAACTGTGAATTACAGCAGCAATCATTTCCAAAAAATTAAAAACTAACACAACCAAATATTTTATGAGGTGAGTATCTCTATTGCATTCACCAGTGAAATATTTAAAATCTGCGTTTTAATCTTCAAAGTGAAAAAGATGATTTCTCATCTCCGGGAGCATCATCGGCAGAAAAGTTAAATTTTATGGAGACGGCAGAAGCAGGAGTAACAAGAATCCACGGAAACCTCTCCAGGAAGAGAAGACAGCTGGGCCCTCACCCTGGGGAGGGAGGCGGCCTCGCGGGAGCCACGTGCGGGCTCCCAGTGCCCCGGTTCCTCGCGCCGCCTGGCCTTCCCTCCCTCACTCCCAGGTCACCGAAGGTCTTCCTCTGCACTTAGGACACAATATGCACCTTAATTCCGGTTTTGCATTTCCTCTCCAGTTTTCTCTGCCCGATCCTTCTGGACAAAGGTGCATTTTGGTTATTGAATCCCTATCCCCAAGAATCGTACCTGGGGTGGCGGGGGGGGGGGGGGAGCGGGGGCGGAGCCTGCGTGGCTCCGTGGGCTAAGCCTCTGCCTTTGGCTCAGGTCATGATCTCAGGGTCCTGGGATCGAGCCCCGCATCGGGTTCTCTGCTCAGCAGGGAGCCTGCTTCCTCCTCTCTCTCTGCCTGCCTTTCCGATGACTTGCGATCTCTGTCAAATAAATAAAATTAAAAAAAAAAAAAAAAAGACTGATACCTGGCACCACGAGCTGTTCCACAAATGACTCTTGAACGAATGTATCAGTGACTGAATGGATAAACATGGTTAAAAGAGATCTAAATAAATGAATGCAGTTGAAAATAATAATAATAATAATAATAATAATAATAATAATAAAAAGATGCACTCTTTCTCAGTCTGTTCTTCTATTTCTGAGTGTCCCCTTTGAGGCCTTCCCGACCCAAGAAGAGGGCAGGAGAGTCCCCTTGAAGCCCCACAGACACCGCTTTCCCGGCCCAGTAGAGCAGGCGGAGCCCTGGGCACCCGACGCGGTGGGCCGGGAGGGAAGGAAGGGCGCAGGCCGAGCTGGTAGAGGCGCCAGAGCAGCCGCCTGACTACGAGCAGTGTCCCCTCACCAAGGACAACCCCACGGGGCAGGCAGTGGGATAAGCGCAGAGGAGGCCCTGGAGAGGCGGCGGGGTGCGGGGTGGGAAGGAGCGAGCTGGCGGCCGCCCGCGGCAAGGAGGCAGGAGCGCGTCCTGCGCCTGCTGGGGCTTCGGTCTCCTCGATCTCCAGCCGCGCGTCTCTGCGACCGGTGTTTCCGATCCGTCTTGCTGCACGGAGATAGCTCGGCGAGGGAGCTGAACCCACGGCGTAACGGGAAATGGTGCTGAAAATGGTGCGCAAAACCCGGCCACACACCGTCTTCGCTTCGCGCGCTGGTGCGGCTGGCGCCGGGCCGAGGCTCACTGCGGTGCCCAGCGCGTGCGGCCCGCGGGCCCCGGCGGGGCTGCGCAGAGCTGGCCCCTGCGCCCCTGCCTCCTCCGCCTCCCCCTGCTGACAGCGCGACGCGGACGCCGCGGGACGTAGACCCCCCAGGACCGCAGCCCCGTTAGCCGGCGTCAGGCCTGAGCCCTGGGCTGGCCCTGCGCTCCGTGCGCTCTGCGGTCTCGGGAGCCGGAGCTGGCGACGCAGTCCCCCCGGGCCACAGCCGCTCGCCGGACGCAGGTGCACGGACAGCGCTCAGGATGCCTTGGCTTCCTGCCGGCAGCCGCTCAGGACCCTGCAGCCCTTATACACAGAATGAAGAACCTTCCTCCCTGCTCATGAGCTAACACAGACCCCCTACAAAGCGCAGCCTTCACTGTTTCGGGGTAAGTTGGCCGAGTCCTGCGACCATCACCCCGCCCAGGGCCCCGCATCTCCACCGCAGGGAGACCTCGGTGCACCCTGCCTGCCCAGCCCTGACCCCCCACAGGTCTCAGGTCACAGGTCATCCACTTTCCATCTCTGTTGGAAAACCTGAGCTCTTCTCTCTCCTTCTCTCTTTTTGAAGCACGCCTTGGCTGATTTTGCATATTTATTTTACTTGTCAGTTTTACTGCTCTATTATAAAATGATTCCTTTCCTAATACATCTCACATACAAGGTATGTGTTAATTGACTGTTCATGTCATCAGTAAGGCTTCTGGTCAACAGTAGGCCATTAAGTTTTGGGGAAGCCAAAAATTATACCCAGATTTGACTGGGCAGGGGGTGGCTGCCCCAAGTTCAAGGGTCAATTGCAATTTAAATTCAAAAAGCATTACTTCATATTTTCTTACTATAAAACTCACACATAACATTTTTGAAAAAAACTTAAAAATACATTTAAAAATTCATTCATAAGTAACAATAATCAAGATTTTGATCTATTTTTCCTCTGCATTTACTGTATTCCTGTTTTAAAAAACAAAATTAGGATCACACTGAATGTACTGTGCATTTCTTATTAATTACATCATGTTCTCATGTCATTAAAATAGTCTTTAAAAAAAACAAAAAAAAGATTCCTTTTGAAAAAAAAATGTATTGCTTTTGAACTGAAACATCTTGAGCTGAGTAAACAGAGTTCAAGCATTCTGTCCCTCTAAACGCTGTGCAGGAGAGTAAGCAAGGGGTTGATTGACACCTTTTGTTCATTCAGAAAATCTGGTTTGGAGGCAACAGATGTAACACACTGATAGTTGTGTATGGGGTGGGGGGAGGGGGTTGAGCAGGAAGGCTGCTGGGGTTTCTCTTTCCCTTATAGGAATAACGGTTCACACTATGTTACAATGCTGTCCATGATTCAAAGAATCCCAGGAAAATGATGTTTTTTAATAAAATGCTTGATGGAAGGATTCAGATTCCAGGTACTGGAAACAGAAGTAGGAGCATGTGCGTGACTCATCTGATGTGCCTTTGGCTGATTCCCACTTTCCAGCGGAGATCGTGAGCACATACAGCCACCAGGCTGATCTGAAATACCCCAGGGCACTTCGCTTCCCTCCTGAGTCATTTGCTTTATGGTTTTCATAAAATAGTAGCATGGAAAGCAAACTGAAAAACAGCCTTTTCACGGAAGATTCTTGAGTTCTAGCTTAAATGGTAATCCAGGATTTAAATATCTCAACTGTTTTGTAAATACACGTTCTGCCAGACAGTCGACAGAAAACCTCCTGCCTCCTTCCTCAGACTGCCCCGTGGACGTGCGTCCGTGGACAGATTCACGTCATAACTGATGGAGAACACTGACGCCAAGACAGACGGATGGATGAAGGACCCAGTGCCCAGGGAAGAGCTCAAATAGGAGAAGAGAGAAAAGAAGTAATAGAAGAGTCGCAGGGATTATATCTCCTTCCTAAATCCGAATCCCCCAAAACGGAAAGATTAATGACATTTGATGAGTTTCTTCACTGCCTATTGTGTTGCCATCTTTATTTTTGTACAGCTCTTTTATTTGGGAAAACAGGCAATGGGTAGACTTTCTTGCCTTTCAACCATACTTCAATAAATGGAGTTTCCCTAGATTAGAATAAATATTAAAATTCTAAAATATTTACTTAGTAGTTTAGGCTTAATTTCTTATGTCAGGAGTTAGTGTTCTCCCTCGACTTAAGTGCTAATGATTTAAAATTATCCATATTTAATTCATATGAGTTAGTTGTTAAGTTGTCCATAACTGACTAGACTCAGCATGTAAAAAAGGATTATTTTCTTTTTTTCCTAGCTAATATCTCAAACCCTTAGCATAGTGCAAGGGTCATAGTTGGTCCCCAATAAATATATGCTGGGATGTGAAGAAGCTAATAAGTTGATGAAAAGGTCTTTAATGACCGGGAGCAAGTTCTCCCAGGAATAAAGGCAGTGACAGAAGTAGGCTCGATTATTTATGTTCAGACGTGAGTGTCGCTCCATCCGTTTGCTCCAGCTGTCCTAACACCTCCCCCCAGAGGCGCTGCTTGAAACACAGATACTTACTTTCTCACAGTCCTAGAGGCTAGAATTCCAAGCAGAAGGTGTAGGCAGTCTCAGCTTCTCCCAAAGCCTCCATCCGGGACCCGCAGGGGACCCTCTTCTCGCTGCACACTTTGTGTGCACACATCCCTGGAGTCTCTCCGTTTTCTAAAAGGACACCAGTCCTTCTGAATTAGGGCCTCACCCTGAGGGTCCCATCCGTCATGCTCTAAAGCTCCTGTCTCCAAGCACAGTCCCATCCTTGGGCACCGGGGTCCAGCGCGTGGATGTGAGGGTGCGGCGCCTCTCCGTCCACAGCAAGGCTATCGTGTAGGTTGGCCTTGACGCACGCCACAGTGGTTGTATTTCACGTCAGTCTGTTGGGACTTTGTTCATTTTGGAGCAGCATTCTGCCTCTTATTCCAAGAAGCTCAGCCCTGTTAATTCCCTCCCCCAGGGTTCGTAGAAGTGTCTTCTTCAGTGCACTCTGTCGGCTTGCAAATACAGGTGTATCAAGGATTCGTACCCAGACCTAGATACGGACTGAGGTTCCCAGCAAGGCTTTCCTGGGATCAGGAGTCCATGGTGGAAATGCAGCTTCCGAGTCTGTCCGCTCTCCTGGGCCCCCGCCCGCCCCTGGTCATGGTTGTGGGTTTCTCATGTGTATTTATGACCCTTCTCACGGGGCTCTGAGTTGCTTTAGGGAGAAGAACTTTGTTTTATTTATCATTGTTATTTTAATATCTCTAATTGGATTCTTTGCTTACAACCAAGTTCCATAAATATTGAAATAACAATATAAAAACAGTCTTTATCAGCATGTGCTATAAATCAGTGTTTGCTAACTAATTCGGGACAGTATCCTGGTTTTTTTGTTTTTTGCAAATATGCTTGAAAGCATAAAAATAACCTCTTCCTATCAGATATTACAATCTTCTCCTATTATTTTCAGTACAAAGAAACTCTAATTTAAAATAGGTGGTTTTCCAAAAGTTGTATGATTTGAAAAATGAGACCAATAAACTAGAAAGCGCTTTCCCTGGAAACAGTGACAAAGCAGTTCGCGAGGTCAGAGTTCACGGCTCTTGGCTAAATTCAGTCTACACTGATGCTTGTCAGCAACCGGCACTCAGAGTCAGAGCAGGTGAAGAAGGTAAGAGTACGTTGATCTGACAAAAACTCCCTATTAGGAGACCTAAATCCAGGGTCCCCGTTAGTCTGTGCCCAGTAGCGACCCCGTTAGCTCTCTCGTTAGGTGACGGAGGTCGTCTCCATCATCTTCATCCAAAACCAAGCTCCAACATTGTGTGATTCTAAGGCAGCTTGGCGAGTGCTTGTGCATGTGAGAGAGTGTGTGTGCATGTGTGTGCGTGTGTGTGCACATGCGGTTGTTGGTGAAAAGCACCTAAAGCTAATTCTGCCCGTGGCATGACAGAAAGGCACCTGCGGGGGCTCCGGCAGCAGTCACTCTAGAGTTGGTAGCAGCACTTGGGACAAGACTGCCCACGTTCCCTGAGGACGGTCCGAGGTCCCCAGGAAACAAGGATGCCGACAGTGAAAACCACGTCTTTTCTTCCGTTTTCCTATCTGGGACATCACTGTGTCTTAGAAAGGGCGAAGGAGACTGTCGTGACGGTTTTCTTAAAATGAAAACAAAACAAGGCCGAGACTGTTGTTTCCTGAAGCAGAAAATGGAAGGAGTTGATGGATCCTGAAAGCAGGTGCAGTTCTGGAAAGCAGAGGAGCCCCTTCCTCTGCTTCTGAGGGGAGAGAACCTGCCTCCTCCCCCAAGAGGTGTTGCTCTTCGAAAACTGATGTGCCGCGTTTGCTCTTGGAAACGGAGCCGGGTTGGGAGTTTGGCAATCTGGTCCCAGAATACGTCTGTCAACACCAACTGCTGGAGAGAAGATCTAAGTAATGGGATCTAGAAACGAAGATGGCTGACGCTGAGGAACAGCAGAGGGCATTCCTCTGGCTGGGAGGTTCTCCCACGTTGCAGAGGTGATTGCATGGTTCCAGGTATCCCCTGAGAACCAGAAGAGTGTAAGCCATGAAGCTATAGCCAGGATTTCAGAAATAATGAGGTTGACCCTCCTTTCCACCATGCAAGGCAGCAGGTGACAGATTGTAAAATTGGCCACGAGATAGAGGCATCTTCCTACCGGCTGCCATTGGGACATGAAATATGTGCAGGAACTTGTGCAAGATACTCGACCACGATATGGTTCAGCATTATCGATAGAATGAGGCTGTGGGTTAACGTAGATGATCTCTGATCCCTGATATCTCTAGAATTCCTGAATCCAAATAAGCAACGTCCCGTATCAAGTAAAACAAACAAAATGTTAGTATTTGGGATGGTGTGACATCACTTCAAAAGTTTTTTTATTAACGTCCCAGTATTTGATTTTTATTTTTTAATCTACCAGATTTTTTGCTTGCTTCTTGCTTTACTCAAATCATTATTTATTTGTGGTGGCAAATCCTAAAGCTTATGCCCATCTCTTGAGAGGTAGCATTATTGGTTCAAACATGCATTGTTTTTCCTTCTTGTTTTGTAGGAACAGCAGTTTTCTGGACGAGCTTCTGAACTGAGTCTCTCAAAAAGTGAGACAAGGGGACTTTCACACAGTCCTCTCTGGGAGCACCTTCAGGAGGGTGCACCAGCGTTCACCCTGAGAACGGATCCCGGTTACCCTGGTGCACCAGAAAGTCTGGAGATCTGCCTGAAGCACCTGCCGGTCCGTCCCTCCCGGGGTCAGCTCAGACTCAGCCTGTTTTCAGTGTCTGCTCACTTTTCTTTCTAGACCCGAGTTTCGACAAACCCTTCCACATTGTACATGAGGCAAACATATTTGACTTTCACTCTAAAGAAAGAAGAAATCCGTGTATTCAGCATATCACACAATGTTTAGAAAACCGATTTGTTCCCCTCTTGCTGACTTTGAAGTCAATAGTACACAAACAAACTGTGAAACATCTAACTGCCATCAAGGGCCATTTTCTCCGAGGGAAAACATAAGTGTTCTTTTACCAGAACGCGTTACAGAATGATTGCCAAAAAGCACATGATGGAAACTGGACTTTCAACTCAATGGCTCCTGTTTCATCTCGCCTGGAAATTGGATTAACTCAAAGCTTTTCCTTTCTCTTTTCCCACTTTATTTTTTTCCTATTTATATTTCTAAGACCCCGAGCAAAGTCTTTCATCTAAAAATTCATAGACTAACCTCCTTAAAATGCATGGCAAAAGATCTGAATATCCATTTTGGCACATGTTCCTAGAATTTTCTCTGTTCAGTGTTATTTGAATTCTTCTCAAATAAGTTCAAAGAAGTGTTACAATCTACAGTGTGTGCAGAGTCCCTAAGACTGAGCTGCAGTTTAAAATCTCATATTCATTAAATGGGCCACATACATGGGAAATTCGACCAGGAGCAGTATGATGTGATCTACGTCTTGTGACTCTAACCAAGGAGCCTTGTTTGATGTGGACTATTTTGGAGCCTACTATTATTATAGACTCGTCCTGTTTGAAACGGCACTCTTCTTTTTAAATACTGAAAGTTCTACCATTTGAGTTTTTTATTATCTTATAGACACAAGCCAGCCAGAGTTATAAAAATAATAAGAAGAAAGGATATTGAAATCAACCCCATATCATCTAACCCAATTAAATCCAATGTCATCATATTCTACTTCTGTCTTACTCTCTCCTACCCTGCTCGACCCAGCCCTATCCTATCCAGTCTCCTCTAATCAATCAGGTCTCAACATGTTCAGGGAAAAGCACTGGAAGTGGTAGGAAACAAAGGGATGGTCACAACGCCGCCCACCTGAAGGTGAATGTGTTTGTGTCTGCACATGCTTAACCAGGTTCCGGTTATAGGACAAGTCATGGAAGATACCAAAGAGACAGAAAGGGATTTACCTCCCTGAAGGTACGTGTTTGTGTTTCAGTGAGGATGAGATTCGGAGTGGGTGGACATTCTAGCAGTTGTGAACTCAGAGACACGGCTCTTGCCTCTCCCTGAAGACATCCGTTTATATTCTAAGGGGTAAAAATCCGGGATGCCACCCCTTTGCTCCCCCAGGCATTTGTTTACACAAGGAAGCAAAGAGGAGGTGGAAGCTGTGCATTTCCTCAGTCAATCTCCAGGTTAGTGATTTTGGGATTCCTCACCTTTGGGTACCCTCTGGCTCTCAGCACATCACCCCGGATCAGAGCATATAAAACATAAGGTCACCACTTTAACCAGGAAACAACAGCCTATCCCTGGCTTAGAAGCCGTCGTGGGACCACTTTCAGCATTATACATGCTGTGATGGACGGTGGAGGGATGATAGGTGAATAGATACTGACTCTGCAGTCAGAGAAGTAAGCATTACAGAAGGCAGATTGTAAATGTCCTCAGAAAAATCATAACCATCTGGGAAAAGATTCAGGGAAAGATTCATCACAGGCGACTTAGGATAATCTGAGCAGACACCTTGAAGTCATTTGCTTTTCCCAGTGAAGTAGAGCAGTAACAGCCCTCCGAGAAAGCAGGCCAGGGAAGAAGAAAAAAATCACAGAGATGGAGGACACACTGGGAGCAGAACTGGGGCCAGGTCTGCGCAGAGGGGCTCGATGACACCAGAGCATCGCAGGAGGTGACATCGGAAAGGGAGACACCATGTTTGGGGGACGCTCTGATACAGATGTGAGAAGTGTGGGTAGTTTTGAGTCCATTGGGACTTATTTTAGATTGTTGAAAGCAGAATGACATGATCAAAGATTTAATTATTTTTTCCTCAAAGAATTTGTGTTGCAGAACTGAGTCAACCTGGCTCTCCATATGCTTATGTCTATTATTTAACTGAAAATTAAAATATCTGCTCCAAATTACCAAAACCTTCTTTGATCTTTTTCTGTCTGTTCCACCATCTAACGCTTTTAAAAGAAACCTGGTTTTGAGGGAAACTGTGGAAAAATACTGACAAAGAACGTGGACTCATTTCTCTCAAAATATTTGAATCCCCTGAAATTGTGAAATTATCAGTCTCAGAAAGGTCTAGTGATTCATAGTCCATTTCTTCTAATATTGACTGTTATTTTCTTAGGGCTGCCATCACAAGGTACCACATGGCCGGAGAAACAGACATTTATTTCTCAACGTGTTGTATTGTGAAGTTCGGGATCAAGGTGTCGGTGGGACAGATTGCTCCCGAGTTGGTCCCCAGGGTGTGGATCTTGCTGTGTCGTCCCTCTGGGCACACACAGTGGTGCCTCCTCCTCTTCTTAGAAGGACGTAAAAGTGGTCAATCCCACCCCAAACTCCCTCCTTGTAGCTCACGGTATAGACTCCACCTCCAAGCATAGTCACAATGAGGAACGGGAGTTCAGCATGTGCATTTTCGGGGAACAAACACTGTATCACTTGTATCTCTTGTGTGTCCGCGATTCCTAAACCATGTTTCCTGACCCCCGAAGCTTATTTCTTCACAGATACAGTGTCCTCATGTCTTCCAGGGACATAACATGGGCATGACTGGTAACCTTTTACTTTTAAAGCTGATTTGCATCAGGGAAGGAAGAGAATTTTGCAGTGCAGTGAGATGGAAAGAGTCTCTCTTTCTGGGTTTCAAAGCCTTCATTTTTGTCCCTTTTTCCCTGTATGCTATCTGAGGTTTGTTGGGAAATGGAAAGATTTTCCATGCAAGTGGGTAAATCTTCTTCAAGACATATATAAAAGAAAATGACTTTCCAGTCTTCCTGTTTTGTTTGCTTGTTTTCTTGTAAAAACAGCAGACATTGGAGTTTCAGGGCTTTTGGTCTAGATTATTATAAAATAATTTATGAGACTAATTTTTCTCTTTTTTTCCAGAACTCATGAGTTGTCTTTATTTTTCACCCATTGTATTCCTGAAAATTATGTAATTATTTAAAAATCTCTACATTTGACCGGAATTAAGATGTCCTTTGCACAGACACCAACGCACATTGTGTAAATCAACAGATGTCTATCCAGAGCTTGTGCCGACATTATGCTGTCAGATGAACACGAAGAAAAAGAATTGGTCCTTGCCTTAAAGAAACCTATCTGCTAGTGGCTGGTGCAAAATAATAATGAAATTCCTTAAAGCAGCAAAAATTATTTGCGAATGAATATTTTTCATTAAATTACCAAAGATCTCATTCTTATGCTGGACAGAAGCCTTATGAATTAAAAAATGCAAATTACCAACTGGAAATAAAGTGAATCTATTTTATTTCAGCAAATTTGCAAACACATGCTTCTCTTACGAGATGTGGCTTTACAGAACCTGGCAAGTATCTCAGGCAAAATCTGACGTCCTCTAGCAGGACTGTGAACACAGAGGGCACCGTCTCCGCTGGGCCTCTGGGGGCTTTTGATGCCAAACAATTCCTGTTAAGGATTCAGTGAAAATGTTCCGCATTTCCGAATCTTACTTTTGTAAGTCTCTAAAGAAATACGTTTCCAGGTTTGGAAGAAGAAAAACGTGCAAGAAAGAAATGCTGTGTTTTCTCTGGGATCTGCCATAAAAAGTAGCCACGATGGGAGGCCGGAGGGCGACCAGCGAGAGACGCTGGAACGACCCCAGGAGTCTGGACCGGAGATGAGCCCGATCCGGACCCGAGCAAGATAACCAGTGCACTTGGGTTTCAGCACGGCTCTCTCAAATTTAGAGAATTCTAAATACAAGAAATGTAAGTATGAGTTAAATGAATAAGAGAACCACGTGAGTCTATCTGAGGCTTCCATCGACCAGTATCGGACTCAGCCTCCGGAAGTGAACAACGGTGACCCCTGGACAGAACAGACCCAAGTGTTATCTGCGTGAAAATCCAGAGGAGGGGGCAGGAGTGAGCCCCCAGGGGCTGCTCTGGCCACACCCTCTACCCCAGGAAGCCAGAGGCAGAGCCCACAGGAGAGCACAGCTGTCTGGCTGCGTGAAGGTGACAGAGACCAGAGCTTGGAGACTCTGACCCAGCTGGGATTTGGGGGGAAGGTTACTGGAAAAGAGGGAGTCAGGAGGAGGAGTGGCAAAAGTCTCCATGGAAAATCTTCACACTCAGGACCGGCTCCTGATGTGCCCTGGAGGTGAGGCTCTGGGAGATCTCACAGAGACCAGCATGAAAGCAGAGCTTCTCCAAGATGGCGACACTCCAGAAGTCACCCTGTGCGGGGGACAGTGCAGTTGGCATCCAGTCAGAGGGGACAAATTCATTGGATATTTTGCGAATATATAAGGTAAACATTTACAGCACTAAAAGGAGATTTAAAAAACCCACAGTTGTAATGGGAGTTTTAACACAAGCCCCACGAAACTGATAGACCCGTAGATCTGAACAACACCATTAGGAAACAACCTTCCCATGTGCCACGTGTATGAATATATGCACGTGCACTTAGTTACATGTGTAAATGAGAGATTTGCATTCTTTTCAAATGCTCTTAGAACATTTACTAATATTTCCCATGAGCTAATCCATCAAGCTCTCCACAACAAATTTCAAAAGTTTGAAACCATTCAGACCATGGTTTTTGACAAGGATGGGTTAAACTAGGAATCAGTAATAGATAAGCAGAAAGGCACCCACGGATCAGAAATTAAGCAATACTTTTTAAAATAAACCCTAATTAAAAATTCAGAGCCCAATTTCTAAAAGCATTTTAGATGAATCATAACGAAATTTCAATATATCAGCACGGGGAGATGAAAGTTAATTAATGCTCGGAAGGAAGTTTGTAATAACAAAATATGTTAGGAAGACTATTGAAAGTAAAATATCTAAACTTCCATCTCAAGAGTCTAGAAAAATGACCAAACAGAACAAAGTGTGTTTAAAGAAGAGAATAAGGGTAAGAGAAGAAATCAACAAAATGGGGGAAGACGTGAATGTTTTCGACCCTAACAGCACCCATAGTGCTTACTGCAACGTGGAATTATCCGCCGCTCACGGATCTCTGAACGAGGTGGTGTGGGCGGGCAGGATGTCCTGGCTCCCAGCGAAGAGCTGCCCGGTGCGTGAGGTTGGACAGCACCAGCTGACCCACCTTTGTGCGATCTGTGTGCCAAGCAGAACCCGGGCCACCTTGTATTTGCACACACACTTGATCCTCCAGACACGGTTTCTCACTTCAGGTGAGAAAACGGACATTCAGAAATGCTAAGCATCCTGCTGGCTGCCATATAACTAAGAGACGCCGAGCCACATTTTCATCCTGATGATCTGTCTCCTGAGGATGTTCCTCAACCATTCCCACCATCTCTCCATTCACACGCTGTACGTCACACGGTGATGTCTGGGTCAGTTAAAGCATTTCTCTTCTTGTTATATACTGTTCTACTGTGGAAAGTCCATATAGTGTTAGAATTACTGTTCTGTGTCAGATTTATCTCTTGAACTATGCTTTAAGAGAAGAGAATACTTTGTTTCTGTCTTTGAATACTTGAATTAACATAGTATCACTCTCTCTAGCTCTACTTTTATTCTCTCTCTCGTTCTCTCTCTCTATCTCTCTAACTTCTTATTATCTATGAATCACCCAGCATCTATTTATCTATCATCTATCTATCTATCTATCTACCTACCTATCTATTAACCTACCTTTGTTGCATAAGGAAGATCAATTTGTTTTTATGGGTCATTTATCTAAATGCATATGTTAAATGTGAAAAGAGCTTTTGAAAAGGAATAAAATGATCTCAAGTGAAAGCTTTTCTGAGTAATTAAAATAGTGGAACATCAGAAACAGTTTAAGAGGGTGCCTGGGTGGCTCAGTGGGTTAAACCGCTGCCTTCGGCTCAGGTTATGATCTCAACGTCCTGGGATCGAGCCCCGCATCCGTGACTCTGCTTCCCCCTCTCTCTCTCTGCCTCCCTCTCTGTCTACTTGTGATCTCTGTTGATCTCTGTCAAATAAATAAATAAGATCTTTAAAAAAAAAGAAACAGTTAAAGATCATTACATTATTTAAAAATGTGATGCTCGGGTGCCTGGGTGGCTCAGTGGGTTAAGCCGCTGCCTTCGGCTCAGGTCATGATCTCAGGGTTCTGGGATCGAGTCCCGCATCGGGCTCTCTGCTCGGCAGGGAGCCTGCTTCCTCCTCTCTCTCTCTGCCTGCCTCTCTGCCTACTTGTGATCTCTCTCTGTCAAATAAATAAATAAAATCTTAAAAAAAAATTCTCCTGTTATTAAAAAAAAAAATAAAAAATAAAAAAAAATAAAAATGTGATGCTCAATGTTCTAAGTACATTATGTCCGTCTTCTAGACTAATGGGAAAAATTAGTCAATGGTTTCTACAATAAATGGTGTTCACCAACAAAGGATAAATTTTACCTAGTCTTTTTTAAAAATTAAAAAATTTTTAATTTAAGTTCAATTAACTAAGATGATGTATTATTTGTTTCATGGGTACAGGTCTGTGGTTAATCAATCCTATATAAAAATGTTATAGTCTTAATGGGGAACTAGATGTGTTTTCAATAAATCAATAATCTTCATATCCTTTTCCACAAAAAAGCTAAAAATGCCATTCAAAGGATGAAGTATAATAATTTGGAATTTTATTCTCACTCAGCTAAATATCTTACATTCCCTTGTGGTCAGCAAATCTGAGAATCTGGGTCGTGGCCTGTTAGAATACAGATAGAGAATGTCAATTACCATTTTGTTCTTCTTCCAAAGGCTCAAACTCGAGGTTAATAGAATCACACTGAATAATGAAGGTGAATGTCCAGACACATTTTATTAAAAAAACATGACCTCTTAAAATTCAATTATATATGTGCTCAATAAGGAAGCTTAACTCAATTATAATGACTCACTAATATCATGTAAAATAAATCATTCCAGATCTCCAAATTCATTATGGCATTCCTCTGAAATCTCACTTTTAGAATTATATTGGAAAACAAAACATATTCTTTCCCTTGGTATTAACCTTTCAGGACATAGTCAAAATGTTTGCCAAGTATGTGCTAGCTCCTCCTAACGTTTTAACAGCCCGTTAAGAAAAAATGTAGAGATGGCGTGGTTTCTTCTCTTGCCTGCTTTGTCCCGGGTGCACAGCTCCGAGGTAGGTAGTGGCATGGAATGAGCAGACCTTGCACACTTCCTTCCCTAATTTTTATCTGCTTCTCTGCAACAATGTTATTCTCCCGTCAGAGCCTCTATTCCTTTGTGGCTTATCTTCAACCTGCAATACGTGTTACTTACATGTATATTTTCTGGCTACAAAGTTACACAATCTCTAAATCACTCCCTGTTCCAGGATGATTTTTCTTGCCTTCTAATCCTCCTGTGTACCTTGACTGTGATTGGAAGGCTCCTCCTGGCCGGTTGACCCCCTCAGCTTCATTCAGGATTCAGCAAAGGGCACAACTTTTTTTTCTCAAGAAAGCAGACTCCGAGCTCTAAGATGCCTTCCGTGTGATTCCCTGTGCTTAGTCGGATTATAAAACTTTTATACAGAATCCAATTATTTCTGTATCTTGAATTCCTTGGACTCTCGCCGGTATACCGCTGAGTTATAAGGTTATTAAGCCGTTGGTCTGAGTCACAGAAGTGGGCAGAATGTGCAGTGCAGAGTAGGGCTTTCACAATACAGGATCAACAAAGAAATATTCTATCCAGAGCTCTCTGTGATGCTCTCACTGGTATGTCTTGGCTCACGTAAGGTTTCTCCTTGACCCAGGCCTCCTGCCCAGATAAAATCATTAAACCTGAATTCATCTACACTCTGTCTTGTTTCATTTGGCTCCACGTTAAGAAGAAGAAAGAATCCCTTCCAACAGTAGTCAGCAGTCCGCGTGCTTAGTCTATTCAACTTCTGAAGAGTTCTAAAAATGATATATTTTTTTTCCAAAGAATTGTTAAATTAAGGAAAATTGTTATTTTCCTGTAAGATTTTTAGAAATTACAGTCTGTGCCAATTTTGCTTTTATTTCATTTTGAAATGTCTAATGAAAAAACATTGAAAGCATCAACAGCTACAAAACAATAAGCCTGTGTATATATCTTGGGAAATTTATTTTACATTTATTTAAAAAATAAGTATGTTTTGGTAGTCACAGCTTTTGACTGTGACTGTTCTCTTTGGGAGTAATGGGCAAAATGTTTTCCTTTTTTAAAAAAATGTATAATGTAAAAGGGACCCTTTTCTTTAAAAGATTCTTTTTTCTTGAATTTGTTTTCCTGCTGACATTTCACTCTGAACATTAGTTTTGATTACAAACACACATTTTGAAATTCCTATCAAGTGGATAATTATTGTTTCCTATTTCCTTTAAAATAATTTCCCCCATGATGTACTTGCACACACGTAAGGTCTGCCAGCCTCTTGCGATCAGCCGTCCCTGTGAGAGAAGACCGCTTGTGACCCTGCCGGTCATTGCTAACGTTTCTCCAACAAACCAATCGGGAATCCAGCAGTGCTCGTACTGTTCATCTTGATGATTGCATTTCCGTCCGTAGGCCCCTGCTTACTGCCATCACAAAGCCATCCGTTGCAAAACACACAAATTGCATTTGATACTACTGATGTTAGGGAGAAGGAAATCTGAGGTTAAAATGATTAGAAGATTGGTAATCTGAGAACTCACTTCTGTTTGCCAGTCTCGCTTCCTGTTCTGAGTGCAGAAATGATTCTGAGTGGAAATCCCAGCTATAATGTAATCGTTTTATATCTTTGTGAATTGATTCCAGCTCGGCTGATCTCAGGGCCCTGTGTAATTGTGCTAACGGTGGCCACCCCAGCCAGAGCCGGAGGACATCAGATAACGTAACGCTGTGCTCAGCAGACGGCCAAGTGGCTGGTGAATCATTACTACCTCTCTCTTCCGTTCCTTTTCCTCCCATCAGGGTCTTCCCCCTGCTCAGGGTTTGCGTGCATTTTACTACCACAGGAGCGGAGCAGGTGGGCTTACTATCTTCGAGGGCAGCTTACATTTTCCTGAAGATAGAAATGACGGACGGGTCCACGGGCGTGAGCCTGGCACGGTGAAGCGACAACATGGAAATGAGTCCGGGGACGGGGGGTCTTCTGACTGGCCGTGCAGCCGTGGCATGTTTAGTCTTCCCCAGACCCTGCACAGCGCCGGGAAATGAAGCCAAGCATTGCTTACATTTCAGTCGCAGGCTTTCAAAATGTGATTTTATCCTAAAGGTAAGATCCGCGCAAGTAACAAAATGGCAATAAACCTAAACTGCCTTTACACTGCATTCCTTCAGGGAAATTGCGAAGGCACAGGATCCAAGAGCTTCTCTGGTTTGTAAACTAATTTAGAACCTCATAAACGCACTCCACTTTACTGTCAGAGGTGGGGACAGGTGTTTCTGGCTGGTCTGGGACAACCATCACCCACACTGGAGCGGGGCTTGGAAGACTTCCAACAGCAGGTTCTCAACTCGAGCAGATTTCCACCTGCAAGCAGTCCCTGCCTCTCTGTCCTCTCCAACAGAAGAGTGAGTCAGACAGCCACGAGGGCGAGGAATCAGCGCGGAGTTTCCCATGGATGGCAGAAGCCAGCCTGCGGAACGACACCAAAGGGCCACATCGTTTGCTCTAACTGTGCCCAGCCGTTCCCCGACACCAGGATAAAGGCGAGGATGCACCGTCTGCTAGTTTCCCAACGTAACAACCTCAGGACCCTCCTACCACCTCCAAAGCTACCCCTTCCGATTTAGTTATTTAGCGGGTGAGTTAGGAAACACGACCTTGCGGTGTATAATGGGACTGTGGGATCACGTAAATACCCCGAAGTGAAAACTGTTTCTTCTGTGTGATGCCTTGTCACTCGGACTCAGTTTTGGCTTCCAACTGGGTGCAGGAACAGCAAAATATGAAATCTTTAGAAATCCAGTTTTATTATGTCACAGTTGCTGGTTAGCTGGCAGTGGGATCTCCTATTCTAGAACAAGGGAGGGGACATGCCCCGTGTCCCTTCCATAACTGTATGTGGTGGGGTATTGAAATCAGGCAAAACAAGACAGCATAGAAACCAAATCGAAACAAAGCAACACAAAAATCTGTGGCGTCTCTCAACTCAAAAGTGGAACTCAGTATCAACTTGAAATCTTCGTGCGGAAAATCTAAAATATGGAACTAGAGGTTGCGTTGGTGTCTTCATCTCCTTGACATTTGGGAGTCTAAAACCAAATATCAACATTTTCCCCCAGAATATAACCAAATCCTCACAACATAACATTCACGATGTCCGGGCTATGATCGGCCGGAGACCACGTTGTAAGTAATGCCAGGGGAAGTTTGTGGGCTGAGAAAGTTGGGTCTTCAGGAATGAATAAGGAGTCCCGGAAATGGTGACTGTGGTGTCACCCAAAAATGCCTTGGGTTTGCATTTTCCCAGAATATAGAATTCTGGGGAAAGAGTTCATTTCTTCTGCTTGTTTTGGTTCAGGTGTTTGGTCCAGAATTCACAGTTGTTAAATGATGGAGCATTCGTTTGTTCACAGCCCACTCCTCCCTGCCTGAAGTGAGTTCAAACACAGAAAACTGGGGAAAAATACAAAAGCACTCATTGCCTCGACGTGATCCTGCAAATCTGAATCCATAAGACAGGAAGCCAGCCGCAGCACTGAGACTTATTCCCTCACCCGTGAAAGTCTGTATTTCATGAAGTCACCTCGTCAAAGCTGAAATGTCGGAAGAGCGGTTTATGCAATCTGGGGTTGGTACATGGGGAGAGGAGAAGCAAACTTGTAGAAGAACTAAGAAGGGGTCCCCACAGAAAGAGGAAGCACCGAAAAAGAGTAGCCGAAGAGGGTCTCCTAAAGAGACCCTCCAAGCCAGGAGGTCCAACAACAGATGTCGCTATGCCCAGGGTCAGCAGAAGAGAGGACCTATGTCTTCCCCAGCAAATGGAGGAGCAAGGGAGGAACTCCTAGAACCTGGGAAGACCCACTGCTTGAGCACAAGAGAGGACATGCCTTTGGAGGAGGAAGACGGCCATGGCCAGCCCCACTCTCTCTCCATTCCCTGGGGGAGCTCCCCTTGCTGGGACACTGGCACAAGCCCAGGACAGCACATCTGCATGGAGGCAATCCCAGACAATCAGGCCTAAGCCCTACATGGGGCAGAGCTGGCCCAGTGGAGAAAAGGAGGACCCCAAGCCCAGGGGACGGGCGTGTCTTACTTCCCACGTGTTTCATCCAGAGCTAAAGCAAAGCATGGACGCCCGGGAGAGCTTGTTTCTTGACTTACAGAAAGAAAGAGAGAAAGAGGGGAAAAAAGACAGACAGACAGACAGACAGACAGGCGTGGGGAGGAAGGGAAAAAAAAAGAAAAGAAAAGAAAAAGAAAAAAAAAGAAATTTAGACTCTTTTTCTTGTTTCTCTTTACTGAGTGGTTGGTTCTTTTTTGTGTTTCTCTCTTACTGAGGGTGCTGCCCGTGGTATTGCATTGTATGGGGTTACACATGGGAGATAAACATGAGTTAATCTTAAACCCTGCAGGGCTAGGACACAGTAGGAACTCAGGAAATGTGTGTGGAATAAACTAATGAATAAATCCAAAGAAACGCAGCCAAACATCGATGGATTACCTGTGTGATTAAGGCCACATAAAATCATGCAGTTACTCATAGTAAAAGGCCTGTATCCTAGCACATCACTGGCACCTGGAGGGCATGAAGGGGGACATTAGTTGTGTCTTTCCCCCATATTTCTGCCTGTCCTCCAAGGAGAGCCAGTATCTTCCCAAACCTTTCCTCTGCCCGCCCCACGTCGACTCTGCCCCGGGGAGAGCGCTGCGGGCAGAGCAGGGCTGTGTCCCGGGCCTCAGCTGCGGGTCTGGACGGTTTGCCGGGCAGACTTCCCAGCTGCTCTGTTCCCTTTGTGAACCACAAGTCAGCAGCTTCCCCTTCCCACCCCCTCTCCTGTTTCTCCCTCCTGATGGTCAGCGCGGTGGGGGCACTGAGCCCAGGCGTCCCACAGGCTGTTCTCTCTGTGCCTCCCGCTCTGTTTGTGCGGAATGTGCTGGGGGGTTGGGCCTCACAGCCTGCTAGACCCTCCCCCTCCCTGTGGGTGATACGGTGCTCGGATCTGGTGGGCTCTAGAGGATGCAGAGGAAGGAGAGCCAGACCTCTACCGGGGTCACCACACCTGGGCTGCCCGCTCTGGACCAGCGGCTCACCGTGAATTACGAAGGTGCATTTGGTGTTTGCTCAACTGTTGGTCAAACAGACTTTGCCACCGATTTGACCGTGTGTCTCGGTGGTGCTGGAGAAGCATCAGAACCCCGGCACAGGGGAGCCGTGACCAGGGAGTCCCAAACCTTTGACTGTGGAAACCAAGGATTTGCCTTTATCTTTTATCAAGTCGTGATTTGACCTAGAAAATCTTTAACTTCTCTTTTGACTCAAAAGTTCTGCAAGTCTATGAATTATTAAAATGGGAAAATACTTGTATGGACGTGAAGCACAAAGATTCTTTATTACGATTGTGAGTTATTATGCTATTTTAAGTGAACTGTAATGTTAAATGTCAAAAGTCTAATAGCTGACACTAGAACAGTTTCAACGATATTTTGAAAGATCATTGTTTTGTGGAATTTTTACAGTCTTCACTTTTAATCCATCACTAACGGTCGACTTTTCCCCAGATAATTTCATATAATCCCCATTAACATTCTGTCATAAATTAACACTTAATTAAAATATATAATCATGCTTTAATTCCTTGCTTGTTTCCCTAAATTCCTTGCTATTTATTAATACATAGCAGAGCATAATATTTGCATTTTAATTAACTTCTTCATACTTAATAATCATTTGTTATGGCCTCTGTATCTGTTCACAAACAATAGCTAATACCCTAATCTATTAATCTACACCCCCACTCCACAATTGCTTTATCTTGTAATTTCTCACTAAACTGGGAAAATATTTACAAGGACTTTCTTTCTTTGTTAAATGCTTTTTAAAATTATTGCTGTATGCTTCAGGAAAGCTCACCATATTAAGTTGCAGAATCCATCGATCTGCTTAAAATTTGTGTAATCAGGAGAGACCAGGGGCCACATAAAAAAATTAGTAGGGTGTCCACAAAGCCTCAACCATGATTGAATCACATTGGCACTTTTGACAAGAGGATTCTTTCATTCTTTAATATGCCAAATCAATACCGCTCTGATACAAATAACAACCTATTGCTTTCCTATTCTGGACTCTTACCCCACAGGGAAACCAGAGCTCCCCCTTTCTCAGTAGTGAATCAATCCTGGAACTTTCCTGACCAGCAATCTTGAGCAATGTGCCCATGATCTTCAGTGAAGAAGGTCAGTGCTTCATCCATAATAAAGCCCGGCTTCCCGGTGAATACAAAGGTTCCAGATCATTTTGTTGCTGTTGTTGTTTATTTATTTGACAGAGATCAGAAGTAGGCAGAGAAGCAGCAGGCAGAGAGCCCGATGTGGGGTTCGATCCCAGGACCCTGGGATCATGATCTGAGCCGAAGGCAGAGGCTTTAACCCACTGAGCCACCCAGGTGCCCCAGCTCCAGATCATTCTTAAAAGGCTTTTGAAACACTAATTAAAGAGGAAAAAAAGTTTGTAAAGGGACATCATTTTATTTAATTTGGAAAATATTAGCGCCACAGCTTCACGTGAATAGAAAATGAACTTATGCCAAAGCTTTTTATTGACTTCATTAATGAATAAGTGACCCAGTGAGGGGCTGACGCAGCCCCACACACTGTTGTGGGGGAGGGGTACGTAGGGAGCACTCAACGACGGAGAATTAGGAGAGGGATTTGGTGTCCGATACCAAAGTGATCGATGAGACACAGGGCAACCGAGGGCCACCTGTCAGTTATCTCTCGCACTGGCTGGAAATTATCTGCACTAACAGAAGAGAGAAACTTTATAGGTTCATCTCTGTCCCTAGAAAGTTACAAAATAGCCCATTCAATTAAAAAAAATCAATCAAGTTTCAAGTCCAATACTGCCTTTTTAAAGTATCAGGTAATTTTTCTAAGAATGGCTATTTAACAGGTAAAAAGAAAAAAAAAAGTATCTAAACAGGGAGATGGCGGGCACCCCAGTGAGCGAGGCACCCCAGTGAGCGGAGTAACCTGTGCCGAGTCCAAACGGGCAGACTGTTCTTGGCTCGGGCGGCTGTAGTCCCAGCACCAGCAGAGTCGCCCAGGATTGCTTTAACAGACCTCTAGAAAACAGATGTTTGGGGGGAAAAATGATTTGTAAAATACTATGTAGTACGGAAGAAAGAGAGAAAGAGAGAAAGAGAGGAAGGAAGGAAGGAAAGAGAAGAAAAGAAAGAAAGAAAGATAGAAAGAAAGATCGCTCTCTTTGGGTTCACATGTTCATCTCCCGAACGACTCAAGATGACCGACTCGGGAGGAGTGTGTTTGTTGAGATTTTGGGTGACCATTTCTCTGGTCTACACCTCCTGAAAAGAACCATATATTTCGCTCCTGACGGTGAGATTATCCTGGGATGCTTCTAAGTATAAGACAATGCCTGAAGCTTTGGCTGCGATCCCTCAGGAACGTGAGATTTCTGGAGGCTGCGCACAGGCAGAACGTGTTCATGAGAGATCCCCTGCTTCTGTGCATTCGGGTCCTGGAAGTGCCTTCACTCAGGATGCCCGAGAAAGGAACTGACAACCTGGAAGCAACACCACACTCTCCGGGCCCTCCCGAGGCACAGCGGGAATCAAACAGCAGAGAGAAGCTCCCTCCCCCAGCCCCGGGGTACCGACCCTCTCTCACGACGGGATGCCCCTCTTGGACCCAGTCTGGACCTCCCTCTGCCTTTGCGAAGCTTGCTCTCTCTCTGCTCTCTCTCTGCTCCCCGGAGCCACAGGCTGACGACCAGCGCGCTCTCCTTGCGGAGCGTTTTCTTCTTGAGACCTTCTGACCTGTCCCCTCCCCGGGACCCCAGTATGGTGTCTGGTCCCCTTCTCCTTCCCCGCCTTCCTGGGGAAGGGTCTCCTGGCTTCTTGTCACTGCCGTGGGTCATCATTGTTTGAAAACCCACTTTACTGCAGGTGAATCCGAACATGAGAATGTGCCCGGTGCGCCGCGGCTTACACTCCGTGAATTTCCCCGTTTCCTTATAAACAGCAGCAGCTGAGGTTGTCGGCTGTCACCGAATGAGGAAGGGACGTGTTAACGATTCCCCAAGTTCCGTCACGAGCCTTGGCTCTGACCGTGTCAGAGGGTTTCTCCCAAGATGAATCTTCCTCGTCCGCACGTTCTGTCCCTGTCAATAACTCCCTTCTGTATGGCTCCTGATAAACCCTTATTTTGCATCCAGATGCTTTAAAAGGTACAATCACTCATTTATCGAACAGGTGTCTGTGCCGGGACGGCTTGAGATGCTGAGGATACAGGAGTGTGGGCCCAAGGGATGAATCCTTTCCAGGCCTTCGTGTGGGGACCTGCCGTACTCGTTGCAGGAAACAGGTGTCTGACTCCGTGGGTCTCCCCGCTGGGAAGCTGCCTCTGCCCCCACCCAGGGGGCCCGTGGGGCTCACCCCTCGTGCCTGGCATGGTGCCCTCCGCAGGATGGAGACAGGACCCATCCCCAACCAGCCAGCCCTTCTGAAACACTCCTGACAAAGCACGCTTATCCTTCCCCGTTTCTTTGGGAGGGGTTACAGATCCAAGGCTCGGTAGATCCTGGGGGTCGTGTCTGGCCCCCTCGTCAGCCCTGGGGTTGATGCTACAGGAAGGGCGATCCAGGCACTGGCGTTGGGGTTGGGGCTGACACCTGGGCTTGTTAGAGACGCAGAAGCCCAGCTCTGCAGGCACCTGCGCCCCAGGTGTCGGCTCCACTGTACCCAGATCTCCAGCTGATTCCCGGACTGACTGACGCATGAGAAGTGCTGGTCTCAGGAGGACAAGAAACAGAACAAGCAAACAGCACGTCTGCCGTATCATGGTCTCCCTCCATTCCTATCAAACGTAGCCCGTCCCTGGCTCTTCCCGTCCGATCAGAGGACGAGTCCCCCTCTTCAGTGAACAGCGCGTGGTCACTACTTTCTGTCTTGGGGGTCAAAGTGCCCTCCTCCCCCCAACAGCCTGGCTCACTGGATCCTCACCACAAAAGGAAGATCAACATTTAATCCCATTTAATACAAAAGCAAACTCCAGGGCTGAAGGACGAATAATCTGATACGTGACACAGTAGGGTTCCACCTGGACTCTCCCTCTTCCAACCTCCTACCGCTGCGGGCCCTGCCCTTGAGATGAGGGAGACCTGGTTCTCCCCACCAGGACAGTGACTGCACTAGCGAGGGACCCAGCAGGTGCCATGAGTGGCCTCGTCACTGTGGGATGAGCCCGGAAGCCTGGGCAGGGGAGCAGGTGCAGAGCCACGTCCCCGAGTGCCGGTAGCTGTGGCCTGTGGCTCCTGAAGGGGAACCGCGTCCCCCGTAGAGCACAGAGCCGCCATCCCTCCTCCATATGGTCCTAGTCCCTCAAACAAAGCAAAAGGTAACCGACAGTTCATTTGTTTGACTCAACTTCTGTACAAGGACAAAACGAAGGGTCAATTTACTGGTCTCATTTGCAGATGAAAGTCACTGTCATCCGTCGGTTTAACCTTTGAAGACCATCCCTGTCATAAAAGCTGCACGCGGGAAATAAAGAATGTGTAAAGCTTCGGAGCAGCTGCATCGTGGTACATTCTCTTGTCAACGGGCTTTTCTAAACGACCGTGTCTACTTGAAGGTTCCTTTCTTGCCGTAAAAAGAACTGAGAAAAGGTCAGTCTCTGCAGAGAAACGGGGTCACGGACGAGGTTGATTTGGGCCTGTTTTGCCTTGAATGGTGTCTTATTGCCCATAGTTTCGCCCGTTGAACTTTTTTTTTTTTCTTTAAGTAAAATTCACCAGGAATTTCAGCCACACAAAAACCTCTCTTCAAGTTACCGCACACACTTACTATTTCTTTTTCTTGTTTCTCCCCGGATGCAGGATGGAACCACGGAGGGACCCCACCCCTCCCCATCACACTGTGCCTTCCGACAAAACTCCGGGGCCCGTGTTTGCGGGCGGCGGGAGGCGGCGGCACACGCGTGTGCAGGGTCAGGCCGGAGGACGCGGACGTGCGGTGAGCAGGTGCGGCGGGGACACCGGTGCGGTGAGCAGGTGCGGCGGGGACACCGTGCGGTGAGCAGGTGCGGCGGGGACACCAGTGCGGTGAGCAGGAGCGGCGGGGACACGGTGCGGTGAGCAGGTGCGGCGGGGACACCGTGCGGTGAGCAGGTGCGGCGGGGACACCGGTGCGGTGAGCAGGAGCGGCGGGGACACCGGTGCGGTGAGCAGGAGCGGCGGGGACACCGTGCGGTGAGCAGGAGCGGCGGGGACACCGGTGCGGTGAGCAGGTGCGGCGGGGACACCGTGCGGTGAGCAGGAGCGGCGGGGACACCGGTGCGGTGAGCAGGAGCGGCGGGGACACCGGTGCGGTGAGCAGGAGCGGCGGGGACACCGTGCGGTGAGCAGGAGCGGCGGGGACACCGTGCGGTGAGCAGGTGCGGCGGGGACACCGGTGCGGTGAGCAGGAGCGGCGGGGACACGGTGCGGTGAGCAGGTGCGGCGGGGACACCGTGCGGTGAGCAGGTGCGGCGGGGACACCGGTGCGGTGAGCAGGAGCGGCGGGGACACGGTGCGGTGAGCAGGTGCGGCGGGGACACCGTGCGGTGAGCAGGTGCGGCGGGGACACCGGTGCGGTGAGCAGGAGCGGCGGGGACACGGTGCGGTGAGCAGGTGCGGCGGGGACACCGTGCGGTGAGCAGGTGCGGCGGGGACACCGGTGCGGTGAGCAGGAGCGGCGGGGACACGGTGCGGTGAGCAGGTGCGGCGGGGACACCGTGCGCGCCCCCTCCCTGAACAAGGGTCGCCAGAGGTGGCCGATCGCGAAATGCCCCGAGTCCGCAACGCGCAGTAAAACGGGGCGCGCCGGGCTCGGCTCAGCCTCCTCCGGGGGACGCGGTGCCGCCGCCGGACCACGCGACGAGGAAATGGGTCGTGACCCTCCTGCTCCGTCCCAGGGATGCTGGTCGGCGCCTTCCCCTCCCTGGGGCAGCGTGGGGTTCCCGGGGTTTGGACGTTTGTGGACGTGCCGTGTTCTCCGGTTCTTGACGCTTGTAGACTCTTGCTGTTCATTGTTCTTGCTTTTCTTTTGCGTAAAATGCCTTTGGTTTCTAGCGTTTGGGACTGTTTTAATACTTTTAACTGTCCTTCATCTACGTCTGAGTATTGACATTGCTTAGTTAAGGCTGACGCTAGCTTGAGTCCGGACCACGTTCCTCCAAGAGACTTGACCTTCTTTAATAAGGAGAACTAAGGGGTTTTTTGGTGTGTGTGTGTGTTTTTTTTTTTTCTTTCTTTTTCTTTTTTTTTAAACTTGGCGATGACACAGATGTGCTTGTCCTTCAGCTCTCTCTCAAAACCCACATGCACACGTACAGACACACAAACACACCACGCTCATCTGCACACGGTAAACACGCATCTCCAGTGCTCACTCAGAGAAAGCTTTACTGTTTAATTTTTCTTTTTTTTTTTAAAGATTTTATTTGTTTATTATTTGACAGAGAGGGAGAGAGATCACAAGCAGGCAGAGAGGGTTCCCTGCTGAGCAGAGAGCCCGATGCGGGCCTCGATCCCAGGACCCGGGGATCATGACTGAGCCGAAGGCAGAGGCTTCACCCACTGAGCCACCCAGGCGCCCCTGATTGATTTTTCTTATAAATCCATTGGCATGAGCTCACCTTGTCATCTACAGGTCTTACAGCATTGACTCTCTGTTCCCAGCTGTCGGTGTCATGTCACATGTCTGTAATTAATATACAACACATCCGTTTTGTGGGACCATCACATGTAGGACTCTGTCTTCGTCTGCATAACTACGCAACACTGGAGTGGAAAGGCATTTAGTGGATACTCTTCGCATTGAGAAAGTTACCACAAGTGACAGAAGAGATCTGTGACCCATGTTTTCACAAAATGCCAATTTCTTCCCAGTGTGGGTTCATGTTGGTGAAAATGCTGGCCAGCATTGCATCCACGGGTCCGGCTCTATACACAATGCACTGGATGTCTGTGTCCCCAGAATTTACATTTTGAGACCTAACCTTCAACACGTCAGGAGGTGGCGAGGTCATGAAGTGGGGCCCTCCTGAGAGGATCATTCCTGAATCGGAAGAGGCAGGTGGGCTGGCCAGCGCTCTTTCCACCGTGTGAAGACCCTGAGAGAAAGCAGCCTTCCCTCAACCAGCAAGACGCCCTCAGGAGAACCCAGCACTCCTGCACCTGATCCCAGACTTCCAGCCCCTAAATCTGTGTTATTTGAGTGGCCGGTGAACAGTGACTTCTAGAGTGCTGAGCTCAGCCCCTGCCAATGTTCACTCCCCCCCCCCCACACACACACACGTCAGCCCTCCGCTGCGACTCGCCCCTCCGACGGGTGTCTAGGTCGTGGCTTACTCTACGTCAGGGTTCCAATTCGTCCTTCTAAACCAAAGGGACACGTTATAGATCAGAGGAGTATTTTGTTAATCCATTGCGATAGTGTCCCAATTAACCTAAATCATACCTATCTTACTTAATTTGCTATTTTCTTACTGTTGGATAAAAATGATTTATTTTCCTGTTTTTTCTTAACTTTCTAAATTCAGAGGCTCAAAAATGATAGTTTCTTTCTGCTGGTATTTTTACAACCATATGTGATCGTAAACAGTGTGTAAGCAGAGAATGAGCCCATATATTCAAGAGGCAGATAAATTCGCCTAATGCTTCCCAAAAAGCTATCGATTTCCACTAATGTCTCCTTTATTCATTTTTCATTGTTCAGCAGGATAAAGTGATAAACACATACATCTTTTTTAACCAGAGAGGGCTGTGCCCCCCCCCACAGTGTACTTGAATCTCAAATGAAAGGAGCACCAGGCACCTGTTTTCTAACCAGATTCCATGCTTCATGATTCTGTCCAAAACACGTGAACATATAGCAAAAGACCTCTCCTGCTGCGTTGCAGTCCAAACTGCCTAACGCCACGGCAATCACAGTTACAGATTGAAATTATAGGAAAATATTGGTTTGGATGTAGAAAAGAAGAGAACTAAAAAATAGAAGGCAAAAGTTCCTTAAAACTAGGGAAGGTGGGGGCACCCCCTCCCTCCTTGGGAACAATCTTGCGTCTGACGTGACCTTCAGGGGACCGTGGGCTCCTCGTAACTTACCTGTGGATTACGGGGCTGGGAGATGCCCAGGACCCCCTCTTACCGTGAGGTTTAAATGTGACTCATGTAGAGTTTGTAGCTTGGACTCTGCACACAATAGAGCGCTTCACAGGCAGGAAACAACTCATGCCTAATCATTTGCTTAATTACGGGTTTCCCAACAGGATGTCATGTGGGAGGGGGATGGTCCTCACCCCCCTGGGCCATGGAAGCTGAGTCTACAATGTCAGGCCATGCTGAACGGCAGAAGAGCTCGGAGCACAGCTTTTGAATCTGTTGTTTCTAAACACTTGAGAAAAATTATAGTTATTTGAAAGGCCCATTTAGAATCTCACTGAAAACAGATTAAAGCTTCAATGTACACACCCACATGCACACAGGCGCACACACACACACACACACACACACAACTGGTTAGTTTTTAAACCACTCAGCTAATTGTAGGTGAAATTCTCAGAAGAAAATCCGTTGTCTCCTTCATTGCAAACTTGGCGCTGAAAAGACTTGAAATCAATGAAAGCAGTGAGTTGGGGAAAGACAGGAAGAGACGATGCAGCAACACCCAAGAGGTTGGATCTTCCGTGCGTCCTTCCGGGAGAATGCGCGGATGTGTTGTGTTTGTACCCAGTTTTGACGCTTTTCCAATCCGCTCCGCAGCTTCGGGTCCGGGTGCGGACTGTGAGCGAACCAATGTTGTATTCAACCCAAGTGGCCTGCTTTCTTCACGCTGATCACAGCAAACCTTGTCTCTCCCTTTTAAAAATATGTCAATGGTTGAAGAAAGTGAAAACGCTAGTGCCCTTCATGTCACATTACGGTGCTTTCTAAAGAGGACTAGTGTTGCCCTCTGCAGAGGGTCCCGTAAACCCAAACATCAAGCTTGTAGCCTTTAGGGTCTGGCGTTGCTGCTTCGTGATGTCAGCTGAAACGTGGTCCTGAGACATATCCAGATCCTTAAACGTTGAACCCGTGGCCACTACCCTGTGGGGCCGCCAGGGCTTGGCTTGTGTGATTCGGCTAAGGTTCCTGAGACGGGCCGAACGTCTCGCCTTCCCCAGTGGCTCCTACTATGGCACACATGTGCCCGGAAGAGGCAGCCCTGAGCATTGACTGTGGAGAAGATGTCTGCCTGTCAAGACACACGAGATGCTCTGTGATGTGCCTTGAGAGGGGACGGAGCGTCACACCGAGGGTGCCAGGCAGCGACCACAGGAACAGCGAAAGGCAAGAACTCGGACCCCCTCCAGAGCCTTTCCTGAAAGGACAGCCTGGATGATGCTTACTCCAGCCTCGAGCGATCAATGCGGGCTTCTGGCCTGCAGAGCTAAGAGCATAAGATAGTCTCGTGCGCACCGAGTTCACGCCACAGGTGACAGCAGCCGTCGGAGGCACACGTGCGGGCAGGCTCTGTCAGGCCACAGCCCCTCGCGTGCCCGCGTGCTAGGAATCTGCTCCTTTTCTCCTTCCAAGTAGTCCTCCGTGTGGACGCGCGCCATCCGGCTTTTCTGCGCGGGATGGCTGTTGGGTTATGGACGATTTCTGGTCCTCGGCAAAATGATGCCGGGAGCCTCCAGGTTGGGGCTATTTTCCGTGGTAATATGTTTTCATTTCTCCCGGGTAAATTCCGAGGAGTGTGATTACTGGATTGCATGATAAATTATGTTTATAAGGAACAGCTAAAACATTTCCCAGAGTAGCCGTGTCGTTTTTCATGTCAATAAATCATGTGTCCGCGTACCAGCGACTGCCATGTTCAGGCAGTTTATCTCAATTTCTGTTTCTTCTTTTCCCAATTTTAACCATCTTTGTGTATGTGGAGGGGTATCCAATTTGCATTTCGTATGACTTAGAAGTGTCTAGAATTCTGCCTCCATAGTTACAAAGTCTACGCAACTGGTAGATTTGGCTTCGTATAGAAGCTAGGAAGGGCGGCGGGTGGCAGCGTGTAGAAATCAGGAAGAACAAAATGCTGGGGATGCAAAGACAGAGCCGGGCACAAAGTAAGCGCTCAATTAACACACGTTCCTCTCTCTTGTTTTCAGAAAGTAAACCTGCCTTGCTGGCACATGATACAGCACAGCACCTCTACTCCTATGACATTTACTTTAGTGCTTTTTATGAAATAAAAATTTTCACTGTCTTTGTACGTCAGGAAGAGTTGCATTAGGAACTTTATATGATTCCCTTCCACGTTAATATTAAAACTCACTGACTTTAAAAATCTAATGTTCTCCTTGATTAATTTCCAGTATCTTTGAGCAGGGGAAGGGTATAATTTTGATTTCCAAAACTATTATTAAAATCCTGAAATCACTCCGAGACGTGGCCGTGTTTGATACTCTGGAGAAAATGATCTGGTATTTCTCCAACATGGTCTATGCGACGTGCACAATGATAAAACATGCGAAGCTAGGGTTCTTGGATGGTACACGGCTGCATACTTTCACTGCTCGTCTGACAAGGACACTGATATTTAAAGTAATGATGTCAGGAAACTAGTACCATGCCAGGCTCCTGAGTTGGGAAAATCTAAAGCCATACAAGCACACTCCTGAGAGGACAACAGAGAAGCACGTTTAAAAGAAGTTTTGTTCTTCCTAAATCTTCAGGGTAATTTCAAATCATCTGTGGGTGGGGAAGCTGTGGCGGGTCAGGGTGAATGAGCGGAAAAGGAATTCACGAGGCTCACCCCGGGTGCGTGAAGAAAGTGGAGCCAAGGCCGTGCTGACGGCCGCCGAGGTCAAGGGCAGGTCAATCCTTCAGGGAAAAATGGCTAATATTAATAAATGTCAATAACAAAATCAACAGGTCACACCAGGCACGTGGTCTGCGGGAAGTCGTGTTTTAAGCACCTGACTCGAATGAAGTCGCTAATCGGTGACACCCTTCCATGGAGGGGCGATTCGTAGGAGGCTCACGTTCAGACAGGGCCACCAGCTCAAGAATCTCCCAGCTCTTCGGCGGAGGAAGCAGGTTTCCAGCCCAGGTCTCCCGTCCTCTTCGCCCGGATTTCTGACCAATCTGCCATGGGCGCGACACGGCACAGTGTTTTAGGGATCTGTTTTTAAAAACTCCCACTACACAAAAGTAAAAAGGATTTTAAAACATGTACCAAAGGATCCTCTGTGGGTGCGGAGGGGAAGATGTCTACAAGGGGTAAGGAAGCTGGGGAAGGTGACCAGGAGGAGGTGAAGGGCGTTTGCTTCCCCTGTGGGGGCCGTGAGGCGTGGCTCTTCCTGCCCTGGGTGGGGGCACCTTCTAAGCAGCAGCCTGGGTGGGGGTTACCCCATGGCGAGGCACACGGGTCAGACCCCCGCTTACCACCTCTTGATGTAACGTCTCTCAACTCTGGGGGAAGGATCCATATTCACTAACTCCTGCTCGTGTGGGCGATTGTAGGAACACCAAGGAAAAAATGTAATAATGCTACGCTAGCTAGGGAATTCGAGAGATTTCCGAAAATGTACGCAAGGAGGGAGTGCTATGCAAAGTGGACAGAAAGGAAATCACGAGTTTTATGGAAGTATTTCATAAGACGATATCCGGTGAGTCCCATGTTCACCGATGGTGGTAACACCCGGGTTTCTTCTCACTGATAAGTACTTGCAAATGAAGGAGAACCCGAGAGTGAGACAAATTTTAAATTCCTAAGTGTGCTGTTAGGTAGCACAGAATTGGAAGGATGGGGGAGAATTTTCAGGTCCACAAACAAACTTACAGGATAAAACTAAGGAGCGTCGCACAACGGTCGCTCCGGAAAAGCAGCTCTGACCCGAGAAGCACGTGCTGCAAAGTCGTACCCCTGCAGGGGACTTCAGGGCCTTCTGCCAACGCCTGATACACGAGAGAGACACGTCGGTGTCTTCTCCTCAGCACCCAGCCGCGAGAGCTCGGGCCGACACTCGGGGGACGCTTCCGTGTTCTAGACCTGCCGAGGACGCGGCTCCCCAGCACTCTAGGAGGAGGATATTATACCATCTTGTTGTAAAAACTGGAAAACTGAGGTTAAAAATACTTATGGACGGTGCCAACCACGTCTGCATGACAGGTGCTATGGTCGGTTTCTAACATCCCAAATATTGTGACCTGGGCAGGTGGAGGGTACGGAATAACGTCCGCACTTTTAGGGAAATCTAAGTAGCGACCTGCAGAATCAAGTTAATGCCGCAGTCAGGGACTCCCCAACAAGGGTGTCCATCAGAGCTCGGATTTCCTTAGGGATGGAATTGGGTTACTCTCAAGAGGGCTCTTAAACAATGAAGGGACACTTTCACTTAGAAGCTACATGCTTCTTTCTTACTTGAGTTTCTGTGATGAAAGGACATTCACGTTTTAACTGGGTACATAAACACAAACCTGGTAAACCTTCCTGATGTATATGAAAGAGTCTGTGCTCCATTAAAATGGGGAAAATTGACTGATCAAAATGTGTTTCTGAATGTCTTCAGTTTGGGGGAGAAAAATGTGCTGGAGGAAAAGGACAAAAGAAGTTAAATGCAATCTCCTACCATGTAGTAGTGACAGCCAAGGACACAGTTACAATGCCCTACGGTGGTCCGGCCTTTCCAGGACAAGTGTGCTTGCGAACCGAAATTAATAAATGTGTGTCTGTTAAGTTATGTCCACATACAGCTTCAGAGCGATCCCATATGAACCTCTCAAGAACACATTCACTGTGGTCTTACCTAGAATGTCTTAGTAACTTTCTAATGCTGAGCAGCAAATGCACAAGACAATATTTAAAAAAAATAAAAATGGAAAATGCCCACATCAATATGAAGTAGGATCTTCTCTCTTCCTTGGCGATTTTGGTGGGAAATCCTGGATATAATGGCCATTACCAAAGAGAAGGATAAACAAGTAATTTACCTAAGCTGAGTGGAAGAAAAAATATATCATATTCTTCATCACCTGGAGTTGGTGATATTGTTTTAAGCTGATGTTCCATGGTTCTCATTTAATTCATTTAGGGTTGGCTATTTTGTGTGTGTGTGTGTGTGCATATATAATATATACAGATAAATTATATATACACATTATATATATATATAATATACATACATATTTACTTTGTAGTCAAGAAGTTTAAAGAAACCTTAAGATATAAAAACAACCAAAAGTAAAAAGGATTTGGGAGCCCATGTTTCACTAAATCACTGGTTCGAGCTGAAGACCAGCCCTCAGCCACCCACTCCTCAGTGGTTTGTGTGAAGAACACACGTGGACAGTCATAGGACTCCCCTGCCAGTTTTCCCCGAGCATAACTACGGTCTTCTCACTTCTGCGCAGAAATGCAGCTGTCCACCATGGCATCTCATCCAAACAGGACTTGCCTGTGATTTTTTTACTTCCAAGTGGTTCCTAAAATTGACAGTTATTTTCTTTTTGCAAGACATGTTGTAAATATATGCACATAAAATCTCGCTTACATTGACATTTAACAAATAATACATTTTACAGGGAGAGTTTTCGTATAGATTTATGTAGAAACAAACATAGATCTTTCCTGTCTGTGAGTTAGAGATACTGGGTCTCTCAACTATTAGCAATGGTAGATATGACTGTGAGCTTTTGCAATTAAACCTGTCTCCTATGTCAGATAAATTCTAGAAACCTAGGTTAGCGAGCTTAAAATGAGATGTACTAGGTGAGTGCATTCAAAGAGAGAATCATGCCATCAGGCATCAAGAGAAAAGGGTAAAACTAACCTAATGACAGTTTTAATATGGTTAACTATGAACAGGAATTGACATTAATGCGTATACATAAATGTGAGCGTGAAGACTAGGTATGCAGAAACACCTATTACATTTCCATTCTTGTTACTCTTCATTAAACGGAATAGAGATTGTTGTAGAGTCAATCAGAATGATTTCTCTTATCCGTTTTTCTCTATCAAGAATAATTCTGGGAAACTATTTAGAAAGAGCTTTTCATGTTTCCACAGTCTTTGTTCCATCTTTCACATTCTAGTCATTATCATTCAAACAATATCCATATAAAGGTTCCTCATTTTTTTCTGTCAATTATTTGTATTTTTTTATTTTAATTTTTGTGGGGTTTTTAAATTATTTTTTATGAACATATAATGCATTATTTGCCCCAGGGGTACAGGTCTGTGAATCGCCAGGTTTACACACTTCACAGCACTCACCAAAGCACATACCCTCCCCAATGTCCATAACCCCACCACCCTCTCCCTACCCCCTCCCCCTGGCAACCCTGCAGACCGCCCAGACTTTGTCAGCTAAGGGAAAACTCACTGCTAGCAAAATCAAAGGTAATAATTGACACAAATGTGTCAATTTATTTATACCCCAGTCACGTGGAGGCCAAAATCGGTCTTCTGGTCAAACGAGAGGCTCTCCTCTAACAGTGATGCAGAGACCGGACTCCTTAATGTTTTGAGGTTGTGTTATTTTCAACGCAGGGTATGCTTCACACATCATCCACCCCCTTCTGTTGGCTGCACCTATGTGACAGGAAGTGGGAGATATAATCTCACTTGTTCCCTGAAGGAAGAAGAAATGTGGGTTTAATTAAAATCCAGCTAGGTTCTGTGCAAGGACAGGCTCTACAGTAAAGTGCGTGTGCGTGTTCAGATGCTAAAAACTAATTAACTTGGTTCCCAAGAGACAAAAGTCACTACACACTTGAGGACATTGAGTCTCACATGTTCAGGAACCAGGGGTCATATAAAAAAATCTGATTGCAGTTCTGGATCCTTGTCCCAGAGAAGTGTGTGAATATGTAAGCGATGACTATGTACCTGTAATACATACATATCTTACATTTTTAGATGTGCAATTTCCACAATTTCGTAGTGCCCTGATGTTCTTTTCATTTTCTACAGGTCAAGAGATTTTTGGTGGAGTTATCATCTTTGCCCTCCTAAATCCTGATCATCTGAATCAGAAGGACATAGGCCCAGGACTTTCTCAGATCAATGACAGAGCTTAAAAAACACTGAAGGAACCCTTAGAATTTCAGTGAAGGAAATTCAACGATTTGGCACAAGAAAAGCCTTTCTCATCCCAAGTTACAAAGGGAAAAAAATCTATTATGGCCATAAAACTATATTTTATTTTATTTCCTTTGACATGAGGTAGCTCTTCTAATAAAGTTTCTATCTTTAAAATCATTACTGATCCTATAGCTCACCAGGTAACCCACAAATAATCCAAGTAAAATGGTCAGAAGACCTGACTACTTCTCCGTAGAAGACCTACAGATGGCCGACAGACACATAGAAATACGCTCAAAAATATCACCATCAGGGGAATGCAAATCAAAAGCATAATGAGATACCACCTCCCCACCTGTCAGAATGACTAAAATCAACAACACAAGAAACAACAGGTGTTGATGGGAATGTGGAGAAGAAGGAACCGTCTTACACTGTTGCAGGAATGTGAACTGGGGCAGCCGCTTTGGAGAACAGCATGGGAGTTTCTCAGAATAAAAATAGAGCTGCCCTCTGATCCAGTAATTCCACTTCTGACTATTTACCCAAAGAAAATAAGACCACTAATTTGAAAAGATGCATGCATGCTTATGTTCATGGGAGAGTGATTTACAACAACCAAATTATGGAAGCAGGCCAAGCTTCTATCAATATATAGAAGTTGGAATATTATTCAGCCATCAAAAAGCAGATCTTGTCATTTGCAACAACATGGATGGACCTATGGGGTATGATGCTAAGTGAAATATGTCAGGCAGAGCAACACAAATGCCATCTGATTTCACTTATATGTGGAATTTAACAAGTAAATAAAGGAAAAAAAAGAGAGATGAACAAAACAAAACCCAGACTCTTAACTATGGAGAACAAGATGGTAATTGCCAGAAGGGAGGTGGCTGGGAGAACCAGTGAAATAGAGAAAAGGGATTTAAAAATACTAATTTTTGCAAACCTTTCATTGAATTTCCTTCTATCTTTGTTCTATTACCTTGAGCATTAAATCAAGTAAATTGTCATGTGGAAACACGTATCTGCAGACTACAGAAACAGCGATGTGGACACAGCCTGATTAGTTAAGTTAAGGACCAAGTGAACTCGAGTTGTCATCTAGACACATCTGAGTCATTACTCAAAGCCAAGTCACCCCAGGCAAATCTGAATCATTACTCAAAGTCAAGTCACGTCAGTCTCTATGTTTTGTAGCTCAGGGTCTACCAGGAGGTCGAGTTCTCTTTTGGAATGAGGTGCCAGCCTTCCGCTCCCCTGCCACGAGATGCTCTTGCTGAAGCAGCTGAAACCCCCATTGGTAGAAGTCCTTTCTGAATGTCTGGCCACCGGGCCAGGACCATGCCCCGTCCATCCCTTGGCCTCATGCTCTCTTCATCTTTGACTCTTTCTTAGTGTTCAGAGACTCGATCCAAGTGAGCGGACCGCAGATTTGCTTTTAAAGGAAAATCGGTCCTCGGTAAGCAACCTGTCTATACCCTCATGTGATCCCATTCCAAAAACACCTTTCCATTTTAGACATTTCTCAGAAGCAGAAACAAGCCAGATACTGCTTATCTCCTACTCCCATACATTTAACCATGTGCCGTGATAGTAAAAATAAAATCTAAATCCTTATCTTGGGCTTTCAAGTTCCTACACGACATTCGCTTCACTTCTTCAACGGCCTACCTCAATCACTGTTGGTTCTGACTCATTTTCTCTCCGTTTGAGCGTGTTTCTCAGTGTCCTCTTATTTGGGGTATAATGTACACAAATGCAGTGAAATGATGTTGATTGTATAGGTCGCTGAGTTTTGACAGGCGTGCACAGCCCTGGAATCCTGGCCACGTTAACGTGGGATTTTGTTCCTGAGTCGACATCCTTACCCTCTTGCACCTGTTTCTGCCCTTGTGCCGAGAACTCACACCCCCCTGCACACTCATCATAGGCTAAAGGACCCTTACTGGAGTTTCATCGAAATGGGATCAGGTAAGTATACTAGTTTGTAGACTGCTGGGAACCACCCTCCTGAAGAACACAGCCAGATGGGTTCCTGGTTCTCACATGTAACCTTGAACCCACCTGAAGCCTTCTGACTCCTGTCATAGGCCATCACTGGGTCGAAGCGTCAAGAAGAATCGGTAGCAGACCACCAGGGTCCAGGTTTCCTTTGCATCGTGTTCCATCCTAAGTCATAGGAGCGTGCTTCCTTCAGTCGAGGCTGACACGCAAATACAGTCCTGCTCTGTGCCCCATTTCTGGTACCGTGGCTCCTATAGTGAGTAGGCTTTCTTCCTGACGAAGAACTGCAATTCCCCACGTGGGCTGTGCTGAGCCCTGACTGTGATCATCAGCCTGAAGGCCAGGAGAAGAGGTGGGAGAGAGAAAGGCCGGCGGGATCCTTCCAGGCATCTGCCGGGATGACGTCTCCAAGGTGCAGGGAGAGAGTCTGGGAGCTCGGGGAGCCCTGGCCCATGGCACCGGTGTCACCCGCCAGGTCACAGCCTTCATGCGACCTCGCATGTCACAATCTGCAAGGGTGTTTACCCCCCCTTGCTCGAAACAGGGACTCCCTTACGAGCAAGTCCTGAGTCCGACTTTCTCTTGCCAGAGCTTGAGCCTCTGTTTAACTCTGCTTGGGGCCGGAGGGGGCAGTCTGGCTTTCAGAGCGTCCCCCGAGATGGTGGCGGACTGGCCTTTCCACACGCTTTCACGGCGGTTGGCAGAAGCCGCTCAACTTGACCACCCTATGCGTTCCATCACCCGACTGGGAAGGCAGAGGTCACAACGTAAGCTCCCCCTCGTCCTCCTCCTGTGACGGGGACAGTCCATTCTCAGTAGCTAAACCTGTGAGGAAGAACTCTCCGCTTACCACCAGCCGAGGGGCTGTGGACCCTCTGAGCAGGGACCAACCCAGTCCAGAACTGCATCACGGGGTCTGCTTGTCCCAAACTTCTCTGCATACCTGAAGTCTTCGCCTGAGTTTTGCACATATACCTGTGTGCACACAAACAAACCCAAACACACACAGACCCTGAAACAAGGACTTTTGTACAAAGAGTTTATCTGGAAGGAAATCCAAGAGTGGGTGTGGCTTTGGGGGGGCAGGGGTTGACAGCCACCCTAAGATTCTGGAGGGACACCTACCTAGCTTCCTCTGTACACCTGAGTATGCGTGGATATGTACAGCTGTGAAAGCATTTTATAAATAACTGGCGCTCATAGACACTTGCCATTTTTCTCTCTCAAGTTTACATTTTCTTTTGAATTTCTCATTTATCTTCATTTCCTGGCTGAGGTAGTGATTTTTTCTTCCCTTCCCCCACACCTTATGCAAAGAGTCAAAGAGTCACCGAGTCCTGTCAAACTTCCGTTCAAGTATTTTTGAAATACAACCCTCTTTGATTCCAATGTCAGCCTCTTAGTCCTGACCCTTATCACCTCATGAGCAGATTATTCCAAAAGCTGCTAAGTGATGGGAAGGCAGCCGGTTTGTAACTGCTGCCTGTGCATTACGATTTCTCTTGGATATATATTTAATTTATCCAGAAGTCAGAAATAGAGTTGGTCTAACATAAAAATATTTTCATGATGTTGACCTCTCGCTAAACGAGTTTGAGGACTTCTCATTTTCTGAACTCTGTTCTCAGCATTTTCCATGATCCAGGTTCAAACCTGCTCTCCAGACCGGTCTCCTTCCCCACCACGGCTGGTTTTCTTGCCAGCAGAGCTGCGCTCCTTGTTTGCAAAGTCGCCATGGCAGCGCCCGTGATCAAGCAAAGGTGTGCTCCTCGCACCCGGAATGTTCTCCTGACTTTCTCGCTACCCAACACCCACATATGATTACCATTTCTTTGGAGGCTTTTCTGACATCAGCAGGCATGCTCCTTTCTGCAACAAATGAACTCAGAGTCTTAAATATCTGTGTTCCTCCTCCTGTTCTGTGTGCGCCGCTACAATGATCTCTCTGTCTACCACCAGGTCTCCTCCATTAGGTTCATACCTCTCGCTCAGCAGGGCTTGGAGCTTATTCCAAGATCCTGCAAAACGGTGTGTCCTGGAAGCCAGGACGATCCTTCAAACACAAGCTTATTCTACTTATTTCATGTATTTCTTTATTCCCCACTCAACTTCAAAGCTGGAAAGTAACAAACTGTGTTTTATTCATACAAAGTTTAGGAGTCGTGCACTAAACTTCAAAGGTCAAATTTCAGCATGAATCTGACTAGCTACTACACCTCATAAAAATAAATGAGGTAATAATAATGGGATCTGAAATGTTTGTGCAACCTAAAGATGAAAAATGGCCCGGCACAAACTAGTATTTTAGGCTCCTGAATATATTACAGTATATTGTTTGGTATTAAAGTTTTGAATAAAAGCTTTTTTATGATATTGTTGTCAGGGAAAGAATAACATATTACTTGGAGGCTAAATATTTCATAGAGTCTTTATCTATCTTTAATTTTTGGTTTGAGGAATGTGATTTGCTCCATCGTCAGTCAAAATCACCAGAGTAGGAACCGTGGGTTTTTTTATTCTTTAGCCATCCTGTCTTGTCCCATTAGGTGCTCCATACTCGCTCAGTGAATGACAGAATGAACAACCAGAGCTGCACCCAGTTCAGGCATTCGAGAGGCCAACCATCTGCAAAAATAGGGATCTGAAAATGAATGCACTGGCCAAAAATGAGTAGAGATGTCTACGTAAAAACACAAAGGCTTCAGGACTCTGTGTGGGACTTGGGTAACAGCATCCCCTGAGGGATATGCAGGCAGTCTCGGTACCCGGATATGCCTTCGGTTGGGTGGGTGACAGCAAGGATCACCGCATCGGGAGGCTAGCTAACAAAGTGCAGACACAGGGGCCACACAGTCTCCAAAGACAGGGACCCTAAACAATCACACAGAGCCAGAGCTTTGAGCCGAGGATGGACCCTGTGTTTCTATGCACGTAAGTAATTAGAACTAAAGAGAGAAAAGTTTCTCGCTACACCTAGCGGGCACCCATGACCAACTCTCCAGAGTTCAGAACCTTTTGAGGGCAAGAGGTCTTGAAGGAGGTTATCTCAGAAGTAATCAGAGGAATGCTGACAAGCCCAATGACCTTACAGGGCAAGAACTTGGGTTGAGAAAGTTTGTCGTTCAAAACTTCACCAGATGAAAGGACAGGGAGCGATTTCTTTCAGTATTTTGAACTGAGGAATAGTGCAGGGAAGAGTATAGGACAGGGGCTGAGCTACAGTGCCCATTGGCATGACCGCGAGCAGCTGTGCTTGGGGACCAGCACAGACAGAGACAGAGAGCATGTAGCCCTCTAGATGTTTCTCTCGTGATTTCTCGGTCAAGGAACTCCATGCTCCAGGGCCGTCAGACCCCTTCTGACCTCTCCTGCTCCATAAACTGGTTTTGCTCGTCTCTGATCTTTACCAAAAGGACGTCATGGAGTCCAGTCCCGTTCACACTGCGGGACGTTCTGATCTGCACAAGCTCTCAGAACGCTTTGTGAATCTGTAGGCTCATCTTTATTTATGGCACCCCATTGAACATGGATAAAATTTAATTATTCATACTCCTTTGGGTGGGAACTGTGTTTTGTTGTTTCCTCCTGTCTTGTGGTATTATGAACAAAGCTGCTCTGAGCCTTGCTTTATGTGTGTTTTGGGATGTCCATCATCATTCTCAGGAACACATAAGCGGGAGCCCAATGCCTGGGTGCTGGGCCAGGCCTTACATCCGGCTGACCCACCATCCAATAGGGCGAGCTCCACTTTCTCCAGGAGCATATGCAGGTTCTGGTCCTTCTAAGTTTTTCTTAATACCTGCCAAAATTTTCCAATATTCTGGCACTTTCTTCAATATTGACAATCTTTCTTTTGGTTTGTCGGTTTGTGTCCAGTTCAGCCCTCCCAGCGGGTCAGTCGACGTAACACGTTCCGGCTGCTGTTTGCACCTTCTTGAAGATTAACGCTGCTGGGCACCTTTCCAGGAGCTAATGGGACATTTGGACATTCTTTTCTTCTTTCACTGAAGTGATCCAGTGTTGTGACCATATTTTGTGTTAAAAAAATGTTGTCTTATTGCCCCGCTGGAACTCTTTAATTATGAAGAATATGAGACTCGGGTTGGAAATGTCTGTCTGGCCAATGACCTAGTTTCATCCTTCAAGTGACATCAAGGACACTGAAAACAGAACGTGATCCTCAGCAGAAGTGAGAAAGGAGGGGTGAAAGTAGGTCGGGTACATCAGACAGGCTGTTCGGAAGCTGAGTGACCCCAGGCCTCATTCCTTTGGTTGGTCTTTTGCGTCCTCTGCTACCAGAAGCTCGTTTCTGTGTGATGTGCCGCATTCAGGAGAGGAACACTGGGGTGTCTGGGTGGCTCAGTGGGTTAAGCAGCTGCCTTTGGCTCAGGTCATGATCCCGAGGTCCTGGGATCGGGTCCAGCATCTGGCTTTCTGTTCAGCAGGGGGCCTGCTTGTCCCTCTCCCTCTGCTGCTCCCCCTGCTTGTGCTCACGCAAACTCTCTCTGTCAAATAAGTAAATAACATCTTAAAAAAAAAAAAAGGAAAGGGACAGAAACATAGATGAGTATGGGTCACAGGAAATGGCTGACCTGGTGACCTGGTGGGCGCCTCGTGCCCTGTCCCTCCCCAGGGCTGGCGCTGGGCTGGAAGGGAGTGCGATTGCTGGAGTGAGGGCTGCCCTGTGCACCTGGAGTGAGTGATCTCTGCGCCAGGAGACGTGGTGCAGACAGGCCCCGGGTGTGAGGGAGCCAGGGGCGTCAGGTGCAGGAGACGCCCGTGGGCCCCGATGCTGACAGGACCCGCCCTACACAGCCCAGCGTGCTTCTGTGTTCCTTTGGAGCGGAGCAGCTGCTGGCAATGGCCCGGAGTGCAGCCTGCTGCCCTCTCTTCCGACCACCGGGCTGCAGGGTCCGCCAGGCACACAGATGGGACCGGTCAGCGGCGTGCTGGAGCTGCCCGGGAGCTAGTCTGCAGGACGTTTCATTTCCCCCCAAATATGTTCCTTTTCACCCACCATGAGAATTCCTTTGTCACCATGTGCTTCTCTGATGGTGCAACTCTTGGCTTCCATCCAAAATGGTAATTCATTTCTTATCTCACAAAAGTCCCAGGATGCTAGCCACGGTGGACTTCTGGTTTACTCTGAGGGAGAAGAGGGAGTCCTGATACCTCCAGGCACGGAAGCTTTCTTTCTAGGAGTTCACCTTTCAAAGGCGATGGGAGCCCTCACTTTGTCCTCTCCAGGTGAGATCACCCAGGTCCTTCCCAGCCAGGCTTCGAGAACCTCCTGAAGCCTCTTTTCCCTTTAGAAGCAGAGGAAATTCCTTTCCCAGGACGCCTGTCCAGCAGAACGCGCCCACCGGCTCTGTGGGCCGCCCCTCATCCTGCTCCCCCACGGCTGCTCTGCGGAGTTCGGAGTTCGGGAGTGGAGCAGACGGACTGCACAAGGTTCTTCTGACACAGGGGATGTCTGACCCAGATGCCGGGGTGTCACCATCTCCCATCTGTCTATTATGGTTACTGACTCTCTGTCATCTGTCGTCCTCCCTATGTGTTTGGGCAGATAGTAAGCTCTTTAGTGTTTCTAACTTAAAGACCTCTGTTGTCTTTGTAAAGCACTTTTCCTGTTTAGTAGGTAAACATTCTCATTCAGATTCTGTTACAATTCCTAGAAGGTTGGGAGCATTATTCCCGCCTCAGAAAAGAGTCAAGTTTTCTAGTGCCCCCTGGTAGAGAAGAAACGCATACCTAGTTCTGATTCCCAGCCAGTTCTCATTAGTAAAGGAAACCAAGGAGAAACGAGGCTCCCACAGGCCTTCAGCCTCCTGGAACGAGCACAAAGAAAACAAAAGGAAAAAAGAAAACAACAAAGATGCAGGTCTTCAGACCTACTTGGTTTGGGGAGGTAAGACGTCAGCCTGGGGAAGCTGTTCCTTCTCACCTCTTTTCGCAGAATTTATCATCTGCAGCAGCTTCCCAGTCGCACGTCGGGCTTTTCCCAAGAGTTTACTTGCTGCTTGTAGCCACGGCTTGGAGACAAGGCCAAGGAAATGATGGGAGGGGGGCACAGTAGCACAGTGGTCGGAAAGGTAGGTAGGAAGACCATTCTAAGGCTAACGCCGTTCAGTGGACATTTTACTCAACGGTACACTTGCCGGGCTCCTTAGTTCTGTTGAGTAGTGATGACGTTGGGGATAGTAATTTCCAAAGGCATCTGAGGATGCAGAAAAGCGTTGGTGCTAGTTACTGTGGCCAGTCTCCTTCTGACTGACAGACAGTCTCCTTCCGTACTGGGGTTTGAGACCCCCCAATCCAAGACCCCCCCAATCTTTTTTTTTAATTTTTTATTTTTTATAAACATATATTTTTATCCCCAGGGGTACAGGTCTGTGAATCACCAGGTTTACACACTTCACAGCACTCACCAAAGCACATACCCTCCCCAATGTCCATAATCCCACCCCCCTCTCCCAAACCCCCTCCCCCCAGCAACCCTCAGTTTGTTTTGTGAGATTAAGAGTCACTTATGGTTTGTCTCCCTCCCAATCCCATCTTGTTTCATTTATTCTTCTCCTACCCACTTAAGCCCCCATGTTGCATCTCCACTTCCTCATATCAGGGAGATCATATGATAGTTGTCTTTCTCTGCTTGACTTATTTCGCTAAGCATGATACGCTCTAGTTCCATCCATGTTGTCGCAAATGGCAAGATTTCATTTCTTTTGATGGCTGCATAGTATTCCATTGTGTATATATACCACATCTTCTTGATCCATTCATCTGTGGATGGACATCTAGGTTCTTTCCATAGTTTGGTTATTGTGGACATTGCTGCTATAAACATTCGGGTGCACGTGCCCCTTTGGATCACTACATTTGTATCTTTAGGGTAAATACCCAATAGTGCAATTGCTGGGTCATAGGGTAGCTCTATTTTCAACATTTTGAGGAACCTCCATGCTGTTTTCCAGAGTGGCTGCACCAGCTTGCATTCCCACCAACAGTGGAGGGTTCCCCTCTCTCCGCATCCTCACCAGCGTATGTCATTTCCTGACTTGTTGATTTTAGCCATTCTGACTGGTGTGAGGTTGGATCTCATTGTGGTTTTGATTTGTATTTCCCTGATGCCAAGTGATGTGGAGCACTTTTTCATGTGTCTGTTGGCCATCTGGATGTCTTCTTTGCAGAAATGTCTGTTCATGTCCTCTGCCCATTTCTTGATTGGATTATTTGTTCTTTGAGTGTTGAGTTTGCTAAGTTCTTTATAGATTCTGGACAGAGACCCCCCCAATCTTAAAACACAAGCAATAGTGGGGAGTTCATGCATGAAGGAGCGGTAGTGATTAGACCAAAAAAATCATAAATTTGAAGAAGTCATTATTTTTGACATGGAAATTATAAATTTAAAATGAAAGGACCACCTTATTGACGTTTCCTAGGGAAGGAAGCCACCCGCATCATGCAGTGCTTACAGATTCCGAATTTGCTCAGACTAAGGTGCTCCTCATTTGGTGACATTACACACCAACAATTTTTCAAGAAACCGTTTTCACTGAGCAAGACAATCATAGGGCAGATGCAGGGATTTCAGTTGTTTTCATCTTAGTCTTTCTGACCAAGAGAAGCTTGGTAAGGGCTTGGTAAGAAGCTTGGTAAGCTTCGCCGGGAGCTTGCTTCTGTACGTTTAGTACATTTCTGTCTTGGTGAAGACTTTCCAAACCACAGGCTGATTACCACAAAAAGCTTGTTTAGGAGAGTATCGTAAGTAAGAAACACTCTGATAGTTCAGTTAGAATAGGGTATTTCCAGGTTAAATTTGATCTATTCGATGTTGGCATTTTGAACTGTTTCACACAGTTTACAACGCATTGTATTTATGAATTCTTGTGGATGAAAGTTAAGTATTAGTAGAAAAAGCAATATTCCTTGCTTCTTGCAAGGAAGAATAATTCTGATTAAACTACGTCTTGACACTCCAGTATATGTGGAAGGGTGAAGACGGTGGTGGGTCCCACTCTCTAGTCACCGCCGGCTGAGGAGGCCATTCCGGTGCCTCAGGACAAAGGTCCAACTCAACTACATGACAATGGTCACTCCAAACGCCCCGTGGGATGCACATCGAGCTCCCTGCTGACAACAGAAACATCATGGAGAGACAGGAATGAATCCGTGGGCTTTAGAGAAAGAGCTGGCATCTCTGAGGATAACGCACTCTCCCGGGCTTGTTCAAGCTAGTCATGGAGCTAAAACCCTCTCCCCATACAGAGGACTTCCTGTTTTTACACAGAAATTCTAGAACTAACTCAAGCATTTATGATGTTTGCTACAGCTACCTTGGTCAGACACTAATTATTGAAACCGAACAGTTTATTTGCTGTTATAATAAACTATATATGCAGAAACATCCTATTACATACAGGGGATATATAGAAAGAGACATTAAATTAAAGCAAGGATGAAGAGATTTTAATACTGAATTAAGATCAGCTTGTCCCTCTCAGACACCTCTGACATTTAGGTCCTTTGAAAAGAAGCTACATTTAATTGCAGTAAAAATTTAAGTGTTCTTTGCATATCATACAAATTCTTAATAGTAGTCATTTTTGCTGGTGTAATTAATAATGAGTGCTAATTTATTTTTTAAACAAAAAAAAAGCTTTTAAAATTTCCTTATAAATTAATGTACTTCTAGCCTATTTCTTTTTGAAAACTCTGCCATCTCTAAGGGAAATATAAAAAGTCAGCAAGATAATATTGTCTTTCTAGACAAAATTTGTCACTGTCTGAAAAAGTCAGAAGTAAAATGATGATGGTGACATGTGCAGTCATTCGACACCACCTTTAAGCAGAAACCACAGACGACTTTGGTATAAATTCATTATACATTTATGGCTCATGTGCTTTTTTTGTATAGATTCTGCATATATATAGATATATAGATATATATGCTGCATAGACATATTAGATACACATGTGATATGTATATGTATTATATATAAACATTATTTTTATATGTAAACATACAATCATATTCTTTTCTCGAATAAAGAGATAATAACTTTGGAGGAGTTCTAGAAGCAGTAAGTAAATGAACGAGATATTCCAACTACTTTCAAGGATGATTTTCAACCATACACACAGGAAGAACTGTTTAAAGCTGGACTCTGAAAGTGAGGCTTTTTTAAGGACCCGATTCTCGTGGCTGAACTATCACGGGTTGTCCCAGCTGGAAGGTATGGGGGCTTTGGAGGCTGCCCTAGTATGGAGACCGAGACTCTGTTCTGAGAAAACACTGGTTAGCTTGGGGAAAAGAGAGTAGGAATTTATAAAACGTGGGTTTAGAAATATTAGTTTGAACCAAGAGGCTCTGCACTGAGAGCTGGTGGTTCGCTAGCTGGGCCCCACTGAACGGTTGGTATGTATTGATTCTGTCCATCAAAACACAGAAAAATTGATTGTGTGTAAAAACAGTATTCTTTTTCAGAATGCACAGGTTTCTGAGTGATTACTCAACCAGAATCCTAATGAAGAGTTTTAGTAATTCCAAGGAATGTTTATTTTTATACAGCTTGTTGCATCCTACAAAGAGCTTCTGACTCATCGTGTGTTTTTGTTTGTTTGTTTGAGAGAGAGAGAGGTAGAGAGGGGACACAAGCAGGGGGAGTGAGGGAGGGAGAAGCTTCCTGTAGAGCAGAGAGCCCGATGCGGGGCTCGATCCCAGGGTCATGACCTGAGCCGAAGGCAGATGCTTCACCTACAGAGCCACCCAGGGGCCCCTGACTCGTTGTTTAAATATTAAATGACCTTCACATTCTGGATGATCGCTAAAGTGCTTTCCCGAGTTTCAAATCTGCAGTACTCTGGACTGAACGTGGTTTGGGAGGAAAACTGACATCTGAGCTGACCCATGGAAAAGGGGTCTCTGTCATCTGGGAGAACGCTTGCCCCATAAACACTACTTGGAAAGCCGGTAGAGCCAGGAAACCATGTCCGACCGTGGAGGGACCTGATCACCCAAGCAGAGCCCAAGCAGGCAGACCCTTGCTTTAATGCAACGTAGCACTTCTGCCACCATGGTGTATCTCTGCTTTTCTCACCAGCTTCTTTTCGAGAGCTCTTACTGATTCTTTTCGAGAGCTCTTACTGATTCACAGTATGAATTATGACGGAACTACAGGAACAAAAGCCCATGACGTGTGTGCAGGTGTGTTCCTGAGTGTGGTTCACGCAAGGACCAAAACTCAGTAAAATTCGATCCATTCTAATCACATAAAATATCAGAGCAAAGATGTGTTTATCGGGGTGGAGTGATGTGATGGCTTGTCCAGAAAATAATGAGAGAAATCAGACTGAAGGTCAGGCCTATCCGGTAAGTCTCTATTTCCAAAGACAACATCACAGGACAGAGTTATCAGGACAGACAGAAGTACGAGTTGAATGTTTTGAGGAAGAAAAAAAAAACACCCAAGCAAAAGTCAAGTTGCCAGTGTCCCCAACAGCCTCCAACTTAAGACAGATAGAAAACGCCGCCCATTAGTTTGTACACCTGCTAAAGCACATCCAGGTCCTCTGAGACATTTGAGTCAATATACTAACATTTAAATCCATATATGATGTTACAGGATTATTTCTTCTTCCCCTCACACTCCAGAACAGGCCGCTCAGTGCTCACTCCTTCCGTGCGGACAAGTCTCTGGGGAGCACGGTTACCTGCCCGCAAGGCCAGAAGGGGAAGAGCAGGAGGCGCTGTCCCCCCGAACACTCCCGTTTGGAAGACCAGCACATATAGAGCCCTCCAGCATGGGGGTGGGAGCGGAGAGGGCTCCAGGGGCGCCTGGCTGGCTCCGTCAGCGGAGCAGGGGACTCTCGACCGCGGGGACCTGAGTGCGCGCCCCACGTTGGGTGGAGAGATGACTGATTACATCAATAAAATTACGGCACTTGAACCCATAAATCATAGATTATTAGATCAAAATGATCTAATAACTGAAAAATTATTGGCCAAATTGAATGTTAAGAGACAAGAATTTTAAGCTTTAGAAAGTATGTCCATTAGAAATCACATTTAGATTTTTTTCATTCCCCATTTCCATAATACCTTGGAGAGTGTGTGAACAGACACAGAGAAAGCACTTTTTATTACTTTTTGACTAAAAATAATAAATATTTTTTCCAGAGGAAGGGACAGTATCTCACCCTGGGAAATCACAGCTTACTCAGTCCCGGGGAAAACATTATTCTTTGAAAATAGAGTGTACTCTGTTATTAAGTGCTTTTGAAAGTATGTTGGAAACTCTATATTTTGTAAAATTGTGTATCCTCTTGACTGTAGTCCTGATTTTAATCTGTTCCAAATCATTATTAAGCTTACTTGCAAGTTAATAAGTATTTCTGATTTTTCTTGGTTTTTCCTTCTAGAACTCCCAGTGAGGAGAACACTGCTCACCTTTAATACAGTTAACCAGTATTCTCAATATATCCCCAAAATAGAGGAAAGTAGGAATAAGACTGATATATTTGGAGACACAGTTTTCCAGATTTACAGTAGTTCAGCAAAATTCACCTAACCGTTTAATCTTGCTCTAAAAATGGTTAAATATAATGAATGAGTGTATTTGTAGTAGATCTTAAATTTCCCTGCCCTCTTTATTTCCACGAAATATTAGCCTTTTGAATGAAAATGTGGGGAGTAAAGAACACATCATGTTGTTTGTGTTCAATGTAGCTAAAAATCTGGCTTTAAAATAAAAGCAACGGAACCTAGGATGATCTCCAATCTTTATGAAACAGTTTTCCGGTACCCCTCCCGTTGGTGGACATGACTGATTTTCCTAAACACAAATTGTGAATGTCGGAGACACAGAAGTGACCTATAAATAAAGCCCAGCATCTGGAGAAAACATAGACAAACAAACAAAACACAACCCGGGGTTAACTGCTAATGTTAATGACACAGCTTCTGAGATCCTGGTTCAGCAATTTATTTTGGGGAATTTATAAATCTAATTCCTTCCCCTATTTCTCTTTAAGCAGGTTTCCTACATAAGATTTAACTTGGGCCCAGGGAGGAAAGCATTCTTTTAACTACCAGTAAGTAAACTACAGAAGAAACAACCAAAAAGTCCTGCCAACATCCTATATGTTTTGAAATTTTAAAAATATGCTTCTGAACATTTCAGTTATCCAAAGTATATAGTTGACTATAGAAATATTGTTAGCTAAATGAAGACATATGGGATAAAATTTCCATACTACCCTAAGGAGGACTTTCTAAACCATCAGACAGCAAACCTCAATGGTGAACATGAAAATAATTTCCTTTAAAAGCAGTGAGAGGCGAGAACACCCCTCTCCTATCACCCTTTCCCCCGAAAAGCACCCTGCAGTATCTGGCCATTACAGAAAGGCAAGAGAAACACAACAACAAAATGTACAACTTAGAAAGGAAGAATGAAGCCATCATTGTCCAGTGACGTGATTACATGCGTGGGAGACCTGAGAAATCAGAATTTGGAAAACTTTCACGTGGTTGTCATACATATGACTCCCATTTACAATGTGGCATAGATCGTATAGTAACTTTCTATAGAGTCTATCATTTGATAACATAGTGAGTGTGCTATGTAGTACGGAATATGAAGTCTGGGGAGATACCCCCCCCCCACACGCAAAGTCATTTCTGTTTTTCCCGTGTAACATGCAGAAGCTCACACTGAGGGGCTATAGGGAAACCTGGAAGAGCCCGAAGTGAATTTTCCTGCCAAATTTATCTTGACTTTAATGAAAATAACTCCATGTTGCCGTACTCTCTCTTTGAGTTTGGTCACTGCAGAAACATTATGAAGCCATTCATATTCCGTGATCAGCGTCTTCCTTGGGACAGATGTCCTAGAGTAATGCAAGTGTCACCCTGTGTGCGTGCACACCAGCTTGCGTGCGCACGTTTGTTGAGAGCAGCACTGTTTTCGAGCCGTGCTGGAAGACATCGCAATGTCTATCAATAGTGCAATGCCTGGCTTCATCGGGAGACCCTCACGGCACAGAGCACGGTACAGCAGTGGGAGGGGAAGCCTCCAGTTCCACGGAACCACGTGTTGGAGGGTGGGTGGGTGCCAGGCTTCCCGCTGCCTCCAGCCACACTCACTCTCGTGCTGAGCGCCCCAGGCTTGTGCTTTTCCCTACCATCGACTGATCTCGTCAAGTCGTGCGTTTCCGGCACAGACGTCTTTCTTCAGCTTCACACTGAACATTCAGACATCTTCGTGAAATATCTACTGAGCAGATTGGGTTGAAGAAAAAAAAAAAGACACCCCATATTCAAATCCGCTGGGGGAAAACATCTGTTTTAAAGTAGCTAAAAACCCAATAAATCGCTTTTTGCTATCATTTACTTTTGGTCATTTGACAACTCTTTTATATTATTTGTCATGGAACTCTAAGAAATTATCTACCCCTTCAGGCTGAAAATGGAGAAAAGAAAACCAAAATGATTTATTTCCTTTGAAAATAATGTTATGGATGATGATGTTTCAAAATAACATTGTTAAAAAAGAAATGGATGTAAAAGGTTTGACTTATGATAATAGTGTTTCATGAAAATAGTACTTTTTAGCAGATGGGACTGAACTTACAAATACTGAAAGCGCACTTAGGAAGCCAGCTAGAAAAAGCACTGACATAGAATATATTCAAGTAAAGAATGGAATTTCATGGTTACGTAAAGAAAGAAACAATAATGTGTTCCCTGCGATTGAAATACATCTTGTGAAATGAGACCAATCTTTGCAGAATTATGGACGCTGAAGAATGACAACAAAATACCCCTGCTGAAACTCACCATGCCACCTTCATCTTCTCACAAACGATGTAACACCATTGGTCTGAAGATAACTTCCCATGCCTACATCCTGGGCTAGGTCTCCTGAGACCTCTTTAGAAAGCTTTTCTGGGTCATGCTACGTGGTTTCACCCGTCTTCCCATTGGAAACATCCATTGTCTCATTCTTCTGCCCTGCAGTCTCTCCAGATCAGAGATGAGGGTTATCAGTTCTTTCCCGTTTCTGTGCCGTAAGACTTTTTCTACAGAGTTCTGTCACCAGAAAGATGATCAAGAGAAAACAGTATTTGAGAGCACCTTGCAAGATGTTTTCACATGCCATCATATCCAATGCCGATATGATGTTCTTGTTATCTACTATGAACCTGATTTTGTCCACTTTGCCACCATTTGGCTGGTCAGGAAAAGCAGGCACAGAGAGGTTAAGTGACTTCCCTAACGTTACATTAGAAAGCAGAGATGATTAAGTGCGAACCCACTTGGCTAACGAAGATCATTTCATGCTTCCCCAGCTTGGATTAGATAAGAGGACCTCATTTTCATGACATTATTCATTTAGAAAACATTCGACTTTTTTACTTCTTTTCGTAGGACTTTTGCTCTCTTACTTGCAAGCTGGTGCCTAAAGGAGTCCCCGAGTTCAAAACGATTTCACTTCCTCTTTTCCCACACATTTCTCCAACATTTTTTGTAAAACTTCTCACCATCTAGGTTTCAAGTTCAGTGGCCCCTTGCCCCAAGGGACGGCCCCAGGCCCTGTCTGTGGAAGGTGTTCCTTCAGTGGGTTCCTTCAGTGGGTGGCTGTACACAGAGCAGGTCTGGGACAGCGAGCGTTCAGCCGCGCACCTGTGCTGGGCCAGGCTCTCCCTTATGGACTGCGCCGTGCGGTTAGGAAGGAGAAAGCACGACTTTCCGGAACCTTGATATTTCAGCCCAGAGCCCTGTGAATCAACACAACATGGCGAAGTGTTACCAGATCTGCGGACTTCTGAGAGGCCTAAATTTAGTTAAGTAAGAACCCGATTACAGTGACCCGCTGTTGTGTTTGACAAAGTACAGTTCTTTTCTCCCCTTTGGGTCTCACTGGCTTACGTCACCTTAGGCCCCTTCCTTCCCCAGCCTCCGTGGGTCCTGTCCCCCCGCGTCCGCCCCTGTGTCGTCCGCCCAGATTGCAGGATGGAAACTAGGCCGAGGAAAAGCATCTGGAGTCTCCGAGCAGTTCCCGGACAGAAACCTACCGGGGATCTCACTGCAATCCTGCCGCGAATGGCCACGTCTGCGTGGGGGTTACCCCCGCCGCTGATACTCAGTAATCTCCCAAACTGATTTGCTTCTCCTGGGTTACCATCGGGGAGGAAAGGAATTTGACGTCACACATGAAGAGCTGAAAGTTGTCTCATTCGCATAATAGAATGTTTTGTGCTTTTTCCATTTCCATTTCTTTTTAGAAATTTATTTCATTTCAGAAGTTCTTGTTTTGTTTCTCCTGCTACTTAACTCCGGACCCAAGTGAGATAAGACAAGACCCTCTGTGGCTCCAAAGACACCAGGACTGTGAGGCCTGTCGTCCACTGGGAAGGAGGACCTCAGACTCGCGGGTGACCTACACATCACAGATCATCTCAAGCAGGGACTTGGGGAGGCCTATTTAGAGATAACATGCCCAGGAATTAATTAACACTCTATTTACTTGAAAATAATGCTTGAAATATAGTGAATACTTGAATATACTGCTTGAAAATATTGCTCCGCATGATTCAGAGGAGGGTAAAAAGCCTCTAACCGACATTTCGGGCCACCACGTTGACCTCTAAGGAGAGAGCCGTTAACTGCATTCCGTGGAAAGTGCACAGACCGATTCCCGTACTGTCATTTGAAAACAGGATTAAGCCAGAATCGGCCTCGCCCAGCTCCGTGTCTGTCATCTGGTTTTCAAGTCGCACCAAGCCCTGCTCCCGCCAATGCAGCAGGAACGCACTGAAGTCCTCCGGGCGAGTTTCTGTCCACACAGCGAGAGCTCGCTCAGACCTGACCAGCTCTCTCCAACGTCGGCCTTCAAACCCTTGTGACTCTCTCTGACGCCTGTCCCCAAGCCACCATCAGTTTCACGTCTCTCCCCACGGGTCAACTCTCTCCACGCCTCGGCTTTCCTTGAACAATCGGCTCCGTGCACCTCCGATTCCCAACCCTGAGCGTCCCCAGGTCGCCCTCCGCGTGGACAGAGCTGTCTCGCTCCGGATGCAGCCATCAGGTGGGCCTGCTTCTGACTCCAGGCCTTCTGCACCCACAGGTGGTGCCCGTACTCATTTCTCCCCGTGTCCTGTCTTTCTTCTGGGCCCTATGTGGGTGCTAATCTGGACGATGCTGGTTTTTCATGCCTCCACCATGTCTCCAGCAGGGGTTGGGGATCGCGTGGAGCTAAGGGCACAGTGGCTGTTGGCTTGACGCACAGCCCAGAATGGCTGACAGTCACGCTGGCCTGCATGGGGAACCGCGCCCACCCCCCGCCCCCGCGCCTCGCTCTCCCGCCCTCCCGCGCCCCTGCCCACACGGCTGTCAGCAGCCTCCTGGGGTCGCCGGACCCGTCCTGACTCAAAATATCTGTTCTTCACTTTGGTTTGGTCCCTCCGGCAAACAGGAAACTCAGATGGATCTGTTCCTTCCACTGAGAACCTCAGTGCGTTTTCAAATTATCTTCCTTTCTTTCTCCCTCGAAAACCATTCTGTTATCTGCAGTTCTTCTAAATATTTTTTTAAAGATTTTATTTATCGATCTGAGACAGAAAGATAAAGAGAGAGAGCATGAGCCAGAGGGAGAGGGAAGCAGCTCCCCGCTGACCCAGGAGCCCGACACGGGGCTCGATCCCATCCCTCGAGATCATGACTTGAGCTGAAGGCAGACGCTTCACCATCTGAGCCACCCGGGTGCCCTGAGTCTTCTAACTCTTTATTTTACAGTCTCTGTTCAAATTAGGGTGATTAAAACAAATCAGTTTGGGAAAAAAAAAAAAAAGTTCCAGGTTTCCACTGACACAGTGGTGGTATTTAGAGTTATGGGACAAGTAGTATTTGAGAAAAATTTTACCTCCTTTTCTTGTCTTATTTACTTTGTTAAACTCGTTCAAATAATGTTCGGGTGAGTGACAGCTTCCGCTCAGAGTTTAGAGAATGATGCGTGCACACATCCGACTCTGCTACCCCCGGTTCAGCTCGTTGATGGAAATGCCGGGCAACAAGGGGGTCTGAGTGGGGCTTACGGGATGCGTCCAAGAGGGGACACGCCCTGAGCCACGACCCAGAAACGGCAGGATGAGCTCCCACCAGACCGCAGCAGAAGCAGAAGACAGCACAGAGGTGTCCCGTCGCCTGACCTAGATGGGGAAGCCTGTCTCCGCTCTGGTCAAGCAATCCATGTTGAACATTTAGCACAGTGACTGGCCTATGAACTAGCAACGTCTTTAATGGAGGGGCTTTCCTTCTCGGATGCTGCTTTTGTGAAGGGCACAGCTGGCTTGTCCTCATGGAGTGGTGTGGGACGCACCGTCGGGAACTTTGTTCCAGCCCAGAAACAACCACAAACGGCCACACTCTCGGATCTAAAGGACATGCTGGGCCCTAGCACGGAGGAAATTTGCCTGCACCAGGGGCTCAGAAAATGGGATTATCTTACAAAGCCGCCACCTCCCGAAATCTCGTTCCTCCCTGGTCGTTGTGCGTCCTGAAAGGGTCATTCGGAATTGTAACTGGGTTTCCTACACGACACGGACACGGACCGCTCAGGTCCATTTTGCCTTCCCCAGTGTCTTTAAAGACTGTTTTCTAACTTTTTCCACTTGGACTGATAGTTCCCTCAATTTTTCTTGCAGCAAATGCAATCACATAATGAAATGTTGACCGAAGCACGTATGATTAGACGTCCAAATGCGGGAAACAAATGCAATTTGGACCCAAAGAGTCAAAATTCTAATGAGAATATTTGGTTTAAAACGAAACTATCAAAACACTGCCGTGAGGACCTTGCCCTCGGAAGCCTGCTCCACATTGTACTAAATTAAACGATTTTGCTCCTTTCTCTGCAGAATTGTGACCCGTCCAAGTACATCCATGAGTTGGCTGGGAGGCTTTCTCCTCTGTTCTCGACCTCCAAGTTCGCTTCTGCTCATGATGGACTTGAACGCTGGCGGCCTGGCCACTGAGGCGGACGTGAAGAGAGTTCACGTTCTAGAGGCTTCTCTCTAAGGTAAGACTCTCAGAATTACCCGAGCTCCTGTCCTAGAGCATCTACTTCCCGCTCATGCTGGGATGACTGTGGGTTACCCCGTGATGTGGTTACACGTTCCCGCCTTCTCTTCTGCTTCTCACAGCTGGACTCGATGCCCATTATAATAGGAAGCTTTCATTTAGGAAGGGCCTCGCAGGATATAACGTTCCCCAGCCCAGGGAAATGGTTGTCACCGTCCCCTTGTGCTGTGGCCGTGGGAGGAAACACGGGATGAGCAGTGCACTGAGCCTGCATGGGCTCAGCCGGCTGTCAGCACGAGGCCCTTCCCTCCCATGCAATAGGGCTGGCTTGCGAGGTCTCCCTTCCCAAACGTGTTGCAAAGGCTGACACTTCTCCCCTGTACGCAACGTGTCCAGACTTCCAGAAAGGACCCCCAAAAGACACACCCACAGTCACACGGGGTAGAGCTTGCTCTCTGCTCCTGAGTAATTCCACATTTGAACTCACCAAACGCGAAAGAATGTTCTCTTCCCTCCTGATTCTCAGGCCACGTTTCCCAGCAGAGTGAAGGGACACGAGCTGCAAACCAGCCGGAGGTCACTGCGAGTCCCGGGTGAGGCTGGGGTGGGCTGCGTCGCTTCGGTGCAGCACTCGCTCCCCGGCGTGCGCGGGAACCATGACGACCGGGCTCACGTGGTGCCCAGTTCTGATCCACCGGCCTGCCTCTGTCCTAACGCCTTCCTGTCCCTTGTTCTGAATCTGTTTGGAATGAACCCAAATCACGTCAATGCTCAGTCTATGTACAGCTTCTTTAAAAATGGTCTTTTTAAAAAAGAGCCTTTTTTTCTAAATTGTTTTCTTGAATCACCTGTATCGCAAGGTGAGGTCCCACTCAACGTGAGGCTGAGTGAAAGTCAGATAGTAAAACAAGAAGGGGACGACTTTCGGAACATTAATGCCGGTGTGCTCTGGGATGGCCTTCACAGGAGGTTTTTCTTTCTTTATTTTTGCGATCAGAATAGCCCATGTTAGCTTTCTAAGTGTGAGGTCCCCTGAAGCCAATGCCAGTCAAATCTAGATATCTGTATTGACATATTAAATAAATCCTTCCTAAAGTGAGGGAGAACGCGTTGTAGTCACAAGAAAAGACTGAAGGCTTCATTCGGGAAGATTCCTTCCTCCGTCCCCAGAAAGGCCCCTCGCAGGCCTCCCTCCTGGAGGCACACGGCAATGTCAATGGCTCTTCCAGCTTCGGTGGGACGTGGTCAGGCTTCGTGGCTGGGGCTCGGGGACAGGGACCTGCAGACCCCCCAAGAGGCCCTCAGTTCAGCCGTCCCTTCTGCACCGAACTCTGCTTCCTGCGCCTCTGCACCCCTGCCTGGGGCTCGGGAGAAAGAGGTTACAGTCCTCCACAAGGCCCTCCTGCCTGCTCTCGGGGGACGGTTCCTACCCAGCACCCCCACGCTGCACGCCTTCCCCTACACCCCGGCCTGGGCAGGCTCTCCCCTCCCAAAAACCCAAACTGTGCCTCCCTCCTGGCCCCATCAGCTGAAGAGCACCCGATTCTCTTCCCACTGTGTGCTCTCAACTTGCCCCGGTCTCCGTCTTCGGTGTCCTAGGGAGCCTAGCTTTGTCTTATCAGCAACGAAAACAACATCTTTTTATTATCCCCAGAGGAAAAGAAGGTGCCCAGCACACAGTGGAAGGGGAAGGCATGCAGCCCCGCCGGTGCTTGCGGGACGCAGCAAGAAGGAGTCTGGCGCCGTCCAGCCTTTGCTGTGACGACAGGGCCCCAAGTGTTAGATGCACAGGTGAGTTCCAGCAGACATCAAACCCAACCCCTGTTAGAATCATGGTTTCCGTGATGATTTTTTTCCAGCTTTATTGCGGTATGATTGACAAATGAATTGATATATCTCTTTGGCTTGTACAAGGCGATGTTTGGGTATATGCATACATGGTAAAATGGTTTATAATCCACCTAATTCACAAAATTGACACCTCACTTAGTTAACATTTTTTGCTGTTTTTTTGCTTTTTTTTTTTTTGGCTGTCCTAGCACAAGGATCCAGTTAACTTTTAGTGACTGTAGTTACCCCATTGTCCTTATGTCTCAAGAACTTACTCCTCTTACAACCAAAGACTCGTAACCTATCTTCCCCTTCAGGGAAGTGACTATAGGTGAAGGTTTCTGATTACAAGCTTATTTAAAAAAAAAAAAATGCAACAAACAGCAAAACTTGACTTACAGTGATGATCACAAGGGGTCACAGTGTGACACTGCCCGTGGTGTTGTTTAGATCAGTCACCCTGCTGGAGTTGGGGTCACAGCTATTGTGCACTGACACGCGCAAGGAAGAGCAGAGAAGCTGCTGTTGGTCCGTGATTCTCTCGCTCCCTCTCCGAAAATGTGGGCCCAAGTCCGACGGCTCATTACCCATCGCAGGCTGCAACTTTTCTTTTCAAGGACGCATGTTTTTCAAGTATAAAGCCAAGCACGTAAATTAACACGGTGCTTCATATCACTCTCGACACAGGACTGCTTTCAAAATCCTCACGCGTCGTCCAACGCCGCTTCATTGACAAGGACTCTGCCGGCAGCCGTCATCGGAGTGTTTAGTATTTCCTGAGAACTTTCCAGGGTTTGGGTAATTTGATATCACACAAAGTGTTACAAAGTAAGACAATAATGATCTCTGACTCATAGGTGAGCGCAGTAATCATTACCTTGCTAAGGGCTAAGGGATTTGCCTTAGGTTGGGCTCAGAACAGGGCAGGCGCAGGAGCAGGACCCAGATTGAAATCCTTCTATTTTTTCCTCTGGAAAGCCAAAATGCTTAAAAATTGCATTAGACCTTTTTGAAACAAAAGTGTGTATAGTGGTGTTAAAAATCTGATGGTAAGTTCCGTTTAGACTTTTCATGACAACAACAGGGCTGCTGCTGACTTACGTGGCAAATATGGTGCTAGAATTTGAGATTTGGTAACAGTAGTATATTTTTTCTTTCTTTTCTTTTCTTCTTCTTCTTCTTTTTTTTTTTTTTTTTTTTAGATTATATCTGTTTCTTTGACAGAGAAACAGGGAGAGAGGAAACAGGAGCAGGGGGAGTCGGAGAGGGAGAAGCAGGCTTCCTGCTGAGCAGAGAGCCCGATGCGGGGCTCGATCCCAGGACCCCAGGATTATGACCTGAGCCAAAGGCAGACGCTTAACCCACGGAGCCACCCAGGTGCCCCTTAGTAGTACGTTCTTTCTTGTTTGCTTCCCTTTATTTCAAAATCCAAAATCTAATTTAAAAAATAAAATAGGGCCGGACAGAGACTAAGCCTCTGTGGGACAGATTCTCCTGCCTTCCGTCCGCTCAGACGCCCGTTTATCCTTTCCACGTCGGTGTTCCCCTCGAAGTCGCTCTGAACCCCCCGGGAGGGACGGCCTGTTCAAGAAAACAGGATCAAAGCAATCCCAAATGAAGACCACTTTGTGCCCACGTGGGAGTGAGCCACCTCCCGGCCATTTCCTAGCTGAAGGGGCAGCAGCAGAGTGGAGAGAGTCATGTTTGTCTCTGGAGGCTCACGTCCATCTGAAAGAGATGTGTGACACGGATAGATGTGCCGGCCCCTCCCCAGGGGAAAGGCTCTGTTCCGTACCCATATCCCACAAGACCACAGGCGGCACCGGCTCCTGTAGAAACTCCTCTCTCTCTCCTGTACGCTATGGAATGGGATCGGGAGTGTCGCTAGTTGGGGGGGAGGGAGGCAGCTGACGTTACTGTGAACCACATGGCGTGGTGTCAGGAAAAACAGGTGCTTCTGAATAATGCTATTTGTGGAATACGGACTGTAGGAGCGCCGGCAGAAGGAAGCACGGTTTAACTTGACGGATCTCCAGATGCCTTGACAAGCTTAGCCTGTCAGTCACTCACTCGGCGTGAACAACAAAAAAAATAATTTATAGTTTTTGAGCAGGATGCACTTCAACATTTCATGCTCAAAGCCCATCAGGGTCTGCTCAACATTCCGCCAGTTGGTACAGATGAAAAACCAAACCCCAGAGTTAGTCTTTTACAACACACACTCCGATAGCTCTCACATTCCTCGAACGAGCTCCTTGCTCTGTGTCACGTATTTCCTGATGAGGAAGAGCGAGGTAAATATAGCTGTGTTTTATTCATGGAAACACGAGTGTGGAAGCAGGTGTTCAGAGTCTATTCTGGTTTTTATGGGGTTTGGTGAGAACCAGGCGAAGACACCGCATGGGGAGAAAAAGATACACTTCACTTTAAGACAGTCCCTTCTTTTAATTAGGGCAAGTATGCAGTAACAAAGGCCGAGCAGTCGAAATGGGTACAAATGAAATGCACAGGTCCCCTGTTCCCTTCCACACACACACTCCTTAGTGGTCACCAGGGGTCACCTTCTCTCTCTTCTGGTCTTATATAACCTACGGCTGCACAACAGAGGAACTGCCGCCCACGTCTGCATCCCTGGATCAAACTTAGTATCTCTAAAAACGGGCCAATCAGGCGGTAAGTGTCTGTCACACTGCAATGGAAGGGACAGGGCACCAGCCATGACGCTGCATCACGGCTTTGAAGAGTTGACTTCTGGTCTGGGACATACAGTGATAAAGAGCCCATTTTTAAAAGCATCAGCAGAAAGTCAACAGACATCATAGAAGGGGGTAGTCTTTTCAAAACCACCCCACTCAGCACACAGCACTGTACTTGTTATAGGTGCACAGTGCACTGACTCAAGGCAGGTGCACTCCTTCATCCCGGCACCTGTTACCTGTTCCCCCACCCCCACCCTCCCCTGTGGGAACCGTCCGTGTGTTCTGTGGAGTAAGAGTCTGTTTCTCAGCTTCTCTCTCTCTTTCTTTCTGTCTCTCTCTCTCTCTCCCCCGTTCTCTCCCTTTTTTCCACTTTGCTGTTTTTTTTCGCTAGAACGAGGAACGTAAAACAGAAGGGACCGGATGGCTTCACATGTGGGCTTACACTCCATGTAAGAAAAGGTTCCAAAGATTCAAACGTCATATGTGCTCCTTGCTTGGATCCTGACTCACACTGACAAACTGTTTTTTTTTTTTTCTGACAAACAATTTTTGATAGATTCAGAAAATTTAGAGAAAACTTATAGATCTACGGATTCCAAAGAACTATTATTCTGAGTTAGGTATGGCAATAGCATTTTGCTTATAAATGAGAATTTCCTTAATTTTTATAAATTTTGTATATAGGAATGTGTAGGACTGACATGGCGCAGTGTCTGGGATTTGCTTTAAAAACTGCAAAAAAATAAGCAAAAAGGGGAGTAGAGAAGTCAGGTCTGGTAAAATCTTGATAATTGCAGTCCATATGGTTGGTGTGTGGGCATACAGTGCATATCTAATATTTTGTGTGCACTCGAAAATTCTGAAAACATTTGAAAATTTATTGGTTAATGATTCAGTGAAAAAAGGACTAAACAGGAAAAAGTGAAAAACTGTCTCAATTGATCAAATTCTAGACTTTTCCACCAATTTAATGCCAACTATTTAAAAAGTAAATGAATTGTTTCACATATTACTACTTAATCTCTCATTTAATTCTATTTCGCATTAACATTTTCAACAGCGATGAATAAAATTGAAGTAAAAATAAACTCAGAAAAAGGTTAATTTTGAAATTTTACACTGGTTCTAATAAAATATTTTTGGGACTGGAAAGCAATTTGCAATAAAGATTATTATGCTTAAGTAGGGATTTTTTTTCATTCATTCAAGTTTTGCATCACAATAAATGTTTATTCATGAAAATCCGCTAAAATGCACACTTTGTAAGAAGTAACAATGAAATTTCATTTCCCTTCATAGGCACGGAGTCCTTCATTATCTTAGGTGCTTAAAATATAGAACTGGTTAAAACAAAAACAGACAGACTTTTTACATCTGAATGTGGAAATTTTAAGAATTTATTAAAATAAATTAATATTTTAAAATGATAATTTTACAGCTCAGCCTAGTCTAATGGGCACTCAAGCCATCCTCCATGCAATGTGCAGGATCATTTACATACTTACAGATGTAAAATGCTTCCATTTAATTAAAAGTGCTTTATTCTCTCAACAATTGGTACTTGCCTTATTGTGAAGGGTATCCATTTATTATGAAAGAAAACTCATATCAAATTTTAATAGGACTACATCTTTTGCATTATTTTAAGTGTGATCACATTATTTAAACAAGAAAAAAAAAAGATGTTGTCTGTGTCGGTTTTAGGAAAGTAATAGTTTTGTAGCTGAATTATATTTTCCATGATGTGGGGACTTGTGGGGTTGTTTCTCACAGGTAGAAGCATTTCTTAAACTCTATTTTTTTCAATTGTTTTTCTTGTGAGTCCAAATGAAATCATTGCCTCTTAACCGTGATTAACTTCTGCAACTCATGTAGTCAGTAGGTACTTAATAATTAGTCGTGCTGACAATAAACATTAGCATCTCAGTGACTTGTCAACTGAGTGACTGTATATCAACTATCTTATTTTTATCAGACATCAAGGAAGAATTGTTTCCAAATTTGGGCAAGAAAAATGTATAACTCACTTCTAGAAGCGGAAAGGTATGTCTTTAGCCATTGACAGATTCATGCTATAAATATTCCCTCTTTGCTTACCTGCCTATGGTCAGGGAATTACAAAAATAAAAACAATCATGGTTTAGACAAATAAGCCATCCAAGGATTGCCCAGGTCCCCACATGTTACACAGGATGCCTGCACACTCCCCTCCCCCCCCCTTTTTTTTTAATTTATTGCAAGCCCTATACCCACCATGGGGCTTGAACTCAGGACCCAGAGATCAAGAGTCACCTGCTTTACTGGCTGAGCCAGCAGCCACCCTCTTCTACTACCTTCAGTGTGGTCCTGCCTGTCCTATAAACCAGAGACAAAACCTACTCCAAAGCCCTACACAAACTCTCCTTCCTTCACCCCGTCTGTTCAGTCACACTGTATTTTTTAAATGCTTTTTGAAGGTCTATCTATTATCCTTCAAAAGTGGAATCAAAGACACTGTTTTGAGGACTAATGCAACTTCACCTTTAAAAAAGGATATGTTTTGTTTTAAAATATTTACAGAAATTTGGTCATAAATGTCCTCCTTACCAACGAAGAACTTTGTGTACAGGAGCCAAGCCTGTGATGTGGGAAGCAACGGCAGAAGAAAAATTATTAAATTTCCATACTACTTAGAGCCCATTGAAAAGTCCTTGGAACAGGGAGAGTGACATTCCTCTAGGGACTCAACTGCCTTTATAATTTGCTGAGGGCAAGAGGTAACCCTAGCCTGACCCACCCCCAACCAAGACTCTGTAAGTCTACTTTAACTTAAAAATATTCCTTTGGTGATGAACATTTTTTCATGTGTCTGATAGCCATTTGTATGTCTTCATTGGAGAAGTGTCTGTTCATATCTTCTGCCCCTTTTTTGATATGTTTGCCTGTTTCATGTGTGTTGAGTTTCAGGAGTTCTTTATAGATCCTGGATATCAACCTTTTGTCTGTACTGTCATTTGCAAATATCTTCTCCCATTCCGTGGGTTGCCTCTTTGTTTTCTTGACTATTTCCTTTGCTGTGCAGAAGCTTTTGATTTTGATGAAGTCCCAAAAGTTCATTTTCGCTTTTGTTTCCTTTGCCTTTGGAGACATATCTTGAAAGAAGTTGCTGTGGCTGATATCGAAGAGATTACTGCCTATGTTCTCCTCTAGGATTCTGATGGATTCCTGTCCCATGTTGAGGTCTGTTATCCATTTTGAGTTTATCTTTGTGGATGGTGTAAGAGAATAGTCGAGTTTCATTCTTCTACATATAGCTGCCCAGTTTTCCCAGCATCATTTATTGAAGAGATTGTTCATCATCACTAGCTGTCAGGGAGATTCAAATTAAAACTACATTGAGATACCATCTTACATCAGTTAGAATGGCCAAAATTAGCAAGACAGGAAACAACATGTGTTGGAGGGGATGTGGAGAAAGGGGAACCCTCTTCCACTGTTGGTGGGAATGCAAGTTGGTGCAGCCTCTTTGGAGAACAGTGTGGAGATTCCTCAAGAAATTAAAAATAGAACTTCCCTATGACCCTGCCATTGCACTCCTGGGTATTTACCCCAAAGATACAGATGTCGTGAAAAGAAGGGCCATCTGTACCCCAATGTTCATAGGAGCAATGGCCACGGTCGCCAAACTGTGGAAAGAACCAAGATGCCCTGCAACAGATGAATGGATAAGGAAGATGTGGTCCATATACACTATGGAGTATTTTGGCTCCATCAGAAAGGACGAATACCCAACTTTTGTAGCAACATGGACGGGACTGGAAGAGATTATGCTGAGTGAAATAAGTCAAGCAGAGAGAGTCAATTATCATATGGTTTCACTTATTTGTGGAGCATAACAAATAGCATGGAGGACATGGGGAGATGGAGAGGAGAAGGGAGTTGGGGGAAATTGGAAGGGGAGGTGAACCATGAGAGACGATGGACTCTGAAAATCATTCTGAGGGTTTTGAAGGGGCAGGGGTGGGAGGTCGGGCTACCAGGTCGTGGGTATTAGAGAGGGCACGGATTGCATGGAGCACTGGGTTTGGTGCAAAAATAATGAATACTGTTATGCTGAAAATAAAAAATAAATTAAAAAATGCTCCTTTGGAAACTTCCTTTATGTCTAAATCCCCCAAGAGACATGTTGGCAATCACCCCCAAGCATATGGCCCACTGATATCCATCTGAAGGGTCTCATGACTAACGTTTTATTAGATGGTGATAAAGGACCTTTTTCCAACAATAGCGAGTCTGCTTAAGGTCCTGGAAACCTTGTTACCAAAATTTCTTAGAGACTTAGGTTCTCCCTAAGCCCCTCTCACTTGAAAGTACATAATGGGCCCCGGTGCAGATCTCTGCTCATCCGTCCTGTCCCCAGGCTTTTATAAAATCACCTTTCTTCACCGAAGATATCTCAAGAATTCTTTCTTGGTTGTTGGCTTTGAACCCTAATAACGTCTTTCTTACATCACCTGCACGCCTTCTAAGCTTGGTAGCAAATGACTGTGGCAGGGATTCTGTCTTACCGGTATCTGCTGCTTGGGCTTGGCGGGTCAGCCGTACGTGAAGACGCGTGTCTCCCTGTTACAACAGCTGACGCTGGCCCAACCTCAGATACCAAGACATTGAAATGTTTCCTAAATTGTCAGAGAGTCATTCATGTAATTCCCTGTTGTTTTAATGAGATGTATCTTGTGGCATTATACTGTTAAAAACTGGTGGTTTATATAAAACCATTGATAAAACTGACACTTACGAAAAAGCCAGTTGCGTGGACGTGGCCGGCTGACCAGACTGTGTCCATGATATTGAGTTAGAGATTTGCTTTTCATGGAAACTATATTTAAAACATGGGGGTGCCCCTCTCCCCCGCCCCTGTCGGGTTATCCCGGGACACCTCCCGGGGTCCTGCTGTGTAGAGGCCGATTAACGAAGACGACGAATCATGCAGGACTGACGCGTCCTGACCGTTGGGTTCTTCACGACGAACCATGGCTGCCGCATCAGTTCCCGAATCTGAGAACGATCTGGAGCTGGCGTGGCCTGGTCGGCGTGGCTCCTGCCACTAGAGCAACGTGACAGAAACTCATTTTCTCCGCTGGCATGAAGTGACAGGCAATTAGCTGACGTCCTTCATTACAGAAACACGGAGGCCACGCCGCCTTGTAAATTTGTGTGTAGATGACAATGACAGGAGGGGGTGATGTGTGCTCACCCCGGAAAACAGCATCTGGTGGTGGGATCTCATCTCACAGAAAGCAGCGCGCCCCTCCCCGCGCGCTCTGCACAGTCCTGTGGGCTTCCTCCTACCACGAGGGGACTTCGGGACGGACGTGTGTCCGTGGGATGTATAGACATGCCCAGACACTGTGGTCGGCACTGAAAACAGTCAGTCCTGCAAAGAAACCAGACATTTGGAAGGGCATACGTCTCTTTTTAATAAAAAATATAAAGTAGGAATTAATTTCTCTATTTCGAGAGAATTGATTAGGAAGCTCTTCTTTCCATAAATTATTTTTTTATTATTAAACTGCAACAGTGACATCCAGTGTTTAGTACAATTAATGGCACGTTGTCTCTGCGGACATTAAGGCCCCCAATGTTTTCAGTAAAGATAGGCGTGCTTATTTTTACAGGGAACACACACATGGAAAGCATGGTAATGGCCCACAGTGGCTTTAGAATTTGGGAGTGTGGTCAGCATCTCCTGCTCGGCGAGTGGAGAGTTCACATCGGCTCTGCTGTGTTCGTACTAAAATCTTCCTGCCCTAAGATTATGGACTGTGGTCTTAAAACTGTTTCCATGAGGAAGTTGGCTGAACTGAGTGGGGGTCTGTCTTCCCTGTTGGCCTTGTTTCTGCTTCTTGTGACTCACGCACCTGAGAGCCGCTGGGCCCTGGCGGACACACATTCCGGTGGGCGCCCAGGGAGGGACGGGCTCTGGCCACTGTCCTCTCTCCAGTTCTGTATCAAGTTCGGTCCCCGGCAGGTGGAGAATTATCCCGCGATGGGAGAAGTTAGTTCCTGGCTGTATCTTTCCTACCAATATGTGGGTCCTTTGGATTTGAGTCCTCCTCTCTGCCGAGCTCTGCTCCTATGGAAAGCCATCACCGGGATTCCCGGTTCAGGGAAAGAGGGAACAGCTCCCCCAGAGCCCACGGCCTAGAATATCTGTCTGAAACATAAGCCGGTCAGCTGAAATCCTGCCAGTGCTCCCTGTTCTCATGAAGACACACTTCCAGGTTCCTGAGCTGCTGTACTGGGTTCAATCTCTGGTCCCAACTTATTTCTCCAGTTCCTCCCGGGTTTGGACATGCACGGAACTTTCTGCTGTTCCACTGTTCGGCCCAGGTGGCAGCAACGCCTGTCTATTCTCGGGACAAACGTCATGTCATCGGATCCCCAGTCCTGCACACTTCTGTTCCCTCTTGAGGACTTCTTCTCAGACGTGTGTGTGGACCCTTCGGTTGGTTCTGCGTCCATTTCTTCTTGTAGAGGAGGAGAAGCAACTCCTCAAAGGCGGACCTAAAGATAGAAGGAAAACGGATCCAAGCGAACAAGTCACACAGAGGCCAGGCTCCCTGGGTATTGAATAAAGCCTTTGTTGTTATGTATTATCAACCTTTGTGGACTGCATACAAAAATGGTGGAGATGAACAATTTTGAAATTTATCTTTAAAAAAGTATTCCTTTAACTTTCTTTTTTATTTTGAAATAACCACAGATTCATAGGAAGTTGTGAAAACAGTGCCGTGGGCTCCCGCGCACACATCAGCTGGTCTCTCCGGCGAGTGCACCCAGGGGTAAGGACGGGGCATCTGGAAACCGGGAAACGGACACAGGTGCGGCGTGCGGGGACATCGTGCTAGCACATACGGATTCTGAAGCAGCCCGCACCATCAACGCTCAGACTGTCCTGGGGCCACGAAGACTTCTCTCCTGCTACCCCCTTCTGGTCACAACGGAACCTCTCTTCATCGTCTCACGGGGGCAGCTACCAGCTTCCTATCTCCGCAGTTTTGGTATCTCAGGAACATTGGGTGGAAGGTGTCACGGAGTGGCTTTCTCCCTGGGCGCAGTGGCCCTGAGACCCAGTCCAGTGGCTGCGCCTCTCTTTGCTCGCTTCCTCCCGTTGCTGAGTAGCATTCTAAGGTGCGGACATACAAGGGTCGTATTAGTCATTCACCTGTTTCGGAGGTTTTCAGGTTTGAGCTATTTGCTCTGTTGTGAGACATCACATGCATGGTCTTGTGCAGACACAGTTTTCATTTCTCTGGGACACACACCCAAGAGAGCAATTGCTGGGTCACATGGGAAGTGTTTGTTGATCGTCCTGAAGACCTTGAGCAGCCGTCTCCGCGCCGGCAGAGAGGCCCCGTCTCCGCAGCCTCACCAGTGTCCCCTGCTGCACGGGTGCGAATGCCCACGTCCGGACGGCTGTGCGATGGCCGCCTCCCACCGTCTTCCCTGTTTCCTCAAAAGCTGGTGACAAGCATCTTTTCAAATGCTTATTTGCCATCTATCTGTCCTCTTCAGGAAAGTGTCTGTTTTTGTCTTTTGCCACTTCTCCAGGTGCATTTTGTATTTTCAGGGTGAGTTTTGAGGTGTCTTTGGCTCAACAGGATGAGAGTCCTTCGTCATGTGCGTGGTTTGCAAGGGTTCCCTCCAGCACCCTGCTCACTGTCCGGGCTCCTCAGAGCCTTTGCAGAGCCAAAGTTTTGTGTTTTGTGTTTTTTAAATTATTTTCTGTTTTGTTTTCTGTGTGTCTTCACTGTTTTATCACTTTCTGTTTCCTTGTTTTGCCTGCCTTTGGGTTACTTCATACATTTTTATTTTATTTATATATTTATCCATTTGTTTATTTATTATTTTATAAACATATAATATATTATTAGCCCCAGGGGTACAGGTCTGTGAATCGTCAGGCTTACACACTTCACAGCACTCACCATAGCACATGCCCTCCCCAGTGTCCATCACCCAGCCACCCTCTCCCCCCCACACCCAGATTATTTATTTATTTATTTAAAGATTTTCATTTACTTATTTGAGAGAGAGAAAGTGAGCATGAGCAGTGGGAGCAGCAGAGGGAGAGGGAGAAGCAGACTTCCTGCTCTGGTGGAGCCCGGCGCAAGCTCCATCTCAGGACCCTGAGACCACGACCTGAGCCAAAGGCAGATGCCTCACCACTGAGCCACCCAGGAGTCCCTTGAATACATTTTTAGAATCCCATTTCCACTTGTCTACAGTGTAGTGAGTGGAGTGTATGCCTTTGTTTCACGTTTACTGGCTACTCTAGGTATTACATTGTATGCACATAACATCACAATTTATAGGGTCAACCTTTTACCTGTTTGAATGAAATTTAGAGACCTTATCTCTCTTTATACCCTCTTGCCTTTTCTCATTTTAATATAATGATCTTAGGCATTTCCTCTATGTACATTAAATTCACATTAGACAATACCATACTTTTTACAAATATTAAACATAATCTTCAAAACTCAACAGATGAGTGAAGGACTATTATATATATATCAAAGAACTTGTGTTTTCTTCTGCCAAAACATTCTGAGTCTTCCTCCTTCCGGGAAGGTCTTAGGTTTCCCTGCATTTCTGAAGAATATTTTCACAGGGTAACTGCATATGGTCTTAGAATTATTTTCTTTTTCCTCAACAGGCAAAATAAAGGATATTCAGATTTTTTGATACCAACATGTAAAATGGTTTTAAATTTGAATTTAAATGGAAAATAAAAAATAATGCAACTTTGAGGGGGAAAAAGTACTTAAAAATGTCATGTCACTTCCTTCTGGTGCCTGTGATTTCAATGAACACTGGCTGTCATTCAGAGAGTTCTCCCTTTCTGGTAAGATATCCTTCTCTCTTGAGGACTTCAGGGTATGTTCTTGGTCTTCAGTTTTCATCAGTTAGACTATACTGGGCATCAGGGTGGATGTATTTGGACTTAGGTGTTGGGGTTAAATCAGCTTCTGTAATCTGTAGGTTTATGTGTTTTTCCAAGTCTAGGATGTTTTCAAGCATCATTTCTTTAAACATTTTTTTCAACTCCATGTCCTTTCTCTTTTCTTTCTGGGATGCTAGTGACATGAGTGCCATATCCTTTTTCATAATCCTACAAGTCTCTGAGCCTCTGGTCAGTTTTGTTTTCCCCCCACTGATTTTCTGCCTGTGGTTCAGATTGGAAGAGACAAAATGAACAGATATTTTCCTTCTTGGCAGAGTTGCTGGAAGAACAGTCCTGTACCACAGACAAAAGGTGAAACAAGGCAAATTTTTATGTCCCGGGTGTGGGCTTGCCTGATGTATTAAATCAGAGGCAGACCAGCCCAGGTATGAGTCTGCTCTTCCTCACCAACTGGCCTTCCTTCTTTGAGTGCCCTGGGTTGTTCAACTGGAGCTTGGGAGCAGGACATTTTGGACAGCAGAGGAGACAGATACTAACAGGAGGAAGGAGTCAAACACAGAAGTGTAGAAGGGATGGGACAGACAGAAAACACATGTCCAGATGAAACATTTACAACCCACTTTAGGTAAAGCATAAAAGAACGAAACAGTCATACTGAAAGGCAGGTGTTCTCACACTGGATGAGAAAGCTAGAGACAAGTCTACCCTGTTTGTAGAAAACACACTTTAAAAAGGTGCAGATCATCCAAATGTAATCAAGTGGAAATAGACTTACTGCGCACATGAGGAGCACAAGGAGACAGGAGTGGCAAAATCTGTACCAGGAAGCTCAGGCTATAAGACAAAGAGTATTACAAGAAATAATCAGGTACCCTGATTAGTGATCACAGAATTTGCTCATCAAGAAGGATTGGCCGTCTTAAACATGTGTGTATCCTCAGAACTGTAATGAATGGAACAAAAATTTATAAACTAAAAATAAAAAGGGATGAATTCACAAAAATATGGCTGGAGATTTTAAACCGTCCATCTCAGTAACTGGTAGACCACTGTGACCAATCATGATAGAAGCTGTTTCTGTTTTCAGGGGCTATGGAATGTTAACTTTACAGGGGCCAGATAACAACTCTCAAAACGTTAAAAATATAGAATTTACAAAGACAATTATCTGGCCATAGGGAATTGAGTTAGAAGTAAATCACAATATTACATTAATAAATGAAGTGATGGGCTTCAAAATAACCCACAAACCTACAAGAAGAAAGAGAAAACATTTTGATCCTAACAAGAAACACAGCTAATCAAAATCTGGGGAGGTGCAGTGTTTAGAAAGAAAAAAAGCCTTTAAAAAAAGGGTCTATTTTAATGAATAAAAGAGATGTAAAATGAAGAGACTAAGCACAAGCTTCAAGAAGCTGAAGAAAAATGAGCAAATTAAACCCAGGTAGGTAGAAAAAAAAAAGTTATACTAAAACCAGAAATTGATGAAATAGAAAACAGAAATTTGAAAAATATATACAATACCAAAAGTACTGAAGTTACTGTAGAATTGATTAACTCCCGGCAAGACTAATCAAGAGAAACAGAAAGTGTAAATTATAAGCATCAGAGAATAAAAAGCACATTTCTAGGGATGATGTAGCCTTAAAAGAATGGCATAATAATATAAAAATTATGACAATGAATTATGATAACTTAGGAGAAATGGTCAATATCCTTGAAAACAAGAGTTTGTCAAAATGGATTCAAGGAGGAATTGAAAAATATGAATTTATCTATCTACTAAAGAAACTAATTTCTTAATCACAAAACCTTCCCACAGAAGTACAAGCCTGAATGGCTTCACTGGTAGATTCTACCCCTATCTCTCAAAAAAGTACATAAGAAATGGCATCAAGTTTAGCCAAATTCTTCAGAAAATATTGTACTTGTAAAATACAGTATACATGAAACTAGTTTTATAAAACCAGGATAATCCTGATATGAAATGGAATAAGAATATTACCAGATAAGTAAATTCATGCATTTAAAACCAATAACTTTACCAAACCATCTTATATAAGAACATAATACATCATGAACAGATGGATTTTAACCAAGAAATGCAGTTTATTTAGCATTCAAATCATCGATGTAATCCACCATGTGAACCAACTGAAAGATAAAATTGCGGATAATCTCAGTAGATGTAGAAAACACTGGCAGCAAAACCCAATCTGCCCCACACTCATAATGAGCCCTTTCAACAGTTACCTCCTTCTAAAGAGCAGATCTTCACACAGGCCAGCTAACAGCTTCCTTATAGATGAAACAAAAATAATATTCCCATCAGAAAAAGACAGGATCAGGGACTCTCATGGTTTCCATTCATAACTGTACAGAAAATCCTTGCCAATGAAATAAGAAAGAAAAGTAAATAGAAGCATAAATTTGGAATGTAGGTAAAACTGCCATTATTCAGTGAAGACACATTTGCATATACAGAAGAACGTTCCTTAGCCAAGTAGAAATAAGTGACAGAAACTCATAAATTAATGTAGTGTGCTCATAGAATACAGAGTCAATTTATAAAAATCAATTACATTTCTATTTACTAACTGGGAACACAATTTTTAAAAACACACCACTTTATAACAGGAAAACAAACAAATGAGGTATCATTTTAAATATGTGGCAGAGAGAAATTAGAGAACCCAAGTAAGTGAAGAGATAAGCTATATTCGTAGTCTTGGAGAATAAATATTTATTCTTATAAATAGCTTAGGATTAATAAATGTTTTTAAGATATCAATACTCCCCATTTTGATGTACAGATTCAAAGCCATCCCAATCATAATCCTTGTGGACTTTTCTGAGAAGTAGAGTGTATATGGAAATGTGAAGAATCTGGAATTCATGGAAAAGAGGAGTGAACTTGTGGCCATCATCATAATCACTGGCATGCAGTACCACTGTAAGGTCAGTGGGAGAGAGGAGAGGAAAGACATGGAACCACACACAGGTAGGGTCAACTGACTTTAGTTAGAAATGTCCAGGTAATTCAGCAGAAATGGTGAGGTCTTTTAAACAAAGATGCCAGGCTTCTAGACATGTGTGGAGAATAAAAAATTAACCTTGACCTCTAACCCATTTGATAGATAAAAGCCATTTGAAATGGATCAAAGGCTTAAACATATATTTGAGAACCATAAGTTTTCCAGAAAACACAGCATGGCTTTGGTTAGGGAAAACACTTCTAGAGCACACACACACAGAGATGCACACACAAATAGCTATGAAAATGGATAATTTTATCTTCATCAAAATTTAGACTTCCCCTCTTCACACTACGAAAGAAATAGGCAATCCAAAGACTAAGGAGAAAAAAATCCATAATGCATTAATCTGACCAAGTCTTGTATCCAGAATATGTTAAAAATCTCCTACGGTTCAACAAAAGAATATCCTAAACACAGAATTTTGGCAAATGGCTTGAACAGGACTTTGCAAGAAGATGTGCAAGTAACTAACAAGTAAACGACAAGGTCCAACCCAAAACACAGCATAACATCTCATATTTATTGGAATGGCTAAAGTCAAAATTATAGGCACTACTAAATGTTGATTGGAACAAGGAAAAAGGAGAAACCTCCTGTATTCTTCTCAGTATGGTAAATTACTTGGTAACTGTGTCATATGTCCCTGTAAAGTTACACAATCACCTGGTCTAAGCCCTTGCAATACCACAGCTAAGTTATTATTCAAGAAAGATGAAAACATATGTCCGGAGGAAGACTTGAAGAGACCAATAACCAGTAACGAGATTGAAGCAGTGATCAAAAACTTCCCAAAAAACAAAAGTCTAGGGCCTGCTGGATTCCCTGGAAAATTCTACCAAACATTCAAAGAAGAAATATTACCTATTCTCCTGAAGTTGTTTCAAAAAATAGGAACAGAAGGAAAACTTCCAGACTCTTTCTATGAAGCCAACATTACCTTCATCCCCAAACCAGGCAAAGACCACATCAAAAAGGAGAATTTCAGACCAGTATCCCTGATGAACATGGATGCCAAAGTTCTCAAAAAGATCCTAGCTCATAGGATCCAACAGTACATTAAAAAGATTATCCACCATGACGAGGTGGGATTTATCCCTGGGATGCAGGGGTGGTTTGACATTCACAAGTCAATCAATGTGACAGAACATATAAATAAGAGAAGAGAGAAGAACCACACAGTCCTCTCAATTAATGCTGAAAAAGCATTTGACAAAATGCAGCATCTGTTCCTGATTAAAAACTCTTCAGAGTGTAGGGATGGAGGACACATTCCTGAACTTCATAAAATCCATCTATGCGAAACCCACAGCAATTATCATTCTTGATGGGGAAAAGCTGACAGCCTTTCTGTTAGGATCAGAAACACCAAAAAGATGCCCACTCTCGCCACTGTTGTTCAACATAGTACCAGAGAAAGACTTAAAGTCAAATCTTAAGAGAATCCTTATTTGCAATAACCTCTGACTGGAACAAACCTAAAGGCTCATCACCACGAGAATCAATAAGCCAGTTGTAGTATTTTCCCAGAATGGAATACTAATTACTAATAAAAGGGATATCAATACTCATATAGACAATCACATGAATTAATTTCCAAAACATTATGATAAGTAAAGAAGTCAAGCACAAAAGAGATCATACTGCATGAGTCTGTTTTATGAGTCACTACAATAAGAAGAGCTAATTTGCAAGAAGATGTGCAAATCAGATAAAGTGATTGCTTCTGGAGGGGGTGATTGAATGGAAAAGGACATGAGAAACATTTCTGGCTTGATGCAAATGTTCTCTATTTTGTTTTCTGTGGTGGAGATATTTGTCAAAAACCAACTAAATGGAATTCTTATAACCTGTGTGTTTTGTTGTGTGTAACTCACACCTAACAAGCTGATAAGCTAAGAAGAAACAATGTCATGGTTGCCTACATGCAAGTGGTTCACATTCCCATAGTGGCATCAAGAGGAGGACTCACAGGAATAGAATGAAGCCCGGCATGGCAGCCCTACGAGAAAGTGACCGCCATGAGCTCCACTGCCTTTGTCTCTGAAGCCCCCGTCCGTGCTTCCTGCTCTGTGTAGTGCTGGCTTACCCTTGTTGGTGGTGGGACTCTGGCTTTGTGTGGAATTTCCAGAGTGCTTTCAGAGTGATCATGACCAAAGGAGAAGGAACTTGATCAAAATACTAGTGATGTGGTAGAGATCTTAGGCTTAAGGTTTTGAGAACCATTTCTAACCTCAGTTGATAACCCTCACACCTATCTTCATTGTGTTCCACCTCCTTCAGGCTCTGCCCTTCCCCGTCTGTAACAAATAGGGGTGGCAAGAGCAAAACCATTGAAGGTTCTTCTTCGTTCTTTCAAAGCGACAGTTCTCAACCAAGGGTGACTTTGCCACACTGGGGACTACTGGTAATATCTGGGAACATGGTGTGTTGTCGCAACTGTAGCAAAGGGCGTGTGCTACTCTCATCTAGCAGGTAGAGGCCATGATGCCACCAAATATCCTAAGGGCCTTTTATATGTCTCCTTTGATGCCCATGTCTTCATTGGATTATTTGTTCTTTGGGTGTTGAGTTTGATATAAGTTCTTTATATAACTTGGATACTAGCCCTTTATCTGATACATCATATGCAAATATCTTCTCCCAATTTGTCAGTTGTCTTTTGCTTTTGTCGACTATTTTCCTTTGCTGTGCAAAAGCTTTTTATATTGATGAAGTCCCAATAGTTTGTTTTTTCTTTTGTTTCCCTTGCCTTTGAGACATGTCTAACAATAATTTGCTGGGATGAGGCCACAGGAAATGCTGCTTATATTCTCCTCTAGGATTTTGATGGATTCCTGTCTCACATTGAGGTTTTTCATCCATTTTGAGTCTATTTCTGTGTATGGTGTCAGTAAATGGTCCAGTTTTAGTCTTCTGCATGTGGCTGTCCAATTTTCCCAGCACCATTGATTGAAGATACTGTCCTTTTTCTGTTGGATATTCTTTCCTGTTTTGTTGAAGATTAATTGACCATAGAGTTAAGGGTCCATATCTGGACTCTATTCTGTTCCACTGGTCTATGTGTCTGTTTCTGAGCCAGTGCCATGCTGTTTTGGTGATCACAGCTTTGTAATAGAGCTTGAAGTCTGGAATTGTGATGTTACCAGTTTTGGTGTTCTTTTTCAACATTCTTTTGCCAAAAAATGATCAATATCACTCAAAGTCAAGGAAATAGAAATCAAAACCATAATTAGATACCATCTCACACCAGTCAGAATGGCTAAAATTAACAGTCAGAAAATGAAAGATGTTGGTGAGGATACAGAGAAAGGGGAACCCTTCTGCACTGTTGGTGGGAATGCAAGATGGTGCAGCCACTGTGGAAAACAGTGTGGAGGTTCTTCAAAAAGTTGAAAATAGAGCCAGCCTAGGACCCAGAAATTGCACCCTGGATATTTACCCCAAAGATACAAATGTAGTGATCCAAAGGGGAATGTGTACCCCAATGTTTATAGCAGCAATGTCCACAATAGCCACACTATGGAAAGAGCCCAGATGTCCATCAACTGACAAATGGAAAAAGACAACGTGGCATGTATATACATGCACACACACGCAGAATACAACTCAGCCACCAATAAATGAAATGTATCCATTTACAATGACATGGATGGGACTAGAGGGTATTATGCCAAGTGAAATAAGTCAATCAGAGAAGGACAATTATCATATGATTTTACTAATATGTGGAATTTAAGAAACAAAACAGGATTATAGGGGAAGAGAGGAAAAAATAAAACAAGACGAAACCAGAGAGTGAGAGAAACTACAAGAGGTTATGTTTTTAATTTAATTTTGTTTTTCCAGTGTTCCAAGATTCATTGTTTATGTACCACATCCAGGGCTCCATGCAATACGTGCCCCCAACCCCCTCCCTTCTGAAACCCTCAGTTTGTTTCTCAGAGTCCACAGTCTCTCATGGTTCAACTCTTAATCATAGGAAACAGACTGAGAGCTGCTGGAGGGAAGGAGAGTGGGAGGATGGGGTAACTGGGTGATGGACACTAAGGAGGGCAGGTGACGCGATGAGGATTGGATGTTCCACAAGACTGATGAATCAGTGACCTCTACTCTGAAACCAATAATATAGTTTATGTTAATTAATTAAAAGTTTAATAAAAATAAGTAAACAAACAAAAAAATTCCTAAAGGCACAAAAGTACTTCCCCACAAAAAGCACTGTCTGCTCTAAATTGCCAAGCGCATGGTATCTTCCCCTACAATGACTTCTGTTGATTCTTTAATATTGAAATGTGTCTGCTATGAACATTGGGGTACAGATGGCCCTTCTTTTCACTCCATCTGTATCTTTGGGGTAAATACCCAGGAGTGCAATGGCAGGGTCATAGGGAAGCTCTATTTTTAATTTCTTGAGGAATCTCCACACTGTTCTCCAAAGTGGCTGCACCAACTTGCATTCCCATCAACAGTGTGAGAGGGTTCCCCTTTCTCCACATCCCCTCCAACACATGTTGTTTCCTGTCTTGGTAATTTGGGCCATTCTAACTGGTGTAAGATAGTAACTCAATGTGGTTTTGATTTGAATCTCCCTGATGGTTAGTAAGGATGAACATTTTTTCATGTGTCTGATAGCCATTTGTATGTTTTCATTGGGAAAGTGTCTGTTCATATCTTCTGCCCATTTTTTGACGTGATTGTTTTGTGTGTGTTGAGTTTGAGGAGTTCTTTATAGATCCTGGATATCAGCCTTTTGTCTGTGCTGTCATTTGCAAATATCTTCTCCCATTCCGTGGGCTGCCTCTTTGTTTTGTTGACTGTTTCCTTTGCTGTGCAGAAGCTTTTGCTCTTGATGTCCCCAAAATTCATTTTTGCTTTTGTTTCCTTTGCCTTTGGAGACGTGTCTTGAAAAAAGTTGCTGTGGCCGATATCAAAGGGGTTACGGCCTATGTTCTCTTCTATGATTCTGATGGATTCCTGCCTCACATTCAGGTCTTTTATCCACAGTGTTTATAGCTGCAATGGCCACAGTCACCAAACTGCGGAAAGAACCAAGATGCCCTTCAACGGATGACTGGATAAGGAAGACGTGGTCCATATACACTATGGGGTATTAAGCCTCCATCAGGAAGGATGAACACCGAATTTTTGTAGCAACATGGATGGGACTGGAGGAGATTATGCTGAGTGAAATATGTCGAGCAGAGAGAGTCAATTATAATATGGTTTGACTTACTTGTGGAACAGAAGAAATATCATGGAGGACATGGGGAGATGGAGAGGAGAAGGGAGTTGGGGGAAATTGGAAGGGGAAACAAATCATGAGAGGCTGTGACTCTGAAAAACAACCTGAGGGTTTTGACGGGGTGGGGTTGGGAAGTTGGGTGAGCCTGGTGGTGGTTATTATGGAAGGTGTGTATTGCATGGAACACTGGGTGTGGTACATAAATAATGAATTCTGGTACACTGAGAAGAAAATTTAAAAATAATAAAATAAAATATGGTTCATAAAAAAAATTGAAATGTGTCATCTTCTAGAGGCTTAATTTTTAGACATCTGTTAACCTGCAGGCTATGTTTTCATATTTAACTCTTTAAGTCACTTGCATAGAAATCTATGCTCAGTAGGAATTAAGCTCTTAAACTGATTTCCGCTTCCATGTGAAACCAATTGTCTAATACCATGATGTTTTTGTTCCACTGATTTGTGCTGGCAAATTTCTGATAGATGTTAAATTATCATGTTGTAAGGTCTGTTTCCGGACTATCCTATCCCTTTAGACTTGTACCTCACTTCAAATATATATATATCACTTTTTCCCAATGATTTAGTTTCAAGTAAGTGAATTGGTTATTTACTACATCTTCAAATAGGCTGAAATATTATGAAAGTAGGGATTGCATTATTTAGTGTTTGTATCCTGGTGTATAGTTTGCAGTGACCAGATGTCAAGTTGTTTGAAATTCAATAATTTTCTTAATAATTTTTTTGCCTTTTTATTTTTCCAGGTAAAATTTGTCACGTATCTATATTAAGGTTTAACAGAAAGCCAAATGTATTTTAGGAATTGAGGAAATGAATTTTTTTTGTTAGATGCAATTTTAATTTTTTACAGGATTTATGTGAAAATCACAAATCTAAAATGTTTGCAAAGTCTTATAGTAAGTGCTTAAAATATGTCCCTCTGAGCGCTTATCCATTTGTTTAGGAAACATTTTACTCTCACAGTTAATATAAGGCTTACTTAGCTTCTGTCTAAGTGATCATTAATTGTCATTATCGGGCTCCAAATAAATGGTTTAATTAAATTTAATTATGAAATAAATTGAAAATATTTCTATCTGGTTTTATTGGTAAAGTCATGCAGTCGAATTCCTTATGGTTTGCTTTTAGAACTCACTAACTTCTTGTCAAATCACACGCACAGCCATATGGAAAGAAATTCTCGAGTGCTAGTACTTATTGGGGGAAATAGTCCTCAAAGGATAATTTGCATGTAAGTGAGATAAACTGTTATCAAAACTCATTATGAAATGTGGATATATATATTTTTTAACTTTCCTACTTAATTATTAGTGTCCTGAAAATCCATCTCCCCCTTGAATTCTCTGGACCCGAAACTGGGCACCTTACTGCAGACTGTGAAGAACGGCCCCATCAGTTTGTGGGAGCTGTTCTTTTTGCTGCCACCAGAGGCGCTGTCCAAATGGACCATTTTGGCCAAGGCATTGCTGTTTTCTGAGTTTGTCCAGATTCTTTTTTTTTTTTAAATTTTATTTATTTATTTGAGTGAGAGAGAGAGAGAGAGTGCTAGCACAATCAAGGGGAGGGACAACGGTGGAGGGAGAAGCAGTGTCCCTATGGAGCTAGGACCCCCATGCTGGACTAACCGCGTCTCCATGCTGGGACCCCAGCCTGAGCTGAAGGCAGACCCTCGACCTGCAGAGCCCCCGGATCCCCTGGTGTGTCCAGATTCTTAGCCCAAAGCTATGAACTGGATCTTCCAGATCTGTGATCCCAATCTCTCAATCCAAAACTTGGCCAAGAGCACCTCATTTGGCATCCAAAATGTTAGCTCTTGGATTAATCCTGTGATTTCATATACCAGCATCGCTGTGTTAGCAACTAAATCTTGTCCAAAATAGTCGCTGGTTAAGCCTGTCGTTAGCAGTTCATCTAGTGAATCTTATAGCCCCACATCAACCCTTCCTTTTTGGACCAGCATCCATACCCACAGGTGGGACAGCTTTTCTTTTAAACCAAAGCAGAGTTTACTCACCAACTTCTTCACAAACTGTCAGAGCCTGGCCACGCTGCGGAAGGGAAATTCAAAGGTGGTTTGTGCTCTTAAGGGAGAACAGCCCCCTTTAAGTCAGGAGCTCAGCTCTTCACTTTCAGCTAGAAGTTACTGTTCATGATTCAAGGCGTGCGCTTACCTCTTCTCCTCCTGACCCCCCGAAGGCACTCGGCCAGAGCCGGTGTCTGTAATGTCCGCCTCGGAAGCCCTATGTGGTCCATGCTGTTCACGTGTCTATGGAAATGGAACAAAAAGACGTGAACCAGAATTTTGCAACTAGAAGGGATAAAGCCACTCTTCTGGGAGCATTCTTACAAAGGAGGAACACATGATGGGGCATATCCAAGCTGTGGGATTAAAGACCCGCCGAGTGAAAACAGGCAAAGGCTGGCGAGTCAGAGCGGTAAAGCAGGGGAGTTGGCCCTCCTGGCCTGCATTTGGAAGAGTCTCGGGTGCAGGCAGAGGAGTGAGAACATATTTTTCCAGGGAGAAGGCAGGGCTTCCTGTCGGGGCAGGCCTGATGGGCGGCCGTTGGCCCCAGGAAGTCGCAGTGGACATTTGCTAGAAGTGGGACATCTCCCGTGATTGCCGTGATTGGCCCTGGTCTGCAAGTGCAGAAAAACGAGGGAGGCTCTCAGGTATCCGTCAAGCTCCCGGGTATTGATCAGACCATTGGACTGATGGGCAAAGTGAGATTGTCGGCTTTCTCGCCTGATCGTGACAACAGGGGTCTGACTCCCACGGGCTGGGCCCTCGGGGTGGTGCGGTCTGTAGAGGGCGAGGAGGTTTCTGGGCTGATTTCCGGCTGGGGGCTGCAATAGCGGGTCAGAATTCTACCTGTGGGTATGAGCTGGCTATTGTCTGTGTACTCAGTCTCTCAAAGCACTAATGTTGTAAAATAATACAGAAATTTTTAAAGGTAGCTAATATATATGATTTCTCAAAAAAAAAAAAAAGGAAATCATTACTTTGATTATATTTTCCCATTTACCTGAAAAATAGTTTTTTTTTTTCTTCTCCTTTCGGGGACCAATTCTAGAAAAAACAATTATTGGTATTTAAGTCCTGGGGCACCAGGGTGGCTCAGTCAGTTAAGCATCTCCCTTGGGCTCAGGTCATGAGCCCAAGGTCCTGGGGTGGAGCCCAGCAGTGCTCCCGTCCGACAGAGAGTCGCTTCTCCCTCCCCTTCCGCTTCTGCTCTCACTCCCTCTCTCCTTCTCAAATAAATAAATAAAACCTTTAAAAAAATATTTAAATCCTATAAATTGCATTCGGTAATAACCCTAGGAACAAAGAGTACCCAACACTTAGACAATCTAAAAGTGGATGAAAGTGTGCGTGGGCCAAGAGCGCAGACCAGCTCTGCTCACTTGCACTTTCTCCTTTACGGATCAACTCTGCAGGACAGATCCTTCTGTGCTTGTGCTCTGACCTGACCTGGCAAGTAAAGTAACAAAGAGTAACTGAAAAACAAAACAAAACAAAAACCAAAAAACAAAACAGAAACAATAACTGAAAAGGAATTTGCTCTTACTATTACCTTTTCAAGGCTTTAATAACTTTGCCATAAAACCAATACTGAAAGCATCTAAGCTTCTTTGCAACAGAGAGACGTTTAAAGGGCAGGGTTCCGGGCCCCCACTCCTGCAGGCGGCACCTGCAGGGAGGTGCTGGAGCAGAGTAACGGATGTCCCCGGGGGCTCTGCACAGGCCGGCGCACAGGGCCAGCCAAGTGAGTGGCCCAGGGTGCTCTGCGGGCAGCAGCATGGGGACAGAGGCATCCGCAGTCTTCAGGTGCCCCTTAGTGGCGATGACTTTCCATCGCTGCAGACATCCCTGTGCTTGGAAGTGGGAGCCCGGGAGGCACCCCGGGTTCTGGTCCCCAGTCCTGGTCCCCTGCAGCAGGGAGATGCTTCTTGGCACTTTCAAAATCCCCAAAAGTAGCTCTTTGACCATTACCATGTGGACTGCCCTCTAGTTTGCATGCTTTTCTTCCTTTTTCCCCTACAAATGAGAGGTCTTTGCTATTGTTTCCACACCTTTGAGATACAGTGGGTCTTACCGGTACAGATGGGAGGGAGGCATCACTACCCGGGGTGCCTACGTGCCGCGACCTCCTGCCCCCGTGACTCACGGGGAAGACGTCAGCCCGGCTCTCAGTAGATTTTAATCCATTAATTCCAAGCCATCTTGGATCCTGCATGACTTTTACTTCTGCAAAGGTGTTCTGAGGCGAGATGTTGGGGAAGTGTTGTTCTATGTTCGTCTGTGTGGTTCAGCCCTTCCTTTATTTTTAGAACTTTCTGAAGTGTTCTCTTGAGTACTGGAACCTGCTTCTACCTGTGTTCTGGGGACGCAGCAGATGGCGTATCTGAACTTGATCTGGGGGCGCTAATGGGGGCATGGACGTGAGTCCTCTTACGTCCTTTTGCAGACATTATTTTTGCTCCTGACGTGACGGTGGGAGGCCCACGTTAACTACCACCTGCAAAAGAGCAGGCAGGCCGGCAAATCATGAGATTCCTCATCCCCTTGATAAGGGGGTTAACATTTATGGAACGCCAACTACGGTGTGGGGTTTGCTGTCTGCAAAAGAGGTCAGACAAGGGCACAGATGATAAGCCCGAAAAGTCCGTCAGGTTCCCACGGTGGCCACCTGCCCCACAGAAGCTCGTCAAGCTTCTACCGCCAGGACTATCTCTGCTCTTACGTGTGTGTGAAGATGAAGCTTGGACATGAGCGAACCATGTGTCTGTTACAACTGTCACAGTAGTTCTTTGGGTAAGATGAAGTGAAAAATAATTAGGGTGAAAACACTACCTGTAGTGTAATAATAACTTTTTGTTAAGAGAGATAAAGAAGCTGGTGGGAATCTAATTCAGTATTTTAGGATTTGTTTTCCCTGAGTACTATTAATATGGGTAATTATTGTTCTGGAATTCTTTCTGCACTGAAAATACTGTTATTAAAATAAGAACAATTAGAGTTATTTAAATGTTTAAAATGCCTCCGTATTTTCTTTTATTTTTTTTCCCCTTTCATTGCCTCCTCTGAAAATCCAAAAAGCTCTTTGCACTTTATCATTCATCGTTACTTTGTATGTGATAAGTCTAAAAATATTTCCATTCATTTATTCAAATGATATTCATGAATTATTCCATGTCATGACACACATGATAAAATAGTGTGTCATGGGGACACCTGGGGGGCTCAGTGGGCTAAGCCTCTGCCTTCGGCTCAGGTCATGATCTCAGGGTCCTGGGATCGAGTCCCGCATCGGGCTCTCTGCTCAGCGGGGAGACTGCTTCCTCCTCTCTCTCTGCCTGCCTCTCTGCCTACTTGTGATCTCTGTCTGTCAAATTAAAAAAAAAAAATCTTAAAAAAATTAATAAATAAAAATGACTATAAGTCCATTGTCTGTTAGAGTAAGTATCCTAGTCTTATGAAAATTAACTACTTTCCAAAGCCAATCAATTCGTAAGGACAAGGTTTTACACTTTCCAAATCTCTTAATGTCTGCCTTAATAAGTAGTAAGTGACTCTGACATTTATCCCTGGACAGGCAGCAAGGGCAGCAGCACCTCCTGACAGAACACACTCTTCCCAGAGATCATCCCCAGAGCCCTGCTGCTGTCCTCTCTCTTACCCCGACTGAGCCCCCTGCCCTGCGCACTCCCATCACCTGAACTCCCACAGCGGGTGCAGAGAGGTTGACCAACGGAAGTGGGCTCAGCTTGGAAGTGGTGGAGCTTGGGTTCAAACACAGGAAAACTGACTCTCGGCTCCTTGTCCTAAAAACCTGCATTTTCAAGGAAATATGCACGAAGGATCCCAAGTTCTTACTCGTAAGTTGTTCTTCTTCTTCATTACAGATCAGGTCTGGAAATGCGTTCCAAGAAGGAGGAGTTATCATGTCCTTCACACGAGATAAGATGCGATGTGACATACAACCCACTCCGGTAAGGGTGGTTTTGGAAAACAGAACAGTGTCTCCTGGTAAACACCCAGAACTCCTTCAAACATCTCTCTCAAGAAATATACACCAACAAACAAACAAACAAAAATAAGCAAACAAAAAAAGCATAAAGATCTCTACTTTTCAGCAAAGCGGTGGCTGTTATTTTAGTATTGTAACGACAAAATGTGTAAGTGTGATATATTATGAAACAACAAAGTAGCACAGAACATTTTGTGAAGCGGGTTTTTAAAACTTGGTATTGAAATAATAAATACTTTAAGTATTTCGATGAGCCCACAGCCATGTAACCCGTAACACCGTCATCTTTACCCTTTTTCTTTTCTTCATTTTCAAGTTTGCTTAAAATTATGAAGAAAAAGTCTCAACCATTATACGTCTGGATCAGTTCAAACTGTGGTGACTTAGGAATATTTTTTAATTTATTTGAATTTCCAAATACAACCAAGAAGAAAGATAACAGGTGTACGGGTTGCCCAGCGGCTCCTTTCCCTTTACATCTGCCAGCAGAGGTAAGACAGAGCTTTAAAGAGTTGAACCTCATCCGCCTGGATATCTTCACCAATCTCCAATCTCTCCTGACACATCTGTATTTTTTAAAGATTTTATTTATTTATTCATTTGACAGGCAGAGATCACAAGCAGGCAGAGAGGCAGGCAGAGAGAGAGGAGGAAGCAGGATCCCTGCTGAGCAGGGAGCCTATTGTGGGGCTCGATCCCAGGACCTTGTGACCATGATCTGAGCTGAAGGCAGAGGCTAAAACCACTGAGTCACCAGGCGCCCCTGACACATCTGTATTTAAATAATATGCCCTCAAAATAAATAAATAAATAAATAAATAAATAAATAAATAAAATGTCCTCACAGCTGGAGAATCACCAGCTCCCTCCTCCCCAGAACCAGAGACTTAATGTCAGTGTCACCTACATAGGGTCAGCTTTTCCCACCTCCACCCCCAGTAAAAGCCAGCTACCCCACAGGTGTTACTATAACCCAGGGAAGTAGTTTCAGGAGACAAGAGGAAAGAAACCTGGAAGGCAGACTCAGTTGTGTGATGCAGCTGAGACAGGCATGGTCTGCAGGCCACCCCTTTGGGACCAAAGGACCAAGATGGCAGAGCCATGTTTTCCTAACTCACTGGCTATTCCCTTTGAATTACTGTTAAATGGTCTAGAGCCTCCAGAAATATCCAGGCCCAACATAGACCTGAATGCTTGAGCTTAGGACACCAACAAGGCAAGAACCATATCTGTCATTCTTACATGTATTCCAGAAAAGGACCCCAGGAGTCAACAGGAATGAAATACAACTTTGCTGAGTAGAGAATCTGTTTCTGTTTAGGAGCCCCTGAGTGGCCCAGTCAGTTAAGTGTCTGACTCTTGACTTCAGCTCAGGTCATGACCTCAGGGTTGGAGGATGGAGCCCCACATAGGGCTCTGTGCCCACCGGGGATTCTGCTTGTCCCTCCCTCTCCCTCGCCCCCCCCCCCCACTATCCTGTGCTGGAGATCTAGCTGTAAAGTAAATAAACAAAATCTTTAAACAAACTGTTTTTAGTTGGAAAAGCAGATGTGGGATGGGGAAATGGGACCGTACATGGAAAGGTCCATACTCTAGATGGCGCCCATGCCTCTAAACGTCCCGGCCTGGTAAACGCCCACCTAGCGCATTTGGTTAAATTATTGATTTCCCCGGAATACCATACTTCATAAATCTTATGTAAAGAATCAGATGCTGTTACTATTATTGCTATTATTGCTATTAAGTTGTTATCCTTTCCATGCTGTGACATCTTCCAGGCACACAGGACATTATTATTGGAGATAAATATTAGGATAAGAAGAATATGTTGACAGTTCCAAAACACATGCACCCACTACATACTCTCATTCTCAACATTCTATTTACTTTTTCCCTGTTGCTTTTAAATATATGATGATGATATGCATGTGTTTGTTTGTATGACACACCTATAGAGTGTGTGTGTGTGTGTGTGTGTGTGTGTGTGTTTAACAAAAAAGAAGAAGAGAAAGTCACATTGTGAAGTGCGTGTTTGGACTGGGTTCTGATGCACCACATTGTGGTAGATGAACTTATGGGCGTCCATGTAGAGCTTCAGAAGGGTGCAGGCCCGCAGTGGGTCTATGCTTCAAGCACAGACCCTTCCTCCTTGGGACCACACGTGGAGAGCAAAGGCCAGGAAAGGTGGCAGCTCTGGCCAAAGAAGATGCAAACCATGATGGAGAGTCAGAGTGGAGCAGTTCAGAAGGCCAAGCCCACCGTGTGGGGTCAGAGCAAGCTCTGGGAAGGGCCAAGAGCAGGACTGGTGGGGGCACATCCTTGCAGAGTGGACCTGCAGCCAATGTGACCAGCACAGGAATTCTTCTCCCTGTGAGTGTTTCTCTCTAGAACGTGGTAGGTTAAGTTTCCCCTCATTTCTTTTTTCTTTCTTTGTATACACACACAAATGGGTAGAATAGACCATGTCTTGTTTCTAACTTGCAAAGTATCAATACATGCTCCAGATCTACATGGCAGCTGCAGATAAAGAGGTTTCATAATACTTTTATGATTTTCAAGATAATTAAAAAAAATCAAATGTTCTTATTTCTCTGGGTCACCAGAATGCCAGACAGTCAGTGTTCGATAAGCTTTTCCAAGTTTCCTTTAATGGATATCAAAACACAAGTGCATGCGCGCGCACACACACACACACACATACACACACACAGCTCTGGTTTGTGGCAAACAGCACAGCTGCTGAGAACAAACAGAAAAGCCAGAGAGTTTACAAAAATAAAACACCTCTTCAAAGACAATGAAATCTTTTAGGGCAACCAGATCTCAAGGGCCAAGGTTGTAAAGAAAAGAGAACAACACAGAGGTGATTCTGTGTTAGAAAACCTGCTTTTCACATCTGGCCTCTTGCAGATTCATGGCTCTGTGTGGAGGTGCTTCTGAAAAGGAAATATGCCAGCAGAGCTTTGGGAAATTCACTGAGCCGGAGAAATGAGGTGGAAGTCTGGGACTCCGGAGGCACTCTCGACTTAGGGGGCCCACATCCCACAGAGAAGGAAGGGCCAGAGCCTTCACTGTCCTCTCAGTGGTTTTGACTCAGTAATTTGTGTTTGAGTTTAGGAACAAAGAAAGGTGCAGGCTTTGTTACCGCTGCATTACCGCTGCACGCTCTCAGGGGGAACCCCAGGGGCTTCAGAGGGAAAGGTCAAGAGACAGAGTAAACAAGGAAGAAACTGTAAGCAGCATGCATGGCCTGAAGTAATATCAGTCTCATGATTTTAGAATTTAAATAAATGCCAATAATGTGTACATATCACTAAGAAGCTAAGAAAAGGAAAAATAAGGAAAATTTAAAAATTAACTGTTGCAAAAGAAGAAAAGAAATAAAAGGAATTTAAAATATGTGGGACAATCAGAAAATAAATGAAATAAGGTCATAAATAGAAACAAGATGCACCAGTAACCATATTTACAATAAATGGATCAAACTCTCCAATTAAAAGACAAAGGTTATCAGGCTAGATTAAAATACAAAAGTCATTTACATGCTACTAACAAATGACATGTCTTGAAGAACACGGTAAGCCAAAAATCAAAGTTCCAGTAAAGATACTCCATGCAAACTTTAAACAAAACAAGGCAAGGATACCTTATAATGTCAGGCTGTGAGCAAGAATTAATATGAAGATTCAGAGTTGTTTCCTGACAACCACCAGAAGGATGTCAGAATTTAAAAGGTATATTCAGAACTTACTGTAACTACAATATGTATAAAGCAAAATGGACAGAACAAAAAAGAGGAAAAAATCTACATACATACTAGAATTGTTTTACACAACTCTGTCAACATCCCATAAAACAAAAGGAAACATTTTTATCACAGAATACAGATGTGAACACCATTAAAAATGTGGGCCTAATTTGTACTTTATATATGAGTACAACTGTGTACATAAATACACAACACACTGAAACTAAGAATGGTTCTGGCCTACTGTGAGTAGTAACGTGCAGTGTCTCTGGTCCTGGAGCCTCGTGTCTTCTGCCAGCATCCACGAAGCTCTGGCACGGCACCTTCAGAGCGGGGTAAACTCTCAGGCCATTCACGCACTTGACAAGGATATGGCTGACACTGGCTCATGTGTTATTAGAAACCCTGAGTAGTCCAAGAAATCTGAAACACACTGAAAAAGGTTTTCCAAAAATCTGACTCTTCCCTGTGAGGGTTATTGGCTTCCCAATCCCTAGCGTTACTTTGCTCGTCCAATGGATCAAATGCGTTGTGGTTGGAGAGACTGAAACTAAGTTTTTGTTGTTGTGTTGTTTTGTTTTGTTTTGTTTTGCTTTTTGGAAAGATGTTTCTAAGCCATTATTCTCTTCATAATACTTGTGGGAGACTGGATCACTGTTCCCAGTTACTCATGCTCCCCCTGGGCCCATGACCTTTGCCACATAATTTAGCAGTATATTTTCTCACATCTCACTGATGTTGGACTTGCTTCAGATAATGGAAACAGCCAGAAGCTATGCATGCCAGTTTTCAGCCAAGGCCTTAAAAGGTAGTATATATTTTGCTTACCTCTCTCCGGTTCTTTGGAAAAAAGAACATGCAAAAAAGTAGGTTGTTGCTAGTCTGTCAGCTAAGTGAATCCACCTTAAATTCTGGAGCCAAAGACTAGTAGATCAAGCTGGACTTAGGTTTTCCCCTGATGGGAGGATCTGATTAAGAAATAAACATTTCTTGTTTAAGCCACGATTTTTTGGAAACAGCAAACACTTAGTAATGCAACATTTCTATGCTTGTGAATGTCTAAGGGCTTCGTATGGCCTGAAGAATGAAGACTATAAGACTTATGTTCAGTGTACTCTATAATTTTGTCCTGTCTATTCAGTTTTATCTCTCTCAATTCCCTTTCATTAACCTGGGCTTTTACTAAGACGGCTCTATAATTTAGTCCATGAGAGATTACTCCCTAAAATACCTTTACTTCGCCAATTCCAAATATCTTTCCTTACAGCGCATTCCATAAAAATCTATCCATTCCAACAGGCTATTACCTTGATGGACCTGGTTATTAAGAATTACATTGTTTTAATCACAATTCATATCTTTAAATCTACTAATATAAGATTTCAATACTCAGTGTACTTCATCAATGAGCTGTCTTGATAAACTCCTTCAAATTCATCAATGACAAGGAATTGTGCTCTTGTCATGCTAGAATATTTGACAGCACTTCACCACCATGTTTCGCACAAGCTCACTGGGATGGCTTGAGGAGAAACACTACGGAAAGTATTGTGCAAAAATAAACAGGGTGAAACAAATATATGGGGATTAGACTAAACAATTAACCCTCTGTAAATGTGATTTGTTATGGTTTTTCTCAGAATTAGTCACAAAGAGCAAATGGAAATTGATCACTATCGAGGAATCCTCTGCCATAAGGAACAAAGTCAGGATTCGTGGGTGAAGGCAGATGTGTAGTCAAGGGCAACCGGGCTTAAACAGAATCCTTCCAAGTAACCACTAACTACAGCTGCACGACGGGGGCGTGGTTACCTACATCTTGATACAGAATCCCATTTAGGACTCTGGAGCCCACTCAACTCCCCTCCGATAGGCGACACTGAAGGCACTGATGCAGTAAAGGAGAACTTCAACCTGCCCCACAGCCTAGAATGAGCGTCCTGTTAATAATGAGTGGTTTGTTGAGGAAGGGGAGAGTTGCCCCATTCAACTAGCTCTAGAGCAAAATTCTCTATTTTAAAAATATGTATATACATAGTATATCTGAGATAGTTAATTCTCTTTCTTCTGGGTGATTAGAGTATAGAACTAATGAGGTATACATTTTTTTAAGATTTTATTTATTTATTTGAGAAAGAGAGAAAGCAAGAGTGGGGGGCGGGGGCAGGGGGCAGAAGGAGAAGTAGACTCCCCGCTGAGCAGGGAGACTGATGTGGGGCTCGATCCCGAGAGTCTGGGATCATGACCTGAGCTGAAGGCAGATGGCTCACCAACTGAGCCACCCAGGTGCCTCCAATGAGGTATTCCTGACACCAGTTACTTTCCACCATGTGTGTTGGAAACCAATAAAAAGATCAACAACGTACGTGGACAGAGAGCCACAGTGAAGGAAGCTGGGATGCTGGGACATCCTGTGTTCTTACAGGCTCCAGCTTTCTTGCTGCCCTTGGTTCCTTGAAGACAACTTCATAGCCTTACCATAATCCCTTCTCTCCCTCATACTTACACCAGATAAGATTCTTGTGACTTTGGGGACACCTGGGTAGCTCAGTGGGTTAAAGCCTCTGTCTTCAGGTCAGGTCATGATCTTAGGGTCCTGGGATCGAGCCCCACATTGGGCTCTCTGCTCAACAGGGAGCCTGCTCCCCCCCCCCTTTCTCTGCCTGCCTCTCTGCCTGCTTGTGATCGCTCTCTCTGTTAAATAAATAAATAAAATATTTAAAAGAAAGATTCCTGTGACTTTCAACCAAAAGACTCCTATATTTTCAAAGACATTGAAATGAAACATCTTCAGAGCTGGTGGCCCTTTCTGTAGAGTTAAGCAATTATTCATGGAATTATAAAAATGTAGACAGAGAGGATTCTGCCAAAGAACATGTCTTTTCTCTGGACACACTTTGTTCAACATACTCAGAATGCCTGATGGCTCTGGGTTCTGCCCATGTAGGACTCGGGAACTGGAGGGCAAAGCACAGCTGTTCTCCTGCAGGAAATTACTCAGAATTCCAAAGATACGGAAAAAATAATGGCAGAGGTGTACGTGGCACTTCCAACCACATGGATACTGAGAAGGAAAGCGGTTCTGTATCGGCTGAAACTAAAACCGAGTAAGTAGATTGTGTGGAAGCTAATTCTACCGAAGCAACAGGAAAAGGGCAGTAGAAACGGGTCCTTCAGCCCTTCAGCTCGTCCTTTTGTATTCCTTTCTTTGACACTGGCTACTAAAATTAGAAAGATCATCTTCACTCCTCTCCCAATGGTTTCATGAGAAACACCTACCACCAGACACTTAATGGTTTTGTTTACGTTTGGGAGGAAGACCCGTCCCAAGAGAGTACATTTTCCTCCCGTTCAAACTGCAGCCCGGTGATGATTTCCATAATCAGAGTAAGATTTTTTCCCTTGTATCTGAATGCACAGACACGCCCCTCTATTAAATTTCTCTTCTGTGCGGTTCATCTGTAGCCTTCTTCCAGACCACCTGCCCTTGTGTATTTATTCCCATTAAATGGCAGGGGTGAGAAATGGAATTACAGCAGCCAACATTATCTTCACTAATACATGTCAAATGTCTTAGTATCAGAGTGAGCTATGTAAGCAAAGTCGACCCTTTCCTGTGCCCCTCACAGACCTATGCAAGAGTTGACTGATGACTCTAAGTCAAAAATAAGATTTGGAGCCTACCCTGCAGAGCTCAGAGTCTAAGGCTCTCGGCTCAGTGAAATCATAGTATGTTTTTCTGTCCAGTATCTTACGGGTCCAGTAGTTTTCTTTGTCGCTGGTGATATCCACCTTTCATTATCAATCATTACCAAAGATCCTAGAAAAACTGCTATTTTTTCCTAAATAAGTGCTTCATGGGGAAATGTTCCTAATCCTGCATTATGCTGCATTTTAGGTGATGGAGAAAACTAATCCAGCTACCCACATCGTACTTCTATATCTACTTTCATATCTAGATTTATTTCAGGCGGCCGTAATTACAACTAAGTTTGCTGATGCTTTATTACAACCTCGGCAGGATTTACTGTTCTAGGCTACACTGCTTACATCTGTTGATGTCTTTGGCAGCATAAATCAATCCAAACAAACTCCATTCTGCTAATACTGCCATCTGCCAACTCCCATTCACTGTTTACCAATAATAAAGACTCCCCATCATTCTAATAATAAGTGAATGAACCATTTTGTTTCTTTTCTCAGGCAGCAGGAAGCCATTCACCATGCTTGCTAGATGCTACTTAGCAAATAAACGTTTAGTGAAGGATTTCACAGACCGGCAGGTCTCTAAATTCTGCAACAAAACAAATTGAATCAGAACTCTTGTTCTACATTTTTGTTTCACTGACAGTGTGGAAAGAGTTCAATATAAAAATGTCTTAATTGACTGACCAGGGACAAATCAATGAGGTTCACATTCTGCTTTGTCTTCTTGGGCAGTTGGCTGACTGCAAAGAAACAGAATCAAGTCTTGGGTCATACCACACAGAGAGGTGGGGGAAACCATGAGCGATAGCTGTGGGAGATGATCCCTTTGAGAAGGATATCGGCTTAAGTACATAAACAAGGGCAGATCGATTAAGGAAACGGGGCTTTGTGGTCTGAGTCTTGGCTGCCCGATCAAACCTACCTCTAGATCCATGGCAAGTCTTCATCTGTGTTACATAAGTGGCCAAAGCCAAGCATTAACCAGACTGGAGAAGGAAAGTGCCACCACGCAACGGGGTGGGGACACGGGGAAGTCATTTGACCTCATATCTCTGAGGCCAAACAACAGAAGCTTATATTCTACACTCATTCACCTCCTTATGCTTCACTAAGGAAGAAACATGTGCCCTGAGCTGAATGTTAAAATATTCTTCTCATATTTCTTTTAAAACTCTATTTCTTCCAGTGTCTGCCAATCAACATGGGTCAAAGAGCAACACAGAGTGCAAAATCAGAAGAGTGTGGGAACATAGAAGCTTCACGTGAAGTTACAGAGTTTTACATCAGATTCTAACCTGCAATAATGCTATTTAATAATTTCCCTGTGACAAAGTAACTCCCATCTTAGGGTGACTACATAGGCTTAAAGATCTTCTGTTATCTATCTGGAAGGGGACAGAGGCACTCCTAATGTCATTACATTCTAAGGTCACTCAGACTTCTAAAAGACAAGTGTGACTAACTTTGGAACTGAAGAACACACCTGGCAATTAACAACTAAATGGTAAGGAACAACTTCCCACTTTAAAAGCGTTCTGAAGTCATGCTGCTGTACAATGTATCTTTGAGTAATAGCTGGGAAGATACATAATAATATGAAAGAAACAACAGCAAATTAAAAACAACACAAATTACATTATTAAAGCTGACTCATGTGAGGATTTTTTCATTATTTCCAAATTTAATTGAAAATATCCTCTTAAGGATGCTTCAAATGTGTGAGTCATTTTTAATATGAAATTACAAATAGTCAAAATGCATTAATTATTCACATGCACGTCCCATATGGCTATGCTTAGAAATTAGCTTCTGACCCCCACACACGCAACATAAAATATCATTTTGCCATTTTTTTATTAAAAAAGCTGGTGACAATTATCTGAGCTCTCTAAGCATTATTTTAATGACAGGCAAGAACAGATTAAATAAGAAAGGAAGAGAGGTAGAGAGACAGATTAATTCAGTGCTGAATTAGATTTTCTCAGTGACCAAATCCACTGTGGTCCCTCACCCTGATGAACCCCTAGGTGATGTCCTCTTATTCAAGTGGAAGTGAATTTAAATCTTTCTTTGAGAAAAACTTTAAGAAAGTTTTCCTATGCTTCAAATTATCCTTTAAATGTTTCATATATAATGAAGACACATGATTGGAAAAAAAAAAAAAGGCATGAGAGGAACCATCATATCTCAGTGTGATTAGAAGTCAAAAAATAAAATGTTACATAATAGCAATAAACTGATAAGAGATCCAAATTATGAAATGAACAAACAGATTTAATTACACTTATGCTTGATATGTTCAAGGAAATATAAGACAAAACTGGAACTTCTCAGAAATAAGCTGAAGAAAAAAAAAAGAGAAAGAACAAAATAGAAATTTTAAAATGAAAAGCAATGTGTTAAAATGTTAAGTGTTAAAATCTTGGTAAGAGGGTTTAATAGCAGATTAGATGCTGCTAAGAGAAAATCACTGAACTGGAGATGGGTCAGAAGAAGATACCTAGCATCTATCATCAAACAGGAAGGAATAGAAAAGTGGAGACCACAGAACAGTGCATAGGAGACAGAGTGTGGAGGTGTGATTTTCAGAATTGTCCTCTAAGAAGGTGGGGGAGGGGAAAAACAGGCCCCTGATAATCAGACAGATAAATGAATCAATGTATATTCATACGTGAATAGAATTACATGCGATAACATGTTTGAATCCTAACGTAGCACTGCACGAGAGAAACTAAACATAAATAAATATAAACGGCATAATTACCTTCACATAAACTAAAAAATTAAGACAAGTCTGTATTTTTTAGGGCAGCATGTGTAGATAAAAAATTTCTTTTAAATGCTAAATGCTTACTATCAAAATCATAATCACAGTTTCATTGGAGGAGATACGAGAGGAGAAGGGTCCGGGTGGTCCGAGTCTTTTCCTTTTTTCTCCTGGGTGGGGGTCACACTTATGTATTTGCTGTCTGTGATTTATTATATTGCCTCTCTTTGGTATGTATCTTTATGTTTTATATCCCAATAAAAGTCTTTTTAATAAGTAGTAAAATATAAGGAACTAGCAAGCGTTAAATGAAAATATTTCATTTTAACTTTCTTTTGAATGTTCTTCGTGTATTTTTGGTTTTTGACTTATACTTATTGCTTTTTAATTTTAATATATCCACTTGTTAAGATTTTATTCATTTGAGAGACAGAGCATGAGCAGGGAGGAGGGGCAGAGAGAGAAGGAAGATCCCCCACTGAGCAAAAAACCTGGTGTGGCATTCGATCCCAGGACCAGCTTGAGCAGAAGACTCAATGAATGAGCCCCCATGCACCACAATATATCACTTTTTTAAAAAAAAATCTGAATTTATCATCTTTTCATTACTCTTTGATTTCATGTCCTTATAAACAAGCCAGGTGATCTACTGTTGGACTTTTTTTCTGTTGATTTCATTTGTAATCGCAAATATATATATATATATATATATATATATATAGAGAGAGAGAGAGAGAGAGAGAGAGCGCCATAGATATATTGAAATATATTACTGCATTTTTAACAAATTTGAAGTATCCTGGTATTCCAAGAGAAAGCTCCACCTCTACACTGACAGGATGTGTCACTTCCTAACCATGGCAGTGGGTGGCTTGTGCCACGGGAGTCTACACTGGGAGCAGGTGCAGTAGGTGCTCCACCCAATTCCTCTTTAAAAATTCAGTTTGCCTTTCTCCAGATTCTGACTGTGGGTCTTCCAAAAGCTCACTTCTGAAGCCTGTAACAGAGGACTCTCTTGGGCTGCCTAGGATGCTTTAACCCTTGTCTTCCATGGACTCTGCCAGAAACGAGCAAAGTGATCAATATGATCTCAAGATTCCAAACATGTTTAAATTACATATAATTACGTAATTTAAAAAATTAATATTTCCCCAAATCTGCTTCAAATTAATGTCACTTTGCCATTTCTTACATTTCAACAGGTGCCCTTTATTTTCCTGTCTTCTTTTTGGTTGCAAATTTTTTCTTGGTATTTAGGGAGGTTTTGGGTTTTTATTTCCCCAATGGTTATTTTGTACTACTGCTTTATTAATGAGCCCTCTTTTTCTATCTTAAGTTTCTAATCTTCAGTTTATTAGCTTTGCATTTTATGTTTTGATCCCTACTAGTACATGTACAAAAATCAGAATGCAAACTCATTTTTTTCCCCTTTTCATTATGAATTTTTTTTTTAGCTTTGCTATTTCTACCTTGTTGGAGCATGCTACATTTACACATTATTTCTACATTAATTCATCTACCTTTTTGTATCCTTAGATTTATGATCATAGGTATTCAGGGCTCTGTGTAAGTCCTTTTACTCGGGTATCCGAATTAATCTTTGGAGCAAAGAAAATGAAGCTTGTCCTATAGCAATATATTGGTTGTAGCTGGCAAGTGCTAAGTTTCATTTGCTGCCCCTTCTTCCCTAGTAATCCTTAGCAAGACTAGTATGTTCCCCTTTTCCTTTCAAGAATGTTACATAAGGGTGCCTGGATGATCAGTCAGCTAAGCGTCGGATTCATGCCATGATCTTGGGGTCCTCGGATCGAGCCCAGCATCAGGCACTGTGCTTAGCAGGAAGTCTGCTTCTCCCTCTCCTTCTGCCCCTCCCCTGTTCCTGAATGCCTGCTCTCTCTTTCAAATAAATAAATAAGATCCCCCGCCTTTTTTTTTAAAGAATGTTAGGGGTACTTGAGTGGTTCAGTTGGTTAAGTGTCTGTCTTTAGCTCAGGTCATGATCCTGGGGTCCCAGAATTGAGCCCTGCAATGGGCTTCCTGCTTAGTGGGGAGTCTGCTTGTGTTCCTTTCTCTCTCTCTCTCTCTCATTCAAATAAACAAACAAGTAAATAAAATCTTTGAACAAATAAAAAATAAATTAAAAAGAATGCTATGTAAACAGAAGCATATAGTAATCTTTTTTTTTTTAAAGATTTTATTTATTTATTTGACAGAGAGAGACCACAAGTAGGCAGAGAGGCAGGCAGAGAGAGAGAGAGGAGGAAGCAGGCTCCCCACTGAGCAGAGAGCCCGATGCGGGACTCGATCCCAGGACCCTGAGATCATGACCTGAGCCGAAGGCAGCGGCTTAACCCACTGAGCCACCCAGGTGCCCCGATATCTTTTGAGATTGGCTTTTCTCACTTAGCATAATTCAGTGGAGACTCATCCAAACTGCTACATGTCTGGGTTGCTCCTTTGTATTGCTGAGTAGAGCTCCCTGGTATATGGGTGGCATGTTCTGTTAACCACCCACCTGGTGAAGGACGTCTGAGTTGTTTCCCATTTGGGGCTCTTAACATCGTGTGAACGTCCTGCACAGGTTTTGGTTTGAATGTAAGTTGTTGAGTTTTTTGTTTTCTTTTGTTTGTGTAATTCAGAAGTAGTTTAGCAACTGAAAAATGTTACTGGTTTCAGAAAGAGAAAACTTACTAGTTTCAAGAGTACAACATAATGATTCAGTATTTGTATACATTGTAAAATAATCAGCACAGTAACTCTAGTTATAATGTATCACCTTACACAGTTATAAACGTTTTTCTTGTGATGAAAACTTTTAAGATACACTCTATTATCAACCTTCAGATATGAATTATAGTATTATTAGAGTCTCCATGCTATACATTACATTTCCATTTCTTATTCTCATTTATTTCAGTTAGCATAATGCCCTCAAAGGCCATTCCTGTTGCAAATGACAAGATTTCATTCTTTTTTACAGTTGAATCATATTTCATTACTCACACATATGCACATTATATATAAAACACTATATGTAATGCATTATGAAATATATTAAACAAAACAAAAAATTCTCTTTCTATATATATGTATACATATACATACATATAGATCTATATATCTCACTTTTTCCATCTATTCATGGACACAGGTTATTTTCATATCCTAGCTATTATAAATAAAGTATCTGTGAACATGGGGGTAAAGATATCTTTTAAAGTTAGCATTTGTTTTTTTATCCTCTGGATAAATATCTAGAAGTAGGATTGTTCGATCCTATGGTAGTTCTACTTTAATTTATTTGAGGAAACCCATGCTATTTTCCAGCTACTGTGCCAGTTTACATTTTTACCAACAGTGCAGAAGGTCCCCTTTTCTCCACATCCTCATTAGCACCTTTTGTTTCTTGACTTTTTTGTAAGTCATTGCGACAGGTGTGAGGTGATATCTCATGGTGGTTTTGTTTTGCATTTCCCTGATGATTAGCAGTGTTGAGCATCTTTTCATATGTCTGTTGGCCATCTGTCTATCTTCCTTGGAAAATTTTCTATTCAGACCGCCTTACCATTTTTAAATTGGATTTTTGTTTTGTTTTGATTTGCTTCTCTTTTTCTTTTTTTTCATATTGAGCTATAATGAACTTAAGGTTTTATTTACGTGCGATGAATGCCTAGGAATACAACAGTTGGGTCATATGATATTATACGTTTAGTTGCCAAATTGTTTCCAGAAGATCTGTTTTTTATACCAGCAGTATAATAGTGATCCGTTCTCCAGTTTCATGGCTTCCTGGACAGCATCTCTTCCCTTTTCAGCCATTCCAATGCACTAGCAGTGATGTCTCATTGTGCTTCTAATTTACATTTTCTTAACAGCTAATGATGACACATATATTTGCCATCTGTACATATTCTCCAGTGAAATTTTTGCTCCTCTGTTTTGCTAATTTTTTAAGATTTTATTTATTATTTTGGTAGAGAGAGACACGGCAAGAGAGGGAACACAGCAGAGGGAGCAGGAGAGGAAGAAGCAGGGTCCCCAGGGAGCAAGGACCCCGATGCAGGACCTGATCCCAGGACCCTGGGATCACGACCTGAGCTGAAGGCAGACGCTTAACAACTGAGCCACCCAGATGTCCCTGTTTTTCTCATTTTTTAATTGGATCTTTTGTTTTTTCTTGTTGAGTGTTGAGAGTTATGATAGGTCCTACTACGGATAATGTGGTGGTGAATTCTGTGTCAGCATGGCTAGGCCATGGTGCCTGGGTATTTGGCAAACGGTTCTGGATGTTGCTGTGAGGTGTGTGTGTTTAAATGATATTAGTATTGAAATTGGTGGATTCTGAGTAAAGTGTATTGCCCTTTATATCGTGGGTGGGCTCATCTAACCCATTGCAGACAATACTAAACGTACTAGAAGATACTAGACCATAAAAGAACTATTTCCTCAAGCAGGAAATCCTTCCAGTAGATCTCTTTTTACCTCTTCCATATGCCTTCAGACTGCCAGCGTGTCCTGCAGGCTTTGGACTTGCAACTCTACAATGAAGAACTCGTTGCGTCCACTCAGTCTTTTACATTTAATTTAGTTACCATACATTATTTAGGTCTCATTATACAAAGTAAACAATTTGTAATATTACATTTTCTCACCCTCAGGTTTTATGAAACAATTTCACTCAAAATCCCCTCACATATTTTTGACATTTGTGCGTTTGTCCCTTCGAGGGCTAGTTCTGAGTCAACTGACATAGGCTTCCAGAATTTGGCATCTTCGCAACCCTCTCAAACCCTTCTTGACTGGATAAGATGCTGTGCCAGAATCCTTTATCTCAAGTCAGAGGGACTCGCTAACATCACAGCAGCACCTGTGTACTCCCGCCCCCTGTAGTCGCCTGCTCTGGTCCGACTCCGACAACGCCCTCAATGACCATTTTGCCTGTTGAGAAGGTCTTTAAAGGGCTTGTTTACAATGGTTCTAAATGCTTTTTAATGTGAGGTCATTCAACTAGGAATATTTACAAAATCTATGAGACATATATATATTTTTTTCCATTTTTTGTGTTTCTGGACCTAATCTCCAGGAGCATCTAAATTTGCATTGCTCATAAGGATAATGTTTCTTTCCCAAATGGTACTTCGAAATATTGACATGATTGGCAAAGCAGCATCATTGAGAATGTTTTAAATTGAATTGGTAGACAGCTCTCTGAAAGGTAATTTGAGGCAATAATATACATCTTTTTAAAAAATAATACACATCTGATATTTTGGCACAAGCGGTGTTTAACTTTTAAACCTATGTTTTATTCAATGTATCTCAAGCACTTCATAATGTTTGATACTATAATCAAAAAATTAATAAGCACGGATCGCATGGAGCACTGGGTGTGGTGCAAAAACAATGAATACTGTTATGCTGAAAATAAATTTAAAAATTTCAAAAAAAATTATTGAGTAAATAGTATTCTGTTAGTTGATTTGTTTTATTTAACCAGTGCCTTCTTGTTTGGATTTTGTTTCGTTTTTGATATTTCCTGATGGGAGGCACAGGGATGAATGCTTTGTAATCATGCCCTTGGAAACTCCATCATTTCTTTCCTTAGCATAATTTCCTTTATATGTGATACGTTTGATACATCATATCAAACGCATACCAGGATGTGTGAATTTATATTCCTTTCAGCAGTGGGTAAAAACCTCATGTCCTATAGCCGCACACAACCTGGGAATAATTATTTTTGCTATTTCCAAACATTCAGGTTATAAAGAGAATTTCATTGTTTTGTTAATTCCCAATTAGTTAGTACATGGCAATGTTGACTTTTTTCCCTAAAACGTGCTGGTCGTTTAATTTTTGTTCTGTCTCTTGTTTCAGCCTCCTTATGCCATTTGTTAATTTGGGTAAATCTACTGACATTTCAACAGAACCCACCTCTACACATACATACACACAGACACACACACCCCTTGATCCTGGACAACTGTCTTGATATCGTGTATCAGTGTGTCCTGCGGGTTGACCTGATGCCTCTGTTCTTCAGTGGCTGGGCCAGTCTATGGGATTGCTCATGGGTTTGTGGTGCATTGTCTGATAGAAGTTTGAAATAAGATGATCTTGTTCACACAAGACGTAGGGTGGGGGTTGTCAGTCTCTTGGACAGACTGGAGAGGTCATTGGGCCACAGATTTCTCATAACCCAGGAGCTAGCCTGGGGTTCTTCACAAGACAGTGAAGTTAAGTGGATGTCCCCATGTGTAGGTGTTCAATCCTGACTTCTGTCACACTTGCTATTGTCCCACTGACTACCTCAAGTCATAAAGTTGGGGTGTGTAAGGGGACTACCCAGGATGTGAATATAGGAAGTTGTAAACAATTTGTGTAATAATCTGCCATAGGCCTTACTATAGTGATTAAGTCTAAGATGCTGGGGTAAACCTAAGTTGAAATTCTGGCTCAGAATCTTAGAATATGTGTGATTATGGACAAGATAATTTCTCTGAGCCTGATTCTTTTTGTCTATTTTTCTTTTTATCTATTTTATCTATTTTTCTTTTTATTGATTTTTATCTATTTTATTTATTATTCAAATTTAGGATATGCCTAATCAAAGCAGCAACCATGTAACAAAAAGAACTAAATAAAATGATGCATATAAGGTGCCTAACACAAAACACACTACATAATAAGGGCTAAAAATACTTTGGCCACCATTATTGATTCTAATGCTTGGGCTATAATGTTTCTTCTTTATGATAAGTTATTCCCACTCCTTATGGAGTCCTGTCCCTAGTGTACCCACCTACTGGAGGATGGCATATGTAGACATGCCTGAGTTCAAGGGGGAGCACAGCTTAGACTCCAAATGGGTTCATTGCTATTTGAGTTCAGGGTCAGATTACTTACCCTCTGAAAGTAGTGTCTCCCCCCTCCACTGGCTCCATGAAGAAATAATATCATCTAACCTAGTTAGCAAACACTGATGTGCTACCTTGACCATGGGGAGATTATACAGGTTTCCTTCATTGTAAAAATGACAAAGATAATTTCTCATTACACACTCTTCATTGCTATGCTACAAGAGGCGATATGTGTGCAATCTGTTATCATGAACTTAACCTTTATTTGAGAACTTGGCTGGAGAAAATATTACTTCTCACATGATTTTCTAAAACTTACTTCCAAATTTCAGCATTCCCACCAGTGCACAGTCTGACTTGGCCCTGCAACGACTTGAGGAATGGTCTTCTTTCTTCCATTTTTGCCCTTGGCGGTACAATCTCCAAGAACACGACTTAGATTGCATACACTGTTTCCTCGAGCTGGAAAGCTACTGTCTATGTCTCCTGATGTGTGAGTTCTGCTCAGCACGTTTCCCCTGTGACTTTGTCAGGGGAAACGTTTCATCAACAGGAGAGAGTGGCCGGGACGGGGAAGGAAGAGGCTGTTCCTTTCTATTTTTCCTTTCCTCGGGCATGGTCCTCGGAGAGGTGGTTGGCTCCAACAGCTGCAACTGTTTTCAGAATCCAGCTTCTTTTGAAACTCCTGGAATCAGACTCCGCATAGAGGCCCAAGACCCCCAGAGAGCTCTGAGAAGCCCTAGGCTGTGCCTCAACCCAGCCGTCTGAGCGTCAACATCATGGAGTCTTCCTCCATGTTCCTGGTGTCACAGGAAGAGCTTGGTCACATGACCCCCAAGGGAGGGTGGGCACCACATCTGTGGAGCCTATCATTTGAGATTAACTATTAATACCTATATTTCCCAAACCTTAGAGACTACAGCTACTTCCTGCATGTATTATTTTGGTTATCATAGCAATATCTTTTTCTAGGTCTTTTAACTTTTATAATACTTCCAAATAACAATGCCTTGTTTTAATTCTAAGTGTGTAACACATTTTCCTTTTTTGTACTGAACACTGACTAATACAGCATGGGTATCAGGAACTATCCTAGGAAAGAGAATAAAGATCAAAAGATGGAATTTTGAAATTTTCCTGGTGACATTCCCAATCTTTAAGATGTCTCAGAGCTCCTTCCTACTTGAAAACTGAATACAGGTAATCCACAGTGGGTAGGGGCATCACAGTTACGCACACTGTGTCTGCTTGGGATGAAATGCCTCTTTGTACCTGAGAGGACCACTGAGATCCACAGACTTAGGTCAAATCTTATTTATCCCTGACCACTCTACTCCTATAATTTGAGCTTGGGTCACCAGGAATTAACAACATCAACTTGTTTCAAATACTTAATAACCCTGACAAACTCAGTTACAGTCACCCTAATAACCAAATGTAGGCTTATTTGGAGGAAAGCTTAAAGACTTAGAGCCTCTATTCATAATCTCATCCTAGGATCCAAGGTCAAGTGAGGACTAAAGTGATTCTACCACAAATGGGAATTTGGCCCAAGTTCATGTCACATGGCTCCCAGCAGCTGTGGAGACCATCTGTGTGTAATTCCTGTAGATTCTAATTGCAACAGGCATACTTGGCCACAGCTAGAGTCCCTGCCTTAGCACCCCAGACCATGGAATGGTAACTCTTAGGTAGGAAAACTAAGTGGAAGATGATTGAACTTCTCCACCAGAATACCAAGCTGTGAAGGGATGACATCCTCAGTGTCGGTCAGCTGTGAAGCCTGCAGAGCTCAGTACCACCTTCTAAGATCTCAAAGTGCAGGGATGGAACCTCTCCAGGCACCTTCTTGGTGGGCCCGTGCAGAAGGTCCTCCAGAGCTGGAGAGTACCTGTGAACAGCCAGAAGCTTCAGTACGGTGATTTTTCAGCAACACATGTTATTCCAGAGACGGTAACGTCACGGAGGCAAATCAGTTCCTGGCACCCGGTATGGAGTTGCTGATTTGGTAAATGTAAGTATTTTATTTATTTATTTATTTCTGCAAGAGCCAGCAGATGAAGTTTGCTTTCACTTAGTGAAGAAAACGGTGTTCCTTTACATTTTGTCCAAGACGGCACAAACTCTTCCACTCCAGGTCACACTCTAGACTAGGATCAACAAATCATTTCTTAAAGGACCAGATTATAAATATTTTAGGTTTGCAGTCCTTGCAATCTCTGTTCCAAATAGTCAGTTCTGACACTGTAGCTCAAAAGCAGCCATAAGCAATGAATGGTCTCGGATGTGTTCTAATCAAACTTCATTAACAAAAAGCAAGCACCCAGAATGCCCAATAACCGGCAGGCTCCTGACCTAGGCCATAGAAATCGCTCATCGCACATCCTACAGGACACCCCTCTGACACTACACACTGAAGATCTCCAATTAACTGGACCTGTAAAACAGTAATTGGCACAATTTCAGAGAACTGAGGAAGCCTTTTATTTATAGGGATGGGAGACAAACCTCCAAATATCGACAGACCAGCTGACGGACAGAGTTCATGGGCATCGGGTGTCTGGAAGCGTGTTTGGATGTCCCCTTCCATGTGAATAAATAGACTAAAATTGCTTCAATTATAGAGGAATAAATAATAGACTTTATTAAGAAATGACTTATTTTTCTTAATATAGAACACCAAAAGGAATTTACAAAATGTTTGTTAGAATTAATGAATGAGACAGCAAGATTTCAGAACTTTAAAAAATGCTGTGTATACTAATAATAAACATTTTTATATTGAATCTAAAAAGGAATGACACTATATAATAAAAAATGTGATATGCATAAGAATAAATCTCGATAACTATATATGAGATTCATATGCTGAAAATTACAAAATATTGATGAGAGACATTAAATACAACAGAAAATTTGAGAGAGAAATTTTGTTTATGGATCTGAAGACTCCGTGCTTCTAATATGTCAGTTATCCTCAAGCTGATCTATACTTCCTCCTATTCAAATAAAAATTTCAGCAGGCAATTTGAGCAAATGACAAGTAAACTATAACATTTATATGGAAAAGTCAGCACCCTAAAATAACCAAAATAGCCTGATTTTTAGATGTTTTTTTAGATGTAATATAGCAGGAACACAACACTTATGGAGAAAACAGTATGAAATCAGTGTTAGAAATACAAATGTAATAAAATCAAATTTACCACAATATACATAAAATCTAATTGAGTTCATTTTTGTCAATGTTGCCAGGTAACTCAGTATAGAAAGGATAATCTTTGTAATAAATGACACTAGTACAAAGAAAAAATAATAATCAAAAGTGAAAACTCTACCATTCTCTCAAAACTTACATAAAATTAACTTGAACTAGGTCATCTCATGGATTATGCGAACCCCCAAATTGAAAATTCTCCACAAAAAGACAAGAAAGTCTCTGTACTCTTGAGTCAAGGACATATTTCTTAGAGAGGATATAAAAAAGTATATCATAAAAAAACCATAAAAAATTTAAATGGGACTTAAAATTACAAATTTCTGCCCTTTGAAAGACACTATTAAGAAATCAAAAAGACAAATGCATACTTGGAGAAATTATTTTAAAACCTCATCTCTGATAAAGTACTCACTCAGGAATTCAGTAATTGAACGATTAAAAGCTAAAAGGCCAATTAAGACAATTGAGACACTGTGCCAAAGCAAAGTAATAAATAGCCAAAGAGGTATATGAAAAGAAACTCAACATCATTATCCAGTAAGGAAACTCAAATTAAAATCTCCAAAATGCCTCCTGGAAGGGCTAAGGTCGTCAATCAAAAACAGAACAAAACGGACAGGAACCACGTCTAATTTTGGGGGCAGGTTTTGAGCAACCGCGACTTTCATCCACATGCGTCCTGGTGCCGCACACGCGGTTTACCATGCAGGAAAGCGGTTGGGCAGTTTTGTTTGATCAGATTAGCAATCTGACTCCTGGTTATTTACCCAAAGGAAATAAAAACATCTTTCCTATGGAGATTGGTATGCAAACATGTGTAAAGTTTCTTTCCTACTTGTCAAAAAAAGTATCTAATGATCCCTATGTGAATCTGACTTATAAGAGCACAAGGAAAGAGATATAAAATATTAAAATCATGCCTTGCCTTCCCAATCTTCCATATTTACTTTATCTTTACCAAAAATGAATGTGATCTGATTACTAAATTCTTTGGAGGGCTACATTATTTTTTTAATTCACTGCTTCAAGAAATTACTTGTAATATGTTGGGCTGCAATATTTATTAACTGAATTCTAGAGATTAGTACACTGGCTACTGTCTTGAAAACAGTCTTTGTTCTGAGGTTTAAGGCCCTAATTTATAGATGCAAATATACTCTCCAGACCTACCTATTTGAAATTTCATCTTCAGTCTACGTTGCTGTATTCATCATGTACTGAACCATATTCTTATTTCTATGTTCCTGGGGATCCACAGTTTGGGAACTTATTTGTTAGAAAATAAAAATGCAGACACATACAAATTCAGACCTATACCCAACTTTTGCTTTTGTTAGTCTTCACAGTATAGGGAAGCGAAATACCATGAGCAAAGGGAAATTAAATGAATATGTCCTTAAAAAACTTACACTCGCATGAACTCAGCGCACAACGACGGGTTTCCAAAGGGATATGAACTTGGTGCCACAAAAAGGAGAAGGAAACATCAGTTTTGCCCGGTTGACTGGCCAAAGGTCAAGAAATTATGAACTACGTGTGGCTTGATGAGTTTGATGGGGACAATGGAGAGCAGGGTCAGATAAGGGGAGTCCGTGCTCCTACAAGCAAGGACACACACAGTCAGTGATGGACATGAAAATGCCAGAACACAGATGGTACCTGGTCAATCCTTGGTCCTATATTTTTATCTACTGTTTGGATGGGAAGAAAGAAACAAGGAAAAGGAAGGAGCAGACGGAGGGATTGAGAAGCAAGTGCTTTCCGCGGGGCTTGCTGGGAAGGCTGGAGGGCGGTCACAGATAAAGCTATTAGCTATATTGTACATTAAACTCCTAATTAGGGTCTTGATGCCCAGGAGGAACAGCCAGGAATGTGGGGCTTTCCAGCAGGGCAGCGGACACCCCAGGTGGATGGGTGCTTTAAGCCTTTTAAGGCTCTCAGAGCAAGAACAGTTTGATGCTGTGTTCTCCAAAGCTGCTGTGCTTGGCCCAGTATAAGCTGCTGGGATCAAAGCGCGCAGTGTTTCCCAGAGGCTTCCGACTTGGGAGAAGAAGGGACAGGATCATGTTTCTAAAAGCCTTAGACGTTTGGCAAAAGCGGTGCCACTCATCAGAGCAGTGAATTATTTATGTAAAGATGTAATTTAGCAACAATGAGTTGTCATATTCTCTTTGGATGGGTTGGATCTCTGAAATCCTTTTTTTCTAGGCTGCTGGTTCACAGATGAGAATATCGAGGTTAGTTGTTTTGCCGAGAGTCCCACAAGCTCCGCGCGGGCTCGGTGGACCCTGACTCCCAGGAGACTCCTCCTTCTTCCACCTCGTCATGAGCTACGGTTCTGTTTGGAGAAAGAAAAATTTGAAAAATTAACGTCCTGACCCACATTCTCCCAACCTTTGAAGTCCTCACCACCTCCCAGGCATTTCCACAAAGTACAATCACATAAGAGGAAGAAAAGAAGGGGTTTTAGCATGACAAGGTAGACGGGTAGATAAACCGTAACAATCCTGGTCAGCACCATCCCAGGGACCTGACCTTCATTGACACGGAAGAGGCTTCTCCTGGTCCCCTTGGCAGCAATGATTCTGGTCTTCTGCCACGCACTCTTGCAGATGTGCCCCCGAGCTCGCACCCTGCACCCTGTCCTGGGGGCTCATCCATGGGCAGAAAGGGCTGCCGACCGCTGACCTCTTGAATTCCGTGGAGCTCCCACAGAGAGTGGAGGCAGGAAGGGACATGCAGCCGGTGCACTGATTTCCCCGGCCCCCTCGGAGGGCTGGCTTTACCCTTGAGCAAGGTCAAAAATGACTAAGCCAAAAATAAATAAGTAAGTAAGTAAGCAGATTAATGGAAGTCTATAGCTAAGGGGAATGGGCCATCAGGTGGAGTAGGAAAGAGTTTCTCCAGGACGTTGGAGAGCCACCGGTTTTTAAGAAGTGGGTATCTCTTAAATGGCACCAGAAGAGTTCCCCATACCTGGAAGCATACCAGCTCTACAAATTAAACTCCTGCCATGCCTTGGGGAACACACTGAGTGAGGGTTGGCAAACGCAGGTGCGACATAGCCCCGCAGTTTGCGTGGCTGAGCGGCGTGGCCCCAGTGTTGATGATTCGAGAAACATGCCTACATCAGCCTCTTTGAAAAAGTCCATCCAAGAAACTCAACTTTGACCAAATAAGAGGCAAAAAAGTAAAAAAAAAAAAAAAAAAAAAAAAAAAAAAGGTGTTCTCATTTTTCCCCCCCTCCAGACACAGAGTAACTCATAGGCACCTTTCTGAAATCACAGCTTGGAAAAAAACTGGCCGAGCGGACCCTGGGAAAATTGCAGCAGAATGGCAAATTGGGCAGGCGAATTCATGTCTTCTGCCATTTGATGGCATTTACAGGAGAGAGCAGCAGAGGGCCAGCTCTATTTCCAGCCCTGGGTCAGAAGGCTGGCCGGCGCGTCCTTCCATCCGGGCAGAGGTCAGCAGCGCCCCTGGCAGGCTTGTGTAATTAGTCAGGGCCATTGAAGAACAGACCTGCTGCTGTTTTCTGCACCCTGGAACGGTCTGGACAACATTTCTCTGTTTCTCTCCAAACACAGGTTAGGCTTCCTGCCCGAGAAGAGAGAAAAGGGCTCCATGAAAACAAGAAGTCGGCCGATTGATGTGGGGAAAATGGTGCATGGTCAGCGAGTGACTTTTCTGATGCTTGAAAGGGCTGTCAGCGACTCCCAGCCCCCCAAGCCGGAAGGCTAGAGGTGCCCAACAGGCATCCAGTCGTGCTGTGTTCTGTTGTTAAGGAATCCAGGACAGCGCTGGGCTCCTCCACTCCCGGCTTTCAGAAGCCTGCTCTGCCCTGTCATTGTCCGGCCCGGATTTTCTCTTACCCGTCGACGCACCGAACGTACTTTGTTTCGATCTGTGTAACCACCTCCACAGCTCAGGGCTTGAACAAGTTCATGTTTTCTGCCTAGGAAAATAGACGGATACACACACATTCATCGATTTGACGACTCTTCCAATAAGGAGACCCATGCGGTGGTCAGAGAGGGGAGGAACTTACCCCTCACAGGGGAGGAACTCCGCTCCAGGCCCGCCCTGTGACCACGCGTGCCCGCTCTTTCGCCAGCAGATGAGGCACTGGGCATCACACGGTTCCGCTTTTCCTTAGCCAGTTGGCACCGAGGTAGAAATACTGTTATTCTCCACGCGTCCCGGGACTTTAAAGAGTGGAGGAGGTTGTCATTTCTGAGGAGATGCAGGGACAGTGGTTTTCTAAGGACGGCGATGGCCATCATTTTGTCCCCGACAACAGACCTAAATGCAGACCTAAGGATGTCATAAAATCCCAGAGAACCGAGTACACGCTAACCTCCCACGACACCCATCTCTTACATAAATTTTCCCAGAGTCCAAAAGCTTGCTCACGACCCCAACGTGGCAAAGACTGGCACGTGTAGCCAGGCGGGAGGCAGTCTCCCTCCCGAGACGTTTCAGGTGCACGTTCTTTGACACCCGACGTAACATTCTGTATAATCTCCTCTTAGTGAATGAGACTAATTGCTTCGGGCTTCCTTCAGCGCGACGATCACACGGGCTCTTTCCGCTCGTCCCAGGAGCTCAAGATGCAGACTCCAGAGTCACACGGTCCGGGTTTGGTCCTTACTCGGCCATCGGGCCATTTGTGCATGTCAGTTACACAGCGAAAGCTGAAGGAGACACCCTACGAGACACAGGGAGCTCTCGCAGGAGAAGAGCCCAGTCTTACAGTTGCGTTGGGTCAACACATTCCTGAAGGGCCGCGTACTTAGTCTGCTCTCCACAATTCAGGACGTGGGGAGTGAGTCACGTCATCTAAAATCCAAACCTGTTCTTTAAACATAAGAAGACTATAATGAACATATCTTACATTAAAATAAAATAAGAAAATTCATTTTTTAATGGAATAATTTTAACATTGTAAGTGGAAAACCAAGGAGTTATAAATCTCAGAGAGAGTTAAGGAAGAGGAGAGTGAACTAGCATAACGCATGAAGCACACCTAGGTCATGCCGAGTGTTATTATAAATTAATCTTAACAATAAACCTTGACTTTGCAAGCTTCTATAAGTAATTGAAATTTCTACTCAACATGCACGGCTGAAAAGTAAGTGCCTGACTTTAAAGAACATTGCCCAGAAGGTAGACAACTTAGCAACCTTCTTAAAGATTATAAAATGAAATCTATGGTGTAATGATTGCAGAAGGAATAGGAAAGTTGTGGTTTTTTTTGTCTTGAAAACCCTGAATACAGTGCAGCCATGGGCATGACCATGCCTACTGCCTGGCGGCAAACTGGTGTCTCTGTTCAACCCAAGCCAGTCTGTGGATTCCAATGCATTTCTGCAGGGAAATGGCGACAGGATCCCAGGGTTTTGGTCGCTTGCCCTGGTAATTTTTTTTTTTTTAATTCTCATAAAGACCATATCCTTTTTATCATGTTCAAATATGCAAGTCATTTGAATCACCTCAAAACATGTGAAGAGGGATCCGTGGTTTTTAGACAGTGTCTCTCCATAAAGTAATGGGGAAGTTTAGCAAATAAGAGATATCTACACTTTTTTTCTGTTGCACGTGAAACGCGATTTTATACGAGGCAATTTAATTGGCGTCGCTACGAACACAGGTCTGGGAGCTATTAGAAGTCAGCCTGTCTGAGCAGACACACGTGCCGATGGCCCGGGACACCTGGTCCAAGCAGGCATGATGACTTTGGAATGTGTAATGTGTGCATTATGAAATACTCAGGCTGATACAATGACTGGTGTGTGTCAGGGGTTTTCTGAAAAACCTCATAAAGGGACACTAGACTAAAGCCTTGGCAGATACCAAATGACTGCTCAAGGTACCAAATGACTGCTCACGGCTGCTGTACAAAATCCCCCACGCCGGCCCCCGGCTGAGGGTGTGCTAACCACCAGCGGCTCCGTCTCGGACCTCTCCACCTGTCTCCTACTCCTTCCCCTTCCAACCCAACTCCACACACTGGCATAGGACCATGCCTTGCCCTCCCCTTTGCAAATACCAAGACTCTCTCGAATTAGTGACCTCCTGTAACTTCTCTCTGTGTCTCCACATCTGTTTGGTAGCGTTTTCAGAGAACAAGCGTTCAGCCTGCAGATCGCAGCTACTCGCGGTGTGTTAGCGTTACGGGGACTACTGTGATGTACGTCTTCATCGTCCTTTGCGTGTGTGTAGAGATGAGTATGCGTTCTACTCCTTTATTGCTTGTGGATTTCATATTGCCCGTCTTCAACTCCCCAAAATTCACCAGCATCATCTGTATTGGTTTGGGGAAACCAATTCTTGGCGTATTTCTGGGGTCATTTGTGCATGTGTGTGAGAGTTTGAAAACTGCATTGCCCTCTGCACATGTTCCCAGCTGAGGCCAAAACAGTGAAGCTCTACCTGTGTTTCAGCTCTCACACCGTAAGTAAGTATCCTCACTGTGGTATGTTTACTGAGATGTGTTTTGTTTGTTTGTTTTGTTTTGTTTTTCAACTTTGTGTCTTATCTTGGCAATTTTGCTATTTCAAACGATGCCCAGACCAGAAATGCTATCCAGTGCCGCCAAGTACAAGAAGGCTGTGACGTGCCTCACAGAGAAAAGGCACGTGAGATACGCTTTCTTCCGGCGTGAGCTGCTGCGCTGTTGTCCATGAGCCAGCATGTCATGACCCTGCTGTGACCAGAGGCTTGCAGGAACCTGACCTCGAATTTCCCCTAAGAGCATCAGTCCATATTCACCAAGTCAGTGTTTGTGGCAACTCTACAGAACTGAGCCACCCCATCAAATGACACCGACTGCATACACTTAGGTGTGTTTCTCTCCGTAATAAAGTCTTAGAAGAGCATTTGCTCGATCAAAAGGTATGCACCCGTGTAAGGTGTCTGACATGTAACAAATGCATCCTCCAGAAAGACTGCAACAAGTCCCAGTCTGGACAGGAGGGCTGCTGGCTTCCGTTTTCCACCATGGGCTTCCCAGGACGACCACTGCTGCTGATCGTGTCGCTGATACGCTGAGTCAGTGCGATCTGTGTGCTGTGCCTCTTGGCCACTGTTTACACAGATCTAGGAAACCGAGAGGAGTATCCCAAATAACTTAATTCTAATGATCTAAAATTAAAACATGGATTGTTAACTTCTGCTTCCATCTATCATTTAATTCCTTATATGCAAAAGGTGCATTACATAGGAACATAAAATAACCCTTGAAACCACCTTAGGACATTAACTACATGACTTACCCTTTCAATTTTGTATCTAGAAATCATTGAAAAATCTTGTCCTGTCAACTCATATGCTACCTGTAAGGAGATAGTTCATGCTACACGGTTAAAACCAAACCCAACTTCAAAATAATTCATCTAACTTAAGTCAATTATTTCAAAAAGGAGTGTCAATTTACTGGGCATTAAAATGCCGACAGCATTTTAACTAGTGTATACATAAAGGCTCCAACAGTTTACAAATTAATGATGGCTCACGTCTAATCTCTTTTAAAAGGTCATCCTCATATTTCCAAGGTTTTAGATATAGAGCATCTAGAATTTTTTTGCAAGAGATCTGTGGCTTTATGTAGTAAATCCCTGACATTTTCTTGCAGAAGAGTCAATGGCTTCTGTAGCAATAACTCTTTCTTTCCCCAACCCATAATCTACTTGGGGGAAAACCGTCCCCAAAAGTACATTGTAATGCAAAAGTGAAATACTGTCTTTTGCAAGAGAAACCCAATAGTGGCCCATAGTGCTCTATAGGTCCCTGGTACTGCTTGTGTGGGCACCCACTGCACCTGTTCGAAGCTGAAGTTGGAAACAGGCATCCAGATGGGATGCATTCAGCTCGGAGTTTCCACTTGTGTGTGCTACGGGGGAGGTAGAAGGCTGAGGGCAGGAAAGGCACATTCTGGGCAGCTCGGGGACTATGTCGGATAAAGGAACACAGGGCTCTCATAAGCACAGGCTGGCAGCCTGAAACACCTGCTCTATATGTGGTTAATTGAATTTTTTAAAAAAAGAACAGAATAAACAGAGTGAAAAGTAGAATAAACAGAGTAAAAAGTAAAATAGACAACAGAATAAGCGTTCTGTGAGGTTTGTTTTGATCAATGGGTAGGGGGAGAAGTGGATGGAAAGGATTTTTTTTTTTTTTTTCAAGGATAGACTCAAATAAAATAGAATTTCGAGTACTTGGGTATGCTAGATTTTGTAGGAAGTCTGTGCTAAAAATCCAATACGAAATATAAAGTAAGTGGCATGCAGCTTTCATTTCATTACAAAACGTGGTGGACATATTATACCCCCGAAACAACGGAGAGAGTTTGATTTATCCCTGAACTGAACTACACTGCCATGGAAAACCGAGCCCTTGTGTGCATTTTTCTTGCAATCGTTCTGCTAAGTGGCCACTGGGTGTCACCACTCCACACCCACCCGTGCCACACTTCAGTCCCAGAGGATGTTGCATTTTCAGATTGATCAACCTTCTAAAATGTCACCTTCCAGAATGCAACTGTTAACATCAATCCAAATTTGGATGACTTGGCTACCCCCAAAACCATTCTTTTAAAGAATAGCAGTAACAACTGAGATCCTGTAAACCAGAAGCCTAAAGAACAAAACAAACTTGGGGTTTAAAGAGGACGGGCGGGGCGGGGGTAATGCTATCCTTGATTTCAGCTTGGCCGCACTGTATCCGCGTAAGGACAGGGGTTTGTCTAGCCCTAGTAAATTATATGCAGTGACTTGGCTTTTAGAGTTGGGAGTTCTTTGTTTTGTTTTGGGGTTTTTTGCACCTCGAGCGAGACTCAATACGAGTTTCAGGACTTGAGCTGTAGAGATGTTAAGAACTCTCCATATTGACCCTCATCACTGGAATGGCGCGTACAGAGAAGATGTCACCCAGCTCAGGTCACACAGGGATTTCATGTCCGAACCGAAATTCGGGGCACTTGACTCATCCATGTTCATTCCTTTCCCTCTTTATTAGTCCAGCAAGTCGCGTTTTCACCAAAACACGGGAGTAGACAAGAACTTCGTGTCTTTCCCCTCGCTCAGTGGTTTTCAGATGTTAATGACCATCAGATAACCCGGGATTCTGGAGTAAAACGCAGACTTCTAGAGCCCTTGGGGTTAGGGTTCAGATGGAGAGGAAGAGTCTGAAAATGTTTATTTTTTTTCCCACTTTAATTTCTTTTTATTAATGTATGATGTATTCTTTGCTTCAGAGATACAGTTTTACACGATTCATAGCACTCACCAGAGCACATACCCTCCCCCATTAAATGAGCATCTGAGTGTCCCGATGCATTCTGATGCAGGCTGTGTAAAAAACCACTTCGAACACAGCACTTGGAAGAAGAAGTTCACTTGCATATGACACCTCCGTGGGCACCACCACGCGTGTGGGTGCCTCCCTCACGATAGAGCACCACAATGCTCACCCCAGGAATGTCTGTGACCAATGTCCACGGATCTCGGGAATGGGTGATTTAAGGGTGATCTAAAAGCTACATTTCTGGGTAGTGTTCATTGCGGTAGATTGTATATGGTGTAACATTCCCTTTGTATGGTTTTGAATCTTGAGGCGTTCTGACAAACACTAGCAGTCCTGTAACCAACAGCACACGGCCACCCAAGGCTTCCGCTGTGGCTAGAGTGGACACTCTTCTTTTATCTCCGGCACTGGCTTTCCCTAGTCTGGTTTCTGCCCCTGTTCTTCTGTCTTACCCAGGATGCCATAACATTTCTTTCACTTCCTTTTCTGTAGAAATTTCTACCAAATATTTTGTTTGGATCACGATTGTCACTATGGGAAGAATTGATGTGGCCATATTTAATCTCCTCATCCATAGACATGATATATTCTCCATTTGTTTACATTTTATCTATATTATTTTAGCTATGTGTTCTATAGTTATCACCATATAAATCCTAAAAGGTATTTTACTAAATATATCGTAAGTATTTTCTGACGCTAATACATATTACTTAAAATGTCAGTTTCCAAATATCTGTTGCAAGCATATAAAAATACAATTGATTTTTCTATATTGATTTTGAACACTGACACTCACTTATTAGTTCTAATGGCTTTTAAAATAGATTCCTCTCGATTTTGTACAGAGGTGATTATGTCATTTCTGCATAAGTGATTACCTGTGAATAAATACATTTTTCTCTTCTCTTCCCAATCCATGTGTCTTTCATTTTCTACTCTCACACTGTTTCACGGGGCAGAACCTACAGCACAGTGCTTCACGGAAGTGGTGGAAATGGGTGTGTTTCTCATGTTTCTGATCACAAGGAGCCCAGTCTTCCAATAGTTAGCAGGATGTGAATGTCAGGGTCAGAGACGTACTTAAGTCGATCGAAAAAGGAATCACTTATTCTTACTTTACAGAGCATTTTTGATCAGGGACGCATGTGGGTTTTGGCAAATGTTTATCAGCATCAATTTAGGGAATAACATAGCATGTTTTATTACTGAGTTTGTTAATAGGATGAATTACATCAATTGACTTTCTAATGTTCAACTAAAATTGAATTCTTGACGTAAGAGCTCCTTGGTCACGAATGTTATCATTGTCTGTAATGTTGTATTTAATTTGCTAGAATTTAATTTAGAATATTCATTTCTGTATTTAGGAAACATATTTGTTTGTGGTTTTCTTTTCTTATAATACCTTTGCACGACTTTGGTTTCAGGTTAATGTTGACCTAGAACAAGCAGGTAGCACGCTCACCTCTTCACTTTTTTAGAATTTATGTAGAATTGGTATTATTTCTTCTTTAAACTTTTGCAATATTCCACGAAAGATGCCTTAGGAATTTAAGGTAACTTTGTCCTTTTTGAGGAAATTTTTTTAAAGATTTTATTTATGTATTTGACAGACAGAGATCACAAGTAGGCAGAGAGGCAGGCAGAGAGAGGAGGAAACAGGCTTCCTGCCGAGCAGAGAGCCCGAGGTGGGGCTCGATCCCAGGACACTGGGATCATGACCTGAGTCAAAAGCAGAGGCTTTAACCCACTGAGCCACCCAGGTGCCCCTTTGAGGAAATGTTTTTAAGTACAGATCCAATTACTAGCTATAGGACTACTTGGTGTTTCTATTATTTTTTTAATTAACTTCAAAAATGTATATCTTTTGTGATATATACCTATTCATCTAAGTGGTTGAATTGAATTTTTTTGTTTTAATTTTTATTTATTTTTTGAGAACTCTCTGCACCCAATGTGGGGCTCAAACTCACAACCCCGAGATTGAGAGTCACGTGTACTGGGCCACTCAGCTGGCTCCCTCTGGTGGAGAGTGTGACACTTGATCTCGGGTGTGAGTTCAAGCCCCATGTTGACTGTAGAGATCACTTAAAAAAAAATTAAATAAAAAAAAAATAAAAGAGAGAGAAGAGTTGCATGCTCTATTCACTGAACCAGCCAGGCACCCCTAAGCTGTTGAATCCACTACCATAAATGCCCTATCATATTTTCTTATGTTTCTGTTAATATCTGTAGGTAGGTTCTTTAATGATGTCATCTTCTAATGTTCTCTCTCTCTCCCTCTCTCTCTTTCCTGATTAGTGTGGCCAGAGTTTTCTCTGCCTCTCTTTTTTTTCTTTCCCAAACAATTAGCATTGGTTTCATTGATTTTCTCTATTGTTTCCTATTTTAGATGCCACTGTGATGACTATTTCCTCCCCATTCCTAAGTTTGGGTTAGATTTGCTCATCTTGTTCTCCTCGTGTTGCGAGCTGGAAAATAATGGAGTCATTAAATTGAGAATATGCTCCTTTCTAATGTCAGCAGATACATTGTAACTTATACTCACCTGCTTTAGTGTTATCTCATACATTCTAATATGTTGTGCTTTCTTACACTGTAATGTTCTTTTAATCTCCTCTGTGGTTCCTTTTTGAACCATCGATTATAAATGTGTCATTTCCAAATACTTGGGAATTTTCGAGAGATATTCATGTTAGTGATCTCTGATTTAGTTCTATTTTGGTCAAAGAACAACTTTTGCAACCTGGAGCGGCTGAGAAATCAGCTGTCACTCTCCTGTGTTCTCTATACAGAGAGTGAGATTTCATTCTGGCTCTAGTTAAGATTTTCTCTGTAAGTCATTCAGCTCAGAGATTTTCTTCCTGTTTCTTTTGCACCAAAGCAATTTGAAAGATAATCGACTGTATTACTTTTAAATGCGTTTCCTGTCTCACCTGTCTGCTTTGGAGGGCTCAGGGACATGTTTTTTAGGAAACTCAAATCAGGCCACGTCTTTCCGGGGCTCCGTTCCGTGTGGACTGCCTGGTGCTTCCTCTGTCTTGTATCAGACAATTCGCGTGGTGTGTCTTCAAATCCGCTGCTCTTTCATTCTGAAACGTCTTATTCATCATTAATCTCATCCGGTGTATTTTCCATCTGACACATTGTAGTTTTCATCAATCTAATTTTGAATTTAAAAACAAAACAAAACAAAACAAAATTTCCATGTTTCCACTTACATTTTGAAATACAGAATGTAGTCCTTTTAATTTACTGTATCTAACTCTTAATTCTAATAGCTGTGCCAGGTCTGGTTAGGTTTCGATCAACTGATTTATCTCTTCATCACCAGATCCTATTCAAATGTTTTGCTTTTTTTAGCTCACTTGATCCTCATAAGATCCCTTAGAGAAAGGTGTAATCATCATCTCCCTTTCAGATGAGGAGGCGACGTGTAGAGAAGTTAAGTAACTTGCCCAAGATCACACCGCTAGTATGTAGGGCTGGGATCTGAAACCTAATCCACGCCAGACGGCCTCTTAAAAATGAATATGAGGAATAATAAGCAGAATTCAAATACCTCTAGTCTGTGAATTTTATAAGCTTGGTGGAGAAAGTACAGTTTATTCTTTTGTTTTAGTGATTTTAAAAAATCAAGAATATAAATACTCCGAAGTCAGAAAAACGGAGGACAAACTGCTTAGTATAGAATGCTCTGTTATCAAAACTCTATGCTGATGTGTGAGACAAACTAGAGCTAAGGAAAGCTTAAGATCGTGCGTGGAATGTTAGAGGTAACACTCGAAAGACCAGCCACGACCAGTCATCACGGACGACCTGCCCACACTCCTCTCGAGCAACCTGCTAACATATCTTACTGAACAGCATCAAGAACACAGTAGCCATTCCTGATGATGCAGGCACCTCTAAAGATATTAATGATTATTTCAACATACATTAAAGAGGAATATATATCAAGTATTAGGACTAGACTTTTAATGTAGGTTCTGAAATCCTCTGTTGCTGACCACACTGCTCAGACTAGAGCGTGGACACCAGCATGAGAGCTTTGGGCTCCGTGTGTGAGTCTTGCCCTCATCACTCACAAGGTGACTGGACATTGCACAGGGGCTTAGCCTCTCGGACCCAGGCTGTTGGTCTCTCGGGTCGGTCTCTGCGAATGGGAGGCTCTCTAGAGAGCTTGTTCTTTGAGATTCACATTGTCCAAACACCTTGATGCCACATAAACAGTCAAAAAATTTTTGAATTTCCCTTGTCCATCTTCATTTGATAGCTTTACATGAATGAACAAACAAGCCAATAAAATCACTTTCCGTGAAACAGCAGAGAAGGGCCACTGCAGGGGGTCCCACCGCCTTCATACCTCCTGCTCTCCATCAACGTGTCCTCGCACTCAGTGGTGTCTCCTGCGTGGTGGAGCACCTAGCACACACAGCCCATAACCTTCCCGTGGGATTGGTTGGAGCCCATTTCCTGCCAGCAGGTTACTCCGGGTCTCATTTGACACTTACATTCCTAAGGTCTCTGGTGTGTCCAAGGATCTGCAGCCCCTCCAGGAGCTCCCTCTCCTGGGAGTACCATTGGCTTCGCCGGACAGCTCTGCGTTCACAGAGGGCAGTGGTGTGTGTGATGTCCTGCATTGCAGGGTGTGCGTGGGGGGAGAAAGCGTGTCAGAGCAGCTCAGACAGGCGCTAATCACCCCTGAGCACATTGTCGCACAGAATAGTTATCTGGCTGCCTTCCTCACTTCGCTTTTTCTCCGTCACATTTCTTCTGTCTTTACATATCTCTCCCCTCGTTCTCCTTTATTAGTTAAAGTGGAACCGCGTTATCTCTTTTGCTGAGTGGTATCTGCAGACCCAATTTCTCCGTGTCTAATGTTTTCTTCTGTCTTATATCAAAGATCCTTTCCGGCATGGTTTTCAAACAATTTTAAGAGAGTTTTGGTTTTTCCTGTTAAAATTTTTAAAATTTGAAATTCTCTACTTCAAAGAAGAAAAAAGAATACTTCATCACTTGTTCAATACAGTATTTTCTCAGTTCTGAGGTTAAAGTCTCCGTGAGCTCTCAGTGTACATTGGCTTCATCTCCCTTGCCAGCACTCAGGACCCTGAGACCCACAGGTCGCATCCATGTATCCCCACCAAGACTACGCTTAGTAACACCGTGATATTTATCACACACCCTCTTCCCGTTCCTTATCCTCCCTCCTGGAAACCGGAGACATCAGCTTTTGATCACTTCTCCTTCCCGGAGTACTTTCTGGTCTTCTCCAGTAGTGGACCTCCTGAACCTTCTGTATCCCAGGTCGCCATTTCTGGTCCCTCCCAGTAATCCCTCCTTACACCCTGCATCCTTCTCCTCCCTGACTCCAAACTCGAAGCCTACTCTCCTGCCCACCTTCTTCTCTCTTCTTCTTCTTTTCTCCTGGGCTCAGCTGTGCTGTCCTGCCTTCCATCTCCAGAATCGACCTCGCTGCTAACCTCCTGTGTCCATTTCCACCACACCCCAAAGCAAACACGTGTCCCTGCAAACACGTGTGAACACGATGTCCCTCACGAATATGTCCACTTCCTTGGCATCCGTATGGTGGTTACCAGTACCCTTTTCAGGAAGGTCCTGGCCTTGAATCTCAGGATCCGCCTTCTTTCTCTTCACTTCGTCTTCCCTAGAAAGATGACATATTGGGTCTACCTGTACAGAATCACTCACATGAAGCTCTAACCCCTCTTTTCCTTTCCCACTGCCCTGTGGCTAATGCAGGAGTGGTCTCATATTTCCTTGGATGGTGGCAACTCTTTTGCAAATGGCTTTTCCATGCAGAGTTCCCATAAATACTTGTCCATGGCAAATAAACTACAACTTTATTCATGTTGCTCTGCTGCTTGAAAACTTCCATAGGCCTTAATGTTTAATAAATAACACATGTACCCGTCAAACAAAAACTCAAGACAACATGCATTTCCAGAATAATGTTCTAACCCTGTTTCCCTACTGGGGCCCATGCTTCATTTACACTGGATTATTGAGTTTTTTATCAAACATGTCTGTCCCTTTTTATAATGCCCATGCTTTGAAACTTTCCTCCTAGACTTTTTACTTATATTTGGGTTCATGGTTTTCATTTTGTGCAATCTTCACTCCCACTAAGAGATTGAGATTTTACATACAGACGATATCTTAAATATCTGTGTGTCTGATTGTGTGATCAGAGCTTTCTTATGTGTGGCTAATGCTTAAAAATATTTATTCAGATAGATTGGATTATCTATTTAATGTTATTCTTATAGTTATTGTTATATATTTACCATGAATTACATAAATACAAATTACAACTGGTTTAGTTGTAGTAGTTCCCTTCATTTGGCTTCATTGTTCACTGTAATCGGTAATTAAAAAAAAATTTGTGCTGTAGATGTGAATGTCAAGTGTTGTAAACTTATACACGATTATATTTAAGAATCTCTTATCTCTTTTTTTAAGGTTTAATTATTTATTTTGGGGGGAGGAGCAGAGGGAAAGAGAATCCCAAGCAGACCCTCCACTAAGTGCAGACCCTCCCCCCAACATCCATACTAACACAGGACTTGATCTGAAGGATATTTAACCTACTGAGCCAGCCTGGCATCCTTCCTTTATCTGTTTTCTGATTTTTACTTTCCTTTCTTTTTCTATTTCTCTTCTTCCTCTTCTTTAAATTAGCATTAGTCTTGCTAAATGCACACTATTTAAGAACTTAGTCCACACTGTCAAGAAATACCTGAAAATAATGATTTCCACACTATTGACACATCTCCACTTCTACTACTATTATTTAAGACTCCGGCAGAGGCATGCATATTGAGTGAACGGTGCTTTAACAGGTTTAGAATTCTAAGAGGTAAAGCTAGACCTAGGTTAGGGAACAGGAACAGGAACACAACCGTCAAAGTGTCTTGGAGGTGAGTGAGGAGTGTTTTTCATCCTGCCTCACATCTCCCGCACTGAGGGCAGTGCCTCCCACACACACACAAATACACTCCAAGAAGATGAGTTCAATTGAACTGCTCCAGAAATGTTTAACAATTAAACTGTTGGCTTATACTCATGCCTTTGGTGCACTGATTGTCCAGCTCGACCTGGCACAGCCCAGGCTGGGTTTACATCACCTGCTTCAGTGAGCAGGAACTGTGTCATGACTTATCAAGATGTCGGTTGAACAGGAAGGGGGGGTAAATCACTGAACTCTGCCATTTACATGCTAAACGGGTTTTTTTAAAGAGATTTTATTTATTTATTTGACAGATGGAGATCACAAGTAGGCAGAGAGAGAGGAGGAAGCAGGTTCCCCGTTGAGCAGAGAGCCCGACTCAGAGCTCCATCCCAGGACCCTGGGATCATGATCTGAGCTGAAGGCAGAGGTTTTAACCCACTGAGCCACCCAGGCATCACAGCATGCTAAACTATTTCAAGAAAACCAAAGCCAAGCACACAGCTGCTGGCATGATATAAATTAATAAGCTGAGTCTAGAAGAGTAGGAAAGAGTTATAACTATATTTTTACCTATAAAGGGGTAACGCTTTAGGTAATTCTGAACACTGCAGGTCTGAAATCACGACATTCCTTTAACAGACACGGTAATTCGTAACTAACATAGAGGTGTGCATAGAGATGTGAACTTGGTAGAGATGTAAATTCATAAGTTATGTAACATTGGTTGAAATGATGAAACACTATTTTGTTACAAAAAATAGCACTTTACACCACAAATAAAAAAGGAAAATCAACCTATCAATTATAATCTGTATTAACCAGCATACGTCATACCTCACTGTGAGTACATGAATTAAGCTCAAGGCCATTGCTAAAAATATTCACCCTTCTCAATTTAGCTAAAATGATGCAAAAATTATATAGCTGACCTTTTCAACAAAGCTCTTCTGAACTTTTTCTTGAAGATGTAAGATAGAGAATTGCTTCAAAGAAGCTTATACTTGAACTTCAAAGTATATTAAATCACATATTCTGCTTTATTTTCTGAACCCTGCAGCCTTTGTTATTCTCACAGACGGTAGTTTTCAATTGTTTCCCTGATCTGCTCTCCCCAAACCCCCCTCAGAAGAAAACACTCCCTTATTATGTCCCTGCAAAGGAAGCATTCCACAGACTACGTCTGCACGTTCTGAGATTCTTATTTCTGCACCACGGGCAGCAGGACCGGCCCGTGCGAGTCCTGGACGAGAGGCTGCAGTGTGGCCCTCCGCTCTGCGGTCGTCCGTCTGAGTGAACCTTGTCCATGCCCTCCCCCATTTGTGACGCACGTGGATGAAACCATTTCTGTGGCCCTTTTTTCCCAATCTCTCAGAACAGGGAAAGGGGATGAAAAGTAGTACTTAACCAAAATACTGACTGCCGTTGGTACTTATGGGAAAAGAGTGAAATACGGACTTGCATTGAGAAGGTTCATTTGGGAAAGGCAGGCTTTTAAGAACTACGACTCTTGCTAATAGCCACCCCTCCCCGTGTGAGCTCAGGCTGCACCCACAGCTGGAGACCCCATGTGGTCTCTGTGGCATCTGGATGTGGCCCGGTGACAAAGTTCTTGTTGATGGAACTGGAACAGGAGAGATTGACCACAGTCGTGGAGTCAGGTCACTAGTAACAGAATGTGTGCACACCATGTCCGCCACTTCCTCCCTTCTGCCGACTGGTCAGTGGTAAGAAGTGGCAGAGAGTGGAATTTGTAGCCTGAATACCCCTCATCTGGACCTTGCATTTAGAGTGGAAAAAAAATCTGTTTTTTAAGGAACTGAGTACTGAACTTTTTTCTTTTCTTTCTTTCTTTTTTTTTTTTTTTTTTACATCAGTGAAGCAGCTATACTACTGCATGCCCTCACAAGGAAAAGTAATACTAGACAATGATTTATTTTATTTAAAAATACTTTATTTAGGGGGAACCTGGGCAGCTCAGTAGGTTAAGCCTCTGCCTCTGGCTCAGGTCATGATGTCAGGGTCCTGGGATTGAGCCCTGCAATGGGCTCTCTGCTCAGTGGGGAGCCTGATTCCCCCTCTCTCTCTGCCTGCTTCTCTGCCTACTTGTGATCTCCATCTGTCAAGTAAATAAATAAAATCTTAAAAAAAATAAAAATACTTTATTTAAAAATATTTATAGTTTCCAATCAGAATTCAGTATTCAAATGCAGCGATTTAGTGGTTGTCTATCGATGGATCTATCCTCTAATTCTTCCTTTCTTGAGGAAGAAACTTGTTAGAGTAAAGTTAATGCATAGAGAATTAACAGAATGCCCTAGAAAATGTGGGGATTCTGGATGAATTCTGGGGATACGCCAGACTCCATGAGGATTGCACTACATCTTTCCATGAGCCTGTGATTTATTACACTGAGAACAATGGCCCAGCAGAGACAGCCTCAGCCAGAATCCCAGCTCATCCTTCTGGGCATGTCACAAAACCACAGAGTCCCAGTGTTGTCACTTATGAATTGGAAACCCTAAAACACCCATTGTCCAATTCTCAAGGCTGTGATAAGGGTAACATGAGCTCACATCTGGTGAAGCTAATTGGAAATTTTCATGTTTGAGCAGGTGAGCTCAGGTGTGAGAGCCGCAGAACCACCTGGAAGGCGTGTGGGGCCCACACTGTTGGACGCAGTCGGTCTGGGGTAGACCTGAGAATTTGCATTTCTAAGTCTTCCTTCTTGATTCTGTTTTAGGTTTAATTTGTTTTCAGTTTTAAGGTTTTGTTTGTTCTTTTTCTCGTTTCTGGCCACCTTCTAGATGGGAGGTTAGGTTACTGACTTGAGATTTTTAATATTATTTATAGGTACACACTTCCCTTTCAGCCCTGTGTTTGAGCTGACAATTAGGATACCTACCATGTTCCCATTGTACAACTGCCAGCTTCGTCTGGAGTTTAGGGTTTTGTCTTCAAGTCCAGGCTAACCTGGCTGGTACGAGCGCAGCCTCTCCCGCTGTCAGTTCCCATTTCCCATGTATTTTTTCCATCTCTTTCAACCTATTTATGTCGTCTGAAACTAAAATTTGTCTCTTGTCCACAGCTTATAGATGAATCATCATCCGTTTTGCTTCTTTGTTTCTATCCATCTGGATGTCTCTGCCTTTTCTCTAGTCTTTAGTCCATTTGCATTTGTTGTAATTACTGATAAGCTGGGTTTACACTTGCCTTTTTGCTATTTGTGTTTTATATGCCCTGATCGTTGCTGGCGCTCTGCTTCTTGTGTGCTCAGCATATTAGATTTTAGTAGACCAATTTACTACCCTTATTTTTCTTCTTTTGTATTTTTGCATTATTTTTCTTACTGGTCACTTTAGGTTTATACCTAACATTTTAATTTATAGCCATTCGGATTGAAATAATACTATATAAATTTCAGTAGTCTACACTATGCTGCTATTTTTGTCTACTCTCCGACCTTCCTCTGTGCTGTTATTGTGACACAAATGCATCCATACACATTGTATGTGCAGGATTACAGTCTTCTAATTACCGCCTTATTCAATATGTTCAGTATTTCAATTCAGATAGGAAGGAAAAAGTGTAATAAAGAAAAAGATACATTTGCAATGCCTTTTATGTTTATTTATGTAGTGAAGTTTACTACTCTTCTATATGTGTTCATGTGGGTTTGAGTTGTTACCTAGTGTCCTTTCAGTTTTTTTTGAAGTGCTGTTTTTAGTATTTCCTGGAGGGCAGTTGTTTTAGTGACAGATTCTCTCAGTTTTTGTGTATCTGGGAATGTCCTTTTAACTCCTTTATTCTTAAAGAACTGTTCTGCTGGATATAGAATTCTTGATTGACTAGTGTTTTTCTTTGAGTTCTTTAACTGCTTCCACAGTTTCTAGTGAGAAATGAGCTGCTTATCTTTCGATTATTCCTTATGCAAATGAGTTTCTTCCTACTTGTTGGTTTTAATATTCTTTCTGTGTTTTGACAATTTGATTATGATGTGACTAGATGTGGACCTTTTTAAGTTTATCTACCTGGAGACCACTATGCTTCTCACATGTAATACTGATATTTTTAATGTTTATTAATTAAAATTGGGAAGGTTTTGGATTTTCCTTCAAATATGTATTCAGCCTCCTTCTCTGTCTCTCCTCTTTTTTCTGGAACTTCTACTGTGCTTATGTTGGTACATCTGATGTCACACAGGCCTCTGAGGATCTATTAATTTCTTGTTTCATTCTTTTTTTTTCTCCTGTTCTATAGACTAGAGAATCTTGACTGACCTATCTTCAACTTCATTATTTTTCTTTCTTCCACATCCTCAAATTTGCTATCATGTTCTCATAGTGGGTGTTTTGTTTTGTTTTTTACCATTTCAGATACTGTACTTTTAATGATGGAATTTTCACTTGTGTCTTTTTGATAGCATTTCTATCATTTTATTAATATACTTTAGACATTTTTCTCTTAGTTTTAAAGTACATTTCAAATAGTTTATTTAAAATTTTGCTTTATAAATCTGAGGTCTGGGTTTCTTTGAATAACATTTTTACAGATTATTTTTATTTTTGTGTAAACACCTCACTTTCTTTGCATGTCTCATAATTTTTTGTTCAAAACTGGACATTTTAAATAATATAATGTAACAACCCAATAAATTAGATTCACCTTCCTCCCTAGGGTTTATTGGTCTTGCAATTAGTTTAACAGGTCTCTGAACTAATTCTGTAAAGTCTGTATTCTTTGTTGTATCTGAGCCCTGGGGACTATTCTTGGTTAGCTAATGACTGGATAGTTCAACTCACACACGTGGAACCATAAAAACTCCCAGTCTGTACCACACAGGCCTGTGTGCATGTTGGGCTATGCCTTTAACACTCTGGATTTATCTGGATTTTTTAAAGATTTTATTTATTTGAGAGAGACAGATAGTGATAGTGACAGAGACATGAGTGGGGAGAAGAGGGAGAAGGATGCTTCTTGGGAAGTAGGGAGCCCAAAGCAGGGTTCAATCTCAGGACTCTGGGATCATGACCTGAGCAGAAGGCAGATGCTTAACGAACTGAGCCACTCAGGGACCCCTAACATTCAGCGTTTCTGTCAGAATATTTCAAAGTTCCTATGACTATCTCATTCCCTGGCTTTTCCTTTTAAATTTTAGGGTTTGCTTATTTTTTTGTTTTTTGTTTTGTTTTGTTTTTGCTCCCAATTGTTACCTCAGTCTGACAGCTGCAATGTTAAACAATTGGTACTAATTGTTTTTGAACAATGCCCACGAGGAAAATGTTGCTCACACTGGGTGATCCACTAGGTCAGGTCAAGTCACTGGCAGGCCTGGAACATGGATTTTTCAGGGAGTAGTGGGCAGGTCGAATAATAACCAGTGTTTTGAATATGGGACTGTAAGAGAGCATCAGCTCTGATTGTATTCCTCGAGAGGTAGCCTGGTTTCTGGCTTTCCTCAGGGATGCAGAGTGCTTATTCTCAAGTATACCATGGAGCTGGATTGGCACGAGAGAAAAATAAATTAACATGCTGGAAAAATCAGTCTTTAGAGAGATTCAGCTATTCTTGAATTAATGCAAGCCTTTGGTTTTGTCAGGCTTTGCCGGGATTCTCAAGTCTTCTACGGAAGAGAAAATGCTCATAGGTCCTTAGCCATTCACAATGACACCATTTAACAAGTAAGCTTTGTGTAACTGTGTTCCCAAATTAGCTCTTAAAACCAGTAGTTTCAGACATCAAAATAAAATATCATTTGACATACATACATAAATCTGAACACAAAGATGAGGAATGTGGAAATAAAAGACAGATTTTCTTCTGGGAAGAAATAACAATGAGCCACTTTCTTCATGAATCTGTTATTTGTGGGACTCTCCATGCTTCAGCAGCACAGGTTAAGTTTCTCAGAAGCATGTGTCAACTATTAGTCATGTTCCACAGTGAAGTACTTCAAGATTGCATCCTACCCCAGTGTTTAAGCTTCCACCAAGGAACTCCACAAAGATAACATATGTTAGTTGAGTAACTGCATTCTAAAACTAGAATGATTTCAATGACACTATCTTCTGTTTAACCTGAACCCCTTACTTTTCTCAAGAACTCACTGCTTGTGTTGTTCGATAGACCTTTCTGAAAGTAGTTTCTAAAAACGGAAGACTTGATTTCACTTCCAATTTCACAGTCACATTACTGCTTCAAGTTATTTCACAACAATGGTACTATTTGGACAATAGAGGCATCACTTTAAGATACTTGAACCTTATCCTACACTCCTGAATTTTGTTAGTTCCCTTATTACATCAACTTTATTTTCTAAATTCCTCTGCATATACATTATAAAATAATTTTCTTAAGATGTGCTGACATAGTTTGAGATTTTATATTGTGTTCAATTTAAATAGTTCATATTCCCTGGAACCACTTTTAGCTGTATGGCACTCATTGTCCTTCTTATCAGCAGGCTGCAGACTTGGTCCCAATGTTCCTGTTGAAAATTATATTCTCTGGTTGAGAAACATTCTATCTCCTTTAGAAATTTAGAGCATACCTGTGAGGTTTTGGGCTTTTTATTTTTTTAACTCTACAATACCTTAGTTGTTTCAGTCCCCACTGGATATCATGAAATTTCAATTATAGCCTAGAACTATATATATTTTTTCTTTCTGTTACTCTGCTGAAGGATGACCATTTAACATAATTCTACACTATTGTCTTTTTTGCAATTTATTTTGTATTCCTATATCACAATACAACAGATATAACATAATTTGACTCTTTATGTTTTAAAATATTTCTATGAAATTTTAAGAAAGAGAAATACATTGAATTGTTCAGCTTTTCATATAGGAATCTCCACATTTGCAGACTATGTGAAAGGGAGTGCCGATCATACTCATTGAAAGTAGGTTACAGAGTTTTAATGTAGACAATTTAGTGCACCCTATTGTCTTCTATAATTTCCACTTTTCCTAGCTCCCTTCATATGGATCATTTAAATCTGGTCTTAATCAGACTCAATTCTATTCCATCCTTGAAAGAAAATAATAGGTAAATAATCAACAGAATGCTTTTCTGTACTACTTTCAGTTCCACAATTCTGCTCCAAAAGCTATGTCTTCACTTTCATCTCTGTAGCTAGATTTCCTAAAAACTGTCTGCATCCAGGGTCTTCATGTGTTCGTTGCCCACAGTTAGGAACCAGCTGCAGTCTGGCCCTGTCTCTGCCATGTCACAGAAGTCATTTTCACTAAGAGACTGTTTAGCTCCCTTATTTGTTCCAACTTTCTTTTTCTTTTTTTTAAAGATTTTATTTATTTATTTGACAGAGAGAGATCACAAGTAGCCAGAGAGGCAGGCAGAGAGAGAGAGAGGAGGAAGCAGGCTCCCCGCTGAGCAGAGAGCCCGATGTGGGACTCGATCCCAGGACCCTGAGATCATGACCTGAGCCGAAGGCAGCGGCTTTAACCCACTGAGCCACCCAGGCGCCCTGTTCCAACTTTCTTAAAGCAATTTCCTCCCTGGGCATCTGGGACAACATCCTTCCTGGCGGCTTCCAGTTTTTCCAGTCGCCTCTACTTCACCTACCTTGTGAAATTCCCTTCTATTGACTACATATTAAGGATTTCTATCACCATAGTTGTGCCCAGTTTCTCCTTATACTGTCCCCACTTTCCATGAAAAATTCCAGCTAATTTGATGCCTTCTGTTCTATTTATATGAAGATGGAAACAATGACAATGGTGGAAGCCCAGATCTCTCTCCTGTGCCAACTTGTACATCTTCTCTTGAATAGCCCATAAGCTTGCATGCCTCATGCTTAAATTGCAAAAATTGGTGTCATTTCTTTTCCAAATCTGATTCTTATTCTCCTACCATGCTAACAATTTCAATAACTACACCTTGCTACCCAATAATCTATGCTGATATTTTGGGTAACTATTTTATTTCCTCTCTCTGTTTTAACATGCCTAATGAAGCACCAAGACTTGTTTTCTATTGGTTCCAAATAGCTCCTGAATTAATCCACTTCTCATACCCACTTCCATTTCCTAGTCCATGCCCCCTTCTTTTCTTGATTATATCACAACCTTAGTCTCTTACCTGCTCTCCATTCTTCAGCACTTCATCTTCCAATCTCTCTCTCTCTCTTAAACATCTGGGCATATCATTCTCCTTGTTAATGCCCTTTAGAGAGTTTACATTTATCTTCCATGTAGCAAGACCTTTACTGTGGCTTACAAGATTTAAGCCCATTTTTACTCTCTAGCCTAATTCCTTTTTCTTTATTTCCCAGTGGTTTTGAAATTATTTCATTTCTGGGAGGCCAGCATATCTTTGTACAGTGTCTTGGTCCTCTTAACCTGTTTTCTGTGCCTGCAGATGCATTGCTTTCTTACTCTCATTTGTTTGATTAAGTTTCCACTTAGCTTTTAGTATAGATGTTACTTCTCCCAGGAAGATCCCTTGAACCCTAACATCTGGGTTTGATACCTCTGTTTAGGAGGTATATGTTGCTATAAGCAATGGATGCTCATGGGATCATTTACCAAGTTGAGAAATGAGTCCAAGGTTATGCTCCACTAAAAATGTCTCAAAGTATGTCATGGATAGGCACTGATAAAGAGAATGCTCCCACTGTTGTTAACGCCTTGGAAAGCAGATGTTCTATTTCGTGGGGGTTTTCTGGATTCAGCCTTATCGGGGCCGCCACCTCTGCTCACTTGAACCTCACATCTAGGTCATGAATTTTCTCCACAACTGCTACCACATCTGGATGGGGGAGGCCACTGCTGCTCTCCACGTTGGCACCATGAATTCCATAGAGAGTGTCCTTCTCAGGCTGCACCTTTCCAACGTGCTCCTTATAATAAATGTCCTGATTAGCAGAACCTGGAGTGAAAGCTTGAGTCCTCCTTCTTAAGAAAGCTGAAGAACCTAATTCTCTGGGGGCATTTGGGACTCATAAAGCTGTAAGTTCTTTCAAAATATTAAGAATGCACAAGAAACCTGGTCAACTAGAAAATGTGTTTGATATTGACTATAATTGCTACTTTCCCTCTCAAAAGACTATTCATATTGTGTTGTGATCTCTTACTTTCTTATCTGTTCTTCACGTTGCTTGGTAAACCAGTGAGGTCAAGGATGGCACCTCCATATTCACTGTTCCATCTACATTCTCCCTCTCCTCCCTTCACTCCTACAATATGCCACAGAAGAATCATGCAGAGAAAGAAAGTGGGACTCCCCAGGACAGATGCACTTCCTGGGGCTGGTTCCTCACAGTGCACAGTGCACTGGGACAAACAGAGCGGAAAGGCAATAAATCCCAGTGCTGATGGTCTTTTATTAGACTGGATTATGATACCACAGAAAAATGGCCCAACGGTGACCCCAACCAGCATCCCCTCTTAAAATGCCCTGGTAGTTCTCTCTGGTTAAGTGCACAGAGAAAGGCCAGCTGTGCCAGTCTTGTGGAAAACTGTCCTCATGGAAATAGGATGCCAGAACAATGCATCTTCCCTCTATCCCATCACGACACACCCCTAACACTTGTCAGTCTCGGGCAGTGTTAATGAGATGCTCATCTTTGCCACGTACTTGGACATCATTTCAAATTATAGGTTGTCAGCAGGATTACCTATATTTTCACATGTGTGGTTTTATGAACTCTATCATCAAGAAATGTGGATAGATCTATCTACCTTTCACCAAGACTGAACAATTAAAGCTCATCTTCAAAGTGTCTATCCTATTTTAGTGGATAACAGAATCTTACCTTGCACAGATCACTACGTTATACTAAAATGTCCAAGAAGTTACGAATTTCCGGCGTGTGTGCTACCTACCTACTCTCTCACATTCTTCTGGACTGTCCTCGCGGTCTCCAGGCTGCCAAAATAATGACCGAAAGTTTTCTATGTTAATGTTACTTTTTCTTTGTTTTCTCTCATTAAGTTTTTCTTTGAAAAACCGATGTTATCTATTAAGATACAGTCCTTCTTTTTCTTCCTTTACCTGGTTTTATCTTGACTCAGGCACACAGCTTTTCCTGTTTTCTTTCAAATTTCTGGGTTTTGTTTTTGCTCATTATGTAAAATCCACACGCTCGAACATTTCATTGATACTTGCAGTTTTCAGCGGTGACCGCTACACTCATCACCCCCCCGCTCACCTGTGTTCTGACGTCTAGGCTGACAGACTGATACGTAGGTTTGTCCGTCAGGGTGACTCACAGGTCCTTAATCCCAGTATGTTCACAAATGAGTACCGCAGTGTTCTCCCCGCAGCCCTCCTGCATCAGTGCCATGGCCTCTGCTGCTGAGCTTGACTAGTGAGTTGCTCCACTCAATAATTCAACGTGACTTTGCTAAAGCACACATACATCCCCGCCAGGATTCCCTAGGACCCTGACCTGTCTCCCTTTCCTGGGGACGCAGCCCGTGTGTGACTTGGGGTCCTGGGGTCCTGACCTTCCCGCCCTCCCTGAGGGGCTGCTCAGCCATGCGGAGAACATGGTGGCGCAGGGTCATGTCTACACAGACCCCTGGAGGAAACTAAGTGGGAACAGGGCACCTCAGCCCTTGTCTCTGGGCCTCCTTGCTTCCCCTGGGCTTCCTCTGGGATCCACCTCTTCCCCGAAACCGGCCTGATAACTGATCATTGGTCACTGATTGTTGGTTTAGATGAACATAAACTGGGACCACAAATACCAAGATTAAACAACTGAGCATCTTTCTTTCTGCATAAACACCAGAACATGTGCTATCTGGAGGAGGTGCTCTGTGGCCCTGGGTTGGAGGTCCAGCCTCACTATGGGGCTCCAAGGCAGCAGCAGGTGGTGGAGACCCGGGTGGGGGATGGGGAACACCACAGGCAAACCCTGTCCCTCATAAGCAGGTCCAGGAATGTGCCAGCTCAGCTTGTGACCACCTGGAAAGCAGCCGCTGCAGGCCTGACTCCTCCCTCCCCCAACCATGATGATGCCTCCTCCTCCCCCACCAGGCTTTGCATGCCTGAGTATTTCTTTACTCTTGAAATACTAAGATGTTTTTCAGTTACTATTTCTGTATGGGATCTTCATAAATATCATTTTCCTTTAAGTTTAATCTTTGCGTAATGGAACTAAACAGTTTTTTTTTTTTAATTAGGAATAATTTTACTCTCTTCTATGAAGCAAATTTTGGCCTTTTTAATGCCATAATTTATCTGGCTTTTCTTTTGAATTCACTGTACTTGCCCCAAAGTTTCATGATTTATTAATAATTTAGACATGAGCTGTATTTATCATGCTTTACCCTTTCTCCTAATTTACTTATGAGTTCCGTAATAATGCTGTTTGATCTTATTTCCTTAACGTTGTCTTCTCTCATTTCCTAGTTTACTTTTCTCATTTTTGTAATTTCTGTTCTAATAAATGAAATTCTTTTCAGATATTCACTAAAATAAATCAGAAAGATTTAGTTATTTATTTTTTCCTCATGAGTTCTGTTTTTGGCTAGACTGGATTTTCTGGTTTTTGCTGATATCCTTCATTACCTTTTAATTACATCATTTTTCATACGTTCTATACCATTAAAAAAACAAGCATCTGTAGTACGGAACATTATCCAGCGCTAAAAAGAAAGGAGCTACCAAGCCTTGAGAAGACATGGAGGAACATGACTGAGTGAAAACAGTCAATCTGAAAAGGCTGCTTGCTGTATGGTTGCTACTACATGACACTCTGGAAATGTGGTACATTTGTGGGAACAGTGAAGCGTCAGTGGCTGCCAGGGGTTGGGGGCGGGGGGGGGGGTGAGCAGGCACAGCAGGAAGGATTTTCTGGGCGTTGAAACTGCTCACTGGGATACTGTGATGACGGATACATGTTGTTACACAATTGTCCAAACCCACAGAACCCACAGCCGCGAGAGGGCCCTAATGTAAGTGACAGACATTAGTTAACAGCGGCGTGTCGTGTCCGCTGAAGCACTGAATGTTACGCCTGTTGCTGGCCCCTCTCCCTTCTGTAAGGAGGGCTGCCCCGTGGAGGGCTGCCCCGTCTTACAAACCTGCCCCACAGCTCCTGGTAGCTCAGCTTCCCTGGCAGGATCAGCAGAGGCCAAGCTGTGATGGAGCTCCAGGAAGAACCTTAAACAAAACTGTGGGAAATTCCGGAGTTATAATGACCTTTCGGAATTTTCCTAGAGTTGCAGGATACTCAAGTGTGTCTATTTGTGTATTGATGGGTAACAGGTTTGAAGTGCTCTTGGAAAGGAGGTGAGCTTGGGATCTGAGGCTGGGGGCCATGCCCAGAGGGCCCAAAGCCAGACGTTGTCTGCTGCTAGTAACACCAGCACCAGGCTTCAAGTCCTTCTGGATGAGAAGTCCAGGGGGAAGGTCACAGATTGTACCAGGTTGTGTCCTTTCAAGAAAGGTTTAAGAAAGGAAGACAGGCTTAGGGAAGGTCAGGAAGAAGCAAGGAACAGCGGAGTCATTTTCAAAAATGTGAAGATCGGTCATATAGCAGAAGGATCGCTTTTCTCTATGAATTCATTTCTCCAGTTTTAGATCTGGAAAATACCATTCTACAGCAAAGGTGTGTGTGTCAGTCCTAAAGCACAGACTCAGCCCTGCACACTGCCACTGCACGAATGCTAAGACCAGTAGGCAGTTGGACCTCTGCCCGTTCCCAGACTGTGGCAACCACGTGCCCGTTTTCCTGGTTTCATATTCCCACCCCTCCAGTGCTGCATTCTTTCTGGGGTCACATAATCTTTATACAGCAGCACATGAAGATTTATACACGGAAATAAAATGTGCCCGTTCTTTACTCCCCTTCACTGAATTAAGGCACGTTTTCAGGTCTTTTATTCCTAGAGCGACCTCAAATATCTCCCACCATGTTTCGTACTCAGCCATTAATACTCCTGTTGCAAACATGCCCGGAGGCAATGCTGAATCCCCTTGCTTTAAATCTATCCGTGTGTGTGTGCGTGTGCTCGTGTGTCCATGTGTGCGTGTGCTCGTGTGTCTGTGTGTGCGTGTGCTCGTGTGTCCGTGTGTCCGTGTGTCCGTGTGTGCGTGTGCTCGTGTGTCCGTGTGCTCGTGTGTCCGTGTGTGTGTGCTCGTGTGTCCGTGTGCTCGTGTGTGTGTGTGCTCGTGTGTCCGTGTGCTCGTGTGTCCGTGTGTCCGTGTGTGCGTGTGCTCGTGTGTCCGTGTGTCCGTGTGCTCGTGTGTCCGTGTGCTTGTGTGTCCGTGTGTCCGTGTGTGTGTGCTCGTGTGTCCGTGTGTCCGTGTGTGCGTGTGCTTGTGTGTCCGTGTGTCCGTGTGTGTGCTCGTGTGTCCGTGTGTGGGTGCTCATGTGTGCGTGTGCTCGTGTGTGCGTGTGCTCGTGTTTCCGTGTGTGCGTGTGCTCGTGTGTCCGTGTGTCCGTGTGTCTGTGCATGTGTGCTCGTGTGTCCGTGTGTGCGTGTGTCCATGTGATCGTGTGTCCGTGTGTCTGTGCATGTGTGCTTTTGTTCTGACATGTATATTTCCCTTCGGGAGCCGTATTAAAGAAAAACTAGAAAAGCCGAGGCTTAAAAATACTGCCTCAAGTCCCTTGTACAATGCTGCCTGCTTCTCACTCTATATCCAAAGATAAATTTATAACGTTGTTAATGGTTGTCATTGGGCTCTGGTATTCTTGAAAGAAAGCACTGAGGCACGCATCTGACATCCATGCACTGTGGCTTTCCATTCATGAGTTGTTGACCGTAACCAGCTGCTGGAGACTCCAGCCGTTCCTCATTGTGTCTAGAGAAGTACTGGGTGCCCCACAGAATCGCAGGTGTTGCTTCTAGAAAACCTTACAGTTCACAGTAGATGTAACAATATTTTAATACTGCAGGAATTCCTGACCATTCACTTCCTAAATTTTGAACAAAAATTTTTGATTCAAATATTTGATTCAAATATTATTTTGAATGTTCTTATGTAAACTATTTTCCTTAGATATTACTGACGTGTAACTTTATTTCTTAAAGTGGTTTTGTTTCTGGATATATCAGGGGAAAAAAGAAAAGAATAGAAAGTCTTGTCTTAGAGTAAAGGGTGACCCTACTGTGGAATGTGATATTAAGTATGGTCCTTGGGAGTGATAGCAGAATTAAGACAGTTTGTGAGGTTTTGTGTTAAAATTTACGAAATCTCTACCTCCCAAAATTAGCCAGTAAAGGCTTCCCAGACTTTACAAACTAAATGTGATTTTTGAAATGTAGTTTGAAGGCATCATTTTTGGAACGTGGTATTTCACATTCCCCCCCCCCCCACACACACACGCTGTTTATCCAATAGGAATATCTCTACATGTTTGCTCTGCATTTGTTAGGGGACATATCTGTTAGTTTCTGGGAAACAAGTGATACACAAGTGTTCACATTAGTAGACAGGCCCACATGTCCTCCACCACACTGCAAGCTCTTTGTCACAGACAAATTTCCTGGAGAACTTCATGCAGATAAACTGCATATCTGAGCTAGTATTTGTCCCTGGAACAAATTTATCACTGAGAAATTTCACATTTTTTTTCTACCAAGAACAGATTTTTGTCTTACGTGAATGCCTTATCTTAAATGCCTCAACATTCCATGATCATTTAAAGCATCCATTTTATTGTTTTCAGGAATATTGTCTTTCGAGTCGACCACCCACCTAAATGCATCTCCTAACAATTTAATTCTTGGGATATCACATTTTCATCACATGAATTCTATGTGATTTATATTAATCTAGCTACAGGTAAGGGGGCAATCATAATCAGATTACTCGGAGTTAGACACTGAAGAAATGTCCCCATTTTCTTGCTTTGATATTTCTGTTTACTTGATGAAGAAACCAAGGCTTAGATACATTGCAAAATCTTGGTAATTCGCCCACCATACAAACACAGTCTAGAATTTGTATAGACAAAGTCACTGGCACTAAGGTGTGGGGATGTCCGGTAATTCATACCAGGTAAGTTCAGTACACGGGTCTGTGTCAGTGATAAAGTTCAGAGACTTGAAATATCTTCATGCTTCCTTATTAAATCGAGAGCACATGAAGACCAGGTAATGAATCAATTCCTGAGTAAAGTTTGTCTATAACCAGCCCACTAAGTCCATAGATCTACCCAATGGCTCTGTCTTCAGTTCTTAAATGAATAAATAGACTGGGCATGTCTAAATTTGTCACCTCCCATCCTGGAGCCTTACCTAGTGGCTCAGAAACTGTTGTATACAAATGATCAAGGGGACACCCCTACAACTGTCCCTCTCCCCACGTGGCCAAGACTTAACATCAGCAGCAATAGTCCAGCCCTCGGGGACTGGAAGCTACCCTTACCAACAGAAAGGCTCTGGAGGTGGTCCTCATCATATCACCATTTCAATGACCAGTCAGCATCCTGCTAAGCACATGTGGGTCTTGGAGGATGAAAATATGCTTTGCCAGGCATTAGCATCCGTGCCTGGTGCTTACTAGACTGAGTGAACATTATCTGGGTACAGTCAGAAAGGGCATCAGAACAAGTTCATACCCACATGGATAAAACAACAATGTGATTTAGTTTTGCCCTAAGGGTAGCTTAAATATCCAACCCTCTGCCATAACGTCCTCTCGAAAGGCCTGAATTTCCCAAACAGCCTGTTGATACCACTTCAACCCACTGAATCCTTGGCATCATCTAATAGATCATGAGCCATTCCAGAGACAGATGTGTTCCATAGGATGGAGACAGACTCTATGCACACTCAGAGTCCTGCCACATCAGTAAAATGTTTAGATGTGGTCAGGGGGATGCAAGAACACTATTAAGATTAAGGGAGAAATTACTGAAACTACACACCACTCATCCCGAAGATGGCACAGCAATGCCTGTGATGGGTAATTCTATGCACCAGCTTGGGTCAGCTAGAGTGACCCGCTGTCTGGATGCTCCCGGGAGGGTATATTTCAGATGTGATTAGTACATAGAATCCGTAACTTTGAGTACATCCCCATAAGAGGCGTGGGCCTCATCCAATTAGTTGGACATCTTAAGGGTAAGATCTTTAAAGAAGAGGGAATTCTGCCACAAGACAGAAACAGAAACTCTGCCCCATTTGCCATTCCTTTAAGGAATCTGGACTCCTACGGCGCCTGTCAGGCTGGGCGGCGGCAGATAATATTGCTACAGCTCAGATCACACTTGAGCCCAAAGGCAGGCACTCTGGAGGGTTCTGAGCAGAACGGATCCCGCTATGGTCCCAGCGATGGTTTGAGCCCCAGTGCCATGTGGACCGCAGACCTGGCACAGTCTCCTTCCAGGGAAGTCAGTGAGGACAACAGATACGAGTCCCATGGAGGAGCCACCGTGTGGACGCTTCCGCTTCTGGATCAAGGTCAGGCTCTCTTGTGAAGAACTGTATACCTTTCCTCAAACAATCCCCAGTCGTGTGTGCTTCTCGGTCAGCAAGTAACCATATGGTCCCATCACCCTCGACGAACGAGGCTATCAGGTACCCACTGAGTCACCAGTTTGGGTGGCCCAGAAACATTCTACTGCAAGAAAGAAGTGCTACACCCAGAATTAAGCAAAATCACAGGGCAAGACTTACACACAGGTAACAAGGCCCCCACACCATCCACCCCTCACAGAACACAACCTGCTGTCAGCACACGTCTGTCAGGGTGATCCTCTAGGACAAGTTGACACAGAAGGAGAAGCTCGAGCTCCACTGGCGATGGGCCGGCTCAGTGTGTGCGTGTCAGTTCAGAAATGAATGACAGCCTGTCACAGGGGAGGAATTAGAAGAGAGTGACAGGGCTCCACTGCTTGAAGTAATGCCCCGGGTCAGCCACGCACATGGAAACAGAAGTCGCCTGAGGTTGGACTGCAGAGAAGTGTGATTCCTGTTGCATGGGTTGGCGGGTGCATCAGGAGACTAGCAGGGGAATGTCAGGACGTCTTGGTGCAGGAATGATGATGGACATACGGGGGTGACCATGGAGCGCAGAGATCTTTGCACTGCATGGAATCCCCCACAGAAGGCAGCCACCCCAGAAGAAGCATTACACATCAAGATTGACAAAATTACTTGTGACAATATCTAGCCTTTCTCAGGGGCCACGTGAATGCTAGCACGAGGGGTGCGTGAGCTGAGCCCGCTGGCAAGAGTGGAGACTACGTGTGGCTTCACCTAGCGTAAGTCAGTGGAGCGCCCTGCTGGCCTGTGACAGTGACAATCGTAGGGACCACTTCTTTAGGAGGCCACCTAACCACTGAGGGTAAGCACATTAAATCATCCCCCTTTTATATTAAAAGGGGACGGGGGTCCATCCTGCTTAGAAATAATGCATATTCTCAACGTGAATTAACCTTTCTTACCTTCAAGGGCTTAGTCTTTTCCATTCTGGGAGGGGTTTTGGAATATTTGTTCCTTCATTCAGAGCTTCCTGTAAGAGGGACTCAATGAGGACTCAATTTACAGCAAGAGATGGGGCTGGGTCCAGGCTGACACAACCGCTCTTCTGATCACAACCAAACCAACCCCGAAACAGCTGCCCCAGAAGCGCTGGGATGACCCGGTCAAGTCCCAGATGCTGCTGCCCACCAGGGGACCACACCTCACAAGGGTGGAACAGCCTCCTCCGGCATGAAGTGCACACTTTGGAAGATGATGAGTCTGGGCCACGGTGCGGGCGGAGGGGCCTCTCGCCATCATCCCCCAGTGACCCACTTGGGGACCCTTACCTCCTGCCCCTGGAAGACTGAGGGGAAGTGAGAGGGATGCCACAGACTGCACGCTGGCCACACACTCGGTTCTTCATCGCCAACGTTCGGCAGCAAAGGAGCACGTGCAGCAGCCTTGGCCTCAGTCCTCGTGGAGGAGAGTCTGGGTCATGCTAGGAAGCCAACAGCCAGTGCTGACAGAAGGTGAGGACCCTGCAGTGGTGGGGGATGGGAGAAGAAGACTCTCTGTGGCAGCCCCCAAATCAGCCTCACTGCAGGCGGGGTGCTCTTTGTACCCACGAGCACCCCGTCTGTGTCCCTCCCAAGAAGAGACTTCCACTGGAGTCTCGGAAGGGCTTCTCTCAGGACAAGAATGACGTCCTTCAAGGGGAAGAAGGCTGCTCTCTGGACCACCTGTATGCCTGGATGAAAGATGTATCCCCCCGTTACTGGCAATGCTGTGAGCACAGGGCCCCGTCAGCTATCACCCCCGCCCCCAAAACAGACACCTGTCCCCAGACCCTGCACCCAGCCTGAAGCTGCTGTGTCCCAGCATGGCCAGCGAGGGTCTGAAGAAAATGGCTGAGCTGATCCAGCCTGGGCCGTGGCTGATGGGACGCTGCCCAGGTCCCTCGGACATCGGCAAGGTGCCCGCCACCACCATCACCCGACCTCCCTGCACCCAGCTGCTGCACCATCTCTGCCTCCACCTGCACGGAGCCAAGCACATGGCACTGAGCACTTGCACAACAGCCTCTGGGTTGGAGGAGGCCGGGGCTTCAGGCTCTGATTTAACATTTCCAAGTGTGTGCTGCTGGTTTGTGTTCTGCTTTTGCTTTTGTTTCGTTTTAAGAATTTATTTATTTGACAGAGAGAGAGACAGCGAGAGAGCAAACCAAGCAGGGGGAGCATCTGAGGGAGAAACAGTCTCCCCACTGAGCAGGGAGCCTGACACAGGGCTCTACCCCAGGACCCTGGGATCATGACCTGAGCCGAAGGCAGAAGCTTAACCCACGGAGCCACCCAGTTCGCCCTTGTTTTTTGTTTGTTTGTTTGTTCTGTTTTGTTCTTATATTACGTCACGTTAGTCACCACACAGTACCTCATTAGTTTCTGATGCAGTGTTCCCAGATTCATTGTTTGTGTAGAACACCCAGTGCTCCCTGCAGTCCGTGCCCTCCTTAATGCCCACCACTGGGCCAACCCATCCCTCATCCTCTCCCCTCTACACTGTCAGTGTGTTTCACAAGTCCATAGTCTCTCCCTCGGATTTATCCCCTTCTGTTTCCCCTTCCTCCCCCTAATGTCCTCCATGCTAGTCCGTATATTCCACATATGAGTGAGACCACGTGATAATTGTTTTTCTCTGTTTGACGTATTTCACTTAACAAACTCCCCATCCGTGTTGATGCAAGTGGTGGGTATCCTTCCTTTCTGACGGCTGCACAATATTTCACTGAGTATGTCGACATCCTCTTTGTCCGTTTGTCTGTTGAAGGGCATCTCAGCTCCTTCCACAGTCTGGCTATTGTGGCCATCGCTGCTATGAACCTTGGGGTGCATATGGCCCTTCTTTTCACTCCATCTGTGTCTGTGGGGTAAATACCCAGTAGTGCAATTGCTGTATTGTAGTGTGCCTCTGTTTTTAACTTCTTGAGGAACCTCCATGTTGTTTTCCAAAGTGTTTGCTCCAGCTTGTGTTCCCACCAACAGTGTAAAGATAAGTACCAAAATAAGGTAGGGAGATCCTAGTAGAAAAAGAAAAGAAAATAGTTTAATACTTTTTCTTAGTTCCACACTTAAGCCTATTTCATTTTAATCTTGCTTCAAGTAGGGCCATGCAAGATTTTCACCAATGTGGATTCTGAGTTTATCAATATTAAAAGTGATACTACATTCTTCTGCATTGTTGTTATATCCTTCTTAATAAAAAGGCATCAGAGTTCACTCATTTGAGTTCTGGATCATTTGTATAGACACCAGACAATTTTCACTCCCACGTAAGTGGGTGCTAAGTCACTCTATGAAAAAGTCATCATAAAATTACTTGTCCAAGTAGTAACGAATTCAGCAGTTTTCAACTATGATAATTCATGAAAAAGTGAAAGCCAGAAGTTCTATAATAGGCATCCTTTGACCACAAATAAATCTGAAGTATGAGTAGACTTTGAGCCCTTTTCTGAAGAGTTGTCTTAAGAAGGCTGTTTTCTCATTACATCTAGGATTTCTTTTGTATTGAGTTAAGAGGCACGGTTACTAATGATTAGATGTGTGGGGCCAGAGTCCCTTTGCACTTTAATAAAATTGGCCATTCAAATGGAACTATATCAAAGGAGAACATTTATAAAGCTTTTCGCGTATGTGCTTCCTTTTTTCAAATAATATATCTCATTTACAACACCACATACCCCAAACCTTCTGTTAAAATTAGAAATATAATAGTGAATCTATTAATGATGAGCGTTGTCTCCTAAGGGCTCTCAGGATAAGTAAAATAATGGTAGGAATAGAAGACATATAGGCTCGATGAAGTCTACTTTATAACTCTTGTGCTACAGTCTTGCAACACTTTGACAAAAAGTAATTACTTCCTTTATTTTGCCCAAGGGCTAAATTTCCAACAACAACAAAAACAGGAAATAAAAATTACAGAATGCATGTTGAGTTAAATGTGCAAATGGATGGGAAAGCATTACTACTGAACAGTCATATAAACTCAAACCGAGATTAATTGCTTACTTATATGCTAAAATGAAGAATAAAGAGAAGTGTTTTCTTTCCATCCAAATTGCTACTTTAAATTATAGCAAACATGTCCAAACATTATGTTGTTTTAAGAATTATGAATAATTCAGTTTGACTCACAATGATTAAAGAATTGAAATGGAAAAGAGAGACGTTCTATTTACTGATAAGTAGATTTTTATTGCAGCAAATGTTATTGTCTGAAATAAAACTGTACACCATGTGTGGGATTCCTAATTCAGAAGTTTATGGGAAACTTCTAACTTGTGATTGCAAATGGAGTTTGTGCATTTTTTTAGGTTTGTTTGGGGATCTGACACACACATTTTTTGTAACAGTCTGTAGCCCCACAGAGATGAATAGAGGAGCATCACAAACATTAGTGAGGGGAGAAGAAATGTATTTCACCTGCATGCCTCCCTTGACACTGATGTCTCAAACCAATGGTCAAGAGGTCACACCAATATACCTCTAAGCTTCACTTGTACGCCAGTGGGATAAACCCTACACACCTGGATAATTCTGTGCACTAGTAGTCTAGGATCTTTGATGCAGAAGGACTCCAGGTCCAGAGAAGTTTTTCCAGAAACTGAGTGGAGACGGAAGAGTTCTGAGGAGTGATGGATGGAGTATGTCACCATCTCCAAACCGAGAACATGATCTCGGTCCCTGAAAACCCACTGAAGGGGAACCACCTGGGCAGGAAGAAGAAAACCAGGTCGAGGCGTATTTTCTGGAAAGCTAAGTTTAGAAAGTGTCTGAAGAAGGGGATCTCCAGAGGTGGTCCCAGCAGATGTAATGTCCATGCAAGGTCAGTAGGAGAAAGAACAGCCGACCTTTGTGACTGGATGACATAAAGCCTAGAGAGGGTCACGTCACTGGTGTGACTGTCCATGTGCTGGGGATGAAAGTGGGGTTGGAGAAGCACCAAGACAAATGGAAAGGGAAGACTTAGACTCTGAGGTGATTCGCGAGGATTTCTACAGAATGTAGATGCTTGGTGACCGACTAGTCAGACCTCTCCAACAGAGAGGGAAACTAAAGATGAGGACCATGAGCAATTTCTGGAATGATTTAGCACAATCTGGAAGAGGTGAAAGAACCCTGGATCCTGGGTGGGGGCGGGGCGGGCCTAACCGGAGGGAAAATGCCAGCAGTTAGGGATGGTGAGGAGGGGGAACCCTGGGGGCCGACTGGGAGATTTCATTTAGAGAAGAACTTAAGAAAATGTCCTTTTCTACAAATTTAGAAGCCAAGTGAACTTCTGAGGGGAAGAGGGGGACCCAGACGGAACTGTGTTCATTATGAGCAATGTGTGAAGAGTTAATATGAGGCCGGCGTAGATGGGTGGGCGGAAGTGAGCAGATCGCCGGGCCGAGCTGGGAGCGGATGAGGGTGGGGTCTCTCTCCCGCCTGTGCTCGGCATCGCCATCTACATGCTCAGAAACACACGTAGGCCTTCCTTCTTCTGCAGCAAATTTAGCTTCTGCTCAGATGTAGCCGCAGGATAGGGAACCGGAATAAGGACCATCTCCTTATCAATAAATGCAAAATTATGTGCATGTTTATATACACACAGGCCACAGTATTTTCTATAAAGGAGTTCATTCTATGCGTTGTGTTTGCAATCTGCATTGTAGTCACTCAGAAATGTATCCTGAGTCTATTTCCATATGATATACAGAGAGGAGTTACAGTATTCTTTTACACGGTTACATCGTATTCTGCAATTCGTGCAGAATCAATTTCTTACTATAGGTACCTCTTTATGTTTAACTTTTCCCATTATTAAAATAATAAAATGTCTGTGAACATTTTGTGCATATTTTTTTCTCATACTAGATTTCAGAAAATGGAGTTGTTGTGTTAATCATCTTTGGATACTTTAGCTTGTGAATGAGTACCCTCTGCTTCCACCTCCAGAACCATAGAGTAGATGCACTTTTCTTATTTCCTCCTGCAAACTACTACTGAAACTCCCATCCGTCATCTACAAAACATGGATAACAGCACTATGAAAGGTGGAGAGACATCAGGCCAGGCAAGAATCTCAGGAATCAAGGAACAGCATGACAGGGAGCTTTGTAGGCTTTCCTTTTGTCTCTTACATCCAAGACATGGGGTTCAAGAGGCTGACAACACAGACATGCTGGTGAGAACAGTTAAAAATGCCCCAGCTAAATCCCGGCCTCTCTAGCCAACAGAAAATAAAACGGGCATCTTAGAAAAATAGAAAACAATTGTACAACCATGACCCTACTCCAGCCAAACACTACAGAAAAATGTGTGCCCTACTCCACCGATGTCGGCAAAGACCACGCAGAACACCTTCATGTGATCAAAGCTGCAGTGAGGACACCCCACACTCCCTCTAGACTAGAGTCATGGGGTGTCATGGGAGGTGGGAGTTTCATCCCCGTCAGCAGGAAGGAAAGTCCACTCCCGAGGCATCAGCAGAGACCAGAGGGACTTCCAGCCCAACCGGCAGTAATAAGAAGCTACTCCCCCTTCCCTCTGAAATGGCTCAGTGGAGACTCACAATTTTCATCTGCAGCCAGCAGTAACAACCCACTGCAGTGTCCCTGTCCATGGAGACCACATGGGCGGTTGTAACTCCCAAGTCCTCCCAGCAGTCATGAGGCACACACATTCTGGGTGTCACTGGAAGCTACTGGAACATCTTCTCTTCCACCCCCACTGGCCACCAGTGAGGTGGTCCTTAACTCCCCCACAGGACCCTGGCAGAGGACGCCTGCTGAAACAGAAGACTGAATAAGGTCCAGAGCCTCCCAGCAGAACTTTTCAATGTCCATGATGCAACTAAAAATCTTTATACTAAGGACCAGGAAGATATCAAACTCAGTAATTTCAAAAAATGTAATTAATAGATGAACCACCATGAAGAGATGTTAGAACTACCTAGCAAAGATGTTAAAGCCATCATGAGACAGGGCTTCAATTGCCTATTATGAAAACACTTGAGGCAAATGAAAAATAGAAAACATCAACAAAGAAACAAAAAGTCTCAGCAAAGAAACATGAAAATGAATCTAATGGAAAATTGAGGAGTGGAAAATAGAGCAAAATCACAAACTTGGTGGGGGAGCCCAGCTTCAGAATTGAAGGGACCGAGGAAAGACCCAGTGACCTGGAACATAGAACAATAGAAGCCGCCTAATTTGAACAACAGAAAGAAAATAGAACACAAAAACCCCAATAGAACAGAGCCTCAGGAATGTGTGGGACTATAAAAAAATATCTAATATTTGTGTCACTGTAGTCCCAGAAGGAGAGGAATTAGGGGATGGACTTTGAAACAGCTAATGGCTAAAAACTCCCCAGTTTTGACAAGGTATATAAACCTACAGACTCAAGACCTGTGCACAGCCCAAACAGGATAAATCCATGCCAAAACACCATGCTTAAATTTCTGAAAACTACAGAAAAATTTGAAATCTTGAAAACAATCACAGAAAAGTCGTGTCTCTCTCCTATAGGTGGGCATCAATTCAATTGGCAACAGCGTTCTAGTCAGAATCTGAGAAGTCCCTGGGTCAAATCAAGGTAAACTCAAAAATCCGCTGCGTGATGGGGCACCGGGTAGCTTAGGCAGCCGGCCCCCGGTCTCAGGTCTTGATCAAAAGAGACAACGTTAATTGATTATACTTTGTCAAAACTAAACTAAACATTTGTATTCTTCCAACGGTTAGTGGGATAGAAAGACAAGCTACAGAGCAGAGAAAATGCTCGTGAACCACATACCTGGCAAAGCATCAGTATCTGCAGCACAGCGAGAACCTCCAAACTCAACAGGAAAACAAATTCCAAGTAGAAAACGGGTGACAGACATGGAGAGCCATTCCACCGCAAGGGTACGGGATCTAGAGAAATGACCCCTGGAAACCTAGTCCTTCACCAAAAGGATGCACAGAAGACAAAGTAGTACATGAAAATATGTCCCACCCCGTCATCCATTAGGGGATGCAAACGAAGACCCTCATGAATGATCACGGCACGCTGCGGAGAACGGGTAAGACGAAAAATAGTGACAATACCAAATGCTGGTGCTTCTGCCGAGAGGCTGGATCCCAGAAATGGGTGCTTTTCAAAAGTGACACAGCCATTCTGCAAAATCATTGGGCAATTAAAAAAAAAAAATCATGTCATTACCATACGACCCAGTATAGGTGTCCAAGGTTTTTTTTCCCCTCAAAGAAATGCAGAGTGAGACTCACACCAACTCTCCACAGGTATTTAGGGCAACTTTGTTGTTTAGCCAAGAACTGGAAACACCGCAGTCGTCTTTCAATGACAAGTGGCTCCTCGGGGTTTTGTACGTCAGCTCCAAGGAGCATTAGTCAGCAATATACAGGAGGGAGCCTTTAGTGATGCCACAGCATGGACAGATCTCCGGAGAACCGTTCTGAGTTGGGCGGGAGGAGGAGGGAAAGAGGGAGAAAAGCAAAGAAACGGGAAAAGAGCCCATCCCAGAATGTCACAGGTCTTCTGATCCCATTAAGGTCCCTGAGTGACAAGACTGGGGAAAGGACACAGAATCCAGTGGCCACTGGGGGCCAAGGGTCAGGTAGGGCAGGAAGAGAAGTCAGTGAGGATGAAATTCTGTTTCTTGGCTGTGTCAGTATTAAGAGCCTTGTTATGGTATCGTTACAGATTGGCAAGATGTTATCAAATGGGAAAATGGGTCGGGAACACACCGAGTCTTCATGTAGTGTTTCTTACGACTGTGTGTGATTCTGTAATTATCTTAAAATAGAAACCTTAATTTTTTTAGAAGTACTGTAAGTCATTCCCCAGTAGAAATTTAAACTCCCCACTAAGAAGATGATGAGTGTGTTCATTTAAACTGTCATAAGAGTGGGTATTGCTGATCACGTCCTATTTTCTGCCAACCACCCAACTCTACTATGACATGTTTACATTTCCCCTTCATTGGTTTGGTCTTGCTGTTACCCATTATGTAAAAAAAAAAAAAAAAGAGAGAGATTTTTATTTTATTTACTTAGAGAGAGCGAGAAAGCGTGTGCACATGCACAAGTAAGGGGCGGCGCACAGGGGGAGCGAGAAGCAGATTTCCCCCTGACAACAGAGCCCAGTGCTGGACCCGATCCCAGGACCCTGCGATCATGACCCGAGCTAAAGGCAGATGCTCAACCTGCTGAGCCACCCAGGCGTTCTCAAAATTCCAAATATATAACATACTGATGCATCCAATTCTTATTTTATGTAATAGATCTATAAAACATTTCTTATGGTAAGATTTGATTTTTAAATCAAAACTTTTTGCTCAAAATTATATTTAATAAATAGATACTTAGATACATAGATACGTAGATACATAGAGTCTCTGGTTCTACGTCATGTTTGGGAAATAATGCCATTAGAAACATTAATGATCTCAATCTGGAAACACTTTAAAGAATTAGATATTATGGTCGAAGCATTATGGTCTCCTTTGAAAAAAATGTCTGTCATTAGGGAAACAAACATAGACCTCTACCGGCATACTGTATGGTTTTTCAAAAGGGTCTTATTTAAACTCTCTGTCTTAATGTCTACAAACAAAAACTGAAAATAAGAACAGGACCTGTTCCCTACGTTTGTGGGAGGAATAGATGAGAAAAGCTTTCCAAAATACTTAGGATCATACTTCACGCTTGCCAAGGCCCCAAAAAAGATTTGTTGTTTTGATCAACACATTAACAACCCAAATCTGCTCCATCAATTGAAAGAAGTGTTACTACGTTAAGATTTTTCTTTCATGTCATCTGAAAAAAATACCAACCTTTCTTCTGCCCTGCTTAACACCAAGGGGATCTGTGTCAAGGTAAACCTTCAAATGCCTGGGGCACCTGGGTGGCTCAGTGGGTTAAAGCCTCTGCCGTCGGCTCAGGTCATGATCTCAGGGTCCTGGGATCGAGCCCCGAGTCGGGCTCTCTGCTCCGCTGGGAGCCTGCTTCCTCCTCTCTCTCTGCCTGCCTCTCTGCCTACTTGTGATCTCTGTCTGTCAAATACATAAATAAAATCTTAAACAAAAACAAAAAACCCACCCAACACCCGTCTGCCTGTCTGTCCTACTCTTTCATGGTCCCGCAGCCTTGAACATGCTCTGCATCGGGTGCTCGACGGTTCCCTCCTTGGCCGGCTGATTGCCAGTTCATTCCCGGGGTGGCTGCCACTGATTGCCTTGTGATTGCCTCGTGTACCGGGCTCCCTCTTACAGTCCGCGGATTGCTTGTCCGGCTGCCTCCACCTCCCTGCCTGGGAATCAGTGCGCTGCCCACTCAGCTCCCACGGAAGCCGCATCCTCACCTGGCCCAGCTTTCATCAGCACGTCTCATCTTTACGCTGTGCCGACCTGTCACAGACCCCCCACCCCAGAAGGTGGGCACTGCCCCACTCTGTCCTATAATCGTCTCTGCAACAAGGGTTGGCTTCCAGACGTGGCCACTGGTAAGGCATGCTACCCTGTTCCCCGAGAGCCCCCTGCCCATTACCAGCCTCGAGTCATGCCGTGTCTCCATGCTCCTGCACTACACATGATTTATTTGTCATTAGGACTTGTCTGTTGCAAGTAAATATTAAAATGTTTGCATAACTGCAAAGAACTCTCTGAATTCATATTTTTCTTTTTTAAATACTTGTTTAATTTTATCTTCTCTCCCATCCCTTATTAATGTCCCCAAAGTATTTATTTCCATCTTACAGAATTGTTTCCAGTTAAGATTTTCTGTGGTCAAAGGGTTTTCCTTTTCTTCTTACTATTCAGTGAACTGTAAACGCAGTGACTTCTGATACACAGCCTTTATTTCTCTTTCAGTTCTCTTATAGTTTTCTTTTTCCTTATTTTTTACCATTTTTTTTTTACCAATTTTATAACTTATGTTGACTAACCACTTAAAATTCTGTTTTATTTCATGCTCATAGCACGATCTTTAAGCTTTGCTCTCATTCAGTTGTTTACTTTCCAAATTATCTTTTCCTCTTCTCCACTGTCTTACCTTTTTAAAGTTGATCAAAATATTACTTAATTTTATATTTTAAAAATCCTTTCATGTTCTGCTAAGAGTAGTTTCAGAATTTCATAAACGTCAAAACTAAAATGATTCGGAGGCCTTTATTGGAATTAAATTTATAAAATTCAATATATACTACCTTAGAAATGAATGAGTTAATGATATTATTAGTACATGGACATTCTTTTCTGTATTTTGAATCTATTCATTAACACTAAGTGTCACCAGTTGCATTAGATAGACAAAAATGCCCATTAAATAAAATTCTGAGAAGCAAGTGAAAAGCTACGCATGATAGCTCAAAACCACGGGTGCTTTGAACCCATGTATTTTGTATTAGAAAGACAGAAATACTTTGTATCATTAACAGATAACTGGGTGTTTTATTTGTAAAAATAAATTTTAAAATGACCAAGTACAATATAGTTTCTAAACAATGGCATCCAAATTTAATTCTAGGAAGGTAAATCTGGAATTAAGTTTGTGATAAAGATGACAAGAAGCTCAAGGTAGGTTTCCAAACAGCCTTTGGTGGTTAACAGAGAAAAAATAGCAGTTTCTTTTTATGCCAGACCTTAAAATTCTAAACTGTTCCCATTTTATTCACTCGTCTGTTGTTAGGGGTTTCAAATAAACATCTCAGGTTTTTGTTGTCGTATACTGTGTGATAAAACGTGCATGCCATAAAACCATCTTAGCCATTTTAAATATATAATTCTTTGTAATTAATTACATGCACATGGTTATTCAACCATTACCACCATCCATCCGTAGAACCTTCTCCTCTTCCCTAACCAAAACTCTGAGCCTACTAAAGAGGGACTCCCCACTCCGCACACCGCAGCCCCGGCACCCACTCTGCTCCTCCTGTCTCTGTGATTGGATAGTCCAGGAACCACGTAGAAGTGGAATCACAGCCCTTTGATGACTGGCTTATTCCCTTAGCATCATGTCCTCAAGGTTCACCCATCTTGTAGCATGAGTCACGTTTTTTATTTTTTAATTATTTTAAAGATTTTATTCATTTGTTTTTTATTTATTTGAGAGAGAGAGAGAGAGAGAGAGAGAAAGCAGGGGCAGGGGCAGAGGCAGAGGGGGAAGCAGGGTCCTCCCTGAGCAAGAGCCCAACATGGGGCCTGACCCTGGGACCCTGGGAGCTTGACCTGAGCCACAGGCAGATACTTAACTGAATGAACCACACAAGCACCCCTGTGTCATGCTTTTTAGACATGAATCATACCCCTTCATGAGGCTGAATGTTATTCTGTGTTAAGTATACACCACGTTTTGTTCTTTTATTCTTCTGTCAGTGGACGCTGTGAGTAATGACCCTATGAATGCGGGAAAATAAGGGTCTGTCTGAGCTGTTCTCTTTACTTCTCTCCGTACTTCTTACCCGGAAGGGGAACAGCTAGTTCCGGGGATAATTCTAGCCTTACGTTTCTGAGGAACGTCCACCCCGTTTTCCATAGCCGCGACACCATTCACTGTACTTCCCACCAGCATGCAGACAGGGTCCAGTGTTTCCACATCCTTACCAAGACGCGTTCTGTTGTCCCTTTCCATACTAGACCTCCTAGTGGGTACGGAGTGGTATCTCACCGTGTTTCCTATGAATTTCCGACGGGAGAGTTCTGTTGAGCATCTTTTCAAGGATTATTTGGCCATTGGTGTATCTTGTTTGGAAAAATGTCCATTCGGTTCCTTTGACCACTTTTAAATGGTGCCATTGTTCAATTTAGGAGTTATTTAATCATTTTTAGATAAAACCCCGTACCAGATATATAATTTGAAAATTATTTCTCCCAATTCCACAGGCTGTTGCTCACTCTGTTGACTCCGCCCTCCTTTGATACACATAAGATTTTAATTCTGATAAACATCAAATTACACATTCCCTTGGTCATAGCCAAGAAATCATTGTCAAATTCTATGTCTTAAAGCTTCTCATCCCAATTTTCTTCTTAGAGTGTCAGTTCTTGCATTCAGGTCTTTGCTACATGATAAAAGATAAAGGTCCAACGTCACTACGGAAATCTGGTTTTCTCAAATCTGGTTTTCGAAAAGACAATTCTTGCCCCATGGTGTGGTCCAAGCACTTGTCAGAAATCATGTGGCCATCTAGGAGAGTTTATTTCTGGGCTCAGCATTCCATTGGCCTCTAGGACTGTTTCTAGGCCACTATCACACAGTCCTAATTACCATAGTTTGTAATGTGTCTTGAAATCAGGAACTGGAAGGCCTCCAACTTTTCCTTTCTCAAGATCATTTGGGCTATTCAGGGTCCTTTGAGGTGTCACATGAGCTTTAGGATAGAGTGTTCTATTCTGGGAAAAAAAGAATCATTGAGATTTGCTAGAGATTGCACTGAACCTATATACTGCTTTGGGTAGAATTGACATTTTAGCAGCATTAAGTCTTCCAATCCAGGAAGAGGTGATTTTTTCCAACCTTTTTGTGTTTTTTTAAAATTTATTTTAGCAATATTGTTGTAGCTTTCATTGTACAAAAACTTCACCACCTTGGTTAAATTTATTCTTAAATTTTTATTCTTTTTGATGCTATTGTAAGTGAGACTGTTTTCTGAATTTTCCTTTTGGAAACACAAGTGATTTCTGGGCATTGATTTTGTACTGCAACCTTGCTGAATTTGCACCTTAGTTCTAACGCTTTCTTTTTTTTTTTTTTAATGGAATTCCTCTGGTTTTTAAACAAGCCAAAACTTTCCATGGCTTCCCAAGGCACTAAAATCAGCATTTTACTGTATAGAAGGTAAAGTGCCATCTGGTAACTGCCAGTTAACGTTAGCCGATGTTATATTTAGGTTCAAATTTGTTGTATTTTCATATTATGTTTTCTACATGGTTGAGACGAACACATTGCAGGAAAAAATAACTATTTTTTTTTCCTGCACAGCTGGATGGAAAATATTTAAGAGTGTTTAACACCCACAGCAGCAAAACTGTAGAGCTCTTACCCAATTTTGTATTATTAGTCTATAAATCTTTTCTATGCCTGACTAGGGGCAACGTAATCCCCAAGTAGAGGTCTAATTCAAGAATTAATGTAATGTTAGGAGAATGCTGCTTCCTCTGACATCCTTGGGCTGAAAGACAGGGATAATATTCAAAATCTTTCAAGGTGGTGTAGACGAGCTTCCGACACCCAGGAACATCGTGTCCAGCAGGAAGGCCGCGAAGGCGGTAACGAGTGTCCAGCATTGTCCGGATGGAAGGGCGTGACGGTGCGCTTTGAAACAGGAACACGGCGGCCACCCTGCCACCGGGCTGAGGAGGCACTGAGTGCAAGGATGCCGGGACACTGGGCCGCTCGCTGGGTTTTCAGCCTTCCCAGCTTCAGCTCTTCCAGCCCCAGGGAACAAAAGCCGTCTCTTACAGTAGCAGCCCTGTGGTGCAAGGAGACACAACGTGGTAAACGTTAGTGACCGTCTTCCGAAGGAGGTCGTGGGTTGACCTTGAGTGTGCGCATAATGAGTCCGCTGGAACGGGAACCTAACGTGCTCTGTCAGTGTGTTTTCATTCTGGGTCCTGTGTGGTCTGCTTAGGGACTGTTCGGTGCCGCCACTTCCCACGAACCCAGGGACCGCAGTGTTTCCTTAGTGTCGGTTCACAACCTGCCCTCCGGAGTTCGTCCTCGCCTCGCCCTCCCCAGGGACACACAGTTTTCTGGCTACCGGAAAATACCGTCAGGGCGCGGGTACTGGGGATGTGTGTGGGATCCCTCCCTTCCACGGCCGCGCAGTAAAGGAGCCTTCCCTGATCTGCGTAGGTCTTTGGCATCCAAGCCCCTGCTGTCTGGGGAGGTCGAGTCACCTTCTGTGTCTGGTCCTCAGAACATGAGCCCTTCATCCTTCCTACTCAGCCCGAACACCCAGCCCCCTCGGGCCACAGCAACTGGGGGGACTTCCTTGCGAATGCAAAGAGTGTCTCTTGCCTTTTGATGAAAACACACACGTTCAGGAGCTCCCACACCGTCTCCTGAGCACACTGGTCTTCCACAGGAAAATGTCTTTCTCTCGCCCCCATGTCGTGCTCCCCGGTTCCAGCAGAAACCAACCTACAGGTCTTCCCAGCATTCGACCCCACCCTCGTGGAGCCCTCCTGTGACCCCCTGCTCTCCCTCCTGCCCCGCGCAGTGTCCCTGAAGGAACGGGTAGTTTTCTGATCACCGTCAAGCACTCGGCAGCGCCTGAGCTGGGGAACCTGAGAAAACAGGGACCGGCTCTGAGCTGTGTCTGTAACCCGGAGCCTGGGGTGCAGCTCACCGTCCCAACCTGAGCTGTGTCCGTAACCCGGAGCCTGGGGTGCAGCTCACCGTCCCAAACGTGCCTCTGTTTTCTGCACTCGGCTCGGAAGGCACGTGCTCCGGAAATGCCTTAGCCTCAAAGTCTGTGTTAATGAAGAAAGGGGACAGGAAAAGGAAAAGGACGTAACAATCACAGAAATTATTACTTCTTAAGTATAACACTATAGCGTGTTATTGGTCAAGGGTCCCGGCTGCCTTATAAGAAACTCTTTTAATCTCTTTTGTTCATTCAAGTTCTTGGTTCTTGACTCGTGATAGCCTGAGAAAGTTGAGCCGCTGTGCCCAGCTGCCAGTTACCTACAGCAAGAGTCTGGGAATGACACATGGGCCGTATCAGTGGACACACAAAATAAGCAAGATATAGTCAAGAAAGGTAAAAGAGAAAGAACAAGGATTGGGGGGAGGGGCAAGAGAAACAGATCCAAATTCAGAAACCTGACCTGGGGCTCTCACCCTCCGAGGAAGGGTAATGAAAAGGGACCAAGACGGATCCCGCGACCGAAGATGGAAGAGGCTGCTTGGGGCGCCCAGAGCGCGGTGGTCAGGTGGAAGTGAGTCAGGGCAGCCGTGCAAAGTGCAGCCGCGGGCCGCAAGGACACCCTCTTCATGGGGGTCGTAAAATAGTATGTGATCGCCGATTTCCATTCAGTGGGGATGACAGAGGTCATAAAAGCACATACTTTTACTGTCCAACCTGGAGGGCAAGACCCTGGGAAGACCTTCGAATGGGGAGGGCCGCTGCCTCAAAACCTCGGCACAGTGCTTTGTTTCTCTTCTTGCTCTTGACCCTGGGTCGGGGGAGGGCTTAGCTAACCGACAGAGATTGCTCCCTGAAGAGAGACTCATGCTAAAAAAAAACAATAAAATTCGGGTTGTCCTACAAAACAGTGAAAGAAAAATGAAGAGCTGTAAATGTGTATTTTATATATGTGTGTGTGTGTATATGTTATACTACAAAACTATATATTATATAGTATGTATTATTGTGTGTATATATATTATATACGCAGTTCTTTATTTTTATGTTATAGAAATAATTTGTTTCATATAATTTGTTTTATATATCTATATCATATTATATAATATAAATTTATATATGTTCATATTCAATATAATTATACTAATGAATTATGTTAATTCATATGAATTATGTGAATTCATATAATATAAATATTGTTATGAATTATGAATTATGTTAATTCATTAGTATAATTATATCAAGTAATATATTTAATATGGTTTTTATATTTATATTATATGATATTATTTATTTTATATTTATATATATATATATATATATATATATATATATATATATAAAATGAGTCAAGAACCAAGAACTTGAATGAACAATAGAGATAAAAAGAATTTCTTATAAGGCAGCCGGGACCCTTGACATGCTATAGTGTTACACTTAAGAAGTAATAATTTCTGTGATTGTTACGTCCTTTTCCTTTTCCTGACCCCTTTCTTCATTAACACAGACTTTGAGGCTAAGGCATTTCCGGAGCACGTGCCTTCCGAGCCGAGTGCAGAAAACAGAGGCACGTTTGGGACGGTGAGCTGCACCCCAGGCTCCGGGTTACGGACACAGCTCAGAGCCGATCCGTGTTTTCTCAGGTTCCCCAGCTCAGGCGCTGCCGAGCGCTTGACGGTGATCAGAAAACTACTCGTTCCTATATTATATGATATTATTTATTTTATATTTTATTAATTATATATATATATATATATATATATATATATATATATATATATATAATTGTATATACATTTGTTTAAATTTAGGCAGTTTCCAATGAGGAACGCAGACCACAGCACGCCATGCCTTCCTCTGTGACCCTCTCAGAGACTGAGGACTAGAGAAACTAGTGATTTGGTCATGATCGACAATCTTTATTTTTGTTGTTTATAAAAACATTTCGCCAAATGGTTTGCCAACTTTAACTTCATCATGAATGAACCTTGAAGGGTCCCTTGCACTGTTCCGTGAATTCTGATCTCGCAATACTGTTAGCAAGCCCTTCTCCTGGTGTTTTTCACAGGGACTGAGTATTCATTGGCATGAAAGATGTCATACATTTAAAGTGTTTTGGGCAGACTCAGAGAATTCTGTGGCCTGTGGACAGAAGATGTGTCTAGAGATGGTGGCTTAGCAAGTAGAGTTCATGGTTCTGTGGAAGTGAACCAACGTCATATAGGAAAGACTGCATTATATATAAATTCTCAGTTAATTTTCAATATTCTAAATGATCCTTATTCAATTCCTAAACAGAATTTTCTATCATTTTTCAAGAAGGACATGTTGTTATGATCACAAAGTCACTCACTGTTGACCAGTGAAAGCTACTTCCAACAAAATGAGGTAGTGTGAAGACCATCTTGAGTCAAAATCACTAATAATGATTGAGTCCTAAGGGGCAGCTACTTTTCCATTTGTAACTTTTATTAGCTCCTTTGACCTTCAAAACTGTATTAACAGTTTACGATCCGCCTGCCCACTTCACAAAGGAAGGCGTGAGGCACACATTACCCACTGGGCCCATCATTACATAGATGGATTTTGAATCTGCAGTGGATCTGGTGTCTATGATCCTAAATATTACTTTCTGTTGTCTCTAAATTTTGTAGGATATTATCCTTTCAATATGCTACTTCTTCCTGAAGTTAATGTTCTACAATATAACATATAGTAACTATTGTCACATATATAGTGTATTTGTAGAATTCTGTTAATTTAGAATAATAATGAAATAAGAAACTAGGGATAGACATCAATGGAATGTTGTTGTTTCTTTTTTTGCAGAAATTGAACCTCAAAAAATATATAAAGAAAAACAATTTTAAAAGTAATATACAAGATAAATAAATCATTTGATTTAGAGCTTTCTCAAAGTGTATTTTCAACTTATGCATTTCCAGAAAATTAATTTTCCTAAATTTAACCAATTTATAAAAGCAAGAAAATAATTCACTATCTACAGTCATTGGTTAAAATAAATATGGTAGACTTTTATATTCTTGCAATTAAGGTAAGTTTGTTTGGTTTGTTTTTACGTTAACCACATCTATTCAGAGGATTTTCTACTTGGTCATTGTTCAAAAAATTTATTTGTGACAGAAATGGTATTGAAAAGCTTGATAAAAATCCATGTTGACTCATAGAGTTTAAAACTACCATACATATGTGTACGGTGAAATGTATTGGCACTCAAAATAACATGTCTGAGAGAAAAATGGTAGGTGCCCACAAAATCAATCTCTAGCACTTTTTTTTTTTTAAACTATTATGATTTATTGAAAGCATGGTGTCCCAACTTGAGTACCTACAGCAACTTCGATTCTTAGGAACTTACAAACACAAAAGAAATCCAGTTAAATTTGAAGGAAAAAAAAAAACAATTATACTTCACTTATCATTAAATATTTGTATGATAGGGTACATTGGAATAACCTAATGCAATTAAGTATCAAGTAAGATAATTACATGATGAGTTGTGTGTGTGTGTGTGTGTGTGTGTGTGTGTGTGTAAATGTACCAATAGACGATGTTTTCTTTCAGTGCTACATTATAGTAAGTATCTAGTCTCATAACGTCAACAGACTGTTTTAAGGAATAATTTCTGTTTCTGTAAATGCCTTTGTGTCCATAGTTCACTTTTTATTGGCATTTTTGAAGCTGATGATATTGATTTTCATTGTGTTTTTTCTTTTTAAGTTCGAGTATCATTGGCCATGTGAGTTTTCTGTTTTTGAAGAACTCCAGATACTATGAGTATCTTAAGGGCAAATGTTTATTTCCTTTTTTCTTTATGCCCTGAGCCTGTCACCATGGCTGGTTTTGCCAGCAGCTCAGTTATCTCTGGACTAAGTCCTTGATTCACACTTCCTACAGAGTGCCTTGTTATTTTTTATTTTAATTTTTATTCTTTTTCATTAGTGGCATGAAAATTCAATCTTCAAGTACCATCTGACCTTATTTTTCAAAGTGTTTTTTTTTAAGATTTTATTTACTTATTTGACAGAGAGAGATCACAAGTAGGCAGAGAGGCAGGCACAGAGAGAGGGGGAAGCCGGCTCCCTGCTGAGCAGAGAGGATGCGGGGCTCGATCTCAGGACCCTGAGATCATGACCTGAGCCGAAGGCAAAAGCCTAATCCACTGAGCCACCAGGTACCCTTAAAATGTTTTTAATGTTAGGATGACTACTGTTGTTCTTCCTGAGATCAAAAAAAGTCAGACACAGTGATTTATATTTTCACAGTGAGGTAACTCTAACTAATCCAGGTAAAGGAGGGTGTGGAGCATGTATTTGGGCTTCTGATGGCCCAGGTTGCATACAGGCATGGGAAACTAGCCTGTGCTGGTGACCAGGGAGCACTTGTGGCCAGTTACCAAACTCAGTGTCCTACATCAGTCTCAGAGTGACTCTGCCTTTCCTCATCCAAGTTATAAAACAGGAGGGTGAGCCAAGATGCGAAGCCGGCGGTGCTAGCCGTCAGACTAAACTGATGAATGACTTTATAAAATTGTAAAATTCAAAATGGTGGCAAGAACAGGTCTGGAGGAATTTCCTGAGCCAGAGTCAGGAGCAGACGGAGCTTGTGGATGGACTCTTCTCAGCCTTCAATGCTGTATTTGTTCGTGTGAGGTGATCTTGTGCTAGGGACCAACATACACGGTGGACTGGGAATGAAATGGACAGAACATGGTCAGAAACGGACACGAAGAGAATCCAGTGGCGTCTCTAAAACATGGCATGACAAAGGTTCAGCAGAAGCCACGGAGGACTGGGTTCAGTGTGTAGTCAGCAGGTTTTCAGTTTCACTTGGAGAGTTTGGGGAGCAAACCATATATGTGTTCTTGAAACCCACAAGAAGATGAACTCAACGATTGGGCAGGGTATTTTTTGATCTGACAAGAGATATGACAAGAGAACATGTGTGACAGATCATCACTGACGGGCTGAAGACCGTGAAGGCCCTCGTGAAGATGCTGAGGCCCATGTCGCGTACTAGTCATGGAGGACACCCATGACTATTAAACAGCAGGGAGCAGGCTTTCAACAGATATTTTTCTGGTTCCCTGATCACCAGAATAGGTTATGACCTAACAAGAGCATAAAGGAATTTACTGGAAAGCTAGCTCAAAGTAGCAGCAACCACCACAAAAATGCTGAGCCTATAAGCCATGGACAGGCCAGAAAACAAAATAGCTCTGGGAATCCAGGGAGGAGCACATAATCAATGTCCCCATCAGGCAGAACAGTAGGGTCAATTGGTGACACGCTGTTTTAGTCGATAATGGCTCTTCATTCTGGAATTCAACGTCAGGGGAGAAGGGCTGATCGTCTGAGCTGGGGCCAGCTCCCTTCCAGGTAGAGGAGGGATCTCGGCAGTGGCTACTCTAGCAGGGTCGTGTGGCACCGAGTAGGGATGTTTCCCAAAAGGCAAACTAAATAACTATAATAAAAAGAATGAGAACTGTATATGCCAGCAAATAAAATGAAATGACAACCATTAAAATATCATTATTCCTAACGACTGGCACGGTCTTTCTCTAAAGCTTGGAAAGTATCAGAGTCCCCATCAAAAACAAAACAAAAAGCAATCACCATTACTTTGCTAATTCTTAACATTATTTTGTCAGTCTGGACATCCACACGCAGATGATCCATCATAGTGCACGGCAACACAAGGGCAAGAAGGTCCTAGAAACAAGCAGAGAAAAGCAATTCAAGAGAACTTTTTTAAGGATCTCTGTACCACTGACTTCGGGCACCTGGACAGAGTCAGGACAAATGTTCAGGGAATAGTATTTTGCAGCAAGTGTTGTTTTATCAAAAGTAATGAAAGATTTCCTGATCCAACTCACGTGTGTAGGAGCTTGGAGATTGTTCCTCACGTCCTTGCAACAAGAAAAAGCTGGTCAAACTAAGACTCAGTGTCTCTTCCGACCCATCAGAGAACTGAGGTGACAAAGGACAGTGTCACCCTGAATTCTGAAGAGACTGGAAAGCCCAGGATCTGCTTTTATGGGACAGAAGGTACAGGACCCTCAACTCCTGGGATGTTCACATGCAATACTGCATTCTCACCCGTGGAAATGCAGGTGATGCCAGGCCTATGTGACTTTCTAGAACTGTGTGATGCACAGCTCCCAGCTGGGCTTTGCTCCCATGGAGTGCCAGTCTGTGAGGAGCCATCTTGACACTCAGCAAGTACGCTGTGGACCCCAGATGTGGATTTCTGGACCTCTTTCATTCTGCAGAGCTCCATGCATCCCCCTCACTCCAGAACGCTACACTGGACCCTCACTTTAGTAAGCTTGGCTTTGTTCTGTTTGCACCGGCCTCTCCCTTGCAGTCAGAACGTGCCACCAGCAGGGTGACCCAGGGCTTTTATCTTTTGTGTCTCCTCTTTCAGGGGCCACAGAGCTGAGGTGTCTGCTGGCCGTTGTTATAAAGGTGATGTGTCCCCTGCATCACTCACTTTTCTAGTTGTTTATTGTGGTCCCTTTGCTCCAGTTAGTTGCAAAGGAAGTCTTCCTCTCGAGCATATTCTTTTAGGTAAGAATCTTTTAAGTATCAAGGTTTAGGGGTATTTTTACATTAATCAGTGGATCTTTGAGTCTTCCTCCTCCCTCAGGTTTATTGAGATACTATGGACCTAGGACATTGTGTACATTTAAGGTACATAGTGCAGTGACTTGATATACAACCTCTCTGCTCACCTGTTCACCTTCCCTTTCCTCCAACCCCCCACAGCCACAGATCTTTGTCCTTTCCCCATAGTTTTGCCTTTTCCAGAATGTCATAGTGCTGGAATCATAATGTGCACAGACTTTTCAGTTGGCTTCTTTCCCTTGCCAATATTCATTCAAACCTCCCCCACGTCTTCTCATGGCTTGAGAGCTCATTTCTTTTAGTGATGGGTAATGCCCCGTTCTCTGGATGGGCCACGGCTGACTGACCCCTTCATCTACGGAAGAGCATCTCAGCTATTGACAGGTTTTGGCAATTGTGACTAAAGCTGCTATCAAACTCCTTGTGAACATAAGTTCTTCATTCATTTGGGGAAGTACTAAGGAGCATGACTGTTGGATGGTACGGTCAGAATATGTTTGGTTTTGTTTCTGACCTTTGTAGAGTCTTCTCTTTTTTTAGGCTCTTGGGGAACCATGAAATGGTTTTCTGGTATTTGATAGGGGAAGATTCTCAAAGGCAGACACCCCTTGCAAGTTCTATCCCCTCTATGAACTTGCAAGTGAGCCCAGAAGAGACAATATATACTCTTTTCCAGGAATTAACCCGACTTTTTGCCTTTCGATCTGGTGTCCCACCCAGCTGACTGCCTGTCTCAGCTGTCTTCTGTTTTGGACAGTGGGTCGTACGACCAGCGCAAATCTTGTGCAAATCTGCAGACAGCCCTGTTCTTGAGTAAGAGAGCATGGGCTCTGTGTCAGACACCCTGGGTTTCTCGTACATCTCAGCCACCTCGGGTCTCTATGACTTAGTGTAAATTACTCGTCATTAGCAATTAGTTTCTTCTCATGTAATATGGGGACACAAGTAACACTGGTCTCAAAGCAAGGCCATCAGGACACAATGACCGCACACAGGTGAGGTGCTGACCTCATGGGCAGCGCATCAGAGGCACCGAGCAGGATGGCGGGAGAGCCTGAGTCTCATTACGGTATGGTTGTAATGTTTTTTCTTTCTTAAAAAAAAATTATTTATTTATTTGAGGAAGAGTGAAAGCGGGAGAGATCACAGAGGAAGAGGGAGAACAGACTCCCCGCCAAGCAGAGAGCCCGATGCGGGGCTCAATCCCAGGACCCTGGGACCATGACCTGAGCTGAAGGCAGAGGCTTAACCGACTGAGCCACCCAGGCGCCCCTATTTTGTCTTCTTCAATGGCATCTCAGTATTGCTTGAAATTAAACAAGTATGATGCTTTCACTAAGCATGAAAAAATCTTTTCAAATCATTGCTTTTCTTTACACTGTACCTGTATAAACCACTGTTTGTCAGTCTTATTCGCATAAAATAAAGACAATTTTTTAACAAGTAGTCTTGCTGTGTGGGAAGGTAAGGCAACATTTGCCTCTGAGTCTGACCAAAACTGCAGACCAATCAAAGCAGACATCCAAAGTGACATGTTTTCTTTTTGAGTCATTGTCAGTGCTCAACGGTTTATCAGTACTTCTGTAGGACCAGGTTCTTAGGTCGGGTAATGTTGTGACCATAGACTGAGACCAGAAATAGAATAAAAATAAGAAATTTTACTTGAATATTGTTAAAATAACTGGTGAGCCAACTTTGTGCCAGTTTCCATTATGATTTTTCATTCAATGCAGCATCTCTAGGCTTGTGCTCCTGAGATGTAATGTAAAATGGTAGATTGCATGTGACGTGGGGTGGGGCGTGTATTTGTTTACGCTGCAAAGAGCAACGCATAGCGCTTTTGTTGCTCTTGGTAAAGCAGACCAGGGAGGGAAGGAGGAAGGCGAAAGCCGGCCACGGTGAGGTCTCTGTGTCCTGTCTCAGCAAGCTTGCCTGCTGTCCTCTGTCCCTCCTGTGACCCCACTAACCAGACGCAGGAGGGACACTTCTGTTTCCCTTCTAAAATCCCCTGCGGCGTATAAAGAACACAGCTACTCAAGCCCTGGGTTCCTTTAGACGAGTCAGGACAGAATGGGTTTTCCAGAGTTCCGTCAGTTTGAGAATTACATGTGTCAGCTGTGATGACCTCACCAGCTGGCCTCGAACGCTGCCATGCTTCCTTTGGGAAAGATTTAAACCCTTTGAAATCAGAGGTCAGTTAAAACACGGACTGTTGATATGATTTTATTACTATCAAGATGATCAGGTTTTATTTGTAGCTATGTCACCGTTTGTAGAAGACGGTGGTGTACAGTTACTGCCCACATGGAGATCGGGGCTGCCCTACCCGGTACATACTACATCATGTGCTGTAGATACACATCACAATAAGTCTGTTCTCGACTTAAAATGGAATCCACTGAAGCGTAATGTGATTTTTTTATGTCTGTGAATTTAAAATTTTTAGCATTTTTGCTTAAACATTTGCAAAGTCCATGTTATAGAGAAAGTTGATAAAAGGGCTCCGAGCTCAGATCATGTCCAGTGTAACAGCTCATTTAGTCCATTGATTTCACATTCAGTTGTAAATCTCAAAAAAGTGAACAGAATTTAACCTAGTGTTAATAAATTTTTGTTTTTAAACTACTCATAATATGCCATTCCTTTATTCATTTTTTAAAAGATTTTATTTATTTATTTGACAGACAGAGATCACAAGCAGGCAGAGAGGCAGGCAGAGAGAGGGGGGGAAGCAGGCTCCTTGCTGAGCAGAGAGCCATGTGGGGCTCAATCTTAGGACCCTGAGATCATGACCTCATACATCCCTCATGACCAGTTAACATCCCTAGATAGGCTCCCAGCTCCAGACGCCTGCTTGAAGTCACCCCTGGGTGCTGGGCCTCCCTAGCAGTCAGGTGGCTCTTCTCTCGGCCCTCATATTCCTGCTCTGCATTGCATAGCCTCAATATTTAACATATTTCCCATGCTCCTAACCTCTGAGAGCTTCCTACCCAAACTAGGTGGCTGTGTATCTGCTAAAAAACACTTGCATGTATAATTAAGGTCATAACTACAAAACATTTTTAGTTCCAGAAGGCTTCACCACTAAATTTTCAAAACATTTTAAGAAAGAAACATTAACAATCTTAAACAAATTTTCCAGAAAATACAAAGGGAGAAAATTTTTCTGACTCATTATAGATAATCAGAATAATTTTGAAATCCAGATTTGACAAAACCATTATAAGGAGGGAAAATTGCAAACTAATCCCCCTGATAAACACAGATTTGATGATCCCAAAGAAAACATCAACAAACCCACTCAATCAATATAGGAAAATAGTCATACATGATGACAAGTTGATTTTATTCCAAGAATGCAAGGTCACCTTTCCATTCGAAAATCAATCCGTGTAAAAAGGGTGCAGCCACTTTGGAAAACAGTCTGGTAGTTTCTTTCAGAGTTGTATATTCTCTGACCATATGATACAGCACCAGTTCCTTGGTATTTCCCCAAAGGAGCTGAAGACTGTGTCGCAAGATGTTCACAGACACTTTAAAAGGACGAGGAGGAAACTTCAATGTACAGCGTTCAGTGAGAGAGGCCAGTCTGGAAAAGCCACGCACCGTGATTCCAACTCTATGGCATCCTGGAAGGGGCCAGGTCTAGGGAGACAGTGAGAAGTGGTTGGCAGCGGTCGAGGCTGGAAGATGAGTGGGTGGAGCACGGGGGACGTTTAGGACAATGAGAGGGCTCTGCGGGACCCTGTAGTGGTGGACTCATGTCCTTCTACACTCGTCTAGACGCCCAGAGATGACAGCACCAAGACTGAGCCCCAAGGTAAACCTCAGATGCTGCGTCCTGGATGGTGTCTCCGTGGGGGGTCGTCAGCTTCACCAGGTGTCATCCGGGGGGTGCTGCGGGGGGAGGGGGCTGTTTGTGGGGCAGGAGGGGGGTACGCACTGTACTTTCAGCTCGGTCGCTGTAAATCTCAATCTGCTCTAGAAAACTTGAAACCCTTAAAAAAAACGGTCGATGTAATATTGTACATTAAGATAGCAGAAGGTGAAAAATGACATGATTCTCTAGATGGATGTAGAAAGGCATTTGGTAGTATTCAATGTGGTGAAAAAAGAAGCAGCAAACCAGGCATGGAAGGGAATAGCCTTAACGTGAGAAGCACTACAAGTCACCGCATACGTAGCGGTGTATCAGTGACGCCGTCCCCTGGGATCAGGACTGTGAGATGGATGTTTGTTATCGCCACTTCTCCTGACCATTACGTTGGAAGGTCTAAGCTGTTAAAAGAAGCAAAATGGAGACATAAAATTCTAAGACAGAAAGGAAAAAAAAAAGATGCTTCCATTTGCAAATACGTGAATTTGTGTGAAGTTCTGAAGAGTCTACAATGAAACTGCTGCTTGTTAATGCATCACTTCAAAAACTGACTACACAAAAGATTGATGCACAACAGCCTTTTCAACATAACAGTAACAGAAACCATGAGAATGAAAATATACTTATATTTTTAAAAATATTTCTTAGAAAGACCTCTTCATTTTAATAAAGTATAATTTATTACAGGACTCAACGATGGTGTGATATTGTGAAAATTACTAGTATCACATATTGTCATAGGGAGGTTAGAGAAGGATCAGTGCCTAGATTTTTTTTTAAAGATTTTATTTATTTATTTGAAAGAGAGAGAGAGAGATCACAAGTAGGCAGAGAGGCAGGCGGCGGGGTTGGGGGTGGGGGGAAGCAGGCTCTCTGTTGAGCAGAGAGCCCGATGCAGGGCTCCATTCCAGGACCCTGAGACCATGACCCCAGCCAAAACAGAGGCTTAACCCACTGAGCCACCCAACTCAATAGATTTTTATGCCTTTTTGTGACTAAGCTTAATGCCGGTTCATTATGACGGACAAAGAAATACACCCCTAGACAAAGCAGGAATGAAAAGCTCCACAATGAGTGGAATAGAAATTGTCTTAAACTAACAGCCAGACTCATACTTGAGCGGTGTCAGACAACAGTTCCCTTGCTCTGCTGGATGCTAGTCTTACACATTGTTTCCTCACACAAAGGAGGTTGCAGGGTCAATGATTTGAGGAAAGGCAGACTTTTCTTGGTGATACACAACGTATCGTATTTAAGACTTCAGGAAGTCCATCACTAAATACAGCAGACTACCCTGTTTAAATCAGCATTTTTCAAACGAATGGACCAGAGGATCCATTTTCTTCAACCACTTACAAGTGCGCCATTAACCATATTCTTCAGAACATGCTTTGGGAGATACTGTGCCAGGCACATACTCCTCGGTACATCAATGAGGAACGAAATTCTGTCATATTTTAATTAAATAAATAAATATTTAAAATAAAAATAAAGTTATTTTTTAACATTTTAAGGGAAAGCTAAAAAATTTTAAATGAAAATGGAATAAATCTAACAAAATATGTAAGTGTTCCCTACATGGTAAGCTCTAAATCATGGTAAGAAAATCTGTAAGACTTAATTGAACAAAGTGAGAGAGAATGTCGTATTAATGGACGGAAAGGTTAGATCTGATCTAATCTCCAATGTATTCACTGATTCACTGTGGTACATTAATGATCACAGCAGGATGTTTTTTCCAGGGATTGACAACATGATTTTAAAATTCATATGAAAATTATTCGGGGTAAGAATAGCCCAAGTGATCTATAAGAAAAACATGTTGGATTGATAGCACTGGATAGCCAGATTCATAACCTGAAGACATTAAGGGGTGACTTGGTAAAGGACAGGCAGGTAGACCCGGGATTCCCAAGGTGAGCCCATGGAGGGAGGTAGCACCCCACCTGGCTCCTCCACACCCCTGGGTTGAAAGTGGTTGTAACAAGCCCTCAAAGAGTTTCTGAAGTTTGAAACTCCCTGACATAGAACAATGGAAACCCAATGACGGAGCATGCACATGTATGGACACTGGTTTATCACACGGCGGTCCATCAAAACAGTGGGGGAAGACGGTGTATCCGTAAGCACTGCTGGTGTCTTCGCAAACTCTAAAACAACTACAAAATGACCTATCTCGCACCACATAGAAATTACATCCAACTAGTTTCTAGACCTAAATGTGAAGACAAAACAAGAAAGGTCTAGATGTTTTTTTAGGATTTTATTTATTTATCAGAGAGAGAGTCCAAGTGAGAGAGAAAGAGCCTGAGCAGGGGGAGAGGCAGGTTCCCCACTGGACAAGGAGCCTGATGTGGGATTTGATCCCAGGACCCTGGGGTCATGACCTGACCTGAAAGCAGACATTCAACAGACTGAGCCATACAGGCACCCCAGGTCTAGATTTATTCATAGTAAAAGATCCTCATTACCTGAGATACAGAGATATTTCAAAAGAAAGTATCAGTAAATTTGGTTTTGTTGACTTCATTGATCAAGACAACATGCCGAGGACAGTGACACACCAAAGGCCAGACCCCGAGTTAGGCTGGATTTTATACGCGCGTGTACGGATTAGACCATGAGCCCTTCGTTCTCTTGGATCAATGACGATGAGGAACAAATATAAGTGACCAATGTATGCAAAGATGTTCAACCCAGTTAGTTACCAGACATGAGCATTGAAAGCCGGTACGGTATCCTGCCACACAGGTGCACATGTGTGGACACACACACCACACACACACAGAGTCACGGCCACGCAAGGAGTAGCTACAACTCGAAGGACTGGCCATTTCCAGTGTTGCTGAGAGTATGTGGCAATTCACCTGTCCTGTGCTGTCCCTGGGGGAGGGAAGAGGGACAGTCCTGGGGACCCCTTACCAGAACCCCCTGTCACTCATTCCTCAACACTTCTGCTCAGAAGGGCACATATAACACAGACATGCACCAACGCCCACAAAAAGGCATTCCATGCCGTGTTCATAGCAGCATTACCTGTGAGAAGCAGAGCCTGGAAACACCCAAACTCTTCATGTGTGGTGGGACGGACATGTAGATGATGACTCCTTCCCGAGTGCCCCCCAGGGGTCTACAGGGGGGTTCCACGTCAGACGTGGACCTGTCTCCCAAGCCAACGTCGACTGAAAGAAGCTAGAGAGAAAACACTGTGTGCCACGCAACAAGGTTATGTGAAATTCAATGAGAGACAAAATCATGGCATAGCACAGGTCAGGACACCGATTATCCTGAGAAAGTGGGTGAGTTCTGTGTCGAGGAGGACCAAAATGTAGGGTTTGATGAAAAATGTTTTGTTCCTTCTGTTGGCGTAGGTGTTTGCAATTTCTCGTGACCCATCCCAGCACATATGGGTTGTGTATTTCCCGTAGATGTGTCCTACTTCACTGAGGTTTACTAGAGAACGAGTCACGCCAACAAACGCCTTACCTAATAATCTGCTTTTTATGGGACCACACACACACACACACACACACACACACACAGATTTGGTGTGCATGTGTGCGTGTGTGTGCATGTGTTAGTGTGTGTGCATGTGTGAGTGTGTGTGAGTGTGTGTGCACATGCACATGTGTGTGTGTGTGTTCCACTTTCTTTAACTCAGCTGACTTTAGGGTCCATCCTAGCCCAGGGTTCCATCTTTATTTCCTCTCAAGCATCACTGCTTTGGCCCTGAAACTCCGTACCAAACCCTTCCAGCTCATCAAGTTTCCCGGCCTTCTCCTCCTGCTCATCTGAGAAAAGATCGACCGGATGACCGCAACCTACACTGAAGGAATCCGACCACAGCCACGGACAGAATAGGTTTGCTCCCCGTTTACGTCAAGGCGGCCTCTCATCCAGGCAGGCGAAGCTCCCTGTAGGTGCGGAACTGTCAGCTTTCTCCGCAGCATCAAACCTCTCCTCCTGCAGACAGAATCTGGGCCATCCACACTTTCTCCCTCGGGTCCCGTTAAAGTCTCTCCTCCAGGGGAGGCCAGCCGCCGCCGAGGGATGAAACGCAAAATACCTTTTCAAAAAATGAAATGTTTTTTGTTGGTGGTGGTTATTGAATGATTGATTGATTTGCAAAACATATTTTGGAACAAATTTAGAAACACTAGGAATATACTATACTTTTAAAAGATCCCTGATTAGTAAATGATACGATGAATTCAGCTTGAGGTTTGGTTCGAAGAAGAAGGGATAGTTTGGATGAGGAGAAGGGCCGCATCATGCAAGGCTTCGAGGCCTCAGTTCAATCACACACAAACATTCAGCTTCTGTGACTCATATCAAGTCTGTGAATTTAAGGTTGTATGTTTCACTGTATATCTTACACTATCACCCATCACTTGAATTCTGAATTATGACCACTTTTCAATTTATGAGTAGTTTTTGCAAACATTAATGCTCCAATGAATATTCATGACATGGTTTCCTCACTTCAATCTGTGTAAATCATGAATTTTCATTTTGAGAGCGAAATGTTTTCTGTCTTATGAAAACAAACTTACTTTTCATTAACCATTCAAGAAGATCTCAAAGGACTGGGCTTCTTTTTTTTTTTTTTTTTTGCATAATTGAAGATAGAATGTAAAATTTAGTTAATCATTTCTTCTTCAGCAACTTTCTAAATTATGTCATTGAGGCTCGATGTGGGATGAGATTAAATCACTAGGTGTCTGGAGATCTATGTGGTTGTGTCCCAGATAGATGAACTTCTTGTGGCCATTGTAAATTTAAGCAGAGTCATGTTGTAGATTAATTTCCAATTTCTGACTGCCAGTGATGGTTCCAGATATAATAGAACTCCTCCTGCTTCGTCAGCAGAGACGGAAGACCAACACCCAGCCTCTGGCTTCATGAGCCGTGCGCTTCTGGCTGGGCAGAGCGTTTCCTCTGTGAACTAGGTTGCTGTGCATGTGGGCACTTTTTGTAGCTCGACATCTGTTTTAGATACGGAGCCCCGACAAAGGAGTCTTCAGCCTTTCTATTGTTTTTATGTTTCACAATCAAAGCGTTCACTCTTCATTCGAAACTTAGATTTATGTTGTCTTTTCTTGTCTCTCAGCCTTCATGTGATGCAGCATTTGGTTTTTGAAACGTCCTGTTTCTAAATGGATGGTTGCTTCTTTTTGATATTTTCTAATAATATCATCGTCTGGAAAACACCCTGTATCTCCTTCACTCACAGAATAAATGTTTCTGTACCGTGTATGTTGAACGAGTTCTGGAAGGGTCAAGAGTGCAGGAGTTTCTGGGTCTCCACAGAGCTGGGGTGTTCCCAGCTCCCAGAGATGTCCCTCCAAGAGACATCGGCACCCCCACGTTCAGGGCAGCATGGTTCACAGCAGTCATGACTTGGAAGCACCCCACATGTCCACTGACAGATGAACAGATAAAAAAAATAGGGTCTATGTCCATATACACAGTGCAATGTTACTCAACCATAAGAAGAGGGGAATCCTACCATTTGACACTCCGTGGATGGACCTGAGGTCATTGTGCTAAGTGAGGTACCTCAGACAGAGAAAGACAAATACCATATGTCCTCATTTGTATGTGGCATCTGGAAGCATCGGAACTCGTGGGAACAGAGTAGAATGGTGGTTGAGGGAGGCTGCGGGGTGGGAGAGATGGGGAGATCATGGTCAGGGTGGAAGCGAATAGTTCATTATGAGTTTCGTCCCTCGCCAGCCCCCCTGCTCCCGTCCAGCGCAGTCTGCAAAGGCGTAGCGTTAGCAGGAGGAGCAGTGATGGTGCCGCAGACACAGACGTGTCGTAGAGAACCTGCATGTCAATACGCAGTGAGGGGAAACAACCCTGTGACAGTGGTTCAGGAGGTTCTGCACAGTTAACACTTGCTTAGAAAAGAGAGAAAAAGCATCTCAGTTCTAAAGAGGCCAGACCTATCAGGAAAGCGTCAGGTGCCCCCCTCAGACAGCCGTGTCCTTTGTACAAAGCTCATCAAACAAAACTTACTGCAAACATGTTTACAGCCTTCATCTAACAGTGGAATGTTTCGTCTTAAAGTTCTGTTCTCATGATGGCGTGTAGATGCGTCCTGACAACAATATGATATTATGTCACTACATGATGTTTTTAAAACAGTGTAAACAAAGATCTGACGCCTGTAAATAAAGATGTGATGTCTCTTAAAAAGAAATGGGCTGAAACAAAATCTTGAGAAAATGACCCATATACGACTTTTCCTCTGAGCCACAGTCCTGGCGGTTTATTTTAATTTATTTTATTTTTATTTTTTTCTGCACAGAGTAGAGAAAGTTTCATAAAAATATGCATTTCCAAGTTCACTGGGCTATGAAGAAATAAAGAAGATTCCAAAAATATCGAAAAAGTATTGTTATTTCAGGAAAAAAAAAAGAATAAACAAAATGAGAAATTGTTTTTCCCATACATCCCTGAACAAAACAAAATTGGGAAAGTTTTAAATTGCAAAATTTTGTGTAGTTCAACATTTTTAAAAAATTCTTTTCAGTGTAACAGTATTTATCATTTTTGCACCACACCCAGTGCTCCATGCAATCCGTGCCCTCTATAATACCCACCACCTGGTTCCCCAACCTCCCACCCCCCACCCCTTCAAACCCTCAGATTGTTTTTCAGAGTCCACAGTCTCTCATGGTTCACCTCCCCTTCCAATTTCCCCCAACTCCCTTCTCCTCTCCATCTCCCCATGTCCTCCATGCTATTTGTTATGCTCCACAAATAAGTGAAACCATATGATAATTGACTCTCTCTGCTTGACTTATTTCACTCAGCATAATCTCTTCCAGTCCCATCCATGTTGCTATAAAAGTTGGGTATTCATCCTTTCTGATGGAGGCATCATACTCCATAGTGTATATGGACCACATCTTCATTATCCATTCGGAAGCTAAAGGCCACCTTGCTTAAGAATGCTTGGATCAACCAGGAGATCAAGGAAGAACTGAAACAATTCATGGAAACCAATGAGAATGAAGACACTTCTGGCCAAAACGTATGGGATACAGCAAAGCCAGTCCTAAGGGGGAAATACATAGCCATCCAAGCCTCCCTCAAAAAAAAAAAAAAAAAAAATTGAAAAATCCAGAACACAGCAGCTTTCTCTACACCTTAAAGAGCTGAAGAACCAACAACAAATCAAACCAACTCCACACATAAGAAGGTAAATAGTCAAGGTTAGAGCTGAGATCAATGAGGTAGAAACCAGAGATTCAGCAGAACATATCAATGAAACTAGAAGCAGGTTTTTTTTAAAGAATCAATAAGATCGATAAACCATTGGTGACACTAATCCAAAAGAAAAGAGAGAAAGCCCAAATTCATAAAATTATGAATGAAAAGGGAGAGATCACAATGAACACCAAGGAAGTAGAAACAATCATCAGAAGTTATTATCAACAGTTATATGCCAATAAGCTAAGCAACCTAGATGAAATGGATGCATTCCTGGAAAACTATAAACTCCCAAAATTGAACCAGGAAGAAATTGACTACCTGAATAGACCAATATCTAGTAACGAGATTGAAGCAGTGATCAAAAACCTCTCAAAAAAACAAGAGCCCAGGACCTGATGGATTCCCTGGGGAATTCTACCAAACTGTCAAAGAAGAAAGAATACCTATTCTCCTGAAGCTGTTTCAAAAAATTGAAGCAGAAGGAAAATTTCCAGACTCTTTCTATGAAGCCAGCATTACCTTGATCCCCAAACCAGGCAAAGACCCTACCAAAAAGGAGAATTTCAGACCAATATCCCTGATGAATATGGATGCCAAGATCTTAGCAAACAGGATCCTACAGCACATTAAAAAGAGTATCCACCATGACCAGGTGGGATTGATCCCTGGGCTACAAGGATGGCTCGACATTCGCAAGTCAATCAATGTGATAGAACAAATCAATAAGAGAAGAGAGAAGAACCACATGGTCCTCTCAATCGATGCAGAAAAAGCATTTGACAAAATCCAGCATCCGTTCCTGATTAAAACGCTTCAAAGTATAGGGATAGAGGGAACATTCCTGAACCTCAACAAATCTATCTATGAAAGTCCTGGTGGTTTAGATGAGCTTCATGTTGGGAGCTTCCCCCCCAACCCTCTCCCTGGTCTGCTGGAACGTAGTTTCCCTCACTTGTATATGTCTCTCTTCTGTCCCCTTGCCACATTGCCCCAAATTGTTCCCAACCAATAATTTAGGTTTTAGACCTGACCTACATCACACTGATTTCTACTGTGCAGATTATCCACTGTCCTGTTTTTGTTGGGATTTCCTTAAGAAATACTTTTTAAATGAAGACTGTCTTGAAATTTATTGCCAAGAATGCCTCCTCGTGATAATGATTCTGATCTTCATAAAAGTGGCAGTTTCACTTCTTGCTCCTCAGAGTGATCAGACGTAGGTTCAAATTCCCGCTTAGTAAGGGAGTTGGCCCTCCATAGGTCTACACAAGCTGAGCTCCAACTTCCCCAATGCCTCCATACCACCCACAAGATGTGTCCTGAAACCCTCAACCCTCCTGGTGTTGCTTTTGCAATTGATTCCTCTGTACCACGCTCTTTGTGCTCCTTTTTAATGTCATTTACGTTAACCCTAACCACTCAGACCTGGGCTCTCCTTGAGGAATCTTCTCGGCCAGCAGGTGCTTATGCAGTCAGCCGGCTCTCAGCTCACCTCTACCCATACACGCATCTCATGGAGCTAATAGGACGCTCTACCCTCTAGCTATCCTCCTAGCTGATTCCTTCAGGAAATATACCTTGTCCCTACATTCTCATTTTCCCAGTGGCAGGCACGGCTCCTGCCCCCAACATGGGCTTCATTCATTAGCAGAATGAATTCCCCAGGAGCCCAGTCCATCACTTGGAGAAGCCTGTGTGGCTGTGATAATTACAGTACATTTCCCTTTTCATATGCATAATTTAGCAATGCTGGTACCTGTGCTCATACAGACTCAGCAGCCATTTCAGGGTGTCTTTTAGCTTCTGATTTATTTTCTCTCTGCTTAAGTTTACTTTTCTCGCAATTCCAGCCCTCTATAAGGAATGGGAGGCAAAGTATTTTCTGAATCTGGGAGCTCACCTCTATCACCGATCCCCAGTCTTATTTGTTGAACATCTTTGAACATCTTCAGCCAGCAAAAAGGTTGCAGATTGCAAATTGCCATCTCCAGTTGTAGCAAGCTGTGACACTTAGTTGCAACAGGGGACCGTCTTCCTATTATTTTCTCGCATCCTATCATTACAGTGCCAATGATATGATTCAGTATCATTATGTCATTTGCAGTGCAGTGATATGATGAGAACCAAATGAGAAAACACCACTTCCCGTCAAAACTGCAAACTGTAAACATGCATTCCTCTTTGGGTCTCGGCGATCTGATGCATTTACCATCTGAAAACTCGTATTTTCAAAGATCTTTCCCTATCTTGTTAGAATGTTTGAGAATGTAAGAATGTTAAAATGTTAGATTAAGTGATAGTGCATTTGATAAAATGTTACAATTGTTCTAATGGGGGAGGTTCAGAGAATAGCAAAACAAAACAAAATCAAGCAAAACAGTAAAACAAGCAGACTTCTGGTAATTCTCACACCTCCCTACGCATTTTCCGTGACTGTGAGATCATAGCCGGATCATGAATCCCTCCCTAGGAGGATTCGTAGCCCTTGAGGAGGGCTTGCATTTCCTGTGGCTGATGGACAGTGTGGGCCGAAAATGCTGTGGGCATTTTCTCATTTGGTACATCTGTTCCCACGAAGACTGAAGTTCAAGAGGAAACCAACTCCCACATGAGCTACTGATGGATAGACTAGCAATAAACAGGATTACAAAGAGGCCTAGTCCAGAAAGTCTTCAGAAAGGAGAGAGCTGCTATTTCTAAAAGTAAAGCCCCCATTTAAATTCATGCCCTAAAGAGTGTTCTATTGACCTATTGATGTCTGGGGGCACATAAGCTTCTTCTCAAGAGAGCTCATTGCTTCCCTCGTCAGGTTTGCACAAACACGGAGAGGTGTGCCTCCAAGTCTAGCTCACCCATAGGAATCCTATGTGTACTCAGGGTAGGTTGTGCTTGTTTCCAAATACCTAACTCCTTAAAACCTTTCTACCTTACACAGTGGACATCCTGGAGGAACTCAACGCTGCCCCGAGCCCTAACTTCCCCAGGTAGTTACTCACACATGGGGTGGTGGTGGTAAAAACGTCAGTTTGAACTAGTCCAGAGTGTCACCCTGGAATTCAAATGATAACAGGGCAAAATAACAAATATTACAAATATGAATTTTAAGGTTTTATTTAGGGATAAAATATTATCATCTTTATATTGTTCACTAATCTTAATGTTTGCACTGGCTAAGGCAATAAGAGGTCATCTCTCTAATCCAGTCTCTGGCCCCCAGGGTCGCTAACGCACACACCAATCCTGAAGAATGAGATTTTAGAATAATAGGAGTGCTAGCTGTCACCCCAAGCTGGGTGGCTCTCACCTCTCTAGCCCATTTGCAAAACACCATCAAGCTCTTTAAAGGAGAAACCAAACTTTCGTCCACTTTTTAAACTCCTTTGTAAAAAGGGAGACATTATATTGCAAGCAGGATATTGAAATAATCAGAACAGTGTCCGCGAAGGGAGGGGTGAGAGCTTGTCCATCGCCCTCTGACCCACCATGGCATTCAGCAAAACACCTTTCACACACACAAAGCAGACAAATGTTTAGTAAATTAAGTTGTTGAGTGAAACGAAATAGTCAATATGTAAACATGGTTTCCATCATTGCTGCCTGACCCAGAGCAATGACTCCTTACAGAGTGCCCAGGCTGCGTCAGACATCCTAGGAGGAGTACAGACAAGGCGAAGGCTCCGTGCACTAGGACGGTCTGTGTCCTGCTCAGTGTGAAGAGAGTGCACAGAGTTCTCAGAAGATCAAGGTTGCCTTCCTGTGTTTCTGTGGGACACCAAAAAGGGAATCAATAAAAGGTCCTAAGTAGGAGGGACCCTGGAATTAAGAAGAGGCGCGCCACGCTGCGGGCGGCACCCTGTGGACATCTGAAGACCCTCTTCAGGGGAAATTACACAGCATCCCAGAAGGAAGTCCCTGCACATGGCTGGCCCTCTCATGGGATTCTCGTCACACAGCGGCGCTCCTGCTACTGCCGGGGGCGGTGACCCCACGTGGGCAGGGTTACAGAATCAGACGCGCTGTATGTGCAGTTGACGTGCTGTGCAATGCTCCCTTGTCACTTGTCTTACTTCAGTCGAAAGGAAAACATCACATCGTTGAAAAAAGACACCCAGACCCTAAGCGAATGTGAAAAGCAAAACAAAGATGTGATATCCGTTTTTCTTTCTTTGAGTGATAAATAAGACAGGCAGTCAAGATACTTTTGTTAATTCGAGAAAACAAAACAATTAATAATACAGTAAAAACCAAACTTGCCATTCATGACTGATAACAGGAATTATTCTGCTTATAGCCACCAGTGTCCCAAATCAAGGCACGTCCACCCTGGCGCAGACCTGGACAGAATGAGACATGCATGAGGTAAGAACAGGAACCCGGGACCAGAGGGAATGATCTATCTTTACCAATTAATTAATCTGCTAATAAAAACTATATTATTATTTAAAACTTGTAGTACTTCCTTATGTTCTTTGACATATAACTTGATACTAGAAACATTTTAAACGGCATTTAACAATTTAGACCCCAGACCCCTCTGTTTAAGCAACTGGCATGCTTAGTTTAACAGATACGCTTAATCGTTCTTGTTGTTTCCTTGTAAATTCAGTGAAGGAATCACATGTGCCATTGTGTCTCTGGCGCTCTACGTGGTACCCAAGGGGGAGCTGCTGAACATTTGCTGAATAACGGGCTGGATCTCCGTGGTCTCACACGTAAGGTCCGTGCCACCTTTCTCCCAGATGTTTGTGATAATTAAATGATAGAACGTACATGAAAATGCCAACGTAGGATTGGGCACAAAAAAAGGTCATTTTGCACACGAATGCTCAGAATCTAGGTTAAATGTCAGGAACACTAGTACTGAAGTTGTAAGCCTATGGCACGGAGTCTTTCTGCTCAGCCTGACGGCGATCAGCGTCAGCAGACTGTTACAAACGCTGCACACTTTGGCTCTTTGTGAAGAAGAGCAAGACGGCAGCAGGAACGCTCATTGGAGAAGCAGGACAGTCAGGCATTGTCATTGAGGGCATGTAGGAAATTTGCATATGTTCTTATTTCCGCTTTAGAAGTCTCATCCAAATGACTTCTATCAGCAGCATTTATAGGATTCAAAGAAAAGGGGTCTGTTCCACGTGGGGTATTAAGTATTGATGAAAGACATTCCTTCTCTTGCAAGCCAATCAAAATCAATGCTGCTTCTTTTCTTATTGACTTCAAAATAACCTCATTCCATTGTGGGTTTAATGTATACGTCAGTGCACTTTTGCTTTTTCCTAAGAAAAGTCTTCTTTTGTAAAAGAAGATATATTTATCATGTTTCAGTAAATTTTTTCTTCTATGAATTAAATATTACTTTGTTCTCATTTAAACTCAGTGAGGTGGTTTCAAGAAGTCTTCTCAAAGCAAATGAAAGAACATGAAGTTACACCTAACTAGGTCAAAGAGTACATTACGGGGAAGGGGCAAGAGAGCATTCCAGAGCAAGCAGCAGCTACACAGACTCTGAATGGAGACAGCGTAGCTCATCGGAGAGACAGACAGTAGGACCATGTGACTGGACCATGAGAGCAAAGCCAGGAAGCGCTGTAGACTGAGATGAGGTGGGACAGAGAGTTTGCGTCTATCTTAGCGGGTCACGCTAAAGACTTCGGGCCTGATCTGGTGATCAGGTGGGGTGGCTGAAGGATACATGGAAATGCAAAATGGTAGGATCTTCACGGGGATGTGGACGATGGACTAGGAAGCCAAGCTAGGGGTTGTAGAGAAGAGACAGGCAGAGACAAACGTTGTCAGCTGTTTGTTGACCAGTTGGTAGAAAGGGAGAGAACGGAATCCACTGGAATGTGAGAACATAAAGCTGAACGTCATCCATACTGCACCAGATACTGTGGTGGGCATGACAGAGAGTTATTCATCACATCGGACGCATGGAAGTGACTCAATGAGATAGAAAGCCCTCAAGGAGGCCTGAGTTGGAGGGAAGATCAGACATCTGATAGCAGAAAGGGAACACTGGAAGGAATCTTCAGGATAAATGATCAAAATCAATTAACAATTTCCTTTCTTCTTAATCCAACTTGAACTACATGCTTGGATAATATTTCTGTGTAACTCACAACCCCCACGTCAGGATAACCAACCACTGGTTATTCCTGTGGGTCTCATGTCAGGAATACAGGAGGCTCCAGCAAGGGGTATTTCTTCAACACTCCAATATCTAGGGTCTTGGACCCAAAGAAGATTCAAAAGCTTGGGGCTGAACTCTCCATGGGCTGCCTGTACTGGGTCCCGCACATGGGCTGGAGGGACCCCAGGATGGCCTCTGTGCCTTTATAGATGGCTTTGTTTCCTCACATGGGGGTGGTCTCAGGACAGTTGGACATCTTTATTCTTTTAGGGCAAGTGCTATTAGGGCAAGTGCTAGGGTTCCAGAGAACAAGTGCATCACCTTCTCTGTGATGGGTACAGGAGTCATACAGTAGCTCCTAACATTCTTTTCAAGGGACACGCTAGCCCTCCATCCCAGCTCCAATGCCAGAGACCTATGTCTTGGTTGGAAGAGTGTCAAGCTCACATTGCAGAGGACCTTGAGAGTTGGAAGACACTAAAAGCATCTGTATAAACCCTAATCTGCCACTTTGTTTCTCTGCCTCTTACGACCAGAGTCCTGGGCAGTGTCCCCTCTTACATACTTTTTGTATGGCCCCATCCAAGGCGATTTCTTTAACATCAACTAAGAAGAAGGTGTTTGCAGAATTGTTTAGCCTGTCTTTTCTTCCCTTTCTGACTTGTTTCTGTTTTATCTTTTTCAACTGCTTATAAAACAATGGATATTGTTTTATAAGAACATTGACAAAGCAATAAAAATGCAAAGAACCATGAGAATGATTTTTATCTAGAGCAGATCACTGTGAATAATTTGATGGACATTGAGTGTTTGTAAAACCAAATTCAGTTTCCTGAAGTGGTTATATCTTTAATACAATGAGATGTTTCCTTTCTCTTTTAGTATTATGTAAGTATTCGTCCATATTATTAAAATCTCTTCATGAATATAATTTTAAATAAGATTTGGTCAGAGATCTAAAACAAGGAGTGTTCTCTATATAGAGAACTTAAAATCACAAAGATGGAACCAGTTGAATGCAGAGAGAACTATTTATTGAGCACAATATGTGAAAGGTGCTGTCCCCAAACCTTCTTAATTGGGGAGGTTTGGCTCTCATGGGGAGGATGAGAATTAAACTTGCTTCCTTTCCTAACAGGTGTAAAAAGTGGTCACAGAGTTTCATTTCCAAGTGCTGGCCATTGACTTCGGAGGTACTAGAGGGTATCCCTTCTGTTTTTGCACTTCAACGGCCAGAAATATGCACATTTAGTGCCCTTGGTTTCTGAAAGATGCTGTAAGGTGAATATATGTGTAAGTTATTAACAATCATCCATGATAATGAAATGGTTGAATGAGCCAAATCTGTGCTTCTGATGTGCTTCAGTTACACGTGATTTGTCTCCCAAGACTTCCCTCGGAGCAGTGCAGAAGCGATGGCTGACTTGTAAAGTCGTTAAAGCCTGCATGGCCTCAAGGTGAAACCTGCCACAAACTGTCAGAGGTGTATTTTTCATCTTGCTGTAAAAAACAAACATTGCATTTTTCAAATCTTTGGGAAATACATTTAAAAAAATCTCTAAATATAAATCAGGGAAGAAAAGAGTTCTTGATCATCCACAGGAAGTTGCTCTGGAGAAATAAGGGAATTTATTTTAACTGGAAGAATGTTGACTTAGTTTCATTAGAAGGAAAAAAGTATTCATCTTATTTAAATAAAATAACTTTCAAAATATTTAATGATGCTTCTCCTAGAAACACAGAAACAGAAGAGTTTTAAAACTTTAACTTATATGGTTGTTAGGGGTTGAATGGGGTCCTCCCAGAATACTTATGTCGAAGTTCTAACCCTCAGGACCTCACCATAGGAACTTACTTGGAAAGAGGGTCATTTGCAGATATAATGAGTTCAGTTGAGATCCTAGTGGAGTAATCTAGTATAGAGAGTATCCTTTTGAAAAGGGGAATTTTGACATAGATGCCCGCACAGGGAGGCCACGTGAAGATGAGCACAAAGGTGGGAGCCATGAGTCTACCAGCCAAGGATCACTAGAGACGCCATCGAACACCCGAGGCTGGGAGAGGCAGGGACACGGTCCCCCTCATGCCTCAGAGGTATCCAACCCTGCCAGCACCTTAGCCTCCAACATCTGACATCCAGCTCTGAGGAAACAGCCCTCCTTCCATTGAGGAAGTCACTCATTTTGCGGGAGTTTGTTACGGCAGCCAGAGCAGGTCAACATGACTGTCAACTGTGATTTTATTTTATGTCTTTCTAAAAGGGTCTTCCTTGTTCAGAATCAGAGAAGAATGCACTGCAGAGAAGAATGCACTGTGAAGTCATATCCAAGAAGTGAGCAAATGGAGGGGAAATTAAGAAATGTATTAATGTGAGACCCAGCCCGGACGAGAACGTAGAGCGCACTGGATCTTAATGTTGAGTTCTCAGGACTGTGAGCGCTTTCTAAACAGAGGGCAGCATCAACAACGGTGAGAGACCCACAGGATTTAGGGACAGCATCCCCTCTGCTCTCGCGTGGGCGCTGTCCTGTTTTTATTCCTCACTCCTGATGGGTGGGTATGTTGTACCCACGAACGCCAATGGATGTCAACAAACACCAGTTTCTTTGCTCGGGGGTACTGTGGACACAGAGAAACACTTCTCTGACTTTCACTTGCCTCGATTTTCCAAGTAACTGAGAGGATGACCTTAACTTCATTATATCAATATTTTTATCATGTTGACTCTTACAAAAGCAAAACAAAACCGGTGCTCTCTCGCTGGAAAGAACATGAGGGGCGAGGAGCCCTGAGGGTGAGGCAGGAAGCAGAAGGGAGTAAAACCAAGCTAACGGGGGTCAGGTCAGCACCCTCGCTCACGGCAAATTGAACCCGTCTAAATATCGTCACCACCTGCTCCCGCGCAAATGACTAATAAATCAGAATTCTTTCCAAGGTTCGCCTGACCTTTTTAATGACTGGATTCATTTTATGAGGGAATAAAGGTGCAATGTTACAGGAGAACAGAAACAAAATAAATGAAATTATTGACTCGGAGGCTGTTTCCTTGCCAGGGAGGGAAATGGCCTTGCGGATAAGGACTAAGGTGCTCTCGTTTTGCCTTTGGGAAACCACGACCGCCAATCAGCGCTGGGGGCAGGGGCTGCTGGCACCCATGACCCGGCGGACCGCAGGGAAAGAAGTGGTAACTGATTACAGTGATTCACCAACATAAACAGAGGTGCTCATTGAGGTGTGCTCATTGATAGGGTCAGAGAACATTCGCGGGCACAGAGGAAAAGGTCAGCGGCCAGTGTTTCCTGAGGGTCGCCGTGTGTGCCAGAAGGGACATCTGTGAAGTTCACCTTCACCTGCCACCAAGTCCTTCCCATCGGGTGTCTGTCACCCCCGGGGTGCTGTCCCTGTCCTCAGGGTCCCGGCTGAGTTGCATCCGCCTGACCCCTTCCTGCAGGTGGGGACGGGACAAACCAAGGCCGGCAGCAGGACGGACACCCAGCCGGTGCTGGAGGACAGGCCCGGGGGCTCACTCCCTTCCCGGGGCTGTGCCACCAGCCGGCAGGGAAGGTGGGAGCCGGGCGGTCAGCTGTGTGACCATCACCGTCGGCTGCACGATCGTGTCCCCAGTTAAGATTAACTGACCATCATGGTCAATTCAGATGGTAGATTGGGGAACAAGAACGGGTCAGCCACCATCCTCCATTAGGACCTGTGGCCACCTGTGTGCACCCTCCTTCCCGCACAGAGGACACCCTCACAGCCTCTCTGCGTGAACTGTCCCCAACCCCTGTGGTGACAGCGTCCAGCTCCAGCTCCACACCTGCTTGTTGCTGGGTCTCCCCGAGATGTGAGGACGCTGAGGATCTGCTGCGCACACCCGCATTCGGGCAGCGTGTCCAGCGTGTCCAATGCGTCCCGGTGCTCAGCCCACAGTGTGCCTCCTGAGGCAGGCGTCCTGCACCTGGGGCAAGACCATGGCTGGATTCAGGACAATGTTCCAGAGTCTTCGCTCTGCCAAGAACCGTCCAGCGCGCTCCACCGGCCACGTCCCTGCGGATTATCTTTGCATCTACTTTCCTTGCTGGCCACCTGACCTTTGGGTGCTGGAGAACAGGCTTTGGTTGGGGGCTGCCTGGCCCTTGGCTACCACAAGCTGGCGGTCCATCCTTGGCTTGCTGGGTGTGGCACAATCATTGTCTTTACAAGAAACTACTGATCCCTTTGACTCTCCGCAGTTGCCTGTGCAAGACCCAGCGCCCGGTCTTCTTATCTGCAATTGCTTCTTAAACTTCCTCTGCTCCTGCCCATTCTGCCCCCCCTTGTCCTAATTTTAAAATTGTTGAAAAGGAACCTGTAGCAACTTTGTATTTTCAACTAAATTCTTAGTGTGCAACTGTGATACTTTTTATTTTATCGTGTTCTGTTAGCCCCATACAGGGAATCATTAGTGTCCTGTGATTCGTTGTTTGCATAGAACACCCAGTGCTCAGTGTAATCCGTGATACTATTTTATATGTTTTGTATGTATCGTGTGTGTGTGTCTAAACTACTGGTGTATGTATGCATGTATCTAAATGTGATGGGAAACGACCATTACAGCGTGTGGTTACCTCCCTGGTTGACCTGGAATGAGCGGCAGATCTCATCTGAAGGAAAGGAGTCATTGCTTAATTGCATAAAGATTCTAATGCAACAAGGTGTGTCCCCCCAGGAGCGCGTCCCTTCCCCACACACAGCTGGGTCTCAACTCCAGCCCGGGGTCCCCTTCTGGAAGCAGAGGCTCTGCTACCCGCTGCCCCGGCTCACGTCTCCTCTGTGTTGGGAGCAGCACTCCCTGCATGCAGGTCACCCACTTTGTTATTCAGTCAATGGATCCTAAGACATCGGTTTTGTGTTGTGGGATATATGCCAAGTGATTTTCTAAATCTGGGCCTGGAGCAGTAAAGAAAACAGATAATCTGTTCTCTTTGGGGAGAAAGCAACAGAAAATGAATTAGTAAATTATAGAATTTTTAGAATGCTGCATGGTCATAAATGGTATGTGTGAAAAAGAAAAGAAAGAAACAGAAAGAAAAAAAAAGGGAAGGATGGGGAATGGTAGGAATGGGTACCTGTCCTGAGCAGAGCGACCAGGGGACCCCGGAACAGAAGGGGTTGGTGTTTGGCAGAGAATCCCAGGTACAGAGCTGACCACACGCCCTAGCCCGAGGAGACATGGGTGTGGAGTCTTTGGAGGGAACATGCTAAGAGCAGAAAAGGGCATGGGGCGGGGTAGCCAAGCGGGTGAGGATCTGCCCGGCCAGGGGAGGTCCGGGCCAGAACCTTGTGGACACTGTGAAGATTCCACTTTCACTGTCAGAGATTGGAGGTCACTGCAGAGTTTTTAGTGGAGAAGCTGGAAGTTGCTGTCATGTTCATAAACAATGGTGACCAATGGGAAGAAGCTATTCACCTTCGTAGAGACTTGAGGTCCAGGTCACCAGTGTGAACTGAAATATTAGGCAAAAATAAACTAAACAATCCTAGGGGAGCTGTGTATCTGTCGAGCGAGCCGGTCATACATGTAAACCAGCAAGCACTTTCTGAGTGACCACTGGCTGCTGGGCATTCTGGGAAGAGAGTGTTGTTGGCTCTAAGTATTCAGGATCTATGCGCAGAGTCGTGGGGAGTATCTGTGTAGAAAATGATAAAAGTACAATCCACAGAGACTTAAGGATCAAAGCGGATTAGTAATTTTCCAGTTTGTGGTCTGGTTGCTGCTTGCACATGTGTTTTCTTTCATTGTCATATAGTATCCCTCAGGACCTTGCACACACACACACACTCTCACTCACACACACTCACACTCACACACACACCCAGCACCTATGTATCAGTGAAATAGTTCGTAATATGAAGTTACAAAAAAGAGCACGGCACAGATTATAGTAATAGTGGGACTTAGTGTGGTGGAGATGCCACTATGTTCCCAAGAATTAGGACAATTGTCGTGGAGACGGTGGCTTTAATGAAAAGCGGGGGGACACTTACGAAGAGACGAACTGAGAGACTGGGGCATCCTGCATGCAGTGAGCTGGGTCTTTTAGGCGGTGACATTCCACCTTGAGGCTAGAGAGGGTAAAGGTCATTCCAAAGTCACGTTCAGGAAGGGCACAGCAGAGAGATGACACCTGCAGGGACCAAAGCCTGCATGACAGCTCAGACCTTGTCCAGTGGGCGCCCACAGGAAAGCCAAGATGGCAGCAATGGAGAGCACACGTCCAAGAGACTTCCCTGGTTGTGACGTTACTGCTCAGAAAGCTGGAGACCCTGCCCTCGGAGCTTTGCAGCCAACGACGAGATGAAGGGGCGGCAGGAGGAAACATCGGGCGGTGATGGGTACGTCCATTACCTGGACGGTGCGACGGCTTCTCGCGTGCAGTTACGCATCCAAACTCACCAAACCGCATACAGTCAAGACACGCCTCGTTTTCTCTATGGATCCCATTTCAAAACATACGTTCGTAAAAGTAAGAAGCATATTCTGAGCCCAGCATCCAGCATGTGGAAACAATGACAGATCAAAACCGGCCACTCATATCAACATTGACGAGCGGGTGGGAAGGGCAGATTCCTCCGTGCAGTTAATCTCACCATCCGAACTGACCAAAATCTCTGGGTCGGTGTCGAAAGAGGAGATGCCTTATTTCTTGCGTATTTCTGATTTAAAATATAACTGTTTTAAACCAATTCATAGTAAATAAAACATAAGGTAATAATCACACTGGACGTATGTATTGAATTTGGAGCAAATGGTTCATTAGCTCTGTTTCACCCGGGGAAAAAGACTGTCTGCCTGCGACAGCGCACAAAGTCTGCACTATGCGTCAGAACGTTGGGCAGAAACTCTCAGCTCCCCCGGGATAAGGGCTGATGGCCGTGGGGAGGAGTTATAGATGCCAGCAGCCAGGCAGCATATGACCAGAAATAACTGTCAACGTGTTGTCTCAGATGCTCTCTCCCATTAAAGTTCAATTTGTCAAATTGGAGAATTGCTAATGCCTTAAGTTACATTTTGTGGTCCCAGTTTTTGTGGCTCCTGTTTAAGCAGAATCCCTCCTGTCTTGTCAACAATAAGAGAATCTATACTTTTATCACATTATCCCCGTGAAAACTACCACATATCTGCTGAAGCATATTACACATATGTGTGATTTTGATTTATATGCCACAAGTAATATTGCTCATATTTTGCTTGGGTTTAAACAGGCATGATTTTTACCTCATTTTTACCACTGGGATATTCAGAATTCGATCACAGGCCTTTTGCCACTCACACTGCTTTAAATCTCTGTGGATGGTGTGATTACCGAGAGACTGTCTTCCTAAACCAGTGTGCACTGGATGAAAGAAACAAAACTGCCCAACAATAGGTTAAAAATGATCGGGCATCTATTAGACCCTCAGTGCCTTTACTGGTGTGGTGGTTTTTGACCTGGGTTGATACAGATTGGGTTCAACCAGGAATATTTCACCTACACCTCTCGATTTAAAAACTACATTCTACTAAATTTCCATGAACCCCAATGTCTGATTTGAGGAGAACGCTTGTCTGAAATTGTGCCGAGGTGTTGAGTAAGGTTCCCGTCTGTTAGAGAAAGTGTCACAGGGCTCACGTGGCCATAGAAATCACTTAATGTTGGAATATGAGTCTAAACTCTGATGCACGAGACAGAGACACAACCCTTTATGAGTTTCAAACAAGGGGCTCTCACGATGAAGTTGAATTTTTTTAAACATCACCCGGCTGCTACGTAGGGACAGGACTAGGAGGATCTCAAGCAGCAGAGGTAGAAACAGAGAAGCCACACGCTCCCACCGGGGGGAGGAAGGTGGTGGCTTGGATGCTAGCATTGGCGACAGGTGGACAGATGTCAAATATCTGGGGCACAGACCAAGACTGATGACAGAGGCAGGGTTCAAGAGTCACAGCCTGGGAGCATTTGTTACAGGACATGGTTCTAGACAAGGAACCACAGGGGAGACTAAAGAGACTCAGACAGTGTCCTTTTATGTGTTGCTGTTCTTCTCTAAGGTTCCAATTTATCCTAACTTTGTCTGCAGAGGAAACAAATGCTCCTGGCAACAAAACACTCCATTGTCTTTAGCCTCCACACTAACGGCCACTTTCTTTTCTTTTTCACATGTTCATGCAAATGGACCCGTCACTTTCAACCACCAAAGCAGCACCCAGAGGTTGTTGATAAGCACCCACAGTTTTGGGCTGTATGCTAAGTTGCTGTAACAAAGAGTGATTTAAAAGAAAGTCACAGAGGTGCGTTTCCCTTTGACATAACCATCTTTCGGCAGTTGGCAGCCGGGGTCCGCCAGCCGCTATGCCCCGTGGTGGAGCTCACAGACCCAGGCTCTTTCTGTCTTGTTGCTCACGGGCACTGTGACTGGTCACTGACTGGATTGTCTCCTCACCAGCTCCAAGTTATAATCAGGGAAAAATGAAACAATGAGGGGAGAAAAATCCCTTTTCAAACAAGTAAAGAAATGGATGATTAAATTTCTACTCTAATGTCAATTTCTTTTCTTTTCTTTTTTTTTTTTTTTAAAAACAGCTGTTTGTATGATTCAACAGACAGACTGACCATCTGGTCCTGGGCTTTTCTTTCTGGGGAGGCTTCTGAATTCCAAGTTGACCTGTGTGGTGTACAATGATTCACGGTCCTCTCTTATCATCCCTTTCCCAGTAAAATCACTAGTCATGTTCCTGCTTTCATTGTTTATATCAGTTGTTTGATTTTTCTGCCTTTTTTCTTAGTCAAGTCCACCAAACGTTGGTCAACTTTTAAAGAATCAAGTCTTGTTTTGGTTGATTTTTAAAATTGTTTTCCCATTCTCTGCATATTTATTTGTACAGAAATCTCCATTATTCTCTTTCCTCTTCCAGCTAGCTTCAGGTTAACTTATGACAATGGAGTTATGCCACGGTTGCCAACAAAAAACAACCACAAAAGATACCACTAAGACCTACATGTGTTAAAAATAGGGCCAAAAACAGAACAAATGGACAATCTAGGCAGATCGTGAAAATTCAGTATGTAAAATATAAAGAAAGCATGCTGTTACTGCAGGACAGAACACGTAAACTGATGTATACACACATAGAGTGTATACACTGTATATTACACTCCTAGGAAGAGATACTATGTATCCCGTGAGTCTAGAAGACAAATGCATAAATCATTATAGTATACACATTTCACTGCATAGCTCATCAGTGATAGCCAACTAGATCGGTAGGACCTAGTTGATATTTTGATAGGCCAAATTTTCTGATCATTGTCAAAATTAGACTCCCAAAGTCAGTGAAACATGTCATTACAGGTGGAAACCATTTTGTTCCCTTCAGATAGACAAAATTTTAATCTATAAAAAAAGTCAAGGATGTGAGTTATCCTATCCTGCTGGTTGGAGTGGAAGTTTTAAAGCCAAGTTGAAATGAAATTTGTAGTGCCTGGCTAAAATGAAATATGGACACCCACAACCCAAGAAATATAAGTACAGAACTGAGAGAAAACGCTCATTTCTATGCAGGAAGACAGGCACAAAGTGCTCCTTTTATAGGTGGAATTTGGCGGGAAAAAGACAAGATGTCCTCTGGAATAGTGATGTGTAAAATATGACAAGTTCCTATGGCAGATGTCAATGTACAGCAGTTAAAAATATGGAATGGCTCCATAAATATCAATCTAGAAAACACCAAGGTGTTATCATATGCTTTGGTTCATAAAAAGGCTCACATGGGTAAGACATGACATAGCATGACAACAGCTTAATGCTATTTTAATAAAATATGCCAGCTCTCGCAGACACATACATACACGCACAAACACACAGATAGACAGAAGGATGAACTCGAGGTCGTCAAGAGTCTCACCTTCTTAGGAAGAAATAGACTCCCTGAGTGAAACTGCGATTCTCATTGAGTGATTGCTATTCAAGCGACATGGGACATTATCTTTGTCTATCAATTTATGTCTCTCCATCGTGCCTTAAAAAGCCATCACTTGCTAGTGCTTGCTGTCCACCCAAAATCCCAGGGAGGGAAAATCTCCATTATTTTTTCTTTCAACCTCCGGCACTGTCATTTCAATTGAAGAAACAGGATGAAGTTCAAAGAACCCATGAGCGCCCCAGCACTTAGCACTGATCCCACACAATATATATGCTAGGTCATGTACACTGTGTGCCAAGCCATATCCACAAGAATTGGAAAATTGGACACCTGAGGAGATTGTTGAAATAGAAGTTACTCTTCTCCTGTGTTCAGAGAACAACAAAGACAGTGTTTGATGATAAGCTTTGAGAGTCAGGTAATCCAAGGTTCATCATGAAATTTTTTTCCCAGTGCTTTCATTCCTGGTACTGAAAAATACTCCAAAGAAATCCTATTTCTGGAGGAAATTCGCATCTCAAAAAATATTTTAAAAATGCATGCAAATAATCTCTAAGACATATTTTATGTTATCTTAGGACAGTAAAGAGTGTTGTAAAATCTAGGTTATTATATTCTTGAATAGCATGCAAAGCTAATGTAATCCAGGACTTTATTTTTTTTTAACATAAATTATCAGAATGATCTTAAAAGGAATAATTTCTTTGGAGCAATAACTTTCCTTATCTGTGAACTCTAAACGGCTAAGTGTAGAATTCTAATCTGTTCACATATTACTGCTTGATGAGCAATGTCATGGAATCGATATAATGTAATATATTGACTGATTTGTGCATTTGTCTTCTAGATTTATGGGACACAGAATATCTCTTTCTATGAGCAGTACAATGATTAGATTATAACATATAAATTGAATATGAAATATTCCTGGCAGAAAGAGACTCCTATGGTTAAATATTTCTTTTGGAAATGTTCTGATCAAATCAAATCAGTTTTGGAAGGATTTTTTCCTTTTTACCAATTATAGCATAATTTCTCATATATTTTTATTATAACTATAAAACATATAATTGTGGTAAAAGTTTCAAATGGTATAGTTTTGTGTAAAGTAGTAGCTGAGAGGCCCTTTTCTTCCCACACCCAACTCTACTTTACGGAGATTACAGTGTTAACTCCTGTGATGTATTCTTCTAGATAGTTTGTCTTTATGAATAAGTATATTTCACAATTAAGTACCTATCCGTACAAGTATGTACTATGCATACGTTTTGTAAAAAGTCACATAAACAAGGGTGTACAATGGAGTCCAGGATAGCCTCCCATGAGCCCCAAGTCCGGGAGTGGTCACCTTCTGGGATCTGCTCTCCTGTAGGGTGGGCACCGCGGGTGACTTCCTTCCAGCCAACAGAACGTGGTAGACGAGACAGGACGTGGGTGGTGACCTGCAGCTGGTGATGTGGCTACACTACCCACCTTTACAGCCTCTGTCGTGTTGAGCATGCTCTCTGCTCTCTTGACTCTGAAGAAACTATCCACAAAGCTGTGGGCTCTGTAAGACAAGGAAATGTGGGTATCATCTAGGGTGAAGGGTAGCCTTGTACAGGAAACAGAACCCCTCACTTCTAAGACTGCAGAGGTGGGCATTAAGGAGGCCAGGGACTGCGTGGAGCACGATGAATCATGGAGCACAACGTCAAGGTCTAACGATGATGTTCTTCATCCATTCATCTGTTGACGGACATCGAGGTTCTCATATATACAATAGCATATCACACAGCCATCAAAACCCCCCCAAATCTTGCCATTTGCAATGACGTGGATGGAACTAGAGGGTGTTATGCTAAGCGAAATAGGTAAATCAGAGAAAGAAAATTATCATATGATCTGTCATGTAGGAGGAGTTTGAAAGGCAGGACAAGAGGTTGTGGAGGGAAGGGAGGGAAAAGTGAAACAAGATGAGACCAGAGAGGGAGACAAACTGTAAGCGACTCTTAATCTCAGGAAACAAACAGGGTTGCTGGGAGGTGCGGAGGGTTAGGATGGCTGGGTGATGGACATTGGGGAGGCTATGTGCTAGGGTGAGTGCCGTGAATTGTCTAAGTCTGATGAATCACAGACTCGTACCCTTGAAACAAAAAACAATATATGTAAAAAACAACAACAAAAAAACCCCAAACAGCAACAACAACAACAACAACAACAAAGCTAATGATGGGCTGTATGGTGACCAGCGTAACATAATAAAAAAGAAATCCTTCAAGATGAAGGGAAATGGTACTAGATGTAAAGTCAAATCTACACAAAGAAATATAGAGCACCAAAAACAGTATTTAAGTATAAAAAAAAAATGCAGAGAAATGCACTCTGCAGAAAACCTCAGCGGGAAGCCGAGCCGTCCCCAGTCAAGTGTGATGATGCCCCTTCAGTCCCCAGGAGACACCCAAGTGCTGCCCGTGGGACCGTTACCTGGTGATACAGTTAAGCTCTGGTCAGATTTGCAGCTGCACTTGAGCTAATACTGCTGTGTGACATGAGATAACGGGTATGCTGGTATCAGTCTTATTCACTATATTGTTCCACAATTTGCCTTTTTTACTAAGTAATATATAATATGTATTATGTACATATTACATAACATATGCAATATGTTATGGAGATTTATATATATGGGTGTATATATATGCAGTTAGATGAATATACATCCAACTACAGATGAAAATTAAACTGGGTGTGGTGAAAAAAGAATGAATACTGTTTTTCTGAAAATAAATAAATTAATTAAATTTAAAAAACAGAATTATATAATTTTATACATAAGTAAACACAGAAACATATACATCTTAGAATTTACAATGAATATTGTTGCCTAAATCCTACACTCTCAAGGCAATTACTATTAACAGTCTATTTTCATGGTCATAATTTTCAATAATGTACATAGTGGCTTCTGTTTCTCCATTATTTTTTTCCTGTGTTTGTCACACATTTTTAGTGAAGGAGGAGTGATTCAGTGAGCACTCTCTGTCTCTTGCTCCTTCTCTTGTTTTCGCATTTCCAGTCTATCTAATTAATTTTCTGCTCCTACATTTAGCATCATTGCATAATTCGCCTCTGGCTATGTAAGACAGAAATACGGTGTTAGTTACAATTCTGAGTTACACTCCAATGACTGGTGTGAAAAGTCATTGTGGGAGTGTGAATGCCAGCCAGGAGAAACTGCGGAAGCATTTTGCCTCCAGCTCAGGTCAGCGGTCCATCAGCAGGGTCCCACCTCTGGCTTTATCAGCTACTGGCTTGACATCATGAAGTGGTCCACACTGGGGCTCATGTCTGCAGCACAGAGAGTAACAACACATCTAAACACCACGAGAAGACTTCCATGTGCCATCTAAGTCCCATAAAAATGCCAAAGCCTGCCACTGGAGTGAGATTTCTAGGGTCTGTGACCTGTTCCAATATGGTTCCTAAGGTGAGCTACATGTTCCTGCATCTGGACCCTTGTATGACCAAGAAAGAGGCACAAAGCCTCACGGAAATATTTGACTTTAAGGGACCAAAAATGACACACACGGGGTTCTGTTGTTCCAAACCAATAAAGGACTGACATTATTTAACGGGGTCTACTACACGAGATTATCCCAAAGCTCCTGGCGGTCTCACACAGCTCTTCACTTAAACCATAGTCCAGATTCAATGGTCGCTGGAGTCTCTGCTGCAGATGGGAAAGCTCAGGCAAATTGCTGTGTAGAACTTCATGGTTTTCAAGCAAAGCCCTGCCATTCTAGGCAGAAAACCATTTTTTTTAAATAAATAGAATCTGACTCATTTCAGGCTCTTAATAGACACTGAGTGCTTGACCATGAACCACCAAGTCACCACAAGATATAAGCTGTCCATCATGGATTCAGTCTTCCCTGACCCACTGTGGTAGACAGCATAATGCCCATCTCCAAAGATGTCCATGTTCTAGTTCCCCAAATCTGTAAAAATATTAACTTCTATCCCAAAAGGGACTTTGCAGGTAGGGCTAAAAGAAGGATTATATTTATTATATTTATTTATTTATTACTTTTTTTCCCCTGGATTTGTTTGTTTGAGAGGAAGGAGTTTGAGCAGCAGAGGGTAGAGGAAGAGAGAGGGGCTCCATCTCCCCATCCTGAAATCATGACCGGAGCCAAAATCCAGAGCCACACACTTAACTGACTGTGCCCTCCAGATGCCTGAGGCTAAGGTGAGAAGACTATCCTGGATTATCTAGTAAACCTCATATGATCACAAGGATACCTTTAAAAAGAGTCAGCTGTGACACTCAGGGACGGGGATGAGAGGGTTGAAGTACTTTAGGAAGCAGAGGAGGACTTGAAGGCAGAGAGTTGCTGGCTCTGCTGGTGGGAACGTAGCCTTGAGCTGCCGCATTGAAATCAGCCCGTCATCTCTCTCCATCCCCGCCTGCCCCAGCACCATGCGAAGTCATTTCTCTTTAGTTCCAATTATACGTATGATGGACGTTAAACCCCTTTTACTCTTCCTATGCTATCCAAATTCTCTCTTTAAAATGACAGCTGCCACTTTCTGAAGCATCATCTAAGAAAACAGATGACTAAATCAAAGCAGGAGTACAATGTTGCTTCAATGTTAGGGATGAAGATGTGAGGGATGTTAGGGATGATCAAATGTTATGGATGAAGAGTTGAGAGACTGGCGCTCAGCCTCGTTCGTAGTGAAAACTATCAGATTTCAGCCTTCAAGAGTTTCAGAACCTGCGTGCTTCCCTAATTTTTCAAAATGAGCATGCTTCCTTAGGTCCATGAGAAATGTGATCACAAAACACGAATGCAGACAATTTGCAGCTGGAGAAGAATGTGATGGGGCATCCAAAAATGGAAGGGGGTGTTTTCCAGGAAAAGCAAATGATCTGTGAGGACTGAATCCTCTGTCAAACACAGCATTTTCAGGATTTCTACCGTCAAGTCGAGTGCTGTTTCTCAGAGCAGCACTGGCAGTGCCTCGTTTCTCTTGCCAGTGAGGACCACCCCCATCACGTTTCCAGGCGTGTCCACACGGGGCACCTCACCAGGGATCACCACTGCTGGTCACATGGGACCGCCTTTCCCGGTGGCCACACTCTTCCATATTCATGAAATCATAGTGAGCTCCGATGCTCTTCAGACCCTGCCACTTAAAGGCACCTGGTTTTGACAGTTGATATAATTTTGAACATCAAGAAACTCCCGATGGCTCCAAGGAACTCTGTGTGATTAAAATGCCCTTGAGCTCTCGTCCCCCATTAGGATAATTGTAATACAATTCAAGTTAGAAGTTAATAAATCGTTTTCTCTACTTGGTGTTTTATGTATTTATGACTCTCAGGAAGGTGTTTTATAATAAGGCAGCATCAAAATATTTTAGTATGGTCCTGACGTCCAAAAATTTCACTTTGATGCATTTGCATAGTCATGACCCAAACCCCGTAAGTAGGAATGACTACCTTCATTTTGCACCCGAGGCAATGGAACCATGGGGAGTTCCGGAAGGAACAGAGCTGGTTCCCGGGAGAACTAGCTCTCCGGCCGACCTGTTCTGATTACACCGGCATTTTCTCACAAAATAGTGGGTTCTGCACTTGTTTTGATTCGTCTTCAAAACATGCGATTTCTTTCTCTTTTGTTTTTATCTGGGATCATTTCACTTTTCTGTGCAAGCTCAGCTTTACCTCCATGCAGTGCAGCAACATAGCCAGGAACTCCTTAGTTTTGCATATTTAGAATATAAAGAAGTAAAGTCACAGGGAGCAAATGTTAGAAAAACTGGTTGGTGGAATGTATTTATCTAGAAAGACATTTGGAACTGTAATTCAAAGTAGCATTAAGAATTTTTTTTTAGTTTTCTTTCATCTTTTTTATAGCGAGTGACACACGGGAGTGGGTGAGGTGGGGGGTGGGAATTAAGGGAGAGGGAAGGGCATGCCTGATGCAGGGCTCAGGGCACAGGGCTCAGACTCAGCCCTCGGACCACCAACCGAGCTGAGATTAAAACTTGGACGATTACCCAACAGAGCCTTCTAGGTGCCTAAATTTTTGATGAAAATTTAAAGTTATTGATGCTATGAAAATACCGTTGTATGTTTTTCTCTCATTCTAAACATTTGGAAAACTCATTTTAGGTCATTTTGCATGTTAAGGTGCTTGGGTTCCGGCTAAAATGAGAAATGGAATAAAGAAAAATAAAATTGAGGGCCCCTGGGTGGCTCAGTCATTAAGCCTCTGCTTTTGGCTCAGGCCATGATCCCAGGGTCCTGGGATTGAGCCGCACATCAGGCTCCCTGTTTGGTGGGCCTGCTTCTCCCTCTCCCACTCCCCCTGCTTGTGTTCCCTCGCTCGCTGTGTCTCTGTCAAATAAATATAATTAAAAAAAAAAAAGAAAGAAAAATACAATTGATTAGTACCTATGCTATTTCTTAATACCTAGGGGATGTTCCCTTGATATTTGCTGAGGGGTTTGAGGAGTATGCAGAAGAAAGTATTAAATGCATCTAGAAAATTAAGTATAAATGTAACAAATATAACACTGGTGGGATATTTAAGAGATCTTATTATAATATTTCTTATTATTAAAGTATTTATTTGTCCCTGATTTCCTTCCCAAGCTCCTTTATGTGAAGTGACTCTACTCAGGTTATAGTTCTCTTTTCAGCGTGTTCTCACACCAAATGCAAAACCCAGGGTGGATCCTGCGCCATTGCACTGGAATGTTTACTTGTGAAAGCAAACAGTGGCTCTTTGCTGGGTAAAATGCACACACTTCTCACGTCTATTCCTGAACAAATCAATGGGAAGTTACATTTCTTAGCAGTATTTGCTCTATCGACTTTCACATGGTAGTGATAACTCAGTTACTAAATGGGAGGATTATTTTGGAGTCCTGTCAGTGTTCTGCAAGACAAATTAAAGGGTTTTCCCTCCGAAGGTAATATAAATATATTTTAGACTGAAAGTTTCAAAGCAGTCTTGTCATATTTCAATTAGATGAAAGCATCCATGCGATAATTTGTCGCCGGCCGTACCTGCAGGTCTGGCTGTCTGGGCGTTCAGAAACCGATGCCGTGTGAGGCTGCTGTGAATGCTCCGTGCTTTCTGGAAGCTTGTGCACAATCAGGCTCTGGCGATGCCTGATAACCCTCCTGTGACTGTAGAGCCAGGAATCGGTACGGAGAACGGCAAGTCTGTCCTTGCAGGAAAAACTGGGCCCCTTTACAGACATGCCCTGACACGTGGAAAGAATTCAGAGAAGCACCAAGTATCTTGCAGAATGGTATCTGCACAGGGGATGCCGGCCCGTCATGGTACTTTCGTTGACCTCCTCTTAGTGAGCACCATGCTGGTCGAAGTCAGTGGCTCCAGAAGAGATGGATTCTTGGCAAAACATGCTAACATAAGTCTTCCTGAAACGGCAAAACATGCTAACATAAGTCTTCCTGAAACGTAACAGTAGAAGTCTCTATTCGAGCTATTGAAATACTGTATCCAATAAACTCATTTGGATACCTGGGGATTCCCAACACCCGAACAACAGTGTACAGTGATCACAGCAGAAAACCGCTACGTGCGGAGGAGCTGGCTGTTTCTAATTTTTTTTTAATTTTTTTAAATTTATTTATTTTCAGCATAACAGTATTCATTATTTTTGCACCACACCCAGTGCTCCATGCAATCCGTGCCCTCTCTAATACCCACCACCTGGTACCCCAACCTCCCACCCCCGCCCCTTCAAACCCCTCAGATTGTATTTCAGAGTCTCTCATGGTTCACCTCCCCTTCCAATTTCCCCCAACTCCCTTCTCCTCTCCGTCTCCCCTTGTCCTCCATGCTATTTGTTATGCTCCACACATAAGTGAGACCATATGATAATTGACTCTCTCTGCTTGACTTATTTCACTCTGTTTCTATTTTTTAAGTTGGGTTTCAGCAGACAGCAGCCTGTGCCCGACTGAGTCAGGAGGCGCTGCGACCCGAGGAGCTGGCGGGCCTCCGGGAGGTGTGCGGAAGCACAGGGCCGTCCTCACGGCCACCAGATGGCAGTGTGTCCATGTCAGGGAGAGCACGGCCGCACCCGGGGCCTCGGGAAGCTCCCGCGGCCGGTCTCCTGGGGTTCCTTGTCGGAATCAAGGCTCCGGGTGCCTGAGTGGCTCAGATATTAAGCATCTGCCTTCGGTTTGGGTCCTGATCCCAGGGTCTTGGGATGAAGCCCCTCATCAGGCTCCCTGCTCAGTGGGGAGCCTGCTTCTCCCTCTCCCACTCCCCCTGCTTGTGTTCCCTCTCTCACTGTGTCTCTCTCTGTCAAATAAACAGATAAAATTAAAAAACAAAAAATTCAAGTTGTGATGGACAGATGGATGAATGGACAGAATGTTGTATAAATAAAATATACATATATTTTGCTACCACAGAAGTCATCACAGTGTTTTATACAAATGCCGTATTTAACTTACTAATCAGCCTTAGTACAGCCAAGCTGCTGTAGAGACACTGACTCTCTGCTTCGTATCTCTTCATAGGTTCTGCTCAAAACGTTGTCCGCAGTGGTGAGTGCACCTGCTGCTTCTCTCACTAGCTCATACCCCAGTCCCGGGAGGATTAAAGCCATTTGTCTCTAGTATGGCTTTTTTCTTGGGATTTTAGTATTCTTCTCTTTGAGAAATCAGCAAGCACATTTTCCTCAACTGCCTTGAATGTATGTGTCCCAGAGAAATGACACTTGTGCTTTTGTGATTCTGTTTTCCCCATTTCCCTGTCTGTGGGCGCAGCTGGGATCATGGCTCCTCGCGAGGCTCACTTCTAGGCTGATGCCTGAGTTCTGAGTCAAGGACAGACCCCGGCGATTGCTCCTCTGGGCACTTCTCCCTCCTTGGGGTGCATTTCCAACAGGAAAGATCTAAAATGGGCTATGGGAACTGTCATTTCTCAGAAACCCGTTTCCAGGCATATATATTCACAGTTGAATTCCTTACATATCAACAATCTTATCAACAGATTGGCAAAGGCCCTAATTCTCCAGATTAAGAACAGTAAGTTCCAGATTAAGCTATTTAGTAAAAAAATATACATAGTTGGAAAATGGCCTTTTGAAGATGAATTCTAAATGGAGAAATCTTTTTCCTTAGTATTTTCTTCATAGGGTGTTGTCAAAATGGGACTCTATTCAATATTTTATGAAACGATGGAAAACCCGTAACCAAATACACATGTGCAAAGGTATATAATGTATATTACGTATGTTTGTTCATGTAGAAATGGGTTAAGTATTTACTCAGGATCATGAATGACTATTTTGAACTATTTAAGTGAACATTTCCTGGTTATGAAAAATACAAATGTTTTTCTCTTAAAATGTCACTTCAATTTCTCATTACAGCATAAGCCCCAAATGTTGACTTGCTGCTAAAGTATTGGCCTATCACAGTGAATATGCTGGAGATATACGGAAGTATGAGGCTTAGGGCTTTTAACTGTATATATCCCAAAAGAATAAAAGAGCTTTACAGGTGTCTGTGTGCGTCTGGATCCCTACAACGCGTGAGCCGATCACAACGGACCCAGTTCCAGACAACTTATTTCAGAGCAATAATTTAATATTTTTTGTTCTTGATACTTCCTCGCATAAACCACCTACTGTTGGAGCTCCCGTGGTCGGTGCGCTCTGTCATCCGAAGGCACAGTAGGCTGAGGAGACGCGGGGACAATAGACGGAGAATTGAAGGGAGGCTAATCAACATAGAATTGAGAAATCAAAACCACATCTGAACCCCCAACTACGCACTCTTTTCATCTCACAATTACTCGGCTTTTCTGCATCCAGAGATGGAGGTGTGCGGCAGGGGAGGCTTGAGGAATTCGGAATTTGTAATGTAGCTACTTTAAAATATTTTTATGACAATGAGAAAAGCGCTTTTGGAGAACTTCGCTGCCTCTAATAGCTGTTTTTATATGAGAGAATTTACCTTTTTAATTTGCACTTGTACATGTATTGCCTCCTTTAAGACGCCAAAAAGGAAAAATATAAGAGATTTATGAGGGTTTAAAAGTCCGATCAATTAAGATATGTCGTAAATATATTTGAAAAAAGTTGAAGATTTCAGGATTTCTGAGTACCACATTGATGCAGACTCTTCCTGTTCCTTTACTGAGACAGATGATTGCTGAGAAGGAAAGTTGTTCTTCAGCCAGAAATCAGGCAGACGAGGACATCCGGCCACGACCCTATGTGCCCCGTGTGTCCCAGGGAGCCTGTACCTACCAAGGGGACGCTTGGCTTTTCAAAAACCTGCACGTCACAGTCAAGGGCACCGTGCGAGCAGGAAGCGTTCCTTGGCTCCCTTTGGTGTTCTTCCTAGAGCTCAGTAAACTTAGTCAGTTAGTTATTATTTTTGAGGAAGAAACAGCTGCTCGTGTGTATCAACAATATGAAGTTCAAGGGCCCTGGACGGCGTGTGTGCCCGTGACAGCAAGCCCTGCCGCCGGACGCCCTGTGTGCCAGGTGCCCTGCTTCCTGCGTATGCCCTGCAGCCTCCACCCTGCTGGCCGGGGCAGGGGTGGGGGTGGAGAGAGGAGTCGTTGTGCGGGGATCCTGAGATCATGAACCAGCGCAGACGGGTGACAGCAGAGCCAGGAGGGACAGGGGCAGGGAATGGGAGAGGGTGTAATCTGAGTCACACACAGGAGGGGCTCAGAGCCCCGGTGTCACCCCCGGCGGCACTGTTAGTAAGGGACTTCGGATGGACATCTTCTTGCTCACCTGGGATTTTGGCTCAAACCATTGCAATGGACAAATCCAACCCTCGCTGATGGCGTCACCTGCTTGCAGATCTGGATGGAGGGGGTGATCTGGGGACACAGCTCCATCGAGACCTTGTACTTTACCCTAAACATTACTTCTGTAGCTCATCCTCTTCGTGTCTGTCTCCACCGCCCGGCGTTTCCCAGATGTGCAGTCCGCCCCGACGTACACCCTTCTCGTGTGTCCTTCCCCACAGAGTCACAAACACGGGCACATACTGGTCTTACCTTCCGCCTCTCCAAAATAAAACACCCCAAAACGGTCCTGCACCTGGAGAAACACACCTTCCTACATACTTAAACCATATTAAAATGTGTGCAGCTGTGGTTAATGAACTCGTGTAAGCAAATTTTATCACTGTTTTCTATTTTGCCTTTCATTTGGAAATTTTACTGGAAAATCTCAGGTGACTTGTCATTTGATAAAACCCCAACAGGTCCGAGGCAATGACAAAATAGGAAATGCACAGTGTTTTTCTTTACAATCACACAAAAATGCATGAAACTCTTTCACATGAGGACCTTTACTTGAAAGTTGAAACTCGGATCCCTTTGGTTGGAAGCACACGCATGTCACGTCCTCGGTTCTGCAGTCGTTTTCCGACGTAGCTGGGGTGGTACGTCTCTGACACACGGTTTACAAATTCGCTTGCCTTTCCAACAGAGATATGTCCATTGGAGAGCTCAAAGTGTTCTCATGCAAACTTTTACATGTTACAGGACCATACTTAGGAAGACAATGTCTGTATTGGAATGGAAAGTAGGATTTTGTGAGGCAAACGCATCTGAACAACTCCATGTGTGGGCTGCATACATTTCCATGTAGCTCTTTTACTCTTTACATAACACATAATAGACATAGAACGCCAGGAAGTGTAAGTGCCAAGATGAATGAGTTATCAAATATGCTCCGCTTAATGAATTCAGAAACAAATGCCTACACCCCTCAGGTCAAGACAGCAAAAACAGCGTCATGGAAACCTCCCAACCGTCTCGCCGTCCCAGCACAATAACCATGAGCTTGACATTAATGTTATTCGATTTCTTGATCTTTTTTCCTTCTTGTGTTTAAGCCTAATTAAGTATTCCTGATACTATAACCTATTTTAAAATAGACTTTAAATAGATGGTAGGTATTAAGCAGGGCACTTGTGATGCGCACCGGGTATTTTGTATAACTGAGGAATCGCTGCCTTCTACTCTTGAAACTGAGATTACACTCTGTGCAAACTAACTGAAATTTAAATAAAATCTTGAAAGTAAAAATAAATAAATAATCAAAACAGACTTTACTTCAGAGAGCAATTTTAGATGCCCAACAGAACGGAGCAGGAAGCCCAGAGATTTCCTGCTCAGCCCCTGTCCCCACACGTGTTCAGCCTCCCCAGCCGTCCACCAACCCGAGGCCTCTGTTACAATCGATGAAACTACATTCACACATCACTCTACCCACGGTTTACATGAGGTTCGCTCTCGGGGTTGCTTCTTCTATGGGTTTTCACACATGTGTAATGACATATACACACCATCGGAGTCCAACACAGAGGTTAAACGGCCCCAAAAATCCGCTGTACGCGTCTCATCTCTCCTTCCCTCCCCATGATCTCTGGAAAGCACCAACCCCTTTACTGTTTCTGGAGTTTTATTTTTTCCAGAAAGTCATACAGTTGGAACTCCAGTATGTAGCCTTTTCAGACCAGCTTCCTCCACGCAGCAGCGACTGGTTAAGGCCCCTCCTTGTGTTCTCCTGGCTCCAGTAGCTCAGGTAACGTTAGTGCTGAGTAACACTGCACGTTCGGGTGAACCACGGTTGACTTACCCACCACCGTGCCGCCTTCCAAGTTTGGGCAACTATGAATAAAAGAGCTTATAAAAAACTACGTGCAGGCGTTGACGTGAACATAACTCTTTAACTCACTGGGTTAAACCCCATGGAGCCCGATTGCTGAATTTTCTGGTAAGAATGTGTTTAGACTCGTAAGAAACTGTTAAAGTGCCTCCCACGGTGGCTGCCGCGTTCTGCACTCCCTGCGGCGGCGACTGAGAGTTCCTGCTTCTCCACTTCCCCGTCGGCACTTGGTGTTGTCAGCGCGACAGAGTTTAGCCGTTCTCATAGGGGTGAGCTGCTGTCTCTGTTTCGATCTGTGCTCATAGTTGTATTTGGCTTTTTTAGCGTATTTTATGTATGTGGGACGTATTCTGTACCGTCTGATATTCTTTGCTCAGTACTAAATCTCTGCAATTCATTCTCGTGCGTCTCTCCTGCTGGGCCTTCCCCCTGCACGGGACAGGGCAGCAAGGATGTGGCGGGACTGTGCACCTGCTGAGCAGTAGACACGGGGTCTTTTCGGTTGGGCGCCGAGTCGCCGTGTGGCCAGGACTCAAGAGCTCATAAGCACACGCAATGAGAGCTACATTCTTTGGAGTTGACGTGTATTTTCAGCTTTACCAGAAATCATTTCTTAAGCTAATTATGTTGTGTAATTTATTCCGCCACCAGCAGCGGAGGAAAGTCCCACTGTTCCACATCATCGCCCACACTCCGTGTCATTAGCTTTGATGTATTTGCCGGGCTGGTGGTTATGTCGTGTTATCCTACCGAGGTAAATTTCTCCATTTATAATTTGTCATTTGGATTTGCCCTTTGTGCTACACCTGGGCACGCCTCTTCCCCATTTTTCCAATAGAGTGTCTTTTTAATTTATGCACTTTTCTAGAAATGAGCTCTTTGCTAATTAATATATGGCAGGTATCTTCTCCCATGTGCTGGTTTGCCTTTTCTGGATTCAATCCTTTTTGTTACTATTTAAAACTTTATTAACGTGTTTACTTCTGACCCTTGTTCCTTACAGATATCCCCTGCACCTCAGTGTATGTGCTCTAATCCTATAGCACTTTTGCTGTAGAGAACTTGTCCACTTTCCTTTCCATACGTACCAGCCTTTACCTTTCTGCTCTTCTGTCCTGGTCTTTCATATATCCTTGTGTCCGCACTCAGCTCTTTATTCTGTTACTGTCCCAATATCACAGAATTTAATGATCTGTAAGGTACCTGCCCCCTCTGACTCTCCTTCCTTCTCAGGACTGTTTTTAATATTTTTCTGTTTTAATTTGATACCTAAATTTCAGCATCAGCCTGTCCTAATAGGATTTGGATTGTAATGTCGGTGAGATTTTAGGTGTTTCCAGGGAATGCACAGACTATCTGTGACCCTGAATATTCTCACCCCTTTATAGATCATATTTCCAGAATCTTCTGTAAATTGGGTTTGCTTTTATTCTGTTAGGTACTACATTTAACTGGGACATTCTGTGCACTTGCCCAGTATTGAGAAAGACCTAACAAATTTTTTAATATCTCTGTTAGCAGCAAGCCCTATTCCCAACCTTGATTCTTTTTGTTTAGTATATCATGTTAGTCACCACACAGTACATCATTAGTTTTTGATGTCGTGTTCCATGAGTCATTACTTGTGTGTAACACCCCGTGCTCCATGTAGTCCGTGCCCTCCTTAATGCCCACCACCAGGCTCACCCACCCCCTCCCCTCTAAAACCCTCTGTTTCTTGGAGTCTGTAGTGTCTCATAGTTCCTTTTCCTCCAATTTCCACCCCTCCTTAACTTTCCCTTCCTTCTCCTAATGCCCTCCGTGCTATTCCTTATGCTCCACACAGAAGTGAAACCATATGATAGTTGACTCTCTCTGCTTGACTTATTTCACTCAGCATAATCTCTTCCAGTCCCGTCCATGTTGCTACAAAAGTTGGGTATTCATCTTTCTGATGGAGGCATCATACTCCATAGTGTATATGGACCACATCTTCCTTATCCATTCGTCCGTTGAAGGGCATCTTGGTTCTTTCCACAGTTTGGCGACCGTGGCCATTGCTGCTATAAACATTGGGGTACAGATGGCCCTTCTTTTCACTATGTCTGTATCTCTGGGGTAAATACATAGTAATGCAATTGTCCAGCCCTGATTCTTGAGTTTGGCCAGAGGTGAATTCAGTGCCAAACTCTTAAGCAAGCAGACAATCAGACATTTATTTATTTATTTATTTATTTATTTATTTTATTTTTTATTTTTTTACAATCAGACATTTAATAGTGGTCAGAATGAAAGTCGCTTCAGAGCAGGTGGGCCCAGAGTGGCACCTGTACCAGGGGTCAGGGTTTTTTTGTTTTTCATGCTTTCATGGTTTATGGGTCAGAGCCAGGGAAGTCTCTGACTGAGATTGTTTCCAGCCATCTAAGGATCCCTGTTACCCCCTGGGAGGGGGAGTTTTTGGCCCTATGTGGACTTTGTGGTCAAAACCACGATGTCACTGTATTATCTTGAAGCTACAGGTTACTTTAGGGCTGTGGTTATAGGGAAGAGTGCAGGCACGTGCTGGAGTTTCCCTGGCTGTTTGCATTCTGGAGGTGCTAGAGGTTTGGTCTTGCTCTGTGGTGGGTCACTGCCCTTCTCTGCTTATATCTAGCTAGTTAATTCCCTAGTTATTGTATTTTCTGATTTTTTTAAATATTTGTGTATGAAAACACTATTTTTTGACATGCCGATTCCATACAAAATGTTTGTGTATTCTTGCTACAAACCTTATAAAAATTTTCTTTCTTTCTTTAAAGATGTCCAGATAGATTATTGAATGTCTTGTGTAGCATAAGCTTTGGTTATCTGTGTCTTTCATTGTCTTTGAGCTATTTTACAGCTCTCTTAACAAAGCTGATAGTGATGCCAATTAGACTTGTGCATGGAAATGCAAATGGTTTTGAACCACTGAGCACTGAGTGGGTTTGCATCCATAATGTGCGTTCATTTCAGGCTTTCCGATTTCCTCGATGCACGCACGTGTGCTGGTTGGATTCTCCGAGTCCACTGCGACGCCTTGCTGGTTCCTTCATCGTCAGTTAGACGTATGTTGGCTGCGTGTTCACCTTATGTTTCTTTGATAGTCATGACCTGACCTGTCAAACAGTATATTTTAGCAGCTCAAGATTTTGTGTTTAAATTGTTGATCATGATTTTTATTTGGATACAACCAAGACTCTCCAAATGACCATTGATACACAGTCATTCTCACTAATCACAGTAGTTATGTTCTGTAAAGTCTCCACCGAGCCAGTATTCCAAGACCAAGGTAAGGGTCTACTCAGGACTACTACTACTCACTACAGCAAGCCTCTACTCACAACATTTTCGTCAACAGGTCAATACATAAACTTGTTCTATGTGCATTTTCATTTAAAGTCACCTTAGTTAACATATATTAGTCATGCATTAACACGCATTAACAGCCCAGCAAAAGGATCACAAAACAACATTTTCCTGTCAGGTACATTTCCACCTTCTTGCGTTAGAAACCTTAGACAGCTGAGCCTTGAACAACAGGGTTGGAACTGTGTGGGTCCACTCATACTTGGCTGCTTTCCAATAAACACAGCACAATATCATAAATGTGTTTTCTCTTCCTTATGTTTTTTTCTTAAAAAAGAGGCTTGAAAATACTTATTTATTTATTTACTTAGCAGAATGAGAAGGGGAGAGAGAAAGCAAGAGACAGAGTGAGGGAACACAAGCAGGGGGAGCGGCGGGCAGAGGGAGACGCAGGCTCCCCGCTGAGCAAGGAGCCGGATGTGGGGTTTGACGCAGGACCCTGGGATCATGACCTGAGTGGAAGGCAGACGCTTCACAGACTAAGCCACTCAGGCATCCCTCCCTATGATTTCTGATGACAGTTTCTTTTCTCTAGCTTACTTTATTTTAAGAATAAAGTATATGAATACACGTGATGTACAAAATATGTTCTGTTTTTTGTCTTCATAAGGCTTCTGGTCAACAGTAGACTATGAAGAGTTAAGCTTTTGGGAACCAAAAGTTATAGGGGCGTTTCCCGCTGCATGGAAGGGTCAGCATGTTTAACCCAAATGGTTTTCAAGGTCAACTGCATTTCTCTTCACTTTACACCGATAAACGTTAGCACTACACTCAGAGGCCATTTTGAAGAGCAAAATCACCAAGGACAAGAACGAAAACGTGATAAACATGGTAGTCGGGAAGATTCCGGAAAAACGCTGACCTGCACTTCATGCACGACTGAGACAAGAAAGCAAAGTGTTGCCTATTCAACTTGAGCTGACAACGGGCACAGAGGGAGACATGTTTTTCACCTGGGCATGTCCACAATGATGAGGAAAGCACCAGAAGTGTTGATTTGGGGTCAGAGATCTATTTTACCAAGTAGGCAAGTTCCCAAGCCTGGGATCCATGCAAGAAGAAGCTGGCCAGCCTCTGCCTTCTACTCCTGGACATCCTGCTGCCTTAATTTTGGAGAGGAGAAGGGATGGGCTCTCCCTGTGTCTCTCTGACTCTGATGGCAATGACGTGAGTCTGCGCGATCCCAACCAGAGCAGTCTCAGCGCATGATCTGAGCTCACGTTCAGTCCTACTCGGGTCATGTTTCTTGAATAAATGTTCAGTTTTTATACTAACATTTGCATCAGCTGAACACAACCTGTTCTTTTCCCCTTTATCCTCTGGATATAGTAGCATGTTCGCTTTTGCTCATTTTGAACTTTTCTTCCATTTTTAAAATAAATCCTACTTATTCACATATATATATTTTTCTGGATCCTATATCCTGGCATTGTAACAATGGAGGACATTTATATGCATGATGGAGTTTGGCTTATACTTCTTTTCTTCCTTTTGGAAGTGCAGTTGTATTAACAATATTACTCACAAAAAGTACGCCCCCCCCCCAAACAAATTTGGGAGGTGTTCCAAAATTTCCGCTTTTGAAACTGTTAAAAAAAAAAAGTATCTCAGAAGTGTTTGCCAGCATGTATTTGTAAGACTCTTACTAGATTTATTTGGGGAGTGGTTACCGAGAAGGTAGAGACGTGGTGAACTGTTCAGACTTCCTCAATCTTCTTTTAATTTAGGTTTTTCTACTTCATATGTTTAATTTTCAGTAATTAGTATTCATCTAGAAAATTTATCTTTGTTTTATATTTATAGGAATAATGTTGCTATAATTATTACTCAAATTGCTATACTGTATCTATAGTTTGCTGAATTTTCTTTATACTATTTATTTTACTATCTTTGCTTGATATTCTAGAAGACTATTTCCTGGTGTTTCTAAGAATGTGGTTTTAAAAATCTCACTGAATATTTGTTCATGTTTTATTCATTTCCACTCGTATGTTTATTAGTCTCCTTATACTAACTCCTGCGTGACTCTGATATTTTCCCACAGCACTTTTAATGGAATGCCTGCCTTACTCATTTTGTATTTGTCCTTGATAGAAAGGACTTATTTTAGGTTCTGTTTCCTTCCAATTATCTCTAAGTGGGCTCCACATCACTTGATATATAATTGTTTCCCTGATGCTTTGTATCATTTCTTTCATCGGTTTTGGAGTGTTTTCCTTTTCAATAACTGTTTTGGCCATTCTAAAGACGCACGGTGGATTCTCCCCAGAATCGGCTTTAATGTCCAGATGCCACAGAGTCACCGAAGAATGAAACAAGTCTATTCCTGAAATCATGGGGCTTTGGGGGAAACAAGGTAGGCTTCTTAAGAGGGTATGGAAACAGTCTGAGAGGCAAACACAGGAGGCCTTTGGATCTTTTCTGGAGGGTCCGGTAAATGGGGAGGTGCCCTGATGCACTGACCTTCCTGCGGTGTTCGAGGAGGGGGCTATGTGCCTCGCTCATTACCAGCTTGCGCAGCGGAAGGCCGAGCACCACGGGAAGGGTGTGCAGCAAATCTGCTGCAGGCAACACCGAAACAGAGCCGGCCAGCCACACGCCAGGCTTGTTTAGAAGTCTGTATCGTTTCTAAAAGCAATGTGGCTTTCAACTGTATATTAACTGTTCATTTAAAATTTAATTGAATTATAATCAGAAAATTGTATCCATATTACATTATTTGGAAAATATTGAGACTTCCCCTGTGGCATTTACGTGATCGACTTTCATCAATGTTCCCAGTGCACTTTAAAAATAATACATCCATTTCTGTTCATTCAGCGATCATCTGCAAATTTTCAGCATAAATATTTAATCTAGATCTCTCCCAAAATATAAGAAATTAAGAATGCATTAAACTTTTATCTCCTCACTGTCATCAACCATATTATTTTGGTATTATAATTTTAACTTCTTTTAAATATCTCCCTTTTCCACATTTTAAAAAAGTAATAAACATTTTCACTGATTCCTTTATTTCTTTGCTCAAAAATACTTCTCATATATGACTTCCTCTGGCTTTGATTGCCTTGTGGTTAAACTGAATCACTCGGTAGGTCTTTCAAATGGCATTTGTACATTAAATCTCTTAGTCCTTATGCATCTAGTATAGATAAGAAATATGTTCTTCCCAAACAGATGGGCCTCAGAGTGAGGGGCAGCAAGTATTTTGAACAGATTGTGGAATCTGTCACATTATTCTTCTGGATTGTTACCTAATACCTTGATGGGAAGTCTGGTGATGGTCTTTTTTGTTCTGTTTTGTTTTGTTTTTTTGCTTTAGATGTTTGATTTTCTGTGTCTATACGTGTAGGCGGCTATTAACATGTCTCCTTAGTCTCTGATATTCAGTAAGGTCATGATAAGGTTTTTGAAAGTCAATATATTTTTTTAATCTTTTATTTTTTAAATTAATTTATTTTTTTCAGCATAACAGTATTCATTGTTTTTGCACCACACCCAGTGCTCCATGCAATCCGTGCCCTCTCTAATATTTTTTATTGTTTTTTTACCCCATTTGGGACTTTGTGAAAGTTTTGTTATGAGGGCTGATGTCGTCTCTTCATTTTTGAACAACTATCATGAAGTGTGGCTTTCAATATTACTCTCCCTTAAGTCTTTCCAGAATTCTTACAGGATACATGTTGTATTTTCTTGTTCTATCTTCCTGTGCCTTTCTATCACTTACATATTTTTTCTCATCTGCATTTTGTTTGTTTTTGGTTCTATCTCACGAATTGCTAGCACTTTCCAGTATCATCATTGATCTGCATTTCCAATCATTCATTGAGTTACTAATGTCAATGATCTTATTTTTCCTTTCAAAAACTTTTTATATCTTCCTAATGGCCCTTAACCTAGTTTGATCTTGCCTTGTTTGTTTATTTTATGATCTATTTGGACACCGGAGAGCCTTACTTTGATTTTTCATTCATATATATTTGGGGGAGGCCAATGGCGTCTTAGCCTTCTTCATGGTGGGGTATGACGGGCATAGCTGGTCATCTGTGGCAGACCCCCCTCCTGGGCAGGAGCAGCGTCTGAGAGCTGAGCGATCGGGCTCTGCGGGCATTCCCGTGTAGCAAAGCCCAGTGGCCTCCTCAGGGTTTGAAGAGTGCACAAAGAAGCATGGAAACCCCAGTGGGTCAACTCTGATCTCTCTTTTTTTTTAAATTTATTTTTTATTTAATTTTAGCATAACAGTATTCATTATTTTTGCACCACACCCAGTGCTCCATGCAATCCGTGCCCTCTCTAATACCCACCACCTGGTATCCCAACCTCCCACCCCCCGCCCCTTCAAACCCCTCAGATTGTTTTTCAGAGTCCATAGTCTCTCATGGTTCACCTCCCCTTCCAATTTCCAACTCCCTTCTTCTCTCTAACTCCCTGTGTCCTCCATGCTATTTGTTATGCTTCCCTATGACCCTGCAATTGCACTACTGGGTATTGACCCCAAAGATACAGATGTAGTGAAAAGAAGGGCCATCTGTACCCCAATGTTTATAGCAGCAATGGCCATGGTCGCCAAACTGTGGAAAGAACCAACTCTGATCTCTTATTCCACTTGTAACCCTGGGCTTTGGCAAGATGTCCTCACATTTTTAGAATTTAGTAGGAGCAAATTTTTTTTCTAGTCTGTATTTCCTAATCACCTCACAGATAACAGAGAACTCCATAATTCTGGTCTTCATGTAAGTAACAGTTTATGAACAGGTACAACCCAGGCAGCCCTCGGCTCGATCTCAGAGCTGCCGCCCAGCCAGCAGGAGCCTCTGGTTCTGGAAACCCAGGAGGTATTTTTAGGCTCGGATAACCCTCCTCACTTTGATGTTAGAATATCTTTTTCTGGTTTCCAGTCGTTGGCATATCCATCTTTCAATGTCAAGGTCTTGGCTCAAAAACCCAACATTTTTATTTTGTATGACCCAGCTTTGGCAATTTTGGGCATGCCCGTGAGAGAAAAGTGAAGGAATGATTCATTATGGCCTTAGTCTACCATTTGAGAAAGAGACTCCCCTTCTGATCGGAAATCTTACTAATCTGTTTTTATGGTGATTCGCAGTCTAAGCCCATGTCCCTTCCACATATCACCCTGTGTATATCCAAAGTGTCGACTCCGCTTCTGTCTTACTTCAAGCCCTTCATATACCTTGAAGTGTTCGTTCTTATACCTTCTTTGGACCTTCCTCTTACCTTATCATTTTAGCCCCTTAAAGTCACTTGACTTAACGTTGCCCTGCTTGTCTGCATTTTAAATTGATTGGGATTTATCCAGCATAAATAAGTCATACAGTTACATCAAACCCCAGCTGGTATAGAGGAAATACTATTTACAAATACAATGAACCCCTGCAACAGTTAGAATGTAACTGGAAGAAAGGTTAGTAAGTGATTAGCATGCTTCGGCATGACCTCATGTAATGAACCCTCTTAGAAGAAGATTTCTCTGTGTTGACACAAGAGATGTACTATTTGGAAGTTCTATCCAAAAAAGTCCATCTTTCGCTTTTGTAGATATTTAATTTAATTTCCTGATTAAAATAGATACAGAATAGTGAAAATGGTTCGCTCTCTGTCAATTTCATGTGATTTCAGATGTGATTCATTTCAAAGCAAAATATCATCTCCTGTCCACAAGACTTAATAAGCACCTAATAAAATTTAATGAAATGCATTATTTCCTATCACCATGTGATAATTGCCAAATTAACTGGTATTATCACTAAAATCATTTTCTTCATTTTCTTTTTACATGTTTTATGGCTGATACTTGTAGGGACTTGACAATTTATAGTTCAGATTAAAATCACAGGAATTAGTTGACAGAAATTCAATTTTAGTTTAAAATAGTTCAAACTGAGCTTATATATTATCAGAGCAGTAGGGATTATAAAGTTTGATCTCAAACTTCGCTGGCCTACAAAATGATTTATGCCAACATGTGAGTTATAAATAATAGTGTTTGGGGGAAAACCTTTGTAAATCAAACGCTAGAAGAGGCTTAATAAAATCATATTCACATGAGCAGTTATTGTGAGAGAAAAGGTAATATTTTTCACCAAGATTAATATATTTTTGAGCAAATAATTTTGAAAATTATGTCTGCCTAATAGTTGATGGAGAGACAGAAGCTGGAGCCCAATAGAGGCTGAGAGGGAGAGAGCGTGGCCCACCTTCCAACTAGGAGGTGTGAGCGGGTCCTCAGCTCGCCCTCTCTGCCCCGACAGCTCACTGTGTGCTTCGCAAAATGAGAGTGAAACTGAACTTGCAGTGCCTCAAGTACATCGTAGAGCAATTACGATACTGTCTGTCCCTCCCTGCTGGAAGAACCCGTGATCACCTATGTACCTGAGGTAGTTTGGCACAACGGTTGTACAGCTGGCAAGAAGAGCCCTGTGCAGTTCATGCCCGAGGGTTCTGGGGATAAGGAAGTGTGGACAGACCTCGTAGGCCATACACGCCTGTCCCAGGTGAGTGCTGGACAGAGTTCCTAAGGCAGAAGAATCATCAGGTGGACAAGGGGGGTTATCACGGTGGGGGGTGCAGTCTACCTCTTGGACTTCACTTTGTTTTGCTTTTTAGTTAAATTATTTTAACTTGTTTTGGGTAGGAGGGTTTTGCCAGAATAAAAACAGGCTGAGGAGTCGCCCAACTCCCCTGACATCTGAAAGAGCTGACGCATGAACCGACTCAGTTCACATTCAGTAATCAAAGTTATCTTTCTTCTACTGATTGAGCTTTAATCACCTGCCCTGTATTTTCATTCGTACTTCCAGTGATGAATTCAAATCTCCTATAAAATCTCGAATCAGTTTGGGTACTGTACAATCTGTGTGGAAAATTACCCGATGTGTCCAAGCTCCCTTATTAGATGACAGAACACCGCTGTGTACGTTATGAGGCTGTGATGTTTACTCTCCCCTGCATCCGCAGTCACCTTGTCCGACAGCACCACTCCCACTTTCTTTTTGTTTGGATTTGATCAATCTCTCTGCGTCATTATATTTTCAAACTTAAGCCTTGCTCGAGTATGAAGTGTGTGTGCGTGCTATGATTTTTAAATTCCATTTCAACATGCTGTGTTTTAACAGAATAATTGCACGTTTCACGCGGAGTGTGACCATTTATATACTTGATACGGTTCATTGTATCTTACTTTCTGGTTACTTCATTGCAAGTTCTTCCTTCCTCCCCACCCCCTTTTTTTTATTTGACTGATCTAGTTTTGTGTCTTTCACCTTCTGTATCCAGAAGTTCTTCTGCAATATTTCTAATTATAGTGGTTGCCTTTTATTTTCCCAGATTCATGGTAATAGATGTGTCCCTAACTCGTAAGACCAAGACACCAGCCATTATCCATGCAGAGATTCTCTCTGTGCCCAATGAAAGACAGTATTTAAGTCACTGTACCTGCTGTGTCACTCAGAAAATGAGGCATTTATTAAACTTTGTTTTCTCCTTCTCTGTTCTTCATCCCAACCTATTGCTATGTTTCTCTCCCATGGGACAGCGCTCTTAGTTCTGGGCTACCAATCCAATGTCTGGCTCATCAGGCTGCTTCCTTCTGTGTTCCCTGTTCCTGAGATGGGCTACAGGGACCAGTTATTATTTTAGTGCATGAGGATGTGATCATCCTTGTTCTCCGTCCACATGTATCATGGTTTTATGCACGAAATTGGGCTGAACTTTTCTTTCAAGGTCCAGATGCTTTCATCATAGGAAGCCTCAAGATTTGCCTATTTCACAGGTTGCCAGGTTTATTTTTTTTAAGATTTTTATTTATTTATTTGATAGACAGAGAGAGATCACAAGTAGGCAGAGAGGCAAGCAGATAGAAAGAGGGGGAAGCAGGCTCCCCCCTGAGCAGAGAGCCCGATGTGGGGCTCCATCCCAGGACCCTGAGATCATGACCCGAGCTGAAGGCAGAGGCTTAACCCACTGAGCCACCCAGGCGCCCCAGGTTGCCAGGTTTAACAAATAAAAATGCAGAATACCCAGTAAAATTTGAATTTCCTTCAACAACAAATGTGTTTTGGGGTATGTCTCAAATACTGCATAGCATATACTTATACTAAAAACACATTATTCATTCCATATAGTGTTTGGAATAGACTTTTATCACATATGTAGTCACTGTTCATATGAAATTCAAATTTAATGAGTGTCCTGTCTTTTACAGCCGACCGTGGACAGTCTGATTCATTGTTTTTCTCTTGTATGTAATTTTTTAAAAAGTGTTTGAAATGTCATTCAGAATTCTCTTTAGCTTTCGAGGTACTAACATCGAGTGCAATGTGCCTTCAAGGTGAGACTTGTTTTGTTTCTGAGTGACCAGCCTTGAGCAGAACTGAGGAAATCTTTCAAAGTCAAGACTGGAATCTGCTAACCTGCCCCCCTCCCCCGGTTTCAGAGCTGCTTGGTGGTCAGGGCACCAGTGCCGTGGACACACGCATTCAGGTGAAGGAAACATCTCTCTTCCCAGCCTCCTAACCTCTACCGTCCAGGGTTTCTCTGTAACATGTGGTTTCTTTCAATCCTCACTCTTGAGGTCTTCGACCAGCAAACTGGCTGAGCCCTGGAAGACAGGTCCGGCAACATCTGGTCTCTGGAGGCAGGTCTCCAGGACAAGAACCCCTTACGGACACCCTCTGCTGTGGGCTCTGCTCCGGTCTGGAAGGTCTAGGAATCAGGTGGTAGCTGGGACGTGTGGTGGATGCAAACTTCACATCATCTAACAGGGCCCTCATAATATGGATCCGATTGCAGGAGCCCCAAGGTATCACAGATCTTCACAGCTTCGGAGACAGCATTTCTGCATAGCATATTTTCTTGTCAGCATCACAGGAAGATGAAACGGCCCATGTGGACTTCAAGTCAGGTCAGGCCATGTCCACACCATGCACTTGCTTTCTTACCGTGTCACTCTATCAGAAAACACATACATTACATGTCCTGGTGACAAAGCGATGCTGTCGCCTGTGTTTTCCCACCAGGAAACCGCGCTTCTTGCCCTGTTATTTTGTGTGTTGTCACAGCTGGAGTCTGCCCGTCCCCAGGAGATTCTTAAGAGCTTTCCAAGGCCAAGAACGATGCATCACTCATGACCTTCTCAACAGACATTGCAAATATAAGCTTCTTATAAATGTCTTTCCATTACTGTCCCCCTAAGATCACTTTTTAGACTTTTTTTTTTCCTAATCAGCATTTTTTTTTTAAATCTCCCAGGAATTTTTATTACCAGTATACTAGATGCCCACTTACGAGCTGTGTTTTATACATAAAAAGAAGACCATGTTTTCCACCGCTTGCAGGAAGCTGTCATCCCCACAGTCACTATCTTCAGAGTCCAGTGGGCACCGGGCTTCTCAAGGACTTGGGGTTGTGTTCCCTCACCAAAGCACCTGGGTCGAAGGAAGGAACACCGGACCTTCCCTGAGGCGTCTTCAGAGGTGGAAGGTGGTGTTGGACATGATAATCCATCCCAACATTCCTGTCTACTGACACTGTTGAATTCCATCCCCGATCTTATATCCACGATGTTCCAGAATCTCAAATGTGTTTGATGTAAGCCACAGATGGGACCAGAACTCACTCAGGCACCAGGCACTGTCATGGCCTATCTCTCACCTATTGAGCTTAATATATTTGATGGAGAATTCCTGATAAATCCATGTAAGTCGATGAACTGTATCCAGCTCAAGGTGACGTCCCATTCGGCCTTATATGGCGCCCGTATAACCTAGCTGTATCTCCTGCTGTCTGCCTCTTTCCCTGCATCGTGTCTCAAGACGGTGTCTCCATGAAGTAAGCCTCCTGCTTGATCCAGCTGACAAAGAATTCGGTGGAATGCAATTTCCGGGCACCCAACCGATCCGAGCCCGCTTGGAGAGCAGTGCACAGGGCAGGAGCCAACAGAACCATCCGGCACCGGTAGCACTTTCTCCTGGCTCAGACCTTCCGACGGCACGCCGTCCCTCGGACCCTCGCCGCAGCCCTGACGCTTCCGACCACTCAACACACGGCTCAGCTGCTCCGCAAGACGGCTCACCGACAGCAGAGCTACTGTCCTACCTCACGCTGTCTTACAGATCACACGGCGTCCTTGTCGGTCTGCTCCCTTGAAGGTCTTTGATCGCCGTGCGGAAAAGGACTTTGATCTTCAGTCCCATGTTTGTGATGATTGGCGTCACGGACTTTGAGTTCAATCTCTGGAAAGTAGGGATTTACAAGACAGATTTGGACACTCCCCTCAGGGTGGTCGCATTCTAGAGAGATCCGATAGGCAAATAAACAAGCAACAGGCTCAGTGTGACGTGTGATTACTGGGTGTGTAATCGAGAACTTAGGAGGAAGAACATGGGGCTCGTGATTTAGATCTGGGTGAATGTCAGGACTAATTTGAAATCTGAAGGACCTAAAACCTGGAAGCGTCTTAATTTTTGGCTCCCGAGTTAAACAATGATGAGACTTGGAATAATTCCCTGCCTCAATAAATGCAATTTCTTGTATCTGTGTTAAAATAGAAGGACACGAAAAGCCCCACGGAGGCCAATCAGAAGGAACTTAGCGGCCCTCTCCATAAAGCGTCTCACCCGGGAGGATAAGGCCGCAGAAGACAGGTGAGGACGGTGTCTGTGAAGGGCTTGTTGTCAGGCCCAGTCGTGGAGGAGGAGCGACTGAATGAAGGGATTGTATTCAGAACCTCCTCAGGCCGCCTATCTGATGGGACCTGGTATTTGAAAGTATGTTCAGGGCCAGCGACACGTCCCAGGGGCCCAGGCCGGTCTCTCGCAGCGGGCGGGTATTTGAAGCCCTCCCAGGAGCTCCACGAACAATGCTTTCATCAGACGTTTGTTCCTGATGACGCAGGGGCTGTTCCTGGCTTTGATTTGTCCCAGGTTAGTAGCTCAGATAAGTAATACGTGTCATCGGGCTTTTATCCGGCTGAAAACTCACAGCGGCTCCTTCCTTTAATCAAGGATTGTGAATTCAGCAAAGAACACTTTGCACGGCTCTGGAGAAAAACAAAAGCGATAAATACTATTCCCGAGTTCAATTTCTTACCAAATGGTTGTATTTCTCTGAAAGGTTAACTTGTGCAATTTAAAAATCACTTTAAACCCCTTTCAGCATTTTATCTCATTAAACTCTCCCACAATTGATTCACATGCTCAAACATACTCCACTGCCATTACATCTGATGTGGTCATCAAGCCAGAATTTCTCAGGGTTTTTATCACTCGCTGCAATCAACCCCACTCACCTCGTGGTGGCTTCTCATTTCCCTTCTGCTAAGTCGTGCTAAAATCCTTGGGAACAATCTCTGTACGATAGGATTTTTGGGGTAAGGTACACACCGTGTTTTCAATGAGCACGCATTACACAAGAGCATAAACCTTGTGCATTTTTGTATATTGTGGTACTCATTAAATGTGGGCTTGAATAAAATAGATTGAATTTCCTGGCATCATTCCTATAGACTTTGCTTCTCTGCACGGATTTCGAAACTGCAATTCAGAGAATTCCAACAGATGGTAATGATGTTGTTCTGTAAACACATACAGGTCAGTTCATGCAGGGGTCGGTATAAATAATGGAAGCAAAGATGCTCGCTTTAAAAACAGTAATTATTTTTAAATGCCGTCACAGATAACCAATTGTTTTCTCTAAGAGATGTATGGCTCGAGTATAGTCTCCATTATAAATATGGGGACCATGTGTTGTGCATATATTTTCTATGAAGAGCTTTTTAACATTTTGCATTTAAATAAAGATCAAATGTAATATATGTAAACATGCGTCCTAGTGCCTGGCACTTTTAAGTACCTGGTAAATGTTTGATGTTTTTATTAGTATAATGGATGATGCCATTTAGTCCCATAAGAACTCAGGGAAATAAGACTTCTAGTGCCTCTGCTTTGCAGATGGAAGGAATGAGGCTCCGTGTTCCAAGGGGTGACAAGGAAATGGCGTGGGAAGCCGGTGGGGGCACAGCTCGACTGGCTTGCTGTAGGGGCCGCTCCTTTCCTCCATTCCAGAGGGAGAAGCAGGGAGAAGCACTGGGTGCCGCTGCTCTCTCTGTCCGTCTCCTTTCCCTGCCTGCCCTCCCCGTCTGGAAGGGGTGCCCTCTGATGGCGACCTTCGTGGCTCAGGACATATCACCGCAAACACACTCTTTTCTCTGCTTAGCACCATCCCTAAGTCTGCAAAGGACAGGTTTGCTCTCCTTCTCTTTGCTCTTCGGTGTGACACTGTTTTTCTCTCCTTTTCCCTCTGCCTCTACCACCTCCTGCATTTGTAAGTTCCCAAAGGTCCGCACCTAGTAGGGATTCACTTTTTAAAAATAACTGAATTCGTTTTACGGGAAGTTGGACAGAGTCTTGCAATTGTCCATTCCATGGTGACGTAAGATAGCCCAGATACAGTCTTCCTGGGATTTTGCCACGGGTCACAGAGCAGGAGAGCTGGCCACCGAAGCGTCATCCAGGAAGGAGATGTGTTCATCCACGTGGCCGGTCTTCTGGCCAAAACAACCCAAACCTGCTCCTCGGATTGAATAAGCCTCCATAAACCCACAGCAGTACCAATCCTTCAGGAAACCACAGAGGGAGGTAGAATGAGTCTTCTTAAAAAAGCCTCTTTACAGAAGAGGACCAGAACACAAGTATAAGGAGTAAAATAATTAGAAATACCACCACTTTGCAACCACGACTATAATGGACTCCTTTAAGGATTATCAATTAAGGCTACGATTATCCAGTGAAAGAGCGTTTGCTCAAGGATGAGCCATTCATGTAATATCAAAACACCACCCAGCCGATTACTTGTTACCTCCACATGGAAAGGGTGCCTTCTCCCCAGATAAATGTGGCGGGAACCCCTTCACCAAGCCTTGGAGGGACAAACTGACACTGCGTTCCCCTGAGCAAGATGCACTGAGGAGAGAACGTTCTACCAAGTCATTTTATTTACAAAGTGTCTGATCCGACCTTAAGATGCTCAGACAAATGCAAATGTGTAAAGATTACAGAAGTCGAAACCCACTGGTCTGATTAGGAACACCAGGTCATGAGAGAATAGGAGGAAAGGCACGGTCTGTAGATAAAAGTTTATGAGATTGAATAATAAAGTAAGACAGGATGCTTCATTTAAAAAAAAAGGACATGTAACAGTCAATACTAATAAGTGGGGGAATTTGATGATAAATTTTATATTGTGTTGATGAATTAAATTTATTGTATTTGATATTAATGTTACGATTATGTAGAAAGTTTGTCCTTAGAAAATGCAAGCTATAGTGTTTGTGAACCTAATATCAGGATATTTGTACATATTTTCCAATAGTTGAGCAAAAACTGCAAAATGATAACTGTTGTTCTAGGTAAGGCCACACTGCACCATTATTTCAGTACGGAGATATGTTGAAAACTTTAATGAAGTGATAGGAAAATTTACCAAAAATTTTGTTAGAAAATTTACCTAAAAAAAGAAAAAAGTTACTGGTAAAAGAAAATTTTAAAAAAGAGAATTAAATAAACATTATTTTAATAAATTTCAAAATAAAAAAATTTTTAAAAGTTCAATATCTACAAGTATGCAAAAGTATTCAAGGTATATTTTAAAGTAAATGAGGGAATAAAAAGAATGGGGTAGTCAGTAGGCTTATATTTATGTATAAAATATAAAACTAACTTTACATTATTCCTTTATTTCCATTCCCAAGTAGTCTTTCTTCAAAGGAACCCTCCAAAAGCAGTACATTGTTTTTTTTTTAAATATTTTATTTATTTATGTGACAGACAGAGATCACAAGTAGGCACACAGGCGGAGGCAGATAGAAAGAGATGAGGAAGCAGGCTACCTCCTGAGCAGAGAGCCCGATGCGGGGCTCGATCCCAGGACCCTGAGATCATGACCTGAGCTGAAGGTAGAGGCTTAACCCACTGAGCCACCCAGGCACCCCTACATTTTTTTTTATTTTATTAATTTTTTATTTTCCCCCTACATTTTTTGAGTCTGATAAAGGGAAATAGATTTCTATGGAAAGAGCTGAGAAATAGATATTTTTTTTTGTAACTTGCTCATCTTTATCAAATGCTTATATTAAAATACATTAAAATCTAAATGATTTATTTTAGTGTAATAACTGTGACAACTTTCAGAGTGCCTTAAAATAAATCCATAACAAAGTTTATTGTGTATAAATCTCAGAAAATCATTAATAAAATACCTACAATGCAAAGTTAGCAAACTGAAAGCAGGTGTCTGAACAAGGAAATTTATCTTCAAAGTGCATGGGAAAGATGCTGAAAACTAAGTGTTTGATAATCAGCTACACCACCATGCAAGACAGGTGACATCCTGACATTTTCGGACCGGATGGCCATCAACACTGCATGTTGATGGTAAAAAAGAATGTCTTGTATCGGCAAGAAGAGATATAAACATAAAACATACAGGTGCAAGACTGAAAGAAAAGATCGTCAACCTAACTAATATTGGCCAGAAAAATGAAGAGAGACGTTGCATATAAAAAAAGGAAATGATTTTAAACACATGTAACCAGATAGATTATAAAGTTCAGTAATCAAGCCAGCCCCAGTGCTTGTCCTGATAGAAGTGCTTAATACCTTTGTATCTGTTCAGATAACGTGCTAAGTATAGTTGTTAAAAAATTAAATGTAATGGAAGAATTGTTATGTGATCTCTAAGTGCACATGTTCAGTTACCATAGCCAGAATGGTCCAAGTTCTGGGCATGTGGCTTGCCCACATTAAGGTACCTTAAATATAAACATGTAAGGATTTCCAAGTCTTAGAAAGATAAAAACAGCAAAGTGGAGATCTGCTTTATAAAATGAATTTGCCTTTGAGTTCTTCGGATCGACCAAATATTCCTCCTTTAATGTGGAGAAGACAGTTTCTCCTAGCCTGAAGCAGGGTTTCTCAAATTGTTTGGATTCAAGATGCCCTTTCAGCTTTAAAAATTATTGAGGACCTCAAAGAGTTTTGTTTATGTTCCTCATCGCTGTCAACATACACTTTTATGGAAAATGAAGAGCATTTAAAAAATAGTGGTTTCCGTGGCACGTATTTATATACAAATGCTGCATATTAGCACAAACAGCCTACGTTTCTAAACACTACTTAGTAACAGCCGTCATCCCAAAATAAAGAAGATGGTACCGCTTGGCAATTTCATAATTCTCTTGAACTCCTGGTTTAACAGAAGACAGCGGCATCGTCCTACAGCTCGGCCTTCCGTCCGTGCCGCACGCCGGGCAGCCTTCGGAGAACTCCTGCACACACTGTGAAAAGAGAAAGTGAAAAGGGTAAACCGCAAACCACGCTTTAGGTTTCTTAAGGAAACTGTCTAACTTCACCACCCCTGGAAAGAGTAGAGCAGCCCCTGAGGGTCCCAGAAGCACTTTGAGGATCACTGACCAATGGAGGTAAAAGTGCAGGTATTTGGAGACCCTCCGTGAGAAGCTGGTGCAAAGCAACCATAAAAGAAAGACAGGTTGACGTTTTCAGTGTTTGTCATGTTTCCTTTGTACTTACAGGGAGTTGACGGATGAAATTCCCACCGGCAGTATTTTCCCTACCCCTGAAGTACAACTGGTTATCGCATCGCAATACTGATTTCTCCGAGAAATGCTCAGAAAATTAGAATGTGAACATTTTTTAAAAAAAAATTCCTGTGGAAATACCGCTATCGAGAGGAGGAATACAGTGTTTCCGGAGCTGCAATAGCGAGGCACATGGCACCGTAACAATGATGGTATCGTAGCATTATGGGACAATACGACAGGGAGTTAACTCTTGACATGAAATGGACTTCTCATCAAAGATATTGCCTTTCTACACGCTCGTTTTGCTAAAATTTAAAAGATCTTTTTATTTGTATTATGCATTCCTAAGTAAAAAAGTAAATTCTATAAGCTTCATATTCCGCATTGTAGGTGATCACGTGCATGATTAAAAGTGCAGAAAATCAACTGAGAAGAACATATAGTTCCAATTTCTGTTTTTATATTTCTTTCGTTTTCTTTTCTTTTTTTTTTTTTCCTACTTAAAAATGTATTAAGAAGGAGAAAGAAAGGAACATGTAAGATTTTAGCATCTGACATGTGGGCTAATCTGCACTTGACCTCAAACCAGCCGTGAGGACGGCATGAGGACTATTTCATCCATGTTATAAAGCAAACACTCTGTCTTGTCTATTTGGATCTTATTCACTGAACTGTAAACATCTGGTGGTTCACAGCTACCTTCATTCAAAACTATCTCTCCTTTCTCCAGCCCTTTTTTCCATCATAGTTGCAGAAGGTCACAGAATTCTGTGGTAAAAGTATCTTGACTTGCTAATCATACTACTTAAGCCTCCCAGGAAAGGGTGATGGTTTGGAGCATGAGGTCGTGCATCACCTGCTGTTTGCAGTGGAACGGCTTCTCCATAAAGAGCAATGTGTGCGTCTTCAAACAGCGCGCAGCTCTTAAAATATATAAAACACGATTCCTTTTGTTATTACCCCGTTTAAAACTGCTCCTGTGCTATATTAACTTTCAAGTGATCTTGTACAACACCATGAAAATATTCGTAGGGACTCTTTTTGGAAGTGGTAGAGGTTTGGTAAGTGGAACGCTCCTCAAGCGAGGTTTCCTCATTTATTCTCTTCTGTTCTATCAGGAGTTTACCAGCAAATCCGATATTTATTTTCGAAAGATGTACCTAGACGTGTTACATGAAAAAGATCATACCAGATTAAAATGGTTTATAAACATTGCTAGAGAGCTCGCGTGCGGTGCTGGAACAAGTGTGGCTTCTGCGACGGGGTCATCCGGAGCTTTCATCTCCATTCGCTACATCAGTGTGTGGTGTTTCAACTTAGCTTTTGTTGTTTCTTATGTGGAGGACAAATAATCATAGTCATCTCATAGGACAGTTGGAATTAAAGGGGCGAAACCGTATCAAGGGTCCGGTATATGCCCAGCAGGGGATGAGGATCACCTCCTTCCTTGTTCCTTCCTCCTCCGTTATTTATAAGCGGCTGAGTATGGATGTAGGATGTGGTGGGTCCAAATTGTCCCGTTTTGTTAATTAACACCGCAGTAAGGAAAGGATTTTTGGCTTGCACATGATCACCACAACTTGGTGTAAGCCCTCCTTCAAAAATAGACCTTGAACATCCTTGTCCCTAAAAACAGGTTTTCCTCAGGAGCTGGAGAAATTCCACAGCTGCTGGACCTCACAGATTTGCGTCTCTGGACCGGATTCTGGAGGCAAGCTCTTGTCATCATTTCAGAGAAACAAGGAAGCCAGAGTCCAAGCCCCTGGCAGACCTGGGAACCCCTCACAAGCCAGAGCGTTGGGATCTGCACAGGAGATAGAGAAAATACAGGAACAAGAATGTAGTCTTAAAAAAAAAAAAACCTTAATTAAATAAATTAAAAAAAAAAAAAGAATGAACTCTTAAGTTGAGGTGCAGGGTTAATTTTTGAGGATTCAAAGACATTTTTTTTTGTTTCCACTGGATCCTTCTGTCCGACTAGAACTTGTTGTCTTGAACCAGCCGACGGTTTTACCAATCAGAGGTCCTGCAGAATGTGTGTAAATGTGAGCGTGTGTTCGAGCGAGAGCATGTGTGGCTGTGTAGGAGCTTAAAGGTGAGTGTGCATGGGAGTGTGCATGGGTGTGAGATTGTGAGTGTGAGTGTGTGTGAGAGAGAGAGAGAAACCCAAGGTGCCTTCCAGGGCTTCCTCCTTGACCACCAGGTAAAGCTCCGTCCCTGTGTGATCGGAGAAGCTCTGCCTCACCTGGCCGCCACCTGGCCTGCTGCCTCCCTCCCCAGTTGTCAGGACCCAGTGATGGTTCCCACTGCACAGCCGTCCACGCTGCTGCACCGGAGCTGGCAAGCCTCGTTTACAGCCCGTGTCCAGCAGCTGGCCCTGGTCTCTAAGTCAGGTTTCTCAGAACCACTTTGTGCAAACTGACCACAGCACTGTCCAGTAGTAGAGCTGCTGACTCAGTTCACCCACACTTCTCATGAGAGCTGCTATTCCCTTAAGGGTTGAGAGTGCAGATTTATTTATGTCTGCATCTTTGGTCATATGGTAGGAGCTCAGATTTTTTAAAAAATCGGTTCCATTGAACTGAAAAGAAGTATTAAAATAAAACACACGGATTTCTTTGACTATGTCACTCAGGTTGAGAAAATGGAATTTGTGTGAGCTTGAGGGCAAAGGAGGGATTGCTGGTGCGCAAACATGGGTACCATGCCTCAAGGTCATCACAGATGGCCCCGCAAGTGGACATCCCTGCCTTTATTTTAGACACACACACACACACACACACACACACACACACCATGGCAGAGGCTGAGGGAGAGAAAAGGCAAATTGTCAAAACTTTTCTAATTTGTAAAATGGCTGAAATCACATGAAAACCCAGATCTGCGAAACTCCAATGCCTTTGACCAACTAGGCTCTACCGCGTGAGCATCGCCATCTGGAAGCCTTTGTCTTACTCCTACTACGCACCGTGGCCGCCTTCCTAGCACTGAGTTCCATTAAAAAATTAGGAAGACTGAGAAAATGCGCACAGCACTGAGTCGCTCCTTCCTTCCCTTGGTTATAAATTTGTTTTTGCTGTAACTACAAAGTCTTCTCCAGCTGTGAACTGTCTTGAAAGGGGCTTTCAAAGATGTGCTCATCGGGCTGTTAAGGACTGAGGGACAGCCGTCCCACTGGCAAATCGCCGCGCTCACACCCGCTCCTGAAATCCGCTGTGACATCGGAATGTCGAGGTCTCCAAGACAAAGCCGTACTCGAAGTGATTGGGGTAATAGGACGCATTTCATTTGTACACAACCCCGTCTTTCAACCGAAGAGACAACTCCTCATTGTCACAAACATCACCTAAAAGAAAATATGTACAAATGGCACATGCATTTGTGAGTGAGGGTATCTTAGGGGTTTTTAATGTTATAAGAAATTTTTGTCAGACTCTTTCTACCCTGCTTAAAATAGCACTTCTGAGATTAATGCGGAGAGAAAAAAATAGTCTCACAAAAATAGTTTCCTAGCATTGCCAGCCTTTGCATAGTTGGATGCTTGGTGTTTTTGTGCATAAAGCCAGAATAATTTACCCTGTCATTCTTGCTCACCTTTCCATACCGTGTTTCAGGATTATATATTATATAGGATTATATATTGCCAAAGAATATAAAGAAGAATATAGTTCAGATGAGAATATTTATTTTTGATTCCTGCATCTTTCTTTCAAAGATGTCCTAATCCATTTTTCTGTTTCTATTAGCCACGGAGACATAGAGGAAGAAGGACAGCAGTGAATGCTGCGAGTTTACTGCCTACGAGTCCCTCCTGACCACTTGTGGTATATTATCTCAGTTAATCCATGTTGCAACACCATTAAATGAATAGCATTAACCATTCTTTCAATAAATAAGGCAATCAGATTCCAGAAAGCCAACAAAATTTGCTCAAGTTCTCTATTAGCTTGAGGACAAAAGCTTATGCCCTTAACCATTACTTAATATTAACGTTGGTTTTGCCTTATGCGTTTTACCTCAAGAACATGTCCGGCAAGGTTTCCAAAAGGAAAAATCAATGTAAACAGACCATCTGCGTGATTCATGAAATGTGTACAGGTTCCAATAAGGGTAGTCGTCATCTCTATAGTTTAATTAAATTTAACTATTTAACAAATTCAGTCAAATCTTCTATACTTAACTAAGTTTGACTGGTTGAAAAAATGCTTGATGCATCTGATCCTCTGACGTTTCTACACCACTTCTGAATGTATTCACCGCTTGTCCCCAAGTACTTCCAGTTGGCGCAAACCCAAAGTCTCGGACCTGGCTCACCCTCCTCCGGCCGGGATTCAGGTCCCTCCGCCCGGTCGCCGTTACCCTCACTGGTCAACACTCCGACACGCTCTGGCCGGTCTTCCGGCAGCTGGTCCTTGCCCACGTGCCCCCCAGCTGTAGCATCTTGAATGCCCCACTGTGCTACCCCCTGTTTCGACGGCAGCCACTGCACTCTTCTCCCCTTTGAGGCCAACCTTGGATGCCACATTCGACTTTGACGTCTCTGTGCCCACCGGGTGGTTGGATCAAAAGATCTCACCAAAAACAGTTCTTTCACTGAGCTGGGGAAAAAAAAAAAATCTGGAGATCTGGAGAAATGGGTTCTATCATTAAATTTTCCACATTTTCATGTGAATTTAAATAAGCCAATTTATTTCAATAACATAAACTTTTGTTTCAATGTTTATCAACAAATGCATGTCTAATATTAAGTCAATTAACAATGATATTTATTTATCTTTAAAAAATATCACTGTAGGGTGTCTGGGTGGCTCAGTGGGTTAAAGCCTCTGCCTTCGGCTCAGGTCATGATCTCAGGGTCCTGGGATCGAGTCCCGCATCGGGCTCTCTGCTCAGCAGGGAGCCTGCTTCCTCCTCTCTCTCTCTCTGCCTGCCTCTCTGCCTACTTGTGATCTGTGTCTGTCAAATAAACAAATAAAATCTTTAAAAACAATACAACTCTATTTTTCCTAGTATTTATTGACCCTCCTGTTTCCAAGGCACAACTGCATTGAACAACTTCCCTGAAACCTGCAGTGGTTACCTCCTTTTTTTATTCAGAAGGGAAAAACAAAAAAACAAAACAAACAAAACAAACAAAACCACCTCCTCATACCACCCCTTGTAGATTTCGCAATCCGAGGACCTGCTGACTGTCCTGCTACAGAGGGGGCCTGTCCAGCCCGGTGCACGTCCTCTGCTCCGCCCCCTTCCCAGCATCACAGTCACTGAGCTCCCTAGGCCAAAGCAGCGTTTCCCTTCGCCGCAGAGTCTGGGGGTAGACGGGCATCGCACCCACGTCCCTCAGAGTTGTTTTCCTGGCGTCAACGACGACCTTACACTACTTGTCCCTTCGTTTTCCGGGTATTTCAGTGCTTCCTCTGCCGCAGTTCCCATCCTGTCAAACTGCATTTTGAGGGCACCCGTTGTCCTGAACCCCATCTCTCCATGTCCATCCTGAATGGTCACTGCCCAGGCTTTCTGTACAGGCAGCTCGCCCAGTGGCTCGATCCAATTTCCTGGGGCCAGTGACTTCCTCTTCCTTGGGTTATATCTTTGTGTTGAGGAAACAGCCTCCAGCGGGTTGCCGGTGCCCGTTCTCAGTCCAGAAGCTGGAACATCCTCTCCCTCGCTCTGTTTGATAAGGGTCTGAACAAACCCCCTGGTACATCTCCGGGAAAACTGAAGGCTTAGCCACCTTTCTCCACAGTTCTCTCCTCTCGAAACCACTCGACAACACTCGTCACAGAAGTGTGGCAAGAATCCCATGAACACGGCACCGTAACTGGCAGGGACAGGCCGGAGCCCAGCTGCCGTCGGCTCCGCGTAACGCAGGTTTATGAAAGCGAGTGCTTTGTTGTTTGTTCGTTTGTTTTTAATTACTCTACCTGCAGCAACGGAAACATTGTTGGGGATTAGGCATTTTTGGGGGCGTCAAATGAATGAATTTTTTCATTCCTCTCCGCTCCTTTACATGTAGAAGACGACATGAGAATATCTCTAATGGCAATCTCTCAGGTTTTCTCGGGCTGAATTTTCTTTCCACTCTTGGGACAATCATTTTAGGATATTGTTGGTCCCGTTATGCAATATTTTTCAGAATAAAATCTCATTTGACTTATTTATTTAAATTTGAATACGATTTGAAATCACTTAGCTCTTTGAATAACTAAGAGAACCACTATGATCTTTAAAAAACAACAACAACAACAATAAAAACAAAGAGACCAGGGTCATGGTCCAATTGAAAAGAAATTATTCTTCAGAGTCTATCAAATGTGACAAAAACAAAATCCTCTCCCTTGCTCTCTGTAACTCGGAAATTATTCTGGAAGTCAGGCTTCTCTTTTCTGTTGGGCAGTAACTGTGTAGTTGTGAGCGGGAAAAGCATCAGTTGCTTGAGGAAGAAGCCGCGTAGGCTCGCGCACGGCTGTAGGTCTAGGCTTCCCTCCTCCCTGGTTGAGAGCCTAAACGTGCTTTTCCAAATCCTTCTGCAGCTTTCAATCCCGTGAGAGTAACAGGCGGGAACCGTGACTCGTCACTCCATGAGCTGGAGAAGAACCATGCCTCTCGGGGTATGTAACCCTTCAGGCCCACAGGTGATTAATCTGAAATCTCCCACCCCTATTCACCATTTCGAGGACTATTAAGAGTGTTAATAAAAAAGAGAATCAAATTAGAAATCTCTGCCCCCCACTGCAAACTGACTGTAGACACTCTGCTGAGATAGAGACCAGAGAAGTATGCCTTGTCCCAACCCCAGTGCTGGAAGTGGGGAGTGGGTTTCACTGACCTCCTGAACACCGGGAGAAAGAAGAGAAACTTTTAGAGTGAAATAACTTAATTGACTCCCGAGGGAAGGCACTGAGAAAGGCCTACCAGCGAGGCAACCTGCAGGGGTCTGGTAGAAGTATCCTTGAAGATAACTGGCTTCCCAGGAGGCCCCCCATCGTGCTGCGGCAGCTGGCTTCCGTCTGGGTTAAAGGCCCCCAGAGCTAGAACGGATCAGCCTTTCCTGCCCCCGCAGAGGGCATGTGAGGCTGGTGTGCCCCTAGAAGGATGCCCCCAGCCACGGGCCAGCACCAGCAGCAGCCGGGACTCTCCAGGGCACAGTTCTTACGCTGTAACTTGGAATATTGAGAGGTACCATTTCAGTGTCTGTGGGATCACTCATTCTCTTTCAGAATGCTGATGGCCACCCAAGAATTTTTGGAAAGCAGGACCACAAAAAATGGTATCCAAACCCCCTAAGCCCAAGGGGGACCAAGGGAGGGAGCCCAACTTCATGGAGCCTGGGTGAGAAGCTCTGAAAACGTCCCTCTCAGCCTCTGAATATCGGCTTCCGATTTGACCCATTTCTGATCTCGAGCTATTTCTTTAAAATCCTTTCAAATATTGTCTCAGGTATCAGCCAGAACAACACTAAGTATTTTTGTGGGTGTTGAACAAGCGCTGGGGTGTGCGGCATCCCCAAGAGGGTCCAGAAGAGGCCTCCTTCCCCAGATCCAGAGCCTTCCCAGCGATCTCCAGAGAGAGACTCAAGAGGATTGCCCTGAGAGCTGGCAGGTCGCCAGGGAGTGCACCCAAAGTTCCGTCCGGCCACGTCTGGCAGCAAAGGGGGTGCATTTTCTTTGCGTTTTCCTGGGATCCCGCCCGCAGGCTCTCTGGAACGGGAGACCCACTAGCTTTCATCCTGGCTGCCGAAACGGAGGGGAGGAAAGCTAATTTCCTCTTTCCCCTTCGCGGTGATGCTGCGCTGAGAGCCTGGTCGCTCTAGCGCGCCTCATGCATATGCGTCCTCAGCTCACGGGATCTCCGCGGTGACCCCCGCCGTTCAAGATGCTGTTTGCGAAGGCTCACGTGCTCACTTAGCCTTAAAACAGAGCAGCACTGTTCATCGGAGGCCTTGCTGGACCCAGTCCTGGTTAGGGCCCACCCGGCCCACCCAGAGCTGAGTTTCTAAGTCAGAACCACTCCGACGAGGACCTGGTTAGCCCAATAGTCGACGTGGGACTCAGTCCGGTCTGACCTGGCCCAGGAAAACAAATGCTTGGATGAAGTCTGAGCTGCCGAGCTAGGGTGTGAGCTAGACCCACGCGCCCCTCCGAAGACCGCAGGAGGGGGCACTCATGGGCTCACGGTCCCCTCACCGGGTGGCTCCCCGCCCCGCCACCCTCTCTCCGGCACTAGAACACAGTAACTTTTTAAGAGTTTATTCTGACAAAAACTGATTCAAATCAGGCAGTGTCTCATCCAGCAGGTGAAAGCGAGCTCCAAGGAGCTGCACCGAACGGAGGAGTTTTATAGGGGCAGGGACAAGGGACAAGGAAGTCATCCTAGGCAGGAAGTGGGCTGGTTTTACAAGGTCCCTTCCCTTTGGGGGATGGCTGCTGTCCATCTGCAGAGGACCTGACTCTGCCCATCGGGAGATCCCGACGGGCTGGTGAATGGCTCTATTTCTGGGAGAGCCTAACTGTAGTTAGGTCCCGGTTGGGTGACATAGGGCTTAGCATAAGCAGCTCCATTTGTTGTCTTGTTTTTAACAGTTTCTTAGTAATGTATGTATGATTCTGTTATGTATAAATATATATACAATCACATACACATGTACATGATTTTCATTTTATATATATTCGTACGTATATGATTTTCGTAACAACAATGCATTTCTTTTTTTTTTTTTTTAAAGATTTTATTTATTAATTTGACAGAAATCACAAGTAGACGGAGAGGCAGCCAGAGAGAGAGAGAGAGAGGGAAGCAGGCTCTCCGCTGAGCAGAGAGCCCGATGCGGGACTCGATCCCAGGACTCTGAGATCATGACCTGAGCCGAAGGCAGCGGCTTAACCCACTGAGCCACCCAGGCGCCCCAACAATGCATTTCTAGGTCATCACAAGTGCGACCATGTTTGTTTGCTGGGGCTGCCAACAAGCTTGTACCAACCAGCTGGCTTGGTTTGTAGAAGTGTATTGTGTTTGTAGAAGTTTGTAGAAGTGTATTGTCTCCCACTTTTGAGACTGGAAGTCTGGAATCAGAAGGCTAATGGGGCTAAGATCCCGCTGGGACTACTTGAGGGAAGAAGACCTGCTCCGTCTAGCTACTGGTAGCCCACACGTGTCTGGCCTGTGGCCCCATCACTCAGTGTCACGTGCTGTGCTCCATTTACCTCTTCACAAACTTCCTGTTGTGCAGCCTGTGTCCGCGCTCCCCTCTTTATAAGGATTTCAGTCCAATTGAGTTACACTGCACCCTAATGATAACATGTTTAACCTGATTAACAGGTAAAGACCCTGTTTCCGATAAGGACACGTGCTCTGGTGCTGAGCGTTAGGACGCCAACAAATCTGTTTTTGGTGGGACACAGCTGAACTCAAATGGCAAGGAGTTTTAATTCTGGAAACAAAACTATACAGTTATTTTATACATCATTTGCCCTAGACATCTCTGCAAGGAGAAATTAATTTTTTATATTAACATTTTAATTTAATTAATGTTTTTCTAATCTTTATTTGTGTTAAATGGACAGAAACAGGAATTATTACTTCTTTTTCAAGACATACATTATAACAGCAATCAAAGTGCTAAGTGTTTCTCATTATCCCAATTTTCTCTCTCTGCTTGCACTTAGCCAACACATTTTCTTCACTGATGTGCCAGAATTTTTATAATTTGTGGCATAAAATTATCATACTAAATTACCAAAAGTTAAATACGACAGCTTAAACAAAGATGCGTAATTGAATAAGAAAAGGCCTACCGAAGTGTTTTGTCATCACATTAATTAGAAGCATGTTTTTGTTCTTTCAAACACTGCTCTTCTGCCTTAGAACTACCTAACCTCTTTCTTAGGCTTTCCCACAAGGACCATATTTCAAAACCCATTATCTCAAAACTCTCGTGGAAATGGCCTGCTCGGCTAGCACGAGTTCCCTCCTCATCCTCATTTGATTGTGTCTCCAGTATGATTATCCAATTCTGTCAAGCTCTGTGTCTCACAAAACTGAATTTATACCTTCAAGGTTATCAGGGCTTACTTGACGTGTCCTCATTTAAACGGACTTCCCCAAACATCCTAGAGGCAAATGTTTTCCAGAGAATGACTCCCTTCCAGACCCCTGTCTGGCACCCAGATGTGGACCGAGGTGTGCCCCGGTGACAGTTCTTCCGGAGGGCACGGGGGGGGGGGGGGACGTGCCCGCTGCCTAGCAACGCTGTGCTCCGGACCACAGGAGAGAAGCGTCCCTGCGGAAGGGCAGTGGTAGCAGCCCTGCAGTTCTAGGAGGCGGGAGGTAAAAACCTATTCCAGATACCCGATGCAGATCCAAGAAATCCGGGTGGGTTTGTAGCCTTGTAGGTCACGCGCCTTATAAACGGTACTGGGTTTGTAGGTTGAACAGACCTGCATACGGTCTATTTAGTCACAGTGGAAATTCTCAGGCTCTTCCCTCCTAGATGTCCAACCCCAGGCTATTTCACCAGATACTACCGCATTATGAGCAGGTGAGGTGGGAGCAGAGAAACAGAAGTGTATTTCTCTTACCAAAAGAGGTTCTGCAAAGAGAACTAATAATATCCCCCGTGCTGACTCTGGGTAAGTATTTGAGTGGTCTGTGGGTGACCCCGAGTCGTGGTTGTCAGCTGGGACGTGACACAACTCCTCAAGACGCCTCAGAAGATCAAGAAGGTCCACCAAGCTCTCCTCCCCATGAACAGCTGACGCAAAGCCAGGAGCTGAAAACAAGCCCATGAAAAATCTAGAAGTTAAAGTGATCATATAGACCCATACATGGGTAAGCCATGGCACCCGCTGGCTAAAAAATTTTGCTTAATTAAGATATATATGATATATAATCTTAATTAATTGATATAGATAATATAATACATTTCACAGAATGTATATATGTATGTAACATATAATCTTAATTAATATATAATATATTAATTAATCAAAGTAAAATATTAATATAATATGTGACTAATATAATTAATTAATATATGATATAATATTTAATACAACAATATGATATATATTAATTAAGATTATGCATATCTATTCTGTAAAGCAGAGGTTCTTTTTTCACACCTTAGGAGTGGTTTCAGCTTGAAAGTTTACTTTACTGAAGAAAAGTTTATAATCAATATTTTCCAAATAAACAAATGTCACTGAATTTGCCTAATTTCTTTCAAGAATGATAGTTTGCTTTTCCTCCCCTTTATAGCATGAGGTGCACTAAAGTAAGCCGCGAGGTTTGAATAAAGTGAACTTCTGCAACAGCCCCCCGCGCAGATGGATCATCTGCTCATTTTTTTTTTTAAGAAGCTAACTCAGCCATGACAAGAATCTGATCGGTTTCGAAGAAAACTAGCGTTTACAGCAGCCGGGCTCCTGCGGTGGCAAGGAGGTGTGTATCCAGGAGGGCCTTTCATCGTTCTGTGCTCAGGAACGCTGCACAGGTGAGTAAGACTGTTCATATGTAATTTCTGCATTAGAGGATTGCAGCAGCAGCTTAGTTGTCCTCTGGGTCCAGTGGAGGACAGGAGGGGGAACGGAGTCCTGGCGACTAAGAGGGCAGCCGGCACTAACCAGGAAGGACGGGGCAGGAGGGTGGACGGGCGGTGGCCCAGCAGCAGCCTGCGTGGCCGTGGCTGGCATCCCCTCCTCTGGTTCTGAAGGTCTCTGTCCGTCAGCAGGGATCTCTTTTTTTTTAGATTTCATTTATTTATTTGACAGACAGAGATCACAAGCAGGCAGAGAGGCAGGCAGAGAGAGAGGAGGAAGCAGGCTCCCCACCAAGCAGAGAGCCCGATGCGGGCTTGATCCCAGGACCCTGAGATCATGACCCGAGCTGAAGGCAGAGGCTTTAACCCACGGAGCCACCCCGGCGCCCCGCACGAGCAGTGATCTTAACACAGCTCTTTGCAGCTCCTGGCCTGTATGCTCCTCCCTCTGTCTTGATTAGATCCTGATAAAATACGAGGCTGAGAGCACCAGGGGCATCTCTAGCTTGATCCCATCCCTTCCAGATTTCTCGACAACTTTCCTTTCCCGAGAGGACAAACATCTGATGTTCCTCCAGATTCCTGCTTCTCTGCCCTAATGGGAGTTAACTAAGGATCCCTGGGTCATGCGGACATCTGATTTAGACGATGTCGAAGGCTCCTTTTATTCTTCTCTGTTGGGGATTTTTACCAACATGAATTTCTGAAATAGGCATATATATAGGAAGAAAACATTCACCGGAAATATGGTTGACCAAGTCTGGCCTATTTTATTGTGCACTATTTTCTTACAGCAAAAGAAGCAAAACAAAACCAAAACCAAACTATGGTCACCTGAAATTCTTCCCAAGCAACAAGATGAAGCTTCTTCTATCCTTCTGACTTAAATTGTATTTTCATAAACTTGTACAACACATTCAACCTCAAGAACAAATACAAATTGAGACTAAGGGGCTTAATTGTCCAGGTTGAACATAAGGGAAAAATTTCCAACCCCACTCTTTTTCTTAGAGCTTTTTTTTAAAGAAAACTTGTGATTTTTACCTACTTACTACTCCCTTTGAGATTTGTATAAATCCTTTTGATAGGTCTCTTCTCAGCTTTAAGCCCCAAGAATGTCTTTCTCAAGGGCCTAAGACCTATCTCTACGAAGAAAACATAAGGGAGACCCCTGAATTCTGGCGGAGTCCAGGACAGGACGTCTTCTGTGGGCACCTGGTTCCAAGTTGCAAACCTACCTCCTATTACAAAGGAGGTAGGAGAGAGGCAGATAACTAAATAGCTTGTCATCCCAATTATTAGGCTTATTTTAAAATGAACTTTGTCTAGTAGATGGTGCTGCTTCATGGAAAGTCCTTTTCCGTGAAGACTAGTTAGTGCTCGCTTTGGGAACCTGCACTAACATGTTTGCCTTGAGATCGCGCCGTGTCTTCTTGCCAAACGCAAGGATGAGATTCCTTCTGTCTTTGAAGTCTCTAAGTGAGTTGCTTACGATGTGCGTTGCATTCTGGTTCAACGCTTGTCCAATTATAAAGCTGTTTTGTTTCTCTTCTTTGTGGAGAAGATTTCTGGGTTGGGAGGAAATTTGTTTTTTAATTATATTTCCCCAACCTACCTCAAATCCTTCGTGGAGCAGGTGAAATGCAGAAACATAGCTACTGTATGTAAATGCTGACTCTATCTACATCTGCTCACGTATTTGTGGAGTCAGAACCGTATTTCTTATTGTTAACTTCATGTTTATCTACTGCAATAAAAATACAGTAAAATTTTACGGCACCCGTTCCTTTGTAAATTTCCGCTGGCTCTGTCATCTATTCTCTGCACTCCAAAACGAATTCTGTGATAATTTATTAACAATTTTTTTAAAGCGCAGCAAACGTAACACATATTGGAAAATAATTGTTGCTTCTTTTTCACCCTGCAAGTGTGTGTCCTGGGAAGCCCGCCCCGTGAGTTCTAGGGTCACCGGAAGCATATCCCGTTTAATTACATTTATGTTTTGTGCACTTAGCATAGCTTTAGAAAAGGTAGCCCTGTTTTAAAGCTCAAACACTTGGCTTCTCATTCTCTTTGAGTGAAATGTTGTGGCAAAGGAGAAGTGCTTTCAAAGGGACGACGCTCAACCGTTCGCTCGTTTATTTTAGAAGAGGAGCAGGGTTACTAGTTTACTAGGGATAAAGACAGGAAGTCGTTCCTGTCCTCAGGGGGACCCCAGGAGGGGTGTTAGGCAACCTCTAACATGCCAATTAAATTGATGTGAGAAGTGACAGCTGAGCAAGAAACTCGTCCTGGTTGAGCGTGAGAAGCGTGTGCAGAAGTTCAGAGGGGAAAATTGTGAAATGACCCTTCGAGCGTGAGGTGGTTTCTGAGAACGAGTGGAAGGAAGGGTCTCTCCCCTGAAACTCTGCTATTTTAAAAATGCAAGTAGAAGTACAAAAGGCAATATGAATAGTGTGTGCTCTGCTCCATAATTTTTCTCTTGTAGCCCACGGAGGAGGGGTGCTCCCGGGGTAAGGGGCTGCGCTCAGGGAAAACCTTTTGCCTCTTCATCTTCCTGAGGAAAGCCTGGCTCCCTCCCTGGAAGCCCCGATTGTTCAGAGACTCTGTGTTCCTCATTCTTGTTCCATTCCAGTAGTGGAAACCAGCTGTACGTTATTATTATTCTGAAAGTCCAAGTAAGACTTTTATCATTTCTAACCAAGTCATTTAAATACTAACGGGGAAAAAATAGACAGTCGGGCACTTAGGCGTGACTTGGGGTCCGTCTGCCGGAACGCTCCTCAGTCAAAGTGGGACAGCTGCTTTCTCTCAGCCGGTCCTTCTCTTAACCAACACTGGGTTTGAACCTCTGATCTTCTGAGGTCGTTTTCCATTCTGTCCTGGCATCAAGAGCCAGTTTCAAATTCGGCTTCTGAGGTCTCCTCCTTCCTCCGCAACTCAGAGGCTCGGAGTTCGGGCGTGTGGGCGGGTACAAGGTCATGTTCGCATATTTTGGAAAGACAGTTTTCCAATGCATCAGACTCTTACTCTAGCGAAGCTCCGGTGTCTTTTGACCATCGGAGTCGCCTGCTCTACTTCTGACGAGTGCCATATCCTAGTAACTGTATAGTCTTACTTTTTCTCCCATGCAGAATGTTAGATGGCGTTTGGGAAACATGGTCCCAACTTAGGAAAAGGAGATATTCTAATCTTTTCAGCACTTTATAGCGTGTCTTACACTTCCTCATCTTTTTCTGTCTCTCTGCCTTTCTACCCATCGATCTAGCTTCTACCTACCCTTTACCTGTCCTCCTTCTCCCCCTTCTGGTCCTCCTCTTCCTCCCTCTTCCTCTCCATTTCTCTCTCTCTCAATCTTTGTGTCTCTGTCTCTGTCTCTCTCTTACACACACACGCGCGTGCACACACACACACACACACACACACACACAGTTCATAGACATGTCAGAGGATGCTGGTGAGATTGCTGTCGCTGTTACCATTGCTCAGTCTCCGCAGGCGCCGTCTGATAAAGACGGCTGTTCTCCTCTTCGACAGCCCGCAGCCCTTCTGCGCAGGCAGACGACTTGCTGTTGGTAGTAATGACATGTCCCGGGAGCTACTAGAACAGAACCACTCCATGTTTTCCTGAGAAATTTAATCACCAACAAATTGTTGGTTCAAACCCAGCAACTTGTAGTTCATGTGACAAGAATGACCAAAGCCAATAAACTAAAGTCACAAATGCTGCATCTACGAGTTATTAAATAGTTTTTATGTCCCCAAAGAGTTGCTGCATTCACTGTACTAAGTACGTGCTGGAAATTTAGGACAAAATTTTTGTGGATTGATGAGTGTGGATGTATGTGTCTCTGTCCATTGACCTGGTGCAAAACCAATTCTGTCTTTAAAATCCTAATACCCTGTTCATCGTATACTTTTGCATTAATTTTTGAGTTTTTTTTAAAACATTGCATTAAACATTATTCATTTGATTACTGGATGCGTGTGTGTGTGTGTGAGAGAGAGAGAACAGGATGAATCAATATTAATACACAAGCATTTATAAAGACGTAAATATGCCCGTCAGTTTACATTCAGACTGTCCAAACCCTGGTCTATTCTGAGCCAACTCATATCCTGCCAGACTTTTCAGTGTAGATTTGCTGTAGACTTAAGTTCAACCACGTTAGAACTATTGGCGAGAGCTAGCAAATGGTGATAAAATAGAACTGAAATGAGTCAACAGCTTGAGGCTCACTGTCCAGCTTTACCTACCACCTTCTCTCCAGGGGACCCCACAGCCTCCCAACCTGGACCATGCTGTCCCCGTTGGAAAAACACAGACAGTATATCTCAATTTTGAGAAGAATATTTTTCTTTTGGGGCAAAATCTACGCCCATGTAATGAGGTAGCAAAGATGAACTGGAGGGATATTTGAGAAGAATATCTGAATATGTTACGGTGTGTGAGATACAATGTTCCACAGGTGTTATTCACTAGTTTCTGGCAGTTATAAAGTAGGGGCAGGACAGCAAGGCGGTGGCTTTGCACCCCACAAGGTGCAAGGTCTCTGCTCCCGGAGACACTCCTTGTCTACTCAGGCGGGTCTTCCAAGAATCCCTGTGTGGAACAGCCTGCACACCTTGGGTTGCTCTCTCCTCTTGTCTCCATTAGTGCTTTTGTGGGAGGGCCAGAGAGAACTGGGATTCCTTCTTATTTCTGTCTGCTTCAGGGACACAGCTGCCAGGTGACAGACCCAGGTTGGCTCAGCACAAAGTAAAAAAATCTCAGTATACAACTCCCCCAGGAAGATTTTTAAAAGGTCATTAGGTTTTTCCTAAATGATGGAACAAATCTTGTGGGCTGGTACTTTCTGATTCCTGAGATGCTATCATAATATTAAAAATAAGAAAAGTAAACTAGGCTAATAAATTACACTGCATAGTGTCTCAGTCCTAAGCTCATTCCCATAGATTATTTCATTTTATCCTCATTAAAATTGCAAGGAAAAAAGGCAAAACTTACAAGAGAGATTGTGATTTACTAAAGATTGTCAAAAAGAAATTCGAATTTTTTTCTGAGTCTTTGGTCTTTTGCTACTTCACGTGTGCCATGGCGTTTTGCTTAAATATATGTTCATTGAAGTAATTGCTTTAATGAAATAAGATGTTACAATAATAGGAAGCAGATATTGTTCTAAGCACTCAAACACATTATTGTTTGTTTGGATAATCACAAATTCCTTAAACAGTAGGAATTGTTATTTCTTTTTTTATTGAGGTATAATTGACATATAACATCATACTACCTTCCTGTGCACAATGTAATGAATTCGATATTTGTATACACTGCAAGTTATCATTGCTGTAAGTCTAGTTAGCATCCGAGCCCATATGCTCTTTCTTGTGATGAGAACTTTTAAGATCTACTCTCTCAGCGACTTTCAAATATGCGATACAATATTGCTAATTATCATTGTTATGTTCGACATTATATCTCCATGAGTTACTTATTCTATTAACTGGAAGCCTGCATCTGTTGACCGCTTCCACACATCTCACCGACACCACAATCCCTGCCTCTGGCAACCGCCAATCGATTCTCAACGTCTCTGAGCTTCTTTCTTGTTGTCGCTGTTCTTTCGATGCCACATGTGAATGAGGTCATATGGTATTTGTCCTTCGGTGTCTGACCTACGTCACTGGGCACAATGCCCTCGACGTGCACCTGTGTTGTAAGTGGCAGAACATCCCTTTCTGTATGTCTGAGCAATATTCCATTACACACACACACACACACACACACACACAGATACGTAGACCTACACATACATACACATACGCATGAACATACCCACACATGTACACACACACACACACACACCCATCTTCATCCATTTTTCCATCCCCCAACATGAGGCTGCCCATTCTTGGCTGTAGCAGATAACGCTGGGCTGAGCATGGCTGTGGGGTGCAGAAAGTTCTTGAGGTGGGATATTTCTTTGGGCCCTTGTACTGCGGGCCCTGGGCACGCACCTGCTGTAGGAGGAAGGCACGCTGAGCCCCAGGCTACGCTCCCAGAGAAACAGGTGCGGGTGCCCATGGGGACCTGCGGCTCTGGGGACCCCACACCTGGCTCCCAACGCTGCCCCAAGTGCTGCCAGAAGTTGACATGCTGCAGCGACTGGGAACCTTGGGGGCGGCCCTCACTCCCTGCGCTGGGAGCCCCAACGGCCACCAGACCCTACTGTCCACACTGCAGGTGAGTCCACACTCCTGGGAGCAAGCCTTCTGGACCTCGGGAGAGTCCTGGCTTTCCCAGGCAGGTGTTTGCAGGCTCCTCTGTGAGGTGCAGGTGTTCAACTTGGGCTGCCCCTGTGACCTCCCTTTGCCCCACAGGAGCAGCCCCGTCTGGAAGCCCCTTGCCACTGTGGCCATGGGGGTGAGCGTCATGGCAACACCTCACCCCAGCCTCTTCTGCCTGCGCCCGCTGGGCCTTGTGCACCTGTGGCGACGGGAAGCTGCCGCCCTTACAGAGGACCTCATCTCCTGTGTGCACCTGAGACGTGAGGGTCACCACCGGGGACACCCCTGGCCTGCAGTCTGGAGCAGGACTTCGTGCACGGTCATTCCTGGATCTTCCTGATGGAGACACTGAAGCCGTCCACACTCACAGTGCAGAGGAGCTCCTGGCTTCAAAGTCTGGCGTTCAGAGCTCGGAGCCTCATGCGTCTGCTCGGAGTGATCCTACTGCTCCGGGAGCCACGTGCACAGAGACACTGCTTTCACTCAGCAAACTTGCACTTGCATTGGTGCCATCGGCAGCTCAGGGGCCCTAGCAAAACACCGGGAATTTATTTCGGCAATATTCTGTGGGCTGCAAGTCCCAGCAAAGGTGCAGGCAATGTGGTACCTGAGGGTTGTCTTATGGGCCTGGAGACCTGTAGTCGGCCGCCTTCTGGCTGGCTGCACAGGGGTTCTTCGCTCCTCCAGGGTGGGGGAGAGAGACAGAGACCAGAGAGGGTCTCTCTTCTTAGAGCGGCACTAACCCTACATCAGCTGAGGGCTCTTTCCTTATGAATTTAGTTAACCTTCATTATCTCCTGAAAGCTCTCTCTCCAAAACGGTCGCAGTTGGGGTTAGGGCTCCAACATAGGAACTTTAAGGGGGCACAATTCAGTCGAAAGCTCATCAACAAACACGGTAGATAAAGGATCAAAAGACATTTGAAAGCTCTGATAATTTTGTTTAATGTTTCTGGAGAGTTGTTGACTTCTCCCTTCAAACTGTGTCTTAATTTCCTATATGTGTAAAAAATTACCAGAAATTTAGTGGCTTAAAATATGAATTTACTACCTTATAGGTTTCAAAGATCAGAAGTCTGAATCAGGGGTTGGCAGGGCTTTGTGCCCTAGGGAAGATTCAGGGAGGAGTTGTGTGTTTGCATTTTCCAGCTTCTGGAGTCTGGTGTCCCTCCCCTCCCGTCCACCTTCCTGGAGGACAAGGGCTGGCGGAACCTTCCCACACTGGGTCTCTCACGCACTCCTCCTCTGCAGTGAGGTCCCCTGTGTCCTAAGGACCCTTGTGATTATGTTTGGTCTACCCAGATAGCCCAGGACACTCCGCTGCCCCCAAACCCTTAACTTAATCGATCTGCAAATTCCCTTTCACCTTGTAACAAAATGTATTCCTGGGACCCAAAGATTTGGACGCTGGTGTGTCTGGGGGTCCCCCTTCAGCCTACCACATGGTGAGTACTCTAAGCCCACTGCTTTCTAATACCGCTGTGCTATACTCACAAATAAGTTGTAACTTAATACCCTGAAATTAGTGTCAACTAGTTCAACTTACTAAGGTGGCGATGGTGTTTTACCTGGGAAGATACGAGGGGAAGAAAACATCCCAGTGTCTTATAATAATCGGAATATTTTCATTGGGGGTGAAATTGGGACCGCGAGTCGTTGAGGTTGGTCCCCAAGAACCGTTTACTTTCTCAGGGACTTACAATCACGTCATACACGAATGTGGGTTACAGACCCGGAGTCTGATCACCCACCTGGAGGGCCGAGCTGACCTCCACAGTCCTTCCGCTGTTTCGTGAGAATGTCAATGAGGTGCTCACTCGTCGTGGGCAGGGCCGGTCCTGCATTTGTGAGGGTGTAGTTGGGAAGCATATGTGAAGTTAGTGTTGAAAGTGTTTCTCATCTCTGCTAAAGACTCTGCGCCCATCACTGATAAACAGTTTCCTTTAAGTTCTGAGCCAGCTTCACCGTCTTCAAAGTCAAGGTGCTTCAAAGTTTCCAGCTAAGTTTCTTGACCTCTGTCTTCTGCCGAAGAGTCTTGAAAGGAAGGGTCCCTGCTGATATCTGGGAACAGTCTGCAGGGAATTTCACTGACTTAGATGTGAGTTGGTGAGGACTACAAGAGGCAAGAGGGCTGGCCATCTGCTGGCTGGAAGAAGCGAGTTAGTTGTAAGACCTTAATGCCTCCCACAGATAACCGTTAGGTATCTGGAACTAAGAGTTTGCGACGGATTTCAGGGAATCCATGCCTGCCTCCTCCGTTCTTAAACTCTGCCCTCCGAACTGTCTCCCTAACCCACAGGGGGAAGCCTGGACTTGCTGGCATTCATCCAAGGTCCTTTCCAATGAAGTTTTTATACATATGCTGGATTCAAGAACCAAACCATTACCACCGCCCCCCAACCCCTGCTCTGCGGTCTTCTAGAAGCCCTCCTGATATTCAGAGCTTACCCTTTCCGTTCATGATTGGGAACATTCTAGATTAGTTCTACGGCCCCAATTTTAAAACCAAGACTTCTTCTGCCTGTCCCACTCCCAAATTCTCAAATATCCTCCACACAGGCTAGATACACCGGCAGATATCCATGATAAAGCACGGTTCACTGGTTTGGGGTATCCAGTGGGGACGTACACGTCCAATAAGTCTCCATCAGTGTCCTCCTACGCGTCTGTGGTCATGGGACCCTGGTCTTGGTAACCAGGTCTCTGGCCTCCGGAGCTCCTGCTCAGTTTTCTGATTCCCAGAAAGAGTCATTCACCTTCGTGGCCACGAGTGACCCAGCTCTAGCACATAGCCATGGTGACCTGAGAGATGTCTTCTCCCTTCAAATACTCCAAGTATCTCATTCTGAAAAGGCGCAGAAAATAATTCCGGTCACAGAGTTGAATATTGAGAGCCAATAAGCAGGGTGGTTAATTCTTGAAGATGAATACAATTTCATTAGCATGACCATGTAGCAATTACGTATCTGAAGGTCTGTTGGCAACTGAACATAAAAAGGTACTTTGGTTGGTGTCCTCAGGAAGAGGATAGAAAATCACCAAATCTGTTCTGAAGTGCTCGTCCCGGACCGTGGGCAGCCAGCTGGCAGGAGCGGACATAGAATGTGCGCTTCCCTTCTGCTCCACGCTGGGAGTCAGCGCGGGGACACCCAGGGCTGGATTCCTGGTGTTGCCTTACATGTCAAGTCCTCCCCACACACGCCACGTCTTCTTGCTCCTTGTCCTTTGTTCTCTTAACAAAATATGATATTCTAGTGAATCGAGATGTGCAGTCGGGGTTCGTTGTTGGTGGTGGTCCTGCCCAGTGACGTCCCTGCCGGTGCTGAATTGGCAAACCCTCGACCCCCAGGGTGGACCAAGGCTGCGTGTTTGCACCCCCTGGTCTGCTGTTCTCCTGGATGGACCAGTCCTCACCCTTGCCTTATGCGTGTTTCTGTTTACTGACAACTTACTAGTGCACACAGCTGATGCCTCGACACTGGCTCATTTGGCTGCCTTCCTACCTTTTAAAACACCTGTACTCGGCATATTGTGCTGCTATTGACTTCTGCACCCAAAACTAATTATTGGGCAATACCTTTATTTTTTTCATTAGATCACATTTGTTTGCTCATTCATGTTTATTATTATTATAGTTTTTATTATAGAATAGAAACTATAAAAAGGGAAATACAGTTTATGATAGGCAAATACATTATAATTTCCTTAGAAGAGTCTAGAAAGAACACAATATAATAGGTTTAACATCAATTAGAAAGGAACTATTTTAAATTCACACATGTATTATGATTGATCACAATCATAACTGATAAAGTTAGTTAAATTTCAATATTTTACTGATGCAAAGATGAAAGTTGGATCCAAAACCAGGTTTTGGTTTTTTTGTTTTGTTTTGTTTTGTTTTTTTGCTTTTAAGTTATGTTTGAAGCTGTGAATGCTAAAAAATCAATGTTATAAATGGAGTGTGTTATTCTTTACACAAACTTCTTGTAAAATAATTGGTGTCATATGATTTTTATAAACTACATTGTGTTAAGAAGTCCGTCTCTGGATATGGATGCCGTATATTCCACTGAATGTAAAATTACTGTCGGTATAAGATAATTGAGTGACATAGTAACAGGGGATTAACTCAGAGGGATTCTTGAATCTTTCAGAAGGTTTTTCAGGCATGGAGGGAAAATTAATAAGTTAACTGCATGAGAAAAGATGAAGGTAACTGAAAGAGAGGGAAGCAAGTAAGATCAACTCTTACCGCAAAATTGTGCTTTGCAGCAATCCAGGAAAGTTTGTAAGTAGGAAGCAGGTTCCTGAGATTTTCCTTCACCACTGAATGGTGAATCCACCGGTCTCCCACGGGCAGGGGTCAACTACAGAGGAGACTTCAGTTTCCACCCTAGGAATACACTTGAATAAAATGTTAATACGGTAAGTGCCATCATCAAAACAGTGGAGACTAGCTATTTGGTTTCTCTGATGACGATCTGTCTATCACTGCAGGTTTTCATATTTTGTCTTCCTAGTTTTGAATGTTTGTAAAGTAATCTACACTTTCTGAAAATGCAAATATTATAAGATTCTGTAATATGGAAAATGAGGTTCCACATAATAGTGCAAACAAAAGCCTCCCTCTTGGTCGTTTCTACCAGGCCTGCGTCTGCTTCCTTTTGTAGACCAGTAGCTGGTGGACACACGGTGGAGGAAGGAAGGCCGTCCTGGCGTCGGAGGTCAGTTCCGCCTGACTCAGTCTCACACCGGCCGTAAGTATGGGCTGGGCCGCTGCAGACAGGGCCGAGCAGGGTCTACAGGGCTGACAGCTGAGTCCTCCGTCAGGACTCCTGCGTCAGCAGCCACTCTGACTCACCTCCCACTGGCCCCAGATCACCACGAGCCCACTCCTCCTCTGTCGTGGTCCACTGCACGTTTGTTACACGTAGACTCCTACAGCACGTGGCATCCTGTGCCTGCCCGTGTCTGCCTCGTGTCACGTGTTGTCCCAGACGTCAGGCCACCCTCTGCTTCTACACCCCTGACGCTGGGACAACGCGTTTCACTTGTCTTTACATTGAACACAAATAACTCTTCTAACAAGAGCGATTTTCTTTTGTGCTGTAATTTTTAAAATATTTTGGATTAAAACTTTCCTTATCTCAATAACGTGCAGTCTGACTTTCCAAAAGGCATTAAGAATGTCAGAAGACAGCCCTGGAGGGTTCCGTGGTCTGAGCGTCTGACTCTCGGCTCCGACTCGAGTTATGATCTCAGGGGGGTGCCAAGGACGCTCTTGCCGGAGACCGCGCGGAGGCTGGTGGAGACTCCTTGAGACGCTCCTCCCTCTGCTCTGCCCCTGGCTCCCTCCCCCGCCTTCCCTCTCTCTCTATCAAAAGAAAAAGAATTTCAGAATAATCAAATCAATGATGCAGATTTATCCGTCTTCTACCCTTTACCTGTAAAGATCAGGTTGACGTATTTTTATAAACCATGGAGTCCTGCACAGTCGTGTCTGGCTTCCACAGACACTGACTCAGGAAGCACATGAGCATGTTTGAGACAGAACTTGAGCTGACAATCCATTTTCCCATTGTGTATGCGCTGGTCCCGGGGTGCGATATGCTCTCAAGAAAGGGAGAGAGAGAGAGAGAGCATGACTTGTTTACATGACTTACTAGCAACACAGTCTTGAGGAAGCAGAGTAGTCTCTCCTTTTTCCTTCATCTGTTGAATTGAGATGTTGCCACGTGTTGTTGCAAGATTTCAAGGAATCCTGTCTACGGAGGGCACAGTGCTGGCATGTGTAGAGTGATGGAAGAGACGGGTACCTAAACACACTCATGTTCCTCCCGTGTCAAGTCCCATGGCCAGTGTAGGGGATACCCAACCCACGTTTTACTCTCAGTAAAGTTCTTTGAAGTACCTAAGCCTTTTTATTTCTTAAAAAAAAAAAACCATGACCAAATTCAACTGTGGATTTTCAGGCCACAAGTAGATGAGCAATCCAATGCCTGAGAGAACATAATTATTTCAGAAGAATAATATACGGCCTTATGAAAGCATTCTAAAAAGTGTTCCAGACATGGAAGAAATTACACATGAAATGGATTCTTGCCCTTGTTATTTAATGCACCGGTGATGACAGGTGTGCTTTGGGAGTTGGATGTTTAACTGGGTCACTGATTCACACTACGGTAATAATAATAATAATAATAAAATAGATCTTCTTAGTTTCATACTGAGAATAACGATTTCCTTATCTTACCCAGCTAGATTAAACATATTCTGTAGTCAGCTTGTCAGTTCCAATGATTCTGTGTATCGGAAAATGAGACATCCTTTAGGGGATTTTTTTATGGTATGAAAATGGAACTTTATTTGACTTGCCTATTATATGCCTCTCTGACTAGGATGTAAGATCCATGAAGCTGTGACCCTTGTCTGTTTTGTTTACTTAAACAGTTTTCGGTACATAATAAATATGCAATCAATTTATTTTAAAAGCTGTGACTGAATGAAGGCTTTCACCTGTGAAGTGAATGGAATATTTGATCTTTGAGAGTGAATACCCCCGAAGCAGGCATTGGAAAGAAAATGTATTGAATCCTCTCTCTTCCAGGTAGATTAATTTTTTCTGTGAATATAGAACAGCTTTCTATACAGTTTTCAAGTTATTCATTGCTGTTAGTAGTTTGAAGGAGACCTTCTGGAGGGAGCTTTTCAATTATAACCTAAACAGGAAACTTCCTTTATCCCAGGATTAAAATAGATGAGAGAGGAGATATGATAAAGAACGCCTGAGTGATTTCTCTAGGTCGGAGAGCAGGAGAATATTCAGAAGTACCTGGGTGATGGGAAGAAGGGGCTGGGGGCCGGGGGACAAGGTGAGGAATGAGCTGGTGTGAATGTTCCCAGAAGAAAAACCAGCTTACCTGTCCGGGAGGGGGGTCAGTAAGAGAAGAGAGCCTGTGGACAGGGTCAGCTTTTATTTATTTATCTTTTGTTTTTGTTTTTGCTTTTGTAATCCAGATCAAGAATTTCATTTTTTATCTTAAGTCTCTGGAGTAGTTTAAACAGGGTAGTGACACTATCACTATTCAATGCCTTTTTAGGAGCTCACTGCGGCTCCTTGTGTGGAGAAAGACCTTTAAAGAGGATAGAGTGGATGTAAGAAGAGGATTTGGGTGACTATTGGATGAATTCAAGGATTATAAGGTTTTGAGGAAGGGGGAGTCCAAGAAAGTGGACATATCTGGATGCATTCTTTTAGTAGAATGGACAGGAATCAAAGGGTTGCATGAGGCAATAGATAAATCACAGCTAACTCTAATTTTTTTTTTCTTTTATGGCATTGAATTGCTAATACAGTGACACCGACAGATCCAGAGAAGAATAGAAATGGTGTAGGATTCCAGACGGGTGGAATTAAGACTGTTCTGAGCTCATCCTCTTGACATTCCTACTAGAAGAGAGTGAGGTGATGTCACTTCTGAACGTAAGGGAGTCACGGACACATGTGTGGTCATTACAGCGATGGATCTGTGCAGCTTAAATTTCAGACAATGTGCAAATTAGAATGGAAAGACACCCTAAAGAGGCCCCAGTGATTCTGTAAGTTCTCATCGTTGAGCTGCTGGGTCGTTGCTCTAAGGCAGATGGAGAAGGACAAAGGGAAGTCAACAAAAGAAGGAAAGTAACAATGTACCAAATGTTGCTGATTGAACATAAGAGAAGAAGAAGAAAAAGAAGGAGGAGGAGGAGAGAGAGAGAGGGAGGAAGAAAGCAGAGTGGTTACCCTCTGGAATGGCACTCTGCCTTCTGGGTAGAAGCAGGAGCCCATCATCTGATTTGAAGACTAGAAGGGCTCCCTGAGATGGTGAGAGGCAAAGCCATACTTGGCTTGGTTGAGGAGAAAAAAAAATGGAGTAAGGAGGGAAAATCGACCAAAGATAGCTCTTCTAATGTGTTTTGATTGAAGGGGAACAAGAGATGAGACCATCTCTGTAGCGGGGTAGGGTGTAGGTTCTGTTGGTACAGGGTACCTGTTGGTTGGGTTGCAGACCCAGGACTTTGCTAGGCCACTAAAATGGGCAAAGCTCATCTGGAAATACCCTTGGATGTACATAGAAATAAGGTGTCATGTAGGCACCTTGTGACCGTCCAGTTGGTGCATGAAAGTAGACATCACAGATCTGATTCTTAATCTTTCACTTGCTTATCAAGCCATTCATCAAATCCACCTCATGTGACACTCAACCTTCCCCAACAGCATGGTGTCCTAAAGGTTATTCAACTTGAAATCTGCAGAGACGTGGGGTATAGGACTTCCTAAAGCAGGCAAGTCTGCCTTCGAGATAGCTGCCGTCAAATTCTTGATACTAACCTTAAGTTACCCTCAGCACCTCTCATTTCTGGTTGTACCTGAGGACTCAGCACACAGGAAGTCCCTGTCCAACATGGCCATCCTTCCCATATTTGAAGACTGCTGTATCACCTTTGGAGTTAACTTTTCTTCAATTCTATACATCTTAAAAATATATATTATCACATGATTTGGTTCTATTCTTCTGTCAGTGTGCGGACTGTGCTATTGCTGGTCTCCTCAGTGTGTATGATGTTCTTTGCAAAACTCAGACGCTTGAAGCGATCAAGCGGTGCACACGTAGCAGGGCTTTCCCACTGTGAGTTCTACACCCAGCAGAAGCCCTAGAAATGGAGGAAATGCAATTTAAGAAATTTGTAAACAATAGATGTATTGACTTCTAGGAAGTTCTAGCATTTCTTTCAATGTTTAGAAGCTAGTAGAAAAAATTAAAACTCTTTCCTCAAAACATTAAAAATAGAATTACCCTATGATCCAATAATTGCATACCTGGTATCCACCCACTGAAAATGAGAACATTACTTTGAAAAGATGTGCAGTCTCTGTTTATTGCATCATCATTTACAATAGCCAACACATGCATGTCACCCACGTGCCTATCCATAGATGAATGGATAAATAAGATGGGGTCTATTTACACAATGCGATATTACTCAGCCATAAAAGAGGGGGAAAAAAAGATCTTGCCATTTGAAACAACATGGATGGACCTAGGGGTCTTATGCTAACTATGAAATAAGCCAGACAGAGAAAGACAAATACCATATGATTTCAGTCATATGTGGAATTTAAGAAACAAAAGAAATGATCAAACAAAGAAAAAAAAAAGGAGAGACAAAAAACAACTTTTTTTTTGGATTTTTTCTTTATTTATCTGACAGAGATCACAAGTAGGCAGAGAGGCAGAGAGAGAGAGAGAGGAGGAAGCAGACTCCCTGCAGCACAGAGAGCCCGATGTGGGGCTCGATCCCAGGACCCTGGGATCATGACCTGAGCCGAAGGCAGAGGCTTTAACCCACTGAGCCACCCAGGTGCCCCAAAACAACATTCTTAAATACAGAAAACACACAGATGGTTGCCAGAGGGGAGGTGGTGGGCCCATGGGTGAAACAGTTAAGGGGGATTCACCATCCACCCGTTGTGGTCAGCACTGAGTGTTGTGTAGAACTGATACATTACTATATTGTACCCTTGAAACCAGTACAATCTCTATGTTAATGATAGCTCAATAAATACGATAAAATAATTTATAAGCTCTATAACTTACGTATGGCAGAAAATTTTTAATATTCAAAGTTTTGTGTTCTAAGAGTCTTGTATGATAGAAATAACAACCCACAAGTATGTTGGATTCCTGGCTACAACTGTTTGCATCCTGCAGTCTCCAGAGCATAACCCAATCCTTAAACACGGGCCTAGATGTGGAGCGGCAGACGTCAGTGCCCTGGAACTGAGAATTAACGGGTCACCGGTGACACGCACGGTGGGACGTAAGGACTCTAGGTCCACACATGTGTAATTACCAGACTTTCGTACCTAGTGTAAGAGAATCCGTTTACTAAAGATAACTTTGCTGTGTCAAACATGCATTTTAGGAATCATGAAAATATCAGGGGAGCATGCAGAGAAACAACAGACTTGTCGTGTCGTACAAGGATGTCCGGAAGGAAATAGGGTCAGGGATGAGAATTGTCTAGACTTTATGCTGGGGCGGTACTTCTCTTGGCATGAGAGTGAGAATTGTGTCAGGTCATGTCCACTTTGACCTTTGGAACACTTTGGAGGTTCTATGAACATAACTGTTGCACTCTGCAAACTGGGGGCAGTTGTGTCAGCTGAAGGTAACCAGTAACTAGCACACACAAAGTGGCTACTGTGTACATGTGTGTGCTCAGAGTCTACAGTGGGAGGAACGGCCAATACAGGAGAGCAACTCTAGCCACAAATGAGTTTTATTTTTTATTTTTTTTTTTTTAAAGATTTTTTTTATTTATTTATTTGACAGAGAGAAATCACAAGTAGGTAGAGAGGCAGGCAGAGAGAGAGAGGAGGAAGCAGGCTCCCTGCCGAGCAGAGAGCCTGATGCGGGACTCGATCCCAGGACCCTGAGATCATGACCTGAGCCGAAGGCAGCGGCTTAACCACTGAGCCACCCAGGCGCCCAACAAATGAGTTTTAATAAGTAGGAATAAGTGGTGGTAAAATTATCACACTTAATGCCTTTTTTTAAAAGTATGGTTCATATAAGGAAATTAGAAGGAACATTAGAAAAGAATTTATGTCTCATTACTATGAGATCTACCAACAATTACTGAATTCAGATTTTGCAGGTCACATGTTATGTATATGTTTTGGGGACCCATGGAAGTTTCATTCTATTGTCTGTGGAATCCTCACAAATTACATATGCAACTTTGGCAGGAATATTCTAATAACTTGCTAAAGATATGAAGGACAATTCACGGAAAAAGAATGTGGGTTAATTAACATAATGTCTGTTCAACCTTATTAAAATCTGCATAATTGACAATTAAACAACAATAAAATATCCCCTCTGGACTATTCGTTTTTTTTAAATATGAAAAGATAATATCCTTAGCGGGAAGTTGTGGAGAAATGATCACTCTTCCACCATCTTAATGGAAGTACAAAGTGATACTGGGTTTTAGAAAGCCCTTTGAGAATGTCTAGTAAAATGGTAAAATGTTCTATTTCTTTCCAACAATTTATCTTTGAGAACTATTTCCTCAGGTCCACATACATGCAAGAAGTGGCAGTTTTATATTTGTGGCATATTAGGAATAACTCAAATAATAAATAAATTGCAGCATATTCTTACAAGAAAGCGCTGTCTCTGTTTCAAAAGAATGAGGGAAAACAAAAGGAATGTACGCAAACAAAATAACCAGAAGACAATGACATTTGGCACACACACATTTTAGATATTTTGAAAATAAAATGAACTTTTGTATATGAAGTATAATTTATTTTTTTTTATAAAAAATAGAATGGGACACTTCTGTAAGTATAGAAGGAAAACTAAAGAAATAGGAACAGTGTTAGTGTTATTTTGGGGTGCTGTAACAGTTCGGTGGTCTTTCACTCATATAATTCAGGCTTAGATTTTGCAGTGCTGGACTTTGGGATGTTTCATACTCTCTGGTCCAGGAAAACTCAAGAATCTGATACAATGCTAGGGACTGGTGGAAGGATCAATGAGTGTGTCTCTATTTCTATACAAATTACTTAAGGGACCTGGTTCAGCCCAGCCAAGTTTTTCTCCTTCCGCTCTCTCATCTCTCCCTTCGCCCATCCAGAAACTGGGGAGCACAGTCAGGCCGCTCTGACATACTCCTGGTTTGCAAAATTCAGCTTGTCCACCGATGCCCTGCACCCCTTGACGTCCGGTGCTGCCTGCAGGACCCAGGGCGGCAGAGTGCCCCTGGTCACTCCTCCACTGGGACGCCCTAGCATTTCCCACCCCTAACATCAATTGCTAGGACTCCTTCAGAACACACAAAAATGACAGTAACCAAGCCTGTTTCAACGGCCAGTAGATGCTCAGATCCACATCTGCTTTGCTGAAAAGTCAAAACTCTTGAATGTCTGTGATGCCCCAACCTGGGAAACCACGAAGGTTTATTTTTTTGTTTGGTTCCCACAGCACCATCCTCAGTTCTCCCTCAGGATTCGGTGCAATGGATTTCTGGTAGAGCTTAGCGCTTCCGAATCGAGAAGTCAGTGGGGGAAGGAGAAATATAGGAAGAAGCTATGATCTCTACTTGCATCACTTAATAGGATAGGAGAATTAGTTTCCACTTTTACTTTTTACAAAGCTTGGTGGAAAGCCTTCTCTGCTTAGACTGTTGGCCCAGTAGCCCTGGTCTCCCCCTGGGCTGCCCCACACTCCAAGGCTAATCCAAACAATACTACTTGGAAAGATGATGTCCACCTCATACATGGTCCTTTTTTGTTTTCTTTAAGAATTATTTATTTTATTTATTTTTAAAAAGATTTTTTTTTAATTTTTTATTTTTTATAAACATATATTTTTATCCCCAGGAGTACAGGTCTGTGAATCACCAGGTTTACACACTTCACAGCACTCACCAAAGCACATACCCTCCCCAATGTCCATAATCCCACCCCCCTCTCCCAAACCCCCTCCCCCCAGCAACCCTCAGTTTGTTTTGTGAGATTAAGAGTCACTTATGGTTTGTCTCCCTCCCAATCCCATCTTGTTTCATTGATTCTTCTCCTACCCACTTAAGCCCCCATGTTGCATCACCACTTCCTCATATCAGGGAGATCATATGATAGTTGTCGTTCTCTGCTTGACTTATTTCGCTAAGCATGATATGCTCTAGTTCCATCCATGTTGTCGCAAATGGCAAGATTTCATTTCTTTTGATGGCTGCATAGTATTCCATTGTGTATATATACCACATCTTCTTGATCCATTCATCTGTTGATGGACATCTAGGTTCTTTCCATAGTTTGGCTATTGTGGACATTGCTGCTATAAACACGTGCCCCTTTGGATCACTACGTTTGTATCTTTAGGGTAAATACCCAATAGTGCAATTGCTGGGTCATAGGGCAGTTCTATTTTCAACATTTTGAGGATTTATTTATTTGTTTGGCAGACAGAGATCACAAGTAGGCAGAGAGGCAGGCAGAGAGAGAAGAGGAAGCAGGTTCCCTGCTGAGCAGAGAGCCTGATGTGGGGCTCGATCCCAGGACCCTGGGATCATGACCTAAGCCAAAGGCAGACGTTTTAACCCACTGAACCACCCAGGCTCCCCTACATGGTCCTTCTTTTTGTCCTCAAAAGTGTGTGCTCAGGGGCACCTGGGCGGCTCAGTGGGTTAAAGCCTCTGCCTTCGGCTCAGGTCATGATCCCAGGGTCCTGGGATCGAGTCCCGCATAGGGCTCTATGCTCAGCGGGGAGCCTGCTTTTCCCTCTCCCTCTGCCTGGCTCTCTGCCTACTTGTGATCTCTGTCTGCCAAACAAATAAATAATCTTTAAAAAAAAAAAAAGTATGTGTTCATTATTTGACACCCCAAATATATTCTCTTTCTCTGTGGATTATTATTTTTATTGTGGATTATTATTTTTTCTGAAATTTCGATTTCCTATTGTAGATTTTGCTTTGTGAAGGGGCATGGTCTTCTGCTGTGGACCACTCTAACCAGCAGATACACATGCTTGTCAAATGCACATGGAAAATCCAGCAAAGTGGGCCATATCTGGGGCCACCCAGTACCTGGGCTGAAAGAAATCACACGGTGAATTAAAATATATTCTGAACTGCATAGAAAAGATAGCACTGCACAACATTTGTGGAATGCATGTAAGACAATGCTGAGAAGAAAATGCATAGCTTTAATCTTATTTTATCAGAAAGAAATCCTCACATTAACGCGCTAAGCTTCCTCCTGGAGAAACTTGGGAAAGAATAGCACATTAAATCCAAACCTAGCAGAAGAAGATAAATGATAGATAAAGTAACTACCAGAAATCAATGAAAATGAAGACCAGATCTCTAGAGAAGGTCAATAATGAATGCCAAAATCTAATTTTCTGGAACATCAATAAAAATGATAAACTTCTAATCAGAGTAAAAGAGAGAAGACACACGTTACCAATAACACAAATGAAAGATACTGTATACCTACATATAATCCTACATATCTTGAAAAGATATGATAAAAATGTTGAATTTAGATAAAATAGGTACAATAGAAAAATAATCTTGAAAAATTACCCAAATTGAACAAGAGAAACAACAGGTGACCAGAATAACTCTTTGTTGATGGCAGAGGTTTTACAGCTGAGCAGCTTCCCACAAATACCACCGGGGCACACTCACACTACTGACTTCTATGAAACATTGAAGAATGGAATAATAATACTAACTCTCCAAAAATTCTCCCGGGAAACTAGAAAAGAAGGGAACATTCCTAACCACGTTTAAAGACGTTTGCCTAATCTCTATTGAAATGTGAAAAGAGGCATTTCAAGGAAAGAAAATGACAGACTAATGACCTTCCTAAACAGACCAGACCTATGGATTTGAAAGTCAGGTCAAGAGCGAACAGTGGAGGTAATGTTAGATTTCTTTAGGTCTTTGGTTCTGAAATTAGTTCCGAAGTAAGCCTCCCCCTCCCTTCCACTCATATTTAACAGTAAGCTCAGTGTGAGTGTAGAAGCAGAGTGTGAGTGCTGGGTGTAATTTTGGGCTAGCCATCTGCCAAGCCAACAAAGAACTCTGTGTGTGTGTGTGTGTGTGTGTGTGTCCTTAAAGCGCATGCTGGCCTCTGCAGCCTGGATCTGGAGATAAGCGATGGCACTTTCGGTAGGAGTCACTGGGCATGTGCAGCCTAACTTCATCGCCCCTCCACGGGGAACTGACTTGTCCACAGAAAGTGTTCACATCGCGGCTCCAGCTGTGAATCATAGAGAGGCGTGTCTTCTGCGGGAAGATTGTCCTGATCCAGACTGGTGCTCAGTGGTGACACATTTGCATACTTCTGCGCTTCAGTATGAACATGGCCATCCTTCAGAAAATGACGAAGCCACAGCCAGTCATGAAGATGATTCACGTGTTTCTGCATTTACTTGTTTTATGCTGCAGCTGGTTCTCTGAAAGGTTGTTGAGGAGCGTCTAGCTATCGGGGACTTGGGTAACTGCAGGCAGCAGGGGTGATGTGGGACTGAGGACTTTTATGGAGGTGGATGGAGTGCTTAGGAGGAATACTTCTTCAAGAATCAGGAAAAGGACACATGCAGGCCTGTGTGCAAGAAAGTGTATCCAGATCCCCAGCATCCTGGGGAGGACGTGCTCAGAGGAGAAAGGAAGGTTATCCCACAAAGAGGGGCGGCAGGTCATGGAAAAGATGACCTTGGAGCTGACATTGGAAAGCAGAGGACTCAGAGCCAGATGTTAATGGAACATACTCATGGAACATACTAAAATAATGCCAATCTGTGAGTGACGTTTTATGTCCGTTCTGAAATGGAATCATGTCCTTGGGACCTTGGCGTTAACCTTTCAAACAAGACAACACCGTTTCTGCCACAGCTCTGCACTTCTCTCTACCGGCTTCTCATGTAGTTCTGGGACTTCCTTTCTGGTTGTTGGGGAAATGAATTTGAACAATTTTCCTATCTGTTTTCTTTTTTTTTTTTTCTTGTTTTCTTTCTTTCTTTTGAAACTTGCTGTGTATTTATGGCTTAGACTTTCAATCTATCATTCCTCTTGTAAAATTTCTACCGTGACATCAATGCCAAGTATCACATGCAGCCATCTCTAAATTTCCATTGTTCAAACTTGCACTCTTTAACACAGGAGCTGTAAGTGCTTTGATTGCTCTGGTGAATTAAAAAATATCCTTGAGGCTTCATCAAGCTTTTGAGATCCTGCCCTCAATTTCTAGTGATAGCCAAAACAAAGGCAAAAATTATCTCTGAAGAGTGGTACTCAAAAGTCTTTTTCTTTTTTTTCCCCAGTGTTCTAAGATTCATTGTTTATGCACATACCCAGTGCTCCATGCAATCCATGCCCTCTCTAATACCCACCACCTGGTACCCCGACCTCCCACCCCCCGCCCCTTCAAAACCCTCAGATTGTTTTTCAGAGTCCATAGTCTCTCATGGTTCACCTCCCCTTCCAATTTCCCTCAACTCCCTTCTCCTCTCCATCTCCCCTTGTCCTCCATGCTATTTGTTATGCTCCACAAATAAGTGAAACCATATGATAATTGACTCTCTCTGCTTGACTTATTTCACTCAGCATAATCTCTTCCAGTCCCGTCCATGTTGCTACAAAAGTTGGGTATTCATCCTTTCTGATGGAGGCATAATACTCCATAGTGTATATGGACCACATCTTCCTTATCCATTCGTCCGTTGAAGGGCATCTTGGTTCTTTCCACAGTTTGGTGACCGTGGCCATTGCTGCTATGAACACTGGGGTACAGATGGCCCTTCTTTTCACTACATCTGTATCGTTGGGGTAAATACCCAGTAGTGCAATTGCAGGGTCATAGGGAAGTTCTATTTTTAATTTCTTAAGGAATCTCCTCACTGTTCTCCAAAGTGGCTGCACCAACTTGCATTCCCACCAATAGTACAAATAGTGTTAAGAGGACTACAAAAAAAGAAAAAAAGAAAGAAAGAAAGAAAAAGAAAAAAGAAAGGAACTAGAGGAATTTAAGTTGACAAAAATGCACCTCAGTACACCATTCAGCTTTTAAAAGTAAAGCTACTTCCTATATTTAAAAAAAAGTATTGGGTAACTGGGTGGCTCAGTGGGTTGATCCTCTGCCTTTGGCTCGAGTCATGATCTCAGAGTCCTGGGATCGAGTCCCGCATCAGGCTCTCTGCTCAGCGGGGAGCCTGCTTCCTCCTCTCGCTCTGCCTGCCTCTCTGCCTACTCGTGATTTCTCTCTGTCAAATAAATAAAAATCTTAAAAAAAAAAAAAGTATTTTACTTGCCTTGCTCTATTTTGCTATGCAATACAAAGATTTTTCTGGAAAGCATTAAAGAATGCAAAGAAAATGTTAAAGTTTCTTACACGTAGAAACATTTTATTGTGCTAAAAATTCTTGGCATGAGATCTCTCTTGATAGATTTTATAGATGGACAGTTCAGTATTATTATCTATCGACACATTGTTATCCAGAGAACTCAGGCCTAATTCATCTTGCATCACTAAAAATATAGGCTCTTGATTAGCAATTCCCCATTTCTTCTTCCCTGGCCCCTGGCCCCGGCCACTGGCAACCACAATTCCTTCTCAGCTTCCACTGTGTTTGACCATGTTGGGCCCTTCACACAGGTGGGATCATGCAGGGTCTGTCCTTCTGAGAGGGTGTGTTTCACTGCGCACCACGCCCCCCAGTGTCGCCCATGCTCTTGCCTATTGCAGGGTTTCCTTCTTTCGGGCTGAAGACTGAAATGATATTCCATCGCAAGTGTCAGTCACATTTTCTAATTCACTTAATGGTCACTAAGGATTTAGGTTGTTCCTGAACCTTGGCTATTGTAAATATTGCTGCAGTGAACATGAGAGCTGATACCTCTTCAGGATCCTGACTGTAATTTCTTGAGTTGGACTTCTGGATCATATCGTGTTTCCACTTTTTAATTTTTTGATGGATCACCAATGTGACTGGCATAGTGGCTGCACCACTTTGCATTCCCATTAATAGTAGAGAAGATTTCCAATTAGAATTAAGTCAACAACATGGGTTCGAACATCACAGATCCACTTCTACGTGAATTCTTTTTCATAAATACAGGTAGTACTATAAACATTATATATCTTAATAATTATCTTGACATTGTGTTCTCTCTACCTTATTATAAGAATGCATTACATAATCCATACAAAGTACAAAATATGTGTTAATTGACTATGCTCTTGGTAAGGCTTCTAGTGAGCAGTAAGCTATTAATAATTAAGGTTTCGGGGAATCAAAGGTTATATGCAGACTTTTGATTCTGTGGGTTGGGAGGTGGTACTTCTAATCCCCACATTGTTCAAGGTCATCTGTATTCCACATCTTTGCCAACATTTATAGTCTTCATTTTTTTAAAAAATAAAAACCACCCTAACAAGTGAGAAGTGTTATCTCAGTGTGGTTTTGATATACATTTCCTTGATAATTACTGATATTGAGCACATTTTCATGTATCTTGTTAATCATCTGTGTGTATTATTTGGAAAAATATTCTTTCAAGTCTTTAGTCCATTTCTAATTGGGTTATAAATTTTTTGCTAGAGAGTTTCAAATTGCCTTATATGCTTTAGAAATTAGCTACTTATTAGATACTAGTTTGCAATTCTTTTTCCATTTCATTGCACAGTGTTGACTCACCCTCATGCCTACCCCCTCACTCTTCTGAAACATTGTAGCTTATAGTCTTCCCATTTAATTTTGTTATTATTGCCTGGGCTAGTTTCCTTTCCAAGAAATCTTTTCTAAGACTGATGTCACAAGAACTTCTATTCTAGAAGTTTTACAATTTCAGGTCTTATGTTTTAATGTTTAAGCCATTCTAAGTTGATTTTGGTGTACGGTGTAATTTAAGCGTTCACATTTATATCTTACATGTGGATGTCCAATTTTCCCAACACCAACACCAACTTCTGAAAGACTGTCTTTTCCCCAGTGTGTGTTCTTGGGAACTTTGTCGTTGAGCACAAACGCATGTATTTCTGAGCTCTCTATTCTGCCCCGTTATGTCAGTGACACAGTTTTAATTACTGCAGCTTCGTTATACATTCTGGAATCAGCAGGTGAGATGCCTCCGGCATCACGTTTATTTCTCAAGATTGTTTTGCTTATTGGGTTTCCATATGAATCTTCTGTCTTTTTTTGTTTTTTCCTTTCCTATCTCAGTAAGACATGCTGTCAGGAATTTGATAGGGATTACGCTGAATCTGCCGATTACTTAGACTACGGCGATCTTAATAATACTAAGCCTTTCGACCCGGCAACAAAAGGATAGCTTTTAATTTGTCTGTCTCTTTGATTCTTTTCATCTATGTTTTGTGGTTCTCAGTATACAAAACTTTCAGTTTCTTAGTTAAGTTTATGCCTAAGCATTTTATTCTTTTTGGTGCTATTGTAAATGGAGTGTTTTTCTTATTTGCTTTTCAGACATTCTGGTATTAGGACATAGAAAAGGAACTGATTTTTGCACACTGATTTTTTTTATACTATAATTTTGCTGAATTAGTTTATTAGTCCTATCAGTTTTTTGGTAGGGTCTTTGGGGTTTTCTATATATAAGGTCATATCATCTGCAAACATGACTTGTCCCTTTCTTATTTGAATGCTTTTTACTTCTCTTACTTCCCTAATTACTCTGGGTAGGACTTCCAGTGCTATATTCAATAGAAAGAGTGAGAGTGGGCATCTTTGTCTTTTTCCTGATCTTAGTAGAAGGCTTTCAGTTTTTCATTGTGGAATAGGATATTAGCTGGAAGCTTTTCATGTAGGGCCTTTGTTATGTTGAGGTAATTACCTTCTATTCCTACTTTTTTTTTTTTTTGAGAGTTTTTATCATGAAAGTGTGTTGAATTTTATCAAATGCTTTTCTCCATCTATTCAGATGGTCCTATGGCTTTTATCTTCCATTCTGTTAATGTATTGCATTAATTGATTTTCATTATATTGAAACATCCTTGCAACCCAGGGGTAAAATCCACTTGGTCATGGTGTATGATCTCTTTGATTGTGCTATTGAATTTGGATTGGTAATATTTTGTTGAGGACTTTTCTCATCTATGTTCATTAAGGATATTGGTCTATAGTTCTCTTTTTTTGTAATGTCTTTTTCTGGCTTACTTATCATGGTAATGCTGGCCTCATAAAATGAATTTGGAGGTGTTCTTTCCTCTTCAATTTTTTGAATGATTGGAGAGGATTGACACTAATTATTTTTTATATGTGTGGTAGAATAGATATATATAAAATACATATATATGTATAATAACACACACAAAAAGAAATATACACTATATGTTTTCTAATATTTGGGGAAATTTGGAATCCTACTTAAATTTACAAGAGTCCTTTATACATAATTTACCAAATGTAAGACCAAGCTTCTGGTATCGTCCAGACTTGGTTGTAAAGTATTAATAATTGAAGATGGAAATGTGTGGGATTAAAAGGAAACTTTCTGGAAACACACTATTTGAAAGGCATCTGCAATTATTTGCAAGTAGCCTACAGTCCTACAGTGAGTGCTGAGCTGTGCTGGCTGTGAGCAGTAGGTCTGGAGCAGTAGTCAAGGCAGCGTGAATAAGATATCAGCCCACTGCCTGCAGAATAGTCAGATCAAACGAAGGATGCTGTGTGGACCTACCAGAGGAAGCCACTCTGTGCCGAAAACATCCCAGGCTTCAGCCTGTGCTTCTCCTAGACTATGTGCCAAAGGAGTCTGTTAATCTCTAATACCAGCAAAGTCAGGATAAAAATGAAATTGCCAGTCAGATGCTTGAATATGTGAATGCATTATTCCATATCAGGTGTATAAATAGAGCCCAAAGGGAAATGGTGTGTGGGCCCCAGAGAAATGACAGTAGGGAGCAACGTATGCAACAGCACATTCAATTAGACTTTGCTTAGAAGCTGAGAGTCGAAATAAACATGTACGAGAGTCAAGCTTGGTACTCTTCACATAGTTCCTTCAAAAGAGCACGAGTGTGCATTCACACACATGGATTTTATATGAGGAGAACAATTCACTCAAGTTGATTAAACTTTTAAAGATTATAACAGGTTTTGGGAAAATGCAAAATTTTTATATTCAGCAAGTTGTTCCCTGAATAACATTGAAATAGATATAAATGCGGGAACCAGGTGGTGGGTATTGGAGAGGACACGGATTGCATGGTGCACTGGGTGTGGTGCAAAAACAAGGAATACTGTTACGCTGAAAAGAAAAAAAAAACCTCCCAGAGCAAAGAAAACAAGCATAATTAGAAATTTGAATTTTAAATGTCAAAAAAAAAAAGTCTTAATAGCCAGTACAATAATGTTATACACCTGTATTGACATCTTACCTGGCACTTTACTTCATTTTGAAATAGGGATTATAATAATTTTTCTCTTTCACAAGAAGCTGTCAAGAGAAGCAAACATGATAATATGTGTTTGAGTGCTCGGAAAACTTTGGTGCCATTGTTGAGTGTCATTGAATGACCTTATGTTAAGTTACAGTTTTGAAATTTCTCTAATTATTTGCCATCACTAGTTTTTTTTTTCTTTTAAAAGATTTTTTAAAGATTTTATTTATTTATTTATTTATTTATTTATTTGAGAAAGAGAATGAGCAGGGCAGAGGGTCAAGAGAGAGGGAGAAGCAGATTCCCCACTGAGCAGGGAGCCGATGTAAGACTCCATCCCAGGACCCTGGGATCAGGACCTGAGCTGAAGGCAGATGCTTAACTGACTGAGCCACCCAGGTACCCTATTCACCACCAGTTTTAACGGAAGTGTCTGACCCTTTCCAGAATCAAAAACTTTGATGTCCATTCCTGTCCAAAGCTGCGGTGATGATCGCTCTGACCTAAGACCTCATTCAGCGATAGGTTCAGGATTCCTCGGTCCGTGTATTAATGACTTCTCCTGGGTGCATTCCAGCAAGGCTGTCAGAGACAACGCTGTTTTTCTCTGGTTTTGCTCAGCTAGACAGCTGGGGTGGATGTTGCCACTGGCCTTTTCCCCATCTTGCGAATAGAACCTAGATTGATTTCAGCCTAGTAGACGCGCACAAAGCCAGTAGCTCTCTGAATCTGGTTGCTTCTGGAGCCGACATTGCTCCTGATCTCTTTGGTTAGCCGATCTGAGAACTCTGCCCTTCTGATTCTGGGCGTGTGCACTGGCTTCTTGGGGCTGTCATCATAAAGTGCACACACTGTGTGGCTTGAAGCACCAGAGATTTATCTCTCATGGTTCTAGAGGCTGTAAGTCCAAAATCAGACTGTTGGCAGAGCTGGTTCGTTTGGAAGCTCTGTGGCAGAGTCAGTCCCGTGCCTCCGTCCTCGATTCTCATCCTTGCTGACTTCCTTGGCCTCCTTGGCTTGTAGGCGCATCACTTCACTCTGTCTGTCTGTACCACGACAGGTATTTCCCTTGTGTCTTTTCTTGTCAGGACACCAGTGATTGGACTCAAGGTTCACTCTCCCCCGAACGACCTCCTCTAAAAGTGATTCCATCTGCAAAGAACCTATTTCCAAATACAGTCACACCCTCAACTACCTATCTTTTTAGGGGACACAGATTAACCCACAGCACTGTGCCTGGATTCTGAGAACCTCCAGTTGTACTGTACTTGGTTATCTTCCTGTTTTTTATAACAGAGACGGGGAAAGTAAGTGACGGATTAAGCCGCGACACCTTGGGATCATAATCAAATTCTACAACTCTGTCAATTAGTAATCAGAACAATTTATGTTAGGAAATAATTTGCACTTTTAGGAAGGAACAAATGACTGTTTGAAACGTTATGTAGAAACTTTTATTTTTTGTATCAATAATAAAATCACAGATGATCCACTTATAAATTCAGTGGTTGACCAGTGTTAAATATACAGAGGTGTACCTCTGTTTTATGTATTTGTGTGTGCATGTATATTTAACACTGGTCAACCACTGAATTTATAGACAGACACACATACACGTTTTATAGTGTGTGTGTGTGTGTGTGTGTATGCACACATACATACACACATCTGGAACTGGGCCAAAATTACTGAAGTGTGCATTATTAAAAATATGTAGCAAACTGTATGTTGCTTTTATTAACACTGCGATACTTGTTCCACTTAAAGCTCCGTGCATTGTCTCTCCAAAGAACTGTTCAGTGTAACGGTGCTACTCTTCACTGTGCCGGGCAATGAGCAAAGGCATACAGTGCATTATATATTGCTTTTCACTGGTTTTCGGGAAACATATTCTCTTAAAAGAATGCTTCTAAGAATACCAAGACAGAAAAACAAGGGAATGATAGTGGACAATAAATAATGACAGAATGTTAAAGCTGCGATCCATAAAATACTTCAGAACGATTGAGCTATAACAGATGAAACAGCTTGCCTGAGGTAGAAAGAAAAAGGTATTACTTTTCATTTAAGCTTTGTCTAAAGTACTATTTTTCAGTCCAACTTCTTCTTTAAAGCTATATCCACTTTATTCTCTTGTACAGAAAGTGTATGCTTTTGCTCAAATTCAAGCAATGCACCATCCTTTATGTTGTTATTTTGTTAATCAGAATTTTAAAAAAACTAATATTTTGGTCATTTTTTAAAACTGTGTTTTAAGATGTCTTATACATTTCTGCTATGACTTTTCTACCTAAAGGACCAAAAAAGTGTTCCTAATCTTCCCTTACTCTTAAAAATGATGGCTCAGGTCATGACCCCAAGCTCCTGGGATGGAGCCTCACATTGGGCTCCCTGCTCGGCGGGAAGCCTGCTTCTCCCTCTCCCACTCCCCCTGCTTGTGTTCCATCTCTCACTGTATCTCTCTCTGTCAAATAAATAAATAAAATCTTTAAAAAAAAAGAATTTGTTTGAGGATCCCCTCCCCCAGGATGGGGCTATTTGAGCAGCTTTCATCTTAATCTAAGTTTGTGGTACTTAGCTCTCAGATATGGTCTTTGTGAAATCTTGGCTGAGAGCCCATCCACCCACTAAATGTGTCCCTTCTGCCTGGGTCCAGTCTCCCAGAATTGCGTGTGCCATAAGATATTTGTTCAGTTCTCCACCCTCCAGAGGGCTCGTGCCGTCTGGCAATCCTGGGTTTGTAGGGTATGTGCAAGCAGGTGACTGCTCTCCAGATTTAGGGCTCTCTCTCTCTCTCTCTCTGTGTGTGTTTTCACATCTTCGGGTCCGTGTCTTCCACCGGTCCAGAAGGTTTGGCAATCGCAGACCTCAGTATCTTGTTTCTTCTTCACCACAAAACATGCATATTCTGTTTGGGATCACTTTCCCTGCACTGAGGTTCGAAGCATGTTCTCAGGAGAACAGGGCAGATGTAATAGCTCCTTATCTGTGCTTCCCCCTTCCTTAAGACTCTAACATTGTGCTGATTCCCCTGGAGCATCACCAGAGAGCTCCTGGTTTTCTGGTTTGGGTGGGGCATGGTGTGTTACGAGTTACTCTGACATATGGCAGACTAGCTAATAACAGAAATAACAAGTGATACCTTTAAAACGTAAAATATGTTATTTTTCTGCTTAAACCTTCCAAATTGTTTCCCATTGCATCTATTTTTTAAGATTGTATTTATTTATCAGAGAGAGAGGGAGCAGAGCAAGAAAGAGAGGATGAACAGGGAGGAAGACAGAGGGAGAAGGAGAAGCAGACCCCAGCTGAGCAGGGGAGCCGGAGGCAGGGCTCGATCCCAGGACCCTGAGTGGAAGGTAGGTGCTTAACCCATTGAGCCACCCAGGCGTCCCTCCCGTTGCAAATTTTCAAAAATGTTACAGATGACTTTTCCTTGCTTGTATGGCACAGCCTGACTTTTCGCTCCCTACAGCTTTACTTCTGCTCCTGCTACTCCTCCTCTTGCCATCACACACACACACACACACACACACACACACACACTGTGAGTGTGTCACCTCTACTTTCTCGGGGCCCATGCAGCTTATTTCTACCTTGCGGTCTTGTTCTCTTCTCCTGAGTATTTCCTCGCCATGTCTTAGATGCATTTTCACTTTTTGCTTGTTTCTGTCTCCTTTAAATGTAATCACCAAATCAAATAAATGCATTTTCTTCCTGAATGTTTACCCTATAGTTGCAGAATTATCACGCTTAATTCTCAACTTTGTGTTCATGGATCATTGTGGATTTTCTATGCATACAATCCTGCCTTCTTCAAATGAAGAGATTTTCCTTCTTCTTTTCAAAGTCTTTTATTTATTTTTATTCCTTTATTACAGTGATTAGGGTGTAAAATGCAATTGAAGTTGTACTGCTAATCTATCCTTGCCTCATTTTTGATGTAAGTAGAGAAATTCTGTCTTTGTTATCAAGCATCACTCTATGCAGAATTGATGTTCTTCCTTAGGATAACATGGCACGTGTCCATTCTGGATTTCTGAAATTTTTAAATAATTAATAGACATTTTTCAGCATTTTGGCTTGGCAGAAAGACTGGGCAGAAAGTACAGAGTTCCTGTGTGTCTTTTGAGCACCCTGCCCTCATTGGCACCTACTATTAGCGTCCTGACTTCTGTGGTACATTTGTCAAAATCAGTGAGGCAATATTGATACATTGCTATTTTTTAAGACTTTATTCATTTATTTGTCAGAGAGAGCGAGAGAAAGAGAGCACAAGCAGGGGGAGCAGCAGGCAGACGGAGAACCAGGCTTTCCTCTCATCAAGGGGCCCCACGTGGGACTCGATTCCAGGACCCCGGGATCATGACCTGAGCCGAAGGCTGGTACTTAACCAACTGAGCCACCCAGACTCCCCTTGATACATTATGATTAACTCAAGACAAGTGCACATTCTATAGGCTTTCACAACTTTAGAAATTCATGTTTCCATCATTATAGTATGTATATAGAGAGATACTCTGTATATATATAGATACTGTAAATATTATATGTGTGTGTATATAGATCTCATATATATATATATAATATATATGGTATACATGTACAGAAACCGACGGTATAGTTTTATCCTAAAAATCCTATCTGCTCTATCTATCACCCCTTCCCACCAACCCCTGGCAACCACTGATCTCTATAATTTCTCCATAGTTTTACCTTTCCCAGAATGTCAAAGAACCAGAATAAGGCAGAACACAGCCATTTCAGACTGGTTTCTTTCACTTACTAATATGCATTTAAGTTTCTTCTGTGTTTTTGTGACTGGATGGCTCATTTGTTTTTATTATGGAACAATGTTCTATTGTCTGGATGGACTCCAGTTTGCATATCCATTCATCAATTGGAAAAACATCCTCTCACTTTCAAGTTTTGGTAATCATGAAAAAGCTGTTATAAATATTTATGTGCAGGATTTTCCGTGAACATAAGTTTTCTTCTCATTTGGGTAACACCAAGGGGTGTGATTGCTAGATAATATATTAAGAGTATGTTTCATTTTGTAAGAGGCGGTCATTCTTTCAAAGTAACTGAACTATTTTGTATTCCCATCAGGAACAAATAAAACTTTTTATGACTTGACAGTCTCACCAACACTTGGTGCTGTGAATGCCTCGGATTCGAATCATTTTAATAGGTACAGAATAGCGTCTCTTTTTTGTTTTCATTTATGATTCCCTAATGACGTATGATGTTGAATATCTTTTTATAGGTTTATTTGCCATCTGCATGTCTTCTTTGGTGAGGGACGTGTTCAGATATCTTACGCACTTATAGTTATGTATTTGTTTTCTGTTAGGTGAATTTCATATTTTGAATATTACTCCTTTATCAAACATGCATTTTAAAAATATTTTCTCCCAATCAGTTGTCTGTCTCTTTTTTTCTTTTTTCCTTAACAAGGTCATCCACAGAGCAGAAAATTTTACTTTTATTGAAGTCCAGCTCATCAATTTTTATTCATGGACTGTGCCGTTGATGTTCTATTAGAAAGTCATCATCGAACCCAGCATCACCTAGATATGTTGTTGTTGTTCTCTTCTGGGATTCTTATAGTTTTGTGTTTTACATATAGGCCTATGATTCATCCTGAGTTAATTTTTTGAAAGTTAGAAGGCCAATGACTAGATTTAGTATTTTTGCCTGGGAATGCCCAGTTTTTCAGCACCATTCCTTGAAAAGACTGTTTTTCATTGAAATGCCTTTGCCCTTTGACCAAGATCAGTTAACTCTGTCTCGTGGGTCTCTTTCTGAGCTCTTGAGTCCATCCTACTGACCTATTTGTCCTGTCCTCTCCAATACCACAGTCTCTTGATATTGAAGCTTTATAGAAATTCTTGAAGTTGGGTGGTGTCATCTTCTAACTTAATTTTTCTGCAATTCAATATTGTATTGGCTATGCTTTGTCTTTTGTTCTCCCTATAAATTTTAGCATTAGTTTGTCAATATTCACAAAATATCTTGCTCAGATTTTCACTGGGATTGTGCCAAATTTGTAGGAATAGCTGACATCGTCATCACGATTAGTCTCCCATGCACAAGCACGGAACGTCTTCATTTAGTTAGGTCCTCTTTGATTCCTTCTTACCAGAATTGTGTAGGTTTCCTCAGAAAGATCTTACATATTTTTATTAGATTTATACTTAAGTATTTAAGTTTTGGATTCTAATGTAGACCATGTTATATATTTTTATTTCATATTGCAATTTTTCATCGCTCTTATATAAGAAATCAAATGACTTGTGCATTAACGTCATATCTTTGAATCTTGATATAACTGCTTATCAGTTGGGGTGTTTTTGTTGTTGATTTTCTGGAAACTTCTACATAATCAATCTTATACATGAACAAAGGCACTTTTTATTTCTTCCTATGTGTGTATATTTATGTGGGTTTTTTTTGTTGGTTTGGTTTGGTTTTATTTGGTTTAGTCTTATTGCACTATCTAGTTAGCTAGGCTTTCTACTAAGATGTGAACAAGAATTGTGGAAGCAGGTGTTCTGCCTTGTTCCTGGTCTTAGCATGAAAGCATCTAAATTCTCATCATCAAGAGTGAAGTTAGTTTCAGGTTTTATGTTCTTTATTGCATAAGGAAGTCTCTCTATTTTGAGCTACTGAGAGGTTTTTGTTATCCTGGATGGGTGCTGGATTTTTTCAAAGGCTTTTTCTGCTTTGATTGATCAATGCAGTCATTTTTTTTTTTTCTTTAGCCTGTTGATGTGATAGATTATGTAAACTGACTTTCACATGCTGCGCGGGCCTTCCATATTCAGATAAATCCCACTTACTTTGGGTGTACAATTATTTTTATACTTCATTTAATTCAATTTGTTATCATTTTGTTGAGTTTTTGTGCCTACGTTCATGTGAGAGTGTTTGTCGTTTTCCTTTCATGTGACGTCTTTGTGTGGCTTCTGTATTAGAGTAATTTTGGCCTCATAGAATGAATTTGGAAGTATTCCTCGTGCTTCTTTGTTTTGGAAGAGTATGCAGAGAATGAGAATAGTATTTTCCTTACATAAGTTGATAGACTCAACCAATGACTCTTCTTAGCTGCTGAGAAGTTTGTAGTTTTTTGTTTTATTTTGTTTTCCTTGACTTTTTCAAATTATTTTTATTCATCTGTTGAGATCATCATGTACTTTAGTGCTTAGTCTGTTGAGTGGTAAATGCCAGTGCTTGAACGTCAAAGCTTATGTTGATCGGATAAACGTGATGCATTATCATTTTCCTCTTTCGAAGGATCCAACTTGTTTATATTTTGTTAATGATGGGTAAATTCGCTTTCATGAGGATATTTGTCTATTGCAGTGTTTTCATCTAATATCTTTATCTGGATTTTTTTTTTTGCAGTGAAATTCTAGTTTTATAAAGAGTTTCTAATTGTTTTCCTTTCTCAATTTTTTTATTGGCATTACTTCTTAATTGACTAGGAATTAACTAAGAAAATCATATTGCTTCAGGGTTTTTTAAAAAATTTTTGATGAGAGTGTTTTTAACTATAAATTGTGTTATCAAAAATAAAAGTTGCCAGGAAGCTTTCCAATAGTGACCACCGCCTGCACCTTGGGTGTCACTGGTGGGGGAGGGGAGACCAGAAATCAGCGCCCATCTCAAGGTCACAAGGCAGTCAAGGTAGACCAGCTAGAACAGAACGTGTGGACGAGATTCAAAGTCACATAATGTAGTGCCCATCATGTCCCAGTATCCAACACTAGTCACCGAATCTAAAACCACACGACAGAGGCTGACCCTGGAAAGACAGGTGTTAGGATTGCTGGACAAGAATTCAAAGTCCGCCATCTCAAAATGTCCTCACTGAACAATCACGAGCACATGGGAGCAAGACTTCAGAAAGTCTCCGTGAAGAAACAGAAAGCCTCCACCAAGAACAAGAAGATATGAAAGATGCACAAACAAACCTCTTAAAAGGCAAATTTATGATAAAGCCCCCAGAACAGAAGCAACAGCCAACTTGAGAGGGACATACCGAGAAGGCTGAGATAGAACAAGAGAAACTATCCGTTGTGAAGAACAGACAGAAGAGAGAATGAAAAAGAAGAAGAAACGGGGCCTCAGGTGTCTGTGGGATTTAACAAAATCTCTCTCACGGGATTTTCAGGAGAGGAGAGGGTGGGGTGAAGAGTGTTCCGAGATGTGGTGTCTTGCTCCGTCTTCTTGGTTCATGAAGCTCCTTACTATGTGCTGTTTTCCTCCTCCTCCCTGGTACCAGCCCCTACTCCACAGCGGTGTTGTGTGATGTTGAAGTATCCGCGTCTAACCAGGTCTCATACACGCGTGGACACTCGGGGCAACAACGCTGCGTTGTGGACCCGACACCTGCTAGGAGAGCCGGTTCTGAGCGTTCTCATCCCAGTTCAGAAGCATCGTTAAGGATGGGGGTGCGTGGGCAGGTAGATTGGTGGCATTGTGGTGATCATGGCCCAATGTGTGTCCACACCAAACCGTCCCGTGTTACCCTGTCACTGTGCAGAGCTTTCATTTGCCTCAACTACTTTAGTTACATGATCAACACCAAAGACGCAAGTTTCCAAAACCCACCCCTGGAGTACTGGAGAAGCGAAAGGACAAGCCAGGAGACGCACACGTGCACACGGCGGAAACAGCCGCAGCCGCACTCCGACACTCAGACTAGATTTAGGAGGAGGCTATCATCCACATCTGTGTGCAGTGTTTTCAACGTGCTAACCAACAGCTCAAAAAACAGAACAAACAAACAAAAACCAGAAAACCCAGGTACAAAGGAAGAAATCAACTCTCCTTGGGCTCCCTAATTGAAATATCTGTTAACCATGAAAAGAATATTGAGTTTCTGTTTTAGTTTTGGTTTGATAAGACCCACAGTCCAAGATTCTTATAACTACACTTAGTACTTTAAAGATATTAAAAAAAAAAAAAAAAAAAAAAACTTATGGCAGCGCTTTACATACTTCCCAAGTAGCAAAAAAGGAAAACATTGAAGACCAAAATATTGTCATATTTGAACAACAGAATAATAAGTTCAAGAAAAATGTGTCCAAATTTTAAAGTCATCAGCAGTGAAATTTAGGGAGATTTCTTGTTTATTCTCTGCTATGCAAAATGTATTTTTAACCCTGAGAAGCATCTTATTTTGAAATAGTTTCCTTCGAAATACATCTGCTAAACACACTTTTGTGAACCAACGCAATCAGTGTTTACTCTTGCTGCATGTAACTGACAGTGTGTGTGAAGCATCGTTCCGCCCACCCCCACTCAGGGCTCCCTGGACACTGGACTGATGGGGAAGTTTGGGAAACTCACTTGTACAGCCAAAGACTCGGAGGTAGGAGCTGTAGTGAGCCCAGACAGCGGGAGAAATAGCCCCACATTTAAATTCTAACTTGAAATGTTCCCTCAATCAAGCCTCCATCCCTTCACTAGGATAGAAGGACCTAAAACCTAGGAAAAGCCACGTAAAATACAACACCAGAGGCAAAAAACCACAGGAGAATTCCTGGCTAAATTACCAGTTCCCTGGCAGGCTTTAAGAAGTCTGATGGCACAGGGCGCCCGCGTGGCTCAGTCGTTAAGCGTCTGCCTTTGGCTCAGGTCATGATCCCAGGGTTCTGGGATCGAGCCCCGCATCGGGCTCCCTGCTCAGCAGGAAGCTTGCTTCTCCCTTTCCCACTCCCTCTGCTTGTGTTCCTTCTCTCGCTGTGTCTCTTTCTACCAAATAAATAAATAAAATCTTAAAAAAAAAAAAAAAAAAGAAGTCTGATGGCAGCACTCTCCCCTACAAAATCCTCCTTTCCAGGGGGATCTGCTTGCAAGACAAAGCAAGTCCTTATTTCTCAGAGCCAAGAACCATGCTGCCTAAGCTCTCCGCTCTGGTAGCCATTTCTCCGGTGTTCGGGTGTCCCTTCTCTAGTGCTTCCCTCTGGTTTCCCACTGCTGCAGACCACTGGTGGGTGTTGCTTCCTGAAGCGTGCATACATATCTTCTGGTCATAGATCGACTTACTGCAAAGATCTTGAACCCAGTGCCCAAGGCAAAGAGCCCAGGTGCAAGCATTTTCCCACCGTGAATGTTCTCCAGAGAACAGCCCAACATTCCCTTACAATGTGGCCGTGAACCGTAGGCACTCAGCTTTTAGGCTCCCATACAAACAATGTGAGATGCTTTCAGGGAAGGTATTTTTAAAGCTATTTTTGGAAGAGAGTAAAACCAAAGTTTGGAATGTATTAAGTGCTCTGTCTTAAAAGCATGCCAGCATTTGGAGAGCGAGAATGAGTGTTACTCTGTGGGACCACCCAGTGCTCATTAAAAAACAATGCATATTCATCACTGTGTGCTTATACAATATGGATTAGACAAAACAGAAGGTGCATTCAGAAATCAGCCCACGGGCTGAGAAATTCAGCCTCTACTAAATGAATTCAAGTTATATTTTTATCTCATTTTGAGGTATTAAATATTTGAAAAAAAATTTCCAAACACTGAATATGTCTCTTTACTATTTGATTAGAATCAGGAATCAGTAGGATTGGGGATACAAAGCCAGCTTCCTCTAGAAACAGATTATTAAAGAAACCTGCTATATTTTGTTAATTTTTTTTTCCAAAACAGTACAAATATATCACAAAATGTGCTTTCATACATTATACAATTACAGATAGATAGCACTTTTGACCCAATAATATTTATCTAGGAGTTCGTTATTGTTCAGTAATGTATTTGGTAAACAGGAAACCAGAGACACAAATGACTTTCTACGGAGTTTGGTCACGAGAGCAAGAACATCCCCATGGGAGCCCACAGGAGTGAATAATTAATTCTGACCGGGGATGTGTGGATCAATGAGTGCTTCATGAAGAGATAATATTTGCATTCTGCCCTTGCAGACGGACAAGGTGATCCAGTACGTTTTGAATACAGATAGAAATCACCCCAGGTGTTTCTCATGTGGGAATGTTACAGGCTGAATACAGAGTCAATGTGTGTGTGTGTGTGTGTGTGTGTGTGTGTGTGTGTGTGTCCTGATCAGCTAAATCAAGATGGTACTGGGTAAAAGACAAATGGAATGGCTTGTGTGGTCTGTAGGGGAAGAGAAAGGTAAGTTGAAAACAAGAACTGGAGGAAGACCAGGATTACTTCAAGATAAAAAGTCTTCTGCACAGCGAAGAAAACAATCAGCAAACGTAAAAGTTGACCTACTGAATGGGAGAAGATATTTGCAAATGGCATATCCAGTAAAGAGTTAGGATCCAAAATACATAAAGAACTGATAAAGTTCAATACCTGAGAAACAAATAATCCAATTAAAAATGGGAGAAGACATGATTAGACATTTTTTCCAAAGAAGATATCCAGATGGTCAACAAACACATGAGAAGATGTTCAACACCACTCATCATCACGAAAATGCAAACCAAAACTACAACGAGCCATACCCCACACCTGTCGGAATGGCTAAAATCAACGACATAAGAGAGGAGTGTTGGTGAGGATGTGGAAAAATAAAAACTCTTTCACTGTTGGAAGGAATGCCCACTGGTGCAGCCACTCTGGGGAACAGCATGGAGGTTCCTCAGAAAGTTAAAAGAGCTACCCCATGACACGGCAATCACACTATTGGGTATTCAACCTCAAAATACAAAAACACTAATTCAAAGAGATACATACCCTATGTTTATAGCAACATTATGTAGAACAGCCCAGCTATGGAAGGAGCCCTTTGCCCATCTATTGATAATAAAGAAGATGCAATTGCTTCCAGTGGAAAATTATTCATCCCTAAGGAAGAATAAAATCTTGCATCTTCAATGATGTGGATGGAGCTAGAGGATATAATGTTAAGGGAAATAAGTCACTCGGAGACCGACAAATACCGTACGAATTCACTCATATGTGGAATTTAGGAAATGAAAGAGTCAACAGCGTGGGCGGAAAGAGAGAGAGAGGCCAACCAGGAAACAAACTCAGAACTGCAGAGAACAAACCGACGGTGACCCGAGGGGAGGAAGGCCGGAGGGATGGGGAACCGGGTGACGGGGCCTCAGGAGGGAACCCGTCGTGAGGAGCGCGGGGCGATAGTGGGATTGCTGACGGGCTTTACTACAACTGAAACTAACATAACACTCGTGTTAATTGTACTGAAATTAAAATTCAGTATTAACAAAAGAACCGGAGGAAAGTGCGGAGGCTATTCTTATGGGAGAGCTTTGTAGAGAACCATTCATGGGTTGACCCCATGAGGTACGGTTATAATAAATGAATTTTAGGAAAACTGATTTGAAAGAAATATGCTGACATAGTTAAGTCCTCAGAGCCTGGAGGAAAGCTCTTCAAAGGCTACTGAGTCTCCAGTGGCCTTGAACTGGGGGGCAGTAGCGAGCGGGGGCGGGGGCAGAGACTGGGCTGGCCTCCGTGGTGTGGTGTCCGTGGGAGGCTTGAGGGCTGAGGGAGCTTCCAGGTGTTATGAGGGAGGTCGGGCTGCCCTCCGCGGGAGCTGTGCAGTGAGGAGGAAGAGCAGGTGGGTGCAGAGCAGTGAGGCTTTGTTTACTTACTGACTTGGGGACCATGTCATCGGCTCCAGGAAAACCACAAATTTCGTAGGTACTTAATGGGAACAAATTAGTGCTTTTTTTTGTTTTGTTTTGTTTTTTATTTTCTTTTCCCTATAGAGGAGCTAAATCCCAACAGATCTTACATTCTTACTCTGTCCGTTAATGCCAGCCTTTCTTTGGTTCAGTTACGATTTTATGTTGTGCTGATGACTTGAGGTTTTTGTGTTTTTTTTTAAACCTTTCTCTACATGGTCTCTATTTCATGTGTTGTCCCTCGTATTTCTTACAGCAAATTGGAAGACCATCCTTGGTGTATACTTGCACTTACAATTTATACAGCATGTTGCATTTACTCTGTATATGACACCTATTGACTCACATTGGATAAGAACAAAGTTCATATATATCCAATTTCCTTTCCATTCTTTCTCTCCGTCTCTCCCATTCACGAGTGAATGTTTACTTTATTACCTTTTTTCGATTCACTTCTTACAACTAACATCGTAATCTGACTCCTCGAGTTCCCAGCCTCTCGTGCCACTGTCAGCACAGTTTTAACTCCCCATACCGAATATTCTGTCTGTTGTGTTTATGTCTGTTGTCAGACTGGGAAATATTTACACCCAATTGAACACATTCTTTTTCCTTGTTTCTACTGATAAATGGATTTAGGGCTCATCGTAAATTGTATTTTAGATATTTAACCCTTATTATCTGGATTTTTCCCCCGTTTTTTTACTTTATTTATTTATTTTTTCTTTTTTTCCAACAAGTAGTCATGAAGACTGTATGGATTGCACCACAACATGTCTCAAAAATTTTGTTTCTTCATACTTGAAGAGCAGTTCAGCTGAATAGAAGGTTCTTGAGTCACACTTCCTGTGTTTAAGGGCTTTTTTATATTATTTTCCAGTTGTGAATGAAAGATTGTTCTATAACTTTAAAACACCTTGTAAAATTCTTGGATGTGTGACGATCATTGTTTGAGCCGTGATGATTCTTGTGGATACAGCATATTTTCTTTCCATATGCATGTACACATCTTTTTTAGTTTCCAGAACTTTTTCATGTAATATGCTATCTAGTATTTGGTGTATATGATGTAGCCCTAGTTTTCAAATCCAAAAAATTATAAAGATTGTATAATGTAATGGGTTAAACTGGAAAATATTATGCTTAGTTTAAAAAAAAAAAGCCAGACAGAAGAGTATATTCTGATTATTTTATTCACATGAAATTCAAGAGTGGCCCAAAGGACTTTATCATATAGGAAATCTAGAAGCGGGTGAGTCTGAGGAGGAAGCTGGGGTAGTGGATACGTTCTCTCATTTGGAGAGAGGCTTCACTTGGTTAAGGAAATTGTCAAAATGCACCAAACTATACACTTAATATCTGTGCTTTTGGCATTTGCAGTTAAGCCTGAGTTCGGTGAAAGAACTTGCAACTGGTCAACTCTTTCATGAGTCCAGCATCAGCAAGATATCAAACCCTGAAGAAGACAAAAGACGGTAAATGGATGAAAATAAAATATCCCCCATGAATATCCTTATTTTTAAAACTAATGTTATATTGGACATTAAAATCAAATATCTGCCATAAATACAAATATTTTCAACAAAATAGGAACCAAACACATTGAGCAAGACATGAAAGGATACCAGGTCAAGAGCAAGCGTAGTCGACAATGAGGATGAAAGATTCGTGCAACAGTCAGAAATCAAGCAACGTCCTTCACCGGGCTGACAGAAGAAAGAAGCAGCCCATGACCAAATTAACAGAATTCGCCAGCTACCTGTGAGAAAGACTCAGTCTGACTGGCTGCAGCGGAGGGACACGGGAGGCTCTGTGCTGAAGGAGATCCCATCACTGAGCTGTGACCGAACGAGTTCATCACATGGTCCCGCGGGGAATGACAGTAACGCGCAGCACAGCCGCACACCAGCTAGCCCTGTTCTCCTGCGGTTAGTTCTGTGATGTCAACCTGCCATGTTTTCCGGCCTATGAAAGCCAATACTGGTAGAATGGAAGTTCTAGGATTAGTGTAATTCTCCATTTACATAAATGGGAACACATTTTACGTAGTGTTGATCTTTGCCTCTTGGTTCTTCCCATTGATAAAGATTTGAAGAAGTTTCTATATCGAGATATAAAAAGAGTCATTAATCTTCTTTTTTAAAAATTCACATAGAATGTATCATTTGCAGCAGGGGTGCAGGCCTGTGAGTCGTCCGCCTTCCACACGTCACAGCAGTCACCGTAGCACACACCCTCTCCGACTTCTCTCACCCGCCACCCCATTCTCCCCCCCAACACCACCAGCAGAGTTATTAATCTTCTTACTTATCTCCCCAAACTAGCTGTTCCATCCTTCCCTCTTGTTCCAAATAAGAATCCTGGAACCGGAGAGCTGTATTCTTCAGCCATTTACTGAGATCCGCAGCCGCAGGGAGTTTTCTTCTCTTTCTCCTTCTTCCTTCCTTCCTTTCTCTCTCTCTCTCTTTCTCTTTCTTCTTTTTGGTCCTTGCCTTTTCCTGCTCTCCTGTTTGAACCCCAACCTTCTATGACTCCATGTGTCACATTGCAATCCGGAAACACAGTTGCCTCTCGTTTTATTTCCATTTCTCTTTCCCATTCTTTAAGACTGAGTGTGTGGCAGGAGGGACTTCTGAAGGCGACCTGGGTACGATCCTCTTTACTATTCTAAACGTTTGCAGGACTGATTTTGAATGCTTCTTAAAGGAGCACTACATTGTGGAAGTGTTCTGGGGAAGTCCTGACTGGGGGTGACCCTCGGGTCCTCCTCAGGGAGGGACCGGCCGGCCAGCTGTGGTGGGGAACACAGTCAGTGGAAAAGCCCTCTTGCCAGCTCCCTCAGAGATCCCTGAGGTGTTTTCTCAGACAGTCTCTCCTGGTGGCTGAGTGAGGGAGGAGGACGGTGCGCAGGCATCTTGCTGGCGGGTGGCCCAGGCCTGAGCTCCCATCACGCACGGCAGAGTCCGCGGAGGCTGCGCTCACGCTGCAACCTCCCCCGCTGGCCTGAGCGATTCTCCCCAGTGAGCATCTCCCACCCAACGCCATAGTCTCTCTCTCGGCCTCCCGCACCCGACCTGCCACCTGCCTGTTTAGCAAGATAGGCGTTTACCAACGGAAGGACAATAGGCTGTAAGAACCCGGTGGCTATGTTTGTTTGTTTAGTTTTGTTGTTTGTAAGGAGGAGTTGTTTTCTTTACTTTTTAATTTTTATTTTATTTCATGTTACTTAATTTTTGTTTGACTATAGTTGACGTGCGATGTTACATCACTATCAGATACGCAGCATAGTGCTTAAAGAATTTATGCATTGTGTTTTGCTCTCCGCAAGTGTAGCTATTGCCCGGGACCATACAGCAGTAGGACATCAGGGATTGTATTCCTTACGCTGTGTCTTTCATTCCCGTGACTTATTCGCTGCACACGTGGGAGCCAGGACCCTCAATCCCTTCCGACTCCTTTGCCCATCCTGTCACCTCTCCCTCCTCTGGAAACTATCGATTTCTTGTCTCTACTCATAGGACTGATGCTGTTATCTATCTATTTACCTACGTTTTTTTTTTTTTTTAAATTTCATACATGACTGAAATCATATGATATCTCTCTTTCTCTGTCTGACTTATTTCATTTAGCGTTATACTCTGTGGGTATGTCCATGCTGTCTCATGGGGCGAGCTCTTGTTCTTTTTGCGACTGTGCAATACTTGTACACACACACACACACACACACACACACATCTTGTCCATCAGCAGACGCTTAGGCTGCTTCCATCTCCCGTATCTTGGCTATTGTAAAACACTTTTGATTTATAGCAGGTTATATGTTAGAAAAACGAATGAGATAGGTAAAGTGGAAAAAAAAGAACTGTGACAAATAATTAGTGAAGCAAATGTGCTTGAGGTTGATACCGTAACACCAGAAGACCATCTTCTCTTTTGCAGGGTTAACATATCGGACACGGGGATTTTGAAGCCAGAGGTGGAAGGTCTTATTTACATATGCAACCATCCATCTATTTGATACAAATTAAAGCTTTTCAAAAAGATTGTGAGATTTTAAAATTTAAGATCCCCAGAAATAACAATATAAGGAGCACATATGTATCACCACCAGTCTTTATCAAATAATACAGGATCATTGAATTTAGGTTATATTCTGATAAGCTATGATGCAATGCCTTTGCTCCTTGTCTCTTGGCTCTGGCCAGACGGCCTCCACTCCTGCACCCTCCCCATCCAGAACGGACGTGAAGTCTGGAATACCACTGCAGTTCTTTGTGATTCTTCTATCAATTGCCCATCACTGTTTCTCAAAGCTAATAGTTTTCTGGGTTTGGAACTTATCGACCTCTGGCATGTTTTTATGTAGTAGTTACACAGGCGTGTTTATGCCTGAAAAATACATAATTCATTCAACATTTAGTACTCGTTGGCACACACACACAAAATAGATTGCCTGGGTCACAGAACATGTGCGTGTTCAATGTTAAGGGACAAAATCAGTCTTACAATTGCAGTTATAACTATTTGTTCTCCCATTGCAACATATAACATTTCTGTTGGTTGCTTTCAGTCTTATTCAAAACTTGACCCTCTCACACACTTTTTTTTTTTAACCTGGTAAAAAAGACTAAAAACAAAGCAAAACAAACAAACAAACAAACAAACAAAACCAACCAAACAAAAATAAACCAGACTCTTTCCCTAACTTTGCTTTAAGTTTACCATATTTATTTGCCACTCAGGTTTCACAACAGGTTTCCTGTTGGTTTCTTTTGTCTCTTTACCTATTGGCGTATTTGTAACTTGTACTAATTAAGAAGAATGCTCTGCAAATATATTGTCAATATCCATGGGACCTACTGGAAATACAATTATTCATTATTGTCCACAGATGACAGTAGCTCTGTTTTTAAATGTGGGTGGAGAATTGCCTGCTTTCTGTTGGCTGCATCTGGATGGCATCGGAGAGGTCACTGGGCTGCAGAAACAGGTGTCCACAGCAAGACAGGAAGATTTTCTGCAGGTATCTCATGTCAGCATGGCCACAACCAGTAGCCTCCACTGTATACCTACTTCCCTTTGATTTGTCTGTGGCTCTCAACCTATAGACTACTAATCTATCTTTCTACTCATAGATACCTTATATATGTACATATAAATATATACAGACAAAATAAAGGTATGGTACATTCAATGAGGAGAAAAAAATTATATATATATATATGTGTGTGTGTATATATATACATATATATAAATATTTGTAGATCTAGAAGGTTTATAAACATATTTATACCTCAAGATTTTTTTTAGTATTGGGAGATAAAATAATTGACAACCAGTATTTTAGAAAAACAATTGTGATCCTAAGTTCTACTCCATCATAACAATGTAGTGTGGTCTATACTAATTTTATTTCTTCTATTTATTAAACATCTCTCAGAAACAGCTCATTGGAATATTGTTCTTGTCTTTTTTCTCCCTAACTGAACTATGTATAATTAAGAAATATTTGTCATAATTCAGGACCATAGTTGTTTTGTCTTTCTGTGACCAAAAGTCACGAGCATTTACTGCATATAACAGGATGTTAGAATCAGAGTGTTTTAGCTTCTATGCCATGTGACCCCCATGCTCTGTTTGTAAAGATATGAATTGTTTTTCGACCTCCTCCTTCCCCCGTGTTGAAGGCACAGCAGTGCCAGAGAGCTGGAAACTGTGAGATTATCCCCGCCACAGAATGACAGTCTCATCTCCTCACTCCAGGAAAGGGAGCAGCCTGAACACGTCTCGGAGTTGAACACACAATGTCTGGAGCTGAGAACCACAGACGGAAGCCAGGCAGGTGCCAGATGCCCCAGCCAGGCAGCGGTGCTGGCTGTGGGCTCTGACGAAGCCCCAAAGATGCTAGGCTATTTGCAGACCATCCCGATGGCCTCAGAGTCCGGTGGGGCAAGAAAAAGAGGCAGACAGGACAGCGTGAGCCCTGCAACAAATGTACGGAGGGGGAGATGCCCAGTAACGGGAGGGGGAGCAGAGCCAGGGCCAGGGGTCCTCATCACTGATGCATCTTCTGCTTGGCTCCCGTCCCCGAGGGCAGGATGGGCTGGGACCCTGGGTACCGGAGTGAGCGGGTGTGAGAAGGAGGAGCTGGTCCCAGAGGAAACCCAGCAGGGCACTTTTCACCAGGGTCACTACACTCAGGACTCACTGGGAGAGTGACCGAAACTCAACACTTTAGTATTTCCATTACTGTGCTGCCCCAGACTGACGAAAACCCTGACCAGGTATTCACTGATTACATGAAAGTGACCAGAACTTCTACGGAATAGGATTTCCCAGAACCACTGAAGGAGGTGGTAAGAAGCAGAACTGAAGTGGCATTATGATATCATCTATGACTCTTGCCCAATTACAGCCACAGATTTCTTAGTAACAATTCGATAATGCTTGTATTATTAAATGCTCTCCTATGTGACACATACAAATACTCACATTAGATTTTATGGGAAATCATTCTGGAGATAGAAATGAATAAGCTGACAGCGACACCTCTCTACCGAGGTTATGAGATGCACAGGGAGTCTCTTGTTCCTGATTTTCTGCTGTCTGGGCTCAGCACGAAAGTCTTCACCAGACCTGTGGCAGACACCAGACACGGTAAATATGGGAGTAAGAGTGAATTTAGGCTCGCACAGGATTTTTTTCAACGGAAAGTTAGAAAAGTGCATACAAATTATGTCCCTGTTTCCAGCTGCAATGAATTTATAAAGACCTTTGCTACATGTTTTTGCTTTTTATTAGCTGATGAGCAGACTAAAGAACAGACCGAGATGGCTTTGGTGTAAGAAGAGTGATAGATTCCTGGCGCTGCTTGTAATTCAGGATAAAATGCTAATGTGGCATAATTTAAATAATGTATCCGTATGCCAACACAGAGTGAAAAAATGTTTGTATTTGTCAAAAACTGTACATACAGGGTCTTCCATCAAAGAAATGCTGCTGCAGGACACTGAAGCTCGGCAGAGACCACGGGAGAGCACAGCTATACTGACGTAGTTGTGACAATCAGAGCAAATCATTCAAACGCGATGGACTGTCAAACCACTGCATTTTTTTTAAGATTTTATATATTTATTTGACAGACAGAGATCACATTAGGCAGAGAGGCAGGCAGAGAGAGAGGAGGAAGCAGTCTCCCCGCTGAGCAGAGAGCCCGATGCGGGACTCGATCCCAGGACCCTGAGATCATGACCTGAGCCGAAGGCAGCGGCTTAACCCACTGAGCCACCCAGGCACCCAAACCACTGCATTTTTTGCCGACATTGTCAAGGAAGCTGCGTGTGTTTTCTCGCACAGGTCTTCATCACCCGCAGACGAGCTGACGGATAAAATACTACCGACCTACAGACACTTCTCAAGATGTCATTCATGAGCTCCCAGGATAACCCCTTTCCATACTTAGAGAGGTTTTTCCTTATCCTTAACTCGAAGCTCATTCTTTCCTGTTCTGCAGTTCCGTGAGGGAAGCAAGCCCCCGGTCAGCTTGTGTTGGATAATAGACTGCGTAACATTTGAAACGACGTCTAAGCTTTCTTCTCTGTTACCCTGAAATCTAAATACCTCCATTTTCCACAACTTTGTTCCTATTCTCAACTCTTCCCTAATTCATCCCTTTGATAAAATCACAGAAATGAATTCTAGTCAGGTAGCCTAAGGCTTAACATTGTTTGCCTCCGGCCAGAAAGAACCAACCTTGGGAACAAGCAAATGTCTTTAGGAGAGAGAGGAAAATCTGCCTACCTTCCTGCCGTCACAGATGGTATTCTGGACCTGCAACTACTTTCTTCCGAATCGAGTGCATCAGTTCCACGGGTCCACACTTCCGACTTGCCTCTGCTGATACCCGAGGGGGTGGCACAGCCACAGCAGGGGGCGTTTCCCTTCATCCCAAGTTCTAGGAATGGGTTCTTCCCCTATTTACTTGAAAATGACTGCACATCATCTTTTCTAATGTGAACTCATTTTCTGGGTCAACTTCTGAGATACCCTCCTGCCAATGTCTTGAAAATTAAATGACATTGAAGGGGTTGGTCAGTGGCCATGTTGAGGAACCCCATGGGAATTGTGTGTCTGTGTGAGGAAGACTTGCGCTTCTTGGTATGTAACTTGCGGGGCACAGAGTTTGAGTATTAGAATTCCACAAAAATACTGTTCGGATGCACCATGAGGAGAATAAAGGAAGTGTCATTTTCCCTTTCTTTTTAACCTAGTTCTCGTGTCTAAGATTTTGAGCACAGTGGAAGTAGAATTGAGGAGAGCTTTCTGACTTGTGTGGGTGGGCATAGGGCACCCAGAGTGTGGTGATTTGGACATCATGCAAGGGAAAGAGGCTGTTGAAAAAGACAACTTGCATCTTTGTAGTTAGGATTACATACAGTTTATTTTCCTTGTACATATGCAAAACAACAAGGTAGTGTAGTCATCTAGCGCCTATAAGTTGGACCAAAGTAGCTGTCTCCAGATTTCCTTTTTCATGGGACTGGCCCTCTGTCTGCATCAGCATCACGGAAGGATGAAGATGCTTCCGTGTCCCTGAAGGAGAGCATCCTCTATCATGATCCCACCGGAACGTTCCATAACGTGCGTCACCGTGCCCATTCTCATTTCCTCTGGCTCGTGCAAACCTATCTGTTCCCAGGTTCGGGGTCGATTTTCAGTCCCTGCCACATATTCTGTAAATAGTTCATTTCTATGGAAATGCTGTCTTTCTACCCGATATGCAAATGTTGTCTGTGTCTGCGACCCTTGTGGCTTCCTGTCTTCTCAACCTCATAAGACTCTTCTGGTGATTCCTTGGGGTTCAGCATTGGGAAAAGTCTCTGTTTGGACTAAGACTCAGAAAACATTTTCGTGGTCGGTATAAAACAGTAACACGTACTCACGGTTAAGCAGTGGAGGACTCAGAATTGTTAGAGTAAAACCAGCTTTTATGTCCAGTGTCATGGATGCCAGGCCGGCAGATAAGATTTGAGGCCGTTTGCATACTAAGAAGTGCTGTCACCACACTTGGGACCCCACACTTCATTAATGGTCAAAGTGAAAGCGGCAGAAGTGTGTAATTCACTAAACTTTGCTGTCTTTGTACTTGGATTTGAAAGAGCACATTAGCCTCCATTTTTATAATTATACTGGAACTCTAAATCTGATTGTTAGCATTTCAGTCACCTAAAGCAAAACTAGCCACACAGCCATCCAATTCATTATGAATCAGAGCTAATATTTACTGGGTATTAGATATGTCCTGGGCACTTCTGTGAATATGATTCATTTCCTCATTTAATCTTCAAAAATATACTCATCTGACACCCTTAGCATCTCTTTTGTTTTGGGAATTAACAGATTATCTTTGCAAAATAACACAACACTTGGGCTAACTTGAATATTCAATAAATGTTTACATGTTTGCTAAAATATGGGTACTATTATTACTAAAATGATTTTTAAAATAAGATATTTCTATAGAAATCAGAAACTGACTATCCTTTAAAAAACTGTCTATAAGGTTTTTTAAAAGGTAGAGCTATTAAAACTCTCAGCAAATTAGGAATAGATGGAAACACTCTCACTTTGATAGAAAACATCTGCAAAAACACCTGCATCCTCTGAACTAGTAAGTGATTATAGCAAAGTTGCAAGTTACAAAGTTAAAACACAAAAGTCAATTGTTTTCTTATATACCAGCAATGAACAATGTGTGTGTGTGTGTGTGTGGTCTCTGTGTGTGTGTGGGTTTTTTTGTTGTTATTTTGTTTTATTTTGTTTTGTTTTGTTTTGTGTGTGTGTGTGTTTTAAGTAAACTATCTGCCCGATGTGGGGCTTGAACTCGACCCCGATAAGAGTCACATGCTCCACCAACTGAGCCAGCCAGACGCCCCTCTACTTTTAATTTTTTAAAAACAAATTGAGACTGAAGTGCGTGGGCCAGTCCTTGGCACACAGATGGTATCAGAGCAGTGTGTGCTAAGTGACCATGTGTGCAGGCGGTGGACTCACCCTAATAAAGCCTCCACGGATATTGCTCAGTGACCGCGACGTGGGTAAGAGACGTCATGGTTTGTCACGACGTCTAACGCTCACGAATCGACGGGCTTAGGTGTCAAGGATTAGTAAGTCATTTGGATGGACCCTGTGTTGAAATAGCTAGAGAACCAAAATGAAAATCTTCACAGGAACCATAAAATACCTACCAATTAAATAAAATGATGACATCTTTTAGGAGAAGTGTAAACACATCAAATAGGATAACACTTTTACAGAGATTGGAAATAATTGCCTTGCAGTGAGTGTTTAAGAAAATTCTTGTATAAAAGTGTTTATGTTGAAATATTTCTTTCAAAATATACTACACAGTTTATCCTGTCACCATATTTATTTAGTTTATTGTGTGTTTGGTATCTGAGTGCTCCTCTAAGTTTATTGGTAATGTTTGAGCTTGGGTTCATATACCCATGCTTTACAACCTAAATTTCTCTCAGGCAACCACTAGTATTTATCTAAAAAGTGAGGATTTGTGCTTTAAAGAAAAAGAAATCCCATGTCACGGGGGGGTTTGGTGATGGCCAGGTGCCGTCTTAGGTGCTGTGAAGGGTGTTGTTCCAGACTATCATTTTAAGGGTGATAATATAGCCAGTCTTCCTGGAAGAACGTAACAGCATCTCCCTTCCAGGAAGAGGACAAATTTGTTTTCTGACTAAGATAATAAGAATAATGTCTGCAACAGGCAGGCAAATGTGTCAGCAATCTCTTCTTAAAATATTCGTTTCCTTCCTTTGTGGTATAACCAACGTTTAATCAGGGCATCGCCGGTGCCTCTTCACATCACCCCCTTGGCCCTTGGGAATCAAGGGGAATCTGTACAAATATGAACCCTTGTGGGGTACCATGCCATGAGTGATCTAAAGTCCTTGTCTCTGAACTGGGAGTCATGTCCTCTGTCAGCCTCCGTGAAAGAGCTACTGTTCCAATGAGTAGCAAGGAGGAATTTCAAACCTGCCACGGTTCTTGATAACTAATGAGAGAAAATTACATTCCCATTTCCCAAATTCAAAATATGGACTCATCCTCTGTCACGTTAATAGTGTAATCAACCTGTCACCAAGTTAGGCTTCTTCTGTGCTGTCTCTTGGACTCTTGAACCATCTTAGAAGAGGATCACATGATTTTCTTCAGTTTGTTCCAGAAACAGGGGAAAGAAGACAATGTCAGGAATATCGAAAGTGTCAATGGATAATTTTAGTACATTAGTTTGAGTCACTTATTTGAAGAATGTAACAAGCAATAAACACAATTGATATCGATAATAACATCAATGTATTGATTGACTGATTCAACCAATCTCTTAGGAAACCTTAAGTGCCTCATATGTTGTGGAACAGATAAACTCAAATATTTATTACATGGGCATAAAAGAAGTTTCATTACATTGAAACTCTAAAAACCTATAAAATTTAAGAGGAGAAAGAGTGGATAATTTATAATCAGTTAAAGTCATTGGGAATTGGGAATTGGTGGTGCTTTATCCGTCTGAGTGGTTTGTTTTGAGAAATCGATATGTCGGTATTATCTAAATATACACTTTGGGGGGCTGCTGGGTGACTCAGTGGGTTAAGCCACTGCCTTCAGCTCAGGTCATGATCCCAGGGACCTGGGATCGATCCCTGCATCGGGCTCTCTGCTCAGTGGGGAGCCTGCTTCCTCCTCTCTCTCTGCCTGCCTCTCTGCCTACTTGTGATCTCTGTCTGTCAAATAAATAAATAAAATCTTTAAAAATAAATAAATATACACTTTGGTGCTTTGGAGATAATAAAGCTGATGCTGAATGGGATGAGTTTCCCAAAGCACACCCCTAATGAAGGGGTTTATGAGATGCTTCAAGCCCCAATTCAGCCCCCTTGTTTTATCTTGTTTCGTGGCAGAGGACCGTCTATGCAGCCGTGAAGCCCTCTTGTTTCTTAATTAGCAACAGCAGCAAACACCCTCGAGTTCTGGAGCTGAAGCAGCAGCAGACAGACAGTGAATGAGCACATGAAGACGAGCGCAGTGAACTAATGAAGCTCAGGATGGGTGCTTCTTCCTCGTGCTCTTTGGCCTGTCACAGCCTGCTCCTGTGATACCCTCTCAAGACGTCCCTCTCAGGCACAGAGCCGCACCCCCCGCTGGGTCTTCCACATGGAGCATGTCCGGAGCATCCTCTGTGGAACTTGGAAAGGGGTATTTATCTTGACCTTTAACCTTGCTGGCATGTGTTACTTGACATTGCTCACTCAAGGTTTTGTGCACTTTCTGAGACTCCATTGCAAAGAAGGAAAAAACAACAACAAAATGCAATCCTTTGTAATAAAATATTTCATTGTCTGCAGTAGACCTTGCAACAATTTCATTAAGATGGTCTCATCTCTGATCTTCCTTCAAAGAAAAAATTCATATTAAGTTTTACTGTGATCTTTTTCCCTAATACATTGGAACATTGTTTATGAAATCTGGCTTTAAATCTAGAAATATGTGGGTTTTTTTTTTCTGGTTTCACCTTTCTCTTTCCTAGTTTTTCTATATAGAAATCCGACATATGAAAACTCCCATTTTTCAGTTATGTGCTTGATATTTAAGGTGTAGGACACATAAATAAAAAGACGGCACATTAATCTTAGGTGTCTTGTAGGGGGCTAAGAGATTTGTACGTGTGTACAAACTGGCAAGCCAACGCATAATAACATCTATGCTTCATCTGTATCTGAAGATTTATGATTTATGAGGAAGTCAAAGAAAGAAAATCAACACTAGATTTTGTTGTCATGCAAAGGAGAGAAAGAAAATCATTTTAAAGGAAAGGAATATCATTGCTGATACCCTTTGAATTATTTCCAAAAGTGTCTCCCCAAGCACATCTCCAGAGGTGAAGCCTCTGTCGGTAGACTTGTTTTCTTGATATCAAGAGTTTTGGGTATCGGATTCCATTTATAATGATCTGATTATAAAGCCACCCTCTTTATTAAACAATGTGTTCCTTAAGAATAAGGAATTTCTCTCTCTCCAACCCTAGCTCATGACTGTAATATTTATTTTCGGAGAATTTTTGATGACTTAATGAATAAATACAAAGAATAGCTTAGAATTCAGATGCTGAATTTGTTCTGTCAGACACATTCACAGAGGCTGTATGCGGAGAAGACTACAGAAATGCTGCAGTATTTCATCCTCTCCCAAAGGAGAGACTTACAAAGGAGATGAGTCCAGAGCCCAACTCTGGTTGCAAAATCAGATTTATCTTTCAGTGATTTTTAAGAAATTGCTTGTAAGCCCCAAATTAAAAGCGTATCAATCCTTTGCTTTTTTTTTTTTTTAATTTCAAGTTTTTAGACAATATAATCAAATATAAGTAGTAGCCCCAAATCAATTCTGGTTCCTTCTGTGACCTGCTGTTCTGTAGTCTCTCCTTAAATCCTTCTCACATTAATGATGAATTTTCTATGGCTTCTCCGGGCCCAGATGAGAGAAGGCACAGAAATAACTGTCTTTCACAAAGCAAAAGGAGAGTCATGTTACCAAAAAAAAAAAAAAAAAAAAAAAAAGGCAAAAAAAACACAACAGAAAACATGCGGGGAAAGCCAGACAAAGGTGGAAAATCACAGTCCCTTAAGAGAAATGCAAACACACAGCACAACGTCCGACTGCTTGAGGGCAAGGAGCTTGGACAGAATCGCTTCTTTTCTGCAGGGTCACTCAGGCCATCTGCGCGGAGCTCTCTGCTGTGTAGAGGAGACAGCACTGGGGCTGAGAAGGCGTCGCCCACTGGGGACAGGCTCGCAGCGTGAGGCCCTGCAGCAGGGCGCTCTGCCCTGCGGGGGCTCTGGGTCAGTGGAGACTTAATTCCCAGCCCCACCAGGCTCTGCATTCCCCAAGGGCTTCCATGAGACGGAGCCCCTAGAACTTTCAGAGGGTCAAACCCTCTGCTTCACACTGAGAACTCAGCCTTTTGCTCTGGAGGATGGTCAGAGCGGCGGGTTATGCCAGATTGGAGTAAATGCAAACCAATGAGTCAGGAAGTGGTATAGGAAAAAAAAAAAAAAAAAAAACGGAATGAAAAAATAAATAAAACTGCAATTGGTAAATTTCTCTGTTTACCTATGTTAGGGTTTAAAACATTATTTCTTAAATGTTTTCCAAAATCAGGCCTAAAACCTGTGTATAATGAAACAACAAATACTTTAATGTAAAATGAGACTGTGTAGGCACTCAACGTGTAATTTGAATTCTCTAAGCATCATTACAGAAGTAATAGAAACTGGGATAAAATGGTCTATGAACAAACAGTATATGTATTTTATATAGTCATTCATTCATTCATCAAACATTTTCCAAAATCCTACTGTGCTCTTTGTGTACTAGTGTGTTCGAGGGGGGAAAAAAAAACAAAAACAAACAAAAAACACAAACAAACAAACAAAAAAACCTTTCTTTTTTAAAAAATATTTTATCTTTATTTTTTTTTAATTTTCAGCATAACCGTATTCCTTGTTTTTGCACCACACACAGCAGTCCATGCAATTCGTGCCCTCTCCAATACCCACCACCTGGTTCCCCCAACCTCCCACCCCCCACCACTTCAAACCCCTCAGATTATTTTTCAGAGTCCATAGTCTCTCATGGTTCACCTCCCCTTCCTATTTCCCCCAACTCCCTTCTCCTCTCCATCTCCCCTTGTCCTCCATGTTATTTGTTATGCTGCACAAATGAGTGAAACCATATGATACTGGACTCTCTCTGCTTGACTTATTTCACTCAGCATAATCTCTTCCAGTCCCGTCCATGTTGTTACAAAAGTTGGGTATTCATCCTTTCTGATGGAGGCATAATACTCCATAGTGTATATGGACCACATCTTCCTTATCCATTCGTCCGTTGAAGGGCATCTTGGTTCTTTCCACAGTTTGGCGACCGTGGCCATTGCTGCTATGAACACTGGGGTACAGATGGCCCTTCTTTTCACTACATCTGCATCTTTGGGGTAAATACCCAGTAGTGCAATTGCAGGGTCATAGGGAAGCTCTATTTTTAATTTCTTAAGGAATCTCTCCACACTGTTTTCCAAAGTGGTTGCACCAACTTGCATTCCCACCAACAGTGTAAGAGGGTTCCCCTTTCTCCACATCCCCTCCAACACATGTTGTTTCCTGTCTTGCTAATTTTGGCCATTCTTTTTTTTTTAATTTTGGCCATTCTAACTGGTGTAGGGTGATATCTTAATGTGGTTTTAATTTGAATCTCCCTGAGGGCTAGTGATGATGAACATTTTTTCATGTGTCTGACAGCTATTTGTATGTCTTCATTGGAGAAGTGTCTGTTCATATCTTCTGCCTATTTTTTGATATGATTATCTGTTTTGTGTGTGTTGAGTGTGAAGAGTTCTTTATAGATCCTGGATATCAACCTTTTGTCTGTACTGTCATTTGTAAATATCTTCTCCCATTCCATGGGTTGCCTCCTTGTTTTGTTGACTATTTCCTTTGCTGTGCAGAAGATTTTGATCTTGATGAAGTCCCAAAAGTTCATTTTTGCTTTTGTTTCCTTTGCCTTTGGAGACATATCTTGAAAGAAGTTGTTGTGGCTGATATAGAAAAGATTACTGCCTATGTTCTCCTCTAGGAGTCTGATGGATTCCTGTCTCACGTTGAGGTCTTTTATCCATTTTGAGTTTATCTTTGTGTATGGTGTAAGAGATGGTCAAGTTTCATTCTTCTACATATAGCTGCCCAGTTTTCCCAGCACCATTTATTGAAGAGACTGTCTTTTTCCCACTGTATATTTTTTCCTGTTTTGTTGAAGATTATTTGACCATAGAGTTGAGGGTCCATATCTGGGCTCTCGACTCTTTTCCACTGGTCTATGTGTCTGTTTTTATGCCAGTACCATGCTGTCTTGGTGATCAGAGCTTTGTAGTAAAGCTTGAAATCAGGTAGCGTGATGCCCCCAGTTTTATTTTTGTTTTTCAACATTTCCTTAGTGAATCGGGATCTCTTCTGGTTCCATACAAATTTCTGGATTATTTGCTCCAGCTCTTTGAAAAATACTGGTGGAGTTTTTATTGGAATGGCATTAAAAGTATAGATTGCTCTAGGCAGTATAGACATTTTAACAATATTTATTCTTCTGATCCAAGAGCATGGAATGGTCTTCCATCTTTTTGTGTCTTCTTCAATTTCTTTCATGAGTGTTCTGTAGTTCCTCGAGTACAGATCCTTTACCTCTTTGGTTAGGTTTATTCCCAGGTATCTTATAGTTCTTGGTGCTATAGTAAATGGAATCGATTCTCTAATTTCCCTTTCTGTATTTTCATTTTTAGTGTTTAAGAAAGCCACTGATTTCTGTACATTGACTTTGTATCCTGCCACGTTACTGAATTGCTGTATGGGTTCTAGTAGTTTGGGTGAGGGGGAAATCTTTTGGGTTTTCCATATAAAGAATCATGTCATCTTCAAAGAGAGAGAGTTTGACTTCTTCATTGCAGATTTGGATACCTTTTATTTCTCTTTGTTGTCTGATTTCTGTTGCTAGGACTTATAATACTACGTTGAACAAGAGTGGTGAGAGTGGGCATCCTTGTCATGTTCCTGATCTCAACAGGAAGGCTGCATGCTTTTTCCCATTGAGGATGATATTTGCTGTGGGTCTTTCATATGTAGATTTGTTGAGGTTCAGGAATGTTCCCTCTATCCCTATACTTTGAAGCGTTTTAATCAGGAACAGATGCTGGATTGTGTCAAATGCTTTTTCTGCATCAATTAAAAGGACAATGTGGTTTTTCTCTCTTCTCATATTAATTTGTTCTATCACATTGATTGATTTGCGAATGTTGAACCATCCTTGTAGCCCAGGGATGAATCCCACCTGGTCATGGTGGATAATCTTTTTAATGTGCTGCTGGATCCTGTTTGCTAGGATCTTGTCGAGAATCTTAGCATCATATTCGTCAGTGATACTGGTCTGAAATTCTCCTTTTTGGTAGGGTCTTTGCCTGGTTTGGGGATCAGGGTAATGCTGGCTTCATAGAAAGAGTCTGGAAGTTTTCCTTCTGCTTCAATTTTTTGAAACAGCTAAAGGAGAATAGGTATTATTTCTTCTTTGAAAATTTGGTAGAATTCCCCAGGGAATCCATCAGGTCCTGGGCTCTTGTTTTTTGGGAGGTTTTTGATCACTGCTTCAATCTCATTACTAGATATCGTTCTATTCAGGTTGTCAATTTCTTCCTGGTTTAATTTTGGGAGTTTATAGTTTTCCAGGAATGCATCCATTTCATCTAGGTTGCTTAGCTTATTGGCATATAACTGTTGATAATAACTTCTGATAATTGTTTCTACTTCCTTGGTGTTAGTTGTGATCTCTCCCTTTTCATTCATAATTTTATGAATTTGGGCTTTCTCTCTTTTCTTTTGGATTAGTGTGGCCAATGGTTTATTGATCTTATTGATTCTTCAAAAAAACCAGCTTCTAGTTTCATTGATACATTCTACTGTATCTCTGGTTTCTACCTTATTGATCTCAGCTCTAATCTTGATTATTTCCCTTCTTATGAAAAACACCCCTTCTAAAGAACTAAGCTTGAAAAACAATGAAAATAAGTAGGAAGTGTGGGAAATTAATGATTAGCTGGTTACAAAGCAGAATATCGATGAAAGATACAAAGTCATAAAAAAAGAGGTTAGAGGTTGATAGACCCCAACGGATGCAGTTACAAGCCACGGTTATGTGTAGACAGCTTTCTGCATGGGAGAGTCCTTCTCCACACGTTTTCCCTGCATTTCTTCAGGAGAGAGAATCTCCACAGGAGTGGGGCAAGATCTCCAGCTTCGTGGGGAGTGGACCACCCTTCCCATCAGGGATGTTAGTTAGTCCTCAAATGTGTCACTGTGAGTGACCAGAAAAAGATCTCTGGAATTAGCAGCAATGTGAACCTAGGACAAATAGAGGAAAACACTAGGGCAACCTGCAGGTCATCCACGGTCTTTAACTTACTTCTCAAATTTATGATTGTACAGAAGCCATCACGTGCTGTCTCTTGAGCTACATGCCCAAGACATGGCATGGCTTCTTGATCTGTAAAATGGAATCAGCACCAAACACAGAGACTTAAAGTGGTGTTTCTGTTAGAAAGTGGGATTGGCTTAGCTCAGAAGTTGGCAGTATTAGATGTGGATTATTAGGGCTCCCCTCCATGGTGATGGTGTCCTTGCAGAGTTCTAGCAAATGCTCTCTGAACTGCTCATGAAGAAAGTCTCCATTGTTAGATTCCTTCTCTGCGATGAGGACATTAGTGTCCATCTTTCTGACACGTGCATTAATGGGCCGAGAGTTGCAGGGGGAAGGTCGTGTTCACAGGGCTATATCCCAAAGTCCTTTCAGAGAAGTGATCTGTAATCAGAACAGTTATTTGGAGAGAAGAGGAAGCCGGCTTTCTCCTGTGTCACTTCTGTCCTCTCATTTGTTTTTGAGTGGTGTGAATCAGTGAAGTCACATCGCGGGTCCACACTCATTCCGAAACGAGGGAGGCGGACGCCCATTCAGCCCAGGGTGGAGAAAGCATGTGGTAAAGAATGACTGCACATGTAAGAGCTTCTCATCAAAGTTTTAAAACATGTATTTAAAAGAAAAAGGTTCGGGCACCGGGGTGGCTCAGTGTGTTGAGCCTCTGTCTTCAGCTCGGGTCGTGGTCATGGGGTCCTGCGATCGAGTCCCACATTGGGCTCTCTGCAGCAGGGAACATGCTTCCCTCTCTCTCTCTGCCTGCCTCTCTGCCTGCTTGTGCTCTCTTTCAAATAAATAAATAAAATCTTTAAAAAAAAAAAAAAAGAATAAGGCTAAGCATAAAAAGGTGCTCAAACTCACATCTTAAAACTCTGGAATCTTTACTGGTTCTAAAGTGTTTTGGAAGTGACTGATCCCAGGCAGCTTTCCAGAGCAGCAGCCGCTGAGAGCTTTATCCCTGGTGTGAAAAGGAAAACATGATACCGGCTGGGGTAGAGAGGTCTGAAGTCATCCCCCTTGCTAGAGCAGGAGTCAAAAGAGGGTCTCTATCTTCCACATTTTGCATTCTCAGGGGATTAAAAACTGTGTTTTATATTTTTGAAAACAGGAATCAAGGAGGAAAAGAAATTCCCACACTATCTGACCCAGTCTGTGTTAGCCAGAGACAGATGCTCCGATTTCTTCTCTAACACCAACTCATTGTTACTTTATTGCAATAAAATATGGATTTGAGCAAAGGCAAGGATGAGGGCAAACTTATTAACATATTGAACAGGTCGTTCTGTATTTGTACAGCATATTATTAGGTCTCAGTCTGGGGCAGGGAGGAACCTTGAAGAATGCACTTTGCATGAGTGTGTTCTCCTAAATAGAGTCCTTTTATGGTGACAATACTAATAACACATCCGATCAAGATGAAAGCAAGAGCCAGATGCATACTCAGTGGTTGAAACGTCACAATCAGGCTAGAGAAGTCAGTCTACATGTGGAACATTTGCCCTGTGCTCTTCACTCCTCTCTACCTGCCGGGCTGGATGTGTCTGTTGGTGGCAAATGAGGATGCAAAGAAACAGGAGAGGAGCATTTATACCAGCAAGATTCTGCATATTTTTTTCCTCAGATGAACATTTATTTTATTTTATTTTATTTTTTCAGTGTTCCAATATTCATTGTTTATGCATCACACACAGTGCTCTATGCAATCCGTGCCCTCTGTAATACCCACCACCAGGCTCACCGAACCTCCCACCCACCTCCCTCCCAAAACCCTCAGTTTGTTTCTCAGAGTCCACAGTCTCTCATTGTTCGTCTCCCCGTCCGATTTTCCCCAACTCCCTTCTCCTCTCCCTCTCTCCATGTACTCCGTGTTATTCCTTATGCTCCACAAATAAGTGAAACCATATGATAAATGACTCTCTCTGCTTGACTTATTTCACTCAGCATAATCTCTTCCAGTCCCGTCCATGTTGCTACAAAAGTTGGGTATTCATCCTTTCTGATGGCTGTTGGAGAGGATGCAGAGAAAGCGGAAGCCTCCTACACTGTTGGTGGGAATGCAAGTTGGTGCAGCCTCTTTGGAAAACAGTGTGGAGATTCCTCAAAAAATTAAAAATAGAGCTTCCCTATGACCCTGCAATTGCACTCCTGGTTATTTACCCCAAAGATACAGATGGAGTGAAAAGAAGGGCCATCTGTTTATAGCAGCAATGACCACAGTCACCAAACTGTGGAAAGAAGCAAGATGCCCTTCAATGGACAAATGGATAAAGAAGATGTGGTCCATATACACTATGGAGTAGTATACAGCCATCAGAAAGTTTCTGTCTTTAGAAGTCATTGGTATGGGGCGCCTGGGTGGCTCAGTGGGTAAAGCCGCTGCCTTCGGCTCAGGTCATGATCTCAGGGTCCTGGGATCGAGTCCCGCATCGGGCTCTCTGCTCAGCAGGGAGCCTGCTTCCTCCTCTCTCTCTGCCTACTTGTAATCTCTCTCTGTCAAATAAATAAATAAAAAAAAATTAAAAAAAAAAAAAGAAGTCATTGGTATGGACTTCTGGAGGAATAAGGAGTGTGGTGGTATTGTGTTCTTGTAAAGAGGCAATCATTAGCATATCACACACGACAAGTAGGTGAACCTTATTTTCAAATGGAATGCCCTTGAAGATAATGGGACATTGCCAAGTAGGAAAAGCCCTTCTGATGTCGAGGGGAAAATGGGCATAGTTATAGGTAGTTTTTACGCTTGGCACTAGGAACGTTATGGCATTTTTAAAAAATTTTACAATTGAAATATATAGTCAACATAACAATTTTATTTTAGTATCAGGTATACAACATAGTGATTCAACCAGTCTATAAGCAATTCTGTATCATGCACTTCTCATGAGGAGGTAGTCACCACCTGTCACCGTGTAACGTTGTTACAACAGTATTGACTCTATTCCCTATGCTGTACTTTTCAGCCCCTTGACACATGACTTTTTATGGGACTTTTTTCTAAATTGAAGTGTAGTTGACACACAATGTTACATTAGTTTCAGTAAGTCTACTGGTATGCTTTCCCCACACAAGTGTTTCTACCAGCATAAACACTACTCCAGTACCATTGACTACCCTCATTGTTGTACCTTTTATCCCCATGACTCACTCATCCCATAATGGGAAGCCTGTATCTCCTACTCCCCTTCACTCATTTTTCCCACTACCTCCTCTGGTAGCCACCAGTTTGTTTCTGTATGTATAGGTCTGTTCCTGCTTTCTGTTTGTTTGTTTATTTGTTTGTTTTTTTGATTCTACATGTGAGTGAAATCATATGGCATTTATCTTTTTCTGTCTGACTTATTTCACTTAGCATAATACCCCAGATTGATCCATGCTGTTGCAAATGGCAAGATTTCATTCTTTTTAATGGTGGAGTAGTGTTCCATTACACACACACACACACACACACACACCCAATATCTTCTCTCTCCATTCAGCTGTGGGTGAACGTTTGGGTTGCTTCCATATCTTCACTATTATAAATAATATTGTAATAAATGTAAGATATAAGATATATATATATATATCTTATTGAATTAATGTTTTCATTGTCTTTGGTGAAATACACACCAGTGGAATTGGTAGGCCATAAGGTATTTCTACGGTAGTTTCTTGAGGGACCCTTGAGGGACCGCCACACTGTTTTCCATAGTGGCTGTACCAGCTTGCATTCCCAGCAACACAGCACCAAATTTCCTTTGTCTCCAAGCCCTCACCAATACTTGTTATTTCTGTCTTTTTTATTTTAACCATTCTGACCTGTGCAGAGTAATCTCTCCTTGAGGTTTGGTTTGCATTTCAATGGTGACACTGAACATCTTTTCAAATGTCTATTGGTCATTAGTAGGTCTTGTTCAGGCTCTCTGCCCATTTTTAAATCAGATTTGGTGGGCTTTGTGTGTGTGTGTGTGTGTCTGTTGGGTTGCATAAGGTCTTTATATATTTTGGATATTCATCCCTCATCAGATATATCATAAACGAATATCTTCTCCCATTTATGAGTTTGCCTTTTTGTTTTGCTGATGGTTTCCTTCAGTGTGCAAAGGATTTTTTTTTATTTCTGTGTAGTCCCAATAGTTTATTTTTGCTTTTGTTTCCATTGCCAGAAGAGATATTTAGAAAATGTTGCTAAGAGATATCAGGTATTGTAAAGCTCTAGTTTGTCCTTGAAAAATTAGTCAATTAATTCCAAATAGAATGCAAAACGCACACTTTTCTAGGGTTCGGAAATTCCAAGATCTTTGGATGTCTCAGGAAGAGGTAAATATGACTTTACATTAGATTTTGATGAATGAACCATGTATATTTTAGCATCGGGTGACCACTAAGAATGATAAATAAATAAAATATACAATTTAAAATTTAATAGAAAATTAAAATATAATACAAAAGGAGGAAAGAAGAAGAAATGTAGACTAGGAGATAAAATGAAAAGAAAATAAAACAGTAAATTGGATGATTTAAAACCAGGTATATCAATAATTACAATAAATGTAAAATGTGAACTGAGTTGCCCTAATTAGATATCAAATATTCAAGAATGGGCTTAAAATAATGACTCTCTGGGCTAACATAAACATGGCATTTTAGCTTAGAGTCAGTACCACCAACAATAATTTAAAAGTAACACGTGGTAGTAAATAATCTTGTACCAGATTATTTTTGATAGGGTTCAGAACACGCTACCCCCAAGTTTGGAGTTTTCATACTGGATATCTGGCAGTTTGAGAAATATGTGCTGGATCTTCCCATGAAGCAGACTGTAAGACTATCTCCGGAGAGGTGGCCCCTGTACCTGGAGAAGCAGCATCCTCACCCCTGTAGTAGGAGGGATGCAGAGAGGAATCTGAAGGGACAGGCTGGGCGGGTCCCCCCACTTGCTGCTAGTGGATCACTGCTGTCCGTCACAGCTTCCCACTGCCCCACTCCTCAGCCTGGCACAGAATCACTCAGCGTGAATACTGCTTCCCGTCCTCATTTCTTTCCTGTGTCATGTAAACCTTGTGTTGAATAAATTTGTATGATTTTCTCATTAACCTGTTGTGAGCTATGGGGGACCCAGCTGAAAACTTGGAAGACTGGAGGAAAAATACATTTCCCTTTTTCTACATTTCCTAACTAATGATGAACTTTTACCACAGTCATCTTTACAGAGATTACATTGTGTGCATATAAATACACACAAGGTGTGTATGAATTTTATCATTATAAATCATTATAAATGATAAAATTATAAATGATAAAATCCACTGTTTTCCTTTATTTTTCTTTTTCATTTTTCTCTAAAAACTCGTAAGCAATATTGGAAACAAAGAGTCAGTGTTGGAGCTAGAGGAATTTGAGTTTGACTCATAATCTGTTAATGACTGGCATGGGTTAGAGCACGGGTGGGGCTGGGAGACGGCCGCCAACTCGTCTACAAATCAAAATGTGCCTGGCGCTGTAATCTGCTGTTCCTATGTTCCTTATATTCACTTCTCACCACAACTCAGTAAAAATGGCATGCGTCCATTTTTCAGGTGAGGATAGAATCATCTGCCGAGAGAGCAAATCAGGCATTAGATTTTAATTCAAACTTGTTTGGAAGCCCCATATTCTTTTCTCTGTAAGAGCATTTTTTGAAGTATATTCTTTAGATACGGGTTCCCCAAGGCATTTCCAAAAATGGGATTTCATACCTGGACCTCCTGAGTCAGCCACACATATTAGCATCAGGGCTCAAGGGTAGACTGCATTGAGTCTAACCAGCATCAGGAGGGGAATTGCACATCCCGGCCTTGTCTGCACTTGAAGTGAACAGATTGCCATCGAATGACGCTCACATTTTCATAGACTATGTTGGGAAATGTTGCCCCTTGAGCAATTTATTTGCATCAAAATTGCTTCATTGGGGCTTTAATTCTTTGCAGGCGTGTGATAATCAAATTCAATGAGATAATGCAAATATTAAGTCTCCTTTTTCTCACTCAAACTGAGCCAGTGATATGTTTATATAAAGACTAACAACAGAACAGATGACTTTTTCTCACTAATCATAGTAACTAACAACTTATTGATATGAAGTCAAGTCAGGCAAATTTTTCCTGCACCCAAAAGAATTAAGATCATATGGTAAATGCATTAAATGATCATAAGTAAATACATTAATTGGTAAATGCATTAAGCAGACTATAATAGAAAAGCATAAGTTAGGCTATAGAATACCCATAAGAAAAAAACACTGCTATCAAAATGAATCTAAAGCTGTTGGAACAAAATTGACTCTGTTTCTGTTACAACTGTTGAGCTCAACCTGAGTTTTCTTTGCTACCAGATGAATTTAAAATTGTTTAAGGGGGCGGCTGGGTGTCTCAGTGGATTAAGCCTCTGCCTTCAGCTCAGGTCATGATCTCAGGGTCCTGGGTTCAAGCCAGCGTTGGGCCCTCTGCTCAGCAGGGAGCCTGCTTCCCCCAACCCCCACCTCTCTGCTTACTTGTGATATGTCTGTCAAATAAATAAATAAAATCTTAGAAAAAAATAAATAAAATAAAATTGTTTATGATCTAATTGATGATGTGTTTGTTATCCACATTAGAGAGCATTAGTCAAACGTTTTCTGGTTTTATTGGCCAATCTGATCATGATTTTAAATGCTTGAGCATTTACATATTAATAAAAATTGATGCTATGGAAAGCTACTGGTTGGCAACTAATGGAACATATTGGTTTATTTATTTTTAATTAATACAGCTACAGTGGTAAATGTAACATTGCTCTATGTGTCAAATTGTAGCCAAAGCCATGTGTTCTCAAGGGATTTGGCTCTGTTGATTGTATCTATTCACTAGTGGTTTTTAGCCTGCGGATCTAATTGCCTCATGTTACTTAGGAACTGAGATAAGAGTAAAAATCAAAGACCTACTTATCAGGCTTGTAACAATAAAAAGAAAACTAATTCCCCAAACCATACTCAAGGTAATTAGATTTCAGGACTACTCCTTTTCATATTCTAAAGTTACTTCTCCTGTTTTTTACCCTTGTCTTCCTGACCACATAATTGCTATTGTCACACCTGTCTTACAGAAGCCAAAAGCTCTTTTCTAAGTCTGTGCTGAGAAGTGCAATTTTGGTTGAAAAGTCATGAGCAAAGGTTCGGTTAACTTAAGTTGCCTCCTAATGCTGCCACAGAAAACATGCTGACTTATTTGTACTAGTCGCTTAATCTCCATGGACCTTAATAATCTTTACAGTGAAGAAATTGGGTCAGGTGAACTTGAAATACTGTTTGTTTATTTTTTTCTCTCTAAAACTCTTGACTCTAAGGGGGGCTGAGCTCCTAATGCCTCCATGACTCACTGTTCTGAGTTTCAACTCCTCAACTTACGCGGTAAGACACATAAAATGATTCTTGAACTTCCAGCCCCAAGCTCAGCACAGAAGGAGCTTTGAAGTCGTCTTTCCCATCCTCACACTAAGAACGCTGAACAAAGTGAAACAAATCAACAGCCCCTTTTAGATCCCTCAGGCCGCTGAGGTCAGAGGGCGAACTGGAAAGATAGACAGACGGAAAGAGATCACCACACCTCATGGAAACGGAAGCCCAGAGGCTAGAACATGACATGGGAGGAGTACAGCTGACATATCCATCCTTGGATCTTATTTAAAAGAAGTTTCTGAGGAAATCCAAAGACCACTGGAGAGACAAAACAAGGACAGTACAGGGAGCGTTAGCGTCGGACAACAGCAGCTACAGCAAACAGTAAGCACAGTGTACCTTCTGCCACAAAACATCAATCTCATGCTAGCGGTATGTCTACTCGATCCCTTTACCCAGTGCATCATGTCTGGCTTTCAATAAAAATTACGAGGCACACGAAAGGAAAACACAGTTTAAAGAGACAAAACAAACATCAAAAGCAGACTCACATGTGACAGATTTGTTGGAATTGTCAGCCTAGAATGTAGAACATTTGTGGTCACTATGGCAAGGGCTGTGAGGAAAGAGCAGACAGCATGCAGACACAGATGGGGGACGCAAGCACAAACGTAGGAGCTCCAAGAAAGAATGTAAAGGACGTGCAAGACATTTAAAAATAAATAAATAAATTTTAAAAATGATGATAGAAATGAGGAATGCCTCTGATGGGCTGTGAGAAGAATCAGTCAGCTTAGACTCATATCAGTAGGAATTTCTAAACTGACATGCAAGGAGAAAATAAAAATGGTGGAGCAGAACATGTAAGATGGGACAGTTGCAAAATTTAAACATACGTGCAAAGGGGAAGAAAGAGAAAAGAGCACAAACAATAATGGCAGAGAATTCCCCCAAATTAATGCTGGACCTGAGAGTACAAGAGAAGGGCCTGGGGAGGCATCGCATACTCAGCAGATTGGGGAAATCTGAGCCTGTGTTCTCCAAACTTCCATATAATGATGATGTCACAACGGAGTAGAGATGAAGATGGAGATCTTAGAACCATTTTATCTTTTTGAATATCTTACTCGGCTTTTCATTATTAACATGATGTGAGAAGTCACATCCCCTTGAGAAGAAAACTAAGTATCATTATGTATCAGATGGAAGGAAGGTTGGTTAATAAATGTGACTGAGTGGAACAAAAGCAGCAAATGAGAAGGATACACAATGCGGACACAAATCAAAGACAGCTGAGACAGTTATATTAATTTCATTAAAATGTCCCTAACAGTGAAGAAGAGATTTAATTTTATGTCATTACCATACCAATAAAAGTAAACTTTGAGCAGGGAATCTGGTACCAATCATGTTAAAAAAAAGGTTATTAGTAACCTCATTAGTAACCTCATTTAGGTGAGTATTTTCTGTCTCATCATTTAGATAAGAGGAAGGATACCGAAGGGCTGCTTTGAATTCAGTCAAGGTTTCTTTTTAGATTTTATTCATTTATTTGACAGAGAGAGGGGGAGCTCACATGAGGGGAATGACAGGCAGAGGGAGAGGGAAAAACATGAGCTTAGGGCAGATGCTTAACCTACGAAGTCACCCAGGTACCCCATAACTTAATAATTCTTAACAAAGGTCTTACATTTTTACATTCCCGATGATGAAATTCTACTGCTGGGAATTTAACCTCAAGGAAAATTGAAGTTTCAACTGAAAAATTATTTTATCACCTTATGCAATAATTAGATTAAGAATTTATGTATGTATATATGTATGTATGTATGTATTTAAAATAATGTCAGGTGTTATTCTATTACCTAGCTGGAAAAGTAGTGAAAAAAAAGACAAAGATATTGTTCTTGTTAACTTTATATTCTAGCAAGAGATCCAGCTTTTTATTTTTTTTTAGAATTGTGTTATCAATTAAATATTTTAAGTACTCATAAAGTTAAATACTACCCAGTCAGTTAAACGATGATTGAGAGGAAGAATCTGAGTGGCATGAGGTTGACTATTTTCTAATCTTGACTCTCCACAGAAAATCAGAAGTAAAAGCTAGATGGCAAGCATAAAAACTCATGGACAATATTCCAAGACTACCTGGATGACAACCTATCTCTATGAGAACCACAAAACACAAGTCGAAACAAACCAACAATGGCCATAAAACTTTCACAAGCCAGCCTAAATCTATTAAAGGGATTGAATGAATTATTAATGACCTTCTAAAACAGAAAACTCCAGACACAGATGTATTCCCTGATTTGTTTGAAATTCTATCAAACATTTAAGGAACAAATTATACCAATTCTTTACAGTCTCTTTCAGAGGACAGAAACAAAGGGAATACATCCTAAATCATTCTATGAGGCCTTATTCTATGTGGCTCTAGACAAAGACATGACAGGAATAAAAAAGGAAAGAAAAATAGGCTAATATCTCTCATGAACCTAGATTCAAAACTCTTCAACAAAATACTAGCCAATTGAATAAAAAAAAAGAACAAAAAGAAATAAACACTATGACTATGTGAGATTTATCCCAGTTATGCAAGGTTGGTTCAATGTTTGAAAATTAATTAATAGAATTCATCACTTTGCAGACGAAAAAGAAAAACCTCATGATTATAATCAATAGATGGAAAAAAAAGCATTTGAAAAAATTCAATATTCTTTCATAATAAAAACTCTCAGTGAACAAGTAAAAGAACAGAACAATCTCAAATTAATTAAAGCTATCTGCAAAAACAAAAGCAAAAACCTACAGCTCACATATACTTATTGGCAAAAATTTCAAAGCTTCCACACTAAGATCAGGACCAAGGCAAAGATGTACCCTATCTCCATTCCTTTTAACATCATAATGGAAGCCCTTGATGATGAAGAATCAAGAAAATTGGATTGAAACATAAAAATCAGGGAAGACCAAACTGTCTCTTTGACAGATGCCATGATCATCTGTATAGAAAATCTGAAGGAACCGACCAGAAAACTTAAGCTGGAATTAATAAGGCCTTGTAACAAGGTTTCGGGATACATGATTAATACAAAAAATAGTTTTCATATATATTGACAAAAAACAACTGGAATTTGATTTTTAAAATATCATACCATTTGTATTAGCACCCCCAAAATGAAATACTTAGATATGAATCTAACAAACATGTGTAAAACAAAATATGTACAAGATCTATATGAGCAAAACTCTGATGAGCAAATTCAAAGACCTGAGTCAATGGAGGGATATTCTATATGTGTGGTAGGAAGAGTCAGTGCTGCCTAGATGCCAGTTCTTCCAAACTTGATCTACAGGCTAAATGCAATTTCAGCCAAAATCCCCAGAAATTTCTTTGTGGATATTAACAAACTGATTGTACAATTTATATGAAAAGGCAAAAGGCTGAGAATAATCCTCATGATGTGAAAGAAGAAAAACATCAACATTATATTCAAGAGGAAAAACAAAGTTGAAGGATGTACTACTTACCGTCAATACCAACTATAAGGCTATAGTAATTGGGGTGCCTGGGTGGCTCAGTCAGTAAAGAGTGGGACTCTTGTCCAGGTCGGGATCTCAGGGTTATGAGATCAAGCCCTTTCATGGGGCTGCATGTGGGGTGTGAAGCCCGTCTCCTTCTGCCCACCCCTGCCCCCGCCACTCATGTGCCCTCTCTCTGTCAAAAAAATTAAATAAATAAGTAAAAATAAAGTTACAGTCATAAAGACTATGTGATATTGTTGACACAACAGGCAAATCAATGAAAAAAAATAGAAAGCCTGAAAATAGACCTCTATACCCAGAATCACTGATCTTTTACAAAGGAGCAAAGGCAACACAATTGAGCAAAGACAGTCTCTTCAACACATGGTGCAGGAAAAATTAGACATCCCCATGCAGAAAAAATAATAATAATAATTCAGGCACAGACCTTAGAGCCTTCATAAGAATTAACTTAAAATGGATCACGGACCTAAATGTAAGGAAAAAAAAAAAAGATGTAAAACCTATAGATAAAAATATTGAACAAAATTTTTCGTCGCATGGAGAAATTCCTGCATGTAAAGCCAAAGACATGTGGAGAGAAGCAGGTATTTCCTCAGAAGTGGAAACTAGGTTGAACAAATTTCGGAGGACTCAAGAATGCTTGTGCGGCTCCCAAGTTCTACTCTAATATGTGAGTTGTCATTTTTACTTACACGTATTATACAAATGTTATATATGTGTTATGGATTGAAGTGTTTCTCTCCAGAAAATATATGTATGACATCTTAACCCTCAATATCTGGAAGAGACATGTGCCTCTATCTACGCTAATTAACAAATAGAGCTTTCTATCCCTACCTTCCGTTTTTGTTAGTAAGAAAATAGAACTTTACAGACACAGTGTCTCACCATCTAGTACTGAATTCCCTTCCATCCTACTTCTGTCAAAATGAATCCCTGTCTTGATGTTGATGTGTACTTCTTGTCCATGCATATTTAATTCTTTCACCCTGTCCATGGTACCTACAATGATAATGGAATTTCTCTTTGAAAAATTGCCAGGAATCATAATAAAATGAATCTAAGCTTGTATATCACATTCTTAATTGTTGATATGTGATACCTATCCTAGTCATTTCATTTGACGATATCTCAATTTAATTATCTAAGCCCTAGCTGGAAAATTCTGAACATACAGCATTTTTCAAAATTTTAACAAATATTCCTTTATATGTTCTTGTTATATGTTCTTGTGTTTCTGTATAATGGTGTCTTTGATCATGATATTCAAATCTAGAAGTGAAAGTTCTAGTCTATGTGACCTTTTAATTTTGTTGGATATTACCAAAATTCTTCCCATAATTGTGTATGTTTATATTACCATCAGCAGAGGATGAAACTGTTTTTCTTTATGGCGTCAAAAACATTTAGTTTTATCAGTCTTGTTAGTTTAGTCAATCTGATAAGCACTATTCTACTATACACATGCTGAATTACTGATCTGATGGTGCGTATGTTCATGTAATTATTGACTAGAAATATTGACCTTCTCTGTGAGTTAGTCCTATATTGGATTTGCAGGTTAAAAATATACATTCTTCACATTAGTTCTTCATGTTTTCTTTGTGTTTTAAGCTTATTTTTTCTGTTTTTCATTTAACTTCTTTTTTTCTCTTCATTTTTTCTGTGTTACATGTATTACATTTTAATGTGTCAAAACAAGCAATATTTCCACTTTTAATTGAGGATATTTCTGTCTCATATTTAGAAGTCATAAGGATATCATCTTATATTTCTTAAAATAATTTTTTAATATTTCACTTTTTTACAATAAATTTTTGATCCTTCTCAATTTTTATAACATTTCAGATTGATGAAAAGTATGTAAGTGCAATAAAAGAAATATCACTTACATACCACATCAAATATATATTAGAAATTGTTTTGTTTTGTTTTATACTGTGTATATCCTAAAACTTTGCATTTTAGATTCATTTGTATTTGAAATATCTTATCTATTTTCTTCTTTCATTCTTTATAAGCAATAACACTTTTTATTCAGTTTTCTTTTTGTCTTTAACATTTTAAAAAATTCTAGTTAGTTTAATAAATTCTTTTTCAATGTTTACATGTTTAAGTTCCCCATTTATTTATAGACATGTTATTTGACTTTCTGCATCTACATCTAAAAATTCTGACGGGGGAGTTTAAGTCTCCTCAGTATTATTTCTGGTGATCCTGGTTTATGGTGACATTTGTCCTTATTTTCTAACTGTTTGTGTATGCGTGTGTGAGTGAGGGAGGGAAAGAGAGAAAAAGAGTCCGGGAGAGACAGAGACAGACAGACAGACACAGAATATCTTGAATTTCCTATCTACTGAGGGTATTTTCTTGCAGGGAGAATTTGTTTTCTTAGAATAAGAATATATCTTACAGGTTACGTTATGCACCATATCCAATGGTCTTGTAACATTCTTATATAAAAGTTTGTTGTTGTTGTTGTTGTTTTTCCCAGCACAAGGTTTTACCTATTATTTATCTTTAAAGGTTTCCCAAGACTGTGTGAGAATCTCCATTCTCCTTCCCCACCTTACTTACCAAGTCAGGATCGTGACCCTTCTGCACGGCGGTTAGCCACGTTTCCAGGTTGCAAGCATTCTCGCGATGCCCTTCAGACCACCAGCTCCTCATTGCTAGCTTCTGCTCAGGGTCATCTCCTCTTTGCTTTTTTTCCCCCAAAGACTTTCTTTAATTCTTTGTGACATTGTTTCTAAATTATAACAGAATTTTGGTGCAATTTCATCAAGTTTGGGGAATTTTTTACAATCAAAATTTTGAGGCTAGAATTAATAAAACTATTTAGCCTCTTCTCTAGCTACCAAAAAGTGAAACTCATGCAAAAGAATGTATTTAGTAAAAATACTTTCCTACAAAAAATGCACTTTAGAAAATGTTACGATATTGCCATTTGAAAAAAGGAAAACTTTAGGGATCGATCAAAATTGGGTATCCTCCCAACGTATGATTTGCAATCTCAGTGTAACCATTTCTGGACACTCCGGGAGAACTTTTTTAGGGATATAAAAACCCATGGAGTGATTATGTGACTATGCGCATAAATAGCCCTTCCCTCCTAAGCACAGTTTATGTTAATTTCTAGGTCCTTAAGAAGCTACCAGGAAAGCTCTCACTTAGGCCTGTGGAGGAAGTTTCTGACTATGATTCCCAAGGGCAGAAATAGAGTTTGGCTCTTTTAGATCATTCTAGATAAATATATTTCCCTTAATTATGTTTGAGATAATTTGCTAGAACAGAGCACTGGGACTCTGGCAGAAATACTCCCAGGCTCTCCATGTGGTCGTTGCATTTGCTGTCACAGGATCCTTTCATAGTCTCTTTTGAGCCTTTTGAACACCTGTCAGTGTTGACCACTTAAGTGCGGCTTATGGGCACCCTCTGTCTCCAGCCACACAATGGCTCTCAACCTCCTAACGCCTGCACCAAGCCCACACCTGGGCCAGGAGTCTCATATTTAGTCCAAACCATTGACAGCTAGACTTCTTAACCCAGGTACCTGTGCTAGAGAATAAGCGCGAGGACCTCTCTGAAGACTCGGTTGGTGGGAAAATGGTATTTCCAATAAATAACAAACACGAAGGAATTACAGCAGAGACATCAAAGTAATTGGCTCTTGATTTGCATCTGTAAGTCCCTAAAGAATCAGAGTAACCAGTCTTATACTGTAGAGAGATTTTTTTTAAAGATTTTATTTATTTATTTGACAGATCACAAGTAGGCAGAGAGGCAGGCAGAGAGAGAGGGAAGCAGGCTCCCCGCCGAGCAGAGAGCCCGAGACGGGGCTCGATTCCAGGACCTTGAGATCATGACCTGAGTTGAAGGCAGAGGCTTAACCGACTGAGCCACCCAGGTGCCCTACTGTAGAGAGAATTTAAGGTAAAATTTTCAGAGGTCTTTAATCTATGCTATCAAGTCGATTATATTATTCTAGACTAAGAACTCCTGGAAATATTTTTATAATATAATGTTTATTAGATAAACCTCTGTTATTCACTAATCTTAGAAGTTTGGATCCAATTTATAGTGTTAAACTCAGTGGCTTGAAAAGCAGCAAATAATTGTTGCTTTTCTAATTTTAATGCATCCGAAGATGATATGTACAATAAGAGATGCTGATTCATTCTGATTTAATATAGCTTTGCTTCATAAAAAATAAATGTTTACTTCTGATAAGTAGGATGGTTTTGAAATGTCAGCATCAAAACTAAGTTTTGAAAACAACTTTGACTTATTAAGGTTAGGAACACATTAATTCTCAGCTCTTATTACAGACCACAGTGTTTCTCATTATTAAAAGTTTAAGCTCAGAGTCACAATTTTCCTATTGTTTGCTTCTTAACTGAGATAAAAAGGCATGTTTGATCTTTTTTTGTACATTCAGTTTCTCACTAGAATAAAAAGCTCTGGAAATCCAATACTTTTATATACAGAAACTTTAGTTCAAAGTTGTCATCCTTTGAAATGTTTCTATTTCAAACCCGCTGAGCCTAAATATATTTTTTAGGCCATGGATTTCACAGAAAAGAAGCCATATATATATATATTTTTTTTAAACAAATTTCTTATACTTTGAATTTACTAGTTTTTTAGCCTTTCACTTAACAGGTGCATTTTTATATACAGGTTATTTCTTAATATATGCAGGACACTTCTCGGCAAGTACACTAATAAGCAGAATACTGAGACACACAGCATATGCTGAGTGAATGGTGCAGAGAGATCATTATTGACTGAGATCAATGGAGAAACCTCTAGAGGAGGTTTAATCCCAGTCTCTTCCTGGAAAAACAAGCCATGTTCGTTAAGATGAAGATGGGAAATGCATGCAAGCTAGAGAACATGCATAATAAAATAGATGAGAAGGTAAAAAGTGGAAAAATTGTGAGAATATGGGATTTTGCTTTTTCCTACAACCAGTACTAGTAGATAAAAGGAATAAGAAATTGGCTTGAAAGACAGAAATTATGGTGGTCTGCGATGCCTTAGGTAAAGCTTTGCATATTTTCGGTTAAGAAATTGAAAACCGTTATATTGTTATATAACTGTATGAAAAGACAAAACAGTAGCAGTATGAATTGAATGATAGTTTTTTCTCTATGTTTCAAAAACTGAATGAAACATGAAGATATATCTCACCTTGGCCAAGAAAAAGAAATGTCAAATGGAATTTCTAAATTTACCTTTATGAAACAGACCATTTTGTGTTATTTCACTTAAAAATATGTAACGAGATATGTTACTATTAACATATATATTGGTGCTGGGGCGGCTCCGTGGGTTAAGTGGGTGCCTCCTGCTCGGGTCAGGATCTCAGGATCCTGGGAGGGAGCCCCGGCGTGCTCAGCAGGGAGTCTGATTCTCCCTCACCCTCTGCCCCTCCCCCTGCTCATTCTCTCTCTCTCCCTCTCAAATACATAAATAGTTTTGAAAAGTAAAACATTGAAGTTTTTCTCTGAATCTTTGATTCTAGAAAAAATAACTTAAAACTTACTGTGTGTTATTTTATCACAAACCTCTCTTTTGCTGTTTCTTTAAGGCTCGCCTACCTCCTCCTACTGCCTCCACCCTATCCTGTACCTCTAACAACCTCTAACGTGTTCTCCATTTCTATAATTTCACCCTTTCAATAACTTCATGTAAATAGACTCATGTAAATTCTAGGGACTTTTTATCACACAGCATGATCCTTAGAGATCCATCCAAGTCGTTGTGTGTATCGGTGAAAACCTGTGCTTCTACAAGAACCTGTGCACAAACATTCATAGAAGCTTTATTTATAACAGTCCCAAACTGGAGACAATTCAGGTGTCTTTCAGTGAGTGAACCGTTAAGCACACTGTGAGTACATTATATCATGGAATACTACCCAGCAATAAAAAGGAATTGTTTATTGATAAATTCTTTTTCTTTTAACTTATTTTTGTCTTTTTTTAAATTTTTTATTTCTTTTCAGCATAATAGTATTCATTGTTTTTTGCACCACACCCAGTGCTCCGTGCAATCCGTGCCCTCTCCAATACCCACCACCTGGTTCCCCGACCTCCCACCCCCCGCCCCTTCAAAACCCTCAGATTGTTTTTCAGGGTCCATAGTCTCTCATTGTTCACCTCCCCTTCCAATGTCCCCCACCTCCCTTCTCCTCTCCATCTCCCCATGTCCTCCGTGCTATTTGTTATGCTCCACAAATAAGTGAAACCATATGATAATTGACTCTCCCTGCTGGACTTATTTCACTCAGCATAATCTCTTCCAGTCCATGTTGATACTGAAATGGGTTTGTTTTAGGCAGCAAGTAGTTGGGTCTTAGTTTTTGCAAACTGTGTGTTTGAATCAGAAAATGTATACTATTTACATTTAGTGTAATTACTGGTATAGCTAGTTATATTTATCTTGTTTTATTTATTATATTCTACCTATCTTTTATATACCCCATTTGTTCTATGATCCTCTGTTAAACTGTATTGGCTTTCTTATATATATGCTTTTACAATTACATTTTATGTCATTTTGACTTATTAGATATAATGTACTACTTAATGTTTTAGTGGCTTCTTTAAAATCAATTATATACATCGTTGACTCATAACTCTCTAAGTCCAGGTGATATTGTATCACTTTGCATATAAGTACAGGATGTTATAAGACTATCCTTCTTCTGATCTTTGAGCTGTTTTTTATGTTTTATTTTTAATATGTTATCAACTTCACACCAATTATTTTATTTGAGCAATTATCTTTAAAACAAATTTAAATGATAAGAAATGACCTTACACATTTACTCATGGAGTTTTCATTCTCAGAGCTTTGCATTTCTTTATGCATATCCACATTTCCTCTAATGCAATTTCCCTTCTATATGGAGGAATTCTTTTAATATTTCCAGCAGCGTGGGTCTGCTGATGATAAATTCATTCCACTCAATATGTCTGAAAAAGTCTTTATGTCACCCTGGCTTTACAATGATGATTGCATCATTGTAGAGTTCAAAGTTGACAGAGTCTTCCATTCAGCATGTTAAAGACATCCCTTCAATGTCTTCTGACTGCACTATGCTACGGTTTCAATGGAGAAATCAGCTGCAATCCTTGTTTTCTGTTGCTCTATTGATGTTGCTCTATATGAAATGTGTCTTTATCTTCTCTGACTGCTTCTAAGAATTTCCCTGTATTATCAATTCTGAACAATTTTATTAAGATATGCCCTGATATTTTTTGTAACGTTTTGCTGCTTAATGTTTGCAGAGCTGCTTGAATTTGTAGGCTTATAGTTTTCATCCAGTTTGGAAATTTTTTAGCAGTCACTTCTTCAAATAATTTTCTGCCCCGAGTCCTCCTAAGGGATTCAAATTATGTGTAAATTTGCCTGAGTGATGTTATTCTACACTTCACTGGTTTCCCAATCTTTTATTTAAATAGTATTATTATTTTTACTTTTATTATTATTATTGTGTTCAGTTAACCACTGTGTAGGACATCATTAGTTTTTGACGTAGTGTTCAATGATTCATTAGTTATGTATAACACCCAGTGCACATCACACACATGCTCTCCTTAATACCTGTCACCCTGTCATTATTATTAATTTTTAATCTGTGTTTCATATTTTGGATAATTTCTATTGATATGCCTTCAAGTTCACAGGTATTTTCTTCTCTTTTGTCTAAACGTCCATTAATCTCATCCAGTGTGCTTTTTTTTTTTTCTTTTAATTTTGTACTCTGTATTTTTTGTATGTAGAAATTCAGGTTTTTAAAATATATTCATTGGGCTCCTGGGTAGCTCAGTTGGTTAAGCAACTGCCTTCAGCTAAGGTGATGATCCTGGAGTCCCAAGATCATGTCCCGCATCGGGCTCCCTGCTCAGTGTGGAGTCTGCTTCTCCCTCTGACCTCCCCTCTCATACTGTCTCTCTCTTTCAAGTAAATAAGTAAAATCTTTTAAAAAAATAAAATATATTCATTGTTTCTATTTTACTTTTTAAAATGTATGTGGTAAAGTTATTACTGGTTTAGTGTATTTATTTTTCTGCTATTTATAAAATCTGTGTCATTTCTGGATCCATTTTGATGGATTGATTTTGCTCCTTATCATGAATATTTTCTTGCTCTTATACATTTCTTGATATCTTTGACTGGATAGTAAACCTTATAAATTTTTACCTTTTTGGATTCTAGATATTTTTGTATGACAATGATGATTATATTGCCATTCACCTCATCTATCATGTACTTTACACTTGCCATGAGATGTTTTTTAAACTAAATGGTTATACATGGACCTTTATTTTTGTTTTCTTGTTTTTGACTCATAATTTATTATGTTCTGTAATATCTATTAGCATGTTTATTAAAGGTATGCTAACATCTATGTTACTTATTCTAATACTTTTGTTGCTCATGGGAATTTAATCATATGCTGTTGCTTTGAAATGCCTGTGCTCTGCAACTTAACATTTACTTTGATCTCTGAGATCTGTTGTCCTTCAGCTGTTCTGGGAGGTGGTATATGTGAGGGAAACCAGTACGCTACTGTGCTTAGAAAGATATGGTACAGAGTTCCAGGCACCAGAAACTCCCTGCATAAGGAGAAGCGATAATAGAATGAGGCACAACTTAGAATTTAATGAATCAGCTAGGGAGACTGGAAGGAAAGTTTTGAGGAAGAAACTCCCTGCAAACAACCTGACTTTCCCTCCTCTCAGCTCATCATTTATGCAAGGCTTCTAAGCTACTCGGATACTGCTCTTGAGTCTTCTGCGCCAGAGGTCCAAATCTCAGGCTTGCCCATACCAGCATTGGCTGAAAGGAAAAAGTAGATCTCTCACATTTCTTTTCTTTCTTTCTTTTAAAAATATTTTATTTATTTATTACAGAAAGAGAGAGAGGGAGTGAGAGAGCATAAGTGGGAAGGAGACAGAGAAGCAGGCTCCCTGTGAGCAGAAATCCGAACATAGGGCTCCATCCCAGGACCCTGGGATTATGATGTGAGCTGAAGACAGATGCTTAACTGACTGAGACACCCAGATGTCCCTCTCATACTTGTTTTTTTTTTTATGAGTTTTCTCCAACAGTTGTGCCTGGCCAATTCCTTCCCAATGGCAAAGTCACCTTCCAGCCTAGACACATCGATGCAAAAATGTGTTCCTTTCACTCAAGGGACTTTCCACTGTTTTCTTGGCATTTTGTTGGCATTTACTCTGAGATTGTGAGGGAAAAAGCCAGCCATCATGGTAGTTGAACCTCTTAAGCCATTCATTCACCTATTAATCAACCCTATCTGTTAACTATGCCAATAATATTGCTCCTAAACTCAGTGGCTTGAAGCAATGGTCTTTATTTTCATGTCTGTCTATGTTGGCTGACTGTCAGCTACTAGTGCATGTGTTTCTTCTCATCTCAGCTTGGCTAACTCATAAATCTGTGGCCAGTCAAGTGTTGAATGATATAGACGGGATTCAGTGAGGGGTAGATTTGTTCTGTGATGCTTTCATCATCCCTTGGGATTATCCAGCTAATCCAAACATGTTGTCCTGAGAATAACAGAGATGAAAGAGAGAGTAACTCCAAGTCATCAAGTACCCTTTCAGACTCAGACTGTGTCACATCTGCTAACATTCCATAGCCTAAAATAAGCCACATGGTTAATCCTAAAAGGATTTGTATATCCCCTGGCCCACAGTGAGAGGACATTGATACGTTACATGGCAAATCATGTATATTCGGGCATGAGTGGACCAATAACTCAATATCTTACATCCACTAACTATTTCCTCAGAGTTTAGACAGTGGAATCTGGGATTCTCAATATATTTCAGTTTTGTTGGACTATTGTTTCTCCACACATTGCAAGAAACTTCATCTTTATATAGTTTTTCTCAGAGTCAGCTGGTTTTCTTCTTTCCTATCATCCTCAATAATTAAGTTTACAACGTTGGTCATTTTTGAAAGGTCCAATTATGATTCCAGAGTGAATAAGTCAGATATTAGAGTGCTCTTTAAGATGTTACACTCTTCTATACTGATCACCTAAACTGATTTTTTTTTTTTTTTTTTTTTTTAGTTTTACTAGGATACTGACCTTGGAGAATGCTAGCATATTTCTAGAAAACTAGCTGCTTTAAGAACAAAAGAGAAGCAACGTGAGGACAAATGTCTAAGATTTACCATAAAGGTTTTGGACAAGACACAGAAGTTTCATGGCCTATATGTAATTTATGTGCACAAGTTTGTTACCCACAGATTTACTTTCCTTTGATAGTAGGTGAAGAGTTTTTGTTTGTTTGTTTGTTTTTATTATATTAACAAACTGTATTTCTGGGCCATTCTGGAAAAAAGAAAGAGTTTAAAGATAAAACTAACAAACAAAAATCAGTATATGACAGGCTATACCGTGCATACAAAACTGACCAAAAATCCAAATTCTACATTAAATGCATCTATGCGATCAGAAGAAAATTAAAGTCTACTATATTCCTAGGAAAACCATCAATTAAGGTAAAGCCTATCCATCTCATAGATCTCTTACAGTCATCATAATCTTCTCTAAATAAGAGTTCTTGCCTTTTCACCATAAGATGTGGTCCCAGAGTTTTAAGACTCCTCTTATAAATTTTGATACACATGGGAATCCAACCAAATCACTGCATATGGTGGAGATAAACATGTATATGCTGGAAAATATATTTACTTATTGATTTTATTTTTCCAGCCTTCACAAAGAATGGGTTAAATGTTGCCAAAGTCAGAAGAATTTTTATGAAGAGCTTCTACTGAAATCCATCCTGCCTAACCTATTCGGGTGAGCTGAACTGGATAATCTCTAAGAAATGTTGCAGTTCCATTTTCCATTCCCTGAGTAGAGATGTCTGCTAGCTATTTTTTTTTTTTAATGGAGCCCTAGAGAGCCAAAGTCATGTGTTTCCTCAAGCAATCAATCAACAAACCAATCATCCAATTATAAAAATAAATATTGGGGTGAAATCCACACAACCCAGTCATCCATAGATCACCTTTTATTCCTGTGACTAAAGCAAGCAAACTCACTTGTACCAATTGTCTGCAGCTATGTAACAATCCACCTAAAACTTATGGCAAAAAACAAAACCACTCATGCGTTTCTATGTTCTTGCATGGTTGTGCAGTCTGACAGGTTGGCAAGGTCATTCTCACGTAGTTTCTCGTGAGGTTGTGTTGAGGAAATGGCAGAGTTGATGCCATCCTAGCTGGTAGCCAGGCCCTCAGCTGGAACTGTTGTCCAGAATACAGTATCTCTGTGGCCTCACCATGTGGTCTGGCCTTCCTGACACTGTGGTGACTGGTTCTAACAGCAAGTCCCAAGAGAAAGTGCAGAAGCTACATGGCCTCATCTAGCTTTGGGCATCACACAGAGGCATATACATTATGTTACATTCTCCAAGGCAGTTAGAAAGTCCCTCCACATTCAAAGAGAAGGCATGAAAGCTCCTCTTGATGGGAGAAATGTCAAAAGAATTAGCATATGTGTTTAAAACCCACACAATTATTTTCTGTTCTTAAACAGTAGGGCTGGGGCATCTAAGATTAAAAGACAATTGATTCCATTGCTCTTCCGTCCCAGCATACATAATTTTCTCTTAAAGTTAGCTTGCATGGATTCCAGCATCTGTTCAGTGATTGGATACAAAAATGCATGAACGATTCTTCCAGTTTTTATGTAAGAGACATTATCCCATCTCCCATTAAGTGTCCTGGGTGATTAGCAGTGCCTACTTGTGGAGAATAATCGAACATTGAAGGATGTGAGGCCAACATGCAGCAAAGGTATTTTGAGTTCTATATTAAATATAGCATCAGTAATCCTCATGTTATCATTCCATTGCTCCTGCAGTGAAATTATTAGGCAATTATTTCCCCCAAACAGCATTTTAATGATAAAGATGAAAATTATACAATTTGCTTTAGTCATTATTTTTTCCTCAAGGTTAATGCATTTGTCACATCATATTAAACACCCATATTAACCATTAGAACACTTCATAATATAAGCATAGATGTCTCTGCACAACTAATAAAAAGAACAAATTAGAACCATTGCCACCATTATTCTCACATTTGTGAATAATAATAGGATGTGGTGTTTGGTTTATTATTATTATTATTCATAGGAAAAATGAAGCTCTATTTCTACAATTCTCTGTATTTAGTCTTTTAGGGTTTAGTAGAAATTGTGAGTGTGGCACTACCAGCTATGCTGTGCTCAAACCCTGGATTTTATACTGGAGCATTTAAACCAAAGATGGTCCTGGAGAAACATCATAATTTCCTAGGAGAAAATAATTAATTCATTTTTAAATTGTGAGTTAGGGGGCACCTGGGTGGCTCAGTCAGTTAAGTGTCTGCCTTCAGCTCAGGTCATGATCTCAGGGTCCTGGATGGAGCTCCACATCAAGCTCCCTGCTTGGCAGGAGGTCTGCGTGTCCTTTTTCTCCCTCTCGCCCTCCCCTTGCTCATGTTCTCTCTCTCTCTCTCTCTCTCCCTCTCTCTCTCATAAATAAAATAAAATATTTTTAAAAAATAAATTGTGAATTAGTTCCCAGGTCTGGGAACTGAGGTATTATTTGACAACACCATGCTTCAATAGGACATACTGTGTGATACTTCCTTCAATATTTGACCCAGCAACACTCTGTCAGTGACTTCTGGTCTACTAATTCCAGATCCCTGCTTTGGAGAACCTCTCGGATCCTTGCTTAGAAGAAAACTGATCGAGAACTTCAAGGTCAATACCCTATCCTAAGTCTTTATGATCAACAGTTTAAGTGGATATTTTAGGTGGTGATAAACCCAAAAGAATTTCCATAACATTCAAATTCCCTAGTTTGACTATAACTGCCCCCATAAAATTTTTTTTAAAAATATTTAAATTTGCATGGAGATTTCACCAGGACACTAATTGTAAAATATAGAGGCACAACTAAAAATCACTGAAATGGAAAAAAAATATTAACCCATGTTGTCCACTACAGAGATCATTCTAATCTTCTCAGTTTGCTTAGTTGAGGTTGCAGGTAAAGTTGTGAGATTTTTGTTGCATATTTTAAAGGAATAACTCTTAGAGTTCAGAACTATATTTGAAATTCCTTCATAGCTAGACAGACACACACTGCTGTACTAGTGATCTTTTCAAGATTATAGACAAAATCATAGACATTGGGCCTGCTTCAGACTGGTTCACAACCAATATGCCTCCTCTTCCTATTGGACCAAAGCCTTGCCCTCAATACAAAATATATTTTTTGGAAGAGGTAACCTGGATATGAAACCCATTCCATGATTATCCTTAGATTCACTCAACTCTACCTGTCTGCTAAGGCCTTGGCTGCTGGTGCCATAGATGACTCTCAAATATAGACACCATAATTTCATCTCTGAGAACTGCTGGGTGTTTGTTTGTTTGTTTTTTTTTTTTTTTTTTGGATTCTTTCAGGGTAAAGAGTGCCCAGAGCTTTCATTGGTCTGTTAGTGAAGAACCTTTACTTATGGTGACCAGTACAGTCAGGAAGACCCATAAATGCTTCTACAAAACCACCTAAATCCATACCCAACTGCATTAGAGATGTGGTATCTGCCTCCTCCGTGTGACCTGGGATCCAGGCAATGCACTCTGAAGAGTGATGGGGTTTAATGTCCTTTGGATTGAATTTTGACTTACTAGATATAGAAAACCAAGAATCAGGCAAGACAATTTCTCTTCCTTTCTTCTTAAGATGGACACTTACGGGAATGATGTTCTTGCTGTGCCCTGAAGGAAGACATCCCAAATGCTAGTTTTCATTCTCTCCTGACTCCTCTTTTTCCCTAAGAATGACTCCCTGGAAATTCCCTCAAAGTGTTGAAAGGCTTAATTTTCTAGAGATGTGGGTTTAAATTAATTTGTCACAACAAAAGAATATAAAAACTATGGGTTTATGTATATTCATCACCGATGAAGCATCCATTAATTTCCCCCCAAGATATTTATAGTCTCTTTAGTCCAATGGTCTGCAAGATCTCTCATGACTGGGTAGACCTTCCTGATTTGTTACCTCTGTAGTCTGACACCAACTGGGTCATGGCAAGTCTGATTTCTGGGCACCAGGCTCAGTGCGGATGAGGCTCTGCTCAGCCCCCATACAGTGATGTACTTTTGTAAGGTTTTTAAGTTTTCACCTTCTGCTGACTTTTCTAGAAAGGAAGATTTGACTAATATGTTGTGATGAGAAAGCTGTTTATGCTGTAGATACTGAAGCAAAGACCAGGGGAACTACTAATGACAAAGAAGTAGGGGAAACTCAAGGACAATTGCTGAATGGATTCCAAAATTAAGCACTCCGAAACCTGCATTATCATAACGTGATGTGACACTATCCTACTCTAAGGACAGGTTTTTGGCTTCCTTTCATTTCATTGGAAGCATTAACATTTGTTTATGGAGTCATGACACCAAGCATTGAAAGATGATTGTTCAACAGATGGAAACCAACACATAGCTGAAAGTTGACTTATTATACTATTAAATTCTGTTACTACTTGAAAAATTGAACTTATTTTATAAAGCATAGCAAATGAAAATATAACAGCTTACACAAACTTTCGTCCTGTACATGTTGACTTTTGGGGGGGTGCTTGGATTAGGTAAACAAAAGTCCAGAGAGAATGATTCAGATTCGATGAGCTGACAATATGTGTCACTATGCTGAGAATGTCCACATTTTCCTTCTAACTGAATACTACACACATCACAGAGAGCAGGCTTTAGGGAAATGACTTAAGAAGAATTCAGCTAACTTACCCAGGGCCACCCAGCCATGGAGTAGCAGTGAACAGAGTAAGATCTTGATCCTCAGAATCCTATTCACAATCCCAGAGTGACTGCCTGCTTTACTAATTTTTGGTTTGTTTATTATTTATTTATTTATTTATTTATTTATTTATTGCTTTTGGGGTTTTTTTGTTCTAAGATGCAGAGATGAGTGCTTCAAGAAAGTGCATGGAAAGTACTATACAGACAGAGACTGATTTTGTAAATCTGCTTTCCATAGGGGAGCCCTCCTGAATTATTTACCAGCTGGAGGTTCTCTTCTGTTCCAGCTTATGGGACGACTGCACTTTTCTAACTTTACAAGGTAGGAAAGACCAAACTGTTCCAGCCAATGAAATGCAAACACAAGCCGTATGTGTCATTTCTCTATAGAAGGAAGCATTTCATTACCGTCACCTGACCTTCACCAACTCTGTTTGGGTTAATCTGGAAAACACACGGTACTGAGCATCTAATTGAAGCAATCAATTCTGAGCCAATGCATACTGGGGAGTTACCCTGTGTTCTGCAAGTCTGGTGTGAGTAAAAAACACATTTGTTATTCACTCTCCCACTATGATTTGGGATGTGTTATGGAAATGTCACCTATGCGGCCCGTTCTGAGTTGGGTATCATAAATTACGGATGCTTGTTGTGTTAATCATATTTGTCGTTTCACTTCTTTATTTTATAAGGAAAGAACAAGCATGGAGGTTTATACTGACAAACTTTGAAAGCTACTAAAAATGTTTGGTGAGAGACAAAATAATCGTTTTTATCTCAGCAGTCAATTATTTAATTGATGCAGTTGTTTCAAGCATTATTTTACTGTTTTTATTTTTGGTTTAAGTATAGAAAAGATAGCCTTACCAATTTTTAAATTATACCTCTGATCTTATCATAGAAAAGTGTTTTAGGAAAATATAATTATATAAAATAGAGACATGAATTGCATGGCTGACAATGAAGATAATAAATCTATTGATTTTGGACATTGGAAAGTTGTATGGCTGTGTCACACTTTACCAACTCATCACCTGAGGAACTACTTGATGAACTATTTGATGATCACTTGATGTCTACTTGGAGTATTTCCAGTTATTGATTTCTATAATTAAAGCTTCTGAAAGCACTCTGGTGATGGTCTTTTAGTGAAAAAAATATATATTTTTTGAACACAGATACAGGAATAAAATGCTGGGTCATATTGAAAACATATGGTGTACTATTTTGACTTCTCCATAATGGCTTTGTTAATTTGCATTCTCATGACCAATATAAGAGGATCCCAGTATTCTTACAGTCTTACCATCACTTGATATTATCGATCATTTGCATGAAAGCCATTCTAGTCAATGTGTAGTTGTGACTTGAGCATCTCATGCATGACTAATGATGTTGAGCTTCTTCTCATATGATTAGGGTAACCATTAGAATACCTTCTTTGGTGTAATATCTGTAAGAGCCATACTTTAGATTTAAGACACACATAAGTTAAAGTAAAGTGATGGAAAAGGATACTTCATACAAATGAGAGACAAAAGAGAGAAGAGCTAGCCATACTTCTACCAGACAAAAAGACATTAAATCAAAAACTATCAAAAGGACAAAGAACGACATCATATAATGATAAAAGGTCAATACATGAGTAAGATATAATAATTAAATAAATGTTTATGCAGCCAACACCACAACACCAAAATATATAAAACAAATATTGACAATAATGAGGCGAGACATACAAATGTAATAATAATAGGATATATCAATATTCCATTTTCAGCAGATTCACAGCAGAACACAGATTCTTCTCAAGCTTACATGGAATATTCTCCAGGATCAATCAATCACATGTTCTACAAAACAAGTTCTAACAAATGTAGTAAGATTGAAATTATACCAAATATCTTCCATAAAAACAATGGTATGAAACTAGAAATCAGAGCAAAAACAGAACAAAATTTTTAAAAATACCTGACTAAAAAATGGATGAAGAACTTGAACAGACATCCCTCCAAAGGAGACATACAATGGCCAAAAAAGTATACAAAAAGATGCTCAACATCAATAATTACCAGAGAAATGCAAATCAAACCCATAATGAGATATCACTTCACACCTGTTAGGATAGCTATTACTGAAAACACAAAATAAAACAGATGTTGGCAAGGTTGTGGAGAAATTGGAACCATTGTGTACTGATGGTGGGAAAAAACAGCGTTGAGAGTCCACAGCAAAATTAAAAATAGAATTAGCATATGATCAAGCAATCCCAAATCTAAATATATATCCATAACTATAAGCTCAATATCTCAAAGGGTATTTTCACTCCTGTGTTTACTGCAGCACTATTCCAATACCCAAAAATAAGGGAACAATCCGAGCACCCATCAACCAATGAATGGATAAAGGAAATGTGGTGTGCCCATAAATGGAATATTTTTCAGCTTTTAAAAATAAGGAAACCCTGCCATTAATAACAGAATGAATGAACTTGGATGAAATCATGTAGAGGAAAATAAGCCAATTGCACACGGGCAAGTACTGCATGATTTCACTTACTTGCTGTATCTAACATAGTCCTACTCACAGAAGCAGAGATTATAATAGTGGTTTCCAGGGACTGAGGAGTGTCAGCTATACTAGATGAAAAATTTCTAGAGATCTGCTACAGCAGCATAGTGCCTAGAGTTGAGAAGACAACATTGCACACTTCAGAGGACATTAAGAGGATAGATATCATGATACATATTCTGAGAAAAAAAAAAAAAGATGGGGAAGTACAAGGAAACTAAGAGATGTTGAATATGTCTAGGACCTGATTGTGCTGATGGAAGCAGAGGTATATGCATATGTCCAAACATCCAATCACACACATTGGGGTGCCTGGGTGGCTCAGTGGATTAAAGCCTCTGCCTTCGGCTCAGGTCATAATACCAGGGTTCTGGGATCAAGCCCCAAATGAGGCTCTCTGCTGGATGGGGAGCATGCTTCCTCCCCTCTCTTTCTGCTTGCCTCTCTGCCTACTTGTGATCTCTGTCAAATAAATAAATTTTTAAAAATCTTAAAAAAAAAATCACACACATGAACTATGTGCAGGTTTCCACCTATCAATTCACTTCATTAAGGTTGTTTAAAAAGAATGCTGTTGTGAATGATCCTGTTTGCTTGTTTTTTATATATAATTTTAAAAATTTTGTATAAACATATAATGTATTATTAGCCCCAGGGGTACAGATCTGTGAATCGTCAGGTCACAGCACTCACAAGAGCAAATACCCTCCCCAATGTCTATAACCCCACCACCTTCTCCCCCACACCCAGCAACTCTCAGTTTGTTTTGTGAGATTAAGAGTCCTACGGTTTGTCTCCCTCCTGATCCCATCTTGTTTCATTTATTCTTTTCCTACCCCCCAAACCCCCCACGTTGCATCTCCACTTCCTCATATCAGGGAGATCATATGATAGTTGTCTTTCCCTGATTGACTTATTTCGCTCAGCATAATATGCTCTAGTTCATCCACGTAAAGATTTCATTTCTTTTGACGGCTGCATAGTATTCCATTGTGTATATAAACCTCGTCTTCTTTAACCATTCATCTGTTGATGGACATCTAGGTTCTTTCCACAGTTTGGCTATTGTGGACATTGCTGCTATAAACATTTGGGTTCCCCTCCGGATAAGTACATTTATATCTTTAGGGTAAATACCCAGTAGTGCAATTGCTGGGTCATAGGGTAGCTCTGGTTTCAACTTTTTGAGGAAACTCCATGCTGTTTTCCAGAGTGGTTGCACCAGCTTGCCTTCCCACCAACAGTGTAGGAGGGTTCCCCTTTCTCTGCATCCTCGCCAGCATCTGTCATTTCCCGACTTGTTAATTTTAGCCTTTCTCACTGGTGTGAGGTGGTATCTCATTGGGGTTTTGACTTGTATTTCCCTGCTCAGTGATATGGAGCACTTTTTCATGTGTCTTTTGTCCATCTGGATGTCTTCTTTGCAGAAATGTCTGTTCATGTCCTCTGCCCATTTCTTGATTGGATTATTTGTTCTTGGGGTGTTGAGTTTGTTAAGCTCCCTATATATCTTGGATACTATCCCTTTATCTGATATGTCATGTGCAAATATCTTCTCCCATTCTGTCAGTTGCCTTTTAGGTTTGTTAACTGTTTCATTTACTGTGCAAAAGCTTTAGATCTTGATGTCACAATAGTTCATTTTTGCCTTTCCTTCCCTTGCCTTTGGTGGGGAAGACGTTGCTGTGGCTGAGGTCAAAGAGGCTGCTTCCTGTGTTCTCCTCAAGGATTTTGATGGATTCCTTTCTCACATTGAGATCCTTCATCCATTTTGAGTCTATTTTCATGTATAGTGTAAGGAAATGGTTCAGTTTCATTTTTCTGCAAGTGGCTGTCCAATTTTCCTAACACCATTTATTGAAGAGACTGTATTTTCTCCATTGGACATTTTTTCCTACTTTGTCAAAGATTAGTTGACCGTAGAGTTGAGGGTCTATTTCTGGACTCTCTATTCTGTTCCAATAATCTATGTGTCTGTTTCTGTGCCAGTACCATACTGTCTTGATAATGACAACTTTGCAATAGAGCTTGAAGTCTGGAATTGTGATGCCACCAACTTTGGCTTTTTTTTTTTCTTTTCTTTTCTTTTTTAATTTATCTTTTATTTATTTTCAGCATAACAGTATTCATTATTTTTGCACCACACCCAGTGCTCCATGCAATCTGTGCCCTCTATAATACCCACCACCTGGTACCCTGACCTCCCACCCCCTGCCCCTTCAAAACCCTCAGATTGTTTTTCAGAGTCCATAGTCTCTCATGGTTCACCTCCCCTTCCTATTTCCCCCAACTCCCTTCTCCTCTCCATCTCCCCTTGTCCTCCATGCTATTTGTTATGCTCCACAAATAAGTGAAACCATATGATAATTGACTCTCTCTGCTTGACTTATTTCACTCAGCATAATCTCTTCCAGTCCCGTCCATGTTGCTACAATTCCTTTGGCTTTGGGAGGTCTTTTCTGGTTCCATATAAATTTTAGGATTATCTGTTCCATTTCTTTGAAAAAATGGATGGGCTTTTGATAGGGATTGCATTAAACGTGTAGATTGCTTTAGGTAGTGTAGACATTTTCACAATGTTTGTTCTTCCAATCCAGGAGCATGGAACATTTTTCCATTTCTTTGTGTCTTCCTCAATTTCTTTCATGAGTACTTTATATTTTTCTGAGTATAGATTCTTAGCCTCTTTGGTTAGGTTTATTCCTAGGTATCTTACAGTTTGGGGTGTAATTGTAAATGGGATTGACTCCTTAATTTCTCTTTCTTCTGTTTTGTTTTGGTGTAGAGAAATGCAACTAATTTCTGTGCATTGACTTTATATCCTGACACTTTACTGAATTCCTGTACAAGTTCTAGCAGATCTGGAGTGAAGTCTTTTGGGTTTTCCACATGTAGTATCATATCATCAGCAAAGAGTGATAGTCTGATTTTTTTCTTTGTCAATTTGGATGCCTTTAATTTCTTTTTGTTGTCTGATTGCTGAGGCTAGGACTTCTAGTACTATGTTGAATAGCAGTGGTGATAGTGGACATCCCTGCCATGTTCCTGACCTTAGCGGAAAAGCTCAGTTTTTCTCCATTAAGAATGGTATTTGCAGTGGGTTTTTCATAGATGGCTTTGATATTATTGTGGTATGTGCCCTCTATCACTACACTTTGAAGAGTTTTGATAGGAAGGGATGCTGTACATTGTCAAATGCTTTTTTAGCAGAATGATACTGTTTTATTTTAATTTTGTTTTCAGGATTTGAAGATATATTCAGTTGTTTTTTTCTGTACTAATTCTATATCCTCCACCTTGCTAAACTCATTCTTAACCATATCATTCATAGACTATTTTCTAAATTCCATATGATTTTCTATAAACACAATATATCATCCATCAAATAAAGAGTTTTGCTTCTTCCTTAATAATACATACACTTTAATTTTTTCTTTTCATGCCTAATTACACTGGCTAGAATTTCCATTATAATGTTAAATAGAAGTGGTGAGAGTGGACATCTTTGCCTGGTATTCTTCCTTAGTGGAAAAGCATTCAATTCATCAATATTAAGCATGAATTTTCCTATAGATCAGAAGTTAGACCCTTCAGTATTGACAGGCTTTTCCCTGCATCTAGTTACACAACAAGAAAAGCCCTTGGGCTTTTAATTGAGGGCTCAAGGTAGTCTTCTGTTCTGGTGGGAGTCTCCCTCCAGACACACTACACTGAATGAAAGAAGGCCAGTTATGCTTTTGTGAAGAACTCAGTGGTCACTAAAAATTTCATTTGTTTCTTTCTTCCTTCATCCCATTTAAATTCCTATTTGATTGCTGATTGAATAAAACAAACTCACTTAAATCATGTCCCCCAAAAAGTGTTCCTGCTAATCTGCTGCACCAATCTTCATGTCTAGCTAGTTCACAGGTCCTACCAAAATTCAGTCCTACAACCAACAAAAAGAAAATTGAAACAGCCCTTAGTTTTCCTTCATTAAAAAAAAAAAAAATCAGCTGTTAAACAATAGTCGAGACATTAAATGAAAATGTACATGGTTTTATTATCTTTCAAATCTGCATTAATAAACTGATTCAACACCTTGTTTATAGTGTATAGGGAGCTAATGTTTCCAACATACTTATACAGAGTATTTAATTCTCTACTCTGGGATAAAAAGAACCCTTTCATATTCTGGTCAGACTCTTTGAAGGCACTGGCTCTCTCAGAGCCCTGTCAGAATATCCAGGTTATTCTGTGTTGTCATATGTACAGCTCATCCTATAGTGTTCAGAATATCTTTAATGTCATACTCTGTGCCCTTTGGAATTGAAGAATGGTGTTTCAAGTAACTGCCTTGTCTTCGTGGCTCTGAGATCACTCCCACTTGCTCTGACTTCATTTTTCTTTCTGCCCTTTTCTCTCTGTCTTTCTTTTTTCCAATTTTATTCAGATATAATTAACCTATAACATTGTACAAGTTTAATGTGTACAACATAATGATTTGATACATCCAACTAAAAAGGTTCTGTATAGCAAACAAAACTATCAACAAAATGAAAAGTCTACCTAGTGAATGAAAGAAAATATTTGCAAATCATTTATACAATCAAGAGATAATATCTAGAATATATAAAACACTCAAAAAACTCAATAGCAAATACCACAAATAATTCAATTAAAAAGTGGGTGAATACCTAAATAGACATTTTTTTTCAAAGAAGATTTTTAAATGGTCAAGAGGTACATGAAACAATGCTCAGCATCACTAATCACCAGGGAAATGAAAATCAAAACCGCATGAAATACCTCCTCACACCTGTTACAATGGCTCTCATAAAAACGATAAGAGATAACAAGTGTTGGTGAGAATGTGGAGAAAAAGGGAACCCTTGTGTACTGTTGGTGAGAATATAAATTGGTGCAGACACCATGAAAAGAAATATGGAGGTTCCTCAAAAAGTTAAAAATAGAACTACCATATGATCCAAAAATCTCACTTATGGGTATACATCCTACTCAAATAAAATCACTCTCCTGAGGAGATGTCTGCACCCACATGTACACTGCAGGATTAGTCCCAAGAGCCAACATATGGTAACACCCTGAGTTTCTATTGACAGATGAATGGATAAAGAAAATATGCCCTATTTTCAATATTTCCCATCAACCATCTGAGTTCTCTCCTCCCAGGAAAACCCCATAGGGTTTTGCCGTATTGCCAAAGCCAAAATGGGCTGCCTTAAATTTTTGTTCCTTTTCTCCACCGATTTCAAGAGAAAACTAAATGTGACATTTTTCTCTCTACTTAGTTATTTACAACTGATATGCATTTTTAAAAGCTAAAGCATAGTATTATTTTGAATATGTTTAAGATGCCAAGTATATTTACCTGCATTTTCAATGAAGTCTTGTGGTTAAATGAAGATTAGAATTGCACATGGGCCCATCACCATTTCATTATAATGGTCTAAGAAAATACTCCCAAATGGTAAATTGGCAGTGAGAAAGCATTTCAGTATCACGTCAATCACCTTGGCATAGTTCTGAGAAATAAATGTCCAACCTTCAGGTGTGACAGTAAAATGGAGATGAGTTGTAGAAAAATGAGAATGACTGTGTCACATGTAGCCTGGACTTGGAAGACATTTTGACTAATGCAACACTGCTTTAAGAAAAAGAACATTCCACAAATACAGAGTAACCCACAAGAAACAGTTCCATTTTCATATGCCTCAATGGAAATAGACTAATTCATGTGGAAACTCAAGTTAGATAAAGCATTCTATGTCTCCAGAGAGCTGAGAAGAAAGGAGTGATTTGTAAACTCTTGGACACTATTTATTTATTTTTTATGACCAGCCCTACGCATGTTGCCTTAAATAAAAATGGGTGCTTTATAAAATGTTTCCTTCTTTGTTGTTGTAGACACAATAAGTAAAGGTGAAGCTATTCTTCTTCTTCTTCTTCTTTTTTTTTTTTTCTCATTGTAAGGATTTTCAGTTTCTTATGAGGTCTCAGAAAGTTCTACACTTGCAACGTGTTCCTGAGCTGAATCCCAGAAACTCAGGTGGATCAGAAATAACAAAATTTTCCCTTGGGGATGCACAAAGAGCAAGAAAACTGGTTCACTTGCTGACTTTGATAGATGGCTTTCTCTTTGTAATATTCTTAGGCTATATTCTGCATACATAGAGGGATACCCTGATATTGTCTGAGCTATAAAAGAAACAGAGAAAATGTGAAGAGGGATTAAAGAGTCAGAGGTAAAGCAGAGGGAACTGCCACCCCACTAAAGTTTGTAAGAACCCTTCCACACACAGTCTGAAAGATTGCATCTTCTCTGAACAGCTTCTGAATAAATGGAGGCCTGCAGCAAATTACTTGAGTAGGGATTCCTGGGTTTGTCCCAGGAGTGAAGGTTCCTGACGCAGCCGTATAGAATGGAACCAAAGCAGGTGAGAGATGGAAGGACAGAACAGGAAAGTGGGTCAAACAAAAGAAGAACCTATCAGGTTCATCAAGAAAGGATGAACAGGAGTGGCAAGTGTATGTACAACACAGCAGGGTATAAAAATGGAGCCATTTCTTCACACTTTCTCATAGACTCCCTCACCTTTCTGCCAGTCTGTCTCTTCTTGGGTATACATGTGTACCCAGCTCATAGACCAAATATCCTAAAGATCAAAGAAAAATGTAGAGTAAATTAAATCCCCAAGAAGCTACCCAAATCTGGTTTGCTGTAAGTAATCTAACCTGATGTGTTAAGAAAATCTGTGGAAATATTTCAAACTCCTCTTCATCTTGGGTGTGGGTAGGGATCATGATGTCAGGGAAGTAGTTGTGCCGTTGAACCACAGAGACCAAGGTGTCTTTCAGATTATGGCCTCCAGCAGCTGTGTGGAATATTTCCTCACATCATGAAATGTACTCTTTTATAAACAACATAAAAACAACACCTCTGGCACATTAGCTACAAGGATTGATATGGGAGTGTGTGTAGAGTACACACTGTCTAGAAGGTAACAGCTGGCAGAGTTCACCCCCATCTACCCACTTCCTGTTGAGTCTGGAGGGTAAAGCACCACGGGAGGACTGTGTGAGACTGTGTGACTTAAATAGATTGGTCCAGCTTTAGGAAGTACATTAGATCTGATGTTTGACCTTTTTCAGGAAAAAAATGCTCAGATAAATATGAAAGGAGTATTTTTATTATATAGAGAGATCTTTAAGCACCTTGTGACATGGAAGGTTCCTGTTACTGGGAGAATTTGAACAGACACCTGACACAGACTTTGGATCATACATTGAATCAGATGAATTCAAAATTCCATCTCATTGTCCATCATACAGTCTCTTTATTTTTTGTCTATTTTTGTTGTGGAGGTGGTGATGAAATAAATATGCTAATACAAATACTGTAAGCATGGTATGTGCATGAATGGGAATATGTGTACACACAGGTATAGCCAGGTGCAATTATAGGCATAAGCACCTGTAATTTGTAGAAGGGTGTGTGTGTGCACACATGTGTACCCATGTGTGTGAGCGTTTGTGTGAGGGGAGGATAGCTGGGGAAAGAGCTAAGATATGGAAGTAGACCTGTCTAAATATTACTGTGCTCGTGATTTACCTCGAATATATCATTTAGCATCATCTGCTCCCTCTGTCAAGTGAGGAAAATAACATCTGTCCTGCTTTCATCACAAAGAAGACAGCAAGGAAGAACTAAAAAACACTTTCACATCCATTATCCCTTTTAATCACAGCAGCTATGACAACGTTGAAATGATAAATGTGGAAATTATCTCTTATACTTTAAAGCAATATGAAAATATTGTTATAGCTAGAAATAACTATTTGGTTTTAATATTTGAGGTATGGTTATGTGTTTATTATTTTCCTAAAACAGGAATGGCAGGTGAAAACAAGTAAGTATGATGTCTTGTAACCAGTGAAGATTTTCCGCCTATTGTTACATGTTTTAATTAGGCATCATCCAGCTGTGCATCAGTGCTAGGGTTAACAAGCAAAAATCCGAAGTCCTAACTGGAAATATGTGTATGTGCACAAGTTTGCATGCCTGTGAGTGTATTTAATTTACTCACATTGGTTTTGTACTCTTCCAACCCACACAAAATTATCTATTGTTATTCAGAACAAACCTGCCTTCTTGTTTGGCAACATTGCCTCTCTCAATGTCAAACCTATTAATTTTATATTATATTTTCTGTCTTGTAGTGTGGCATGTTGTCTCTAGGAATTAGCATTATCTTCTCTGTTTTCATGAGACAAATTCTTCTCCTTCAAATATAGATTAACTCTTGTTACTGAAATTCCCTTCCTGAGAAAACCACATTATAATATTTCAAGTTCTATATGAAGTAAAACCTATCTCTGTTTTTGCAAGTATTTTGAAATTATTCATATTGATTTATCTTATCACATATCTCTACTATATTGGCATAAACTCATTTTCATTGTAGAGAAAAGATTCCCAGGTCAACATTGGAATAATCTGGGAAACTTGATTTATTTAAGTTTTTATATAAATTCCAGTTTTATTTAAATAAATTCTTTATTTACATTTTTTAAAAGATTTTATTTATTTATTTGACAGAGAGAGATCACAAGTAGGCAGAGAGGCAGGCAGAGAGAGAGGGAGGGAAGCAGGCTCCCTGCTGAGCAGAGAGCCCGATGCGGGACTCGATCCCAGGACCCTGGGATCACGACCTGAGCTGAAGGCAGAGGCTTCAACCCACTGAGCCACCCAGGCGTCCCCTTTATTTACATTTTTATTTAAAATTTATTTAAATTAATATACAGTGTAATATTCATTTCAGTTGTACCATGTCGTGATTCATCACTTCAGTGCAACAGCTGGTGCTCATCACGACAGGTGCTCTCCTCCATCCCCATCACCTATTTAACCCATCCCCACTCCTCTCCCCCCTGGTGACCATCAGCTAGTTCTCTGTAGTTAAGAGTAGTTAAGAGTCTGTTTCTTGGTTTGTTTCTCTCCCCCTTCCCCTCCCATTTTTTTGTTTTGTTTCTTAAATTCCACGTATGAGTGAAATCATATGGTATTTTCATTCTCTGACTTATTTAATTTAGCATAATACTCTCTAGATCCATCCATGTCTTTGCAAGTAGCAAGAGTTCACTCTTTTTATGGATCAGTAATTTTCCATTATATATATATGTATATATCACATCTTCTTTATCCATTCATCATCTGGTGGACAATTGACCTACTTCCATAATTTGGCTATTGTAGATAATGCCACTATAAGCATCAGGGCATATATTTCTTTGAATCAGTATTATTGTAGCCTTTGGGTAAATACCTAGTATTGCAATTGCTAAATCATAGGGTGGTTCTATATTTAAGTTTTTGAGGAACCTCCACACTGTTTTCCAGAGTGACTTGACCAGTTCGCATTCCCACCACACCCTCACCAACACCAGTTGTTTTCTATTTTATTAATTTTATCTCTTCAGGTGTGTGGTTGTATCTCATTGTACTTTTTATTTGTACTTCCCCAATGACCAGTGATATTGAGCATCTTTTCATGTGTCTATTGACTATCTGTATGTCTTCTTTGGAAAAAGTCTATCCATGTCTCCTCCCCACTTTATAATTGGATTATTAATTTTAAGGTGTTGAATTTTATCAGTTCTTTATATATTTTGGATACTAATCCTTTATCATTTATGTCATTTGGAAATCTCATCTCCCATTCCATAGGTGCCTTTTAGGTTTTGTTGATTGTTTCCTTCACTGTGCAGAATATTTTGGTTTTGTTGTAGTCCCACTAGTTTATTTTTTTCTTTTTGTTTCCTTTGCCTTGGGAGATGTAACTAGTTAAAACTTGTCATGGCTGAGGTCAAAGAGGTCACTGCCTTACTCTATCCTAGGGTCTGGGAAACTTTAAACAATTATTGCAACCTGAATCTCATCACAGATGAAAGAAATCAGGATCTCCAGATTATCAGAGGTGAGGACCTGTTACTAATATTTTCTATAAGATCCATGAATGGATTCAGATGTTCAGCAAGACTGAAAATAGCTGGACCAGAGTGATGATAAGTTAGCACATTCATCATGACATCCTCAACTGAGCCAGCGCTCAGTGAATATTGGCAGAGAAGATAAGTGACTGGCATCACAGGCATATATCCTTTACTGAACCCCATCTTTAAGTATTATTTCCTCTTCTGTCTACCATCCCTCTGGCTCATGCTTTATCATCATCAACCCTATTTCTTTTATTAGAGACAATTCAAGACTAAATATCCTCCACAATCCACGTCTTCTGTCTGGAGCAAGTCTTTCCCAGTGCTTCCCTCAAACCCCTAACATGATCTAGATTCCAGAACATGTTTGCGTTTTCCGTAGCTGTTCTCAAGGGACAGTGCTGGGAGGTGGGAACTCAGATCCCATGGGCGCTGCTCGTTAACTGGTACACGCAGCTGGACTGTAGCTCTCCTTGTGAGCCTGTTGATTAGTTTTGAATATCTTCCCCATGTTTATCACAGCTTCCTTCTTAATTCTTCTTATTAACTCAAACACTTTTTATTTTGGAACTAGAGGTAATTGTTCAGTCTTTGCATCTCTTTCTTCCTCTTTGTGTCTGTTGGAAAAGTTCACATTCTTTACTCCATAGTTTAACCAGGACACAGATCAGAATCACCTCAGAAGCGACTGCACTTTCATATGCCTGATGTTGTTTCTGGAGATTCTGATAAAATCTCTGTGGATACAGCATAAATATAGATTAATACTCTTAGAAAGACACCTCAGTTTTGCATTCCTATCTAATATCGTTTGCCCCAAGTATATGTCAAGAGTAGATATCCCAAGATCCAAAGCATGCATCTTTGAAGTTAAAGCCAGAAAAATCCATCTTCATATACATCACACTGATAGATAAGACATGCCCCAATTTTTACTAAAACAACTTATTAGATGTGATTCTAATTCAAAAAAAAAAAAAAGAATAACATAATTTATATGCCAATGAATATGTTGAAACTATATATTGGAATCAAATAGGCAGCGATGACTTTTTTGTATCAAAGAATTGTCTAAAAAGCTTAAATAAAGCCTCCCAAGAATTTGGCAATTTAATAAATATTATGGCTACATATGATGCAAAAATACAAAGTTTTATAAATGTCTTATAAAAGTTTCAGTATATTCTTCATTTTTACAGCTTGGATTCCAAAGTAAATCATCATCCATCCCTAAAACCTAAGAGCTAAAAATCAGTGGTAGGATACAGCTAGTACTTTTCATCACAGTTATTCACTGAATTACGAGTCGGCATTCACTGAACTATCATTACCTGAAAATGACAAATTGCCTCACACCCACTGCAAGAAAGAAAGAGGGAGCAGATGTGAGTGCAGGAGAAACGCAGAGGAGAAGCCTGGTCGGCTCCCGAGACAGGCTAGACCAGGCCCAGGCTTGCTCAGAGACCACAGGGTGATGGATCTCGTGTTTGACCAGAGCCTCCTCTTAATATCAGAGGGTTACTTTGCTGGCTCATAGACTAGGAAGGAAAAGTGATAACCCCAAACAGAACATGTCATTGTGGAACAAGTTATGCACAACTCAGTGTACATCCGGTACCTCTGGTATTTACGGGCAGGAACCCCCCTGCATTCCTGAAATCCTTGGAGAATGCGACTGGCAGACTGTCTCCAGACCCTGTTTTTTCTGATTGGCTCATTTAGCTCCTCACCCTGGACGAACGCAGGTCTCAAAACGGGCCGCGTTTTCCACATTGTTCTGTGTCCTGAGTTGGAGTGGATTAAATTCACAAAGAAGCAAGGGTGGACAAGGACATATTCCTAAATTCCTCAAGCCAGGGTCACACAGCATGGAGGGGAATTTAGACCCTCGCCGGGTGGCCACACAGAGTCCGTTACGCTCCGAACTACAGCATAAGTGTCTGCAGGATGAAGGCGTTGTAATAAACAGGCTCAGTTTTAACATTTGATTGTAGGGATGAGGACAGTCTTTAGTTTGGACAAGCAGTTTGAACAAACTATCTTATTTCAGGATTGTAAGCAACACACTTTTTTTAGTATTCATGTTAATGCTTTCTTAGCCCCACAAATATTTATTGTATTTTTTACAGAATTTTGAGTGAGGGTTTTGATAAATAACTTTTTATTTTCCATTATTCTCTTGGCGTTTTCTCATTATTTCATAGCACAATGATTTGGGTTTTGATAGTGATATTAATTGGATGTTATGCTGATAATGTATTATTCATGCTGCTCTTTTGAAAAGGAAACTTGAATTTATAAACATGCATTCACTTATTAAAAGGACACTGTACACAAAATCAAATAGAAAATATTTTTAAATAGAATTACTTGAAATCAAATATTGGCTTGATTTTCTAATTTCTTTCCTTTTGGGAAAAAAAATCTTGTCATCAAATGTTTTTCATAATCATTTCCTATTCTTAATGAATGTTTTCTAACAGCAGAAGTTATAATATGATTACAATTGATATTATACAATGTTTTCCAATCTTTTTATCTTGATAGTTTAAATCAACTCCGTATAATTTGATATATTAGTCAATTACTGTTTGACCATTATAGCTCCACCACTGTTTTCACAATGTCACCATATTCAAAGCATGTATGGTTCACAACTTTGAAGTCCGAATTATGGATTTTAATTCCAAGAAGCAGTCGGAACTTCAGGGCGGAAGCCCAGGAGAGGGCCATGAGGTGAAGAGAGACTTAGAAATCAAAGCATCCATGTCTTCACAAGGAGTATCGTTTCAAGAGCATGTGCCATGATAAAAGATTCGAGGAGAAAATGCCATGTTCTGAGGCAAAAGGAGCATCCCACGGGGTCAAAGGAAAACCAGGAGCGCTGGGGAGAGAAGCCCCTGCAGAGCTCCCTCTCAGAAGTGCAAAGAGAAAGCAGTGGTCCGTCTTGGTGCGGTCAGACTGCCGTGAATCGGGACGTCATTAAGACAATGATTGAGGAAAGCTATTATAGCCATGAATAAGAACGTCCCTTGTGACCTCACTGAGAGAAAAAAAAAAGGGGAAGAAGAAGGGGGAGGAGGAGGAGGAGCAAACACTGCAGTGGAGCTTCGGGGCAGAAACCAGAGTCAGTGCTTGAGGCTGAGACGTGGCAGGCCGGGGAGCGGGTGCTTGAGGCCTGGCAGGTAAGGCTGGGGGCCAGGGCTCCACGTGTGTTAGCGGTGGAAGCCGCGTGCACAGAGCTTCTCAAAGTTCATCCTGGAAGACGGGGAGGAAGGAGGAAATCAAAGGAGAGGCTCTTTTAGTCAACTCAGGCTGCTGTAACACATTACCTCACCCTTGTAGCTTATAAACAGCAGAAATGTGATTCTTGCCAATTCTGGTTGCCCTGAAGTCCAAGATCAAGGTGCCAGCATGGTCTCGTTCTGGCGAGAGCTGCCTTTCTGTGCTAGCGAGGGCTACAGGCCGTGTCGATTTTCATGCCCCCTATGTAGAAGAGTGTGTTAAGAAGGTGTGGATGGAGTATAAGAGACAAAAAGAAACAAGATACATTATGAGAGAAGGGAAAGTTGGGGAGGTGAAGGCGAAGAAGAGAGACAGGCTTCCAGCCACAAAAATGTGTAACGAGGTTCTGGGATGTAACACGCAGGATGGAGAATACACTCAGTAATGTTGTGATAACCCCGTGTGGCTTCAGACGATCGCTGCACTCATCAGGGTGAGCACTTCCAACAGACAGGAGTATCGAATCGCTACGGCGCACGCTCAGTGTGATGTGATGATAACGTATGTCACATACGCTGCAACAGGAGAGGCTCTGGCGAGCCAGGCACAGGCTTATGTGGAAACAGCACTACCGTTGATTCATGGCGAGATGGATTTGCTGGGCAAGGACAGACTGGGAGAAGCAGGTCATGGATATCGGTGAGGGACGATTATCACGCAGAGTGGAGTATGTGCCTGGCAGAGAAATCATGAATGTAAGTACATTCAGCCAGAGTCCCCAGGAGGGAACTGTGGAAGTCTTAGAATTGTAGACAATTTGGGTAAAACTTATGGGTCTTTTCTTTCTTTCTTTCTTTCTTTCTTTCTTTCTCTTTTTTTCTTTTCCAATGGGGACAATTATAGAGATAGTGAGAATGTAGATGATTTCTTTTGGGGAAATAGTCCTTATTCCAAGCATGAAGAATCACTGCCCTGAGCCTCAGGTTTTAGAGGCGACTATGTGTAAGAACCCCTCCCCCACATACCCCAAAACATAAATATGTCACAGAACCCGGGATCACTCATTCTGTCACTCAGAATCGTCTCTTGGCTCCATCCTGGTCCATGCAGGAACTTGAAAGATCCAGTCTCATGACTAGCACTATTCAGACCCCATGAAATGCTTCTCCCCACCATTTCCCCTGTGTCTGAAATGAGAGATGATAGTGTCCAGATGTTACACGGATCCGTGCATTGTCCTGAAATATTGTCAGAGATGGGCAGGGGGTTGTGAGAGTGATCTGAGCGCCAGTGCCTTTTAAGGAAAGGAAAAGCCAATTTAACTAACCAGGTAAATTGCTCCTTTCAGATAGCATGAATATAGCATCCAATTAATAACAAAGAATCATTCTTGATCATTTTGCTGAGCATGTATCACCTTGTTGTATTTTGCAACAGATACTCCTTTTCTTGTCAACTGTCACCTGTGGGTCATTTCAGGTTCTTGAGTCCAATTCTTGGCTTGAGGTCTTTCTTCTATGTTCAAATTAACAACATGGGGGAAATTCATTCTCCCACAACCTCCCCCTCCTTGTTCTACCGTCTTGTCATTCTGACCCACTCTTTTCCTTCCTCTTTCCACTTTTAAAGGCTCATCTGAACATACCAGACACAGATAATCCAGGATGATCTCTCCCACTCATGGGTCTTAACCCTGATCAGCCAAGTTCCATTGCCTGGAGATTAGGGTACAGACATCTTCCGGGGACATTCATTCTACCCACCATGGATGGGCATCTGGAATTGGATTTTTGATCTGATTATATTTGATGGGAATAGTGACTTCATTGTTAGGGGAAGCAGTAATCTATGGCATGCACATAGATATCAGATATTTAAATTGTTATTTGGTTTCCTGTGTTCAAAGAAACCTTTGGACAACTAAGTGCCTATTGATGGTTTTTATCACTAATATTAACAGTGAGACAAGAAATGTAACGGAAAATTACTGTGGGGTCCACTGGATGCTGCAAATTCAGTTGCAAAAAGAAAATAAAAGTAACATTTTTATCTCACTCTGGCCCTGGATGAATAATGGAACAAGACACTTGCACGGCTGTGTTGAAATACTTTCTTACTTTTTACAATCATATATGTAGCCAAGACCTCCAAATACGGAATTCTGAACCACGCTCCAGAGGTAGAAACATCTGTGAGGTCCTGCCATCCAGACAGCCCCACCTGCGGGTCTGCATCCTGGCCCTTCTGTCAGCATCTTATCAGCACGGGAGACTCCAGTGTTGGATGCAGACTTCTTAGATGGATCAGTGTAACAAGTGGACTTTTTTTTTTTTTAATACACCTTTGACAAGGAAAAAAAAAAAACGCAAGGCAGATTTACAATGAGACTTGATGTCTTAATCTAGTGTATGAAACTTATTATTTAAAAAATGGGATCCTAAAGGTTAGAATGCCAAGATTTGTGCAAATTCCAATTCATACATTCCATATAATTTAATACCTTAAGTACTGTGGAACAGCTTTTGCTACTCGAAACAGTCTTCCCCTTCCGAGAGGGTGAGACTTCTCCCGGCCCTACGGCCCTGTGACGATCTCAACTAAAGTGGTCGCCTTGAAAAAGGTGACTCTTGTCCTCAGGCCTGTTTGTGCCACCTCTGATGTCTGTTTCCAGACCGGGACCAGATTCAAATTCGGGCCAACTCTAAGAAAGGAAGCAAAATTATTTACCAGGAGAGGTAATTAACACCCCAAACGAGTCACAATGAGTTTGCAATTATCATGAATAAAAACAAAGACAATATATACGCAGGTGTGATTCGTTAGGATACATACGGGGATGGGGGAAGATGATCTAGAACTGAAGGAAATGTGTTGTACGGATACACAGGCAAAGACCCTGGATTTGATGTGGGAGCTTCAACAGCTCATAGTGGCTTTAAAATTTATTTGTTGAGCGTCTGAAAATTATACTCAATATGGCATACATTAAATTAAATTAATTAAATCAAACTAAATTAAATTAAATTCTTCCATGATATGGTGCCGAGAAAACACTGAAAGGCTTAAAGAAGAAATAAGAGAGTAGATCTGCTATATTACCTCCTCCATCTCACAGGGACACCCTGGGCTTTTCCAGAGGGTAAGGAGACACCAAGGGAAGCGCCAGCATTCCCAAGGACTGTTGTGGCTGCTCCCTGCAAGCCAGGGGACACGTGAGGGGTGCTGTCATTGATGTGACTTCTCAGTTCTGGGGAATGACGGAGTCATACAGCAACACAGGCTCAGCTGCAGAAGCGGACTTCCAGCCACAATGTTAGCACGGCAGAGTCACAGCAGATGAAGGAATAACTTGACCCAGAAACATTGTTGTCAGTCATTAATTGATGACGGTGCCATTATAAATTATAGAGCAAAACAGTATAAACTAATGTCCTGTCTTAATGAAGGTCATCAATGACTCAGAGTCCGGGGAACGGAGACCTGAACGAGCCGTAGACCCTGACCCAACCCCAGGCTGAGTACCAGAAGTCCTTAACAAAAGGGGGAGGCCAAGCAATTTTGAGGAAAATCTCAGGATTCTGTGATCACAAGTATGTATTGTAAATATTCCCCCTAACATGCCCCATGGGAACATTAAACATCTCACAGCATGGGCGTGTATCAGGAAATGAAAAGTACCTCACAGTAACCACAAGGCAGAACCCACAGTACGTGCACAAAGGATGAAGGAATACAGCCACTTTTTAGCTTCAGGTGCAGAAGTGGTGTCTTTATTGGATCACATGAACACTGCCCCGGTCCCTGATACGCAGCTATTGGTCTGGAAATTGATTTTCCCTTATGCTTATTAACAAAGAACTTCCAGAAGCAGTTTGCTTTTATCTGGCATGGCCCAGCAGCACAGCTTCATGGTCCCAATTCAGGGCTAATTCCACTCTCCAGTCTACAGAGATATGGACCAACCTGCTGTTCCAAAAAGCATCACACTAGCTACCTACAAGATTAAGTAACACCAGCTGCATCTGCTACCCTAACATGTTCTCCGTTACATCTCTTTGGATTCTGGAGGTGATGTGTGTGTGTGTGTGTGTGTGTGTGTGTGTGTGTGTACACACACATATACACACACACACATGCATTGGGTCAATGACATGTTGCCCTGCCCCAGGACTAACGCACAGGTCAGACTGCAGGGAAGAAGCACTGAGCGTAGACACACAGGTGTCTGTGAGAGCTCCCCTGCTGCAAGTAGCGGTGCTTTAGAGAGCATGGGGCAAGTCCCAGGAGGAGAGTCACAACGTAACACCTTGTGTTTAGAAGCAGTCTTGGGGCCTCTTGTGCAAAAATCTGTTTGTTCTCTTCTCGGAAAGTATTTCCTCGGTCCTCCCGTGGCTGCCCAGGATAACAAGTTACCATGTGAAACCACCCAAGACTTCCATCACAAGCTAGAAATTATTTGAGCTGCAAGCCATATATTTGGGTATACGCACTGGTGCCCAATCTTTAAGTCAGAGGGATGCATGCACAGTCGGGATCGGGCCATCCCTAAAGACACAGGAGAGCACAAAGAAGTAGATCAGATCAATCTTACTCAACATGGTTGGTGGATAGAGGTCCTCAGTCTGTTGCTCTGTGAACCACTTTTACTGGTGTAATAAAATACAGCAATGGAAGGAGCGTACACCAGAATGCAAATCGACAACATCGGTGTGCATACTCTTCAGTTTGGTTAACGGTTTGTTGGTTTGTTTGTCTGGTGGCAAGTCCTTCTCAGTAGAGGACACAGTGCTGTGATCTGTATTCTGTCATAAGCTCTTCTCTCGTGGGTGAGTGGGCCTTGGACCAACATTCATTTGGCACCTGGTAGCACCCACTTCTGCTGTATTGACGCCTCTCTCTCCATACTCACTCATACAGAATTAAACCATTTTACTGAAGACAAAAAAAGAAGATAAACATTGTTTACTCTAAGTCCACTTGCTGTCTTATGACCAAACAAAGAAGGTTGCCCCCAAAATATAGGAAGGAAGGAAACACTTCTCTGTGGACAGTGTCTGCTGTGGCTAACAGTGTGTATTGTCAGGAACTGAAAAGCATGGCGATGAGAAAAGGTTTGGCGCAATGGTTTAGGCAGAGAGTTTGATGCGTGGACATAAAAGTGTGGGGACATTTGTTCCCATGTACACAAATGATCACCAGATGAGTCCAAAGACTGAGGACACTTAATAATCGAGGTGGCACCTCCTGTGTGTGTCTGTTGATGTCTTTCCCTGTCCAGAGACATCCCTGCTCCCTAGGCCCCGAATACAAGGGACCTGGTGTCAGTGATGGAGTTTATGGACGGCTCACCAAGCCAGACTACCCGTCACCATCGTCAACTTGGGAGCTGCCATTGCTGTGTCTAACGAGCTCCAGGGGAGCCCTGACCCTGGCCCCCATGTACGACCTCTTCATCTTACCCTTCCTTGTTTGGGGTTATACTCACATTTAGATCTCCTTTCCTGGCTCCATTTTGCAGGTGTTTCCCTTATCCTGCTATTGGGTTCCCATCATTGGGATTCTTGGTTTTCTGGCCGTCCCTTTGTCTTCCACTAACGTTTTTTTGTTGTTGTTGTTTTGTTTTGTTTTGTTTTGTTTTTTCCACTAACGTTTCTTAACCACAGGTCTCCGGGCTCCAACTCGTGGTTTTCTCAGCCCGGAAGGCACATCATCTCTTTGGGAGAACTCTACTTTCTAGGGCGTATATTCCACAATGTTCTTTACCCTGAAGTCAGCTGTTCTTTACAGTTCGTGGCTTTAACTTCTCTCTTTCTGGATATTTTAAAGAAGTAACTTTATTTTCTTTCTCTGTGTTTTCATGGTTTGTATTTCATCTTTATTAAGAAAAATGAAGTAGAAATTTACCTTGGCATTTTTACTTTGGACTCTTTCCAAATCTGTTTCCTTTTAATATATAAAGTATTTCCATAGTAAGGGAAGATATTTAAGGATTGGCCAGGTGAACAGCATTAAGGGTGAGGATCCTGTCCATCTATCTATCATCTATCATCTATCTAACATCTTTCATCGAGTTTCGTGATAGAAAAATGTGTGAATTCTATTTTATTAACAGCTTAGAGTTAAAAAAAAAAAACTTGAAGATTTTAGTTAATTCTTGTTAACCATATTTTCTTCCTTCCAAAAGAACAAAGGTGACCTTAAGATGCAAATAGGGAGCTATAGTCACCTAAAAATGAGAAAAATGCAAGCTTTATCCTGAGGCATTAGATCAATTATATTACATATGGATTACTAGAGTTCTGAAGTCCTCATCGAATTAGAAAATACATAAAAAACAAAGGAAAGAATAAACAATTTTAGTCTGGAAATAGAACATTAAGATATAGACACAATTTTCATCTTTACACGTGAGTACAAAATAAAAATGGAATGATATTTTGAGTCTATTTCCAAACAAACAAAAATAGCCTCAAAAGGAAGGTGTTGTAAGTTACTGGAAGGCATATTTTATTTCGGCACAAACAAACATTTCTTAAGCACTTAAGCTATTGCGAGAAGAGGCTGTGGGATTTTCAGGGAGAATGTCCTCGGACACCCGAAGGGCAAACAGAGATGCTCCACGGTCACGGATGTTGAAGGAGGAAGTTAAATACGAAATCTGTCAGACGCTTTCGCAGAGCAACCAGGTTTTCTAAGGGACGTTGATTTCCTCTTCAACATTTGACTTACATAACTTAAAGGCCTGTAAATAGAAACACCTAAAAACAAGAAAACGTAAGATAATGTATGCTTTTAGTTCATCTTCTCTACAGCGTCCCTTGCAGTCGACAGGTATTATCTTCTACGAATGGGACATTCTGCTGGAAACCTCTAGTTCTTATAAGCATCTTGCAGGTCAGGCTTTACAAATCCTTCCTTTATTCACTTAGAACATCAAAAATTAGAAAAGTAAGTCACCTGAGGTAAGACATCCAGTAGATGGTGGTGATAAGGTTTGACGCAGGGCTTCCTGACTCCAAACCCATGCTGTTCTCACCTTTGCCTGATGGCTGAGATTTGTTTCATGAACACCAAAGTCATTCGCAACGTACAGCAAAAAGGGTTACACTAAATGTCCCACTAACTGGAGGCAGATACAGGTAAAATAGCGGAGTGGTCTAACTAAAGACAACCAAAAGTCGGATTATTTTACAGACATATTTACTCTGGATTCGGAAATTAGAGGAATCTTTTTTCTCACAATAACAGAGTCTAACAAAGACTTGTTTCTCCTTCACGGTTACCTGTCAGGATGCTAGCAAAGCCGTAGCTTCGTAAACAGGGAGACGTCTTTCACTGAATGATTTGGTTTAGCTTTTTTAGACCCAATTTTTAAAACCCTGTATGTCAGATTTTGACAACTGGTGTCAGATTAATTTAGCAAAACTTAATGTAAATGATTTCATTTTCTCTTTTAAACGCCAGGGTATATTTAAAACTCCTTTCTCTGGAATATGGCTCTTGTAATCAGCAGACATCATTTCTAATTCCAGAAGGACCCACTGTCTGCACTACTTGGTGAAAATTTTCTTGTCTCTTTGAAGCTCGGTTTTCTCAACTTAAAATGTGAATCTGTGAGTCATAAGAGGATAAAATATAATTAAATGTCTAAAAAAATACTTATTCTATTGCATGATGTTTGGTGGATTTTTGACATTATATCACAAAAAAGATTACATCTTTTTAAGAAAACATATATTAATAATATATATAAAGATTATATTTTAAGATTATATAGATTTCAAGATTATATTAAATATATATCTAAATATATGTTTAAGATTTGCTGCCCATCCAATCAACCCCAACTGTCAGTGGCATCAAACAGTACCCATTGTATTTGGTCTTGATTCTGTGGGGCAGAAGTTCTGAGGGCTGTGTCTGGTGTCATTTATGTGGCTGAATGGTCAGTAGTTCCACCAGGGCTGGGCTGTCTGGGGGGGCTCACTCGCCTCCCGTTTCACAGTGCTGGCTGTGGTCTGTGCCTGTCAGCCTGGATGTCCCCATGGGGTGGGGGGTTGGGGGGGGTGCTCTGAGCAGCCAGTGAGGCCACACCTCGTCCGCAGGAACTCTATCCACATTTGCACGGACCAAAGCAGGTCCTGTGGCCCAGTGTGGAGTCATTGTGGAAGGGGACAAGATTGCAGGGAGCTGTGACTCACCAGAAGTGGTGACAGGGGCACCCACCAGTGTTCTTTACTCTTCCCGGCACAACCTCACACTGACTGAGGAGTGCCGCTCTGACCTACTGTGTGCTTGAACCCTAGAGACAAATGCCCGTCAGGAGTCGCGTCTCTCATCTTTGTGGCTCCTGAGATTGTCAGAAAGATTCAAGTCAGCAATCGGTGTAATGCACTTTACCAGCATCTGTGCAGAGTAATTTCGTGATGTAAGGAAGTATCAGCCGTCCGCCTTCTTTCTAAGGCACTTGGAATCTGTGTTTTTACACTATACTGCATCTCTTTCATAATTTCTCTAACATCAGTTTAAGATTTTTTTTTTTTCTAAAATCAGTATAGCTTCTCTTCTCAACTAGATGTTAAAAATTCTACTTCTGGAAACACCTGGATGGCTCCGTCTGATAATCCTCTGACTCTTGATTTCCGCTCAAGTCATGATGTCAGGGTTGTGGGATCAAGTCCCACGTCCGGCTCTGTACTGAGCATGAAGCCTGCTTGGGATTCTCTCTCTCCTTCTTCCTCTACCCTCCCCCTCCACTTGCTTTCTCTTGCTCTCTGAAAATTAATTAATTCATTAGTAAAATAAAGACACTCATCTGATTTTTTTTAATTTAATTCTGAAACACCAGGGCAAGTAACAAGGCAGAATAGTGAATAGAACATAAAATTTGTCAAGCATGCTGGTATAAACTTATTTATACAAATTTATATATTTATATAAATCTATATCTGTTATGTGTAATTTTATTATATACAAATCATAAAATATATAAATAATATTTATATTAGTTTATTATATATTATGATACTAGTATGTTTAGTTTTATGTAAATTTATTTACATAAATCTGTATTCACTTATATAAATTTACCCAACATTTAGTAGATATAAATGTCCTCAGACAGGACAGTATCAATGAGTCTCAGTTTTCTTATACATAACTTGCAGCAATAATATTGCCTCATCTAGTGGGTTATCGTAAGATTCACATGAGAGAGGGGATTAGAAGGCATTTTATATACAATAAATTATCATGAAAATTTACATCTTCATCAAATAACAGTTCATTTGCTCTTCTTCCAAGAAGCTTTCCTTGAACATCTCCACTGAGCTAAAGACCCAGTTCATGAATCCCAACACGGTACTCATGCAGTTGGCAGTGCCTTTGTGACATTATGTTGAAATTATGCATGTAGGTCTATCCTCTCCTGTTAAAGTAGAACTTCCTCCAGGCCAGAAAACCATGTGTGCATCTTTATTTTTGCATCTGAAAATATACAGAAAATACACAGCGATTAAGTACGTATTAGATAGTCAGAAACTGTCATCAGAGTGAGTTACTGTTACAGAAGACGTTCGACTAGTCCTTGATGGGCCGAAGCCCATCCTCTCATATTTGATTCTTCAGCAAAGCAAACCTATACTGAGGTCGGCAGGATTTCAGTCACGGCTGTAGGATTTAAATAGGGAGTAAAAATAACTCAGAGCCCATGGCTCCACAATTCCGTCAGTGATGTAGACACATTCATTAATAAAAAAGTGTAGGCAAAGATTAATGTTATACAATGTATGATAGGGGCACCCAGGTGGCTCAGTTTGTTGACTGTCTGATTCTTGGTTTTGGCTCAGGTCATGATCTCAAGGACCAGGGTTCAAGACCCGCATCAGTCTCTGTGCTCAGTGGGAAGTCTGCTAAGGATTCTCTCTCTGCTCCTCCCCTTGCTCACATGCGCGTGTGTGTGCACATGCACACGCATGAGGTCTCCCTCTCTCAAATAAAAAAATCTTTAAAAAACCATAATAAATATGTATATTATTTACTGGCTTGGTTGAGTCTTTGGCACTTAACGTAAAAGCTCACGTAATCCTCAGAACTATGTAAAGAGTATTATTTAAATCTTATAGATGCATTTATTGGTTCACCCATCCACCCATCAATGACTAATTATGAATTGCCAAACTTTGGGATAAATACTGTGTTCTGCTTTGAGAACCTAGTATTGAAAAAATAAGTATAAATCTCTAACAGACTTCAGCATAGCAAGAAAGAAAGATTTTAATAAGAAACATCACTAAAGAGAATTGTAGGGGGTTTACTGAAAGCCACCAATGTAACAGCACTCTAAGACAGATAGCATTCCTATCTCCTCACGCATTATGAAAGTGAGGGACAGAATATTTCAGTAATTTACCCCGAGGGCACAAAACAGGGCCAGGCAGGATTCTGATTTACATAGTATATTTCCTAAACCACAACTTATCAGAAATCTTATAACAAAAATATTTTATTTATGTTAATTATGTGGATATAGAAAAACAGGCATCTCTCTCTCGAATAAGAAAACCATGGAGGAAAAGCGACAGGAGCGTAAGGAATTCATTACATCCTGCATCCAGTTAGTGGCACGGAGGCTGCTAACTTCTGTCTGTGGGCCACTGTCCTGACCTCAGCTCCTACAACGCCCCAGACTGCAGGAGAGAGGCTTCTGCCTCCTGTACTTCCTGTGGAGGAGAATCCTGATTGCGTTGACTACAGTTCCCGGAGCATAGCAATTACACACTAAATCTGGAGCTTATGTGCGCCCAGATTGTGACCTTTCTGTGATATCAAAGACAGATATTTTTTGTCTGGGGCTTCCTCTGATTTTATATACAATCGGCAAATTTAAAAAGCAGTGATAGTAAATTCAAAATAGCATGCCTTCGAACCACGTTAGGCTATCAGAGACATCAAGGAATTCACAGCTGTGGTGCTCACACCACGTTCTGCAAACTGTCCAGGAGAACCTCCTCCGGGTCCTCAAAGGGGTGGGGACGGGGAAAGGGGGGGTGCGTGGAGCTGGGTTTGCACTGGAGACACCGTGGAAAGAGCAGAGGCCCAAGCGGCAGGCACTCTGATGCACCTGCGGCTCACTCAAACGGAATGAGCTTCCGGAAGAAAAAAGGAAACATTGTTTCAAGACTAGTCAGCGTGCTCCCTAAGTTAATGAAGTCAGTTGTCTGGAGCCTATTAGTTCTTCCTTGTGAGACCTTCCAGCAGCCCACCCTGTGCTCTGAGAGGGGGCTGCTGGGGTTTTTGTTTTGTTTTTTTAAAAGATTTTATGTTATTTATTTCACAGAGAGAGATCACAAGTAGACAGAGAGGCAGGCAGGGAGCCCGATGTAGGGCTCGACCCCAGGACCCTGAGACCATGACCTGAGCCAAAGGCAGAGGCTTAACCCTCTGACCCACCCAGGCGCCCTGAGAGCTGCTGTTTTGGCTCATTGAGAACAGGTCCCACAGACCCACGGGTACACAGGAAACACAGAGACGGCAAACCCATGAGTGAGACTCTACCTACTTCTACATGTGAAAAAACCACATGGTGTGATAGCAGTTTTATACCGTGCACCAGTGACAGGAGTGCTAGACTCATCCATCATTACTTAAAAATGAAATAAAAATTCAGTCGTCTAATTAGAAAGTTTCCGATGAATTGCTGAAACCCACACCCTCACTGGGACACGTTTAACCTTTCTGGTAACTTCATGATGAATGACACCGGCGTGAGTTTTACTGGGGAAAGAACAATCATTATTCCCTTTAAGTTAATTACTCAGAAATAAGTGGTCTACTAGGTAGTTAGTGGAAATACTGTTTTAATTCTGCGTCTAATTTATGAAAAGAGAGAAAGTGCAGCTCATGAATTCATTATATTTCTAAGTAATAAATACAATTTTTCAAACGCGATATTAAAAGGAAAACAGTTCACATATCCAATTTTCAATTGATGCGAAAAAGGAATGACTTCATTAATTATAACATCCATTTTATCTTCTTTTTTTTTTCTTTTGATTTCAGGTGGGAAGGAAATTGAAGGAAAAAGGCAGCTAGAATAATAAAGGCAGAAACGTTAAGATAAAAGAGGGCCATTTTTTAAAAAGCAACATATATAAATTGCTAATGCTACATTCTCATGTTCACATCACGATCTCATGAATAATCATTAATGAAGAGAAATGCCTCATTTCAAGGAAAGTTGAAAAGTATGAATAAATGCGAACACTGAATTTTATCCTCTAGTTCTTGATTTAAAAAACCTGATTTTAAATCTTTCATAGAGTCATTACCCTCATTATCAAAAATATGTAACATGTAATAATACGTTTTAAATGTTATTATTTTCAACACAATGTACTGAGAAAATTAATAAAAATTTTAAGATACATACTGATAAATTCAACTTACACTGGAATCACACTAACACACACACACAGGCATTTCAACTGCCCTCGGAGTCACTATATAAAGGAACAATTTTAATTTTTATCTCTGTTGATCCAGAGCTGGAAAGAGACAAAAACGGAACAGTTGTCTGTGGAAAACCTCATCCTGAGAACTTAAACTACACTTTATTTTCGCAGGGGCACACTTGTAGGAAAACATGTGTCTGTTTCCGTTTTAAATCAAGCAAGGCGGGAGGTACGTGTTAAATCTCAACACTAAGTACCGGTATTTGCCATGTTGTTTAGGGAGGACAGTCTGTGTATTTCATTTTAGGAAGACAGTTGGGTAGCCAATACCTGCTTTTCCTGCTTTCTTCTACTTTTGTCGTTTTTCCTTGTGCAATAACTCATGTGATAGTACCTAGGTATACGCACAGTTCACCAACGACGCTACAGCTACCACCACTGTCCAGACCTAGAACCTCCCCAGCCACCAGAGGCCAGTTGTTGGACAGAAAGGACACGATAGCACAGAGATTTTTTATTTTTTGCTAAATATTTAAAATGCAATTGAACATTTATTTAGGATTACACTAATTAATAGCACTTATTTTTACCACTTTCATTTCTAAGAATGAACTGATATATTCTAGAAAAAAATATACTATTCCTTCAACCTTCTTAAGGAAAATATAAAAAGAACAACTGATTAATACAAATAAAACAGAAACAAATATTATCCTCCAGGTTCAGAAACTACAGTGAAGGCCTTAGCAAGAAATGTAATGAAGAGTGATTTTTGCTTCAGCAATAGTCTCCAAGAAAAACATACAACTCAACATCCTTGAGCGCCATACTCTCAATAAAAAAAGATCTAAATGGCTTGAAATCAATCTTGTTAGGAATTATTTATATGTGTATATATATGCCTCTATGTATATGTATGTGTGTATATATTTGTAAGCATGTATGTGCTTATGTGCATATGCATGTATGTGTGTATAAATGTGGGTCTCATATGTGTTTGTATGTATATGTGTATGCAATTTTCAAGTGAAACAAATCATTACCTATTATAATTTTAATAGAAAATTAAATTTTCAAGAAAATTAAATTTTCAAGATAATTGTTATGTATTTAGTTTTATTAAAATATACAAAAGTAGTCCCTTTGGGAGACAAATAAATAACATGGGTGTTTTTGCATGAAAACAAATTTATGAACAAAGCTTTCTTAGTTTTTGGTCAGTATGTTGTTTTCTATGTAAGCCAGTGAATTAATATGTATAACAAGGAAGATGATTCAAAATTCATTGCTCATGGAATTAAAAAAAAAAAAACAAACTTAAAAGTGTGAAGGCCTTCAGCTAGAAGCTATCCCATAAAACTTCCTACTAAGGAAGCCATACCTTGTAGGGAGCATGGGTGGCTCAGTAAGTTAAGCATCTGCCTTCAGCTCAGGTCATGATCCTGGGTTCCTGGAATTGAGCCTTAAGTCAGGCTCTTTGCTCAGCACAGAGCCTGCTTCTCCCTCTAACTGCTGCTCCCCGTCTTTGTGTTCCCTTCCAAATAAATGAGCAAAATCTTAAAAAAAAAAAAAAAAAAAGGAGAAGGAAAAGGCATACCTTTGCTTTACTCTTATGGCAGAATTTATAAAAATTGACACAAATTTACATTTACCTACACTATTGTTAGCTTACAGCCACATTTATAAATGACAATTTGATATGTTCTGAACTTCCCAGGATGGTAGAGAATGCAAAAGTTCAAGTTTTCTAAGAATAAGAACAATAGATCGGTTATCAATGCATCCCCCCATTTCTTTAGTACATGGAAGAAAATTCATGTACAGTAATTTGATTCACATTAACAGCTTTGCCTTCTGGGACTTTAAACTCTTGTTTTTGTGGAAAACAGAATACACACATAATAATTTCAAAAACAACAAGAGTTTATAAAGGCTAATAAGTTTTTAGAGTAGAAATAACTCCAAGAGAACCAGAATAATCATAAAAGGCTCTCTGGGAAGGATACAACCGAATGTGTGATTTGAGGAATATAATTTCAAAAGATCATTAGCTTCTACCCTTGCAAAAAAACATGAACAGAAAAAGGAGCAAGGATTAACATGTGCTAAAAGAACAAGGAAGGAATTAATCCTCATCCAAAGAAAATCTTCTGAAAAGAGATTAGATGGAAAATTGTTTGCATAAGATTGGAAAGAATGTGGGAGATTAACTTCCAGGAGTGGAAAGTTTACCTTGGATCAGGATTGAAAAGCAAGGCTCTAGAAAGAATTTGTTAGGGCAGTGAAATTATGAACTCTTTAAAGAAAATGAATGTACGGTGGTCATGAGAGCTGAATTAACATGTCACAAGCATAAATGTTGTTATTCCTCTAATTTTCAATGACTAAAGTTTTAGAAAGACTTTTGAGGGTAAGAAATGATTAATACTTAAAAACTTAATACTTAAAATTTTAAAGAGAAAATTGTAAGATACATTGTGATTTTGTCCAAATGCAATACATGAAGTGAGGTGTGATGGAAATGTTGTGTCGGATCAGCGGAGAGTATGTGTAGGTGCCACGGAACATGGGTTGAGAACTTTCAAGAAGTAGAATCATCAGGATTGCCACGAGTGAGATGAATCGGGAGGAAGCTGAGTCCTCTACAGAGTGAATCAGAGAGGAGTGCTAGAGAGTTTCTGTAGTTAAGAAGTTGGAGGTAGAAGAGAAATCATTTAATGGAAGAGAAAAGAATTGAGGCAAGACGAAGACTATTGATACTGTAGGACCCAGGACCCTGAGAGAAAGAGGTTTCCAAAGAAGATGTCCGGTCAGTAAGGCTAGCCATAAGTGTAACTGAAGGCAGCTGGGGGGAGACACAAGTTGAACAGACATTAAAATAAAATAAAATAAAATAAACTCAATAATGGGGTTACACATCATTTCCAGGAGTCCAATTTTCAATGTAACTGTGTTAAAATGAAAGTTTGGTTTGGTGGAAAAAAGAAAAAGTAAAGAAAACCCCCCAAAGACCACACAACAACTGTTCTAGGCAGACCATGGAAGGGTAGGCTGGTGTGGGGCAATGGCTGCTGTGAAGCAATGCTTGATTCTGGGAACAGAGGCTTCGTTTTACACCTATGACATTTGGGGCCATAAAAAGGTACAGAAATTAGAATCAAGATGCCAAAATAAAACCAAGCTATCAAAGGACTGTGCATTCCATTAGAGAACATTCTAGAGCAAGTCCACTCAACTATCAGAAATCATGAGAGATCATCCTTTCTTAGTCCATGCTTTAAATTGCACTGTATCATCCCATAGTGCATCATCGCAGCCTTGTTCTCCAAGGTGACTGGGAATGCACGCCCCGGGTGGTTTGGGAACCCTGGGCCATCCTGACCTCAAGACGTCCAGGTTTGTAGCATCCTCAGACACCAAGTAGAGGCAAGAAAGCACATGCTCCTGGGACAGACCACACCCTCCAACAACGAGGGTCACAATGCACGTTTAGAAAATACACGAAGAGACAGGGTCCAGGCATGAAAGCAAGCAGGAAATCATAAAGGCCTTCTTATATTGGATATTACAAAATTATTTAAATTCCTGAAAGAGCTACAAAAGAGAGGTCATAACATAACGAAGGAGATACGATGGACAGAGACTAAAAACACTTTACACAAATAAATATAAATCCCAGCGGAGTTCCTGAAGTTAAAACTCTCAGTGGACAGCCTGCTGATGTAAGTAGGGGCATACTTTGCTTCCTCTAAGAAGTCATTAATTTTCTCTCCAGCAAGAAAGCGGGAAATAGGCGACTGTGTTGATGCGGAAAAGAGACTGACTGTGGAGCTAAAAATCATCAGCCGCCCGTTTCCTGATGGCAATCACTTACTCAGAAACTTCAGAAATGAGTTAAACTGAGACTATTATAGCATTTAAGAAAGAAAAAAAAGGAATGAATCATAGGTGGGTTTTAATATTGATAGATGCAGAGAAAAAAATGCATCTTAAAGAAATAATCATCATTAAGGTTGGCAGTAATTACATCTGTTTTCTCTGATAAAGGCTGCGAAGTGCCTTGTTACTATTCCTAAGGTTTTGTCACATTTTTCAATGCCAAAACTAAATACTTTTTCTAGAATATTTATTATTTTTCACAGAAATAAATACGGCCCTTGCGGGAACCATGCTTATAGGCAGCCAGATCTAAATAGCAGTGCTGATACAGTTTTAGTGTAAAAGCCCTAGACTGACTTCAAGTTCATGACCACTTTCCAACACATTAGAGAGTTGAAATCACATTAGTGACTCAAAATCTTAGGAGAGACTGTGTCCTCAAGGAGAAAGGAGATTCAGAGATACACTTGTCTGGGACAGAATTAGCCACATACTAGTACGAATCATTCAGCCAGAATAGTTGACACAGTTGAACTGGTGAACACCCAGGGACCACAGAAATTGTGGAGTCTTAGACTTTTTTAAAGAAAAGTGATTTAAGACATTCGTTAAAGATGGACATGAAGAACTTATGGACAAAAGGCTTTGCGGCAGAGGAGAGAGAAAGGGCTCAACTCTGAATTTGGGAGGAAGGAGGGGTGTACAGCCTAGGAGCAGGCGGCGGCAGGGGGTCATGGATGGAAGTTACTAAGGTGAAATGTCAGGGGGAAGAGGTCCCGGTTAACACAACTTGACAGGACACATGTTGAAGACAAGCCAGAGTGATTTGACATGAGGGTGGCAGATAAGCATTTGATCAGACATGGGGGTGGGGAAGTCTTATTAAGGTGACTCAGCAGGATGCTTGCTAAAACTGGACCAAGTGGGTCAAGGACATGGTCCAAGGCCAGAGCCCAAGGTTGGGGGCTAGTCAACAGGAGGGATCCTGGGAGCCTGACTAGGTTTGGTCAAGGAGAGTCTTAGTCAACACTCCACAAGTTCTTCTTGCACAAGACTCAAAGAGTCTTTCAACAGAACAGCTGGAAGAGCCATCGGTGTTGTCCATTTGGGTTCAGGAACTGGGAAGAACTCTGTGGGAATCATCTGTATTTGCTACAGAACAAAAGCATCAGTACCTGGGAGAAAGGGAGAAACCTTACTGGTTCCTGGACATACTCATTTCAGCGAGGAAAACAAAGGCAAGGCCCACCAAGCAGGGAGGGACGAGAGAAAAGATAACCCCAGCCAAGAGCCAAGGTGTGGCGCAGATAGAAAGGAAATCAAAATGGAGGCCACACCCACATCCCACAAGCCCTGAACAAGCCCATGTGGAGGAATATACTTAAACACAAAGTCTTCCCCCAACCCAGGAAACCTCCGCTAAAGTAAAAGGGAAAAGAAACAGTGGCATTATTGAATAATTAGCAAACCAGAATGTGATGTGCATTATTGGCAACCACTGAGAGATCGCAAAGACAGCTGGAAACCTACTCCCTCATAGCTAGACACAAGGCATCACAGGCCTGTCATTAGGATAAAAAAGAAGAGCCAGTCCATGAGGGACAGGACCCATGGCACCATTCGTCCCAGTGAGTTCACACTCAGTTCACAAGGTAACTGGGTGACCATTGTGTTTGCTAAAGGGGTGTATCCAGAGGAAAACAAAGTATTCACATCTTCTTGACAGCAGGTAGTTTTGCAACTTGGAACAAGGTGCCCTCCCCCCACCCAGTTAGGTTCTTCCCTTCCTACAGGAGAGACAGGAGCTTCCCCTGAAGTTTGCATTTCAAGGAGATGCCTCCCAGGCCCTTGATAGGGGCATTCCTGGGTCATAGAACTGACAAATATTTCAAAGGGATATTTAAAAAGGCTCACATATATTTCAAAAAGAGGAGAAAGTGCTTTCTAAAACAAATCCTTTCTAAAACAAAGGATCTGATTGGAAAGGGGTGGAAATCTCTTATTTTCAACCTGGAGCATTAAGCCGCCTACATTTAATTTACACCCTTCCTTCCGCAGATTTGAATGACAAGTGGTGACAATTACTACCCCTGGAGGGACAGGAAGGACTCAGAGCTTGCAAAGCTGTCCCTGTTGAGGACAAAGCAAAGCTCAGAATCAAGTAAGGCACCCCACAGCCACCCCAAAACAGGGTGTCTCTAGAGGAATTTGGAAGTTGTGGGCATAGAGGGTCACCATAGCAACAATAGATCTCAGACAACAGGCCAAACTACATCAGTACAGATCCCACACTTTGCCTCACAAAAGGGAGCATTGCCCTCTCCGGACATGAAGATGATCTGCCATAGTCACTGCTGTCCACAATATGGAAGGCTCTGAATAAAAAATGGGCGAGGCATATGGAAAAAACAAGTGTAAACAATCCACTTCCAAGCAACAGAGAAATCCTCAGAAACAGCTCAGATATGACAAACATTTTATAACTATCTGACATGGGAATCTTGAAAGGAGATGGAGGAAGAAAGAAATACTGCATTTAGAAGAAAAATGGATGAAGATTACAGCAGATTTCACATCAGAAGCTGTATAAGCCAGAAGATAACCAAGCTACATGCTCAATGCACTCTAAGAATAACAACCATCAACCCCAGATCTGTGCCAAGCATACTTTTTCAAAAATGATTGGGAAATAAAGTCGTTCTTGGGGAAAAAGGAAAGGAAAAAAGAGAGAAAGGATTAATTTCCAGGAGACCTAGTCTCTAAGAATTGTTAAAGGAAACCCTGTAGCTGAAATAATGCATCATGCAAAACTGGAAAAGAAGAACTCTGGAAATGGGAAAAATAAAAGTAAAATTAAATATATTAGTTTTCTTACTGTGGGATGTTCTTAAAGATAACTCACTCAGGCCAAAAATAGTAGCAGAAGTTCATGTGTTTATAACATAGGTAGAAGTATATATGAGAAAATAGTTCAAGTAATGTGAGCAGAAATTCAAACATAAATTGTTGTAAAGTCCTGCCAAAAAAAGGGAGAATCTGATTCATTGTTGATGCATATTTTAACCCCAAAGGGATCTAATGAAAAAGTAAATAAACAAATGGGTTGTAACTAATAGGCAAGTCAAAGAGATAAAATGGATTCGAAGCAAACCCCTAATTTAAGAAGAAGACACAGAAAAGGAGCTCAGAATAAGCAGACAAGAAATAGAACAGTACAAACAACAACAACACTCCAAGAGATGAAAGATTTTAATCCAAATACAGGAGACTGGTATAGACAAGTCAATAATAAACAGAGTAAGTTAGATTGTGTAACAAAGAAAGACTTCATGCTGCTGATAGAAAACCAATTTTATTAATTTTTAAAATTTAAATTCAATTAACCAACACAGAGTACATCATTAGTTTCAGATGTAGAGTTCAATAATTCATCAGTGGTATATAACACCCAGTGCTCATTACATCACGTGCCTTCCTTAATGCCCATCACCCAGTTACCCCATCCCCCCATCCCCCTCCCTTCCAGCAACCCTCAGCTGTTTACCCAAGTAAAGGTTCTCTCACGGTTGTCTCACTGTCTGATTTCTTCCTATTCAATTTTCTCTCCTCCCCCTATGATCCTCTATGTTGTTTCTTATGTTCCACATGAGTGAAACCATACAGTAACTGTCTTGTCTCTGACTTATTTCACTTAGACTAATACCCTCCAGTTCCAAACATGTCAGTGTAAATGGTAAATATCCATCCTTTCTGATGACTAAGTAGTATTCCATTGTATATATGAACCACATCTTCTTTATCCATTGTCTGTTGAAGGGAATCTTGGCTCCTTCTACAGTTTGGCTATCATGGACATTGCTGCTGTGAACACTGGGATGAAGATGCCCTTTGGATCAATACACTTGTATCTTTGGAGTAGATACCCAGTAATGAAATTGCTGGGTCATAGGATAGCCCTATTTTGGACATCAAGAGGAACCTCCATACTGTTCTCCAGAATAGCTGTACCAGCTTGCATTCCCATCAATAGCATAAGAGCATTCCCCTTTATCCACATCCTCACTGAAATCTGTCACTGGCTGACTTGTTGATTTTAGCCATTCTGACCAGTGTGAGGTGGTCTTTCAATTTTCTAATTTCCCTGATGGCTAGTGATGTTGAACATTTTTCATGTGTCCATTGGCCATTTGGATATCTTCTTTGGAGAATTGTCTGTTCATGTCTTCTGCCCACGTCACTGGATTATTTGTTTTTGGGGTGTTGAGTTTGAGAAGTTCTTTATAGATCTTGGAAATCAGCAGTTTATCTGTAACATCATTTGCAAATATCTTCTCCCATTCCATGGGTTGCCATTTAGTTTTGCCTAATGTTCCTTTGCTGCTTTTATCTTGACAAAGCCCCAACAGTTCATTTTAGATTTTGTTTCCCTTGCCTCTGGAGATGGGTATAGTAAGATGTTGCTTTGGCCATGGTCACAGACGTCTGTGTTCTTCTCTAGAATTTTGATGGATTTCTGTCTCACATTTAGGTCTTTCATTCATTTTGAGTTTATCTTTGTGTGTGGTGTAAGGAAATGGTCCCCTTTCATTTTCTGCATGTGGCTGTCCAATTTTCCCAACACCATTTGTTGAAGAGACTTTTTTTCCATTGGCTATTCTTTCCTGCTTGTCAAAGATTAGTTGATCATTGAGTTGAGGGTCTATTCCTGGTCTCTCTATTCTGTTCCATTGATCTGTGTGCCTGCTTTTTTTGTTGTTGTTGTTTTTGTGGGGTTTTTTTTGTCCATGTATCATACTGTTTTAATGATTACAGCTTTGTAATAGAACTTGAGGTCTGGAATTGTGATGCCACCAACTTTGATTTTCTTTCCAGCATTCCTCTGGCTATTCGGTGTCTTTTCTGGTTCCATATAAATTTTAGGATTATTTGTTCTAGCTCTGTGAAAAATGTTGATGGTATTTTAATGGGGATTGCATTGAATATATAGATTGCTCTGTAGCATAGCCATTTTAGCCATATTTATTCTTCTAATCCATGAGCATGGGGTGTTTTTCCATCTCTTTGTGTCTTCCTCATAAGTGTTCTATAGTTTCTAGAATGCAGGTACTTTACCTCTTTGGGTAAGTTTATTCCTTGACATGTTATGATTTTGGGGGCAATTGTAAATGGGATTGACTCCTTAATTTCTCTTTCTCCTGCCTCATCGTTAGTGTATATAAATGCACCTGATTTCTGTGTATTGATTTTATATCCTGCTATGTTGCTGAGGAGCTGTAAAATCATGTCATCTGCGAATAGGGAGAATTTGACCCCCTCTTTGCCAATTTGAATGCTTTTTATTTCTTTTTGTTTTCTGATTGCTGATGCTAGGACTTCTACTATGTGGAACTACAGTGGTGAGAATGGACATCCTTGTCCTGTTTCTGATCTTAGGGGAAAAGATCAATTTTTTTCCCATTACGAAATCAACTTTAAATATAAAGTGATCGGATATGAGTAAAAAGATGCAGCAGAATGTAGATGCGTACTCCAGCCGAGAGGCTGCAGTCGATTCATTATAATCAGGCAAAGCCAGTTAGTCAAAGCAAGAACACCCAACTCTGACATCAACATGGACGGGACTGGAGGGGATTATGCTGAGTGAAATACATCAAGCAGAGAAAGGCCATTATATGGTTTAGCTGATTTGTGGAGCATAAGGAATAACATGGGGAACATTAGGGGAAGGAAAGGAAAAATGAAGGGGGGGGTCAGAGGGGGAGAAGACCCATGAGACTGTGGAGTCTGGGGGAAATAACGGAGGGTTTTGGAAGGGAGGGGGTCGGAGGATGGGTGAGCCCAGTAACGGGTACTAAGGAGGGCACAAACTGCAGGGAGCACTGGGTGCTATATGTAAGCAATAAATCTTGAAACACTGCCTCAAAAACTAATGATGTACTGTATGGTGACTAACATAACTTAAAAAAAAAAAACAAACCCTGATTAAAAAAAAAATTAGGACTGCATTTTAGAAAGAGGTTAACTATCTGAAAGGACACTATAATCCTCAACTTGAATCTCCTAGCAACAGAGCTTCCAAACACCTGACACAGAAATGGAAAGAACGGAGAGGGGAAGCAGAGAAACTCACACTCAGTGTGGAGGGTTTCCGCTCTCCTCTGCTGGGGCCGAGAGAACAGCGAGCGGAGACAACCTCAAGGATAGGAAGGATCTTCCTAGAGCCGTCGGCCGGATGCCTTTGACTGCCACTGCGGATGCCCAACTCTGCAACACTATGTGCACATTCCTTTCAAGAATATTTACATAAAGTATTTGAGAACATTGACTATATTTTGAGCCACGAACCAAACCTCATGAAATTTAAAACTATATATATATATATATAGAGAGAGAGAGAGAGAGAGCGCGCACATGTCCTCAAACCATAATGGAATTAAACTAAAAACCAATGACATAAACTATCTGAACAGCCCTCAGATACTTGGGAAGTAATACACAACCTTAAAGAACTCATGGTGATGAGGGAGCAGAAGGCAACTTCCAGACAAAGCAGAAGCTGGCATCCAGCAGGTGGGATGTGTGCGGCGTTCACCAGGCACTCCTGTCAGAGCTGAAGCTCAGAGAAGAGAAAAACAAATAGTTAACTGATATGGATCACAGTCCCTCTGACAGGAGTCTCCAACAGTTTACCCATGTCTTTCTGATTTACAAGGAGAAAGCATTCTTATCAATAGCCTGGCTCCCAGAGATGCTTAACTCAATTTTCTGGAGCTGTAACATCACCCCCCCCTCCACAGCGCAGCAGGAAACAGAGGCAGAAGGAAATAAACAAAGTTAGATTTCTTTGTGATCCGTGTTCTATTGACCAGGACTTGTGATAGGGAGAGTATCACACTCCTCAGAGAGCTCCCAACTGTCTTTTTTATGTTTTAAAGATTTTATTTATTTACTTAAGAGAAAGAGAACGTGGGAGAACACAAGCGGGTAGGGTCAGAGGGAGACGAAGATGCAGCCTCCCCATTAAGCAGGAAGCAGGACATGGGGCTCCAACCACGGTCTCCGGGATCATGACACTTAACCGACGGAGCCACCCAGACACCCCCAGTTTCCACCTGTCTAAACTTCAATGCCTTACTAGAAGGAAAGCCGCCTAACTGGGCAATAGTCAGGACTCCAGCATCTGGAGGGTCTTCTGTTGCATATAAAAGCTCTTTCGGACACCACCCTTCTTCGTTACCTTCCCGAACTCCCAAGATTCTAGGCAGCCATCCTCCCGGCCCCGAGGACGGCACCTCCTTCTGTTCACGGGTCCCGTCCCTGGGCTGTGACAAAGTCACGTTTGGGCACAAAAGCCATCTCAAGAGTTCTTTCCTGGCTGTGAGATCCAGACTTCACCAACACTCTAAGACTACATCATGGGGATAAAAAGAAGATCTCAAGAACAACAAAAATCACTTCATAGAATATAAATGAGAAGCCAACACGTCAAAATACGCAGGACACAGGTTAACCTGCGGTTACTGGGAAATTTACAGCATCTAATGTCTTTGTTAGAAGAGAACAAAAATTCTCAAGTGAGTTATCTAAACATTCACTTGAAGAAAATGGAAAAAAGAAAGACAAATAAACCCAAGAAACAGATGGCAGGAAACCAAGGTTAGAGCACAAAACAGTGATACTCAGAAAAACTGAAATACAGAAAAATCTATGAAAACCTTGGTCATTTGAAAGAGCAATAAAATTGATAAACCTTTAGCCACGCTAAGAAAAAGGAAAAAGACCAAATTATGATTTGTTATAATATGTAATAACTATGTCTATAAATTCCACGCTTTAGGTGAGATGGACTGGTTTCCTGGTAGACACACATTACCACCTTCACTGAAGGAAAATAGATAACCTGTATAGATCTATGTCCACTAAAATAATTGAATCTACTATAAAAAATTCTATTAAAAAATAAAAAATTCCAGTCCGGATGATTATATTGAAGTCTAAAATAATTTTAAAGAGAAAATAGTACCAATTCTAGTCAAACAAACAAACAAAAATACCATAAAATGAGGGAGGAAGAGACATTCCCAACCCCTCTTATGAGGCAACACTCGCCACCACCAAAACCAGATCAAGAATTTATAGGAAAAGAAAAGCATAGATTAGCCTTCTGCCTGATCATTGCCTTAGAATTCCTCAAGGAAGTCTAATGTGGCAATATAATTAAATGAGAGCAAGATGAGATTCATTCCAGATTGCAAGGCTGCCTCAGCATTAAAATTTCAAGCAATGCAATCCACCATATTAACAGATTACGGATGAAAAATCAGATGACCACTTCGATAGCTGCACAAATTGTAACGGACAAAACTGCAAATCCTTTCATGATAAGAAACTCAGCAGGTTAAAAGCAGAAGGGAAAGCCCATAGTATGATAAACAGCAACTTCAGGAAAACTAGACCTAATATGGTAATTAATGCTATAACGTGCTATAATGTCACATACAGCTTAGTACTTTCCAGCTAGGAGAAGTCAATTTGTCTCCTTACAGACAACTTAATTCTTTATATGGAACTTTTTAAAAAAATCTGTAGAAGTACTCTTAAGTCTAAAAAATGAGCACGGAGAGATCGCAGGATCACCTCTCTAAAGTTCCCATCTCCAAATACAACACATTCTGAGGTCCCAGGGTTCGGTCATCAATATATGAATTTTGAGAGGAACACAATTGGGCCCACAACTGCTTTTCTCCATGTTTGCCTTCGGCTCAGGTCATGATCCCAGGGTCCTGGGATGGAGCCGCATCGGGCTCTCTGCTCAGCCGGGAGCCTGCCTCCCCCTCTCCTCTCATACTCCCTCTGTGCGTTTGCTCTCTCTTTCTCTCTCTCTCTGTCTCTCTTAAATAAATAAATGAAAAAAAAAACTACTAAAAAAGAGAGAGAGAACATTAAGGAAAAGGAATTGTGCTTATGTTTTCAAGTAGAAAAATCAGTTATTTACAAAAGAGAAAAGTAATCAGACTCACACTCATCCTATGCAACACCAGAAGCTAAAAGATGGTAAAATAAAATCTACAGAGTAGTGACAGAAAACAGTTACAGTTCCTGAATTACAGACCCACCCCAGATATCAGTGACATCATACCTTATATAACCCAGGTGAGGAAATACTTGAAGAAAAAAAATTTTTTTTTCAGTGAATCTAGGGACATGTTGAAAACACCTGGACACTGGCTGAAGGGATTCCTTGTGGCCACATATGGGAAAATATGAACATAAAATAAATAATAACAGTAAAAGATCATCCCTTTGGATGAAAGAGATACAAAATAGAAGCTGAATGAAATACAAAACCTGTATCCCATCTAATATTAATTATCATCTAATAAATATGGAGGAGTGATGAATTTAGAAGACCATCCGTGAAGGCTGAACTGAGTTGGTGAAAATATGAAGCAAAACAAGATATTTACATCATCTCAAATTATCTTTCCACAAGTCATGTATTCATCAAAAGGGGAAAATTATTATTTTATATTTTTACCATGTCAGGAAAGATATCAAAGCTAGTATCTCCAATCCTGGGATAAAAGGCGTCATGTTCCCCCCTGTGGGATACATTAAGTATTCAACACCACCTTTGTAGTTTCTTGCCAAAGTTCGCCATCTCTCTCTGTACCTGAGGAAATTTCAGGCAAATCTAAATTGCGGCACATTCTGCAAAATAATGATCTATATTCCTGGAAAATACCATCATCATCAAAGACAAAGACAAGGAAAGTTTAAGGCAATTTCCTACATTAAAAGAGAGTTGGGTCCTGAGTCTAGAGGCTGGAGGTGAACATTAGGGACACGGGCACAAATGCCATTATTGAGACAACTGAGTCACGGGGAGCGGGTAACTATATTAGATCAGACTTGTTTCCGAGACTGGCCCTTAGATCATGGAAAATAACACCCCTGTTGTTAAGAAAAATGCACTAGACTTTCAGCGACAAAGCACATGATGTTCCCAATTTTTCTCAAGAGGTTCAGAAAATGCGTATGTGCGCATACATGTGTGTGTGTCTGTGTGTGTGTGTGTGTGTGTGTCTGTGTGTGTGTGTCTGTGTGTGTGTGTGTCTGTGTGTCTGTGTGTGTGTGTGTGTGTAGGAAGGAGAGAAAAGTATGGAAAAGAAAAGGCAAATACGTGAATCTGAATCTGGTTAAACGTATATGACTTTTTTTTTTTTTTTTTTTTTTACTATCATTGCAGCTTTGATGCATTTAGAATTGTACCAGAGCAAAATTTATAAATACACATTGAAACTAAAAGGGAGACATCAGAAGGACCTACACCGGTCCATGTCTCCACACCTCCCAACTTCTAGCGACCTGATGGCCCCCAGACTACTGGGAGCACTGCACGAATGTTGTGCTTCTGGAGACCGGATCGGTGAAGGCGTGGATCGCCTACGGGCTATCTCATGATCAACAGTGGCTCTCACAGCAGATGCAACGATCACTGAACGACCGACACTCTGTGTGAAACATTAAAAATGGTCAGTACCTAATGAGAAATCATATTCTACGAGTTTATCTATTAGATATGTTTTTAGAATATTTTCCGAGCTTTCCTGTGACATAAATGTGAATGAGTACATTAACCTGTTCTTTTAATTAGCTGTCATATGTGTAAGCCTATTTTTGTGAAATTAAGGTGCCATAGGTATAGGCCTCTCTCCTAAATCAACTAAGAGTTCTCTATCTTGGCCTCCTGTGCACAATAGTTGTTTATTCAGAAGCACTCAGCGATGTCTCATGAGTGTTGATTTACACTGTATCTTTAACTGGCTAGCCTGTGTCCCTTTGCTCTCTGAGTTTTTTTCTACTTATGATACAAAGTAAGATAAAACCCATTAAGCCGTTTATTTACATGAAATCAGAGCATTTGTTCAGACCCAGCATGAGGTCTGCAGAGAAAGAGGCAATTTCTTTATCCAGCCTAGGAAGGCTGTTGGAAGCCAGGATGTTCATAATTTAAAAGGAAATTTTTCTTTTAACTCTCTGTGACTGGTAAAGTTACGGAAGCTCAAACATTTCTACGCCATCTCGAATTCCAGCTTCTATTAAGAGGGTATGGGGCAGCTCTGACATCTCAAAACTGTGGGCTTGACTCCTTAAAGCCTGCATCTGCACACGGAGATGGTACGGGTCCTGCTTCTTGACCTTTGGAGACCTCCATGTGCTAAGGGTCCAGTGTGTGCTTTTCAAACACCGGGAGTCCAGCGTAGGGTGTGTAAGTTGGAAGTGAAAGGTTCCTGCCAAAATCACCACGGAAAGGAAAGAAAATGCCTTAAGTAAGTATCTTGAAGAGCAGACATATCTGAGTAGTTGGAAGAGTTAAAAAGTAAATTGAAATGCCTAGTTCAAGATTGTTAAGAACTCTCTGATTTAATTTAAATCTTTTTCTGAATGCCAAATGAGGTGCATGAAGGGATGTGAACAGAGGCCCATAGCTGGAGACGATTCACTCTTTGTAGAAATTATTCAAGTGTTATCCGGGGATCCAGCTGGGAGTTCACCCAGGCGACCTCTGGAACCCACGTTCTTTCTCTGAATTTCTGAGAAATGTCAATCTTTGTAAGTCTCTATAATCTAATTAGAAATAAAATAGATGAACTCAAGTCAAGAGACAGGGAAGCCCATGCCCTCCACACCCTTTGTCTTAACTTGGTCCAAATGACAGAAAGGTAGGTTCAGGTAGGTTCTTGGGCTTGAGATGCCCATGGATCTGCACGTTGAAATCAACCTCAGAATGTTCTAAGTGCTTTCTCTTGATGAGATCATGTCTTTAGATTTATCTTTTGTTTTAAACTCAAGTCTATTGACAGACTGAGGGTGTGACTGATTTCACACGCATTCCTGACTTTCTAGGCATGGACACTGTAGGGTACAGATACACGGAGTCCCAGCCCCAGAAGACCTTGCGTGGTTTGGAGGAATACAATTCAGAAATGGTTACAAGAGCATATTAATTATGTTATTTAATTAAATATGTTAATTATTAATTAACAGTTAATCTCAGAAACTCCATTCAAGATTCTTTTGTTGGGTTAAAAAGCCGTCTCTTGTAACGTAAAACGAAGGCCCCTGTTAGATCGTGCCCCCAGAGAGAGACGACCAACCATGACTCCACTGTAAACGGATCCAACGACTCACTGACACATTCAGCTTCCTTTCTGTGTGAACAAAAGTTTTGTCTAATGGCAAAGTTCATTGTTTTGGTTGGTCAAGAGAAGTAACTTCCTATTCTCTCCCAGTTAAATCCTTATTCACCCCTCTCTGTTCATGCGAACACTTTCTCTCTTGGCTTTCTGGAGAATTCATCTTTCATGCTCTCTTGCACACACACTGCTTCCGTTTGGGATGCACGCTGCTGGGTTTTTCTTTCTCTGATCTCTTAATATTTGTATCCCTCAGCGCCCCCCCCCCCAGAGCTCCTCTGTCTTCTACTGATAGTCATGACCTCAGGGATCTTACCTCGTTCCATCAGGACCACCACCCAGTGCTGAGAACACAAGTCTGCAGGACTCCCTGTCCGAGCTCACACACTCAGCTGTCTGCACGAGAGTTTCAACTGCCAACGAACAGGGGTTTTCCTCCGTTACCCGGCGTGAGTGAGCTATAAAAGCGCCCCTTCCCTTCACTGCTTTAACAGAACAACATCTGCCAAATCAGTTCCATTCTAAACTCTTAATCCATTCACCAGCTTACGTTTCCCAAGGAAGTTTGCACTTGACACATGCCAACCTTCAAACAAATGTGCTACACTGATGGTTGGGTTTGGGTGTATGGCTGAGAGACACTGGATCTCTTTTTGGATCTTTCTTCAAGTCTCGTGTGGAAGGACCTGCCTTCTGTGGCTTCTAGAGGCCCGTAGATGTGTTGGTCTGTTCCAACTATGCGTTTCTACGGACTGGGACCCTGGGGACCTTCAGGTTCTGGAAAGGACTCTTGTTGGCTGCACCTTTTCTTCTCTCTTCATTCATCTCTCCCTCTCTCTGCCTCTCCCTCTCTCTCTCTCACTCCCTTTCTCCATTCTATTTTGCTCTCCACTTGCTGAGAGTTTCAGAAATGTAAAGAAAAAAAAATCACAGAAGTAACGAAAAGGCAAAAAGTTGAATGTTATGTAAACACCTTGTGTGGAAAAAACAAGTCTGTGGTTGACCCAGGCAGCGACTACAAGTTTTGACTTTGTTAATCAGGAAACAATCATGACTTGGAAGAAAGAGCTTTAAAAATAAATCAAAAAATCAAGCAAAAAAATCAAAGCCATTGTTCTTTGCTCATATATACTAAGAATTAAAATTAATTCCTTGGGAAACTAAATTCCTCCGGCATATTTCCTATCTCATATACTTTATTATAGCCATAAAACGTGCAGAAAGAGGGAAAAGGTTTGAAATCAATTTCTAGTCAATACTCATTAGCTTTTCTTCTAAGATACCTGTTCTGCTGTTCCTTAAATACATCTATTTCAGGCAAGGTTAATGGTTTCAAATGGGGTTTTCACCTCAGTTGCTAGCTGTAGAGATTTTTATCAGGAACCGGGGATTTAATTCTGTGTAGGATTAAAGAGAAAGCACACAAGATTTGTAGATCGCCAACTCACATAGAAGGACAAAGAGATCCCCTTTAAATAAGAATAAAGAAATACCTTTATGTTTTATCTTCTATGAAATGAGCACGCAGGACACCTTTCCCGTGTCCTGACTGGTCGCACACAGTGCTCTGAAGGGGACACTGGCAAGCCTGTGCTGGTGACTGTTTCAGAGAGCGCAAAACGCACAGCCACACTGGAGAAGGCCTTGCCCCGTGGGCAGGCCGGGGAGAGGCCGAGGCCTGCAGGCTGAGGGCTGCCATCAGCTACCCTTTGCGGTTCCTCTCCCACACCCTATGGCCCGCTCCAGAGCCCCGGGAGCAGCTGGTAAGAGCTGAGGGGCTGGGGAAGCCCCGTTTTACCAGACCATTGCCCCAACTCACCAGCTGCCATCACCCGACTTTCTCATTTGAGGTCAACATTGCCCACAGGAACGGGAATTAGTAAGCTATTCCCATAATCAGCACAGCACCATGAGCCTGGGGGGGGGGGGGGTGGTGGTCCTTGTCACCGCAGTCCTGGTGTCAGCGGGCAGGAAGCCAGGGTAAGGACCATGAAGATGTAAGCCGGGGTCATGGCGCGGAGCAGTGACAGCAGAGCCTGAGCAGCAAGAAATGCAGCAAGAGGAAAGGGAGAGGGAAGCAACGCGGCCGAGCCCGGATCCCCGCCCCCGACTTTTCCCCGTGGCCTGGGGCACAGTCTGCCGGGCTTAGTCTGCCTGTGTCTGTGCTTGTCTGCACTTGACCTAAGGGGTCTTCGCTCTACGTCCTGTCCCTCGCACCCCCTCGGCTCCTTCAGATGACTTAAGCACAAGTCTCCACAAAGGCTCAGTCCATGTGCTCGGTTCCATTTCACGGGTCTCTGTTGCCACAGACACACACAGGCCATGGGCAGCAGAATGGGTTGATTGGTGTTTAACGTAGTTCTGGTTGTGTTTATACAGCACTCGCGGCCCCTCTCCATGCAGATTAAGTCAGACCGTGGCCGGGACAACGCAAGCTGGGCTTGTCCAATGGGGAGATTCACGGACAAAGATGGTTCTATGGTCCGGGTTTAGGGAAATCAGGAATTTGACTTTGGACAGATTAAATTTAAGATGCCCATTCTATGCTATGGTGGAGATAGTCGTGTGAACTCTCTTTTTTAAAATTTTGTTTATTTTTAAAATTTATTTATGTGAGAGAGAACGAAAGTAAGAAAGCAAGAGAACACAAGCAGGGAGAGTGACAGGCAGAGGGAGAGGGAGAAGCAAGCCCCCGGCTGAGCAAGGAGCCCAGGACTGGAATCATGACCTGACCCAAAGGCAGACGTCTTACTGACGGAGCCACCCAGGCGCTCCCTGTGAGCGTCCTTAATGGAGAAAGACAAGTTGGAAGCGAGCATCAGTGCTGGGACAGAGACTCGGGGATGGGAGCACGACTTTGGGGAATGGGATGAAGCAGGTCTGTCTCGTGGGCTGACATCTGAGCAGAGAACCAATGGGATAAGAGCCATGTGGACACCCGGGAAGGGAAAGGGGATTCCAGGTGGAAGGAAGAGCGGGTATCAGGTTCAGAGCCGAGCGCTGGCTTCGTGTGTGCGAACAGCCGGCAGCATCGCTTGGTGGAAGGGGCAGCCATGGCGGGAGGAGGAGAGAGGCCTCTGTGTGTCCGTGACCTCCCTGGATGGGAGCATGCGTAGGGTTTTGCAAGCCCCAGGAAGGGTTGGAAAAGGGGCAAGTTTCAAAAGATAGCATCAAATCAGGAGTTAAGATTTCCAGGTTGACATTGGGAAGTTGAATAGGGAAATGAGCTGGAGGTGAGTCTGGGTTTCGGAAGAGACAGAACAACGGAATCCCAGGGAAGATGGCCAGACCCCGTAGGGCCATGGAGCTCTGACCCACACCTGCTGCAACAATCAGCCCGGAGGGGTCAAACCCAGTCTGTGACCGTCAGCTCCCCTATGCTTCCGCCCCTGCTGACGACTCAGGACCACCCAGAGAACACCAGATGCATTCCCAATCCAATGCCGAGGACACCGCCGTCCAGCAACCCTGGCCAGCAGACGGCAGGAAGAACATGCTTCGCACGTCCTCCGTGTTCACCAGGAAGCGCCCCCATCCCCTGCCTGCCTTTGAGTCTCTGCTGAGCCAAAGTGATGCCCACACCGCAGCATGCTCGGAAGAAATAGCCATGGTTTTTCGAGTCTGGGTGGTCTTTGTTTCTGTAGTTTTCTTGGAGGTTCCCTCGATGGCCTGTCCACACTGTAGCTTGTGCTTCACGTCTCGGGAGCTTCGGGATCTGGGCTGATGAGGTATTGGCGCTGAGTGTCAACTCTGCTCCTTTCCTTCTCAGGTTGGGGCCAGAGTGCTGCCATGGCTTCCTGTCACTCGGGGCCCTTGAATTGGAGCAGACATGACGCGTGGATGAGATGGAGGAGACCTGGGCAGAGCCAGCACCTGGGGCCCCGAGCACTCATACTTCCAGGTGGGGGGGCAGAAGATCCCCAGCCGAGAGGTGGATATGGAGAAACCAATGGGGGCAGAGGAGCCTGGTGGATCTGGCCTGGTTCAGGCTGGTAGGTGAACCCCATGGAGGTCCAGCCATGACCGCTCAGACCGGACTTCTGCCCTGCAGGCCCTCCCACACCGGACTCTGTGCAGGGCCAACGCATCACAGTGCACGTGCGGAAGGACGCTGATTCCCCTGGGCCAGCCATGCTCAGAAGCATGGTCAGCATTCTCACGGACCCCTGAGCTCTCCACAGGGGTTATCAAAGTGTCTTCCGAGAAGTTTCTGGAGTCTAGAGAGGATGCCACGCATGGAGGATTTCACAGAGACCAGGGAGGATTCTCTTCATTACGATGCTGAGGGCTGCGATAGCCTGTGTTCGTGTCGAGTGAGACGCTGCCATGGAGACAGGGATGACACAGCACACAGAGGAAAGGAGGCAGGGGTCCGGGCTGAGTCACGGTGGGGCAGGGCAGGCTGCGAACGGACGTGGTCATAGAACCCCCATCAGCCATCATCGCGTCCGGGCTGAGTCACGGTGGGGCGGGGCAGTCTGCGAACGGACGTGGTCGTAGAACCCCCATCAGCCATCATCGCATCGGTGAGAGGGAAGGCGCCATCTGCTCTAGTTGGGATGACCCACCTGGTGCAACTTGCTACCAGATGGGAAGACACCAGAAGAGAAGGAGGAAAAGAGGCCTCTGAGGTGCTGGGATGCGGAGTCCAGAGGCCCGTGGCTCTGAGCGAGAGTGCTGGCCCCACAGGCTGCATCGTGGAGATCCCTTGGGCTCTGTGTCCCCCGTTGTCCATTTACCAAGTGTGTCTCACTATCGGGCTCAGCAGGCAAGCACAGCATGTAGTTCAGCGCTCAGAACATATCTCGAGCTCAAAATGGGCGAGCCCACAGCAGTGCCAGTGATGCAGCCTATCCCAAGCCCTGGCTCAGAGGAAGAAGAATTTGGCTGGGGTCGAGGAACGGAGACATGATTTGATGATCAACCTGTGCGGCGTTCTGCGGGAGGCCAGCTGGTATGTCAGCAATAGCGAGGCCTGGGACATCCACGCTGGTGGGCTCCGTGAATTTGGCGCTGGGTTTCCTTTACTTTGTGTGCCTGAGCTTGCTCTGAAGTAATCTGGGAGGATTGTTCCTTCCTCAGTCAGGGATCTAACCACGGCCAACGTAGATACACACCAGGACAGTGTAGTAGCCTATAACCGACTCCCCGTAAGTAAACACTCACATAGCAGGAGGATATTTTCGTGTCGACATTAACAGCTATGAGTTCCATTGCTGGAACTTGCAGCAAATCTCTGCTCACAGGGTCCAGCTGTCTGCTGGGGGCTGGTGTGAGGGGGGGAAGTTTCCAAGGCCACGGTGATGGGCCGAGCCCAGCGGCTTCCCTGGTGTGGTTACCTTGCCTGTGTCCCTCAGTCCTATGGCCTCAGGACAACCAACACATCCGACATGGGCTAGATACTCCATAACATTTTAGAATGAACGCGCAGAACCAGAGAAAAGTCTCAGACGCTGAGAAGGTCAGATTGCAGGAGAGTTAGTAAAAGTCGCTTGTTCCAAGGGCATGGTCCTTTATGTTGGGAATCTTAACTAGAAAAAAAAAGTTAGATAATGCTGGCTGAAATGTCTTTCACACAATGTAGATTTCCTTATATTTGAAGAGACCCTCCACATTTTAATTTATTTTTTTTACCAAATTTCCTTATATCTCCCTCATTTTTTTTTTTCCATTCCCCTAAATGTGACTGGGTAAAAATCACTTGGGAGTGAGCCATGGTATTGTACCATTTTACTTAATTTTGTGTATGTCTTCAGATCCGCACGTGGCCATACATGCATATGAATTCAAGTGGGTCTTGCCACATTTCAACGTGGTCCCTGTCACCCCACAAACCTTGGGAGAGAAACCACGCAGGGTAGGTTGGAGGGAAATTTTGTGGTTGGCAAGCATACTATAAAAAAATTGCACCTGAATCCGGTGTTTAAAAAAAAAATAAAGATATAGAAGAAAATTTTTAGTTACTATAGCAACAAGGGTAGGTTCTTCTCACTATTTAGAGCTCATACATATTAGAATTGAGCAAACCTGTTATATTTCCATCTTTGTGTATCCAGATTAATAACTGTTTCGAGCTAAAAATTTTCTCCTTCCCTGCTTCTATCAAGTGGGAGAAAATGAAACTGGTTTAAAAAAAATTAAAATTAAACAAGTCCTTAAATTATAAAAAAAAAAAAAAAAGAAGAAGAAGAAGAAGAAGAAGAAAGAAAAGCAAGTGGAAAACAGCGTTCGGGTATTGTTTTCCCCGGAAAACGTAGCTCATCTTGTGCACCAGCTTCCCCGCAGCCTTACCCCCCACATACATCGTGGAGGACATCGACCTTACGAGGCCTCTCCAGCCCAGCGCTCTCTCCGGCCAAGTTCTCATTCCTCAGTTCCAAAGAAAGGGGGACCCATGAGGCCCGGTTTCCAGGACCTACGGAAACAGGGTGCTGGGAGGTGACGCAGGCGCAGCAGTCTGGACCCTGGGAATGTCCAGCAGCACAAGCAACTGGAGCTCAGAAATCCTCCTTTAAACGCCAGCTTCTGTCCTTGGGGATCCCTCCCTCAACCTCAAGATGAGGTTAACAGGCATTTGAACTCAAAAGATTGTACGGTGGCTTAAATCAGGCAGCGGCGTGGGATGCGGGAAGGGCTCCCGAGCTGGGACCAGCGTGTCGTTCCATTTCCGTAAAAGGTCAGGTTTCCCCAGGCCAAGTTAGTACCTTCATGCGAGGCCCTGCGTTTCCAGATTAATACAATAAACACCTCTACGTGGCTCATTTCATTGTGAACGACCCCGTGAGGTTGAGAAAATGCTCGGTGATAACCAAGTAGCAGAAGTGAAAGTTCCAGTGGTCCAGCTGGACTTTCGGGGAGGGCAGGAAGCGGCATCCGAAGTTGGAAGCCTGCAGGGGGTCCAGGGCCAGAGGGCTGTAAACTTGGCTTGGAGGCTACGACTTGATGTGCTGCCTAAGAGCAGGTGCAAGGACCCTTACCGACGTTCTACCCTCTGATAAACTGAGTCTGGAACAAATCTCCGTAATGCAAATGTTACAATATGCCTACTGATTCTTACGCCTGTCTTTAAGTTCTCTTGTACCTACACTTACCCTTTGCAGTTGTTCAGGTTGGGAAGAAGAGTTCAAAGGAGGAGATGGTGAGATCGTGCCGTACAGGCACTCCACGCCGTCCTGACCTCCCACCACCGGGTGTATTTCCAGGCCGCTTCGGATCATTCAGAGGAAGTCAGATGTCGTTTCACTGCAAGAAACTAGCGTGAGCGACCCTGTTCACATCTGGTGCATGGTCATTTGGAGTTCCAGGATGTACCCGGCAGTTACAATCCACACCAATGGAGATCTTTTCTTCACAGGTTTGCAAGACGCCCAGATTTTGAACCCAAAGTACACTGGTTAGAAAACAGGACTCGAAACAAAACGCTACCATTCATATTAGAGATATGTCGCCGCCTCTTAAGTTGTTGCTTGGCTTTATCAAAGATCTGACAATTACTTTTTAAACACGTGAGATATTTCTATAAAAGACAGAACGAGAGTGTTGGAACCTCCATCGGAGCAGGACCGGATGGCAGGCTCTGTGGCCGACAAGCATTGCCACCGGAGCTGAACCGACGTGCATGAATCACTCCAGTTACACTGCGCTCAATCCCAAAGTATATAAAGGCAGAGCTGAGAATAAGCTCTCCATATTTTAAGAATATGTGTTTTTTGATATATTTTATTTTTATTATTTTTTAAAGATTTTATTTATTTATTTGACAGAGAGAGACAGGCAGGGGGTGGGGGAAGCAGACTCCTTGTTGAGCAGAGACCCCTCCGACGCAGGGCTCGATCCCAGGACTCTGAGATCATGACCTGAGCTGAAAGCAGAGGCTTAACCCACTGAGCCACCCAGGCCCCCCTAATTTTTTTTATATATATTTGAAAGACATTTTCTTTTATCTGTAGTTTATTATAATTGGCCATTACCTTCCAGTGCTCAAGAACTGCGTAGGGCAGACAGCATTTATGATCAGAAGAAACTGTAAGCTCTCAACATCAGTTAAGATAATATCCCCCGAAAGTAAGTCTCTCAAGAATGTGAATTTTACTGAATAAGAAAAATGTTACTGCTCAGTCTTCACTTTACTTTATACAGTAAAGACTGTATAAAATATAAACGTCATCTCCGGTATACACACGATGGTTACAGGTAGATCCCATTCTGGATCCAGACAAGAGCGAGGCAGGTAAGACTCTGCTTAGAAGAGCCTCAACTCTGAAGGCCTGTATGGGAGTTAGAAACAACCTGTGTCATTAGTCGTGGACCACTGCAGCACATCCCAAACCTCTCCAAGGATTTCGTGTGATTGATCTTTGATCTGAGACTGCGATGGACACGTCTAACCTAAAGGAGCATTTTTCATAAAATAAGGATGGATGGCATCAAATTAGATTATAACAAAAATACTCTCTTTATTAGAATTAATGAGTAGAAACATATATACTTGTGATGACCTCATATGCACGCACTTTACAATCACCCACTCTGATTTGCAAAAGGACAGGGCAGAAATGTGCCTGAGGTGGGGGCTTTGCAGCTTTTCCCATCGGTGAGAAACTTGAGCTGGGCCGAGGAGGAGGAGGGGGCAGGTGCTCCCTGCAGGCCTGTGACGGATGAAATCCAGCCCCAGCACTTGCTCCTTTTTGGTGCACGTGAGAGGACGTGTGTCCTGGCAAGGCCTTCACTAGCTAGAACACATCATGGTGTTCGCACCTGCAGTGCAGAAGATCCCATCTCTTCATTTTCCATATAAAATGATACTGTCCAATGCATTAGGCTGAAAGTCTCTGGAATTCTAATCTCCCTAAGAACTCACTGAATCTTCCTTTTTTGTACTTATTTTGGTAGATTCAAGACCGCTGGAAACTCCTTGCTACATCGTCCCCCGAGGAAGAGAAGTCTAGTTTTCCTTTCTTCAGATTGGGTCTGGCCTTCGTGCTTCTTCTTCCCCAATCGGTTATGGGAGACAGGGGACCCTGGGAGTCTCAGGGCTCGGTCCTAAGCAGTCCTACACCACCCCCGGCATCTGGGCGTGCTCGCTGAGTGAAGCGAGGCTCTGGGTACGTTCAGCTACCTGGGAGCCAGGAGAAAGCACCAAGGACTCACATGCAGAGCCCAGGCACTGGATACATGAGTGAAAAAGTCAATTTTCTATGCAACTTTATGGAAGTATGATCGATTTACAAGAACTACGCATTCTCACGGTACGCCTTCCCATGAGACTGGATTATGCAAAGACCCCTGAAGCCGTCACAACAATCAAGGTAACAGACACAACCATTACCTCTGAAAGTTTCCTTGTGCCACTTTGTTTCTTGGGTTTGTGTTGTGTTGTGTTGTGTTGTAAGAATGCTTAACATGAGACCTACCGTCCCAAGACTTTAGCATACAGCATTGTGTTGTTATAGGCGCTGTGCTGTAGACGGTGATCTTGAATCTGTTCATCTCGCAAACTGAACTTTATGTCTACTGAACAACAACTCATTTCGCCCGTCCCTGGCCTGCAAGCATGGTTCTCTTCTCTGCGTCTACGAGTTTGACATTTTAGATTCCACACGTAAGAGATCATGCAGCGTCCATCCTTCTGGGCCTGGTTTATCTCAGCACAATCTGTGTTGTCACAAACAGCGCAGTTTCCTTCTCTTTATAAGGCTCAATAAGACTCTGTTGTACGTATGAGCCACATTGTCTTTCTCTGCACATCTGTCCATGGGCATTTGGGTTGTTTGCATAACTTAGCCATTGTGGTTAACGAATGCTCCAGTGAACACGGTGGACAGACACTTCTCTAAGATCCAGATTTCACTGGGGTACCCAGGGGGCTCAGCGGGTCAAGCGTCTGTCTTCGGCTCAGGACATGACCCCAGGGTCCTGGGATTGAGTCCCGCATCGGGCTCTCTGCTCAGCAAGGAGTCTGCTTCCCCCTCTGTCTGCTGCTCCCCCTGCTTGTGCTCTCTCTTGCCCTGGCAATCTTACAACAACAACAATCTTACAACAACAAAAGATCCAGATTCCATTTCCTGGGATATACAACCAGGAGTGGGACTGCCGGGTCAGATAGTAGTTCTACTTTTAACTTTTTGAGGAACCACCATACTGTTTGCATAGTTAACAACACCATTTTTAAAATTCCCACCAGCAGTGCACTAACTAAGCACCAGGAAAAGCAAATCAGAACCACAATGAAAGCAAACAAACAAGAGAAAACCGTAGAGACACCGTTTCTTTAAGCATCCCAGACTCAACAGAGGCAAGCTGGAAGGCATCTGGTCCAGCGCCACCTCCCGCTGCCGAGCGCCACCTCCCGCTGCCCGGACCAGGGGCAGTGTTCATGCTGTGTCCTGCCTACAACACTGACCCACAAGATTGGGATTGTCCTAAAAGAATTATCACTTCATGTCACTGTGTTTTAGGGTGTCTACCAAAATAGATAAGCTGGACCCTGACCTTCACCCAGAGCCTTTCTTCAGCATCCCACAAGAGCAAAACCTGATGTATCTCCGTGTTTGCCGCAAGCCCCCTTTCCCTGCTGTGACTTTGTTCCTGTGTGTACACTTTACTAGCCCCTGGTGTTCTGCTGTGAGGTGGTCCTCTCAGCGCAGACCGCTAAAATATTCAGAGGAAATTACTACTATTTAACAACAGGGAAAAGTCGCAATTTCTCTTCGGGCCACACTGCAAACTGTCAAAAGCCTGAGAAAAGAGAAAACAGCGCAATACCCAAAATGTATTTCCCACCACAGTCAATTAAAATGCATAAATCTGCAGGCTGCCTGGTGATTTTCTCAGTCATGTTAATTTGTTTTTTAAGAACTTAATTCCCTTTGTCTTTTCTTGAATGCCGATATGCTACTTCCATGTAGGTAATCTCAACATATTAATTTTCTGTTTATGTTTGGTTACAAAATGTTAATGCAGTAACAAAAACCGTGCCCTGAGCGTAGGGAAAGAATGAAGCAGTCATGGCAAGCAGATCTTCATGCTGTTTCTGGTAATCATAGGAAATCGTATGTGTGGTGACTATTGGAGAGGATATTTTGAAAGAAAATGAGAAAAAGGTTTAATTAGTGAGAATTGAAACCCCGACTTATGTTGTCAGCGGAAAGCGTGTCATTTGTTTATACGAATGGAGATACTTTCTACAGTATCTTAAAGATGGGAACTTTGATATAAATGTGCACATCTTTCAGAGGGAGGGGTCAGTTTTTACCACAAACTAAGTATACCACCAATTTAAAGAGCTTTAAATATTTTGGAACAGAATGTCAATGAAATTTCTAACAGAAAAAAACAAACCTCATCACTTAGGTGTAGCAAGTTTGCCATCTACTGATCAGTGGGATAGTATTTCCTTATTTTAACATAACAGGGAATTCTGAATGTGGGTGGACCTGTTTGCATCTAAAATAGTAGGATCAATATTTCAAAGCAAAACCATTTAATGAAAAGTTTTCAAAGCAAAACCACTGGAAGCAAAGCCTGGGGAGTAGACAGGGGGTTCGTGAGGTTGCACCAGCCTCCGGTCATTCCCGTCTGGTGGGGAGACGCAGACCCAAGTTCAAGGAAACATGAGATAATCTTGTATCTCAAGAGAGGTAGAAGCAGGGGTGCTGTTTGGTTCTCCCAGTCTTCAGGGCACCTGGACGGGGCCTGGCACCCTTTATCTCCACCATCGCTGTCTCGCTAAACCTACCTGCGTCCTCGAAGCTTCATCCAGAGCCACTTGCTCTCAGGAGGTTGCACGAGATGTTTTAGGTCCCTGTCTAGGATTACTGTTTGGGAAGAAGAGCAAACCAGGCACCTAGAGGAAGTCTCACATCCAGGAAGAAAGGCGCAGACCAAATTCCGGGGTGAGTCCATGCGTAGCAGTACTAGCTGCAGCGGAGGCGAGTCCAGGTGCGCTGGGCTGCAAAGGCCGCGAGCGGACCCCGAGCTCGCCCTCGCCCCTGAGTAGGTACTCTAAGTAGCACAGCTGAGAGAAAATGATTTAAAGCCTAATTTCTTATTGTTTAATAAAACCAAAATTTGGTCCCTTATTCATTTAATAAACCTTCCCCAGACATCCTAACGCCTGATCTTTGTCCCTGCGAGATACCCACAGGCGGACGTCACTGTCTCGTGTCCTGGTCATCCAAGTGGGGCGGGTGAAGATTCACGGGACGGCCCGGGGTCAGGGGGCCTCGCGATGCCCTAGTCCAGCCCGAGCTTCTCTGTCTCCCACCCCCGCGGGAGCCCCGTGGGCAGCCCCGCACACAACAGACTGTTCACTCGCCCTCCCTGTGCTGAAGGCAGCTGGATTTGCGGAACAACTTTAAAAAATTAGAGGCATGATGTCTGTCCCTCTGGAATTTGTCACAGTATAAGAGATGACTGTATTTGGACATTAATTCGCAAGGAGAGCTGGTTCCCAAAAGTAAAAAGTGAAGCCACTTTGCACGCACAGGTCCTTCAGGTCCCTGTTCTTGAGGGAAAAAGAAAGCATTTTATTTTACAATGAAGTTTCAAATTAGCAGGCACCCGTGTAAGAAACACATGGTAATTTTTCTTTGAGAGTGACGGGGTTTAATTTGCAAGTCTTACAATTGTTCTAAAATCGTTTTAATCCTATACAGAATTGTTTCTAAGAAAAGAACGGGTACTTGAAAACAATTCGTTGGTTCTAAGTGTTAGAAGACTTCTCCGAAATTATGATTTGTATAAAATGTCTGTGGGCATCTTTCTTTGGTTTGGGTCCATATCCTGCCTCTCTTGTCCAGTAAGAGAAGCTGTTTTATTCAACATGTATTCATCATCCCAGAAGATGCCTGCTCTGGGGCCGTAGGACAAAAGAACGCCAAGAGAAAGCAATCAGTCGTCCCACCAAAGAGTTTGGGGAGAATAAGCAAATAAGCCTACTCTGGTGGGGCAGGTAATGTCTTTAGGGGCTGGGACATTCTGTCAATTCTGCGGTCGCCAACGTAGGCACGTCATATCTTGGGTATCAGACTTACTTTCACAAAGAGTAACAGGTTTGATACATTTAAGTATGTGTCACAGATTCTAGAATCAGAATGACTCCTTTAGAAATCTGGTTCTGCCAAAAGCTAACTTTGTGACTTTAAATAATGTCTATAGATGCTCTGCCCTCGATGTTCTCATCTGTAAAATGGGATGGCAGCTATGTCCACCCCATGTGGCTGGCAGAAGGCTTAGACAGTGAATGTGAGAAGTGCTGGGCGCAGTGTCTGATTCATAAACCATGGGACTTGCTGTTTTTTTACTATCATTATTAATTTGGGGCTTACCTCATTATCTTTTCACCTTTTGAAGCCTGAATTTCATAGGGTTGCAGTAATGTGATTATTCTAGTTGATAGTTTCTTTTGGACTGGTTAAAATACAAAGCACTGAGCTGTATTTTCCATGTGATGCCTTAAGGGGATAATGTGGGTGGGTGACAATCAAGACAGAGTCGAGCCATCGGGCTGGGGTTCTTCACGTGCTGCCAGGAAGCTCTGCTTACTGAGTTCCCAAGAGGTGTGTGCTAGCACAGACGCACAACGTGGCGGGGCTTGTGTGACTTTTCCAACATCAACTTCTAAGCCATCAGCTTGTTTTTAAAGGAAAAAAAAATGTGGTTAACGGTGACTCAACACACGGGCACACGTCGGGATATCGTACCAGGAAAAGAAGACACAGACTGGGCTGAGCTCTGCCGAGAAGAGACGTGCGGTCACTGACGTTTCAACTACTCTTTCTGTGCCCTGGTTTTTTTCTACAAAAATACAAGGAATGATTTGATGGTGTGGATTTATTCCCAAATATAAAGCAATCAATAGGGGGCACCTGGGTGGCTCCGTGGGTTAAAGCCTCTGCCTTTGGCCCAGGTCATGATCTCAGGGTCCTGGGATCGAGCCCTGCATCGGGCTCTGCTCAGCGAGGAGCTTGCTTCCCCCACCCCACTGCCTGCCTCTCTGCCTACTTGTGATCTGTCTGTCAAACAAATAAAATCTTTGAAAAAAAATAAAGCAATAACATAGGCACATTTCATTTTAAAGACAGATTCATCAAGTTCAAAATTAAGTGTTCCAGTTTTTCTATCATGGCAAGAAAAAGAAACATATTGAAAAATCCGCTTTAGCACATGGATCCGATGCACATTGTCTTTCCCTCTCTTTCATCCATGCATGCATGCAGCCAGACCCCAGGTCCCTTCCTAGTCTGGGGTCCTGACCTCGTATTCCCAACTTAGTAATTAAGGAGCTGAACAAATAAATATTAGAAGCTTTTAGTCCTCACTGGAAAGATTTAACTCGTTTTTAAAAGTAGGCATTCTGTTTGATTTTGCTCTTTTCTTCAGAAGTTTGTTGTTTCTTTAAACACACTGTGTTCTCCAACGTTCCCAGAGAAAAAAGCATAAGCACACACCAAAAAGTGCATTTATTTCCCAGGTAAAGGACTGGGCTTCGTAAAATCTCTCTCTGTGCAAACACATAGCCGTCGGGGTAGAATCACGGAACCCACCACACGTCGGGGTTTGCGTTCTGGGTAACGGTGATCACCTTCAGAAGCTCACCACTGTGAGAACCTAATCTTTTCTCATAATCGCACGACGGCTTTTATCTCGTGTGGAAATCACGTTGTACACTTCACCAGAAGTAACGAGTCACGGGGGAGCTGGTTCTCCAGAAAAGTCAGGTCTCCCTCCCTCCCCGTCACCCGCTCCATAGGTTGGAGCCATAAATGAAGGCTTTGATCCCCACAGATAAATGGTTCTGTTTACACACAAGGAGACACTGGAGGACCCAATACCACTGGCTTCTCCCGGGAAGTTATAGTCTGATGTGATTTCCCCCCGGGCACGGCATGTGGAGGAGAACAGCCCCGCCGGGTCTTCGGCCCGATGGACAGGAGTGTTCAAATGAGCCCCGGGCGGAGAACGGTCTCTCGTGTTGCCCGACAGTCGTGCTCCGTCCACACCAACTCAGAGTCCAAATACACCGTTCAGAGGTTTTCTGGAAAAGGTCCCCATGTGGTTTGCGTCCCTGAAGACACAGGACAGCCCTGAGTACCAGAGGACGCCCCCTGCCCCCCAGCCCCCGCCTCCAGCTGGAGGCCCCTTCTGTGGGAATCCCCTTGGCTTCCTGCCCGCCCTCTCGGTGACGTGATCACGAGGACGGTAGCGATGACGGTGAGGGTGATGAGGACGTCTGACCTGTGGGAGGTCTTGGTCTATTCTGGATTTAGGCCCTATCAGGGTTGTGTTTGCTGGAGTGTCTCCTGCACTGCCTTTATTTTTTTGTGCTTCTTGAAGGCTGTCTTTCCATCAAGAGAAGATACAAATCGTAGTATTACCCACTCAGTCTTCTCCTTTAGGACCACACAGAATACTGACTGGTAATTGTCGTCTGACGTTGGTAGTTTCAGAATAAGACCATGGACTAAGGCTGCTTGAGAACAACTCTAGTCTGATTTCCCCCCAACGCCCTAGCAGAGAGCTGAGAGCTGGCAGGTGCCGGGCAGGGGCCAGCGTCACTGGTCAGAGCCCGAGCCCAGAGGGTGAGCATGGTGCTCAGAACCTGGCACACAGGACAGGAAGTCGGCCTTCACCGTGCAGAATGCGCACCTGAAACCCGGCTGTGCATGTCCTTAATCGCACACTGGGTGTACCCCACCGTCCCCCGAGCTTCCTTTCCCAGAGTAGGGAATACAGGCGGTGACGCTGAGCAAAGTCGTTGATTTTCCCTTTGCGTCTCTCCGAGCACATGCTGCATCACCCCACCGGGCCCAGGGGGATGGGCCAGCCTTGGGCAAACACCGAGTGGAGGTAGGAGACAAATCATAAATATCAGAAAAGAACGTAAAGCAATGTAATAGTGACTGAAATAAAATTAACAGATTATGGGAGTATTTCTTCAGGTGCAGAATGACTCCCTTGAGGAATGTCCTACGACAGTCGCATTTCATCATGTAAGAGGTGTGCCAGGGCCTGTCACTGGAGCAAGTCCGCGGCAGGTCCTGGAGGACGGGGGTCAGCCCGCCTGAGCGAGGCCTGGCCGAGATGCCGGCAGGCCACCCCGGGGCGTGCGGACCCAGGGGGGTGTGCCGGCTTGGAATTCCGTGCTGCTTCTAGCATTAGAAATATCGACAGGAAATTAAAAATCCCCTGTTTGACCTATTGCTTCCTAGGACCGGCCAGCGGTAGGGTAGCTGCTAGCTGATTAGTCAAGGCCACCGCAACACACTCAGACAGTAATGCCTTCAGCTTTGTGAGGCAGCACAAACCACAAAGCAGACTCCAAACCTCCTGAGAGCTCGCCTCTGCCTGTCCACGGCTGCCTCTCCCCCTGCTTTTTCTCTGGCCAAATTCAGTTTTCGTCATATATGGTCTAAGGTGTCCGACCTTTGTAGTTTTGCTCAAACTTCCTCCTGGAGGAAGGGCCTGTCTGCGCCTCTTCCACCCACGCCCGTGTAAGTGCGTCCCTCCCTAACACCCCATTCAAAGTCTCGCCCCCGCTTCGCACTTAGTGGTCTTCCCCCCATCTCTTCAGCACTTAGCCTGACAACCAGCTCAGCTCCAGTCCTGTAGACAGCTACGTAGCCCTTGGCTAAGGGCTGTCAGGGGCCAGGCAGGGACCCAGTTCCGCCGCGAGGAGTCCGACCCGAAGCCCACCTTACCTCCTTCCTCCGATCGCTGCCGGTGCACCCTGCCTCAGTCTGCTCTCCGGAGTCCGACAGTAAGATGAGGGGGAGGGCACACGAGCATCTCATGGGAGAGGCAGGAAGGACACAGGACATGGGCCGAGGAGAGGTGAACATAAGCCGGCTGGAGCCGGCATCTCCGTGGGCATCTGTGGAGACGATCCCGCCGCCACCTCGCCCACCCGGACCAAGAGGGCGGGCCGGGATGCTCACGCCGGGCCCAGTCCCACCCGCTAGCTGCTCTGGAATAGCCAGACTTGGGACAAAACGAATCTTAAAGATGAGCCCGACACGGAAGAGGCTGCGAGCTGGGTTCTTTCTACTGAACACAATTCTCCACCAGGGCCGCCAGCGTCGCTTTAGAAAGGGGATCTGGGCAGCCGGTCTTCATGTAGGAGCCGTACTTGGATGGCATTTCTCACACTTAAATGTGTCTTCGTTTAATTAAGTTCTTTGAGGAAAGCAAAAGACAAAAGACATCTGTCTTTTTGTCTCGAGACAACTTAATGCAGCCGACAGCATGTAACAATGTCTAGGTGTGGTTGGTGTTAGCTGTGTGCATAGTATGTACTGGGAGGCTTTTATGTCATGATCTCATTTAATCCTCATGCAATCCTAACTGTAGGGGGTATTATCTCCCCAAAATCCTGGGGGAGGATCAGAATCCCAAGGTTTTGCATGGCAAGGCCCCATGTCTTAATAATGAAGCCATGGGGTTCTGGGGTGGTTTTGAGTTGGAGTGAGTCCGACTTCAAAGTTCTTAACTGCTACATTGCACGTGCCTCTTCCACATGCAACTCTTCTTGTTTTCATTGTATGAATGAGTGGAAGACAGAAAAGATGCGGTTTTTATTCAAAATTGATGGTGACATAAGACTAAGGTGAATGTCCCGGAACTATAATCCTGTCGCTGTGGTCGAAGGTTTCTCCGCATCCTCATATGTATCTTCGAGTCTCTCCAAATTGAGCACGTGTGGAAACATGTCGACAGAGTTAGGATTGAACGTATGATAATGACCTAAAACATGGCGCCTGGGACCTTGGGAGTGTGAAATATTGGAGTCAGATATAATGAGCCTTATGTTGAGAAGAAACATATCTTTTCTGTATTAAAGATCTTCTAATGAGTACCCAGTGACAAATAACTCAGACTGAAAGATACTTCACTTTGAATTACGCCAACCACCTCAAGTAAATAAGGAAAAAGTTGACATACCTCCCTATAAATCCAGCAAGAGCGTATGCTTTCATTATATATGGTGAAAATATGTGAAAGAAAACAGCAGATATATTTCCATACGAGTCAGTCACTCAGACACAATATTTACCCAACTTCTGCAGAGAAATTACTCAGCCGAGACAAAGTTGCTCACTTTCAGAGGCAGAAAGGACTTTTGAAAGTTGAGGCTTAATTATGGTAACCACCGAAGCAATTACAATTGAGATATGCTTTTGTTTTTTAAGTAAGGCTGTATTACTTTGTTAGTTTTTATTTAAAGTGCTTTCATAGAATTTTTTCTTACTAAAAAAATTGAATATTCCAAAGTAAAGTTAATACATTGAATTCCATACACCCATTATTTGGATTATACAGTTATCAACATGTGCCAAACTTCATTTCATTTGCAACTCTACCCATTTTTGCCTCCCTCTCCCATAGATTACTCCCTGGAGTGAATTTCAAACATTATATAATTTCATCTCCATGGAATTCACTAGGCATGTCTAAAATATAAAAATCATATTAAAGACAAACACAGAAATATAATTCTATGTAAATATAACTGTATCTCCTTATTATCATTAAATATCCAATCGATTTTCTGATATCTCTATTGCATCATAATTTTCTAAGGGTGGACTTACTTCTGTCTAGGGCAAAATCAGATACATGCTTCATAACCATTGATATTTCTCTTTTAATGTATAGGTCAGTTACTTTCTGGGCACTTTAATTTCAGAAAATATCTTTAAGTCTAGACTTGTAGATTGGATTCCATTGGTGCTGTTGACGCTGCTTCTCCACCTCATTTCCTCTAAAATGTTAGATAAATCTGGGAGCCTGATCAATTCTATTATTTTGGCATGAACCCTTCACAGGTAGTGGGACCTCAGAGTTCTCGTGCTATCTCATTGTCCTATTTTGAGTTTCATCGGTCATTTATATTACCTAGATTCCTTATTTCAAAAAGTGTTATAAAGGAGTAATTTTCCCATTTATAATTTCTTTTAAAAAATTTCTCAGCTGAAATTTCTCTGGAGAAACTCCTTCCCATATTCAGCAGGTTAAACCCTGCCCCCCGCCCAAATGTGAGCCCATGTCTTGACCCCTGGAAACTGTGAACGTCAACTTATTGTGGAAAAAAGGTCTTGAAAATGAGATTGGGTTAAAGATCTTGAGCTGACACCGTCTTGGATGATCTGAGTGAAACCTACATCCAATGACACGTGACTTTCTAAGAGGCACCCGAGGAAACTCCGAGAGGGAAGTGGGGATGGGCCACGGGGACACTGAGGCAGAGGCAATGATGCGGCTGTTAGCTGAGGGCTGCCGGTAGCCACCGGGAGCTGGAAGAGGCAAGGAAGGATCTTCTGCCTGTGTCTCCAGAGGTGACACCCCCAGCCAACAGACACCTTGGCTCTGAACTTCTTCCCTCTGAACTATGAGACAATACATTGTGTCATTTTTTTTTATTAAAGATTTTATTTATTTATTTGTCAGAGAGAAATCACAAGTAGGCGGGGAGGCAGGCAGAGAGAGAGAGGGAAGCAGGCTCTCTGCTGAGCAGAGAGCCCGATGCGGGACTCGATCCCAGGACCCTGAGATCATGACCTGAGCCGAAGGCAGTGGCTTACCCCACTGAGCCACCCAGGCGCCCCAACATTTGTGTCATTTTAAGAAATCTAGTTTGTGACCCATTGTTGCAGCAGCCCTGGGATACTAATCCCATCATTTGGTTAAACGGAGCCTCCCTATGTATCAGGAAGTTATGATAGATATTTGGTGTTTTTCTATGTAATATTTAAGGAATAATAGATATAATAAAATAGGGCACCTGGGTGGCTCAGTCAGTAAAGCATCTGCCTTCATCTCAGGTCATGATTCCAGGGCCCTGGGATTGAGTCTCGCATCGGGCTTCCTGCTCCACAGGGAGCCTGCTTCTCCCTCCGCCTTTGCCTCTCTCTCTCTCTCTCTTTCTCATGAATAAACAAATAAATCTTTAAAAGGAAGAAAACAGGAAGAATAAATAAGATTCCTACTGTCATCCAGAGGAAATAAGTCGTGGTCTTCCTCCCTTTCTTTTTTGGGGAGAATGAACATAAGCCTATGATTTAAACATATTTAATGTGTGTCCGTATTTTGGTGTTATGATCAATCCTTATTGGTTCTCCAATGCTCCCTTCTGTAATCACTGTGAGTCCCAGATAGTGCCTTCCTGAATCTTTTTGATAAGTCTGTGCTTTCTTTGATAGCTTCCTTCCCTCCTGATAAGATGTTCTAGACCCATCTTATGCATTTCTTCCCCCAAATGTGGAATCAGCTCTCTCTCCCCCAATATGTCTGAATATGTCTGGGCACTTAATGAATTATAAAATAACATGGCGTATCTTTTTGGGAGTCCGATAGTAGTTTCACTAATGTCAACGTAGTGAGACTGAAACAATCTGTTAATTTTAAACAAAGTCATTTTTAACCAACTAATGTGCCCCAAATCTACGCATAGCCCCTCTTTCTCCTCACCCTATTCTTGAGCTCCTCTCGTCCTTCCCCTGGGGTGCGATGAAGCGCTCAGCTGTTGGGTGAGGGAGAAATTTGTGATAGAGATGAGAGTTGAGCATCATAGTAGACGGCAGGAGAGGGAGATAAGGACAACTGTGTTGACAAATCAGCCCCATAAACAAACGATAGGAGAACACGGTCAGTCTTTGAGGCCAGACCCATGGAAATAAGACCGTACTAGAATGAAAGTAGTGGGAGCGACAGGAGGCTATAAAAGAACAAAAAGTCGTGACTGTAACAAGACGCGAATCATCGGACGTGCTCTGTCACAGACCCCGTGGCCACACCGACACACGCCCATCTCTAAAGTGAGCTAACCACGAGTCATGAATTTTTTTTTATTATTATTAACTAAATTACAGAGTTCCCCAAATTCTTCTTTTTCCATTAATGTCCTTTTCCGCCCAGAACCATCTGGGATACCATGTTACATATTACTTCTGGTCTTCATGCTTTCTTGATGCTCTCCAGAAGGAGGTTCTTGGTTGCTCCTCCTGTATTATGCCCTTGAGAATTTTAAGGAGTGCTGACTGGTTGGGTGTTTTGTAGAATCCTTCAATTTTGGGTTTGTCTGATTTTTTTTTTCATAATTAGACTGAAATTACAGGTTGGTTTTTATTTTTTGAAAGAATCCCATAGACGTGAAACGCCCTTGTCGTCCTGTCACATCTGGATGTGGGAGAGTCACATGGCAGCTCCTCTGACATTGACCTTTGCCGTTGGCCGCATGGCGTCCGCCCGCTGCTCACTCGTGCTGCTACTGGCAGGCAGCCCACCCTTGCGGATGGAGGCAGTAGCCACACATCCTATTTCGGATTATTCAGTGAGGCAGATTTTACTTTTTCCTTTCCACTTATTGATACATTTTAATCATGTGAATTCATGTCTATTTAGCTCCTGTCTTGGGCTTTAATAGGATGTGATGTTACTGTTACTGTGCAAACGGCTCCATCCTGTGTCCCAGGAGGTCCCTCGGGTCGGCTCCTGGGTCCCTTTGACTCATGTCCTCCGTCCTTCTGTTTCTGGAGCACTCATGTCTGTTCTGATTCCACAAGATGCTCCGTGTTTCTCTTTCATTTTCCCCACACTAGTGCCTTTCCCCAAGAGGCCCGGCTCCCTCTCGGGCATCGGGGACCAGGATCCAGGCCATGGTCCTTCTTCCAGGACTGTCTTGCCTTAGGTCAGTCTATGTATCCAAAGCGGCACGCATTCCATCTCATGCATACACACATACCTACACTTACAGAGACGTACATAGTTTGTTTTTGTTTTTTTAAAGATTTTATTTGTTTGACAGTGAGAGAGGGAACACAAGCAGGGGGAGTTGGAGAGGGAGAATCAGGTTTCCCGCTGAGCAGGGAGCCCAACATGGGGCTCGATCCCAAGATCCTGAGATCATGACCTGAGCCAAAGGCAGATCCCTAATGACCGAACCACCCAGGCCTCTACCTATGTAATTTGGGACACATAACATATATTCTCATGTATCTATTCCCTGTGTACACACACACACACACACACACACACACCTGTAACTGTCTCTGCCTCCACCCAGCCCCCGTGTGCGTCTGCCGAGCAGGACTTCAGACCGACGACTCTGACTCGGCTCTGGGACCTCAGGGTTGAGCTCTGCCTCCTTGCCACCTCTCTGTGACCTCCCTCTCTGGCAGTGGAGACAAACCTGGCTCCATCCCCCACGTTTTTGTTAAATCCCAGGAAATCGATAAAGAGGTAATAACTTTTTTAAAAAATGTGTGTGTGTGCTGATTACACTATATTTTATTTAATGATTATTAGTTTATTTGTATTTTATAGGAATCTTCTTGAATCAATCTGGATAATTATACTTTTCTAGAATACTGATTACCTTATGGATATTCTCACATTTATTTACAAACTGATATATTATATATCTATGTAAACGGAAATTGCAAAGGCAATCATCTATAAAATGTAATTATTTAGATTCAGTAACACATCTAATACCTAAATAAACTCATAGTTCAATCACATATAAAGGGGGTTAAAGCCTCAAACGCCCACATTCTCCTGTCACTGCCAGGAGTTTTATATTACCAAGGGCAAAGTTACCCTAGAATGCGCAGCTAAAGCAATGCCCGCTTATGAGCTCATAGCCTTCAAGCTCAGAAGCCTCAGGAGACTTCTGCGCGGAGAGTGCCACCAGCCCAGCTCCAGGTATGAGCCTGGCTGGGCCCCCACCTGGCAGATGGAGCAAAGGATGCCTGTCCTTGCTCCTTCGGACTGAAGGAGAGACCGGTTCTTCTGCTTGTGGGTCTGAGGTCTGAGGTCGCCATTCCTTGCTGGCTGCCAGCGGGGTCTCTCCTGGCTCCAGGGGCAGCCCACCTTCCTTGTCACAGGCTCCCTCCATCATCAACCCAAAGGGCACCTTCCTTGTCACAGGCTCCCTCCATCATCAACCCAAAGGGCACCTTCCTTGTCACAGGCTCCCTCCATCATCAACCCAAAGGGCACCTTCCTTGTCACAGGCTCCCTCCATCATCAACCCAAAGGGCAAATCGAGTGTCCCACACACCTCAAGTCTTTCTCCCTTCACCTTCCTCCATCAGCTTGAGGAAATGCCCTGCTTATAAAGGGTTTCCCTGAATAGGTCGGGACCACCTGAGTAATCTCCATTCATTAGGGCCAATGGATTCAGGCCTCTGATTATGTCTGCAAAATCCCTTCACACGTGTTAGGATGAAGTCTGACTGATAACCAGAGGGCCGTATTCCTGGAAAAACGCAGAGTGACGGAAAACAAGAAGGTCAGAGGCAGAGTATTTTTATGGTGTTTTGTGAGGTTTCTGTTTCTTCTTTAAACAGGCTGGTTTTCCACATTTTAAGGAATTGATATAAAAAAAGGGAAATCTTATCTGTCGCTCTCGCCAGCAAGAACGACCCGCAGACGTGATGAGTGGCAAACTTCTTTATTAGTTTTCTCCTCCTACAGCAAGTTCTGGCAATATATTTATGCGAGCAGTCCAGCCCGACTATCCAATCACTGCCCCGTGCACGCGGTCTCCTCGTGGACCCTTATGTAACCACATAGGGCTCTATTGTTCTCAAGCAGTAATAATGTTTCTCTCTTGGCTCCTGGTGCTGCTCATGCGTCAGCCACGAGCGCACCCATACCCTACCTAGCCAATCCTTCTCACTTCCACAATCTTCAGGCATTTTCGTCTACGTGACTCCTTGCATCTGCTGGATGGCTCTCCACACTTATCGAATCATTTTTTGAGATAATTATAATCTTGATAGCAAAATTGGACATGCAAAAAAAACAGTAAAGGAAATTACAGTCAATTTTGGTAAAGGACGTATGCTCCAAGAGAGTCTATGCGATGTGAATTCAGCAGTGGTGGGAAAATACAGTATGAACAAGCAGGGTTTATATCAAGGATGCGGGGATGATTCAGCATCAGAGGACCTGTCAACATAATTCACTATGTAATTTATTGAGTGATAATAGCCATATGATCATTTCTCTAAAAGCAAAATAACATTCAATAATAACCTGTAGGCGGCCATGACCAAAAAAAAAATCAGACGAAGAATGCAAATGAACCCTTTCAACCTGGTACAGGAAATCAACAAAAATATTAAATTTAGGAAGGAACCAGGGGGTCACTGTCACCACACCATCTCAGCAAGGAATGAGAAGTCCTGATCAGTGCATTATAGGGCGTTGGGAAGGGCTTAGAGAGTAACAAGGAAAGCGCAATGTTACTATTATTTACAAAAAGATACAATTGCATACACAGTAAGTATAGGAAAATCTCCGGAAGATTTCCGGATACAAATCGGAAGATTTATATCCCTGTTCTGCCAGTAGATGACGGTCAGCAGACCTGCAGATGTGCGTTTCCTGTGGATGTATGTGCTTCTTGTTTTCTTGTACATGGTACGTGTTCATCCAGTGTAACCTTTAACCCGGAGAAAGATATACTATCAGTTTTAGCTTGAAATCCTGTATTCAGGAACTATGAGTGTTGTTTATAGCTCTGAAAACTGAGGAATACTTCCAAAAGCTGGAACCATGATTAGTGCCAATGGGCATGTGCAACCACCACGTAGAGAAAGGAACCAGAGGGGCCCTACTGAAGAGAGTCACTAACCGGGGGCAAAGTCTTCATAAGATCCTACAAATTAAATCAAGGTGAAAATACAGGGTCATGAACAGAAGAGTCATTTATGGAGGCATCATGTGACGAGGTTGGGATGTCTGTGGAGAGGCCCGGACAAGACTCAGACCTGAGCAGGTGGAGACAAGAAGTGTGCATGTCCCTCTGACTGGGAACCAGAGGGTTCACAAAGCCATCATTCCCGCTGGGACCCACCCGATGGAGGTAGGACCTCACCACTCTGAGAAGGTGAGAGTGGCATCTGTTACCTCGAAATGACTTCCTGGACAAGGTGGTACCATCCTACTTGGGATGACCAAGGAAATGTTCTTCTGGAAGAGTTTACTTTGATGGGGGTAATTTGGTTCTTTGTCCCAGACACTGCTTGCACTTTGATTATTCAATAAGAGTACATTAAGTGATGACCCAGCATTTCACACCAACGATAACAAAACTGAAAATACCACAGGAAGGAAGAAAGAGTCGATGTCAGCAATGTGGTAATAAAAGTTCAGAAATAAATCAGACGGTGCTAGGACCTTTAAGGAGAAAATTCTAAAAATATATTCTAAAGATGTATAAATCAATATTAATAAATGAGAAGTTCAAAACCAGTATGATAGACTTTCTAACACAATTATTACATTAAATCAATCCAAATCCAATTTGTGATGGGAGAGTTATGGACTTGGAGGAGTTTCTTCTAAAATACATATAGAGGGGCACCTGGGTGGTTCAGTGGGTTAAGCCTCTGCCTTCAGCTCAGGTCATGATCTCAGGGTCCTGGGATCGAGCCCCACATCGGGCTCTCTGCTCAGCAGGGAGCCTGCTCCACCACCCCCCCCCCCGCCTGCTTCTCTGCCTACTTGTGATCTCTGTCTGTCAAATAAATAAATAAAATCTTAAAACAAAATAAAATACATACAGAAATCTGAAGAACCAAATAGAGACAGGCGGTTTCATAGCAGCCGGCCACGTGCGGGAAGGGAGACTCACAAGGGGCCGAGAGTCATTCTTTAACCATAAGCAACTGAAACAGAAGAGTGCACACAGCACCGTGGGCTCCCTCCTCCCTCTCTACTTAACAGCTTTAGGACCGTTAGCTGTTGGGCCACCGTTGTCAGCTGCCCATGCCTCAGTTTCCCACCTACACCAGTGACTGGAGCTCGCCACAGCCCAGAGCACTGGAGCTAGAGCGGAGCACAGAGCTGAGGCTCGTCACTGGCTTCATTTCCTGTCGATAGTTTGGTAAAACCACTTACGCTCCATCGGCCTTGGTTTCCTTTTCAGACTGAATAACAATGCTGCAACGCCATCATTAATCTGTTCACTTGTTCCCAGTTTTACTGAGAAATAATTGACCTCCATCCCTGTATATGGTTAAGATGTATAAAGCAAGAAGGTAGGTTTCTGCGTGTTGTGAAATGATCACCACACAAACTTGAGCAGCATCCGTCAGCTCACAGAAATACAATAAAAAGAAGAGGGAAAAAATTTCTCCTTGGGATGAGAGCACTAAGGACCAGCTCTTTTATTTCCGTTCCTATGTACCCACCACCGGTGGCAGCTTCTGCCGTCTTGTCCTGTTTCGCCTCCCAGGACTTTGTCTTACAGCTGGACGTCTATGTGTTTGTTTGGTTTTTTAAAAATATTTTATTTATTTACTTATTTGTCAGAGAGAGAGAGAGAGCGAGCACAAGCAGACCGAGCGGCAGGCAGAGGCAGAGGGAGAAGCAGGCTCCCCGCTGAGCAAGGAGCCCGATGCGGGACTCGATCTCAGGACCCTGAGATCATGACCTGAGCCGAAGGCAGCGGCTTAGCCACTGAGCCACCCAGGCGCCCCCGTCTATGTGTTTTGACCGCCTTCCTGCATTTCGCCTGATAACCACAAATCTCCTGTCTTTTTCTGTATGTTGAGGTTTTTCTCTTTCCTTTAAAAAAAAATAGATTCCATATACAAATGAGGTTGTACAGTATTTGTTTTTGTCTGACTTATTTCACGTAGCATAATTTTTAAAAAATATTTTATTTCTCTATTTAACGGAGGGAGAGAGAGAGAGATCAAGCAGGGAGAGCAGAAGAGGAAGCAGGCTCCCCACTGAGCCGGGAGCCCGATGCGGGACTCGAGCCCAGGACCCCAGGGATCACGACCAGAGCCAAAGGCAGACGCCTAATCTACTAAGCCATTCATGCACCCTGATGCCTTTTTTTAAATGACAAAAATGAAAGGACTACACACACTCTGTGAAATTCAAATTCTCAGAAGGGGTTTTCTTATTTTCCTCTTGTTTTTTCTCCCATAAAATGATCTTAAGAACCCAAGTATGGTCAGACTGGATGTGTCGTGAATTAGGAATATTGAGCTCTCACCTTCTCGTCCGGAATGTTCCCTGCAGCTGGCTCGTGCACCAGCTCAGCTCTTGGTTTTGGTGTATTCTCCGGGTGTCTCTCACAAGGGCCGTCCCATCGCACAGAAATACCCTGTTAGACTGTTGACACTGTAACAAAAGCAGAAGAACGGCAGAAGTCTACCCAGGTTTCAGGAACAGTGGTATAAGCTTCTGATAAAACATATGTGAATCTATGCAATGAGGTGCACACAGCCACCAGACTGGGCAGCACAATGGACTGTTTTGCCATCATACGTAGCACCGGCGTTATGCCGGGAGGGGGCAATGGCTTCAGTACACAGACTGCGACCAGCGTGGTTGAGTAGGCTGTTCCCTGGACGACTTGGGAGCACCATTTAGATTTGAAAATTGATTATAGTAGCTTTCTGGCAGTTGCAGGAAGGTGTGTCGAGAAGTGGGGAGCACAGGCAGCATGTTCCGCTCACACATACAGACACAGGGAATATGCAGCGCCTGTGAGATCTGGCCGCATCCCTCCTGTGACCTCACGGGATTACAAACTGTCGGGTTTCAGCAGCTACGTTCTGAGCCCCTGGGTAGCATCGTTTGGTTCGCTTTCAGAAATGCTTCCTTAGGAATTCAGAATTAGCGCCACAGTCACGTTCTGAGAGGAAGAACTGGTGCAAAGAAGCCGAGGAAGTGTGGGCGGACGGCTTTCTCCCCAGGCCAGACCCCAAGGCGGGCAGAGGCAGTACTGAGGACGGAGAGCAAGGAGGCAGAAGTGCAGAAAGCCACCCAGTCTTCGGATTGCCGGGTTTAAAGGTCTCCTGGCTCGAGCTCCGTGTCTGACCGGGTTGTCACAGCAGTTACATGTCTCTAAGTGGCGTCTCCTTGTCCGTCTGTGTTCTGTGACGGGGACACAGTCGGCAGACACTTCACTTCCTTCCTGCACTCCCTGCGCCCTGCCCTGTCCACCGGCCCCCCACCTGCCTCTCGGCCTGGGGCCCCTGGGAGGGATCTGTGATTTGAAGGCAAAGATGGTCGCTGGGAACCAAGAGCAAGACCCGAGAGAAGGGCGAATTCCACCTTCCGAGGGACGGATGGACTCCAGCAGGTGCGAGGGACCCACATGGCAGGGAGGGGACAGGAGAACAGGAGGAGGCCAGCAGGAACCTGTTTTCAGGGGAAACCGTGCAATCTGGAGAAGAGCCGTGAGGGGAAGGACAGAGGGGAGGCGGGAGGCGGAGGAGTCGGGAAGCTTCTCGACGTTCCTGCTGAACCAGCTCTTCTCGGCCGTTCCGTCCCTTACACCAACAGAACCTAAATCAGCGCCTGTGTTCAGTGTCAACCCTCTTGGGCAGAGAAGGCAGAACAAAGGGAACCCAGGACGGTGCTCCTCTGGGAAGAAGATGGTCAGCTGTGGCCCAAGCTCCAGGGTGGTGGCCGCTTCTGTGGGAAAACCGCTTCCCCTCGGGGTGCCTGCGGGTCTCTGATGAAGAGACCATCTCGAGGGGCTCAAGGACTTTTCCAGTGTAACCTGTGCATGTTTAAGGTGCAGATGAAGCCGCAGAAAACAGACATGCTACGAATGCTCCTGGTGGTGGAGGGAAATCTGTGACCGAGGCAGGTTCAAGGCCAGGGCTGGGGGCGGGGAGCAGGTGCTGGGGGAGGGGCAGGGAGGAGCAGGAGAGCCCAGGCCTCAGCTGACCTCTGAGTTTCTGCTATGTCAGCTGTTGGAAAACATGATCCTCCTCACGCCAGAGAGGCCTGATTAGGATGACCCGTTCTGCTCTCCTAATAACAAAACCTAACATCGAACAACAAAGCTTACCACTTACATAGTTCTTAGGATTTCCTAAACATCCCCTTTCTGGGTTTTATATATTTTAACTCATAAATCTTTATAATGGTCTTTCTAAAATGCACTGCATTCATTCATTTCACAAGCGGGAGTCGAAGCTGCAAACGGATAGAATCATGAGAGGCTGAAAACGTACAACTGATATGAGAAGAAAATGGGAAGAACTCATGACGTCACATCTGCTGCAGTGACCACCGTCACCGCTTTAAACGGGGAAATTAATCTGGTGTGCACATGGGGCCATGTGTCCAGGCTTCAGAGAATCTGCATGAACATAGTTTCAGACGGAAACAAGCAGAGTCCCCCGCATAGAAAATTGTGACTGACCAATCAGAGGATTATACTTCAACTGAAGCAGAAGATTAGGAAAGTTCTTACGGATTGGGGCCAGACGGGTCATCGGAGGAAGTATTCAATCTCACGGCGTAATGATTCGGTGCATTTGTTGTGGGTAAACCCTAGCGAGCGGGGAAATGCAAGACTGTGCAGAGCGAGGTGACAGGTGACCAACGTACTCAAGATTCATGCTTTCGAACTGCACCTGAGGACCCATCAGGGGTTTGAAATTAATTTAGTGGCTTGTGAGCCTCATTCTAAGGTACGACTTAGACTCGACTAGATCAGAATAGATCAGAGTAGAGAGGACACTCGTCCTTGCCGGCACTGCCGGAGCCCGCGTGCCGCCTCCTCTGCCTCTGTCTCCCGCTCCCAGCCCCATTTTCAGGTCAATGCGGGCAAGAGGACGCCTTCTGCTTTCCCGTTCTTCTCCAGATGCTTCCATGTCAGCCTTCAAGTTCCACGTCCACATTTCCATTCTCTAAGTCCCAGGCAACACAAGGAACATATCAGAAGAACGGGAGCACAGGAGTCATCCCGGAGCCATTCAGGATGGAGCAGCGCCGAGGGCTTTCCCTGCAGCCGGGGCACAGTTTCTTTTTATATACATATGTCTCATGCCCTGTCGCGTGAACTTACTTTATAATTTAACTCTGTCTCATACTAATAACCTTGTTGCTTCTCTTTACAGGGGAATTCGATACATGAACATAGCATTCGGTGCGCCTTCGTCTTCGGTGCGTCAGAAGAGGGTTTTGCTGGGAAAGACACCGTCAGAATGAGCATCCAAAGACAGACAGCAGACCTCGGCCTCGTCGCGGACATCTGGTCCTGTTGCTCCTTGGTACTGACAGATCTTTCTATCCGTATTGACAAGGGACAAGGTATACATCCCAGGGGGTGTTTAACAGAGAAAAATCCCAGTGACTCCTGGTGCCTCTTTGGTTTCTTTGACAACCACATATGGGCTGAGGAGCCCATGCGATCTGTCAGGCTCTGCTCTAACTGTGGAGTTACATAAACTACCTTAATAAACTTCTCCAACAAGCCCGGCAGGTAGGCATGACCCTTACTCCCATTCTACAGGTGGGCCAAGTTGAGGGATTTGACCAAGGACACAGAGCGAGCAAGTGGCTGAGCCAGCGTTGCAACTGGTCCCCTGGCTAGAGATTCCCCATGGGAGACACCAAACCCCGCCTTTCTCTCACGGCTTTGGGAAAAGAGCCACAGGAATGTGATATGTCAGCTTCTGTGGTCAGGGGGCCCATACTGCAGACTGAGCCAGAGTCAGCAGGCCTTTTGCACACCACGTTCTGCGTTAAAGGCAGGATAAGCTGAAGGTGTGTCCTTTCCTCATAATAAGACAGACGGTAATTAAGTGGCATGCTTTCAGGGTCCCCTTCCGTGCTGCCCTGGGTCACACTGACCTTAGTGAATTCCCTGGACAGTGCTTTTCACCGCAGGCCTCCACCTCGAGGTGGGGTAGTGCCCTCGCAGCCCCTCAGGACTCGGAGTGGACCCAGCCCTCAGCAGCTCTCACTGTGACTGACACATCTCTTCAGTAAGGCTGGAAGTTACTGGTTTTTTATACAATATTATTTCCAAATAGTATTTTTCAGAAAGTTGCAACACAGTCTTTGTGCATTTTGGGCTTTGCTTCCCAATCATCTGACATTATCCTGCAACAGAGAGATTTGCCATGACTAGCTCATTGAAAAAAACTCACACCACTGTTGATACGTGAGGGAGTCTTTTCTCTTAAAACTTCACCGTCAGCCCACGCTGAGATGCTTAAAATGGCACGCATCTTAGTCACCGGGGACGTTATTTGTTAAAACTGCATAACTTTAGTTATACTTTCCATCCATTTAGGAAAAAATGTGGAATGCAATTTGCCTACTTTCATGCAAAACCATAGCTCTGGGAGAGTGAGTTCCAGATCCCGTGGCATTATTCGCTGCTTTCCAAGAGTTGGCATTCCTTACTCTGCCCAAAGCCATCCCTTTAAAGCTCTAAGGCATCATGCCTCGATGGCAGATTGTATTTTTGGTACCTGCATGTCTACTTTATATGCTGCTTGTGGTAACTGTAATAAGAAGAAATTAACTCAGAAAATCTTCTCTAGTTTCACTGGAGAATGTGGGTTTTTTTTGAAGTTTTTAACAAACATCCAACATTTCTAATCTATAGCAAAGGCATTCGTGAAAGAGCTGCTTCCAGCTCCTCCTCGTTCTAGTTCTTGAGTTGGAATATCAGCAAAAGGCTTGTCTGCTAACTTTATTCAAATGAAATCAACCGCTTGTCCAGAACTAGCCGGTATGTGGTTCCTTGAGTCTGGAGAGCTGACACTAAGGGACCCGTGACACAGATTTGACCAAATTTTCTTAGGGTTTGTGGTGATGGCAGCACAGCTATACTGTTACGGTTGCTGCCTGATGCACAGAACAAATCACTGAACTCTTCGGTTAGTGTGACTGTCACTATTGTGTTACAATATAATGACTGTGAGTTCCCGGATCTCCCCCAATTCTGGGTCAGAAGGCAGACACTAACTTTTGAACTTTAAACTGACTGGAAGGGTGAGATGAAAGATTCCTATGATGTTAGAATGGCCATAATTAGCAAGACAGGAAACAACATGTGTTGGAGGGGATGTGGAGAAAGGGGAACCCTCTTCCACTGTTGGTGGGAATGCAAGTTGGTGCAGCCTCTTTGGAGAACAGTGTGGAGATTCCTCAAGAAATTAAAAATAGAGCTTCCCTATGACCCTGCAACTACACTACTGGGTATTTACCCCAAAGATACAGATGTCGTGAAAAGAAGGGCCATCTGTACCCCAATGTTCATAGCAGCAATGGCCATGGTCGCCAAACTGTGGAAAGAACCAAGATGCCCTTCAACGGACGAATGGATAAGGAAGATGTGGTCCATATACACTATGGAGTATTATGTCTCCATCAGAAAGGACGAATACCCAACTTTTGTACCAACATGGACGGGACTGGAAGAGATTCTGCTGAGTGAAATAAGTCAAGCAGAGAGAGTCACTTATCATATGGTTTCACTTATTTGTGGAGCGTAACAAATAGCACGGAGGACATGGGGAAATGGAGAGGAGAAGGGAGTTGGGGGACATTGGAAGGGGAGGTGAACCATGAGAGACTATGGACTCTGAAAAACAATCTGAGGGGTTTGAAGGGGCGGGGGGTGGGAGGTCGGGGTACCAGGTGGTGGGTATTGGAGAGGGCACGGATTGCATGGAGCACTGGGTGTGGTGCAAAAACAATGAATACTGTTACACTGGAAAAAAAAAATTCCTATGATGTGCTCTGGAATGTTAAAGTGACTTTTAATTATTTACCATCTTCCATGAAGTGCAAGTGTAAAGTATTTTTTAAAAGCATGAGTATTTTGGCAAGTTGATGTGAGTGGAATATTTGAACCTAATATGTCAAGAAAAAACAGTTTTAGCCATGTTTAACATCTTTGGCAAAGAACGGATGGTAAGATCACAATTTCAGCCTTACGTGGCAAATATGGCATTTTGATTTTCAATTGTGATTTATATAAGGTGGACCAATTACAATTTTATATTTCAGTATTTTAGGTCATAGAACATGTATATTTTGCTAAATTTTATAGCTCCCTATACTTGATGTTAGGCACAGTTGTGGGGTTTTTTTTTTCCCATTTTATTTTATTTTATTTCTTTTCAGTATACCAGAATTCACTGTTTATGCACCACACCCAGTGCTCCATGCAATACGTGCCCTCCTTAATACCCACCACCAGACTCACCCAATGCCCCCCTCCTCCAAAACTCTGTTTCTGAGTTCACAGTCTCTCATGGTTCACCTCCCCTTCCAATTTCCCCCAACTCCCTTCTCTCCATCTCCCAGTGTCCTCCGTGTTATTCCTTATTCTCCACAAATAAGTGAAACCATATGATAATTGACTCTCTCTGCTTGACTGATTTCACTCAGCAGAATCTCTTCCAGTCCCATCCATATTGCTACAAAAGTTGGGTATTCGTCCTTTCTGATGGAGGCATAATACTCCATAGTGTATATGGACCTCATCTTCCTTATGCATTCGTCCACTTTTGAAGGGCATCTTGGTTCTTCCCACAGTTTGGCGACCATGGCCATTGCTGCTATGAACATTGGGGTACAGATGGCCCTTCTTTTCACGACATCTGTATCTTTGGGGTAAATACCCAGTAGTGTAGTTGCAGGGTCATAGGGAAGCTCTATTTTTAATTTCTTAAGGAACCTACATACTGTTTTCCTGAGTGGCTGCACCAGCTTGCATTCCCACGAACAGTGTAAGAGGGTTCCCTTTCTCCACATCCCCTCCAACATTTGTTGTTTCCTGTCTTGTTCATTTTGGCTGTTGTAACTGGAGTAAGGTGGTATCTCAATGTGGTTTAATAAATCAAACTAAATAGGGCAGATTCTTAAGTAACTCTGTAAATACCAGAGAGAATGAAGTCAACGGGGATCCAAAACCATGGATTTGCCAAGAACTTCCTTCCCAGAGAATTACCAGATCTGTAGGGCATACAAACAGCCAAGATGACAATTCCGATAACAACAGTCGTAGATACATCTCCACTCAACCCCCATGGCCTTGCATATGAAATGTAAATGAGGAGATCAATAAAGATAGAAAACCCACTACTTACTGTTGGCTTACAAGGACTAAGAGTTATTGAGAATTGTAAATGTCACTTATTTTGCTAAACATCAAATAGGAACATGAACAAATTTTTTTTTTATCAAAAAACAATACCTCGATATTAATTAATTGACTACAGGTCATTCCTCTATAGACTCAGCCAACACAGTTTTTCTTTTGTGCTTCACAAGAGTTGGGTGCAGTGCTAGGGATAGGACAATAAATAAGCCCAAAAGATTCCTACTTATTTTGTTCTTTGGGTATATTTGATTTATTACTGAAAATGTGAAGCCACATTAGTCTTCTTGGCAGGAAGGAAATGCAAGGTGCCGAGCTGAGCCAGCTCACGGCTTTGATGACACATGTCTTCTGTCTTGGAATCTTCTGTTTCTCTTCTCTTCCAAGGGATCTCTGACGACACCGTTACCCTTGTCACCTTCGTCAGACCCTCAGCTTTCTCCTTCATGAACATCAATGCTGTGGTTCTTCCTCACTTTTCCTCTACTCTCTAAGCTGGATCCATTCAGATAGCATAATAGTTTTTCAACATTTCTATTCCAAGTATATCTATATAATCTTCAGACTTGTCTATTTTTAAAAATTCAGGATTTCATAACCAGAGGGTGCTTGGTCTTATCCGTCATTTTTGTATAAAGGCCCAGATAGTAAGTAATTCAGGTGTTTGGGCTTGCATATTATCTCTTTAACATATCTTATCTCTTTAAATATGTGAAAGAAAGTTTAGCAGAAGGATCGTACTATGATGATCTGCCAGTGAGATCTAGCCTGTAGGATAATATATGTCCAGCTCTGATCTAAATCAACATCGCAAAATCGATACGAAGTTTCCAAGATAATATTACAAACATCGATTTTCAGATTCTGAATCTTCATATACACTCCTTCCTAAATGTGTCCTGCCTGAGATCCCCAGAGACTGGATCTTCTCTACACCCATTCCATTTCCAGAGGCTTTCTTGGCACGGCTTTGGCCGACACAGTGCCAAGTATTCTCCATTTGTTTTCTTCGTCCTGGGTGCACAGAAATCTCCAGCTTTCCTTATAGGTAGTTGGGATCATGGAAGTAAGTGATTTCTCAGCAAAGGGATATAAGATAGATGCACTTTCTGGACTTGGGCTTTATAAAAACAGAAAACATGTTCTTTAGTTTCTCTCTTGAACTTTTTTGGAGACCTTAGAGGCAATGTATTTAAGACACTAGAGTGGCACGTGGAAAGAGACTGCCTCTCATTAATCACGTAGACGACAGTCATTCAGAAGTATCTTACTGGATAAACCTTGCTACGAGGTTATCTGTTATTTACATCACTGCCGCTTAGATTTTAGGGCCGTTTGTGTTACAGCAGCATTGCCTAATGCATCATGCATAAACTGATTATAAACCCCGGCCCACGATCATGAAACACCTGTCCATCTTTCCTTGCAAAATTGCCTCATTTTCCACCTCAGTACAATTCATCGTGTTGCACATTCTGCCTGATGTGTCCAATCTAGTCCTCGTGCCATGTTCCTGGCCACCCAATAATATAGCTGTCAACTTAACAGTCATTCCATTTATCAAGCTATGTAACTCTGATTGATGAATAATAGTACTTATTCGTCAAAGAAGACACGAACGCTTCAGGCATCCACATCTTTACCATCTTTTTTTCCTTTTAATGAAAAACAAAACCGTTTCTATTTTCTAATTTCAGAAATAGCTAGACTAAGAAATGAAGAGATTCTCCTACCCCAAGATCTAGAAATATGGTGGGAGGCAGGGAGCATGCTGAAAAACAACGGTATAACAGAAACAAAAGAGCAATTTCCTAGTGGCTTTCATGGAGAGGGGACTTAAAACAAGAGCAGTAAATTTGCAAGGTGACTCCTAGGCCTCCTGGTAGGATGCTGACAGGGACAGGAGCCAGAAGCATCAGGGTCTCAAGAGGCAGGGACACTTCAAGATAAACGAACCATAGAAAGCATGAACGGGAGACAGCGTAAATGAAGTAGCGACGACACAAAACACATTATGTTTCAAGCAAAAGAAATAAATTTAAAAAATGTTCCAGACACATTAAAATTAAAAGACACATAAACTCAGGGGGTGGAGGGTGAGGGGAGGAGGGTAAAGAAGTTATAAGACAACCAGAGAAGAAGGCAGAGTATCTAAATGAAGCTGATCTTGATTGGCAAAGGTTTCACGTAAATAATAGAGGAGAGAATGTATTAGTAAGCCATTTAACAATTTAGCACATCTGTAGTATACCAGGATAATGTAATTCCCAACCATGATCCAATATGTAATTATTCAAAACCCAAAATATTACAAATATTTTCAGACAAAATTAAGAAAGACAATTTATAATTTTTGAAAGAACAATTCAAGAATGAAGCTGCATGAGAGCATGTTGCCTAGTAAGAATATTTTTAAATTAATAATTCATTAATTAAAATATTAAATTTTAGGAAATACAAATAATTATTGACTGTTTAAATAAACACAAATGTAAAGAAAACTATAATAAGAATAAAAATGAGGAGACTCTTTTTTTTCAGATAGTGCGGTATAAATATGCTTGTATGGGATGTAAAGATGGTAGGTATTTGTGATGCCCAAGTACTCTTCCGGAGGGTTATAGAAAGGAGGATCAAATTTAGACTGCTATTCAGGACCCAACTGACCATCTAATGGGACCTAGGATGATTTCCCTACTGACAACAACTATCCTGGGGGAAAAAAAGAAAGAAAGAAAGGAAGGAAGAAGGAAGGAAGGAAAGAAATTAAATCTATCTGAAACAAAGCTGTGACATTTAGCATATTAGATAATAGAACAATTGAAAGCTATAGTGAATTGGTACATTTAAAATTATGAAAGATATAAAAGGAAACATGCTAGAACTATGTAAAGAAAGGGCATCTGGAAAGTACTTGACAGTGGAGAGCTGTGGAGTGATGTTCTGGAAGCCCAAAGAGATGCGTTTTTTTTGGGGGGGGGGCTTTTTTGTCCCTAAGAGATATCATTTCAGACATTTGCAACAGGGTAGCTGAGAGAATGTGCATGGTTTTTGGACAGACTCATGGGACATAACCAAAACTTGTAATCTGCCGAGAAGCAGTTACTTGGGCTTCTTATTGGGCTTCCAGAGGGCGGTGCCCCAGAGCAGGGTGCACTGGCCATCTGTCTTCCCAAGGATGAGGCCCAGATGGGAATAGGTGTGATCCCTGGTTTGTTCATGGTGTTTGGATATAGTTTATAACCCAGATTTTTGTCAGAAGAGAAGGTACATCTATTCTGGAGGCTATTGTATTTGTGGATTTCTGTCTTTCATCAGATTAGGGAAAATTTTGGCTACTATTTCTTCCAAATTCTTTTCCAATCCATTTTTTCTTCTTCCTGGTAATTCTATCTACATGTATATTTGACCACTTCATATAAGCTAACAGGTCCCCAGTGTTACATTTATATATATATTTAAATCTTTATTTTCTTTTTTCCTATTGCTTACTTTTGAAAATTTCTATCCACCTATTTGATCTGTTCTCAAGTTCATTTATTCTTTTCTCCGTCATCTCCCTTTTGCTGTTAAGTCCACCTTTTGTATGTTTTTCTAAAAAATCCAGATGCTACAAATTTTCAGTTCTATTACTCTGCTGAGATTTCTTATATCTTCATTGAAAGCACATTCTGTTTTACTTCATTTAGTGTAACTATATGACCTCTTTAATACCATTTTTTAATATTCTAGTTTCAATATCTGGGTTTTTTTGAGCTGAGTTTTGGCACATTTTATTATCTATGGAAAATACACTCTATGTTCTTAGTTCTTTGTATGCCTTACAATTTTAGATTCTATCTCAGACATTGTGAATGGTAAATCATGAGGATCCTGTCTTCTGCTATTTTTTCCCTTATACACACTGTCTTTTGTTGTAACAAGTAATGACCCTGGCTTGACTTGGGCTGAAAAGCTGGGTGGCAGCTCCAGTCCCAATTTAGATCTGCCCTCAGTTGGCCTGCTTTTGTCTTTCACGCATACATTTATCTGTGGTCAGTGACATGGGTGTCCTCACTCTTTATCTTTCACTCATAGGACTTCAGCAGTCCCTCCAGCACTCTTGGATTCTCCAGCATCAGTTCTCCAAGACCACTGTACCTCTGACCACATACATGCCACCTACTAGTTCTCTTGCCAACTTACAACAAGATGCTCAGAGATGCATGCCCTTAAAAAGGAACTTATCTTCACCTCTCTGTTCTAAATATGCACTAGTCATCCATCTCCTGATTCTATTATTGTCCTATACTTTCAGGTGGCTACCCATAATCAGTCCAGATTTTGTCATTGATTTGTATGAAGGATTCAGTCTGGATGGGTCTCACTCTATCACCTCTCATGGTCTAATTTTAAAATGGGAGTAATGAAAGTCAGAAAAGCTCAACAATATATTCAGCATCCTCAAGCTCTTCAACAGCAGACACAATTAAAACCCCCATGTTCTCTAAACCATATTTTGCTTCTTTGCTCTCAAAATTAGTTATGTAAAGCAAAAAAAAAAAAAAAAACTTGCCATGCTTTAAGAATTTCTGTATAAATAATTTGGTATAAGAGGTATGTGTGCACACTACCCAAGGTAGTTACAGAGGAGAGAGGGTAACTGCCCCTTTTTTAACTATAGTGTTGCTAAATGTTCAGTGGCTTAATTCTTCACTTTTTATAATTTTTAAAAGTGCTTCTACAGTTGCCATTATATAGTCATGAGAGTGGGAGTTAAGAGACTGAGAGAAGAGGCTGGAACTCCCATCATTACCCATGGAGAAATCCTACCTCACCCATGGAGAAACCCTACCCATGGAGAAACCTTCACCTCTCAGTGAAAACTATGTCAGTCTCTGCTGATTAGTAGGTAGTTGCAGAAGTTAATTATTTAAAGCTCTGGGTTGAGATCCAGTTTCTCAAGGCTTTAAATTAAGTGCAAATTCAACAGTGCTGAATGGATGGTTTAACATCAGGAGAGTTGCCTCCTCCTTGGTTCGGGCCCTGACCAGAGTTCCAGATGCCAAAAACCCTTGACATCTGCAAGAGGAAGAAGTGTTCAGGAGGCATGTGAGTGGCTATTCTTCCATATTGGTGACCACTTCCTGGATGACCTCCTGCCCCAAGAGGACATCATTTACCCCCAATATATTGTCCCCTTGGCACAGAAGCTTTCCAGCTGTTGGCAATAATCAAAGCAGACCTATGGGAAGAAATAGTTTCAGGTAGCTCCTGGCTTAGCACTTCTGAGCTAAACACTACATACCCTGGAGAAACTAGGCCAGAACACTGATAACAAACTAAGTTGTGAGTGAGTGACTATCACATTCTTGTGAGATACCTGGTGTGCTACCCATGAGACATTACAGGTGAGCTAGCCCTACACTCACACTGTCATGGCCAGCTGGAGCTGGTCCCTGAGGGCTTCATTTCTATGTCTCCGATGGAGCAGACCACACCAGTGAAGGCTGAATCTAGGGCAAATCTTCAACCACCTGCTGATCTGGATTCCCACCTGAGAAGCTGATGAATGCAGCACCTGGATGGCTCATGGTTCTTACTCAGTCTTAAACAGCATCTTCCAATGCTCTCTCATCTGGTGCTAGTGTGTTGGGGTGGTGTCAGTATGAGATCAGAGCCTGGGGGAGATGGCTCCCCTGAAGATCATCTGCCAGCCCACACAACTTCTGAATGTCTATAGCTATCCTGGCCCTATTTGTGTGTGGGCTTGGTGAGAGGATAGGTGTTGTGCTTGGGGAGTAGTGAATATCCCAGTGGTTTGATGCCAAAGGCTGCTCCAGATGCATTGACCTGAACATGCCTCATAGCTTATGATGGCAGAGTGGTGGTTTCTGAGATTATGGGAAAGATGCTCCAATCACTGTGTTTGGATGTACACAAATAAGGCTAGAGGGTTAAACCTTATTAGAGAGTAACACCATTATTGACCACAATTATTGCTTCCCATCCCTGCACTGCATTCAGAGTGTGTACAAGATCTTGAATGGTTTACAATAAGAAAATCACTTGAAGATCTGTGTAGAGCTGGTTTATTTGGGTGGACAAACCGGGTTGTTTGGAACACATTACCTGTGTGGATACTTCCATCCGATTAGCTACGGCCAACCTGAGTGTTGATACAATCTTCAGGTGATCCTCTGAGTGGCTTCCTGCAGCCAGTGTGGGAGCACATTTCTATACCAGGCCAGGCTAACTACGGAGACAAAAGACCCAGCACAGCCTGTGGGCAGTTGTCCATATTGATGGAAGTCAAGTTAGCATTTTAAAAAACCCCAAGTGGAGAAAGCATGGATTATTAGTTTGGATTAATGTGGATTATATCCCCAGCACATACAGAGGACTTCCCTGACTTTATTAAATCTCCTTCAGTAAATGATAAAACCACACTGCATTCCAGGTTAATGTACCAGCTAATGTTGATGGCACTCTAGAAGCTTGTTGGGGGACAATGGTAATGTCTTAACTTGAATTATCAATTTCCATTTTTCAAAGCATTTTTAATTCTCTTTATCTTCTTCTGTTATTACTGTAACCCCAGAATATAGACAGGCCAGTTTAATATATAAAAGCTTCCTAGCAGCTTGCCCAAAGTCATACACTCAGGGGACATGCGTAACAGGGATGCGACGCCATTTAACCTGTGTTGATCATTGTCTACATGGCAAGCACTACAATCCATTTTACCATCTCCCCATTCCCAGCTCTTCTCTTTTTCCATTAGACCGGACTGTGCTGGGAGTAAAAAGAAGTGTTTGTAGATTGATCACAAGTGAATAACCCACCTGTAAACAATTAATGTAAATATATTATTATTAGTTAATTCTTAGCTATCAAAAATCCACTCAGGCATTTGTAAAATGTCTCTGAGAAGGGATATTCACAGCCGTTATAGGGGAGAATCAAGTTCATATTTCTTAAGGTAGAATTTGGAACAAGTGACCAATATGAGCAGATATTTCCTCCTGTGGTAGAAATATTTCCAATACGTACCCCGAAACCACAAATGATGCAGTGTGAGCTGGCCAAAATAGGAGAAAATACCTTCTTCTTCCATATTCATTTTCTACTTCTGCAAATAAAATCTCAGAGAACCCCACAATTTTTTTTTAAATAGTGGGAGTTGAGGCAATAATTTTAGTGTTGGGGTCCGCTAAAATGTGCACCTACAGAAATAAAATAAAGCATCCACTGTGTTTGCCATCTTACCTGGCATATGTCTACACTAATTTCAGGCACTAAGACATTTATCAGGTGACATATGTGTTGTGCAGAACTCAATTATTGCTTCCCCATGGACTGTAGTGATTTAAGAAGCTTCCCTGTCAACAGGTTTTAGGTGGATAAATTGGAGAAGACAGCACCAAGTTCGAACAGTATGATCACTTAAGACTTCCCCTGGTTACCATTCAAAAAACAAACTCTCCTCCTGTATGTGGATACCAGGAGTACTCACTTTAATGTGGTTGTATAGTCCGGACATGAGGTGTCTCTGTCTCTCTTTTCAATGATGAATCAACTTTGAGGAATCTCTTACTATCATCTCAGACAATCATTGCTTTCGTGTTTGATAATGTTTTTAAAAATATTAATTAAACGTTAAAGAACATAGATGTTTACCCCTGGCACAATGACATTTATTAATTATGTCATTAAAAAAGTCATCTTTCATTTCACCTGAACATATGATCAAAATGAATTCTAGATTGTCATTTAGCATTTCCTTTTATTGGAAACCAACAGGCATTTAGAAGTTTGCCAAGGGAAAATTCTTGAAAAACAGTTGAAATTTCAAAACTGTTTGAAAATGACAGTATTTCAAATGTTATTAGCACTCTCGAAAGTTCGAGTAGCATATTTAAAGTGAGTGATCTGATGTTAAATTTGTGGTAAGCTTTTACCATAATATTTCAAATCAGTGTGGTTAAGGGACGAAGAATACATTAGAATATATTATAAAATATATATTAATATATTTTTTATCAGAAACTGTCAAATCAGCTTCAGAGACCTTCAATTCAGAGAGTATTTAATAACATCAAAACGATGAGCATCTGCTGAAGGGTAAAATCATTTGAAAATAGTGATGATAGCACTTTCAGAATAGATGGAAAGTATCTGGCTCTTAGTTGCCATTATGTAAACGTTTTTCCTCTTCTCCCCACTCACTGCCCAACGTACGCTCACATATACACCTGCCTTCCCAGGGATAGCCGGCTACTTCTTTGTGTGAGTGCGTATCAATAAGGTATATCTGTCACTGAGAAACAAAACAAAACAGAAAAGTACACTAACATTCTTTGGAAAAAAGCATAAATAATAATTCTATAGGAGAGAAAAATAAAATCATAGTAAAAAGATAGAAAAGGAAGAGAAAGAATGACAGATGAAAAAACAGAGAAAGCAAGAAAGAGGGCAGATTTGAACAGAAATATATCAGTAATCACATTTGATATGAACTTTCCAAATGCCCCAGCTAAAAGACAGAGCCCAAGTGGATTGGATAGAAAGGACCAAACCAAATTGCCCACACTAATACAAAGCATAGGTGAATTTAAATAAATAGATAAAAGAAGATAAAATAGGCAAAAAAAAAAAAAAAGCCAAAACAAAGCTTGACTGGCTGCATTAATAACAGACAAGAAAACTTATGAGGGAGGAAGATAATGGACAGAGGAGCCAGGTCAGTTCTCCAAGACAATTGCACAATCCTTAGTGTGTACGCACCTAACAGCAGAGCTCTTCAACACATGTGGCAAAAAATAATATAAACGAATAGAGGAATTCTCCCACTCAGTAACTGACAGAATTAGTAGATAGACAATCAGCAAGGAGATTTAAAACTTTAAAAGAAATTTCCAAAAAGGCTTCAGAAATTAGATTCATGAAAGTGACTGTATGAGAAGAACGAAGAAAGGGACCTCGAGATGTCTGGCAGACTCACTCAGTGGAGAAGGTGAATCTTGACCCTGGGTTTGTGAGTTTGAGTCCCACAATGGGTGAAGAGCTGACTTAACATAAAATAAATTCCCTTATAAAATAAAAAGAAATGAACTTCACAGAAAATATTAGTGATGGGGTCTTCTGGCTGGGTCCTCACATGGAGGTAGGGCTCAGTGGGGTCGCTCTAATGAGGGCACTGAGCCCACTCCAGAGGGCTTCATGTCATGACCCAGCCGTCACTCCCAGTGTGAGATTTCACACGTGACTCCTAGGGGACCACAGACGTCCAGCTGTTAGGACACCACAGAGATCAGGTTGGAGGTGTCTCGGCAGAACAGCAGGACGGTCAGCCTGTGCAGAAGACAGCTGTGGATGTGTGCAGGGCTCGGTGGGTGTGACCAGCACAACACAAGGATCGGGAGTATCCAGGGGACCCACTGGAGGACAGTCCGCCTTCACTGTAAGCCATCCTTCCGTGACCTGTGGCGGCATTTGCCCAACATAAGCTCAGTAGGAGGAATCAGGGTATCAAAGACTGAGGGCATCTCAAATCGTTTCTAGAGAGACAATATTCACCCAGAGGACCGACAGCTTGCTCATCAAGATAGGACGGGAGGACACTATGTCTCAGATTTTTCTGGAAATGACTTCCATCGCTACCACTGGTGGCCACCCCATGGCCCCACTGGCTAACACGACTGTTCATGGTGGACCTAGATCAGGTGTGCGCGTGCCGCGTTCCCAGGGCACCGCAGGCTCCGAGATTTGCCGGAAAAACTTACAGAACCAAAACACGGTGACTCTCAGGGCCATGTTTTTCACAGCAAAGGACATGACATAAAATCAGCAAAGCGAGAAGGCTCGTGGACCGCAGCTCAGCAGGCTCGGCTGGAGCGCCCCATGCTAGCGGCGGCTCTCCTGCAGGACTGCCGGGGGCACACCGTTTCCCCACAATGGCAGGTGACACGTTTCGAGAGTTGCCAACAGGGATGCTCACGCTAGCCTGGGTGTCCTGGGGGCCCATCACGGAGGCCTGCAGCACCTCCGCGACTGGCCTCCGGTACCGGACTCCGCAGCCCTGGGAGGGCAGCAGGTATCCACCACCGGCCTTACCCCAGCACCCACTGTCTCAACAGACTGGTCAATGTGGGTCCAGGCCTCAGCCTCACGGAAACGTCCCATCAAACAGAGCATCCCTGAAGCTCAGCGCCCAGACGCTGTCCGAGGGCTGGAGTGGAACCTGACACAGGAATCTGCAGGACTTGCCCAGCCCAGGCCTGTGGAGTGAACACCTCCTCCTGCAACGCACATGGCACCGTAAGGTAGAGACCCAGCCTCTGGCAAACGTGTCCCAGCTCCTGAGAACGATACAGCCATTTCTCAGCCCATGCGTGTAAGATCTGAAATGCCGTGAGGACTGACTGTGAGACTGTAGTGAGTAGGATCAAGAAATAGGCTTCCAAAATAAGGAACAGGGCACTTAAGAGCTCTGAGGATAACAGAACGTCCCCACACGTTTGTATGAACTCAAGGAGGCAGCAGCAACCAGCCGGCACTGCAGAAGGAAAGGCACCAGGCACACGCACCGCTGAGGGGAGAAAACAGGCGTACGGAGCCACGGGGTCGAAGGGAAGAAGCACAAGGAACCCCAGAATGCAGAAGTTACAAGCAAAGCAAGGGACGGAGCGTTTCCCTGTTGAAATATCAGGCTAAGACACAGGCAGGCAGGCCACGGCTGTGCGCACTAACCCCGCGGTACGTGGGACTGAGTCGAGGATGGTGAATCCTGAGGAACATTCAGTCGCGTCTTCACAGCAGGTCGCCACCCACCGCTGCAAAACGGGGATTCCGAACTAATAATGGCTGCAGCCCTCTTTGTATTTTTACAATAAGCTTGGGGGTTTCCCCCTGCATCTTTTAGCAATGTGCTCCTTAATATAAAGACACGTTTACCCTATTGTCAGTCTTTTTTTTATCTTTCTATTTTTCTCATAATAAATTCCAACAAATTAAATTTGATCCTAGAAACTCCCTGTGTAGAGTATGATCCCGTGTTATTAAAGTATGTTTACTTCTCTGTTTTTCCTTCTATTGCTCTAACCAGCGTGTCTGGAAAGATGCTGACATAGTTCTCTAAGTGGCGAGATTACTGGTAAGGTTTTGCTTTTATCTTTGTATTTTCCTACATGGTTTGCATATATATGTGTGTATATATACATATATGTATGCGTACATACGTACATGCATACATGCATACACATGTTTAATGCTGATGTGGGCCATTCTCATATTCATTCCTTTCCAGATTATAGGGGATGTTCAAGGGATGAGTGTGGAGGGAGATTTCTCTCACTTCCGATGCATCTGAACAACTTGCCCATTCTCTCTTGTGCTGAGTTTTCCCACTGAACTACCAGGTTGAACAGCCCACCAGTCAACACCATTTTGCAGAGCGTGACTCTCTGTCATCAGGACTTGCAGTGGGTCACAAAATGCTACTTTCATACAACCTTTTGCATATTATATCTTTTTTATGATAAATGTGTCAAAAATAATTTCATTTATTGTAGGCAGAGAATCCAATTCCTTAGGTGAGTCCCGGTGCCCGACAAAATCCTTTGGAGCGCGGGACGACACACGATTTCCATTCTCCCCGTGGAATGAGGAACAGGAACAGCAACACGACAATTTAAATGCAATTTTGTTTTTTAATCACATTATTATTGAGCATATAATGAAAAATAAAGTATTCCAAGTGGAATAGCTTTATCGGTTCAAGTGCCTGCCTCAAGGCTAGATACGGCATTCCCTAATCAGCAAGCTGTGTAATGAAATTTCTAGACATCTGTGTTTGTAATCAGATTACCTCACCATCACTCTGGGTCGAGAAGATACTATTTCAGCGCTTGGTATACATTTGGATTTACTATCTTTTCATCACTCATTTTAGTCCCTTTTCTGAACACATAAAATTTCTATGCATATTCTCACTGTTTATGGAGTAAGATAATTAGTTAAAAATGTCCCGAGTCTTCACAGCAGTCTGTAAGCTGCCATCATTTTGCTCTATGTTAAGTCACTTTATAAAGCCTTGATACAAAATATGGAATGTGGCTCAGCCGCAACTGAATGTAGCTTAACCGATAACGGAGCCCTCGATTTTGCTAACCCTGAGTAACACAGTCAGTCAGTCACACTAATGGGGTCTGTCTGCTCCTGGCTTTTCTGTGTTGATTCAGAATAAAGTACAGGGCATCAGGAGTGGCTCACAGGGTTTGCACCGGTCCTCGGGCACTGTCTGTCTCTCTGACTAACTTCCTGTTTCCTGGCTCAGCTGAGTCACAGGTCCCGGTGCAGGGGGAGGGTTTGGGTCCACCTCCAGAGATAGACTCCTTCTAATCTGGCCTCTGGAAGACAACAAAAGGGACTTTCCTGCAGTAACCGTTCTCAGGCACGATGTGACGAGGATGTGATTGACTTTGATTCTTGGCCCTTGGACCTCCAGCTCACCCACCCCACGTCCGAGTCATCTCTGTAATGTACTGTGAAGACCCTATTATCTGGTAATTAGAAAACAGGACATTTACTGCTCCTTGTTGCTTTGTTTTAGTCAGTGACTCCTAGGTTTACCTCTTGTTCTCTTTCCAGAAAAACAAAACAAAACAAAAATCAGTCCAGGCTTGACCAGCCCACATTTGACACGACTAAAAACAGCTTGAGTTTCTTATTTTCCACGTTGCCATGAAATCAGACTTTAAATACACATCACAAGAGATGACGACACATCAGTTGGGACGAACGGTACTGGAGACATCGGGCCCTTCACCGTTCTTGTTGACCCCGGCTCGATAACACACTTGTGTCCCCTCGGAAGTTGAGGGTGAGCCCGTGCATTGGTTCCTTCTTACCACGCCGGCGCGGACGCACTGGCAGAGAGCAAGCCGGGTGTTCAGGGGCTCCTGGAGACGTCTGTCTGTCAGGCCAGCCTTGGGCTCTGTGCACAGGGGCTCGCAGCCCGCCAGCAGAGCGCACCCGTTCCCTTCCAGGGGCTGAGGTGGGCTTCGAGCCGCAGGCCTGCACGGCCCTGGACTGTCCCTCCCTCATCAGCTCTCAGACTTCCCACCTCTGCGGCTGCAGCCGTTCTCCATGCAGAATCCCAACGTCCCACAAGCTTCCACTAACCTAAGGACAGGCTGTGTGCAACATTGCGTAAGTTCCCTCGGCTTGTACAAGATGCCCATTTGTGCAGAACCTGTCATATTTTGAAATATTTTAGGCATCCAAAAAAGGTAAGTCGCATTATAATAAATGGCCATGGACCTACTTCTTATGTTTTGACGTAAGTGATTATTCTGTCCTCTACGCTCTAGATTTCTTTTAAAAAAACAAACTAACCGCTGTGTCTCTGTGTTTCTCCAATATCCTCTTCTGTTTTCTTCCTATCTTGACCTTTCAGGAATACTTTAAAATAATCTACTTATATACGCAACCATAATGTAGTCAGAACTGATTTTAGAGTATCCAGTCAGTGATATATCGGTGTGTCCTTGCTATGGACTGGGTGTCTGTGCGCCCCGAAATTCACAGACCAAGGCCCTAAACCCTAATGTGGTAGTGTTTGGAGGTGGGGCCGTGGGAAATAACTAGGGTTAGATAAGGTCGGGAGGGTGGAGCTGCCCCTGAGGTGGGACTTGTGTCCTTCTCAGAAGGGAACAGAGCCCTCTCTCCACCACGTGAGAACAGAAAGAGAAGAGGGCCCTCTGCCGTCGAGGAAGAGCCCTCACCAGACACAGCGTTGGCGCCTTGACTTTGGACTTCCAGCCTGAGAAATGAACGCCCTGGTCTAAGCCAGCCGGCCCATGGTGCTGCGTTGTGGAGGTTGAATGGTGCTTCTGGATCTGGGAACCTTCTGTGACCTTCTGGGAACCTTCTGCTTTTCTTCCTCAACTTCTGTCTGACACGTCGTCACGGCAAATCGTCTACCTTAGGCTCATTTATGTGAACTACCGAGTACAACATACCACTACTGATGCGTTCGTCTGTCAACAACATTTAGTTACATGTTTCTCACGGCAGGAGTGCCTTCATCTCTCCAAGAGCAACACCGAGAAGAGGATCTTCAAACAGAGCAGATGCTTACGAACATTTATCCAAGCTTCCGTGGGCAGGTCTGACTCGCTGCAAACGGGCACACAATTTCCTCTTGCTAAAAACAACAGATATTTACAACTAACAAATCCTTTATTTTCATTTGCGATGCCTTGGCTGTTGCCTTGTATCTAACGTCCCCCTGAGTTCGTTGTTCGCTGCGTGTCAGTCAGGTCGAGACGATTGTCACATTGAGGGGAGTATAACTTACCCTTTTCAATGCCCTTTCCACATCCTTTGACATTCTTCTCCTATCACATCACTAGTCTTATTTGTTTGTTTTTAGATCCATGTGAATTCTAGACTGGACCCTCGGTCGTTGTTGGCCAAGTACAAGGCAATTGCCATCCTCCACAACGGGGCTCATATTTTCACCGTGTCCTGTGCTCAGACATTGAAAAATCCACTGGAAATAATGTTATCCTCCTTTTTTTTTTATTATTATTTTTTGATTTGTCCATGTTATGTCATATTTAAGAAATCCTCCTCTCCAGTTGAGCAAGCTCCCCTACCATGTTATTTTCAGAACTGTGTTGGTATTATTGGTCTTTTGTTTTTCCCTATAAATTTAGGAGTAGACTCAGATGTACAAAATCTTTCCATGGTTCCTGACTATATCTGAATTCAGTCTCAGAAGGGCCATCACTTCTGTGAAACGGAGCTTTCCCGGATATGTCTGTCCGCTACAGCTTCATTAGCTCCACACCAACACTTCTCAGTGACATGTGTGTAACCCTAGAAGAACCACATGTTTCCTTTTATGTGTAATGGATACGTGTCAGACTTTCCATCCTTTGTAAATGGTACCATTTTTTCTTTTTTTTATCCTTATTTTTTATTTTATTATAAACATATAATGTATTTTTATCCCCCGGGGTATAGGTCTGTGAATCGCGAGGTTTACATACTTCACAGCACTCACCAAAGCACATACCCTCCCCAATGTCCATAACCCCACCCCCCTCTCCCGACCCCCCTCACCCCAGCAATCCTCAGTTTTTTGTGTGAGATTAAGAGTCACTTGTGGTTTGTCTCCCTCCCAATCCCATCTTGTTTCATTTATTCTTCTCCTACCCACTTAAGCCCCCATGTTGCATCTCCACTTCCTCATATCATGGAGATCATATAATAATTGTCTTTCTCCGATTGACTTATTTCACTAAGCATGATAATATCTAGTTCCATCCACATCATTGTAAATGGCAAGATTTCATTTCTTTTGATGGCTGCATAGTATTCCATTGTGTATATATACCACATCTTCTTGATCCATTCATCTGTTGATGGACATCTAGGTTCTTTCCATAGTTTGGCTATTGTGGACATTGCTGCTATAAATATTCGGGTGCACGTGCCCCTTCGGATCACTAGGTTTGTATCTTTAGGGTAAATACCCAGTAGTGCAATTGCTGGGTCTTGGGCAGTTCTATTTTCAACATTTTGAGGAACCTCCATGCTGTTTTCCAGAGTGGCTTCACCAGCTTGCATTCCCACCAACAGTGTAGGAGGGTTCCCCTTTCTCCGCATCCTTGCCAGCATCTGTCATTTCCTGACTTGTTAATTTTAGCCATTCTGACTGGTGTGAGGTTGGATCTCATTGTGGTTTTGATTTGTATTTCCCTGATGACGAGTGATGTGGAGCACTTTTTCATGTGTCTGCTGGCCATCTGGATGTCTTCTTTGCAGAAATGTCTGTTCATGTCTTCTGCCTATTTCTTGATTGGATTATTTGTTCTGTGGGTTGAGTTTGCTAAGTTCTTCATAGGTTTTGGACACTAGCCCTTTATCTGATATGTCCTTTGCAAGTATCTTCTCCCATTCTGTCAGCTGTATTTTGGTTTTGTTGACTGTTTCCTTTGCTGTGCAAAAGCTTTTGATCTTGATAAAATCCCAGTAGTTCATTTTTGCCCTTGCTTCCCTTGCCTTTGGTGATGTTCCTAGGAAGACATTGCTGCAGCTGAGGTCATAGAGGTTGCTGCCTGTGTTGTCCTCCAGAATTTTGATGGATTCCTTTCTCACATTAAGGCCCTTCATCCATTTTGAGTCTATTTTCATGTGTGGTGTAAGGAAATTTCCTGGTTGACCCATTCATTCTTTAGAAGGATGCTGCTTAGTATCCATGTATTGGGGTTCTTTCCAAATGTCCTCTTGTGTTTGAGTTCTAGCTTCAAATCATTGTGGTCTGAAAATATGCAGGGAATGATCCCAATCTTTTGATACTGGTTAAGACCTGATTTAGGACCCAGGATGTGATCTATTCTGGAGAATGTTCCATGTGCACTAGAGAAGAATGTGTATTCTGTTGCTTTGGGATGAAATGTTCCAAATATATCTGTGATGTCCATCTGGTCCAGTGTGTCATTTAAGGCCTTTATTTCCTTGTTGATCTTTTGCTTGGATGATCTGTCCATTTCAGTGAGGGGGTGTTAAAGTCCCCTACTATTATTGAATTATTGTTGATATGTTTCTTTGATTTTGTTATTAATTGGTTTATATATTTGGCTGCTTCCACGTTGGGGGCATAGATATTTAAAATTGTTAGGTCTTCTTGTTGGACAGACCCTTTGAGTATGATATAGTGTCCTTCCTCATCTCTTATTATAGTCTTTGGCTTAAAATCTAATTGATCTGATATAAGGATTGCCACCCAGCTTTCTTCTGATGTCCATTAGCGTGGTAAATTCTTTTCCACCCCCTCTCTTTAAATCTGGAGGTGTCTTCGGGACTAAAATGAGTTTGTTGTAGGCAGCATATTGATGGGTTTTGTTTTTTTATCCATTCTGATACCCTGTGTCTTTTGATTGGAGCATTTAGCCCATTAACATTCAAGATAACTATTGAGAGATATAAATTTAGTGCCATTGTATTGCCTGTAAGGTGACTGTTACTGTATATTGTTTCTGTTTCTTTCTGATCTACTACTCTTAGGGTCTCTCTTTGCTTAGAGGACCCCTTTCAATATTTCCTGTAGAGCTGGTTTGGTGTTTGCAAATTCTTTCAGTTTTTGTTTGTCCTGGAAGCTTTTTATCTCTCCTTCTATTTTCAATGATAGCCTAGCTGGATATAGTATTCTTGGCTGCATGTTTTTCTCGTTTAGTGCTCTGAAAATATCATGCCAGCTCTTTCTGGCCTGTCAGGTCTCTGTGGATAAGTCAGCTGCCAATCTAATATTTTTACCATTGTATGTTACAGACTTCTTTTCCCGGGCTGCTTTCAGGATTTTCTCTTTGTCGTGAAGACTTGTAAATTTTACTATTAGGTGACGGGGTGTGGACCTATTCTTGTTGATTTTGAGGGGCGTTCTCTGCACCTCCTGGATTTTGATGTTGTTCCCTTTGCCATATTAGGGGAAATTCTCCCCAATAATTCTCTCCAGTATACCTTCTGCTCCCCTCTCTCTTTCTTCTTCTTCTGGAATCCCAATTATTCTAATGTTGTGTCGTCTTATGATGTCACTTATCTCTCGACTTCTCCCCTCGTGGTCCAATAGCTGTTTTTCCCTCTTTTGCTCAGCTTCTTTATTCTATGTCATTTGGTCTTCTCTATGACTAATTCTTTCTTCTGCCTCATTTATCCTTTCAGAAAGTGGTTTATTTTCTGTTTCTAGAATTGCTGTTCTTCTCTTCGATCTCCCATTGGATTTGTAGGTGTTTGCAATGGTTTGATAAGCTATCTAGCTGATCTGCTACCTGATGTAGTCTCAGCCTGCTACTTCTCTGCCATTTGACTCCTCCCCTGGTGTCTTTGTTTCTATTTACACCGCCATTTAGAATTAAAATTCTGTGGATGACATGAGGGCATCCCACTTATTTTTCATTTCAATTATGTATCAAAACATTGACTCTGCAACATTCTGACTCACCTGTACAGTGTTTTTAAGTAGTTCATGGAAACAATCTCATATTTGTTAAAAAGTAGCATTTTGTTCTTTCTTTCAATCCTCACATATGATTACTTTATCACATCTGGGTCTATTTTCAAATTTGCATCTTGCCTGTTCCAATGTATCTTATTTACTGTTCCCTTACCCATTGTATTATTCATCTGTCTCTGCATTAAAAATTAGTGGGTAGAAGCCACTTCCATTTCTCACCTCCGTGTCCTGGGCCTGAATCCAGAAATGACTTAGCTGAGTGATTCTGGCCCAGGATCTCTCAGGCATCTGAGATGCAGATCCAGCCCCCGGGGGGTGGGGGGTGTATCCTGCATGCATTTATCGACTAGCTGAATGAACAATTCAGCAGTCCTCTGTATACAGACGGTGCATACTATGATCCTTGTTTTTTAAAACAAGCACATCGATTGACAGTGATGTGAAATATCTTATCTCCAATTTTTAAACCTCTGGTTGGATATACCTCTTGGTTTGCAGTCAATTTACACTCTACTCCTTAGGAGCAGGAGGTGTGAAGCTAAGGAACTACACAAACAGTTATCCTCTTTTCTTAGTGACACCTGTGGGGTACTGCAAATTCTCGATTAATGTTGCCCCTGTTGTGGTCCCTGCCAGGAAGGATTCCAAGCAGAAGGACGTGAGTGAAGGTATGGGGAAACACAGGAATTTAGGAGCATAAAGCTTGGGGAAAAGAGAAGCAAAGACAGAATCCTGAGGGGATGGGTTTCCAAGGGACATCAGAGGATGGAGACACCAGCTAATGGTTGCCCAAAGATGTGCTCTGTTGCTGGTCCTCAGTGCCCGGGAACTGCCCAGGACCTGCCAGCCACATCTGAGTGTGACACAGACCTGAACCCCCTTTCCCTACAGTGACATCAACCTATCCTAGTGTTCCCACATATTTGGGATTTCAAGTTAATCAAGGATTCTGCCAACTGATCATTTCCATGCACATGAAAACTAGGGAATTCCTTCCTCGGATTGCTTTGCCTTTGCAATATTGGTTATCAATCACGAGTAAAAGTTTCCAAAGCCATTGAACTTGCTTCAATGCTCACTTGCTTGTCTCTTTAAATCACAACGGATAGAAAATTCAAGCAATGCTTTGTGAAATGCTCATTTTGCTGTTTCAACTTCTAACCTCTATCCATAAAATGAATATACCTGGCAGCGTGTGCCCTTATCATCTGGTACAGGTACATTTTATTTAAAGAAAACTTGTGGTTGACAGTTATTTTCTTAGAAAAAAAATGGTAGTGGAGGGAAGCGGGACATGAATATTTAGGAAGTGAAAAGAGAAGAGAACCAGTAGCACAGTCTTTCTTTTGCTTAGTGAAATCGATTCAACATAGAACATTATTTCCCCCAAATGTCAAAGATATATATGTCCAGGACACTAAATACCTTGATTTACTTATAATATACATTTTCCAACTGAAACACTGGAAAATAAATTTTGTTCTGGCTAGATACACATTGTTAAAACTTCCTTGTATATAAGTAAGCAATCTGATTTACTTTTCCAATGCCATTCCTTTGAGATAACTGTCAATATAAAATGGTAAATTTGGCCAAAGTCTGTTTTAAAGAAGTTTATTTTGGGGCACCTGGGTGGCTCAGTGGGTTAAGCCTCTGCCTTCGGCTCAGGTCATGGTCTCAGGGTCCTGGGTCTCTCTGTCAAATAAATAAATAAAATCTTTTAAAAAAATAAAAAAGAATTTTATTTTTAAGTGACACCATAGCTTGCTAAGCCTTTTACACATATGACTTGGCACTCCTGGATTACAATTATGAAAATTCCAGTTTTTGGTTATATCTGTCCTAGACAGATGAGGCACAGTGATTTAGCAATTTGAGCAGATTCTGTTAAACAGCAAGATGTTAAGCAAAGGACAAGCCTCCAGTGATCAATGATTTTCCTTCTTTATCTGATTGCTCCTCATTGGTGCTTTGTTCCTTCTACAGCTGATAGTGTGAAAGTGTCTTTGCACAGGGTCCATCAGTCACATGAAGAATGGGAGAAACTAGTCACGGAATGCAGAACCAATTCTCGCAAAGTTACGCTACTCTTGTAACTCAGCAGACGGCGTTCCCTAATCCCAAAATATGTTTACCAGCTTCTGGAATAATAAGATGAGACAATTTGCACTAGTTTATCAGTTTTATCTAAACACATGCATACTGAATGCTTGAGATTCTTTGAAAGCTGTATTACTTCTAAGCCAAGAGATTTCTCTGTATAGATCTACCGCATGGATGTTATAGTAATATTAGCTTCTGGAAGGAGGAGATGAAGGGGTTATAAAAATGGAAAACCTAGATCTTTCTGAATAAATGATGCCCATTCCATGTAAAGAGAATCAATCTCTCTCTGTCTCTCTCTCTCTCTCTCATTTCTATCACTTCCTCATCTCTGGTCTAAAAGCTAAAAGCTCTGGCCTAAAAGCTAAAAAAAAAAAAAAAAAGAAAATTAGCTTTTGAGGTGGTTTAATATTCTTATTAAAATAGTAATTCCTCTACTGGAAATGTAAGTTAGACTCAGTTGAAGAAAGCCCAGCCCTCAGATGTGCTGAATAACATTCCAGGCACTAAAACAAAGAAGTTACCCATATTTACAAGTATTCTGTGGGGTGTCAACAAAGACGGGTATGTACACAATCCGTCCTGACCCAGATAAGTTGTGTTCTTCCGGAGTTTGGACAGTGCGGAGGACAGAGGAAGGGCTGGGGACCGGGAGACTTGCTATAGATTAATTTGTGGAAGAAGTTCCTTGTTCTAAATAAAATACAAAAAGGTTGTGTAAGAGACAATGCAGTGAGTCAGTAACAGTGTGGCCTCTGGGACATCCCTGTGATCCTCAGTCCCCGTGTCTGTGAGAGGGGACTGGGGTCCTCAGAGGGAAGGAGTTCGATAAAGTCGTACAGGATTTAAGGGGTTAGACTGTGGCGAGTGTTATTAACAACTGTTTACAAATTTTTGTATTTTAATGACAAAAGCTTGTCACCTTGTGTCAGAAAATTTACATCATAATCATCTCAATTGAGAATATAAATAAAAATTTGGCTAACAGAGTCCACTAAAGCTTCTCCAAGCAATGGCTTGCCTCTCTGTGCTAGGAGATGTGCAATTTCAGATGTTACGGAGATTCAGAATTTTGAACCTCTAGAAACTCACCAAGGGTCACTTGAACAATGACTATTGGATGATAATGTAATATTCAGAGTAACAAAAAGAACCCTCTCCGGGTAGGAGCATTGCCGCAGGGAAGAGACTGTAAGCCTTTATTGCCTTGAGGTATTTGTAATTAATATTTAGTATCAGTGACCCTGTTGGTTGCAACTATCTGAGTTGAAAATGTCTCAATTTCCCAGGCCTCATAATTAGTCCCCACAAATAAAACACACATGGGAGGTTGTGGAGAGAATGCAAGACAGAAAGTCGCTGGTCTTGGCATGATGGACGGATCTTGCCACCTTGTGTGTGGTTTCGTCTGTTGTTGGTCCCGACTGAGGCACGACTGTTACGGAGGTCCTACGAAGCATCAGACAGACCGATATAGACCAGGTACGGGGACTGAGACTAAGAACCTGTGAAAGGCGCTTATCCCGTCTGCAGGATCCCAGAAGGGCTTCCATCCACCAGAACTGATGTCCCATGGTCCAAACGTGAAAGCCCAGAAACTTAATATTGGTGCTACTCTGCCTTTTATTAAGTATCAAGGATTTAAAGGAGAGTCTTTTTCTCGTTTTTAAAGATTTTATTCATTTATTTGACAGAGAGAGTGAGAGCGCACAAGCAGGGGGAGCAGCAGAGGGAGAGAGAGAAGCGGACTCCCCACTGATGCAGGACTCGAACCCAGGACACCAGGATCATGACCTGAGCCAAAGGCAGGTGTTTATCCCACTGAGCCACCCAGGCATCCAAAGTGGAGTCTTTCAGATGAGACCCAAGAATCGTGAATGACAATCTGAGACAAGGCCAACTTCCTGCCAGCTACCTGCAGGACTCGGCCGTAGGAAATCAGTTTATTTCTAATTAAGAGAAGTTCACATCCTTAGAGCACAAATGCAATGCAAGCTCTTTCCTATCTGCCTACGTATATTTGTAACTCATTCCTTGGCTTTGATTTGGAGGTCAAGAAAAGATCTCAGTTGCAATTCAAGAAAATTTATTATTCTATGGTAATAGATTCAGCTGGGGTAAATCAATTTCTGCATATGCAAAATCCAAGCTGGTTTTTCTCATAAAGATGTAAGAATTATAACATCTGTAGTACAGACAATTTCTCCAAATAACATTATTAGGTGTGCTACAATTGGAGTTGTCAGCGTTTTTCTGCCATTGAAGCATGCCGTGATTAACTACATAAGTCTTCCTCACATCACCTAAATTACTGTTAAATGTTCCCTCCGCGCTATCACTCTGGAAAACATTGCGACTTGAATCCGTGAGAATGGCAATGTTATTACTCAGACGAATGCTACCTGCAAACGAATGTAGGAAGTCGCTGTTACACAAAATCAAGCCTCCGGAGTTTTCAGATATTCTGGACAATCTGGGAATTTCTATTAACCTGTCACGATTTCCAGTTGAACGAACACCAGAGACGATGATTGGTTTCCGAGCACTGCCTCTTCGGTGGACATAGAGAGCTGGGTATAATCTACCAGAAGTTACGGTATAGAGAAATGAGACTTTTTGTGTGAAATTCTTTCAGAGATAGACTCTGCTTCCTACTTTAACCAGACCTCAAATACTCAGATTTCATTCAGTTCGGTGTATAGTGTGTCATGGTGTGTGTTGAATTTCTCCAAATGTACGGCCATGTCCGGCAACAAGTATGCCCTTGCTTTGCACGCACAGTACCCTCCGTGGACAAAACATTCAGAGTAGCAGAGAGAACACTGTTGAGTGCCTCTATCCAGGTGCAGGAGGGGTGGAGAGACTGGGTTTTTCTTTCCATGCAGGGTGTGCTAGAAAAAAGAAGGAAGAAAGGTCATAGAACAAGCTCAGAGATGATAGAACTCTTTTTATCGGGGTTCACTGGCTACCTAAGTGGGATCTACTGAATCCCATGAGACAGGCAAATGTCTCATCCCTACAGCACTGTTCCCACCAAGCAGTGCCATTAACAGAGTGGGAACACCTACATTCTCGCTCTTGGGAATTCACAAAAGCAAGCAAAAAACGTCAAGTAGGTGTGGAAGAAAATGAGGAAGATCAGGAGCTTGAGGAAATGTACCTGAGTATTTATTACCAGGTTTCTATACTGCCATTTCAAAACATCTTACAAATTTTCTTTTCCAAGCAATTTTTTAATGCAAAAGTAGTGATATATTCACAGGAAGTTACAAAGAAATGTTCGGGGCTGCCCTGTGCACCCTTGGCCCAGACCCTGCATCATGACGGCGAGGATGTTGATGGTGAATTGTGCATGATGGCGGAGCAAGACCAAGACCAGGAAAGCACACGCAGCCTGTACAGAAAATGTGGGGAGGACGTTGTTGCCTTGTTCTTCACTGTAGAGGGAAAGAGTTCAGGCTCTCCCGGTCAGATATGCCGTCAGCTCTCAGTTCCACAGATTATCGTTATCAAGCTGAGAAAGCCCCTCTGCCTTCTCTGCCTCCAGAGTTTGTGTTGAAAGCACAGAACTCTGCCAAACACGCATTCTGGTCTGAACGATAAAATCATAGGACTTTTCTTTTTTGGACGTCGCTATGATGAATTATATAGACTGACTTTCAAATACTGAAGCCGGCCATCCACCCAGAGCACGTCACCCAGGAGACTCGATCCGGGACAATCCAGATGGGTTTGTTGGGCTATATTCTGTCCAGTCTCAGGACAGCTGTCGGTCTGTAAGGCTGCCTTGTCTGTTTAGTTGTGAAGGGTCTGTACTGTTAGCCTCAGGGGAATACTGGCCTTTGACGTGATCACAGGAACTATCCCTCCAACTAACCGCTTCTGGAGGACATTGCGTAAGTCACTGTTTGTTTTTTTCCGGTTGCGGGGCCTGGTAATGGGATGCAGCCAGAGCGTCTGAGCTTGGACAGTGGCCTCAGGACATGTGCCTTCTTGGTCCATTGCACAACCGTACATACTCAAGTGCAGCTTGGAACATGGGGGAACCAGGTGGTGGGTATCAGGGACGGCACGGATTGCATGGAGCACTGGGTGTGGTGCAAAAACAATGAATCCTGTTACACTGAAAGGAAATTTTTAAAAAATGTACTGAAATGCTGGAATTTATTTTTTAAAATCCCCGAGAATATTTCTTTTTTTAAAGATGATAGTGTAGGTATGCGTTCCATCCCCTGTAATTAACCGTCACTAAAGCATACAAAGCCCAGGGAAAGAGCAGCCGCGACGTTGCTAGACTCTAGCACACAGAGGCTTGAGTAACAAGGGAGCAACGACTGAGAAAGAGAGAGAATCCACGGAATCTTAGCGCTTCCAAGGGGCCGGCCGGACTCTGGCAACACTGCAAAGCGCGAAACACTCCTTTAGAGCCGAAGCAAAGAGCCCTGATGCCAGAAACTAGCTTCATTAAGAAAGTTTGATGAAGAAACTTACTCTTTTCTCCTTCTCTGCGAATCTTTTGATGTTTTCCTTTTAATAGCATGGATATCGCTTGAGCAGATGGAAACTGTGTTTTATCTGGCAGGACTTCATTCCTTAGTTACAAATTTTTGAAATACGAGAAAAGGATTTATTTAGCCTAAAAATGCCTCTCAATTATATTTTATATTTATTGTTGTATTACATGCATTTTTGTTTACCATATAAATATGTAACTTCTAGTTTTTTAGACGATAACTACACATATGGTTTCTGTTTACTGGACATTTACCTCTTTTGCATACGCAAGGGCTGGGGGTCTTCTAAACTCTGGGCCCTCCCCACTCTTCTAGCTCTGCTGAGGTGGGGCTGGGCTCTGGTGAGTTTGGACCATGTACAGAAAAACAGCAGCAGCAGCAGCAGCAGGGTCACGAGAGGCTGCAGTCTAGAATTCTCTTGAAGATTCCCATGTCGTGTTATTTTATTTGTCCTTGCGAGGGGTTGTGAAAGCTACGAGGACAGGCTCCCTTGGGCACTTTTCCCTCATGTGTCAGTTAAACCTGCTCCATTTTAATTAATAGTGACTATTATTGCAAAAAAGTTGATGAGAGATTTAGACTCCGTTTCCAAGACTTGGAGGAACTCTAGAGGTAACTTGTCCCAACCTTCTCTTCATTCTCATTTGCACGCAATTCACAACTACTATCCTTCGTCTGCAAAATGTTGTTTTTTCTCCTCTGCTCTTCGTCTTGACGGTATTTCCAAGAATGTAGAGATGACCTCCCGGTGCCTGGTTTGCCTCTCTCTGTGACCGGACCACCTTCCGGCAGTCCATGGGGTGTGCAAGCAAGATCCCCTTGGGTGCTATCAAGTCTTATTTGAGGTCTGGGCCATTTAAGAAAAGGAATCTGGAACAAAACAGAGAAACTTAGAAGAAAAAAAAGCAACGGTGATAACCATTTTAACATTAATTTTGTGGAGGCACAAAGGGTTTCTGAGCAGATCAGAGGTCTCTGCGATCTAGTCTATACCATAGGATAGGATTTTTCCACACTTTTTTGCAGTAAACTATTACACTGTGAACCTAAGAGGCTTTGGAGGGTCAGAAGCTTTCATGAGATTCAGCCACAAGACATTGTCGGTGCTATGAAGACTGAAGAAATAAAGGTCAACAGGAATAAATAAGATTATACTAGTTTCTGGGCGAGTGGCATATTCTGAATTTCAGGAGATAAGGTGTTCTAGCAGGTAATGCTTTCTTATCTCAGTATTAATTATGGTTTCCTATTGAAATCTCTATATTATGCTGAAGTTGGATTTTTATATATAGATTTTAGGATGCATTTTCTGACTACTATACCTTTCATGCTTCTATACTTTCCATCATGCAGGTGGTACATTTATCGAGCTATGAGTCGGACCCTGGATACAGCGCTCCCCGTAGAATTACTATACACCAGAACTCCGGCAGTGAAAGCCAACACGTAGGACACTGAACTCGTTTCCGCTGTCAAAAGAGGTATCCACGGGCATTTCTACAAACGCAGAAATGTTTGGGGTGACCCAGCGCTCCCTCGGCCTCTTTGGAGGCTGGCTGTTCCGAGACACCAGTCACAGAGCCCAGCCCTGCCCCCCGCCCCAGAAAGGACATAGAGTAGTCTCCGGGAAATATTTCATCACTTCTGTCCCCAGCACCATGAAATACCGTTTTGTCGTTTATTCTCTGAAAAACGTAGTGGAAGCCCAGTCAGCAGCCAGCCGCCCTGTTAAAGCGGCCTTTGTATCTGCGGATGACGATGCGCAGGATGAGTTTCTCTTCTCTCGCAACACCCCATGTGTGGGAAGACAAGGAGCCGCGGGAGTTCCATCTGCCGTCAGGGGGACAAGGACACCGTCGTCCCACAGCACCTTTACCCGGAGCACGGCCCGCTGGAGTGTGCACAGCCACACGGCGGGATGTGAACACACACCCGCTCAGCCGTCCCTCGGATGTGGGACCAGCGTGCGTTCTTGCTGCCCAGGCCCTTAGCAGAGCCCTAGTTTGCCAACACTGCCAGACGCGTGTGGCGTGAGGGTCACCTGCGGGGTTCACGTGGGCACAGCGGTTGTCACAGAGACTGAAGAGGACCCAGAGAACGGTGTTCGTTTCTCTCAGAACTTTGTACATTTGTGCTTGTTGTGCTTGTTAAGGACAGAGGGTTGTGGGCACCTGGGTGGCTCAGTTGGTTAAGTGCTAACGTGGGCTCAGGTCATGTCTCTGTCAGGAACCTGGGACGGATCCCTGGGATGGGCTCCACGTGCGGTGCGGAGTCAGCTCCACAGTCTCTCTCTCCTTCTCCCTCTGCCCCTCCGCCTGCTTATGCGCTCTCGCTCTCTCTCTCTCTTAAATAAATAATCTTTTAAAAAATATACAGGTTTTAATGATCTTTTTCATGTTATGCTTCATCTCAGAAAATTGACCTCATAGAATCAGATCTGTTTCAGGAGTTGAATATAAATCCAGTGTGAGATGTGTCGGGGATGTGTGCCCTGTTGAGAGAAGAGTAGGATAACGCACTGTATGACCAGGAAAGGCAGCAGTGATGATACGCCTGCTATTCAATTCAATCAGCAACTATGAAGTATCGTGTACTGTAAACAGCTCTCCTGGGATGTCTCAGAGGTGATGCGTCTCTATTCCAATAATGTGTCGCTACTTTCTATCTCTTCCAATTCATGGGGATAAGCTCAGAAGAATTTCGTGATGTGTCTTAAAAAATGCATATATGTTATGTGCATAGGCTTTCTTTTAGCTAAATATAAATTTTTTTTAATTTTTATTTATTTATTAAATTTATTTTCAGTGTGCCAGAATTCATTGTTTATGCAACACACCCAGTGCTCCACACAATCCGTGCCCTCCATAATACCCACCACCAGGCTCCCTCAACCTCCCACTCCCCTCCACTCCCAAACCCTCAGTTAGTTCCTCAGAGTCGATAGTCTCTCATGGTTCACCTCCCCTTCCAATGTCCCCCAACTCCCTTCTCCTCTCCATCTCCCCTTGTCCTCCATGCTATTCCTTATGCTCCACACATAAGCGAAACCATATGATACTATACACTGAAAAGGAGAGTCATGACTCAGAGCTGGTGTTTTCCAAATGTAATCGCAGTGCTGTCTCTGGAAATCCAATTGGAGAAACAGGGAGCCGCAGTGGGACTCTGGATGAGGAAGGAGTGTGGGTGTCGGCGTGTGTGTGTTGTGGGTGTGTGTGTGTGTTGTGTGTGTGGGGGTGGGGGGCCCCACTCCGTGGGGCCGTGTCCTAGGAGCCTGGGGGATCTCCTTGCTTGCCCGGGTTAAATTCCCTCATCTCCCTGTGCACCCCCTTTCCTATTGCAGAATAGTCCTAGTCCTGTGTGTCTCGTGGACCTTGCTCTGAGGATTCTACGAATTAGCAGGAGTGGAGCTCGGAACACCTCGTGACGCGCACCGCGAATTGAGTGTGTGTGAGTCACCTGCAGAAGAGGCGGCCACCGGCGCGGGACTCCGGCGGGAATCCCACTATCCATGGCACGATGGAACTCTCTGGACATCTCTGAATTTTAGCGTCCTCACCTCCGCTGTTCGAACCTTCACAGGGTCGTTGAGGAACTGAGGGGAGAACGCATATGAGCAATTCTGCAAAGGCTTCGAAAGTGTATGTTTTGTGCACCAATTATCATTGTGTGTAACAAAGAATAAAATCTGGATACGTTCTCAAAGTTATCTCAACGGTCTCAGATTTCTGTTAAATCTGAGAGACCCCAGAACAGTGAGTGTTCTGAAAAACAGCTGGGAAGGTGGGGGTGCGGAGAGAAGTAGCCTTACAATAGCTTTAGATAAGCTCTACACTGATCCCAAAATAGCATAACTTTGGTGGACGGTCCCCTCTGCTGGGTGACTCTTCAGATAGTGGGGTTTCCGGTCTTCCGTCCCGGGTCTGTGCACGGTTTCGAGGCAGGACAAGTTATCTCAGACGGAGGCTCTGGGATTCCAGGTTCAAATTCATCGCAGTTAAAAATGCTCAGACGTAACATGCCTGTTCCGGCCGCAGACAGAGCCTCTTTGCCTGTCCCCGTCTCTTCTGCCCACTCGTGACTGAGAAAGAGGCGCAGAATCTCTCCTCAGCACCAGACGCTGCTGCTCCCCAATGACGTGCATCCACCTTTGAACCTTATATTGAGATTTCGGGGTTAATTCCTTATAGATAAGTGTCACTTTTTCCCTTTGTGACCATATTATAAACATAAACGTAAAATTTAATATTCTTACTTATTTCTATACATAATAAGAAGGACCGACTCTCTTTCTAAGTTTATACCGCAGATGTGAAGGGGAGATGATTTTTATGTACTTAGATGCTAGACTTAGTGGTATCATTTAAAGAAAGGTCTTAAATTCTATACTGATTTCTAAACGACTGTCCACAGAAGGCTGTGAGCCCCGCTACACCTTCTTTGCCTGAGGACAGCTGAGGGAAAGATAGAAAAACAAAAAGTTTACCAGGTTTCCGACAATAAAAGTTTTGATTTTTAACGTTTTTAGTGAGGCCTAAAAATATATATAGTTTAAAGAGATTCCAGGGCAAGTTTTCCAAAACACCATGGTTAAGAACAAGTCCTCTCCATACATTAGCACGGAACATTGCCCCCAAGATTTCAACGTATTGACATGATTTCTTAGGAAACTGGTGAAGCCATTAACACCTCCTATGCAAATGCACTGTTGTGTTTTTCTTTTTTCTTTTTTTTTCTGGTTTTTTTTTTTTTTTTCTGATGCCCAAAAAAGGGGCAGACAAAAAGCCCTGGAAATGTGCTGTTCCTTATACCTCTGGGTCATTAACCCAAACCTTATCAAAAAGGTTTTTAATTTATGAAAAATTAAAGCACGTGACAAAGCCACTACGACAGCACTGTGGCCTCACGTAGTAAAAATGGTGTGATCTCCAACTCTTGACGGCAAATGCTTGAAAGCATTAGGTTGATCTCCACACTAAAGAAATCATGCCCCGTCATGTATGGTAATACAGCATTCTTTTCCCTCATACATCCTACTTCGATGCGTGTGGGTTTAGAATGAGCATCTCTTTTCACATTGCTAGTCCTCAGGGACACGTGCTTCACTTTGTGATGAAATCATCCCCCACGGGTACGGAGGGTGTCCACCTGCCCGGAGGCTCGAGGCGCCCCAGGGCGAGCAGACCTGTTTAGTTGCAGACAGACCCGTTTCCATCAGCCTGGACTGGACAACCCCCCACCCCCACACACACAACATATCCACGCACACACACACCTGCACACACACACACACACACACACACCCCTGCACACACACTCACAACATATCCACGCACACCCACAACACAAACACACCCACAACACACACACGCTGACACGTCATCACAACTCGGGTGTTTTGACTCTGACTTTCAAAATCAGAACGCGGTGACGGGGTGGAGCGTAAAATGCTGATGCTGAGCCGACGGGTCTGCGGGAACTCTGCGTCCTGGTTCCCACCGCCCCAGCACCCACCTCACCCCTGGGTGTGTTTGGAACCCAGGGGCTGGGGACCTGAGAAGACAGTCTTCGAAGGTGAAGACACATCATTTATACGATCAGAGTCAAACATCCGGAGCTGTTTAAGTCCCATCTCTAAGACCTTGAAAGATCCCGGGACGCAGATGCTCTCTCTTCTGCTTCGGACGGGCTCAGCCCCGAAGCGGGCGTCTGCGCTGATTCAAAGAGCCGTCACCACAGAGGACAGAAATGTGAAGAAGGAAGCAGGGCCACCTGCGGCCAGGGCACAGACCTGACACTCAGTCCCCAGTGTCCGCCGGGGACGCCACCCCCCTAACGTCACACCCGGAAAAATGCACACGGCGGAGTGCTGCTCTGGGCGGTCGGGGCAGCGACATGAGACGGAGACCCAGCGCAGCCCGACCTGCAAAGCGCTGGTTGGCAGCCCCGCGTCCTCCAGGAGCAGTACAGGCCTCGGGGCGAAGACGGGCTTAATGCGAGTCGTACGTGTACGTGTCCACCGTCCAAGAGCATCACGAGGCCTGGGAAGGAAGGCGCGGGCCGCTGCGCTCTCATCCCCGGGCCGCACAGGCAAGTCTCCGCAACGGAGCCGTTTTCTCTACGTCCACTTCACCCTTCTGCACAGCACGGTCACCTGAGTGTTGTTTTACTTGTCAAAGCCCTGGCCCCGACGGCCCACCGTGCACATTCTAGGGACACTCTCTGCACACGACAGCCCACCGTGCACGTTCTAGGGACAGTCTCCGCGCACACACACGCCTGCCACTCTCCCTTCCGCCAACAACCCGGCGGCCTTTCCCGGGACGTGGCCACGTGATGAAGGCCATGGTGCGCCCAGAGAGCAGTTACTGGGTGTGCGCAGTTCCCGGGACTGTCGTGGGCATGGCTTCTTTTCTTTCCTCAAAGCTGACTGCCTCTTTTTCACATTTAATCTATGTCCCATGTAGCTGTCATTAATTTGGGCAGAACATTACAGGCAAGACGAATAATGTGAAATCCTCTCGCAGTTCGGTCCCACATTCGCGTCAGATCAGCCAAGTCCCTGTCTGCATGTTTCCCGGAGCGTCTCTGCACACACTGCCCTGGCCACAGTCGGTTCTGCCCCTGAGCCCGTGAGGTGGCCGTTCCCTTCAACATGATCCCAGGGGCTCCCCTTCCCCAGAGCTTAATGCAAACTGCTGTTTTCTAGATTCGTGTTGTCGTCTGTTCTCCTTCATTCCTGTGCTGTAACAGAATATGTCCTACAATAGCTTCCTGAGAAAAACGTACAGGGAGGCATACATTTTTAGTATCAAAATATGTGAAAATGCCTTTATTTTATCCTCTCCCCCGCATGACTGAGCATAACATTTCAGAATTGTATTTCCTTAGAAATTTGATGGTATGTCTCCATTGCGTTCGAACTTCTCACGATGCTGCTGAGAAACCTGAAGCCATTCGGGTTGGTAATTCTTTGTATGCCCCATTTTTTAACGTCTCTGGCAGTTAGTGAAATCCAGTCAAGGAGAGCACGCAAGGAGCTCTAGATCCGTCGACCAGGGGGATTTTACACAGCCGCTGGCTCTGGGAGTGTTGGAAGGCTAAGGAGAGACAGTGGGTAGAAAGGTGACGGTGCACCTGTTAACCTTTCCCGAGCCGCCGACCGTAACTGCCCAGCACGGTGGGCCCCCAGCAGGCAGAAGGGCTGCGTGGCTGGCCGAGGCCCCCGACAGCCCCCACGACAGCGGCTGCAGCTTCTGTCCACGTGGCCGTGTAGACAGAGCCAGAAGATGGAAGCTGCTGCTCTCCTCCTGCCTTCTGACCTGGTACCCACACCTGCTGACACCGTGTAATAGGACTGCAGGCGGCTGGAGCATCGGAACGACATAGTTTGTCCTGCCCCAGCTCCTAGAAGATGTAGTCCCTGACAGACGAGAGCGTCCCGGCGAGAACCCGAAGCCGGCGGGAACCCGAAGCCAGCGGGAACCAGAAGCCGGCCGCTAATTCCATCCTCTTCTCCCCCACCTCCCCATCCTCACCCTTACACGACATTTACACGCCGCTGGCCATAACACAAACACCATGTTTCTCCCTAATAGGATTCAGATCTTCCTTGCTTTACTCTTCCTCCAAAAGGGGGAGACCCAGTGTCCAATCAGCTACCAAGTCCACCTTTGCAGCCACCTTCTAATCTGTATGGGTCAGAGTCCATGGCCGGTATCATCAACCAGTCGCTCATCCACCAATGTGCACAATACACATCACTGGAGAGACCGGACCCAAGCCCTCAGGCAGGCGTAGCAATACACTGTCATTCTTCCCCAGGTCCTCTGGATCGATTCAGCCCAGCCTGTAAAAGTTACACCCGCTTTCCCTGCGAAGCGCAGCATAGCAGAGTGGTCATCTCAGCATAAATCTCCATGGAAACCATTATTGTGTCTCTCTGTACATATGCTTCTCCCTTGAAATCAGGATTTCTGGATAAACAGAACCCCAAATTGTAGGGATCTGAAAGAGAAAATAAGCAAGTGACTCTTCGGTTGGATAGTGAGAGAAGCCACGCCCGTTCTTTCTTCTCCATAACTGGCTCTTTCTATCTTGGCTTCTGGAGACAGTGACCATACATGGTTATGCTACAGCTCCTAGGACTGTAAATGCATTTTCCAGGCTGGTGTCAGTCCGCTGGTCCCACAGCTGAGTCTTCCTAGACCTCTCCCTCCTCCTACAAAGTCAGCTGTTCTGGGTTACATAAACTGGATAAGACAGACGAATTTCATGGGTGTAAGATCTCTAAAATGAGCTTGAGTTTGGAAAGCACGGTGTGTGTGCATGTGTGTGTGCATGTGTGTGTGCATGTGTATGTCTGTGAGCATAGCTAGATGATCTCCCCAAGGAATGATGCCACATGGTAACTAAACATTGGTGTCTGCTATTTTCCTATTGGGCACTGGACCATAGCAATGGTCTAATCCATCTTGGGACGGGAAAGTCTATGTTTGAATCAACATGTAACCCACCACTTTGTAGCCATGAGTAGTCAGCACACGGACAGAATGAGTGGACGCTGTGGTCTAGGGAAAGAAAACAGACACCTTGAACAGGTAGAAGGAACCACCTGATTACCTAACGCTCTCCATATGCCCATTTACCACATCATTTCTCTAATTCCTCAATCTGGCCTCCCTACATCATGGATGATTTAATGAAAGCATTAAGCATACTCCGTGATTCAGTGCAGATCCAGATCTCTAGACCTCTCTAGAGCCAAGAAAAGTGGGAAACCACAACCATTGTCTAACTTCTGTCCCGTAGGTGGATTTCTGTTCACAACCCCTCTTCTCATCCGTGGAACGCAAGTCTTACAGTGTTTCGTCTCTTGCTGGTGGCTGCGGCCGGGAACTTACAAATCACCCATAAAACAGGCCCGTGTGTTCCCCACATCCCCATCAACTGCTCGTAGAGCATGTGTGTCCGCCGAGAAAGAAGAGCAAAGCAAGAGAGACCAAGTCACCAGGCTCTGAACCACCTGTTAACTGAGCTTAATTTAAGACTTTGAGAACTTCTCAAGCATGATTACATGTGCAAGATATATACAGATCGAACACATCTACTCGTCAGCTCTCTGGGCATCTCTTAGCCCAGTCAAGCTGACACACAAAATTGACCATCTTGGTTGGGATGGAAAATGAACAAGATCGCCACAGCTCTGATGGGGCGGCTGCTCCATGGTCATCACGCCTGAGCCGGGATTCTAGCGTGAGAACGAAGCGTTCTTATCGCTCGTGTCTTTTTACAGTTTAGTGTTGGTGAGGTTCCTTTGCTGTCGTTCTTGGCCATTTCTTGAAGTCCGTGAGAAAACGTGACTAGTCATCCTCTGTGTCCCTCTGTGGCCCCCGAGCCACCTTTTACCTGAAGCACTTGTTTCTCATTCGTTTGTAAGGTGGATATGAGTCACAGATTTTCACTTTCCATAGCATTACCTTAGCAACAGAAGATGTATTGCACTGTGTTCATGTTTCTTTCGTTTTGGAAATGCAGAGAAATAAGTAGAAAGTGAGCATTTACAGACCGTGTGCGTTTTTCCACACGCTCATCCTCCAGAGAGCTATCGCGTCACGTGTGACGGAGGGTGAGGTAGATAAAACCCACACCCCAGGGAGTCCCGGGACCCATTGCCGAGGGCACAACCATGTAGACTCACTGGTGATGTGTGTCGCTGACCCATGGACAGAAATAAACAGGTGCTTGGTTTTGCGTAAGTAACAACCGATTTTATTCCTTTATGTCTACAGACTTTTACTGTGGAAGTAAAAAAAATGATATTGATCTTTATGTCACTTCTACATATTGATCTTAATGTTAACTGTGGCTCTTTTAATCATGTACCCCAGACAGGCCCATTTACTCTCTATTTGCAACATATAAATGCTCCCACATTCATAACTCAGCTGGGGCAGGTTTACAACAGCCAGTGCGGTGTTTGGCTGAAACTGTGTGTGTCGGTGCGATTCAACAGCATTCAAGCAAGATCTGGGAGCCCCTATGATATGCCAGTCGGTGTATGGTTCCAGAGATAGCAAACTTCCGTTCTGCTCTGGAAATTTCACTTTGTCCATGTTCAGCCCCGATAACAATGCAGGACGGGACCCGTGGAGCAGAAAGATTAGTGGCATCAATTTTTGAGTTCCGGAGGCCTGAAACTGAATCCTAACTATGCTTTCCAAGAAAGCAAAGTAGCAGGTGAAATGCTTGTGGAAGCGCCTGGCTCGTAGCAGGTGCACAGTGAGCGGCAGGTGATGTGTTTTGCTACATTGTAACTGCAGTTAGACTTATTAAGACAAAATCCTGCAGGACAGTAATGAAATCCTCATCTACAGTAACTTTCCAGTAACACATAACCCAGTAACACAACATCAGGTCTCCTTCTGGAGTTGCACTTGCCCCCAGTACGTATGAATCTACTTCCAGTGCCTGTTGCTCACGGTGGAAAGTTTCTGTTGTTCTGGATCCAAGGAGACCCGATGGTTTTCTCTGTCTTCCCGTTTTCTGTTGAGCTCACCCACTGAGTTTGTTGCTGTTGTTGAGTGTCGCAGGTCTAACGTTTCCATTCGGCTCTTGTTCACACCTGGGATATTCTCCGTTACCATCTCTGTCAGGTTGGTGTGTGGATCCCCTGACCCCGGAAGCATTCGGAGGCCGGCTGCTTTATAGAACCTGGTGATGCTAACACCGGCCCCTGCCCCATTGGCTTCTGATGACTGTCCTTTCAGTTTGGGGTCTTTGTGTTTCTTGGAGGCCGTGTGATGTTCCATTGAAATCTGGGCATTTTCATGTTAATGTTGTGACAGTTTGGATGCCCTTGAAGCCACCTGTTTCGGCTGGCTTTCCCCGTCGCCCTCCCGCTGAAGAAAAGGAGGGTGCAGCCTCACTGCTGGCAGGTGGGGACAGAAGTCGGGGCCCCACTCTCCTCTGGAGACAGGGAAGCTCTGTGTGGGTTGGCCTCTCTGCTGCAGGAGCGGGAGCCGTGGCCTCTCGGTGCCGTGTTTCACAGCTCCCTGGCCGCTGTGTGTGGCTGCCAGGCCCTACACTGACCCGTAGTGGGTTAGGTGTCTCGTCAGATCATCAAGGGCTGCGTATGCAGAGGTGACGCAGACTTTTCTGATCTGGCTGGTGGAGGGGTGGGGACCGTTTTTGCCTGGAATACAGAGGGCGTGGCACGAAAGTTCTGTGTTCTTCTGCACTGACCTTCCAGAGGGCAGCCTGATCCTGGCTTCTTTTTGTTCACTCCCACTGGTATTCTCACACGTTTGGCTTCTTCTCTCCGATTCCAGCTGAGATAAGACCAAAGAAGACCCAGGAAAGCCACCACCACGTGTTGCCTGTGTCCTGAGGCCCCAGACGCACGCAGCTTTCTTCCTCTTTGCCTTCTGATGCTCTGACAGCGGCTTCTTCCTTCACATCCATGGTGGTGCTGGGGCAGGAAATAGGGAAGTGTCTCTACTCAACCCCCCTCCAAGTAGAAGTCTAGACACAGAGATTCCAAAGGCATGAAAAAGGAAATGAAAGTCAGGACGGTAACTTTGGTATTCGCATCATTTTCTGACAGTTCTAAATTGCTGATTGGATTCACACAACTCAGCTCAGAATTAATTAGCGTGTGCCTTGGGAATGCAAGCTAATGTAAATATTAGCTTTGATAAAAGATGATTAGTAAGGCACATTTAGCAGCAACACAAAATGGGTTCATTTCAAATTCAAAGAGTGATGATTTAGGGATTATCAACTCTCTGAGATTAGATAAATAATCAAAACCTGGCAGCTCTCCCTAAGAGTCAGAATTGTTATTACTGTGCATGAGTCTCTCTGTTCGGTCTGGTTGAAGATGGGGGGAAGCTACGATAGAGCGGATGGATATTCTAACAAGGCTGCTCACTCTAGTTCCAGTAGGTCCATGAACATCTGACTATCGATGCATGTGTGTGTATGTGTGTGTAGATAGAGACACAGATACAGACATTGGTGTAAAGTCTGCAGAGAGGCAGGCACGGGGCGGCAGAGCTATGCAGAGGGAGACCCTGTGGAGCGAGAAGTCAGCAAGCCCACTTGGAAAGCTTTCATCCCAGCTCCCAATTCTCAACAATCCGTAGTGTTGCGTAGCACATTGTGTTGATAAATATTGTAAGAACGAGTCAAGACTCAGCAAGAGATGAAATTCTCCTCGATGAGCTGAACTTCCACAGAGGCAAGAACAAGATGCGGCTTCGTACAACCAGCCACTTCCGCTCCAGTGAAAGGAAACATGGGAATTGAATGAACATCATAGATATTTGCTGGGAAAAATACAGAATCCAACCAAATTTATGAATTATCTTAATTCAAAAATAATTTCAACTCAAGGTAAGATTTTGCATGTCTTATGACATCATATTCTGAATTGCTTTCTCCTGTAAATTCTATAGCTGCAGTAGGGAAGCCAGATTTTAAAATGTAGAAATGATAATTGTAGGAGTGCCTGGGTGGCTGAGGCAGGTAAGTGTCTAAACCTTGGTTGCTGCTCGGGTAATGGTCTCAGGGCTGTGAGACCACGCTCTACGCTGAGTGGCACATCTGCTTGGGAGTCTCTCCCTCTGCCTCCCTCTGCCCCCGTCTCTCTCAGAAGGAAAGAGAAAAAGAAATGATAATTACAGTTTCTTCCTGTACTTCGACAACACCCTGCAGGATCCCAAGATCTGGTGTTCACGGATTTGTCTAATCCCCTTTCAACATTGCAAAGTGCTTCATCCAAGACAGCAAATGGCTGTCCTCACTTAGCAGACTCATTCCTATGACATAAAACGTGGGGCCTGGTCTTCTCTACAGCAGCCGAGTACCAGCGTTCTGAAACCACCTTCAGGCAGAAGAGAGGTGGGGGGGTGGAGAGTATGGAGAAGGGAAGGTGGGAAGACAGGAACAGAAGGAGGCTGAGGGTACACCAGGGGAGAACCTAGAGGCTGGGACACATGGTGACCCCAGGAGCAAGAGCTTCTGAGACCAGCCAGAGACGACAGACAAGATGACTGTGTCTCAGAGGAGTGTGATTCCAGCAAGAGAGCTGACGTCCGTCGCGTAGAAGAGCAAATGCTACAAAAACCCCAAACAAGTCCCAGGTACCATAGCACTCCATGAAAACGGAGCAGGTTTTAACATACTGTCCTTTAAAATGTTCAAAATAATAGTGTAATATTTAGACATGTGAAAACCATCAGAACGATCACAAAAAGGAAAAATGTTTTGTGTTAAGAACGGGAAGTATCATTTCTATGCTTAATGACAGGTTCAAGGACGTGTTGCCATAATTACGTCCACAGCACATGAATTATTTATCTAAATGTGTTATTTTACTAACATTTTAAGGTCAGAGCCGATACAGTGGCAAACTACCAAACCACAAATTTGTTGAGAGGAAAATGCTTAATTAGTGTTTAAAATTTGATCAATGAAAAGTTAAATATCTTATTAATAGGAAGCAATTAAGTCTACGTGTAATGCATGAACATTTCCATATTAAAATATCTGATGCACATTGTTCCAGAAGAATCTATCCACAAGTCATAATAGATGTGCAGCTATTTCCATGAATCCCCCAGCTGGTAACAGTTGCAATGTTCGCAGGACACGTTTGTTCCATCGGTCTGTTCCGCAAGTAGACTTTCCCTTGTCTGCTTTTGGAAAATACACATGGTCAGCTTATTTTTTAAATTTTTATTTATTTTCTTTTCTTTTCAGTGTTCCAGAATTCATTGTTTGTGCAGCACACCCAGTGCTCCAGGCAACACGTGCCCTCCTTAATTCCCAGCACCGGGCTCACCCGTCCCCCCGAACACCCTCCCCTCCAAAACCCTCAGTGTGATTCTCAGAGTCCACACTCTCTCATGGTTTGTCTCCCCCTCATTTTTCCCCCAACTCCCTTCTCCTCTCCATCTCCCCGTGTCCTCCATGTTATTCCTTCTGCTCCACAAGTCAGCTTATTTTTGAATGATTTTTCCTAAACTGACAATATTGAGCCCGGTGAGGGAGAGCCTGGCCCCCTGGCCAGCCTTCTGCATCGTAAGCCATGAGAACCATGCATGGATTTAGGTAATCACTAACACTTGCAAAACATGTCCTCCGTAAAGGAATAAATTAATGCAAAGCAACTAAAATATTTCTCTTTGTCAGTTTGCTCCAAGAGTGAGCCTGCTGTGAACTGACAAGATATCCACTCAGTTTCCCTGATCATCAGGAGCATAGACATGAAGTCTTCCAGTCAAGCTCTCAAACCGTCAGAAACAAGGTGGAATTGGCCCTCGTTGTCGGCTGTTACATATCGTCAGCCTCCGAGAACGGTGCTGATCTGTGACCTGTGTGAGGGAACTCGAATTTAACTATTAGGAAAAAAAGACTGGAAATTAACAAATTTTTTAAAAAAAGACGACCTCTGAATTGCGGCGTACGTATACTTAGAATGATGTAAACGTACAAGGTGTATGTTTTCTATTAACTTACACAACCATGCCTGCTCCTTAGACTAATTTGGGGATGTGCCCGCACCTGGCTGGCCTGCCTCTGACTGTTCGTCTCCCGTGGAGCTGGCGGAGCCCCCCCCAGCCCGCCGTTTCACTGAGCTCCCCTCTGTCCTGCCCTCCCGTAGCCACTGCAGATACACATTCCATCCTGCCTGTCTCTGCAGCCCCGACGCTGCCACCGGCGGAAGCCTCTCCCGTCACGGGCACCACACTGGTCCAGACAGCGGGCAGCCCGGGCCTGGACCTGAAGCCTCGCCCGCGACGGCCTCCCAGTCCGGGGCCAGGTGTGCCTGGATCAGGACTCCGTGTGCGCGCACAATCCTGGGGCTTTCTCTCCGCGCCTCACGGCTGCTCCCGGACTCGGTTCAGACCCCGAGTGCTGACTCCCGGCAGCTGTGGGTACATCAGCCTGAAGTGAACTTCGCAAATAATAGCTCTAGTCGTTTACTCTTCAGCTTCCACCAACACTGTGATGAGGCAGATGAGAGAAATTGTACTTGGGGGCATCTGGGTTGTTGAGTGGGTTAAACTGTTGCCTTCGGCTCAGGTCACAATCCCACGGTCCTGGGATCGAGCCCCGCATGGGGCTTCTTGCTCAGGAGGGAGCCTGCTTCCCCTCCCCCGCCCTCACTCGTGTTCCCTTTCGCTCTCTGCTCGCCCTCTCTCGTGCTCTCTCTCTCAAATAAATAAATGAATGCATAATCTTTTAAAGAAAAAAGAAATTGTATTCTGATTGATACCACAGAAGGCGTTTGTTAGAATCTTTTAATGAAGTCATAGGTTTCCAGTGAAAGACCCCTAACAAACCCAGGTCTTAAAATATGACCAGAATTACCCACGTCCTCGGGGCGTCTGGGTGGCTCCGTGGGTTAAAGCCTCTGCTTTCGGCTCAGCTCATGATCTCAGGGTCCTGGGATCGAACCCCGCATCGGGCTCTCTGCTCAGCGGGGAGCCTGCTTCCTCCTCTCTCTCTGCCTGCCTCTCTGCCTACTTGTGATCTCTGTCTGTCAAATAAATAAATAAAATCTTTAAAAAAAAAAAAAAAGAATTACCCATGTCCTGACAGATAGATACCTCACCTATGCGTACCCAAAGCTTGCTTCCCTCTTCAAGATTATCTGTAGTTCTTTGTCTCAGTGAAGCAGTGTAGAATGTGTATTAGAATGATTCAGCTTAAAAAGAAAAAAAAAATGACTGAATTTTGTAACCAGAAGAGAATTAAATAATTTTATTCTAATGTGCCAATATATATATTTTTCTTTTTTTATAGGCAAAGTGGGGGAGAGGAGTGGGGGAGGAGAGGGAGAGAGAATCCAAGCAGATTCCACACAGAGCGTGGAGTTGGACCTGGGGCTTGATCCCACAACCCTGAAATCATGACTGAGCAGAAATCAAGAGTTGGACGCTTAAGTGGCTGAGCCACCCAGACGCCCTGCAAGCCTGCCATTTTAAAGAGGATAAAATCTGAAAACAGAGCCAAGAACTTGCCCTTGCTCGCCTCGGGGCGGCCGGTGGAGGGACCAGAGCCGTTTCCTGTGCCCTGCGTGTCCCCAAAGCTGAGATGAGGCAGAGGCGTAGCCCTGTTCTGAGAGTCACCAGCCTTTTTCATTCACTAGACACATAAGCCTTGTCCATGCACATGCTTGTCCTGAAGCTCACACCCTTTCTCTGTCAGGGGAGACGTGGATGACAGAGCTTCCCGCATGGTCTCCAACAAGCAAAGTTTGTACTTTGGTAAGCAATTCTATGATTCTAACGTCTAAACTACATATTTCAACACAAATAAACCAAACGTCACGTATTCTGAACTTTTGGATTTCTATTGAATAGGACTGCCTCAGCTTTCCAAACTACTGTGTCCTGGTGTTAAGCAAAAGAAGGAAACTTTCCCGGAGCCTGTATTTTGATGATGGAGTGTATTTCCATTTTTAGCAAGTTCCATAGACCGTCCTTGCTTTCATTCCTTACAGCCATCACTGCGGAGGGGAGACTTGGCAAGAAACATAGCAGAAGCAGAAACGTGTCAAGTTCTGGAGATGACCACTACAAGGGAAAAAAATCTACCCATTAAGAAACATCTCCCCTGTTTTCTCCACCGTGCTAGTCTTCGGGAAGTACACGGGTCTTGGAAGAAAACTGGTCCAAGCTCAGAAGGACGGGATACGTTTTTGTAGAGGAAGAGTCAGGTGTGTTTTATTTTTACACCTTTATTTGTTTATAACACAAGTTGGATGCTCAGAGGGTCCTCTCCTCGGCTGGATGTAAAACCAATGTGACGTTGGGTTCACAGCACATCAAGTGAAGTCCCAGAACGTGTTTCCCAAAGACGCATGTTTGTCCAGTCGTAGCCTCCCCCGCTCCTGTGGAGAGCTCAAATTCACTGTGACTGGGTCCTCTGACTTCCTAGAATCCCCTTTAAACTAAGGTCATTCTTTCCAGCTGGGGCTTCATTAAACATTCATGGACAATGTTTTCAATGCATAAATCATAGAACATTGATCATCTCTCCCTCTGTGAGTAGTTAGTGTGAATGTACTGAGTTCTTCAGGAAGCATCAAAAGCAATGAAAGAGCACCAGATCTGGGACCCATCTATTGTGAAAGCTACAGCATTTCAACACACATTCTCTGATTCCAGTAGCTTATGTTCCCATAGGAAAACCAATAAGGAAACTGAAGCTTTCAAAACTATATGGTAAAATAATATAATAGCAATATACTGTTATTTTCAGTAGAGAGAAATTTCTCATTTTTTTCTGTAAAGCCTCATGGATGCTATTTTAGGTAAGCCAATAGTCGGCCATCCATTAAAAATTGTGTGTGTGTATGTGTGTGTGTATCCCACAATATATTTGAAATACATATAAGAAATACTCCATATTTTTAAAAAATAATGGTGCTCTCAAAACTTCCTTAGTACTTAATACATATAGTATACATTGTATACCATATATATATATATATATACACACACACAGTATATATAGTATACATACATATAGTATATATAGTATACATAGTATAGTATGCATAGTATAGTATGTACTATATAAAAGTATATACTATGCGTATATACATAGTATAGCATATAGTATATGTAGTAAACTATATGTGTGTGTATACACACACACACACACACACACACACACATAATCTGTATTTGTAAGTCCTGGCGTTTAAGACAAAACAGTTTGAACTGGCTTTAATTTAAATGTTATACATCATTGAAGTTGGAGAATGTCACCATCTCTTCCAAAGGTAAGAGTAACTGATTCATCATTTTCAGTGAAGGGCACGTGTATGTGCTCACTGTGCTGGGTCATGTTTTCTTCGGGTATTTTTTTCTAGTAGCATTAACTTCCGGTGATTACCTGTGTGCTCCAGGCACGGTGCTACGTAGGGTAATGAGACACGAGGTCACCACTCTGATCAAAGCCACCCCATCTTGCACAGAAATAATTGCTGTCATTTTAAAAGATGAGCATCATCTAAACCCATTTACGTTCCCAAAGACAGCATGTTTCTGTTTGGTGGCACAGGGCGCGAGAAATTGTTCTAGGAAGGGAGCAGAAAGAATGAACGAGGTTCAGAACCTTTCAGATCATAGTAAATGTGAAGTCCATTTTCCAAATTCACAGAGGCCGGGCCCCGCAGAGCGTTGATGACAACGGTGGTGTTTGATTCACAGTAGTTCATCCCTAGTCACTGTTCTCTGAAACCTGTCCATGTTGCTGTGGCGGATCTGTGGAAGGCAACACGTCACAGACCATGCTGAGAGTTAAAATGTGGGCGAGAGCCTTTACTCAAAGAATAGGCGGTCATTAGGCAGATACCTGCGAAAACAGCAGATTTCTTCCTCATTTATATAGTCGGGAACATCAGAGTTGAATACAGAAGTAGTTACTAAGAACCAAACCCAAAACCAAAAACCAGAGTCAGTGAAGAGTGCAGACAGCAGGTTATAGGAGGGATTTTGACCCCTGCTACAGAGCTAGGCTTCTCCACGGTCACTTGGAGGAGGGGCATTGCTCACATCCTCTTCCTATAGATTCTGTCTGATGGTTTGGGTTGGAGAATCTGATCTGGTCCTAATACAAAAATGGGACTGCACTCCTTCCCTGAAGAGAGAGAATTTGTAGGGTCGGTCCCATCTGGGTGGAGGGCCCAGGGGACAGCCTGTATTGGGCTACAAGCTTCAAAATGAGAGCATGAGCAAGGCAGGAGGTAGAAGTCCCCCTCAGCCACTTGGTTCTCTTTCCCTTCCTTAACGGCAAGAATCCACTCACTTTCTGGTAGGAAAGAACGAGGAAGTTGTAGAGGATCAGATAGAAGCTTTATCTTCATCCTTCCAAGAAGGTAGAATGTCTAAGTGGGCTAAGACAGAAACAAAAAGAAAGATAAATAAAGAGTTGTTCCTTTAAGCGGGGTGAAGTTCCTAATTTAATTCAATTTTCTCTAATAAAACTGTATGATCTCCATAAAAGGTTATGGTGTGTAAGCCAGCGTACTGCTCTCACTCCCGGGTCCAAGTCTTCGGAACTGGAATGTCTTCAGCAACGGTTTCTCAGTATAACCTGAAGTTGTGTTACATTCGGAGAGATCCAAAGTGCTTTAGAAGATCTGGAGGAAAACAAACGTTGTTTCATGTGGTTTATCTATCGTAGCTCACGGTGATCAGGTGCGTAAATAAGTCATGACAGAAGATGAATGGGATAAAAACAGTCAACACAAGGGAAAGAAGAAAAGCAAAACAAAGAACAGTTGAACAAAAGAGCCACATGCTAGATCTTCATCCAAAACGTATCAGCAATTACTCTAAATAGCAATTGTCTAAACTCGCCAGGTTTTTTTAATTTAATTTTATTTATTTATTTAATCTATTCATTCATTGTTTATTTATTTATTTTATTTATTTATTTATTTATTTATTTATTTGACAGATCACAAGCAGGCAGAGACTGGGGGAAGCAGGCTCCCTGCTGAGCAGAAAGCCGGATGCGGGACTCGATCCCAGGACCCTGAGATCATGACCTGAGCCGAAGGCAGAGGCTTAACCCACTGAGCCCCCCAGATGCCCTAAACTCACCAGTTTTAAAAGAGAGAGGAATTCTAAGGTTAGAGAAAGAAGCAAAGCCCAGTTACATACTGTCTATAGGAAACTCCCCTTAAATCTAAAGACATAAGTGGGTTAGGGACACCTGGGGCGCTCAGTTGGTTAAGAGTCTGACCTTGATTTCAGCTCAGGTCATGGTCTCAGGGTCACAAGATCTCCAGATTCTCTTATGGAAAACTTCCGAGCAGTACATGCATGTCACATTGTTCTTTGTTACCTTCATAAATAATTTTTGCCCTACCTTTGCCTCCAGGTGTGAATTAACCTGTGGCATCTGAACACCTCTTCCCTCAGGAGCTACCCCGTACGTTAGACATGCCCTGTATCTACAGTGCGAGTCACACCCTAACTCAGGGACCTTCTTTCTATCTGATCTAGTCCTCATTCTCTAGAATAGAATTCGTCTTATTTTTTAAAAACTGTAGTAGAAATAAAGAACACAAAATGTACCGTCCTAGCCACTTTTAATTGTAGAGTTCAGCAGTGTCAAGTCTATGCACACTGTTGTGAAACAGATCTACAGAAGCCTTCATTTTGCAAATCTGGAACTCTGCTCCCGTGAAGGAATAACCCGTCCCCTCCTGTCCCAAGCCCCCAGTCCCCACCATCCTACTGCCTGTCTCTATGTGCCTGACGGCTCCCGGCCCCTCATCTAGATAGAATCACATGGCACATGGCTTACTTCACTTTATATAATGTCCTCTTCTGCATTGGAGCAGGTGCCAGAACTGTCCTCCTGGGGCTCCACACTAGTCCGTGGGTGGACCGCATCTATTCATCCGCTTGTCCGTCGATGGACGTTTGGGGAGACTCCAGGTTTTGTATTGTGAGCGATACTACTGTGAACACTGGCACATCTACTCCTTTTTAGAAGGAAACGAACACGATCATTTGGCCAATCTACAAACAGATAATGGTCATATAATATTCCTGGAACACATTGTCAAAAAAAGGAGATGGGTGAACTGTTATGTACTCTCTGATTATCAATCTTTCATCCCAAGTGATGGACTAAAGTTAAGAAAATGCCATGAGAAATCATGGGGAACTCCATGCACATAGCATGTTCCCATGCAACTGTCTCCTGGCTCTCTCTGGTCCTCCCACATTCCTTCCTCATAACCAGGACCTGTGTGCCTTTATAATGTGTAACGTACTCAGCATTCTGTCTGTTGTCTTATGTGTGTATCTATAAAACCCTGCCCTTGTCTGGCTCCCATAGAACGGCCCAGCTCCTGGTACTAAATGTCTTGGACCCTCATTTTGTGGTCCGCCCAGCTGCTGTGACAGTGGGGACCCGTCCTGGTAGAACAGAAGCCCTTCCCTCCCCGATACCTACATCCTAAAAGTAGTCTGTGTCTCTAAACTCAGAATCTAACCAACCGGGGCAGTGTCCTATTTAGGAACCCAGTCAAAGGCATGATTTTCCTCCCATTCTGATCTTACCGCATCTCTCTGCTTCCAGGTTTGAGATGGTTTCCTGGCCTAGGACAGGTGTGGTTCACCTGAGCAGGGGCGTGTGGAGTGTCGGAGCTGTTATCTCAGAGCGTTCAGCAAGACCGGCCCGAGTCCTCATCCGTGGAGCCCCGCGGCTCTACATCATCCCTCTGGTGGACTCTTCACCCATGAACTGGTAAAAATAAGACCGAAACTGGACAATATGGAAAGCCCTTCGTGGGACATGTGGCATCTTAGCATTGGAGTGCCCCTCGGTGGTAACAGTGGACAGTGACAATCCTACTACTACCAGGGCCACCAATGAACGAGCTCTACCCCACGTCCTCTGCCTCACTGCAGTCCTGCTCCAGGGAGAAGAAAAGGGGCCTGCACCAGTCTATGGCCACTGCCCAGAGTTCTAGTGGCCTCCTAACCTTTGCACATCCGTGTTGACCTGAGGAGGCCACATTGCCCAAAGCCTCCGGTATGCTTCCGGTCATCAGGTTAGATGAAGATCCCGCTCTGGGTCTGGTACCTTCTTGAAACGTCATCCAGTGAGAAGCATGGCCAAGCACTTCCTGCAAACGCATTGGGCACTCCATCTTCCAATACGCTCGAGTGTGTAGAGGGTGTGTTAAAAGCAAGGTAAGTGCTTAATGTGCTAATGCATTAACTATCATCAAATGTATAAGCAAAGGTCTGAACTGATGAGAGGTTCCAACCACAGACTATTTGGTGCAGGAGGTAAGCTATACAAGGTGGGATTCAAAAGACCAACCCAGGGGTGGTGGACTGATTCAGTCAGTTAAGTGTCCGACACTTGGTTTTGGCAAAGGTTGTGATCTTAGACTTGTGGGGCCAAACCCTGCATTGGGCTCCGCACTGAGCTTGGGGTTTGCTTGAGGTTCTCTCTCTCCCTCTCTCTCTCTGCCCCTCCCCCCACTCATGCTCTATCTCTTTCGTTCAAAAACATTAATTAATTAATTAAAGTCCAGCCCAGTATTTTTTAGGTGAAATTTTCATGAAGGGAAATGTTTGGTCTCTCAAATTTCCCAAATCAATTGCACATCTAGCTGGTCACCAGGGTCTCAGTAACTTGGTGGACATGACCCGGCCGCTCTCCTGGGCCAAGAAAAGAGCATTCAGGCACTGTGTGCAGGGCAGCAGGACTTACTGAAGGATCTGGCTTGACAGCTGTCCCTTTCTGATTTGGTCCTTTCTGCTGCCTTCCGCGTGGTGCCCAGCCCCCGGGAGTGTACGCCGTTGGCCGTCTGGTGCTGTCTCCATGGGCTGACCCAGTTACAGAACCCATGTATTTGTATATTGTCACTTGCTACCCAAAGGAGCTATTTAGACAGCGTGTCCTGCCACTGGGAAGAGGGGCCCCGGGGCCTGTGACATAAAAATGCTGGGACAGCATTTGCTTCTTGGCTGTAGAAAACCAAGCGATGTGGCCCCTGGCAGCAGGCCGGTGGGACTCTATCTCCGAATGCCGCAGCAGCCGCAGGAAGGTGTCCCCTTTTCGGAAACTGGATTGCTTCCTTTTCGCGTTAAGAATGGATTTGTCTCAGCTTGCTCTCAGAACCCGTACAAAACAACGCCCACGGTCTCTCAGGCTCTCATCGGAACACGCCAGCTGTGACCTGCCTTCCCATTTTAGGGGTCAGACTGGAGACCTGCCCGGCTGTCATGTTACCTGCACCTGGTGGTCTGATGATACTCAGAGCTCCCGAATCAACATGCAAAAGAGATTACCCCCCACACACAGCAATTCTGCTCATTTTTAATGTATTCAAGCCTTCGTAAATGAGGCAAGTGATTTAATCCCACCTTAAGTCTCACGGTACGACAGAGTTCTGTGCTTCTAGCGTAGGCTTCTCTCCTGATGCGGTGTTGCTGGGTGACAAGCTTTCAGGAATTGTACTTTAAGACCCTCCCTCCATCTCTATGTTGAGATTTTTAACAGCTTTTATCAAGTTATAATTTATATACCATATAATTTACCCAACATAGAAATATAATTGTCAGTGAATTTACAGAATTGTATAAAGATCACCAAAATGCTTGGTTCCAAGCAGTCCCCTCGTCTACTCTGTGCAGGTGACATGGTGGTGAGTGTTACCGACCTCATACTCTTGAGTTTGTGTTGCAGATGTCACTAATACCTCACGTCTGACTAAGATCTGTGCCAACTATCTGTATGTGTCAAGGTGACAACTCCACAGCACCCAGATGCTGGTCAAACCCCAGTCTGGATGTTCTCATGAGAGTATTTTATTATGTGTGATTAACATTTAAATCAGCTGATGTTGAGTAAAGCCGATTGCCTTCCATAGTGTGGGTGGGCCTCATGCAATCAGTGGAAGGGCTTATGAGCAAACACTCAGGCTCCAGAAGAGAACGAAGTATGTCTGCAAACTGCCTTCAGATTCCAGACTGCGCATCGGGCCCCACTGGAATTTCCAGCCTGCCAGCTGGCCTTGCAGATTTGGGACGATTTATCAATCAACTGATTGATAGACAGAGTGGGAGAAAGACACCTTGATTACCTACAATGCCCCTTTTTATCCTTGGCCTGCGTATTAGCCTCTTGGTTCCTGTTTGTGTTACATGTTCAAATGTTTAAAGTCGGAACATTAAAATATCATTTCAAACAAACCTGCAGGAATTTGATTGTCCTATCATATGCATCCAAGAAAATATATATTTATGGCAACTTTTGCTCTTTTAGATAGTTGGAAGGGAAGCAGCAGCAGCGAACAAAGTGTGGGTGGGCAGCCTTGGTCTCCAGTGTTCACAAAGTTGCTATTCTATTTTCTTAGGAAATCCGTGACAATGAAAACTTCTCCCTTTTAGAGAATTTGCCACAGCATGGCATCATTATCGGGGCTTAAATTTAAAATGTAACAGTGGATGGGGCGCCTGGGTGGCTCAGTGGGTTAAAGCCTCTGCCTTCGGCTCAGGTCATGATCTCAGGGTCCTGGGATCGAGCCCTGCATCGGGCTCTCTGCTCAGCGGGGAGCCTGCTTCCTCCTCTCTCTCTGCCTCTCTGCCTGCTTGTGATCTCTGTCTGTCAAATAAATAAATAAAATCTTTGGTTGAAGCCACAGATGTGATGGGACCTGGGAAGTTGCTTCTATCTCGGTCTTGTTCAGAAATGAATGACGCCCAGGTTCTAAAAATAAAAAAAAAATAAAAAAATAAAAAATAAAATGTGACTGTGGACTCTGCAAAACAATCTGAGGGTTTTGAAGGGGCAGGGGTGGGAGGTCAGGGTACCAGGTGGTGGGTATTGGAGAGGGCACGGATTGCATGGAGCACTGGGTGTGGTGCAAAAACAAGGAATACTGTTACGCTGAAAATAAATTTTAAAAATTTAAAATTTATTTTAAAAAAATAAATAAATAAAATGTGAGTATCGTGAGCAATGATGTCTTTAGAGTCTCTGGATTCCACTCACTTAGCAATAACTAGTTATCAGTTATATTCAGTTTTTAAGGGATAGTGTATGTTGAACAACTAGGTTTATAAAAGTAAATGTGATACATTGTTGGCAGCTGCGTATGGTCACTGAGGTACCTCAGAACTCACTGGTGAGCCCTTCTCGTAAGACTAATTATTTTGGATTTCTGTAGTACATCTTAAATCTTTGTCAGGATAGAGATTCCCTGAGGCCAGCTCCCCCAGTACTGGCTCACGTGTTTCCAGACCCTCTTTTATTTCTGGAGGCACTTTCACCCTCAGGGAATCTGGTTATCTGTGCCAAGCTCACCAAGCCTTAGAGGACTTTTTTCATTGCCTCTGGAAAGTGAAATTGGAAGATAAGAATCACACACCCAGGCTGCAGAGAAACCTCTCGTGGCAATAAAAATAGACTTCGCACCAAAATTTTTAAAGTTGGTTTAAAGAAAAGTCTCAAATTGAAACCAATTTTTGTATTTAAATTTCAGCAAAAAATGGCATGGACTTTGCCCCAGAAAGGGATGTAATTCTATATTGCAAGGGCGTTGTGGGATTCGTCAGCGTAGAGAGGACTGGGTTAGCGTTGAGATAGGATACATTAAAGAAAAACAGTCCAGTTTGGAAAAGCTCCTCCTTGGCTTGACTGCTTTAAACTCCTGAGGAAAATGACACATTGCTATGAAATTTCTTGAGTCTGATAATTAGCCAAAAGTCACCAGAATCATTAATTTTTACACAGTTCCTCGGGACCTGTTACTAATCCAGATGTATTCAGTAATTGGGCTTTTCTCTTTTGGTCATTCCACTGTGTTCAGCATATTAAATAAAGCTCTAAACGCCCCTGTAGAGAACAAGACACAGAAGAGCTATTTGTTAAAGAATTCCATTTTCTGTCAGATCTTGTATGAAGTAGACTCAAGTCTAAATGGGGAAGTTTTGACCTTCTGGAAAAAAAATAATAATCAAACCTCTGAATACGTAAGTGCCTCATGGTCAAAGGTGGTGGAAGAATCTGTGTGTCCTTGCATTTTTGGAGACTGTGCTGTCTGGGGTCAAGGAATATCCTGGTTGATCTCCTTTCTCGGCATGCTACCGGTCTTTCGTATAATGAGAAACTGATTCACTTCAGTAAAGCAATGGACTTTACATGTTTCTTCCTTTGATGTACAAGGCACAGACAAATAACAATATTCAAAACACTAATGATCGTGCACTTCCCATACGAAAGGGCCAACTTGCTAAATTGTATATTACTGTTAAGAGGTTTCTTGGAAAATGTATGGTCTAATGCAAACAATTTATGGGCAGGAAATCTGAGAGACTAGGACATTTGAATTGCCTGCCTGAATTTTCAAGGAATTCCAAGACCTGGGTCTCTCAGGGGCGTCTTCTCTTCCGCTCCCGCACTGGTTCACTGGGTTAGGCTGGGCTTTATCTTATTTGGTAAACATTGTTGATCTTTTAAAATTCCAAACTTTTTCTTTTTCAAAATGTTTATGATATATAGAATTAAATGGCTCTATAGTCCTGGCTAAACACACACACACACACACACACACACACACACACACACGCGCACACGGGATTATTTCTTTAATTTATCTAGGATAATAACTACTTCACATAAAAATCCTACAGAGAGGCCAGGCATGAAATTATTTACCAAGTAAAGTTAACAAAAAGAGTAAAACTGAAATTACATTGGTGGAGGAAGAATCTCTGGATGTAATATCTGTTTTACACATTTAGCACTCGGAGTCTTACCTGTTCACCTTGAGGGTGACTCTCGGATGGACTCCAGCCTCGACTTGCAGGATGTGATGTGGCCCTCACCGTGCCTCTAACTCCCTGCTCTGTTCCACTGGGTGCAGTTTCTGTCTTGCTTTTCTCGTTTGTCAGGTCACTACTAAGAAAAATAACCAAACAGAAAGAGCCAATTACCATACGGTCTCACTTACTTGTGGAGCAGAAGGAATAACACGGAGGGCATGGGGAGATGGAGAGGAGAAGGGAGTTGGGAGAATCGGAGGGGGAGATGAACCATGAGAGACTGTGGACTCTGAGAAACAGACTGAGGGTTTCGGAGGGGAGGGGGGTGAGGGTCGGGTGAGCCTGGTGGTGGGCATTAAGGAAGGCAGGGATCGCATGGAGCACTGGGTGTGGTGCATAAACAATGAATCATGGGACACTGAAAAAATGAAATAAAAAATAAAATAAAATAAAAATATAATAAAATACTGAATATTAAATATTGAATATATTTTAAAATTATATTATTATATGTAATATAAATCATATAATTAAATTAGTATATAATAAAAAAAGAAAAGAAAAGAAACAACGAGGATACTAAATGTCTGTAAAACACTGCAACATCTCAGTATGCTACATAATGGCTTGATAGTAACATTACGTGCACATTTCCTTTCAATATTGATGAATGCCTGTGTCAATGCACCTTATTACCAGCATTCTGTGATCTATATTCTGCAGCCGCCTAATTCATTTTATTACTGAATTTCTATTGTTTTTATCAACCCCTGTGCTTCTGTTTAAAGCTCTCTATGCTCACTATACCCTGCTCTCTCTGCTCATTATACCTTTTGAGTTCTTCAAAAGCAAGACATGCTTATGTTTGTGAAGGAGATTTCTTTCACATGCCTTTGAGCTAAAATGTAAAGACTGCTTTAAAGCCACCTGTCTACTTTTCTAGACAGGTTAATATCTATAATATTCACAGAGTCTTGCCGACTACAATTTGGGAACCACAGTCCTTACCAGTGTGCAAACACGTGATATTACAGTCGCATTAGAAGATTCATGAAGTCAGCACTTTCATTGGACTTTTTTTTAAGATTTTACTTAATGTTTTATCTTATTATTTTTTATTTCTTTTCAGCATAACAGTATTCATTGTTTTATCTTATTATTTATTAAGATTTACTGATTTATTTTTGGAAGAGAGAGAGGAGAGAGAGAGCGTGAGAGCATGAGCAGGGAGCGGAGGAGGAAGGGCAGAGGGAGAAGCAGACTCTGCCCCGAGCAGGAGCCCAATGTGGGACTCGAACCCATGACCTGAGCCGAAGGCAGACAGTTAACCAACCGAGCTACCCAGGCTCCCTCGGATTAAATTTCTTAAGAAAATATAAACTTAATCACAAATATGGAGTCTCTTTCAGGTCTCACAACTGTTCTTTGGAGATAGGTCCCCTCATCCCCCTGAGAGTGCCTGGGACTGGGGACAGGGAAACAAAGGACATTCATCCAAGACAAACCTGTCCTAAATAGCAGAGAGTGTGTGTGTGTGTGCGTGTGTGTGTGCGTGAGCGTGTGACCTTCCTGTCTTACATTTGTGTCTTTAAAATAAGTAAATGTGGAAAGATTTCCCCATAGAGTTGCCTTAAGTTTTATAGGACTCGGACACCTGACCATAGGGTGACTTCATAAAGGCCATTACCCGGCAGACGGCCGTGCTCCCAGGGCCGTGGTCTCGGGGATGTCAGTATCTACGCACTCCTCCTCGCGTGGGCTCACACCATGTTTCTAGGGACCAGGTGAGCCTGCATCCCGGCTGGTCCGGGGCAGTTTGGGTTTATGGATGTCGTCCCAGTGTGCGGTCCAAATCACCCTGTTCGCGATCTCCCGGGACCCCAGCCCTGCTGTGTTCATGCGTCCCCGCGAGGCTGACAAGGCTCTTCTGCAAAGCAGAGCAGGATCTTGGCTGTCGGAAGGAAGGCACACTCTGCGGCTTTAGAAGAAAGAGTAAACCTTGCTCACTCTCGGTCAGGGTTCTGCATTCACGATTATTCTCGCTCAGGAACAATGTCTGTTGTTGCCTGAATGGTGTCCCTTACTGGCACTCTGGGGCCATCCTATCCCCCAGTAGCTTTCTCAGAGGTTGACAGTGAAGCCCAGCGATCTGCCCCTTCCTGCCATGCGGTCCCTCTCCAGGCAAGCTCTCGTGATCAGGTCAGTGAGTTCTGCGTGGGACTTTCCAGGGTCTCCCTGGCTCGGGGAACACAGACACCGGGTTCAGAGTCGTGCCCTCAGAGAATGCAGGGACACATGGGACAGGCCCAACCACAAAGCGATAAGCCTTTGGAGCATTTTGAAAAGGTAACAGCCCTTTCTGAACTCAAACCACAGAGATTCTGATCTATCATGTCTGTTTCCATGATCAACATTTTCCATTTTTCTTAAGTAATCCAAGCGAAGTTGATGACACCAAGACCACATTTACAGAAACTGACCCTTGGGGGTAGAGGATTTTATACTGGTGTTTAGAAGGTGTATAGAAGGATTCCTTTTGGGGCGCCCGGGTGGCTCAGTCAGTTGTGCGTCTCACTCTCGGTTTCAGGTCAGGTCATGGTCTGGGGGTCGTGGGATCAAGCACCGGGTCGGCCCCATGCTCAGCACCAAGTCTGGTTAATTCTCTCTTTCCTCTCCTGCCCCTGCCCTTGTGTTCACTTGCTCTCTCGCTCTCTCTCTCAAATACATCTTAAAAAACAAAACAAAAAAAAAAAAAACAAGCACATATTCTGATAAGAAACACGTAAAATGCACTGTAAGTAGAGTTTAAAAACATTATGGCTATCATAGCCGTTACGTATAAGGAATATAGGATATGTATGAAGAATATTCGAGTATTGTGGCCTCTGGGTGGCTCAGTCAGCTAAGTGTCTGCCTTCGGCTCAGGTCACCATCCTAGGGTCCTGGGATCGACTCCGCATCGGGCTCTGTGCTCCGCGGGGAGCCTGCCCCTCCCTGGGCCGGCTGCTCCCCCTGCCTGTGCCCTCTTGTTCTCTCTTGCTTTCAAATAAATAAATAAATAAATAAATAAATAAATAAATAATTTTAAAAACGATTCCTCTGTGAGTGACAGATGACAAAATTCCTTTTGACCCTACGACTTCCCGGCACACATGCCACTCCTTCCCCGTCCTGTCGGAGCGACGAGCAAACTGTAACAGGAGAAGCAGAGACACCGGTGAAGGTGAGACAAAGACACGTGTCCTCCACGGACAAGCATGTGGCTGCTGCCCACCAACGCTCGCTCCTCTGTTTCTGGTGTGCGGAGGATTGCTCCCCACGGCAGGACCATGTCGTTGGGTGGGACAAGTTGGCACTGCGGGATCGCGCACAGAGGTCGTTACGAAGCCGTCATGGGTGCTGCGGGGTCCTTCCATCCTTTCCTTTCTGCTCCTGGTCCCACAAGGCAACAGGAGCCTGATGGTGCGGGTCAGAGAGGGCAGAGCCCAGCTCAGACGTGACTGCTCACCCGCTGAGGGTGATGGCAGGGATCGCCCGGGGTCCATTTCTCCCGCAAGGTACCCTTGCCGAACCTCGCTAGTTCGCTCCTTCCCATGGCGGGCTCCCGTTCCCACCCTGCCACGGCCGCTCGAGGTTTCCCCCCTGCACCCCTGCAACCTCGTCAGGGAAGCCTCGAGGGTTCCAGCGGAGCTGACCCCCCCTGACATGCTGAGACCACCAAGCCATGCCCTGACTCCCTCCGAGGTGGACACTCCAGCCTGGGCACCGGCTAAATCTTCACGAATTCTAGAAAAACACTCAAGACCTCCTCCTGCACCTTTGATGAGATCCTCTGAGGACAAAGTGTGAAACATCAACATCCAGTTAGAACCTGAGATGAAATGACCACGAAGCCAACTGCAGGGCATGTGAGACCCCCCCCTGCCTCTACACACTCTGCCGGAACGCCACCTTTTCCCTCAGAAATGATCCCTGACTGCCGAATGAAGAGGCAAGACAAAGGCTTCAGTTTTCGGGCTTTTGAGTCGTGTCAGCAAAATCCCCTGACAGGCTTGAAGGTTTATGAATACCAAATAGCTTTTTATCACTGTGTCGAACGTTTCTCTGGCTCCCATATTTTAGGGCTGCTTTGGATCATTTAGAGGGACGTTTAAGGGATGCATGTAAGTTTTGCTACTGAATGTCAGCGGGAAACAAACAAGACAAAAACGGGTATGTGAGGTGTGTTTTAAGTACAAAAATCTCAAATATAAAATACAAAATGATGATGTTCAAGCTGATATGGGAAACAAAAATCTTACTAAAGGATTTTTTCAAGCTGGGAATAAGTCTGAGGGTGGTTTTTTGTTTATTTTGGTTTGGTTTGGTTTGGGTTTTGTTGCTTTTTGGTTTTCAGTCCAAATTTGAGACTTATCTTTAAACTTTTCTACACACCAGAATCAACACAAAGTTTTGCCTGAACTTAAGTGTGAATTAACAGGAAGAGGTCTGTGAGGTAATGCGGAGGCTTTTCTAGAACCGTGCAGTAGGAGAGACTACCAAACACAAGGGGCCGTGTCCAGCCTGGGGGCAGTCGGTCGGTGGTGGGAGCTTCTCTTTGGTGTCTTCCAATTTCCTTCTACCTTTCTATGGTCATTTATTTCCCCCAGGTTCCTCCTGGAGAGCATATATGCTATAGCATAAAATTATGACCCCATAATAAAGACTCGCTGAGCTTCTAACTTCTTAAATGTTATGGATTGAAGTTTATTTCTCATGCTGTTTTTGTCTGAGAGTTATAAATTGTGTGGGTTAAAGTGAGTACCCAGCTACCCCATCAGAAATGTTCGTGAGGCATCATTTCTAATACGACTGACACTGACTTGCGTCTCTCATTTTGTTTCCTGTTTGTGATCTTCCACCCCACTGATTCTGTGCTCCCAGTTATCCAGTCGGTAAGAGATGCTGTGGAACAGCACAGGTCTTCAAGTTGATCTCAACTGTATTCTATTATACATGAACTGCTGTTCAATCAGCCTCATTTTAATAGGCATATCCATATTAATTTGCACATATCATTAGAAGTTTAAAAAGTATAAAAATAGGAGTGGGGACTATTCTGGAAAGAAGAACTGTGAGTGATGTAATTCTTGTTTATTTTCTGCATTACTCAATTTTCCTGAGAACTTCAATACAGAAGACCATGTTTAGGATCAAGGTTATGCTCTAGGGGAAGATATTGTGCACAAACACAGCATGTGAGCCTCCTCGCCCAAACCTTAATTCGCGAAGAGCTCAGGACAGCTCCTCAGGATGGCTCTGCTCTTTGGAAGGATGGTTCGGTCACAGCAGCCAGGGGCCCCATCGCCTCAGCAGCCCAACCATGGGAGATGGGCGACCACACACCCCATGGTGGCTGCACTGCCCGACCCTGGTCTCCTGGGATGTCAGGCAGAAGAGAGGGGCAGGTCACACCTGCTCTTATACCCCACCAGACAGTGCCGTGGGCTGTGTCTAAGAGGCTGTGGTGACCCGTCCTCCTTGTGACCCGGGCATTCCCCACACACACGCTTTTTTTGGAAGTTGAGTCAACACACAGTGTTGTATCAGTTTCAAGGGCACAGCATCATGTTTTGACAAGTGTAGGCGTTCCTCAACCTCATCACTCACCCTCCATCAACAACAACATTATTACAACACCAGTGACTGCATTCCCCGTCCTGCGCTGGTCACCCCCCTGCAAATCAGATCTGCACTTATAACCATGCAAGAAAACAAAGCTAAGACCCACAGTTCACTGGGAATATTAGTCCTAAGATCCTTCACAGCCCACACACGAAGCCGATCTTTCATCAGTGGTGTGCTGCACAGAGGTAATCTAGCCACATCCTCATTGTAAATGAGCAATGATGGATTTTTGAGGATGTAAATCGTGGATGTCTGCTTTACCCACCACGGCTTTGCCATCAATCCTGCTCCTTCTTCTGTCATGAAGAACCAAGACTTTGGCCAATTATTTCATAAAATATCTTTCAATCACTTCTTTAAAAATTCCTCTGAGAAATTCTGAATTTTAAGGATTGCCCCAGAAGATGCTCAGGAAATGAAATCATAAATGTAAGAAAGACACATGTATGTCACTGAATGCACATTTCCTGCAACTCAGCATGGACTTCTTCATGAGTGTTTGCATCATGTATCTACGGCTTCTGAAAAATCTAATGAGGTAGATGTGGGGAGGGTTTGGGGGCTATGGCTGAATGGGAAACAAATAGATTGAAAGAACCTTAGTGTCTGTTGGGATGCATTTGGTGCCTGAGCTAGAGCTCAGGAAAAGCACTCCGTGTGGGCACAGGCTTATCTCCATTGGTGTCAGTGGAACTTCGGGTTTATAATTAGGAGAAGAGAGACAGTTTGGGGTTGAGGATCAAAGACCGGAAGGAGGTGATTTTGCTGATGCACATACCCCTGTGCATGGGTTCAGCCCCTCCAGTTAGAGGAGAGATGGAATTGGGAGCAAGCATCATTGAAAAGTCTACTTGGGTTTGTGCTTGGAGAGGGTCTCTGCTGGGATCTCAGGAGATTTGCTGTGGATCTCAGCATAGCTGGGGCCCCCAGGCCCAGTGCAGCTTGAGCTGAGGGAAAAACCCCCATCCACCGGCTCTCAGGCTCCAGGACCCCGAGGAGGGCACTGTGGTGCCAGGCAGCTGCCCCGGTACTGCAGACTGACTTTCTGCAGCAGCGGCTCTCTGACCCCCAGACCTGCCAGTTCCTGGGTTAATGTGAAACAGCCCTTTATGGGAAAATTGGGAGATTCTGTGTTTCGGTCTCATTTCTGGTCACTATGCTTTGGGAAGACATTCTTATAATAATCTGGGTAGAAAAACATAAGACTTTTCTGAATTTGTAATAACCACGAGGAAAGAATTGGAGCACAACGTTAAGTGTGATTCTCAGCACTGTTTTCCCCACTCACACAAGAGAGAGTTCCCTTTTAACGCACATCTCTAGCTGCTGTGGGCACACCAGGTCCGTGACTGTCCGCCGAGCTGTGAACCGAGGTGGGCGGGGGGGGAGGGGACGCCGCAGGCTTCTACCATCTCACAGTGGCTGCGAGGCTCCGTGGAGGCACAGCTTCCCCTCCACCGAAACCACTGGTCCCTGGACCACTCCTATGTGGAATCTTTTTTTTTTTTTTTAATGATTTGATTGATTTATTTGACAGAAAAAAAATGAGCAGGGAAAAATGAGAAAGAGGAGGAGAAGCAGACCCCCCCCCCCACTGAGCTGGGAGCCAGCCGTGGGGTTCGATCCCAGGATCCTGAAATGGTGACCTGAGTCGAAGGTGGGCTCTCAACCGACTGAGCCACCCGGGCACCCCTCACAGGTAGAATCTGAAGACAAGATCAAACTCCTAGAAACACAGGAGAAAAGTGGTTGCCAGAGGTTGGGGGCTGAGGAGAGAGGGAGAGGCGGGTGAAGGGGAATCGACTCAGCCGCAGGCGTCTGTCCGTCTGCGTCCGGCAGGGAGGCTGCGGCCCATAACGTCCGTTCTGTGCAACTGCAATTGCCTCAGGGACGAGAACTGAAATGTTCTCATCAAAACCAAAAAAAAAAAAAAAAGATAAAGGTGTGAGGTGATGGGTGTGTTAATTAACTAGAAGGGGGGAGGGAGCCTTTCACGGCACGTACGTGCATCAAATCACCACCATGCACACTTGAAATAACGTGCAATTTTACAGGTCAATTATACCTCATCAGAGTTGAAGTAAAAATCAAGTCAAATCAAATCAAATCAAATCACTGGTTTACAGACCGACTTACAGTCAATGCCAATGTTCCCCCGGGTCCGTGTATTTGGAACACTCAGTAGGTCTGGAAACAATCAAGACATTTGAAACCCGGGAATCCTGTCAGGCTGCCGCAATCAGCAGGAAGCAGGCGTGGGGAAGCAAGCCCGCCGCTCCCCGATCGTTCCGCTCTGTCCTTTGTTGTCCACACCTGTGAACAGGGACATAATGAGAGGATTACTGAGCTCCTGGTTTCTGTGCGTGTCCCATTTTGTAGGAGACAGAACCATTCACCGTGCATGTTAAAATTATCATTTAAAGCAAATTAACTTACTTTTCTTTCCACTAATCTCACTTCTCAGGAATCCATCGGTTTGGTATCCTAGATGAGCTACACATTACCCTGTTCTGAGGGGGTGGGGGGCTGTTTTGCCATTAAATTTTAAAATGTATATATTTAATATATTGTTTCTACTCTTAGGTTATCCAGCTTGGAGGGTGAGAACATGAGAAGCAAGAGAACACACACACGTCACACCCTCTCCATCCTGCTGTCCTTCTTCTTCAGATGAAGAAGCTGAGCCCAGAGAGGCCATTCCCCGGCCAGAGAGCGCCCCCCCCCCCCCGACCTGGAGGTGAGTGCGTGGGCCCCACATCTGCAGGCTGGAGAGAAGCAGGCATTCAATGAACAGACAACACAGAACTGCAACAAACACTCCGGGATACATTGTGTCAAACCGATGAGTGTGTGGTTTGCGCACAGGAGGGGGCATGAGAAAGTCTCCTCCCCAGTGACTTCAGCACCATGGAAAGCTGGGAAGGTGTTTTGCTGCACCTAAAGTTGTAATCAATTTCCTTTGTTTTTGGAAAATACTTTTCTTAGCACAAAGGAGAGAAACATTTTGTGAAATAGTTACTTAACCCTGTTGCACAGAGGCTGACGGAGTTTTTGTTTGGTTGGTTTTTTATCAAAGTTCAAAATACAGGCAAGTTTCCAGGTTCCTCCACCAGTGATCTTGCAGTAAACATGGCCAACAATTATGAAATACTTTGCAGGCTCAACCTATTCTCAATTTGATAATTTCCTGGTGGTTGGGAAAAAGTCTGTTTCTACAGGGATCCGGAACCTGAGACACACAGAGAAGGGTTTTATGAAAAGGTGAAATTTTAAAATAGGTCACGAAAGTAAGTTTTGTCACAAGATTGTAGAGAAAATACACCAAGCATGTAATTTTCACCACCAGTAACGTTATTGACAACGGAGCTCGACCTTCGTTTTGATTCCAATAGGTGACTCCTTTACTCATGTGTCTTTGAAAAGCATGAGGTCATGTAACATATTCCCTGCAACCCAACAGGAGCATGTTCAGGGAATCATCATGAGGTGGAGAGGCAGCCAAGGGAGGACCCTCACGCTGCCTTCACAGAGGACGTAGGACACTCATGCGGCTCTTAACAAAACCCAAATTCTGTTAGCCAGACGGAGGCCAGACCGAGAAAGGGACCAAATTGAAAATAACCGTCAAGAAAGCATAGTGAGTTTGAAGAATGGCAATGAGCTGGAAGAATGACAATGAGTTGCCTAGTGAGGTGCGAATGGGTAGCTGCTGAGGCCAGCTGTCTGAGGGCTGTGTGGGGACAAGCTCTCTGTTCTCCTGGGAGCTCGGCAGGAGTCTTGGCCTCATTTACTCTGCGAAGGGCGAGCTAAGCCCTGTGTTTCCTCTGGTGTTCGGCTGGCATGAGCGGGAGAAGCTGGAGACAGATCACAGTGGGGATGGAGCGCAGGTGAGAGCCTGGCTGGGTCATGCGGAGAGCGGGGTCCGTGGTAGTTAGTTAGTTTTCGCTGGAAAGTGCCAGGAGGACCACCCACCCAGAGGGAGATGTACCTGGGCCCACCACTCTGTCCTCCATCTGCAAACCGCTCCTCAGGCACTGCTCTTCTGGAAGGACCTAAAGCTCTTACTTTTCAAGCCTTTATTCCCAGTTTCCCTATGAATGAATCCCAGATGCGGGCACAGTAGAGAATGCACTCCTCCAGAAAGCACCCGGAAAGGCCACTGGATTTGGTGTTTATTCGGAAGTAACTAATAAGACCTGGGCGGCACTGTGCAAACCCTCCCAGCCCACACGCCCCAGCAGACCCCCTTGATCCACATTAAACTACTTGGATTTCCTGTAAAGGGAATTGTGAAGTGTGTGATTTACAAATCGACTCCGGGCAGACCCTTCACAGAGTAACCCAATACCTCACGTCCATTCTAGACTATTGGTCCTAAGAATGAAGTTGAAAGGCACTATTTGCTAGAAAATGATCTGCTCTACTCAACGAAGAAGTTTAGCACATCCTTTGGGCAGCAGAACCCATAGAAACTTCCATTTAGTGACTTGCGGGTGCCACACAGTCATAAAAGTTAACATTGTTAGCGCGGGATGAGCTAATGGCTTCTTCATTTATTTTCCACTTTGCTCAGATGACCTCTGCTTAGTGCCACATGTAGATCTTGCAAGACATCCTGACTAATGTTTGGAATGAATTTAGATTTAATTGGCCCAATAATTGATTTAAAAGCTGAGGGAATGATATAGTCTAGTTAGTACTCAACAGAGAGATGTTTGTATATTTATATCCTAATTGAAATCATTTTTTATTTTTTACTTACCATATGGCATATAATATAACAACTTATTTTAAAACTTAGAATATATATGTATATATATATATATATATATATATATATATATACTCAAGACCTAAGATGATATCCAAATGATCTCTAAAGAAATTGAGTCACCAACCCCTCGAATTGTCAACAAACTGGGGAGATAGATGATAAGTCATCATGTTGCACATTCATAAATATATTTTAAAAAACAAACAATATATCTATTCTATTTTTTATACTCTATTTTATGTCGGTCTGCTTAAAGTTGAAGCAGTCAAAAATCACATATGAAATTTCTGATTGGCAAACTGGGAAAAAAAACTTTCACATAATACTCGTTCACACAAAATGGCAAAATGACACAGTAACAGTTGTGTGTCAAACGATTCTCCAACTGTTAGTGAAATCTAATTACAGAATGATCTAGAAATAAAGCACACAGTATAATGTGACGATGCTGTTTTTCATGAGATGTGCTAAGTCGTCAGCTGGTGTTGTTCTGCAGGGCACGATCAGATAGAAACCCCACCCCAGCCCCCACCAGCAATGGGGCTTCTACTGGGCTCCCGATCTTGAACCAAATATTCCTCACCCAAAACACATGAGGTCCTGAGTTTGGCAGTGTAAATTCTTGTTGGTCTTTGGAACATAACACAGCCATAATTAGGTCTACCTGCCGTCTGATTCTCCCACAGCGGTATGTGTGCGGATTTCATCCCTGATTCCTGGGTCAGTGGGTACCCCACTATCTCGTGAAGGGACACTGTGTGGCTGACACATGGGACAGTGTCGAGGGATGAGCACCTGTCCTGTGGTGAGCCCAGCCCTGGATCTCTGACTCATGGGGGGACCGGCTATGTCTTGCCTTCTGGATGTGCCCAGAGCACCCAACACTTCTTCAGAGACCCTGGGAGTTTTAAAGGGTCAACATCCTTGCCAAGCCTTGCAAGATTGAGTCTTCTTAAAATTTCAGCCACTCTGTTGGGTGCCTAGCAATTTGTGGGTGTCATCTTCATACTCTTTGTGATAAATGTGTTTCAGTGCATCTTCATGTTGTTGGTCATTTTAAGAACACTTTCCCTCGGTTGTGCAGTGTCTGATTCAATGCTTGTTTTTCCCCCAAGTTCATTTGTATTTCTTATTGATTGTATAGAAATATATATATATTGTATGTACATACATGAATATATAGAGGTCAGTGTCAGAATTCCAGATATGTCAGTCTAAAATTGCAAGGAAAAAATAAGTAAAAAGCAAAAAATCACTACAAAAGGCATTAGACATTGAGGAAACTATTGACAGGTTATATCAAAATGCACCATTAAGAGAGAGGAACAGCCACACGGCATGCATGTTGTTTGGTGGACGTCACCTGGCATTGCACAACGTGTGCAATACACACTGGCAGAATGTGCGTTATTCACAGAAGCAGTCTCTCCTTTGCTTCTCTCAGCAGTGCTGTGCTGTTTTCAGCGTGGGCTACGCTGACCATATGAAGAATTGGAAATTTCCCTTGCTTTTTTGTGTTCTTTAGAAGAATGTGTATGCTTGCTGTATTTTGTTTCTTAAAAGATGCAAGTGAAGAAATCTATACCTGGGATTTACTTTGTGAAAGGATATAATTATGGATTCAGTTTTTAAAAACACATTTTGCATTATTTGGATTTTTTTTCCTTCTGTCAGCTTTGATAGATTGTATTGTGGAGAATTTATTTGCTATACCAAAATGTCAACTGTATTGGTGTAAAATTGCGCCTAATAACTCTTTGTAATCTTCCTTTTGGGTATGATTTGTTCTGGCTTTTTATCACTCCTCATATTTGCAATTTGTCTTTTCTGTCTTCCTCACGTGATCAGTCCGGGTGGTGAATCCTGAATGCGTTAAGCTTGTCGAAGTGCCGACTGGTGGCTTGGTTGAAGTTCTTTGTCATGTGTTTGCTTCTATTTCTTTGATTTCCATTTTTATCTTGATTCTTTTGGGCTTACCAGTCGCCTGAGATGTGATCTGCTGGCCTTTCTCCGGCTGCTGTGAAGGGACCTTCCATGACTGAGAGTTCAGCCGCTCTTCCGTCCCCAGACTGAGGTCCGTGGCTCTGCTTTTCTCTCAAGCAAGAGCTCCCACTGCACGGCAGCGTCTACACCAGGGAGCTTGGATGAATACCCAACTTCCGCTTCAGCATGGATGGGACTGGAGGAGATGATGCTGAGTGAAATGGCTCAGAGAAGGTCAATTATTATTTGGTTTCACTTATTTGTGGAGCACAGGAACAGCACAGAGGACCTTAGGGGAGGGAAGGGAAAAATGAAACGGCGAGGAGGGGAGTCACAGGGAGAGGAACCATGAGAGACTGTGGATTCCTAGAAACAAACTGAGGGTTTCAGAGGGGGGCGGTGGGGGATGGGTGAGTCTGGTGGTGGGTATTATACTGGGTGTTATACACAAACAAAGAATTATGGAACAGTACATCAAAAACTAATAATGGGGGCACCTGGGTGGCTCAGTGGGTTAAAGCCTCGGCCTTCCGCTCAAGTCATGATCCCAGGGTCCTGGGATCGAGTCCCGCATCGGGCTCTCTGCTCAGCGGGGAGTCTGCTTCCTCCTCTCTCTCTGCCTGCCTCTCTGCCTACTTGTGATCTCTCTGGGTCAAATAAATAAATAAATCTTTTTAAAAAACTAATAATGTACTGTATATCATCAAAAAATATTTGAAATGAAAAACCATTTTCATATCTTCGTTAACACATGGCTAATCTGTGAGTTAATTGACATCTTACAGGAGATTTTCCAGTCCTTCCTCTAGCTATTGAATCATGGCTTAACCCAGTGTGCAAAGACGACGTGTTCTGAACAATTTCCATATTTTCAAATGTATCGGACAAACATGTCATTAAATGTAATGTTGACAAGTGTCCCATACATCCATGACAGGAAGAGGAATTCTGCTATCCAGGATCACAGTGTTAGCATAGCAATCGTTTTTATTTCAGATTTGTATTTGAGTGATTTTTTTGTTTTTTGGTCTTTCTCTCTCAGCAATTGAGAGATTTCTGCTCACGTGTCCTGCTGCGACTGGCATTCAGTTTTATCCTTTAAGTCCTTACAGTGGTGCTTCAGGTACGTAGAAGCCAAGTTAGGAGAGATCCTAGACTCTAGACTCTTCTCTGTCTCCGTGACCCTGTTAGCTCTGGGAACAGCCTTCTCAACCTTTCGAAGCCTTGCCTTACGATCTAGTTTGCCTGCACCAGCCCACCGACGGTACCAGACGGTCATGTTTCTAGGGCCTCTCCTTTTTCCACACTAATACTTCCAGTTTATCTGTGTGACTTTATTTATTTTATTTTTAAAAAAATATTTTATTTATTTGTTTAGCGAAAGAGAGACAAGCACGTGATTGGGGGACGGGCAGAGGAGAGAATCTCAAGGAGGCTCCACACTGAGCACAGAGCCTGACGTGGGTCTTGATCCCAGGATCCCTGAGATCATGACCTGAGCCTAAATCAAGAGTCTGATGCTTACCTGACTGGGCCACCCAGGGCCCCTGAGTCATTATATTTAAAGATGCAACTTTTATGAGCATGTAATTAGGATCTGTTCCTTATCTAGCCTGACAGTCTTTGCCATTTATTTGAAATGTTTGAAAAATTTACATTTAATGTAATTGCTGACAGGAATGAATTTTAATCTGGTATTTTTATGTCTATTTTTCACTTCAACCACCTACTTTATGCTTTCTTCTTTTTTTGTTGCTTTTTTTAGATTTATATATTTTTCCTTTTTCCTCATATTAGCTTATAACCATGTACTCCTTTAATATCTCATGCAACTTAATACATTACAGTCGGATCTGTAGAACCCCTAGAATCTTCCGTCAAGGCAATTATTCCTCCCCTGACGTCCTGGTTTCCATCATCAACACCAGTTTTTTGCCCATCGCGATTTCTATGTATTTACCCACACACGTAACCTTTTGGTGGATTCAAGTCTGCTTGCATTTTGTATATCTCTCTTTTCCTATAAGAACTTGTTTTCGTATTTTTCCTGATGCACATCTGCTGGCAAAGCATTCCATGTTATTTAGATAAAACTCCAGTTTTCACTTTAGAAGAATATTTTCATTTGGAGGAGAATTCTAGATTTACCGGGTATTTGTAAGAAGGGATTTGAGTCATCTGTGTCCAGGGCTTTGGTTTCTAGCTGGTTGGAAGGTAGGCGCCTCTCACTTCTTCAAGTAGTGGGAGACCTCGGGCATCTCTGTACACACAGCTCTTTCCGGATCGTCACGCTCCCAAGCCCGGTCAGAATTCACACCCCTGGTGAGGAAAATGAGCTAATGCCTTCGACACTTTTCGCATCTCATGTTGGGTCCTTTCTGTCCGTCACCACCACCAAGAACCCCCTCAGAGTCTGGCTTGGTCACATCAGCTTCACACAAGTATAAAATGTGATCCCGATTTCTTTTTCACCCAGCGGTGGTCCGTAGCGTGGCACAGGCCTGGACTCTGTGCCCACAACCAGGATGGAAAAGCCCTCCCAGGGGGATTTGGCTGCTTCTCATGTGCCGTCACTGAGGACGGGTCGGCAATGTTGCGGAGGATGCAGATCTCAGGGGCAGCCTGAAAGCTGACGTCGCTGTTTTGTAATAAACAAAGTGGGTCATTGAGCTCCCCGAAACTTGGACAGTTACAGTACCTGTTCTTATTTATGTGTGATCTGAGAAGGAGTGTCCTTTTCCCCTATCGTATGACACATGTGGATACACAGATACACATGAATATATATACATATTGCATATGTATTTATATTGTATATAAATATACACATCTTGGCTTCCTGTTTGAGCCCTTGTCACATGCCTGCTGTGGGCTGGATGCTGTAAATCATTTTATCCGGCACAGCACACCTGGGCATCAGACATGAGATTTTTCCTCAGTGTCCGTGTCAGGCAGCTTCCGTTTCATGGAGCTGAGGACCTTGACCCAGTCGCCCTGTTAGCAGATGATATCACAGACAGCTGTGTGTCTAGTCATCGTGTACCCATACAGAGTTTGTACTGTTTCTCTTTCTGTGTGTGTGTGGTTTTGTTTGTTTGTTTGTTTTACAGAAAAATAGACGTATAATATTAAAAACCTGCATGGAAAATATTAAAAGAAACAAAGCATGAAACAACAGCAGTGTGTTCTTTCATAATGAAATAGTCCTAGACTTTCATCTACTCGAAGACCAACATAAAGTAATGAAATCAATCGTTTCGCTGGATATTCTGGGTGTCATCATATAAATAATATCCTACTTCACACATTTCCCATTTCTCTTCCTTCTTTCTTTCTTTAGATTTTATTTGTTTATTGGACAGAGAGAGAGTGCACGCACACAAGCAGGGGGAGCAGCAGAGGGAGAGAGACAAGCAGAGTCCGGCTGAGCAGGGAGCCCGATGCAGGACTCGATCCCAGGATCTGAGGTTATGACCTAAAGTGAAACCAAGAGTCGGACACTTAACTACTGAGCTACCCCCAAGCCCCACACAATTCCCATTTCTTTCTCTGTCACGAAAAAGAGATTGTAGGTAAACTGGTGCATGATAAAAGGTAATCTGACAGTTTTTCAAGGAAAAGAGGGTGAAGTACAAATTGAGGATTTCACAGTAGAGCTTCTATCCACTGCCCTGCCCCTGATGCCGGGGCCACTCCCAGACACTCGTTTAGCCCAAACTCATTTTCTGGGAAAGCTTAAGGTTAAGATATTGCTTCTTTTTATGTTATGGAAAATTCTGACACAAATTGGGGGTTTTGGCAAAGGCACCAGTCCGTACCCTAGTGGTTACAAGGAATCTACTTTCGTCTTCCTTCGACAAACCTGCAGGCTGTTCAGAGGCATTATTGTCCTCAACACGTCACTGCAGTTGAAGTGAAGGGGTTAAACAAGCCGTGGTCACGTAGCACGTTCTTTCCTGCTGCTGTTCCCACAGAAAGAAAGAAAGAAAGAGAGAGAGAGAGAAGGAGGAAGGAAGAAGGAAAAGCACACTGTATTCTTAAATTTAGTCCCCATTGGGCATCAGATGACCCTCACTGTATGAGATCACAGAACAAAAGATCCCCACAGTGCAGTAAGTGTGGGGATCAAATTGTGTCCTTGAGAAAAACAAAGGGAACAGATTTTCATTATGTCTGGTTTGGGGCTTTTTTGGTTTTGTTTTGTGGAACGACAAGGTAGAATTCCGTCTAACTGTGTGCCTTGTCTGGACTGGCTGGTGCTTCTCTCTGAGGGAAAGATCCTGAAGATCTCCGGGGGTTCGTCCTTTACGGCAACACCCAAAAGGGTCTGAAACCCTCGCAACACGAGGGAATCCACACTCTGAAAATGGATGTGTTTTCAGTGTAAGGGGCACCGCACGGACGGAAGGGGTGGGGGCGGCGCACAGTGACAGGAACAGGAAACCCAGCGGAGTGAGAGCTTACAGGCTCTCGGCTCCCTTTTCTTGGAGAATTTACTTCAGAAAACATGTACGGATGGTCTCTGGCTTTTGAAATGTAGAAATGTAGGTGTCAGCATTGGACTCAGGAATTCCTTTCTCAAAGACAGTCAAAGGGCAGTCCACCCTTTGAAAAGTCATCTTCCAGGAAGAGAGCCCCTGCCTCCCAGTCTCTGTGGGCCACACACTTCAGGGACGCCTGCTCCAGTTACAAAACCAGCTTTCTGATGCAAAAACAGGGGACATTTTTTCCTCACTGGGTTGAGCCAATTAGCTAACGCAGTTGGTCAACCCCAATCACCAGGTGGACGTAGGAGGAACTCTCTGTGACAAAAGGTGCTGGAAAGTCTTCTCACCAGCGTTGATGTGGAGACCTTCCCACGAGCAGATACCTCCGCCCGCTCAAGGAAAGGGGGAGATTCCTTTCTGTCTTTGCCACGTCTCAGCAGATGGCCGTGGTGCACATCACATCCTGACTTAATGCCCACCCAGGGATAAAACGGTTCTCTTTCTCTCTTCCCTTGTGGGTTAGGAAGAACTTTGTTTTTAATTATACAACATGCCTCTAAATAGGTTGGGAATGGTGATGTTCAGCTGTGTGACAGTTCAAAACAGCACCGAAGAAGCAAATAGACCTTTCAGGGGGGAAAAATCTTGAAATAAAGAAGCCTTGTGAGTAGCTAGAGACAGGCACGGATTATAGGGAGGCGGCTTCAGAAATCTTTGACATTAAAATATAAAGTAGTTTATACAACATGAGAAACTACTGAAATGTAGTAGTTAATGTGCTGGTACAATATCTGTTTTTTTTTTTTTTTTCTCTCTGTAATTTAAAAGAAGTAACTACTTAATGGGAAAGGTCACATTTCCCAGGAGTGGTTTAGTCTCCAGGTGTAGGTCTCTAACTATCCACGTTCCCGTGGAGTCTTTTTGCTTGAGGTTCTTGTCTCTGAGACAATTCCTGACTCCCGATGAAGGCGTCATAAAGATCTGTTACATGACGGAATGAAGATTTACCGTGTGTCTCTTCAGTTTTAGGGGGTTTTTTTTGTAATTGTTTATCAGAAATGTGATTTTTAGTTATTCAGAGATTTTTTTTTTGTAGTAAAAGGTCATTGTATACATTTTCCATTTTCTTTTTACTGTAAATACCAAAAAAGTAATTTAAAAAATAACTTGGTTGGGCTGCGTAGCTTTAGGCTAAAAATACACCTCATCCCCTTCCTCCTCGCTGCCAAATCACACCCTCCACGGGAGGGAAGCAGGTCTTCCAACGACCTCTCTGTGGCTTTGTTTTCCAAAGAAACGTGTGTTCATTTCATTGGACACATCTTGCTTACTAAGAGCAGCGGTGAGGTCAAAGGTGGGAGACAGTCCTCGAATCATGTGGGACGGCCATGTAGAACGGCCACGCGTGGACACTCTGGTGACTGTTCCCAGCGGCCCCAGCCCTCCTGCCCTCCTCGTGGTGGTGGGGGGTGACCCAGAGCCCGGGCATCGCAGACCTTCACAGAACACATTCTGGGAATGAGGTCATCCCGAGCTTCGGGAGCAGGAACTCTAGAAATCAGAAAGAGGAAGAGTGGGCTCCCTTTCTCATGTCCAAATATTTAAAATGAATTTGAAATAGACTCTCCCAGAGACTGGCAGGGGGACCTCAGCTGGGTATTTCTGGAGGTCTTTGGTTGATTCGCTGGCTTGGGAAGGTGACCTGTCAGCTGGGGACCTTTGGGAAGAGTGTCTTTTCTGAGTTGCGCATGTCACTCCATGACAGAGCTGGTCCACTCAGTCCTGGGGGAGACCGGGCTGAGTCAGGGCCTCTCTGATGTTCCCGTGTCATCTCAGGCTGGCTCATGGGGCTGGAGATCAGCCGGCGGGCACTGGGCAAAGGAGCAGCACAGGCCCCGATCACTGAGAAACCTCCTGGAATGGAAGAGGATCTGGTGCAGACTGTCCCACCGCGGGATTTGTGCAGAGGTGAGGGTTTAAAGGGAGCAGGAGGGCAAGATGTGGCAGGGGCCACCCAGGTTCAGTGGAGCCTGGAGGGAAAACCGCAAACCCGGGAGCAGGGTGGTCCCTATGGCCCTGGGTTTGCTGCCTGGGTTCCTGGCCCTCAGGATCCGGCCACCGAGGAGTCCCAGGTGTTGCTGGACACGAGGGCAGTTCTTGGCAGCTGGGCGTCCTCAGGCAGGACCTGTGGGGGGACCTTGATCCTTGTTCACATCTTGGCAGGTGGGGGGAAGGGGGCTTGTGGGCAGAGACATGGACAGCCTGGCCCAGTCTGGAAGGGGAGAACGTGTCACTGAGGAGTATCTGTGTACTGAAAGACTCCATCTCTGTCTCTAAGAGTGAAAGGAACCACCCCACTCCTGTTTGCCCTCTGCTGGACTTCTGCTCTTGGAAAGAGATGATGATGCAGACTCATCCAACTGCAGGTGGAAATAGGAATGCCAGAATTGGTGAGAAAAAAAAGAAAAGAAAAGATGTACCACAGGCAGAACATATTTAGAAAATAAACTCGATTTTTTGAGAAAAATTTGATAAAAATTATTTTTTTCTTCAGTTTTTCCTCAAGATGCATAGAATTAATGAAATCATATTTATTGTGGATTGAGGCTTAAGAAGATCATAAACACATAATAGTTAAAATGGGTATCCTGTTTTATTACTTTTTCCTATAAAAACCTTTTTTCAGATTTCACCTTTGGTAACTGCAACGCCTCTTGCAACTGATCTGTTTATTTAATTAGTGCCCCTGGTTTGCTTCCTCATAAAAGCTGCTGTGAACCTAATTATGTGCCTTATAATAGATTATATCTGAGAATTATGGTAATATCGTGTCTTCATGTTGACTGCAGAGAACCTTGTTAAAATATCCACAAGTAAAAGACAGTTCCTCCATACTATTAAACACAGATTGTTTTATTTACAAAATAAAGTAAACCAGATAGCAACGTTCAGACAGTGAAATAAATAGTTTTTCCAACAGTCAATGTAAAGAATAAAGAAAAAAGAAAACACCACACTCACATTTATTTAACCCAACATAGCTCAGATTTAGGGTAGGTTTTTATTTTTTTAAAGATTGTATTTATTTATTTGAAAGAGAGAGAGAGCACAAAAGCGGGGTGAAGAGCAGAGGGAGATGCAGACCCCCAGCTGAGCAGGGAGCCCCACGCAGGGCTGGGTCCCAGGTGTCAAAGATGACTGGAACCAAAGGCAGACGCTTGACCAACTGAGCTACCCAGGCTCAGACTTCTATTTTTTTTTTAATATTTTATTTATTTATTTAAGAGACAGAGATCACAAGTAGGCAGAGAGGCAGACAGAGAGAGAGGAGGAAGCAGATCTCCCCCTGAGCGGAGAGCCCAGTGTGGGGCTCGATCCCAGGATCCTGGGATCATGACCTGAGCTGAAGGCAGAGGCTTTAACCCACTGAGCCACCCAGGCGCCCCTAGGCTCAGATTTTTAAAGCCCACAGAACTCTGCCACATATTGGAGTCCCACAGTTCCTCTCTCTCTCTCTTTTGAACTTCTTAATTTCAGTATTTTTTAATTTTTGATTTAAATTCAATTCGGTAAACACAAAGTGTGTTACGGGTCAGTGACTCCTCGGCTGATCGGAACACCCAGTGCTCGTTGCCTCACGCGCCTCCTTTGCCCCCATCTCCGAGGTCCCCATCCCCACCCCCGTCCTCCGGGCACCCTCAGTTTGCTCCCTAGAGCTCCGAGTCCTCACAGCACCCGTGGTCATGATGTGGGAAATCAGAGTGAGCCTGTTCACCGTGACGGATCTTGAGCCCTGGCCTGGCGTTGCCCATCAGCAGAGAGCCCGGTGAGGATCTCTCCGGACCCCGGCCTGGGAACGGCAGGTCTGCCTGTCACCCAACCTGATGGTCACCGTCCCCACGCAGCACCGCAGTCTCAGGCTCCTTCACTTCCGTTCCCACCTGAGTCTGCTGTCGGAAGGTCCTGGCCGGACTGTGCTCTCTGCAGGTGTGAGATGGCTTTTGCGACTTTCTTCACTTAAAACCTTGTGAATGTTGGGAGAATTCTGTTCTCCAGGTTTATGAATACATGATTGTCTTATGAATACTTAAGTAATAATTATTTCATAAAAATACCAGATGAAGGTCTTTTCTGAGTAGCCTGAAGTTCCAAAACTATACTAGGGAAGGAGAATGAGAGTTAACTAGAATTAACAACCCTCTCGGAGTTTGGGGCATTTTCTCTTAATTTTTGGAGTGTGAGTTTCATATTGTTTCCTTTGGTCTTCTCTGCAAATTCATGATAAGGAATTTGCTCCTCGAATATGTAATTTGACAGGATCAACTGAAGGTTTTTTTTCACTCCTGGTCTCATTTTAATTCATAACTGAGTAATTGAATAATAAAAATTCCTCTAGTGAGATAATCACTGTTTCATTTTTTATTCATAATCCTTTTAATTCAACAATATATGATTTTTGTCTAGTAACTTACTTATTAAAATTTAAATGGAATTTCTAGACATAAAGTGTGCATATATTTGCATAGCTAAATTGGCTCTTAGCAAAATATTACCATGGAGACAAAGTAACAGTAAATCAAGTCAATTGATTACATTTTTGAATTTTAAAATTCTTAAATAACGGTTACATTATTCAAACATAAGGAGTTGTTAGTAAATTACAGCACTCAAATATTGAACAAAATTGCAAAGTAGCACTTTATTAAATGCATATATAGACTGTATACAGTTGGAATAAAATGAAAACAATGTTATATACACATGCGCATGTCACACACACACACACACACACAGACACACACTTAATCTCTCTCTTGAATAGGCATGTGTCTTTGTGAATTTTTAACTTCTTTGTAATGAGACCGGGATTGTGCAATTTCCTACGTATTTTCAAGATGAAATCAAGGGGTGGCGTTGACACCATGTTTCTGTTGGCTGTGGAGTTGACTGCTGCCAGGAAGAGCCCCCATCTCTCTGAAAGCAGTTAGAACCTGCAGCCTCTCCTCTGGTCTTGGAGATTCAACACTTGATGTGAGTCCCCAGAGACATGTCTGAGCCAGCATCCTGGGGGAGAAGAAGATCTGGGGAGGGACAGTGTGGTCACTTCTCAGGAATGTGCAGACCCTCCCCACCAGCCTGAGTAGACCCCCCGACCTCAGCTTCCCACGGAGTCTCTCAGCGCCTTTCCAAGGTCCTGACTACCATCAGCGTGGACCAGGGACCTGCTCCCAGACACCACATAATGGCCTACAGATCCTTGCAGGGCAGAATCCCTGGCTAAACAGGAAAATGGAAGCATAAACCTTCAGGGCCCCAGACACAGCCAGTGTGTTTCCTAACGCTTCAAGGTAAGCTAATCCCTCTACCTCCATGTTTTAAAACCAGATTTGCTGATTCCCACTTTTCAATTTGCCTGCCTGCATGTTCCTGTCATCTTTTTAAAAAAATTTCTGGACACTTTGTTTCTTAATAAGAACAATGACATTTCATGGGTATCTGTAATGTATAGGGCAATGTGATTATGTGATAATATGGTAAAATATATTTATAATGATTAGATAGATGGATAGAGATAATCTCCTAATGATACTGGCTTGGAAACAGAGTATCATCCTGCCCATTTCTCAGATGTGAACATAGGAGCTCAGAGAACAATGACTCGCATCCAGGTCTGACATTAAAACCAGTTCACTCTTCATGCCCACCTGTGAAATGACAGTTAGGACACTTGAAAGTTTCAGATCAATACTAATTTGATAAATTGGTTTGTAATCCCTTGCCTCTCCTTGTGCTATTCTGAAAACAAAGCTGGCATTCCAAAAATTAGGATGTAGGATTTCAGCTACTCTGTATGTACCAAGAACATCAAGTTCTATTCAATGAAGGTAATGTTGGGACAGCGATATAGAAAAGGAGGTTACAAGGTGTTTTAAGTTTGTGTCTCTTCTAAGAAACGTTTAAAAATTGAAACCAACAAAGAACACATACCTGTGCCTCTGACATTTCCTCCCCCGTGGAAGCAACGACACCTGGCTGAGTTGCTTGTGTTGAAAAAGTGTCCATGTCCCGTGGCGAGCCTGTAGATGTGGGAGTGTGTGGACAGCACCCCCTGAAATGGTGACCTTGTCGGGGTTTGGGTCTCCTCGGAAGACCATCCAGCAGTAGGACAGTAACAGGCAGACACACCATGGCAGACCCTGCCCTCAAGGCACAGGCTTTAGACTCATATCTGGGTTCAAATCCTCAGTCCGCATCTTACTAGAAGAGCCTAATAACTAGCACTTTAAACTTCAGTTTCCCACCAGTGTTGGAGGGAGAGGAGTTACTGTAAATAACTCTGAGGGCTGTGAAGGCGATGATCGTAAAGTGCTTGTCACACACCGTGCACAGAGAGCACCGGAACTGCCCACGGAGTGTGCAAGTGGGTGCATGGGTCATGGTGGACTTGTAGACTATTCCATGGCACATGAGCTTGGTACAGAAGAGGGTCAAAACTCGAGGCCTCAGAACAATTATGGAGTAGCAGCGAAGCTTATACTTTAGCCATAAAAAAAGTCTGGGGGAACATTCTTGCTGTTCAAAGTTTTCTACTCATGAGCAGAGAGGACCATGCATGGAGCACGGCTGTGCGTGGGTTCGGTCTTGTGACTTAGAGCTTCACCATTAGACTGGCTTCCATCATGAAAATCAGGGCCCTGGGCCAGTTATTCCAGTCTCCTGGTCGTCAATTTGCGTGAAACAGGCTTGGTGACACGTCCCACTCACGGTGTTGGCCGGATGGAATGAGCAGGTGCGTGTGACCTGGCATGACGGTCTTTAGGGAACTTTGGGTTCCAAAGTCTGTGAACTGCCGTTGCAGGTGATGGGCTCTCAAGAACCCCATGGAAACTGGGGGGACTGAGCAGCAGAAGGGAGCTTCTGAGAGACAGAGGGCGTGAGAGAAGCAAGTCCAAGAACCAGTCCCGTCTCTCTGCTCACACGCACTCCCTAAACCGTGCTCTTCTCCCAGCTCACGGGCCCCGACACCAAGTGAGCAGGATCTGTGCATCAAGGCTGGGGAGACAGACCAAGATGCTGTGCTCTGGCTTTCACGGCCAGAGGAGGGTCCCTCAGGACATCCTGCTTGGGCTGCCCATTCTCAGCACAGTCTTCCCAGTAGACAGTCACGACTCAGCGTGGAAAACTCATTTAAAACTTAGCGGGAGTCTCTTCTACAAACAGCAGGTGGGTGTTTTGTTTCTAGCACATTTAAAGGGGCTCAAGATGCACTTGGAAAGTGTAGGAAAGGCCTTGAGGAAGTCCTTCCGAGAGAGACCACCTGGCACATGACAGCAGAGAAAACTTGAGCGGGCAGCAGGTGGCAGAGAGAAGAAACACCCGCTTCCCTTGCCCTGCAGTGGGTCTCCTTCGCCCAAACCTGCTCCTTCAAGGAGGGCAGTGATGGTCAACTTTCCACATCCATGTGGCGGGAGGGGAGGGGCTAGTGGGACCCCATTCCTAGGTGTGTCTGTGAGGCTGTTTTGGGGGAGATCAGATTTGAATCTCTGGAGTCAGGAGGACAGAGGGCTCCCCCAGGCAGCTCGGTCTCATCCGACGTGCTGATGGAAGGGGGTCTAGAACAGGTAGAGGAAAGTCTAACGGACCTTCTCGGCCGAGACGTCCATCTTCTCCTGCCCTGGCGCGTCTATGCTCTTGGTTCTGATAGACAGCGAGAGAGCGCTAGGCACGTGGTCTACATTTCTATATCCTACTGGTCTGCTGTCAACCCCGGCTAATGCGAGGACCTAGATGGAAGGAATGAAACAGTCAGTCTGGGGTTGAGTGCGGACCCACGCCCTCAGCAGCAGAGTCTGTGTCTCCATCAGACGCAGACACACCAGGGCTGAACTGCGAAGATGCAGCCCTCCCAGTGCTCCTGGCACAGACCCAAGGACCCCAGGGAACAACCAAACTATCTCCATAGAAAGTGAAATATGAGGAAAAAGGTAGAAATCCCCACTGCACTAGATTGAGGGGGACCATGGTAAAGCTGGTATCTGTATTGTGGATGTTACCGCCTTGTTTCCACGTTTGCCCTGACAGCTGCGAGTGAGATGGTCGGCCTCTGCTTCATGCCCCCCGTGATCTGTGCCCCCAGCGAGATGCTGACAGTGTGGGGACGTGGCGGGGGAGGAGGCCCGCCCACACCGACCTGGGCGCTTGCTTGGGAGGAGCTTCCTCAGACGATTAGCTGGACATTATGAGTTTTTCACATCACGGTTGGCCTTAGGAATGAGCTCCCTCTTTCCGGCAAAAGAATGTGGATTAGTCATGAGTAGCCAGGGGTGGGGGCACGAAGGCGGAGGTCAAGTGCGTTTCACCCCAGAAAGGAGACCGAGTCCTGGACATGAATGAACCTCCGGTGCTTCCCCGAGTTAGCTCCGCACTCACCCCAGAAAGCCATCTGTGCCCAGGACTCCAGTGCTCTCACGTCCAGACCTGCACCCCAAAGCACCCAGCACGCATGACCCTAAAAATAGCCCCTTGTCACGAGGCATTTTTCTGCCAACACCACGAAGTACCTGTCAGCAGGTGATCCTCCCAGAACCGGACCGCCCATCCCCGGCAGCCGCACTGCCACGGCCACGGCACGGGGGAGATGCAGTTCCTGCCGGAGCCTCCTGCGGGGCAGGGCCCCCGGGGACCGCCGCAGCTGGCAGCCCGCCCCAGAGCTGCATCTGCCCTCACTGCCTCAGCTGTCACCCGCCCCCGCCGCCCCAGCACAGCGCCACATCCCCCCGGTGATCCCGGGGATGGAGCGTCACAGCACAGCGAAGATTTCACGAAGCGGAGAAGCAGAGAGAGCCGGGGAACGCGGCGCCGGGAGCCCTCGGGATAGGGGATGAGTCCCACTGAAGTTCTCTGTTTCTCCGGAAGGTTCTGAGCATCTGTTTCGTGCCGAGCTTTATGCTGACCGCTGGGGTGTAGAAGTGACAGAAGCCCTAGGGCTGTCAACACAGTAGGAAGTGGGGAGGACTCGTCTGGGTTTCTCAAGAGCTAATAACTCAGGACACTCCGTTCCGTCATGGAGATGCACCTGCTGGGGGAGCTCTGCGAACAGCCAGGGACTGGAATCGGGGCCACTGTAGAAGTGTGTTCTGAGCTGTGTTGAAAGGAAAAGGGTTTTGAAAGAGAGACAAATGAAAAGAATTTAAAGCAACGGGGGCCAAGTGAGCAAAGAAATGCCCTTATAAATCTGCCCCAGTAAGGAACAGGTAAATGCTCACAAGACTTCAAGGAAGGCCCGTCCGATGGGTTCAGGTCCCCTAAAAGGCTCATGGGCAAAACCATATAGCAACATGTTCTGCAAGACGTTCTCCTATGTACTGTTCAGGACACTGTGCTTATCTCTGGGTTAAATAATGATGTATTCTCAGTTTTCTACCTAAAATAGATTTTCAACAACCCCAGAGATTTCTATTAAATTTCCACTAACAGGCAAATCTGAGATATTTTAAAACATTCATTTCTCAGATATTCATAAAGCAGGAGTACGTACTATATTTGCCAGAATTCATCATTAAGCATGAATGTCGCGTACAGTCAGTAACACCGTCATCGGTAGAAAATATCACTGCTTGTATTTATGTACGTGAATACAGGGGAATGAATGAATCACTGCAAAATGTAGCTTAGGAGTTCGTAATCAAAAGTAAGAAAATCCTAGCCAGAGGCTGATATTAAAATTATTGAAATATCCCACAAATTTTCCTTCCAATGCAGTCCTTCTGAGTTGAGGTTTAAGTAAAAAAAAAAAAAAAAAAAAACCAGCATTAACCTCACCATCTACAGAACTGTTGAGTAATACTTCACTGCGAACCCCACTCCCTTCTTCAAACGCACTGATGCGGAGTGTACATGACGCATTTACCATCAGGCGGGATGAGATTGGAAATCTGGCTGGAAAGAGTTGCGGTGACAGTGTATCTTTGAAGAAGACCAGGATGGCATGAGCATATCACGCTGCATTTTAGAACCCTGTTCATCAAATCTATTCTGTCCAATGTGCAGGGCATGAAAAGAGGGCATAGAAATAGGGTAATTCATAGTTTAGGGTCTACGAAGCGCAACTCTGACAACACACAATAATCCTACAGACAACCTGCCCCGTATCTTGAGATTCTGACTTAACTGATCTGGTTTGAGCCTTAAGCATCACTATCTTGTCAAGTTTTCTAGATTATTCTAACGAGTAGCCATGGTTGAAGACAACTGCTACAGACTCAGAGGGTCTGTGGCACAGAGATGCGTCTCTCCAGAAGTCTGGATCGTTGGACAAGGCCACCACAGTCTAGACATCCGTAGTGTAACTCCAGGCTGCAGCTCCCTGCTTCCCCACACTTTTTTAAAAAATCAGTCAAGCAAAGAGAGAGTCAATTCTCATATGGTTTCACTTATGTGTGGAGCATAACAAATAGCATGGAGGACATGGGGAGATGGAGAGGAGAAGGGAGTTGGGGGAAATTGGAAGGGGAGGTGAACCATGAGAGACTATGGACTCTGAAAATCAATCTGAGGGTTTTGAAGGAGGTTTGGGGAACAGGTGGCGGGTATTAGAGAGGGCACAGATTGCATGGAGCACTGGGTGTGGTGCAAAAACAATGAATTCTTGTACACTGAAAAGAAATTAAATAATAAAAAGAAGAATGTGTTACCAAATTAAAAAAAAAAAAAAAAAAAACGATCACATCTCTTGTCTCATGTATCCCTGTAACCAGGTCTTTTATACATCAAAGGAAACAAGACTTCGTCAAATGATCTGTCACCAGTGTTGAAATTTATTAGAGTCATAGACAGTGGTCAAAAAAGTTAGCTAATTTTCTGAGATAAAAAGTCTTAAGAAAATTAGAAGTCACGTAATTTAACCTGAAGTGTGTCCCTCTTTTGGGGTGGACCTAAATGGAAGTGACAAAACCAAAATGCATTTTTAATTTGGAAGGAAATTTAGTGATCGTGTGACCCCGCTCCACATGGGAAAAGGGAGCAGAAGGGCTTGACGGGGCAAGTTAACAGCCCAGGATCCTCGTATCCACAGGAAGCACAAAGGGCTTGTAAACAGGGTAGATAACTCAGCTGTGCCCACCAACACCTTCACCCCCGCTGCCAGCTCATGTGTTGTAGGACATCTCACCTCTGGGTTTGTGGGTTGATTCACCTTACTGTGAAGGCTTCCTCTCTCTTACTCACCCATCCACCTGCCACCCATTAGGCTAGACATGACAGATGCACAGGTTGCTCAAGAACTCTTGTAATGCAGTATCGGGAACCTAATACACCCATGCAAAATGGCTGGAGTTATGAGGAGGAAAAATACTCTCCTGGGTGTAATGGCTTCAGTTCATTGAAACAGCTGAAGCCTGTACTGTTTTCACCTCCAGGGACACTCAGTCTGCAGCACTCGGCAGCTAAATGGACAGGGACAAGGTCAGCGCTTGTCAGAGCGACCTCCTATTGCACATAATTCTGCTTCTTGCCCCGTTGCTGTGTGAGGACCACAAGACCGAGCCCAGGGAAAGTAAGAAAGTGTCCGGCGTGCTGATTTTAATAGCATTACGTTATGAAACAACGTCATTATTTTGTTTAAATAATTTCCATTAGTTTACTGACGATCAAATGATCAGTACTTAGAAATGAAGACAGTATGTTTTATTCTCCATTTCCAAATAATAAATGGAGGGAAACATTCCCAACACAGCCTGTTCCTGGCCCATTTATCCCGAAAACGTAGCTGGTATGACTTTTCTCCATCATGCATCATGTCACAAACATCATGGGTATAATAATCTCCATTGTGGCATGATATTTGGATTAAACTCCATAAGTGTTCCTTAGATATTGTTACTTTCTGTGATGGCTTCATAACTTAGGCAACTGAAACTTATCATTGAAATATTATGTCGTTTTCCTACAAATACATGAAGTAATCCAAACATCTTTTGGAGGAAATGTTCATGTGAAGCCACAGAATTCAGTTGCTTTTTACCAGTCCTGATTTGGGAACTCTTTGAAATGGGAACAATCTTGACCACTCAGGTATTTTCAAAAGTTCCCATGACCCCATTTAATAGAGGGTCTTTTTTGTGAGTCTACTTGATCACTGAAACATATGGGCCAGTATCCCAATTAAGGGTCTTAGTATGTGCTAGAAATTGAAGGTGCCACCTAAATGGCTTGAAACACACCCCAAAACCTTGTATCTCCTTAAGTAGATTGATTCTTCTTCATAGGATTTGCCACTAGACCAAAAGCACCTTCTGTATTTATTTATGGGGTTGGCCATGCTCTCTGCCTCTCCACTTAGACTCCCTGAGGACCAGGACCTCATTGAGCAGACTGTGTCCCCCTGGAACTAGGTCAATGCTAGGAATAATAGTTTGAGACTCTTGGAAAGACTGTCCCAGTTTTTGGCTCTACCCAATGGGACAGAAGAAGATTAGAACAAGCAGCCACATTGGTACAATTTCACGGAGAGTGTCCTCCCTTAAGTTCCAAAATGCCCAGATTTTTTCTGGGTTTCTGCCTCCCTTACAGTTCTGTCTGTCTTTGTCATGAACAAAGAAACTGATTCTTTCATGAATTCTTTCACCTTTCTCTTCTGGTCTCTGGGTCACGGAGACAGAAGCAGGATGGAGGAAGGCCCAAAAGCTTGAGGGAGTCACATCTCTCCCTGCGTTCTCTGCTCACGAGTTTGGTTATGAAATATTGGCTCTGGGCTGCTGTCTTCCAAATGCGGTAAGCTCTTGGTGGCTGATCCCTAACAGATTTAAAAGCTACTTTATTGTTATGGAGAAAAGCCCCTGGATTTTAGACAGAGGGTTCAATCCTAGTGCAGTAAAGAAAGCTGATGTACCAATGGCTTCCCAAAGCTGCCTTAGATTGTTCTGGTGGCGCACCTCTTCTGACACCCTGTGCTCCTGCCCTAGAGCAATTAGCGGGAAGCTGCAGACATCCGGCGGGGAAGACGCTCCCGCAGGGCCTGATGGGAGAGGGCCGCGCACAGAGGAGCACGAGGAACCCAGTCGATGAGGAGGGGCAGAGGTTGGAAGTCGGCCCCGGAACAAAGGCAAAGCAAATGTCATTTCAAAGCAGGAACAAGTTTCAGATTGTGGCGGTCAGGGCACGACTGGAAAGACGTGACCTTTGTGCTTTTTTCCCTGACCCTCTGATTCAGAGAGCCGGTTTCCAGAGAGGAGCAGCAGCAGGGGGTGTGGGCGGCAGGGAAGCCGAGGGGTCGGTGACCCAGGGATGGCAGAAGAGCCTGGGTCTTCCGTGTCCGTGGCGGGTGGACAGGAGGCGGATGCAGGTGTTGGCGGGGCTGGGAGTCACAGGGAGGGGCCAGCAGCCCAGGGAGGCGGCAGCTCTATAGGGCCAGCTGGATCTTTCTCTGACGAGGAGAAGACACTGCACATGGTGGCCATGGTTGTTTTAAGACTTTAATTGGAAAGGTCGTAAAATTTCTAAGACGCTGGAGTCTGGTTTTTTTCTCTTTCAGGGATCCATTTATGAATCCAGGACATGAGATTTGGGGTAAGAAAGTCCCACATGGGAAGCCCCATGTGGCACCAATCACCTGCTCATCAGGCACGCAGTTTGCCATTTCCATGACTTTATTCATCAGTGTGTCCGTCAACTAGCCGTGATTCGTTCATCTGGAAAACATTCATGGGACACCCACCATGTGGGTCAAGAAGCGGCGGCTGAGCCCCAGCACACAGATAGACAGGGATTCGTTTCTCAACTAAAGCAGTTTCCAGTCTAGAAGAACTGCAGGCATGCAAATTAAAAAGTATACAATACAGGATAAGAGAGTTTTGATTTTTTTTTTTTTTCAAAATCTCATCCCCAATTCTTTCTACAGAAAACTATGTCTTGTTGGGTCCATGGAAACCATAACAGAGAAAGTCATTGATTTAAGAATGTAAGATGTGTGTCTACATATCAAACTTTTCCTACATTCCATTTCAGACAAGATGTTGACGGAGAAAGATATTTGCTCAAAAACTAAGAGCAACTTGGAAGAGAAAAGTATATGCCTTCACCAGTCCAAGCAATGGATCCCAGCCCTGAACAGATGTGCAAGGAGGCCCGCATGCAGGACCAAGCAAACCCACCCCCCGCACTCCACCTCGGACCTGGGCATCAATCCCAATATTAGACCATGTTCAACTAGGAAGGCTCAAAGTCTCCAAGACAGTAACCCTAATACATGGGAGTTCTGAACCCTAGAATCTTAATGTATTAGCTAGGGTCCCTCTCCTTCACACTGGAATTCATCAAAGAGCTCATGCGAGGGCTCGGTGCCAGGGTCACGGTCACGACGGTGGAGAGCCTGCCCCGGGAGCACCTTCACAGGAGTCCCCACCCTGTCCTCAGGCTAACCGGGCGCAGACCAGACGGGCTTGAGCACTTCCTTTCTCATTCTGTTTGCTTCTCAAGAGAAAAGTCCCAGGGGGGTGGGACAGCGAGGAGAGCGACAAGGCGTCCTGCGGCTGGTGTGTCGGCACCTGTTGGGCAAACCGGTGGAACTCTTGAGAGCACATAGAGCTGTCCTGGAAAGTTTACCGTATTTACAGAACAAGCATTTGGATGCGGATTCTTCAAGAATCCAGAGTTTCAGGCATCCGTGTATCAAATACTTACACATCCGAGTTTATCGAACTCTTGAGAACGGAAATTCACAGAGCTGTTCAAATGCCTAAGTCCGCCGATTGCCTACGGCGTGAACATACGTTGGAAACGGAATATGACTAGTAGAAGTGGCACCTGATTTCACTTCAGTTTTTCAGAATGTAGCACCTTTGTGGGTGTCTGCTCATTTTAGGAGGGTCTCAGCAACCCCACAAGATTCGTTGTAAACTCAGTGACATCACTCCTTCATTCCACATGCAGAGCAAAAAAATGAGTAAATATTCTGAAAAGCTAACAGGAAAAAAAGACAAAAGCAAGTAACATTCCCGAAAAAAGAAAGGTAAACAGAACTTCCTGTCAAAGCATGTCCCTTGCCACCCCTAACCCTAAAGGTCAATGTGATTCACAGACCTGTACCCCTGGGGATAAAAATATATGTTTATAAAATAAAAAATTATATAAAGGTCAATACCTCTACTTTATGCAGTTCTCTGGAATGTTTGTGGGATTAAATGTATTTCCATTCTTATGCATGTATTTTATATTTTGTCATAATATTGAATATTCCCCTTACTTTGCAAAAATGATCATACAGTTAGTTTAAGAAATATACTTCGATAAAATACCATTCACAACTATTCTACATCTGAGTCAGGACCTGAGAAGGTCTCCATAAAACTCTAGTGAAAAACAGTGATTTGCTTTGCATTTGTTGCCACCTTTTTTTTTTTTTTCTTTTTTGCCATCTTTCTGAAAGCAACTGCAGGTGTTGCTACCTTTTGATGGTAGGAGGTGAATGTGAGGTTTGAAAGTGAAATCAGAATTTCCATAAGGGACCCTTGGGAACAGATCTATGTCTGAATAGGTACTAAACACTTTTTTTCCATGCTTCATGGCCCATGATGTCTTCAGGGCTTTGAAAGTCTTGAGGGAGAAGTTCTGTAAAGCCCATTGATTGTCAAGTAAACATATTTAAAATTGACTCAAAGTTAGAAAATGCCTTAACTCTTTTCCTGATCCCCTCTTATTTTATAATTTCAGAAGGGGTTGAAAAGTTATAAATATTGAAAAGAATCTTGGTGTTTGAAATATAAATTTTTGTATTAAAATGTTCTCATGCCTTAGGGGAGAGAAAAATAAAACTTTTTTTTCTTTTTTTTAATTTCCAAAGTCATTCTGGAAGCAGGAAGAGCTCCGTCCCAACCTTGAAACACTTCAGAATCATGCAATAGTTAAGAGTGTTGCTGGTCTTACCCTTAAGCCTTCCAAATTTCTGAGTCATTTGTGTGTGTGTGTGTGTGTGTGTGTGTCTGTCTGTCTGTCTGTCTATGTGTCTGTGCGTGTGTCTGTGTGTGTGTGTCTCTGTGTGTGTGTTTGTCTGTGTGTCTGTGAGCCTTGCAGCTGTTGACAGTCATCAAGGTTAAACCACAATATAGCATTTTTTCCTCAGCTACCAAATCTGAGTAGCCCCAGGCTGAATACAATAATAAAAGGTTAAATAGAAGCATTGTTATTATCATTTTTTACCCTAGATGGATTTAAGGACGGATTCAGCTAAACAGTACAGAGCGACTCTGTCAGCCATTGAGCTCTGGAAAGGGGCGGCTCTCTCAGCGGCTGATCTCTGCAAGAAGGTTCTGGTGTAAGGGTCTGATAACCCAAGGAACAGGGTCATCATGTCTTACCTGCACAGCTGGGGCGAGCACACCTCACCAGCAGGAAAATAAGAGCAGAAGACAGAGGAACAAGCAGGAATTGAAAATGTAGACATCTATGGGGAAAAAAGAGTCCCTCCAGTGTATTTAAACATGGCCATCATTTTTGTTTTTCTTTTTCAACATTTCCTTAGCAATTTGGGGCTCTGCTGGTTCCACACAAAGTTTAGGATTATTTTTCCAGCTCTTTGAAAAATGTTGGTGGAATTTTGATCAGGTTGGCATTGAAAGTATAGATTGCTCTAGGCAATATAGACATTCTAACAATGTTTATTCTTCTGATCCAAGAGCAAGGAATGGTCTTCCACCTTTTTGTGTCTTCTTCAATTTCTTTCATGAGTGTTCTGTAGTTCCTCAAGTACAGATCCTTTACCTCTTTGGTTAGGTTTATTCCCAGGTATCTTATGGTTCTTGGTGCTATAATAAATGGAATTGATTCTCTAATTTCCCTTTCTGTATTTCCATTGTTAGTGTATAGGAAAGCCACTGATTTCTGTACATTGACTTTGTATCCTGCCACGTTGCTGAATTGCTGTATGAGCTCTAGTAGTTTGGGGGTGGAATCTTTTGGGTTTTCCATATGAAGTATCATATCGTCTGTGAAGAGAGAGCGTTTGACTTCTTCATTACCAATTTGAATACCTTTTATTTCTTTTTGTTGTCTGCATTCTCTTAAACCTACACAAAGCTAAACTCAAAATGGATTAAAGACCTCCATGTGAGACAGGAATCCATTAGAATCCTAGAGGAGAACATAGGCAGTAATCTCTTCAATATCAGCCACAGCAACTTCTTTCAAGATGTGTCTCCAAAGGGAAAGGAAACAAAAGTGAAAATGAACTTTCACGACTTCATGAAGATCAAAAGCTTCTTCACAGCAAAGGAAATAGTCAACAAAACAAAGAGGCAACCCACGGAATGGGAGAAGATATTCACAAATGACAGTACAGACAAAGAGCTGATATCCAGGATCTATAAAGAACTTCTCAAACTCAACACACACACAACATGTCCAAAAAATGGGCAGAAGACATGAACAGACACTTCTCCAAAGAAGACATACAAATGGCTATCAGACACATGAAAAAATGTTCATCATCACTAGCCATCAGGGAGATTCAAATCAAAACCACATTGAGATACCACCTTACACCAGTTAGAATGGCCAAAATTAGCAAGACAAGAAATAACAAGTGTTGGAGAGGATGCAGAGAAAGGGGAACCCCCTTACACTGTTGGTGGGAATGCAAGTTGGCGCAGCCACTTTGGAAAACAGTGTGGAGATTCCTCAAGAAATTAAAAATAGAGCTACCCTATGACCCTGCAATTGCACTACTGGGTTATTTACCAGATTTACCAGATACAGATGTAGTGAAAAGAAGGGCCATCTGCACCCCAATATTCATAGCAGCAATGGCCATGGTCACCAAACTGTGGAAAGAACCAAGATGCCCTTCAATGGATGAATGGATAAAATTGATGTGGTCCATATACACTATGGAGTATTAGCCTCCATCAGAAAGGACGAATACCCAACTTTTGTAGCAACATGGACAGGACTGGAAGAGATGATGCTGAGTGAAATAAGTCAAGCAGAGAGAGTCAATGATCATATGGTTTCACTTACTTATGGAGCAGAAGAAATAGCACAAAGGACTTGGGGAGCTGGAGAGAAGTGGGTCAGGGGAAATCGGAGGGGGAGACAAACCATGAGAGACTGTGGACTCTGATAAACAAACTGAGGGTTTTGGAGGGGATAGATGTGGAGGGAATGGGTGAGCTTGGTGGTGGGTATTAAGGAGGGCATGTATTGTATGGAGCAGTGGGTGTGGTGCATAAACAATGAATTTTGAAACACTGAAAATAAAAATAAAATATTTTTTTAAAGAAAGAAGAGGGCGCCTGGGTAGCTCAGTGGGTTAAAGCCTCTGCCTTTGGCTCAGGTCGTGATCTCAGGGTCTTGGGTTGAAACCCCTACATCGGGTTCTCCACTCAGTAGGGAGCCTGCTTCCTCCTCTCTCTCTGCCTGCCTCTCTGTCTACTTGTGATCTCTGTCTGTCAAATAAATAAATAGAATCTTTAAAAAAAAATAAAAATTTTTTAAAAAATAAAAAAGAAAGAAGAAAATGAAGGCTCCCATTCTGGGGTTGGAGTGGGAAATAAAGCAGGAAGCCAGGAGTAGGTGCCCAGAAATATTGTTGGAGCAATTACAACTCAACTTTTTAAAATTTTTCTAGGTAATCTCTACATCCAAGATGAAGCTTGACCGCATGACCCTGAGACCAACTGAGCCAGCCTGGTGCCCCTTGTTGAAGCAATTCTGTTACTGAAGTGTTATAACTCCAAAGGAGAAGAATCATTGTCTGTTTTTATAGCTAAGGAATGCAAGGTGTGGGTGCCTCGGGCAGAGTTCTGGTGGCTGTCCAGGGCCTCACTCCCAGGCCTCTCTGACCCACAGCCCTGGGTTCTGCATATACCACACTCCCCCTCCATTGTGGGCTCAGACCCCCTGCTCTGCTCAGGCTGCAAATTAATGACCAAGAACTAAGAGTTTTCAACACTGTTACAGGTGGATTTTCCAACTGTCCCAGTGTTACAGGATTTTTCACAAGCAGGGACAGACACCGTGATGTGATGAGCCGCTCAGCCTGGAATAGCATGGAATAGTCTGGAATAGTCTGGAGCAGCCTTTCGTTTGTCCTAAAGAGACCAACAGACTTGAGGGTACTGTTTCAGTAAATGGCAAACGCCATTCCAAATGTCCACCAGTGGCCTGAGTACACAGGGAAACGAGACAGAGATTGTCTCTTCTAAAGCCCGTGTGATCTGGGCAAGATAAATGCTTAGAACCTGAAAAGATATGGCTGAAATTACATGTTTTTGAAAAATAGATGCTCGAGTTGAAGGTATGGGCATATAGATATAAAAGAACTACAGATGATGCATTTATAGGTACAGATATGGACGACACAGAGAGAGGGGAAGACATGGACAGACGTGTATGATCTTCCCAAGACAACCTGACGGAGCTCCAGGCCAGGCTGCCGTGAACCCCGCCTGTGGAGCACTCTCTTGGAGCACTGTCCCGTTTGAGATCACACTTGCTGGGTCTCCTCTTCCATGAGGCAAACACTCCACAGGAATTCCGGCAAGGTGTCCTGGTCAGCAGTCTCTCTGGGTGTCGCAGACTGTGCCCAGGGAGAAATGTCAAAGTTTCTGAGGACTCTCTTTTCTCCTTTTCTGATTCTCTTGCTTCTAATGCTCATAAGCCCTCCGTGTCTCCAGGCCTGAAGATCCAGGTCAGCCTGGAACGGCCTCCTTCGAATATGCTGGCCCCGACTCCAGCTTGTGCACGGGGCGCCTCGCCTGCACCAGCGGCGTCTCGGGCACCCAGGCTCACTGCGGCCACCCCTCTCATCCGGCGTCACCCTCTCTCTGCCCGTGACTTTCCCCATGGGCACAGTCACCCCCCAGGACGTGGGGCAGGCACCTGCCAGACTGTCGGCTGAGAATACCAGGTCCGGCTCAGAGCGAGCCTTGGGGGCTGCTGCAGCTGCTTCTACCCGGGGAAGCAAGTCTTTCCAGTGGGAGCCTTTATCTTTAGATCTCTTCTAATTTCACAGCCACTCCGACTTGTTTCCTCTGAAACGAAATCACTCCATATTCCTTTTATTTTTATAATTCGTTTTTTAAAATTTCTTAGTACCCTTTTTTCTCAAGTGAACTCAGATTTATATTCCCAGAACAGACTTAATCCATTTTCACTTAAAATATGCATCACTGTCATGGGTCTCAAAAGACATTTTGCAATATTCCCATATTAGAATATATATGAGATATTCATTAGATCTGCTCCACATTAACAAGCAAGGAAAAGTTCAGAGATTTGAAATCCGCATTGGTATTTTCCCCTGAATTATGAATAACTTTATCTAAAAAGTATCTTATTCCATGACTTTGAACATAATTTAGGTCAGGAAGTAGGAAAGAGAGCTAATGTGTATTGACTGCCTCTTGAACCCACGCATAATCGAATTTAATCCTCTCCACGGCTCTCTCGGCCCCTTAAGAACCATTAACCTCACTTTGTAGGTTTTACAGATGAAGAAATGGGCTCTGAAATGGGTCCCAGCTTGCCTGGGCTTTTCTGAAGTTAATAACTAGCGACCCAATGGTCTTTCCATTTTACCACATTCCGTATCTCATCGTACTTGTGAAATGTAAAAATTCGCTCCAGGAAAGACACGGTGAGAAGGCGAATGTCCGTCCTGGCTCCTTTTACCAGCATTTTAAGGGTATTTCCTGTACACATTGGTGCAGCGACTCAGTCGTGGACGCTCTTGGAGATTTGTCAGAGAAATGTGTGCGCCTTAGAGAAAGCGCCAAGCTGGAGGAGCTGTGTTGGTCTCAATGACTGCAAGTCCGGGCTAGTCCCGTGAAGTGCGAGTTACATGTGATGACGCAGGAGACATCCTTTAACAAGACTTGTTTATATGTGGCTTCAAAACACCAGCAGTCCCAGAGGAGGAAGACCACATGAGGTGCAGAACATAGGGGAATACCTAACTGACCCGTAGGAACGCGCTTTGAATCGGGGGTGCATTAAAGGAGGCTGTTCCGCTGCATCCCAAAAGCCCGAGATGTTCGGTGTCCATTGGAGCAACTGAAATCTGCAGAAACAGCCCCTTGTGCAGAGGAAAACAGAAGGAAATGAAGTGAGAACTCTCTGTCTCGTCCTCCCGGGGGTCCCTGTTCAGAGCCTGTGATCAGCTCACTTGCGTGTACAAGAACGCTCCAAACGTAACCACGTGTAACTTGTTGGTCAGAAAATATCTACTTTGTTGTCTCTGAGCCAGCACCTACAAGCCCCCTCTGCTCCCGACAGACATGAGAACACTGTCTTCTTACCTATTTTACTGGTGACTTGCATCACCTTACACACTTGTCTTCAACTAGTCTTTACCTGCAGACGCTTCACCGTGTCAGATAAGACAGTGCATGGCTCCTGGGTCCTTCCCCGCACCCGCGCCTCCAGTAAGGAAAATAACAATCTATTTCCATCTGCACTGCCCTGTTCACACTTCTGTGTTTGAAACCATACGTTCTTTTGCGTAAGCCGGATCTGACTTTCTTTTTTTTTTTTTTTTTGGATTTGCGCTTATATTTATATTTATACTTATTTTATGTTTATATTTATACATTTTATTTTATTTATTTTATTTTTTTAAATTTTTTCAATTTATTTATTTTCAGCATAACAGTATTCATTATTTTTTCACCACACCCAGTGCTCCATGCAATCAGTGCCCTCTCTAAGACCCACCACCTGGTTCCCCCAACCTCCCACCCCCTGCCCCTTCAAACCCTTCAGATTGTTTTTCAGAGTCCATAGTCTCTCATGGTTCACCTCCCCTTCCAATTTCCCCCAACTCCCTTCTCTTCTCTATCTCCCCTTGTCCTCCATGCTATTTGTTATGCTCCACACATAAGTGAAACCATATGATAATTGACTCTCTCTGCTTGATTTATTTCACTCAGCATCATCTCTTCCAGTCCCGTCCATGTTGCTACAAAAGTTGGGTATTCATCCTTTCTGATGGCCAAACTATGGAAAGAGCCAAGATGCCCTTCAATGGATGCATGGATAAGGAAGATATGGTCCATATACACTATGGAGTATTATGCCTCCGTCAGAAGGGATCCGACTTTCTAACTGCCGACTACTGGTTTTCTCCTGGGCTCCTCTCCCAGTGACAGTATCTGCCACGAGAAACCAGCAAGGGCAGCTCGCGTCCACCCTGTCTCTCTCTCCCGCAGCTGGGCTGGAGTTCCAACTCACAGGGGAGGTGTGTGCTCTTGCCCAGACTCTGCCAGGGCATAGCACATGGTCTAATTTCCAGCTGGTGACAGCAAGATGCTCCCATCCTAAGGACACACTCCTTCTGAGACCGGGAAGTCCCTGGGTTAGCCATCTGTGCACTGGAAACCTGGGAAAGTGGGTGGCATGGTTACATCCCAGTCTGAAGGCCTGAGAACTAGGGTCTGATGAGGTAGGCCCCTGACCGAGGGTGGGGGAGGGTGGGGCGAGATGAACCAGCTCAGCAGCGAGGCGGGAAGAGGGGCTGAGCTCCTCTTTCCCTCATGTTCTGTTCTATTCAGGCCATCAACAGATTGGATGGCATCTGCCCTCGCTGGGGAGGTCAGTCTACTGTACTGAATCCACCAGTTCAGAGGCTGACCTCATCCGGAAACACCCTCAGACACGCTCGAATCAATGGCTAATCCAGGCACCCAGTGGCCAGTCACATGGCACAACCTGTAAACCTGTTCTGTCCCCCAGAGGCCAGACTAGGAGCACATCCTGCCCTGAGCACAGGGACCAGCACTTCTGCATCTATCTGTGTGCATGGGGTTTCCTTTGGGGTCAGCAAAAGTAATATTAATTAGATTCCCTCATTTTAATTCAGTTTAAATACACATTTAATATCCTTTCCAAAGAAAAAAATAAGTGGCCATGATTCAAAAATTTCAGTGATGATGAACATTTTTTTTCATGTGTCTGATAGCCATTTGTACGTCTTCATTGGAGAAGTGTCTGTTCATATCTTCTGCCCATTTTTTGATATGATTGTCTGTTTTGTGTGTGAGTTTGAGGAGTTCTTTGTAGATCCTGGATATCAACCTTTTGTCTGTACTGTCATTTGCAAATATCTTCTCCCATTCCGTGGGTTGCCTCTTTGTTTTCTTGACTGTTTCCTTTGCTGTGCAGAAGCTTTTGATCTTGAGGAAGTCCCAAAAGTCCATCTTCGCTTTTGTTCCCTTTGCCTTTGGAGCACCAGGTGGTGGGTATTGGGGAGGGCACGGATTGCATGGAGCACTGGGTATGGTGCAAAAATAATGAATACTGTTATGCTGAAAATAAAAAATAAATTTTAAAAAATATGCCCATTAAAAAAACTTTTTTTTCAACGAAAGTTTCAACCAAACACAAGGGGAAAACATTCATAGCCACTATGCTAAGTTCTAACGATTTCCCAGAAACCCTGACTGAACCAGGAACTGGAGAGGTCTTCATTTTGCAAAATGTTCTGAGAAGCAGTGACAGGCAAATGCGCCAGACAGAGACGGGGCGGCTCGGCCCCCTGTATGAAGTGCAACCTCTTAGTTCTCATGAGTGGTTTAATCTTACTGCAAGGGAATTTACCTAGAAGTCATGTAGCGAAATAACTTCAACACAGGACACAGAGGTGACCTTCTTGGTCTAGGCCCTGAGGCAGTTTCTCTGTGTAATGATGTCAAAATGTCACCGTAAGTGTGGGGCAGGCGAGAAGGTGCAGGTGGGAGCTGCTGGTACCATAAACCCCTTTGAGGAAGTCTGATAGATGCAGTGAGGCGGAGAAACAGACCTTTGTAACGGAGCTAACCGATCTTTTAATACCTGCACAATCTTTTCTGAGCTGGTGAGTTGTAGAGGTCAGAGGTCGGAAGACCGGAGAAGGAGGACCGTCTGCATCTGCTTGCTGAGAAATTAGTTTCACAATAAATAACAAGATTCAATGTCATTTTTTTCCTGGTGGGGGTCGGGGGAGGTGCTGGGGGCAGGGAGAGTCTCAAGCCAACTCCCCACTGGTGCAGAGCCCCACATGGAGCTCCACCTCCAAAACCTGAGCACATGACCTGGGCCAGAACCCAGAGTCAGATGCTCAAATGACCACACCACCCTGGTGCCCCTCGCAATCTTATTTCAAGGCTAAAAAAGAGTTTATTAATAATTTAATAAAATTAAAATTTGACTTGTAGTCACTTCCAAGCTACTGGAATCCAAGCCATTAGGGACATTTGAAAACATGACTTGTTTGTGCTCTGGAAGAGTCTGGGCCGGCTACCTCTGTCCCTTATCCAACAAGTGCTGTCAAGGACGAAGGAGTAAAGATGAGCTTTGTACCTTCCACCTGCATCTCAACACAAGCCAAGTTCCTGAAGCTTTAATTACCTGCGAAGCAGGAAGGAAGGAAGTTAACAAGAATTAACACATCAGTCTCTGCATTTACAATAATTCTCAGAGTCTTATGGTACCAATCATATCATAATCATCATTACGCTAGATTTACTAGCTGTTACAGAATACAGCATGTCTGCTTATATTTTAAGTTTCTAAACCGAGGCACGCATGCCTAAGTTACACACACACAGAGAAGCACGTATGTTCAAGTATATGATTTAATTTTGCCTTTTAACTGATACAACATCATGGCACACAATTCTGATACGCCAGTACGACTGTCCTTCTGCAGAACGTTAGTGTAAATAAATGTCATGCTATTCAAGTTGGTAAATTTGCCTCTAAGCAGGATTTTTAACCAAATGATCTCTAAGACTTTGGCTCTTGCAATCGCCTGCCTCCCTTCCCTCCTCCTGTCTCTGTACTACTGTTCTTCTGTTTGTTTGGTTTTTATTCTTTCCTGCATTTTGTTAGAGTTGCTGTTGTTTCTGGCTTTGCGTTACAGAGTGTAAACTCAGCTACGGAAGGAGAGGAAGTGACATCAGAACACCTGTTAGAACGAACCTGTTGTATTTGTATTAGATGCTTACTACTTTCTTACAAGGAATCTAATACCAACGACTCTTTTTTTCTGACTATGAGAGAAATCATCCGCGCCAGAAGTCAGGCGTGGACCAGAGCCATCGAGCCGGCTGGGGCGTCACGCTCAGTCTCACGCGGATGCGGCACGCATGTGAGCTCTTCACCACCACCGAGGTCCACCACCGCGGTCCCCCATTGTGAAGGAGAGGCCCCGGCGCCACACCTGCCTTTACCGTCCACCCCTCGTCACACACTCACGCATACCAAGGGGCCGGGGCCTAGACACAGCTGTGGGGTCCGAGGTGGCGAACACCCGTCCTTGTGTGGAGGAAAGCCTGGAGCACCGAAGGAATGCATCTAAGTGACCCCTGCGGGGATGGACAGAGCAAAGAGCACGGAGGGGACAGTGAATTCTGCCAGAGGGAAGGGAAATCAGGAAGGTCTCATCGACAGGGTGGGTTTGCATTGGGAATTAATAAAGGAGCAGCTCTTGGAAGAAAGCGCAGTCGGAGGCTCCAGACAGGAGCCTGATCAAAGGAAAAGGGAAGCAGTGTTTTCTTCTGTGGCTGCGAAGGGCCAGCGGTGGGACAGGGAGGAGGACAGAGGCTCCACTGTGGGACATCTCCCGCCAACGAACGGTCAGCAGCATGAGCTCTCCTGGCTTTACACCGGCGACTTAGATGATGGAATAAAATACGCCATGATCTTCCATCATTTCTTACTAAGCGTAGTGTGTGAATTAAAAATCCGTCTGTTTGGCACTAGTTACGGCGAGGTCTGTGCCCTGGGACTATCGCAGGCCCTGGATGTGCTCCGGGACAAGACAGTGCTGCGTCAGCCAGCGGTCCTTCTCGGGGGGAGGATGTGACAGCACATTTAGACATAAGGGGTTATCGGCCAGGAGCTCTGATAACGAGCCTGGTGAGCAGGCCGACCCCCGGTCGTCGGCTGTAGGGTTTCCTCCATCCCCAAGGTGGGGCTTCACCAGGGAGGACGCAGGGGTCTGAGAGCGGCAGGTTCGCGAGGGCTGCGTGGTGGGCATGGACCCTGTGGCTACAGGGTTCTCTCGGTCTGTCTCTCCCTGCATTTCTGTGTCTATGCCTTTCCAAACAGAGAACTCTTAAGACCCCCCAGGGGCAAGGGCAGGGGAGACTGAGGGAGAGAACCAGTTCCTCATCATCAATCCATGATTCCTTAACAGAGAAGGTCCTGTGGTCACCGAGTTCCTGAGGAGATGCTCCTGTCCTCTGTGCGCAGCACGCGGCCTCCTGGCGATCAGGAACACCGCTCAGTGTTGCTCAAGCATCTCGCTTCACGGCCCGGGAAGGCAGAGTCTGGGGCAAGACGTCGGCCGGGAAGGCAGAGTCTGGGGCAAGACGTCGGCGGCTTGTGATCTCCTTGGGATGTGACTCTAAAAAGCAGAGCAAGGGATGGGGAAAGGAGATGTCAAGATAGCAGGATAGGCAGAAAGGGACAAACGGCCCTTCCCGGCCTCAGGGGGGCACACCAGAGCCCGGAGAACTCCCCCTGCAGGCTGGGGCCGGCCCACCTGCTCCAGACTCCTCGCCACGGTTGCCCCGAGTCTCAGCAGAGCCGCCGCGCCGCAGAGCAGACTTGCTGGGTGCGGAGGAGGCCTTGGGGAGCAAAGGTAGAGAAGCTAAAGGTACAGCTGGGGGGGCTGTTAGCAGGGCCGCCCGTTCCGGAACCTTCCACCAGAGGGCAGGGGCTGAGCTCGGGGCTGGTGGAACAGGGGGCACCCAGGCGTCACGGATTCCGGCCCTGTGTTATCTCAGGAGTCTCTAGTGGACAGGTGCGCGGATCCACAGGCATCAGGGATTCTCCAAACCCCGGAGCGGAACCTTTTCTCAGAGCACAACTTGCTTCTGGAGATTCACTTTCAAAGGACTTCTGCAGGGTGAGACATAACTTTCCCTGATAGAAAATTAACATGAGCAACAGCTAGACAGCATTAATGATTAAAATCAGAGTCAACACGCGGGAAAAATCCCCCAGTGTGAAGGTGAGATTCCGTCTTTGCAGTCTCCGGTAAATGTCCATCTTCTTCACCCGCTGCAGAGGGGCCGAGCTCACACTGACACTTCACTCCAATTCCTTAATTATGCTTCCCTTAATAGTCAACACAACTACAACTTTAAAAATCAGTGATGAGGGTCAGAAACACTTACTGAAATGACGTTCTTTCTAGTCAATAACGCAATCTCCTTAAGTCCTGGTTTCCCCATCTATGAAACAGAGGTAGACATTGTTGTCTTAAATACCCCGAAAGGCTGAGTGATCACCAGAGCAACGTGTGTCCTGGTGCACGAGGTCATGATGGCCTCTCTCCGCGCCAGAACAAAGTGAGCCGTCTCGCCAGGGTCCTCACAGAATTGCCGTGTTAAGCAGTGGGCATATAAAGTAGACATTTTCAAGGGTTTGAATGAATGTCATTAAGTGTCAGGGAGCGAATGAAGCCCTCGGGACGACTGCTTGGGTTTCCATCATGCGGTCACGATGTCCATATGTGCACCTGTTACTTCCGTTTGCTGAGTTCTGGTGGGTCTGCCCATGCCCTTCCCTTGCCCCCACCCCCACCCTCAGCCCTGCAGCTCCTGGGCTAAGCCCCATACTAGATGACTAGCATGTCGGGTCAAGAACAGTTTAATATTCACCGTTGAACGCTTACACCAACATGAATTGAAAACAAAGGAGAAACTTCATAGATGTTTATTGAAAAGAAATAAACTATCATTTTAAGCCAGGGGTTCAAAACAATCAAGCTGTTTCATGTGTCATGTTAAATCTTTCAGATTATTTGATGCCTCATTAGCGGTTGGCAGTGGAATCATTGGCTATAAATCTAATTAACCCATTCCTAAGAAACCAGGCTATAAAAAATGAGCTCTTTTCCTCCTGCCTTCCAAATTTTATGTGCCCATTAAACAAACCAAATTCTACTTTAATGCCTATTTCTTAACCATAATAATTTAAATATTGTTCTGCCCATAATAAATTAAAATTATCTTACCCTTTCTATTAGGCACAAATTATATTTTAAAACCCATTTCATGAAAATGATAATTTCTTAATACATTACAATTGAGGCTAAATTGCCAAGTTCAATTATTAGAAATAGTTCTTTAATATTTAGCCAAGTTTTGACTATGGCAAATCTTCCAAACTAATCATAAAACATGGGGATACATTATAACCTGACTTCAAGTATGTCACCAGAGTCTAGTTTCAGTAATATTAATCTATTTTCTCTATTGTGAATATTTTTAACATTGTGGTTGGAAGGCGTTTCTTTATTAACAATGACATTGGTCATGAATTTTGCATTTTTATGATGTTGCCATTTCCCTGCAGATGATACTGTTAATGTAAATAAACTTAGTAACAGCACCGATATAAGGCAACAGTTTCAAGTAGAAAATCGTAAAATATAATTCCTCATTGTGCTTTTGGGATGAAAGCCTGTCCTAAAATATTTATGTATTAAGAATAAAACCAGTTTTATTTTACCTTAACTAAGTTCATTTTAGCCCTCCTAGGAACCCAACGATGATTTTGCTCCTGATGTAGGGGTGTCTTGGTATGGAAATCATATCCTTATGGTGCCGAATATAGTAAATAGAAAATGTCATCCAGTATGAATACAAATACATTTTTAGAAGTCCTGCAGTCAGTGGGATCCCGTGGCCAAGGACTCACATGCCCTTCTCGGCCCAAGGCCACGTCCCCGTCATCCCCATCGCTGGCTCCGACCACCATCCCACCACCGCCCCGACAGCGAGAGTCCTTAGGCCAGGGCAGGCGTCCGTCCCTGCGGATGGGGGTCGTATCCCTTACAAGACACAGCGTGCTGCATTGTTCTGACAGGCTAAGGCTCTTTTTCTTGACATTGCCACAGTAATTACAGCTTTATTTTCAAACTTCCACCGAGTGACATTTTTAAAAATTGCTTCGGAAAGCACCATGAAACCCCTTTGCTGTTTATTACCTGACAACTCGAATCGATTTGTCTCCCGACTCATAGCGCAGCACTATTCCTGGGATGGATGCAATTATCAGACGGATATGTACAAAACAGAAATCCTGTTGCAGCGGCATGGCTTTTTCCTTTCAAAATTAACTCTGATAGCTTGATCCTGAGTGAGAAATTCAAGACCTGCTTTGAAATAATGAAGATATAAAAGAGATGACTCCTGTGGCTGCTTATCCCTTGGCAGAAAGAAATAATGGACGATTAGCAGACCTGCACTTTTTATCAGACCACTTCACTAATTTCAGTGTGGGTTTGTTTCAGATTTATTTAATTTAATGAGATGCTATAAATGAAACATTTGGAACAGCCTCTGGCACATGGTAGGAGCTCAAAAGATGGTATATTTTGCACACACCTTTGTCAATGTATTTTTTTTTTTCAAAAAACATTTTATTTATTTTATTTGACAGAGAGAGAACACAGGCAGGGAGTGCGGCAGGCAGAGGGAGAGGGAGAAGCAGGCTCAGGAAGGAGCCCCATGCGGGGCTCGTTCCCAGGACTTTGGGATCATGACCCGAACCGAAGGTGGACACTTACCGAACTGGGCCCCCCAGGCATCCCTGTCAGTGCGTTCTTACGTGCGTTTTATATCGACCTGTCTTTTACGGGAAACACGGGGTTGCCCTTTTATGCAGCATAAAAATAAATGGACTTCTGAAATATGACTCAGTAGTATTCTTTTAAGCAAAATTGATACATTTGGAGTCTTAAATATTATTTCTATACTAAAAGTGTTTTTCTTGGTTACAGTAATTCAGTAATAAAACTCCACACTGAGCATAATGTGCAGCTGGCTACTTCCCTTCAGAATGGACTCACAGGTACACGACGCAAGTCCGTTACACACGAGGTAATGTGGCACAACTGGGTGTGTCCTGGACAAGTCTTCATGTGTGGGCAGAGTGGGGACATTCACAGGGGCTTCCAGAGTCCTTCACGCTTCCACCCCCTTCCCCATCACCGACATTCTTAATGCACCTGTTCATTAAGATGGGTGACCGGAGACACTCTCGCTAAAGGCCCTCGGAGAGTAGGCAAGAACAACAATGCTTACGACAGAACGTGATCTACGAACAGCAGAATGCTGAGCGGCGTGTGAAGTCCAACGGTAAGGATCGCAAATGGTCTGAAGCTACGGAGAACGGGTTGGAGAGGAATGAGCAAAAAGCAGCATTCCTTCCTGACTTCAGGTGAAGGTACTGTCCGTGTCCTCTAGGTCCAAAGTCTCTGTAAGGTTCATATCATTTCACCAGTTAACAAGCAAATGTATGACTAAAAGTTTCCACCAAGAGCCCGGGGTCCCCAGGGCATCTGAATCCCAAGAAGCCTACTTAGAGGAGTCAGCCCTGTTCATGAATTCCCTGCAGCTCTGGGTCCTAGACCCAAGGCTGTTCACAAGCTTTGTTCGAAGGAGAGCGTCTGCCCATCGAAGTTCTCTTACCTCACAGCAGGGATCCTTCAAACGGGAAAGGGAATTGGACTTCGGGCGCATAGTCTTCAGAATGTCAGTCTTCGGAAGGAAATTTGCAGTGCAATCCCAAAAGGAGTGTTTGGTGTGAGGCACTGAATTAAAATTGTCTAGTTCCATAACAAAAAGATGCCTTCCTGTCTAGGAATGTACATTTTTTATCTGGCTAATTGCATTCACTAGATAATTTGGAAATATAATTATGGTGGTGATGTAGCTTGTCGGTGAGCACACGGGCCAACGGGAGAGAAAGGAGCTGTGCACGGCTCGTGTCCAGGGTCACATCTGTAAGAGAGTTAAGGATGATATATTCATGCATCTGAATTGACAATTTAGGATACTGAAGTCGCATATGTGAACTAATTTGCCTATCACTTGGCTTATTAAACAGCAGTGTGGAAGCTAGAACCCAAGGGTTGAGATTTCCAGTTCAATGATTTTTTCATAAGCCAAGGATCTCTTCTTGAAAGCATTCATCAAAACTAGTTAAATAAACAAAGGAATGAATCAGTTAAGGCTGGGAATGCAAATTACGTTCAAACTCGATTCTCCAAGGAGCACCTTTCCTCTCTGCTCCTCTGCTGCCAGAGGTAAGAACTCCTCCTCTCTTCCTTCCTGAAATCTCCCCGATGCTCTCAGACAGACCACCTGGGCATGGAGGGCTGAGCCTCCCTCCCTGCTTGAGAGACATGGTGTGAACATTTGCACAGAACCTACTGAAACAATACAAAACACCTTCCTGAAAACAACAATTAGGTTAAAAAGAGACGCACCAAAAAAGAGACTAGAGAGAGCAGTCAGGACATAATAACCTCTGGTTCGATAACCCTGACTACAGTGTTGGAAGCCTTGATGGGTGGATGACAAGGGTCTCTCACTGTCAAAAAGTCTCCTTTAATCTCTCTTCTTTTGCCTTCCATTTTAAATGAAATCTAAGATAAAACTATTATGGCATAAGATTTTTTTAAATTATGGTAATACGAGATGAATTAAACTTCGATTTCCATCATAGGACACTTACATTCATATATGCTACTAGCAGCTCCTTGAAAGCCTTTGTCCACAAATACAGACTTCTAAGTATGGGGTGAAGGAGTCACAGGGTTGGAAGGCACAGCCCGGGGAGTACAGTGAGTGGTGTTGCAATGGTGCGGTGGAGTGACAGACTAGTCACCGCTATGCTGAGCCCAGCACGGCGTGTGCAGTCGCGAAATCACCGGGTTGTACGCCCGAAATTAATGTAACAATGGCTGCCGACGATATCAGATCTTTAAAAATGTAAATAAAGTCTCTTCATGACACAATAAATAAATAAATAACACACTTTGCACACAAACAACTATGAAATTAGTCAAAATACTGTAAAGATCAGGTCAGGTGTTTGCGACAAGTTGGTCGCTTGTTTGGCTTGAAATCAAGGAAGTTCTCCATGCGAAGTTAATACACAATTTACTGTGCTTCCGCGAGCATGTTAGAACAGGTGATCTAAGGAACTCTTTCTGGTGCAAACCTGAAAAGGCCAGCTTTAGAAATAAAAAGTAAAAAAAAAAAAAAAAAAGAAAGAAAAATCCGATCTGTAAGAACGTGTCAGGGGGACAGAAACAACTAGAGACCAGGAAGGAAGAGACCACTGGAGCCCAGGTTTGAGCCACCCTGATGAGAGGCTCCCTGGGGACACTTTGCCGAAGGACGTGTGTTGCAAGGGTCTTAACCGACACGGGGGACAGGAGGCGAAGCGCCCCATGGTAGACAGGTTGTTTCGAGACTCCCGATGGAAGTGAGCGGCCCAAGAGGGCGACAGCGTGGGTGGGTATACTGAGGGACTTCACTACCGTCTGTAACAGGGAGGATCAAAGCATGTCCAGTCCCGCGTGCCCCGGTCTGAGCAGCCGTGAAAGAAAGAGCCGGACCCTGTGCTATCCTGATCCTTCCCCTGCGTACTCAAAAGTCTGGCTCCCTGGGAGCCTGGGTGGCTCAGTCTGTTCGGTGTCTGCCTTCGGCTTGGGTCACGAGCCTGGGGTCCTGGGATCAAGCCCCGCATGGAGCCCTGCATCAGGCTCCCTGCTCAGGGAGGAGCCTGCTTCTCCCTCCCCTCTGCACTCATGCTCTCTCACTGTCCCTGTCTCTCTCGCAAATAAATAAAGAAAAATGTTTTAAAAAGGTTTAGCTACACAGTTACAGTCATCTTCCCACCAATCTGTTTTAAATATTAGGCTTTTGTAGTACAGTTTTAAGTTCACAGCAATTTTGAGTGGCAAGCTTAGAGTTCCCGTGGGTCTCCTGCCCCCCCAACGCACACAGCCTCCCCCTCCTGCTGCCCCCACGAGACAGTGCATGTGTCACCATTGATGAGCCTGTGTGGACACGTCCTCGTCGCTCAGAGTTCACAGGGTACACCTGGGTCACTCCTGACGGCTCCCAGGCTGTGGGTCTGGACAAATGTATGATGACACGGACCCACCACGACAGGGACACACAGAGTAGTCTCACTGCCCTGAACCCTCTGGGCTCCCCCTGCTTGACCCTCCCTCCCCCACAATCCCCGGCAAGTACTTTTCACCGTCTCTGTCGTTTTGTCTTTTCTAGAATGCCACAGAGTTGAAATCACACTCTACGTAGATTTTCAGATTGGCTTCTTCCGCTTATCAATATGTATTTAAGAGCCCTCCATGTCTCTTCATGACTTGGTGACTTGCTCGTTTTTAGAGCCGGAGTAACACCCCACGTTCTAGATGCACGATGGTGTCCATATCCGTCCAGGCACTGAACAGCATCCTGGCTGCTTCCAATTCTGGTAATTATCAATAAAGCTGCTACTAACATCCATGCCAGATTTGGGGTGAACCTGTTTCCCATGGGTCTCCTGCCCCGCCTTTAATTTCAGGGAAATAAAAGGAGCACAGTTGTAAAATGCTATGGTGAGAAGCTGTTGAACTTCCTAAGAAACCATCAGAGCGTCTTCTGAAGCGGTCGCACCGCCTTGCATTCCCTCTGGCCACAAGCGAGAACTCCCCTGACCCATGATCTTCCCGCATCTGTTCCTCGGTGCTCTGAATCCTGGTCATTCTCAGGTGTGTGGTGGCATCTCCTCATTGTTTTGACTTGCTTTCCTTGATGTGATGTGAAGCACCTTTTCACGCGCTCCTCCGTCATCCGTGTATTTTCTTCGCTGAGGTGCCCATCCGTGTCTTTGTCCCATTTCTCAATTAGCTTGTTTGTCCTCTTGTGGTTGGGGATTAAGAGTCCTTTGTATATTGTGGATGACAGTCTTTCACTACAAAGTCTTTTGCAAATATTTTCGTGCAGTGCATGACTTGCCTTTTTGTCTGGACAGTGTCATTCAGAGATCATAAATTCTTAAGTTTAACAAGCGCCGGCGTGCCGATTTTTTTGCAGACGTGGAGCTGACGTATAGTATCCTATCCTGTTAGTCTCAGCTTTACGTCATCGTAATTGCTGTTGTATCTGAAATATCATCACCAAACCCAGGGTCCTCTGGATTTTCTTATACCTTTTAGGAGTCGTAAAGTTTTGTAATTCACATTCAGGTTTATGAACCAGTTTGAATTATTGTTTGTGAAGAGTGGAAAGTCTGTATCGAGATACATTCTCTGCACAGGGATGTCCCGTTGTCCCACAGCATTTGGGAAGGAGACTGTCTGCTCCACTGCATTGCCACGGCTCCCTTATCAAAGAGCCGCCAGTTATGTTTACGCAGGTCTGTTTCTGGGCTCCCTGCTCTGTTCCATTGATCTATTTGTCTCTTTCATGAACACCATAGTGTTCTTATTAATGTAGCTTTATAGTCAATTCTTTTTCTCTTTAAGATTTTTTTATTTATTTGTCAGAGAGAGAGAGCGAGAGCGAGCAAGCACAAGCAGGAGGAGTGGCAGAAGGAGAGGAGGAAGCAGGATCCCTGCTATGCAGGGAGCCTGACGTGGGACTCGAACCCCGGATGCTGGGATCGTGACCTGAGCCAAAGGATGACCACTAAAATACCAAACTGAATGATCTGTGGCTGGTGGCGGCCATGGACACCTGACATAATTAAACGCAAACTCTCTCTAGGGGAATTCCCACACAGAATTCCCAAGGAATCCAGGCATTCCGATGTCCACATGGGCACAAATTCACATAGACGACCACTAATACACACATACCAGAAACTTCCACAATGAGGAAACAAGCCATGTTGTCTCATAGTCAACATGGCAATACCTACGGCACCCAGCAGGTGCAACGTAATGACTCCTGAGTATCAACTACAAAATGCAAAAAGATCGAGTTTCAGTTACTTAAATAAATGAAAGAGGGAGCTTAGGGGTGATGGAGACGTTATCCAAACTGACAAAGCGGTTTTGAGAGGAAATAAAATAGAACTTCAGGGGAGAGAATATTGTACCGGGAAGAAACTCAAGAAATGGGAAAAGCCACAGATCTGACGCAGCCCAAGAGAAGGTCAGTCAGCAGCCATGCAGCCGAGACGTCACCGGGAAACCCCAGGACTGTCCTGTAAAGACAGACATGGTGTTGTGTCGGAAAGAGACCGACTGGGATCTCTGTTTTCCTTCATTGTTTTTACAGCCAAACAAATAATAACCACCTGTGAATTAAAAACTTGCCGAAGACGACCACCTAGGTAGGAACTAAACTTCATTTAGATTCGAAATACCAGAAGTCCTCAAGGAACTCAATCTGAAAAATGCTGAAAGTGAAAAAAAAAAAAAAGATTATTTCTCACTGGTCAATTATTAGGCAAAAAATTACAAAATAATGAGAAATGCAATTACTTTCTTCCATGGATGCCTCTGGAAAGATTTTTTTTTTTTTTTTTTTGCTCTTCTAATAATGTATCATTTACTAAAAATTAATGACATTTATTTTTAATAGGTTTTAGCCATGATCTTACAGGCATCATTTTACAATGTTCACTTCTGTTATAAATTGCATACATTGACCGTAAGCGTTGGAGGTTTTCGTGGTAAAATACATACTTCCCTGAATTTCATTTGGACTTTTTTATACCCATATAAAACTGCTATCTTTGTCCTTAAAGAATTGTATGAAATAAGTTTTCTGTTACTTGACTTAGGCTTATTGTAATTGATTCAATGATCTTGGTCAGGTTTATTTCTTGGAAATATTTCAAAAGTTAAAAAGTTACATCAAGTGACGCCAAACTATACATTTATTAATAGTATGGTCTGTAGTCAGACTTATATGTCCTTGGTTACATCCATCGTGGAATAATAGGGCCGGAGAAGAATAGTTGCTAGCTGCTTGAATAGTTACTAGCCAGATCCCACACATAGTGTGGACCACGGTTTTGCTGAATATGGGCTACAAGGGATATATGAAATGCTGTATCTTTACGTTTTAAATTCCACAGTGGTTGTGCTTTTTCCATTCCTGAATCGGTTAAAAAAAAGTTATTACACAACAGCCCGGAAAATGAGTTAGGCACAATTATAAGAATCCACGGGCAGACTTTCAATAATAATAAAACCTGCCACCGGGTGGAAGATAATGTGCACATTATCCATCAGCTTTCCTGGAAAAAATTAAAAAAAAAAAAAACACCAGATAAATCTGGAGGGGTGAGAGGCAGTATATCCCATGCATACGTCAGATTTATGACAATGTGTAAAATCAACAGATGATTTTAAATATGCCCTTTACCTCCTGATCTGAATAATTCATGTATTCAAAGGTTTGTGCCACCATCCCTGGATCTGAGGATTCATATTTCATACTATTTCAGTTCTCCCTTAAAGAGAACAAAACAGAGCAGTGCAGAAAATGTGCTTCCCGCTCATCGCTGCCTGAACAGGTCAAACCAACCCGTCTCTTCATTACTCCCATTTCTACACTGTTTGGCTGTTGAGTTCATGGTGTCCTTTTCCCTCAGAATGTCTACACCACCTTGCCCAGCCTGGGCTCCTCGTGTCTCACAATCCCGGAAGCTAGTGTTCTAATCTCACCCCTTATCTGTGGCTACCACAATTCCCCATAAATGTAGTAGGTAATTTCCCCCCTGAAACATGGGGACTCTTTAATCCAAAACCAAAGTGATCTTGTGCAACTTCTAGCAGAGTCCCTTAATCGTGCCATTGGTCACTGTTCAAAGTTTTGCCTTCCTGAAGCCAACCAGGATGTTGCTGAGGGTTTAGCCAGGCCAGGTGTCGGGCCACAGGGATTCCAGCAATCCCTTAAGGCCATGTTGTAGGATCACTTGACAAGCAGTGTTCACAACCAAATCCTTCAAACATGACTAACTAACCAAGATTTCCACAGTGGGAGCAACCTGATGAACATGTCCTGGCCATTAAGAACACATTTCTCCACATCACACATCCGAACTGCATTCGAGCACACCCACTCCAGTGCTGGGGCATCTTGTGGAGGGAGGGTATCCCTGATTAGGACTTTGGGTTCTTTTCAGCTTTTTCTGGAGCCAGGTCACAAATTCGGCTCTTTTTGATCCTGGGGTTGCACAAAACCCCTATGTGACTGTTCCCTTTGCCATGCTTCTATACTCTGTGCCACGCAAGTGTTCCCGTGTATCCCACTCTAATCATATCACTACAGTCTGAGCCATTTACTCCAGCCTCCTGGGATCTGAGTCACAGTCCCATTTTAAACACATCTCCTAGGATCATCTTGCAATCCATTGCCCATGAATTATCTGAAACTACAAAAATGAGGGAACGTTACTTACATTCGTGTTATAAGTAGATAGTGTCCACTGGGAAGTAATTGAAAACCTTCACCTTCTCACGGTCTCCTCTATGCTTACCATGCAACAGACATGTGCCATTAGGACAATGGGTCTGTAGATAAATTTGTCAGGAACGTTTGCCCATACCCTGTCAACCCCATAACAAGAAAGGGAATAAGAGGGTGAAAGAAAATGAAAAGGAAACTATGTGCCCATTTTCTAATTCCCTTAGCTTTCAGCTGATAATCCTATGAAAGTTACCTGATGCCAACCTGAGCTTGCCCCGCATCTGAACATCTTACTTCGTGATGGCCAAAGCATAAACTACCAGTGGAGGCTAATTTCAGCGTCATCAGGCAGCTTCGAGGGCCAACAATCCGGTGATGCCTTGGTTCTCCCAAGCAAGAGTGGCTCTAGTGAACCCCGAGGTCTGGTAATCATCGGCTCAGCTGCCATGTGAAGCTGACACCGGTGAAACCTGGAGGTGAGCTCTCTGCACACAGCGAATGTGGTCGCCACAAATACTATATTGATACTAGAAGCCGAAGTTGCATATATGCTAATACATCTGTAGCTTACGTTTGCCTCTCAGAAACATTCCTTTGTTAACCACTGACGCATCTGTCCGTCTCTGCTCCCCGTCACTAGGCTACCAGCACCCCGCTCCCTGTGGTCATAGACAGTCACTTCTAACCGACTCCAGAAACTGTTCCCCTCCCCCAGACACATAGTCTGTAGAGCCATTAAACAAGACACTTCTACTGAATCACAAAATGTTTTGTTTCTACTTTTTTTTTACATTTTACCGCATTAAAATTTTATGTTCTTCTTTATGATTCGACACCAAGCATTTCCCAAAGCCTAATAAATGATTGTATCTTGTTATTGATGTGCAATTCACTAGGGAATATTTTATGAGAATTTAAAAAAGTCAATTCTTATGCCTTTTGTCTATTTTACAACTACCTAAACTTCGTATGGATTAATTTAAAAACCATGAAGTAAAGCCAAGGTGAAGGCTGTAACTCCTTGATTTAAATGTTCCTCTTTGGTTCTTTTAAGCTTTGTAAGGTTTAATTCAGTTCGGTAGATATATAATGAAGTCCTTTGCAAAGCCCAACTCTGGACGGTAGATACAGAGATAAAACAGATGATTCTTGGCTCTAGAAGAAAAGTCAGGCCTTCCAGTTCTCATAATTGGAAGCTAGTTAATTTAAACCATTCTCCCTGCTGAGGAAAGCTAGAAGACATGAGGCTGAAAGCATCAGAGCTAACAGTAGAGGGAAAATCACAAATCCAGAGCCTGGGGAAGGTGGAGGCCCAGAGCCATGAGCCCAGTATTTGCGGCCTGTTTCACAGGGCTGGGATATCAGCTCCAGACAGGAAAATTCAGAGACTGAGTTCCACTTCAGAAAACATCAAGGAAAGGGGACGTACACATCAGAGACTCAGGTTAAAGGTGACCTCTTCTCCATTCAGATTGGATTTCAAAAGTTCTGCAGTGAGGGAATAAAGGGAGCTGGAAAAGGACACGTATTTGCAAAGATGCAAATTTGGGATTAAAAGATCACAAATTTTGAAATTTGACTGATCAGATACCAGATAGCTAGTGTTTCTATGAGCCTGACAGAGTCTATTGCAAAGATTCCTTGATGGGAGAAAGCACCCTAGCCCTTGGTTTGTTTACTGAAACAATTTTACATATGAAATGCCTAGCATATAATAAAAATAATGAGACACATGCAGATAAGACAAAATGAACATGATAAATGTTTGCAAATGCGGGCAATAAAAGGAGGCCTTTCGTGGGGTCAGGAAGCAGGAAAAGCATGGAAGAAGGAACAAGTGAAGGTCAAATTTAAACTTTATTTTTCTTAATCTTTTTTTTAATTAATTTTTTATTTTCAGTATAACAGTATTCATTATTTTTGCACCACACCCAGTGCTCCATGCAATCCGTGCCCTCTCCAATACCCACCACCTGGTACCCCCAACCTCCCACCCCCGCCCCTTCAAACCCCTCAGATTGTTTTTCAGAGTCCATCGTCTCTCATGGTTCACCTCCCCTTCCAATTTCCCCCAACTCCCTTCTCCTCTCTAACTCCCCATGTCCTCCATGCTATGTGTTATGCTCCACAAATAAGTGAGACCATATGATAATTGACTCTCTCTGCTTGACTTATTTCACTCAGCAGAATCTCTTCCAGTCCCGTCAATGTTGCTACAAAAGTTGGGTATTCATCCTTTCTGATGGAGGCATCATACTCCATAGTGTATATGGACCACATCTTCCTTATCCATTCATCCGTTGAAGGACATCTTGGTTCTTTCCGCAGTTTGGCGACTGTGGCCATTGCTGCTATAAACATTGGGGTACAAATGGCCCTTCTTTTCACGACATCTGTATCTTTTGGGTAAATACCCAGGAGTGCAATTGCAGGGTCATAGGGAAGCTCTTTTTTTAATTTCTTGAGGAATCTCCACACTGTTCTCCTCCACACTGTTCTCTTTGGTGCTCCAAGGAGGCTGCACCAACTTGCATTCCCACCAACAGTGGAAGAGGGTTCCCCTTTCTCCACATCCTCTCCAACACATATTGTTTCCTGTCTTGCTAATTTTGGCCATTCTAACTGGTGTAAGGTGGCATCTCAATGTGGTTTTAATTTGAATCTCCCTGATGGCTAGTGATGATGAATATTTTTTCATGTGTCTGATAGCCATGTGTATGTCTTCATTGGAGAAGTGCCTGTCTATATCTTCTGCCCATTTTTTAATATGATTATCTGTTTTGTGTGTGTTGAGTTTGAGAAGTTCTTCATATATCCTGGATATCAACCTTTTGTCTGTACTGTTATTTGCAAATATCTTCTCCCATTCCATGGGTTGCCTCTTTGTTTTCTTGACTGTTTCCTTGCTGTGCAGAAGCTTTTGATTTTGATGAAGTCCCAAAAGTTTATTTTTGCTTTTGTTTCCTGTGCCTTTGGAGACATATCTTGAAAGAAGTTGCTGTGGCTGATATCGAAGAGATTACTGCCTATGTTCTCCTCTAGGATTCTGATGGATTCCTGTCTCACGTTGAGGTCTTTTATCCATTTTGAGTTTATCTTTGTGTACAGTGTAAGAGAATGGTCAAGTTTCATTCTTCTACATATAGCTGTCCAGTTTTCCCAGCACCATTTATTGAAGAGACTGTCTTTTTTCCACTGTATATTTTTTTCCCATTTTGTCAAAGATTATTGGACCATAGAGTTGAGGATCCATATCTGGGCTCTCTACTCTGTTCCACCGGTCTATGTGTCTCTTTTTATTCCAGTACCATGCTGTCTTGGTGATCACAGCTTTGTAGTAAAACTTGAAATCAGGTAATGTGATGCTCCCCGTTTTATTTTTGTTTTTCAACATTTCCTTAGCGATTTGGGGTCTCTTCTGATTCCATACAAATTTTAGGATTATTTGCTCCAGCTCTTTGAAGAATACTGGTGGAATTTTGATCGGAATAGCATTAAATGTATAGATTGCTCTAGGCAGTATAGACATTTTAACAATGTTTATTCTTCTGATCCAAGAGCATGGAATGGTCTTCCATCTCTCTTTGCAGATGACATGATTCTTTATATGGAAAACCCAAAAGACTCCACCCCCAAACTACTAGAACTCATACAGCAATTCAGCAACGTGGCAGGATACAACGTCAATGTACAGAAATCAGTGGCTTTCTTATACACTAATAATGAAAATACAGAAAAAGAAATTAGAGAATCGATTCCATTTACTATAGCACCAAGAACCATAAAATACCTGGGAATAAACCTAACCAAAGAGGTCAAGGATCTGTATTCAAGGAACTACAGAACACTCATGAAAGAAATTGAAGAAGACACAAAAAGATGGAAGACCATTCCATGCTCTTGAATCAGAAGAATAAACATTGTTAAAATGTCTATTTTTCTTAATCTTCATTAATCTAACAGGTAACAGTTTATTCAAAATATGAATACAACGTATCCAGTTGTGTATATTTTATATCTGTATATGCTTACATGTCCCTGCATGTGCAGGGACAGTAGTGACCCACAGGGAGCAGGGAGGAATTAGGATTTGTTATTAGAAGGCACTCACACTCTCTGGGAACTGCGATCCTGCTATCAGAGCCTGGTCTCGGATTGTCTGAAATCTATTTTACAAACTTAAAGGCAACCACTGAAACATACATAATAAAAATGAATAAGTAATAAGACAAGAGAGGAAAACAAATGGAATAATATAAATACTCAGTCAAACCCCCTAAAGGCAGAAAAAAGATGGAAAGGCAAAAGCAGAAAGAAAGAACAAGAGAAACAAATTTTTAAAAACTGAAATGGTAGATATGACTCTAATCTGGGCTGCAGCTATATGGATACTCATCTCATTAAAAATTACTGAGATGTCCCTTATAGAACAATTTTCTCATTACAACTGAATTTTTGTAATTTATGTTTTTGTTAATTCATATTCAATAAAAAATAACCCTATTAAGATAAAATAGTAATTGGTCATGGAAAAGCATATCTAAGATATAAAATAAGAAGATGGCACACAGCACGTTAACAATCACAAGAATAAACGTTATACTTTCTTTAGGATAAATATAATTTTTCACCCAGACCACGGCACTTAGACTCTTAGGAAGTCTGTTAGAATTAACCTAGGAGAGCGGATGGAGCCCACGCCGTCCCAGCAGGCCAGTGTCCAGGAATGACGGTCCCCTCAGCTACAGGAAAGAATGATTGAACTGGAAAAGTGACAACAGGTTGGTAAAACCGTTAAGAACCTTTTATGTCATGCAGGTTGATCCATAAATGCAAAACACAGCTGACTAATGTAGTCTTAGGCACCAGCCACAGATTCTTTAAAACTTTATGAATCAGGGGGCGCCTGGGTGGCTCCGTGGGTTGGGCCTCTGCCTTCGGCCCAGGTCGTGATCCCAGTGTTCCAGGATCAAGCCTCACATCGGGCTCTCTGCTCTGCGGGGAGCCTGCTTCCTCTCCTCTCTCTCTGCCTGCCTCTCTGCCTGCTTGTGATCTCTGCCTGTCAAATGACTAAATAAATTCTTTAAAAAAAAAAAACTTTATGAATCAGCTACACTGTGCCAATCACTGTGATTTTTCTAGAACTATAAAAAAACAAATAATACATGGGCTTGTCCTTACATATGATGTGGTCTAGTGGGAAAAAGAAATGCACAAACGGATAATGACAACCAAACAAATAGTGACGGTCCATCAGGTAAGTGCCGGGAAGGGAAATGCACAATCGCTAAGAGAACCAGTGGGGAGACTTACTATTTCTGCAGTGACTTTTTTTTTTTTTTTTCCAGAACAAAGCCTGTAGAAGTGAAGAAAATATCTTGAAGGAAACATATGAATTTGAAAACTAGATAAAGGCTAGAACAATCTTCTACGCCGAGAGGAGGACGGCTGAGCTCATCCGTACAACCATAGGCAGGTCCTTCTCTGCAGGGTCGCCCAGCGGGAAGGGGGAGCTCAGTTGACACCTGTGCACCCATCACGTTAGACGATCTTGACATCAGCAGGTGCTGTGTGGTGAGACTGTGCTGTTAATGCAGGACACAAGGAGCATTGTGTAGACGGCCTTCTCCTTTGTTTTATCTTTTCCACACCTTTACTGGGCCACTGACATAGAACATATATGAGTTTAAGGTGTGCGATGTGATGATTTGATACACGTATGGACTGGGGAATGGTTACCACACCGCGGTGATTTAATACTGCTTCCCATCGCAGAAGTACCATTTTTTCTTGTTTTGTGATGACAACATTGAAGAGCTACTCCTTTAACAACTTTCAAGTAGATAACACAGCATTGTGAATGATCATCACCGTGCTGCACACCAAATCCCCAAACTCACTCATCTTATAGCCGGAAGTGGGATGCTTTTGACCCCCATGCCCCCCCACTTGCTCTGCTCACACCAACCACCAGTCTACTTTCTATTTCTAGGAGTTCAGCTGTGTTCGATGGCATGTATAAATGAGAACATAACGTGTTTGTCTTTCTCTGTCTTATTTCCCAGAGCATAATGCCTTCAAGGTCCATCCGTGGGGTCACCAACGGCAGGGGGTCTTTCTTTACTGTGGCCGAATAATATTCCAGAACAGATTCTCTTTATCCAGCCATCAGTCAATGGGCATCAGTTGACGGAGCCACTCAGGCACCCCCAGAGCCCATGCTTTCAGTCTCCACAGTGTTCTGCCTGACCTTTGAAGCTGCTTCTCTTTCCTTTTTAAATTATTTTATTATTTTGATGTCTTTGTGTTCAAAACGAGATCTCCCCTGGCATTTGCCATTGTTTTAGGAGTGAGAGTGAATCTGAGATTGTGCGAGGGACCACAGAGGCAGCCCCAACTGGGGAATACACAGCACCGTCCAGCCGAGGTGGTTGTACCCCCTTGCACATTATCTTACTAGTAGTGTAATCCGCACGTTCCTGAGACTTCCCAGAGATCAGATGAAACATGAACGAGGTGGCTTCTGCTGGATTTTAACTATGACACGCCCTGTTTTTAGAGATCTATAGATAGATAGAGGATATATATATGATACAATGATGATATATAAGATATATGTAAGATATATGTAGAAAGAATATATATGATAAAATATTTATGGATATATGTATAGGGCATAGGCAGATACAATATAAGATCTATAGGATACACAGATATATGTAGGATACACATGCACTTACGGGGAAAGGATATATATGAGTACATAGAGAATGATATATATGGATCTAGAGAGGATATGGATAGTGTATATTAGTATAAGTATATGAATATATGTGTGCGTGTACGTATAGGGTATAGGAAATAGATGAATACATGTAAGTATACCGAAATAGAGAAAGATTTTAAGGGATGGCTCACATGATTATGGGGGCTGGAAAGTCTGAAAACTTGCAGGGAAAGACGCAGGCTAGAGACTCAGAGAAGATCTGATGCTTTGGCAGTCTGCTGGCAGACATCCCTCTGCCCAGTCATGACCTGTGAAGGTCATTTTCTCTCAAGGCCTTCAAATGATCAGGTGAGGCCCTCCCCTCCAATTATGCCGAGTAATCCGATTTCCTCAAAATCTATTGATTTAGATCTTAATCTCATCTAAGTAACACCTTCACAGTCACATCTAAGTTGGGTGTTTGAGCAAAAGACAAGGTACCATGGCGTACCCAAGGTGATACACAAAATCAACCACTGTATCTAGAATGATCACAAGTCCCTTGGTTCCTTCACTAAATATTTGTTGAACACCAGTATCTGCCGACACTGCAGACACAGAAACAAACGTGGCAGTGAGGATCCTATTCCACAGAGTCTCTATTCTAGTGGAAAATACAAGCAGACAGAATATCAGATGGGGTCAGGGGCACCCAGGGCTCAGGACAGGTGTACGGAGATATCCCACTGTGCTGCCGATTTGCATCGTCCTGATGGTTAGTGATGAGAAGCGTTTTTCACGTATCTGTTGACCATTTGCATGTCTTCTTTGAAGAAATGTCTACTCATACTGAAGAAGGATTTTTAAATAAAATCTTGAGAGAGAAAGTATTTCTACATTGCTTTTCCTTTTTTCTTTTCTTCTTTTGAATGTATGGCATTACCCTCTGTTATATCACAGATCTTGAGCTTCTAATCCCTATGGCATCGACCTGGGAGAACATGGAGGTTTCTGTTGGCTTGTTTTTTGCTGCCTTCAGGGATCTGGTGCTCTGTATAGCTGGTGCTCATGGAAAGAGGGGTCTGGGCCCGCAATGCTGGCATCTGTCCAGGATGCTTAGCCAAGCATAAACATGAAGGAAAAGATAATACATCCCTAAAAAATGAGGCTGTATCATAACCTCCATATAAAATTTATATGCCAAAATATATCGAAGTTCCTGTAGAGAAATTCAGAGGGGAATTATTTAATAAGCTGCTGTATTACAGCAAGGTGCAAAGGGAGTGAGAAAAATGAGTATTAAATGAGAAGCCTCCAACATCTGGATGATCTCATGACATTTAAAAACATAAAATAAAGCAAAACAAAACTGCAAAAGACCAGTGTCTGCAACAGGTTCGCATAAGGGGCTGCACCCGAAGCAGTCAGAAGTGACATCCAGTCTGGACCTCTGTCCCCCTGACGCTGGCCTCTCTTTCTGTTCTCTCCCAGAGGAACCGATTGGTGTCTGATCCATGTCTTCAGGCAGAAGATCAAGATGGGTCTGAAATGTTCTGCTGCTGTTCAAAGGAAGTAACGGTGCTTCTAATGATGCTGACGCTTGTGCTAGAAACAGGTGGAGGCCGGCCGAGATAGCAGGCTGCGGGCACCCACCTGTGACCAGGAGGCAGGGTGCTGCTCCAGGGGTACAGGGCCCTGTGGGCGTGAACACACCCCAAGACATGCAGGTGGGGGTGTGCAAACCTTGCTCCTGGAGAACTGTCTTACCTGGACACATAAATGACACCTGCCTTTGATCCAAAGCCAACCAATTTCCAGTCGTGGCTGACTGGGAGCGTGCCCTGGCCGCCTGAACCCCTATTTGGCCCCTGGAGAAGCAGCAGGAACACAGCATGTCATGTGGACCCACAGTATCCTGAATGTCAGGTATGAACTCCAGGTTATCTTTCAAGTTGGCTTCCGTTCCAACACACCCTTCTCTAGTCATCGGTCCTGGACCTCTGTGATCCGTCCAGCTCAGAATCACGAGCTCTCCATGAAGCTGATGTGGGCAAAATGAAACAGTGTGACAGGAAGTGGTTACAGCCCACAAATGAGCTTCACATGGTCGTTATCAAGCGATCAACTACACATACATCCTTCTCAAACCGAAGTTCTGTCACCCGCTGAGTTTTCAGTTACAGATTGTCGACCACGACCTAAAGCACATGCTTGGAATGAATTAGAAGTCGTAGCATATTAGTTTTAAGGAGGAAATCAGGAAGAAATCTGGGTGAGAAAACACACACGCACACGGGCAGCCTATATGGAAGGAGACAGTATTTTAGAAAAACTCGTGCCGAAAGATGAGGGAGGTGACGTGCTAGCAGCGAGCGGAAGTGGAACTGTTGCGCGGTAGGATGGGAGTTAAGCAGCGAGCGTATCGTTATCAAGGAAATGACCAAGTTAATGACTAAGAGGAGCAGAGGCCAGCAGGAGCTAACAGAGGTGCAGGTGAAATGGAAGAAAGGGCCCCACGACCGCCGCGCGCTGGCCTGTGGTGTGAGCAGGAGCGGCAGAAGCAGAGAACCAGGCAGAGCGCCCGGCGGAGCTGAGCTCCTGCTGGAGCAGAGCCCACAGCTCGGCTAACGGGCATCTATTATGTCAATTGTGTTATAATGAGAAAGCCACCGGCAAACGGGGGTGATGACCCCTGAAGGCAGAGGAGCTCGCCCTGGAGAAGCTCAGCATGGAGCCCGGGGGCCAGCTAAGCCCACCTCTGAGAACAGAAGCATAATCAAAGGACAGAAAGGGTTTGTTGAGATGCCCCTGGGTACTGCAGACCCATGTGAGCTTGCTGTGGCCGTAACCACCGCAAACAAAATAAACCCACACCGTCTGCCTTTTCTACTTATCAGACTCACTATTGGAAGGTTCCTTGGCTTGGAAAAGGCAGTTTCTTCCACAGCGAGCGCATGCCAATTCCAAATCAGAGCAAGGGACGGTTTCCTGAGCAGGCTGGTCTGTTACCCTCTGAGGCCATCCAGGTGCGAGGGAACCGGGGGTCCGTGAGGATCACAGACAACAGACAAGACGTCCAGCATGAGCGAGGCGTCTGGGCGGCACCAAACACACGAGCTCGTCTTGGCCGTCAGCCCCTTCATTGCCACGGGAGCCAGGACCAGCAGGCACAGTGGGAGATGCAGGAACGGAGTCCCGAGAGGCTGGGTTTGATTCCCCAGCCTGGGAAAGTACACCCCCACGGGAAGGACACCCCAGTCTGGGTTGTTCCGATCCAGGACCCACGTTCCTGGCGCAGCAAGAGTCCATCTCCGATAGTGAAGGGAAGGGCGTCCTAGATAGGTAAATAGGATCCGCAAAACAGAGGTAGGGGAGGGGGCCCTGGGCATGAGAAACAGCATTCTCGAGCAGTAACACCCCCCTGACAACCAGCGCAGGGGGCTGGGCTGGGCGGACGTGCACTCAGACGAGCGGGAGGCGAGATTAAAGTTAAAGTCAGGCTGCGATGCTTACACTTTCATCCTGGAAGAAAGTGTGTCGCTCAAGGATTTCAAGCCACGGGCAAACGTAATGTAAATGCTGTTTGGGGGAGATTAGCTTTGGGGAAGGGGGTGCAGAGGAAGGCGTGAAGCCAGCTGGAAGAATTTTGAGACAACAAAGGTGCAGGACCATGCGGGGTTGGACGAAACGGAGGCCGCACAATCATCCGGCGCCCCGTGGTGCGGTTGACAACAATACGAAATAACTCACGACACACAGTAGGCTTGAGGATTACAACCGTGTGGTTACTGATGGTGGAAAAGAGCAACGAAGCCTTTGGAGTAGGCGTGAGATGGATGGTTTGGGGAGTAGTTGCGTCCTCAGACTCACCTTGAGAGGTCAGGTGATCTCTCATCCGAGAGATCACGGCTGCACCACGCGCAGCCCAGCCAGCCCCAGCCTCCAGCCTCCTCCATCCCCGCGCCTCGCAGCCTCCAGCCTCTCCCAGACACCGGGCTCAGTGTGCTGCAGGGATTCACGAGCATTTGTGGTTGTATTGCTGAAAAGAAAATGCACATAAGGTATCCCTGCCCACAGCATCTCAGCAGGGGCGCAGCTGAATGCACAACCTTCCAGTGTCAGCCACGAGTGCTCCTAAACCCCTACCCCCGCCATTTATTCTCAGCCCCGAATCCTCTGCATGGCCACCACCATCCCCCATCACCATGTTTCTAATGCACAATGTGGTATTTCTTTCAGCAAACAATGTCGTATACTTCATGTTGGTCTAGAATTACGTTGGCTTCTAGCATTCTTCGTCTTCCTCTTCATAAGAGGGCAAAGTCCTGTATTACAGGGGACCTCCTGCAAATCTCACACCAGGTATGGGGACATAGAAAAGATGAGGAGAGACAGGAACATCCAAACTGACGCTTCTTCTTAGACTGTGTGCTCGGCAGCTTGGGTCAGAGTGGAAATGTCCATGCGGCTTCATGGTGTTTGAATATTGTAGGAGGGAGAACCCAGCCCCGCATGCCTCCTTTCTGTCATGACTTATCCCTGGAGATTGTACTTACCCTGGGCTCAACCTCCTCTTCTATGGAATGACGAGCTTCCTCTCTTTCTGCTGTTAGAGGGGTAAGGAGCCAGGGAGGTGGTTTAGAGAAAACCCAGATGTTCTGGAACATCATGAGCTCCACAGGACACTCCCGGCATTGTAACAATGTTGCAAAGCTCACTGATGTTTCAGAACTTTCTTGTTCTCATTGGTAAAATTGGGCCACAATATTTATTCCTTATGTGGTCCAGAGGATTAAAAACCTGATCGACTTTGGATCTGGCATGTCTCTAGAAATTAATTATTTTCTCCAACAAACTAGAAGCCATTTAGTACTTACAATGATTTGTAAAGCCAAATTTTTGAAACTTCTCTGCTTAAACATGGATTCTTATACTGTAATGATTTAGGGCAGTATTCATAACTAACATCTCTAAGGCCTGCAAGGAGCGATGGTGTGAAAAGCAGAGACGCCCCCTGGCTTCCCAACCACCCAGCAGAAGCAGGTGCCATGAAATGTCATAAACACAGGAATAGTAACCACAAAATGAGATTAAAACTTGATCATTTAGATTGGAGAAATGGAGTTTTCCATTATTGGATGAATAAGAAATGTCACCTTTTTTTAAATTTATTTTTTATTTATTTTCAGCATAACAATATTCATTGTTTTTGCACCACACCCAGGGCTCCATGCAATCCGTGCCCTCTCCAATACCCACCACCTGGTTCCCCCAACCTCCCACCATCCGCCCCTTCAAAACCCTCAGATTGTTTTTCAGAGTCCATAGTCTCTCCTGGTTCACCTCCCCTTCCAATTGACACCTTTTGAAGTTTTTGTAAATCAAATCAGCAACAGTCATGGACAGGACACAGACAGTGTGAGTCAACAGCAATCAAATCTCCTGGTGCACTCCACTTTGCCATTGACGGCTCTGCCACCAGCAGAAACGGGCAGGGACGGCGGTGTCTGCATCCCTGACCTCCCCCGGCCGTGCGATATTGCAGCAGGTCCCGGACGACTCACCAGAACAGGAGCACCAGGCACGTCATGGCAGTACCTGGCCGGCTCCCACCAGGTCTCCTGCCTGCCCTCGCAAGCCCAAAATGCATTCTTATGCTCCTGTTCCATTCTCCCAAAATAGCTCCTTGTGATGGGATGCCGGAGGCACAGGGAGGTATCACTTGTCCAAGGTGATCCCAGGAAGGTCATACATTACAAAGCTGGGCGTCCAACCTAGGATGTCTGCTCTAGAATGCAGTGTGTGAAGTGGGGTGCACCTCTAACCACCTTGGGGTCCCTACATACCTTCTCACTTTATGTGGAAGTGCAGTGACCCCCAGGCCTGACTCACTTCACTAGTCACCTTCTGTTGAGAAGATCTCTTAGAGCATGCACCACCTCCTTCTTGACATGCCAACACTCTCCCAGCAACGGATGGAGGAGAACCAGCCCTCTGATTGCCCTGACTCAGGAAAGGACACTTGTACCAAACATCTGAGTCCATCAGAGCTACTACAACAGAACACACTAGCCCAGATGGCTTCTCATCAGCAGACATTGATTCTCACAGTTCGGAGGCTGGAAGTCTAAAATGAAGACACCAGCCGACTCTGCATCTGGTGAGAACTGCATCCTGGTCCGTTGACCCGTGGGCTTCTCTCTGTGTCTTCACACAGAGGAGGGGCTGGGGACTCTCTGGGGTCTGTGTTACAAGGGCACTAACCGCATCCTCATGTCCCACCTTCATGACCCAATCAGCCCCCAAATCCCTACCTCCCAATACCATCACTTTGGAGGTTACGATTTCAACATGTGAATTTAGCAGGATGCGTCCGACCATAGCACCAACCCAGTGGTCTAGGTAGGAAAAGCCTGGGGTCCTTCCTGTGATGAAGAAAGGGAAGGATTTCTTTCCTGAAGAATCTGCTCTGGCGTAAAGAGATTACATCAATGCTTGGGGAATTCCAACATTAAATTATTAACCATCACCCTGCTTCAGCATCATTCACTGGTTCTGAATGTTAACTTCCTCCCAGAACTCTCTTGTTGGCAGGTACGTTGGCCTCTTGGTTTCCTTTTTTATTTGCCAGTAAGACTAGAAAAACAACAGCTGGGATTTATTACTCTAAATACATTACATAAACATAAACTAGCAAGACATTGGTTATAAAATGTCAGACGACAAAATGAGTTCCCTCTTCCCAGGTGAAACTTCGATCTGGTCCCCGTCTGAGTGTTTTCCTTGAACGATGGGGTTACGGCTCTTTCCTTCATTCAACCTGACACTGCGGGGTCGGCGGGGGGGTGGAAACATGCACGGTGGCACGTTGTTTAATAGACTGACGCTGTGACATTCAAGAAATCGACGCTAGGCGTTTTTGAAATTCTTTGATGAGTCAATATCAGAAGATGGATTATCTCTTAAAAAATTATTGCCGAGTCATCTAAAAATTCCATCAGTGTTTTAATTTAATTAGCATATCAGGCAGAAAGAATAGAAGCACACATAGGTTCTTCTGAAAAGTATGAGAAATCCAGAGAAAATGCAATTTCAGAATTTCCGAGTCTTGACTAAATGAGTGACTAATAAAATTCATTTATAAGCATTTAGGGCATTCAATATTATGAGTAGGGTGAGTGTCTAGACTTACAGTTATATCTGGACTCAATCATTGATAATAAATCTGCCATCTGCTTCTGTGTTTTTGAGAGGTCGCAGGTAACTGGGGGCTTGAGATATGGGGACGAAAAACTGGGCATTTGCTCCAAAATGCACACAACCGACTCTCAGGGCCTCCTCAGAAGGCACAGCCGTCCCACAGGCAGGGGTGAGCAGAGGCGGTCCACATTCCTGGGTGCCGAAGCGTGATGGTTATCACCAGGACATATGAACCACCTCCCAGAGCGGGCTGTGGCCCCGTGGAACATGCTGGGGCTCCAAGCTACACGGTGCACTTCGCACAACGTCTGGAAGGTCCCCCACGTTTCAGCCAAGCTCAGTACCGTCATGACGCTGCGTGGACGTCCCACTGGGTGGTACTTCCTGTGACCAAGTGGTCATTCCCGGTTCTTCCATCTTCTCTTTGTTCCACCACGCCCAACATAGTAGCCCTGTTATTCACTTTTGGGATAAAATAGATTATTTTATGTTTTTTTGTTCTCTGTATCTGTTCTCTTTACCACCTGGTTTGGGGTGATCAGGGTTTTTTTTTTTTCCCCTTCATTTTTCATTTTTCATTTCTCATGTTGTCATTTCTCTCCCCAAACTTCTTCCCGGTTTGTCCTTTGCTTATAATGGCTGAGAAAGCCAAATCTTTCTGGAAACCAACCAGGAAAGAATTCATAACTTGGTGCACACGGGAACTCTGAGTCGGGCTCCGGAAGTCCGGCGTCCGCAGCTAGAGCAGGTGACAAAACTGGAAAAGAAAGGACTGGGGACGTGGCTTGGGCTTCCTGATAACCACAAGAACACTTTTATTTTAAAAATTCATACTTTTCATTGTATACTCCAAACACGGTACTTAGAACAAAGGCTTTCTACTTTTCGTCAAAGTTGCCAGTCATTCCAGAATACTTTTTTCTCCCAGGAGACAAACCCAAGAGAAAACAGGAAGCCTGTATATTCTCTCGCCGTTGTCCTTTTAACCCTTGAGTGAAATCAGATGGACACAGCCTCTTCCTGCATTCGAAGGAGCGCGGGAGATACTTCAAGCATTTTAAAGATTCAAATACAATAGTTCCTCTCATGTCGGGATTCTCTTTTGTTTTCTTTTAGTTAAGGTTGATAGAGGAAATCAGCTTTCTTTGTCTCACTTTATGCTTTTCCTCTTACCATTTGGGTTCTTTCTTATCATTGCAATCGTTATGAGGCATTTATATAAAACTTGTCCTCCAAGGAACTCAAATCATTATTACCAACCTAAATTTCCAAATAGACATTAATCTTCACAATGCCCCAGTGAGGGAGCTAGAGCTTAGTAATTACAGTAGTGGGTAGGTGTGGCGTGCTGTGGCTTACGTGGGAAGCATTACCCTGGGAAAACAGGAGACAATGGAAGTCATGAGTTCATTATTTTGATTGCAAAAAGAAAATTATGAAATTACAACCAATTCTCTGAGATAGTTATCTCCAAACAAGCGTGAGCTAACTCCAGTTGCTCACAAAATCTACAGCCCTGGATAGAAAGTATTTCCAAAGTAAGGAAATGGGTCTTGTTTCTCAAAAGAAGTTATAACGTGAACAAGCCTGGATTTGTGATGGACTTCATACTCTTACCCAAGCACTTACAGTCCTCTTTGATATTTTTTTAAAAAGATTTTATTTATTTATTTGAGAGAGCCTGCACCAGAGACAGCAGGAGCAGAGGGACAGGCAGGGGAGAAGCAGACGCCTCGCCGAGCAGGGAGCCTGACACAGGGCTCAACTCAGGACCCCTGGATCATGACGTGAGCCACCCAGGTGCCTCGGATCCTGTTTGATGTTCCTGCAGCATTTGGGGACTGGCAGGCAGAAACCAGGGTCTTGATCTGAAGGAGGAAGCCATCAAGGATAGAGACTGTCACACGACTGTGGCTGTCACAGCTGGAAACAGAGAGCTCGTCCCTCCTGGTCTAGTGCTCTTCCCAGCCCAGCAGAGTCGGCCAGTTCTATAGGCACAGAACTCTCAAAGGACGTTATGAAAGCTCACATTTACTTTCTATTTTTTTTTTTTTAATCGTGGTTAAAAGAAAAACCTCATAACACAAAATTCACCATTTTAAGTGTATAGTTCAGTCGCGTCGAGCACATTCACATCATTGGGAAAGAGATCTCCAGAACCTTCTTATCTTGCAAAACAAAACTCTGTACCCACTGAACACTAACTCCCCACTCCCCCGCCACCGCTCAAGCCCCGGCAACCCCCAACCTCCTTTCTGTCCTCACGAAATCGATGACTCCAGGGACCTCGCCGAAGAGGAATGACAGTGTCTGAGCCCTGGTGCTTGGCTCATGAGTGTCACGTCCCCAAGTGTCAGCCACACTGTAACGTGTGACAAGATTTCCTTCTTTTCAAGGCTGACATTATTCCGCTGTACGTGTCCCGCACATTTCCACCGGCCACTCCGCCGCCGGTGGACACCTGCATTCCGTCCACCTCCCGATCATTGTGAGCAACGCGGCCATGGATCCGGGTGGAAGGTCTCTCAGAGACCCTGCGCTCAGGAGCTGTAGGTCCATAACTGCGAGCAGGACTGTCGGACCTGCACTAGCTCTATTTTTGTCCCGAGGAAGTAGCACATGGTTTTCCACGGGAGCGGCACGGTTCCGTGCTCCCACCAGCAGCGTGCGAGCTCCCCGTGCGTCCAGTCCTGTGGGAGGGCACGGGACGGAGAGCACTTCCGGGGGAAAAGGACAAGAAAAACAGAGGAGAATTAAATGTTGACAAGAGTAGTAACGCAGATCAAAGTAGTATTTACAAAGGAAAATAGTGTCAGGAAGGAAGAATCTAAATTTATAAAGATACTGGAAAGGTAAAGATACTGAAAAGGTAAATATTCATTCAGATTATTTTCCATATCAAGCCAAAAGAACTCGAGAATGAATTTGGGCCTGGAAGGGTCCTGCTGTTACTTCAACCTCAACCACTGAATTTCCCCCGTTTTTCTCCAGACAACGATTCTGGGAGCAGGACACACGTCTTCACTTTCTTCAGTGGCCGCCCCAGTAGGGGCCACGGAGTGGCAGTGCCGTTTAATGAATGATACAGACGCAGCCCCTCGGCAGCCACAGACCGAACTTCCCACTGGCGACCGTGTCGGCTTGGGAGCCAAGGGCAGCGGACGCCCACCGAGCGAACCCCGTCATGGCTTTGCATGACCTCATGGGCGTTCCAGGCACTCCGAGGCTCTGGCACGGATGGCAGCGAACACCGTTGATCCTCTGGGAAGACTCAGCGTCCGTACAGTCCCTCATTCATCTCTGCTTTTGATTCCTTCTTACCACTTGATGTCGTGCACACTGTGTCCCCCCCGCAGGTGTTAGTCCTCACAGGAAATAAAACTGGGTCTCTGTCTGTTACGAGCTGGCAGCCCGGCCTGAGTGGGGAGATTCCTGCCTCGAAGCAGGTGCAGATTTTCACGATGCAAGTTCTCCGAAGAAGGAGCCGTGCGGGCTGTCAGCAGGAGGCCACCAAGCGCAGAGCGGCACACGGCCCCAGCCCCAGACTCTGGAGAGTCTGCTGCGGACGGGCTCCCGCGCCCAGCTCCGGGGTCCTCGGTATGCGGGTGAGACCCTGCAAAGAGCCTTTGGACTCAGACGTGCCAGAATTCCTGTCCCGCTTGGATAATTCCCAGCCGAGCAGGCTTGTGCATACCACTGTAGCCTTCTGAGACTCAGTTTCCACACCCTGCAAAAGGTGTAGGTGACCGGTTCTGGGGAAGTTACAAGTGAACAAAAGATATTTTATACGTTACTACGTAGACAGAGATGCAGACACAGAAACAGGTATGTTAGCGTCATGCCCCAAAGTCTCCCTCCTCTCCAGCCCCGCTCCCGCGCACGTGCAGACGGCGCCTGTCGTGGGATTCCTGCCTGCGAGCCACACAGCCCTCCCGACGCCAGTCGCTGCCTGGACACTTGGAATTGCCAGAACCGTTTGTCCTTCACCCTGTGAGGCACTTCCCAGTTTCCCCAAATCCCGAAATTCACAGGCTGAAGCTCTAACCGCGGCCCCCCATGTGACTGTATTTGAAGATTAATAAGTAATGAAGGTTAACTAATTCAGTAGATAATTAATTAGGCTCATTGGATAAGTAATTAAAGTGAAATGATGTCATAAAAGTGGGGCCCTAGTCCAATAGGGTTAGCGTCACTCTGCAAAGAGACACCAGGGACTCATGGGCTCAGAGTAAACACTGAGCGAGGACACAGGGAGGGACAGCTGTCTGCAAGCCGGCGAGACAGGCCTCGGGAGAAACCAGCCCGGCTCACGCCTCCATTTGGATCTGCAGCTCCGGAACTGTGGGAAATGAGTGTGCGCTGTTTGAGCCACCCCCGTCTGTGGGATTTTGTTATGGCCGTGAGCAGACCATCCTGATGACCGAGGAGGATCCGTACGATCCTCCTTGAGCACCAAGAATCGTGTGTGCACTGCACGTAGAGGCCCAGAAGACACAACGAACCAATGAGAAAAGGGGCTTGACCCACCGCGACGCACCCGGACCTCTGTCTGTTTGACAGTGCCTGAGGTTGTGTTTGTGGACTGGTGGTTGGGGACACGTTAGGTCTTACTGCTAGTGATAAAATGTCCAAGAATCTGTTCTATCTGCGTCAAGCGTTTGGAAAGAAACAAACATATATCACTGGGCTCGTTCTCTCCTCTGAGGTAACAATTGCATAGAAACACAGTGATGAATCAGACAGTTCAAGACTTCCTGGAATTTGGAGAGATTTTCAGAGTACGCCACTTTGTGTTTGCAAAACGCTCACTGCTGTCCGACAGCTAAATGCCTCACTTCTTCCAGAAACCTCAGCGCCCAGAGTATTGACATCAACCACCAAGAGATAGATGCATTTTTAATATTCGCTTTTGCTAGGGTCATTTTCAGAAAACAGTTGCTAAAATGCACGCCACTAAGAAAACATTAATTAAACAACCTTTTAAACATCTCATTCATTTTAATGGGAAAAAATGTTCACCTGTGAAAAAGTGAAAAATGAAAGATAAATACAGATCAAAAAAAAGAAGCTTCATTTGATTTCCAAAATATAAATTATGGAGCAAAGCTTTAAAAACTTTATTACAGAAAAATTTGTCATCTTTATTTTTTGTCATCTTTTCTTTAAAGGTTTAGTTATTTATTTATTTTAGGGAGAAAGAAGGCATGAGCAGGAGGGGCAGCGGGAGACGGAGAGGCAGGCTCCCTGCTGAGCCGGGAGCCCAACACAGGGTTCGATCCCAGGACCCTGAGACCAGGACCTAGGCTGAAACCATATGAACTGGGAAGAAAGAAATAAGACTATCCTTATCTTTGTTCACAGATATCTGATTGTTTATGTAGAATATTCAAAAGAATGGACCAAAAACATTCTTAGAGCTAATAAGCAGTTAAGCGAATACATGGGTGTCATCTGAAGTCCTCCCAGCTCCTGCTGCCGTAAAACTCCTGGCTTCTTTAAGGGCACAAATTGCTGAGAATCAACTCCTATAAAAACACATCAAACCCCCAAGTCTGGAAACCTGAGGGACATGATGCTTGTGTGGGGAGGGAAGGCTAGGCTGGGTACCAGGACGCCCCCACAAATTAGATTCATGGCCATCAGCTGTGACATTCTGGAACTTATAACTGTTTAGAACATTAGCATCTAACTTTTCCCTTGCTACACCTCGGAAAAATATTTCCCCTAGAGAACTAATTACAAGAAATTGTAACCATAACTCTACAAGCACAAAAAAAATTGAAATATGGATTTAAAAAATCATCTCAGGTCACCTTCACATTGTGTGATCATTAAAGTTGAAGCAGCCAGGCACATTTTTTATAACACAATTAAGTATGCAGTTATGCAGGATAAACAAGTTCTGGAAGAATTCTGCATGGCGTAGCGCCTGTACTTAGCACCAAGGCACTGTGAATCCTTAAAACTGTGAAAAGGCAGATCTCGTGTTAAGTGTTCTTACTGCAAACACACACACACAGCGCAGGCATCCAACATTTCATTTCAGTATTGGCATAGGGAAGTCTGTTCACCCATTCTCGAATCTCGTATTTGTTGATGATCTCCACGGAGCAGGATTAACCAAGCTTCGGTATTTTCACCTGCTTTCATCCTTAATTCAAATGGGCAGGAAACGTTCCTTCACATGTTCATCCAGTAACTACTTAGGAAAATGTTTTCTTGGTGCACACAGGTTGAGCACGTATTCCCCTATGGCCTTGGTTTAAACTCACGCATCCGGCAAACATTTTTGGGAGCGTCTGCTGCCTGGCACCGAGTGTGTTGGGATAGAAACACAAAGAGAACCGAGACACGTCCCTGCTCCCCAGCACCCGCGGGAAGTCGGCGTGTGCGTAACGACCTGTGCACGGGGCCGCCCACGGGTGTGTGGTGTTTGGGATCTCCCAGGACGTGCGGGTGTGGCTGAGGGAATGCGACGGGCTCGCCTGCAAAGACGGAGGCACTGAGTGGTTCTGGTTCGTGCTGGACCCGTAGGCCCGCTGGGTCGTCCTAAACGGAAAGTGACGTGTGTCTTGGCTACCAGAGTGTCGCGTGGGAGCAGGGCAAGCGTGGGGACCGGGAGGAGATTTTGGAGCAGGCTCGCAGAGAGGGGTTCAAAGCCCAAACTGGGGAGGAGAAAGTGTGTATGGGGGTGTGGAGGTGGACCCCAAGGCTCTCATGCACCTCCCCCTGCTCCCAACTGGAGATCCAGGGTCAGCGACCAAACCGGCCTCTTGCCAATGCCTGGGTGGTTGCTGAGCCAAAGATTCCGCAGAAGACCTGGGCAAGGACTCTGGGGACGATAATGAAGGGAAACTTGAGTGTATGCACTACAGCAACGGAGCGTCCACGAGCAGGGTCCCCACCACTTCCTGCTGAGCACAGAAAATGTGTGTTCCATGAGCGAGAAAGGACGAACACTTTACCGCTAAGTGGTGGAGAGCGTGTTTGAATTGGTGACCTGATCCAGGGAGATCGTAGTGTCCCTTGTGGCCAAGGCACCAGCTCCAGACTCACGCGCACCTGCTCGCTCGACAGCCCTGTCCAGGGACCAAAAGGTGTGGGGCTTCCCAGGTCCCACTCAGTTCCTCTGTTGCTGAACCTTCTCCACCACGGTCCGAAGTTACTCAGGACCTGACCTTAAACATCCCCTCTGAAAACTTCCTCTACTCCCAAACCCAGTCCCTCAGGGCAAGTCCTGCTGGTTTGATCCCCCAGGAGAGGTCCTGTTTCTTCACTCACCCTCCTCTGCCGCCTCCGTCCGCACTGCCCCCTCCGTCCGCACTGCCCCCTCCGTCCGCACTGCCCCTCAAGCCTTCTCTGACCGGCTCATCCAGCTGCTGCCAAGCTACCTGCTTTCCTATGTCTGCCGCTACGGACCCTTCTGCACAGAAGAATCAGGCTGTGCAAGACTGGTCCTCTAGGGGCGCCTGGGTGGCTCAGGTCATGATCTCAGGGTCCTGGGATCGAGCCCCGCATCAGGCTCTCTGCTCAACGGGGAACCTGCTTCCTCCTCTCTCTGCCTGCCTCTCTGCCTGCTTGCGATCTCTGTCTGTGAAATAAATAAATAAAATCTAAAAAAAAAAAAAAAAACACTGGTCCTCTAACTTCCATCGTAAATTCTCATGCCCACATGATAGGTTTCCTCTTCCCTGGAAAGGATCAAAACTCTCACCTCACCACCCCTACCCCCCATCCTTCCCTGCACTACCTCTACGGCATGTGATCAGGTCCCCACATGGCCAGTCTCTTCTTAACCTTAGACTCTCAACAAAAATGCCCTATATTGAGAGAGTTTTCCCTCCTTGCCCTGTCAGTGCTCACCCGCCTCGACCACTCCAGAAAGCCTACATCCTCATGCTCTTGTTCCTAAATTGTCCCCATATGTCCTTGCTCTGGTCGCTCTCTGCCTCACAACCACTTCCGTTGGGCAGAAAGACTGTCTTCCTCCAGGTATCTAACAGTGTCGGGTGCACGGTAACCGTTCAGAGACTGGTTATAATTTCATTAGACTCGCTCATGTCTCACAACCCTTGCTCCTGGGGCTGGGGTCCCTGCGGGGTCCAGGGCTTTTTTTCTGACCACGCAGGGGTGTGGTAATGGTCAGGAAGGCAGCCCGCAGCCCAGTCACCCTTGTGTGTGTGCTGGGGGCAGCTCCGGGAAGAACGTGCTGGTCAGGGGAGAGCCCAGCCCACCCCAGATCAAGGTCCCTGGACCAGTGCTGGAGAAGAGACTATGTCTGACCCTGACAGCCTCTCCCATGAGCCGCAGGCTCGCACTCTCAGGAACACGGAGTAGATGAAAGAGCTCTGGCACTGAGACACAAGGCGGCGGGGCACGGACGGGGCCAGCAGGAAGCCACTGTGATCCCCGTGGGAGGGAGGACGGCCTGGCTTTGGTGGCCCCGGAGAGGCTCTCCCGCCACTGGCAACAGTCCTGGTGTTGGCCGCAGCAAACAGAACCGCTGAGGCGGGCGGTACCCAGCCTGGAGGGAGAAGCAGGTACCAGTGTCCATGACCCCAGATGGGCGTGGGAGTGCAGCCTCCCGGAAGGGGAGAATGTGAACTCCGGCGGCACAGATTCTCTCTCAAACCTAACAGAGCGCATGCCCGCGGCGTCCCGAGTGGTGTACCGGCCTTCCCGGCACACGGTAGAACAGAGCCGTTACTCACGCACCGCCTGTTTTTTTTTTTTTTCTCTTTTTATAGATCCTGGAAAATAAGTGTTGCCTAAGTATCAGACAGACGCCTGTCTAGAAAACAAAGTTTCATCTTAACGACAGAGAAGTAAAGTAGTTGCATTGTGCTGGAATTCAGAGTCTTAACAGAAACTTTAAAAGGTATCTTATTTTAATTATGATGTCATGTTGGCCACCAGACATGACGTCATTAGTTTCTGATGCCATGTTCCATGATTCGTTGTTTGTGTGTAACGCCCCGTGCTCCCTGCAGCCCGTGCCCTCCTTTGTCCCCACCGCCAGCCTCCCCCACCCCCGCCCCGCTCCCGTCTGAAACCCTCAGATGGTTTCCCAGAGTCCACATTCTCTCATGGTTCGTCTCCCCCGAACCCCCCTCCAGTTTTCTTTTCCTTCTCCTAATGTCCCTTGTGCTATTCCTTGCGTGCCACAAGTGAGTGAAAACATATAACTTTAAAAGGTAAGTTGACAGCAACCGGCAGAAGATTAAAGAGTGCTTTCTGTGCAGGAAAGGGCACCATGAACCTAAGCTCTCTCGGTTCCGATGGAGTCTCCGTGAACGGCTAATTAGGGCAATCTGCTCATTCTTGGCTTGTCTCCAGTATCTCTTCTTTCTGCTTTGTAGTTCCAAAGCAAACAATTTATTTCCATTAAAATGCAATCTGAAAGAGATGAATGAGCCCTCGGGATTAGGAATCATACGTTCAGTGGAGCAAAGCAAAGGGGTCTTGTCATAGCGAATGACGGCAAGAAAATGGCCTTCTTGTTTGGCCAACCCTTGGCACCTCCTCAGTTCCCTTTTCTGAGGTCTGATTCCTCCATAAAAATCTCCCGACTGCACTAATACTTCCTTTTTCTCTGCTAAAACAAAGACGTCCTGGAACAATATTCAGGTTAAAAAAATAGAAGCACAAATGATAAAGAATTCTGTGTATTCGATTCACTTAGAGTAACAAGGAAGAGGCGAGGAGGCAGGAGTTGAGAGAAGAGGAGTAGAGAGACAAGGGGTGGCAGGTACGGGGCAGGCAAAGCGTGCAGACCCAGCCGAGGCTGCTTCCCAAATGCAGACCCTCGCGTGCAAGCAGCCCTCTGGGTCCCAGGACTGAAGGACCCCAGCCAGGGAGGGTTCGATCGACGAAACCCTTTTCCCATTAGACCTCTGAGACCCTCCATGAGAAAGGCACTCTTGTAGGTGGCTGCTTCGAAGCCCCACTTCTCTGCCCACCAGGGACCAGAGTTCCAGAAGAACCAAAATTCAGGAAGCACAGAAAGTAATGTGTTTTGCCCGCCTGAACCTCTGGAGTCACATTCCTGTCACCTTCCAATGTTTCCACGGTTCCTAACGCCCGGATTCCCCAGCGCCTGGGCCTGTCGAACGGGACAAGGAAGGGAATGGCCCCGGCGGTGGCTGGCGGACGCGAGCGCTCCGCTTACCAACCCAGTGCGTCTTGGGGATTTCCACAGTCCAGGTGGGTTTGCTGTCCTCTGTCCTCTGCAACCCGTCCAAGGTGACACGACCGCGGGACGGCAGCCGATATCCACGAAGCTGCGTCTACGCTAAGACCCTGAGACAGAGCTTCTCCAATATAAGGAGTCGAGTATACAGCAGTAATTGAAACTAAGTATGAGAAAACTATTTGTCAGATAAAGTAAGAATTCAGGAAAGGCCAAAAACATCATCATGATTAGTACATTTTCTTTTATAAAAGAAACAGCAGACAAAACTACTTTAAATTCCTCGTCACTACGTAGAGAGCTGGGTCTCTTCTCAGTGAGAAATTTCCAAAGATTACCATGTTTTGTGCCCCCCAAAATGAAGGTCTTCAAGCTACCAGGCATGGCCACTTATGTCCCCAGAAACCTGGGACAGAGAACAAAATAACCACAGTCCTCTCTGGACCAGACAAAGAATCATGTCCCTGGCCCTGCCGATTACCGACAATTTGCAAGGGCAAATAATTTTGATAACAAGGAAAAATGCGTCATTAAAGGAACAAGTGTAATTCTTTGGCATAATTGAAAAATAGATTGAGTTCAAGTCCATTCATGTAAAAACAAAATGTCATAAAAGTAGGCCGAATTATCAAGTCAGAATAATGTAAGCAACAGGGAGTCTTTTTTGTTCCACCTAAAAGCCTTATTTGCTTGAGTTCTTTGTTAGAGGAATGCAGGTCCGCTCGGAGGATGCACAAGGCTTCAGTCTAGCAAAGCTCCTGGTGGTGTCACTGAGTCGACAGTCAGTACTTCCATCTCCTAAACGGATCTTACATTGAGCCAGTGCCTTGAGAGTCACCTACAACAAGTTTATTTCTGAATTTTAAAGTTTCTTTACATCCTGGCTTTGGAAGATGGTTATTTATACTAGTGCTGGATGCGGCATTCACTGCTGGGAACACAAGATTCGAAATCACACGGAGGTGGGGCCGGACATCAGCGCTGGCGGGTCAAGGCTGTAAAATCTTCCTGATTGATGGGACATCACTCCGCGTGTTTTCAAGGCTGCGTGTGGTGTTTCCCCGGCCGCCCTGCTCATTGCCATTCCCATAGCTACGACCCGCTTTCCTTGCTTCCGTGTAAGGGTTACACCCGACTTCCCCTTCCTTATGCCCTCTGTAGGCCTTCTTTACAATTCTCTCTTCTCCTAAGTCAGCTCAAAATGTTGCTGCAAAATGCACCCTTCTGGCTACCCTTCTGGCCGTCCGGTCGGTTTACCGGCACCTGCAGAGTCGCACCCGACATACCCACCTTCTCATCTTCTCCTCAAGGCCCTGCGCTGACCCGCAACTTTCCCCCATTGCCTGTAGCTAGCCCTCCACTCAAACGTCGCTTTTCAAATATGAACTTTGTCTCCTGAGCACACAGGATCCTAGAATACTGCACACGTTTCCCTGGATTGATTCTCGTTAAGAATAGTTTTGAGGTATTTGGGACCTTGTAAAGAGGTAAATGACCCGTGCATCGGACATTCTTTCTGCGAGATCATACTGTTCTGTTCCCAAAGAGAAAGTTCATAGGGCCGAGAGAGAGGGAGAGGGAAAGAGAGTGGACATGTCTACAGTGCCCAGATGTTTGATTCAAAATAAATTACTTTCATTCCTGGCTACTGTTTGATTCAAAATAAATTACTTTCATTCCTGGCTACCAAGGCTGCTCCCAATGAGTTTAGGAACAACAGTGAAACGCTGTCTCTCCGTGTCCCTTCCACACCCCGTGGCCCACGTCCCTCCCCAACCTGCGGCACCAGACTGGCAACCTGTATACCGAGGGACTAGAGAGAGAACACGCCTACTTGAATGCAAATATAATTCACATTGCAATTCAACCCTGGACCATGTGTGAAGGACTACCAGCTCCCGGACACCAGGCAGGAGAGTCCAGACTGAGATTAAAAGGACAAAGTGTGTGGTCGGGCAGCCGTGTACGAGTCCCAACACGAAAACCTCTCCTTGGCTCACAGGCACTGTTCTGCATGCTTTCCCTCAAGGCCATCCATACGGTCCCTTCATTCTCCTGTTTTCTGGACCAGAATCCATCTCAGGCCCTGGCTAGGTGGAGAGAGAAGATCTCTCTGCCCCAGCAGCCCGTGGAGAGAAGGCAGGCAGAGGACCATTAACACCCAAACGTTACCACCTCTTCAAGATCCGCTCATCGGCTCCTGCTGTCTATAGCTCCCCACCGCAAACACCTTGGAGCCGTTCCTAACAATGGCCCCAGGCACCCCACTTTATGCCTTCGGCCTCTGTCTGGGCTGAGGGAGCCCTCCCTGCGCCAGTCCTCTGGTTCCTCCCTCCTCGCGGTCGGGTCACTGGTTGCCCACATCTCACCCTCCGTGACGGAAGCCCCGGAGGTGCCTTCAGGAAGAGCCGAGGACAGGTGATGAGCTGCCCCCTTCGCGTTCCATTCCAGGGGCCGCGAGTGAGCTGATTGGAATCGATGTGTTCCTGAGGTCATCTAAGCTTCCGTCCTTAGGTACACTTGCCCCTGTAGACTCAGACGTGTACGAAAGGTGGGACCAGGAGAAGATCCATGGACCCATCACATACTTCTCAGAAGCGTTGATCCTTCTCATCCCCGTGTGTGATGCTCTGAAACCAGAAGCCCGTGGACCCGGCTGGGACAATGTCTGAGTCACTGGTGCTGGAGCCAGGCAGGGGCGTGGGCGGACGGCAGCCCCTCTTCTCTCCCTCAGAGGACAGGGTGTTTTAGCTGAAGAGTTACACTCTCAGTCAAAGGACTCAGGATGGGGGTTTCTAGCTGGTGGCCAGTCGCAGGCTCCAGGAGGTGGGCGAGTCGGCTGCTTGACCACACCCTCCCGCTGGGCTTTGGCAGTGCGCGAAACGGGGTCACATTTGTGCCTAGTTGCCATCGACGCTGTGTACTTAGTAACTTCTTTAAATGTCTTCTGTGTGTTTTACTCAAGAAGGCTACAGAAGTTATATATTTTCAGGGTCCTTAAATACCTGAAAGGTACAGTTGTTCTTTTAGATGGATCCCAGTTTGTCTGTGTGACCAAAATCATGTCCATTGAAAACTTCGTGTTTTGCCCTAAAACTTTTTCTATTAATGTCTGGAATTTTGAAAAGCTGTCCAGGGAGAACTTGCTTAAAATTTTGCCTTGTGTTAAGTGTGCATTTCACCAAAGAAACTGTTAATAATAAGGAGAAATATCGGGGTGGGAAGGCACTTCCGGAGGTGCTCATGTGTTTGCCGCACAGACCGTGGTGATGCTCTCCCAGGAGAAGGCTCATCCCCAACTCGTCCACGCGTACACGTTGAACACGACTGTACACCGGTCATCACTCAATAAAGTGTCTTTTAAAAATTATGCCTCCAAACATCCAACACAGGAAGAAATTATGCAAAAAAATATAAAGTTAGCATCTACTAAAGTAGTCAGCAATTCTGAAAACACCTCATTCCACAGTGATTTTGACACTCACTAAAAAATATATGTTTCGGACCCTGAAATTACATTCCTGGACATGTTCTCTCTTTTTTTTTTTTATTTCCCAGCTTTACTGGGGATGTGACTGGCGCATAAACACGGATTTGAGGCTGCAACGTGGACACACGTATGCGTTGTGAGCGCATCTCACAGCCCGCTCACTCACGCCTCCACCACCCTGGACTGACCCTTCGGGGGGTGGGGTGTGGGGTAAGAACACTGAAGGTCGACTCTCCTGGCTAATTTCAAGCTTACAACTCAGAAGTAGGGGTGACCGTCACCACGGTGTGCATTCCATCCCGGGACATACTCATCTTATACCACAAACTTTGCACTTTTTGACCAATGTCTCTGTTTGCCCCACCCTGGCCCCGGGCAGCCACCACCCATTCTCTGTCCCTGTGGGTCTGAATCTTTCAGATTCCATATGTAAGTGAAGTCATACTTGTCTGTCTGTGTCTGGGGTCTGACTTACTTCACTGACGGTGTGATGTGCTTCTGGGAAAACACCATCTGCCTTGTTCCTGCTCCTCATGCTGTGGAACCACTGCTGACCTGGGATGAAATCCAACCTACACGTAAATGCGGCCATGCCCGCGTGCTCAGCCGTCCTCCACGGGCCAGAGAAATGATGGGGTGAGCTGCTGGTGAACTTTAACTTAAAATAAAGATGGTGTTCTAGGGCGGAGCCAACTTATTTTGAATATATTGATAATCATTTAATCAGGAGGTACCATTATCTAATAGTAAAATCAACACATTAGAAAGGAACATCTCCTGAAGGACTAAGACAAGAACGGATTTGTGGTTCATCCTTAAAGACACCATTTGAAGTGGCAACACACTCGATCTACTTGAAATGTGGCCGAAGACAGTTGTTCGGTCAACATGGAAAGTTTGGAGACCAGTGGAAAAAGTGAGTCTCTTCTTCACATTCAAATGGCTAATCAGAGGCAAGAAGTTTCAGTTACACAAGATAAGAAATCTCTAGAGCTCTGCTGTGCGATGCTGCGTCTGTGGTCAACAGGACCGTGCGCTTGAAGATTCCTAAGAGGACAGATCTCATGTCAAGTGTTCTTGGCACAATAAAATATGTGTTCTTTAACTATGGCGTCCTGTTCTACTGTTGAAAGTACTTAAGATCTTCGAAGGCTTGATATTTGCCTGACGAAACTTCACCGTTGAACTACATGTTAGGGATCCTATGCCTTCCTGGAGAACTCACATGCTACGGCGCCGATCCCCTACCAACTTCAATGTTGGTATTGACCTCCGCTAGCTGAATGATGCCATAAAACTGCCAGAGGTGACAAATGGAAAGAAGCTTTTCTTTTCCTTTTGAATGACTAGAAAACCCAGATGAGAGGGTCCAATCCAACCGCCCATTTCATATTTAGAATAACTCAGACTAATCAACCACATTGTTCATCTTTATAATTGAGAAAATGATACTCAGAAGTCTGTGCCTCAAAACTGACACGGCAGTCAGCCCAGTGAGGGCCTCCCTTGATGAGTACACCTCACCCGATGACTGCCCACGTGGACTGTTGGGTCGTCCAGAGAAACAGAACAGTAGGAAGCACCTCCAGAGAGGTACACGGAAGAGGAGAGAGTCACAGGACTTGGCTCGCATGGTTATGGAGGCAGGAATGTCCCACAGTCTGCCCCGTGTGGGATGTGAGGACAAGGACAGCTGGTGATGTGATTCCACCAGATTCTGGAGGCCTGGGAATCTGGGAGCAATGGGGAGAGACACAGTTTGGGTCTCTACACCTGGGAACCAGAGGTGCTGATCGCTTAAGGCAGGAGATGGGTGTCCCAGGTCAAACAGAGGGATTGAACTTGCCCTTCCCCTGCCTTTCTGTTCTATTCATGACTTGGTTGGACTGGATGATGCCCACATACAGGAGGACCAGCTGCTTCACTCGGTTTGTTGAATGAAACACCAATCTCTTCTGGAAACAGCCTCATAGACACACCCAAATCTCACCAACTTACTGGGCATCTCTTAGCCCAGTCAAGGTGAGGCATACAATCCACCATCAAGCCATGAAAATACATGAATCTGATCACCCAGGTAGATTTTTCCAGGAGTGTCACACCACAGACGGAGCACAAGATGCAGAGAGAGCCCTCCCGGGGATGAGAGGCCACAGTTGGGTGGCGGCAGTCAAGGGTATATCCTGGGGACTCCTGAAAGGGAGAAGGAAGGGGTCCCCAAGAGTTACTGCCTCTCAACTACCCAATGTGGCGACGGGGGGAAGGGCACAGAGAGCATGGGCAACCTTCCAAGACTTGCTTTGACTGTGTCATTTTTTCCTGCATAAGACACAGTTTCCAGCTGTGTGGTACATGTGAATATCCAAGCATTTTTGATGAAGAATGGACCTTTACAGGTCTCCACACCTTGCTTTTAGCTCTAAAAAGAGGAGGTTTTGCAGATCCCACATCTCAGATCATAAAAAGTTGTTCAGGCTTGAACTTGTCTTGAACTCCAGGGTCTTGACCATGACTCCCTCAAAGTGACTTTTCTTGCCCATGCCCGGCACCTCACTGCCTGCTGTGTCTGTTGGCCCCCAAACTTGTTTTATTTTATTCCATGGCAAATATTTGACCCAATCTCACTAAAAAATTGGTTTCTAAAGGGGCCTCAGGGCAAGATTTCCATTTACAGGGTAAACGATACAAAAATGTGTTCTGGATTCTGGCTGCCCCTAACTGCTTATCCATTCATCACTCTTTGGGCCGCACTGACTTTAAAAATGTTTGCAATCATTTTTGCCTCCCCATGTCTATACCCTTTGCAATGTGACTTTGAAATCCTACTATCAAGATGTAGAGTCTACCTCCTCTTCCCTTTAATTTGGGCTGGTCTTGTGACTTGTTTTGGCTAATACAAGGCTGAAGTGGTGGGGAGTCACGTGGACACTTGACCTCAGGAAGCCCTGTGTGCATCTGCTCCCACTCAGAGCCCTGCCCAGCAGCTGATACACTAGCCAAAGGTACTCTGCTTGTGGAGCAGGTACACCCATCCCAAGGGAGGCCATGCAAGGCCGTCCACCCTGGAAGCTGACTGCAGGCACCTGAGGGAACCCTGCTAAAAGAGAACAGCTTCCCAGCTGAGCCCAACCCAAATGCTAACCCACAACGGTCAGTTCAACAAGTGGCTGTGATGTGAAACCACATTTGTTATGTGGCAAGAACCTGCTGATACACTGTTCTTCTGAATGCAAACCTATGAATAAGCAGACTGCCTACGGCCGTGCCGGGGTTGCCATGCAGTACTGCCTATGAAATCCTTTCTGCGTCTTTCCCAACCTCGTTCCAGTTCTTGCTCATTCCCAGCCAAATTTGTACCCGGCTCTGCCCTGATTTTAGCACTCCTCAGAATTTTAATATCTACCTGCTTCTCCGACCCCTATTCAGGTTTCTGAAGATCAGCCCGAAGAGAGGAGACTGGCAGACCTCCCAGAAATGGAAAAGAAGGCGAATTGCAACACAGTTACCAATGACGTAGCAGAGCCTCCCGGAGGGAGCACCTCAGCCCAGGGACAGCGGCCTGCACAGGTGCAGCGTAGTCCAACGTCCAGCAGGGTGAGGCACACGGGTCGTCCCCACGTGGTCCTGGGTAATCACAGCTCAGCAAGGACACTTGCCTTTCCTAAGCCCGGGACACCATGACACATGTGCACGGCTCTGGGCAGAGGCTCTGGGAGAGGCAGAAGCACTGAGAAATGGCCAGGGAGGAAATGCACAAAACTTCTATTTTGAGCTTTTTGAAATAGTTTCTTTTGTGTTAAAGCAGAGTATTTAGAGTTGCAATATGACTCTGTCTTAATAGGAAAAGAGTAATTTGCTACATTTCTATGCTAATACAGAAACCGTGAATTTGTTCCACAGCATGTAAAGTGGCTTCCATGCAATTTCATCATGTTCTGAACTTACTAGTGCCTCATGGAGGGTGCGGCAAGAATGAAACCACACCGAGAGTGTGCGGAAGCTCAGGTTCTAGTGGAACACGCGGGTCCACCTCAGTACGCCATCAGCAGGCAGCACAGAGCCAGTGAAAACACACTACCTGGGAACCATTGCCAAGAACGTACCCAAAGATGGAAGCTATTATCAGTTACTAACCTAACCCAGACAATACCAGACTCGCTTTTGTGAGCATTTAATGTGATGGTCGTGGACTTCTATGACCTGTATTTCCTATTTTGGTGGCCCTTATGGGTGTGGCAGAGACGTATCCTTCACATCAGGTTCTCCTGCGAGGGCTTTCACGGAGAAGAGGGTCACGCCAGAGGTCTGCCAACAGTCGACTCGGGTTAGCGAGTGAACCCGGGAACCGTGGTCCCAGGACCTTGGCAGACCATCAGATTTCCACAGATGGAAGGTCAACCGGGAAAGGGCTGGTAATTTAAAGAAATAATAGAAGACAAGGATTTTCCAAACAAATGCAGGAGGTGGAGTAAGCCTTCCAAGGGAAGGACCAGAGAGGCTTGCAGCTCCTTACCAAGTGCGTCCATGCAGACTTTTGCCTACCACTGAACTCACTTGAATGGATCCCAGTGTGTCTGACACGCCACGAGCACACGGAGAGCCTTCCCAGAGAGTCCACACCCTAGGTTTCTCCAAGTAAGAATTCTTCTTTGACTTGATCTTCTAAGTTTTTAGAGGGAGTTGACCCATAGCACTCCTCAAGCCTTTATCTCATAGCCTAAGGAGACGCCTGAGGGAGTGGACAGCACTGGGAATGAGTGCAGGACGGGGTGAACCGCAGAAGAAGCAGGGTCGGTGTCCTCAGAGTTGGTGATTTCTCTCTTCCTAGAGCTCCAGAGCCCCCGGTTCTGGACAAGGAAGATGGTGCATTAAGTCAGAAGGAAAAGTGGATTAATTCAATTAAGTAGCAAAGTTTCAACTCACTGTCTGGCCTTCAAGTTTGCGTAAGGTGTCTCTGACTCTACGGAACGTCTAAATTGTGAGTCATACTCATCTTTTCTGAGTTTTTCAATTTCTACTATTGACTATTAAAATTATTTCCAACATTTTTCTGTAATAAGTCTTTATGCGATTCTATACCCATATCTATGGATTTCTTGAACGAGGTCCTGTACACTGAGGTTCTGGCCTTCTGCACAAAATATGCTTCCTGACCTATCTTTTGTATGATGGAGAGGTTAGTGGTGATGGTCACTTGGGTCCTATTGTCTCTAACGTCTTGTGATCTGAATGGTGAAGTTACAGAGTCAGATTGGAATGACAGGAATGGGACAAAACAAGTAGAGAGATTCACAGTGTTTTCTCTTATTCTGCATACTATATAGTCATTTATATGCTGTCAGAGTAGCTCTATTCAAAGAGTTGTCTGAGTCTGTGCCATAAATCACCTCTTGGAGATATTTATACCCCCATCATAAATCTCTAAAAACCACCTTAATTGACAGCTATTAAAGATACATTATTCACGGAAGTTGTCGGGCCACAGGGAAATGTTTTATTTTACTAGATTATAGCTAAATTGACTTGACCGATTTTGATTTAGAGCTACTAAAAGCCAGCAAAATTACCATTCCATCAAGTTTTAAGATGCAAAGTAAAATTGCTTAATTTCAACAAATGAAATGTATCATGACGAACATCGTAACCACTAAAAGTTGATATTTGAAAAAAACAAAGCTATAAAGAACAACACAATGTGTTTTGCAAATAACGATTTTATAAGAACAAAAGAAGTACTTCCTCAAGAAAGACACAGAATCTGGCCCAACCCTTGCTCTGGCCCATTGACTGAGGGTCCTGTCATTTACCTGCGCTCAGAGGGTCAGAACAGGGTGGCATTTTTCTGTTAAATGCTACATTTAAGAGCAACATCTTCCATAGCTCTGAAATCTGGAATAGAAACAAAAAGCAAATCACCTTAGAATCTTCTGCAAGGGTTACTTTCTTTTTTAACTTCTCCTGCAATTCACAGGAACCTTGTATAAATTGCCTTCTCTGCAAGATTAAACCCTCCCAAATCACTGTCGTGGTCATACGTACTCATGTTTCTTAATCCCAAGGAAGATGCAATCCCTTACTAAGGAGAAAAAAAAATCATACGCGAAAATCTTTCTGTAAGTCGTGGCTAGAGAAACACTGACTTCAGAAGCTAAGGTTTTGTTCTTCAGTTTTCAGTTATCACCATAAAGGATATGTTTGGATTATCGTGAAAATAAACCCATGCAAGTAGTTCTCATGTAACTCATGAGCTCCCAAAATAGATCGAAGGACCCCCATGGCCCTACATACCCAAAGCTGAGTATGAGGACTTATCTTTAACATCAAAATGAGATCTTCCTAAGTGGGGAAAAAAGAAGACACACATTTTTATTTTGAAACAATGGAAACCAGTGATCTGCCATGACCTGGCCTCGGAACACCTGGTACAGCCTACGTCATTTCTCCTTTAAGTCCCGGTGTCTGAAATAATGGCCTCCACCTGCCTCCCACTGTCCTCCATGGCTCAGACTCACTCTTCAACTTGTGTCTTACATGAGTCATGGCCCAATGTCCATTGCTTCCAGCAGTCACTCACAGCACCCTCTTCCTCAACAACTTTAATCTGCTGCCACCATGATAGCACTAGATGAAAAGCCCCTGACCTCACCCCTCCCCGTGAGGAGGCCAGTCTGCTGCTCCCAGCCTGCGGCATCAGGATCGGTTGTGAAGGTGCCAACAGCCCATGAAGAAACAGCACCAGGGGCTCCGAGGCCAGATCATGGTTCCTGGGCGAACTGTGTCCCCACAAATTCCTCAGGGCTGAAACCTCAGAATGTGACCATTGTTAAAGATAAGTCTTTGAAGAGGTGAGTAAGTTGAATTGGACCTCCTAGGGGAAGCCCTCATTTTAGTGAAGGTCAGTGAAATCATGATTAAATCCCCTTAGGATCTGTGAAAGACATAGTTCGGTTTTTGTTACTCCGGAAGCGATCTGTGAACTCAGTGAGGAGCGGACTATGTTTTCATGCTCAGTTCCAACGTGCGGCAGATCGAGGAGACCACCCTTACACCTCGGGGTTCAGCTTATGCTCATCGAGACTGCTGGGCTGGCCACTGTTCCTCCCTTCAGCCAAGATAGGGAGCCTCAATGTTCTACACACTGTTAATTCTGCATTTTAAGTTCAGTCTTGTGGTTTCTGAAAGCTCCAGACAAAGAATTATGTACCTCAGAGGACCTAGAAAAGTACGGATTCTCTGTCCCACTATCGAAAACCTGATTCATAGGTCTGGGGTGGAGGCTCCCCAGTAACCAACTTAATTCTATAAACAATAATCATATACTTGTTAATTTTTGCCATTTCACAATCTCATGAAAATATGAAAATTGAACCAGGTTTGTATCAATCGATATTACATGTCTACCTATCAGAGAAAACCCAAACAACAGTGATTTAAATATTTACAGGAAGGTTTATTTTTCTCAGAGTTCAGGAACTCTAGTGGGAAGGCATTTGGGAGTGCTGCTGCTGCTGCAGAATGCGATCCACTTCTAGGAGTTCTTTGTTTCCTGTCTCATGGTCCCGACACGGCTGCTGCATTCCTGAACATCACATCTGTGTTCCAGGCTAGGAAAAGAGATGTGACTAAGGGCAAGGAGGAGTATATCACCTACACTTGTTCCTTTTAAAAATATTTTCCAGGAGTGCCTGGGTGACTTATCAGTGAAGCGTCTGCCTTTGGCTCAGGTCGTGATCAGCCCCACATCCTATCCCCTGCTTCGTGGAGAGTCTGTTTCTCCCTTCCCCTGCTCATGCTCGCTCAATCTCTCTCTCTCTCTCTCTCTCAGATAAATCAATGAAATATTTTAAAAAATATAGTTTCCAGAAAACTCACACTGTCTGTAGCTTCTATTTCGATTTCATTTACCAAAACTATGTCACGTGGCTACATCCTGATAAAAAAGAAGCTAGGAAGTAAGAGCATACACTTAAAAAAATTAGGTTTGGGTAATTCAAGTATAAAAGGAGCATGGTTGTTGGGTGGACAATAATATTCCATCTCAGAAGGGGTACAGGTTCTAGAATTGCCCAGGGCTACCTGCACAGTGGAGAAAATCACAGGGGCCTGGCCTGAAGCGGGAGGGACAGCCATCTACGACTTTGTGGTACAAAGAAAGAGAAATCTGTCGGTCTGGACATTGCCCAGAGGTCTTCCAAAATAAACAGAAGACCTTCCCTCTGTAGCTGTCTCCTGTCCCCACGGGCCCCCTTCCCCTGTCAGAGAAGCATCAGACTGACAGGACCAGACCAGGGAACCGTGGGAAGGAGGTGAGGACTAGCCAGGGATCTGGAGGTTTCTCCGTTAAACTTCCTGTCACGTAGGTTCATTCTACTGCGCGTGTGATATGAAATCCGAGGAGAAATTGCAAAAAGTGAGCAGAGCCCATGGGGCAAGGGAATAAATACACTCGATGATAGAAACTGTTACAGAAGAAGCTTCCGGTGCACCTTGAGTCGTGTCACTCGTGATTAAATTCACACGGGGTTAACGGGCATCGCTGTTGTCATAAAACAGCAGGGACCACATGCCCTATGCAGGCTGCTGGTGACCTTGGAAAGGAGACTGACCCACTCTTGTAACCTTAACCTCACGGCACCTTGAAATCGCTCCATAATTATGTGTTGGCACACTTTCCGTTTCTGGATTTGTGAAATTGCGAGTGTTGAGATGTGAGTTATAATCGCCGTCACGTCAACGGTGGCTTAGCTACTTGGCTGAGCAAGTTGGATGGCAGAGAAGACATTATGTCCACTGGGAAGGTCTCTGGTGATTCCTCAACGCATAACAGGGGCAAGAAGTTTGAAAAGTTACTTTGAAAATCTTTCCATAAAAACACACAAGCAAACCCGTATTTAGCAGTAAAGATGACTCTGCCTGCTCCTAATGCCAGGACACTTCTGAGAGCGACAAAGGACATGCCAGATCAGCAGCTCCAAGGATGGGAAGGAAGCACAACATGTCATGCATCTGAAAATGGGTTAAATCAGGGAAACAGACCCGATGATCTCCTTACCAATATCCCTTCCTTTCGGCAAAAGTATATCAAGTAACAGTCTCGTCTGCTGTTGTTTCGGTTCCTTGGAAAGTGCTCAGCAACCGAAGCTCAGTGATCAGCCTCATATATCCCGTTTTAATACTCGACAAGCTACATGAAGGCTATCGTGTATGGTCCTGGGGAAACCGGAATGTCCAGCCCATGTTGGACAGTGTTCATCGGAGGTGGCTGACCACTTAGGGGCCACTGTCAATAATCCACCTGATTACGTGGCAGCGATCTGTCTCACAGCCCAGAGCCCTGCGGATCTCGCCTCACAGGAAGTTAGCGGCATGAGTGCCGGGCACTGGGGTCCCAGGAACACCGACCCTAGGCATTGTGTGCAGTGCCTTTAACCCCTGGGGTCTCTGACGAGATCTCACTGAGAAACCCAGAGCGTAATTACTATGATTATGAGTAGAACGCTTTACAAGTCATGAGGACAAAATACACATGTAGCCACCAACTTTGCAAATATTTTATCTAATCTGGGGCTTTTATTTTCATTCTGATTTTCTTTTGTCACAGAGAGCATTGTTTGAATCTATAAAATATATCAGTTTAACTTCTCTGATTCTCTTCTGTATTGACACTGTTCCGTGGTGATCTCATTGAAAACTGTGGTTTTGGCTTTTGTTTTTAAAGATTTTACTTATTTATTTGACAGAGAGAGAGAGAAAGAGAATGAGCGGGGGTCGGGGGGGAAGAGGAGAGGGAGAAGCAGGCTCCTCTCTGAGCAGGGAGCCTGATGCAGGGCTCGGCCCCAGGACCCCGGGATCATGACCTGAGCCGAAGGCAGACACTTAATAGACTGAGCCACCTGGTGCCTGAGGACTAGGGTTTAAACACAGTCTGTGACCCACAACCTGCAAACTTATAAGTATAGCCCCATCTGCTATAACTTCCTTAGACTTTCAAACTGCTTGTCCCTCATGCTTTTACTCCTACTTGACAGTTTATTTGGGTATCTGAGAAGTATCTAAAAGTCAGTATCTGGCACATTGATTCTTTCCCCCAAGACCCTTGCGAACCTCTAATGGATTCTCAGCTCAGCGTTTACCGGTAATTCGCACATAATTCAAGGCGGACCTCCTCACCTGCAAAGAGCCTCAGCCGCCTGTAACAAAAGTGCTTTGAAAAGTTAGAAAACCCACTTAAGACAACAGAATGTGGAATCATGCAGTCATCATCTATTTATTTTATAAATAATGCCCACTTAAAATTCACACCCGATGTTCTTGGCTTCGCATCGCTGCTGTGACTGTTCCGCAGGCTGTCCTGCGGCCCCAGGGACAGCGGAAGCGGACGCAGATTAGAGCACCGGGCGCCGCGAGCACTTCATAGAAAACGACAGATAAAGCAGAAACGAGACTGAAAATAGGCGTTAACCACCTGGGTAAGTTTCCAAACTTTTCTAGTAAAAGCAGAAGCAATTCCCTGTATCATAACCCTTAAAAAAATGAAAAAGAGAAACCAGGCAAAGCTTTGTTCTAATTCCCAGACTTCCTTCACTCGGAAAATGCACAGCAGACTTCCTATTTAGGTTTCATTAAAAAGCCCTTCTTTGTTTGGTCCCAAGTGCAAGGTTTTAAAAACAGTCTTGAGACAGAAGAAATGGTATAGTTCTCTATTATACCATATTAGAGAAAAGTTTCAATGGACAAGTTAACTTTTCCTAATTGCATTCAAAGCAGGAGTGTAATGATTTATTCATACGTTAGGGACTGGGGTTGTGATAACATTTGATAAAGCTGAGCTAATTAGCTTTCCCGAAAAGGTCAAAATAGGAACACTTTTATCACGTCCTTCTGACCTTTCTGACATCCAGGCTCCTCTGTCTGTCCAATTAGAGCCACAGCAATTCAACCGTGTAATTAAGCTGCGATTCCTTTTCAGTGGGGGTCACGTGTTCACTCCTCTGGTTCATGTGGTTTCCTTCAAAGCCATCACTTCGAGCCAAGTCAGGGAAAGCGTGATTTTGCTGGGGAGTGTACTTGGTCACAGAACGGGGTATCACACGAATCGTGAAAGTGACATTACTGTTGACTTAAGTGCTGAGCAGCAGCAACCCGCCGGTCCACGTACTTGCGCGGAATTTAAATACGAGGATATGCCGAGGTGACCCAAAGCGTAGTTAACGTTTTAAGCATGTGATCACCATCTTCAGAATCAGCTGCTTCGGCAGTCAAACTGCACAAGGAGCATTTGAGGTTATTGTTGTGAAGAGTGGGGGTTGGGTGCCTGGGGGGCTCCGTTGGTTAAGCAACTGCCTTCGGCTCAGGTCATGATCCTGGAGTCCCGGGATCGAGTCCCGCATCGGGCTCCCAGCTCTGCGGGGAGCCTGCTTCTCCCTCTGACCTTCTCCCCTCTCATGCTCTCTCTCACTGTTACTCTCTCAAATAAATAAATAAAATATTTAAAAAAACAGACAACCAAAGTGGGTGCTGTTGCCTCCCTAGAAGAGAGTGCGCACACTGAGCCCTTTTCCTTCGACTCGTAAGTTGGGTCTGACTGGCATCATTTAGGAGCACGAGGCTGGACGTGGAACTTCGCATATGGAACCGCCACCAGGATCAAGATAAAGAATGCTTCTCCCAACCCGCCCTCCCCCCAGAAGACTCCTCTTTGTCCTATACTTGACATACTTCTGTCCACGTCAAAGGTAAGCGCTTTTATTTTCGTTCTGATTTTCTTTTGTCACAGAGAGCATTGTTTGAATCTATAAAATATATCAGTTTAACTTCTCTAATTCTCTTCTGTATCGACACTGTTCCGTGGTGATCTCATTGAAGACTGTGGTTTGGGCTTTTGTTTTTAAAGATTTTACTTATTTATTTACTTATTTATTCATCTTTGTCATCTTTGTTGCCGGTTTTCGAGCTCTGGGTCACGGAATCAAGCACATACCCTTGGGTGCCGCATCTTTGGCCGCCATAATGTTTTTGAGGTCCATCACCTGGTTGTATGTGGCGTGTGAAGAATTTCATTACAAAAAATCCCATAATTCGTCTGTTCTCTAGTTGATGGACATTTGGGTTTCTCCTAGGTTGGGGCTCGTATTAATAAAGCTTCTGTTGAAATTAAGTTGTAGTGTCTTTGGGGGAATGTGAACATCTATTTCTGTCAAGTGTTTATCCCGCAGTGGAAATGCTCAGCGTTAGGATGTTGACAATTTAGTTTTCCTAGACATACCAGGTTTTCAAAGGTGTGAGTCCATGACATGCCTTCCAGCAGTATATGGGAGTTCTGGTTAGAGGTAGTTCCTGGAGCTAACCATGAGAAGAAGAGCTGTGTGAGAAAATATTGAGACAGGCAGATCTTTAAATGATACGAATGACTAATCATAAAGGAAAAATTGATAGCTGGGCTATATTCGATAAATAAAATTAAGAATTTCTGTGTTTCAAGAAACACCACAAAGAGAATGACAGAACAACGGAAGCCAGAATGGGAAAAGAGTCTTATAATCTATCTAATGCGTAACTTGTATTCAAATATCCGAATAACCCCTACAAATTAATAAGGGAAAAGATAAGCAGCCCAATTAAAAAGGCGCACACAGCTTGGACAAGCACTTCCCAAAGGATCCTCTCCTGCTGACTGACATACTTCAAACTTCCCAAAGCTGTTAGTCGTGAAGTAAATGCAAACCAAACCATCAAAAATGTATCTTCACCAGAACGACAATTTCTGCGTTACGTCGGTATGAAACTTTACTTTTTCCTTTTTTCCCCTTCCATTAGGATAGGTTTATATGAATTCAGCCACAACTTGATTTTATCCCTTTTGACCCATAACATTCTCTAGATCGAGAGCAAAGAGTGGAAACACTACAGTTTGCACTTTGTGCTGTGACTAACCGCAATGGGAACCAGCTGTGTGTCACGTGCTCAGATGAAGGATTCGTGAGGACTTTGGACACATCATTAACTGGGTCACAACACCAACTGACCAACCTACCAAAACCCACTGAGCAATGAACATCCCAAAGAAAGGGGGTGACACGTTTAAATGTCCACCCCTTTGGCTACACTATGAATGCTAAAAGAGGGATCTTCATAAACCCCCAAACTAAAAATAACACATAATCAAAATGCCTCCCTGATACTTTAATCCATTTTACAACCGTCCAACCCCATGTTAGTGTGGCCTACACTGGAACATGCCCAGGGCGGGAGACACCATCTTCTGAGACCACGGACGCCTCCTCTGGCCAGCTCAGCCTCTCTCAGAGTTGTGCTAAGAAAAAGATTCGCCTTCTAGCAACTCCTGCCAGGTGGCCTGTATTGATGACCGTACCGGGCCACACCATCCATCATTTCTGCTTTTCCAGCATTATCCGCCATCTTTGTGGAAGTAGAGATCGGTTGCTCATCAGCATAAATGTACTCTAAGACGCGTCCCTTACTGTCCCAGTGGAAGTTAAATCACCTTCAAGAATGTTACGTTTTGGGGACGCCTGGGTGGCTCCGTTGGTTGGACGACTGCCTTCGGCTGAGGTCATGATCCTGGAGTCCCGGCATCGAGTCCCGCATCGGACTCCCAGCTCCATGGGGAGTCTGCTTCTCCCTCTGACCTTTTCCTTGTTCATGCTCTCTCTCCCTGTCTCTCTCTCAAGTAAATAAATAAAATCTTTAAAAAAAAAAAAAGAATGTTACGTTTTGGACAAAACACACCATACGTGAGATGCATGTGTCCTTACAGCTCCGGGAAGGTGCTGGTGTGTCCGTTGGTTCGTTTTCCCTCAGATGTGTGATGTCTGTCAACGCCCTGGGTTTCCCTCTTGAATGGCGAGTCCTGGAACAACAGACAGGCCTTGAGGCAGAGGTAAGTCAGCAGCGACCAAATTACCAGCTCGCGCAGAGCAACAAGAGCACGTCTACATGCAACACGCTGCGTGTCTCTCCACGTGGCGCCGGCGCTTCTCCACCAGTGAGCCATTTCCTGTAAGGCTCGGGGGGACTCCCACTTAAGACGGTTATAAATGCCCCAGTAGAACTTGCTGGACGGTGTTAGCCGAGCTGAACTTGGAACAGATGTGAAGTGGGACCGAATGCTGGGGGTGGATGGGAGCAGCAGGCCTGCCGGGTGAGCCCCGCACGGAGGGAGACATGCCAGGAGCTGCGGGACCCCTGCATGGTCGGACTCCAGGGCTTACTACACACTCACCACTGCCGGCGTGTTTGCACTCACAACCTGCACACACACCACTGCCGGCGTGTTTGCACTCACAACCTGCATATTCACAGCCAAACCACAAGTTCTGCAGCTGCAGAGAATTTTCAGGCAGTGATCCTCCTCTGACCTGGCCAACTGTCGTGGTCACACAAGATGATTCCATCACCTGGATCTGTCCCCGCCGATGACCTGCTCACGGGGCTGGTCTTGCTAGGTATTTGGCAGCAAAGACCAACAGATGTCCAGCTTTTCCATTCAGGACTGTCTGCGTTGGCAGGGAGACTGCCGCAGGGTCGAAGGCTGGAGCCATTGCCATTAAATACTGCTGTTGTCTCTGCCCGGAAACTGTCTCTGAAGCTAACAGCGCAGCGGGACCTGTGTCTTCGCAAGCCAGACAAACTTTCTGTTCTTACCTGCAAGTCACAGCTCCTTGCTAACATCCATGTTCTGTCTGGGCGAACAGTCACTGCCCAGTGCAATGTCTGAAAATAGAAGTTTTTCAGCAAGGGTTTCAATTTTTCCCTCTCCTACGTTTGGTCAAAATTCTCCCCATTTCCGTTTCAAGTTTATCGTAGAACGAACTCGTTTACCCTAAGTCGAAGTCTCACTCCCCCACACGTTTCCCCACATCCCATCCCTGCTGTGTGTCCGTGTTGGAGGTTATCTGTTCTTTGTATGTGGCGTTGGTGAATGTGTCACAGATTGTCTGCGCATCCTCTAAATTATGTAAGTAATATTGTCAGATATCACACTGCTTCAGCACTGTGTTTCTAAGAGCAGCTCTCATTGTTCCACACATGCGTGTGCTCAGCATTCCGTGACACGGATCCCTTGTACAATCACAGCCTGAGCTCCAGGGATGGAGGCATCCGTTACCCTCCACGCCGAGCAGAGCTGAAGCAACACCCCCGTGTGTCCTTCCTTACGGACCGGCAATGCAGAAAAGATGTTGGATGGATTCCAGACCACTGTGGTTAAAGACTGGATTCGGGAGCTGGGAGTAGACGGAAAGCACTTCAGCTTGATGAAGAACATCTATGAAAAAGAAGAGAGAGAAATAAGAAATCAACTGCAACCAACACCATCCTTAATGGGGAAGGACTGACTAGTTCCTCTCAGACATTGTGAACAAGTCAGAAATGCCTGGCCTCACCATCAGGAGACCAGGAGTCCTCGTCAGAGCAATATGGCAAGAAAAAGAAACAAGAAGTCCACAGATTAAAAAGGAATAAATAAAGCCACCTCTATTTATAGACGACAGGACGGCCCTCAGAGAAAATCCCCGAGAATCTAAATAAAGAAGAAGAAGGAAAAAAAAATTAAATCAAATAAGCAAATGCTGCAGGGTTGCAGGACACATGACCAACACAAGATAAATAACTTACATTTTATATACTAACAATAAATATGTAGAAACTAAAATTAAAGACACAATACCATTTATAATCATTCCAAAGGGAATAAATTTTTAGGCAAAAACTTAGCAAACATGTAAGGTTAAAATTACAAAATGTCGATGAAAAAATCAAAGAAAGCATAAATAAATGGTAAAATGTTTTGAGTGTAGATAGGAAGAATCAAGAGATTAAGATGACGGTTCTCCCTTGGATCTGTAGGTTAATGAATTCCCTATCAAAATAGCAAAAAGTTGTCCTTTGGTTTGGGGGTTTGTTTTTTTACAGACACAGACCAGCTTCATCTAAAATTTATATGGAAAATCACAGGCCCTGTTACAATGAAAACAATTTTAATGAAGAAGAATAAAGTGGGAGAATCCAACCGCCCTGCCTGACAGTAAGGCTACAGCCCGAAGGGGTGTCCTAGCCAAGGGATGACCCACAGAGCAGCAGAGCAGAGGGCCTAGAAACAGACCCACACCCATCGGCTCAAGTTGTCTTTCACAAAGGTGTGAAAGCAATTAGGTGAATTTAATTCAATGACAGGGCAGATTTTTCAGCGAAGGGTATCACGAAGCAATTGGACATCCATCCATAAGCAAAACAATCAGCTTCAGCCAAAACCTCACACCCCGCTGAAAAACTCACTTCAAATTGACTACAGATTTAAGTACGAAATTGAAACTGTAAAACTTTTAGGGGAAAAAAAGAACCAGGAGGAAATCTGCAGGAGTAAAGTGCCAAAAAGATCATCTGTTTGAAATCAAAAGAAATATCCTATTGGAGAGATTCATACATTGGAACCCACGAACATGTAAAACTTTGCTCACAAGAGAGCATAAGAAGGGGAAGAAATGACAAGCCACAGACTGGGAGACGTTGTTCGCGAACCACACGCCCCACGGAGGACCAGAAGACGGTGCTCAACGACGTGGGAAGAGACGTTCAACACCGATCTCTCCTGGGCCCGCTTCTCTACATCATAGAATTAGAAATACATTTCCAGGATGTCTTCATGCAGTCAAATTCCTGAGGCCTGTGATCCAAAAAACATGTATTTTATCCCCACATCTGAATAACAATTTGTTGGATAAAATGTGAACTTAAAGCTGTTTTTCTTAATACTTAGAAATATTCTCTGGTGACACCTTCCACCCAAGACTGCTGATAAGGACAGTCAACCCTCATACTGTTCCTCTGGGTCTGCCCACGCCTGTCTTCAGGAGCCTGAGCTCAGGAGGGTTTCTGAGCCACGGCTGGGGGTTGCTTAGACACGGAGACCAGCTCTGGGGCTCCTCCTCCTTCCATGGAGGACCAGACTGGGAAGGGGAAAGAGTAAAATGTGAACACAGATTCCTTCCAACTCTTTCTCATTCCAACAAGTACAAAACAGACTCCAGTATGCCCAGAGCTAACTCGCTTTGGTTTTCTGGTGACTTCCTGGCACCCTAAGCTTTCTTTTCTCATTCATTGCCACTTCCAGTGTGACCTGAAGGGACCTCGAGATACTCCGCCACTTTTTCAGGATCCATCAGCCAATGACTTTCTGTAGTTCATGTCAAAACATCACGTGAGGAGAGACGCGTGTCGGTCCCGCGGCGGAGGGCCGTGCTTGCATTTCACAGGTAGAGTCTGGGAAGAGACTTAATTTGTTCTTTTTAAATTTTGTTTAATTATTATCGATCTAGGCAGCTCTCTTGATTTAAAAAGTCTCAGCAACCAAGTATAAGCTTCTGACGTGTTTGCAGCGGGAATGCGCTGATGAGGACGTAGAGGCCCAGAGTTCACATCACCGGGGATGGTTCCCCACGTCTGGGGGACATGGCAGCTTCCACACTTAAAGTAAGACATCTGACTTATAATAATGGATCTTGTCGCCTTTCTGAAAATGAAGGTGTACGCATAGAATTAACTCCACCTGTACTTTAAGTGTCCAACGGGGTTACTGGCAGAGGGAAACATAGCTCGCCTCTGTTAATATTCACATTTACAAAAAATGAAGTGGGCAAAAATTAAGGCAATTATTTTGTATGTGTTGATGGCCCTAAGTGACAGTGATAGGTACAAGACCCTCCAAAATGATGGAAGTCTCCAGGAGGTCCTCAGAATAACAGAAATAAGCTAATGCTGTTCCTTATAAGTGTCCTTTGAAAAATTCAGGTGATCCTATCCACATGGTTGTAGACATTGATTCGGAATATTGACTGAGTTGTTGTAAGTTTTGAGGGTTTCTGAGTGGACGAGTGGAGTCTGCAGATGGGCCCCCAGACCCGTGGTGCAGCCCAACCCTGCCTGGGACACCTGCGGGCTCCGCTGGGCCAGGCCGGACACACTGAGTGTTGAGCGAAGGACCTTTCCATGCTCCAGAACCTTCACTTTTAAATGGAAATGGGTTCTTTCTCACACAGCCTGACGCTGCTGGCACAGACAGCAATTCCAACACCATGTAACGCCTCGTTTTGGAGGTGACACACTTATGCCTTCTCAGTTCGTTACGCCTTCTCGTCGAGAAATGCTATGACGTGGGAACCCACGCGGAAAATCTCCCGCCGCTGTCCACCAAACATACACCAACCTACTTTCCCAAATATGTCAAGAAAAATTTCTTAAACTGGTCGCGCCGAGCCGAGAAGGTATCAATTATCCATTTACTCCAGAGAAACTCAGCTGTTTCACCGACCGTTCACAGTTCAGGTATCTTCAAAATCCAGGCCCTTCTAACTAAAGAGATGCTTTTGTATAAGCCACATTCCTAAGGAGCAAACTAATTTAAAATTCACTCCGTTCCTGGGTCTATTTTCCTCGATAAAAGCAATTACAATTTCATACCCATCAGAGGCCTCTTTTCTTGTTTAAATTCACCATCTATTTTCCATATAATTTAATATTAAACATTGTTTAGTTAGTAGGAACATTTAGAATGAAACTTTGTTGATCATCTTGCTTCTCTGGTAAGACCTTCCTTAATCCAATTCTAGGAAAATAGAAAAAATTCCCGCATCTTAAAAACTCTTCATTTGTTGTGATTTTTGGCTTTCATGGGGCTCTTCCTTCTCCAAAAGCATCCCCCAGATTTGTTTGGGAGGAGACCCTCGGCAAATATGTACGGATTTTACTTTCTTTGTCTCCCGTGTCCCCAGCGCTGGAGTGTGGACAGCGCCGCTCCGCTGAGGAAGAGGAGGTCCAGGCAGGCCGGTGTCTTCCCAGTGACAGCTGCTCCGGAGACAAACAAGAGACAGTTGTCCGCCGAGGGAATCCTAGAGGCCTGCCTTTGCAGATGCAAACAGCTGAGCCTTAAAGAATGGACCGACCTCGAAAGGCCAAAGCACAGACAGGACCCTTGCAGGACACAGAGGTGGGCAGTGACCTGGGTGTGACCAGGCAGGAGCACGGGGGACGGGAGGAGCTCCCAGGAGAAAGGGTACATGGGACCCAGCACCTCCAGCAATCGCCGGGCCTCGGGAGGACTCACCAGGGAGTCTGCTCTGGCCCGAGTCCAAGATGATCACCACTGGGCCCCTGCAGGGTCCTAGGGCAGAGCTGGGGTCCCTCCTGAAGGCTACGCACAGACCCAACACCCGAAGGGTCAGCTGTCTAACTCTTTCCTCACTCATGCGCCAGCCGAAACCACTCTACAGGAAGAGCCGTGTGGACCACTGGACTGAGATGTAGAAAAGGAACTTCTATCAGGCGCCTGTTCCAGACAGAGGCGGCGACAGAAGAGGGCGTCGGGAATGGGGTGCCTGGGTCAGGCTCCTGCGGCGGTCGGTGAAGCAGTAAAAGTGAGAACTAGAATTGGCTTATAAATATATGTGTATATATAATATAAGTTTATATTATGTAATGTCACTATAATTTAATTACAATGTTATTTTATTATGTATATATAATGATATATTATATGTATATATGTAACATCCTTATATATATAATATTTAAGGTTGTCCTTCTACAAAGTTTAGAAAAAAGATGTTTTACATATTCAGGGTTATAAAATCCTACAGTATCAAACCAGCACTAGTTTCTCATTATCTTTACTACATTCTAGGGCAGTTTGAAAGTGATTGTAGCCCAGCCCCCCAGAAATGGTTGTACCTCCTTGTACAAGAAAATGGTTGACCACTCTTTTTTTTTTTAAGATTTTATTTATTTATTTGACAGACAGAGATCACAAGTAGGCAGAGAGGCAGGCAGAGAGAGAGAGAGAGAGGAGAAAGCAGGCTTCCCGCTGAGCAGAGAGCCCGATGCGGGGCTCGATCCTAGGACCCTGAGATCATGACCTGAGCCGAAGGCAGAGGCTTTAACCCACTGAACCACCCGGGCGCACCCGGTTGAACACTCTTGAGCATGAGTTTCGCTCATTTCAGTTGTCGTAGCCAGGAAAGTGGATGTAAAATAAATAGATTTCCTTTATTTGTTTAACGAGTCAGTGAATCTAACAATAGTATTAATGAATCCACTATCACAAGCCATTAGTGATTATCTGTACGGTCACTGCGGGAGAAGCACAAACACAGTTGCTGCCCTTCCGTTGGGTTGTCAGGAGCAGAAGCAATGCCCCGGCCGCAAGGACACCACGGGGTGACAGCCAGCACCGGGTCTCAGCCCCACCAGGGCACCAGATCATCACGCATTCCCCACGTGTCTCCCCCTCCAGTCCTGAAGCTGCACCGCCCGCTGCCCCTCCCCTGCAGCCCCTCAAGGGCACTTCGCACCCCTGTCCCACAGCTCACCCCTGCAGGGCTCAGGCAGGGCTGGTCCTGAATGCACCCAGAGACGGGGCCGTGCAGGGGGAACGGTGAGCACGATCACATCCCAAGCCCTGGGGCATCGGGAAGAACTGAAATCTGAGACATCGGAAGGAGCGTGGGGAGCCAGAAACAGAGGAGAGCAGGTGCCCTGGCAAGCACAGGCCAGCCGTTGCTGCAAACCAGACAGGAGTGGCCACAGCTTCTTAAAAAATTGATTTTTAGTTGGCCACCAGTCATGCTAAATGAGCCGGGTCAGCGAGGGTCGAAAGCCCATAGGCTGAAGCAACGGTTATAGATTTTACCCCAGCGAAGAGAGAGGCGAGAAAGAAATGCGGAGGCAGGAAGGAAGGAGGAAGGGGTGGGGGTGGGGAGACGGGACGTTAATGTTGTTCATAAAAGAAGCAAACTGGGAAGTCCGTCACTCATTTCAGATTATACTACGACCCTGAGTTACAGATAGCGACCGAAAACCTGAAACGCAGTTTTAATCAGTGCCGAGGGACAATGAGGTCAGGCCTTAGGATTTCACATTTATGGTTGAATATTTTTGAGACGAGAACGTGTATTTTGTTTATTGTCTTTATTCCCTGACTTTAGTTAGGACTGCTTAGTTCTTTGCCTCTTGGGGTTCTACAGATATTCTCCCCACCGTGCATAAAAGCCTGGTCTCTCCTTCCTGTGGGGTGTTTAGAGCGGAGCCTTGGAGAGCGACACGAGGAAGGAGGAGAGCGGCCTGTGAGCTGAAACACGGTCGCCTCTGGGCAGGGGCAGTGCGGTCCGTGGGAAAAGCAGACCCTGGGGAGAGTCCCTGAAAAACATCGGCAAAAGCTGGAAAGGACAGTGGTTGGAGACGGGCGGCCTCTCCCCACGGGCTGCCTGCCCCCTGCTCTGAGATTTCGTCAGACGTTCAATTTCAGGTTTCCCGCACCCTCACGTCTGGAATCACATCTCCCGACAAGTTCAATCACACAGCCAGTGTCGGTCCTGATCACTGACCTCCCCAAGGTCTAACTCGGGAGACAAGTTCCTTCTCTGCCGCTCTCCAGGAGAGCTCGTCCGGGGGCTGTGGGTGACCGTGACTGGGACAGGGGACGTACAGTGGCAGGAGGAGAGAGTACAGTGGCCCGGAGCCGGGCCAGTGTCTACTGGAATGCGCTGACCAGAACTATGCCTTGAGGACTCAGTATTTGTAGAGGAAGCTACAATTTTTTTTTTAAAGCTACATAAAAATCGTAGTTTGATACTGTGTTACAGTTACTAATACTGTAGTTTGTTACTGTGTTACTAACTGTGTTACGGCTTCCCTCTCTTTCTCCCCCATCTTCCGTTTCACTCAGCGGCCGGTATTACCTGCCTAGACAGAGGAGAGACGCCAGGGACGCAGAGAGACAGATGCGCTGATAGACAAGAGGTGATAGTGATACAGGTAGATAATATAGATTGATAAATACGTAGAGACATACAGATGTAGATTTTCTGAAACCTCAGACAGCCTCAGCGTCAGGGATAGTGTCATACTTGCCTTTGTGTCCCCAACACCATGTAAAACACCTAACGCGCACCAACCCCTTGATATCCTTACAAAACCAGGGGATCTTGCAATCTTGGAAAATTCCCGTAGGCTCTCAGTATCCAGACTCCCTCTGCCACAGCTAGTGCAGATGTTATATTATCCGAGCTCTCTGCTTTCTGAGCTCACTTCCAAGTCTGAAACAGATTAGGAAGCTAGAAACAGTAGAGACCTTGTTCAATATGTTGAACAAGCATTGTAGATAGCATTGTAGGGGTATAGGATAACTACCTGTAGTTTCAGCAAGGTAAAAATTGCATGTAAAAATAAGACATGTCTAGAAAAAGTAAGTAGATGATCACTCTCTTCATGCATTGTACCACTGACCTTCCTGCTCACGGATTTCCCAGTGCAGGAGCCAATAAACCTAAACGATGCACTATCCCGGTTCACCCCAAAGATTTCCCTGGTGCACAATCCATTAGCCCGAAGATGTTCAGAACACATCGTAGACTCCTTCACAAGAGTCTGCCTTGGCCTCACACAAGAGACACAGCACAAAGAGGTGATGGTCAGAAAACGGAGACCCATCTGCATCTCTGTCTAAAACACACAGAGAGTAAAATGCTAAAGTCAACGGGGAAAAAAGAGTGAAAATCAGTGTAGTTGAGTGGGAGAAGATGACCGCCGAGGCAGATGATGCTCATGGGAGGGGGAAACCAGTTTGAAATGTATGAGATGTACCACACACAAATCAGTAGACTTTCCTACTTCTGTGGTGCCACGTCCAGTACAGAAGAGGCCTCCCCATCAGATGTACTCAGTACTGAGATGGACTGTCCAAAGCAGAACTGAACACATCACTTATTAACTTCTTTGTTCGATCAATAATTACTCACTGACCTCCAACTCTGTAAAAGCCCCATGAGAGGGCATCACATTACAGCAGCGAACAACAGCTGAGACCCACATCTCCATGGGCTTATTGACTGCTAAAGGAAAGAGGCTCTTGTTTCAATCCCCTAAGTACAACCAGTGTGAAATCTCTAAAACAAGGAATAATTCTAGAAGAGCCTATTTCAAAAGCCATCTACATTCTAGGGAAGGGGGTATTGGGAATGTCTTGGAGAAATTTGGGGAAAATTATGATTAAGTAGGTAGATCTCTTAGTAATGCATAGAAATTGACTGGTTGGAAAGAAGTGAAAGGGAAAGAGCACTGTAGGTAGAGATAACTGTATGTGCAAAGGCCCTGAGGCAGGAGCCTGGGCCTCAGTGCTAACAATGGTAAGAGACCATTGGTTTAAGCAGAAGTTTAAGGGGACACTGTGGGTCGACAGAAGTGCTGTAACTGATGACTTCCTGATTAAAGAATAAAAAATACAGGCAATAGTTCATAAAATGTAAAACTCCACAGACATGTCAAACCCTTCAATGCATACCTTCAGTCTGTACCCAGACTGACGGATTCTCAGGATTTCAGCAGTCCTCCCCACTGACCATGGAAGCAGCTCATCTATTTGCAATCTTGCCATGGTCTCTGGCCCAGTGGGTCTATGCTGAACTCGGCCTGATTCCCCGACTAAGGGTGCTCCTCCACAGCAGCCCGAGTGACAGTTTTCTATGGCAAAACCACGTCATTCCTCTGCTCAAAATCCTTCAATGGTATTGCATCGTATTCAGAATTACAAAGAATAAAACAAATGTTAAAGTGACCTTCAGAGACCAGGAGCAGTGCCATCCAGTAGAACCCGAATGTGGATCACGTATATAGTTCAAAGTGTGATCCAGTAGACACATTTGAGAAGAAGCAGAAAGAGGTGAAATAATTTCAATACTATATTTTTTTAAGCGAATACATCCAAAATATAATCATTTCATTGTGTATTCGGTCTAAAGCACTGAGATATTTTACATTAGAGTTTGTACTAAATCTTCCAAATCCAGTGTGCATTTTCCACCGACACAAAAAGCACCGCGAGCACCTTCTTCGCCACTGCAGGCAAATTGTTTTTTAATTATGCATCAGCAATGCAGACGGCCGTCATGGGGTCACATTTCTAGAAATAAAGTGCTCCGGCAGCAACCATTCTGTATGATTAAAGTGTTAGGGAAATATGTACGTGCTTTTACTACTTAAATTGCTGCTTCCTTTGAATTATTCACCTTTTGGAATTATAGAGGTAAAGAAAAGAGCAAAAAATGCCTAATTATGTATAATAGGGCTTGTGTGTGAGTCTCACCAAAATGTAAAAATAAAACAAAACACATATTAGAAATCATTACATTTGAAAAGGTTATTCTACTTGAAAGGACAACGGTAAATGGAAAAACATAGAAAGGAACAGGACAGACACAAAACATTTTAACTCTTACATGTGAGAGAGACAGGCCTCAGTGCAGCTGAGTCTAGATAGATATCCAAACCTACTTTAATATCTAGCTGGTAGATTGAAAGAAGGTAGGACGCTATGGGTCTAGATAGATGTTAACACAGATAAATGTAGATCTGGATGCTACATGGATACATGGATACATAGATAGATACATATGTATCTATGGATCGCCGTAGGTAGGTATCTAGATGATGGGGGGAGGGAAGCAGGGAGAGAAGGAACTTCACAGACCTGAATAGACACACACAGATGGATCTATAGACGATGGATGATAGATAGGAAAACACCGAACCCTAGCGAAGAGCCATCAAGACAACACGTTAACATCCCACCCGAGAAATGACAATCTGCTTCTAGCAGGCAGTGAGAGGGGTGTGGACCCCTCCCGCCGGAGCTGCTGCGCTCTCCGCAGCAGGGGACTACACCGTCGTGTGGACCAGGAGCACGCTGACACAGCAGAACCGACTCCGGGAGGCCGCTGGAGACCGGCAATGGGCTGTGTCCGTAGAACACGCCCCTCCCAGGACTGGCGCCCGCTGGAAGCCCATCTCCTGGTCCCGGCGCCCCGGGCTGGGTGTCAGTGAGAGACTAAAAGTGACCAGTGACAGTCTCCCACCCCAGCCACCGCCCCGGCACTGGTCCCCAGGCGAGGGTCAGGCAGGGACACCCGCTGGAAACTCCCACCCTCGGGGAGGCGGCGGGATCGAAGCTGGAAGTCCCAGAGCACAAGTCGGGGGGCGGCGGCGGTGGGCAACTGTGCATTCCAAGGAACGCCGGTCTCCTAACGCTCATTTTGAGCAAGTCCTCCGGCCAGACGAACATCAGGAAATAGAACACACCTGCCGCCCTCTTACTGCGGGTGACCACAGCACCTTCTCGGAGCGTCCTGCCAAGAAAACCAGCCACATTGTTCCCGCAGTGGGGACTCCTGTTTCCCCAGCAACCCTCATCTTTCTTATTTAAATAAAGAAAACACGGTGCTTATAAATGCAAAATAGTCTTTAGAGGCCATGACAAACTGTCTTCCCTTCATTTAAATGAACAGTAATTCTCTCTGTGGGACCGCTATCCGGATCACTGTGTGCATGCGACAGTTTAATGCCAACACCAGTCTTAGACAGACATGGCTTTGGGAAAAAGGAACAGTGATAAACATGTACTATGGAATTTCTACATTTTAGCAGAAACCTAGAAGTTGAAACTTCTGAATGATGAAGAATTTATGAATTCTGGAAATAGTAATTTAATTATATAAGATGTATAAACAATCCGTATCTGTCAGTAAAACTTCAGAGAAAAAAGCATAAAAATACAAAGATGAACGTGTGGTCAGTCACTTACGCTGGAAAATACAACTACCCCAAATATAGGGACATAATTTCTATCGTCCAGTTTTGTGAATTTTGAAATGCACACATAATTTTCTTCACTTTACCCTCAAAAGAGTCTGGTGATGTGGGTATTATGGCTGATACTAACTTTCCTGGACATATTGCCGCTCCCATATGAACACCAAGCCCAAATCAAAGTACCACTTTGTTGTCAAGGATGAAATTTGAATGTACTTCTGCTAATTCTCTCTACAACTCCTTTTCCTGTATATATACACACACTCAAGAGATATAAAACAGCATATTTATACAGAAAAAAACAATCAGTGGCATAAGGTTTGGACAGACAGCACTTCTGTGGAAAGTCAGTCCCTGCTCCTTAATAAGCTTGTTTGCAACCTTGTCTGAACGAGACTGTTGTAATCTTAAAGGACATTGGAATATTAAGGGAAAAATACATGGAGTGAATGAATGAATGCCTTCTCTTCTTTCAAAATTTCTAATGCACATTGTCCTGATCAGTAATCATAAATGTTAATGTTTCCTGAAATACGAAACTGCTGAAAAGAGAAAATAATAGAAGAACAGAAATCTCAGAGTCCCCGAATGGATGTGCACAGAAATCTCTGTTTTTTTAAAGTTATTGGTCTTAGGTTTCTGGTTAATTAAACAAACTTGGAGGAAGCATGGAATGCATTTCAGTGGGGAAACTTCAAGTCCTGTCTTCTAGGTCGGCGTCTTCAAGCTCCAAGTATCATTCAGCAAGAGGAGACGCAGTGTAATTTAGACAACGTTCTAAACATATCGATCCATTCTGTTGCCGTTGTTTTTAAGAAGCCAAAGATAGGATGAGCTCATCGGCACGTACGTGAGAAGCAAAAGAGAAAACATCATTTAATGAACTTATTTTGCAAGCACACCAAAAATAGTACAGAGAGAAATTTAAAGAAAGTACAAAAAGCATTAAAGAACCAAAGGAAAGTTGTATTTATTAATAAAAGATGAAGAATGGGGCTAGTTTGGTGAGCGTAAGTCATCAGACAAAACAGAACAAAAACCGTTCAGCTATAAATCCGGCAGCCAGGAGAAGGAATATGAGAAGCGTGCGGTCAAAGTCCCTCCAAGCAGAAAAGGCAGGTGCATTGCAAGGGTGCGTCCTCCCCACCAAACTCGCCCATGCTCAGGTGCAACTGCGGGGTTTTGGAAGGTACCTTTTAGGATGAAAAAAATATATATCGTTTGTCTATGTTTCTGCTTCAACTCTGATATCTTGCATTGACTCACATGTGTATAATCATTTGTTTTTAAAACTATCTGTTCAAATTTTACATTTTATTTTAGTGACATTGTGGTGTTAGGAGTGTTCAAAATATTACGAATGTATTAATAATGCCTCGTTATACAGTCTTTTCATCAAGAACTTAATGGCATATATTAAACTTTTGTTAACTGATGTCCATGTTGTAAATCTGTAGGTCCCGATCATGGGCCCGGATGAGTATGTGTGGGGCCCGCACACCTTCATCCGGCACAACATACTGGGCACAACATATCTGATGGTGCGGGGTTATGAAAAAAGATAAAATGGGGTAAGTGGGACAGAGCATCCTAAGTAGAAGTCCTAAACCTAGGGGTTGAGGGGCTGGAGCCAGGGCAGGGCTCGGATCTGCAGACACAGGAGGAGAGCCGGTATGAGCAGAACAGGTACTCCAGGATGCCAGCCGGTGGGAGAGAGCTAAGCCGCCCGTGGAACCACGTATACAGATTCACCCACTTCCCACCATGGATACCCCTGCTGCTTTGGTGGTGATTTTATTTGTCTCTGTTTTTAAAACATATTTATGGAGGGCACGCATTGCATGGGGCACTGGGTGTGGTGCGTAAATAATGAATTCTGGAACACTGGAAAAAAATAAAATAAATTTTTAAAAATATAATCCAACAGAGAAGATTTCATCAAGCCACACACACATGTATATTTATGTATTTCATATGAATTACTATAGATAGCCAAAATCCATTGACAATAGAACCTACCTACGTATATAATTTTAAAAACCCCTTAAACCATTATAACTCCCTAAAGTGATATGGAGAAAAAAATGAAAGAAACCAAGGATGACTTTCAGCCATGTACAGGACACAACTGTAGGGGCAGTGTACCTCTGTTGAGAAAGACTGATTTAGGTCAAACAATTTATCCCCTTCAATCAGTGTCCCTGGGTGGGTGTGATAAGACACCTCATTGGGTTCAATAATGTTGAAGGACAATCCTTCTCATGCTCACATTCTCTGCCCAACCCAGAAACCCTAACAGAAAGCCCATTCCTTTCTCGTTCTTATTAAGAGTCAGTCTAGCTCAGGTGCTTTTCAACTCACATGCATTCCAAGAAGTCAGCCCTGGCCCTTTGGGTCCAAAAGTTCCTTCTCCTCTGCATTGTGTGGGATCATATACATTAGATCTACTGTTTCACCTTCAAAACATATGTCTTGTTTCTTCCCATTGTCTCTGCACTTAACTAAATTTGGAGCTTCTTGAGGACCGGGAATGATTTCTGTTGTCATCCACAAAGCCCTTAAAGATGATGCCGCGAAAGGAGGTTTCATTAACGGTCATCCTTGGGTGCTTTTCTGGGACGCAGAGCTCAGCCCAGAGCTGGTGTCGGGCCTGTTATCAGGTGACAGAACGTGTGCCTCGTCCATGACTAGGGCATTCGAAAGGAGGAAATAAGTGGCCTCAATTAGAGGTAGGAAAGTCATGCAAACCCTCTGTAATTTTCAGATCAATAATAATGTAGCTCAGAAGCTACACCAGATTCAAGAAGCAATTAGACTCAAATGCTTCAGGATGATTTATGTGCTTAATTAAAGGCTTATAGGAATTCATGTAGAAGTTACATAAATTGTCTTTATTTCCTACATCTGGATTATTTACACATACAAGCTCATATTTATGGAAGAAAATGGAGGCACTCTATCACATTTTCAAACCACAATCAAAGTAAATATTTGCAAGCCTGCTGATATGAAAATTATACTTTATCTCTAAGTGAATTGTAGGACATCCGGCATTTGTTTTCCAGTTATGTATTAAATTTTCATCAGAAATGTATGATGATGTCCCAGTCTGGTTCTCAAAGGAGAGCAGTTTTACTGACTGAAGGTGGCAGCTGTAGATCGGGTGTTTGCGAGTCTGTGTCTTCTCAAATTCACGGGTCAACTCCAGCCCCAAGGGAACGGTACAGGAAGGTAGAGCTTTGGGGGTGAGAAGGTGTTGAGGCTGGGTCCCCTGGGATGCGATTGGTGCCCTTGGAACAGAGACCCCAGGAGCCAGCCGCACCTCCCTCTCTCGGGGACACTGTGGGACGATGCGGTGTAGGAGCCAGGAAGTGGATCCTCACCAGACCCCAGATCTGCTGGTCCCCTGCTCTTGGCCCCCCAGGCTCCAGAGCTGCGAGAAGCACATGTCTGCTGCTTATACACCACCAGCCTGTGGCGTCCTGGGACAGAGGTCCGGACACTCGACAACAGACAACCATCACACTTATTTTGTGAACCATCACATGGTCCTGTGAAAACCTGAATTCGACGTTTAGATGAAAGAACAGCCATGTCTGGAATGAAATGACACGAAAGGCTCTTAACCCCTCGAATACCCCTTCTTCTCACTGACTGCTGTCCGGGGGGGCTACACGACTGTTCTGCAGGTGAGTTCTGGAGGTCGCTCACAGGGCGTGTTGTTCGCACTTCACAGCACTGCGGACCCGAGCATCCTGTGGAGACGGCACATCTCAGGTCAAGTCCTCTCCTCACAAGACAGAAAAAGAGGGAAGGGAAATAAGCAGTTTTGTGGAGGTGACAGTTGTGTCTGTTACCTCCACGGTGGGGATAGAATCACGGGTGTGTGTGTCCAAACTCACCAAAATGTATTCGATAAATACGTGGAGTGTTTATGTATTAATAAAATCAATAAAGCTGAACGAAAAAGGAAAAAAATGAAAACCACAATTGGATCTCTTCTTCCTTAACACTTTTTTAAATCCATGCATCTCTTTTTTATGCTGAAATTAACACAAAGACAAACATTAACTCAAATGACTCAAACGGTCTGCATTATGTTTTTTGTGAAAGTTACGGCTCCGTCAGCCACACGTGAACACACGTATGTGCACAGCGCTCGTTTCATGACATACAAAGCGCTCACCCACAAATCACTGCTAATCATTAGATTTACTAAATTTATTTTTCTTTAGAAACGGATAATGCCCTTGTATTGATGGAGAGATCGTGTTAACATGTGCTTACTTTCTTCCCGTTATCCGGTGGTCCTCCCTGTACCTACAAAACTCTGCACCAAAACTGAGGACACTTGAGGTCACTTTCATTCTGTAGTTTCGTCTAACTGGGTTTCTTTAAGTTCCTGAGCAGCACAAAATGTTTGGTAATTCTACACTTCCTACCTAAACGCATTTTCTTCTTCATGTAGCCATGTGCACGAGCATCAGGCACAAGGACCTAAAGGCTCAAGTAGTTTAATGCCAGTTGGAAGCGGAGGAGAGTGCACAGAAGCAGATTCGGAACCTGGGAGACACGGAAGGGAGGGGAGGGCCGTTGGGAGAAAAAAGGCATCTGAAAGGCCACGTGTGTACATCGCGTGTGCGCGTGTGCGTGTGCGTGGGCTCATGCCACACTACGGAAGTAATGTCTGTACCTCCCCCGCAGAGCCTATGGACACGCTTCCATGTAACTTTACTCTGCTGCAAAATGCGAAAAATGCCCAAGATGGCGAGAAAATTAACACTGTTTCCTCTTTACAAATTAAGGAGGATGATTTAATCTTCCTTTGTTGAAGTTACGACGTGTGAGCGTGGAGGACGAGATGCGACCGGCCTCGTGTTTCTGGACTGAATCTCCCACGCTGGAAATCTAGATGGGAGATTCGCTGTCGCTGAAATCATGACTCCCTCGTGCTTCAGAGTAAAACCAGGCTCGGATGAACAAAATCACCCCCCTGTTCATTTCCGTTATCTTAGGAGGGTTTATAGGTATGTGAGATCATATACACCAACGGGGTTCAGAGTAGCACCTGGCCGTGGTGGTGGTGTGAAAACGGTGGAGAGCTGACCACACCGTATGCAGCCATATTTGAACTGTTCTGGAAAGTTCCTGGCCTGGCTCAATTGCTAGTTATTTGTTTCATTTTGAACGGAAAGACAATTTTATGTGGGTATGTCGGTATCTAAAATAGGACCTTTCCATCAAGTGGAAAAGAAAGGAAACAGAAGACAACCACAGTGCAGATTCTATCTCCACAACGAGGTGTGTGGTCTTGATGGCATTACTGGTGGTTCCTTGAGAGCTGCAGGGTAGCCCCACTCAAGACTGACAGAATGCAAAATTCTCTGTATATTTCAAGGGCTATCCTTTCTCACCTTTGGAATTTATCGAGAGGTTGACTGTGGCTTACAAAGAGGCTTTTAATTCACATAAGAAGATACTTTCATATTTTAACAATGACAGCTATGTCTGGTGTATCACATTTTAAAGCCTGCGTGTACACCCAAGAGCTACGTCCCAATGACATGACAGTGATCACCATTCTCCAAGCACGATGCTCTCAGCTCCTGGACCCATAGACAGGAGAAGGTTGGACAACACAGAAAAGCCCTGTTCCCGAGAGGAGCTCCAGACTTCTCACCAAATGATTAAAGTTCAGCTTGTTGGGGTGTAATACTCCCAGAAAAGTTTGACTACAAGACTATGGATGTTTGTAAGACCTACAACAAACAAACCAACCAACAATTTCTTCAGTAGAAATAGAGACTCGTTTTCTGATATAATTTTTATGACTCCATGAAAGATCTCAAACATACAAAGTTGACTCATCTGTAAGTCTAAATTCATAAAACTGAGTGGAAAACACCCTTAGAAAGAATCAGCAGAGTGTAAAGGTTGGTGTGAGAGCCTGAAAGTCATGACTTACCCACTTGAGACCTCGTATGTTACATGCACCCATAGTGAAGCAGGAAAAACGGGCAAGGGGACTATTCTCTTATACTACATCTGTGCATCTTAGACATACTACAGAGGGTTAATTATAACTGAGAATTCAAAAACCATGGCATTACCAAACTTGTAAGTCAAATATCACATATTAAATGACAAAAATACCTGCATTGATATTGAATCCATGCAGGAAAGCAGCGTCCCCCTAAGCGTTCCCTTGACTGCATCACACACATCGTGTTAATAGTATCCTCATATGCATGAGGAGAGCGATTATCTGAGACTCTGAACCTGGGAGGGAATATGGAAATTTCCGTGTGTGTGTGTGTGTGTGTGTGTGTGTGTGTGTGCGCGCGCGTGCGTGTGTATGTCTCTGTGTGATTCCTATTCATGACTAAATCTTGCAGGATTCACAAAATGTAAATGCAAGGCGGAAGGCAGATTTGAATTCTGCTTATGAAGGAATTCTTGATTTGGAGATCAGACTCTGCATTTGCTTACTGACTCCTGAGAAATGAAGCGTGCGTGCCCTGGGACAAACATCTCCTTTTTCTTTGAAAATGATAAAGACTTGTATCTTTGGTAATACGGCAAGCTTGGTCCCTGGACCACCACTCCTGATGTACTCAGCTACAAATCTTAGACAAAATCCAATTAATGTTTCCCTACAAAAAGAGAGAGAGAGAGATAAAGTGAGAGATATTAAACTATGTGAGGTGACGAGTGTGTTAATCAGTCTGAATATAACTATTTCAATGTACCTGTATACCAAATTATTGTGTTGTACACCTTAGATATCTAGGATATGTGTTTGTCGATTATATCTCAACAAAGCTGAAAAAAAGTTATGTACAAGGGAATTATGGGACATGTTTAAGGAAAACTCTACTAATATGATGGTTAGCTGCAACAATGAGAAAAATGAGAAAGAAATTCTTCCACAGTAAGCACACAGTATTAACTTCTCAAACCATGATCAGCTTGTGATACATTTTTCTTAACTTTCTAAACCAGACACACTCTTAAGAACTACAAATTTGATTAGAATACTTAACTCAATGTTTGGAAGGAATATTATCAACTATCCATAGAGAATCAGGCTATTTCTAGAAAAATCATAGCTGACACTATCTGATACTTGGAAATCTGTTTAATGGTGCTATCCAAATTACTTTCAAAGCATATGAGTTCATATTTCTTTAGCAAAAATCATACTTCTTTTACATTTTGGGAAGAGATACGTTCTATCGAATTGCAGACCAATATAACAATCGCCAGAAACAGAAGCTATGGATGAGTGTGTGAGAGATGAACAGGGCCTCATAATGCTGAGCTCCAAAGGGAGTCAGACAAGGACTTTCACCCAAGGTGCACTTGGAGAGGAAAGGTATGTTCTATGAGCCTTTGTGTCCCTCAAAATGTATATATTGAAGCCCTAACCTCCAGTGTGATGGTAGTAGGAAGTGAGGCCTTTGGGAGATAAATAGGCTTAAAGGAGGTCATGGGGGGAGCCCCCCTGATGAAACTAGTATCCTTTTAAGAAGAGGAAGAGGCCAGAGCCCATCACCCCACTCTGTGTCTCTTTCTGCCACATGATGGCACAGCAAGAAGACCGCCCTCTGCCAAGAGTTTTCCAGCTTACTGGCAAACCAGAGGGCCCACCGCCCTACTAGCACCTTAATCTTGGACTTTCACCTCCACAACTGTGAGCTATAAATTCCTGTGGTTTAAGCCAATCTGTCAATGATATTTTATTAAAGCAGCCTGAGCTAATATACTAAGTTTAAGAGAGGTGTTGTAGGAAATTCCAAAGGCCCCAAGAAAGAGTTTGTGTCAGCAGCAAGTCATAAATATGCTAAGACAAGGCAATGATAGACAAGGTAAGACACATAGGGCGCCAACTGGAATCATGAAGTCCTGGCCCTTAACCAGAAAACGCCGGATCTCAAGTCAAAGCTTTCCTTAAGACACCAACACATGACAGCTCACATTCAAACCTGATATGTTTAGAGCGCTAATTTTGGCAAGTTATGGGTTTTCAAATATTTCTACTCACATTTTTGAGTTTTCGCTCACCATAGATACCTTTTCCCAAAGTAGATGTCTGAGCTGATTTCCATAAGAGTCTTGGTGGTATAATCATCTGTTTTTGTTCTATTTATTGCTCAGTGTAAGTTGTTTGCCATTAAAACATATTTCCTATCAGATGAGAAATGCATAATAATTATACTAAATGAGGTCTTTTAAATATCTGCAGCTTGAGAGAAGCCACTGACAATATGATAATATTTTAGAAAATTATATTCCTATTTTTCTTACTAAAAATGGCATTTTTTGGTAAGTATTTTGGACACAATATCTGATATTTGTATATGATACATGGAATACATTTTTAGAGCACTTAAAGAAAATCTAATGTACCATCTTATTATGTCCCTTCTAAGACTGAGTTTAGGTCATTGGTCACTGGTAGGCAATAGATTGAAGGATTTGCCCGAGGTAGAAACCATATATATATATATATATATATATATATATATATATATATATATTCTTATATATGTTTATATGTTAATATTTCTCTCTCTCTCTCTCTATATATATATACTATATATACTATACTATATATACTATATATACTATATATATATAGTGTAGTTTTTGCCACTCCAACCAAAAAAGCATTTGAAATTAAATCAGAGCATGAAGTGATTTATTTAGCAGGACCCGTCATGTTGCTATCAAGATTAAACATTAGATAATGCAAGAGCAGTGTGCTATTACCAACATAGCCAGAGGCTTGGCAGCAATGTCTAAGGTGTCAAACTGAGTTATTAGGGAGTGGAGATCATGGCATGGAATGTCATTTTGAAAGATTTAATAATAAACCAAGGGCTCGGAGAAGAAGAAGAAGCAAAAATATACTGACTGAGAAGAAAAAACAGAGAACCATATCTGACTTTGGAGAAATCAGATTTTTAGCACAGGTATTGGTCATGAATCTAATAAACAAACACCAAGAGCATCTGGGATGACAGAATGCTGGACAGTGGGCAAACTGAGAGCAGAAGTCCAAAGGAATGAGGTCTAATTGTGTTTTGGAACAGATACTTACAGGCATCGTCCAAGACAGATCCCATAAAGACATTACTTCATAGTCCATTCCTCCTCTAATCTGCTTTAAAAATAATTTTTGAATGTAGATATCCCAAGAAATATTTAATAAGTTCAATAAGATCACATTTTAAGGGTTCTTCTAAGTAAGTCACCATGAATTATTGCCAGATTCTCTTTCAGAATATGATGAGAAATAATGTGAGTCTCTTTGGCATTATATTAAAAATGAGCCATCTTGGGTGCTCGAACCCTCTCTGATATGACCTTCTGTGACAGGGTTGCACAGAGTGTATGAGACGCTACTGCTAGACAAGGCAACGAGATTTATAATGGCTTGTTCAAGATTTGTTTGGCCCATGTCACTAATACTTAGATTCTTCCAGGAAAGCAATGCATGGCTGATCTTTCAGCTGTAAATAGGAAATTAGTAATATATTTTGACTAAACAGTCCACAACCAATGCCTCTATCTTGGGATTGTTCATAACCTCTTTATTGTTATTTATTAAGTGTCAGAACTAGAGCTAAACTTGACAATTAAATTAACTCATGATAACCAGGTCACCATCCTAACATCTCACAAAATTCAGTGCACATAGTAAAAGAAGAGTAGTGGTTGATTCAAATAGAAGCTGCTCTTGAAATAAATGAGCTTTACTAAAAAGGGGAAAAAAAAACTGAATAGGTTTTTTTGGCAAACATTGACTTAGAAAATGCAGTACTATAAAACAATTCAGAATGGATTGGATATTTCTGCTTTATATGGAAATCTGTGTTCCTTTACATGAATATTTCAGTGCAGGTTAAAATATTAAATTTCACTTCATAAGATAAGAAGAAAATAGGAAAGGACCACAGAGTCATTTTGCCGAGTCCTCTACTCCAATTTAGAAATGAATCACATCAAACACTTTTTTTCAGGAAAAAATAAATAAATCTAATCCATTCTGATAAACCTGTAACAGAACTAGAGGAGTCAGCTGCTAAACGATCACTCTTCAAACCCACTTGTGCCCTCAGTGATCAGAGTTTGGGGTCAGGAGGAACGGAGTAAGCAAACCATCCTCGTGGAGGAGTAGGGAAGGAAGACCAGGGTCAGGCAGAGCACATGGCCTCCGCCTGCTGACGACCACAGAAGGCAAGTTAGCCAGCAGGAGGAACAGGCATCGGCAAGATCAAACGTCTCAGATCAGCTGCACTTCACTGAAAGTAAGGAAACCAGCACAGGTAAGAAATGTTCAGGTTGATACATTAGCCTGATCACTATCTGCCTGGGGAAGATAGTAAAGTTGTGCAAATACCTAGGAAGCAACTGAGAGTAGACTTTCTGGACATAGAAAGTCCAGAAGCAGGAACCCTTAAGATTTAAATAAGCAATTAGGATGCACATTCCCTTGCCAACAATGCCCTCCTGAGTTCCCGGCTATTTCTCAGCCCCTCTTCACTTGTAGTGGTCACGGCAAGCTGAATCTTGTTACACTCATGGTCTCCTCAGTGACCTCATGCCCCACTCTCACCCAGCCCCACACTGAGGGGGAAGCATTTAATGGCATCAGTACTTCCCACAGCCAGTGACAATGTGGATCAAGTCATCGATCTGATCTGGAAAACAAGTTATGTTTTATCACTTTCCCAGGTACTCAGGAGCTCCTCCTGTCTTGAGGAGAACGAGGGACAAAAGCCGACCAGCAGACCTGAGAACACAACCTGAGGGAGCGCAGTGGGTGAACAGGCAAGCTGCTGGGAATCGGGATTCAGGAAGTCTTAATGAACAGGTGGTGACTGTTTTTCAGCTTTGTTGACAGACAACTGACAAATAAAATTATGTCCATTTGGTGTTTTGATATACATTATGAAATAATCACAACGATCGATGTTCGATGTCGCAAGAACGTAGTCAAGAGTAGCATGGGGGTTGGCGGGATAGAGAGACCCTGGTCAAAGGGCACAGACTTTCTGTTATAAGATGAATACGCTCTGGAGACCTAACATACAGCAATGTGACCAGGTTAATAATCTCGGACTGTGCACTGGAAGATTGCTAAGAGATTATTAGATCACCACAGACAAACAAGAACAGCCCCTGGAATTAGAGCAGATATTTTGCGAGTGAGCGTGAGCCCATGGTTTCACCAGCAGGTAGAGGACATGAGTATCACTGATGCTTTGACTTGTGCAACAACCCAAGCCAACCACTCAATGAGCTCTGGATGGGTAGAAAGCTCATGGAGACTTCCAGGGCTATGTTTTTATGTAGGTCTTGTAAACACTTTAAAGAAGTAAGGACTTGATTTGGATTTTGGTCCCCATGAAAGATATTTAAGCATGAAATTATATCATCAATCTTATGCTAGAGGAGAATGCTTTTTTAAAAAAACATCTGAGATGACCAATTAAGCGTTTTCTAAACTTAACTCATTTGCCTATGTGGTTCTGATCCCGATAATTCCTGATCTTCCCAGGACAGGGCCATGCAGAGTCACCGCCAAGAACACACTCTCTCCCAGGACCCCCTCGCTCTGCCTCCAATGTTGGACCCTGAGGAAGCCACACCCATCAGTGGCTGGGAAACCCACACAGACTGAGCTCACTGATGGCTCAGCGCTTTCTCGCTATTTGACCTTAGTCAAGATACTTGAGTTCTTAGCTTTCCAGCAATGTGACAAGTTTAATGATCCCGTTTGAGACGGCCAAAGAAAAGACATGAGAGCATTCAGTCAGAGAAGACGACAGGAAGACGGTCCCAGAGGAAGCTGAGCACAGCAGTGGTGAGAAGCGTCATGGCGGGAGGACATGTTCAGGTCCGAATAAATGGTCGAGCATTTAACAGCAGCAAGAGCTGATAGATATTTCATGTGCAACCCGTCTGTGCCCAGGGATTATCTTCATTATCTTTATTTCTTCTCCTAAGTCACTTTTAATGACTGGACCCAAACACTGACGCGTAAGTTATAACAAATCACTGAGAAGGGTGAGATGCTAATAACAGGGAACGTTTAAGGGGGGGCGGGAGGGAAACAGAGCGACTCTCGGCACCCAGTCCCTCAGTGATAACTCTGAATGTTGCTCTACTGGAGAGTTCTGAAAGCCGAAGACTCGCTCTAAAAATTAAAGTCATTTTTTAATGTGCGTTCAAGGAGCCGATGATGATATAGTAAAGATCTGGGGTTCTGAGGTTGAGCCCCGCACCAGGCTCCATGCTTACTGGGGAGTCTGCTTGACAGTCTCTCCCTCTGCCTGTCCTTATTTATAATTTTCTAACATATACCCTGAGGGTGCTTCTACACTCATTTCAAGTTATCGTTAGCCAAGGAAGTAATGCAAAGTATTAAAAACCCTCATCACAAAGGTAAAGTTTTTGAGTCAGAGGGATAAAAATGAGAGCAAGACACATACAATAGGGTTAAAAGCTGGGTGGTCCGCGATCATGGAAATGACACAGGACGTGGAGATACACGGGGGTCCTCCAACACTGAAATGGGGCAGTAGACGCAACCCCAGAAAACTACCGTAAGAAAGACACTAGTTATCATTCCTCATATGTGAAGATCAACTAAAAGCCATTCTAAAATTAAGAAAACTAAAACAAAAACAAAAATATGGAGAGTGTTATGGACTAAACTGCGTCCCTCCCAAAATTCATAAATAGAATTCCTAACCCCAAGGATCTCAGAATGTGATTGTGTTTGGAGATGGGGTCTTTAAAGAGATGACCGAGCTCTTTCCTCGTCTTTCCGCACCGTCATGAGGTGCCTGAGGCAGAAGCGCTCAAGAGCCCCAACAAAGCCAGACACACGAACACCAGGCTCTTACCAGGTCATGCTCCGAAGTCCTCTCCGGCTTCTGACTGTAATGACGAAGCACGGTTACACTGGCCAAGTAGATGCGCCTGATGATTACGGAGCTGGGGAGACGACTGTAAACCTTGCCGGCAGGTTACACGAGTGTGGGGTGATGAGCCCCGGCTCTGATCTACGACTCAAAGATCTGGAAAAAAGGCAAAGTCATCTGCTTCTGTCGCAGCAGTCTGGTTTCATACACATTCCTCAGCCAGCATCATGGATCACGAAGTAGAAAGAAGGAGACAAATAGGACGGAGACGCTGGGACGCCTTTCCAGGGATGTGATGCATCCGCATAAGCTCTAGACCGCAATGGAAAAAGAGAGAAACGAATATGCAAAAGGAGGCCGTGACCTTATGCAGGGTGGCCCCACGCCAGTAGGACTGGTGTCCTGATAAGGACTCAGACACACACAGAAGGATGACCAAGTGAGGACACGGGGGAGGGTGGTGTCCACACACCAAGGGCAGAGGACTCGGGAGAAACCAGCCCTGTTCACACCTGGATCCCGGGCTTCCGGCCTCCAGACTGTGGGTCGGTACGTCTGTGTTGTGTGAAACCCCAGCCCGTGACAGCCTGAGCGGACTTCGGTGAGGGTCGGAGAACTACCTGTGTTCCATGTCCCTGAAGGGAGCTTCTTGCTCTAGACCGTGGCTGGCCGGGTGAGTCCTCTCCTCCAGCTTGCACACGCGTACGCCGAGTCTGCCTTCAGTTTCCACCCGAACCAAACACAACCCGAGCACAGCAAAACAGAGTCTGCGACTTTCCCAGTCCTTTCCCTGCTGTCATGATAGATTAGCTTGTGATGAAGGGACAGGCTGGGCACGGACTCTCCATTAGCACATCCTTTCCTGGCCGTGCCGCTAAGATCACAGCTAAGATCACAGCAGAGAGTTCTGTTCCAGACACTGTGCTTACATGAAGTTTGCGGGAATTCGCCGGGGATACAAGCTCCCTAAGATGCGTAAGAGACGCAACCTGACGTCGTGATAACATATTCTCCATGTGGCAGACGGACTTGTTGGAAACAGAAACCTGCATCCTGATAGACGAGGTAGTCCTACCAGTCCCTGAAGAAATGCTGATTTGATTTGTGCGTGACTCTGCCTCGTCCCCGGGGCGACAAGGAGGGGAAGTCATCCCAGGGCCCAGGGTCCTGTCGACCATACGGGACACGCGATATTGCAAACGTGCTTCTCGCTCTCAGAGACTAAGACTGTGCACTGTCCTTCCCGTCAGGGGCACCGTGTGCCGTTGCATCAGATGGTCCGCGTTTACTGCAGGAGAACTGGAGGCAACTCCACAGCCGTTGTCCGGTGCCCGCGGCCTTGTCCACACAGGCACGTGGGTGCTCCCCGTCGTCCCTCCCCTCCCCCGACCTTTACGCCCTCCTGCCTTCATCCCGCATTGTCTTCGCTCGTCACAGCATGGTCTTCGGTCCCCAGGGCGACCCGAGCTTCACCACGTCACCTTCCACCTACTCGACCCTTCCTCCTCCTCTTCCGTTTTCTTGTTCACTTCTCTAACCGAGAGGCTTCGGAGCAGCTGCCTCCCGGTCACATCTGGCCTGCAGCAACATTTCACTTTATGGACAGATTGTTTACGAAACACTTTCAGTTCACAACCAATGTTTAAAAATTAGACGAAAGCGTGTGAAAATCTGCCCTAGTGTCTCTGGAGAAGTGAGAGCCCAGCTGCTCCGCACCGACGAGGAAGGGGTTGCGCTCGCTCGGGAGCCCTCACGCCACCCGCTCTCCTGACTCTACCCAAACGCGCTCCGGGCCGCACCGGGCTTTACGGCGCTGCCTAAACCTGCGGACACTTGTATTTTGGTGATCCTTATGCTTGTCGTCCACTTAGCTCATGACCAGCCAACTCGCGTGTTGTTCACAAAGATTCTCTGCACACAGACATTCTTGTACAAACAAAACAAGATCTGATTCTTCCCTTTGAAGGCCCATCCTACGGCTGGGAGACCGCAGCCGGACGCACGGAGCAGTGGACACCCACAGTGGCGTCTTCTTTTCGATGTTTCATCAAGACCCAATGAGGAATTGTGCACGGTTCTCCCGAGGAATGTAAGTGCGACGCTCCCTTGTCTCCTGAAGGAAATGGGCTGGGCCTGGTGACGCTCTGCCCTCTAGGAGGCAGACGTCTCAGTCACCCTCCAGGGAGGAGGGACCCAGGAGTTCCGTGAAAGAGGAAGCTTGTCCTCGGAGCTGGAGGTTGTCCCTGAGACCACGGCTGGAACGGGGACGGAGGGGTTCTGTCCTGAGGCCAAGGCCACCCTCAGCTCCTCTCCAGCTCCCTGAAGGCTGTGAGGGACTGTAGAGCACATGTCAGACGGCCTGGGGTTGTGGGAATGAGGCCCAAGGTCTGGGATGTTCCAGAAAGCTCTCTGTTACTCACGACCACATCATGAGACTCGGGTTGTCCTCTGAGGAACCCCCAGGACCCAGAGAAGGAGGAAGGAGTGCGTGGTTGACGTGCCGAGCACCCACCCCCATGGGCAGGTACAGATACACCAGGTTTGGGCAAGGATAGGAAAGCCATGGACTTCACGGGCCCCACCTCCATCACTGAAACAAGCTCCCTCCAAAGACGTTCACTTGGAAAGGCATCAGAAATTCTATTAGGAGCATAGTTCCAAATCTTCTGGAAGCTCCGGGGACAAGGGGCCTTCAGGGGAGGGGACAGCTCCGCTGCATCTTCAAACATGATGACAAGCTCAAAAAAGAAACGCGGGCCAACAGCCAGGCCGTTCCAGCTGCGGGCACCGGCCCGTGCAAGCTCACCTCGTGAACCAGAATGAAGGAGCAGGGAGCAGGCCACGAGCGGCCGGGGGAAGCGGAGCCGAACAGAGTACGTGGGAGCCGCGGGCACGAGCCAGAGGCCGTCACCCGCGGCAGGAGCCATGCGAGAAACAGGATCCAGGAAGGACACCCACACACCGATGTCCACAGAAGACGCACGTCTCAGGACGGAAACGCACGGAGTAGCAGCAAAACCGACCAAACAAGGCAAAAACACTAAGGACTGTAACTTAGGAAATGGCTATAGGCAGACAGAAGACAGAGAGCCTGAATAAGGGCAGAAAAAATGGGAATTAACAGGAATGTCTTGACCCTGTCTTGACCCTACCACTCTGGGGGCCCCTGGAGGGCTCAGTCTGTTCAGTGTCTGAGTCTTGATCTCAGCTCAGGTCATGATCTCAGGGTCCCGGGATCCAGCCCCGCATCGGGCTCTCTGCTCAGCGGGGAGCCTGCTTCCTCCTCTACCCTTCCCTGCCTGTGCTCCCCCTCTGTGAAATAAATAAAGTCCTTGAAAAAAAAAAAGTGAGTTACTTGAAATGCAAACAATTATAACGATTTAGGTTTAGATTTTAAAACGTGACGTGATGTGAAAGTCCGTAAGAAGAACGAGAAAGCTCCGGATCTCCGTCTGGTGCACATTATGTCACAAGATGAAGAAGTTCAGTTGTCCTTATTCAAGAACACTTTTTAGCAACGACTCCTTGCCCAGCACAATGCTTAGCTCTAGGGATACACACGAAAATGAAAAGATAAATTATATATTTTTCTCAGGACTCCAAACTCCATGCCCAACACTCTCCCGCTCCGGGCTTTCTAATCAAAGTAACGTTAGCATGAAGCCAGGTCAAAGTGTTGAAATACTCTTGTTTATTTCTCTATTTTCTGTTTTTGTTCCCCACACTCAAGTAGATCGCTAAGTCCGAAAATCCGAATCCTTAGGAGAACTGCGAGTGTTTACAAAGGGAATGGAATGATGTGGGAAAACAAGGTATGTCGGGGCAGAATGTCTGGGAGAGGCCATGGGGTGGTGGGGAGGGTGTCTGTTCTCTTCCCCAGTTGGGAGCGCTGGGGAAAGGGGAGCCCTGGGTGTGGAGCCAATGGGGAAATGGAACAGACGTCCAGAAAAAAGGAACTTTCCCTTCAGTCTGGGGAACCCCCAGAGGAGGCGCCACCCAGTTTATCTACACAGTGTGGATTACAGAGAATCTCAGTCAAACATCCTCAGACTCCTGGACAACTGAGGACAGACCACCAGACGCAGGACAGCTCGATGAGCAGGACGGCACTCTTGGGGACCCCAGGTTCCTGGTCACAACCTGCGCCACTACTGCAGGAAGAAATACTCTCCCTGGAACCCTGACACAATCCCAGGGAAACCCACAATCCCAGGGGAATTAACATACAGGAAAGGTCCTGGACTTGCATAGTCTCTTAATATAATGACCCTGCCCAATTATGAAACCGGGCGCACTGAATGTATCACACGCAGATTAGTCCAGCCATTTTTTGTCCTCAGTGGAGAAGCCAGGGGTCGATACACTTCCCCTCTTTGTTCTTCGTGTGGCAAGACCGCTGTGAGGAATTTCTCCACCAAATGCAGTGAGTCAGACATAATCACTTTTCCATGTTCCTCAGAGAAAGCAAGGGATCTGGTCTCGTGCTTTGGCAGAAATATCATCCGGATCACGTACAGTACAGAGATGGACGCGCACATCAAGCTCAGGTGTGGTTGTAAACAGACTCCAAGGTGGGAGATGTGTGGAGACCGATCTCTCGGGAAGGAAGGTGGCAAGCAGTCTCCGCACATTGTTCACAGCAAGACGGAAACAACCAGGTGACGAGACACAGAGAGAACTCCAGCTCGTTGCGGCAGGACGGCGGCGATCACAGGAGTTTTGGCGTCTCAGGCAGTAAAAATATATTCACAAGTTCAACTTCTTTTTCCAACTCTTATGAAAAGTATAAATGTATTCCATTTCTCAAGAAACTGTGAGGTGATTCACCAACTAATTATGTACTAACTTATTCATTTCCTTTAGGTTAAATGATATAAATTTTCCTCCTGAGATACTTGTCTGAGTCAGATTCACCAGTTTTCTAGGTAGGGGCTGGAAAGGGAGAGAGATGAAGCTCTTTAAAAGTTCTCTCTGTAATGACCTCATGTCGGAAAAAAGGGAGCCGCTTGCATATACATTTACCCTGGGTCATTTCAAGGTTTTCCTCCCTTGGAAGATGAGAAAAGAAAGCCATGGTTAATTATGCCTTCCACTTGCTATTGAATGATTTTGTTTTAAATTTTAAAGAGGCAGGAAAATTGGTGACAAGCCGCACAGTGAAAGTCTCTTCTTGAAGAGGGTAGCTGGCTGGGGCTAGAGGCAGGACAGAGGGGCTTGGCAGACAGTGGTGGGAATCCTGAAGTGGAAGTATGAGGGGCTCTGTCTAGTAGAGAATAATGCAAGAGACTGGGGATTGGTTTGCCCTTAACTATGGAGCCCATCAATCCACTGGATTGACACTTCTCCAAAGAAGGCATACAAATGGCTAACAGACACATGAAAAAAATATTCATTACCAGTAGCCATCAGGGAGATTCACATTGAGATACCACCTTACACCAGTTAGAATGGCCAAAATGAACAAGAGAGTAAATAGTGTGTGTTAGAGAGGACATGGAGAAAGGGGAAGCCTCTTACGCTGTTGGTGGGAATGCAAGTTGGTGTAGCCACTTTGGAGAACAGTGTGGAGATTCCTCAAGAAATTAAAAATAGAGCTTCCCTATGACCCAGCAAATGCACTATGGGGTACTTACCCCAAAGATACAGATGTAGTGAAAAGAAGGGCCATCTGTACCCCAGTGTTCATAGCAGCAATGGTCATGGTTGCCAAACTGTGGAAAGAACCAAGATGCCCTGCAACGGACGAATGGATAAGGAAGATGTGGTCCATATACACTATGGAGTATGATGCCTCCATCAGAAAGGATGAATACCCAACTTTTGTAGCAACATGGATGGGGCTGGAAAAGATTATGAAATAATCAAAATAATCAAAAGATTATGAAAAGAAATAATCAAAAGATTATGAAATAAGTCAAGCAGAGAGAGTCAATTATCATATGGTTTCGCTTATTTATGGAGCATAAGGATTAACATGGAGGACATTGGGAGATGGAGAGGAGAAGGGAGTTGGGGGAAATTGGAAGGGGAGATGAACCATGAGAGACTATGGACTCTGAGAAACAGTCTGAGGGGTTTGAAGGGGGCAGGGGAATCGGTGAGCCTAGTGGTGGGCATTAAGGAGGGCATGGATTGCATGGAGCACTGGGTGTGGTGAAAATAATAATGATACTGTTATGCTGAAAATAAATAAATGAAAAAAAATCGTAAGGCAGAGTAAATACATTTGCAGTATGTACTGTGTACTTACTGAGAAAATCTGCACATAAGTAGACCTGCACAGTTCAAACCTGTGGGATTCTGAGGTCAATTGTATGTCTTTCTCCATAAATTACTTCAGGTAAATATTGGCTAATTGTGCTTCTGTCAATGTTCTCCTACACAGCTAAAAAAATTTTAAATACATCATACACCAAGAATTCATTACTCAAAATGTTCTGAATGCAGATCTAAGAAAACAGAATGCATATTTTAGATTTTATATTTCCATCAAATCCTTCAAAACAATTCATAAGTCATTTTTATTTAAAGAGACTGGCTTTTCTCGAGCAGAAATTTCCTAACTTTTCCCATTGATCTTTCATTATCTTCAACCATAGTCTCTACTTTTGAAAACCTTGATTTAGCAAAGTAAACTCACATTCTACTCAAATGTCTTTCACAGGCAAATGATCACTGGGGGAAAAAGTCATTTCACTTAATAAAAAGACAAAACGGAAGAATTTTAAATACCCATCAGAGAACCCTGAGACTGTGTCCATGCCCCACTTTAAAAAATCCTTCTCTAGAGGATCTAAGAACTTTCTCATGGGTAATTACTTTCCTGATAAAGCACTAAAGGACGGAAAAGCACACATGACAGGATAGTCACGTTGGAATGGCAAGTCTCCAGGATGGAAGTTGTCTTTGAGAGGAGCGGGGTGAAGGCTCCCAAGGAACTCCACACCTACAGCCAGACTTCCTGAGTCATCTTGGGAGGGAAGCATGAAATTCAGGATCCCCCAGGCCTGTGCCACCTATGGCCCCTCAGTGTGGGACACTCTGTGGGCTTGAGGAAAGTGGTCAGGTGACATCTCTCCTTCCTTTGCAATCCCTTCCCCTAGCCTTCCAATAAGCGTCCCAGACATTCATTAGGATAACTGTGCACCACGGAAAGGAAAACAGTCAGGCACTCTGGGATTGCATGGCACTGAGCGCCTCACAATGAGAGGCCCATGACCACCTGAAACGCCCTGGAGGCCCACTGGTCAGAGTGGGGTCTTAGCTCTCCAAGGATGGAAGGGGTTTGTCCGGAGTCCTTCTTACTAGGAAGCCATGTCCACACCGTCCTCCTGTGGTGTCTTCCAGGCCTGACCATGTGGGTGGGAAAGAGGCCGCGGCAGGTAGCGGACGCTAATCTCTTCACAGTGAGCAGCTCCTGACACTTGGCTGTTCCGTGGGCAGACCCAGGTGGAAGTCCTACGGGGACTCCCTTTCCCTGTGAAACTCACAAACGGGGAGCCGGAGATTAAACCCCCATCGGACTTAGTATATGCGCACACTGTATGTCCTATTGGACCACCGCACATTGGATTGGACCCTGAAGAGGACACATTCTTCGAGAAACTCAATGCATTATACAATTACTGAGTTTAATTGCTGCTACATTTCCAGTTATTTTACCATTTTTCGAGGCGATTCTATACTTCCATACTGCCTACTTCAGTACCTCCTGGCACATACCACAAAGGAATGGACTGAGCAAGTGCATTTCTCCACCCACTGAGCAAGAGAGAGACAGAGACACAGAGACTGAGATGTTTAAAACCACACACATGGTTTTCTCTCACTTGCCAGCATGGCAGGTGCTAGCTGTTACCTCTAGAGCACAGGTGATTTTTCAGGATGAATTTTAGGGTCTCCAAAATTTGAGCTACTATGATTCTAGATTGAATATAACCTAATGATATCATGGTCTCTACGTCCTGGCAGTAAGATGTCATATTATTTTAGCTCAATTGAAAGCAACTTTTCAAATAAAGGTCAACACATACAAAAGTGCCTAGAATGTACACCAAAACACACAGCATGATGTATTTCTGTAAGGTTGGTGGCCTGATTCCCTTTAAATTTCTGCTCAGATATAGACTGATTTCATTTCACTAGGTTCTATCTCTTGCATAAATTGTGTGAAGCGTGTTTTCCAGTAGTTTCAAAAAAGAAGAAAAAAACTTTTGACTTTCAGGGTAAGTTTCTAACTATGTCATTATACTTGAAAGGATGACATCCCAACTACTTATAATTTACTTGATGGTCTTCAAAAATGCTAAACTGGGAACTTTTTTGAAGACACATATGTAGAAACATTTTTTTCTCTTTCTCTAAAACAAAGCATTTTTGTCAAAGACTTCATATTTTTTCTCAAACTAATCAATTTTTGACCCTAAACACTTCTGCACCATTGAAGTCCCAATGCTCCAATCCTGTAGAGATTGCAAGCAAACAGAATACCCACAATTGCCAGGTTACAAACTTTAAAAAATATCTAAGCAACATTTTGCTCCACCAAACATGAAAAATAGATCCACAGTACTACAGAAATGACAGATTCTCCTTGGGAAATAATCTCACAGACTTCAGGCATTTCTGTTGAATGTCAATTTCTCAAAGGAAGAGGAAATGGATTATGTTGGATGCAAGATTTGTCTTCTAAGAGAAGTGCTAATTAATCCAGCAAAACCGCAAGTGGTACACTGAGAACTGATGGAGGCTGTCTAACAAATAGAGACTTGGGGATGAGATCTGCTCAATATTTCTGTCTTACACTGAATGGACATGCCACTACCAGATCCATAATCAATAATAAACTGTATTACTTATTTATAAACTCACAGTATGAGATTTCAGACTTCATCTATGTTTTATGAAAGCACTTTGAAATGGCCTGTTTGTTTGCAGGTTATGGAAAGATTACTTCAGTGAGTGCACTTATGTGTGAATATGAAATATTGCTCTGTTCAATCTAAGATCTTTAAAAAGTCCTAAATAATAACAGCTTCCTAATGTAACTAAATCTGGGGGTTTGGGGATAATACTGATGATTCTTTAAGCTTCTAGAACACCTACAATGTGCCAGGGACCAAATATTGGGTATCAAAAAAATGAATAACCCATGGTTCCTTAATCATGGACTACTTCAAAGGAATAGGAAGTGATATCAAATGTACTACAAAAAAGCGTTTGAGGAAAGATAAGTAAAAGGGGTTATGGGAGCAGACATCAGACATAGGGATGATGAAGGAAAACCTAGAGCAAGAAGCAATGGCAGGTGCTGTATTGTCTATAGTCCATGTGTAAAGCAGAGTGAACGTCCGTGAGCCCGCCGCTCAGAGTAAGAATGAGAAGTCGCCATCACAATGATACCTATGTTTGCCCTACCTTGTCTCCTGCACTGAAAACTCTGAAAACTACTAGCTTCAATTTTTTTATACTGTTTACTTTTCCTCCATAATTAACAGCAAACTCCATGAATTAAGCTCCATAGTTTGTTAATCTTTGAGTCTTCGCTTCTTTGGGTCCACACCATCTTTTTCCCCCTAACGCAAGTATTGCCGGTTCCAAGAGCTCTCCAAATAGTGACTTAAAAACCCAGGCTTGTCCATTATCCGGCTTTTTCCTTTTTGATATGTGGTTCCTAACATCCTGGTCAGGGGATTTGTCTTTGTTCTAGCCAGTCAGAAGGAGAAAAGAACGTGGATGGTTGGTCAGGAAATTTCTGATGAGCCAAGATTGTTTTTGGCATAAATCCCTCATGCTCACAGCCCCTTAGGGACTTCCATCCAAATGTGACTTGGGTGATGGGGGTGAGCGGCCACTTGCCGACATAACCCCATGTTCAGAAAGGAAAGCAAGGGTCTTCCGTGAACAATCAACCTTCTGTGACCAAATCTTGGTCTCTTTCCTGGTGTCTTTTGGTTTGTTTCATTTTATTTTGTTTCCTTAATATTTTCAATCAGAGTTTTTGAAGGTTGGTAGATTGGCCAGGAATTTTGTTCAGATTTCTCAGTGATGTATATGGAAAGACAGAAGAACTAGAGTCACTAGAACAATTTTGAAAAGGAAGGATAAAACAAAAGAGGGATCCAACTTTCGATTTTAAGTCTTATGTTACAGTTGCAGTGGTCAGGGCTGTGGACTGAGCAAAGGAAGAGGCACAGATCCGTGGAATGGGACACAGGACTCAGAAGTATATTCCTACAAATTTGCCCAACTGACTCTCCACCACGCGGCCAGGGCAACTCTGTGAAGGAAAGACCGCATTTTCAATAAATGACGCTGGCACAGTTGGGTGTCTGTAGAGTACATACACATATATTGAATGAAGCCTCCCACCTTATAAAAAAATTAATTCAAAATGGATTGAGATTTAACATAAAATGCCACACGATAATACTTTTTCTTTTTTTATTAATTTATTAATTTTTATAAACATAATTTTTTTTTATCCCCAGGGGTATAGGTCTGTGAATTGTCAGTCTTAAACACTTCACAGCTCACCATAGCACATACCTTCCCCAATGTCCATCACCCAGCCGCCCTCTCCCGACCCCCCGACCCCCAGCAACCCTCAGCCTGTTTTGTGAGATTGAGTCTTTTATGGTTTGTCTCCCTCCCAATCCCATCTTCTTTGATTTTTTTTCTCTTCCACACTATAATACTTTTGGGGGGGGGGAACCTTCAATATCTAAAGCTAGGCAAAAAAAATTTCTAGACTTGACACCAAAAGCCAGATCCATAAAAGGAAAACATGACAAACTGAGCTTCATCATAATTAAAAGCATTTTTCTCTGTGAAAGACTCTGATAGGAGATGAAAAGACAAATTACAGCGTGGGAGAAATTGGTCGTAAACCACGAATCTGAGAAAGAACCAGTGCCAGGGTGCAGAGGGAAGGCGCATAGGCCTGCCTACTGTTGATACGTGGGTATTTTAGGATACACTCTCTGACCTCATATCACACATTTAAAGTAAGCACTTTCATTAGGACAAAAAAAAAAAAATCCATGGCACTTAGAGGTATAAATAATCAACCTTATAATAAGTCTGTGTTTTAAGAAATTAACCTTAGATTTGTGCTCTTTATTCTACGCACATTATACCTTGATGAAATATTGAATAGAAATCAACTTCATCATTTCCACTCTGGAAAACCTATTAAAACTTGCCCTGCCTGCCACACACACACTGTTATGGAAATCAATAATTCAGATGGGCATCTTTACAGACCCTCTCCCCACATGGGGCTTAATTCCCAAGATGACGGCCACTCTGGGAGAAGTTGATTCAATGCACAGGGGGAAGGAAGTCTTCTGATTATATCAAAGATTGTATTTACTTTGTGAAAGGCACAAGAAATAGCATGTCTTAGTAACCCATAACATTCTTCCAAAGATTTTGGTTTTAGGGACACGTGAAAATAAATTGCTTGTGGGGAACTTTAATTCAAACACACTTCATGCTGAAATGGGGAAAATGAACTACAGAATGGTGACCTTCCACTGGGGAAACAGGTGTCTGTGCAGCGTGAGGAGGAAGCGCTTGGCCAGCCCTCTGTCAGGACTTCTGCTCCAACACAGATGGAGACGAGGCCAGCCACAGTGGGACTCCTTGTCCCCACTCAGTTTCAGAAACCACTTTCACCTCCTTCAGAAGAAAACAGCATGGGCTTGCTAGGTGCTCAGAAGCTCAGAAGGTATGACTTGTCTCCACACAACAAGGTTGCAATCACTTCATTTCTGGTCTTCATTTGTTTTCAGGAAATGCATTAGCTACACTGACAGCTCAGGCTTCGGGACATTTGCACGTTTATAACTAGACAAAAGAGTCAGGCAACCCTCCAACCCCTATTCTTGTTCAATATGGCGCAACTACCCTACCAGCAGAGCTTCCCAATCCGCATCAACTGCCCACAGCTCCCACAGCCCAGCCCCCTTGAACATGAACGTGGTATGCTCTCTCATACCAACGAGCCCATGGACATGCCCCTGGGAATGTGACCCACCACATCCCCCAGCTTCATTATTAGGTAACTTGCAAGATTACAGAGCCCTCAGAATGGCCTTTGTCACAGACCCCACAATGTAGACAGTTGACTTCTGGCCTGTTTCCTCCTCCTTGGATCAAAGCCTCTCCCTCTGCCCTTCCTGCCCCCCCCCAAAAAAATCAATAAAAGATCATTTTATTGATTACATAAAAGATAGTGTATGCAGACATATTTTTCTACTGGTGTCTTATCACATTGTCACTGTATTTATCAGTGAATGAAACTCCTTGTCCAGTGTTATCCAATTCCTTTCTCCCTTATGCTTAATTCTAACATCGTCATTTTATGCTGTGATCATGTGAGCGACTAAATCTGTCTTTGACTTTGAATCGCACGATGAGGCTTTTGCACGCGCATTCATAAGACCGATCACAGAGGTGGCTCATAAATCACTTGGGGCTGATTCTCCATTTCTGTACTCACCATTCATAAACCATTTGACACATTTCAGGCGGATTTAGCCCTTATTAAAGAACCTGGCACCTCAGGGTTAACCTTGGGTGTGAATGGCGTAAACTTTTCTATAGAAATGGGAGAAATATCTAGACCCATTGTTCTTCTGTGGTTAGTGCATCAATAAAGCAGTTTCTGGAAAGCATCTAGGAGGTGCCCAGTGGTTTACAGCAGCAGCAAGAAGATGCTGCCGATTTATCGAAGAGGGGGCTGAAGGATGAAGAAATGGAAAGAGTATTTTTGAGAGCTTTTCACATTTAAAATCAGAAAAAGAAGCTACGGAAAATCATCCTATCAACAGCTCTCTCAAATAGTTCCCTCACCACGTGACCTCCTAATTGCATATTTCAACTAAATGCCTGTTTTTGCTTAGGGCTGTGGAGCTAAAATGCTTGGGAAAGTGCCGTATCAATCAGCCGCACAAGCGTCCCCTAAATTCACAACGCAGGATGAGTGTCAGTAGATCGGAAATCTGAGCGAAGAACACAGCTTGAGTTTTAAGGGGGAAAAATTGTTTAATTTGTAAGCTAATCTTTGAAATCAAATTCAAGTTCCACGGATGAATGCGTCGGACATAAAGACACTCTCATTTTCGTTGTTTTTCCCTGATCTCCCACCGGCAAGGAAAGAAGGTTCGTTCCTGCTCAGCAGGGTGTGGGGTCCTGTGGACGCAGCTCTCTGGGCTGGCGGGGGTCACCGTGGCCTGAAAGCGGGTGGGAAACAAGGAACCAGGGCCTTTACCCTGCAAGCTCTGAATGATGACGCGTAAGAACCTTCTTCAGTGAGAAGATGTATTTTTATATAAAATGCCATCTTCTTTATCACACACACAGAAAATATTTGCCCTTTGGAAATCTAAAACCTAAAATCCGTATCAAAAATGGGAAGAGATCGTTCTCACCACCCGCTTGCACTGATACCTCAGTGTGCAAGCTTTATTGTTTTGGGGAAAGTCACATGGTTTTGCATTTACCTGCTCTGTTACTCAGCATTATCGAGAACCAAAAAAAAAAAAAAAAAAATGTTCTTGGTGATTACCTGGGGGAGTTGAAGAGCAGTTTTGTCTTGTTTTCTCTTGTTTTCACAGGTGCACACAGGGCCAGCAGCCCCTTACCTCAGTCCTATCTGCTGCTGTGCCCGAGAGCCCCTGTGATACACAGTCAGCGTCCTGCCCTAGGAGACCAGCAGGCTGTGGGGGACACAGGCTGGTCTTTTGACACACCTGCCTTCTCTGGACCACTCCTCCTTCCCTGACTCACTCTTCGTGCCCAGACGTCCCTTCACGCCCCTGGGTCTCCTCACGCTGCATTACCTCATGGCCTGACTTCATGTCCCCCACGTTTTGCTTCTGGTCTCCTCACGTCCCTGTCCCTGTCCCCAGCCCACCACCAGCTCCCTCACCCGCACTTCCAGCTGTGGGTGCTCGTCCCTCGTCCCGGGGGGCAGCTGTTGGGAGGGAGCGCTCTCGGGCCGCGCTCTCGGGCCTCACTCTCAGGTCTACAGTCCTGGGCCGCCCACACGGCGTGACATCCTCTCGTCGCTCACCATAAACGCCCGCCTCCCCGCGTCTCTGCCCCCGGCTGCCCCCCCACCTCTTCTCCATCACGCTCGGGTTCAGGAACAGGTCTGCACCTCTGCTGACCCAGGCCATGCCCACCAGGACCAGCCAGAAAGACTCAGAGGTTTCACCGGGTTTTGATGAGGACTCGGGACTGTTCCCAGACATGGAGCTGGGGCAGCTGGGACACAGGCTGGGGAATCTGTCCTGGGGCCTCTGTCTGTCTCTCTCCTCCGTCCCACCGGAAGCCCCTGGAGTCTCCCCAAGACGCCGGTGAAGCCCCCATCCAACGAGCCTCTCGTCACTGTCCTTCCCAGAGCACACACCGCTGACCCCTCGGGACGATCCGGGGGGCCCCACGAGCGCACAGTGTCCTGCTTCCTTCACAGCTCTGGCTGCCCTTCCTCTCGTCCATCTCTAAATGCTGACGCTCCCCAGGACTCTGTGGCGCTCGGACCCCTCAGTGTTCTCGACCCAAGAAGCCCCGTCCCACCCCGCGACAGTGGAACTCCCCACGCTCTGAGGGGTCTTCTTCCCAGAGCCCCAGATCAGTGAGGGTGGGTGGCCATTTGGCCTTGTCGCAGAAGTCACAGAGTCCTCCCGAGGACCACATGCCCCAACCTTGACCGTTCTACCTCCACATCTGCAGATTTTCTCGCAGTGTTTATCCTTTTCCAGCTTTGTCCATTCACCCGCTCTGACCCAGGAGGAAGCGGACACTCGTGCCCTTCACCCGCTGGCGACCTGGTCCCCCCGCCCAGCGCGCACTCCCTCGTGCAGCGCACACTTCCGAGCCCCGCTTCTCGCCCTGCATCCTGTCTCCATCCTGCCTGGAGGCACACAACCTCTGGAAAGGCAGGTCCCCACCCCAGGACGGCTCCCTCGAGAACGTTCTGGATGTCGCGGACGACGAGGGAGAGTGCGGTGCCCGTGCTCTGCCTCGAAAATCGGTCCGCGACTCCCCATTAAATGCAGAGCTATTTCAGACGCCTTCCCCATGCCCAGCCCTAACACGAACCCTTCCTGACCCCGGGCACCCAGAGTGAGCCAGGCCGCCACCCTGCCGCTTCTGCCCCACGTCCGCGATCGCCGTCGCCTTCTTGCTCACGCTTTCCTCTTCGGAGGGAACATTTCTTCTTTTAAACTTCGTACGTTAAATCTATGCGGGTTTGCGGACGACCCGATATGACTTCGAAAGTGCCCCATATCCCTGCTTTCTTTATCTTTTCACTCCACGTCTGGTGGGTTCCTCAGCGCTCCCGGGCCGCCGCTCCCATGCCCAGTCCGTGCGGCCGCCGCATCTCCCACTTCCAAAGTTTGCTTGTTTTCTCTGATTGATGCCCTTGCTTCTTGGCTCTCAGAGGCAGTAGCCTCTCTTGTTGCTCTGGGAATACGAATGGTACTTCTCGGCATCTTCATGGTGTGTCCTGAGAGATCCAGGTTTGGGGTCGGTTGTCTGTGAGTCTAGTCACGGTCTTTCGTGTCCCAAGTGTCTGTGTACGCTCAGGGCTCCGTTTGCTCCCGAAGGACACACCAGCTGTGCGGCCCCGGGGGAGCCCTTCTGGCTGCTGGGGCTCACTCTACAGGAAGCCCGGCTTTCCTCAGGGACGCTCCGAGGCCATGCTGTGGGGTGATTTCTCCCGTCACCACCGGCTTCCTGCACAGGAGGATCCTGCCACACCTCTCCTGGATGCCTGTGTCTTGCTGCGGATGTTCTAGCAGAAAGGTGGCAGGAGGCTTATTCCCGCTGCGTGTTCCCAGACACCTGACCACCCCCTGGCCATCGGCCTCAGGACCCGCTCCTCCCTCCACCACGGCTGGCCTCGAGAGCCTGTCTGCTTTCCTCTTTCTCAGAAGAAACTGCTGTCTCCTGCTTGCGCTGCAGAGGAAGGAGAACATGAGGGAAGTCTGCTAGCAGTGTAAAATGCTGAGCGGTCGCAGCCAGCGCTGGGGACCATCTGATGACGTAACGAGGAGTCTGGGTCTGGGACATCACCTAACCACCCTCTCACCACTCTTGATCTTTTGGAAATACACTTCCTCTCTCTGCTGTTGGGCTTTCCTCCAGCAGACAAAATCGATGCTACAGTCTTGAGTCTGAAATCTTCAGGGCAGCAGCCTGGAAACTCGGGCAAGATGTCTGTTTTGTGTTCTGGAGGCAGAATTCCTTCTTTAGGAAGCCTCAGGTTTTTGTTCTTAAGAGCGTCTACTGATTGGGTGTAGCCCACCCATAACATGGAGGGCCTTCTGCTTGACTTAAAACCTCCTGCTTTAACTGTTAGCTATCCTACTAAAAAATACCTTCACGCCCACATCTAGACTAGCATCTGACCAGACCACTGGGTGTCAGAGCCTAGACAAACTGACATACAAAATTAGCCGTCCCACTTCTGAAAAGAGTGCTGTAGCTGCTCCCATGAGAGGTGATTCTTCTCGGACTCTCCCTTCCTGTGGAGGATGCAGAATTTTACTTGTCATGACCCCATGGACCCTTAAGTCAAATGAATTCTGCAATGTCTTCTAATCTCACAGTTGTTAAAGGACACATGCTCCACATAATTCCATAGCACGGTAGAGTTCTTATTTTAACTTGATTCCTGTGTCTACATTAGAGTAGATAAACTTATATTAAGTTATCAGTCTCCAAGGATGCACAAAGAAAGAAACAAAGAGGAATAAATCACATACCTAGATAACAAAAGAAGGGGAAGGCTTCTGCTTCCAGGAGAACATTTCTGGCTTAAAATCCCTACAGACAACCGTGCTCTTCACTTTCTGCATGGTCAGATCACATAATTTGCTCATCTCTCAGGTCCCCAAGCATAGAAAATAGCTTTCTTTTCTTGCCAAACTCCCAAGAATACATAGAGAAATCCTCTAACAACTTCAAAGACCCTGGAGCAAGATGGAAAGGATAAAAATGAGATGGTGAGCCTTTTTGGGTATTCACATCCTAAATGTTGATTGACGTCACATGCATAGAGGAAAGAATTATGTCCTTCTTATGAAGGAGCTTATCTTATGGTTCTTTGTCCACTGTAAAGGAATTATATCCTGACTTGGCTTTATATTGCCTATCAGTGAAATACATTAAAAAAAAAAAAAAACTCCTTACTTAACCGTATTTAGGAACGAATAGGATTTAGTTCCTTTGAAATTATATTTTGATTTTTTAAATTTATGTATCTTCATTTGCACATTTTAAAATGTTGCTTTTCCAGTTATATTTTATGGGTTGGTTGTTTCGTGGTGGAAAACGATTATAGCCATCAGCCCTGAAAGGCAAAGTGTCCGTTTGCATTGTGTTTGAAGGGAATGCTATAGAGTTGGTATTTCTAGTTCATTTTATTAAAATAAATTGCTATTTATCATCTGAGATTTCAAATTTACATCAACATTTCACATTATTTATGATATTTTGGGAAATCCGTCTGCAGTGTGATACAAGGCCCTATCCCGGCAGGCTTTGCACTAATGTGCTGGTAATTGCTTCTCCCTCAAAAGCATATTTTGATAAATTGATGGTTAATTTTTCATTTAGAAAGGAAGTAGAGACTTTGAAGAAAAAACAGCAGAAGAATATCTGTAGTTATAACCATTTCTGCCTTCAGTGTATCCCAATAGTGTTCTGTTCTGAAAAGATTAATAAATCATTTGAACAAAGGTATTGAAACGACCTCAAACATGGTATTTTAACCAAAAGATTGCCATTTCCCAATATTTATTTACATAATCTTACAGTAAAAATGTTGCTTTCTCTTAAATTTCATGGACATAAGATTTCCCACTAAACATTTAAACATAAAACAGCAGGAGTTGTTCTGGGCACGTGACTTTTAATGGCAAGGACAGTATTGCAGAACAAAAAGTGTTCATCGCTACATGACCAGGTGTTGTATTAGATCAAATGAAAGTTAAGACTCCATCGTTAAACTATCACAAGGCGGCTTCCTGTAGTATGGTTGGAAGGCCTATTAGGATCCGAGCGACCTCCACCACCACCACCGTCTCTCAGACTAATGGAAGCTCCACCCCCTTATCACAGCAATCGGGCTCCGTGTCCCCCATCTTCTGTGATTGGAAAAAGAAGACGGAGAGTCAGGAGATGTCCATCAGATGCTTCAGCCCAGACGTGACGTGCCTGTGTCCAGTCATGGGCCGGTGGCCATAATGAGTCACAAGGCCGTGCCAACGCTCAAGGAAGTAGGAATCATACTTGCATCTGAAAGCAAAGAAGAATGGGCTTTTGGGAAGCTGAGCCCAACCACCCCCATCACACCAGCAGACAGGCCAGAGGCAGTGAGGGTGGGCTTAGTGCCCACCTTCTAGGGGCAGGCGGTCAGGGTCGGAATCCTGACATTCATCTCTACTGGCTGTACGATCGCCAGGGGGAGTTACTCAAGCTCTCCATGCCTCAGTCTCCTTGTCTGCAAAACTAAGATAATTTAAAGACATCTACTTCTGGGGTTCCAGTGAGGATTAAGAGATGTCAAGCACTAGAACAGTGCCCAAGATGCGCTGAACACAGACATTGACTACTGTTGCCGTGGGAGTCACACAAAGCCCGATTTCAGCCCACCAAGACCAAATTTCTTAGTTCCAAGTACAGTGAATAGGAAACATTATACCTGTAAAGACTCGGGCCCAGCTTCTTTGGGAGTTTAGGGTCAAGTGTAGGGTGTGAAGATAGCCCCGGCCATAATCCCCTCAGTCTCCTTTCTCCGGAAGAGCTAATGGGAGTTCTTCTGCATGACGTCCCCAGACAGGCTCTGCTCCTCTGGCTGAGTTGGAGACAAGGAAGAAGATGGTCTTGCAACCGCAGATGTGTGCACACAAGAGATAAAAGTGTGCCGCAAATAATTCAGATTTTTGCACTGAAGAAATTAAGAAAAAAAAAAAAACATTGTAAGATTATGGTACCAAGTAAAAGATCTCTTTTCCTTTTCTTCTTGGGATTTTACCCTTGTCTATATAGGAAAACCATTTCGCTGCCGTCATGACCATATGGTACAGTTAGCAGGTGGGCATGTTGTTCCGGGATTGCATCCATGGATACAGGCCCTCAAATATTGTATTCATTTTCACGCAGCTGGTTTAAAAAAAATGAATGACAGTGCTCTCCCTCAGGGCTGCAAAAAGTGGCGGGGTGGGGCGGGTATTGCTCAAAACATCTACACTTTGGTGTAGAATTGACCTGGAGAAAATGTATTCATATGTAACCTGAATATAAAAAGATACAGTCATAGAAAATCTATCACTTTTGCCAAAACGTAAGTGAATTTTTCAAGTATTATACCACTTGTTATTTAAATAATACTTTCATTAAATGATTTATATTCTGCCTTAAGTTATTTTCATAATAAACAAAGAATACATTAAGAGATAGTTAAAAATACATGGACTCCTATTTAATATGAGTATATATAGGTTCATAAGTGAGCAGTATCGCTCCTATACAAAGTGATCTTTTAATAGAAAAATTAAAACAGCTGCCAAAATAGCTCATTTGTAGATACATTTTTCTGATAAAAAAGCCTTCATCTATTTTTAATAATTAGGCAAAACTAAAGAAGGTCTTCCATCTACTTGTCAGTAATGCACCGTTTACTCTCTTGGTTATTTCCTTAGAAACTGCAGTACGCAGCCTTCACTTAGTAGAGTCCCACCAAATTGTGTAGCTGGGAAGCTGGGAGCTCGGAGCACGTTACCTCAACCTACCCCCCTGGTCTGCATTTTTGTAGTCCCACGTTTTTATTCTACATATAACTTTAACTAGGGAAAGGAATCATTATTATTGTTTTTACAGTTGGTTTTCATTTAAACAATTTGCCGACAAATTTCTTTTTCAATCGGCCTTCGTTATTTTCTGAACGTTCATGTTCCATCTGGGACCTTTTCCTTCCTTTTTTGTGGATATATTTGACATGTAACACTGTAAGTTTAAGGTGCACAATGTGTTACTTTGATACATTCCTTCCTTGCAGTAGGCTTCCCACTGTAGCGATATTTGTCACATCTCGTAATTGTAGCACCGTATTGTCTGTTTTCGTTACACTGCGCGAGATCGCTACAGCTCATTCACTCCTCTCTGGACAGGTGCCGGCGCGTCAATCTTACGTTCTGGACGCCAGAAGAACTCACTCGAGTAGTTCTAGAACTGCAGTTCTGCTGACGAATGCCTTTCGCTTTCTTTCTTTTTTTTCCCCTTTTGCCCGAACACTCCTTATTCTGCTTTCATTTTGGAGATTCCACAAGTATACAGAAGTCTGTTAATAATTGTCCTCTTTCCACACATTCTCATTACCCCTGCTTCCGCCATCCCCACTGAAAAGTCAGCTGGAGCTATGAGCGCTCGTTCGTGTGTTTGTTGCTGTGTTGCAAGGCCTGCACCTTTTCCTCCGGCAGCAGGGAAGATTGTCGGTGTCTTGGAGGTTCAGCACTTGGATTCCGTTGCATCTATAGTGACAGCCTTGTCGTGCCTGACGAGTTTGCAGAGTTCTGCGTCGTACTGTGTCAGAATCTGGAATATTTTCTTAATGGAAAATTGTCAGAACATTAGGCTCAGTTCTCTTATCTTCCCCCGCAGTTCCCAGCCCTTAGGTCTCCAACTGTTAATTCTCCAACCCAGCAACAGTGACAAAAATTCTTTGGGTTCTTCTGAAGAGCAGACTCTCGGCAAGGCGTTTTTCCTGGTCCTTCCAGACTTTGTCCCAAGATGAGAAATGGGAAGGAGCATCTTCCCTCACTGGCTCTCATGTGGGGTTCCCTTTCTGTGGAAACTTGGTTGCAGAAACCCTGTTTGCTCAGAAGTTCTCTGATACCTTCAAACATTTTTTTTTTAAATTTACCTTGCTTTGGGGCACCTGGGTAACCCAGTCGGTTAAGCATTTGCCTTCAGCTCAGGTCATGATCCCAGGGTCCTGGAATCCAGCCTCAAGTCGCACTCCCTGCTCCGCGAGGAGTCTGCTTCTCTCTCTCCCCTTCCCACCACTTGTGCTCACACGCTCTCTCTCTCTCTCTCTCTCAAATAAATAAATAAAATCTTTTAAAAAAATTTACCTTGCTTTTTAATTATCTTCAGTAATATTGTTGCTCTGCCTCAAACAATCAATCATAGCAAGAAGTAAAATTTCTAAATCACATAATTATAACAATCAAATATTTTTTCCAAGTTTTAGTTATTGTATTTGCTCTTGAAATCATAAAATACAATTTTGTGCTATTTTAATACCCTTATTTTAGCACCTAACACGTGGTCTAGATGTGAGGACTAATTCATACTGATCTGGGAAATTATGAAGAGAGATGATGTTCATTAAAGTACTTGAATATGTTTGCAAACCTCTCTTCCTTTGAACATTTTCCATTTTTGCCCAAAAAAAGTAAATTATGCTTTTAAATCATTGTTTCTTTTCCACATTATAGTTCAAGGAAAATGCCTTGAATGAACAAAGAAAGTTCTCTATCCAAAATACAAAGGATTTTTGCCATTACTCTTAAATATTTAGTGGGAAAAAATGCAATATTTTATAAGATTCACCTGTTTCTAAAAAATCCATATAATAAAAGATTGTAAAAAAACATTGAAGACTAATCAAACACAGTCTATAAATACTTTCCAATTTTCTCTAAGTTATACATGATTATCAACATTTGCCTTAGGGGATTTGAAGTTATTATGTGATATGTGATAGATGATATGTGATAGTTGTAGTAGCATAAGACCATTTTTTAAAATATGTGCTTCTATTTTCTACCAATTCTGTCTCAGAAGATGTTATATCGTTTTTGAAGGGCGTGATTACACGACCAAGTGTGACACAGACACTCCCTTCCCTTTCTGTCTGCACTAATGATGCATTTGGCTGAAAAGTCTATCTTGCATAAAATTAATATAACTAGCCCAGCTTGCTTTGATTAGTCCAGCTTCTACTCATTTCATTCTAATTCTGTTCTATAAATGATTACCTTGTAATCTTTTCAAGATAAAATGTAAATACAAAATTAAGAACTCTTAATAATAATAACAATAAAAGACTCTAACAATAAAAGAATAAATAAAACACTCTAACAATAAAAGAATCTAAAAACACCTTAACTTAGTTTGTCGACCTCCCTACTTGGAAGCTTTGCTGTCCAACACATTACTTTATCACAATCTATAATTTTTTCAACATAATCCATAAATTAGTCAAAAGATTGGTATTATAGTTTAAAAGCTTGGGTTTCCACAAACGAAGTTCTCTCCACTTGCTATTTTTCTTGAATCTCACTCAGAACTTCCAGAATCATTTTCTTTCTGTTTGTTAAAGTAGATCCTTTAGACTTCCCTTGAAACCCCTTGGTTTTTATTTTTCTCCAAATACGGCAGTCCTAGAATCTGGACGTGATCACATGTTTATCACATGACATTTCACTCCTTCTGTCCAGCACTTGTCAGATTCCCAGCCTGGGTCCATCGGTCCAGACGTGGTGAGTCCGCATTCTCGCTCCTTCTCAAGGTTGGAATCCTTTGAAAACTCTCCTGTTTCTCATAAAACCAGTAATTTCTTAGAGTGTCTCTTATCCAGAATTTATTTGTCCTGGGAGTGCCCTTCAGAGTTCTTAACTCACTGAAATGAAGGATAGACAAATCTTTTTGTTTGTTTGTTTGTTTGTTTGGCTCTTAACCCCATCCTTCCTTGTTCTCGCTTTGTTGCTTTCCAATTTATATTTCTGTATGTTTTATCTCCTTAAAGAAACAAAATCCTTGAAGTGGAACACCTTACCCTCTGTTTCTCCCAGCCCTGTAAGTGGTGAGGAGTAACAAGAGGTCTTTATTTTACTTTTGTATTTCACTGGGGGCAAGCATGGGGTCAAGTAGGTTGTAGATACTCAAGCAACAGGAAATGTAAGAAAACAGAGACATTGTGGTAAGTCTTTCACAACTTGCCAAGTTGTGTGACTAGTATCAGCTGAGTTTGGTGAAACAGAACCCAACGTCACTCCTCAATGCTTCCATTCAGGCTCACTGTGCAGATTCTCTCTTCTTCCAATGTGTTCTTCTTCCCTCAGGGAAGGAACCTTGAAAAGAGTTCATACTTTCCCAGGGCACCCTCAAAGAGTAAACCATCTGGTTCAAAATAATCTCTAAATTCCAGTCTTTCATCCCACTGAAAATGTCTGACCTCCCTCAAATCAGCCCAACCCCAGGTCGCCCCACCACATGTTTGCTCTACCTCTCCAGCTCACTCACCACAGGAAGGCACATCAAGGGGAAAAGAGCATTAGGAAGAACAAGCCTTGTCTCACTAGCACACTTGCACTACGGCTTTGGGGTTTTCTCCCATGGTGTGCTGGCATGGGTTCTTTTGAGGACCTCCTAAGGAGGTCACGTGGAGAGGTCATGGGGTTGGTGCTGCATTCTTACCTGCTGCATGCAATGATCCACCTGTAGCCTCTTTGTACTCACATCTTCTACCCCAGGTAGGAGGCTCCGTGGGGGAGAACATTTCCAGACGGTGCCCTTGACACTGGGAATCCAGCATGCTGATAGCAGATGGCAGGGCAGCTGCCTCCTTATCCGGACACCCCTCCTCGTTCTGCTTCAGGAACAACTTGGCTGGGGCCAAAAACATCTCCAGTCACAAAGCCGAAGCACTTCCCAGATGTCAGAAGGAAGATGGTCTCCAACTGGTAGGGGTGATGGGACTTCCTCACTGAATACGGGTAACTTTTCCCAAATAAATTTAATTAATTTTAGCCCATTCAACTCCAGTCTCGTCCATTCTCTGTTCTCCCAAAACAGTGGTGATGAGAGCACAAAAGCAGCTTCACACTCTTAGCATGTGTCACTTCTGCTGTCTTACGGTTAGTGTACCGAACTCTGCTTTTGAAAATCAGCTAAAATGCAATCACTACACTCTCTTTTCAATTTCATCCTACAGTTGGAAAAGCCAGCTTTCAAACTAAGCTTGCTTAACTCTGAATTCCCAGCTTCTTCGTCTAAATCCTACAGAACACATAAAACACAGTGAGTTAATTTCCAGGGATGAGAGAAAAAGTGCAAGAAAGCCAGAGGTGCGGACTCCATTCCTCTTCCTCCTAATGAGTCCTTGTGTGGTCTGGAATAAGTCACCAATCCCTTTAGCTCCTGACTCATTCTTTGCACCATGAACAAACTGGAATAAATCAACCCAAGGGATCCCAGAATAGATCATGTCTAGGTCTAGCATTCTATGTTCCCATGATGTATCTTCCCAGTTCAATTCCCAGAATTTTCAACTGATGCCAATTCTTCCTTATAAAGATCAAAAGACCCTGGTGCATTTAAGAACATATCTGCAGGTCTCTTGTTATATGCAGCAGACACAAAAATAATTGATTCCCTCAAACTCTAACACACATGGAGCTACTTTTAAGAGAGCAAAAAGTATCTAGTAGCCCAACACAGTGAATGATTGGTCGTTATGTCAGAACAACTATTAGAGTTGAAAACAAAATGAAGCCGTCTAGTTTAAAGAGTTCACTCTCCGTATGCTCTTCTGTATCCCTGGCTCACAGCACCCACCCTTACCTTCTTCAAAGTTATCAAGTTCTTGGTGTTATGTGACACTCTATGATAAATGCTTTTATTTTTTTTTAAAGATTTTATTTATTTATTTGACAGAGAGAAATCACAAGTAGATGGAGAGGCAGGCAGAGAGAGAGAGAGAGGGAAGCAGGCTCTCGGCTGAGCAGAGAGCCCGATGCGGGACTCGATCCCAGGACCCTGAGATCATGACCTGCGCCAAAGGCAGTGGCTTAACCCACTGAGCCACCCAGGCGCCCGATAAATGCTTTTAGAACAAGGTAATGAAAATGTGATCGTCCACTAACTGTTCCTCTAAGTCCCTGCTGTTTCCTTAACTGCTGTATGGAAAATTTGGTCTAAATGTCTGTCTCTCTGAACAGAAGTGTGCATTTCTCGAGGGCAGGATTGCATTTCTCAGACTTGTATTCACAGATTCTCGTGGATGTGTAACTGTGTTGTGTATTTCTACTGTGGTTCATAGCAGACACCCTAGAAATGTTGGGAGGACCTCTAGTCGTATGTGAAATGTGTCGCACCGACTATGCCCTCATGCAGGAGAAATTAGACTCATTTGGTTGTGGAGGCACAGAAACATATAAAATCACTGAGAAATTTAGATCTCTGCATTTTATTTTAGAAAGATGTGCTCATGGCAGCACCCACAAGGACAGATGAAAATTCCACTAGCATTTCACTTCAACCATCAGACCAGTTCTTCTCACAGCAGAGTCAAAGTTCAGCACATAATGGCCGAGCGTTATAATATTATCGAGAGGGGCAAGGTGGTCCTCTCCTAGGGACGTTGTCTGAATTAGCTAATTGATGACTGTAAAGGTTTTGGTGACGCAAAACTCTGCATAACTTATAATTACCATTATTACCACTGAGAGTGGGATATTCTTCATCGCTCTTTGAACAAAGGGCCAAAAGGTGTATTTGCTATCAGAACTAATGTAGCTAACAGAGACATGTGAAAATAAGGAATAATACATCTCCAGTAGCTGAATTTTGTTTAGGAAGTTGCTTTTGCATTGTGTAGCCGATAATGGCATCAAAACAGTCAAAATAATGGGCACTTTTGAGATCCAAAAACACATCACAAAAGACTATTTATTTTCTTTACATTAAAGATACATGACTTTGCACACAAAACAGGGTCTTCAATATTGTTGCAGACTGAGTGCAAGGCATTGGAAGTTTAGACAATGTAGGGAGGTTGGAGAAGACGTGTGTGACAAGACACGGAGAAAAATATCTATTCTGCTTTCAGAAGCACCTTATCCAATGTATATATATATATATATATATTTTTTTCCTGGACTCAAATCTAAAGAAAAATAAAAAGAGCAAACAGATAGATTGTTATCGTTAACAAATAGAGGTCTTCCCTTCTGTCATCCTGCTGTAGAGAGAGATCTGTTTGTCTGACTCTACGTTGTAGGATGGAGGAAAGCAGGTATGAGACTGCGGTCTGGACATGGAGTCTACAGTCTCCACTTGGGAGACCTCCCTTCCTAAATTGCAATCATTTGAATTTATATGCTTTGATCACCATCCTCACTTCGCTGTCGTGATTATCATTCTAAGCTGCCTGGGAGCGACAGTCAGACCATCTGCTCCATGGGTTTCCAGAATGTCAAGTCTGAGGCCCAGGAAGGGTGTTAAAGGGGACCAGGAGGGAGAGCAGAGAGTCGGAGGAGCACAACTAAGGACAGCAAGACGACGCTGGGGCCCCGGGGAACGGGCGTGGGGGTCGGAGAGCTGAGCCAGAGCAGGGAGAGAAATTTCCACGTGGCTTTGTGTCCACAGGCTGAGCGCACCCCCGAGCAGCCTGACTGCCCCATGTTGCGGTGACAGAGCTGGGTTGCTCCCCCATGCCCGGACCTCTCTTCCCCTCCCAACATGAAGATACCCTTTACAAGATTTTCTCCTGCACTACTTCTGAGAATCCTTTCCATTCGTCACACACTACTAGGAATGAGGGTAGGAAGAGGAAAAGAGAATCCATGCCAAGGCTCTCATTTAAATTCTCTAATTAAAGATATCTCCAAGACTTCCGGAAATATGACTGTTTAGGGGGCCGTGGCTGACTCTGAGTGCTCGGTCCGAAGCTCATTCTACAGAAGCATCCACAACAAAAGTATTTATCTGACATGTTGGGGAAAAGACTCATAAAATGGCAAATAGCTCATTATTCCAACATCCACAGAGAGGTCGGGGTAGCTTCCCCACTCTGAAGCTGCTGGGCTTCTCCCTCTCTGCAGAGCCAATTAGCAGCACTAACGACACCAGACTCTGGGGTGGCAAGCATGTCTCAAGAGCTTCCAAGGAAGCTCCTAAAACGAATCAATCCAAAGGCGTCTCGTGCCCTTCCTCCGGCTCTCCCAGCTCTGGTTGGATGGCAAAAGGGCCAGCAGTCGTGCGGGATCAAGGAAGCCTTGTGGGTAATGGGCAAACGTGAGAGTCAGATTCTCTGTGGTCATTAGGACTACCCTGATTGTCCCAGGTATGGTACACCAGGAGGGGCTTCTCAAACTGCAGTGTGGCTGTGAAGGGCTTGGAGATGTGATGGGAGTCTGGGTTCTAGGTCAGCACATCTAGAGCTGGGGCAGGTTCTGCCTTTCTGTGCCCTTTCAGTTCCTACATGAACCAGAAGGGAAAGTCCGTCTCCCAGTCCAGCTGTATACCCTCCAGTTCTCAAAACTATGTGTGTGGTGGTAAATTTGTGAACAGATCACTGGAAAAGTAAACCATTATTAGAGCTGTACACGACCTCCCTGTCATGTGCAGAATCGTGTGACCCACACCCAAGGCTATGAAGGGGTCCACCAGGGGAGTGACTGCATCTGTCCTGTGGCTGCCGAGTTTACAACGAGGTCCCCATCCAGCACGCTGGGTGTGCGCTGAGCCCCCTCTCCTGGGGAGACTCGGAATCCACGCATTCTACGCCTACAGAGAAAGTAACACACAATTCCCAAAATGGATCTGGGTCCACATGGGGCTTTTTGGTTTAACCCATTCCTAACGTGTCCCCGGAGTTCACACGGCCACGGCATATGTTCCCTGGGATTTGGGGAACGTGACCTCATGTCCGACACAATCTGAAAGGAATGAACACAGAGGTGACCATAGATGACCTTTTTCCACGACGAGCATCCTTGTGGTCTCACGGTCCAGAGATCAGTGCTCTCCGAAGGGCACCAGAGACAGGACGTATGATACCTCAGCTTTCAGGGGACCGTGGCTAGGAGGAACGCGAGATTATTCTTAGTATTTGTATCTACTAGAGACTTAAACTCTATTCTTTTTATAATTTTTTTCCGGACCTGAGCACTATCACTAACTATTTTAATAAGTCTCGTATGATAAAGCATATATTTGACCATATGTTTAAGAGAATTTAAACAAGCGTCAAAGAGACATCTAACCAAAAACCATTTCATAAGTGCAAAAACGGAAACTATTCTCAAAAATACATTTCAGCCATTTGAGGCTTTTATAGGTAGTATCTATAAAGATCTGAAATCCAAGTTCCTATTTTAATTTGGCCATTTTTATAGATTTACAACTACCACCAAAATAACACTTTTTCTATACCTAAAATCATGTGTAACAGAGTATGTTAATCATATTCTCACCAATATTCCAATATCCTACGGCATCAACAAGCCAAAGCCGATGCTCTATTATTTTCTTAAATTATTTCCGACTTCACTGAGGTTTGGTTGACAAAACTTATACATATATTTAGGTTTAACATCATGATATTGGTTCGTTTTCTTAATGTGTGCAAGAAGATGATGATTTAATATACATATCCAACATGAAATGATCGCCACTGTCAAGTGAGTTAACACACCTACCACCTACAGAGTCGTGCTGTGCTGGTGCGGTGAGAACACCTCTGTGTTCAGGATGTGTGGTCTGCGCAGTCCGTTACCGTGCGCTTCTGCGTGAAGGTGTGTTCCTGATGATCTCAAACTCTTTCCCCTGCTGTTTTTTCATCTTTGCCAGACGAGACACTTTGGAGGGAGGGAGGTTCCCAGCCTTGCCTGGAGGCATCCTGAAACCGCACAGGCCCCAGCTGCACCCAGACTAGGGGGCTTGTCCACAGTGGCTGCAGGAGTCTGTCCCAGAGACACTTGCATTGCCCTGAGCATCCCATCTTGACTGGCCAACCAAGGCCGCTCAGGGATCCTGCAGTCCATTCACTAAACGTGTCCCGACCAGCAGACCAAACCTTCAGTGGGAGAGCAGGTGCATTGGCCAGTGCCCGTTCTAGAAAACAAAGCCCTCCATCCTCCCCAGGACTCTAGTGAAGCTCTAGTTCCTGTCGACCGCCTTTCCTCATGGGCCCCCTATGGGAATATCTTTTCCAGAGCAGAGCTGGACTGCTTCAGACTTTGGGGGGCAGCTCTGACCTGGTGCGGTCCATTCCCACTGCTTCCGTGATTCTTGACCTTTGGATCATGAGCGTCAGAGGGAAGACTGACACCTACTTCTGTGGCACCCCGAGCTGTATAATGACGAAATCCCTCATACAACAGGGTTTTAAAAGCTAGTGAAATAAAGTCAGAATTACAAAGGAAATCTACATTTGCTAGGAAGGAAGGATTTGCTCCCTCCATCAATATTGTCCCAGTGCCACCTAATGGAAACATGAAATAAATGTACACTTGAAAATTAAGAAAACAGAGTTTAAGATACTGAGATACTCTATCCAGTTATCAGAAGGCACTTTTTTCTCATGTTTATGCTGTTTTCCCACACTAATGATGATGCACATATTCCTTTTAAATCACCAGGAAAATAAAAATACTTGAGATTTTTACTTTTGTTGTTTTCCAAAACATATAAACATAGAAACTAAAACTTTCTTCATAGTTTAAAAAGACTAGGAAGGAGACACTTCAGTATTTTGAAAACTTTGCTTTAGGGAATATCACAATTTAATATAGCATAAAACAGCATTACCATACATAGTCTTTCATAAGAAGTCGATTGTCAAAGACATTGCAACAGATTTGGGGCGAATTTAGGAAGGTCCTTCTTTGTGGATTTGTTATGGAGGTGACCGTCTTCAGGTGGATGCTGTGAAGGTCATCTGTCCTCAGACTCTTACGAGTCTCGCACCGTAACTCTCCCGAACCTCCGCGTGGTCTGTGTGACTCCGAATAAAACATATAACATTCAGTTGTGTTTTTTGTGATTTTATGTCATTTTCTTTTCACTTTAAGGGACATTTCCTGGTTGCCATCGATGTTGGAGTAAGTGTGCTAATGTACTTATTTGTTCAAATATTATTCTGTCACCCCTTCAGGACAAGGACTCTGTGCTGACTTTCTTCATAGGCCTCCATTTCTCGCAAGAGTAAGACACTCTGTAAGCCACGGGGACAGGATCCCTTGACCAAGCGCACTGACACTCTGGCACTTCAGGTCGTAAACAAGGCAGCTTGGCAACGGGTGTAAACACGTAAACCATGGACACGGCTGAATCTCAGGGTGAAAGTGATTACTCCTGCTGGTCTCTCCTCAGAGTGTCCCAATATTACATTTTCTATTGCTATACTTTAAAAAAATCCCAGATTCTACCTTCTTTGGTATCTAAATTTGCATCCTCACTAGCTCCCTTGACAAATACGTTGATCATTGTGATGTGCAGATAAAACAAGGGGTGTGTTTTCAAGGAGTTCAAAAGATAAACAATGAATCTTGGAACACTGAAAAATAATAAAATAAAATTACAAAATTAAAAAAGAAGAAACCCTAAAAAAGGTGAATGGTAGAAACATTGAAACAGCGGTGGGGGGGTAATTATTTCTATTGTATCACTAAAAAAAAAACCTTCATGTGAAAACTCACGTTAAGACTTCCCAGACCATGGTAATCTGACTGAATAGGGGGGAGACCATGACTGAAGTAATGAGTGAAGCTAAGGCAGGTTGAAACACGTCATATTAGCTAAGTTCCTCAGATAATGTCAAAACCTAAAAATGAGGTACTCAACGTTGGGGATTGGTAGTGGCTTTGTGCCTCCACCAGCTTTGAAGATGGTTTAAGTGTATCTTTAACCTTCATGTGACATTAAGTTCTTCCCATTTCATAAAAAAAAAATGTTGAGGAAGATCCTGAAAGCAAAATACAAAAATTATTGACATAATATCACAAATAAGTACTTACTGATACAGTGTTTCTGCAGAATACACTGCTCATGTTCTGAAAATGTGTCCTTGAATCTCAGATAAGCAGGCTCTCCCAGGAAGTAAGGACCATTTTAAGAATTTTGAAGAGACTGAGAAATTTAGGAAACCAAATAAAAACATGAACATTAAGCATAGGTAGAGTTTTGTGTCTAGGGAAAATGCAAGGTCGCTCTAGATGGTTTTTAGCAATAACAGCGTTTTAAAATTTGCTTTGTGTTCCACATCTTAGAAATATCATTGTATTGAATAAACTGACAAGAAAGAGATTCTAACGTTTATTTCATAGAAATAAAACTTTATTTTTTAAAGATGTATTCATTCATTTTAGGGAGAAACAGTGGGAGAGCAGGAGGAGGGGCAGAGGGAGAGAGAGGCTCTCAAGCAGAGTCCGGCTGTGCCTGGAACCCAGCACCGGGCTCGATCATGGGACCCTGAGATCACGACCTGAGCCCAAACCAAGAGTCAGATGTTTAACTGACTAAGCCGCCCAGGCGCTCCCATAGAAATAAATTTTTCAATAAAAATAAATAAATAAATGGGGCGCCTGGGTGGCTCAGTGGGTTAAAGCCTCTGCCTTCGGCTCAGGTCATGATCCCAGGGTCCTGGGATCGAGCCCCGCATCGGGCTCTCTGCTCTGCAGGGAGCCTGCTTCCTCCTCTCTCTCTCTCTCTCTCTCTCTCTCTCTCTGCCTCTCTGCCTACTTGTGATCTGTCAAATAAATAAATAAAATCTTTAAAAAAAATAAAATAAAATAAATAAATAAATAAATAAATAAATAAATAAAAGCTTCAAAAGGGATGCTAAACTTTGGATGGGGCGGTGCATGGGTGGGAAGAGCATTGCCCATTGACCTTCCCAATGGCCTCCACAGTGACCTGGGACTTGAAAACTTTTAAGAACATCGGGTCGGGTTAAACCTTTCAACACGGATGCAATATTCTTGACAGAGACAGAAAACCTCCTCTAAACCAATTTCACAAGCTAAGTGCCTCCTGCTTGAAGGAGTCGCTAGAAATTGTCATAAAATAGTCCTGGTTTCCCAGGCAATGCTTTGGAGGAGAAGGTGGGACTGACACGCGTCGGGACCTGCAGGGGACACCTACGGAAGTCGGGCTCTAAAGGCCGTCGGCAGGGAGCGGCAGGGCATCCGAAGGCACCACGGATGGAAGTCACCTATGGAAGACGCCTATGGAAAAATCTCTAGAAATTAATATTTTGGTTTTTTAAGAAATAGTTTTATTAAAAATTTCCCAATGTTATGACTTGAAGTCACTAACATTTCTATTTTGTAATAGTTGGGTGTGTCAATCAGTACATCAAACTCAGATTGTTCGATTCTGTGTTTGCTTTAAAACGAAGCCCCCGGGAGCATCTCGGATAGGATTTGCATTCTGTCTGCTTCGTACCAGCAGGCTGACTTCATTTGTTAAACTGCTTGAGGAATATCTATTGATTTTTATCTTTCTTCTCAGCACTAATGTATCCCTTTTGTCAGATTCCTTACAAAATATAACTCAATTTCACTCTAATCTCCTAAACCCAACATGGGATCCCGTTACTCTTGGTGTAAAATGTGTTCCTTTCAACTTATTTCAATTTACATTTTCATTAGACAAGTTCTCAAGTTTTGGAAAAGCATCATTAACAAGTGGGGTTTTCCTAACAAGTTTTTGAATATCAGCATTATATATCTTTCAAATTCAATCTTAGTGCTGACTTAGTTTTGTGTCATCCTATTTTTAGATTCCCCAGAATGCGTGTTTGCTTTCACAGCAGAGTTCAGAGATAGGTCAGTGAAGAGAGAACTTCATGCAAAAATGCTATGGGCTCAGGAGATGCAACAACACGTCTGAGTTCTCACGGGTTGAGGGAAAGCAAGCACACGTCATGCTTGCACGGCCCAGGCTGGAAAGGCAAGTTCAGGCTCAGAGAAATGTTAAGTTCTCCTATCTCCTACCATGAGAACTCTCTCTTCTAATCTCTCTGGATTAGAAGACACTGAGGGCAATGCCCCTTTCAGAATTATCGAAAGACAGGGATGCCTGGGTGGCTCGGGTGGTTAAGTGTCCAACTCTTGGTTTTGTCCCAGGTCGTCACCTCAGGGCCATGAGACCAAGCCCCTCCGTGCGCGGCAAGGAATCTGCGTAAGATTCTTTGTCTCCCTCTCTCTGTCTCTTTCCCTATTTCCGTGTTAGCTCTCTCTCTCTCTCTCCCTAAAATAAATAAATATTTTTTAAATGTTCAGTAAATTAAAACAAAGAAGGTCTTCCCAACAATGATCAAATCTCTAATCAACAATAGGGTATGTTGCAAAAGTCCTGTGGAAACCAGAGCATTCACACTCTTTGTCCTCAAACTGGTCCTCTGCACCCTCCAATGGAGATGCTCCTTGTGACCTGGCCACAAATGAATGTGCCAGGCAGATCCAGAAGAGCGCACATCAGGGTTTGTTTGTTCGTTTATTATAGTAAAAATACGGATACCATAAAATTCACTTCTTAACCATTTCTAAGGGTCCAGTTCAGGGGCATCGAGCACGTTCACAGTGTGGCGCGACCATCCCCACCACGCGACACATACCTCTTCATCTTGCAAACCTGACACTGTGCGCCCTTAAACACTAACTTCCCAACCCTCCTTCCCCAGCTCTAACAACCACCATTCTACTTTCTGTCTCTATGAATCTGACTAGACCGGGGCCCTCATATAAATGGAGTAAAGCAGTATCTGTCCTTTGCTTACTGGGTTTTTTCACTCGGCATAATGTCCTCAAGGCGCATCCTTAAGAAATCTCCCAGAGGTCGCAGGTGTCAGCACGCCCCTCCTTTGCGGGACCGAAGAGCGCTCCGCTCCCTGCATCTAGTACATCTTGCTCGTCCGTTCGTTCCTCTGTTGATGGACACCTGGGATGCCTCTCATGTTAGCTCTTGTGAAAACTGCTGCTCTATATTAGCCAAGCTTTTCAGGATAGTTGATATTTGGTCCATGTCTGCATACCAAGGAATCACTGTATGAACCTGAAAACACAAAATCATGCACACATAAATATATCCCAGAAACCTTTTTAATCAAACCCCCAATGTCCTGGGGATTCCAAAAGGAAAAAAGTCAGAGAAGGTACACTCAGTGTGAGTCAAAACGTAGTAACAGAGTAAAGCTACAGGAGCAATTAGCCTGTTTGCAGGGGTCCTCCTTCGGAATCTCACATGACAGCCACCTCGCTCCATACCAGCAAGGCGTGAAAAGGGGAAGCTGGGGGGGGGGGGTAGATATCCCCTAGCCTTGCTGAATGAACCTTGGTTGCAATGAGGTTGTAAGAGGAACGCGTATCTCTCAGCTCGAGGGTGAACAGGCTGTGCAGACCATGCTGGTTATGGTGACGGCAGGCGAGCGGCTAAGGGGATGCCTAAGTGGGGAGAAAGACTTCCTGGAGGCCCTGGGCTTGAGCTGAGCTCTGAAGGACATGGAGGTGTTTCCCAGAGGAAAAGAAAGGCAAATCTTATTTGAAACAAAAATGGAATATGCAAAGATCTTACCACAAAACAGAGCAAAGTAAATTGAAGAAACTACCAGCTAAATCCAGCTAATGCAGAAAGTGCAAGGTGGAGAAAGATGACCGTGAAAGAGAACGTGGAGTGGGGAGACGCTGCAGGGCACAGTGAGCCGTGAGCAAGACACCTGCCTCCTGTCTCCTGCGGGAAGGACACTGGAGAGTTTTAAGTACAGAAAGGTTACACTGAACTTGGAATTTAGAAATGTCATCCTGTCTAGAGTGAAGAGAAAATGTTCACGTTTGCAGAATTATGAAAACAGTGCTTAGGAGACCAGGAATGGAAGGAGTCCATGACAGTGGACGTCACCCTGGCAGTGGAGAAAAGATAGCCTGCATCTGGGAGCCTCACGAGGGTCCAAGTTCTCGCGGTTGAGTGAATATGGTAAGGTGAGGGGGATGGGTCTGGAGAGAGGAGCTAGCGATGTCACTTAGAGAACAGGAGATGGAAAGGAGACACCTGGAGCAGGACTTTTCCATCCGCATGTCCTTGAAGACATTAGGTAGACAACAAGTCCTATGGTAGAGGGTTCCTGGGGATTGGAGATCCTCAAATTTACTGGACCAGGCTCAGTTTTCTACCAAGGAAACAGGAAATCTGTTTTTGAGAGAAGATCTTTCATGTCTCAACCCTAGAAAGTCTTCCATTTCTGACCTGCGGAGATTGGTCCTCATACCCATGTTCTTCCATCAAGGCTTGGTGCTTCCATCGGAAATTAAGCTGAAGGCATAGCTCTGATGGCATCTAAACTCACTTTCCATCTGTTTTCTTAATTCATGACATTGAGAGAAAAAAAGCTGTTGGCCCACCATGTCCTCTAAAATGAGCTGACTTTTCTCATGACAGCTTTTAAAGTCATTCTTTCTAAAATGTTCTCATTAAAAAGTCCATATTTAAAGATGACATCTTTTTCTCCTTTAGTAGTTTTGTTGTTGTCCGATGCCATTTTCAAATATCCCAAGTGTCATTTTTTAAAGTATTTCTTATTAAATGAAGGGGCAAGTGCTTTAATTTGTCTACCTCCAGTTTATTAAACAAACCACAAAGATACAGAATATACTTTTTTCCATAGAGGTTTTGGGGTTTGAAGATGCTAATCATGAAATATGCATTGGAGAAGAGGTTTCAAGGCAGTGCCCAATCTGTACGCAAAATTCCCATGCTGAAAACTTCAACTATCTCAATCAGATACAAAGTAATGCAGAAAAAAAAAAAAAAATAGAACATCGGAAACCAGAGAGATCTTTCTTCAGGCAGCCTTCTGGGGCCCATAAATCAGTTCTAAAAATGTGCTCCCGGCTACTGCTTGGCTCTCTGAGTTGAAGATCGGAAGCATACTTTTTACCAAATGTGAAAAAATACAGACCAGTTTTACGTTAGAGAAGAAGAGAAAAAGGACTCACTGCTTTGAAATGGTTTTTGGTCCAATTATGACTCAAAACCAGCCTCCATTGCCGCACTTTCTCTTTGGCAGGTAAAGCTTGTAGCTCCCACTGCAGACCTTCATGTTTGCACAGAAGTCACACAAATGCCCAACAGCTGTTGCAAACACTTACACCAGCCTATGTCCCCGTGCACAATGTCTGCCTAGCTTTAGTATGATACTTTACAGCAAAATCACCTTTCGTTAAGGTTAATGATGACTAATTTTCTTAGCTTGGAAAGAGAATAGTTTTCTTGATCTACTGAAAGCTTGCACTGAATTTTGACAACGCCGATCGTAAAATTTCCTCGGGCGTTCGCTGCTGCAGACATTCTTAACCACAAGAAACTTGACATCCACATTGGGTGGGCTCTGCATCAAACTGATGGAACCCAAATTTCTAGGTGAGCAGCTGAAGAGACACGTGTTCCCAGAAATGCCTATTTCTGTCACATAGTGAAGTTTGAAGGTTGCTGATCTAATATGTGGTATTTTCATTGAAATGTAATACAGAGTCAATATTTTGCTAAGAAATTTGAAGCAGATGATTAAAGTTGCAATAATATAGGGAAACTTTGCACTTATTCAATTGTTTAAATCCTTTTGATGTTCTCTTTCTTCTTCTCCTTGAAAGACACTGCTTAGAACATTTTACTGCCCTCTGGGACTCCCACACCTGTAACCACACTTTGTGTCCATGCCAAGACCCTGCCCTCCCCTCCTCTGCGGCAGACTCAGTGTGCACACAGATGCCCAAATGCATCCAGGCTGCCCCTGCAATACCCTGTGCCCATCTGCACTTCCTCATCTCTCCCTAGACTAGTCTAATCTCAACCCTGATTCAAAAGTCCTATCACCTCCTCCAAGTCTCTCCCTAAGAGCCAAGTCCTCCCCATCTGTGAGCTCCTCCAGTATGAGTCCCAACCCCTCCAGAGGACCAACCTAAAACAGGCAAGGTGGGTTTGTGGGTTTCCCTTTACTTTGGACATATCCATGACTTATCTTGCAAGTGCATTACAAACTTTACGAGAAGCATCTCCTCTGAATTCCCAGAAAAATGGGTTTTACTACTCTTCTAACCAGTGGAGGAAGAGGCATCTGATATACAGAGAGATAATAGGAGAGATTATTCAAAGCAGAACCTGATTGGGACGCCTGGGTGGCTCAGTTGGTTAAGCAGCTGCCTTCGGCTCAGGTCATGATCCCAGCGTCCTGGGATCGAGTCCCACATCGGGCTCCTTGCTCAGCGGGGAGCCTGCTTCTCCCTCTACCTCTGCCTGCCATTCTGTCTGCCTGTGCTCGCTCTCTCCCCTTCTCTCTCTCTGATAAATAAATAAAATCTTAAAAAAAAAAAGAACCTGATTAAGTCCCATGTCATTGTAGGTGCTAAAGGCCTGATTCCTACCTAATTTCTAAGCTTCCTGAAAGAGCAGAATATACTCTGCCTCCTGGCACAGTGTTTGACACCAAGTGCTCAATAAATACATTCAGGACTTAATAAAAACAGCACTTCTTCACCACGTCTGAGTTATTGGATTTATCGTCTAACAAAGCAAGTGCCTTCATTGCTTCGAAAGTACAGGGAATGTTACATAGGCCCACTGAAGATGCACCTTCTTTGCACCCCCAATTCTTTGTGTATTATGTATAGGTTACCCTCCTTCATCAGCTACATTAAAGTCTCCCAAATCTGGCTGGGAAGCAGATTTATCTTTAAACACTGTTTTTAAAAAAAAATGTTTTTAAATAAACACTGTTTAAGATAAAATATATATCCTTGACCCCGTTACAGCCTGAATCACGATCTCCAGTGATACAATCTTAACAAAGCGTTTATTGAAATCCAGGCTTTAGGATCATTCCAGAAGATAGAAAAATGGAGAAGTAACAGTGGTCCATTGTCTGCAAATCTTAGAAATTAAATGGGGCTATGGGTGTTCATACAAATAAGTAGGTCAATATAATCCTGTGTTGTTTCATCAAGACATAAGAAGGGCATCCAGTCTAGACTGAAGAGAGGGAAAATAGGTGGTCTTGGAAAGCACCCTGGAGGAGGTGAGGGCTGGCTTGAACCTAAACTAGCCAGGGGTCATCTAAGAGGAAAAGATGGTTCCTAGGAAAAATGGGTGGAATATTCTAAAGTAGAACAGTAAAAGAGAACATGAAGTTTCCAGGGAAAGAAATAAAAACAATCTGGAATGAATAGAGCATAGATTACCAATGGTGGCTGAGCGGGCTGAGTCAAGAGAGGGACCTGGATGAGGGTCAGAGGGGCCAGGTAATCCGTGCTCTGTGATTTGGGTTTTATGCTGACAATGATATGGATCTCCACCAGGCTGTGAAGCCAAAAAGAGACACGCTGAGATCTGAATTTAGAAATATTGCTCTGGCTACACAACAGAGAGAAGTTTAACGTGACACGCCCACATGCAGACAGAGAGATTCTCAGGAATCCTGATGTAGCAGGTGATGAGGTCAGTGAAGAGCTTCTCAGCACAGAGGTAGGAATTCAAGCTGCAGGTGGGGATGGAACTGGGCTGGCAGTGTTCATTGTGACAGGACGAAGATCAGGGGAGCATTGGCAGCCTAGCAACATGTGGCAAGTGGGCAAAGGAAGAAAACCACAAAAAAGGGTCTGAAGGGTAACCCTATAGAGGCAGGTGGGAAATGAACTGAAATCAGCATCATAGAGCCTGAAACACAGATGCCATTAACGTGGGTACAAGCAACCAGATCTGGACATGCAGATGTATGTTTTCCTATAGTACATGTTTATCACCATATGTAAAAAGTTTTGAAAATTCAACATGTCCAGGCATATAAATTTATTCTTCTCAATCATACATGTTTCCCATCATAAACCTGGTTTTTAAAATATGGTTTTCCACAAGTAAGTGAAACCATATGATAATTGACTTTCTCTACTTGACTTATTTCATTCAGCATAATCTCCTTCAGTCTCATCCATGTTGATACAAAAGTTAGGTTTGGGGAAGGAGTCAAGATGGCGGAGAAGTAGCAGGCTGAGACTACATCAGGTAGCAGGAGATCAGCTAGATAGCTTCTTACCATTGCAAACACCTACAAATCCAATGGGAAATCGAAGGGAAGAAGAGCAACAATTCTCCAAACAATTTTCAAAAACAGAAAATTGGTCACTTTCTGGAAGGTAGGACATGCGAAGAAGTGAATCCAAAGTGACAGGAAGATAGACCACGGGAGAAGGGGCCGGCTCCTGGCAAGCAGCAGAGCAATGGAGCACAAAATCAGGACTTTTAAAAGTCTTCTCCACAGAGGGACATTGCTCCAGAGGCTAAACAGGGGGGAAGCCCACGCAGGGTCAGCGTAATCCCAGGTCCTGCGGGGTCACAGAAGGACCGGGGGTGTCTGAGTGTCACAGAGTTCGGAGGTATTAGATAGGGGAAGCCGGCTACAGTGACAGAGCTGAGGAGTGAGCTCTCAACTCGGGGTTACCTTGAACTGGTCACAGGCTGGGTGAGCTCGGAACACGGCCAGAGGCCACAGAGATGGAAGTGACCGGGTACTTTTCTCCAAGTGCGAGAGATTGAGCGCTTTCCTCCAAACAAAAGGCCAGGGAGACGGGGGCGGTTGGGCACTTTTCTCTGAGGGCGCACTGAGGAGTGGGATCCCGAGCTTTCAGCTCCTCTGGCCAGAGATTGGGAGGCCGCCATCTTCCTTCCCGTCATCCAGAACTCTACAGAAACTGCTCAGAGAACAAAAGCTCCCGAAAGAAAACCCGAGTGGATTACTTAGCCTGGTCCCTGGTAAGGGCTGGGCAATTCCACCTGGAACAAAAACCTTGAGAATCACTACACCAGGCCCCTCCCCCAGAAGATCAACAAGAAACCCAGACAAGACCACCTTCACTCATCAAGGAGAACAGAATTCCAGAGGAGGATAAAGCAAATCTTTTCTGGACGAAATGACAAGGCAGAAAAACTCACCACAAAAAAAAAAAAAAAAAAAAAAAAAAAAAAAGAACAAGATACAGTACCAAAGTCTGGGGACCTAATCAATAAGATATTGGTAATATGACAGATCTAGAGTTCAGAATGATGATTCTGAAGGTTCTAGCCAGGCTCAAAAAAGGCATAGAAGATATTAAAGAAACCCTCTCCAGAGACAAAAAAGCCCTCTCTGGAGAAATAAAAGAACTAAGATCTAACCAAGTTGAAATTAAAAAAGCTATTAGTGAGGTACAATAAAAAATGGAAGCTCTCACTGCTAGGATAAATGAGGCAAAAGAAAGAATTGGTGACATAGAAGACCAAATGACAGAGAATAAAGAAGCTAAGCAAAAGAGGGATAAACAGCTACTGGACCATGAGGGGAAAATTTGAGAGATAAGTGACACCATAAGGCGACACAACATTAGAATAATTGGGATTCCAGAAGAAGAAGAAAGAGAGAGGGGAGAAGAAGGTATATTGGAGAGAATTATTGGGGAGAATTTCCCTAATATGGCAAAGGGAACAAATATCAAAATCCAGGAGATGCTAAGAAGGCCCCTCAAAATCCATAAAAATAGGTCCACACCTCATTATCTGATAGTAAAATTTACAAGTCTTAGCGACAAAGAGAAAATCCTGAAAACAGCCCAGGAAAAGAAATCTGTAACATACAAGGGTAAAAACATTAGATTGACAGTGGACCTATCCACAGAGACCTGGCAGGCCAGAAAGAACGGGCATGATATATTCAGAACAGTAAATGAGAAAAACATGCAGCCAAGAGTACTATATCCAGCTAGGCTATCATTGAAAATAGAAGGAGAGATAAAAAGCTTCCAGGACAAACAAAAATTGAAAGAATTTGAAAACACCAAACCAGATCTACAGGAAATATTGAAAGGGGTCCTCTAAGCAAAGAGAGACCCTAAGAGTAGTAGATCAGAAAGAAACAGAGACAATATACAGTAACAGTCACCTTACAGGCAATACAATGGCACTAAATTCATATCTCCCAATAGTTACACTGAATGTTAATGGGCTAAATGCCCCAATCAAAAGACACAGGGTATCAGAATGGATAAAAAAAAAAACAAAACCCATCAATATGCTGCCTACAAGAAACTCATTTTAGACCTGAAGAAACCTTCAGATTTAAAGTGAGGGGGTGGGAAACAATGTACCATGCTATTGGACATTAGAAGAAAGCCGGGGTGGCAGTCCTTATATCAGATCAATTAGATTTTAAGCCAAAGACTATAATAAGAGATGAGGAAGGACACTATATCATACTCAAAGGGTCTGTCCAACAAGAAGACCTAACAATTTTAAATATCTATGCCCCTAACATGGAAGCAGCCAACTATAGAAACCAATTAATAACAAAATCAAAAAATTACATCAACAATAATACAATAATAGTAGGGGACTTTAACACCCCCTCACTGAATTGGACAGATCATCCAAGCAAAAGATCAACAAGGAAATAAAGGCCTTAAACGACACACTGGACCAGATGGACATCACAGATATATTCAGAACATTTTATCCCAAAGCAACAGAATATACATTCTTCTCTAGTGCACATGGACATTCTCCAGAATAGACCACATCCTGGGTCATAAATCAATTCTCAACCAGTATCAAAAAGTTGGGATCATTCCCTGCATATTTTTCAGACCACAATGCTCTGAAGCTAGAACTCAATCACAAGAGAAAATTTGGAAAGAACCCAAATACATGGAGACTAAACAGCATTCTCCTAAAAAATGAATGGGTCAACCAGGAAATTAAAGAAGAATTGAAAAAATTCATGGAAACAAATGATAATGAAAACACAACGGTTCAAAATCTGTGGAACACAACAAAGGCAGGCCTGAGAGGAAAATATATAGCAGTACAAGCCTTTCTCAAGAAATAAGAAAGGTCTCAAATATACAATCTAACCCTACACCTAAAGGAGCTGGAGAAAGAACAGCAAAGAAAGCCTAAACCCAGCAGGAGAAGAGAAATCATAAAGATCAGAGCAGAAATCAATGAAATAGAAACAAAAAAAACAAACAAAGAAACAAAAACCCAATAGAACAAATCAATGAAACTAGGAGCTGGTTCTTTGAAAGAACTAATAAGATTGACAAACCCCTGGCCAGACTTATCAAAAAGAAAAGAGAAAGGACCCAAATAAATAAAATCAGGAATGAAAGAGGAGAGATCACAACCAACACCAAAAAAACACAAACAATTATAAGACATACTATGAGCAACTCTACGCCAACAAATTTGACAATGTGGAAGAAATGGATGCATTTCTAGAGACATATAAACTACCACAACTGAACCAGGAAGAAATAGAAAACCTGAACAGACCCATAACCAGTAAGGAGATTGAAACAGTCATCAAAAATCAACAAACAAACAAAAGTCCAGGGTCAGACAGCTTCCCAGGGGAATTCTACCAAACATTTAAAGAAGAATTAATTCCTATTCTCCTGAAACTGTTCCAAAAAATAGAAATGGAAGGAAAACTTCCAAACTCATTTTATGAAGCCAGCATCACCTTGATCCCAAAACCAGTCAAGGATCCCACAAAAAAGAGAATTATAGACCAATATCCTTAATGAACACAGATGTAAAACTTCTCACTAAAATATTGGCCAATAGGATCCAACAGTACATTAAAAGAATTATTCACCACGACCAAGTGGGATTTATTCCAGGGCTGCAAGTTTGGTTCAACATCCGCAAATCAATCAATGTGATAAAATACATTAATAAAAGATAGAACAAGAACCATATGATACTCTCAATAGATGCTAAAAAAGCATTTGACAAAATATAGCATCCCTTCCTGATTAAAACTCTTCAAAGTGTATGGATAGAGGGCACGTACCTCAATATTATCAAAGCCATCTATAAAAAACCCACTGCAAATATCATTCTCAATGGGGAAAAACTGAAAGCTTTTCTGCTAAGGTCAGGAACACGGCAAGGATGTCTGTTATCACCACTGCTGTTCAACATAGTACTAGAGGTCCTAGCCTCAGCAATCAGATAACAAAAAGAAATTAAAGGCATCCAAATTGGCAAAGAAGTCAAATTATCACTCTTTGCATATGATATGATACTATATGTGGAAAATACAAAAGGCTCCACTCCAAAACTGCTATAACTTGTACAGGAATTCAGTAAAGTGTCAGGATATAAAGTCAATGCACAGAAATCAGTTGCATTTCTTTACACTAACAACAAGACAGAAGAAAGAGAAATTAAGGAGTCAGTCCCATTTACAACTGAAACTAAAACCATAAGATACCTACGAATAAACCTAATCAAAGAGGCAAAGAATCTATACTCAGAAAACTATAAAGTACTCATGAAAGAAATTGAGGAAGACACAAAGAAATGGAAAAATGTTCCAGGCTCATGGATTGGAAGAACAAATATTGTGAAAATGTCTATTCTACAAAAGCAATCTACACATTTAATGCAATCCCTATCAAAATCCCATCCAGGGTGCCTGGGTGGCTCAGTGGGTTAAAGCCTCTGCCTTCGGCTCAGGTCATGATCCCAGGGTTCTGGGATCGAGTCCCACATCGGGCTCTCTGCTCCTCAGGGAGCCTGCTTCCTCCCCCCTCTCTCTCTCTGCCTGCCTCTCTGCCTACTTGTGATTTCTCTCTCTCTGTCAAATAAATAAAAATTTAAAAAAAAAATCCTATCCATTTTTTTCAAAGAAATAGAACGAACAATCCTAAAATTTATATGGAACCAGAAAAGACCTCGAATAGCCAAAGGAATACTGAAAAAGAAAGCCAAAGTTGGTGACATCACAATTCTGGACTTCAAGCTCTATTACAAAGCTGTCATCATCAAGACAGTATGGTACTGGCACAAAAACAGACACATAGATCAATGGAACAGAATAGAGAGCCCAGAAATAGACCCTCAACTCTATGGTCAACTCATCTTCGACAAAACAGGAAAGAATGTCCAATGGAAAAAAGACAGCCTCTTCAATAAATGGTGCTGGGAAAATTGGACAGCCACATGCAGAAAAATGAAATTGGACTATTTCCTTATACCACACATGAAAATAGACTCAAAATGGATGAGGTACCTCAATGTGAGAAAAATAATCCATCAAAATCCTTGAGGAGAACACAGGCAGCAACCTCTTTGACCTCAACCGCAGCAATTTCTTCCTAGGAACATCGCCAAAGACAACAAAAGCAAGGGCAAAAATGAACTATTGGGATTTCATCAAGATCAAAAGCTTTTGCACAGCAAAGGAAACAGTTAACAAAACCAAAAGACAACTGACAGAATAGGAGAAGTTATTTGCAAATGACATATCAGATAAAGGGCTAGTATCCAAAATCTATAAAGAACTTAGCAAACTCAACACCCAAAGAACAAATAATCCAATCAAGAAATGGGCAGAAGACATGAACAGACATTTCTGCAAAGAAGACATCCAGATGGCCAACAGACACATGAAAAAATGCTCCATATAACTCGGCATCAGAGAAATACAAATCAAAACCACAATAAGATCCCACCTCACACCAGTCAGAATGGCTAAAATTAACAAGTCAAGAAATGACAGATGCTAGTGAGGATGCAGTTGGTGGGAAGGCAAGCTGGTGCAACCACTCTGGAAAATAGTGTGGAGGTTCCTCAAAAAACTGAAAATAGAGCTACCTTATGACCCAGCAATTGCACTACTGGGTATATACCCTAAAGATACAAATGTGGTGCTCCAAAGGGGAACCTGCACTTGAATGTTTATAGCAGTAATGTCCACAATAGCCAAACTATGGAAAGAACCTGGATGTCCATCAACAGATGAATGGATAAAGAAGATGTGGTATATATACACAATGGAATACTATGCAGCCATCAAAAGAAATAAAATCTTGCCATTCGCGATGATGTGGATGGAACTAGAGCGTATCATGCTTAGCGAAATAAGTCAATCAGAGAAAGACAACTATCATATGATCTCCCTGATATGAGGAAGTGGAGATGCAATGTTGGGGGTTGGAGAGTAGGAAAAGAAAAAATGATAGAATCTCAAAAAACAAACTGAGGGTTGCTGGGGGGAGGGGTGTAGGGAGAGGGTGGTGGGATATGGACATTGGGGAGGGTATGTGCTATGGTGAGTGCTGTGAAGTGTGTAAACCTGGCAATTCACAGACCTGTACCCTTGGGGATAAAAATACATTATATGTTTATTTTTAAAAATTAATTAATTAATAATAAATAAATAAATAAATAAATTTTTAAAAGTTGGGTATTCATCTTTCTGATGGAGGCATCATACTCCATAGTGTATATGGACCACATCTTCCTTATCCATTCGTCCGTTGAAGGGCATCTTGGTTCTTTCCACAATTTGGCATCCGTGGTCATTGCTGCTATAAACATTGGGGTAGAGATGGCCCTTCTTTTCACTCCATCTGTATCTTTGGGGTAAATACCCAGTAGTGCAATTGCAGGGTCGTAGGACAGCTCTATTTTTAATTTCTTAAGGAATCTCCACACTGTTTGGGAATAGCATGGAGGACATTAGGAGAAGGAAAGGAAAAGTGAATTGGGGGAAATATTAGGGGGAGACAAACCATGAGAGACTGTGGACTCTGAGAAACAAACTGAGGGTTTTGGGGGGAAGGAGGGTGGGTGAGCCTGGTGGTGGGTATTAAGGAGGGCACATACTGCATGGAGCACTGGGTGTGGTGCATAAACAATGAATCTTGGAACACTGCATCAAAAACTAATGATGTACTTTATGGTGACTAACATAACACCATAAAAATTTCAAAAAAAATAAAAATCAAATAACTGAAATTAAGGAATGTTCTCTATATCCCTCCACTCTAGTGGATGAATGGACAAAGAAGATGTGGTCCATATATACAATGGCATATTACTCAACCACGTTTGCATCATGTTGATGCAAACACCCAACGTTTGCATCAACATGGATGGAATTCGAGGAGATGATGCTGAGTGAAATAAGTCAAGCAGAGAAAGACAATTATATGGTTTCACTTACTTGTGGAACATAAGGAATAGCATGGAGGACGTTAGGAGAAGGAAGGGAAAATGACAGGGGGAATCAGAGGAGGGGACGAACCATGAGAAGCTATGAAAAAACTGAGGTCTTAGAGAGGAAGGGGTTGGGGGTTGGGTGAGCCTGGTGGTGGGCATTAAGGAGGGCACAGACTGCATGGAGCATTGCGTGTTATACACAAGCAATGAATCATGGAACACGACATCAAAAACTAATGAGGTACTGTACAGTGACTAACATGACATAATTTTAAAAAGAAAGAAAAAGAAATTCAGAATAAAAAATAAAATAAAAATAAATAAATAATAAAGTACAATTTCCAGTTTCCAGGCAGGAGGTGTGTGTTGAGCACACGCTTCGTGCTGCCAGGGGCTTTCACAAGCCCCGTGCTGTTGCGTGTGCAGGGATCATGCCGGAGAGGCCGGTGTGTGCACGGCATGCACTGGGGGATCACAGGCAAGCCCGCCTGAACGACCCCCTCGCTGCCCACACTCATCTCGGACCACGCGGGGACTTCTGTTTAAGGGACCTCCTGCCTTAAAGAGGCTGAAGTTCTGGAAGAGAAGACAGCTCCACTGCATTCTATGAGCAAAGCAACACTGGCCTTCTCGTCTGCGGTCGTAAACGCTTGAGGTCTCACCACGTGAGGAACTGGGATGCACTTGTCAACACACAAAATGCCAGGGAGATGAACCCTGCTTCGACCTCCTCCAAAGTGCCCTGGAGAATACGCTTCGGTCCGGGAGCTATGTCAGGAGGAAGGCTTCCGACAGCGGGTGGCGGTGCTCCAGTTGACGTCTGACGACTCTCGTCCCGAAGAGAGAACAAGGACAGGCGGTGACAGGCAGCGGCAGACCCACCCGGGAGAGATGCCCAGATGAATTTGTTTTAAGATGTTATTTATTTATTTGAGAGAGAGTGAGCATGAGTGGGGGAGGGGCAGAAAGAGAGAATCCCAGGCAGGTGCCCCGCTGAGTGCAGAGCCCGGCACAGGGCTGCCGCTCATGAGTCTGAGATCAGGACCTGAGCCCAGACCAAGAGTCAGCAGCTTAACCAACTGAACCAGCCCGGCGCCCCCGCCTTTGAACGCTGGAGTCCAAATTCTTCATGTTTGCAAATGAGCAGTATTCCCGGGTGCTGGTCTGCTGGTGTCCTGGGTCCCTTCAACCTGCCTGAAGCTGAGCCCTCCTGCTCCACCCAGGAGGCGGGCCCGCTCTGCTCCTGTCCTTCACACTGTCTCCTCTAAGCCTGTGTATCCTCGGTGCTTTCAAAAAATAAACTCTGTGTATAGCAGAAATCTGACATCTGAGCTGGGAGGGTTTTGAAAATACCACCTGAGGACCTCTGGCATCAGAGAAAGAATAGAGTGGACAAGTGTGTGAGGACCCCCTGAGCTGGGAGTCAGGTGTGACCCGGCTCGGCCGCAGTGTGACCTTGGGGGAGTTTTCCAGCAACCCTAAGACCAGGGTGCAGAACGCATCTACCCCGTGAGCTTGTGCAATGAGTGAAGAAGGTAGCATACATGAACAGGTAACGGAATGTCCCGCCCTTCATACTGATGAAAAAGTGACAGCACCAAGTTATTTTTACTCTGTTGCCTACTTTCTGGCTAATGGCACAAACCCTAGAGGTCCACACTAATGGCCAGGACCACTGAATACACATACTGTCTGGAAATGGTTACTAGAGGCTCACATTCAACGGTCTTCCTACACCATGGGAATTGGGGGGAAATCCACTAAGGTCCTACACCCAAACAGCTTTTCCCAGAATGTAAAATCTGTGCTTCATCTGGATTAGGAGGTTTTTCTACCCACCCATTTGGGGAAAGTTTAGGAAAAAAAAAAAATACAAGGTACCATGAATGACTGCAAAGAGCAGCTCACGAATACCGAGGGTTAACATCAAACGCCTGTTTCTAAGTACCCTGCATACTCCTGGTGCTTGTTTCTGTCCTGGAGATGCACAGCCAGCGGCGTCTGCTGGGAATGCCCATCTGAGCCGCACGGCCGTCCCACACAGGAGGACAGCTCATGACCAGGAAACGCCTGCTTCAGTGCGCTCCACCAGTGACACGGAGCACCGGGGCCTGGACGGCTCTCAAACCACTTTCCTTGAAATCACAATTACATTGTGATTTTTTTTTAAAGATCTTATTTATTTATTTGACAGAGAGAAATCACAAGTAGGCAGAGAGGCAGGAGGAAGCAGGCTCCCTGCTGAGCAGAGAGCCTGATGTGGGGCTCGATCCCAGGACCCCGAGATCATGACCTGAGCTGAAGGCAGAGACTTAACCCTCTGAGCCACCCAGGCACCCCATTACCTTGTGATTTTAATGAGTGAAAAATAACCTTTTTGTTAACAATAAAGAAATCGAGTCCAGGTATATTTGGGAAACCAGCCAATGAGGTAACTATAAAGAATTAGTCCCCTGCGGGGCACCAGGCCCACGAGGGGCTTAATATCCATTATCTGATGCTGGTGTTATCTGATAAGAGCAGAACTTTATAAGGCAGAGAAAACAATACTGAGTCGGTGTCATCATTGGATTTTCTGATGTATACCCATGATCTTTCTGCCTTTTTAGATACTCAGCGTTGAGCTGAGGCATGTAGGGTACCGATGGTAATAACAGATCTCACAGATTGAGCCTGATCTGTTGCATTAGTTTCCAGACACAAAAAAGACCACAAATCTGGATTGCATTATAGAACTCATATGTAGAACCCCACACAACTCCTGAGAACCCAACAAAGGACGCCAGAGGTAGTTGCTAGACAGATTTGTGCCTGCATTGAATGTTCTGCAGCCAGACCCCAGAAGCACATGTTGTCCGTACTACAAAAGAAGCCAGAATGAGGCACAGCCCGTTAACCTGGACATGTCTTAAGTGTGTCTTTAGGCTAGACATTAGTAATGCATGAAGTGCTATCACACCTATTGTGAATTTTGTAGCAACTGGGTACAAACAAAAGTCCCTTATTTTTTTTTTTAAAGATTTTATTTATTTATTTGACAGACAGAGATCACAAGTAGGCAGAGAGGCGGGCAGAGAGAGAGAGATGAGGAGAAGCAGGCTCCCTGCTGAGCAGAGAGCCCAATGCGGGACTCGATCCCAGGACCCTGAGATCATGACCTGAGCCGAAGGCAGCAGCCTAACCCACTGAGCCACCCAGGTGCCCCAAAAGTCCCTTATTTAATTACAAATTACTTTTCTTATTAAGGTCTGAGTGTGTGTGTGTGCGCGCGCACGCACATGTGTGTGTGTGTGTGTGTACGTATGGTTTTTGAGGACTGAGATCCCCCCATTGTATCCAAGAGTCATCACCAACAATGCACAACCTCCCTCCTTTGTCCACATAGAAATGCCAGCCGTCACAGGGGCTTGCCATGGAGAAGACCAGCAGGAAGGTGGAGGTTTGCCAGCAGTGGTCCTCTCTGGGAAGAAGAGTCCTGAAGGTCCGTGTACAAAGACAGCTGATGTGCTGGTTGGTGTCAGAAAAGAAAAGAGGACGATCAGAAATTTCAAACTATCACATACCCATGACCACAATTAATACATGGACTGATCTTTGTTTAAGGTGAATTACAGAAATGATTAAGCAAAATACCAGTCCCTTAACTATTCTAGAAATGCTAATCGACTTCATAATATTTTCGCCTTGAACAATTTTTTATAAGCTGAGTTACTGGCTTTTCTAAAAACCTAAAAATATACCACATCCTTTTGAGGATTGTTTACGTACAAATGAGTGTTGTAGCAAGAGTAAACCAGCTCAGGAGATGGTGCCTAATTACCGTACTACTTAACCATGAAGCCTGATCAGCCCAGTCCTTACAGAAAGGGGACTGTGCTCACTCTGACTTTATACCACAGTGTGCTGGCGCTTGCACTGGCCAAGGACTGTCTCAGAGATGTCACCCGCCCAGCTGGGTAAGCTTCTCTGGGTATGAATCCCCAAGGGGCAAGCTCTAGGCCTAATTAGCTCATCTATATTATTCCAAAGTTTATCTTAGTTCCTGGTATACAGGTGAAAATACACTGAATTAACCTAAAGTATCAGACCTGGAATTCGATGCCATCCAAGAGGTTGTGAGTAGCAGGTGTTTGCTGAGCTGCTGATAAAGCATTTCCCTCCAAAGACAAACAAGTGTGAGACATTTTCCCAGTTCCTTCCCAGGCTCTCCCAGCAGGTACAGGAGCAGATCCGACCAAGGACGGCCTCCTCTCTGCAGGGTCCGTCAGCTCTTCATGCCCTGGGCTTCCCCGTGAGCTGTCCCACTGACGCATGGCTATGAGTTAAGGGCACTTTACTCTTCTTGGTAATATTTTACAAAAGCAGGAACACATTTCTAAATAATCTGTTCTTTTCCAAACTGCATGAAGGCCAGAAGAATGAAAGTATGAAGAATGCTGAGACAAGCAGACTTGCCTGACTGGGGTTGGCAGCTGTGTCATTCCTCAGGGGCCAGACTGGCCTTCCTATCAAGTGAGACCAAGGGCCAAATGCTAAGAGCTCTCGTTTCTATTGCAATTCCCACAGGACAGGCTGAATCATGTCATTAGTATAAGATACCTGCACCTTTACTATTTGATTTGGGAAATGACCAGAACGAGTCTGGCTTTGCACTACCTTCTTCATCCAATTTCTCAGCAAAGTTGTCTTAATAGGTGACAATGTCTGCAAGGATTGGAAAGCACCAAATATTTCCTCTAAAAGTTCTTGACAAAGTGTCTTTTAGAAATGCTTAATGAAAGTGTGTTAGCCTAAGTTCCTGACAGAAAGGACAGTGTGAGAGCTCAGGAACAAGAGGAGGTCAGGAAAGAAGGTGGTGCGACCTCGGGACATTCCTCCACTCATTCCTTGGTCTAATACAAAAGTAAGTTCCGCACCTGGAGCAACTGAGTAAGGAAATGAAGGAGAATAAAGCACAGGACTGGGGAAGGGAAAATAAAAATTAACGGAAGCCTGAGAATTAGAAACATATTTGGGAGCCTTTTTTCCCCCATAGAATTTAATTTAGTCAAAAATATGTTTAAAACAAACATTGAATCAGAAGGTATCAGGCCTTGTATTAAGCACTTTCCCACATCTGATGACACCAAACCCTCTTTACAACCTTCTGAGTTATAATTCAGTGTGACTCTTCTATAGGGACCCCAGAAAGTTCAAGTCCAAGGTCACAGGTCCAGTTAGTAACATGCCTATGGTTTCATTCCTGGCACTCTACCTCAAGCATTAGGAAATATTAATTATTTGTCAGTAGTAATATTGCAAGCAGATAATTAACTGACTTTCATAGAAGATGACAGAGTAGAAGGACCCTAAGCTTACCACATTCCACAGATATGACTAAATAACCCACATCAGTGTAAATAATACAGAAAATGATAATACAGAAAATGACCTAAGCACTGGTAGAACAGACTATTTATAGCTAAATGTGAAGAAGAGTCACATCAAAGATGGTAGGAAGGGCAGAGATGTATCCAGAAGCCAAATGGACTAGTGGGACTGTCTTCAGGAAGGAGGGACACTGCAGTCCCAGAGAAGGGAGAAACAGACCCTCACACCAAGCATCCCAGGCACAGGGAACCTGTACGGGATAGATGATTACCCATAATATTTAGCTTTGAAAACCATAGGGGCCTAATTTTGTGAATTCCTACAACCAGTAGGACTTAACAACTAGGACTTTAAAATTCAACAGGCTCAGTCAGCTCTGGGACAGCCAGGAGGAGCCAAGGAACCCCATGGAGATACAGTATAGAAGCTGTGGTTTGAAAAACACCTGGAGGATATGGAAAGGAGATTTATTTACTAAACTCGGAGTGTATGCTGGAAAGCCAGGTATCTTATGGAGAATTCTCCAGGAACAAAGGAGTTGCCTTGCACCACTGGGTTCCTCCCCTGCCTCACAGCGTCAATACACAGACACCTGCCAGAACTCACTGGACTGGAGAAAAGAGTGGAAGACCTCAGTGAGACTCTCAATAAACAGAAAACATAAAAAGAACCAATTAGGGATGAAAAACCCAATAACTGAAGTTAAAAATATACTAAAGGTGAAAAAATAGTACACTAGAGGGAGCAGAAGAACAGATAAATGACCTGTGGACAGAGTAATGAATAGCAATCAAGCTGACTAGGTGAGACAAAAAAAGAATACTAAAAAATGAAGGGAACACCATGACACCATAAGGCATAATAGCACTTGCATTATAGGAATGCAAGGACGGGTGCCTGGGTGGCTCAGTTGGTTGGGAGACTGCCTTTGGTTTGGGTGATAGTCCTGGAGTCCTGGGGTTGAGTCCCGCATCAGGCTCCCTGCTCAACAGGGAGTCTGCTTCTCCCTCTGACCTTCTCCCCTCTCATGCTCTCTCTCTGTCTCTCTGTCAAGTAAATAAACAAAATCTTCAAAAAAAAAAAAAAAGAAGAAGAAGAATGCAAGAAGAAGAGAAAAGGGGAAAGAAAATTTATCTGAAGAAATAATAGCTGAAAACTTCCCAAGTGCGAGGATGAAATGGAAATCCTGATCGAAGAGGTATAGAGAACACCCAAAAAAATCAACTCAAGAAGAACCACAGCAAGATACATAGTAATTTAAAAGGTTAAAAAGTAGTGATAAAGAGAATTTTTAAAGCAGCAAGAGAAAAAGTAAGCAGTTACATACAAGAAAAATTCCACGAGTCTACCACCAGATTTTTCAACAGAAACTTTCCAAGACAAAAGAGAGTGAAATGATATATTTAAAGTGTTGAAAGAGAAAAATCTGCAGGCAAGCCAGGAATACTCTATCAAGCCGTGCTATCATTAAGAATATAAGGAGAGATAAAGAGTTTCCCAGACAAACAAATATTAAAGGAGTTCATGACCATTAAACCAGCAAGAAATATTGAAGGGGACATTTCGAATGGAAAGGAAAGAACATAACTAGAAGCAAGTAAAGTAGAAAGCAGAAAGGCAGTTAAATTAAGTATACCTATAAAAATCAGTGACAAAATAAACACAATCCACAAAACAAAAAGATGTAGAATATGACAAGTATACATAAAACATGGGGAGGAGAGGAGTAAAAAATGAGTCCAAACTTAAGTGACAGTCAATAAAGACTGCTATATGCAGCTGTTATACATAAACCTAATGGTAACCACAAACAAAAAATCAGTAATAGATATGCAAAAATTAAACACAAAGAAATCCAAGTATATCAGTAAAGAAAGCCAGAAAACCATGAAAAGAATGATCTAGAGAAGAAAGGAACAGAAAGAGCTACAAAAACAACCATAAAACAAGTTACAAAATGGCAGTAAGTATAGGCCTGTCAATCACCACTTTCAATGTAAATAGTCAAAATATTCCAAACAAAAGACGTAGGGTGACAGAATGAATAAAAAAGCAAAACCCACTATATGCTGCCTACAAGAGACACATTTCAGACCTAAAGACACCTGCAAATTGAATATCAAGGGATGTAAAAGCATTTATCATGCAAATGGAAGGAAAAGATAGCTGGGCAGTGATACTTAAATCTGACAAAATAGACTGTAAAACAAAGACTGTAACAAAAGACAAAGGAAAACGCTATACGATCATAAAGGGAACAATCAAACAAGATACAATAATTTAACTATTTTTGCATCCAACATGGGAGTACTTAAATACATACGGCAACTAGTAATAAAGGAAGGATTTATTTGATAGTAATATAATAATACCACATTTATATCAATGGACAGATCATCTAAACAGAAAATCAACAAGGAAAAAATGGCTATGAAGGACACACTGAACCAAAAGGATTTAACAGATATGTTCACAACATTCCATCCAAAAGCAGCAGAACATGCATTCTTTTCAAGTACACATGGAACATTCTCCAGAGCAGATCATATTTAGGTCACAAAACAAGTTGCAAGAAATCTAAAAGGACTGAAGTCATACCATACCTCTTTTCTGAACCACAGTGCTATGAAACTAGAAATCAAAGAAAAGATCTGGAGAGAGCACAAACACATGGAAGTTAAATAACATGCTACAAAACAAGGCATGCGTCAACTAAGAAATCAGAGGAAATCAAAAAATAAATGAAGACAAATGAAAATGAAAACATAGGGCACCTGGGTGGCTCAGTGGGTTAAGCGGCTGCCTTTGGCTCAGGTCATGATCTCAGGGTCCTGGGATCGAGTCCCGCATCGGCCTCTCTGCTCAGCAGGGAGCCTGCTTCCTCCTCTCTCTCTCTCTCTCTGCCTGCCTCTCTGCCTACTTGTAATCTCTCTCTGTCAAATAAATAAATAAATCTTAAAAAAAAAAAAATGAAAACATAAAATTCCAAAACCTTCGGGATGCAACAAAATCAGTTCCAAGAGGGAAGCTTATGACAATACACACTTACCTCAGAAACATGAAAAATCTCAAATAAATAACCTAACCTTACAACTAAAAGAGCTAGAAAAAAAATAGAACAACAACAAAAAAAAAATCAAAAGCAGAATAAGGAAGGAAATAGCAAAGATTACAGTAGAAGCAAACAAAACAAAACAAAACAAAACAAAACAAAAAAAAATAGATCAATGAGCCAGGGGCTGCTTCTTTGAAAAGATTAACAAAACTGATAAAGTTTTAGCCAGTCAAAAGAAAGAGAGAAAGAAAGAAAGAGAGAGAGAGACTCAGACAATATTAGAAATGAAAGAAGAGAAATAACAATTGGCAATTGGCACCATATAAATAAAAAAGAACTCTAGAAGAACATTACAAAAAATTATATGCCAAAAAACTGGATAACCTGGAAGAAATTAATAAAATCTTAGAAACATATAATGTCTCAATACTGAATGAGGAAGACATACAAAATTTAAACAGACTGGTTATCAGCAATGAAATTGAATCAGTAATGAAAAAACTCCCAGCAAACAAAAGTCCAGGAGTGCACGGTTTCACAGATGAATTCTGTCAAGCATTTAAAAAATTTAATACCTATTCCTCTCTAACTATTTCAAATAACAGAAGGAGGAAAGAAACTTCCTAATTTATTCTATAAGGATAGCATTATCCTGATACCAAAATTGACAAAGACACTATTAAAAAAAAAAAAGAAGAAGAAAGAAAGAAAACCTAGAAGCCAATAACACTGATAAATATAGATGAGAAAACCTTCAATGAAATATTAGCAAACCAAATCCAACAACACATTAAAAAATTCATTTGTGAGATGCCTGGGTGGCTCAGTGGGTTAAAGCCTCTGCCCTCAGCTCAGGTCATGATCTCAGGGTCCTGGGATCGAGCCCCACATCAGGGTCTCTGCTCAGCGGGGACCCTGCTTCCCCCTCTCTCCCTGCCTGCCTCTCTGCCTACTTGTGATCTCTGTCTGTCAAATAAATAAATAAAATCTTTAAAAAAAAAAACCCTCAACAGAATAACTTTGGAGGAAACAAACCTCCACATAATAAAGATCGTCTATGAAAAACCCACAGCTAACATCCTTAATGTTGAAAAACTGAGAGATTTCCACTAAGATCAGGAATAAGATGGGGATGTCTACTTTCACCAATTTATCCAATATATAAACTGTTATGTATAAACAGTTTATTCAGACTAGTACTGAAGTCCTAGTCACAGCCATCAGATAAGAAAAAGAAATAAAAAGCATCAAAATTGGTAAGAAAGAAGTCAAACTTTCACTATTTGCAAATGGCATGATCCTGTATATAGAAAACCTGAAAGACTTCATCAAAAAACTGTTATAACTGATAAATGAATTCAGCAAAGTTTCAGGATACAACATCAGCATACACAGATCCATTGCATTTCTATACAACAATAATAAAGGAACAGGAAGAGAAATTTAAAACAATACCAATTGTTTTTAATCCCATCATATCATAACATATAAAATAGCTAGAAATAAACTTAACCAAGGATACAAACCTGTACTCTGAAAACTGTAAAGCACTGATGAAAGAAATTGAGGATGAGGGGCACCTGGGAGGTTCAGTTGTTAAGTGTCTGCCTTGGGCTCAGGTCATGATCCCAGGGTCCTGGAGTAGAGCCCCACATCAGGCTCCCTCTTCCGCAGGAAGCCTGCCTCTCCCTCTCCCACTCCCCCTGCTTCTGTTCCCTCTCTTGCTGTGTCTCCTTCTCTCAAATAAATAAATAAAATGTTTAAAAAAAAAAGAAAAGAAATTGAGGATGACACAAATAAATGTAAAAACATTCCATGCTCATAGATTAAAAGAACAAATATTGTTAGAATATCTATACTACCCAAAGAAGTCTATTATTAATTCAGTCCCCTCATCAGATATCAACAGGATTTGAAAAAAAAAAAAAAAAACCTAGAATAATACTAAGATTTGTATGGAACCACAAAGGACCTCAGATAGCCAAAGCAATCTCAGAAAAAAATAAAGCTAGAAACATCACAATTCCAAATTTCAAGATATTACTACAAAGTTGGAATAATCACAACAGTACTGTACTGGTACAAAAATAGACACATAGAACAATGGAACAAAATACAGATCCCAGATATAAACCCACAATATGTGGCCAATTAATCTTCAACCAGGAGGCAAAAATATGTAATGGGTAAAAGACAATCTGTTCAACAAACGGAGTTGGGAAAACTGGACAGCAACATGCAAAAGAATGAAACAGGGCCACTTTCATACACCACACACAAAAATAAATTCCAAGTGGATTAAGGGCCAAAGAGTGAAAACTAAAACCATTAAAATGCTAGAAGAAAACATGGGCAGAAATTTTTCTGACATCAGCCATAACAGATATGTCTCCTGAGGCAAGGGAAACTAAAGCAAAAATAAACTATTGAGACTACATCAAAACAAAAAAAACTTCTGCACAGCAAGGGAAACAATCAATAAAACTAAAAGACAACCTACTGAATAGAAGATATTAGCAAATGATATATCTAATAAAGGGTTAGTATCCAAAATATACAAAGAACGTACAAAAGTCAACACCAAAATAATAATAATAATGATAATAATAATAATAATCCAATTAAAAATGGGCAGAGGACATGAGCAGACATTTCTACAAAGAAGACATACAGATGGCCAACAGACACATTAGAAAGATGCTTAACATCATTCATCATCAGAGAAATGCAAATCAAAACCACAATGAGATATCACCTCACACCTGTCAAAATGGCTAAACCAAAAACAAGAAATAGCAAATGTTGGCAAGGAAGTGGATAAAAACGAACCCACATGCATTGTTGAAGAGAAAGCAGACTGGTATAGCCAAGGTGGAAAGAGTATGTTTCTTAAAATATTAAAAGTAGAATTACTGGATATTTACCCAAAGAATGCAAAAATACTAATTAAGGGGGAAGAACAAGGTGTCAGAGAAGTAGTAGGAGACCTAAATTTCCTCTGATCCCAGGAATTCAGCTATATAGTTATCAAACCATTCTGAATAGGTACAAACTGAACAGGAGATCAAAGAGAAGAAAAGCAGCAATTCTAGGAACAGAAAATCGACTACTTTCAGGAAGGTAGGACGTGTGGAGAAGTGAATCTGAGGCAACATATTGGAAAAGAGACTGCAGGGGGAGGGAGCCTCCATCAGCAACTCACCAGAAAGCAGTAGAGCAGCGGAGCACAAAACTGGAATTTGTAGAAGTCTGCTCTGTGAAGAGATATCGTTCCAAGGGCCAATATATGTATAGAATACACACACACACACACACACACACACACACACACACATATAAAGAAAAATATTATATCTAATATTTTTAGATATCTAATATTAGATATAATTTTTTTCTTTCTTTAAAATTTTGGGAAGCAGTTTCTTCCAACAGACCAAAATAGACCCAAAATCAAGTATGTGGCCCTATTCTAGACACCAGTCTAATATATACGTGTGTGTGTGTGTATTTTTTTTCTCCTTTTTTCTCCTCCCAGTTTCAGGTTCCTTCTGATTTGGTTAATGTATATTTTTCTGGGGCCATTGTTATCCCTTTAGTATTTTGTTCTCTCATTCATCTATTCTTATCTGGATAAAATAACAAGATGTAAAAACTTGCCTCAAAAAAAAAAAAAAAAGAAAGAAAAAGAAAGAAAGAAAAAAGAACAAGAGGCAGTACTGATGGTTAGGGACCTAAACAATACAGACATTAGTAAAATGTCAGTACTAGAGTTCAGAATGACAATTATCAAGGTGCTAGCAGGACTCAAAAAAAAAGCATGGAAGATACTGGAGAAACCCTTTCTTGAGAAATAAAAGAACTAAAATCTAACCAAGTTGAAATCAAAAAAGCTATCAATGAGGTGTAATAAAAAATGGAGGCTCTTACTGTTAGTATCAATGAGGCAGAAGAGAGAATTGGTGATATAGAAGATCAAATGATGGAGAATAAAAAAGCTGAGAAATAGAGATAAACTGGACCATGAGGGGAGAATCTAAGAAATAAATGACATCATAAGATGAAACAATATTAGAATAATTGGGATTCCAGAAGAAGAAAGGGGGGAGCAGAGGTATATTGGAGCAAATTACAGCAGAGAATTTCCCTAATATGGCAAAGGGAACAAGCATCAAAATCCAGGAGGCAGAGAGAGTCCCCTTCAAAATTGATAAAAATAGAAAAAGAAAGAAAGTAAAACTTACAAGTCTCAGTGACAAAGAGAAAATCCTGACAGTGGCTTAGGAAAAGAGGTCGTAACATACACTGGTAGAAATATTAGATTGGTCTGTATCCAAAGAGACCTGGCAGGCCAAAAAGAACTGGTGTGATACATTCAGAGCACTAAATGAGAAAAATATGCAGCCAAGAATACTATATCCAGGTAGGTTGTCATTGAAAATAGAAGGAGAGATAAAAAGCTCCCAGAACAAAAATTAAAAGAGTTTGTAGACACCAAACCAGCCTTACAAGAAATATTGAAAGGGGTCCTCTAAACAAAGAGAGACCCCCAAAAGTAGTAGATCAGAAGGAACAGAGACAATATACAGTAACACTCACCTTATAGGCAATGCAATGGCAGTAAATTCCTATCTTTTGGTAGTTACCCTAAATGTAAATGGGCTAAATGCCCCAATCAAAAGACACAGGGTATCAGAGTAGATAAAAAAACAAGAACCATCAATATGTTGTCTACAAGAAACTCATTTTAGACTCAATCACATGTTCAGATTTAAAGTAAGGGGGTGGAAAACAATATACCATTCTAATGGACATCAAAAGAAAGCTGCGATAACAATCCTTATATCAAATAAATTAGATTTCAAGTCAGAGACTATAATAAGAGATGAGGAAGGACACTATATCATACTTAAAGGGTCTGTCCAACATGATCTAACAATTTTAAATAACTATGTCCCTAACATGAGAGCAGCCAATTATATAAACCAATTAATAACAAAATAAAAAAAGACATTGACAATAATACAATAACAGTAGGGGACTTTAACAACCCCCCTCACTGAAAAGGACAGATCATCCAAGCAAAAGATCAACAAGGAAATAAAGGCCTTAAATGACACACTGGACCAGATGGACATCACAGATATATTCAAAACATTCCATCGCAAAGCAACAGAATACACATTCTTCTCTGGTGCACAGGGAACATTCTCCAGAATAGATCACATCCTGGGTCACAAGTCAGGTCTCAACTGGTATCAAAAGATTGGGATCATTCCCTGCATATTTTGAGACCACAATGCTCTGAAGCTAGAACTCAATCACAAGAGGAAAGTTGGAAAGAACTCAAATACATGGAAGTTAAAGAGCATCCTACTAAAGAATGAATGGGTCAACCAGGAAATTAAAAAAGAATTGAAAAAAATTGTGGAAACAAATGAAAATGAAAACACAACTGTTAAAAATCTTTGGGATACAGCAAAGGTGGTCCTGAGAGGAACAATACAAGCCTTTCCCAAGAAACAAGAAAGGTCTTAAATACAAAAACTAACACTACACCTAAAGGGGCTGGAGAAAGAACAGCAAAGAAAGCCTAAACCCAGCAGGAGAAGAGAAATAATAAAGATCAGGCAGAAATCAATTAAATAGAAATGAAAAGAATAGTAGAATCAATCAATGAGACTAGAAGCTAATTCTTTGAAAGAATTCATAAGGTTGATAAACCCCTGGCCAGACTTACCCAAAAGAAAAATGAAAAGACCCAAATTAATAAAATCATGAAGAAATGAAAGAGGAGCGATCAAAACCAACACCAAAGGGGCACCTGGGTGGCTCAGTGGTTAAAGCCTCTGCCTTTGGCTCAGGTCATGATCCCAGGGTCCTGGGATCAAGCCTCACATCAGGCTCTCTGCTCAGCAGGGAGCCTGCCTCCTCCTCCTCTCTTTCTCTGCCTGCCTCTCTGCCTACTTCTGATCTGTCAAATAAATAAAAATCTTAAAAAAAAAAACCAATACCACAGAAGTACAAACAATTATAAGAACATGTTGTGAGCAACTATACTCCAGCAAATTTGACGATTTGGAAGAGATGGATGCATTCCTAGAGATCTCTAAACTACCAAAACTGAACCAATAAAAAATAGAAAATCTGAACAGACCCATAACCAGTAAGGACATTGAAGCAGACATCAAAAATCTGCCAACAAACAAGAGCCCAGGCCAGACAGTTTCCCAGGGGAATTCTATCAAAAATTTAAAGAAGAATTAATACTTATCCTCCCAAAACTGTGCCAAAAAATAGAAATGGAAGGAAAACTTCTAAACTCATTTTATGAGACCAGCATCACCTTGATCCCAAAACGAGACAAGGATCCCATCAAAAAAGAGAATTAAAGACCAATATCCTTGATGAACACAGATGCAAAAATTCTCACCCAAATACTAGCCAATAGGATCTGACAGTACATTAAAAGAATCATTCACCACACCCCAGCCGGATTTACTTCTGGGCTGCAAGGTTGGTTCAACATTTGTAAATCAATCAATGTGTCACAATATATTAATAAAAGAAAGAACAAGAACTATATGATACTCTCAATAGAGGCTGAAAAAGCATTTGACAAAGTACAGCATCCATTCTTGATCAAAACTCTTGAAAGTGTAGGGGTGGGGCACCTGGGTGGTTCAGTGGGTTAAAGCCTCTGCCTTCAGCTCAGGTCATGGTCCTGGGGTCCTGGGATGGAGCCCTGCATCAGGCTCTCTGCTCAGTGGGTAGCCTGCTTCCTCCTCTCTCTACCTGCCTCTCTGCTTACTTGAGATCTCCGTCTGCCAAATAAATAAATAAAATCTTTTTAAAAAAGAAAAAAGAGAGTGTAGGGAAAGAGGGCACATAGATCAATATCATCAAAGCCATCTATGAAAAACCTACAAGTATCATTCTTCATGGGGAAAAACAGAACTTTTCCCCTAAGCAGGGCTGTCCACTATCACCACTGCTATTCAACATAGTACTAGAAGTCCTAGCCTTAGCAATCAGACAACAAAAATAAATTAAAGGCATCTGAGTTGGCAAAGAAGAAGTCAAAGTCTCACTTTTTGCAGATGATATGATACTTTATGTGGAAAACCCAAAAGACTCCACTCCAAAACTGCTAGAACTTGTACAGGAATTCAGTAAAGTGTCAGGATATTAAATCAATGCACAGAAATCAGTTGCATTTCTCTACACCAACAACAAGACAGAAGAAAGAGAAATTAAGGAGTTGATCCCATTTATAACTGCACCCCAAACCATAAGATACCTAGGAATAAACCTAACCAAAGAGGTAAAGAATCTGTACTCAGAAAACTATAAAGTACTCATGAAAGAAGTTCAGGAAGACACAAAGAAATGGAAAAACATACCATGTTCACAGATTGGAAGAACAAATATTGTGAAAATGTCTATGCTACCTAAAGCAATCTACACATTTAATGCAATCCCTATCAAAATACCATCAACTTTTTCAAAGAAATGGAACAAATAATCCTACAATTTATATGGAACCAGAAAAGACCTCGAATAGCCAGAGGAATGTTGAAATAGAAGACCAATGTTGGTGGCATCACAATTCCAGACTTCAAGCTCTACCACAAAGCAGTAATCATCAAGACAGCATGGTACAGACACAAAAACAGACACATAGATCAATGGAACAGAATAGAGAGCCCAGAAATAGACCCTCAACTCTATGGTCAACTAATCTTCGACAGAGCAGGAAAGAATGTCCAATGGAAAAGACAGTCTCTTCAACAAATGGCGTTGGGAAAATTGAACAGCCACATGCAGAAGAATGAAATGGGACTATTTCCGTATACCACACACACAAATAGACACAAAATGGGTGAAAGGCCTCAATGTGAGACAGGAATCCATCAAATCCTTGAGGAAAACACAGGCAGCAACCTTTTTGACCTCAGACACAGCAACTTCTTCCTAGAAACATGCCAAAGGCAAGGGAAGCAAAGGCAAAAATGAACTATTGGGACTTCATCAAGATCAAAAGCTTTTGCACAGCAAAGGAAACAGTTAACAAAACCAGAGGACAACTGACAGAATGGGAGAAGATAGTCACAAATGACACATCGGATAAAGGGCTAGTGTCCACAATCTATAATGCGAGGTCCCCATTTCAATGGAGTTTTGCAGTCAGACACCGTGTCAGGGAGAAACAATTTTCTAAGGTTGTTGGATTTCCCAGTGGCCCCTCCCAGCCCTGTTGCCTGATTTATTCTCCTCTCTACGTCTCACATGTCACCACTACTGTTTTACAAACAGAGTAGGGTTTTACTCTACAGGTGATGAATGCAGCTTCTATTTTTCTACATGTTTGCATTTTCAGAAACAAAATTGCACAAGAGCAGGATAGCCTGAAAGTGACTTTTACAGCCCCACAAATTATTCCTAGATCTCACTATCATGAAGAGCATGATATCACAATCTTAGAGCATCACATGTAGCAAAATTCTTACCACTGGAAATGTGAAGCCAACACATAACATGTGTTCCTTACGTCAGACCCGTGGACTTTTCTTTAAAGAAAAAAATGTCAGTTTGCAAAGCCAAGAAATTCACCCAAATCTATATTTGCCTCCTCCCCAAATCTACACCTTATAGCGCCTTCAAAGTTGTTGGTTGAGATGACAGGCAAAGTAGGTACATGTAATTCAGGAGACCTTGGTGAAGCCATGTGCCCTGGAGAAGTTCCTCCATGGCTTAGAGCAGAGGAAGAGAATTGAATCAGCGTCTCTTTCAATTAACATCACCCCTTACATAATTTAAGATCTTTCCTTTAACACAAAGGAACTGGCAGCTGCCCCTGCCAATCAACGTAAAATTTAACAAAACCACAGACTTGCTCAGAAAAGCAGGTTGACAGCATTGAGGAATTCCAATTCCTTTAGCTGTTCCAAGTCTGTTATCTGAGAAATGATGAAACATGTATGTGCCAAGGAAATCCCTGACCACAGGAGGTTTGGACATCGGGGCCCAGTTCAAGCATTCTGAAACGCTTGTCATCCTAGGCTTTGGTTATGCTATTCAGGGATAATGACCCGATGTTGTTTTCGGCTCCTTGTTTTCTACACTGGAATGTGCTGACTGATAACAGAAACGGGAGCTCACACTTATCGAACACCTATGTGCCAAGTGCTGTGCTAAGTCCTCAAGGAGAGTCAACTGCGAAATCCTTACACTCAGCCTATGGACAAGGTCTCATTGTTACCCAATCTTACGGGAAAGTAAAGTAAGTTTTAATAGACTTCTCTTGAACCATCACCGTTTGAAGAAGTTTACCAAGAGTTGAAAAGGAAAAGATCTTCCTAAAAAAGCACTTGTTTTAGAGAAAATAATTTGTTGGAGAACAGCTGGAGAAGCAGGAGCTCATTTGCAAAGCCTTACCTGGAGAACGTCTTACCAGGAGGACAATCGATGTGCCCTCCGGCCTGAGTCCCTGCAGTCACTGTCCAGCTTGACGCTCAAACAAACAAACAAACAGAAATTCTTGCAGTGAGAACACAGCTCTGAAGCACAAGCTTGGGCCCAGAGACAGCATCACCTCCTACTGGAAGACGGGTTTCTGAGGCTGGAATTTTCTTCTCACTGCAATTTGAATTCTTCAGACACATTGAATAAGAAAGCAAAATTCTCCTGAAGATTGGGTTTTTTTGTTTTTTTCCAGAGCAAACAACCTTAAAGTAGAAATCTAGACGTGTGTTCTTTTTGTTGCTGACTGAGAAGGAGATAAAGAGCCGTGCGTGGGCTCTGGGACCCAAGAGGTAGGGAATGAGGCTAATGAAACATAAGAGGAGAGTATCTAAAATTCTGGCATTTGTTGACAAAACCTGACTGAAGGGGGGAAAACTGTGGATATGCTAATTCTCCTGCCAACTCTGGGAAAGCTGGGTTTCCAGCATTAGTCACCTTCAAAACAAAACGTGGGAAACTCTGGATATGAAACGTCCTGCATGGCCGACGCCCGACACTTCTCTCAGTCTTGGAATCCACGGAGGAGCAGATCCGAAGTGTACTTTTAGTTTTACTTGAACGACGTCATTTTACTTCAGATTTCCAAGAAATGGTCACTGATCTGTTTTCTGAAAAGCAAAAAACACTTTCCTTTGCCCATTTTGCATCAAAGTATTGTTCTTTGATGACGATGACAATTGAAGACAAATATTTCGATGCAAAGTTAGATTTTTTTTAAAGATTTTATTTATTTATTTGACAGACAGAGATCACAAGAAGGCAGAGAAGCAGGCAGAGAGAGGAGGAAGCAGGCTCCCTGCAGAGCAGAGAGCCCGATGCGGGACTCGATCCCAGGACCTTGGGATCATGACCTGAGCCGAAGGCAGTGGCTTAACCCACTGAGCCACCCAGGTGCCCCAAGTTAGATGTTTTATGTTTACGTTACACCAGATTCCTAAAGCGCTCACTGTGTGGAAAATTTAAGGCCAGAAGCTCCGTTAGGGCTTCAGTCCTAAATACTGGGATTATGTACAGGAGACAGGCAAAGGGAGAGAATTTGTGCCAAAAAGTCCCGCTGGCAAGAAGCTTCTACTCCTTCTCAAGGACCTCTGGCCACTTCAAGCGTTTCAAGGGGCTGATGGGTGGGCGCGCCCTCGCCGCTTGAGAGTGGGTCGCAGCATGACTTCAGTATCACTTTAACAGGAAACCAACACAGATGAGAAGGAGTCTGCCTGGACTTTTCATATTCAGCTTAATTCTCAGAAATACATGGACAACACGAGCCTGTAACCTACTTCCGGTCAGCATTTAACATGTCTAGTTGCACCATAGGTGTGGCTCAGACAAACGCCAGCCTGCCCGTCTGGTGGCAGAAGTTCCTTCGTGGAGCAGGGGACACTCTTTCTAATTTGACTCCTCCCTCCCTTCCCCTCCGTGGCACGCTGAGCTCCAGCAGCTCTCCCTTCCCCGTTCTCTTTCCCAGGGAAGGTATGACCTTCTGCAACTGAACCATGTCTGCTAACCTGGAGACCGTGAAGTGAAGGAAAAACTAACCTTCCAAGAATAGAGACAAACAGAATAAGACAAACGTCATTCTTTGGGGACAATAATATATTGTATTAAATTATAGTGCGTGATGGGTCTGTTCTTGTTATTTCTCCCTGAGAGATGAGGACTTTATCTTCTCAAGGGTTAAGCAATTCAGGCCGCTGGATGGTAGAATCCACTCTCCCGCACCGGTCTCCCCCACGCCCCTCTCTCCAAGCCCACCCCAGCGCCCTTCCTGCCCAAGGTGGTCACATCATTAGCAGATCCATAAATAGATCTATTTACCTATCTACCATATCTATCTATCTACCTCTCATCTATCAAATCTCTCGAGCTCTCTCTGTGCTCTGTCTATGCTCTCTCTCTCTCTACATCTGCACATGGAGAGAAGAATGGCCAACGTCTAGAAACAGCATCTCTCTTCCTTTGGTATCTAAATAAAGGGAGCTTTTAGAAAAATGAATAACAGCATTTCGTCATGCTTGCTTAATGTGCCTGAGGTCACTGACCCAGCCTGTCGGATTTTAAGAGGAGCAGAGGGATAGGATTCATGAAAACCTCCAAGGTCAAATTAAGTCATTTCATAGAGGAAAATATCGTGGGGACATTTTACTCAAAGTATCTTTTTTTTTTAAATGATGGCTCATCTATCATTTTACTCATATAATACAGAAAGTGAACTTTTAATCATGCCATTTTTTTTAGTGGGTAAAATAACATCCATGTGTTTTTAACATGTAGTCATAGAATGCTCAGGATGACTAATCTTGTGAAGTGTTCTTTTATCCTCTGATAGTCTGCACATGGTAGGCATGACTTATTTCAGGATGGCACAAAGGTCCTGGTGGATACAGCAGGTGCAGCGCCCTCACCCGCCCGCAGAGACGGTGATGGGTGGCACTGGAAGAACCCAGAATACATCTGATAACACAGTAGTCACCAACTAGCATGAAGTCTCAGGGCAGAGGTTCTCAGACTTCCAGATCTAGACACACAGAACTCAGCCTGTGCCTCTGATCCAAATCTGCTTCCCTTGCTACAAAAGCCTTGCTTGTCCACGATGTCCCTTAGGTTCTGTGCCAGCCGGGGAGCCCTCTCTGTCCCCCCAGGCAGACTTCTCATTTCTCCTGTGCAAACCCATCTCGTTGCTTCTGCCCCCTTTGGGGCACTCCCTTCCCTGTTTGGCATGACCGCGGGCTGTCTCCATCTCTCTCCTCTTCTGCACCTGAGCATCAGAAATGGAGTCTGGCTCTAGTCTACTCTTTGTCGTGCCGGTACGTGGCACCCAGTGGAACCGAGCGGAGTCGAGCCTAACTGGATAAAACTGGTAATCTAGCCGGGGCTAGACTAGTTCTAGTTCTGTGGGGCTTCAGCGGACTGGGTAAGTCCAGCAGCAGAGAGAGCTCTCTGCAGAGCAGATGGATGACTGTGCAGAAGGAAGCCACCCGTGACCCCAATGTCACGGAGGACCCTATAGAGAGCTGGGCAGAAGCACGTCAGCAGAGTCAGGGCAGCCCTTCCAAGTCGTGCCTGCGCCCTGCCAGTGATGTGCACGTGGGACAGGAGCCCGGGAACAGTGGGGCGCTCGGCATCGAGGTCAGGGGGCTTGACTTGCTGGGTATCGTGCCGAGCACCGTGCTACCGGCTGTCTCACCGGGACTCCCGCCTGTGGCTCTTTGACCTCCTCTGGGGCCGCACAGTTTAAATCCCGTTCTCACACTGCACAGATCTTCAGGTGTTTGAAGAAAGCGATTTTGTTCCCGTTTCTGTATTGAATACATCGAAGTCCTTTTAAAAGCCCCTATTTGGTGGAATTTCAAGTTTTCTTATCATTCTTGCTGCATTCCTCTGGAGGCATTCCCATGGTCCAGGGTCACGCAGATGGGACATGCGACAGAGACTGTGTACCTGCCACTCGTGTGCTCATGGGACTCGGCTGCCGGCCTTTTCTTGACGGTGTATTTTGATGGTCGGTTTGGGGCTATCATCCTGAAATTACACTGATTACAGCTTACCATTCCTTCTTCCCCAAAACACTGTTATTTTTTATTTGCTTGTGTCGCCTATGACATTTCTTGTGTATTAAAAAACAGTAATTAAGAAAACAAATTAAGACTTAAGTTTGAGAAAAAATGAAATCTGTGATGTTAAATAAATTTGTGCAAAACCCTCATCTCTCTTTCAAAGTCCTTAGCAGACACTGTAGCTGCTCACGCCATTTTCTCAGCAGGTGGGCGAGCATCGGGGTGATCTGCAGCAGATACTGTACACCTTGCACGGCTGCAGCCTGCAGGATAGATCTGCTTTGGAAATCACCTGGTGTTCCTTAGGGACACAGCAAGATATTAAGGTGTGAGTGAAGTGACGTAGACATCCCATAGTCTTGCTAAATCATAGTATTAATAACAAGCAAAATGAGAAAAATCACAGAATAAGTGTGTTTCAGTTGAATTACCCAGAAGGAAAAGGTGAAAATAAACCAGAATTATGAGGAAATCTCATGAGGAAAAAAGCAAAACAAATGTTATGCTAGTAACTTAGGTATTAACATAATAACATATAAGAAACTGAAACTGTACAAATTCACAAGGTACTAGAAAAACTGTAAGATATTGCCATATGAAAGAAGAAAAATGCTTCACGATTATAATATTTAAAGTGTGGAAGCACTTTAGTCCTACAACCCTTCAAGCAGACATAAAATATCCCCCATGTAGATATAAATAAAATAGATAAAAGGTTTAAATGCCAAACCAGAATGAGGACTCCACGAGGAAATGACAAGACTTGGAACCAGGCCCCAGGACACTCCAGGCTGGTCAGACAGTCTCATCTAAACGGATGAGGGGGACTGTCACCTGTGAGGTGTGTCTCCCCAAAGGGACTCCATGAGGCTTCCTGGTCTACCTTCCTCTTTGTCACAGCCAGCGAGCTGTGAGCCCTGAGTCTCTGGGCTGCTTCTGAGAAGGGGGCGTGAGGTGGGCCGCACCCTGCAGCAGACCCCACGTGCACGGAGCTCTCAGACGGCCACTGCCTGTCTCTCAGACGGCCTCCACCTGGGGCGAGACCGGGCAGGCACCTGAGCCCAGGAGCACCACCGATCTATCCCAGTCCCTTTTTCCTGGAAGGAGAGGTCGGGCAGCAGGTCGGTCCAGGGAAAGCACTTCTGCAGCAGCTTGGCCACAATCCGTGCTCAAACAATCCATTGTCCGAAGTTCCTTGAAGAGTCCTCACTGCCTGCCACGCATCTGTGACCCTCCACCGTCGGGCTTCCAGGTTGTATAAGCAGACGTGAGGCCGTTACACAGCACAGCTCCGCACTCCGGAGCGGGTCACAGTGGCTCTGCGTCCTGTCTGCTCCTCCCTGCAGGAGCCCAGGAGCAGGAGCCCCGCCAGACGGCTGCCCCCTCGGGACGGCTGCCCCCCCGGGACGGCTGCCCCCTCGGGATGGCCGCCCATCAACAGACCACAAACCTCTACGAGCGCCCGACAACAAAACAGACCCGACCTCTCAGCAGCCCAAGCCGTGATTCTTAAAATCCAACCAAGCACTGAACCTTGCAAGTTCGTGCTCCTGATGAGAAGTGCAGGAACTCGGCCCCCATGCCCGCTTGGGGGTGCCGAGGTTGGGCTGGCACGGAGACCAAGTGTGGACAGGGAGGGGGCTAGTGCCCACAGGAGCGGAGTCCAGGGTTTCACCTTTGCAGGGAAACATCTGATGTTTTATTCTGAGAAAGGTCAATCAGGAGGAAATGATGTCTTCAGTCCAGAACAACAACAACAACAAAAAGTCATAATGAGGGGCTTAACTTTTGGAGATTTCTTCACCACATTTAATTAGACTCTCCAGAGCTTGATAGGAAATTTCCAATTAAGTCCTCATGATAACCAAGGGCACCGGGTACAGCTGACTTGGCGTTAGGGGGTAGGTGGGAAGCCAGCGTGACTGACAGAGCAAGCCCACCAGCACCGGAGGGACAGCTCAGAGCACCCCGTCCTCCCCTCCAGGGGCCACACTCCCCAGTCCCTGAACCACAGTCTGTGAGGAAAGGAAACACCCCGGGCAGGGGGAGATGCGACGCGTGGGTCTGTGCCTCTATTTCCTGAAGAGAGGTCACTTAGCAGCAGGGGACAGTACACCTCCTTCCTCTCTGCTCCTCGCGTCCTGAGCTGTTAAGTGGGTGTGACAAGGCTTTGCTGCTCACCTCGTATGTTTTTCTTTCTTCTGTATTTTTGGTTTTGGTTCCTTTTCTTTTTTTTTCTTTAAATCAAATAAGGCAGGACGCCTGTGTGGCTCAGTCAGTTAAGCATCTGCCTTTGGCTCAGGTCATGATTCCAGGATTTGGGGATCCGGATTCAGTTTAAATGCCTTAAAGAGAGAACTTCTTTTTTTTTTTTAATTTTTTTTTAATAAACATATAATATATTTTTATCCCCATGGGTACAGGTCTGTGAATCGCCGGGTTTACACACTTCACAGCAAAGAGAGAACTTCCTAAATGTTCTTTTCCGACATGGAGCACAGACACGCGCTATAGGGCTAAGAAGACAGTCTCCACGCGGGGGACGTTTGCTGACTGACCCGATCAGGAATTCGTTATATGTTTTTAATTTAAATCTTTAAATACCAAATGACAAACTGGGCAAACAGAAGCGTGGTTGGTGTATTTTTCTCAGGGTCTGGCTGCGTGTGCGAGCTCGTCTGTGGGGCCGCACCTCGGGGCTGCTTCAGGCGGGCAGGTACTGCCCCTGCCAAAGGGGACCTCCTGTCAGACGGCGCAGGGGACAGGGATGCTTTCCAGATGTCCTGGTGAACCCACAGCTTTATCCGAGCGGAGATACCGTGGGGTCAAGCCCAAAAGATGAAGCAAACAACGACAAGACGTAGAAGGACAGGGAGGAATGACCAGGCCACTAGCGCCACCGACGCACGCGGGCCGCCCGTCCTCTCTCCCCGACCTCTTCGCCCCCCTTCTGTGCCGCCCCCGGAGCCGCTCCTGGTAGGAAAGACCTGTGGAAGCGGAATGTCCCTGGAGCCAGACCACGGTGGCGCTGACCGGCCTGACCCCGCCGGAAGGCTGAGGCGCGTCAGAGTGGACGGTCTCTCCTGGGGGTCCCGTTGGGCACTTGTGGAGCAGAACCTGGAACGGATGGTGGTGGCTGAAAAATGAGCTCATGCTTGCGTAGTGGATTTATGTAGCCTCTGGAAAAAATGAAGCCTAAATAAACCCGACTCGAGACGAGCCGACCAAACGTAAACGGATTGAAGCCCCTGGCTTGGGAAGGCGGCCCTTCAGCCGGCTCTGCCTCGAACAGCGCCGAAATCAGCGTCCGGCTGGGTAAATGGGGCTCCTGCCTCACTCTCACCAAGTCCTAGTCCCGACACGATGATCTGTGGAGATAAGTTTTAAACGTTCCTTGGGTACGAGAAGTATTGACTTGGAATTTATGATAAGACAGAAATCGGCTTATACAAATATACAAGAACTGTCATAGCTAGGAATTAAATGAATCCCCCGATAAATAAAAACGTACTGATATCCACCTACTGGAACAGTCTCTCGGGTACCTTTTATTGACACAGATAGCCAGACAAGCACAAATTAAAAAAAGTTTGTATAGCCAAAATACTACTATGCTTTGGGGGAAAAAAATGAAAACAAACCTTTTTTAAACCTAATATGATGTACAATCAAGAGGCTTGCCAAAATCCTCTCTCCTGTCTTACTATCTGGGCTATGCTTTAAGAGTTTAAGTTAAATATTTTCGTTTTTTCTTCAGATGGTTTGAATGTGGCATAATTCACGGATATAACTATTTAATAATGCTTCACATAAAACTTCAGTACTCATGTCCGGCTTGATAATGGGAGGAATATAATGGAATGAGCATCTCTAACAGGACGATTTTAAATGTAACTTGGAAAACTCCGAGGAAATGAGACGTAGGCACATTTCCTGTCTCAAAGTCTCAGAATTTTTGCTAGACTCAGCTAGAAGCCAAGCCACCTGCTATATGCTAAAATGGGGACAAATGAACTTTTCCCCCAGCACTGGGCCTCTCGACCAATCACAGAGGGATTCGAGTAGCTGTAAACTGACCAGCACCAATCCCATTTATCCAAACAACTTACATAAATTCCCTTCTTCCTCTTTAAAGACTCTCACCTCCTCTGTCTTTCCAGAACACATGTCCAAATTCATCCGGTGTTTTCTCCAGGATTGCAATCCCTAAGACCCCAAATAATGCACACATCTGATTTTGCAGCTTGCCCTTTGGTCGTCTGTTGGTCGACAAGCTCTGAACAAACTTGAAACAGGAAAATCTCTCCCTGACATCATGAGGCTGTCCTTCTGGTGACCATTCACATGTCCTTTAATAGCCAATGCTGGCTGCCCAAGACCCCCCAGTACCACCCCAGACCCCGACCCCATGAGACCCCAGGTGTCTCACGGCAGAGCTCCCTCCTAGGCACACCCGTCAGTAACTGTTCATCAGCACCTGCCTGCCCCATGTCCCCAAGTCCCCCAGAATTCTGCTAACCAGTGCCAGCTGACCCAAGCTTGTGGCGTGGCTTTGCTGCGTGAGGCAGGCATGTGACTCTCCCGTCCAGATACACGGGTGTGTGTTTACGTGGGCCTTCTGGAAACGTCATCTCTAAGTGATATTTCACGGGTCTTCACAGCAAAGGACAAAGGGCTGTGCCTACCCTACACTTATTAGGAGTAACTGAGAATTTCAGTCCATTCTGACTTGCTCTTTCTGCAGCTTCTAGAATCTCATTTACTCTCAGAAGGAAATGGTTACATTTCTGCGATCAAACAACCTACATTTCTGCGTTTGAACAACCCTTTCCTGGAATAGTGCTGCATGTCCATATGTGCAAATGACGAATGTCTTCTGCCCTTATAAATTGATCCATGAGAAATATCTTTTATTCCAATCAATAATGAGCTTATGCAGTGAGACAATGTGTAACACTGACATGACTGGTCAAAGACGTCCTAGCTGAGCTGCGTAGGGTTGCAAAAGCTGCAGACTTTACGTAAAAGAGTACAGAGGTTCTTAAAAGAAAAATTTTAAAAAGGCTAAAAACAGAATTACCATAGGATCCAGTGATTTCCTTTCTGAGTGTTTATCTAGAAGACCAAGGCAAGATCACAAAAAGATGCTTGCACGACCTTGTTTATGGCAGAACCAGTCGCAGTAGCCAGGAAGTGGGCTGGCACACTGCCAGATGAACAGGTGATGATTACGTGATGGCCCCCACGTGGAATACTACGCAGCCTTTAGAAAGAGGGACATCTTGTCTCCTGCTACATCACGGATGAACCCTGAGGACGTGGCAGGGTGGAATAAGCCAGACGCAAAATGTCGAATGTGATTCCACTACTGGGAGGTGGCTGGAGAGGCCGGCTTCGTGGACTCAGAGCACAGAACGGTGGACGCCAGGGGTGGGTGTGGGGGGAGGGAAGGAGGAGGGGCTGGGGCTGGGAGTCCCAGTGCCTTAGGGGCAGCATCTATGGTGGAGCAGCGTACGTGCACTTCAGCCTACTCAACCACATACTCAAAATGGTTAAAATAGTTAAATGTCATGTATTTTTTCCACAATAAAAAAAAAAGTGCTATTATGATCTCATCCATAGAGTTGAGCAATGAATATTTAGAGACAAATGTAGGTATTTGGGTTCTAGTGGATTTAGGGATAAAAGTTGGGAATTTGAAAGAGCTAAAAGTTTATCAGAGCCTCTTCTCCAAGTAAGCCACCTAAACTGTCATTCTTTATGGGACCTTTTATTTTATTCCCTTTAAACACGGCCTTGAAATTGGGTGTGTGGGAGAGTACATGAAGATTGAATCAAAGGCGCGAGGCCGGCGTCTGTCATGAAGATCTCTTTCAGTCTAACTATGACGCAACTCCAGGGGGAAAAAAAGAATACTTTTATTTGGTGTCTGCTTGACACCAAATTTTGCAGCAGAGCTTCCAGTCAGAGCAGACGGTTGGGACATGCGGTAATTTCGGCCCGACACTTCCTCCTGCTTTCAGAATCTGCAGATACTGCTGTAGGAGGCACGACGCAGGTGTGCCGTCCAGATGTGACCAGTGAGCGAGCCCTTCCCGAGCTGACACTGTTAAGTGGAACCACGCTTCCGTAGCACAGCCGTCCGGGCTTGGAGAAAGAGACACGAGACTCCACACCCAAGAGCAAAACGGTCGTAGAAATGTGGGAGATCTGAGGCCCTTTCTCAGGCATGAGAGGCTCCTTCCTAATTTCTTCCCAGAAGGACAGCTCCGAGCAGCCTCACGACGCCGACCCCTGTCCCACGTGAAATGCGTGTGCAGCTTCTGTGCTCCGGGACTGAGAAGGGGGAGAGAGGTGAGGTCCCTCCACCCCCACGCGTAAAGCCGGGCAGGAGAGTGGGCACTCGGCTCGCAATGACCTCAACAGAAGAGGAAATCTTGTCCAAGCACGTCTGCGGCGGTCCGGGTGTGCGGGTTGGAAGCTGGAGGTGCAGGGGTCCCGCACACACGCGGGGCAGGAGGGAAACGCGCCTGGAGGAAGGGGTGTCTGAAGGGCTGCACACGTGGACCACTGAGAGCAGTGGGGTGTGGACCCCGTGGGGCGGTGGGCTGGGGACTGAAGCTGGGGAGGCACCCGGCCAGGAGGGGTTTGTGTGGCCTTGGTGAGCTCTCTCAAGGGATCTGGACAGGTTCCTCAAGGCCAATGAAGGCTAAGAATGGCTTTTCAACACAAACCATCACTAGATGTGTATCTCTCATGGTGGTTGTGACCGGTATGTGAGCTCGTGGGAGGAGGCTGGCCCTGGGGACGGTCACCATCCCGGGGCAGGGTCCCCGAGCAGGAATCCCGCAGGGGCAGCCAAGCTTGGGAAAGACAAGGATGAATGAGGGCCTCACCCAAAAGGCAACACCAATCAGGCCAGTCTAACAGGCAAGATGGGTCGGGCTCCCACCTGTACGGGAGTAAGACCCCTGAAAGGTCCAGGCCCTGGGCCATGTGAGAAAGGGCAGGAGCGAGCAGTCCAGAGACCTGGCACCGGGAGAAGATGGTCTTGCTGTGGGGACAAGAGGCCCGAACACAATTTACAAAAACCGGGAGAGCTGTCCTGTGAACAGCAGCCTCATCCGAACCCGCTTCAAACACAGAGCTGGGCCCTCGGGGGGAAGCGGCAGGAAGTTTTATTTCCAATAAAATTTGAGTTTCATTTATTTATTTCCAATAAACCTTGAGGAGAGTTTTCTAACGATTGAGGCTGATGGATTAGGCCTCCTCCCAAGTTTGCTCCCCACCCCCCGCCCCTGCAGGTGCTCAAGTAGAGAGCAAGGAACCATCAGCAAAGGTGCGAGAGTTCAAACATCCCTGGATACTGGGCTCGAAGTCCAATACTCGGCTCAGGGAGGAGACAGAAGTAGGGTCTGGGCAGCAAATACAGAAAAGATCAGATTCTGTAAATTCAGCGTCAAGCACTCCTCCTAATGGTCCACGTAACCAAAAAGGAGAAGGCTCTTCAGAGGACATGTGTGGCTTGGGATTCCCACGACATCCAACGCCCAGTGAAACACAAACCTTGAAAACTTTTGGAAATTGCAAATAGGAAATCAGCAAATGCAGGGCACCGGTAGGTGTTCACGGCCAGGGCAGTCCTCGGGGTCTCGAGCGGGAGCCCAGAAATCACCACACACGTTCCCACGTAACTGAGTGTCTCAGCCTGCGGACAACGGTAGCACCGGACACACTGTCGATGCTGCTGGCTTTCCAAGAACCCGTGGCCAAGCTGCCCTCCCACTGCATGTGAATCCCGCTGCCTACACTCGGGCACAGCCCTGCGTCGTGTGGCCAGTGGACCCACATCGCCTGTCCCTCCAGAGACACTGTAAACTCCTGCGTGTCCCTCACAGTGGATGTCTGTCTGCTCACACTGCCCACCCCTGTAAGAAGCCCAGGGTCGCCCTATGTTCTTGCGGGGCTGCCACCGAATTCCCACGAGAGGAAAGGCATCGTTGTTAAAGGCAGCGGGGAACTCAGCCTGGGCACTCCCCCCCGTGTCCTCTCATGTCGGAATGAAAAGGGACATGTGGTTGACAACCCAGAGTCTGTTTCTTACACACATTCAAACATCATTAAAGTTCCGTTTCTGTTCCAAAGAACATACACACGACCGGCTCTTGGACAGAAAGCTTCCCTCTTCTCTCTTTTGCATAAGCAGGAAATTAAAAATCTCCTGCCTGGGAGCTTTCTCTGTGATCAGGACCCATACTTTTTTTTTTTTTAATTTTCATGTTCTAGCATTCATTGTTTATGCACCACACCCAGTGCTCCGTGCATACGTGCCCTCCTTAATACCCACCACCAGGCTCACCCAACATGCCACCCCTCCCCTCCAAAACCATCAGTTTGTTTCTCAGACTCCACAGTTTCTCATGGTTTGTCTCCCCCTCAGACTTCTCCCAACTCCCTTCTCCTCTCCATCTCCCTATGTCCTCCGTGTTATTCCTTATGCTCCACAAATAAGTGACTCTCTCTGCTTGACTTATTTCACTCAGCATAATCTCCTCCAGCCCCATCCATGTTGCTACAAAAGTTGGGTATTCGTCCTTTCTGATGGAGGCATCATACTCCATAGTGTATATGGACCAGATCTTCCTTATCCATTCATCCGTTGAAGGGCATCTTGATTCTTTCCACAGTTTGGTGACCGTGGCCATTGCTGCTATGAACATTGGGGTACAGATGGCCCTTCTTTTCACTCCATCTGGATCTTTGGGGTAAATACCCAGGAGTGCAATGGCAGGGTCATAGGGAAGTTCTATTTTTAATTTCTTGAGGAATCTCCACACTGTTCTCCAAAGAGGCTGCACCAACTTGCATTTCCACCAACAGTGGAAGAGGGTTCCCCTTTCTCCATATCCCCTCCAACACACGTTGTTTCCTGTCTTGCTAATTTTGGCCATTCTAACTGGTGTAAGGTGGTATCTCAATGTGGTTTTCATTTGAATCTCCCTGATGGCTAGTGATGATGAACATCCTGTAAATGACAAAGGTGATGCGTCCCTTCTTCAAAACCAAACTCCATCCCTGCATCAAGGAAAGGTACAACTCTGCTGCAGAGGCTCTGGCAGAATGTGTCCCCTTAATTGCTATTAATTACCGCTCTTTAAATTAACCCCCACTGTGCAATCTGACCTCTGACCCCAGAGCCCACTTTGCGCTTGTGTTTTTAGCAGGAATGTGCTGTTCACTCGCTCTGTCCGAAAGGCCCACACGCTTTCCAAACAGCTTGTGCTCCCGATCTAGGTCCGTGTGTCAACCGTAATGACCCAGGGCAGAAGAAGCACCCGGGCCGGGGTCCACGCGCCTTCGTCCAGTACCCCACGGCTCTCAGTTCAGAAAGGACAGGAAAATGTCTTCATTTGTAGAGACAACCCTGCTCTGAATATGCTGCAGACACTAATACTTCTGTCCAGCAAAGTGCCCCACCTGACTGTCAGGGAGACGAAGGCCAGAGGGGTGGCCTTCCCCCCGTCCTGCTGGCCTGTCCATCAGCTCCCTGCATGCTGCCCCCGTCCCCTGAGCCCCCTCTTCCTACCCCCATCCCCTATCTCCAGCCTGCTGTCCCCACCCAGGACCCCTGCCCCCTGCCCGCTGCCCCTGCCCCCCATGGTGGTTTCCGCAGGCAGTGCGCTGCGGTGCGGAGAGCTACATTAGGCAGGACGCGACAGTTTGGTCCTTGAGTGAACACTGGGCGACTTCAGGCACAGTAATCCCTCACTGTGTTCAGCGGGGGTCATACCCGGGCTTTTGTCCCAGAGGACGTGACTCAGCTGAGGGTAACTCCAGACTCAGTAGGGGGCGGCGAGTTGACAAACATCTACAGGTTTTCGAAGGTTGCCATCAGGTGACGGTCCTCAGCTGGGTGATGAGCCCATTTCTTCCCGCGAAACCGTATTTCCTCCCGTCTTTAGCACAATTCTAGTCCATTCAAGGTTGAAAGAACAAATCACAGAAAATTTCCCCATCTCTCCACAGGCTCAATCCTGGAGAAAAGCATTCACGTCCTCGTTTGAGTTCATTGTTCCCTTCCTGAGCCTGTCACGTCAACCACACTCCGCGGCGTGTGCCTCGGCCCGGCCTGCCGGCCCCTCCCCCGCGGCACCTCCTCAGCCTCGTGCTGGCCCCTCCCCCACCTGCACTCTCCTCACCCAGCCCACCGTCCAAAGCAGCCTCCGTGCCCGCTTCTCTTCACGCTGCCGGAGTCTGAGAGCATGAGATGTGTGTGTGCGCCGGTGTGCGTATATGCGTCTCTGTGTGCCTGTGTGTGTCCGTGTGTGTCGGTATGTCTCTGTGTGCCTGTGTGTGTCCGTGTGTGTCGGTATGTCTCTGTGTGCCTGTGTGTGTCCGTGTGTGTCGGTATGTCTCTGTGTGCCTGTGTGTTGGTGTGCGCATGTGTGTGCCCATGTATGCATGTGTGTAAATCAGTGTGCACGTGTGTCTCTGTGAGTGTTGTATTGGTGCACACGTGTGTGTGCAATTGTGCATGTGCACATGTATGCATCGGTGTGTGCATTGTGTGTCTGTGTGTACGTATCCGTGTACACACGTGTGTGTCCATATGTGCGTGTGTGTGCGTCGGCGTTTGCACGCATGTGTCTGTGTGTCTCTGTGTCTGCATCAGTGTGCCCATGTGTGTCTCTCTGCATGTCTGGGTGTCTGTGTGTGTGCATGTGTGTGCGCTGGTGTAAGTGTGTGTGTGTGTGTGCGTGGGGACATGTGTATAGGTACGTGTGTGTGGGTGCACCGAACAGTCAATCACCCTCTCTTTGCTCTGCCTGGTTCCCCACCCACACTGCGAGCTGCTCGAGACCAGCCCAGGGACTCGGTTTCTGTATCACCTTCAATGGCCAGTAGAGTGACCTACACACAGCCGGCAGCAAGTAGAGCTCCGTGGAGGGAAAGTCAGACAGCCTGAGTGTCAGCACGGCACAGGAACACCCCTGGGGGCTTCTATGTCACTGCTGTGCGGGCCAGTGCCCGGTGCCACCCTCGCGGGTGGGGACGCACTGGCTTCTGTGAGCCTCACCCCCTTGAGGGAGGACCACCGTCCTGCGGGAGCCTCGCCGCCCCCTCCCACCCTGGCCAGCGAGGGAGGACTACCATCCCTGTCTTCTTGGCACTTCTGAGATGCCGACGTTCAGAATGGTTAAGGAACCAGCCCAGGATTTCGAAGCAGGATTTGGAATTCCGGAGGAAGGGACCCGCGCTAGGGCACGGTGTTTGCCTGGGTGCGCTCTCCCCAGCGGGGCTGAAATCCCACCCTCACCCTCCCCGGCGGCACGGCCTCCATGCCCTCCTCTGTGTGATGGAGCAAGCAGCGCCCGCGCCCGTGCGGCCGTTCTAAGGGCAGTGAGCGCTATGAGGAATGGAACCCGAAACTTCTCTGAGGCAAGACATCCTCCGCACTTCGTCAACAAAGGCTCTGACTGACGAGAACTATTGCCCCCGGATTGGTTCATGATTCCCATGAGGAAGGAGTACTCTGGCTGTGCCTTGACCCCATGCCGCCTCTGTCCCCCTAAGCAGGTGAAACCATCTCCCAAGACACACAGGTGCGTAAGACTCGACAAAGGCCGGCCTCCCCACACCCTAACAACAGCCACAGGGAAAATAAAGCCCGAGTGCACACGGATGCTGCAAACGTGAGAGGAGGCGGCACCACCCAGGGCAGAGCCTCTGGGGCATGTGTTTAAGGTTCTCAGAGCAGCCACCTACGAAATCAAACACTGGCCACCATCACTGCCATGTCCGTGAACACGAGCCACGGGCCAACAGATCATTCTCCCAGGTACGGGCATTTGACTGATTTTATTCCCCTTAGTTACTACTAAGTAGTTACTGCATTAGGTTGGTTCAGGGATCATTAAAGCCCAGTGCTCCACCCCCACCAGGCCCATGGGGTACCATCGATGTTGCTGAGCTAGAATAAACCATCAGAGTCACGCAGAAGTTTCGTCCCAAGCAGCTGGAGCCACCGGCGTCCTTTCTAATACGCTCCGTCTTCTGTGCTGGGTGGAGGCTCGTCACGGAAGCACACAAGGGGACACACCTGTCCATCCTGGCCTGGCTTCCCAGAGGACTTTACGGCCATCCTGTGTCCTGGAAGCAAGAGTGGACAGGTGATCAGGGTAAGATGAAGGGGGGGGTAGAAGGGGAGAGACCCCCGTGAGCCGCCGCCTTCTGCTGTGACACGTGATGGTGGCAGGACGTTTCAGAGGGAACGAATGAATCCAAAGTTGTCCAGGTCTGTCCGCCATAGGCCAGTTTGCTTGGCAGACCGGCATCCAGTCTGACCGACCCGTGTTCCTTCACCCCAGGCACACTTGGAGCAACACTCCAAGTGTTGCTCCACTGGCCAGTGGCAGAGCCAGGAGAACGGATCCCAGTCAGCATTTGAGAGCAACAAACAAACCTTCCTTCCATGGACGGCATGAGTAGAATAACCTGGCAGGGAGGAGGCATCCCACTGAAGGAATTCCCCGGGGCAGGGTGTGTGCTCCACTGCCATCCCTCGGGAGCCGAGCAGGTGCACAGAGACAGGGGCAGGGATAGCCCGCAGGCCGTGCCTGGCATCCTCCGCTCTCACTTCCCACACATCGGGGAAGGTCTGATGAGCAGGAAACGCTAGCATCTTTCAAAAGCCTCATTTCTCAAATACAAGCAACGGACAAGACACGTCCAAGAGAAGTAAGTCATTCTGAAAATGCATTTCCCGGTTCCACTGGGAGGACCACTGACCTAAGAAGCTAAAAATACATCTCGAGGGGGAAAGTCCCTTTGCATTGCAAGTTACCTCTTCCAAAGTGATTAGTTGTCTTACCTGGTAGAAAAAACTATTGGACTATCACTAAAAGGTAAACACAAAACCCTCAGAAGAGATTTTTTTTTTTTTTTTGGCGAGTCTGAGCATGCTAATGCAAGAGCCCCAGACCTCAGAGGCAGCAGGGCCTAAGACCGCCCATGTGGCATCATGCTAGAAGAGAAGTAAGCTCTGTGCCAGAGCAAAGGGAAGAAAGATTTCAAGTAGACTACAAGCTGCCCTTTAAATGTCCTCCTTTCTGCAGCTAAAGCCCAGCGGGAAGGGTTTGCCATGAAGGTGAATAAAGGCAGAGCGTTGGGTCACCAGGAAGACAGGCCACAGCACAGCCCACAGGAGGCTGGTTCACAGATGGAACCAGCAGAAGATAGAAGCCTGGCCACCATCTGTGCAAGGGCGCCCCAGGGCTTCATAATGGTTTAGAGGTTTGTTAGAACTTCTCAGCTTATTGCAGAGTCATAGGGAAGCTCTATTTTTAATTTCTTAAGGAATCTCTACACTGTTCTCCAAAGAGGCTGCACCAACTTGCATTCCCACCAACAGTGTAAGAGGGTTCCCCTTTCTCCACATCCTCTCCAACACATGTTGTTTCCTGTCTTGCTAATTTTGGCCATTCTAACTGGTGTAAGGTGATATCTCAATGTGGTTTTAATTTGAATCTCTCTGATGGCTAGTGATGATGAACATTTTTTCATGTGTCTGATAGCCATTTGTATGTCTTCATTGGAGAAGTGTCTGTTCATGTCTTCTGCCCATTTTTTGGACATGATTGTCCGTTTTGTGTGTGTTGAGTTTGAGGAGTTCTTTATAGATCCTGGATATCAACCTTTTGTCTGTACTGTCATTTGCGAATATCTTCTCCCATTCCATGAGTTGCCTCTTTGTTTCCTTGACTGTTTCCTTTGCTGTGCATAAGCTTTTGATCTTGATGAAGTCCCAAAAGTTCATTTTTGCTTTGTTTCCTTTGCCTTTGGAGACATATCTTGGAAGAAGTTGCTGTGGCAGATATCAAAGAGGTTACTGCCTATGTTCTCCTCTAGGATTCTGATGGATTCCTGTCTCACATTGAGGTCTTTTATCCATTTCGAGTTTATCTTTGTGTACAGTGTAAGAAAATGGTTGAGTTTCACTCTTCTACATATAGCTGTCCAGTTTTCCCAGCACCATTTATTGAAGAGACTGTCTTTTTTCCACTGTATATATTTTTTCCTGATTTACCCTGAAGTTACAGATCTAGTGAAAAGAAGGGCCATATATACCCCAATGTTTATAGCAGCAATGGCCACAGTCGCCAAACTGTGGAAAGAACCAAGATGCCCTTCAACAGACGGATGGATAAGGAAGATGTGGTCCATACACACTATGGAGTATGATGCCTCCATCAGAAAGGACGAATACCCAACTCTTGTAGCAACATGGACGGGACTGGAAGAGATGATGCTGAGTGAAATAAGTCAAGCAGAGAGAGTCAATTATCATATGGTTTTACTTATGTGTGGAGCATAACAAATAGCATGGAGGACACGGGGAGTTAGAAAGGAGAAGGGAGTTGAGGGAAATTGGAAGGGGAGGTGAACCATGAGAGACTACAGACTCTGAAAAACAATCTGAGCGTTTTGAAGGGGCGGGGGTTGGAGGTTGGGGGCACCAGGTGGTGGGTATTATGAAGGGCACGGATTGCATGGAGCACTGGGTGTGGTGCATAAACAATGAATTTTGTTATGCTGAAAAGAAATAAATAAATTTTTAAAAAAAAGAATTATCACAGAAAAAAAATTTTAAAAAACAAACTTTAAAAAAAGAACTTCTCAGCTTCACATCAGAAAGCCCAACCTGAGAGGTAAGTTTTTCTTTTCCTTTTGTGAGACAATGAGAATTGAGGGATAAGCTGGTAACTCACTAATCTATGAGGGTTTGGGGACTGGCTGAGCACATGGCCTGTCTCTGGTCAAGCAGGGATCTTCCAGAGCTGAGAAAGGGATCGAACTTTGGTTTGCTGATGTGGCAGTCCAGGCTGGAGTGGCTCCTTCATGGGCTAGAAATTCATTTCAATGCTATCTACCATCTATCTTCCATCCATCTACCCATCCATCCAACCACTCGCCCATCCAACCACCCACCCATCCAACTACCCATCCATCCAACCACCCGCCTATCCATCCATGATCTATCGTCTCTTTATCTCTCCATCTCTCTGTCCATCTGTGTAGATTCTATTTCTATGAGAAACCAAATCTTGCCCAAGTCAATCAAGAAACACTTGACTAAACTAGGACTTAGGAAACATGTATTCCTACTCTGTCTCCATCACTTGCTGTGTGTCCTTGGGCTGAGCTGGTTTTTGTGCATGAAAGACCCCATTGGGGCACCTGGTAACTCAGTGCTTTCAGCTCAGGTCATGATCTCAGGGTTGGAAGACCAAGCCCCACATGGGGCTCTGAACCGAGCATGGAAACTGCTTAGGATTCTCTCTCTCCCCCCGCCCTCCCTCTCCCTTCTCATGTGCTCGCTCTCTCCCTCTCTCTCTCCCTCTCTAAATAATAATAATAATACATACATACATACATACATACACAAATAAATAAAAGACTAGGTTGGGTTGCCTGAATTAGTCTAGAATCTAACCAGGTCCGTTCAGTCACACACCCGCTTGGGGAAAGGCATATAGCCTATTACATCAAATAAGAAAGCTGATATTTTTACAACTTTTGTCCTCTTTTCAAACTGGTTAAAATCAGTGGCATATATTGTTATTTCTGCATTTTTAAACAGAGAGCCCTTTGCTTATTTGCTGTGGTACCAGTGACGAGTCCTAACACCCAAGGCTGAACTTGGGAATTCGAACCTTTCTGAGAGACCTTGTATCTGGTCCCTTACAGAACAGAGAGTCGCTTAGCGACATGAATACAAAGTTAATTTTTGAAACATGGCAAATGCTGATTTCTTGCGATAGCACCGATTCCGCTTCGTGACGAGGCAGCAGAAGCGGGTGGGACAGTGACACGGGGAACTGACTAGCGGTGCGCTCCCCGTGCAGAGCTGCTGGAGGAGGCACTGTTTCTGGAAGTTGATTGTATCTGAGACCCCTCAAGCAGAAATTCTCCGACCCTGAAGGGTAGCGGAACACAAACCACCTCAAAATATGCCTCTTGGGCCTAAGGATTAGTTTAAGCCAATTATTTTGAGAAACAGGGAACGTAGGAGAAACTCCTACAGCAAGAATAGAAGGTACCCCTTTGTGGGAAATTTACACTACAAAGGAATCTCCATTTACAGAGTTTCTTCCCTGTGAGAACAGGACCATAAATTAAGACAAACCTATCAATGGAGAAGGCTTAAATCTGCATCACAAAACTCACCTCTGTTCACCAGGCCCTTCCCCGTCCCCCATAACTGGCCTCCCACCCACACCTCCGCCTGACCTGCCTCCACACACACTTTCTTCCTTTAGTCTTCAGCGGGAGCTGGCGTTTGAGCTGGTGGCTTAGGATACCTCAGGGAGCTGCTCATTCTCCCGGGTCTCTACCCCTTGATCCCGGGGACACACACGTCAATAAACTACTGCTGGTTTTTCTCTCGCTCATTTGTCTTTTATTACAGGGGGTCTCAGTCGAGAAAAGGATTTTCCTCCCTCCTCGGTTTCCCCAAGAAACAACTGTTCTAGAAGCAGCGGGAAATGGACATTTACAGAAGAAATCAACAAACATTGAAAGAACTCGCACTGTAGGCAGAGAGAAGTATTGTTCTGTGTAAGGACAAGCTAGAATCCAGGCCGACCTAGCGACTGAATGAAAGCATTTTTTTATAGTCAGACAGAAGGTGGGATGATGGAGGTCACAGCATATCAGAGAAGAAAAACCCCAGTCACGACAGGTCCACAGAGACCCAGAGAGGACAACGGGTCTGCACCAGCGCAAGAGGAAGACAAGGTGGTTGCACGGGGAACCTGAGTTTGCTCCATACTTTCACCCATCGTGAAGCCAACTGAGCTCCCCGTGATGAGAGTGATGGGGACCTCGTTAGTTACTGCACGACTGGGGATGGCGACTATCCAAAGCCTGATGAGCAAAAATGCAAATTACTCCTCGGATAATGGGACAAATTATCTGGAAACATAATTCAATATGCCTTGTTTTATGTGGTCAGGAAGTCTCCTGAATTCTACGTGACCCACCTCTTCATTTCTTTTGGAGATTTGCCTTTTGACTCTGGGTCAGCTAGAAATACTAAGAAAAAATGAATGCATAAAAACATTCTGACAGTATATGATTCACAATACTTATCAGGTAGAATGATGCCACAACAATGGGATATTAGATCTTGAGGTCAACGCTGGCGTCTTCACTAAGAGGCTACGGAGGAGGTCCTTGAAGAAAGCCGTGGCTTTTACCTCTTTCCAGGTCAGTGCAGAGAGCATCGTCTTCAGAACTCACTTCGCATATCTACCTTGGAAAAGTATCTAATGCTCAAAGCTATTCTTCGGGAATTTCTCACAAAATTCCAAGGTGTCCCCATGGAATGTGGGGCTTTGGGAGAAGGACCTGGAGCACCAGTGGTCACCTTGACATAACGCAGCAGGCAGAGATGGGAGAGAGCAGACGTTCGGACCTCGATTCAGCCAGACGTAGCCACGAGACCTTGTGCAGGTTGGTTAACCTCGATGGGCTCTTTCTTTTATTTATTTATTTGAGAGAGAGAGAGAGAGCAGGAGCGCAAGCCAAGGGGAAAGGCAGAGGGAGAAGCAGACTCCCCTCCAAACAGGGAGCCCAACGTGGGACTCGATGCCAGGACCCCAGGGTCATGACCTGAGCCCGAGGCAGATGCTTCACCGACTGGGCCCCCTGGGCACCCCTGTAGGTTCTTTTTTGTCACCAGTGAACTGTATCTGAGTTCCTGGAGAAGCACCAGCTTCATGGACGTGAGAACAGCCCAACCTCCCAGGACCCCATACTCACTCAGAAGGGACCCTACACCTGACTTAACTCCTGCTGTCACCACCTTGAAACTCCTATGATTTGAATAAGGGTACCCCGTTTTCACTTTTCAGTGGACCCCTCAAATTACGTAGCCACCCTGCCTCTCAGGATGGTGGAGAATAAACACGTAGCACTCGCTGGCATTTTCTACACAGCCTGGCACTTAGGAAAGGTCTGACACATCATCAATGATAAATAAGTGAATCTTATTAATGTTGCCCTAGGAGCTCCCTGCATGGTCCCCCGAGAACATACTCTAGCCGGCAGCACTAGTGGGAAACACAGAATGTCACGCATGGCATGGTCCTCCTTAACATAACTCTGGGGGGCTTGGACAGTTCCTGTAACAAGCTCTTTGTTGGCAGAATTGGGGGACAGCACTAAGGCTTCTCCAAGGCTCCACAGAGGGGGCTTTGCACACTGAGCTCCATGAACAGTGCTGAGCCCGCTGAGCCGCGGCCGAGCAGCGCACCCACGGACCTCGATCCTCGGTAGGAGACGCATTTCCCACCGCGGGGCTGTGCGCGCACACAGCCCTCCAGGAAGCAATGCCACACAGTGCCTTCAGGACAGGCCAGCACCCTCTCAGCTCCCTTACTCACACACCAGTGCATTGCCTCTTGAAGCTGGAAACCACTGCCTGTGACAGCTGCTTAGGTTGGAGTCAGCTAGAAAATCTGCAAGACCCCGATTTGTTTCTTGGGAGCCTGCCCTGGAGAGCAGCCACCAACCCCCCGGCCACTCTGGGTAGCAATTGATGAAAGATGTTCTCTCTTTGCAGACTCAATTGCTGTGTCCAAGAGAGGACAGACAGGAGGCCCTGCTGCTTACAGATGAAGGATGGGACAGGGGTCTCTCATGCCTGAGTTTGGGGCACTGATAGGACTCCCTAGCCTTTGGGGTATGCTTCTTCTGGGGACCTGGTAGAGTTGTGTGTTCTCATCAGTCAGAGCTTGGGCTTGACTGTGCAATGTGCTTGGCCAGTGAGTGCAAACAAGCTACGTGTCAGCCCAAGAGAAAAGCCTTCAAGAGTCCTACGAGGATCGAGGTCCGTGGGTGCGCTGCTCGGCCGCGGCTCAGCGGGCTCAGCACTGTTCGTGGAGCTCAGTGTGCAAAGCCCCCTCTGTGGACCCAGTTACCAGGAGACCCAGTGCCTTAGCTCCTGCCGTTAGCCAGGTGGGGGAGTCCCCAACAGCAGAGCCACTGGTGCTGGAGACCTAGAGCAGAAGTCCGTGCACACCCTAGCATGTCCAGACAGGAGCACACCATTGTCCCAAAGAGAAGAGCTGTTCCATGTGACCGTGCAGGTGGGGGGGTCGTGGTGGGGAAGAGGGGGCTCCAGGAAGCGACCACAACCTGGTCCAAGGGGCAGATCTGGACTAGGCAATGCCGTAACTAGGACAGTCTCACACGTAATTTTCTTAAAACTCACCCATAGTACGGTTTTCTAATGAGCCAAGAGACTTAGAGATACGCTCATAGAGACAATTTATAGAAAGATAATTTTATGTAGCAATTTTAGCTCAATTAATAGTCATCGTTACATTTCATCTGCTGATAATTCTGGCAAACTTCCGCCTTCACAAACTATAAAGTTGACAGCCCCTCGTGGTCTCCCAAAAGGGAAAGAGCCATGCATTAATTACCTGTTTTGATTAAGGAGTTAATAAGAACAGAATAAAAGCACACAATTTTCCCCGAGGTTCTAGAGGTTGATTATACATAACGCTGTTTATAAGACAATGGCCTCCTTTGAGACGAACATGGAAATCTCTCCAAAGCAGCTGTTTGCACACAATACCTTGAAACCCTTACTTTTGCTTAAATTTCATCAAAGAGTTCTTTCCCAAAGACCCTTTTAAATAAATAGATAAACTGGAAAACAGTTTTATTCCTTCCTATGCAGGAAGCGAAAGCCTGCGGAACGCCTTTCCTTCGCAAACGCCCGCCTGCTTCAAAGCCGGCGGACACATCTGGGGATCCCGGCGTCTGCAAGCCGGTGCGCCCGCCACTGATCAGAGCAAAACGAGTTTCTCACTCGTCGCCTCCCCGGACACTGTTGCGGGTGTTAGGAATAATATGCATCGTTCAAGCAGAGTGAGCAGGGGCAGAAGCTCCAAATCCTGGAGAGACGGCGCCGCCCCTGGCCTGGGACCCGGCGCGGTGGAAAAGGTAGAACAAGAGAGTCACCTAGTGGCCGAACCATTGCTGTTCGCGAGACGCACCTGCTCTCTGCCGCTCTCCCTTCCTCAGGCCGCAATGCCCAGTCCCTGCCCCTCAGGTCAGGAGGCGGGACGAGGGCCGTGGAGCTCTGGCCTCCCTGAACCCTGCCCAGGTGCAGTTTTGAGATGACAGCTATGTTCTTGACTCTTACGCTACCACTTATTATTTTAATACCTTATTTTATATACATATATATGAAAATGGTAAGAAACTATCGGTATTATAATAACGTCCGTTCACTTATATAGAACTGAGCCCCTCCTGAGAGAGCTCAGTGTTGCTAACAGCTCGTCCATCTCAAGGTCCCCTCCTACAGTCCTGTGTACCGCGTACTTACTCCTTAAGCCCAACCAGCAAGTCACAGATAATGTGACGCCTGCAGCCACGAGGCCCAACGATAAAATTCCCCAGATTCCAAAACACGCTACCTGACAATGTGAAGAAAGGTGTGTTGTGTTATCTTAGAAACAAAGGCGGAAAACGCCAATGTTGTTTTGTAAATTTTGTTAGAAAGCACGTGTGATGGCTACTCTTCCCCCCGCCTTTGGTCTGATGCTACGGTGCGCAGCCTGAAGACATAAAACCTACTCTCCCACTTGATCCGATGTGTGGCCCACGGAAAAATCTTGTTTCCTAGAATCCCAACCCAGAAGGCGGGGCCGCCACCCTCTTGCAGGCGCGACAGACTGCGGCCTGGCAGGAGCGGTGTGGGGCTCTCGGTGACACGCATCTCCTTCCTTGTCAGAACCTACACAGGCTCAAAGCGCCCACTGGAGAGCCCGCGTGCCCCGGGAAAGCGGGGGCTGCTGCTGGTGGCACAGTGGAGCAGAGCACTGCCGCGTTTCAACCACCTGCACAGACAGGCAGCAACACTCTGGGCTTTCCTTTAGCTTCATGGCTCAGGATTCTACATACAAACATTGAAGTTGTCCAGCAAGAACGCATGCCCCGGCTTGCGAGGCTTCACTTCTGCAACAGGTGTGATCTCTACCAAATGTGCTCTGTGTAGTTTAGGACCAGACTGTGTCCACACAGCTGCAGCCTTTCTGGGCTTCCACAAGTGGGGTGTGTGTGTGCCTGTGCAAGTGTGCAAGCGTGTGTTTATGTGTGTGTGCATGTGTGTATGTGTGTCCTTGTATGTGCACATATTTGTGTAGGCATCTGTGTGTGTGTGCATGTGTGCAGGCAGCTGTGCACACCTGTGCATCCTTCTGTTAGACACGTGTGCTCGTGTGTGTGCACTGAGATGTGTGCACGTGTGTGCATGCAAATGTGTGTGTGTGCATGTGTGCACACGGTTGTACAGACACATGTGCACATGGACGCTCATTTGTAACCACGCATGTGTATTGTGCACATGTACATGTGTGCACCCGTGTGCATGTGTGCACATGTTTATACAGGCATGTGTTGCGTGTGCTCATCTGTGCCCATGCATGTGTGTCGTGTACATGTGTGTGCTAGTGCATGCCTGTGTGTGCAGGTGTACGTGTGTGCCTGCGATCCCACACATGTTGTGTGTGTGCGTGTGCGTGGGGGTGTGCACATGTGCACTTGTTTGTGCTGTGGGTGGACATGTGTGTGTGCATACACGTGTGTGTACCTGTGTATGTGTGCACAGGTGTCTTATGAATGTGCACGTGTGATGTGAGCTCCTGTGTCATATGTGTGTGCTTACGTGTGTATGCGTGTTTTGTACTCACACACATGTGTGCAGGTGTGTTTGCATGCATGGTGTGCAGGTGAGTGAGTGTGTGTACTGCATGCCCATATCTCTGCTATGAATGTGTGTGCGCTGTGTGTAAAGTGAGTCTTTGTGTCACTGTCTTGGATGTAGCTGTATGACTGTGGACACTGTATGCAGCATTTTATCTATTTCTTTCCTCCATCAAAATACATTTTCTAAAAAACAGGATCAGAGGGTTGTGCCAGAATGAACCGTGGCACGCAGGCCTGTGGAACACAGCGCTTTCCCTCAGACTCATCTCCGCCGCCGACGAAAGCTCCGTTTGGTCTTCCGTTCCCTTCTGTAGGTGGAGATGATCACGCTCATTCTGTCTAGCTCCGTGTGCTGTGAGGATCAGGTTAGACCAGGTGCACCGAAGCTCTACCTAAATTGTGAAATAAGCCACGAACAGGAGCCACGGTCATACTCATGAGATGCAAATGTGCCCCAAGCCTCTCCGTTCGGGACCAGACAACACAGCGCCACGCCTGGGGGTCAAGCACGGGTCTCCCGGGCACCGAGGGGATGTCTGTCACCTGCACGGAGCTGTGTCCTGCTTTCTCTGAGGGGAACCTACAAACCCAGCTCCAGCCTGACTCCCTCCCGACAGCCCGGGGCCCTCCTCCCCGCCCCTTCCTCAGCCCACACACCGGGCACCCCTGCACGCGAGCCTTGCTGTCCGTCACGATGACCCTTCCACACGGCGGTCTGCACCGGGGGGGACTTGCACCGCGGCCCACGGGTAAGTACGCGCGGAGACACAATCAGTGACGCCGTGTCTTGTGTTCTCACTCTTGCTCCGTGTTTGTGCGTCTTTCACACAAAGATGAGACGTTCTTTGAGGAAAGAATCACATTTGGTGTTTTTATATCCTGCATGAGCGTCGGCGGCTGTTCCCTCGCTCAGTAAGTCTTGAATATCTAATAACGTGTGAGACCCTGGGACTAAAGTGAAAACAAGACGGCTGTTTGTCCCTGCTGGAACTAACCGCATCGCGGGAACGATGAGTGACAGCTGGTCGTGAGACGGGGGCCCTACCCCGCACCGGCCTGCGCGTTTGCTGTGCGGGAACGGGTCTCATCTGCCCTCGGCCACGCAGTCTCTCCGGAGTGGTCTCGACGTCCGTCCCTCCGAGAGCGGTCACCTTCTCACGGCTTGTCTGCGCGACACCGTCAGCTCCGCATGCTCCCTGCCTGGCAGGACAGCCATCTTCACGCGTCCACGGGGTACGTCCAGCTCGACGCGTGTCAACTACGAGTGTCTCTACTCCGCGTCAAACCTGCCTTCTTCAGAAACCAAGATGAGAACCACTTGCTCCTGTCGAGGAAGGCACCGTCCGATGTCCCGCCGCACCCAGACCCAACGGGACTAAACTGAAACTGAACTTCGCAAACCCTCGAACCGACAGAAATTCTCTCCCAGCTTCTCCCCTTTCCCACGCCCACCCCTCTCCCACGCTCTGGGCCCACGGGCCTGGAATCACGCGTCTTTCTGCTTGTTCTCTACATCCGCGCATCAGTCCGCTCACCCCCTTCAAACGGGTTAACACGCATAGTAACGAGAACCATTCCTTGCCCCTGTGTGTCAGGATGTCCTCCGCGCACGCCCAGGGACGCGGCCTGCCCCACGTCCGTGCCCAGCAAGACCGCCTTCCCAGACACGGTAACCTTCCCGTTTCTTCAACACCCCATCCATCCACCAGAAAGCCCTGGTGCCTCCCACACCGAGGCGGCCAGAATCTCATCACCGCTTGCCGCCTCTGCCCTCTGCCACCGCGTCCTGTCTCTAGGTCACTGCAACAGCCTGTCTTCCCGACCCCACCTCCCCCCCTTCCGCTCCCAGCCCCCTCCCTTCCTTGGAGAGGGAGCCACATTCTTCCCTGGCCGGGACTGCCTGCTCCCTGCTCCTCCTGTGAGTCCTTCCTTCTCCGGACGCGCCCCGACGGTCCCTCCATGGACCCCGCGCTCTGCTACAGTCACACAGACACACTCCCACCATGGCGCAAGCTACCCCGTCCTTTGGAACGCGCTACAAAATCTGTACGTCAAATGTTAATCCCCAGTGTGACAGTGGTGGAAGGTCAGCCTCCTGGGAGGTGGATAGGCCTGGAGGGTGAGGCCCTCATGAATGGGGTTAGTGCCCTCCCGAAAGAGCCCATGTGGGACGCCCAGCCCTCTCCATGTGAGGCCACGGGAAGAAGGCTGGCGCCTTGCAGGGAGCCCTCGCCTGCCCATGCCGGCACCTGACCTCGGACTTCCGCCCCCCAGAACTGGGAGAAATAAACTTCTGCTTCTAAGCCCCCCGGTCTGTGAGATTCTGTTGTAGCAGCTGAACAGACGGAGACAGGAGATTCGCTCCCAAACGTGGACACACCAGCTCCCTCACTTTGCCCCCGTCCTTCCCCAGGGCCCTTTATCCCTGAGGTCTCTGCTAACAGTGACCCCAGCTCCTTTCCCCAACCCACCAGCCTTCCTGTCCCTACCTTTGCCACTGGTCGTCCACGGACGTGCCAGCCGGGCAAGCTTGCTCACCTGTCGTCGGTCGTCCTCGAGCAGAGGGAAACCCCCAGAAGACACGGGGAACTTCCGTGGCTCACAGCTAAGCCCCCGCTCTTAGAGCTGATTGGTAATCAATACTGCAAACACTTACTGTGCGCCGAGTGTAAGAATGTTACTTCTATTTGCCAATTAGCGTTCACCATATCTTCAAGACGCGGGTGTTAGTCTGATTACCCCCATGTTTCAGATGAGACGCGGAAGCTGGAGGCCGGGCGGTCTGACCAGGTGTAGGATGTGGGAGCTGGTGTCCAGCCCTGTGGGGCTCCGTGGTGACCCCACCCTCACGACTCCAAACGTCACCCCATCCTCTCTTGAGTCCAGCCTGACCCAACCCGTTCTGCACAGAATCACCTCGGAATCGTCTTCTTTAAGGACAGTTACTATGAATGTGCACCGACCGTCTGATCGGTGACTTCCCAGCCTGGACCCGTCAGCAAGAACGGACGCTGGTAATCACCAGACACTCCCCTGCCTGCCGCCGGCACGGCGTCGGGCTCTCCCTCCACGGACACCTTGCAGCAGCTTTGGGACCTGATTCCACCTTCACTCCCGTGGGAAGCCTTCGACCTTGGAGCAGACCATTTATACAAGAACAAGGTGGACGAGTAGCCATATTCCACAGAAAGCCTCTTCCATTTTATACCTCTGGGTTTTTTCTGACCCAAGACCGGAGCATCATCTCTTGAAGTCACTGTCTGTTGAGTCGCTGTGAAATCTTGTGACGCTGTAAGTGCCTCCCCAGAGCGGGTCCCAGGTTCCCAGCCCAGTCCCGCCTCGGGGAGCCAACAACTGTCCCCATGTCCTCTCCCGAGGGGCTGAGCTGGTGAGGGCATGTGGAAGCCAACGATCTGCCTTTTTATTCTCATTTGACTACACAGTTATGTCTTTTACAATAGCAAAGGAACACTCTACAAAGCCATGCTCCTCCCCCAAAAAATTGTTGGTTTGTTTTTTTTTGGTCTTGAAACACCTGCATGTGGAGGTAGCGATGGGGGGGTACAGGTGTGCTGACAGACTCCAGCTGGCTCCCAGTTGTGAGTCTTGGGCACAGAAAGAACACCCAGGCCTTCCTGACGAGGCTGACGAACGGAGAGTCCTCCCTCACAGACGTGAGCCCGGAGTCCGGAGGCAGGAGAGGAGAGAGGGCTCTAGACCCGTCACGAACGGATGAGCTCCCGTGTCATGTCATACAAACCCTCTCCCAGCAGTCCCCCACCTGAGTCACAAGCCTTCCTCTGTGTGTTTCGTAGATACATGTCTGTGCCCGATTTTCCCACGGGATCAGCAGCTCCTCTCAGCCCGTGTGTCACGACTTCAACGTTCTTACCCTCATAAAATGCGGCATCCTACGAGTGCACGTCTGTAGACGCCGGCTCTCCAGATACGGCCCCGAAGTGGTCCAGCCAGCCCACGGGACAGGGGAGACGACTTCTCTGGTGTAACAACATGAGAACAACGTGGGCGACAGGCCAGTGATTACGGGAAACCTCTCAATCCAGGTCAAAGGCAACAGAGAAAAATGATCTTACAACTGTGTCCTCCACGTGGATTATAGGCACGTAGCATCATCGTGTCTTTCAACTGCTTATTTGTTTTTGGTGCGGAACATGGTTCTCCCTGCATGACGGATATTTACACAAACACATTCTTCCCGTGAAGAAATGGATTGAATGCCTGCTCTCGACCCTCCAACATCCTGTTACGCGTCAGTTAAAATTATTAAACATTTCATAAGTATATGACCTTTTAAGTACACAATAGGAGTCAGACCCTAAATGCGTATTTATTTGAGAACTTTCTGGTTTCCGTGCTCATGGCTGACCGGTGCCGTGGAAGCACTCGCCATGCGGTTGGCTCAATGTTCAAGACCAGAACCACAAGCTGATTCATCGTTGGTCTTACACTTTCCCCACATGGTGTTTAATGAAAGCGGCCCTGGTTATTAGGGGGGACACAGCACTAATTACTCAGTCACCCCAGTGGTTCAGTCAGCGATGAATGAAGCTGGGGAGCCCTAGCTTCCCCGGATGGGGTTTCCCTGGAGCGGAGGAGAAATTCGCCTCCAGATGAAGTTCGCACACGTCCCGCCGGTCTGTCTGCTATGGGAAGGGGAGTCGAGCACAGCAGCCCACTGTATTGTCTCCAAACCGTGGCTTTACAACACAAAGAAAATCAATTTATCTGCCTGTCACAGTGCTCAGGAGGAATGTGAAATTACCAAAATGATTGAATCCACTCAGAAAAATAAATACAGAATGGTGACTGGGGCAGGCGCTGCCTCCTGGCAGGCCGTGTGAGCTGCCAACCGTGCCCGCCGCCATGGCAGGGGGTGGCCCGGGAGCGGCCGGGGTCTCCCTCCCTTTCATTGGATTCCCCGTCACACTGAACTTGATTCCCAAAAATCAAATTCCGTGAAATGAGCCGTCCCTCATGTTCCCATGTTGGCTTTGATCACTTTGACTCTGTTGTAGAATGCTTAATTCTATCAAGATTGATTGAAGCGGTCCCTGGAAAGGAACATTTAAAAAAAAAAAAAAAAAAAAGCCCTAATAGCGCAGGGGACTCCAGAAATTGGCGGGAGGCTGCGTCTTCTCGTTTCCTCTCTGGCCGTTCACAGTCGCCCGCCATTCCAGTTCAGGGAATACGTTTGTAGACGCGGCACGTGGCCACGCCGCCCTCTGCCAGGGACGAGAAAGGCTTCTCATTACACCGACCCAGAGGGACGCACCTGACTTCAGCCAGGGGTGGTCCTGGACACTCCTGAACTACAGAACTGTTCTGCCAGAGAGGAGGTGAGTCGGCGCCCATTTGCAAAGAAAACCCGCCCACGAGAGGGACTTCTCAGGGAGGGGCGGCCGCATCTTCAGGATCCAGGGGTGAAGTCCCAGAACGGAAGGCTCGCGGGCGCAGCCCGCCCTCCAGGGGAAACTTGGATTTTATCAACTGTCACTGCTCTGTGGTCAGGACATTGGGCAGGCCCAGCTGGAGGGTTTCGGTTTCCCAGGACAAAGAGGAGAAAGAAGCAGGTGACATGGGGCTGCCCGCTGGGCTGGTTTATGGGATTCACGACAGGTTTCCCACACATCCGGAGCACAGCCAGGATGGCTGGGGCCCCTCAGGGCTTCCCAGCACCGCCCTGGATGCTCAACCACCAGATGTCCTAAATGGCACCCGGGGCTTTAAGGGCCAGGGTTGCCATGAACAAGGCAGAGGGACGGGCCTTGTCAGCTGCCACGGATCCCTTTACTGGGCTCTGTGGGCTCCGGCCATCGTAGGTCTGCTGGGTACGGGGAGCCGTGTTGTAAAACTGTCTACACTAGGACCCAGGCTGTGGGAGGCATCACCGAGACAAGTCTGAGTGGTCCGGCAGGGGCCATCGCAGGCAAGTGGGCAGCCATTAGACACGGAGAGAGCAGCTCAGCACCAGGTTTACAGAGCCCAGGGGCGGAGAACGCCCAGGAGAGGCGGGACAGGTAAGGAATGCGCCCCCAGGTCTGGCCCCCGAGGTCCCTATGGGAAGGAGCACTGCAGAAGGAAAAAGGTATAGGCTCGGGGCATGGGAGAAGCTCGAAGGGTCACTGCCCAAGGAGAGGGACATCAGGCCGGCTGGGAGGTCAGCTCAAGCAAAGGAACGCAGGCCGCGGCTGACTGCTCTGCAGAGGACAGGACGTCCGCAGCTGCGGGCGGTGGAGGGTGCACGTCCCAGCGGGGTGTCACGGGGTGTCACGGGCCCTCAGTTTCATCTCCACAAGTCTGAAGGTTTGTAAAGCATGAGGTCCTGGGAGCAGTGGTCCCTGGTTTAGGGTCCCATGCCTAGAGCACTCAAGAGGCAGGGAAGGCTCAGCCTGTCTCCATAATGGGCAGCCCACTGTGCAGAACGACTACCTAACAGCTCGTGGGGTTGAGCACGCCCCTTTTATCAAACGTTTTGTTGTAGGATATCACGAAGGAAGAGGGGCGAGCACTGGCCTCCATGAACAGGATACACTACTTCCTGCCATGATCCTTAGCAAACATCACCCACGCGGCCTCCGGCAGCCAAGCACTCCGGGCTGGCTGGGGTCCTCCTGCCCAAGCCCTTCAGAACCCGTCTGCTCCTCGTGGGGTCGACAGCCGCCCCGCCCGCCCCCATGCTCTCTTCTCTTCTCCACTTGCTTGTGACCCCCTCCAGGGCCCCGGTGAGGCTCAGCACCGGTCCCGCGCTCCCCACTCACCAAGCACACACACATACACAATAGGGACAGTTTGTCCTTCCATTACCTTTAGGCAGGTGATACCTTCAGTGGGGATGCTGTTGCCACCATCCTAGCAGCAGAAATAATGGGTTATTCATCATGACCTCCCACGCGCCACCTCCTTCATGAAGATAGACCGGCTGCTTCGCCCAGACACCACTTCCTCCTCCTCTCCACCCTGAAGACTCTTCATTGTTACTAACCTGGATTAGTTAGGATTAGATCTGGCTCCATGTAATGGAGAAAAATCAGAGTGGCTTAAGTAAGACCGAGTTTTATTTATTCTCTCTCACTTAAGAGAATCTGGAGGGAAGTAGCCCAGAGCAGAATGGCCACTCCCAGAGCCACAAGGACCATGACCCTTCCAGCTGCAGACTCTGCCTGGCTTGCCAAGGGCATGGCCCCACCCTCCCGGTCTGGCTCTGGACCCGGAGTCCTGCCCACAGAGCTCCACGAGCAGACACAGACAGGCTTCCCATGAAGCACACAGAAGGCTGCTTAGGTCCCAATGCCGAGAACTGAGGTCTGCGGTCACCCTTCCCTGGAAGGGAGCAAGTGTGAATCTTTCAGCTGGACGGCATGAGGCTAGAGGGGACGAAGAATGGGTCTTGCGGGGAGCTGAGAGTCCTGCCAAGCTTCTCAGTGTGTCCAACCACACTCCTATCACTCTCCCTACTCCATCGATGCCTACCTCTGTCGTGCCACTGTGACCCTGCCGCCTCGTCACTGTCCTCCCTGGAGCTCCTAGCACAGAGCCTCATGCACGGTGGTGTGGGATCGCCGCACCCTGAGGGATGAGTGGGTGGCTCCGTCCCCATCTGTTCCATGACCTTGACTGCACCTTCTCTCCCCAGAAACCCTGCGCATGCCCATCCCATATAGACAGCATCCTACATCAGTATATGCTACGTCATCTTGTTTACTGTGGCTTCCTTGGAAACAAGAGTTTTTGGAACTCACTAAAGACAAGGAACATGAGATTCACTGGGTTTTGTGACCGATAAAGCTGGAAATCTGTTGTCTTTTGCCTTCAATTCTACTTTTTCATGAGTCACTCTGCTTGTGGGGGGCCTGAAAGTGCAAAGAGAAAGCAGAAGCAGAGAGAGGCTGCAGCCTCTGGCTAATCGCCCACTGGCCACAGGAACCTGCCAGCTAACTCTCCCACACACCGGTTCCCCACCAAGGGACAGGCGATACCAGCACCAATTTCAAGACTTTGGAAAATGGAAACAAGGATCTGCCATTTACAGGTCAACTACCACGTGCCAAGCCCTAGGAGGAGCTTGAGAAAAATAATGAGAGTGTCACAAAGCGCGTTCACTAAGTGATGCAGAATTTATGAGAATAGTGAAGTCATGCGTCCTTCCAAGGCAGGTTATAAGACTCAAACAATCCCTCAAAAATCAACCAGCCACCAGACTTAGGGGCTGATCAACAAAAATGTTTCTCTACCTCAAACTTAAGCCAAGATTTATTGTTAGAAAAATATAATTTTAAATTATATAAAGTTATTTGGAACAGCAAATAGTAACATTTAATTGCAAGGACTTTAAGTTATTTACCTTCTTTATAAGCTTAATTTTTCACTAGTAATTAGAAATTAATATTTCATTTTATGCTGATGTCTCTGTTCTTGATCCTACTTTGAACAAGATGAGACCTTTTTCTTTAAATATTAATATTTGTTTTAGAAACTAATATGTACAACCCTGGTACATCAATGTGTCCCCTACAGGAAAATCATCAGATTTCTTTTTAAATACTACATTAGGTGCTTACTGTTATGTAACAAACCACTCCAAAATGTAGTGACATGAAACACAGCTAATGTATCAGGGAGTCAACAGGGCAGGTCCGCCCATCTGGTCAGGCTCTGCTGATCTCAGCTGAGCTCATTCACGCTCCTGTGGTCCGCTGGCATGTCAGCCTCGAGCGGGGTCTAGGATACCTCGTCATATGGCCAGCAGTTTGCTCAAAGGCAGCTGGAACAATGCGGCGACTCGACACCTGACTTACCCTCCAACAAGCTTCTCTGGCCGTGGGCACATTATTGCGCAGCCTGTGAGACTGGGAAATCACACAACTGCCCTTACATCCTGCCTTAGAAAGGGCACAAAATCACCTCTATGTCATTCTGCTGGCCTAAACAAATCATGGGGACACCTTGACTCAAGGACGGGAGAAAGAGACTCCAACTCTCCATGGTCAGATTGCAAAGGGAGGGGAAGAACCCCCGATTTTTTTGCTGTCTGTCTCTGTCCATGTGCTGATTCACACAATTCCCATTTCTCCAAATGCAAAAGGTACTCAACTCCTCCACTCACCCACAGAACGCCTCCACTCCCACCACCCGACAGAGTGCAGTGTACTGAGACCCAGATAGGACTCTTCTTGCTCTGGACTCCTTTCAGTTCAAAAGGAAAGATGTCTGTGCCCCCAGAAAAAAAGAGGAGAGTATCCCTGTGACATCTGAGATAGGGTTGGGGACAGTGCTGATCATAAGAAAGTTGATAAAATGGACTTCCTTAATCCTAGTAATTTCTGTTCATCAAAAGGTACATTTAGAAAAAAATAAGAAGACACAGAATGGAAAAAAATAATTCCCATACACATACACAAGACATAGAATCAGAATATAAGTACTCCTACAAATCAATAATAAACAGAAGAAAACCTAGTTTCTATAAATGAACAAAATATTTTAGGAGGCTTCAGAAAAGACAAGATGCTTAAAAAAAAAAAAAAACGAAAGAAAAGAAAAGACAAGATGAATGGAAAATGAGCACGTGAAAGATTATCAACCTCATTTTCACCAGGCAAATGCAATTATAGCCACATGGGTGTTGCGTTGACGACACCAAATGTTGCAAGAAGAAGGCATCTAGAACTCTCCTGCATCACCGTGGGGAGTGGACATGGTGCAGACAACTTACAGAGTGCTCAGCCCACCTCTCATTAAGTTAAAAACACACCCTCCCTATGAGTGTGCAAGTACACACCTACATATTCATGCACCAGAAAGAAAACTGGTCCCTCCACAAGACTAGTCAAGGACTGTGCGAAAATGTCCATCAGCAAGTGTACAGTTCTCATCATTAAATTTCCCTATTTCATGCGTCACTCCCAAGTAACTGAACAGGTGTACAGTTAAACCAAGCATGTATACCCACACAACGGCCCCTCTCCACAATAATGAAGATAAATCATGAATGTAAGAACACAGACATATCTCAAAACATGACAGTCATCTATGCTCTTACCAATATTCATGTAAGTAAGATGATATTCAAAACGTGTTATTCAAATCTTGGAACACTGAAAAAACAAAGTTCTAAAAAATAGGAAAATGAAAAAAAAGAAGTGTTTAATAAATATTGGTTGGCTTAAGAAAAAACATGATTTTGAAGAAAAGAAGACATAAAGGAGTAAAAGCACTGGGACCCCATTTAAGCAACATTTAAGGACAGGAAAATCTGATCTCTCGTGATATAAATCAAACTAATGGTTAAACCTGGGTCTGGGGGCTGTGTGTAAGGTGACAGTGGGAGACAATTGTGTGTCCTTTTATGGGGGTGATGGTTATTCGAGTCTGAGCAATTGTCAAAACTCATCAAATTTATACTTAATTTCTCAGCATTTTACTCTGCATGAAGCTTATCCCACTTAAAACCGAAAGTCCCAGCAGACATTTTGTAGAAATTGAAAAGGTGATTAGAAAACCTGTTTTGAAATGAAAAATTCTTAGAGTAGCTAAAATAACTTTGAAAAAGGACAAATTCCAAGTGGGAAATCATACTAAGTTCAAGGCACGATATAAAGCTCAGAAACCAAACCAGTCTGGTATTGATTAAAGGACAAGTAGATCATGACCCATACATACATAGTTAATTGGCATTTGTTAAAGGTAACAAGGCAATTTGAAGTGGACCAGAGTTCTAAAAGCACACAAAGATACTTTTAGAAGAAAACAAAGAATATTTTCATGATCCTGGCATAAACAAAGTTTTCTTGCATAGAACTGCTACTAATAATAATTAAATAATTAAATTAAATAAAATTAAATAAGGAAATAAGAAGGACATTTAGAAAAAAGGAGGAAACAATGATAAATTGGATTTCATCTAAATTAAGCATTTTTATATATTTAAAAACACCATTCACAGAATGAAAAATCAAGCCAAAGAATGGAGAAAATATTTATAAAACATATATATAGCAAAGGACATTTGTGTAGAACAGATAAGAAGAAATATAAATCAATCTAATAAATAATTGGCAGTTCACAAAAAAAGTACAGGTGATAAACGAGCAGACGCACCAGCCAACGGGGAAAGGCAAGTCAACGCAGCGACATATCCTTCCTCCTGCTAGAATGGCTTACATTAAACGGGCTGGTAACACCAAATATTGTCGAAGGGGAGGAGCAACAGGAACGCTACACATGGCTGAAGGGAATCGAAAATTATACAACTGTTTTGAAAAATAGTCTCAGAGTTTCTTACAAAATTAAATATATGTCAGCCCCCTTGCCCAACAGCTCTACACCTAGTTATTTACCTAAGAAAATAGGAATGGAAATAAATATTTGAAAATTTATAAATCAATGGAAATATTTATCAAATGATGGGTTCAAGAAAATTCATGAGAACTTTATGCAAAATTGCTCAAATTTTGAAATAACTCACAGGGAGCAACTCAAACGTCCATCAGCCAAATGAAGAACACCCAGACAGTAAGCTATCACCCAGCAATGACGAGGAATGAACGTCTGGTTCTTGGAGAAACAAGGCTGAAACGCAAGATAACTGCTCAGAGCAAGAAGCAGACACGGAGGACAGCACCGTAGATGACTCCGCTCACACAGAAGTTGAGGACAGGCCACAGGAATTTCGGGTGAGACAATCAAGAGTGTTTGCCATAAAGGAGGGAATAACTGGAGAGGAAATCAGAAACGATGCTGCCTGGCGGTGGGCATTAAGGAGGCACGGACTGCACGGAGCACCGGGCATGGTGCATCTTCAGTGAATCTTGGAACACTGGCAAAATAAAATATAATAAAAAAAGGAGACAATGTTGCAGCGATAGCAGTGTTATGTCTCTTGATTAGGGTGGTGATTAAAATCGTATTTACTTTTATCAAGATTTATCAAGCTGTCCACTTCTAATCTCCACATTTTATTGTATACAAATTCCATCTTAATTTTTTTAAAGCTGTTGAACAGAAAATACATGTAATGGTGGCACATTTGATTGGAATCTCTTCTACTGGACATGGGCCACACCAACAGTTTTGTAAATGCCTTGAACTCCAGACCTTCAGTTGGTTTATAAGGAATATCTGATGGCCCATGGGAGCACTTTAGGCTTTTAGAAGGTCCTTTGTCTGGCTGGGAGGAGCCATCAGGCACTGGCTTAATTATCGGAGTCTGTGAACAGTAGTCTTGCAGCCACTCCCTTGAGTAGATGCCCGACCAGTTCTCTGCTTGCAGGTTTGCTTTGTGTTGTTTTGCGTGTAGAGTAGTTTGCAGGATAAGGAAGTCTCCTGTCCCCTCTTACATCCTAGCAAGTCCTGGCTTCTCTATCCTCCCTCTGAATTCTGCCTGCCCGCTGAAGCTCTTCTCTCTTTCCCCAGCTTGTCCTACACCCCAAAGGTACTCAGCCAGAATGTTAACATCTGTTCGGAGCTCACCTTTGCCAGACAGAGCTCACCAGGTTCACTGCTACCTTCCCGGGAACTGCAGGGAACCGCTGCTCTCGGTTTGGAGCTATGGAGCACACACCTACGCTTTTCCAGGTTCCAATTACAATTTTCCCAGCGCTTGCCAGCCTTTCACTGACTGCCTTGCCCGTTGGCACCTACTGCCCTGTCCCAAAGCCAAATTAATGTTGTGGATGTTCGGTTTTAGGCTTTGACAGTAACCCACTCCAACATGCCAACTTCTATATCTGTTTCTGCATCTCAATATCTGTATCAAATCATCCTGAGAGTACTTACTTCTGTACAAACTAAAAGCTAGACGAGGACTGGGGATATGATTACCTCCCCCACTTCTGCCCCACCAGTACCTGCCGAGATGCCTGACATAGGCAATACCCAATAAATATATGAAGAGGGGAGCTAGCTCAGTCCGTAACAGTCGATATTGTTGTTAATGAAGACGAAAAGAAAATTCAGCACTAACTGACCTCTTCTCAAGGAGTTTGGTCTCATTTGGGAAGCCCCCTGTGTTTAAATTTCTATGTAGAATGCAAACCCACATAGCCATGATAATTTCATGGGACATGAAGGCACAAGCATCACAGAAACCTCCCCGTGGACCTCAGGACCATCACTGATGGTGATGACTCCAGAAGTCTCCTTATGGGGGTCTGGAGGGTCTGAGGCTCAAGTTGTGCTTTTTAAAATGCCACTGGAGGGGCCCTTAGGTGGCTCAGTGGGTTAAGCCTCTGCCTTCGGCTCAGGTCATGGTCTCAGGGTCCTGGGATCGGGTCCCGCATCGGGCTCTCTGCTCAGCGGGGAGCCTGCTTCCCTTCCTCTCTCTCTGCCTGCCTCTCTGCCACTTGTGATCTCAGCCTGTCAAATAAATAAAATAAAATCTTTCTTAAAAAATGCCACTGGAAGGGTGCCTGGGTGGCTCAGTCAGTTAAGCATCCATCCCTTAATTTTGGCTCAGGTGGGGATCTCAGTGTTGTGAGATGAGCCTTGCTGCCAGGCTTTGCACTCAGTGGGGAATCTGCCTGAAGTTTCTCTCCCTCTGCCCCGTCCCCCCACACAAACACACATATACCCTTTCTCTCTCTCAAATAAATAAATAAATCTTTAAAAAAAAAAAAGAAGAAGAATGCTGGTAGAAAGCAGGAGAGCAGTTTGGGGAAATGAGACAAAATATTAAGATCAAAGTATTATTTGTTGGTTTCCAATAAGCATGATTCCTGGCATCGATGCTTCATGCCTACCAATTGCCTGAAGGAGCCTACAGCCAGCCTGAACAGAGAATACAGCCGAAGCGATGCTGTGCAGTTCTGGACCTAACCCATAGCAGAGCTGGGAAGTTTCCCATTTTATGCCCTGGAGAAAGCCACCTACCTGGGGCTGCCTCATGGACAAGAACAACCCAACCCACTGAGCACCAACATGGCAGCTCCCTGAAGGGACCATCCTGGAAGTGGATTCCCAGCTGGTCAGAATGTTCTAGTGAGCGGGAAACAAATGGTTGTTGCTCTAAACCACGAAACGTGAGGGCTGGCAAGAGATGGCCCAGGAAGATGTCATGGTGGATGAGAAAAATAGTGAGAAGCTCACATGACTGAAACCAAGGTTAAAGCTTCGGTATTCAGTCAAAGGCAAAGTTAAAACGAGCTTACAGCCAACAGCGGTAACCACACTAGTGGTGACGGTATGCGAAGACGTGGAAACGACCCCAACTAACAGATGATATCCAGCAATTCTCCATGCCTTTGGCATTTGGACACACTACTGCTGTTTTCAAGTCTGTGGTAGCAGAGAAGTGTCAGGTTGTGATTATAAAACTCATTCTTCTGAAGCAGATTATCTGCATTCAGGCGTTCTGTGTAAAGTTCTCTATGCTTCCATAACATGCAGCGTAAGAAGACTTGCTTACAATTCCAAATGAGTTTATTTTCAAGACTTCGGTTCTTGAAAGTGACAGCCACCTCCGAGATGCCTCTGTGTATCCTTAGCAGGCAGAAGCAAACAAAGGAGCGGATTGTCTCTCACAGTCCCCGGCATTGCCACAGACTTGCTTAACACACAGCCCTAAGGAGTAATCACACCCCTCTCCTTTAGGTCCAGAATTCTGGCATTTTGCTCACAATGTCACAGAGCCAGCAACAACATGCAAGGAACTCCATTTATGTAAATCAGTGATGGTCCTGAGGTCCGTGGGGAGGCTAGACCTGATCCCCAAAGCACCAAGGCAACCTCCAATCCACACCTAGAATGTAATGGGGTCAGTCATTGCCATGGGCTAAGGAGGGAGACTACTGTGTCTACTGGGCGGCTGTAAGAGGGAAGACATGTCTGCCACAGGGCGTGGAGGGACACACAGGTCATGGTAAGAATGTGGTGTCTGATTTTGGGTGAGAAGCTCTCAGAAGACTTGACCAGAAGAATGATTTACCCAACATGATGTTTTACAAGACACACTCAAGCTGCAGTGTGCAGGGCAAAGGGATTTGAAGGGGAGGGTGGCCAGCCAGGTGGCGGGTGATGGTGTTCTGATCAAAGCAAAGGTCGGCGTGGGAAGGGGTCAGAAGTGTGGGTGGGGGGGTGTCTGTGCACGTGTGTACACGTGCGCACATGTGAGGCAAAGACATGGTTCACTGCAAGTGGAAACAGACAAGGAGAAAGGGAAGAGAAGTTGGACTTGACTGTTGGGTCTTTGGCTGCAGTGATGAGAAAAAAACGGTTTTTCTCTTCGCTGGTCGGGAAGACTAGAGAGAAGCAGGTTGGGTGGAGAACAGGATGGAAACCAAATGAAGCATGAGACCGACTCCAGTATGCGGGGGAGGGTGCTCAGGAGGCGCCTGCCCATCTGAGTCTCAGGAAAGAGTGCAAGAGCAGAGTCGTCGGAAAACACAGGACTCTGAGATCCCCGCTATGCAGGTAAAGAAGAGCATTCCCGGGTGGTCCAAGCTGCCGAGTGTGAGCAGACAGGTCGAAAATTCCAGCTTTCATGAGTCAAAGGGAAATCAAGGCTCCACACTCCGGATTTGACATGGCATAACTCTAGAACGGGACTTTAGAAGGGAAAAGACAGATCAGTAGGACTTGGAATAATTCAGAGAAGAGTTTCCCTTGCACTCACAGAGAAATCTCTTTAGGGAGGAAGAAGGAACGGCGTCCCCGAATGGTGAAGAACCCTGATTCCCGAGGACCACGTCCCAAGATGGAATTATGGTCCCATTTGTAAATGGAGAATCTGTACACATCCAAGTCACTCATTCAATGTCAAACATGATTGGGAAAAGCACGAGACACACAGTCTTCACGCGAAGGCCGGCCTGGAAAGGCTCTTCTCTTCGCCCCTGGTGTGCGGATCCCACTCACACGCTGCCTGAGGCTTTCTGCTGCTACGGTGCCTTTGAAAGTTTTAAATAGGTTTCCAGATTGTGATAAAAACAGCATAGGATTGTGATAAAATTTACTACAAACACACCATAAAAACAGTATAAAATTGGTTTTTATTTAAAAATTTATGGAAACATGAAAAATGACTTGAAGGATAAGGAGTAAATTCTGGTCCAAAAAACCAGAGTAACAAACTAGAACACTCGCTACTAGAAAGCCTGCAGACAGTTCCTGGCACACTCACGCTCACACAAGCACTCGCGCACACTCACCTACTTACTGAAAGACTACTAGTTTACGTCCCTGCTCAGGCAACCGCACCTGCAACAGCAGTTAGGTAACAGTCGCAGAGGACGGTTCCATCATATCAGAGAAGCCAAGTCTGGCACTAATCCGTCACGATCTCTGCTAAGCGTCCCCCTAGCAGTCCCCGGCCGTCATTTCTGAGTGCTAGCATCTCCATAGTTTGGATTTCAGGCGAAGGGCTTTTTTAAGGAGCCCTCTGTGTCCTCATTAATGTTGAGGAGACAGAGCCCCCTCCTGACTCTTTTGATATCTTAACTCCATGAACCTCTTCAAGCCTCTAAACAAGCTGATTTCAACTGACAAGCTTAGCTTGGAATGTAGTTCACAGTATTTGATACTAGAACGGTGACCACCTTGTGCCTTTCATTCCGTCTATAATGCTCAGGCTCTTCCCGCAGGATCCACACGGCCTTCAGCAGGCTCACATCTCAGAACACATGCATGTGTGCATTGCACACATATACACACATACAGATGCACACACACACTCACACACATATACCTGTGCGCACAATCTCAGACACACTCACACAGGTACACATGCATACGTGTACATATACGCACTCAGATCTGTGCACATGCACACATACATGCTATCACATGCTTGCACGCATGTATGTGCGCCAACGCATGCTTATGCACATATGACCACACGTGTGATTGCATACATGCTCGCGCACATACACATACATACACATGCACACGATCACGTGCATGTGTGCACGCATACGTGCTCATATACGTGTGCGTGCATACACGCTCACACCCATGCACATGCATGTGCACACTCACACACATGAATGCATACATAGTCATATATGCATACATATACACACTCACACCCATGCACATGCACACAATCTCTCACATAGTCACACACATGGACATACCCACACTCATGCATATGCAGCCACAGACTCATGTGTACACACATGCACATACACTACTCACACCCAGTCAGACGTGTGCACACACACATACGGGCCCACATTCGCACAGTCTCATTCAGATGAACACACACTCACACACACACACTGCCTCACACCATTGAGACTGTGGGACATGGCTCCCAACGCTTTTTTCCTCCCCATTTTTTCAGCGTCAGGTATGATGAGCTGCTGCTCTGCCACTGGGAAAGTTCGGTCCACTCCCCTCTCCTGCTTATCTCACACCAAAGCTCAGATTGTCCATGCTGAGAATTTTGAAATAAATCTGATACCCTTAAATCACACATAGGCAACTTGCTCCCTTTCTGTGTAAATGGAGAAAAGATACATGTATTCGTTATTACAACCTCTGATTTATGAGGTATATTTTATAAATAATGATGTTGAGTCCAACAGAATTTAGGTGACAGAAGGTAGGCTCTGTATTGAGAGAGAGCTGGTACCCACTGAGCCCCACTGACTTTTTATTTCCTAGTAGTATGGCTTCTTCTAAAAAGCTGTCGTGAAATGAGCTTTCTGGACCAAGCAGAGGTAACCATTAGGAGGTAATGACGGTGACTGTAATATATTTGTAGATGGATATAGGAATAAGTACTTTTCTAATTGAGAATATGGTCACACGGGCATTAACAGAAATGCATTAGTGTAATGAGGTAATTATACAAAGGAATAGTCCAACAGCATATTTATCACATTTATGATATAGTACACTATAACCTCTTTTCAATTTTCATATCTTCTTACCACACGTGACATTTTTAATGGATGGAAGAGAGATGTTAACATGCTTGACCTTGCCCTGCTGATTTTAGCCGTTCCCATTATGTGAGCCTTCTACTTGCTGCCTGTTCAGAAGCATCACATTCTGAGGCTGCGGCCTTCAGAGGGTTAACACCCAGTCCCTTCCCAGGACAGTCTACGTCAAGGCTGGGCACCTTCTTGGTCCCATTCAGCCATTCTTTTAAAAGTCTGTTTATTGAGCATCTATTAGATGCCAGGTACTTTCTCAGGCACTGGTAATCTAAAGATATAATTATCTGTACTGTCATTTGCAAATATCGTCTCCCATTCCATGGGTTGTCTTTTTGTTTTCTTGACTGTTTCCTTTGCTGTGCAGAAGCTTTGATATCCAGGATCTATAAAGAACTCCTCAAACTCAACACACACAAAACAGACAGTTGTATCAAAAAAATGGGCAGAAGATATGAACAGACACTTCTCTAATGAAGACATACAAATGGCTATCAGACACATGAAAAAATGTTCATCATCACTAGCCATCAGGGAGATTCAAATTAAAACCACATTGAGATACCACCTTACACCAGTTAGAATGGCCAAAGTTAACAAGACAGGAAACAACATGTGTTGGAGGGGATGTGGAGAAAGGGGAACCCTCTTCCACTGTTGGTGGGAATGCAAGTTGGTGCAGCCTCTTTGGAGAACAGTGTGGAGATTCCTCAAGAAATTAAAAATAGAACTTCCCTATGACCCTGCCACTGCAATCCTGGGTATTTATCCCAAAGATACAGACGTAGTGAAAAGAAGGGCCATCTGTACCCCAATGTTTATAGCAGCAATGGCCACGGTCGCCAAACTGTGGAAAGAACCAAGATGCCCTTCAACAGACGAATGGATAAGGAAGATGTGGTCCATATACACTATGGAGTATGATGCCTCCATCAGAAAGGATGAATACCCAACTTTTGTAGCAACATGGACGGGACTGGAAGAGATGATGCTGAGTGAAATAAGTCAAGCAGAGAGAGTCAATTATCATATGGTTTCACTTATTTGTGGAACATAACAAATAGCATGGAGGACAAGGGGAGATGGAGAAGAGAAGGGAGTTGGGGGAAATTGGAAGGGGAGGTGAACCATGAGAGACTATGGACTCTGAAAAACAATCTGAGGGTTTTGAAGGGGTGGGGGGTGGGAGGTCGGGAGAACCAGGTGGTGGGTATTAGAGAGGGCATGGATTGCATGGAGCCCTGGGTGTGGTGCAAAAATAATGAATACTGTTATGCTGAAAATAAGTTAAAAAATAAATAAATAAATAAAGATATAATTTCAGTAAAAAACCAAAACAATTGCTCGTTACCCCGGATCTCTAGTTTAAAAGAAAACAAATATATTTATCATGATATGTTTAACAGGAAAAACTCACAAGCCATCATTCGAGGCTATAAAGAGAGCTATGAGAAGAGGTGACCAGAGACAAAGGAATAAGTATCAAGAAGATTTGCCATTTCAGAGAGGGATGAAAAAGAAAGGGCATGTATGCAGGAAAGTCGCAATGTAATTATATGAGCACGGATCCCCATCAGGAATAGAAACTAGGAAGAGAGCCACAAATCTCAGTTCCCATGATGAACCCAGGGAGCCAGGCTGATTATAAATGGTAGCCAGGAAGACGGGTCAGGAGAGCAAGTCAGGTCATGAATCAGAAGGCAGCAGAGCGGATGGACACGGTTCTGAACAGGCTGACTTCGCACTGAGTAATGGCCATAGGCTGGGCAACTAGGCTGGGCAGCGAGGTTGAAGATGGTGCACAGGAGACAACTCTGTCTCTCCCGTTGGTACAAAATGGTGAAGCCAAGCTTGAGAAGCTAAGAAGGCTGTCTACATCAGAATATAGTGCATAGCATCACACAGAGACCGAAGACTCAAACAGCTGTCTATTCTCCCTCAGATTCTTGACGTGCGTTCCTGAGCTCTTCCTGAGGTTAAAGTGGTGCCAGTTACCCAACAGACTTAGAAATAGAAAACATACAAATAAACCTCCATCCAGATACAGACAAGCCTAAACTCAAGGACAGCACTTGTCCTGCTGTCACGGATCTGCTCTCTGTGTCCATGCTCTGACTACAGTGTACAACACACATGTGAGGCACGACACGGTGTCTGTCCTTAATGACCGGCTTCCTACACGCAGCACGTCTTCCACGCTCATCTATGTCCCATTATGCATCAGAATTCCCTTCCTTTTTTAAAACTGGAAAATATTCCATTTTATGCAAAGACCACATTTTGTTCCTCCATTCATTGACGGACGTCTACATGCGTCCACCTCTCGGCCACTGTGAATAGTGCTGCTGTGAAGGTGGCTGGGCAAATACCTCTTCGATTTCTTTAGATAAATACCCCAAAGTGAGATTTCTGTACAATATGGTAATTCTACTTTTAATGCTTTGAGAAGCCTCCACACAGCTTTCCACAGTATTTTCCCTGCTGTTGTCCCATTTTATGAGCTGACGGACAGTGGTGTAAGGGTTCTAATTTCTCCACATCGTCACCAACATCTGTCATTTCCTGAGTTGTTCGTGGCCATTCTGACAGGTGTGAGGTGGGATCTCATCGAGGTTTTGATTTGTTTTTCCCTGATGATAAGTGACACTGAGCATCTTCTTTGGGGAAATGTCTGTTCAAGTCCTTTGCCCGTTTTTAAGCAGATTATTTGTTATTTTGCCATTGAGTTGCTTCGGGGAGACATTTTTCTTGCCCAAGGTAAAGGTACAGGGGACAAGTGTTCACGCTTCCTTCCTAGCCCTGCTGTGGCTGAGTCTCGAATGGACAGTGCCATCCTGCTATCTTACCTTTGAGACGCCATCCAACCCAGCGACCCCGGGTTCTATACAGACATCAGAGCCTAATTGGGACCTCGAAGCCCTCCCCTCCACTGATTGTCCTGACTGCCAATTCTCTCTTCATATGTGGTGCTCTGTGATTTCCCTTCCTGAGTTGGGATCCATGTTTGTAAAAACTCACATTGCATCCGGCATCCCTGCGTCTGTAGCTGGAAGCCGGCACTTCGCATGAACTTGTATCTCCGATTACTACGTGGGCGCTTGAATAACTTTTCTCCTGGATGAAGTCAGACTTGAAGGACAGGAAGCTCGTGGCAGCACTTGGTGAACACCAACGGACCGAATAAGTACCTACAGTGTGACGCCTCCAAGACAACTGAGCACAGATTTTTAATTCCTCGAAGAATATGGTAGAATGAAAAGTGTATATTTAAAACTGGAGAGAAGGCACAATAAGGGGTTAAACTTAACGGAGTTATTTTAAGACAGTATAACTTGCTTCTATGTTCCCATCTCATCAAAGATGACTTATGAGATTTAATCAGATATTCCTTACCAGGAGTTTCATGAAGTCATTGCATCTATGATAACTGTACCTTTATACATGAGCTCTTTCTGTTTTTCTGCAACTTTGCATCAACTATTATAATGGCCCTGATCACTGGGCTTGGAGGGGACCCAGATCTAGAGGGAGGGGCCAGGGCTTCTCCTGGAACCTCCCTGCAGAGCAGAGGGTTCTGACAGTGAGGAGAGACCCTCTGCTCTCTGGTGGTTGAGCCCTGCAGGTAAGGGTGACATGGTGGGAGCTAGCCAGGAGAAGGGCTGCTCAGGGCCACTGCATGTCAGCAGTCAGAGGCAAGTCAATGGACAAAAGACAGTCTTTTCACCAAATGGTGCTGGAAATACTGGATGGTAATAGGCAAAAAAATGAACCGACACACAAGCCTTAACACCTCACACACAAATTAGCTTCAACTGCATCACAGTCCTTGTACAGGAAAAGATCGACTTGTCCAAAGAAAGCTTTGGTCCTTCACTTCCAAGCACCAGGGAGGTAACCTCTAAGCTCTTGGACGGTCCTGCTGCATAACCCTGACTTTATTTACCTGAGGGCTTTGGCCGTGCTGGATAATCTACCTGACAGCGTGACTCAGGATGGAGGCCCTGAGACCGGTAGTATGAGGCCAGTCTCTGGGCGGATTGGAAACAGAGGCCAGGCACATGGGCGGTCACTCGTGCCTGGAGGACGAACCCCCATAACCCTGGACACCAGGCTCAGGTGAGCTTCCCTGGACGGAGATGCCCCTATGTACTCTCACACACCACTGCTGGGAGAAGCAGGTGCTGAGGACACTCAAGCCCCCGAGGAAAGGACAGTTGGGTGCTGCCTCCTTGACACTCCCGGACCAGCCCCTGAAACTATCTCATTGCTGGCTTACCCCTGCCTCCTCTCACGGGAACAAACATCACCAGCTTTATGATGACTCCCGGGTGGGTGCATGTCGAGCAGATTATTGAGCCTGAGGGTAATCTGGGGGACCCCCTGAATAGGCAGACCTCAATTTAAAGGCAACACAACAAAACTTCCTGAAGAAAATATAGCAGAAACCCTGAGGAACTGGGGATTGGTGTTGAATTTCTAGATACAGCAACAACACCCCAATCCATGAAAGAAAAAAACTGACAAGTTGGACTTCATTGAAATCAAAGGCTTCGGGGCACCTGGGTGGCTCAGTGGGTTAAGCCTCTGCCTTCGGCTCAGGTCATGATCTCAGGGTCCTGGGATCGAGTCCCGCATTGGGATCTCTGCTCAGCGGGGAGCCTGCTTCCTCCTCTCTCTCTGCCTGCCTCTCTGCCTACTTGTGATCTCTGTCTGTCAAATAAATAAATAAAATCTTTTAAAAAAAGAAAAGGAAAGAAAAGAAAAAAGTTGAAGGCTGCTTCTCTGCAAAAGACACGGTGAAAAGAATGAAGACACAAGCCAAAGGACAGCAAATTTGTGACATGCACATTCGGTGAAAGATTTGTATCCAAAACATACAGGGAACCCTTAAAATTCAACTCTAGGAAAACGAAGAAACTGATTTAAAAATATGAGCGGTGCACACAAGCACGTCACCAAGGAGACACACCGGTGACGAGCAGGCGTACGCAAGATGCCCCACACCCTACTGGGATGGGCAGATCCAGTCAAACCAGCAGGGCCAGTCGCTGACGAGGGTGTGGAGCAGTAGAGCCCTTGGTCCTTGCCAGAGCGGATGCAGGAGGGTCAAGGGTGGGCTTCATGTCATGAGGTGTTGGTTTTGCTCCATTAGCTGTGACAAATGCAGCTCGTTAGCGTAAGGTACTAATAACGCAGAAGCTGTCGATGGGGGCATATGAGAACGGTTGTGCTGTCATTCCCGATTTCTCTATAAATCTAAAACTATCCTAAGATATGTTGCTTTTTAAAATGAATTGGAAATGACCCTGTAAGTTTCCTTTCCCAGCAAGACTTTCAAAAGCCAGACGGACCCATGACCTGCTTGACATGTGTGTGTGACGGGAAGAGAAGCAGCAGCCCAGACGGCAGGGGCACGGCATCCCTGAGGGGCGTGTGTCCTCTCTGCGTCGTGTGGATGCATTCAGACATGTCTTACTAAACTCACCATCGCCCTCTGAAACCGTTTCTTCCGAATCTGAGCAGCTAAACCCTGAGCTGCAGCCCACGCATCACTGGAGACCTTTCCCTGAGTCCACCTCCTTCCGTGAGATGTTGGGGAACACGAGTACAGAGCGTTCTGCCCCTGGCATCTGTGTGCACACGCCCTGGTTCGGCTGTGATGGGGCAGCTATCCACAGCCTGCTAGAACCGGCACTTCAGTGTGTGCATGAGCTGTGGTCATCCACCTAAGGTCACACTGTGTGGTCCCAAAGGTTAGGACTTCAGTGTGTGAATCGGGGGGAAGGAGGGACAAGAGACAAGAGGCATCTCCTATCTCTTGGTGACTGATCTCGATGCAGACCTCCAGGTTATGGGGGTGAGGCTGAGTGAAGGCGTCTTGAGTCCCATCTGTGACTCAAGCCATGTGTATGGAACAGAGAAGCAGGTGTCGCAGCGTCTGGTCTTCCTGTCCGAACTGGTCTCCTGTGACACTGTTTCCTGTGACGGGGAATCAGGGTAGTGGAAGTTCCCCACTTTCTGCTCCTTCAGATGGAGACTTGGCCCCAAACTCCTGCTCAGTTGTCCCTCACGAGGAAGACATGGCCCATGAGTGTGCACACACGCTGCAGTCACCCATCTCTCACCTGTAACATATCTTTATGACAAAACCGGGAGCATAAGAATCAATTTCCCCCTAAGACATATATCCTTGCTTTATGCCTGGTATGTGGGGTTAACGAAAATTTCCTGAATGATTCTCTCTTGAGCTGGAATGTTGGCATATCCAGATGCATCACACTCAATGCCCGCGTGCTCGGCTTACGACCGTGTCGTACAATTATTGCAGTAGGTCTGAATTTGTTATTTGCAGGATCTTTTTTTTAATTTGAAACTCCCCAAAGAGAGTCTGAGGTGACAGCAGTTTCTTGTTCCTATTTTATAAGAGGAAAGTCTTAAAAGTTCACTTTCAAGTGTTCCATGAAGTCATGGGACCAGAATGACACACCCCTTGGGTCTAATTATAATATTTTAGTATCTTCAATATTTTAGTATCTTCAATTCCAAACCAAAGTCTTTTGGCGTAGACAAGGTCATAAGAAAAATAGTTCACCAGTCACTCCCCTGGAAGAGTCCGGTGGGACCGCACTGGGGGACGGGGTGGCTGATGTTGTTGTGTTCTTGTCTACATCCAACCTGTGGGCCTTTTGCTCCTGTGGGGCCTCCACAGTGGGAGATGGCGGTCAAGTCCAAAAAAGATACTTTCTTCGACTCAGCTGGATTCTGTAGTTTTCAAATTAGTTTAAACTCAAGTTAGGAGAGTCTTAATAAACAACATCGAGATTAATAATAATATAACCCAATAGTAATTGTTATAATTCCTCTGTGTGCTCTTTTTTTAGTATATTTTTTTTAAAGTCTCCAAAAGTATTGTTTTTACAGAATAAAACTGAAGGCGTTGATTGATCAGGCAGGAGACTCAAGCTCTACTACAATAAACTGGAAAATTCTTTTGGGGGGAAAGGAGCTAATGAACTCTCTTCTCTGGATAAGCAGAGATGCCAGCCTTCCGTAGCTGAGCTGTTCCGTGAGGGGTGTAATTCCCACTGAGATCTTGTCTCTGTCTGTTCGGCATCTGTGTCTTTCGATGCCCAGTTGGTCTTCTGGGGCAGACGTCCCCCTGAGGCCCCTCTCTGTCTTTAGCATCTGCGCGAAACTCCGCAGTTAGTGCTTGTCAAACAGGCTGGGAGGGAGGTACTGTGGATTAGGAAATTGCTTCTTTTCTGCTGTGCAGTTGTTTCTCCCCTAGGAAATGGTCCCCACAGACGGCAGAGCCCCCCCCCACACACATGATCGTGTGGGTCTCCTCTTCAAGGGTTTTCCCTCGACGGGAAGATAAAGCACTGACCTCTCCCATCTGCTAGTTCTGCAATCCCTTACGACAGGCAAAAATCCCAACACACGCGCGGCCAGTCGCCCTGCTCTGACAGGCTCTTTGGGGTCAGATCTGTCAGAGCCACGAGGCCACACTCACCAGGGACACCATCGGGACCACCCGGAGCCACCAGGAAGCAGCTGGTCTGCAGGTGACTTGAAGTCCCTCTTTGTGCTGCAGTGAAACCCTGAGGCCGGGCCCTGGGCCTCCAGCCCGACACCTTCACTATGTCACTGTGTCGTCTGTAAGTCCTGCAACAGGACACCCTTGTCTGTAAGACGGTCCTCCTCACAGGGATCAACGTGCTTTGGTTGAGTCCTGAAACCTCCCAAGTGGGGACTGGGACTCCAAATTGTTATTACACTGAACTAAATCTTTTTTCCAAGTTTCTATTTAAATTCCCGTTAGCTAACATACAGCATAATATTAGTCTCCTGTGTGCAACACAGTGATTTCACACTTTCGTACGCACCCGGTGTCCGTCAGAGCAGGTGCCTCCGTCCCCAGCACCTGTTCCCCCCCCTCCCCACCTCCCCTCTGGTCCCACCAGGGTGTTCTCTACAGTCAAGTATCCGGTTTATGGTTTGTCTCTCTTTTTTATCTCCCGATATTCCTAGGTTTTGTCTCATAAATTCCACATAGGAGTAAAATCATACGTTTCTCTTTCTCCGATTGACTTATTTTACTCAGCATAATATCCTCTAGTTCTATCCACGACCTTGCAAATGGCAAGATTTCGTTTCTTTTCTATGACTGAGTAATATTCCTTTGTGTGTATGTGCCACATCCGCTTTACCCATTCCTCTGTCGACGGCCATCTGGCTCTCACCACAGTTTGGCTCTTGTGGACATTGCTTATAAACACTGGGGTGCACGTGCCCCTGCAGATCACTGTGTTCATGTCCTTTGGGGTAAATACCTAGTCGTGCGATTGCTGGGTCGTAGGGTAGCTCTATTTTTGACTTTTTGAAGAACCTCCATGCTGTTTTCCAGAGTGGCTGCACAAGTGCATTCCCACCAGCAGTGCAGGAGGCTCCCCTTTCTCCGCATCCTCGCCAGCATCTGCCGTTTCCTGACTTGTTGATTTTAGCCGTTCTGACGGGTGCGAGGTGGGATCTCATTATGTTTTTTATTTGTATTTCCCTGATGAATTGAATTTTTTGACAATTTTTGTGAAAACAGTTTAAAAATAATCTCTTTAAATCTTGATTTTTGTCTATTTTTTTTAAATTTTTATTTGTTTTTTAATTTCCTTTCAGTGTAGCAGAATTCATTGTTTATGCACCACACCCAGTGCTCCATGCAATCCGTGCCCCCCACAATACCCACCCCCCGCCCCTCCGAAAACCTCAGTTAGTTCCTCAGAGTCCACAGTCTCTCGTGGTTCGTCTCCCCCTCAGACTGTCTAGTTTGTAAAAATATTTTAAAATAAAAATGTACACCCCAAATGAGGCAACATGCGAAGCCGCTATGTGAGCGTGAGCTCTGCAGAAGCTTCCCTTCGCCTCTGTCCGGCAGGCTCGGGATAGGACCTGGTCAAGGACAAGGACTTGCGTCCTCGGGGAAGCACGCCCCCACCTCTCACAGAGCCTTGAGGGGACAAGTGGGGTTCCCTGTGGAAGCTCCGGTTTCGGGAGCAGCAACATTTTAGCCATGTGGCCTTTGAGCGCCCAGGACATCCCTGAGAAAGAAAAACAGAAGAAACGACAAACAGGACGAGAACATACGTAGCAAATCAGGACGCGGTGACAGCGTTTTGTACAGAAAAGCGCGGCCGCCGTCGCACACAGGCATGCCCCTGACAGCAGGCGGTGGGTGAGGATCTGCGCAGTTCATCGCGCCAACCCTTAGAACAAACTTGTTTCTCTTTCCCACCAATGAGGAGAAGGTGTCTACAGAGACCAAGGAGGTGAACCAAGGCCCCGAAAACAACAAACCCGGAGTGGGTCTGAGCCAGCATTGGCCGCAGGGGTGTGTGTGCACAGCCGTGCACCTTCGCCGGCCTCTGTGACCGCTGCCCGAGGACCCGGCTGTCAGTGCGGCCCTTGCGTGTGCAGAGACGCTGCAGCTCGCCCCGGTGCCTCAGAGAAGAGAAGCATCCCACGGAGGCAAGGACCCGGCTCCCGGCCCCACAGACACCTGCACTCCCACGTAGCCCAGTGGGAAGGGGCACAGGTGGCTCATCTCTGCTCCGACTTGCCTCTAGGGTGTCCGGTCTTGGGTCTGCGCCTCGCCACGGCTGGGCCCACCTGCAGCACCGGTTCCTTGAGGCCGCCCCCCATACCCCTCCAGACGCCCACCACCCACAAAAACACACTCAGCCTTGGGCTCGTCCTTCCCGAGGTGGGCACACGGCCCTGGGCAGGTGCAAACAGCCGGGCAAGGTTGGGGCCCATATTCCCTGTAGATTGGAGCTGCCCCTGAGCCAGGAATCATGACTCCAGCAATCACTGATCCGGTGGTACTGAACTCCCAGGAACGAACTGAAAATCCTGCATTTCAGACCTGTACAGGCTCATCCGCACGGCAGGGGAGGCGAGTAATGAAAGTGGACAGATGGGGGTTCCCGGACCCCAGGAAGAGCATCAGCTTGGTCCCTGGATAGGGCCTAGGATGACCTACGTGTAAGTCACAACCCCCGGCCCACCACGCCCGCCATCTGGTCTGCGGCCGAGTTCCGTCAGGCTCAGCGCAGCAGGGACACCCCAGCTCCCTGCGTCTCCCTGACTTCATCCCGGGAGTCCCTGCAGGGTTGCTTCTGGAGTCCGAGAGAGCAGCGGTGCTTACAAATGAGGCGGCGAGGTGCGTCTGCCCAGACTGACATCCTCACGCCGGCAGGAGATGCCCCTTAATTGGGACCAAAGAGATTAGTTATCTTAAACATCACTCCAGCTTTAACTGCTGCATAATGAATGCTGCTTTCCTCTGCGGTCTTCACTGCATTTCCTCCGTCTTTCTCCGAAATCCGTCCGTTACTCTTCCACAACAGAAACAGCCAGAAAAGATGTGGAGGAGCGAACTCTGCGTCCTAGGGAACCTCAGGGCACTCACCCTGGCACGAAACACACGGCGCTTCGCGGCAAGGCTGAGGGTGATCACCCCAAGCACAGAAAAGTCCTTCTGTCTCCACGAGACTGTCGGGGGCTTCCCACCCCACCGTCCGCGGGAGGGCGGCCGCGGCCACGGAAGTGCAGACCTGTCGCCCGGACTTTTCTGTCTGTCCCGGCGCTCGGTTCCTGGGGCGGGAATGTGCCGCACACACCATGCGGGCCAGTGGAGGTGGAGAGTAGCTCCCTGTGACTCGAGGGCACGAGCAGAACCTCCGGGAGCCGGGGAGACGGGTACGGGGCCAGAGCACCGCAAACCGCACCCCCTAGCAGGTGTCCAGGGCACGCTGCCGAGGGCTGGGCACAGGTGCGAGCCACACGCCGCCGGCCACCTGCTCCGAGCGGCACGGCACCGCTCCTGCGTCCCGTCCTGCTCTGGCCCGAGCGCCTCCAGCAGGCTCCCTCTCTTTGCCCATGGCCCGTGTGCCCCGGCCAGCACAGGGGAGCCTGCATCCCTAGACCCGGGTCTCCCACCCGCCACGGTGCGCGAAGGCCGGCCCGACCGCCAGAGTGGACGCGGGGAAGCCAGACACAGAGGAGGAGCTGGGAGTCCGGCCCCAAAGGAGAAGGACCAGCGGCCCGACCTCGGGAGCGACGGAGCACAGGCACATTCGGATTCTGTGAGACGCGAAGATTGATTTTCAGCACAGAGCTGCCGGCCTGAGGTGCCCAGGAAAGGCCGCAGGTTTACAAGCAAACAAAGCACTTGTTGCCCGGCGGCCGGCCCGCGGCGGTCTCCAGTCACCCCCACCGACCGCAGCTGGGACCCTCGTCTCCACCTGCGCAGGTGCCGCCAGGGGAGCCCGCATCTCAGGAAACACGAAGGGCGCTTATGGACCATAAATAAATACCCAAAACTCTAGGTTCCCGAAGACAGAGTTTAGCGAGGTCCTTTCCAACTCACAAAGCCGGAGACCCAAACCCCGTGAGGGAAATGACCCTCTGTGGGCCCCCAGGTCTGCTCTGTCGCTCTCCCACACGCAATGTCACACCTGCCCCTGCCTACAGAGACCAGCCCTGCAGCCCTGACCCCCTCCCCCTGCCCCAGCTCCGCCGCGGTCCCGTTTCCTGCCCCCTCCACACACCCGACGTGGGGTTCGGGCAAGTTCACTTTAGACGCTGACTCTGGCTCCCAAGGAAACCCCCAAGACTCACCACCACCCCCGCAGCCCCCGGCAGTCTCCTCCTAAAGCAAACTTTTGAAGACAGTCTGTGTGTAAGACGCTGGAAAACAGAAGGAGCCTGTGGTGAGGAGTTACAGCTCGGAGAGATGCGCTTAATTCTGGAATCCCAACACCAGTGATGAGCACAAACTGACAAATCAAATGATCTCAAGTTGAAAAGCCTCCTCTTGATTTCTCTTTACAGGAATCTCAAGAATCATCAAACTAATAAATGATGATGTTCAGAGAAAATGCCACAAAATTGATCAAAATAAACACTTCCCAGGAAGAGGCTTTTATGGAAAACCCTTAAATCTATGTTCATTCTGTTGTCTCTTGATGGAATAAAAATTCAAAGCAGAGCCTCTTGACCTTTTCCGTGCTTAGATAAAAATGAAAGAAAAGATGGTTTTGGCCTCTGCACTTTTCTGACAATTCTTATTTCTTCTAACCATTTCTTTCTTTAATCTCGAGGCAAAGCTTTTAAAACGACAGCTCACCTAATGAACAGGACTTGTTGAAAGGATTTTGTTATTTTTCTTTATTGCTTCAGAAAACAATCGATTCACATTTTCTCGTACGATGAGTGAGTTCGACTGTCTTTCTCTATGTTTAAAAATCTTTTTATTTTTTGTTCATTGTCCATCCATATCTGAAGCTCGCTCTTTCTCCCTGAGATGTTGCAAATATTTCCCCTTGCAAATATTTCCTCCCTGATGTTACTTTCCATGCAGAATTATTAGTAGGTATTTTCCTTGGTATCAGTATTTCCATGAATTTTGTCAGGCTTTCTCTGTAGCTTCAAAATTTCATGTTACAGTTAGAAGAACTTCTCCAATCCAACATTATAAAGGGCGTTCCCTTGGTTTCTTCTTCACTTTCATGTTTTTATCCGTTTTTACACCAAAACCATTAAACTATCAGTAACTTATTCTAGTCCCAGCAGCGAGGTTTGGCTTTGGCTTTTCTCCAGACGGGTCTTGAATTCCTCCTCCACGCACCCCCTTCACTGGAGACGCAAGGACCAGAGCTCGGATGCTGGTGTCGGTGGCAAGGATGTCGGGCCAAGAAACCTTAATGCAGCAGCATCTCCTGCACTGTTGTGCAAAACTCATGGCACAGCCAGCGTGGCCGTCCTGACAGTCCTGCATGAACGAATTAGGGTTCCAGAACACGGGGAGTATTACACGGCCAAGAAGAAAAGAACTAGAAGTCTCTCACGGATTAAAGTGAAAACATCTTTAGAACAAAGTGTTACCTTTTTTAAGTATGATGCAACTATACTATCGTACAGTTTTTTTAACCATTTATTTGTTTAATCTAGAGGCAAGCTTTTCAAAATCACAGTCCACAGTCTTAAAATGGGGATTTCTATAGCCTGTGTACATGGATGCACATGTGTGACACACGAACTCCTGTGATTTCCTTATCCGTTATCTGTTATATAAAGATTTGTAAAACCAAGATTCTTCTCCAGAGTTCTGGAAGTCAAAAAGTCTGAACACTCAACAGGACTCCTTTGGCCGACGGGCGACAAGTCTGGCCTTTACGGACGTGAAGCCGATCACCTTGTTTATCCTACTGACGGGCCGTGGGCGTTCACTTTGCTGCAAACATATCAATGTACCCGATTATGATGGCTACCCCAAGTTTCAAAGGTGTAGGACTCATCCCCCGTTAACCAAAAGAACTAGTAAGCTCCCACCTGGAGTGTATACAAGGGAAGAGGGAATTTCATGGGCTCACTCTGTGCATTAGCACACATGAGCGGCTGAGCCTGGTTTTCCATCTCAGCACCTGAATGAGGATTATCGTAGGACGATGAGCTGGGGGTCCCTATGGGCCCAGGCGGCTGGGCTCAGAGCAAAGCTGCACAGATCCGCTGACCCTCAGGAGCCCCACCAGGGGTACGGCTTTCCCACACGGCACAGACAGTATGTGCAGCTGGACCCAAGACACCAGGAGAACAGAAATATCATGTGTGAACATACCCTCCCACCTCCTTTGCCTTGAGAACACCTGGCTGTTAGTGTTAACATGTAAGAAATGGTGGACCGGTAAATTAGTCACTCTGAATTACTGTGCAATATTACTCTCTGTTCTTGACTGCAGCCAAGTTGATCCAGAGAGAATATGCTGGATTTAATCAATGTGCTGCTTTTAGAAAAATTACTACTAATAAAGTAGGATTCTCTGTCCACACTGACTTATCGACAACTGTGGATGATAGCGACTGTTCATCTCGGAGTGAACCGGAGACAGTATGCGGAGACACGGCCGGCTCCGCGAGGGAAGGAGTCATTCAACGAGTCCTTATTTAAACCCTCTGAGATGCGGCGTCCAAAGTCACAATCAACACAGAGATTTCCCCAATTGTGCTGATATGACACGACTCAAAAGGGGAAGGGGAGGTCGCTGTCTGTTTGGTTTTTATTCTTGTTCCAAATTGTGAGCGCTAGGTCAAGCCACGCTGGACTTCTGGGTATCCGTTTCATGAGACAAGCTATGAAGAACTCGACTCCATTACTAGAACACCCAAAATCTCCGAGGAATCTAATCTGGCTGCATAGTTCTGAACCTGATTTAAACTGGATGCGGATTCTGTGTTTCCATCAATGTCTCTTGGGTTGTCTCCCCTACGTGTGACGTCCTTTCTACTTGATGCTGATGACGGCTGCGTCTCCCAAGAACCCTCCTGGCATGGAGTTCAGTGTGATGAGATGTCATTGAGCCTGAACTTGGCTGTCCTTGGAGAAACGAGAGCTGCTGGAGCACTTACCTGTACCTGGCTTTGCCTGGTCCCCAGTGCTTCTCCCGTGCCCACTTATTTATGTAATTTAAAAGGTTTACTTCCTGTCTTTTCAGTTGTTGTGGGACAGGGAGAGACATCGCCTAGAGAAAACAAGAAAAGGGCAGATCATCCGCATGAATAATTTATATAATTTTCTATCTGCATTCTTATTCGCAAGCCCCCTTGTGATGAAACTGTTTGCATCAACATCTAAAAAAAGTCATGCATTTTCATTTAAGTGAAAAATGTTCTTTAAAAAACCCAGGGCAAAGCAAGGATGTTTAAGTTCACATTTAGCTAATGCAAAAGTTTGCTACATCCATCAGAAGTTGTTTCCTGAGGTTGCATGTGCCTGGGAGCTAGCCCTGTGGCCGTCCCCTGGCACGCCCACCGCCCCTCCTCCCCATGCACGTGTGCATGCACATGCAGCCCACACATGAGGCACACACAGCCATATGCACAGGCATCACGTCCATGTGTATCCACACACACACACGCACTTACACACACAAGGACACCCACTCTGCCCAGGAGGACGGAGAGGCTCCCACTCCCCACGGCACAAAAGAACACGGGAGCACAGTCCACGGAACTAGTATCAGAAAATAAGACTGAACACCTCCTCCAGGAAAGAACTCGTGAAAACCTACTACCATCAGTCACCAAGGACAGCAAAGCGTCACCGCACCCTGCTGAAGGGCCCACCCCGGGACACATGTCTACTACCCTATTCACAGCCAAATGCATCTCTGAGGGAATTATTAGCTGGTTGGGTGATTTTGTCACATTTTGCTGCTGGATGGAAATTATGATTCAGTTATAATCACTTGATGGAGAGCATATCAGACTTCAGATAATTTCCCTTCGATTCCTGGTGAGGGAGCAAGGGTCCGCAGAACCTCAGGGTCCGACTTCACCATAACTCTTTTGCAGAGGGAAGGCTTTCTGGTTTTCCTCCAGGCATTTGGAACGGTCATCGGTGCCTGGGGACCTCAGGGCCATGTGCTTCCCTTAGGTCCTGGGGTAGAAAACTCAACAGGTGCACAGTGACAGGTGCCCAAGAGGGAGACACTCGGAAACACAGGAGAGAATCTGCACAATGAGAAAATCAGGGCCAGTCCCATCAAGGTGAGAGGTCTGGCCCTAAACAGAACCCTGTAAGGAGGCGGGCCTTGGAGACACCTGGAGAGGCTGGTCTGTGTGTTCCCACGTCTGCATGGAACGTTCCAGAAGAGCTGTGATGGGAGAGGAGTGGCCACGGGGACTCTGGGCTCCTTGTTTCGGAGCCTGGCTTCCATCAGTGTCCGAGGAGCACATACCAGTGTGCGGCAGCTCACTGGACGCTTGTCGCATCGGGCTTGTTCCAGTATACAGAGGTAACGCACTAGGATATGGTTTCTGGATTTAACTCTTTCCTCCCTCAATTTGAACTCCTCCCCTTACGCTTGGCCACACCTTCCTCTTCTGTTTTCACATTCCTCTGCCTTTCCCTTTTCCTTGCTCCTCTTTACTTGGAAAGGAAGGTACAAATATTTGTGTGCCCCTGTAATCAATTTGCCAACCGAGGGGCCATCAGAGTGGGCACAGCAGTGTCCCCAGTGCCCCAAGCAAGTGGCCACCGGAGGCAGCTGGGCTCTGCCTGGGGCCTCCTGGAAGCTGCGGCTCTGTTCACAGGACTGCAGACCCCCTAAGCCACGGGGATGCCTGAAACCCGGAGGGGGCCACCCTGGGCAGTGAATCCCCGTCCTGCGCCCACCTGCGATGAAGCACGGCTGATAGCCCAGGCACAGGAAGGGATTCCAGCAGCAACAGATCATCCTATGGACTGAACAGAACCCTCTCCTGTAGTACGAGTTAGCGAGGCGGCCTCTTTCTAGCTCCCAGATATCTCATCATCCCACAGTCACCCTTCTTGGGGTGACAGGAGGTGATAATGCCTGCCTGACGGAGAAGTGACGAGGAGTCACAAGGATGATGGTGGGGCGGCCGGGGACGGTGCCACGGTTCTGGGTTCGGACGCTGTGTCAGGAGAGGGAGCCCCTTTCTGCTTCCCTGCGGCCACCCAGCAACTTAAGTGCACACAGAAGGGCCGCTGTCCTTGGAAGTCTGGCTGCCCTGCCAGTCTCAGAGAACACGGGCAGCAGGACAGTCAGGTGTCGTGGAAGCAGAAGCCACCTTGCCAGCTGAGAACCGCAGTCAAGGGGAACGGTCAGCTGCGCTTATGGTCCGGAAGACAACAGGACCAAATCAAATTCTACTCCCAAGGGAACTGCCGGTCCTGACTGTCACGGAGGTCAGTAAGCCCCTGCCTCCTCATCCCCCACTGAGCTGATACAGCACACTGTTGGATTTTACTGGGGTTTCGTGCGAATTCAGCAAGTACTCTAATCCGGATCATCGATGCTTTACTAAGAAACCAGCGCACAAGGCTTCCGGCGAGCGGGAGCAGCCGCAGGACAGGGCCGGGAGGCGCTGGGACTCCCACAGGGAAGCAAGACTGGATGCGTGAAGAACCCCGGCTCAGCTGGTGGTCAGATGGGCCAGGCCCCTGACGTCCGGGACTCAAAGACATAGTGCCCAAGAGCAGAGGGCAAACTGCCCAGGCATGTCCAAGAAACGTGAAGATGAAGAAAACCTGCCTAATAGCAAGTAGCAAAGTCCTTTCCGTACGAATGGATGGTGCAGCCGCTGGGTCTTGCACACTTGAAAGAGAGAGCGAACCCACACCTTTCCCACAAGGAAGGGGAAGGAACACCATTCCAGAAATTGGGGGGAAAGGATGCGGACAACAGAAGCAAGGCAAGATCCAATCTATGATCTCCCTGCGCAGCATCAGACCCAGAGCAGCCTTCGGGAAGGCTCGATCCCGGACGCTGAGCCATCTCCAGCTTCCTTCTCCTTAGCTAGGGAGCAGGCGTCCCAGACCGATGCTCTGTGCACTGCTGTGGTGGCCAGACGGATGAACCCAGGAGCGGGAGCACCAGACAGATCATCGCCGTACACCCAAGCTCCGGGACACTCACTTTTCTATCCTCAGGCAAGCCCCTCCGTGTACTTTTGGCGAGCACCAAGATCCGTGTACGAGGATAGTCCTCGTTACATTATAAATAATAGAATAACAGATGAGCTTGGTGACGGGTAGATGACGGATGAGGCAGATGACAGACCAGACAGACTGACGGTGACAATGATGATTCATAAATGACGGATAAATCACAGATGATGAATAGCGGGTACATGGGGTGGGGCTGCCTCGTGCCCACAGGTAATTCCTCGCTTTCAGCTCTAAGGTTTCCTGTATTTTCCCAAACTGATTACCGCTGAAAAGGCGACTTGAAAATACACTAGAAAACTAATATATTTCTGCCCCTTCATACAACAGAGGTATGTGGGAGCCATGAACTGGGGTCTCTTCCACGCGTATTCATTTCTGATCAAAATCTCAGGAAGGAAAGGAAGAGGCATTACTGAGTGATAGAGCCTTGAAATTCTGGAGCTGTATTGGGTTTTCTGGTCCCAGGCACTGCTCCTCGGTCAAGGCTCTGGTCCGCAGTCACGGCTAAGTAGAGTGACGCCAGGACTCAAAGCCAGGTCTCCTTGCGCTTAGACCAGGACGAAATGAGCATCATTGCAGACAAGGTCTAACTTGAAAGTCTCTTTGGATTCCTGCTCTTGATGACCGACCACACGTGGTTTTTATTTTGCTTCTTTTTGTTGCAAAGCAAGTAATTAGTATTAATCCTTTATTTTTAACCAAAAAAAAGTTCTTCATTTCAAAGAATGTTCTTCATTTCAAAGAATGTTGTTCTTCATTTCAAAGAATCTCATTAAAAGTAATGGTCTCATCCTGCTAGAATCTCATCTTGTTTTCTTTATTAAAACTTTTTAATGCCTTCGAGAAAGTCTGAAAGGGACGGAGACAGTTTCAACTCATGTGAACGATTTGCTCTTGTGTCGTTGGCATCATGATTGGTATTCTAAGGCCTTTTTTAGGAGAAGGGCATTTTTTTCTCTTTTCGCAAATTGAAAGATGTTCCTGCTTCTTATATGAATAAAGATGTCATGCTACAGAAAGTGAAACCATGTCTAAAAGTATTTTTCAACTTTATTTCTAGAAGTCCTATTGAATTTGCAGTGCTTACAAGTGAGATGGGCAACAAGTAAAAGCCTGTGTCTTTATTGTGTGGGTGGAGAGCAGGCGAAGCTCGGGGGAGGAAGGCTCCAATGGGACGTGCCTTCTCTTCTTAGGAAGGAAGGCGGAAGGAGCAGGAGCCCCCAGATGACCTCCTTGGACGTCGAACTCACAGAATAAAGCTGTTACTTACTTTTCAGATCTTCTCTCTCATCTTAGCAGCAGATCACTCTTCAGATAAAATTTTACCTGGAACATTAAAGAAATAGATCTGGGATGGTTCCCGTTTATTCAGGAAACAAGCTTCGATGCCAGACCGTTCTTCCTACCACCACCCACCCAGGGCCAACCCACACCGTCTCTTCCAAACCACGAGGATTCACTGTAGCTGATTTTTAAAAGTCCTGGATGAATAAAAATAACAACTTCACAGATGAAGAAATGAAGACCAAAACCTCTGGAGTCACCAGAGCGTTGGTCCACAGCAGTGGCTGGAATCCACCTGGTTCTGTGTGATCCCAGGAGCTGTCTGTCTAGCACCCAGAGGACCACCAAGCCTCCGCAGAGGACACCTGTGTGGTGTAGAGCCCTGACAGCAGCCTGGAGATGCAGGGCGGAGAGGCTGGACACCCTCTGCCCAGATGCACAGGCCGCTTCTCCTGGTAACCCCTGCCCAGACAGCAAAAGGAAAACAAAGAGATGGGTTTTTTTTCTCACCCAGACCAGAATCATACAGAGCTAAACAGCCTGCTGAGAACCTCGTCACTCAGAAATGAGAACTCTCACCCACTCCTACCCCCGGCAAAGGGAAGATCAAATGAGAGTCACACAAGGCCCTCCCCATGGCCAGCGTCTCCTTGTGGAACTTCTGGGTTTTCTTCAGTAACAGAAACCAAGGGATTTGGTCACAATGAAGCTGGAGGTAGGAAATAGGTCTACTCCGTGGCTGTTTTAGAACAACCCCCAGAATTCCTCTCTGGCCTCACCTGAGTAGATACGAGCCTCTTTGTCAGCCAGATGTGAGAATTCAAAAAGAAATTATTCCTGCTCAGAAGTGAGTTTGTATTGTACAATACCTTTTAATTAAAACCAAATACATTGGGGTACAGATGGCCCTTCTTTTCACTCCATCTGTATCTTTGGGGTAAATACCCAGGAGTGCAATTACAGGGTCATAGGGAAGTTCTATTTTTAATTTCTTAAGGAATGTTTATAGCAGCAATGGCCACGGTCGCCAAACTGTGGAAAGAACCAAGATCCCCTTCAACAGACGAATGGATAAGGAAGATGTGGTCCATATACACTATGGAGTATTGTGCCTCCATCAGAAAGGATGAATACCCAACTTTTGTAGCAACATGGACGGGACTGGAAGAGATTCTGCTGAGTGAAATAAGTCAAGCAGAGAGAGTCAATTATCATATGGTTTCACTTACTTGTGGAGCATAACAAATAACATGGAAGACATGGGGAGACGGAGAGGAGAAGGGAGTTGGGGGAAATTGGAAGGGGAGGTGAACCATGAGAGACTATGGACTCTGAAAAACAATCTGAGGGGTTTGAAGGGGCGGGGGGGTGGGAGGTCGGGGTACCAGGTGGTGGGTATTATAGAGGGCACGGATTGCATGGAGCACTGGGTGTGGTGAAAAAATAATGAATACTGTTTTTCTGAAAATAAATAAATTAATTAAAAAAAAAGAAACTAGGAAAAAAAATGCAACCTCTGTTGTCTCTTTTATGCCCTTGATATATGAAAGAAATTGCCTACTTTATCAACAAATGACTGAGTCATCGCCAGTTAATATGAAATCTGGAAACTGGTTGTAGAAGACCGATTAAGAAAGGGAAATGATTTTATAAAAATTAAAGAAAACACATAAAAATCACAATCACTCAAAGATGTTCAGCTCAACTATAAACAAGTTAGTTTTATTATCTATTGCTGGTGTAATTCCTTCTTTAATAAACACAGGAAATATGCCTTATATATCATGTAACAAATTGTTATTATAATCAAGTCATTCTTAAGTAGTTAGATAATTAATACAGTGATTATCTTTCGATTGTTCCCTAGAGATTTTTTTCAGAGTGTGCAATGTGAAAATAATAACTTGCTATTAAAACTCAAGGGATTGAATGACCTATAAGACAGATAATATTTAACAGCTAGGCAATGCTTAACTACCTGAGTAAAATGCAAAAGTCCCATTGAAATTTAGTGTAACACTCAGCGAAGTCATGATCCACATTCCTGAAGGACACTATTGTCACCTTTTTCCTGCCATTAGAAGTTGTTGCCTCAATCCAAAACCACATGTTTACAATAGAGTTTAAGTGGCTGGAGGGACAGGGTTCTCCTACTAAGAATTCCGAAATGGTAAAGCATCTGAGAGTCAATCATCCTTTTGGAAATAGTGTCACCTAGAAGAAAAATCTAATTCTTTTTATAATTTAGAATACTGCTCAAACTAGCATCAGGAGCTTGTAAAGTGGAGACACTGAGTCCATTAGTAGGCTTTTCCTAAACAACAAGATTGTTTAGTAATTCAGTTAACATATATAACAAAAACAATGACTAAACTCCCATTTGAGAGAGCAAGCTATTTTCAAACACTTTTCAAGTTTTGATTTGCATAAAAGTAATTCATATGTTTATTATAAACAAATCCTATGCATTTATTAACTCACACCTTACAGGCATTTACCTACTTTCAAGCTTCTTTTTTTTTCAAGCTTCTTTGTGCAGCAAAATCTCACGTTTGTATGCAGTGTCCTGACTAGCACCTATTAATACGGCTAATGGGAAGGGCTGGCGTGAACATCCGCTGAGCAAGGACTTGCTGTCATTCTGAGAAACGCCTCATCTCGGGTTTATGGGGTCTTCCACTCAATTAATAGTCCTGACTCTGTTCTAAGGGCAGGGGATGGGGAACTCAGTAGGTGCCATACCTGCCCTCATGGGGCATAAACACGAGTAGGTCAGAAGAAGAGAAGCACATAAATAATCACATGCGATACATAGCATGACAAGTGAATGAGCTGGATATGCCTTCAGAAGCAAGACATAGTCATTTGTCTATTTCCAAAAAGAGGGATCTGGAATTAAAGCAATTTGATCCAGGACATAGCGTGAATAAGCCATAGATCCAGAACTGAATCCCGAGCTCATCAAATTCCATAGCTCAGACTCTTAATGACTGCACTTTATTACTTAACCATGACTTATGCATGGTAAAATATATATGTGTGTGTGTGTGTGTGTGTGTGTGTGTGTGTGTGTGTGTGTGTGTGTGTCTGGATTTCCTTCTACAGATTGGAAATTGATTCCAAGTCATTCAAGCATCTACCTTGGGTCAGACATAGACACTTCAGAAATGGACACTTCTGGGCTTTACCTTCTTGGAACTCCTCTCTAGTAGACTTCAGAAGCAAACAAACAAACAAACGAACAAACCATACTAGATTTTTAAGGGCATATGGTTAGAAGTATAAACCCAGACAGGGGTGAGGGTCTTGAGCCAAGCCCCACCATGTGCCTGGCACACTCCATTGTAGGACCAATACTGTTTCCTTAAATCTCCATCTTACCAGCAAGTTGGAACAAACAGTGTTTGCAAGAAGTAAAAGGAGCATTAATTAGTCAATTATAAAAGAACCCCACAGACACATAGCTCACTAGCAACAGCTCTCTGTCCGTGTAAGGACGTGGAAACAGAAGAACTTGGAATCAGAGGTGCTGACTCCTCTCTTCATCCCAGCCAGACGCTTTTTGCCATCCTGCCTCTAAACACACCAAGCACACCGTTGTAAAGATATGGCTAAATTCACTTTTGACACTTTAACCAACTCCTCTCCCATGGGCCCCTAAAGCATACACTTGTTTTCAGGTCTGTCTAAATGAAGATTATTTTCATAAAGACATGGAGGAACTTTCCACTTGTACGCTCAGCCTCATGGCCTGCTAATAATTATTTTTTTAAAAAAGGAAAAAAACTTAATAGTGTTCAAACACACTTTAAATTCCCCATCACAGCTGTGAGTTTTAATTAATCCTCCTCCTCCAGACCAGCACAGCCCGGCTTCATCTCAGGAGACATGCCTGCTCAGCACTGCACTTCTAGAGCGGGAACATCCTTCTTATTTTAATCTGCCTTCCTCCCAGTTCTTTACTTGCACTGCTTGGTAAATAACCTGGAGAGGATGATAAACATGGATCAAAAAACAACAAAGGAACCAAATTACTTCCCACCTACAATGCTGCATAACAGAACTAATCATCTCCAAAGGCATCCACCTGATTTACAGGGGCAAAAATATCCCTGCCTCGGGATGTGTTTACTTTCTCAATGCACATCAGGGAACACAGAATATAAAAGAAATTAACTAGGTGTCTCGTTTTTTAATAATGTCCTTTAAAATGCACGCTGTTCCAGGCTGGGGGGTGGAGGAGTGGGAGGATGGTCTGGGTGAGGTCTCCAAAGGGCACGGGGCAGGCTGTGGCTTCCTGGGGCTGTGTGCTGAGCACCCGTGCAGCAGAAAGCCAAACACCCAGCAGCCACCCTGACCAGATGCTGAACCACCACACCGCCAGCTCTTATTGAAACTCATTAGATTTCTTTCCTACCTGTCCATTCCCTGCGTGTGGACCACGCACGACATTTGAATATTAAAATGACTTCTCCCTCAACTCTATGGTCAAATGATCTTCAACAAAGCAGGAAAGAGTATACAGTGGAAAAAAGACAGTCTCTTCAACAAATGGCACAAGGAAAATTGGGACAGCTATGTGTAGAAGAATGAAACTTGACCATTCTCTTACACCATATACAGAGATAAACTTGAAATGGATAAAAGACCTCAATGTGAGACAGGAATCCATCAGAATCCTAGAGGATAATGTAGGAAGTAACCTCTTCTATATCAGCCACAGCAACTTCTTTCAAGATATGTCTCCATAGGCAAAGGAAACAAAAGCGAAAATGAACTTTTGGGACTTCACCAAGATCAAAAGTTTCTGCACAGCAAAGGAAACAGTCAAGAAAACAAAGAGGCAACCTACGGAATGGGAGAAGATATTTGCAAATGACAGTACAGACAAAAGGTTGATATCCAGGATCTATAATGAACTCCTCAAACTCAACACACACAAAACAGATAATCATGTCAAAAAATGGGCAGAAGATGGGGCTCCTGGGTGGCTCAGTGGGTTAGAGCCTCTGCCTGCGGCTCAGGTCATGATCTCAGGGTCCTGGGATCGAGCCCCACATCAGGCTCTCTGCTCAGCGGGGAGCCTGCTTTCCCCTCTCTCTGTTTCTGCCTCTCTGCTTACTTGTGATCTGTGTCTGTCAAATAAATGAATAAAATCTTTAAAAAAAAATGGGCAGAAGACATGAACAGACACTTCTCCAATGAAGACATACAAATGGCTATCAGACACATGAAAAAATGTTCATCATCATTAGCCATCAAGGAGATTCAAATTAACACCACATTGAGATTCCACCTTACACCAGTTAGAATGGCCAAAATTAGCAAGACAGGAAACAACATGTGTTGGAGAGGATGTGGAGAAAGGGGAACCCTCTCACACTGTTGATGGGAATGCAAGTTGGTGCAGCCTCTTTGGAGAACAGTGTGGAGATTCCTTAAGAAATTAAAAATAGAGCTTCCCTATGATCCTGCAATTGCACTCCTGGGTATTTACCCCAAAGATACAGATGTCGTGAAAAGAAGGGCCATCTGTACCCCAATGTTCATAGCAGCAATGGCCATGGTCGCCAAACTGTGGAAAGAACCGAGATGCCCTTCAAAGGACGAATGGATAAGGAAGATGTGGTCCATATACACTATGGAGTATGATGCCTCCATCAGAAAGGATGAATACCCAACTTTTGTAGCAACATGGACGGGACTGGAAGAGATGATGCTGAGTGAAATAAGTCAAGCAGAGAGAGTCAATTATCATATGGTTTCACTTATGTGTGGAGCAGAAGGAATAACACAGGGGACACGGGGAGATGGAGAGGAGAAGAGAGTTGAGGGAAATCAGAGGGGGAGACAAACCATGAGAAACTGTGGACTCTGAGAAACAAACTGAGGGTTTTAGAGGGGAGGGGGTGGGGGGTTGGGTGAGTCTGGTGGTGGGTATTAAGGAGGGCATGTGTTGCATCGAGCACTGGGTGTGGTACATGAACAATGAATTTTGGAACACTGAAAAAAAATAAAATAAAATATTAAAAAATAAAATAAAATTACTTCTGTCCTTTTGCACAATTGTCCCTAAATCTCAAGTTAGATGTCAGCTTTCCTCTTGTCTTCAGAACAGCCAATACTAACCTTGCAGCCCCAAGCTGACATCCGAGTCTCAGACCAGGGCCCCAGTCGCACATCCTCAGGGGAAGTCTGGGGACAGCCTGGCCCAGGGCCTGGGACAGCACCCCTCAGCTGGAGCACAGCAGTTGACACCCCGTCCCACCCCCCGCAGGATGCTGCCCTGTTTCCATTCCTCCTTCCCTCAGGTCAGAGCCTTGCTGACTTCAGTTGCTTCTGCTCCATAAGGAAAGCAAAAGCATTACAGAAAGAAGTCATGCACACAAACCAAGGGGGAAATCAAGAAAATAGATAAATTCACACGTCATCAAGAAGCAATCCCATTCAGAAGTCCTGTGTGGATTCTGCCTGGAGGCCTGATTGAACTGGATGTTTTCCGGCACAAACCAAACTCAAGAGTTTGTTTGCCCCCTGCTTGCCAGTTGGAGCATGGGGACCTCAGAGCAGACCCCTGAGGCTTAAGGGGATGGCGTTTCAGACTCATCTGGTCACACCTGCTTGTTTGTAAGGATTTCTTCCTGGGGTCCGTAGCGCAGTCACTTGAGGGTTGAGCTCACCCCTAAGAGCAGGGACCCTCCCCACCACTCTCTCTCCACAGACCCCGAAGGAAAGCCAACGTCTCAGAGCCCATCACTGACCCTTGCAGAAAGACAGAAGGACTGCCCACTAAGGAGTCACCTCAAAGGACCCGATATAAAAGGCTTCTCACTCTCAACCCTCCCCAAGGATGCTGGCAGTAGCTCTGTCAAGTGTTTCAATTTACGTTTATGTAATAAAATCCTAAGTCACGGATGCTTCAGCCCCACAGTGCTGATGATAAGGTCTGTATATTCTCAATAATCCCTGCTTATCTGTCTTGAAGAGCCACCCACCTCAGGTTTGGACTAATATCCATGTCACGGTGATGCTGGCCCCAGCAGGTGTGGACAGCCAGGTCCCATGGGGGGACCGAATGGACCAGCTTGCTGCCACCACAGGGCGCACAGATGAGGAGGCTTCATGACAGACACTGACTGTCTCCCAGTCCTGGGGGCTGGACGTCTGTGATCAAAGTGTTTGCTCCAGAGGCCTCTCTCCTAGGTGTGTGCACGGCGGTCTCTGCCTATGCCCTCAGCTTGTCTCCACTCCCGGCACACGTATCCCTGATGGCTCTGTCTCTTCTTCCAGCAACACCAGATCTATAGGATTAGGGCCCCACTCCAAGACCTCATTTAACTTTAATTACCTCCTCAAAGGTGCTATCCCAACACAGTCATGCTGGGGGTTAGGACTTCAACACAGGAATTACGGGGGTAACTCAGTCCGTTGCAAGAGAGTGGGTTTATGTTCTTGTGCTAACTCTTTACAGTGTGATCGATGTCTTTGTTGCTAAGTGCATACCACGTAGGTCATTTGAAAACACTGTGTGTGTGTTTAAGTTGACTGTAGAATTCTAGGAGTAAATGATATCTCCTTGCTTCTTAATAACCATTTGTGCCTTAGGCTTGAAATTTTGCACCCCATACGGGGATAGTATTTGTTGCTACACAATCGGATTCATTAACATGCAAGGTGCTGTGGTTAGCCTGAATTCCGTATTTGAAAAGAAACGTCGCTATACCAGAAAAACATTCGGAACACATGTCAGCGAGGGAAGGCTCTAGAAACAATGTCAAATGGGTCATAGTGAAGTCTGTGAGACCCATCTGCCTCGGGAAAGTGCAGTGGAAAATGAAGTCACACAAGCCTTGAAAGAGGCCACCAGCTGAAAAATGAGTTCTGTGTACCTTGAGTGAACCCAGAGGTAAGAGCTCGCACTAGTAATTTCAAGGGGAAAATGTGACCAGAAACAGAATTGCTCAACCACATAGGACAGTCGGTTCTCCTTCAGTTCTGCTGTAGACGTTCGGAGCTCCCCAACAGTAGCTGTCCAAGCTGCAGTCTGACATCTGTCAGGGACGCTGTGGGTCATAGGGCTGATTTCACTCAGAGAATAAATGACCCTCACGTCCCCTTTGGCACCAAGAACTGATGAGCTCATGACCACATGGAAGCACCACTCTGTCTCCAACCTCTGTTCCCACGTCTGCAAAATCCCCACGCCTGCAAAATCACAGCATCGTCCTGGTTTCTCTAAGCACCCATGAGTCTGTTGCAGAAGTGCTCTGAAGGGGAACACGGGTCTGCAGCCAAAGTCACTGTGACTACAGTGAAGCATCTGGTGGGACAAGAGAGGAGGAAGGGCAGAGCTGAGCGTTCAGGCCAGGCAAACGCAGGGCAGGAGCACACGGCTAGCCCCTTCTGCTACCTATTTTTCAACATTGTTACATTTTAATTTCTCTGAAGATAGGGCTGATCCTGTTGTGTTGCTGTTACAAAGTAGTCAAGTCTCCCTAGAAGCCGCTTCTCTATCACCAGCCTCCTAAAACCTGAGATGCGATCATCGTCCCAAGCACTGATGGGTTCTTCCTCTGTTACAGGAACTGTCACAGGGGTGGAAGCCTGTTCTCTAACAGGAGATGTATACGTACACACAGAAACACGTGCAGGAACACATGACCCATATAAGGACATGGGCACATATATAGTTATTCAAGAGGAACCCCGTAGGTCCGCCTTTGCTGGGTTGCAATGGGCTAACAGAGTTATGGCCTTACCCGGCCACAATAATAAAACACGTACAGAGCACACATCGTAGGCTATTTCAATATAATTTGAAAATAAAGTAGATGTCATGATGACACCATTTGGGTCAGTTCTCAATTATGAAAATGCAGTTCAAATACTGAGAAGTCAGAGCTGGGTCATGGGACCCCCATGCACCCCAATCTAGGGGAGCCCCACTCCGAGAATCCGCCATAAGAATTCCGAAGTGCCTGCGATCTCACCGACTTCGCGGGTGCCGGGGGTAAGTAGGCACAACTGGTAAATAAGCAGAGTGGACAGAATGTCGGGAGACACTGGACTACTCAGAAGCCGAGCAGAGGAGCCCTGGAAGGCTCACGGGGCTGGTCAAGTGGGGGCTGAGTCTGGGCAGGAGCCACAGGGTTCCTGGAGGAAACGCTGCCCACACCAGGGCAGGAGCCCCGGGGCATGGCTGGCAGAAGGGCCTGAGGCCAGAACAGAGGCACTGGCATCTGTGGGGGAGGCGGCGGAGAGGAGCCTCTGAAGACGAGTGACAGCCCAGCGGGGCCACTGGGGCTGCAAACACAGCAGGAGTGAATGACCCTGTCCCCACGGTTCTGACAACGGGCAGGACATGCTCAACTCCTCCACAGGACGCACCAGCCAGACTGCAAACCTGGACTGCAAACCCACGTTCTTCTGAGGGATACTCCGGAACTCCGACTTCTGAGCCAGCAACAGGCCTGGGAGACAAAGCCCCTCATCTCCAGGACCATCGCCCCAGCGCTTGTTTTATTCCTAAATTTACCCTCCAGGTATGAGGGCCAGAGTCTGCCCGGTGCTGGTGAAGCAGCACAGTGCCTGTCGGAGGAAGGAGAGAGACCTAATCTATCGAGGTTTTACAATGATGTTCTCGTAAACCCTCCTGGCAGGTTCTTGGATTTGATTAGCTTAAATCCCCTCAAACACCCGGAGAGGAAGATACAATTAATCTATTTACAGGGGAAGAAAGTGGCTTCCACACAGAGGAAAAATAACTTCCCAAAGCATGGAAGGCAGGGTCCCCAGAGTGGACAGGCGGTCTTGAGGGGGCCGGTTGTGGGGGCTGCCTTTGGGACAGGGGTTTCGCCTGCACCCAGCAGACCCGTGAGTCCTAATTGGAGGTCTGCGGGCGGCCACCCAGCGCCACCCGGTTTCCGACCCGAAGCCCAGGCAGACGGAGGTGGGGATAGGGCAGAAGGAGAGCGGGCCGGGAAACCGTGCTGGGGCTGCTCACGGGGACCTGCCTCCCTCACTCCCACGGGGCACATTTTATTCCAAATATTCTAATCCTTTTGTTCAGCCTTAAGAACATGCCTGAATCAGACCCCATGATGATCAGGGGCGGTGTGCAAAAGTGAAGCAAAGCGAGGCATAAAAACGAGCAGGGAATGAGTCTGGTAGCCAAGGCGGGCAGCTTTCCGGACCCCAACAAGGAGGGAGGAAAGCGGAGTAACGTAGAGCCGTTAAAGCGACTTTGTGGGGATGCGGGAATCTTAGAAAAGAAACTAGGAGATGAGGAAGTTTATGTATAAATATTCAAGAAGGTGTTAGAGCCACACGGAAACTCTTTGGGGAGATAGTGCGGAATGGAAGGCGCTCATGTTAGCGGTACAGATGGGTCTGAGAACGGCACAGTCCGGCAAATCCCTAGAAATCTGAGACAGCAGGCACTTCGCAATGAGGCTTGTGGGACTGACCTTGATGATTCCTCCCTAAGGCCTCTGACGCTGGGCATCAGAGCAAAGCCTGGCTTCGGAAGGAGCATGTGCGGGTGTACCAGGGCGCTGAAATGAGGCTTTTCAGAGCTCACGAGTGACATTGGCTCTGGAGACCCGGCGGCCTAGCAGGGACAGAGATGCTAGCCAGTTCTGTAATGCATTTGCACACAGAGAGAAAACAAATCCTTCCCGGTGACCTCAGCCTCATTGTCCCCAATGATCACCCCCTGGACACAAAAGCAGGCTTCACCCTCTGAATTCACCACGTGGAAGCTTAGACACCCCTTTCAGACACGGCTCAGACACGGCTTGACACCCTGGGGACCCTTTGCCTGGTTAACAAGCCTTTCATTTCCAAGGAAACCCACGGGCTTAGCCACACGAACAGCTTAAAACTCCCAACTGCTGGTGGCTCCCACGACCCGAAGCAGAAAGGAGCGTAAGAGGAGTGTGCCCTGAAAACCGCAGGGGAGAGCTCTGTGTGCAACTCTAACAGTGAACTCAATCATTTCTCTGCCTCCCCAAAACCGAAAGGTGTCCTTATCAGATAAAAGTGCACGGGTGACCGGTTCCCAGCCAGAGCTTTCGAGGTCAGGGAGGGAGAGCAGCATGTGCTGTGCCCACAGACGGAGAGAAGAGGTGATGTGACCGAAGCCCACCCCCAGGGCCCCACAGACAAGCCACCCTCGGCGCTCGCCTCCCCCACTCAAGGCAGAGCAGACGAGCCGTGGGGTCCTCAAACCCCCTTCACCGGCGGTGGAGAACCCAGCCATTCTCTTCAAGGTCTCTGTGTGCAGAAACATAAATAAATAAATCCGTCTCCAAAATCTGCTCCCACAGTCACCCCTTGAGCCAAGAGCGAGTTAGTGCCTCTCTCCCCTCAGAGTTCATTCTAATTTTGTCAAGGTAATATATTAACATATTGTAAAGCCAGCTACAACTATCTCAGAGCAATGATGATCACCGAAACATTCCCTTTCCTACTTAAAAAGATGCTCGGAGGCAAATATTCTCACCTCTCTTCTGTGGTCACGAGCCATTAAGGTGCCCCCAACCTCTTTCTCACTCACCTCAAAGGTTTCCGTATCTCTCCACGCTCGGACTGGCCACACTTCACCAGGCTGATCCCTGTACCTGTATGGGTAATTCTCCACTTCGCATTTTTTTTAAGATTTTTTAAGTATTATATTTTTAGAGCAACTTTAGGCTTACAATAAAATTGGGAGGAAAGCAGATTCTTCCCGTGGACTGCCCCCACCTACACACACAGCCCCCCCCCTCCACCAGCAGCCCGACCAGACGGTGCAGTTGTCACCCCTGAGGAACCCTCATGGACATGCCGTCACCCCCCAGAGCCCACAGGGTCCGTCAGGGTCACTCTCGGTGTTGTTCATTTTATAGGTTTGGGTACAAGTACAATGCCATGTGCTCGTCGCTGTGGTGCCCATCGCTGCGGCGTCCTACAGTGTTTTTCCTGCCCTAAAACTCCTCCGTGCCTCACCTGCTCGTGCCTGGCCCCAGCCACTGTCCCCACGGGCTGACCCTTTCCAGAAGGTCACAGCATTCTGATCATACACCACGCAGCCTTCGCAGGCTGGCTCCCTTCGGTTCGTGACACGCACGTAAGTCTCTCTCCTGTCTTTTCATCCCCTGATAGCTCCTTTCTTTTTGGTGCTGAATAACATCCCATGGTCTGTTTGGACCAGAGCTCACCTATGTGTCTACCTACTGAAGGAATCTTGGTGGCTTCCAAGTTTTGGCAACAACAGATAAAGCTGCTCTACGTCCTGCAGAGGTTTTCGTGTGGACACGAGTTTTCAGCTCCTTTGGGTAAAAACCGAGGAGCAGGCATCTGGGATCCGACGGTAGCCTGTGTTCGGTTCTTCCAGGTGCCGTGAGGCTGTGTCGGAAGCTGCGCTCCCGCCTGCGTGAGGGAGGGTCCCCTGTCCGTGCTCTGGACGGTGGCCCTGGCACAGGCATGGAGACGTATCTGTCTTCCGTCTTCAGGAGACCGTCTCCCCGGTCTTCATCCTCACCCTCTCGTCTGACTCATCCCCATCGGCACGGCTCGGTCCGCTCAATGTGGAGAGACGCATTTCAAGTCATTTTTTTAAAAATCTGGTTTCACCCTCCAAGTTTCTCTATTTCTCATGACACTGGAATATGAAAGGAAAAACTAACAGTGGGGGAGAGCCCTTTTTTGGGAGACAGGAGACCGCGTGGACTGCCTATGAGGTCTCAGGCAAGCAGCTGGAGCTCTCAACACTTCAGCTTCCGCATCAATAAGATGCGCATGAAAATGGCGTGGATCTACTGGAATGCTGTGAACCTGAGAGCAGGTACACAACAAGGGACTCCGTGGAGCTCCCAGCACGGGTGGTGGGGGGGCGAGGTGCTCAGTAGACGTCTACGGTAATAACTACCGTAATAACCACACAAAAGGTCACTGGCTTCTGCATTCAGAAGCTCAACAAGAGCCTCCAGTTTCTTTCTTGGAATTGGTTTTCTTCTGCTTTTGGTGACCTTGACTGCCCTTATCTCTCTGCCTCTCTGTCTCTCTGTGTGTCTCTCCCGCACTTACTACGCCGATCACAGAGTACGGACATCTGCATTTAAACTAACGAACCAGCTACTCCTTCCAAGTGTGAGGCTCCAACGCAAAGACACTCCTGCTTGAACTTGCAGTGGAAGAAATGAAAAGTGTTACCATGGCGCTCACACAGACACACAACAAAAGGCCAAGGGTGAGAACAAAACATCGTGAGAAGACAGTGTGTTCTGGGATCGTATGTTAAAAGGAGAAAGAGTATACACTGAAATACCAAGAAGCACACGGGTGAGAAACATCACTTCGAAGGGAGAGCCAGTAAAAATCTCAGTGCCAGACGGAACAAGGGGTTCTACTACACGACACTAAGATCTCGTGGTGTCAGGTGGGGACCAGGTTTGTGCAATGCGTGGGACATGTAATGAGGGAGACAGTGACGAATGACACTGAACAGACTGTCTCCTTATCCGAGGTCACTTCAATCCCAGCCCTTTGGGAGCAAATCTTCTAACAGATTTTCTGTCCAACCTGTGGGCACACCACAAGACAGCAACCACTTCAGGATGGGGCGCTCCAGGTGTGGGATTACCCCTGCCTTTTACCTCTTCTGTCTCTTCCATCTGTGGGCTGGGCGCTCGTTAGCCCAGGTTTGAAAGGACGGAGAGCAGACGGGAGGTGAGCCCCTTGTTTAATGCTTGTCAGCAGCGTCCCAGGTCCGCTGGGCAGAAAGGCTGAAATCAATGAGGGGGAAGATTTCTCAGGTCGTTCCTGCTGCCGTTAGTATGGATAACTGAGAGCTGCTGCACTTGTTCCCACATAATCAGACACTCTAGGGGGAAATGAGACTTTGATTTCTGCGTGTCTCTATTTAGACTCTTAGGAAGAGCATCCTCAGAAGCATTACATTGCTTAATTCTGAGAAAAGTGGAAGCGGAAATGAGAAGCGCTAATGAAGATATTTGTTAGTTCATAATGGGGAAAGACTCCGCTATCACAGAATTGAAGGCGGGCGATCTTCCTGGTCTCAGGTAAGACCCCAGGAGAAAGCAGAGCGCTCACACTCTAGCTGAAGAGACATGAAAAGCCTAAATTAAGGATGAGATTCATTTACAACCTAGCCAGTAACACTTAATATGCTAGGGACCCAATTGTCCCCACCTCAAAGGAACCATATATGATGCTTCCATATGTCAGAGAACCTGGTGAACCAAGAAGGTCTGTATCTCTGAATCTGGGCTCTGTTTGTACCTGAAAAACTACCCCGAATTACTTTAAGGCATGACAATCATCCTGCATTTCGAGTCTCGGAAACTATGCTCCATGGTCACCCACCAACAGTAAGTAACACGGTTACCTTGAAAACTCCATCAGGGACGCCTGGGTGGCTCAGTCCATGAAGCGTCTGCCTTCAGCTCAGGTCATGATCTCAGGGTCCTGGGATCGAGTCCCGCATCGGGCTCTCTGCTCAGCAGGGAGCCTGCTTCCTCCTCTCTCTCTGCCTGCCTCTCTGACTACTTGTGATCTCTGTCTGTCAAATAAACAAATAAAATCTTTAAAAAAAATTAATAAGTCAGGAAATAATAGATGTTGGTGAGGATGCAGAGAAAGGAGAGCCTCCTGCACTGCTGGTGCAAATGCAAGCTGGTGCAACCACTCTGGAAAACAGCATGGTGTTTCCTCAGAAAGTTGAAACTAGAGCTACCCTACAACCCAGCTTTGCACTACTAAGTATTTACCTTAAAGATACAAACGTAGTGATCCAAAGGGGCATGTGCACCCCAGTGTTTATAGCAGCAATGTCCACAATAGCCAAACTATGGAAAGAACCTAGATGTCCATCAACAGATGAATGGATCAAGAAGATGTGGTATATATACACAATGGAATACTATGCAGCCATCAACAGAAATGAAATCTTGCCATTTGCGACAATGTGGATGGAACTGAGTCAAATAAGTCAATCAGAGAAAGACAACTATCATATGATCTCCCTCATATGAGGAATTAGAGAGGCAATGTGGGGGGTTTGGGGAGTAGGAAAAGAATAAATGAAACAAGATGGGATTGGGAGGGAGACAAACCATAAGAGACTTTTAATCTCAGAAGACAAACTGAGGGTGGCTGGGGGGAAGGGGGTAGAGATGGGACGGTGGGGCTATGGACATTGGGGAGGGTATGTGCTGTGGTAAGTGCTGTGAAGTGTGTAAACCTGGTAATTCACAGACCCTGGGGCTAATAATACATTTATATGTTAATTTAAAAATTTAAAAATTAAAAAAAAGAACTGCCTCACAACCCAGAAATTACACTCCTGGGTATTTACCCCAAAGATACAGATGTCGTGAAAAGAAGGGCCATCTGTACCCCAATGTTTATAGCAGCAATGGCCACGGTTGCCAAACTGTGGAAAGAACCAAGATGCCCTTCAACGGACGAATGGATAAGGAAGATGTGGTCCATATACACTATGGAATATGATGCCTCCATCAGAAAGGATGAATACCCAACTTTTGTAGCAACATGGACGGGACTGGAAGAGATTATGCTGAGTGAAATAAGTCAAGCAGAGAGAGTCAGTTATCATATGGTCTCACTTACTTGTGGAGCATAAGGAATAGCATGGAGGACCACAGGCGAAGGGGGAGAAATCAGAGAGGGAGACAAACCATGAGAGACTCTTGACTGAGGGTTGCAGAAGGGAGGGGGCGGGGGGGATGGGGTGCTGGGTGACGGGCATTAAGGAGGGCACGTGCTGTGATGAGCACTGGGTGTTACATGCAATAATGACTCCCTGAACACTATGTCAAAAACTAATGATGTATTGTATGTTGGTAATTGAATTTAAATTAAAAAAAAATAAAAAATAAAGAGACATTATTATCTGGGGACACAAAGAAGCGGGTTTTTTCATCCCTCCCACATGGGGAAACCCTGGTCTACAACCCCCTGCTCTGCCCAAGTTCACCCCTTCGTCCAAAGTCAGCCAGAAGCTGTCATGGGTCGAGTCTTCCCGTCACAGGAGAAATGCATCCTAGTCTTGCAGGGTCCACACGCACATGCGCAACACGCCGGGTCCTGCAGAAACCCTGCGGGTCCCAGCTTCCTGTCTACAAGCCGAGGGGCTGCCGCAAGGGGACAGGAAGCCTGGAGTTTGCAGACCTGGGCCGCTGTCTGTCATCCACAGAAGGTGACCGCTAACTCTGTCTTGTCTATGGTTGTGTGAGATTCAGAAAGCTGAAAATAACACAAAATGCACATCAAATGTTAGTAGGAAGTGGACCCATCCAGAAAGGTCTCCCGGGTCACTTCCTTTGAACCACCACATCAGGACATTCTGCTCATCAGCCCACGGAGCCGTGGCATCAGGACGCACGTTCGTGCCTCCCTGGAGCCCCGCAGGTTCCTGCAAGGGGTTCTCAGCTAAAGGACGCCTGCCCCAATGTGTGCTTTTCTTCAACAAAACAGGTACATTGGCCTGAGCCCCCCAGAGTTCTCCAATTCTCAGCGACCCTGAGACAGATGGGCCAGTGTGTCAGGGACCAGGAGACTGACTCCAGCAGGAGCAGCTGTACAAGGTCCCCGTCTCACCTGCCCGGAGATGGCACCAACCACATCCTAAATGGAGGGGCTCGCACACAGATGGGTGAGGCGTGCTCCTGGCTCACCTTCCCCTGGGGATGCAGGGAACCAACACTGGGAACTCAGCAACTAGGGGCATCAGCCTCTTCTGGCTCAGGGGGTGGATCTGAGTATTTGAAGTTGGGTGTGCTTCTGCACTGAGCATTCCTCCCTTGCCCTGGTCATAGAACTAGAAATGCGTCTAAGATCGTCACTCCGGTTCCTGGCACAGAAACCCTGGGCCCCTGGCTCTCCCCAGAGAGGGGGACAGGGGCATCTGCCTTACTCCCAGCAAGCCCACCTCAACTACACCTGTGTTTATGCTAACGGGGTGACCTGCTGGACCCCAGAGAGCTTCAGGAAGGAGGCTGGGGGCCAGAGGATCAAGCCTAGGACTCCAAAGTGAGATCCGGGTAACTTTGGGGCTGGTGCACACACGGTGCCTGGTGGGGGGTGCACCCAGAGAGGGCACAGAAGCTCCCGCCTGCCCCCCCCACCCTGCGCATCCCTTCTACCTGTGGGCTCCGCAGTGGTATCCTTTGTAATAAACCACAAAGATAAGTACCTGTTTCCCTGCGTTCTCTGAGCCGTTGTCCCAAGTTATGAAATCCCAGGAGGTGGACATGGGAGTCCATTGGTCGGAAGTGCAGGGGTCCTAGACCAGCAGGTGGCCCCTGGGATGACCTGGGGGCAGTCTCCTGGGCTGAGCCCCTACCTGTGGGTCTGTGCTGACTCCAGGTAATGAGGGTCAGAGTGAGGGACATTACAGGACAGCCAGCAGATAGGACAAGACCTATGCATCTCCGTGAGCTCAGGAGGGACGCCACCCCTTCTCTCCCTGCCTCCCCCTCCCCGAGGACACAAGGCAGCGGAAGGCTCAGCCCAAAGACGCTCCTTCCTGTGAGAGGATCCCCTGTCCACATGCTGGGGTCAGCCTGAGCAGCCTCTCCCCTGCAGGACGGGACAGGACCCCGCCCCCCCCAGCAGGAGCAGCAGGGAGCCCCCCACATGCGGGTACCACCTGCACGAGGCCCCGTGAAAAGCTCCGTGTGTAACTGAGTCCTCCAGAAAGAGGGTGATGGGGCGTCTGTCCCCAGGCCCCCCGCCCCCGCCCATCTTTCCCCTGCTCACCCCCCCCGTGCCCCCTGCTCTCCCTTTCCCCACCCCTGCCCTTCTTCTACAGATATAACTGAGAAGAACAGGGCTTTCGAGGCTCTGTCAAGGCCTCCCCGCGAAGCTGAGAGACCCCAGACTGCTCAGCGGATCGGTGCCTTCGCTGACACCATGCAGTCACCGCGGCCCCTTGATTATGTCTAGTCCCTGCTGCCTTCACTCAGCTGCTCAAGCCGAGGGGATGAGACATTTAGAATCACCGAGAAAATCCCAGGTTCTCTCCCACTGAGGGAGTGGGAGGACCCCACCTGCCGTCCACCGCGCAGGGCGGCGTCTCCCGGCCACAGGAGCAGGGCCACGAAGGCCAGAGCCTTCCAGCATGCAGAGCGGCTTCCAGCAGGGACTCGCAACGGCCACAAGCAACACAAAGAGCTCCAGCGGGGACTCCCAGAATTCATGGGCTGAAACCCTGACCACGACAGTGACGGCATTAGAAGGGGACCCTCGGAGGGGTGACGAGCTCAGGAGGCTGACGTCCCCGTGATGAGGGCCGGGCCCGCAGGAGAGGGGCCCCAGAGAGCTCCAGGTCCGTCCTCACGTGCAGGGCAGGTGAGCCCGGAGCCCTTCTCAGTACAAGGAGTCTGCTGGCGGCCGGCAGGACGGCCACCTCCCCCCGCTGCTCGCCTGCAAGCCCTGGGTTGTCCAGGAATCTGTGAGTCAACCTAGAACCTGTTTTGCTTTCAAAGCTGAGCACATGAAAGCCGAGATCAAGGGCAGGGACGACAAGAGGCGGCCGGAGCCACAGTGCGGAGGGCCGAGGGCAGGCGTGGTCCTCTGAGGCTCCTCCTCGGGGAGGTTGTTCCTATCCTGGGAACAGGCTCTAACGAGAACGCACGTTGTTCACTCTGACTGCCTCCCGCCGCGCTGGACGGGACCAGCCGAAGCCAGTGCAGCCCCGCAGGCCGCACGCTGGCCTGGATCTCCCGTGGCTTGATCACAACCTGCGAGGGCGCAGGACTGAAACCAATGAACAGAAACATAAAGGAAAAACGCAGATCAATGCTTTCTGTGGCTTCAGGTTTTCAATCTATGAAACACATGGGGAATGTTTTAATTTCCATAACGGATCAACTTAATCTCACTTGAAATCAGGCCTTCTAATTGATTTGCTCAGAAAAGTGTAAAAACATGAAGCCAGGGCCCCCACGCGGCGCCGGGCTCCAGAGAGGCCTGACATAGGGCTTCGTGGCCACAACATGTTTATCCAAAAGCCACACTGGGAATGTTTTCATTTTCATAATCGATCGATTTATTGATTAACCTCAGATTAAATAAATGTCTTCTAATTGATTTGTGGAAAGTTTAGAAACCCTGAGCTGCGAGAGTGCTTTCAAAATCGACAACGTTCTGAAACGGTGCTTCGGGGGCATAGAAATATTACGCAGAGTCCCAGCCACATCGACGTAGAAGGCTTTTCGTCTGTCACACCGGACCCGGGAGACTTTGGTAAGAGCCTCGTCCCGTGTGGGCTCTTTCCGTGAAATCCCACTCGCTCAGTGCTGTGACAACTTGGAAGGGCTAGCACGGGGAGCACGAGGCCTGTGTGCCCGCAGCCCAGCCGCGAAGCCCGGCTCTGCTCTCCTGGGCGCTGGGAGCAGCGGCCTTCCTTCCCGGCACAGCACTGAGAACCACAACCGCCTCACCAGGTCCCAAAGAGGATTACATGAAATGAAGTAGTTTAAACCCACGGAAGCACCGTAAACTCAATGAAAAGAAAACTAGTAAGATGCACGCACGTTTGGGGCACCTGGGTGGCTCAGTGGGTTAAGCTGCTGCCTTCAGCTCAGGTCATGATCTTGGGGTCCTGGGATCGAGTCCTGCATCGGGCTCTCTGCTCAGCAGGGAGTCTGCTTCCCACCCCCTGCCCTGCCTCTCTGCCTACTTATGATCTCTGTCGGTAAATAAATAAGTAAAATCTTTAAAAAAAAAATGCATGCACGTTTGCTTGTGTCTGTATGAGGTCTACACATGCGTACGAGCACACGGCATGCATGAACACGCTGGGCTCCTGGCACCACACAGACACAGAGGGGGCACAGACCTGTAAGAAAACAGTGATATTATAAAGTGGCGTGCAAAAGTTTGCCACCAAAGTCACTTCACTTCCGCACTGTGTGTTATAAAACATCAGGAACCGTTCAAATGCCCAAGAGTAGGGAAATGGTTAAGAAGTACACATATTTCGGGGCGCCTGGGTGGCTCAGTGGGTTAAAGCCTCTGCCTTTGGCTCAGGCCCTGATCCCAGGGTCCTGGGATCGAGTCCTGCATCGGGCTCTCTGCTCTGCAAGGAGCCTGCTTCCTCCTCTCTCTCTCTGTCTGCCTCTCCGCCTACTTGTGATCTCTGTCTGTCAAATAAAGAAGTAAAATCTTCAAAAAAAAAAAAAAAAAGAAGAAGAAGAAGAAGAAGAAGTACACATACTTCACTCACAGGAAGAAATATTATCACGTCCCAGTCCCCATGAACGGAAACGGACAGAGAAAATGAAAGGGCAGACGCCGTGCCTCCGACTGCGGTCCGCGAGACGCCGGCACACGGGCCACGCTGCCATTGCGACAACTGTCCCGGCTCCTTCCCCAGACATTAGAAAACCAAATATCTATTCTTTCGGAGGTGGCTTAGGGGGACCAGTAATTACGGTGACCCGGCAGCAATCCAGAGAACCGTCCCCATGTTCATCAAAACGAAATAGTACTGGCCTCGCCCAGAACAGAGGCAATCCGTGGATGAGCCACAGCGTCAAGAGGGCCGCATCCGTACTGCCGCGTGCCGGGCGTCATCTCTGCTCCTTGAAAGCACCGCAGGTTTTCCCCTTCCGGTGGTCAAGGGAACGCTCTCCGATTTGCTTTGCATCATGCACGTGGGCTCCGGAAGAGTCAGAGGCTGGGACTCCCCGCACGCCTGCCCCTGGCGAGGGAGGCCACGCTCTGGGAGACACAAAGTCCGGACACCGCCAGCCCCTGGAAGGCCCGGGCCACGATTCTGTAACCTTCCCAGGCTACAGAAATTCCCAGTGCACAGGTGTTTTACCTGAAATTCTCCATACTTTTGGGAAAGGGGCTAAAATACACATGCACAGTATTTCCCAAGTGGGACTTGCCCATTGAGGGAGCAAGTTAACATCACCTTTTCTGATTCGGAAAATCACATGATAGTGTGAGTTGAAAGGAATCAGATCTCCCCACTTAATACAATGCAAGTAAAATAAATTGGGAAAATTTGTTATTGACAATGGGCAAAGCTGCCCCTAGCTGCGCTGCCGTGATATATGTAATATCCTCCCTGGGGCATCTCTTTTGCACTGGAGATTCAAATACGCTCATTTCCAGCTGAATCTCAAAGAGATTCTAGAATTGCAATCTGATATTTTACTAAAAATAGACAATGGGCTGCCTGGCCAGAATGTGTGGTTATTGTAGTGAACGAGGAATCAGACATCCTCACGGGTTCCAGTGTAAGGCAAGGTGGAACCTGCGTCTGCTGAAAAAATTGTGTTTTCATCATCAAGTAAAATTATGAAGTCCATAGCCAGACGCCTCGTCCCGAGTAGTGCCTGGCAGCCTGGAAAAGCCACGGCCCCTTGTCCTGACTCCTGGGATCGCCTCCCTTCTGGGGTCAGAGGTGCCCTCCAGGAGGCTGGTCTGTCCCCGCCGACCACCACTCTCGACCTGCTCCGACACCACGACCATGTGGATTTCCAGAAGAAGCGCCGCGGTTCACCTGCCACCAAGACTCTTGCCCTCTTGTGAGACCCGCTGAAATTCATGCCCGGTTGGATCAGAACTGGAATCACAACTTTTTCGAGCCGTTGCAGTTTGGGAAGGGGTATCTTCCCCCTGCGATTTTTCTTTCCCCTCTCTATCTAACACCGAGGTTACTTACCGGATAAGCAAAAGAGATATTATTGATGAAATGCTCCTGTACTATATCAGCCCGAGTTTGTCAGCTCAATCAATAATTTATGCCCCAAGGCCAAATAAAAAGAGAGGAGTTTTCGAGTTTTTATAGACTATCAAACTCCAAACTGTCAGCTACTCCCGATATAAATCTATTTTAATTTCAGTTTCCACGGAGTCACTTCGCTCCCACACTGCTGTGCGTAGAGTAAGAGGAGGGAGGTACGGTGACACATTCGTGGGATACAGTGTAAATAGTTTAACAGGAGGCCAGGGTCTCCGTCTCCCCACCCAGCTTCCCCCGCATTCCCCCTCTCCCCTCACAACACCCGGACAAAACCACAGCTGTCCCTAAAACCCCCCCACCTATAAATAAAGGTGTGGCACCGGTGCGGATAGGAGAGGCGTTAACGAGTCTCACGTTATCATTCGCGATGCACACTTGTGCATTTTCCCCTTCGACCTGCACAGAAATCCAGAGACGTACAGAAGCTACGCGTGCCTACACAGCTGAGTGACAAAAACGCTCCGGGATTTGCTCGACTTCCCACAACTCGTCAGTGATGAAGTCATAACCAGAAGCCGGGCATCCTGATTGCAGCAGGTGGAGGCCGGCTGGAGAGTGCAGATGGCCAAGACAACGATTATCCCATGAATTATTAGGCAGCAGGAGAGAAAGGGGTCATCAGGTTCCGTGGACGTTTCTCTTCCCGAGGTGACCTGACTCCTGGTGATCTCACCAGGAGCCGCTGGTCCACCCTGACTGAAAAATTCCCAACGACCCTTTCCAATTCAACAGTGAAATTCTCCCCAAAGGGCCTGAGGGGTGACGCTTGGAGAAAAGGGTGGACGGTGTTTCCTTTTGTTCCTGGAGCAAGCTCCGTTCTCAGGCCCTTTGACGACCAGAGCACGTTTTCAGTCCTCGTGGGGCTTTTGATCCTACACAACGTAGAGCCTTGGCGATTGCAAGGATTCCCAGACTCAAGCATCGCTCCCTGAGGGCTTTCCAAAAACCAGCGGTGCTGAGTTACCCGGTGGCCGAGTCCCCGCAGGAGGAAGACACGCGCCTGCGGGGGAGGAGGCTGTACAAGGACTGACGCCAGGAAAGGCAGGAAGGGGGAGCGCACGTGTACGCCCCGCCACTTGGAGAGCAGCACTGATCTCTTTGGTGGTGTGTTTGTTTTGAATTTCATAACTGGGGTGACAGGTCTTCATAATCCTATGGGCACTTAAAGGGCACCATCTCCCTTTGGTGACCAAGGACCTCAACGCCCCTCTGACCCTTGATGGAGCAAGACCCACGAACATCGACAAGGAAAAGCAGCAAAGCCGCGGACAGGTCAGAGTCAGTTCTGTGACTCACCGCGGATGGAGAATCCCACGCAGACACACCACTACTCAGCCGGAACCACTGCCCTTTCTCTACAGATGGGGCCTCGGATAAAAGTCCCCCCCCCCCCGCCCCCTGGGAGCCCTGAGCTCCACTTCCTTTCTAGAAGCCCCACCCAGTTCACAGCAGGGCTCCGACCCTCCCCAGGAACCTTGGGGGGGGGGGGGTCTTTTCCTCCTCCCTGCTTCCCCACACCGGTCCACCCGGGTCTAGGGAAACCATCATCAGTGTCTTTGCTTCTCCTTTAGGGCTGAAGGTGTTTCCTATTATCCATCCGGGAACCCTAGATTTGACGCTGCATCGGGGCTGGAAATCCTGATATGACCTTCTGGGTTTCATTATTACAGTTTCGCTTGGCCTCGGGTTCAGCTGGGGGCTTGTGCTGGGGCGAGCGTGCACCACGGCCAGGGACGCTGAGCTTTTGTCCCCGAGCCGTCCTGCATCACCGGCGTCCGGGCTGCTCCCCTGCCCGCACCGGGAACCGAAAGCCGAGCCCGGAGATGATGAAGCCACAGGCAGACACTGAGCACAAGGACCTGAGTCACGTGAGAGAAGGTCCCCCTCCCCACAGCTTCGGTTGAGCGAGCGACCTCTGCTGTGCTGCGACCGCTGAGAACACGACGCACTGGGTGGCTCTATGCCGTGGGTGCTCGTGTCCCGCGCTTCTGGAGGCGCAAGTCTGAGATCGGGCGTCCGCGTGGCAGGTTCCGGTAGGACCCTCCCGGTCTCAGACGGACACCTCTTCCTGTGTCCTCCCGTGGGGGCTCTCCTAGAAGGACACGGACCCCATCACGGGGCTCCACCCCCTGAAGTCATCACAGCCAGAGGCCCCGCCTCCTGACGCCCTCACACTGGGGGTGGGGACTCCAGGTATGGATTTGGGGGGCACACACATTCGGTCTCTATGAACCCGTGTGTGTGTGTGTGTGTGTGTGTGTGTGTCTGTTACCAGGCTCCTGGGCGTTTTCATGATTAACATTTCTATCGAAATAAAATCCATAGTCAAGTGCACAAGCCACGTTAAGAAAACAGCTCAGTGGACTGTTGCAGAAGGAAGAGAGCCCTGCAGACGCCGTGCACACCCGGAAAGAAGGCTGGCCCTTCCAACACGAGAGGAGCTTCTGCAGGGACCCCCGGAGAGCCCACCTGCTCCCCTTCCCCCTCGCAGCCAGCTCTGACGAGGAGCACGCGGGAGGCCACGGCAGAACTGGTCACTAGGTTCGGTGACTGGCATCCAGGAGTCACCTGTAGGACCAACCTAGGGACCCGCCTGCCCAACACAAGAAATGACGCCCCCATGTGAGAGTCCTCGGCACTTCGGTAGACGGGAAGGAAAGCCACGGGTGGGGGTGCTAAGTGCAGTCCGGGAGGAGCCAGGCTTAGCCTGGGGAAAGAAAACATGGCGGCCGGTTGGCCAGGCAGTGGGGCAATGGCATGACCTTAAGTTGATACTCGGGTTGGTACTTACTAATTACAAACACTGTGACATCTCCCTTGCAACGCTATCAGATAATTGCCCACGTTTTAGTAAAGTTTTTTAAAACCTACATGGTGAAGCTCGGGCCGCCTTCTCACGGCCACTCTTGGATTGAACACATACTTATTTATCAGCAGGAAACAGACTTTCATCTCCCTTCACGGCCAGGAGCACTCCGAGGCGACATGTAATTAGACTGTTCGTGTTCTAAGCTCTGGGAGTTATTGTCCTGAACTGGGCTGCATTCAGCACCCCATCCCTCCCTGCGTGCTGGGGAGGCACGTCCACACAGGCCCGCCGTCATTATTTGGAAGGAGGAAAGACTAAGATCAAGCTGAGTAGCCTGAGCTTTGGCTGGAAAGATGCCCATGGCTTTAAGACAGCGCGTGTAGACAGCTCCCCGCTCAGGGAAGCCCTGGGGTGGGGGAGAGGCTTACCAGCACACACACGTCCCCTCCACCCCCTGTACACCTGAAAGAGTTGGGCAACAAAGTCCTCCAGCCCTCAGCCACGGGTCTGTGACCAGCCAGTGACCGGTCCAGAACGCAGGTTCAAATCTGCTCCCAGAAGGAATCCCCAGCTAACACGGTATGTGGGCTGCATTCGTGCAAAATCACTTCCATTTCAAGAAAAAAAAGGTTCTTGTAAAAAAAGAAATATCATCCTGTCTCTCTCTTCCTGTGCCAGCCTTGTCCTCCCCAGCCCACTCAAGATCTAGCTGCACAGGTCTTGCTCTTGGCCCCCGCAAGGCGTCATTACATCCGGGCTGTGCGCCGGCGATCTCATACAGACGCAGGAGCCTGACGCCGGCGCTGGCGTGAAGTGGAAAGGGGAGCCCGAAGTCCTTGGGGGCAGAGCCCGCGGGTCACACAGGGCGCAGGGGACACCCAGAAAGGCGACTCTCCACACCCCGGCTCATCGCACCTACAGCCAGTCCCGGTGGGTATTGCATTCCCGCTGACTGCACGTTTTAGGCAGAAATTTAGACATTTGCCTAAACGCTTATTGTGCTTCCATGGCGGGCTTTGAAAGACCCATTCCATGCCACGAGCAAACAACCCGTTACAGGCTTATCCTTGTTTTAATGACTCAAAAAGGCAATCTGACAAAACCAGCTAAATCTGTGAACGTTTTCATCCCCATGTCGGAAATCCCTTCCGCAAATCAGAATCGCATCCATGAGACCCAAATCCCTTGTTCCTCTCTGGCTGGGATTAGTATAAAATTACTAAATAGCAACCTTTATCACTCCAATTATTTCAGTTTAAATCTAGGGAGACATTAATTTGTTGACAATAATATGGCAGATCTAAAATATGAGATGAGTGGCCTCAGAAGATGCTGGGCAGGGGTGGAAACGAGTATTTAATGATTCAGCACAGGGTCTGGCTGACCTTTCTTCCCCTATAGATGCTTCATACCTCTATGGGAATTAAAAAAAAAAAAAATGGGCTGGTAACATGCTCCTGAGCACAAGGTGTAGGATTATCATCTTGCTTTTCAGGGAAAATGTGATGGTGTCATGGTCCCATCTTGTACAGGATAAGTGCAGGCTGATTGACAACGTGATTTCCGTGCTTCCAAGAGGCAGCGAGAGCCCAGCACGGGGCCGTAACTTCCCTCCCTCAGAACCGTCGCGCACATGCGTTTTTGCAACGATGCCCACCTCTGAAATAGCCATGATTGCTTGGAAATGGAGGTCACACCGGCTGAAATGACCAGTGCTGCTCCCCCTGCAAAAGATGTCCGTAAAGTAGTAAGAAATCCTGAAAGCTGGAAACACGGCTGGTGCTCAGGCTGGACACAGCCCCGGACGGAGGGACAGCTCGGTGTCTCGGATCACTGGCTCAGTCCTGCAACCCAGGAGAAAACGCGACACTAATTTCCGGACGAAAGCCGTCTTGCAATTGTCAGCTCTATTTCTGTAAACAGGGGCAGACGCTGTTGTCTCACTGGTGTGGGTATCCACTTAGCTTATGTCCCGCGCACCACGCCTCCTGCCCCGGCGAATCGTGTGAAGTGACAAAGAACGGGATCTTCGTTCCCGTCGTGCAGTGAATGAGTCTGTCTCTGAGAAGCCGGACTGTCCCCCCGAGCGAACGATGCAGCTCACGGGCGGGGAAGAGGGGGCCGACCCGTCAGAGCCCCCTCACCGCAGAGGCTGCTTGTGGGCACGCGCAGGCAGTAAGCCGGGGTCCCGGCGAGCGTCCCGTGTGCAGTACACCCCCGGGGGCTCTGCCGGAGGGTCACGCCCTGCCCCAGCGTGCAGGACTGAAATGCTCGCGTGGCAGTCACCACCCCTGGGCTCCCGGCTGTGACGCCAGCTTTTGTGCATCAACGTGAGGCAGGCCCAGGTGGCCGGTCAGACATTATTTTGGGCGCTGTCTGTGAGGATGTTTCCGGAAGAGATCGGCGTTTCGGTCAGGAAACGGAGGGAACAGGTGCTCCCTCGCCGGGGTGCACGGACTCCCTCACCCCCTGTGAAGGGCCTGCACAGAACATGGCACAGAACGAGCCAACTCCCTCTTCTCCAGCATCTGCCTCTCCTGCCCGCAGACGCGCACGCTCCTGCCTCTCAGGCCTCTGGGCTCAGACAGACCGAGTTAAACACCACTGGCCCAACTCGGACTCGCACTTGCCGACAGAGGGTAGATCGTAGCCCGTCTCGGCCTCCAAAACTGCATGGGCCTGATCCTCTCTGCCCTCACCCACGGCCGGCTGTGTCCTACCGATTCTGCTTCCCGAGAAACCCTAGCCTAAGACACTGGCCTTTGGTGTGACCGTCCCCACAAGAGACAAACAAAATGGGGCACTTCTATCTGCCCCCAAACCCCAGCCAAGATGTCAGATCAAGCCAATATCACACCCTGAGGGGTGGGCAGCAGAGAGCAGCGCTTAGGGCCGGAATCAGACACCTAAAACAGGGGCGCCGGGAGGGCTGCTTCGGGGAAGCGTCTGCCTTTGGCTCAGGTGGTGATCCCGGGGTCCTGGGATCGAGTCCCAGGTCTCTGCTCAGCGGCGAGCCTGCTTCTCCCCCTGACTGCCACTCTCCCCCTGCTTGTGCGTGCACACTCTCTCTCTCTGTCAAATAAATAAATAAATCTTAAAATAAATAAATCAAGACCTAAGCCAGAGTCGTCTCACTTTTCCCGTAAACAGTCCGTGTTCCAGGCATGCGGACTCCCCGACCTCTGCCGCAGGTATTGGACTGTGCTGCGCAGCTGAAAGCAACCAGACCACCTGCCAAAACACATGTGTGGCCCGAAGGACTCAGGGCGATGGCCTCCATCCTGTCGCACTTAGCCGGCATGGCTGGATTCGCGAGGCTGGCCGCAGACCTGCATGGGGGTGAGCAGGGAGCGGCCGGCCTGACCCCCTCTCTGTCCGGGAACGCCGGACAGAGAGGAGGATGAAACCGTCCACATGCGTCCACATGGGACACGCATGTCCAGTTACCGCTCGCCCCAGGGCGACAGCACCTTGATGCCCTCTGTAACATGACGGTCTGGTAGAAATCCGGTGCCAGCCCCGGAGGTCATGCTACTCAGACAGGCAAGCAAGGGGAGGCCCGTATGCTGCCGGCCCCTGGGGGAAGGACAGAGTCTCCGGCCTTGGTGTCCCTGTCCACAGGGTGACCGTGGTCACAGTCCCTCGCCAGGGGCTGTCATGAAAATGACTTCAAGTGCGTAAAGGACCGCGAATCTACCGGGCACCGTCTGTCTGTTCAGTCCTTGTTGTCAAGTATCTAAGACAAGTCCATGAAAGGAGAAAAAATGCCAATAAACAATTTTAAAGGCAAGAAGAAATATAAAGAAAGAAAAAGAGAGAGAAAGAAAGAGAAAGGAAGGAAGGAAGGAAGGAAGGAAGGTGGACTCGAGTCCCTGGCACGGCCTCACCACGCAGGCGAGCAGAGTAGGAACAGGATTGGCCACGGCGACGGTCTCTGGGCTCTGAGCATGCGCAGCTGCACTTACTGGCTGGTGACGTTTGTGCAAAGCTTTTCCCACTCCAGGAAACACGTGTCACACCACCGAGTGATCCCCAGGTCTCTGCCCTCAAGGCATCACACACCCATCTTATGGGAATGGCCCCCACAGGCCCGGCCTGGGTGTCCCCAAACCAGGGTTACCGGCCACTGGAAACACGGGAGGCCGGTGGGATCGTCAGTCTGCTTCGTTCCGGTGGAGATGGGGGTGCAGCTCCGGGCCCCCCGCCAGCCGAGAACCCCACGGTGCTTCCGTTAACCGCCTGAGCAGAGACGCCATGTAACACATTCAGGATCTCAAAAAGAAGGAAGGTCGGCCGGGGTCGGGTGGTGATAATAAACCACCTGAGCCGGGACCCGGCGGGAAGCGTCTTCGATTCTCGAGGACCCGAGCGCAGAGGAGCTTCCTTCTCCTGACCGGCCAGCGGGGCCGGCCCGACGCGGCAGGTGCGGGGTTCGGTTTCCCCCACGAGAACTCAGGGCTGCCAGTTCTCCGGTGCGGGGTTCACGGCGGGTTTTCTGAAGAGCCCGGAGGAGCCGGCTCCACAGCCTCGGGCCTGACCCCGCAGCCCCCCACGCCCACTTGCGGGCTGACAACCACGTGAAACCCCCACACTCGCTCCACGGACCAGAAGGCTCGCTGCCTCTGCCCTGGTTGCCTTCTGAAACGCATCCTCAGAAGGGCCAGATGTGAAGAAAACGGGCGGTCTCCTGCCCCTGAGCGCCTGTTTCAGGGGCTTTACCGTGGAAGGACAGAGAGCCGCTCACCGACCGCACCGGGAGCCCCGCGGCCAGCCAGCCAAGGTCACGGTCTGCAGCGGCAGCCTGTGGTCCCCTGCCTCCACTCTGCGGGCCCCCAGGGAAGCAGCCCGCGAGGGGCAGGGCTGAGGGCGCCCCTCATCCTAACCCTGGGCCCACTTCTTCCAAGAGCTTCTGACTGCCCGGCTCTGAGACCTGCAGAGCAAGCGACCCCTAGTGCAGCACGTAAGGGACACATGTACCCCACGCACGCCCCACGAGAGCCTGCTCACGCGCGAACCCCCGCTGTGTGCAAACGGTGTGCTAAGCCCGAGCGGCTGGAATGCAGGCCCGTGGCTGGGCAGCAGCGAGGAAAGCCCAGAGACTAGGTCAGGAAGGAAGGACAAGCGGGTGGTGACGGGCCACAAGGCGCCAGAGATGCCACAGGCAGGACTGCAGGAGACACGTTCACTGGGCCTGGGGAGCATGGCGTGGCTGGCCGCTGCGCTGTGTGGACAGGGGAAGTGAGTGGGGGTCGGCTGCGGAGAAGAGAGGAGTGCAGGGATCCGGTGTGGACAGTGGGGGTGGGATCGGGTGTGGACAGCGGGGGTTTGTGGGTTTCGGGTGTGGACAGCGGGGTGTGCCGGGATCAGACTATCAGCACAGGACTTGTGGTACATCCGCCGTCCCTGCAGAAAGACGGCTTCAGCCTTCGGTATGGGAGCCATGGATACGGGCTGTCACCGCCGCCCCGCCCTGGGGAGCCTCACGCTGGGCTCCGCAGAGTCCGCGCTCCGGAATGCGTTCCCGCGGCCACACAGCGGGGGCGGGCAGCACACAGTAGGGACTCCCCCGTCACCGAGTGACTGAGCCCAGAAAAAAGAAATCACCCACTTTCCCCATCAAGCCAGGCTGCTGGCTCACTACGTCGTTATCTCATTGCAAAAATAGCCCATAAATATGAAGAGACGCGGCACCACTGGGAACGTGGGGGAAAATGTTGAGAGGTGATTCGTGGTTGTTTCCATAAATAACAGAGGTGCTTCCGTTCGAATTGGGCTGAAAGGATGGCGTGCGAATCGTGGGTGTGATTTGTGCGGCCATGATCTGTGCCACGCATGAATCGTGGCGCGTGACTTCTCCCGCGGACTCCGTCCGCTCCAGGCTCGCAGGAGGAACACAGTCTCCCGCAAGCCCCGCACTCAGCACGCTTGGCGCGCTGGAGGAGGAATCGCCGCGTTCTCGGGAGCGCACGGAGCCAGCAAGAGACAAGATGCGGCGCGGCCGTGGTCGGGCCTGGAGTCGGGGCGTCAGGAGCTACGTGGCGCAGAGGCCTCCTCCAAATCCTGTTTTGTTGTTTTCCGTAATAAGGCTCTGCTTGTCTCTCACTTGTTTGCTTGTTCACCCTCTGAAAACCCATCACGCTCAGTAATTCCTGGAGGACGGATTAGAATGATGAATCATAACTAATCCTAACGGCACCAAACCTGAGATACGAACAGAACGTTTTTCCAAATATATGCACGTACAGGGCTTTGTCCCTTCCTTCATGCTTAATAAAATGCAGCCGTACCGTATACATTATAGAGCAAGTCTGCTGTCTTTTTAACAGGCTGCGGCAGACGGCCTATCTTCCCATCCCCAGATTGGTGTGCACGCTCACATGCGCACACACATTATGTCATGTCAGTGGGTCCACAGCCTGTATTTTGCATTTTACGTGTTTGTCTGCTCTCTCCCCCTGCGACCCCGACATCCACTAGTGTCCTCCGGACCCCACCCAGCGATCTCCTCTAGCAAACCCAGTGAGCAACCTGGTATATCCATTCACGATTTTCTCCACGCTGCTTTAATTACGACCACTTCGATTTCCAGGTCTGCGTACTCACACTGCTGTGTCACACTGGCTTCAAGGGTCTGGGACCAATATGTTCTTTACAAAAATGGGCTTATTCTGTCCATATTTATCTTGACATTATTCACTCAATAGCAATCTGCAGATCGCCCACTGGATTCGTTGTCAGACCTCAAAAGCACGTTGAAAGACTACAGGACAGTGGCCCCTGGGTGGCTCAGTCAGTGAAGCGTCTGCCTTTGGCTCAGGTCATGACTCCAGGGTCCTGGTGTGCGAATCGGGCTCCTGGCTCAGCAAGGAGTGTGCTTCTCCCTCTGCCGGCCTCTCTGCCTACTTGTGTGTGTGTTCTCTCTCTCTCTCTCTCTCTGACAAATAGATAAATAAAAATCTTTTTCAAAAATTAAAGATTAAAAGAAAAGTCTGTACGGTATCACAAGGTGTATTTACCCTTCCCGATGAGCACACGTGTCTCCAAGGGCAATTTCGGTCGTCACGAACAATACTGTCACGGACATCCTTGCTCATGGAGCCTTCCCTACGACTGTGCCTCGGTGAGCTCCAGCTGCGGAAGACGGCTGTTGGGTAACGGGGCACAGGCAAGTTCGATTTGGGCAGGATTTGGTAACTTATTCTAAAACAATCATCCCAACAATGTAAGTTTCTGGCAACGACATCTACGCGCGCCTTTTTCCGCGTGTTCCTGGCAGCAACGAGCATTAGTGCTGTTTACTATGTTTACTATGTTTACCTCTCTGGTAGGTATTAAGCGATATTGCTATTTTAATCAGAATTTCCCCGTCTACTCGAGGCGTGGAACATTCGTGCGTCTGTCTGATGGTCATTTGCGAGTCCCTCTTCCGTGACCTAACTCACACCTTTTGCTTGTGTTTCTATTTTGTGACCTGCCTTTTCCTTTGAATCTGTAAAAACTCTTCGTGGGTGATCATACATTAGTCCCTTGCTTCTCATCTGTGTTCCAAGTATGTCTTTCCACCCCGCTAAGTTTTCACTGACCTGGTTGGTGGCGTTCTTTGTCAGCCTTGAACGTTTTTTTCACAACTCCGATGGTCTGCTACCGGCGGAGACATTATCTCGAAACTCCACGTAGGAATATACTTTGGGAGTTTTGTTTTTTTTTTTTAATCTTAGGAGCGCAATGTGGTTTGCTTATAACCCTTAATTCATGAAAGAGTCTGAGCTTTGTTTTCTGAATGCTCCTCCTGCATTTATTGACTTGGGTATTTGGGTACGTGGCCACACTCCCCTGTCCCGTGCTCAAAGCACAACAGGTCTGCGACAGCAAGCTCTCTCCTCCCTGTGCCCCGCTTCTCCTCACCTCAAGGAGCTTCCATTCCGCACGCCATGTTCCATCCTCTTGACCTTCCTCTTCGCATGCTTACCTGCCCCTTCTCGCTGTGCTGTGGACTGCCCTGCGCCCCCCCCACACACACACAGGGCCCCACGTCCACACGGTGCAGCCCTCACACGTTCTACGTCAGAGACCGAAGCTCTAGGGAAGTGCTAAGGTGAAATGAGGTTCTGAGCACGGAGCCCTGGGCTAGTACAAGGGCTGTTTTCACTAGAAGAGATGAGAACGCACTCACACACCCAGAGGGACGACCACATGAGGACTCAGGGAGAAACAGTGTCTACGCAGGAGGAGGGAGGAACCACCTCCGTCCACACCCGCCTCCCTGACCTCCAGCCTCCGGGACCAGGAGTTTGTGGCAGTCTGCTGCGGGAGCCTCCTGTCTGCGGGAGCCTGTCGGGGCGGCAAGCAGAGTAACACACCAGGAAGGGAAAATGTATTTTGCGTAGAACGTCCAGAACGCACTCTCTATGTATAGAACGTTTCTGTATAGAAAACATGTTCTGTATAGAATGACTCTGGGTGTCTAGAATGTACCTTACTATGTCAGGTTTATTATTATTCAGGTTTATTATCCCTAAAGCTCTGGGGACTTGGGGTTTTCCCCGGCGCTGTGGGGCAGGGTTTCCTCCAGTTGCTCCCCGTTCACACGGGCCGCCCCACCGTCCCTTCCTGATAAGATGAGACCTCGTTTGCTGCCCACAGCTTTGCCCACGGATGACCAGGGCTTAGTCCCATGCCTCCGCACGTTGACAAGGTGACACCAGCTGTGCCTGCTTCGGGTCACACACGTTCCCTTCCTCTTACCTCAACGACTGCGCAGTTTCACTCCTTCTTGGCAGTTTTGAAGGGTTTCATTTTCTCGAAAAGTCCCGACAGAGCTTTGTTTGGGAACTGACGTACACATACGGGAATTTTGGAAGAACTGATTTTTTTTTTCCAGTTTATTCCATTCCCCTATTTCCCTGAACCCCAGCCCCTGGCAACCGCTTCTCTACTCTGTTTCCACGAGGGTTTGGCTTGGTTTTGTTTTTCAGATTCCACTTAGAATTGATGCCATGCAGCATCTTTGTCTTTCTCTGACTTATTTCGCACAGCATAATGCCCTCAAGATCCATCCAGGTTGTTGGAAATGGCAAAATGTTCTCCTTCCTCTGACTGAATAATACTGCATTGTGTATATACACCACATCTTCTTTATCCCTCGTCCTGTGATGGACCCTGGGCTGCCCCCACAGCTCAGCTACTGTCAATACTGCGGCACTGAATACGGAATTTTTTCAATATGGTGTTTTCGTTTTCTTTGGATATACTCCCAGAAGAGGGTTTGCTGGACCGTACGGTAGTTCTAGTTTTTTAACTTTTTTTTTTTTTTTTTTTTTTTTTTTTTTTTTTTAAAGATTTTATTTATTTATTTAAGAGAGAGACAGTGAGAGAGAGCATGAGCCAGGAGAAGGTCAGAGGGAGAAGCAGACTCTCCATGGAGCTGGGAGCCTGATGTGGGACTCGATCCCGGAACTCCAGGATCATGACCTGAGCCGAAGGCAGTCGTCCAACCAACTGAGCCACCCAGGCGTCCCTAGTTTTTTAACTTTTTAAGAAACTTCCAGAACTGTTTTGCAGAGCGGCCGCACCAGCCTGCATTCCCAACAGCATTGCAGAAGGCTCCCTTTGCTCCGCATCCTCGCCAGCACACGTTGTCTCTGGTGTTCCTGATTCTAGCCTTTCTGACAGGGAGTTCGGATTTGCATTTCCCTGAGCATTTTTATCTGCAAACCATATATCTGATAAGAAGTTAATATCTAAAATGTAAAAGGATCTCCTGCAACTTAATGGCTAAAAAATACCAAATAGCTCGATTTAAATAAATGAGCAAAGAATATGAAGAGATAGTGTTCCAATGAAGTTCCAGTGGTGTATGAAAATAATTGGCTTTATTACAGTGAATATTTCATTCTTCCCTTCCAAGAATTGAAGGAAGACATCTTTAAATTTTGGCACACCTCTTTTTGAAGATTTCTTCTAATATTTAAAATTTTCTTTATCAAGTCCCTCTGGTTTACATAGATTTATTACGTAAATCTATGAATTTATTTATAGATTTATATATTTATTTATTATGTAAATAAATCAATTATGTAAATTGATTTATTTACATAGATTTATTACGAAAAATGGTTGTTAATTCTATTGTAAGTTGAATGATCTTTTTCCTCATTTCTGTCTCTAGATGTTTAGTTTAAAGAAATGCTATTGATGGGTGCGTATTTATTCTGAATACAAACAGGCTGATATATCTTAATTCTAGTTTATTTTTAACAAGACCCTCTTGAGTGTTATACATAAAATTATAAAATCAGCACAAGTAGAGGGTGTAACATCTCTTTCTTATTTTAATTTGAATGGTTTCACTTTGTCTTGCTGCTGTTATTAGAAAATTTCCTTAAATAATAATGGCAGGCATGACAGGACCAGTGTCATTCCTGGTTTTAATTGAAATTCTTTTAGTATTTTTCCTGCTTAGATGAAATTCATTATTTGTTTTTGTTTTTGTTTCTTCTAGTTTTTTTTTATTATGTGCAGTTAGCCATGATAGAGTACATTACTAGTTTTTGACGTAGTTCAGTGATTCATTAGTTGCTCATCCCACACGTGCTCATCCCACACGTGCCCTCCTTAATGCCCGTCACCCGGTCACCGCATCTCCTCACCCCTCCCTTCTGCGACCCTCAGTTTGTTTCCCGGAGTCCAGAGTCTCTCATGGTGGTCTCCCTGCTTTCTTCTCATTCAGTTTTCCCTCCTTTCCCTTACGATCCTCTGCGCTATTCCTTAAGCGCCACAAATCAGTGAAACCATGTGGTAATTGTCTTTCTCCGCTTGACTTATCTCACTCAGCATAATCCTCTCCAGTCCCGTCATGTCGATGCAAATGATGGGTGTTCGTCCTTTCTGACGGCAGAGTCCTACTCCATTCTGTATATGGACCACATCTTCTTCATCCATTCGTCTGGTAAAGGGCATCTCAGCTCCTTCCACAGTTTGGCTGTCGTGAACATGGCTGCTATGAACATTGGGGTGCACGTGCCCCTTCTTTTCACTATGTCTGTATTTGGGGGGTAAATACCTAGTAATGCAAATGCTGGGTCCTAGAGCAGCAGGGAGGACTCTCCACACTGTTCTCCAGAGCGGCTGCACCAGCTTGCATTTCCACCCCCAGTGCAGGAGGCTCCCCTTTCTCTGCATCCTCGCCAGCATCTGCAGAATCCTTTCTTGATAAAAACTCTCCGTCATGTAGGGAATAGAAGGTACATACGCCCACATCATACAAGCCAGCTACAAAAAGCCCACCGCAAATATCATCCTCAATCTGGAAAAACCGAGAACTTTTCCCTCAAGGCCAGGAACACAGCAAGGACGCCCACTGTCACCACTGTTGCTCAACACAGTACTAGAAGTCCGAGCCTCTGCAATCAGACAACAAAGAGAAATGAAAGGCATCTGATTCGGCAAAGTGGAAATCAAAGTCTCACTCTTCGCGGGTGACATGACGTTCTATGTGGATAATCCAAAAGACTCCACCAAATTTATTTCAATAGATCTACATAGAATATTTAATTAAGTTTTCCGACCCGACCTAATATTACGATTTCTCATTATTAATCTTAAACACTTTTGCTCATTTTCGCTCCTTAATCAGCCTTTGAAAAGTTTATCAAAGTCCATAATTTTGAAAGAAATCACACTTTCCTCAAAGCTTTCTCCACTCCCTTAATTTGCGCTTTTTAATTAATAATTCCCCTTTCCTAATTTTTTAGTTATTTTGCTATTTCTTTATTAAATTTATCAAGATTGATATTAAGTTCTTCTACAGGGCTTTTTGTCTTCACCAGTGATGTGATTTTAAGGGTGTATGTTCCCCTGAGTATAGTTTTTGGTGATTTGCATTGGACTTGGTAACGCAGCAAATCTCAGTTTCGGGTTTTCTTTGATCTAGGGTTTACCTAGCATCACATGGCTTAATTTACTAGTCCTTAAGGAGTATTTTTTAAATTGTTTTCTTTTGGGGGGGGGAGCTTCCTCACATCTCCTTGATATGTGAGAGAAGTAAAACTCTATATTGTTTTTCAGAGTCCATAGTCTCTCATGGTTCACCTCCCCTTCCAATTTCCCCCAACTCCCTTCTCCTCTCCATGTCCCCATGTCCTCCATGCTATTTGTTATGCTCCACAAATAAGTGAGACCATATGATAATTGACTCTCCCTGCTTGACTTATTTCACTCAGCATAATCTCTTCCAGTCCCGTCCATACTGAGGGGTTTGAAGTGATGGGGGGTGGGAGGTTGGGGTACCGGGTGGTGGGTATTATCGAGGGCACAGATTGCATGGAGCACTGGGTGTGGTAAAAAAAAAATAATGAATACTGTTTTTCTGAAAATAAATAAATTAATTTAATTTAAAAACAAAAACTCTATATTGTAAGCAAAGGTGAGTTTTGCCACACCTTACTTGTAGGTACATGTATTCCTGACTGGGGCAGAATTTGCCAGCCAGAACAGTGTCCTACAAGGAACAGCTGCTAAAGTGTGGAGTTGACTGCATGAAGGGTCAGGGCTGCCGGGGGAGCACACACACGTTAGCACCCTGACTTTCCCGAAGGAAAGCAGGTGCCTCCGATTTCAGCTTTTAGCACCCCACAGCTGTGAGGTCGGGAGGGCATCACAGCAGGAACCTATGGCAGGAGCACATCAACTACTACTTTTAATTTAACAAACATTATCACACCCTACACATCCTTAAGTCAGGATACCTTTGTCAGAGATTCCCGTCACGTTTGCTCCCAGAGCGCCGTGATTTCTGCAGCGTCCTCATACCCACCACTGAGTGCGCGCCCACGGCAGCTCTGCGAGCCACTTCCTGTCCTTCACGGCTTCTTGCTAAGGACGGAGAGAAGAGATGGGTCCCTGAGGGGCTCTCCTAGGACGCTGAGCCCGCTGAGACCCGCACCCACCATGCCCACCTCGCTAGATGCTAGGGGCCTCCTCTCCTCACAGCAAACCAGCGCCGTGCCCGCACTGCGGGTGTGCACGCATCCGGGTGTTTTCCCAAAGTGGAAATGGAGTTGCTCACGGGGACAGCCACTATCAAGGAGCAGAAGAGAACAAGGCTGGTGACAAATGCAGAGAAAGGGGAGCTCTCGTGCGTTGATGGTGGGAAAACAAACACAGACAGCCACCCTGGAAAACAGTACAGACCTTCATCAGAGTTAAAAGTAGAGCTACCTACGACCTAGCGATTCCACTTCTGGGTACTTATTCAAAGGAATTTAGATTAAAATCTCAAAGAGGTATCTCCCCCCCACATTCCTCGCGCCATGACTCCCAACAGCCAAGATAGAGAAGCAAACCACACGTCCAGGGAAGGACGATGCAGAAGGAAAATGTGCACGTATGCATGGTGGAATATTATGCTGCCTTGAAGAAGGGGGAACTCCTGCCATCTGTGAACCCCACAGTGAACCTAGAGGACACCATGCTGACTGAAATTAGGCAAACACAAAGAGGCAAATATGGTGATTCCACTGATACGAAGTATCTGAAGGAGCTGAAACTGTAGCAAGTCAGTTGCAAAGGACGAGGGGCGGAGGACGGGAGAATCGGTGTCTCCTGGGAACTGAGGTTCGATTTGGCAGGATGAGTAAGGTCTGTAGACCGATCACACAACCATGTGAATATGCTTAACAGGACGGAATAAGACAAGTAAAAACTGTTAGCACGGTAAACACCCTGTTCCGTGACTTTTACCACCGTAGAAATAAACGGAGCTCGGAGATCCAAAGCAACGCCTTGATTACAAAGTATATGAACTGTGAACTCAGAAGTATTTTATCGACACAAACATGCGGGGACAAAGCTAAGACAAGCGTGTAGATCAGATGAAGAGATGTGGTGAGTCAGCAAACGCGACTGTGGTCACTCCCTGAGATTCTGTTCCAGCCCGAGCGCCATCACATTCACGAAACTCCACCACCAAGAACTTCAGTAATTTCTCCACAAACGTGAGCATCATCCGTCATCATGTGTCAGACCTTGTACCTAGTTCTCTCGGTGTTACTTTAATTGGGTATGAATTAGATTAAATGACCTTTTATGTATCTTCTTGTTGTTTTTATTTTTAAATTCTCCTTCACTGCGTACTAAATTCATGAAAAAATACGTACTGTTAAAAAATATACACATACGAGGTCTTTATTTAAGTTGAGGCCACAGTGTCAGGGCATCACAGATGGCCCCAGGGAGACAGGACCTGGTTCTATGAGAGCAAACCCGCCCTCAGAATCCACTGCTTACCTGTTACAGGTTCCTTCTCATAGAGCAGCCCCCGCACTGCAGTGACATTCAGTAAGTGAGCTTCGTCCGCATGACAAATGACACCTGCCGACACAGAGTCGGTGTCACGGGTTGGCTGACCATAGCTGAAGCGAGCGGGACAGACAAACAGCGCCGGGCCAGCCACAAAGCCCAGGCCGTCCCTGGGTGTCCGCAGGCTCCCACAGCAGGCTTCTCCTAGATGCAGAAGTACGGAGCAATTCCACTTCTGGGCATTTATTCAACAGAACTGAAATCAGGATCTCAAAGAGCTATCTGCACAACTGTGTTCACCACAGCAGTAATCACAATACCCACGATGTGGAAGCGGGGTACCGTGTGGAGGGCGCGGACCTGCACGGCCCACGGGGGCCACAGTGCACACCGAGCCCGCCCTCTTCACGCGCCTCTTAACCCTCACAACCCCTGATTTGCTCGCTGGTCACCCTGTGCTCCGAGCCCTCTGGCCCTGACGCCAGCAGGAGCCAGCGTGATGGGCACGCCCGGTGACTAGCTCGCCACGCTCCAGAAAGAGGACAGCGCCCAGACCAGTGTGTCTGCCTGACAGGTGGGGGGGGGAGGACAGACTCAGGAGAGCTCCCGGGGCTGGCGGGCGCCCCCAGGGACTGCGGCTCTCTAGGCCTCCTGCTATGAATCCAGGGCAACACCCTCGACCGAGAACAAACCAGCGCCAAGAAAAGGAACTCCCGTTTGTTGAGAAACAGGGACCAGCCCCTTTGGTCCCCAGGGCCCCCTCGCCACACCCTGCCATCCCGCTCGCCTGCCTTGCTCAGAACACCTGCTTTCCGCACCAGGGCCATCTCCACGGGACGCCGGGGACAAGGAGGGGTGTCTCCGGTGAGCTCTGGTTCTCCACGAATCTGGAACCTCCCGAGACCCGCAGAGACTCTGCGCAGAGGTCACTCCACCTCCCAGGACCCGCACGGGGAAAACCATGAACAACCAGCAGAACCCCTGCTGTCGGAGAACTCGGGTGGCTCCCTCTGCAGTGGGAACCTTCAGCTGCCCTGAATGGCCACGCTCCGAGCCAGAAATCAGGATCCGAAACTGCCATGTTTAGCTACTGTGTGTCATAGAGCGGCCTTTTGGGAGCTCACCAGCGGCTGCCACGTCTATCAGATCTAACGACCTCTAAATAGAGTCATGTTCTGCAGCAAAGCTTCGGTTCTGTGACTCTTCTAGCCTTTTACGGTCCTTTAAAAAACACTGAGATATCAGACTGCATCTACCCCATACACATAACTCAAGGTTTAATTGGAGTGAGACTAATTATTCCCACTTAGATTGTGCAGATAATGTAATATGCGGGCTGCCCTTTCTTAGAATGAAAGATTTATAGATCATTTTAATGGCATTTTAATCATTCCGTTCTGTTTTTTTAATTCAGCATATTAATTTGCAGAGACATACTGGCAGCATTGAGAATCTCCACGAACGTACAGTGAAACATACAAAAGGCCCTGCATTACTCATCCGTCTGCACAGCAGAGCGGGACCGGCCGCAGCTCGGACGCGGGGCTAATATGGAGACGCCCGTGATTCGAACTCGGGGTCCCCAAGCGAGCGGCTTGATGAAAGGCTAATTTGTATGTATTATTGTTATTTGTCTGGAGAAGGAGGAGGAGGCCCGGTCGGTATTTCATGTCATTGGCTTGACGGCCCCTCTCGGGCACTACGCGAGGGAGCTCTGTGTGTGTTTGCTGCTTACTTGGATTTTGCAGAAATAGAGTCGAGTGCTAAGAAATGCCCAAAACACACACATACACTCGCACACACACACACACTCGCACACACACACACACTCGTGCGCACACACACACACATACACACACACTCACTCACACACACACACACACACACACGGGAAAGATGAGACTAAGGAAAGAACAAGAGAAAGAAAAGGCCTACGAGGGGCAGGACGAGATCGACCGAGGGTCCCGTGGCCTCTGCTCTCACAGCAGCAGGGGGACGGCGCTGTGCCCTGATGGCGGGCCTGGGGACGGCCTGGGACTGAGGGAAAGGAGGGAAGAGCTCGGGGCGGGAGGAGCCGCGATGTCCCGCCGGCCGGCTTGGCCTTTGCAAACTGTGTATCTTTATCTGTGAAGCGTTGCCTCCTCCTCGCTGAGCTGTGTGGGCCCACAGGAGCGAATCCGCCCCCCCTCCCCGCTGCCTCCTGCTGCAGAAGCGGCGACTGGGCAGGGGTGCAGGGCTGCGAGCCAGGCCCAGGGGGACGGTGCACCTGCCTCCCGTGCGGGGGAGGGGCTGGGATTAATGTTTCTCCGAACACGCAGGAGAGGAGAGGTGGCAGCTCCTAAGAGCCCCACCTAAACCCACGGTGCGGGGACCAGCTGCACGTCAGTCCCCCACTACATCGGGAAAACGTCCTTAATGCGCACAGAGCCCCGAACGAATCCGGTGTCTCCTCGGGTCTTGAATTTGACGAACAACACTTCCTCGTCATGCTTCTGACCGGATCAGCACAACCTCCGCATGTGGAAAGTATAAGTTTTGTGGAAATGCCCCTTTGGCAGAGGGAAGCAATTTAAGTTCAAGATGAAAGTGAGTAAATAAACAGTATGGGGGGAGGGGAAACCCTTATCAGCAAAGGAAATGTACAAAAATTCTCCTTGAGACTGTGAGACGGAGCAAGGTTAAAGCCAGGCAGGCCCATCTGTCTGACAGGCTGGCTTGATAAATGAAACCAGAAAAGGTTAACTATAATGTGATCAAGTGTGGCTCGTCCCTCCTGAGAGAATCCTAATTGCTCAGAGCACTTACACTAACCTAATTACTTCCAAGCCTGGTGATTTCTGGTATCTGTTGATGTGTCAGAATGTGTAGACACTGCCAGGTGGTTTTTTTTTTTTTTTTCTTTTTAAATAAAGTACTGATGGTTGGACGATAAAAGTTATAGGAAATCTGTTGCTGGATAGGGTCCTACGTGAGCAACTTTGCCCAGCATAATGCCCAGATCCCGCCTCGTGTCCAAGGGCAGCGTCCGCCAGCCCCCGCTGCTCCAGGGAAAGAGCGTCCCCCAAGTCAGGCTGTCCCTCTGGGCCGTGCTGAGCGGAAGCAGCCACCCCGCTTCTTCACTTCCAGGACCCATGTCTCTTCTGTTCTCCATCACCCCCAGCAATGGAGAGGACCACAGGCCAACCCCAGGGACCGACATCCTTGTAGGCTTCATCCCAGGAGACACACTGGCACTGCCCTCCCCCTGCTGTCCCTCCTCCTCCTCATCATCATCATCATCATCTTCCTCATCGTCTCCATCATCTTCCCCGTCCTCCTCATGCCGCTATTCCCACAGAAACACCGTGACTGTAAATTAAGGATTCCACGAGAAAGTAACATCCTTCTCCCTGGTTTCTATTCAATGCGAGTCCTTCAATGAAGGTTCGTTAGTAAATGATGCTTTTTACCCTTCACAAAACTATCTGTTGCTTAAAAAGTTACGAGTTAATTGAAAATATAGATTAACTTTGATTTATTCTAGTCATCTCCGACCGACCCATTACCCTGGTCTCTTAGTTTCTTGACGTAGACCTGGGCAACAGTGTATGATCTCATCAACCGCTCATAAATGACTTCTTAGGTTACCACATCGTGCCCTTCCTTAACCTCACTCATAATGCTGAATTTTCACCAGCTTCATTTCAGGGGGTAAACTTGTCCCCAGATATTCATGTAGTTGCTTGTTAGAAATCGTTCATTCACATGCTTACCTGCTCAAACAGTGCTCTTCTCTCCATAGTAAGACTAAATCCCATCCAGGTATATGCCTGGGGTCTGGCGACATTCCAGTCTGGATGGGATGAGAAACCCAGGAGCCATACTCAGGGAATCTTCTTGCTTGGTCATCTGTTGTGCTTTGTGGCCCGAGGCATCATAGATGAGTCATAGCTTTGTTCTCAGGTTCCTCACACACCACCACGACCACCAGGTTCTTCAGTGAGTCCCACCATTAATTGCCTACACTTGGACTCATTCCACAAACGCCTTCAGGATCCCTCAAAGCCCTTGTGACTTCTCTGTCATCACTACCTGGGAAATCTGGGACGGAGGTCCTGACATCTCCTGGCCAGTCAGGATTCCCCCAAGACTGCCCACATCCCACGCCCCAGATTGTCCATGCAGAACCCCAGTTAGACTTTCCTGACGCTAAGTGCTTCCTGGAATCCACCTATCATGTGGTCATCCTTTCCAGGCTACTACATCTGACCTGCCTGATTTGACATTATCCCATTACCAGTTGGGTCTGCTCCCTGTAGCAGGGGAATGAACACTAAATCCTAGCTCTTCTCACTTGGCCCAAAGCTTAGAGGCCATTAATTCCTTTGCACCTGGCAAGAGCTCAGAATACACTACAGATCTGCTTCAGGAAATCAATTTTCTGCACGTTTTGCATGACTTGCAAAGTCAGAGCAAGAGCAGAAGTGGACGTCACAGATCACACCACTAGATGTTTTAAAGTTAAAATCAAGCCAACTAGCAGGAAAGTGGAATGTTTCTGAAGCCCGCCCTCTGCAAATACACTTTCATAATATCCAGGGGGTCTGGTTCTTCCAGAGACCCCCTTCTTCTCAGAGCTCTGCCTCCAGTGTGAACATGGGTTATGAGGAAACCAGGGCCCTGGCCTCATCTAACACCCTGAACTTCCCACCTCCTACCCTGCAAGTTGCATCACACAACCATGTTGATACCCACCCCTGATCAAAGTTCTATGCACCTGTTGATCCCTGTAAACAGGTGTCTTTTGGGTACAAACTGGTGAAGTGACAAGGACCTGGGGAAGAAGCCCCAGACTTTCTACGCAAAGAGCAATCACCAGAGAATGTGAGGACCCTGATGGGCACGTCCCTTTAACTCTGTGGGTCAGGAAGCAGCCAGAGAGGGTCAGGGCAGAGGTCCAGGTAGCCCCTATCTGGATCCAAGGGCAGCAGAGCTCGCAAAGACCCACAGTATGCTAGCGAGACAGATGTCACGGCCACTGTGGCATCTCCTTGCTCCGTCCTTCTGAGGAGAAGAGTGGCAGGCACCCTGGGCCACCTCCTGAGTCTCTGAGGGGTAAAGCACCTCTGACTCACCAAACAGCAGCTTCCACTTGAAGGTCGGTCAAACCAGCACTCGGACCAGAGAAAGACAGCGACACAACCAGACCCTCTGTGTCTGGACGGCACAAGGAGGCAGCCAGCGTGTGGACTGTAGGCAAGGACAGCAGTGGTCGTGGTCAGTCCTCCTTCGGCCCCGGTCCGGCAGGCTGCGGAAGAGCCAAGCATGCGCGGAGGGAGCCACCCTGAACACTGCAACCCCTGGAGCCAGGGCGCAGGGGCTGTGCCCCTGGAGGCGAGGGGGTCTCCTCGCTGCCTGCGGGGTCCCCCAGAACTGGTTCTGGGACTTGAAACCTTGTCGCGTGCACCGAGGGAAATGAGATTTGTGAACTGACGGAATCCTGGGCTTTCCTACCCAGCGCTGGGGGCAGAGTGGCTTCCTGGCAGGGCACGAGCTCGTAGGATCGTTGCACAGTTCAGGGGTTCGCGCTGGAGCCCACCCAGCTGTTGGACAGGCACAGCTCGTCAGCCCCGCTTGTCAGCTAGGGAGGAAGCCGCCGTTTGTGCAAACAGATGCACATCTTTTGTTCTTTGGACATGTGTTTCGTCAAAGGCCTCAATTTATTCTTAAAGTCAGATAAATTATGACTGACCTTGAGAGTGCATGTGCTGTGTGCAGATTTTGCTGAGCTGCACACTTTGAGCGCTTTGGGTACTTTTCTTTCCTTTTTTTTTTTTCTCTTAATACTCCACGGTTCACATCTCGGATGAGAAGTCCTCTGTACTCAGCACTTTGGGAACGTCGTTAACTGAGCAGCCGTGGCTTCGGAAGCCTTCCAGCACCTCTGCTAGGACCTGCTGTCCACTGGCTTCGTAACGGGCATTTCACACAGACGTCCTCCGTGCTGCTGTGGACAGCTTCCTCAGACTGGGGGGCGGGTTTCCCGACACCACCTGTAAAGGTGGCACACAAAGACCAAGAGAAAATGAATGTGGATTTATAAAGAGATGAAAAGACCGGCAAACACCAACAGCACATCAAGGGAGCTGAGAAGAATGGTCCTTTGGCTCCCGACTTCATATTTCTGTAGCTGAGGACTGGTTCAGCATGGATCTTTGGGCACTTAGACTGTGGTTCAAGGGAAGCATCGCCCAGTGGCTTTATTTAATCAGACATACACCAAAGCGGCTGAGAACAAAGCTACTTTCCCTTTTGTTGCCTTTCCCAGCACACCACGCACAGCATCCCCAGAATCTCTCGGTGTTTGCTTCAGGCTCGCTCCACTGTTCTTGTCATCGCTGGGTGCTCCTGAGCTCAGAGCTACGCCCGTTTCCCTACGTCACGTCCCTGCCATCACCAGGACATGCACTTCTGTGCACTAGCTTTCAGAATCTTCGTATCCCCTCTTCATTGTCTCTGCGGCCCAATTTCCCTTGATGCCATTGTGCTGTGTGTGAACTACCCCTAGTTTACAAGAGCTGGACGTGCACTTGGAAGGACGGAAAGGAGAGAGTGACTGGCCGTCTGGCTGTCGGGGAGATGACAGACTAGATGGAGGCTGGACAAATGGACGGAAGACCAGATGGACGGACGGCTAGACAGACAGACAGAAGATCAGAGGATGAGCACATGGACGGATGGAGAGAAGGAAGGTGGACGGATCGGACGGAAGGGTGACCTAGTCCTCGTTTTCCATGTGGAAGAGTAAAAACAAAGTAGAAACACTGGCTGCCTGGTTCGAGCATAGAGGAAGTGAACACAGGAGAGGAACCGGGCATAGAAGTGAGCAGGAGGCGCTCGCTTCAGCAGCACAGTAACTAAAAACTGGAAGTGAGCAAGAGATTGGGGGTTTTTTCCACTTTATATTATTTGATTTTTTGCAATGAGCACTGACTATTTTCAATATTTTAAAAATGCAAAGTAAGGGGTGCCTGGGTGGCTCAGTGAATTAAGGCCTCTGCCTTCGGCTCAGGTCATGATCTCAGGGTCCTGGGATCAAGCCCCGCATCGGGCTCTCTGCTCATCGGGAAGCCTGCTTCCTCCTCTCTCTCTGCCCCCCCCCTACCTACTTGTGATCTCTGCCTGTCAAATAAATAAATAAAATCTAAAAAAAAAAAAAGCAAAGTAATAGAAGTATATATATACCCTATAAACATAGATGCTACACAAATGAAATATTAGAAATTTAATAAACACAAAGTAAATATAGGGTTGATATGTAATATGTCCCTAAACATTACATGTGAAATGCCATGAAGGCGTCACCGGCGTGCATCCCCACCCACTGTGCGGACGGATTCCCTTTTAGGGACATCCTCACCAGCCCCTGTTGGTAACCTAATTTCTGATCTATTGACATACTTCAAAAGATTCCTTCATTATATACCCACTTGGTATTTGGAAGATAGAAACATAAATGGATTATCTAAGATTGGAGACAGAGCAGAAAGAGAACCACAGTGGTTTTTAGCCTGCTCTCCACAAAAGAAGTTAGAGATTTGTAGTGTCCTGCGAATTTATGGTAAAATATTAAGAGTATAATGATTAGCTATTTTGTTAAATTAATTGCTTCTGTTTGCTTAATATATGTGATTTATGATAAATTTAGAGTCCATGAGGCTTTTAAAATACAATGTATTAATACTTTAGGAATAAATATACTTATGTATTTGGCAGATACTTTATTTTTAAATAATGAAAAATAAGTTACCTATAGGAAAACTGTGGTCCATAGAATAAATTTTTAAAATAAGTATATAGGGGCACCTGAGTGGCTCAGTGGGTTAAAGCCCCTGCCTTCGGCTCGGGTCATGATCTCGGGGTCCTGGGATCGAGCCCCACATTGGGCTCTCTGCTCGGCGGAAAGCCTGCTTCCTTCTCTCTCTCTGCCTACCTCTCTGCCTACTTGTGATCTCTGTCTGTCAAATAAATGAATTTTTTAAAATCTTTAAAAGTAAGCATATAAACAAACACAAAATCTAAACACGGGGCACACATACTTCTTACATCTGTATCTTCTCCCAATGTCTCCACTTTCATGTATTTGGGCACAAACTTCATGTATAAAATTTGACATCAAAAATAATCTTAAAGTAGCAATTTTTTTACAGCTGTTATACAATCCATCAAAATACCACTTTATTTAAGGAACAGGAATTATCCTGGATTGCACAGAAGAACACAGGAGACGGAGGCATTTGCTTTTTAAAAGCTGATTATCCCAAAGTTCTGCAGCCAAATGCAGAGTCCTAACACCCTGGAGGCTTAGGGAAGTCTGGCTTTCACAAATCAGCCCTGGACTTAGGGGTATTTATAGGATATTGAGTTACATAAGACATGAAGATTTCAATTTCATTAGGAAAGAACGCGGGCAGCGCATTCTATCCGTGGGAACGGCCCGGACACCTGGCGTGTGCTGGGTCACTTGTGCCGTGTTGCATAAGCTCCTTCTGGACGTGCCAGCCATGCCCTGCCCACCCCTCCGACCCTGCAAACCCCCAGTGGCAGAGAGTCGGCACAAGCTGTCTCGTCTACAGCTTCTCTCCATCAGCCTTCAGGACCCAGGACTGCGGATGCTCTAAAATAAAGGTGTCCACCTGCGTATTCTCCCATGGCACATCAACACCAGACGCCAAGCCCAGCCTCTCACAACAGCTCACGCTTCGGAAGAGACAGAAATCATATTCCTTTTAAGAAGGATCAGTGTCTGCTCTTGCAGAATCCTGTTCCACCTCCGGAGAATTGAATCAAGAAGATGCCCGTTCACGGTAACGTTCAGCCTCTTAGAAGTGGGTGAAGGACAGCAGAGGGGAAGCAGGAAACCAAGCGCCTGTCACGTCTGAAGCTGGCAGGGTGGGAAATTCTGCGCTGGCGACGTCCGTGGGAATCAGGGACTGAGGCAAAGAGCCACGGGTTTCGAGACCACGTTGGCCACATCTCTGCTCTGTGAACTGGGGCAAGTGTCATCCGACCGCTCAGCTGCCGTGGAAAGAGCTCCCATCTCGGTTTTACACACGGGGAGACGAAGCCACAGAGAACAGAGATGGTTTCCTTCAAGAGCACCTTGACGAGGACGGAACTGGTCCCACTCAGAGCATTTTGTTATCCGCACTCGTGGTGACGAACACAAAGGAAGGTTTGCTATTTCCTGCTCTGGGCGTTTGGAGCCTGAAACGGGAAACAGCAGCGTGGAGCCACAGTCTGCAAACTCGGATTCTTCTCCGTCTACGAGCCAACAAGACGGTTCCGTGGGAAGCTAGACCAGGTTCTACAAGTTTCCAGAAATCGTCCACTCTACGCCGATACCTCCCGCCCAGCAAGTGGAACGGTTGAGGAGAGGTGCCCCGTCCCCACGTCACTGTGTAACCACCTTCCAATCATCCCACCAAAAATGACTCACGGGAGATGCTCCCTACGGTCAGACGCCATCAGGAAGCCATTCTGCTCCGGTTTGGGGAAGGACCAGGAGAATTACGTGCTCAGCGAGACCGTCCAAAGGGATCAGCACGAATGCTGAGCAAAGTGGTGCCAACTTCAACAACAAACAGAACGAGTTCTCGCTTACGTTATGCCCAGAAACTGTCTAACTTTGGTGATGTGGCCACAACCTTATGCCTTTTATCAGCTTCAGGGTTCTTCGCAGACATCGGGGAGGCAGCGGCGTAACGTCCTCCGGCCCCTTTTGCTCATGCTGTAGGAGGCAGAGCTACGTAGCACGGTTCAATTTCTCACCGTAGCACGGTGAGAAATACACCATGAAGTAAATGTTTTGTTTGTTTTTCTATTTCCGGTTTCCTTCTTTTGAGATCACCTCTTTGCCTGTCAGACTTATATTGTCTTTTCTTTATGGAATCTGCAAGGGTCAGAAAATGATATAAACTCCATTTCTCTAAAAGTCCCTGAACTTAAAAATGACATTAAATAACTTTGTCCCCCAAAAGTAAATAAATAAAATAAAAGCATCTTCTCAGTAGTCAGCCTGTGCCAAAATGTCTCTTTTCCCCCATCTTTTCTGCCCCTGGTACATTCCTTACCACCCGCAGGGTAACATTGGACCACAGCCAATGTCAGTGCCTTGTCGAGCTCCCCGGCCAGCTGTCCTGGGGGTCACTGTCTCCTGCTCTGTGTCCTCAGGGCACTGAGCTGAATCTCCACTTAGCAAGCCTCCTGTCTTACTGCTTCCGCAGGTTCTAGAACCGGCGCTGTCCCCAAGCCTTGCCGGGCCTGGGGTGCACAGCCCTGAGAAAGCAGTGCCTTGGAGGGGAGGCCAGCTTTGGCACAAGCACCCACAAGACCTCAAAGCTGCCGTCCCGGTGGGAATAACAAGCTCAGCCTTCCTGGTCTTACAACCGATGCCTTAAATGGCCGTGCGTGACCGTTCCAGAGTTTGCGCTCAGTTCCGCTTGTAGGGTTCAAGAAATCCTCTCCTCTTTGTTCCAGCTCGCGCAAACCAGCCTTTGACAATTGGGTCGCAACAGGTTTAAAGTTTAAGAAATAGGATAAATCCGTTTCTTGGGCTATTGTAGACCTGAGAGAGATCATTATAAGGTACCAATTGCTGACGGATGAGGTTAACTGCTCCTAATGGTGTTGCGCGGTATCGTCATGAAACACAGCCCAAAGGAGCTCTGCCGGCTGGGTGTGAAGTGACCAGAAGGAAAGATTCTGCAAGCCTCTTGAAGTCAGGAACCGAATTTGGAAGACGTTTCTCTTCCCAGAGGGCTTCTAAGGAACGTGCTGTTTTCAGGCACATAACAGACGCCACTTTCATATGGCGACGCCGGCAGTAAGTGCCGGAAGGTGGGGTGAGGGTCCGTGAAGGGAGCGCTCGCCCTGAGCCAGGTGGGGGGACGTGGCTTCCTGACAGTCCTGGACCCTGACAAGGTCACAACGCCCAGGAGCGCTGTCTGGAATCTTCCCCGGCTGGAGGCACGTTTCCAGCAGCCAGGGTGCAGCACAGTCTTGGTTTCCCAGCGAGCCTGGGCCGGCGGGACCGTGGCCACCATCCACTGGGCGTGCAGGGGAGCACGGGCTGCCCGAACAGCGGTGCGCTTGGAGACCCGCGCTCAGGGAACGCGTTTCCCCGCGGACGTGCTTGAAGAGCAGCTGGACGGCAGAGGGCCTGCCTCGCAAGCCTCCCTGGTAAATAACAGACGCGCAGATCGCAGACGCCCGTGGGAACGTTCGAGTCGGCTGACGTGCTGACTGAGCGGCAGAGATGCTACATTGACCGATTCAGGAAACAGAAAAATGTACTGTCCTGGGGGCCACGCCCAGCCCTCCCCCCTGCAGAGGACCACGTCCCCGCAGGTCCCTGCTCCCCGGGGAGGACACACCGCCAGCCGCCCCCCTAGGTAGGAGGCAGCTCAAACTTACCGTCTTGCAGTACTTGTCGGGATCGTTGGGATATGTGAAGGCGCAGCTTCCATCTGGGACACCAAATGCTACCCCAGCGCCTTCCTGAGCATTTCAAGAAAGCTGACGTGAAGACATCTTCTGGAACCCGAGTTCACTCAGTGATCCAGGGGAGGTTGGCCTCTGCTGAGCTCACTTCTTGGAGGGACTGTGTGTCACTTGATGTTTATCTGCTCCGGTCGAGAGCTAAAATAAGATTTGATCACACAATAGATATTCATTCTGAGAGGTCCCACTAAACCATGATGACAAAAAATAATGCAAAATAAACGATAGCATTAAGCTGAAGCGTGAGTAGGATAGAAGGAAAATAAACGCTCGCAGGAGCAAACAGGTAGCCAATGTCTCCATCTTAAAGACGAAGCACGCGTCGCTAGCACTGAGTGGACGCACTGATGCTGAGTTTCCAGTTCCTAATTCTTTTGCTTTTCCCGGTATAACTGATAAACTCCGTATGTCTCGTGGGGGCGCAGATCCGTGTTCTGGTACATGCGTCCATCAAGGGAAAACCCACACATCCAACCGATGAGCCTGTCACCCTCCAGAGCTGCATTCTCTTTCCTTGTGTTTCTTTGTCTTCCTCCTGTTCATTTATACATTCATTTGGGAAGTAGTTCTTTTTCTTTTTTTAAATTTATTTATTTATTTGACAGAGAGAGAGCAAAAGTAGGCAGAGAGAGAGGGGGAAGCAGGCTCCCTACTGAGTGGAGAACCGGATGTGGGGATCCAACCCAAGACCCTGAGATCACGACCTGAGCCGAAGGCAGAGGCTTTAACCCACTGAGCCACCCAGGCGCCCCTGGTAAATAGTTCTTAAGGTTTAAGTAGCTCTTTATTTATAAACAAATCGATTTCTGTGTCACCCTATCGGTAGGCGTTGGTGGAACATTTGACGGCGATTTAGGGCAAAATCTCATTTCCTTTATTAGATTAGATTGAGAGCCTCCCCCATGGTAAAAACTGCTGCCGTTTGACTTCAGTACAAATGGAAAAAAAGTATGTTCTCAGGGGGAAAAAAAATATGTGCATGGTTAACGTGCTGTCGAGGAAAGGTGACGGGAGACCTCAGGAAGAGAGAATGGAAGCAGCCACATGTGCAGAAGGCAGTGTGTGTCCCACCACCACGGGGAGCGGGACAGGGCTGCGGCTGTGAGTGGGGCAGGAAGGGCACGGGGAAAGGACACAGAGAAAACAGTTGGAATTGTAAGATTTTTGAAGCTCTGTGGCTAGTCCTCTAAATAAAGATCTTTTCAGGCAGGAAATGCAGCGACATTAAGCAGATGCCGTCGTGAGGAATTACGGTTCAGCACAGGCAATGGCGTAAGGGACCCACAAGTGCGGAGGAGGGGACGCTCTGTGGGTCTGACACGCTTCCCCAGCGGCTCCTGTCCTGCCCAACTGAACACCAGGGAGACTCCGGCAGGCTCCCCGGCGCCTGTCTGGCACTGAGCTAAGAATGTGGGATGACAGAATTGTGCAGGAAAGGTGACGCAATCCATGCTGAGCTGGGTAAGAAGACGTACCTCTTTCAAGGGATTAGGAACCCGTCATCACGGGAAATAAAGTGTGGGATCAGCACTACGCCGTCAGATTAAGTAAATGTCATAAAATATGAGCGCGAACTGGTCGAGGAAGAAGGACTGAGATAAAGTTGCTTCAGCTTCTTAAAGAATAAGAAAATGGCTCCAGGGATGAGGCTTGGTGCGAGCTGGGTCCCGCACTGAGGCTTGGTGAGGCAGAAACACAGACGAGGAACATTGCAGGTAACAAAACAGCTCGAGGAAGTTCCACAAGAGAAAGGGCTGGGGGTGACCAGGCAGAGAGAAAACCATCCTTGCAGGACAGGGCAGGGAGGTGGAAGGCGTCGTGAGGGTGGCCTGAGAGCAAAGGAGGCTGCTGGAGCCACCGGTGCGCGGAGCACAGTGACGGGTCGCACAAATGCAAGTCGGGCTGGAGGAAGCGGACTGTCAGTCCGCAGGCAACAGGCACTCCTGCAAAGCTTTTCGGACAAGGGATTTTCTTCACCATTGCTTGGCTTTACGAAGAGTGATGGGTCGGGTGGAGGGAAGCCAGATGAAGAAAGCCCAGGCAGGACGGCAACAGCTGGTCTCGGTACAAGAAGGACTTGAGCTGGAACAGTAGCAAAGAGACATGTGACGAGAACATGGACTGTAGACGGTGAGAGATTCCGTGTTGCTCCACGATCTCCCCCTCTTACGGGTGCCAGGTCCTCGTTCTAGAACACGTCCGAGCTGCAAGGACTGCAGTCCCTTCCAGGATGGGGTTCATCGACGTGGAAGTAAAATATTAAGAAGGACATGGGCTGACAAGGAAAATAACTTGGGTAAATCGCATGAAGTTTGAGAAGGTAAATTTACATGAAAACCACCACTTTCTGAAGTTGTGTCTGACACACGTCTGGGTGTCAGAGAAAGCTCGTAGTGGACATTGCTGCTGGAAGTCATAGTAGAACCTAAAAAATAACGACCGTGAATTAGACTTCACCAACAGGACCTGCTGTATGAGGGAATCTGTGTGTGAGACGGAATGATGTCCACGGTCCCACCTGTAAGCTCACGATGAACTAAAAACACAACTTGACACATTTATTATTTACATAATAATATTTACACACACACTTATTTACACAAACACTCCCCGAGGCCTCCCATTTGAGAAACATGGCAGACAGGGGCCCTGTAGCTATTGTAGAAAAACTCTGTCTACCAACACCTAGAAATGCTTTTAGTATTTGTTATTATCTTTTTAATTCAGAGGACTGCGCAGGCGCTGCCTGGTGGCAGGAATAGAGAGCCTGGGAAGGCAGGGAAGACGCTCTGACAGCATGCGACCTTGGGGCTCAGAAGGGACAGGGTCGGACGCTGGAGGACAGCATGAGACACGAGGAGGTCCCAAGCCCAGAGCACTGACCACACACGGACCAGCACCGTCGCGTGCCGGCGGGAACGTGGAGCTGCAGGGGCCCCGCGAGCTGCTGGCAGGGGTGCAAGGTGGTCCGAGGGCTTGGGAAGAGCTTTGGTGGTTTCCTCCAGAACAGAACATCCTCGTACCGAACAGCCGCACGACCCAGCAACCATGGTCCACTGTAGTCACCCAAAGAAGCAGAACACTTACGTCCACACGAAACCTGCACATGGACGTTTATAGCAGCTTTATCCATAATTGCCGAAGCGTGGGAGCAACCAAGATGTCCCTCAGCCGGCGCCGGGTCGACGAGCTCTGTCCTCGCAGGCAACGGGGTAGTCTCTGGTGCTGAGGAGGGAGGAACCGTCACGCCTCGAGAAGACGTAGAGGAATCATCTCTGCGTATTGCTTAGTGAAGCGGCCAAAGCAAGAAGGCTGCGCACCATGTGGTTCCAATGGTGTGACATTCTGGAAAAGTCGGAATTACGGAGACAGTGAAACAAATCAGAGATTGCCAGGGGTGGACGATGACGGGACGGGGGAGCCCAGAGGATCTGGGGGGCCGTGGAACTACTCTGCGCGGTATTCAACGATGCATCCTTGCCATCAGACATCGGTGCAGACCCTCAGGACGAAGACACCAGGAGGTGCCCTGAGGCAACCAGGGGCTCCAGCTGATGACAACGTGTCCACGGAGGTTCGTCCGCGTAACAAATGCACCATCTGGTGGCGACGCCGATGGTGCCGGAGGCTGTGTGTCTGGTGGGGCAGGAGGGCCCGTGAAAACCATCTGTGCCTTCCTCTGAATTCTGCTATGAACCTAAGACTGCTCTATAAAAAATAAGTAAAGTCTTTTTTTTTTTTTTTAGGAGAATGCACTAGGTCTACGGAAGGAAGGAATCTTAATGGAGCCCCTGTCAAAACTGTCACCCCAGAAAGCCCATGAATCGGTGGCAGGGGCCGGACGAAGCCAGGGGACTTTGACGACGGGGCAATATGAACTTTCTGAAGCACCAGATGCCTGTGGGGGGAGAAGCTCCCGTGAGTTACAGCAGGCGGGCGGCGACGCACGGCTGCAAACGCTCGTGCTGGTCAGGAAGGCGGACTGAACGGGACCCCGGCTCCGCAGGCAGGAGGAAGGGCGCGCAGGGCAAAGGCAGCAGGAGCAGAGGGAGCCGGATCGGTGTAACCCAGAGCAGCACCGGGAGCCCGGAAATGGAGGAAACCACTGCGCGGGGGGCAAAACAAATGCTGGCTCTTAGGGGGAAAAAAAGTGAATAACTAAGAGAAGAGACAAATACTTGGCAATGTAATTGAAAAATCGTGGCCCCAAATATTAATCAACAGGGGACTTTAACTATGGGGCAATATGAACTTTCTGAAGCACAAGATAATACCACGTAAATTCAGTTGCAACGCAGTTGTCAAACGGTACAAAAGGAACATTTTCAAAATAAAACAAAACTGTCTCAAAATACATTAAAATACTGAGGAGTCCTACAAGCTTTTATGAGAACAAATCACAAGAGAATGTAAGCGCCACAGGACATTACAGGGGATTTCTACCAATGTTTCAAAGAAGACATCATCCAGGGTTGAAACCAAACCAGAGACAGTAGCAGAAGTTACTATGAGAAATATAAATGTCAATGTTCTTGATAAAATATTTGCAAATAACCCAGCAATGTGTATTAATAAACACACCAAGAAATGCTTATTCCAAAATTATAAGAACAGATTAATTGGAATGTCCATGAATAGAATTCAACACATTCACAGACCAAAAAAGAAAATAAGAATTGAAGTATTGTAGCAGATGCAGATAAAATATTGACAAAACTCGGGGCACCTGGGTGGCTCAGTGCGTTAGGCCTCTGCTTTTGGCTCAGGTCATGATTCCAGGGTCCTGGGATCGAGCCCCGCATCGGGCTCTCTGCTCAATGGGGAGCCTGCTTCCTCCTCTCTCTCTGCCTGCCTCTCTGCCTGCTTGTGATCTCTGTCTGTCAAATAAATAAATAAATCTTTAAAAAAAATATTGACAGAACTCAGCAATTCCTTGAGATCTAAAAACAGATACAACTTGTAGCAACCAAGCGTGAGAAGGAACTTTGCTAGCCTGACAAGCAGTACCTATGAGGACTCACCATGACTGTCCCGTCACACACCGCTGTGAACGTGACTCAGACACACCTGCTGCGGTCCCGTGTCCTCTGCACTGCTGTCCTGGGGGTGTAGCCTACGGACGAACCTGGGAGAATCGTGAAGGAACAAAGAAAATGGATGATATGGGCAGGCAATACCATTTTCAACATTGAAAATCCAAGCAAATCTACAGACCAGTTAGAACACGGGGCGAGCGAGGCAATCAAAACATAGTATTTCGCGGCCACATAGCACATCACACTGTAGCAAATGTTTGAGGGAATTTGGAGCAATAGGAACTCCATGTGCTGGGGCTCCCAGCCAAAGCTTAATAACGGTTTTGGAGAGCAGTTGACGACGGCTAGTAACGGTGATGGTGCCAGCTCCCACGACCCAGCAATTCCACTTCCAGATACGTACTTTAGAAAACTCACAGATATACACAAACATGCATTATTAAAAATCCTCATTCGATACAGTTTACAATATCAAAAATTAGAAACACCCTGGTTATTTCTGAGCAGGAAAATGCAGAGCTACAGACAAGGAATAAGATACGCCAGAGAGTGGATGCTGACCTTAGGACAAGGTGGTGCCCTCTGCAGCGGGGCGGGGAGAAGACAGGGGAGGGGCCACGTGCACCTGATACCCAGTTTTCTGAAGTGTTCTAGGGGTCTGGAATTTTTAGTTACAAAACTACAATAGACCCATCCAGAGTACACATGAAAGGAATGAAGAGAGAGAGAGGAAGAGAGGGACTAACCCATCCAGAAATGACCATGATTATCCCTCACTGTTTACAAAGAGCTTGACTGTCCTGGATTTGCTAACGCAGCCACAGACACAAGCCCCACTTGTGCGATAGATGACAATCTGCAGCTAGGTTTCTTTTCATGTGTACAAGGACTGTATGACAAAAGTGGTTCTCTAGATGTTTTCTTTTTTTTAATTTTTTCAATTTATTTATTTTCAGCATAACAGTATTCATTATTTTTGCACCACACCCAGGACTCCATGCAATCCGTGCCCTCTCCAATACCCACCACCTGGTGCCCCCAACCTCCCACCCCCCACCCCTTCAAAACCCTCAGATTGTTTTTCAGAGTCCATAGTCTCTCATGGTTCCCCTCCCCTTCCAATGTCCCCCAACTCCCTTCTCCTCTCTAACATCTTGACTAGCATTCAAAACGGGGGGAGGCATGTTGAGGAAGTATCCAGCAGAGGCCCTATGTGGTTTGCTACAACTCATCTGTATGTTGCATAACATCCTCGGAGCACCCGCCATGTCAGGCATGGTGCTCGGGGCCGGAGAGCGAGGGTGTCCTGCCCTCCTGAAGCTGCGAAGAACAGATAGACGGGGCTTTCTCTGTCAACTGCTGGCATATTTATAGAGCGAGATTTCAGTTGATTCGGACATAGACTTAGTGCGAATATGTCTCCCACGATCTTGTCCACATTCAATACTTTGCTTAATAAAGCCTCTGCTCATAGATAATTCCAAATGAAAGCTGTTTTGGTGCCAAACTGGGTTATTTCACTAAAGGGCTCCAAAAAAGTCAGACTTCACCAGTTTTGTTGTACCAGTCACTGAAGTGAATTCTTGATGGATAAATGCAATGTTCAGCCCTTAGTATTGTTTTTACGAGAGTCTAGTGATAGAGCGTGTGCGGTGCTGGGGGAGCGAGACGCTTCTCGGGCTCAGCTGTTTGCCGAAGGAGGGATACACGAACGGCCGAGCGAATGAACGGTTTAATGATTACTTGAGTAGAGCCGGGTGTACTTTTTCACAAGACTGTAAGGCAAGTAGCAATGGCATAGCGTGGGGGGGGGGGGTAGGAAGTACCCTAAAAGCAACCTTTTACTTAGGTGGCCAAATTGATTAAGAGGAGCACTGTTTGTTTTTTTTTCCTTTTGCTTCTCTTAATCTTTAGTAGAGGAAACATGGGAATATATGCCCGTGAGTTTTCTTCCATTGGGCAAAAAACAAAATCTTTCTTTTTGATGGCTGAATAATAGTCCATTATATATATATATGCTATATCTCATCTTCTGCATCCACTCATCCGATGATGGACCCTTGGGCTGTCTCCATGATTTGGCTACTGTTGATAATGCTGCTATAAACACTGCTGTGCCTGTAACCCTTGGAATTAACATTTTTGTATTGGAGCAAATTACTCAACTACACACACACACACACACAAAACGGAATCTTACCATGTTCGGTGATATGGATGGAGCCAGAGAGTGTTACGCTAAACAAACAAATCAGTCGGAGAAAGACAAATACCTCTGACTTCACTCATGTGGAAGAGACAGACACTACAGCAAACACACCGATGGTCACCAGAGGGGAGGCCGGTGCCTGCCGGGAAATGCGTGATGCGGCAGCAGGCGTGCACCTGTCCCAATGAGCACCAGGTGTGGTACAGAATCATTGAATCACTGTCTTGCACACCTGAAACCAATATAACACCGGATGCTAGCTATAACGGAAATAAAATGGAATGAAATACAACACCTCAATAAAACAGAAATCCCTCCACGCCCGTCGAAGGCGATCCTGAGGAAGGCCTTGAAGGTGCCAAGACCCTGCCCACTCACTGGAGGAGACCCACCCCCAGGCCCTGACCCGCTGTTCCCCAAGCACCACGGCCCTGCCCACCTACTAGAGCTGACCCCGCCCACTGCTGGAGCAGGCCCCGCCCCCCTGTGGGGACAGGCCCTGCCCACCTGTGGAGAGTCCGGGCAGGTAGAGCTGGACATGCACCTTTCCTGCTAGATGCCCAGGCCTCAGCTCACCGGTGCTTCTCCGGGCTCTGGGCTGCGTGCGGGAATCCTAGGAGGACAGTCCTCCGTCTGGCCTGGGCTGCCCCCCCCCCCCCGTCCTGACACAGGCGCTCAACCCGCTGGGACACACAGAGGGCCGTCCGCGGACCTTCAGGCACACTCCAGCCTTTCTGAGTGGCTTCCGCAGGCGCCTGCGAGTCCTGGAAGCGCACTCAGATGTGATCTGTTAGCCTCTGTCCTGGCGGGGCGGGGGTCAGCTGTCCGGTCCTGGCTCTTCAACATTCTCTGTGGTTCCATGAGGAAACGGGAAGAAACTCAACGCGATGGACACGCTGGCTGCTGTCACAACCTCACGCCCACACCGAGGGCGGCCCACGGGGTCGCTGAACCAGGGGAGCAGCCCTGCGCAGCCCAGCCACGCACGCTTGACCAGGCCAGGCCGGAGGACGCAGGTGGTCGCCCACCTGGGCCCAAGGCACTGGAGGCTCCGCCGCCGAGATGTAGAACAGACTCCTCATCGCAACAGATGCAAATGCTGATGTCCTAACACGTCTGCCGTGACAAGGACCTCCGGAAGCCAGAGGACTGCTGACCCTAACTGCAAACTGCGCAGTTCCAACCAGCTGTTGGAAAACCGACTTTTTGGAAGGGCCCCTTGCAGGACAGGGGGCAGGTCCCTGCCAGCGGGGAGCAGGGAGGGCTGGGCCCACCGCGGGCCCCACTCCCCAAAGAGGGCACCGGGGCCCAGAGACGGAGAGGACTGTGGGAGCTGGTCGGTCCCAGAGCCATTCCCAGAGCCATGCCCTGCTGTACTCTGCCTTACCCACACGAGGAGAAATGAAAGAAGCGTCTGTGCTCCTGGGGAGGCGGGCCCCCATGAGAGTCTCGCAGAATGAGATATTGATGCAGGACACGCAAAGCCGGGGTGACGAGAGGGGGCTGAGGGTGAGTGGGAGGTGGTCTGGGTGCCCCAGAGCTGAACCCCCTGGGGCTTGTTTGTCCCCACTGTAATTTGTCGTACGCGCCTCTCACGTCCCTCTTCCACATGCCCCCGTGGCTTAAAAAGTATCATCACAGGGCGCCTGGGTGGCTCAGTCCTTAAATGTCCTTAAAGGCCTTTGACTCGGGCCTTGATCCCAGGGTCCTGAGATCGAGCCCCGCGTCGGGCTCCCTGCTCACCGGGGAGTCTGCTTCTCCCTCTCCCTCTCCCCTTGCCTGTGTTCTCTTGCGCTGTCTCTATCTCTGTGAAATAAATTAATTAATTTTTTTTAAAAGTATCATTGCAGTTCCACAGGTAAACGATGATTAGATGGATTCTATCCATTTTTGAGCCAGTGAAAGGGACCTTCCCATTACTTAACCGTACCTCAAGGGAGCAATTAAGATGTGGAAAAAAATAGAGGCCACACAGATAACCATGTTTGTTCACCATAAAAGATGGGGCGACAGGACTCCCCGATGCCTCCCAAAACCTCCGTCCCCCAAATGCCCATTATGGAGACGTCTTTAAAAATCAAGAAGCAGGGGCGCCTGGGTGGCTCCGTGGGTTAAGCCTCTGCCTTCAGCTCAGGTCATGATCTCAGGGTCCTGGGATCGAGCCCCACATCGGGATCTCTGCTCAGCAGGAAGCCTGCTTCCTCCTCTCTCTCTGCCTGTCTCTCTGCCTACTTGTGATCTCTGTCTGTCAGATAAATAAATAAAATCTTTACCAAAAAAAATCAAGAAGTAGAACGACCACTGAGAAAATGTGCAAGGTCACCCAAGGTCACCTGGGGGAGCACAGCTCCCTGAAGATCCAGAAACTCCTCAGATCCGCAACCTCCGCCCCGACCGATCTTTCTCCGGGATCAGAAGCTTAATGTGAAGCATCTCCATGCTGGGTGATTTACTGCTTTGACAAATGACCAAGCCGGCTGCGTGTGACACGCCTCTTTGACACATGGAATATTTAAGATTCATACCCAAACTTAATGTATAGATAGATCACACATTTTGATGATTTCACTGATGTAACAAGAGCCTTGTAATACCTCACTAGGTGTGTTTTATTCCTTCTCGTGTGTATCATGTGAAGATTAAGAGGCTATATTATGGCCTTCAAAATGACCCGCTATTTCCTGGAAACAGTAATTTGCCGGACCTGTCCTTGTCACCGGGTAAGTGTAATGCCTTTAATAATCTCCCATTCACGAAGTGATGTGTTTGCATCAAAAAGATAGATCTGGGCCGGCGGGATCCGTGTCTGTTCTCCGAGCGCCATCTAGCGGCGTCACGGGGCCGGAACCCAGGGAGACCCCGCAAGGCGGCTCCCAGGTTGATTGAACTCCGCACTCGGAAGTGTTCCTCAGGCTGGGAAGGGGTGCGGTGCCTCCAAGGGTACGAGCATCCCGGCCACTTCCCTCCCGGGGGAACCGACAGCCACTCAGCTGAGGACCCGCCTGGGTCTGGGACGGTGAAACCTCACCCACACGCCCCAGCATCCCTTGATTTTAACCTCGAAGCCACTGAGCAGCTGGCCCTGGGAAGCCTTTAACAGAGAGTTCTTCCTCCAACAAGCAAGTGGGAGACCAGGGCTTCCAGAGGAGGCCGGGCAGCCTGTTTCTGCAGCCCGTGGGCTCAGCAGCGCTGGGGCCACCCCCCCGACCCCTGGCCACAGACCGGCTCGCGTGGCAGCCGGGCCCCGGAGGCCAGCACAGGCCCCGTCCGTACTGACGAAGAGGTCACGGACTGCGGGCTAGGATTCCCAGGTGCGTCGCGCCCGTGACCCTGCGAGTGGGGTGCCCGCCGGGTGTCAGGTCCGTGAGGTGCGCTGAGGGGACCAGGGTCACGCCAGAGTCATGCCAGCTGCCTGCAGCTTCGGTTGAACATACGTGACAGAGAGACGGCTTGACTGGTCTGTTATTTCAGTGATGGCCACTCATCTCTCCAAAATCCAGTTTTCTGCCGCTAGAGCAACAAAACCATAATTTGAAAGAAATGGGGCACAATCCCGTCTTCCCAGGAAGCCCTGTTTTTTTTTAAAGTGGATGTTTCCAGAGTCAATGTAAGGACAAGAAAAAAGTACCCCTGAGTCTGCATACAGGTGTTCTGTGTAGGATGGGCAAAGGGGTCCTGGGTCCAGAGGAAATCTCCCCGGACGGAAAACAGTCAAGAATGGCCTGAAACTTCCAATGAAATCACAGAGAAGACGGTGAGGGAAAAGCAACAAAGTGTGAATGAGGAAAAAGGTGGAAAAGTCCAGATAAAAATGATCTAGGGCAAATACTAAACGTTCAGCATCGATTCTAGTGGTGTTGGGTACACATACACTTACGCAGCACCTGCTGTGTACAGAGTACCTCACCTGGGTCTCATACATATGGCCGTGCGCCCCACAGGAGATGGGTGCTCTGGGAGTGGGCGCCATCGTCGTCCCCCAGGGACAGCTGAAGAAGGAGACAGCGAGAGGCGAAGGCTGGTGGCCGGCTCGCAGGGCGTCCATGCTGGGCACTCGGACCTCGCAGGCCTGCCAACGGGCTGGGAGACTAAACAGGGACCAGGCGTATCACGGGGGCGGGGCCGGGAGAGGGACAAGAAGAGGGCTCCTCCCGATCCAACTAGCCCCGTCAGCCCGGGCATGTCTTGGAGGACGTCCTGGCAGGTGGGTCCCTGGGCGGACTCGGGTTTGCCTCCTGGAGCTCGGGGCTGCTCGTGCTCCTCTCCTCGCCTCTTGCGCAGCGCGGGGGACGCCTGCCGGGTCCTGCAAGCTTCCCTCCGTTCCACATTCTCTCGAGAAAAACACGGCAGAGCCACGTTGGTCGGCCCTGTCGCAGTCGCCCCCTTGCGTTGGGAACCGAGTGTCCACCCAACGCGCGGGGGGAGGTGAGAGGCGGTCCGCGCACGTCCCTTGCTTGCAAGACCCTCCTACAGAGCCGAGCGCCTCTCCGGCGCCGCGCCAGAACCCCAGAACGGGAGGAAAGCTTCCTGTGCAGCGCTCGGGGGACAGACATCTCCCCCATCGACATACGCACGAACCTACCTTCGTTTGCTAACAAATAGTTTGAATCAGTTAAAAAAAAAAAAAGACCTTCATGACAAATTTCCACCCGCTAATGAAACACTCTCAGGACCTTTCGCCCCAAATGCGCATCCGTCCATTTGCTCCACGCCACGGTTACTGTGCATGCTCTCTGTGAAATGCAATTTCTACATCTATTTATGGTTTTTAATTTTCTAAGCCATTAACGTTCACATGTGGATTCCCACTGCGCTCCTGGGTTAAAACGGTTCATAGAAAAAAAATACATACACGTTTTGCTGAGAGCAGCACACTTGTTACCCACTGAGGGAGGCACGTGGACTCAATCCACGGGCCTCCTGTGGCCGCTGTCCCACGCTCGGCCAGTGACGTGGGTCCCAGGGTGGGTCTCCTTCCCCGCACACGGTGACGCAGCTCTGCAGCTGCGTGAGAGACACGCCTCGCCGTCATGTCTGTTGACTAAGGAACTAGCGTGTGTCCCTTAGGGAGCAGTGTTCTCCGTGCACGGGGCCCACATTGGTTTACCGGCCGCGCATCTTGACGATCGGGACTCATCTGACGTAAGGGACCTGTACTAAATCGTACAAAATAAGTGGTACCTCCCTGCTCCCCGGTCTTGGCCCCACAGGCGCCAGCGTTGCCAGCGTGCCGTCTGATGCTTTAAAACAAAAACGAGACAGAAAACAGCATTCCCAGAAGGGGTCTCCAGCGCACTTTCGGACCTCACACAACCTCATGCTGGCCAGGCCTGAGAGCAGAGAGGAGGAAATCCGTGAATTGCTTCTTTAAAAGTAAGATACGGGCAATCTTAAAATCTTAATTTTAGAAGATGCAAAATCTTTGTATTTCCCCCGTGACTTGACCAGGTTTACAAGTACTACCCACCCCCCCCCGGCTTCAACTGACACACAGTTGACACATAACGACATGGAGGTGCACGCGGTGCCGATCTAAGACGCTCACATTCTCCAAATGATTCCCACCAGAGTGTCACATCGCATAACTGCTCTTCCCGCTTTGTGGGAAGAACTTTTAAGGTCTGCTCTCTGGGCAGCTTCCATTGATCAGTCTGCTTAACTGTAGTCTCCGACCGTGAACTAGACCCCCAGAGTTCACGCATCATATAAGGGACATTTGTAGCCTTGGGCCAACGTCCCCATACTTGCCCTCCCCAGGCCCTGGTAATGACCATTTTACTCTCCTTCTGTGGCCTCTACCTTTCGAGCGTGAGTGCTGAGCTGCCCGCAGGATGTGTAAAGCTGCAAAAAAAAGCTTTGGGTCTCCTGTACCCTGCTCAGCCCTTGTTTCAGTTTTGGGAGCTCCTGGCCTGAGACACGACTGGCTTGAAGAGCCCGAGTTTTGTAAATGCTGAACCACATCTCGGCTGCTTGCGCTCCCACACACGCTCCTGTCTTCCTGTCTGGCTCTGAGTCCCAGACGAAGCCCACACATCTGGGGCCGATTTAAATGAATCTGTATCTAACTATTCTCATGAGGTGACCCTAGAAACATTTTCAACAGATGGTTGATTTATGTAAAAGCCCTACATGCACCCCAGACCACCATATTTCATAATCAGACGAATCCAAAATTCACTCTTTCTGTAACAGAGCTCTGAGTACATATGCACTCTCTCGTAAAAAGCATCATTTCCTCAATTTTTGCAGACAAAAGGAAACATGGCTTAAATAGTTCAAGTGACACGCCCCCGGTGACAGAGCTGCTCAGCCACTGAGCCAGGCCCCGCGCCAGGAGGCGTGGGTACCCCCATCCTTGCTCGCCCTCCGCCGGGTGCTGTCATCGGCCAGCAGCCAGAGGTGTGCGCAGCGGGAGGTTGTGTCTGGGTCACAGGCCTCTCTGATTACAACAAGCATCAGAGGAAGCCCCGTGTGAACCCTGACATCGGCCTTACCAGGGAAGTGTCCGCTCGCCCAGGGACCGGCCCGCGGATGCCAGCAGAGAAGCTATTGGGGCGCACGAGGAGAGCTTGGAGACAGATGGCGCACAGACAAATTGCCCGGGAAGGAGGATGCCCGCCCCAAGTGCTGAAGACCCGGCTGGAGGCGGACAGCGGGGCACAGCCGTGGGGCGGGGCAGGGAAGCAGTCCAGTCCGGGGACGAAGCAGGTGCTGTGAGTGCCGCGCAACGGAGAGCGGGAACGCGAGGTGTGGGCACGAGTGAGCGCGTGAGTGACAAGCAGCAGCTGACCTGGGCCGTGGGAGCCACTGGACCAGACTGCGCCCCCGGAGCCCCTGTGGGAAAGCAGCACAGACAAGAAGGCGACCATGCCCAGGACATGATGTGGTCTTGAGGGAACGCCACGGATTGTGTGTGGCTGCAGGGGACCACGGCAGCCATGCAGTGATACCTGACGGCCCCATCATCGTGGGATGGAGGCATTCTGAAGTGAAGGCAGAAGGCCTCGGGCGTGCCACCCGGGGAGGACAGCACATCACTGCGGTAGCGTGTGGTCAGTGGACATGTCAGCTTGACGGGCTGCAGGAAGCTGGAACCTGGGAGGGTATCTGAGCGAGATCGGTATGTGACTCGGGGCTGAGCCCAGAAACCCTTCCTCCCCGCTGGGAGTGGGCATCATCTAATTTGCTGCAGCCCGAATGGAGCAAAAAAGGCGCAGGAAGATGAACTCGCTCTGCCTGAGCTGAGACAGCCTTCCTCTGCCCTTGGACATGGGTCCTCCTGCTTCGCAGGCTTCCCAACTCGGCCAAACTCCAGCACCGGTTCTCCTGGGTCTCAGCTGCAGATGCAGATGGTGGGGCTTCCCAGCCTCCACAACCACGTCTGCTAGTCGTGTAATGAATCTACTGATGCTGACTCTGCGTACCTACCCATCCGTCCACCCACCCATCCACATGTCTATCTAATCTGCTGACATAGCTATCTGTCTGTCCACCCATCTGTCTACACATCTATTTAATCTGTCTGCATATCTGTCCATCCATCAATCCGTGTATCTAGACATCCACCCGCCATCCACCAACCTACATGTCTACCCACCCACCCATCATCTATCTGTCTACACCTCGATCCATTCATGTATCTATCATCTGTCTCCTATTGGCTCTGTGTCTCTGAAGAACCTAACTAATGCCAAGGGTAGCACAACCAGGGATGCACAGCTTGAATTTTATCATGAGGAAACATCAGCAAATCCACATTAAGACATGCTCCGTAAAATAACCTGCCTCTGTCCTTCAAAACTAATGACATAATTAAAGATAAAGAAGGATGGGAAACTGTCCCAGATTTGCGAGTAGTCAGGAGACACGACGAAATGTGATCCAAGACCCCAACCTGGCTCTTGGATGGACGGGAAACTGTAGAGCTTATGATTGGGATAACTCGCGGAGTCAGAATATGGGTTATACGTTACAGTTTTGTATCAGAGGTGAGTCCCTTTATTTGAAGACTGGACTATGGTAACATAAAGATACCTTGTTCCTTGTTCTCGGGAAACATAATAAACCAAAGCATGAAGCGATAGAGAGGCAGGACGTGTAGGGACTGTGCCATCTTGTGGCTCTGGAAACAAACTGTATATATTTGTTCACGGAACCCGTGCCTCCGCCAGCCCCCTCTGTCCTCACACTGTCACACGGGCGCAGGCTTCAGAGGGAGCCGGTAGGTATCCCAGACCCTGAGAGGCTTTCTCTGACTGAGCAATGAGCTCTCCTCGCCCCGTCTCCTGATCCAAGGCCGGCGGGTTTGCTCCCACATCAGGTGTGGATTCTAGGACGGCAGACGGCCATGCTTCAGATACTTAATGGATTTCCAGACAGTTGATGGGTGACCCAGATGTCTTCCCCGGCTACTTCCTTACACTCTGCCTCCCAGGGAGTAACTGGTAATCAGACTGGGATTGCCCATACTGTGGGACATTTGCATAAATACAGCAGGCGAAGGACTGTGATAAAAATGCACCCAGACCTTGGATTCTGCGTCCGCTTCTCCAGCACAAGGAGCCAGGGGCCTTAGAGAAATGGCTGAGCCCCGGGCTGCGGCGGGGGAGGAGCAAAGGGGACCCCGAGGGTCCGCTGGCGCAGGAAGTCAGGAAGCACTCAAACAGCCAATGACAAGGGACCTGGGGACCAAAGCCAGAACGATCTGAGCAACAAGGCAAGCAGCGGAGTGTTGGATGATAACCCAGAGTGTGATGTAAGTCTCGTGAGTCCACACCGTGTCCACAGGGCCTGACTGGAGAAACAGAGGGAAGAAAAGGGGTGCGTCCTCCCCCAGAAGACTCCTGCGTGCTGCGGCCGCTGTCCCCTCCAGCAGGAGCTCATTCCACAGACCCCCACCACCCCCCCGCACGTGGTCTGGCCCAAAGGACCCGGAGCCAAGAGTAGAGCAGGGAAGGGAGAGTCAGTGATGCTACCGGGAGAAGCCGGCCGGCACCGTCTCCGCGCGGGACGAAGGTCGGTGTCACCCCGGTGTGTGGGTGTCAGGCACCTCCCCGCTGGGTCTCCCGAAGCCCGTCACCGAGACTGTCACGAGAGCGTGTCAGACCAGCCCAGACAGGAGAACATTTCTAGAACTGTCACCATCTTCAAACACGAGCGAAGGCGGGAACTACGGCAGACCGGACCAGGCAGAAGCAATCATGAACCGCCCAGAGAGAGCGTGGAGGGCAAATCCAGGGCGACCCGAAAGCCGTCTGCGGTTAGGACGGGCAGACCAACGCCAGCTCCTTTGTTTTGGCAAAGGTACTGTGGAAGCATAACGTTACCCACAGGGAGAGCCACGGGAAGAGCGCGCGGAACCCCGCAGTGCTCGCGGCTCTTGTACAGACCAGAGCCTGTTCAGAAGGAGCGCGCTTGCTTTTAAAAGACGGAAGTCAAAACCGCGGGGACTGTCAAGACGTAACGACGGTGGCTGCCGGGGCTCGGGGAGCGGGGGAACCAGCAGGCGGAGCAGACAGGGTTTAGGGCAGCGAGACGACCCTGTGTGACCCTGCCACAGTGGGCACGTGTCATCACAAGTGTGTGCCAACCGGGCATGCATGGTCTAGAGCGACGGAGGTGTACACTGTGGACTGGGGGCGATGAGGACGTGTCCATGGGACCATGGACGGTGACAAGTGCACCATCTGGGGCGGCTGCCGACGGCGGGCGAGGGAGTAACGCGGGAAACCTGTGCACCTTCTCCTCGGCTTTGCTGTGAACCAAAAAATGCTCTAAAAGTATAAATTCAACACCCCCTCCCCCGAAATGATACGGCTTTAAGAAATTCATTGTCTCCCATGAACTATAATCTCTAAACAAAAAATGACTCCTTAAACTATAAAATAAGGAAGTCCTGTTGAATTAAATAAAGACTAATTTTAGGAAAATTTGTATGGGTCTCCCTTTGCCAAGATGTTCCAGAAACACTGCCCTGCTCGACAGTGACGACCAAGTCACCTGAAGTTCACCTGCACAACGGAGAAGGGAGCGATACGTTTAAAAATTCTCACTGATACTCACTTTACCTCCTATAATAACCTGCTCAGCGGGCTGGCATCATTAGGGACATATTGAAATTTCAGGGTTTCGTTTACGACCTTAGGAAAATAAAACACAATCTCATTGAGCCTTAATGACAGAGACATAAAAATGTTCCGAAATGCCCAAAAGTTTTTTCTGACACAAGCAATATGTTTAATACAAAGCTAAAATGTTAAAGTAAGAATTTGGTGCGCAAGGAATTTCAGCCTCTTCCCAAACAAGGAAGAAAGGGTTCAAAGAAAGGCTGTGTTCAGCCAAACGTTTTGCTTCACTTCACCGAGAGACCCAGTGTCAGCCGAATTTCCAATGTGCCTCCACGGCCACCGCTCTGGTAGTTTCGAGTGACGCCTCTCTTCGTTCTGAAACCCCTAACTAGTCAACTAGCTCCCTAAGAGGACCACAGCCATCCAGGCATCCTGTTTTCCTCTACAGAGAGTTTCAGATCTGTGCTCTGAACATCTCTAAGTCCACACGAGAGACGCGCCTTTTCGGGAACAATGGTCGTGTGGGGCCACTGTCCCCGCCAGCTGTGGGGCCACCACGAAGTCCGGGCAGGGAGATGCCATGAGTGTGATCCGCGTCCCCCTCCCTGTCTCCAGATGGCACGCTTGCGGGCCCCTGGCTGTGCCACCAAATGGTAATCTGTAATTGAGCCCGGAGAGGGAGCAGATGGAGTCAGGTATGGCTTGATACAGGAGACCACACAAGTTGCCTTTTAAAGCTTTATTCACCTACGGCAAGAGAAAACAGTGCAACCAGGTAACACATGCATGCAAGGCTCTGCACCAGGATTTCGGAGCTGCTAGGTTGTCGGCCCCACAGAGGGGAAGCAGCAGCACGCCGGGGGCTTGGCGTCCCAGCATCCGCGGAAACCTGAGTGGGCTCCTTGCAACCCACTCTGCTGGCATCTGCAGACGTACGTTGTAGCCTGCGGCTAACAACCCGGGCTTTCGCCCCCGGAGGGACATGAAACAATGACAACTAAATGCTAAATTCAAAAGCGTCGCTGCATGCTGGCGCATCGGCACACGCGACCTCACTCACGGTCACCCGTCTGAGCAAGCACACGGCACTCGCGGGGCCTTCGCCCCGCCCCGCCCCGGGCAGCCGCTGCGTCACGGGGCCAGCCCGGAGGCCGAGGCCGGGATGAGCTTCGGCTTGGCCTGCTGCGGCGGGGCGATGTCCGGGATCTCCTCGCCGTGCTTGTACACGCTGACGGTGACGTCGATCTTCTCACCCCCATACTTGTTCTTCACGTTGATGCTGTACTTGCCCGAGTCCTCCGAGGTCACGCCCTTGATGGTCATGCTGACGTACTTGGCCTGCTCCACCTTGACCGAGAAGTGCTCGCTGAGCTCGATGTCCTTGTCATTCTTGAACCACACCACTTCGGGGTCAGGGTTTCCGAACACCGTGCAGGTCAGGTTCAAGGTCTTCGGGGGGTGGGGGGGAAGAGAAGGGAGGCTTAGAAACACGGACGTCAGGCTGCCTCTCCCACGGGAACGGGGCCGCGCCGTCGACCCACGCTCCACGCGGCTCAGTCAGTCCGCACACTTCCCGCACGCGAGCGCCAAGCTGGACACGGGGGACCCAAAGACAGCGGCAAGCAAATAAGCTCGCAGCCTCACGGGCAGCTCGTGAGAAAGAGCAAGGATCATTTCTCCTATTTTTTCGTGTTTTAATCATGGTCTATGTCTCGAAAGGCAGGAGAGGAAATCACACTCTACGTTCTACAGCAGACGTGCTTAGCCCTTTTCCCAATGTCCCCTCCTTTCCAGCTCGCGGACCCCGTCTGCCGGGTCCTCCGGCAGATCCAGAGAACACAGTGTCTTATGAGGAGGCACCGGGTGCAGCCAAGGCACTGGGACACTACGTGACCCCACGCTCAGCCCCGGGGACAGCAGCGCTGCTGCTCGCCCCTCGGACACATCCTTGTTGGGAGACCCACGATGACCCTGGCTCAGGGGCCCTCTAGGCTTGCCTTAGCTGCTAGAGAGAAGGCCTAGACATTTTCGTATTTTGGCCGGATAATACCCTCTCAGGTGTCTGCGTCCCCAGGACATGGACCTAGAACAACGGGAGACCTGAGAGGTACCAACTCGATGTCAGGAGCTCCATGGACTGGCCACAAACTAAACCTCCACTTAGTGCCTCCATCACAAATTCCAAAATGGCCTGAACTGGGGAACACGGGCAGTTTCATTTCTCCCGTGATGTGCTTCTGTCCTCCTACAGGCGGTGGTCGGCCCGGTCCCTGTGTAGTGACGCCACGAAGGGCCCGGGACTGGGGGAAACATCTAGGATCGGGGGGATGCCGGGGCCTGGAACCCACGTGGCCACACCTGCTCTGGGACCCCGAGTCGTGCACCCTGTCCCTGTGCTCCTACAGCTGCTCCTTGTGGGTTCAGAACGGTAAACTCCTCCATCCTTTGGTAACACAGGGTCACAGAAGCAGCCGAAGACCAGCATCACGGTGGGTGGGGAGCTCCCCGTCCTCTGGGGGCGGAGCAACGTGCAGTCCCCCCCCGAGGCTCCCCAGGCTCACTGCGACAAGGGGGACCGCCCTGCGCTGCTGACACCCCACGCCGCCCTAAGTCCGGGTCCTGCTGCGTGTCCTTACCTTGCCCTCCATGATGGTCACCACGTCAGGTAAGCCTCCAATCACCTTGCCACGGTCTGAAACATGAAGGAGACTCAGTTCAGACAACTGTCCCAGGGCCGTCTCTCCCGAGCAGCCCCGTGCTGAGCCGCACCTAGGTACAAGCCGACCCGGGGGGCTCCTGCACTGTGGACGTAAAGTCTCGGGAGTGTGGGGGACGGCGGTGAAGGCCCTGCAGGGAACGAGGGACGTGCGGGAGCTCGCCAAGGGCTCCCTGTGGGGACCCCACTCCAGCCAGACGCACCCTGGAGGGGAGAAGGGTCCTGTGCGTCCGGAGAGCCAGGCTTCCCGTTTTCTGTGTATTGTGACGCTCTGACATCCTAGGCTGAGGAGATGGCCCCTCCCAGGGTGCCCCGTCTCAGGGAGCGCCTAAGGGCCCAGCCGGCATCAGGCCAACCACCCCGCCCGGAGCCAGGCGGCCTCTGCGGATGGTCCACCCACCGCAACGCTCCTGGGCCCCGCCTCCCCGACCTGGCCCGCACCTGGGAGCAGCAGCCTCTACCGTGATCACCCCAGGACCCGGGGACAGGCAACCAGGGACCACCCCTTCTAACCAAAGCCCAGTGAAATAACTCAAACGAGCCAGGCCTACCCTGTCTGCCCCGCCTGCCTGTCCCGGGGAAACCCCAACAAACGCTGGGGTCTGGGCCCGCCCCTCACTCCCGCCTCCCGACCGGGCCCTTCCCTGCGTGGCTCTGGGTGGCGGCCTCCGTCTGGAGGACCTGTGCGTGTGACGAACGGATTCCTGAGCCTCCGCCCTCCGTGCTCTACCTATGGCCGCACCTGCCGCGTATCTCAGAGAACACGGAGCGGGGGGGGGGGGGGGGGGGGAGGCAGGGGAGAGAGGAGCCCCGGACGGAACCAGGCGCCACAGCGGGGGCCGGGCTGGGCTGGGCGGAAAGGGGTGAGTTGGCAGAGTCGGGATGTGGCTGTGGGGAGTCTGGGAGGTTCTCCATCCCGGCCCGCAGGTTTGCTACTTCACATTTAACACGCAACATCCAAACGCTACAGTGTGGCCCCTTTGCCCCACCCCTAAAGAACAGGCGGCGCTTGCTACAATGTGACAGGTACTTACTCTTCTCTGCGAAAGCCGCCGCCCTAAACATCAAAGGGAGAGAATAAAAAGAAAATCGTGAGAAAATGCGACCTCGACAAGCATCGCATGATTCGGACCTTCGCTGGGCAGGAAAAGCGAAAGCGAGGAGGACGTGTGTCCGCGTCCTCTTACAGGAGCACGTTCCGGCCAGCACTGAGCAGCTGGCGCCGTGTCCGAGCACTTTTCCTGGCGTCTCCCCTTGTCGCCGCTGCGGGCGGTGGCGGGAGGCCCCGTCTTTTGGCAGGTGACGCCCATGGAATAGCTCAGGGCTCGGGCATGTAGTTTGGAGAGATTTTCTTTTCTCACCACATTCATCAGATTGCACTGGAGATTTTTAGATAAATTCTGAAAACTCTGGCTCCTGGTGTACTTAGCTGCCTGTTCGTCCCTTCAACACTCACTTACTGAATGACCCAGTACGGCCACTGACCGTCCACTCTCCTTTCTGGATGCTCCAAAATTCAGATACGTGTTTAAAAACCCAAGGGATTACTTAAAAATTCTCTCGGAACAGTGGGATATTATCTAGCACTAAAAATATACGAGGCTTCAAGCCACACAAAAGCAGGGAGGAACCCTAAATGCAGGTCGGTGCGTGAAAGACGCCAGTGTGAAGGTGTCAGCGCTGCAGGACCCCAGTCCAAGACGTGCTCAGAAAAGCCAAACCACGGAGACAGGACAAGGCCCAGGAGCAGTGGTTGACAGAAGACAGGGGGCGGGAGGTGTGGACAGGCAGCCGCAGGGCAGACACTGCCCGTGTGGACGGGCAGTGAGTATGCTCTGTGTGATCCTGCCGCTGGGGACACGCGCTGTCACACACTTGTCCCACCCCCCAGAATGGATCCCACCCAGAGGAGCCCCGACATCCCCCGCAGGCTGTCGTGAGGACGTGTCCCTCGGGTCCATCGCTGGTGACAAGTGCACCATCTGGGGGGTGCTGCGGGGGGCGAGAGGGGGGCGGGCAGGGGCCGGGCAGGGCTGCACGGGAACTCTCTGCACCTCCTTCTCAATCTTGCTGTGATAAAATCACTCAAAAAAATAAAGTCTTTAGAAAGAACATAAACATATAACTTTTAAAAAATTGCTCTGGGGTGGCTCAGCAGGTTAAAGCCTCTGCCTTCGGCTCAGGTCATGATCTCAGGGTCCTGGGATCGAGTCCCGCATCGGGCTCTCTGCTCAGCAGGGAGCCTGCTTCCCTCTCTCTCTCTGCCTGTCTCTCTGCCTACTTGTGATCTCTGTCTGTCAAATGAATAAATAAAATCTTTAAAATTTTTTTTTTAAACTGCTCTGTAAGACGTGTTGTCATAACTCTAACTCTTTCAGAAATATGTCATGTTCATCATCAAAAGCAACCCTGGGTAATGACGACTCTACAAAGTTAATTTATAAAAACATGCACAGGTTAGAAGGACGCCTGCCCTCTGTCATTTTTCTGTGGGTGCCAGGGCCCTCCATGTTTCCGTGCTCGGCCAAGTGGCCCCCGGGGGACAGACCACCATGCAGACGTGCAAATCGTGCGGACATGCAAATCTTACTTGAGCTGCTGGAATTCTGCAAAGGCCTCATCGAATGCTGTAAGGAAACGTTGCAAACAGTTTAATGGTTTCCCTGTGTTTGGCTTTTCTCTCACTCAGGTGCTTTACCAATGAACTGACTTCATGAGGACAAACAGCCAAAGGGATAAACTGATTATTCAGAAAAAAATTTCTCTGAGTGAAAAGCATAAAATCAGAGTATTTCCTCTTCCGGCATTGTAGTGGATCCCTGAACACAAAATCAGGAGAGGCCGCAGGACGGATCTTACCCTGCCCAGACAGGTCGAGGGAGCGCTGATGGTTATCTTTGCCGTCAAAGATCTCGAAGGTGTATTTCCCTTTGTCCTTCTCCGTAGGCTCACAGATCTGCAGCCAGGCCATCTCCTCGCTGCCGCCGATCCTCATATGCTCGCTCGACGCAATCTTGGCATCTCTTTAAAAACAAATAAAGAGTCAACAGAAACTCATCTCAACTTAGAAACTTATATGCAAGATGGCGATGGGGCTAGGGACCCTCGTTTGGTGGGGAGCCCTACTGGGCTGGCTAGTGCTTGTGTCACAGGAGAGTTTTCTGAATATTATAAAAGTATTAACTACATCAGTAGCTCTAAAATTCAACCTGATGCCTAGTTTTTTAAAGAAACGTTCTTATTTAATATATTCTTATTGGCCACAACATAATAGACTCAAAAATGCTCTTTATAGACCACCATTTTTTTTTCCTCAAAAGTTTTCTAATGACCATGTCAGCAACTGCACTTCTGGATAGAAACCCCAAAGAACTCAAAGCAGGGACACAAGTACCTGCACCACGTTCACCGTAGCATCGTTCACAAGACCCTAAAGATGACAACACCCCGATGTCCGTCACCGGGAGAATAAAGAAGATGTCAGTGTCAGGTACAGAGACAACGCAACAGTGTTCAGCCCAAAACAGAGGGAATTCTGACACCTGCCACAGTGTGGATGGCCTCGGAGGACATTATACTCTGCGGGCTGAGAGAAGTCACCCGCGAAACACACAGACTGCCATGATTCTACAGGGAGGCCCCTGGAGTACTCAAGTTCATGGAGACGGAGAGAGGGATGGTGCTGGCCAGGGGCTGGGGAGAGAGAAACGGGACGTCAGTCCACCCGGGGATGCCAGCTCTCAGACCGCCTCATTCCCGTGCACAAGCAGAAAATTCACCTGTACACAGTGATTCTCAGTTCTGCAGACAGAAATACTCTTCCAAAGAAAACACACCATGCTGTGGGCTGGCCAATCAGCCCCAAGCCTGAAACGCTAGGACAGTGAGGAGCCCACGTGTACAAACTCCCCCGCAGAAACTTTGGCCCGTAACATGCAACACGAACGTCGCAGCGGGACAAAGAGGAGGCCTCCTCACGCCTCACACGCCCCGACGATCAGCATTGGGACAGACCACATGGCAGACCATACGGCATGGACCCGTGGGAAGCTAAGCCCGCCGTGACAGCTCACAGACCGACCCACCACGGCTGAGTAAAGGACAGCTAACGTGCACGGAGAGCCTCTTCCAAGCAGAGGAAGGAGACACCTTCTCTCCAACGTGAACGCCCCAGGCCGTGCTGCTGTGCCCCCTCCCTCGGCTGCCACGGGTGCTAAGGCTCAGCCTGGAGGCCTCCAAGCTCTGCTGGGTCCACGCACGGCCCCGGGGCTCCAACACGGCCGTCTGCACTCAGCACGCGCGGAAGCTCCCCGATGAGGTGGGGATTTTAACATGAGCCCCGCACATGAATGAGGCCTCTCTGCACCCATCCCAACGCACTAGTCCCCTGCTGGGAACGGTACCACCCCCTCCCTGCGGGACGGGACAGGATACTGCTTAGGGATTTGCAGCATGTCCCCAGCTCAGCTGAGAAGGGGTGACCTCAGCGACACCGAGGATTTGCGCTCGGCCTCGAAGGCTGTGCCCGGGACAGCTGGGGGAGAGGAAGGGCTGCCTGCTCTGCACGCCTGCAGCCCCGGGTGTGGACGGCCCTGGGGGCTCCCCTGGGCCACGTTCTCCAAGGGTCTGGGGGCTGCAGAGTGCTGGTCTCTACTTCCACAAATTCAGATACATCGTCCTCAAAGAGAAAGACTGCTGTGCTCTGGGCACACAGGTCAGGATGGTCAGGCATCTGCGTCCGTGAGTGTGTGCGAGAGACGGACGGACGGGGACAGATGGGTGAGGCGGAGAGTCTGGAGCGGCTTCCGTGGGGCATGGCCAGAAGCCCACGCGCTGCCTGAGCCATGACGAAACGTGATTGGAATTCGCCTGTTAGCAGCCGCATTGGACCCAGCTTTCTTCAACGCATGGAACTCACGCGGCCCCAGGGTCACTGTACACATGCTCTGGGAAACAGTGACACTTTCAGCCCCAGAAGAGTTAAGGTTCTGTTGAAATACGTCCCATTCGGATGGTGATGTTTGCAAAATCAGCAGCCCGCTTGGAGCAGACAACAGCACGGTGTCCTTGTGTCTCTGTCTTCTGTGCTCAGGGAAGAACAAGCGTCCCAGAGCAGTTCAAGCAGGTACAGACGGCCTCCCGGCTTCCATGCGCTGAACACCACCGGCCAGGTCAGCAGCAGAGACGGACGGACACGCTGCCCTCCACGGCGGTGCCTGCTCCCCAGCCACGGGGCCCTTTGCCATTCAAGTCTGATTTACAGAAAGCAACACTCCGCAGCCTTGAGAGTGTCTTTGGGTGAAGACCATCTGCGTCCACGCGACGTCACTCAGCACGGAGAAAGTGTAAAGACCCTGCACTTGGGGGGGGGGGGGGGCAAGTGCGTTACCCCCAGGAATGCCCACCACTCCCTGAGGCAGGGGAGCCACGGTTCTGCAGCAGTGACCCTGCTCCCCTCCCCCCCGGAGCTCCAGCTCAGAAAGAAGCTGCTGTCTTAGAATGGGGATGTACCTTCACCCCCAATCCCGGCTGAGCTGCCAGGACTGAGCTCGGAGCTGGCTCTCCCAGAGCCCCACACTCTGGGCTATGAGCTAATTCTGTTCCCCAGGTAGCAGTGGAGCCCATGCCAGGAGATGGCCACACACTGCCTTACCGCCCGCCCCAGCTCAGCTCTTCCACAAGGACAAATCCCCACCGCCGGTCCCCTCCCCAGAGCCAACATAGCCCCCCAAGCCCACGCCCTCTCTGCTTGCTTCACACTGAATTCAACAATGCTTAAGAAGACACTTCTCAAAAGATGACATCCAGATGGCCAACAGACACATGAAAAAGTGCTCCACGTCACTCAGCATCAGGGAAATACAAGTCAAAACCACAGTGAGATATCACCTCACACCAGTCAGAATGGCTAAAATCAACAAGTCAGGAAAGGACGGATGTTAGAGAGGATGCGGAGAAAGGGGGACCCTCCTGCACTGTTGGGGAGAATACAAGCCGGTGCAACCACTCTGGAAAACAGCATGGAGGGTCCACAAGAGCTTCCTCTATTAAAAATAGAGCTGCCCTATGTCCCAGCAAATGCACAACTAGGTATTTACCCCAAAGACACAGCTGCAGTGAAAAAAGGGGCATGTGTACCCCAATGTTCATAGCAGCAATGTCCACAACAGCCAAACTATGGAAAGAGCCCAGATGTCGGTCCACCGATGAATGGATAAGGAAATGTGGTCCATCTGCACAACGGAATACTAGTCAGTCATAGAAAACATGAAATCTTGCCATTTGCAGCAATGTGGATGTGTTATGCTGAGCGAAAGCAGTCAGTCACAGAACGATGCACAGAAGACACCCGCGGAGTTTCGGTGTTGCCCCCAGACACTTACTAATTACAAAGCGAAAGCTGCTGACATTGCAGAGGACAGACCTGGGAAGCCACCTGTCAACCAGGTGAGCACCTGTGTCAGCTTCGCTTCCCCTACACACCGACCACAAAGGAACGCCTTCGATCTCATCATGGGAAACCACGAGGCAGACCCAAGCGGACGGCTGCTCTGCAAAGCAGCAGACCAGAACACTCCGGGGGCACCCAGGTCCCAAATGCCAAGAAAGGACAGACTGAGGAGCTGCCCCAGGTTCCGGGACCCTGAAGAGCCAAGACGGTTAGTGCACAGTGGCGTCCTGGAAAACTGGCACAACCCGGGCCAGGTCTGCTACTGAGGGCGGAGGACCGTGTCGCCCTCCACCACCCGGTTTTTCTCCCGCGAAGCCGGGCGACAGCCGCGCAGGAGCTCTGCACTACGTGTGCGACTCTCCTAGAAGCCTCAGAGTGGTTTGTATCTTACAGTGAAAGTATTTAAATTATGATTTGCTAAAGCAAGTCGTTGGAAGGGACACGAGCACAAGTCTAAAAACGAAGTCGAAGACAGGCCAGCCAAGGCTGCTCTCCCAGAGACCGGAGCTGTCAGCACGGGCGGGCTGTCCCAGGAGGAAAGTGACAGCTGGCTCCTCCCCTGCTGGTCAGATGGTCACGGGACCTCCATCCGGATTCTGCCTCCTGTGGGCAGGCAAACGCAGATACTGGCAATCACCCCCCAAAGTCAGGAGCTATTAGCCTCTGGCCAGGGGACGCAGCCCTGAGAGACAGGAGCCTCACAAAACAATGCTGCCTGAGAAGGGCTGGAACCATCCGGCAAGTTTTACTCCCACCCTCGTGAGAGCCACAGGCACGAACACGGGCCGCCCCAGGCTTCCAGGCAGGTGCACGGGTGGACGGGCCGGGAAGCATCTGACTCGGGCCGGGAGCCCCGCCAAGGACTCGACACCATAGCTGGAGAGCCGCTCCCCGGGGACCAAGGTGCCTTCCCCAGAGACGGCCCCTCTGGTCTTCCCGTTGGAGCCCATCCTGCACACCTCGGGACAGGCCGAGGGACCGCACACGTCAGGGTGCACGGGAGCCTGTCTGGAGCCTGACGCCTGTCTGGTCCCTTCCCCTCGCTGCGTCACTCGATTTCAAGGGCTCCTCCGTGCGCGGAATCCCCCAGCGGAATTAGAATCCACGTTGTAAGACGTTGTGAGACGCGGCAGCTGGGGTCCGGGGTTGAGGTTTCCTGGTGTGGGGACGTCGCTAGGCCTCCAGGGGTCCGCCCCCGGGAGACCCGCACCACGGAGGGCGCATGAATTTCTCCTCTGAGCAGGAGGGCGCAGTCCTGTCCCGGAAGCGCGGTGTGGCTCGGCGCCACTGTCGGTCCGCAGAGGTCTGAGGCCTCTCCTCAGAGGGCACCTTCAGCCCCGGGCGCCTTCCTCCGTGTGCTTACCGAGGAACGGCAGTCCCTGCTCCCGCCCGCGCTCCTGCAGGTCCTCAGCGGCCTCGGTCGGTCCCGGGCCGCCCCTGACACGAAGAAGCCGGCGTCCCCAGTCGAGCTGCCCCTGTGACGGCCCCGGGCCGCCCTGCGGCTGTCCAGGGCAGTGCGTCTCCGAGGGAGTGGGCGTTCCTAGGCTCCTCCATTTTCCTGCTTCCTAATCCCTTATTGAATACTCGAAGAGTGAAATAGGACCCAGCGTGGTATCTCGGCGCCACAGACCGCAGCATCGGGTTCACCATCGCTCAGCAGTCAAGGAGGATGGAGGCCGAGGTCTGTCTTAGCCCTCGAGGTGTGCAAGGAAGACTCGGGGTCTGTGGAGGAGAGAAAACACACAGACGAGGCCCCTGGCGTCCACGGAGATCTCCGACGCCGCCCCCTTCTGTGCGGGCTCTCGCAACCTTTCCCCTGACGCCCCCTCATCCAGGAGCCACACACCTGACCCGAGCACTGACATCTCTGTCTGTCCGTCCGTCTGCCTGTCTGTGTGAGCCCCCACAAGCCTGACAACCCCGCGCAGGGAGCTGGTGAGAGTCAGACCGGCTACTACCCGGGTCCCCGCTCTTCCCCTGGCTGTGGGGCTTGGAGCAAACCCATCACATTCCTCGGCCGGAACCTCCGTGTCCACATCGACGACAGTGGGGAGTCACATCCAACCCGGGATGTGTGACGCCACGTGTGCGACGTGCTTACTGCACAGTGCTAGTGACAGAGACACAGACCTCCTGCCAGTGCCGGTGCCAACACGCCTACCGACCCGCGTGTGTGTGTGTGCGCGCGCGCGTCCACGCCAGGGCGAGCGTTCGTATGGGTGTGGGTGTGAGTGCGAGTGTGCTCACACGGGCGTGAGCACTGTGTGTCTACGCAGATGCGCAGGCCCATCCAATCTGCGCACCCCAGTGCCTGCTGCGGCGTGTGCCGCTCTGGGAAAGCGTGGAGGACGGAGCAGCCCGTCGGGGACAGCCCAGGGTCAGGAGGGAACACAGGACACACGTCCCAAGCACGGAGGACCCCCTACAGGACAGCACACGCCGTCCGGGACGCAGCGGCACAGGAAGGAAGTCAGGAATGCGCCCGTCCGGGCAGCGCTGGGCTCAGCGGGAGACAGACGGACCCACACGTCTAAGAAAACACTCCTCCAGGGAAAGTCACAGCGCGAAACCACGCCGAGGCTCCCGTTATCGGGGCCTTTGCCAGCAGGACCCTGCCTCGGAGGCACAGACCCTCCCTCGGGATCTGCGGTGACCCCGCCTCCGCCGGACGCCACGCTGGCAGAAACACAGCCCACCGGGGGTCACACGGGCGAGAAAACCAAGAATATCCGCTCCTTACGCCCTTCACACCGGACTCGCAAACAGAGGCACCTGGACAGACGACCCTTTCCGAAGGGAGATGGCCGCGGGCACAGCCTCCGCTCCGAAGTGTGCGAGAAGCAGCCCGTCTAGAGGCAGGATGGGCTGTGGCGGACGGAACATCCGATAAAAGGAAAAAAGGAAGAAAGTGTGGTCCATTGGGACGGGTTTCATAAATGAAGGCGTATCACTGAGATTGCAATGATTCTAAATGCGAGATTCGATGAAACAGTTTCAAGCTGAAGAGAAGAGTAGATACAATGAGCGTAAAACACGGGGCTCAGCTCGCCGAGGGCCCAGGAGCGTGGTGCCCCGACTTCACTGAGAACACGGGCCAGGAACGCTGCCTGTGTCCTTGGGTCGCAGCAGAGACGGAGCAGAGGCCGCGCCCTGCCCGCTCCGTCTTCAGCTCCCGGGGGAACCGACGGGGGAACCGACCTCGGTCCGGCCTGCTCGGTGGCCTGCAGTTCCGAGCAGCAGCTCTAGGGACACCCTTGGGGTGTAGGTTTGAAAGACCCAGACCCCGGGGCCGGGCACCGGGGCTCGCCCGTATTGCAACCACGACAAAAGTCTCCGGTGCTAAGGGGGCAAACCCTACGCACCTGGAGAAGCCGCAGGCCGCCAGCGAGAAACGCAGAAGACCTGCCGCTCCGACGGGACGTCGCCGCGTCCTTTCTTCCTTGAACGCCGGACACTCTGGCCCTTCTCTTCTTAATCAAGCTAGTGAGGAGCTGGCAGACTGGACGTGGGGACTGTGGTCTCCACATACTGGTTTTCCATGAGCTGCCTGCTCCACTGCAGATAACACGTGTGCCACCCCATTTGGTAAGACCCAGACAGTGCAGAAATGTGTCTCTGGTACCTTCAGGGGTTTCTCTGTCTTTCCCCTCCTGGAGGTCCCCTCTATGGCCGTGATGTCCCCTGCCCCAGACCAGGGTTGTCGAGAGGAGGGGCAGTGCCGTGACAGACAGCCAGGAGCGCAGTGTCCAGCTGTATGCGTTGGGCACTGCTCCACCTGTGGCCGCCGTCAATCCCACTCATACTTACTTGTGATACCAGTTCACTTTCATTTCTTCGGTAAAGTATTTCATGAAACACTGAAGTCTTATTCCTTCTTCGGTGCAGAGCACCTTCAGGGGAGAAGCAGACGCCCCTGCAGAAAACAAACAGACTCAGACCAAGAGAAGTGGCACGGCAGCCGTCAGAACACAAAAGTGCAACGGCAGGGGACGCTGCTCTGTCCCGCGTAAACGCAGCCTCTGGTCTGTATGTTCCGGCCACACGTTCCTCTCACCCTCCCACACCATATCCGTTCACTCCCCGAGCGCCTGCCAAGGCCAGATGTGTCCGAAATCCTCTTTGCTGAATACTGTAAAGGACACGGAACATTAGAGAAAGGCTCAACATCTGCCCCTTGGCCGCTGAGCTTCAGAAGAGGAGGGACGTTTCTGGCAAACAGCTCAGGAACACAGTGAACTCCACATTAACTGATCTGGAACTTAAATGTTCGGAGGGATGACTCCGCAGAAATGACCCAGGAAGGTGTCAAGGAGTCGAAAGGCTGCGGTCCGTCCTCTGAGATGAGCAAAGACCAGGTAAGAGGGAAGAAGAGGCAGGAGAAGCCGCGGGCGGCGGGGAAGCCTAGGAAATGAGTGAAGACGCCGCTCGTGTGTGGAGTGGGAGCTTAGCCGGCGGTGCTGGGGCAGGGGGTGGGGAGCTGGGAGCAGGGATTGTACCAGACACGCAACCTCAGAGACTTTACACGAACCCATGGTGCTCAGGCACCCAGAAGATACTATTTACAGAATCAGCAAAATAAAAGAAACCGATACGGTTAAAACAACCGACGGGGGTGTGTTGGAGAAGAGGCTTTCGCAGCGCAGCACGTGCTAAGGCGATAAGCCACCAGGACGTCTGCTCCGAGCCCTGCAGACACCCACAGACCCCACACGACTCTCATACTCCTGGGAGCTCGCCCGAAGGGAAAATCCCGAATACTGAAAACAGCCTCTCTGTCCGCGGACGAGCACCGGACAGCGGCTCGCAACGGTGAGCGGCAGCCGCCGTCCCAGGAAGGAGGACTTTGGACCACAGAGCAGCCGCTCCATGAAGCAGCACGTGACTGTGGGCAATCATCGACAGAAAACGTGGATAATTATCATAAACTCTGGCAAAAAAAAAAAAAGAAAGAAAGAAAAAAAAAAGAAACAAATTGTATTTTTGACTTTGTGTAAAGAAATAGAAACCAAAATAAAGACGGCCGTGACGGTGGTGGTCCCTGACTTCCACTTCCTGTCACATGAGCCCCCGTAAGGGAAGATCCGCCAACAGACACTCGTGGGGGGGGGAACCGCTGTCCCGACGGAGCGACTGGAAGAAGTCCCCGAGGCAGGGTCTGTGCACCCGCTCAGGGTCGCCTCTGGGACCTCGGCTCCTGCTGAAACTCACAGCTCCCGGAGACGTGACGCACGTAGAGGGGCTGAACCGATGACCGAGTGCAGCAAGAGGCCCTGACTTGGAGCCCGGGTGAATGCAGGGTTGGGGGTGACCCACGGGGAGGTCACCGGACACCCGCACAGGGCACAGAGACACCCCAGCCCCTCCGCCTCCCCCGCATCCCGCATCCGTGCGCCCCTGCTCCCTGTACCTTCCGAGAGCCTGAGCTACAGCAGCTCGGTGGGGCGGGGAGGCAGGAGCTGCCCTGGGGGAGCCAGTGCAGCTGGGCGGGCGCGCGTCTGCCGCCCTGCCCGCCCCGGGACGCCTGCTCCAGTCCCCTCGCACACGACCCCTTCAGCGGCAGCAACCAACAGGGCACTCGTGACCCGCGGGCACAGCCGGGCACCGCCGAGCTCCGAGCCAGAGACCGTGCGCCCTCCGACACCTCCCCGCCCCCCTCCCAGCCGAACTCCCACCGTCTGCTGCTCCCCTGAACCCGGCTGGTCCTGAGCCACATGTCGGAGAGTCGGGCAGCTTCTGCCTTTCTGTGCCAGGCCCGTCCCACACAGTGCCCTCCAGGCTCACCCACGTTGTCCCAAATGACGGATTCCTTTCTTCCGGGGCTGAATAATATCCCAGAACATCTTCGTTAACCCACATCGTGCTTAAGGCCCTCACATTAATTCAAGGCTATGACAAAGCCCCCACGTTCTCACCGAGGCGCGTACCCTCACGAGCGCGCGCGGCGTGGGGGCCGTGCTGGGAGCAGGAGCTTCCCCCGGGGCCTCCCCCGACCCCGAAGCCTCATGTTCCAGATGTGTCAGAGCTCCCGGGCCTCCGGCAGGACAGCCTTCAGCTCAAGGAAGGACAATTCTCCTGGAAGGGCCAAGGGCCGCAGGGGCGCACGGAGGAGGCGTGTGGGGGGCAGAAGCCCGGTGGAAAGACAGAAGGAGGAAGGAGGAGGGGCTGACGGAGGGGGAGGGGCAGGGCAGGCGCTCCTGGGCCCGGCCACAGCCCAGCGAGGGAGCCTCTGCAGCGAGCAGCCGCGCTCAAGCCCTCTCCTTCCCCGTCCGTCCGTTTCTTGTTTCTTGCTCCTCCTGGACAGAGACGGCAGTGATGGAAAGCAACAGGCGAGAAGAGGAATTTGCAAACTGGGGACACAAGGTGGCCGGCGCGCTCTGCACTTGCTGCAAGTTGGGGACCTAAGTGAGGCCGCGGGGAAAGGACAGGGAGCGACCTGTCCTCCCCTGCGCTCCTCCCGCATTGAAGACGGGAGGGGAGGGGGCGGGCTGACCCCTCGGCTTCCCTCCTGCTCAGGCCCCGCCTCCCAGGCCATCGACCACACATCCTTGAACACCAAACAGCAGAAGCGGCATCGTCTTAGGAAAGGCCAACTCGCCTGAAGTTCAGGGTCCCGTTCCAGCCTACCAGAGTCAGAACCAGGAAATGATCAGACACCCCGAAGGTTCTCTGGTCAAGCAGAGAGAAAACAAACGTGCCACCCGTGAAACACAGACTGACAGGAAGAGCCAGGCTAGAAAATCTCCCAACTCGAAGCACGGACGGCCGCGGGCAGACTCCCCAAGGACGGAAAACCGAGCCCTGGGAACGGCTTGGGGACACTCCGCAGAGCCAGACGGGCTTGATTGCAGCCGGCCGGTCCGGCGGGCGCTGCCCCTGCCACCGCAGCGGGAAAGGACCTGGACACAGTTCCCAGGGCTGGATTACGAGAGCCTCGTCTCCGAGAACGATGCCGCCGGGGCTAACAGTAACGCCGACGCTCTGGCTCCTGTTTTGCCAGATGCATCACGGTGAAGCCTTGATTCCAAAGCCGTGAGGAGCATTCTTACTCCGCGACACAAAGCCGAGCCAGCAGGGTATTTAGCTTATGAGACATGCCACACCGCAAGCGAAGTCTGCCTCTGAGATTTCCGTCGCACCGACAGGTGTTCTCTGATCACACACTCAGGAGTCCCGTCAATCCCGAAGATCAGGGTATAAACTTCGGGCCCCTTTAGACAACAATACACGTGAGATATTCTTGTAGAAGGGCACGACTGCTCCCGTCCCAGACGTGTGGACGACGCCTCAGAGACGCATGTCCCCTAGCAGAGCGCGGGACTCCTGTCTGGGAACGCGGGCGGGTTTGCTTCTCGCGCACAGCCCAGTCGTCATGAACGGAATGACCTAGAGCAAACCACAGCTCCTCAGGGACGTGAGCTCTCACCTGCAGCCCCGGGCACTCCTGGGACCCCGCAGGACTCAGCAGGTGCCCTGGGGGCATTCTGTGGCACAGTTCATGGAGGTCCCTAAAACCCAGCTGAGGAGTTTGACTTTTGAAGTCTGCGTGTGAGTGTGAGTCTGTGCGCGTGAGTGTGAGCGTGTCTGTGTGTGCGTGAGTGGGCGTCTGCATGCGTGTGAACGAGTGTGCACACGGCACTACGGACACTCTCAGAAGCAGCTGGGGGAGGCAGGGGCACCGTTTGTCCCGAGGAGGAGGGAAGCAGGTGCCTCCCCAGGCCCCAGAGCAAAGGCTGGCACTTCCTGAAAGAGCACCGGCGCCGCACAGGGGGGCGGCGGTCTGGGACGAGCGCACAGGCGCGGCGGGAACCATGTCTGTCGCTCCAAGACCAAAGCGAGCCCAGCACCCAGGACGGCCAAGACGCCGTGGGGGGCCCAGCAAGGTCCCTACGGCCTGCCAGGGGGTTGCTGCGAGGACGGCAGGGCAGGAGCTGGGCTGGGGAGGGCAGGGCCCGGGACCCCGGAGCAGGGGCAGGGCCTGGGACCCCGGAGCAGGGGCAGGGCCCGGGATCCCGGAGCAGGGGCAGGGGCCTGCGGACCCCGGAGCAGGGGCAGGGGCCTGCGGACCCCGGAGCAGGGGCAGGGGCCTGCGGACCCCGGAGCAGGGGCAGGGCCTGGGACCCCGGAGCAGGGGCAGGGCCTGGGACCCCGGAGCAGGGGCAGGGCCTGGGACCCCGGAGCAGGGGCAGGGCCTGGGACCCCGGAGCAGGGGCAGGGCCTGGGACCCCGGAGCAGGGGCAGGGCCTGCGGGAAGCCCGGCGTGCTGCCAACACACACGCATTGGCGTCGGACGGCGCTCGCTGCTGCCCCTTGCATGTGGGGACTGTCATGGCGGGGACCTGGCCTCTTTGGAGGACCGAGGCTTCGTGTGTGCGGTGGCAGCCCTGCGTCCGTTCTCGGCACACGGTCCTCCCTGCGCCGGAGCAGCGAGAGAGCAGGAGGACCTCCACTTTGCACGCACGCACACACGCGCTCACTGCGCCAGGACGGCCGTCAGCCCTGCCGCGGTGCGCGCTACGCGATACGGTAACCGCAGCTCCAGGCAGCGCGGGACGCCAGCCCCGCAGACGGCTGCACGGGCCTGCAGCTGGGGGCTCCGCAGTCCCGGGGACAGACCCGTCCCTTAATCAGCATCAACGCAAAACACATTTAAAACACAGTCATGTTTATCTGTCCGAGCCGAAGTAGAACAGAGTACAGTCTACCTTGCAGGGCCACCCTGAGGGAGCGATGACAAATAAACACAAGGTTTCCAGAACGTCGGAGAGCCCGCGTGAGCCACAGGTAAGCTTGGCAGGGGACGTGGTCACGGCTGGTTAGAGCCCGGACTCTGGGGGCCGAGGGCCCGTCTCTGGGCCCCTTTCCTGCCCCCGTCACTGGCTCTGCGGATCTAAGTTATGGCATCTCCAAAAAGCCCCATAGTAACATGTCTTCCATCTTAGCAGAAAGCCCGACCCACAGCTCCTCCGTGGAATTCCTCACCCTCTCCTCGTCCTCACGGTTTCCGTGGAGGGGGAAGTGGAGAGGAAGGATTTATTCGCAAACCTGAAGAAAGGCTTCCGTATACACGACGCGAAGCCAGAGGCTTCACATCCGTGAGAGCTGTGCGACACCGGTAATAAGACGCTGAGAGCAGCTGCGCGCAAGGCAATCATCCAATTGCTGATCCGGAGGCCCAAACTGCGTGGTTTTTTTTTACTAAAATACAGATCCTAAATATCGTGCTTCAAACCCCTTCAGATGGCGAAAGGGAGCAGCGGGAGGGCTGCCCCGGCGCCCCTCGGCTGGGCTCTGTGCCCCCCGGGAAACGGGACTGCGGCCCCACACAGACCCTGCGCATCCGTACTTACCACACACTCTGCTCATGGCCAACACCATGTCCTCATACACTGAAAGGAGGAAGGGAAATCCCGTTACAAACTATAATTTTATCACAAGGCAGCAATTTCATGTTTAATTAAATTGATACAGGAAGTCCTGATGTTCATTTGAAAAATGAAACATTAAAATGGCAACATTTATCCATAAAAGGCTCCTGGGGGTCATAAATCCCTCTAACCTGCTCCCTTTTTACGTGAGGAATGAGACAACCTGACTCCACATAAATCCAACTCTACATTTAAGTGACTCACTCCCTCCCCTCCTGTTTCGATCATTCTAACTCCATTACTAATGGGAGAAAACTTGGCTTATGATGATGGACTAAAATGACATTTCCTATAAACGCAAAGTAGCAGCACGCATTTTTCCAAAGCGCCGACGCGGGCGTGAAGGCAGGTAGAGGTGGGTCTTCTACAGCGCAGCGTCAGGGAACGCACGGAGGCGTCTTCGGAGCGCGCCGCCTCCGGTCGGCAGGACAGATTTCTCTGGGGGAGGACGAGGAAGGCTTTATTCTACCTTTGCCGGCTATCTCAAGCACAGAGACGTCTTGGCCTCTCTCGTCTTTCAGGGTCGCCTTATATTCACCCAGGTCCTTCTTTGACAGCTGCAGATAAAACACATCCCGGACGCGCGTAAGATCAATGCCAAGACAGGAAGCGTCATCGATGCAGGATAGTCACTCCTCTCGCAAACCACAGAAAATTCAGGATTGAAAGGGGGGCTAATGTAGGATTTCCAAGTTATCTGAAAGCCCTGCCTCTGTTCGGCCGCCCTCCTGCTCCGGGAACAGCAGGTACCTTGGGTATGAGGAGCTGGCAGACCCCCTTCTCCAGATCCGGCAACGCTTCGGTTTCATACAAGGCATCATCCTTCAGCCACTTGAAAACTGTCTCTTTCTTGGTGTTTGCAACCTACGAGGCAGAAATCTTTTGGTTAGGATGTGAATTACTCTGGCTTTTAAGAAAAAACTCTCTGGGGGCACCTGGGTGGCTCAGTGGGTGAACCCTCTGCCTTCGGCTCAGGTCGTGATCTCAGGGTCCTGGGATCGAGTCGTGCATCGGGCTCTCTGCTCGGCTGGAAACCTGTTTCTTCCTCCCCACTGCACCCCGGCCCTGACTTCTCTCTCTCGCTCTCTCTCAGTCTCTCTTTTTCAAATAAATAAATAAAAGCTTAAGAAACAAAGTCTCTGGATTTTAAATCACAGAGTTTAAAAAAAATACCATCAATTTTCATTATAGCCTCAGCCAGAGTCTTGGGGAAGAGCTGTCAGTCCTAATAATGGCAAATACGTTTCTAAATTCCAGCTTCTGCTGAAATCATTACGCCCCCACCATTGCATACAGAAGGACACGTCGTCCTAGCCCGGGAAATTACATAGCATGAGGAGCTCTTGATTTATATGAAATGTCAGTAGTAAAAACAAGTTGGAAGCAGTGTATTTTAAATTTATAAACAGTGGGAAGTATTCTTAGAGGGCCATCAAACCGTTCAGTGGCTTTTTGGCAGCGTGACATTTCAGGTGTGTCTGCAGAGGAGGGATGAAACCGTCACAGCTAATACGCCCCACGAGAATGGAAACTTTCCTTCTACTAAAACTCACAATTCAGTCTGTGACACGAGCTTACGTTGGACACGAAGCTTCGCGGAACTCCAAAGATGAGGAAGCATTTTGGTTCGCACACTCTGTTGTGTTCACTCAGGGATGAGAACCAAGCCTGGTTCCTACAAACGGACTGAACTGGCCACAGTGGACTATTGAGACCAGTGATTCTGCGTCTACACCCCACGCGGACTCAGCAAAAGTGATGTCAGTGACACAAACAAACAAACTAGAAGCATTCAGACAGCGCCACCGGTTCTGATCGCGCACTAGTCAGCGCCGCTCAGAGCGCCCGTCGGCCGCGAGCCCGTGTCACCCGGGACAAATGCAGAGACAATCCCCAGGACAGCAGGGATCCGGATGTGCTGCCGCTCCCACTCGCACCCCAGGACCCGGCAGCATGCCCCGTGGGTCTACAGATGTTTGCTGAGTCCAGGCACCAGAGGCAGGAGCCCCGCTCTCCAGTCGGGACCACGAGAGGACACTCGACGGCAGAAGGACGGCCGCACATGGTCCGGCAGACGACCTCCTTCCCGACACTTCAAGATCTTGGTGCCCGGACTCCAGGGCCACCCCAACCCTTACCCCCTTCACTTCGATTCCGTGCTGCTCCCCCTCACTCTAGTTTTCCCAGATATTTTCAACTGTTGGCTCCTGCGTCCTAAATACGAGCCTGTCTAGCGAGCTCCGATGTCTGTTCTCTGAATCAGACCCCGCCGGCCGCCTGGTCCTAGAGCTGGGGGTTCTCACGCCCCGGAAGGACCCACTGTCTTCCCTCTGTGTTCTCTGTGATTTCTCCCTCCTGCTCCTTAAACACAGGCACCGAAAGTGTCCATAATACCTAGATAAGAGAGTGACAAGACCCCCGAGATATCACGTGGCACAGGCCTGACTCAGTCTCCAAGACGGAGCACCCCAGTCCCCACGTCTGCCACACGAGAACTTCCTAGGGGATTTTCTTGTGTCTGACTGAAATTTATTTTATGGTAAACTCTTCTTTTAAAAGATAGTTTTATAAATAAATAAGCAAATATAAAAGACAGTTTTCTGTGAAGTTCTATTATGAAGGTACATACCCTTGCCTAAATTTTCTCCCCGTGTTTCGTTATACAAGTACATTCAAAAAACCATCTGACGTATTACTAAGGGGAAGACCACGTAGGATGCTTTGCAGCATCACAGGAGCTGGGACACGACTGCACCAGTTAAGTGTGTCAAACTGCAAAACGCTCCAGTGTCCGTTTCTGTGTTTGGTCCCTCCAGCATCTGCGTTTAAAAACTTCTGCCTCGCTGTGCTCAGGGAACCTGACATACCGGCGTGTGTCTACAGAGGGGGGAGGGCACTAGAATGATCTCCAAGCGCGCCGGGAGGGAGAAGTCCCACGAGCCCCACAGCCGTGTAAGCACACGCTGGCTGGCCTCCGTCCGGCCCCGCACACCAGCCCCACACTCTGGTCCTGACCGGACGCTCGTCCCTCCTCAGGCGAACGCTGCCCCACGCCTATCTCTCTCTCCTTGGCCTGCACCTTACTTTTGTCCCGAGCTACTGGGATATAATTGACATTTAACACTGCTCAAGTGTAAGGGATACCTCCCAGTCCTGGGACATGGCCAGCGCAGCTGGGTTAGTTAACACATCTGTCCCCTCGTGCAATTACTCTTTTTCTGGGCCAAAACCAGGCACTACTGGTCCCCGGTCCCTGCTGTAGCGCTGCTCCCACAGCTCCTGCTCCTGGAGGTCTGTTCCCGCACCTACAGGTTTATAGCCTCCGCAGGAAGGAAGGCTTACTTCAGTGCTCGATTCTTAGGACAAAATCTAAGTTCCTTATTTCCAAAACATTCCTTCTTTCCTTAAAGAAACCATGTGAGCAGCATGGAAATTACCAGATGCCTTTCATCGTAGCGAACTTCCCAAACGGCCCCTCGCTGAAACTCTTAAACAGTTTAAATCGCCCCTGACTGTCCCCTGCACGTCGCCGCGGCACTGTCGCTCCGGGAGGCGCGGACACCGGAGTCTACGTGGAGAACGTGGTGAGACCCGAAGCCACGCGGCGCCCGCACACTGCGCGGGTTCGCATCCCCTGACCGGCGGACGCTTCCCGCGAGGCCCGTCACAGCCCCGCCACAGCCCCACCACAGCCCTGCCACAGCCCCGCGGGGAGAGCCGACCGCCCCTCGCTGGAGCCCAGGCCTCACCTTACAGACAAGCCGGACTTCACACTCGTCGGTAACATCCCAGTGCAGGTACTCCGCGAAGTGAGGGCCTGAGGGGGAAACCGAGAGAGATGGTTCCTTGAAGGGAAGGAAAGGAAAGGGCGCACCCGCGTCCGTGCGTGTTTCCTGCATCTCTGAGGGCGCTTTCGGCAGAGCAGCTGCGCTAGGGACGGGGCGGGATGGGGCCGCGTCCGCACGCGCCTGTCCTTCCCGCGGTAAGTCCCGAGCTCCGGCCCGCAGGAAGCTACAGCGCAGACGGCGGCCGTCCCCGGGGCGCGCCGGGTCACACCGGCTCGGGCGGAGCGTGCTGGCGGCGCCGCGGGGTCCGCACACCCGTGACAGGTCCTGGGAGGCCTGAAGCCCCTGCTCGGACTCCGGACGGTGCCCCAGTTGCAGACCCTGGAAAGCCACGTCCCTGTGGGATGGCCAGACCCCGGCAGATGGGGGTGTGCGTGTGGACCAGGGCCACGGCGAGGAGAGGAGCCGGCCGACCCGGGGGTGCCGGGGGCGCGCGGCGGGAGTGAAATGCGCGTCCCCGGGAAGGGCAGACGCAGCGAGCCCGCAGTCGCGGCCGTCGGTCCCGTGCTGCTCGCCCCAGTCCCTCGCACCAAGAGGAAATGGTCTGCGGCCACCTCCGTCTCAGCGGCCAACAGAGAGGACTCGGCGAGCCGGTCGGCCCCTCGGCCACCCTGACCATGCCCTTGACTCAGGAACAGGAAATACAAACACTAATCTGCAGGGTCTGGGGCTTTCAAAGGTAGAAGCAAGACAAAACCTCGGATGAAAATAAATGTAAAGTGCAAAGAACAGAAAAACACCCAAGTTTCCACGGACGGGAAACGCCTGACTCCGTGATCGTCTGTAACAGCGTTTGCAGCCACTGGGCATCGCGCCGAATCTGCCGTAAACGCACTTGGAAACGCCCAGTCTGCTCGGCTCCTGGGGCGAGCCCAGACCTACCTTGCTTCCTGAGGAACTCCTTCCTTTGAAATTCAGCCTCGTCTAGGACAGCCTTGAACGCTGAAGTCGATATTGAAAGGAAAAGAAATGAGAAATGTTTGAGTCCGTGTGGTCTGAGCAGGTCGTGGACTTCCTCGCAGAGGCGCACAGACGCACGCGGGCGGGCGTACCGTCTCCGATGAGAACCAGAGAAGACTGGTTCTTGGCTTTTCCGTCATGGATCTGCACGGTGTAGGTGCCTTCATTCTCAATCGTGAATCGGTCCATGACCATCTCGATGATGCCAGTAGCTTTGTCGCACTTCATTCTGTGTTTCTGGAAGCAGTGGTGGAGGCAGGGAATTAATGCCCAGGAGACTCCTTCCCCCGGTTTTGTCTCTGACTTTGACCGTCGCATCTACCACTACGCCCAAGGGACTGTGACACACACAAAATGAGATTGTACCGTGGAAACGCTCGGTGACCCATGCGTGAACCAAGGGACGCGCGTGCCCCCCCCCCGGTGAGGCGGCCCGAGGGCTGTGCGGGAGCTGCCTCCTCCGGGAAGGCTCCAGCAGGGACGGCACACCCCCGAGACCGGCAACCGGCACGAGGCAACTCGGGACATGACGAAAAGGCGGTGTGCCGTCAGGGACCCCTCACGGACCGTGAGACGGAGCTGGCCAGCAGCACCCCACCGTCAAGCACCATGCTGGCTGTGCTCTGAGGACTCAGAACCGTGGCTTCAAGGCCACCGCGTGGACCAGCGCCCCGGAAGCCGGCTGTCGGTGCACAGAGACTCTCTGGAAGAGCGTGTGTGTCCGGGCAAGTCCGGTGCCTCGCGCTCCCCTCACTCCTTGACGCAGCATCTTTGCTCCCCTGCCCTGTTCCCTCCGGACTGGAACAGGGAGCACCCACTGCGAACGGCCCCGGGAGCCGGCAGGGGCCCTTCCCGTCACAGCCCTGCTGCTCACGCGTCGCCTTCCAGGGCAGACCACCGCCCCGTCCAAGTGTCCGCCCACCGCCTGCCACACATCCCGCCGGACGGCGAGCCTCCAGAACCCGGACCGTCCTCACCCTTCCCACCCAGCGCCTGTGCGCCCGGAGCGCAGTGAGGACCACAGAGATGTGTGTGGGATTCTCACTGACGAGTTCATCTCGCCGTCCGGGGCACCCCACTGGCTGTGGTCCCAACAACCGCACCGGAACTAATTCCCTACCAACAGCCTCTGGTTGGGGACATGTCCCCGCACCACCGAGCCCATCCAAAGCTCAGCTTTCTCTCACACTCCGCTCTCTTGGTCGTGACAGGCTCACAGACACCAAATTGTTTTCTGGTTGGCGAATGGACAATGTCTTCTTCCAGCCTTGGGCCAGACAGTATCTGAAACGGAGCCAGGATTGCGGGGGCAGAAGAATCACATCCAAAGACTGAGTCATCTCCAAGGCAGGGAGTATGCAGGCCGTGGCCCTGGGGCTCGGGTTCTTCTCTCTGGTGACGGCTCGCAATGTCCCCGGTAACCCGTAGGACGCTCCCTGCAGACGCTCCGTCTCCCTGTGAGCCCTACAGGGGGTCCGGCAGGGTCTTCCCAAACTGAACCCTGGTCTCAGCCCGGCAAGGGGAGGCCCGGGGACCGGGATGCGCAGAACGAACACCCGTGATCTGTGGTCAGTGGCGAGGAAAGCAGGGCCGCCCAGGGAAGCTCCATTGCCCTCAGAGCCGTGTCGGCCGAGAATGCTCCCGCTCCTAAGAACGCGGAATGTCTCCCTGCAGGTGATTGTACAGAAAATCTGAGGGAACAGTGCTGCTCTCTGCCAGACGCTGTGCTATTTCCACGGTGACCTTCTGTCTCTGAGCCCACATTCAAGTTCAGCTGTCCAAGTGCCGCTGGCACAAGCGTTCAGATACAAGCAGAAGAGCCACGTGGCCCCGTCCGTCTGTGAGTTCACATCCCCGAGCACCGGGCGCCGCTTGCAATCTCTTCTGCCCAAGGAGGCTCCAGACGCCTCCTCCCGCGGCACACCTCTCTCCTCCGCGGCTGGCCCCGTTCTCTCTCCTCCGCGGCCGGCCCCGTTTATCCCACTGCTCGCGCTCAGCACAGGCCACGGCCAGGCCGGCCTGGCCTCCTGACTGCGTCTCCAGACTCACCTCAGGCACCCCTACTCCGGAAACCCTGCTCGCCACCTCAGCCCTCCCAGCACTGTCCCTGAGCCCGGATGGCCTTGCAGGACTATCGGAAGGCCCCTGTCACCCGGTCGCCTGGTGCCCGTTCTGCAGCTCCGGGACGCAGGCCCACACGCCCCCGAGGGTCCCCACCTCCTGGCTGGCTCTGGGGGACAATCAGAAATGATCTGTAAAATGCACGCAGGGGAGAGAAAGAGGGTGACCGTGTTCCCAACGATCAACCGTGACACTTCTGGTCCTGCCTGAGCCAATATGACGTTGAGGTTTTAAGAGGCGAGAACCCATCCCCTGGCCTTGTCTTCCAGCAGACACCACCTTCACAGTTAGACTTTCCACTGCGATTTCACATACGTGACGCACACTCTACGGTCATACACTGTGTCTGCATGGGAAACGGAGCCCGGAGCTTGGTCTGTGGGACGCGATGGAGAGACACAAATGCGCGCACACCAGCCTCAGTTCGCTTCCTGAGCGGGCGGTCACCGAGAAACGGTCCCGGTCGCAGGACGCGGCAGCGTGTGTCCTCCGCGCAGACGGGCGGCGGCGGGCGGCAGGCAGGTGGGGACAGAAGGGAGACACCGCACGGACAGGTGCTTGCTGGCTCGCGGCTCGCCCCGTCCTCCTGAGCGTTTACTTCTGACCACGGAGAGCAAATGTCAAACCACTGAGACAAAGCGCCGTCTTACGGTCCGATCCACGAGCACCTCCAGCCCCTGCGGACAGGACCCCAGGAGCCGCCCCCACCGGGTCCGGAAGTAAGAACGCGGGACTCTCAGTCTCCGGTTTTCTCGGCTACGGCACTGCCGGGTCTGGGCAGGTTTGAGAAATTAATTAGGCTTCTTGCGATTGCTGTTATGCAGCAGGATAGAGTTCAACGATTTTATGGGCACCGTAAATACAGGCCTTGATGTGACTCACACAAAATAACATCAGTCTCCCCGCCGGAAAAGTCACCTGTGGATTGCTAATTAAGCCGGTGAAATAGTGCAGCCCCATCCCAACAGACTAGCCACGCAGCAAAGACGTCCGTGTTTAAAGCCAGCTCTTGCAGCAGGGAGGAACTGTCCATCAGAAGACCTTCTACAAATAAGCACAATTACACTAAATTCTTCTTCATCTCACAGCACGGCCTCTGCTCAAAGAGGGTTTCCCCAAGTCCTCGACCGTACGGCGCGCTCTCCCCGGGACGGAATGCGTGCCGCTGCTTCCCCGCAGCCGGAGGAAAGCGCCTGCGTATCCTCGACGGCCACGGCTGCCTGTTCCCGTTCACGGCCATCGCCGTCTCTCGGGGTAAGACAACTCACACAATCTCTGTCCTTCCCGTCTGCCCGACACCTGCTCCTCCAACCAAGTAAATCTCACCAAACAGCCGCGGGGACAAAGCCTGGACCAGAGATGAGGGGTCCAGCTCAGCGACACAGTGAGTGGGCCCCTGTGTGGCCCGAGCGATGCCTGCATGGCAAGCATCCCGCGGACGTGTGGGCAGCGACAGGGACGAGGCAGGGCGCTGAGCAGGCTGACGGCCCCATACACTGAGTCCCGAGGGCCACGAGCAGAGGGGGTCAAGGCCCCTCGCTCTCCAGCCAACAGGAAAGGAAGGGCCCACGGAGCAGGTTTTCCCTCAGCTGCAAATGCCAGCAGCTGTGCCGGAATTCGTGGACCAGAAGTACCCGGAGGCGTACTTGGTATTCCACGGCCAGAAAGGGAATATTTACAATAATGGTAGGACTCCTCACACACAATGAACAGCAGACCCAGGGCAAGAGTGTTTGTGTCGTAGCGTTCTAGACACGGTGGGCGGTCCTGCCGCGCTCTGCCCAGATGAGCCACAAAAGAGAGCCGCCTAAAAGGTTAGGGAAGCGCAGGAGCACATCTCCCCGTGGACGCCTTCCAGGGACGTGCTCCGTGAGCGGGACCCACCCACAACAGGGTGAGAACGCACAACTTCGAAACCAGGGTCAAGAGTGAGCGGGCCCGTCCATTAAGGATATCCCGGGCCTCCCACGTCACCTGAACCTTTTCATAACACCAGGCTCAGCGTCTCTAAAACAAAGTGACCGTTGTTTGGTTCTGGCGGGCCCGGATTTCAGGGACTCTGATCTCTCGTCTAACCCAGACCAGTCTCTAAGCGTGGCAGGACTCAGCCGTCACACGTTCACCTCGCCAACCGGCTGTGCCCCAATTTCTGCAGCTCAAAGGGGGATGAGAACACACCCAGGACCCGACCCGAAGTCACTGACCTCCCGAGGTCCTCCCCCGCCTCCCGTGTGCGTGAGGGGGTCCCATGTGCATGAGCTCACCTCGCTGTCAGAGACTTCACGGTCGTTAATAATAAACCGGTAGCTGGCGTCTGGTGACAAGTGCTCGGCCTGCAGCCAGAAGCGAACCTGGCCCTTATCAAAAATCTCATAAGCTAATTCTGATTTCAGAGGAATTGCTACGGGAAGAAGAGAAATCGAAGTCAATGATGCACGAGGCGCTGTCGGAGAAGGGCTGCATGCTGGAGCAAACCATGGAGCCGGTTACTGAGGTTTCTGAGGATGTGAAACCCCAGGGGGTTGAACTGGATCATGAAAACCGGAAAACAAAAACAAGCCGCAGGTCGGCCTGCCGGTGCAGGTAAAGCCCCGTGGGCCGCGTGCTCACCCTCCCGGCTCTCTCCACGGACTGCGGCACACGCTCGCCTGCGTGTAACTCCGTAACTGGAGACCCCACCTGACAACTTGCTGGGATTAGGATCAGTGACGCGAAACCCCAAAACTCTCTCTATGCAATAAAATTTCTGCAAGCTGTGCTATCCACTCGTGTTTGCTTCCAGCCAGCAGGTGACACGCGTGGAAGCTGCTCGCGTGAAAGGCAACGGTCGGTTCGCCGACGCGCTCCCCGTGAGCTCTGCGCCGCAACGAACAGGGCCCTCCCGGCTCGCCGTCGGCCTGCAAGCAGGCGGGGTCCCGCGCTTACTTACTGGGGTTCTTGATTTCGTTGCTCAGTGCGATCAAACGTTCGAGCTCTAAAATTGAGAAAGATACGTGCATTGGTTTTCGACCCAGACATGCAGAAGTTCGTAAACAATCACCGAGCAGAGATCCGGTACCACCAAGATTTCACTGCGTAAGAAAGGCTAAGGAGGAGTGAGACGGCAAACAGGATTTAAACCACCTTCAAACACTCTCTCCTGAGACCCTCGCCGTGTAACAACCCTGCCGTGAAGGGGAGGGGTGGGGGACACGTGAGGCAGAGTTTGGGGACAGTGGGGCTGGGGGCGGGGGCAGGCTTTGCAGGGAGGACTTTCAAGACACCCATTTCCAGACCCTCAAATTCCACACAAACTCCTTCCTAATATCGAGAGTGTGCGGGGGTCTGTGATTTCCCTTCCCTTTGCAAGATGTCCCTCAAAATGCTTTGCCCACCCAGGATTTCACTGTGCTGCGTTACTGCCACGAGTTAAAAATAAAAATAAAACGATAAAAATAAATGCATCGCTCCGGAAAGAGGCCCACGACCAAGCCAAGAAAAACGGAAGGTTCCTCCCCCCTTCCTTCTTAACTGGAACTTAGAAAAGAGATGGCGGTCACGAAGGCGTGTGTGAACACGCTCACTTGGACCGAGAAATGAGGTCAGACTTTCCCTGACTGGGGGCTTGGCTTGGCTTCCCCGTTAGGTCTAACAGTGGGAACTTCCATAAGTCAAGCGAGCGAAATCGGCAGCTCCAAGGTTTTCTCTAAAAGATTTTTTAAAGTCCACCTACGTTTTAAAACATGCTGGAGGTTTTCGTCCTTTGCAACTATTTAAAATTAGAGTGAAAACGTCACCTACAAACTTAAAACTGGAGCAGAGAAACAGAACTCTTTTCAGGATTATTTAAGGATGTTTTGAATTAAAACCAGACCACTGAGTTAGGGTCAGAAATGGCAGCTTACAAGGCGTTCAGAGCAGATTCTGGACCTGCTCGGGCCTGTCTCTGGACACATGCATCCTGAGGACCCTGGGCAGCCGCGTCCACACCGACCCCCAGTCGCCCTCCTGCTGGGTCTCATTGAATCCGCACGAGCTTCCCCGTCTGCCCAGCTCCTGCCCTGCAGCGGCCTGAGCATCAGGACAGGGCCTCCTGGCGTTCGTCCCTGCCTCTTGTCCCTGCCCACGCCTAGTGACCCTCCGAGGCAGGTGTCCGCGGGATCACACTCTCAGTTGCCCCCGCCCAACACACCAGCGGGGAACTTTGGGTCGTCCCACTAGGCGCCGGCCCTCCCAGAAGACCCCGTATTTTAACAAGGGACTCTCGGCCCCTAGACAGCTCTAGAGACCCAGAGAACGCCTGACATGGGACCGAGCTATCCCACACGACGGGGCTCCCTCTGCCTCACCGTGAGGCTGACCCTGACTGTGGGCCGGTTTGTCACAAGCACGGGACACAAATCACTACAGTCCCCAGCAGCACCAGCGTCTGCCGCGTGAGCCCCGCTCACTGGCCAGGGATGCAGGTGCGGGAGTCCGCCCGGACAGACCTGCCTGTCCCTGGGCCCCGGCCGTGACCTGGCTCTTCTTTCTGCCGTCTCCTGCTTGCAAGGGAGCAAGAGATGTTGACTCTGCCGGCTGAATCTTAGTTCACGCACAGAAAACATGTATTTTTTTCTCTCACCGTCCTGACTCTTCCGTGCTGGAAGGGAAGCAGCCCCCATCCGTGGTCTCACGCGAACCTCGCGGCCGTACTTGCCCATCCGCTCCCCTCCGCTTGCCAAGCTACTGGAATGCAGCGGAAACCCACCTTGGGCTCTACGGGGGGCTCTAGAAGCCCCGGCCCCGGCCCGGTGACTTGGGTGCCGGACAGGGCACAAACGCCAGAGCGCTCCTTACACCTCTGAGGGAGCGTTCGTCTCTGCGATCGCCCTGCGCCCCGGCCCCCCACGAACAGGCGCCCATCTCCCAAGCACGTCTTCTCCACGCTAGCGTCCGTGTCCCCTGCCGAGCCCCCAAGCCCGCGCGCTCCGTCGCCGAGCCCCCGAGGTTACCTTCCTCGTCCAAGGAGAAACTGGAGGACACTCCGTCCGTGTCACTCACGGACACCGAGTAGGTGCCCAGGTCCCCTTTGTCCGGGTTTTTAAAGTACAGCTTCGAGCTAGAAGGAGAACCGCGGGGCAGATTACGTGTCTGTCGGCGGCCCCGGTGGCCCCCGGGCCAGCCACGAGGGGACTTACTGGTCTCCCACTGTCTCGACCCGGAACTTCTGGTCATCCGCCAGCTCCTCGTAGGCTTTGCACCACGTGAACTGGGACGCGTCCGTCATCTCCGGGCAGTCGAAGCTCAGGTAGATGTTGCCTTCCTCGTCCACGCCGGCACTAATCTCCTTCGTGCCTGCGGAGAGGGCAGGGAGCGCCGTGTCACAGGCACGCGGCCTCCGTCTGGAGGCGACGGCCTGGTCCCCACCGAGTCATCGGCTTCCCCTGCACGGTCCCCTGGACCTGAGTGGGACCCGCGGCAGGGCAGATGCTCCCGGAGCAGGTGGCGGCCGGAGTGGACAGGGTTTTAAGTCATCACGTCTCCGTCTGTTCCCGTCTCTGCATCCAGTCCCACCGTAGAGGACATGTCAGCCATAAAGACCCTCCTTCTCCCCAAAATCTGACCACTGGCCACTGGGAGGGCCCCGGGCACCCCCGAAATCACGGCACGTGGCCTCCTCCCTCTGGCCTCCTCCCCTGGGGGGAACAGTAGGGGACCTGCTTGTCCCTTCTGACCAGGTGGAGGCCGGCCCCACACAGACCCGTCAGAATCTGTCCCTGAGGAAGCAGAGGCTGGGGAGGACCGTCGGCCTGGGCAGGCACAGATGCTGTCGGTTACGACGGAGGCAGAAGCGCAGAGCGCCAGCGGCAGAGGACGTGAGGTCAGTCCCCAGAGAGGAGCAATGCAGGAGACAACAGGGTCTCAGGGTTCGCGGACCCACCACTCCGTCCCCACGTACCCCGTGAGCTGACCTCACCCTTGGAAGCACTTTCCACTGACGTCCCTTCCGTGGGCCTTCGCCACCTGCCCCAGGTTCCCCGTCAAAATTCAGCAGTCACGAGAGACACCATCATCATCTCCGCATGCAGCCTTACTGCTCCGAATGTGGACCCCACCGACTGTGCGAATGGCCTCGGGGGCCGCAGCGTGGCTCGGGGTGCCGGGGCCGTGCAGGGCCGGAGGGCAGCCTGTCCTGTCTGCCGCTCGACACCGTGGACAAGACGGCAGGAGCCAGCTCCCTGCGTCGCGCACACAGACACGCGTACCCGTCGCCCACGCCTGGCGGCCCTCAGCCCCCCGCCATCCTCAGCAGCCACACGGTCGCGTCTCACCCGGTCGGGCCTCCACGAGCACCGGCTCAGACACGTCCGACGGCCTCCCCACCCCGCTGGCGTTCACAGCCCGGACCCTGAAGACATAGGTCTTGCCCTGGTGCAGGTCACAGGCCTGAAAAAGACGGAGAGCGTGTCACACACTAATCGATAAGGGAAAACGACTTCCAGTCTTCACCTTTTACCAAGCACACGCCCCTTTTCTGAAAGAAGGAAGAGCTTCGCACAGTGAGCTGGGAAAGCGGAAGGCGAGACAGACACACTCATTCACAGTCCGACTTGGCAAGAAGAAACAGACCCTCTTCCATGTTGAGAGAGGCTTCCTGTCTCCTCCGCCTGTCTCAAAGCAGAATTAAAATCCTATACCCCGCCGGCCACCGAGCGTTCCTAGTCAACATAACGCTATGGGAGGAAGCATTACTTCAAATGTGATTTGGAACCGGGCCAGAGTTCCCATTGCTCGGACACAGCAGAATTAAGTTGTTCTCTCCTTGCACGTCTGTAGCTTCTGTGAACCGCGATCTGTGCTGATACGTAACATACACATCAGCTATTTCCTCAGTCATTGATTGGGCCAGATCTCTGGAAGCTGAGCAGTTCACTCGGTGTGGATCAGAAGCTGATCTGGTCTCGCGGGGTTGGACGGCTGCCCAGAGGATGTAGCCGTGCACACGACTCAGGTGTGGGCTTCCGGTCAGCGGCCGCCGTCTACACCACACCACAGAGCTCACAAGCAAGCAGGCGAAGCCTCTGCAGGAGGGCAGCGGGGACAAAGAGCCAGGACGGGTGGCTGACCCACCCGAGCACGGGAGTCACAACTGCCCCAGTGAGGGGTCGGCTGTCGACGCTAAGAACAGAACCACTAGGAGGACAGGAGAGAGGAACGTGCACACGCCCTCCTCTCCGACGTCCTACAGCTGCGCGTGCATGTGTGTCTACGCGTGCGACTTCTACAAGCCGTCACGAAGGACACGGGTACAACACAGGCCTGACCACAGACACACAGTGTCCATCGCCCCCGCGGGGACCGTCCACAGCGCCACAAAAGACGGTTTGAGCTGCTTGAGCAGCTGGCCTGGCGGCGTTGAGCCTGTCCAGAAGGGACCAGAGACCCCGTCCCGGGAGGGTGGGGGACACGGGAGGGAACAGCGTCACCTTCAGATAACGGTTGGCGGTGGCTGCCTCGTTCACGGTGCTCCACTCCCCAGCATCCTCTTCCTTATAGTCCACGAAGTAGCCCGTGATGGGGCCGCTGCCGGAGTACACGGGGGGCTTCCACAGCAGGACCAGGGATGTGTCTCGGACCTCACAGAACGTCAGATCATAGGCAGGACCTGAAAAGGCAGACGTAGTCGGCCGTGTGTGCATGCACCAACCCCGGGCGTCGGCCGCCGCGGGACACATGACTTCATCGGCTCCCAGACCGCAGGACTCTACGTATCACATCGGCCTTCCTTACGCACGTCCCGGAGAACGTGTGGAGCACGGAGAGGGGACAGTCGGGCCGGCGTCTGGGGACCGCGCCACCTTGGAGTCACCCGCGAGTCCCTGTCAGCGCTCAGGACCAGCAGGTGCGGCTCACATAGAGAGCGGGTGCACGGACCAGGGACACACGTGGCACCCGCACCCCTGCCTGACACACGCCTGCTCCTCGAGCCCAGGCACATCACCGGCTCAGACCCTGGAGCCTTCCACGGGGGCAGCGCAGACTCCCAGGTCCAGCGGCCTCAGCGGCAAAGGGAAAATGCGCAGGGGCTGTGCCTGAACTGCATCACCCACATCAGGGGTTGCTGAGCCCTTTGGGGGAGCCCCAGAAAGTCTCCGGAAGTCGGGAGAGCGCTCCGTCCACTGGCGGTTCTAAGGGGCCCGAATTTGTTCTGTTACACAAGGACACTCCGAAGGAAAGGAGGGAGAAGACACTATTCTCTGCCCACAGAATAGCTTCGACTTCAGTTTTGCTCGAAACAGGAGCATTTTATCCGTCCCATTTAGGTTGCTGGCAGACAGGAGGTAACCAGTGAAGACCCAGGTTCTGAGAATGGATGAAAACAGACTTAAAACGTGAAGTACTAATGCAAGCAGATTAGCAACTATCCTACGTTTTTGAACTAGAGGTCCCAGGTCCCCCCGGGTCGGGAGGACGGGGCCTCTCACACTGGAACCGCGGGGTCACGCTGTGTCGTCTCACGGCCAGCACCGGCTCCTCCTGCCCGGGGCCGCCTTCCCTGTCCCCTCACGCAACCCCACTGACCACCTCATGCTCGTCACCGCTCAGCCTCTGCCGGGGGACGGGGCCACCTTGTCCGCAGCTGCGCCCTGTGCCCGGCACAGAGCGGGACGCCCTACCACGCGCAGACAGGACGCCCACTAGTTCTGAGGCTTGTGACCTCATGACACGGAGGACAGCTCCATGGTCCGGGGTGGGGCTTCTCACCAGGCTCGGGCATGGTCCAGGCCTCACACTTGAAGAGCTCACTGGGGTCCGACGGCTGCCCGATCCCGGCCAGGTTGACGGCGGCGATTTTGAACTCATAGAGTGAGCCTTCTGTTAAGCCCTCCACCTGGGGAGATGCATTTAAATTAACACAGGAAGTGAAAAAACCACTTCACTGTCTGCCTGTTGGAGGAGTCATGACAGACTGCTAGAATGAACTGTGAGGGTGGGGGCTGGGCCAGTAAACTGGACGGTGCTGTCCCAGAGGGCTGTGAATGCAGCCGCCATGCTGTGGTCGCTTAGGGAACCTACCACCTTGTTTCATTCCTCCCGTCACCGCGCCTATGAGGATGGCACAATGACCCCTTCAGCAGCCCGTCTGAGGCTCATGGAGAGGAAAGCCACAGAGCGTGTGTGGAGTAGCAGGCGTGGGGGCCTGCCCTTAAGACCTTATCCCTTCTGCAGAACCCCCGGCTGGAGCCCGAAGCCAGACTAGCCTAGCTGCGTGATGCCCTACAACCCGTCACCGACCCCCAGCACAGACCGGCGGCGCTCAGGTCGCGCCGGTGGCCACATGAGGGTCTGTGCCCCAAAAGTACAGGGAAAGCCTTGACCAGAGCCCTCAGCCCTGCCCCACTGCATCCAGGTGACATCGCCTCCTGGAAAAACAGAGCCTCGAGAGCAAGTGTTTGAAGTCAAGCAGTCCATTCCTTGCGGACGGAGCTCACATCCCGGCAGCCCCCGGCGTTCTGGAACAAGAAGGCGCTTCTCTCGGGAGTCAGGGCCCTCGTCCAGCACAGCTCAGCACGGCGGTGGGGCTGACCGTGCACCGATATCGGTCATGTTGCACGCGCACACGCACCAACACGTGCTCACACAGTCACACACACGTGCATACAGGCTCCCACACACATGTGCACACGCATGTACACAGACTCACACGTGTATGTGCGTGTGCGTGCACACACACACACAGAATCTCTCACACGTGCACAAACAGGCACACGCATGCATGCGTACAGACTCTCACACGTGTGTGCGTGCACCAACGTGCGCACACATGCACGCACACGCACTCACACACACGTGCCTGTGACCTAAACCACACAACGGAGCAGCGGAAGGCTCAGGGAGGTGGAGAGAAAGCCCGTGGCTGGGGAGGGTTTGCCCCTGGATTTGATCCCTGATATTCCTACTCTAAGTAGATGTTCCTTCTCTCTCTCTGCCTGGGCAGAACGTGTGCTTGGGCAAGTGACTCGCTCAGAGGCTGTGCACACAAGCCTCTCTGAGCAGAGCCGTGAGGAACAAGCCTGGGCAAGGGTGTTCGGACGGAACACCAGCTAAGCACGGACGCACCAGCCCTGTACAACCACGCGGTGACGGGCTGGGGGCCTGGGGCTGCTCCCAGCAGGGACACGACCCCCCACACCACCCGCTTCCTTGCCTCTCCACCTCTCCTGCGTCTCAGAAGAAAATGCTTCCTCGGTCCAATTCTAGACCTTCTCCCACGAGGCTGTGAAGTTTTCTGAACCTGCTTGTGTGTCTGTGTCACATTATTTAATGCCCTGAACTCTGAGTCACGATTGAAGGACTCTGCCCAGAATGGGAAACCACCCAGCAAAAACCAGTGGGCCCATAAGAACCAACCGTTAAGATCCTCTCTGTGACGGGCGAAGAGTTGACCTCGTGCCAGTTCTTATGGTGAGCCTCGCGCTTGTCTATGTAGTAGCCGAGGATGGGTGCGCCCCCGCTGAATTTGGGCACCTTCCAGCCAAGGGTCATGGAGTGGCCATCACAGTTCAGAAGCGTGACCCCATAAGGGTGCGAAGGGACAGCTGCAAAGACACACAGCAGGAAGGTCACCCCGCCCCCGCCCTGCCCTCCCTGGGGCCGCTCCTGCTCTGCGGAGGGGCCCCCAAACCTCAACCATCCCTGCATGTTCTCATCTGTTCCTTTAAAGACGGTAACTCGGTCCTCTCTATTCACTGCGATTCCTAAATACCTCCCCCAGGAAATCACACACACACACACACACATACACACACACACACACATCTTCCAATATGTCAATAACACAGGGGCGATCCATTATTCAAATCTGGCCTGGGTGGTTGAAACAAGAGATTTCCCCCCTCCTCTAGGGAAAACCTCCAGGAGCAGCTTTCTTGTGACATCCATGAAGAATTACAGCCGTGCCCCATGACCAGAGACGCTGCACGTTACTGCCCAGCCGGTCTTAATTTCCCACATCAGATCGGTTCCGGTGAGTATGAATTCACATGAGTTTGTTTGGAAATGGATCATCTTCTCCAAGGGCCTGAGGGAGGGTGTGCCTCTGTTCCCCGAGCCCTGGCCCCAGCTCCAGGTGACCTGCGTCTGGTCATTCTCTGTTACCCAAGAGACAGGTGACCGGGGAAATACCTGTTCCCACCACAGAATAAAACTGCAGACAACTGCTTTGTCATAAGTAGGAATGATAACATTTGGAAGTCCCTCCTGGGTAAAACGGACAGATCAGAATAATGTCCCTCAAACAAAAGAATGATTTTGTGCTATACTGACCACCTAAGTAGTATCAGGTTGGGCACTGCTTGGTTGTTCCCTAACATGACTTTATGTGTTGTTAGGAGAGAAAGTTGAACTTCTGAAAAATGCGATAATAACAATTTTTGTCTCGTCAGAGACAAAAGTAAATAAAGAGCAAAACCTTTCTCTCAGGAATGAAAGGCTATCAGTATGACTCAAAAGAAGTAGCATGTGACATTCATGCCCCAAATGTCCCAGGGCACGTGTTTGCCGTGTAGCCCATTTTGTATGAAATCACCAGGGTGACAATCACAACACTCGTGGCCCCAGGGCCCACCTCTGAAATTAGGTCCCAAATTGTTTTATTTGACCAAAATCGATTCTAACGATAACCATTTATGAACAAAGCCACAAAGTTCACATCAACATTTGGAATTCTCTGGGATGATAAAAGCTCCTTGAACTAAGACCAGCTGGAAAGGCCACTGATGTTTTTCTAGGTTAGCAGCGACTTCGAAAGAGATGTTCATCCCAACAGCACGCATGTCAAGATGGGCACACACGTGCAGGGACATGGGACCTGCCATGAAGCCGTGGGTCCCCAGTGTGTGCCCTGCTGGCGTTTCACCTCTCCTCCCTCGGCCCCATGTTTCCAGGACGTGCGGCCGGCGGATGAGGACCCTCCCGGGACAGCATGTTATTGCCACCGTGAGCATTTATTCCCGTAGAGCTTACGAAGGCCCTCGGTTACTCACTGAGGGGGGCCTGGACCTTGATGACGTCGGACTCCTGCGAGTTCTCGCTTGTGCCGACAGCGTTGACGGCCTTCACCCGGAATATGTACTGCTCGCCGGTCGTCAGGCCGTGCACCACAAACCTGAACAAAACACCAGTCAGGGGCATGACCACGCACCTCAGCCTTTCCCCTTCTCCTTCAGCAGAGTAAAAATTATGGGAATACTCCAAAATTTTTTTTCACTGGCACTAAAAGGAACTTGAGTAGTTTGAGTTCTTTATATATGTATGCTATATATCCACTTCCCATTTCAATTCTAGTTAATGGATGCAAATCAACACCCAGGGTCAGCAAGGAAGGCCATGATGCCTGGTTACACCAGGGACAGGAGCAGCACAGGTCTGAGGGTGCAGAAAGCAACACCCACGGATACTCTCTATGGGTCACTGTCTCTGTGAGACAGTCGCCCCAGCTGCAGAATGGGACCACAGTCCCCACCTCCCAGCATCACTACAAGCATCAAGTGGAACCCGTACAGGAGGAGCTCAGCAGAGGCCAGCACCCCATCCACATGAGAAAGTCTGCTCCCCTCTTAGAGCCTGCAGACCTTTAGTGACCATTTACAAAACTCCATCTGGAGAATGCTGCTTTTAGGTTTTTGTCCTGAGATCTCTTTCTGAGTCTGCTGCCTGTGGATTTGAAATATCTAACCATACTGTTCTCAGTGACGTCTCTCCCTTCCTAGCCATGGCTTTTCCCAAGTTTCGTTTGTTTGTTCTTAAGTAAATTAAAAAGGGAAATATGGCTGAGCCATTGGCAATAACCCATCCACAGTGGAGAATCTGATTGCTGCCTCTACGTACCTGAGAAGCATACCCTGGAGAGCACCTACTAAAGTCAGACGTCCTGCACATTCAGACTCCTGCAGGAGTGGGGGGTAAACGCATGCCGGGGGCAAGGATGCTCCTCTCCGCCCAGCACGAGCTCACATCCCCTACCACTGCCCCGCATAAGAGAGGGGACGGTCCCCCGCTTTGTCTCCATCAGTGGCTGGAGCAGACGACTCTCATTCATGCAAAGCCATTTTAAAAAGTTCAAAAACTCAATATGGAAAAATAAAACACCTCAGGAGTCCTGGCTGCTGTTTTAACTTTCCTGTTGGAAGGTAAGCCTTAACTGCTAATAACTCCAGAAGGACCAAGGTTCTAGAGTTCTCTCTTCAACACGCTAACCATTCCAGCCCCGTGCTCTCAACCCACTCATTGGCTTTCAAGTCCTGGCCCCTCACGAGCGGGAAAGAAAACAGACACCCGTGGAGGAGCTTCACGGTCGCGTCTGCCGGCGTTCGCGCTACTCTGAGGACCGCGTGGCTCCCAGCTGGAGTGCGGCCCTTCCCATACAGTGGGTCTGGGGCCCCCGCACCTGTTGTAGCCAATGGGCTTGTGATTGCACGGCTCCCACACATTGGACCCCACCACACAGCAGTCCACGTAATAGCCCAGCAGGTCCTCCTCGTGCTTTGGCCTGTCCCACTGCACCACAACCGACGTCTTTGTGTTCCGCGATGCCAGCACCCGGCCCGGGGCAGAAGGGACCGCTGTACAGAGGAGGTAGAGTGAGGAACAGTGTCTCAGTTCCAGAAGCTGTACCCAACAGCCTCAAGCCCTTTGTCCACAAGGAAGGGCTCCCCAACATCGGACGAGGAGGGACGAGCAGCAGATGTGGGCAGGGGACTGCCACCCGGGGCTCCCAGGAGTTGCTGGACTGTCCTCTGTGTCTTCCCAAGTCCCGCCTGACTCACATGGAAAGAAAGGACAATCACTCGGGGTCCTGTACCCGCCCCCCAGAATCATTAAATAGCACCTTCTTGTGACACATATGTTTTAGCTAACAGGATAGTGACAACTTTAAGAAAATAAGACATACTTCCATCAGACTGGCCGGAATCTGTAAGGGGATTTAAAACCCACTCGTGATCTGACCCTGGATGTTCTCCACGGGGCGATTCCGAATTTCTGTAATTCCCTCCAGCATCTCCAGGGCGGGAAATTCAAGCCACACGGACAAGCAACTCCAGTGTGTTCAAGGTTCTCCAAGAAGTGGCCAATGCCGAAAAAGATTTCTAACCCATTTGTTAGTTCCATAAGAATAAGATGGAACTTTGGAGAAATGCTGAGTAGCCATCAACACAGCAGAGAGACATCCATCCCTTGTCAACTGAGACCTCAAGGCATTTTGGCTCATATGCAACATTAGCTGTCATTTTCAACACAACAGAAGGGCATCTGGTGTCCCTTACTCAGGGCCTGTCCCAAGCCTTGGCCGCTTACCAGCACGGCCGTACTCACCAATCATATCCTGAGCCTGGATGGGCACGGTGATCTCCGATGGGTCGCTCAGGCCATGCTTATTGGCTGACAAAACCCGGAACACATACTGCTTCCCATCAGCGAGGTCAAACACGGCGTACCGAGGGGACCTGACGGCCGTCTGCGCGTTGACCCTCTGCCAGGTCCCACTCCCAACCACGGACTGCAAAGGGACACAGGATTTACAAGAGGAAGCTAGAGCTCCCCAAAGGTGTGCCGAAGGCCTGTTCTGCTCTAGCTGGCCAAATTAATCTCCAGGGATGTCCGGGCAGTGAAGCCCATCCCCGGCCATCAATAACTCTTCTCTGAATTTTATGAAAAAGGAAACCAGTTTGGAAAAGCAGATGAAAAATTACCCAAAGCTGGAAACACTTACCAGTAAAAAATTTACATGACAACAAATAAACTAAAAAAACTTAGGGGAATTAATCCATAGGTTGCAGTTTTAGTAAAGTAGAATGAACTATAAGGGATTAAGGATAATTTGGGGTATTAATAAAAATCCCATCATACTCAGCTGGTCTCATTTCAATTTAAAATTTTCACTATTTTAGGGGCACCTGGGTGGCCCCGTCACTTAAGCCTCTGACCCTCAATTTCAGCTCAGGCCATGATCTCGGGGCTTGTGTCAGGCTCTGTGCTGGGTGTGGAGATGCTGGAGGTTCGCCCCTCCCCCAGCGCTCCTCCCACTGAAATAAATGAATAGTTGTTTTGAAATACTAATAAATACATAGAATAAAACGTTCACTATTTTGCAGCTATCGTTGTAGTAATCAGGTAACAGCAATCTGTGTAACGGGCTGTACTAGCACAGGACACGTCATGATTCCTTCCTGTGCTTGAAGACGCAGTGGCTGGGGTTAGCTGGAAAAGGTCCCACCGGATGAGGGCAAGTACAGCATGAAGCTAAAGGTCACCCAGGAGAGAAACTGTACCTATGACATATCACGTATATAAAAGACGATAGAGAAAAAGACCACAAGTATGTGTATCCCCGGTTGTGAAGGGGAGGGGTGTGGCGGGGCGGGCTCACTGGGTGATGGACACTGGGATGGCTCAGGACCCACAGACCTGCCCTCTGAAACCAGTAATACATTCCATGTTAACTAACTGGACTTAAATCTTACAAAAGTCCTGTGTGTGCAAGCAAGTTTCAGCAGCCACGCGAGGAAAAAAGTCGCTTTTGAGTGTCGGGAAAAAATGTGTGATGACCACTGCAAACCACGGAAGTATGGGTGACTCTCGTTTTATTCCCCAAACGTCTCTGCACCTTTGCTGCAGCGTTAATTTTCCTCATCCGGGTTGCATCACTGATAATTACTGGGAAAGCCTCCGTGCCATGCTTCGCTCCCCTCTTCCCCGCGGGACCTAACCCCTCCGCGAGGGACCCTGAGCAGTGACAGCAGGTGCCCGCGGCCCAGGGGACTGCCGCCAGGACTGGGAAGTCGCCCCAAACGACCCCGCTTCTCCAAGTCAGGGCGGCGCTTGCAGCGTTCTGCCGTTGCAGCAGAAGCGAGCCAGGCTCTCGGAGCTGACCCAGGAGGCCCCGAGCTCTCCGTCGGGGGGACACGCCGCTGGGCCCATCGGGGAAGGGGAGCCTCACGCGGAGGGTGGCGGGCGGGGAGGCAGCGGGGGACTCTCAGGGGCTTCCTGTCGGGCTTCCAGCAGCCCCAGCGAGGCGCGGGGGGCACAGTGGGGTCAGGAGCTGCTGATGAGACGCGCAGGCGGGAGGACGGGGCGCAGGTCCGGGCCGGCGGGGACCCACGCGGGGACACCTCCAACCGCAGGTGCGACGCACCGCCGACCCGGCCGCAAGCAGAACTCTCCGGGCGATGACCCCCGGCCTCGGCTGGCAGACAGCAGGCGGGGAGGCGTCCGGAGCCCCGCGGGGACACAGAACGTCCAGCGACCCCGCACGGGGCCTTACGGGGCGGGGCTCACAGCGGGGGCTGCCGGGCGGACCACCCGCTCCGGGATGCGCCAGGACTTCAGGGCGTCCACGCTGCGCGGCAGGTCCCACCCGCTCACCCCGGCCCCGCGCGAGGCGGAGATGGAGGGAAGCGCCTGGGCTCCTTCTGGGCCCTGGGAGGACCTACGGCACCCAAAGAGCGCCCTGTTCGGGCTGCGGTGGACGGACCCGGGAGCGGACTGTGACACAGCGAGACGCGGCCGAACCGGCCGGCACCGGCCCCCCCCACTCCGCGGCTCCGTTCCGGGCTCGCCCGGGCTCGCCCGCGGCTCGCTGCCTGCTGGGACCGCCAAGCACCCCGGGGCCGCGCCCGCCGCTTCCCCTCCTCCAGCCGCACGCGTGGTCCGTGACTCCCCACGGCGGGCAGCCCGTGGCCGAGCCGGAGGAGCCCCGGCGGGTCTGCAGGGAGGACGGGGTCCCGGGCCTGGAGCAACAGGACGGACTGAAGCAGCGGAGCCCGAGCGCGCAGTGCGGACATCACTGTGCTCTCGCTGCCTGGGCGTGTGCACGCGCGTGTGTGCCTGTGCCTGTGTGCACGCGCGTGTGTGCCTCTATCCAGGGGTCCGGCTCGTCCTCAAACCACCCATGCGATGGCCGCAGCCTCCGGAGCGAAGCCTGTGCAGCACCGCCACCACGTGGCCACATGGCTTATTACAGCCATCTGCCCTGCTCCCCGGGTCTCACGGGGTCCTCCAAATCTGCGAGCTAGAACGTGTCCGCAGGAAAGAACTTAGCGAGCCCCATCCTGGTAGGGGCGCCAGAGCCGGAGACATGAAGTGACCCACTTGTTCCCACGAAGGCTGCAAAGCCAGGACCCGGACCTTATCCCCCGATGCTCATATGCAGGGCCGGGGCTCACCGTGCCCTCAGGTCCCCAGTAAGGAACAGCGGTCGAGTCTGCGGTGACTGACCTCAGGGTTGCTCCTCTCTAAAACCCACGGAGTAGCACAGCGTGAAATTCCCCAGAGAGCTGCTGTGTCAGGACACGCGACCGCAGAATACCTTCTCGATGAAATACATCAGCGGCTCCTTGCCACGGGGAGCAGGTGGGTCCCAGCTGAGGACGACATATGTTCTGCTGATTTCTGAGGCGTGCACGTTGGTGGGAGGCCCTGGGATCTGAACATCGCCTGCAGGAGAGACAAACTCGGTTAGCACTGGATGAAGCCCAGGTCACCCCATTCGCTGGGGCCCGTCGTGGGAGCGTCGCCCCTTGGGTGTGCTTCCAGGCGCTAGGGACAGGCACGGCCGAGCTGTCCTTTGCCTCACTTCTATTTTGGGATCTAGAGCCAACTGTTGTTCCCAGCCAAGTAGAATGCACTGATGAAGATCACCTCATTACTTTTGTTGCTAACATGAGCCAGACCATTAAAAAAAAAAAAAAAAAAAGAATCTGATCCCAAAATCTTCCAGAGTTTCAGCTGGAAGGGGAGGAAGAAGGTTCACCCAGAAAAACAGGGCATTTGACCAGGACTGGAGCTCCTGCTGAGCTGGGACTCTGTGCAGAGAAGGTTCGAGCGGTCTGTGTCCTGCATTTCAGAGCCTTGTGGAATGAGATAATCCTTCCTCCGCCGGCCTCTCCGGTTACGCTCCTCATACGCCCTCCCAGCGTTGCAGCCGTGGGTCAGCCTCCAGAGCACACGTTGCTCCCTCCCTAGGTGGATCTGTGCCACGTTCCCAAGCACAGTAACCTCCACCTATACGTTTGAAATTCTTGAGTGACAGCCATCAGCCCTTTGCAAATAACTAGGAGGGAGCATGTGCAAGCAGAGGGGTCTGCTCTACTTGTCTCATGGTGCGCATCGTGTTTTAATATGACTTAAGGGGTCAGGGGCGTCACGTTTGGAGAGGAGAGCTTTTCCTACGAGGTGGAGTTTTTCCAGACCCACAGTCCCTGTCATTGCAATACAAAATATTACGAGCTTCCAATTAGATTAGCACATGATTAAAAAGGTTTGAACGTCCCTAGGACATCTCAGCCCTTCTCAATATCCAGCTGCTCCCTGAGGACTGTGCCGCGGGCACAGCATTGAACAAGCCCATGGAGACAACACAAACAAGCCTGGTTTTATTTCCCAGGAGTCCCGTTACAGAGCATAACCCGTTTCACAGGTCCCACAGGCACGGAAACCCAGCGTGGCCTAATCTAGGAGCGTTCTGGCAAGCGGGTCAGGTTTCAAACAAGGAGTCAGACTGTCTCCAGGGAAATGCCAGTGAGGGCTGGTGGGGCGGGGCCTCCGGACACCCAACAGGCCTGCACTGGCCCCAAGGGCTGTGTCCACACCTACAGAGATGCGAGAGAGGAGAGGCAGGAAATTGTTCTAGGACGATGCATGGTGAGTCCCCAGGGCTGAATCTGATTTCCTTCCAAGGTGCCGGAGGGCTTGAGAAGCAGATCCGGGGACCCGAGGGAAGCTAGGCGGGTAGCAAGGGCAGTGAGAACAGGCGCCTGAGTGCAAAGCTGCCTTCCAGATCTGAGCAACTTGCTGTCTCCAGACCCAGCCCGGATTCCAGGCCGAGAGCACGAGAATAAGAAGCCTTTCATTTGCGCTAGGGAAGGAGGAAGAGTCAGCTTTTGTCAGCAGGGAGCCCCCGGTTGGACTCAGGGACTCGAAGCCTGGAGCCTGTCAGGATTGCCCTGGGCCGCGCAGCAGCAGGAGGCCTGGAGACGCACAGATGACCCCAACCACGGACAGAAGAGGCGAGGACTCAGAGGGCCCCAGGGGGCAAGGAGAGGCCAGGGACACAAGCTGATCTCCGCTACTCACCCCCCAACAGAGAGGAGAAGGCGGACAGACAAGCAAATGAAAGCAGAGAGGGTGCCCTGCAGGGGGACAGTCGGGTGAGCGTCCAGCTGTTGGTTTGGGCTCGGGTCGTAATCTCAGGGTCATGAGATTGAGCCCCAGGTCGTGCTCCGTGCTCGGCCTGGCGTCTGCTCAAGGTTCTCTCCTTCCTCTGCCCCTCCCCTCATGCATATAAATAAATCGGAAGGAAAGAGGAAGGAGAAGAAGAAGAAGAAGGAAGGAAGGAAGGAAGGAAGCCACCATGAGAGGCAGCTCCAAATATGTCACCTGGGAGACGCTCCCCGTGGACCTGGTGCCTCTGAGTGACGGGTGCTGCCCGAGACTCTGCTTCGGGAATCTCTGGACCTCTCTGGACCCCGCTCTCTCAAGCCACATCCATATGGGGTGAAGATGGAGCTCAGAAAGCCGCAAGCTTTCCCTGGGATCCCCGGGTTGTGGAGGGGCAGGACAGGGACCCAGAGCAGGACAGGGACCCAGGCCTCCATCCCCCCGTTGCAGATCCTGCCTTTTGTCCTGCCCACCCAGGCTGCCAGGAGATTTTTCTCTGAGTCACAAAAACACAAACTGTCTTGGGAATGTTCAGGCTGCCCAGGATGACAGAGCTCAGGAGAAAGCGCGCTGTACCTTCTACACGGCTGCCTCTGCCTGCCCCCAGCCCCGGACACCCGGACGTGGAACTAACTAGCAGAGGGAAACGGGGCTGGCCGAGCACTGCAGAAGCCTGCTCTGGCCAGCCCCACAGCAGAGTGCGCATTTCTCAAGGGACCAACGCAAGAACGGCTGCGAGAGTCGGATGATGTTCAGAGAAGAGCCCTGACGGTAATTAAAACCCTTGAGGAGGACATAAAGATTAAACTGGTTGGAAAAAGTGAGCAAAAATAAGTAAATAAAATAGCAGAGGGGTGATTTGTTTTCTAGCCAACAAAGGAGTGTTCCTCTTCCTTAAAATGAACAGCATTTACCAGTCCTTTTCTAACACAAAAAGAAGCAGATGGGCCTCCACAAAGAAAAAAGGCGAGTGATGGGAAGAAATTCCTAACAACAGGTGCCTGAACACAGAAATGGGTTGCTTGAAAGCATCTGGAAATCCCTTTTCTCTAAGGACTTTTTTTTTTTTTTAATTAGAGAAAGCATTTGTTGTTTAAAGTGAGTAAAGTAAACTCATGAACTTCGCAGACCCTAAAGCAGGTCACAGAGCTTACCCTAGTCCCCAGGTCTGCATCAGATGGTGGGGACCACCCCTTTGCGGCGTACAGAGCCTTCCCAGAGAGCGGGAGCCCTGGGAGGCTCAGTGTCACAGCCAGACAGCCTTCCAGCTGAGGGTCCCTGCCTCTGCCTCGAATGACCAGCTACAGGCTGAGCCCCAGGAATGTTACCCACAAATGAAAAGGATACAGCCGAGTTTGAGAAGGAATCAAACAAAATGAAGTTACAGGTCCCAGGCAGCCAGAAAAGCTGCCTTCTCAGGGAAAAGAAATGTAAGGAGAAAGATGGCAAATGGCATCAGTGAGTCTGTCCTGGCTAGAAAGATCTACTGCGTCTGGGAAACCAAACTTCCATTCTATCGATCAGACAGCTAAGTGTGTTACGATGCGTTAGCTCTGGCTTTGGCACTTTGTAGCTGGGATTTACCCCAGCGCATCCCTGTCTGTACATGGAGAGAGAGCTCTGCTCCCCAGAAGGGCATGGTTCCCGCTCTCACCTTTACATAATGCAGATTTTGCCTCCTCCTGGAAGATAGTTTTGTTTGAATGTCTATACGCGCCCGTAGGAGACCTCGGGTGGTTCCCTCCACCCCGATCCCATGGGCCTGCTGGAGGTGATGAACAGAACTCCCCTTCCTGCTCTCGTGTCGAAAATGCACATTCATGCACGTGGGTCTGCACAGGGTACATGGCTTCCTCTGCAAGCAGGAGCCAGACTTTACACTTTCCAATAGCTACACTTCAATCCTTTATTTAGAAGTCATAGCAAGTCAACCTTTCCTGGATTATTTTTCTTTTGTGGTTTATTTACTGGGCACCTTCCCCAACTTCTGAGTATACCTGGAAATGGGGGTCTTAACTAAGACTTTAAATGTCACTGAGGAGTGTCCCTCTGGGATTTAGGTGTTCTTCTGGAGATACTCGAGAAAAGCCATTATAGGTGCAGAAGATCCAATGTCTGGAGACCATCTGGGGGCAAACATGAAAATCAACTAATGAACTCCTAGGTCTGTAGCTCTTTGGGGAAAGAGCATTGGGACTGCAGCAGTTTTATTTTTTTTATTTACAAATATATATATGTACACACACATATATATATTTTTTAGATTGCAGCAATTTTTTAAAAGAGAGCTTCAAAGTGCATCTCCTGAGGCACTAGCTCCAAATTCATGTTTCTTCATTTGTAACTTGTTTGTTGTCCTCTACGAACTCTAATTATAAGTCTGTTTAAAATCTCTGGATTTCTGACTAATAACGCCAGGCTCCCCTCCCTAATAAATCGATCCTCCAGGCTATCTCTGAAAGGAATAGCAAAGAGAAGTGTTCAGAAAATCCAATATAAATGAGGGAAGTGTGAATTTTCAGGCCAGGGATACTGACAGGAAGAATACTGTCCATTTCGACTAAAATACTAAAGATAAAAATTTTTGTTTAAAAAGAAAAACTGAAATAGTCCTCTAGTCATGGCAGCTGAGAGAAAGGGCCCAGCCTCAGCCAGTGACAAAGACTCGGGTTCCGTTTGATCTTCTCTGCACGGCCCCAAGAGGACCCAGGACCGGCCTGGAAGCCGTGAAGCCGCCCCGGAGGGCCCTGGATCCTATCCTTGCTCTCCGCCCAGCTCGTCCCCGTCTTCTAACTTCTACAGGCCACGCGCTTGCAGACTTGACCTACGGCTGCGGTGCTGACACGCAGGCTCTACCCAGCCCCTGGGCGCTGGCTGTCCATCGCTCTGGTCTCTAGCCACCGTCCTGACTCCCTAGGGCACGGGCAGTGGGGCCGCAGTGCTCAAGGGCCACTCACCTTCGAGGTCATCCTGGTAGATGACGATTTCTTTATCCCCTTCCAAATGGACCGCTGCAGAGAGAAAAGTAGATGCTGAATTTGGCGTCCAAAGGTTTCATCAAGAAAGCCCCAGCTTCCCTAACTCGGCGCGAGATCCAAATCCGCCCCGTGTTATGTGCGTTATGACCACAACACACCCCCAACTCGGAGGGACTCAGATGCTACTTGGAGCAGTCTGTATACCCAGTGCTTCTCAGACCTTTGCACTGGGCTCGAAAGACCACGCGGGCAAGGGAAATGTAGGGGCTGACTTCACACCGCATTTAAGGGTCCAAGCCCTGTTGGGCATCTGCGTCACATGAAATTACCATTCGAAAATAAAGTGGCTTAGTTTCAAAGCCTTCCGAGTCTTATCAACTGTGTTGAAATTACATCTTCGATGGACCAAGAAAACTCTAGTTCTCAACCAGTCTGACTGGATCCCAGTGAAGAACAGTAGGAAGGCGGCATGGTTGGTGTCGGAGATTACGCCGGCCTGGCCACACCCTCTCCTAAAGCGACACCGGCGGACATACGGACACTGTAAAATGTCCCCGAACCATGCTCGGTCCTCAAAGACATTCTTAAAACTCATGCACAGCTGAGCGTAGAAAAGAAAGAACAAATCCCATAAAAATGGCCCCAAGATTCCAAGACACCTCTGGGGCTTGAAATCTGCACAACCTACCTTGTAACCTCTTGAGGTCAATAGGGTCAAGGGCAGCCACCGCCTCGGACACTCTGGAAGGCCTGCTGATGCCCGCGCTGTTGACTGCCCTCACGCGGAAAATGTACGACCTTCCTTCAAAGAGCCCGGTCACGGGGTATTTGCAGATTTTCACAGGGGCGTCATTGCACTGAACCCAATTGTCAGTTCCCACTTCACATCTTGAAATAAAAACGAGGGGAGAGCCACAAATACATCAGCCGAATAAATACACACGGGTCTGTGTGCATTACACCCGTATTCCAGCTCTAACCGGAAATCACATGACATTGTAGAAGTCAAAGCACTACAGCGCTAGATTTACATAAGCAGCAGTACGAGCAGTCTTCAAAAGACAGAGCCATTTAGGATATGTAAAGTATATCTATTTCCTTATATAGAAGCCTTATAATTTGTAGCCTGAAGACCCATTCTAGCCTTCAACCACATTTAGGCCAAATCTCCTCCAAAAGTCACGTGAGATGTATCCTTGACAGTCCTTTTTCCAACTTACACAGCAGAATCAGCAGTGCCCTAAGCTCCCCCTGCAGGCCCGACGCAGTGCACGGAACGAAAGGGCCCTCAGCGCCGGTCCCCCACACGCGCCCCGCGGTATGAGAGCCTGGGCACTGAAATCTGTCCAGAAGGCAGGCTCAGTCTGTCCCAGTGCCGAAGAGATGTATCCTTCCAGCATCTCACATGGCTTTTTTTTTTTTTAAAGATTTTATTTATTTGACAGACAGAGATCACAAGTAGGCAGAGAGGCAGGCAGAGAGAGAGGAGGAAGCAGGCTCCCCGCTGAGCAGAGAGCCCGATGCGGGACTCGATCCCAGGACCCTGAGATCATGACCCGAGCCGAAGGCAGCGGCTTAACCCACTGAGCCCCCCAGGCGCCCCTCACATGGCTTTTGAAAACATGAAGTCCTGACCAGACACGTGGACATGCAGAGAGTAGCTTGCATTTTTCACAGGCTGAGAAATTTCAGCACCAAAACCCCACGTCAAATCCCCAGGAGAACACAGCAAGGTCAGAAAAGTCATCTTTTGGAGCTATTTCAAGCCAGGGCTGTACATTTGTTTGAGAGAGAACCAAATCTCTTTCTCCTAATGATCCAGAATTTTAATGCAAGTTCTGTGACCCACGGGTGCTAACCTGTTACAGCCAGAACACGGTCCAAACTGAGTCTGGCAGGGGAGCCCCTCAGCTAACCCCCAAGGTGGCCGCTGTGGGGTCCTCCGACCAGAAGGTTCTGTTGGGTTCATCCCTGTTAATGACGGAGGAGGGACGTGGGTCCCTCCCTAAGAAGGGCCATGAAAGTGTTTCTGCCAAATGGCTGAAAAAATGTTCAAATATCACAGGAAAATAGCAAATCACTCTATTTTGTTTTTCTTGGTTTTAATTCAAGGTAAACCCTACCCAATGCACTCCACAAATCTGACCTTAGCATTTCCAAATACTAACCCAATAGGGAATGCTTTACCCAAACAAGTAGCTCTGTTGGTGCGGAAAAGGGAACTTAACCAACCAAAAAGCAATCAGACTTAAATGGCTTTTCTAAAACAAACATCTTATTTTACTGTGTGTTATACATATAACATCTTAAATTCCTCCCCAGAACGATTGTGTTACTTCTGAATTCATTGCTTTTTACTGTAATTTCTCTTGGTGATTGAAGTGTGTAATTGGGGCCTAAATTGTGTGTCCAATAAATTCACCAGCTCTGCTTGGTTTCCTTCCTGGCCCCTGAGCTCCACACCCAGTAAAGGAACTTGATGTCCACAGTTAAGTGATTAGCTCCAAAGTAAATTCCAATATTTTAGACATTGAAATATCAGTATTTTTTTTTCTTGGAGGCAAGAAGAAAACCCAGTTTAATGAAGAGGAAGAAAGGGATCTGGGTACAAACGGGCCGGCGACCTTTCCAGCTACGTTTCTGTGCCTGTTTTCTCCTTCTCTAGAGGGAGAAGCAGGACTAAACTCTTCAGAGAACCCAGAACTGGGGCTTCGTGTGTCTAGAAAAGTTGGGGGTGGATTGAATACAGGGTGTTGAACAGGCAAATAATTACGACACTCAGAAATCTACTTACCCTAACCCCACGGTGTTCCAACTGCTCAGTCATGCCCGCTCAGTAACCAGAGGGAGGGACCTGATCCCACCAAATCCCCCATGACAAGAACAGTGCCATGAACTTGAGCTTAGAGAACTCTCCAAAGACGTCGTCTGGGCCGACCTTAGCTTCAGCTTCAGGAGCGTCTCCAGCCCCGGAGGAAGGCAGCAGGCACTCACCGATCAATGAAATAGCCGATGACCGGGCTCTCGGTGGTGGTGTTGGGCGGCTTCCAACTCACGATGACATAATCGCGGTTTGCGTCGTGGCACTGCAGGTCCATGGGCGCGCCCGGAGCCCCAGTGACCAGCGGGTCAGCGTCTGCAGTGGTGGGAACGGAGAAGAGGCACATGGTTGCAATGCTGGAAAGCCTGTTGCCCACTTCTTCAAACTCAGACTTGCATCTCCCCGATTCGAGTCCACTCGACCTACTCCTCACGTCTCAATGACTTGACTATTTGTTTGACTGATGGCTTGTTGACAAGAAATATAAACCTATTTATGAGTTCTCAAAGTCAAAAACATTCTGTCGTCTAGAAAATACTGAAGCCCATGATTTTTCATAATTTATTCTGAAATGGAAGGTCCCCTTCTCTGGAGGGAGGGTTGTCACATAATGTCACGCCAAAAACGGACCAAAGAAATGAAACTGAGAAGGTGGCCTTTTCAACACTTGGGAACTATTACCTTAGACGCTTCTGTCTTTCCAAGTCCTCACAAGATGGAGGACTTAAGCTTTTTCTTTTCCACAAACAGTGAACAAACGTTGGGTCCATACAGCACTTTCATGACCGTTAGTGAGCACGCCTCGGGTACATCTGGTTTTCAGACGTTCTTACAGGGGCCCCAAAGGCCAGCAGCGCTGGTCCCAAAGGGCACACACACCGTTAACTTCTTATCTGCAGTCTGTACTGCCTGGGTGGCTGTGAACACTGTGTACTGTCTTGTTCGATTTTCCTCAACATATTAAAAACTAAGGATTCCTTGATGTTGAGCCAAATGTTTTCTTTTGATATCAGAATCCTCAAAAAGTAATCAGGACAGTGAAACTCCCTCATACATGCATTATTTTCTTCCTGCTGTGGGTGCTGAGTAAGCCAGGCGAGCTCAGCTATGTGGTACTTAGTGCCTTTTTATGGGGCGAAACATCTTTCCAGAAGGCCAGCACAGAGAGTGGAAAGTGCGCTTTAATGCCAGCCCAATAAAGGGTCTAAAACCCCAGCCCAGCAAGTTTACGTTGTCTCGGGCGGGTGAGGAGAGCGAGTGGATTTGTTTTCTATGATTCCTTTTTTTTTTTTTTTTTTATAATATTCCCTGATGATCAGCCCCTCTTTCATGCTCTGACCCGACAGTTGTGATTTGGAAACAGTGACATGCTGGTGGGGCTGTTCCAGGCCCCAGAACCTGGAGGGGAGGGGAACCGTGAGCAAGGCCGGGCAGGCCGTCAGAGTGCCGGAGGCCAGCCCCAGGCTCAGGACAGCTGAGCCCTCCAACTAGAACCAAGTGTTCTGGGATCCTCAGGGTGGCTCAGCCGGCCCGGGGGAGGAGGGTCCCTAAGCCAGAGACCGCAGGGGGCCTGGGAGTAGAGGCAGGGCGGAGCTCCAACAGGTGCCCAGAAGGGCCCGGGGCTGGGAATGTGCACGAGAAGCCTCCGGCTTCAGGCCCAGACAGCTGGCCCCCAGCTGTCCCACCCTGGGGAAGTGCCCTCTGAGCCCCACGTCTGCACTGGAGACAGATAATCACGGCACCGGCTTATGAGGTCAGTGTCAGGGTTTCAGGTTATACACACACACGCGCGAGTAGGTGTTTCTGCGTGTGCACAGACACACGTGTGTGGAGATACATCCCCGGGCACTGTGTACGCAGGATAGACGTGATTTCATCCAGGTGGCGGGTCCCCGTGTCCGCTCACTACAGCGGGGCTGTGACGCGTGCGTGTGCCCGGCACAGAGCGTGCACAGCGTCTAACCCGCCTGCTCTGTCACGACTTGGTCCTCCTTCCCATAACGTGGGGGTCCTGCGGCTCCCGGGGAGGGCAGGAGGCGCAAACGGGCGCACACGGACTCTGGGCGTGAAGCTCCCAGCGGGGGCTGGCGGCCGGGCTGGTGCCGCGAACGCTCGCTCACCGAGGTCGCTGGTGCTGGGGACAGCAGTCCTAGCGTCACGGCCTCGCCTCACAAGCAAGCTGGGGCGTGAGGGGCCCCGCCCCAGTCTTCCCTACTCAGGACCCCTCTTCATTCTTGAAATCCCTCAAGAATTAGCAACACGGGCATGTTCGGGCTTAGAAGTCGCTTTATACATTCTACCCGTTCATCAACAGAGACGCAGAGGTTAGGATAATGACCTGCTCTCAACGATAGCTTCCTCATGTCGTGGACAGACGGTCAGACATGCCCAAGACGGGAGCCCCGACGCCCCCCTCAGGAGGTGTGCAAGAGCACAGCGAGCCGCCCCCCCACACACACACACCGGCTCCGCCCTCGTCCGGGGTCCCGTGCTCCCGCCTGCACCCCGCGGCCACGCACCTCGGACAAACATGAAGGCCCGGTGCTCGCTGACGCCCCCTCTGGACACAATCCTCAGGGTGTACAGGCCCTCGTCGTCCTTGTTCAGGTGGCCGAAGGACAGGGAGGCCTGGCCTTCTCCGAAGAACATCTTGGTCCACTTGGACTCCTTCAGCAGCACATCTGCGGAGCGGCCACGCGGGACGGCGTCAGAAACCGACCGCGAACTCGGACTGTGGCTGCGCAGAGGGGCCCGGGGCGGGGGCGGGGTTTCCAGCCTCACGCGGGGGGAGGAAGCCGCAGCCTCGCAACCGCCGGAGAGCCGCGCTCCCCACGACAGCCAATGGCAAGGGAAGGGGCATCTGGGATAGGGCCACGGTCAGCGTCGGAAGGACGAGAGAGCGTGTCTCTGCCTGAGGGGATGGCGGTGGCTGGGGCCCACTGCCTGCCCCTGGCACACCCCGCCGTGTCCCACCACGCGCACCTCCATGGTTTTGTGGAGGTGACACCCTCCCGTGCCCAGGGCTGGCTCAGTGGCGGCCCTCCACTCTGTGCCTGAGAGCGGCCTGTAGCAGCAGTAAACCGTCCGGCCGAAAGCCAGGACAGAGCCGGCCGCTGCGGAGGAGGCCAGGCCCAGGCAAGAAACAGCAGCGTGGGAAAGCAAGGAGCAGCCGACGAAAGGAGGTGTGACCCCTGGCCTCCCCGTTGTCGGGCAGACAGAGCCACACGGCTGCATCCCTGCTTGGACGGGACCGAGGGACACTGCCCGCTCCGGCCTGCGGGAACACAGCCAGTCGCAGGAGCAGGAACATGGGCCAAACCCCTTCAGCGGGCGCGTTGTCTGGGCGCCCAACGCACGCTCCGAGAAGGGGCCCCGAGGTAGCGAACGGGCACGCGACAGTGACTGAATGAATTGTTCCTGGGGCGCCTGGGTGGCTCAGTGGGTTAAAGCCTCTGCCTTCGGCTCAGGTCATGATCCCTGGGTCCTGGGATCGAGCCTTGCATCGGGCTCTCTGCTCAGCGGGGAGCGTGCTTCCCCCTCTCACTCTCTGTCTGCCTCTCTGCCTACTTGTGATCTCTGTCTGTCAAATAAATAAATAAAATCTTTAAAAAAAAAAAAAAAAAAGAATTGTTCCTAACGGGAAAAATGGACCAACTCCAGCCCCGAGCCCTGGGGCAAACGCAGACCACCGTGGACCGTGGAATGGGGCACGGGGCCCTCCAGCCGACCATGGCACAGGATGCCCCCCGTCCTGGGGACATGGGTGTGGGGTCTTATTTTGTGAAGGACACGTCCAGGGGCAGGCAGAGGGTAAATTAGATCTCCTCTGTCGCCACCGAGAGTCTCGGCCCCTCGCTGGGCCCCACAGGGTGGGCACTCGAGGTCAGTGCCGTGCCTTTGACAAAGCGTCACAGCTGTTCTGGGACATTTCTCACACTTCAAACAGACAGGGCTTTGCAATTCCGTTTTCCCCCAGCTCGATTATAAATATTGTCTGGGCAGGCTGGCGTGGGCTTCTTTGTCATACTTTGCACAGTGTTAGGTCCCAAGTAAGTATAAGCAGGACAGTCTCGCTGGCCCTACAGAAAGCCAGAGACCTTCAGGAGCCCCTGCCCACAGGAGACGCAGGAAAATGCCCCTGCACCGCGCACACGCACAGGGCGGGGAGGACCACCCCGCAGAGGGGTGCAGACCGAGGAGGAAGGGGAGTCTGCCCTATCCCCACCCGGGGGAGCCCCCACGGACCCCAGGGAGCTGCCCCAACCCTGTCCCACAAACCCAGTGGAAGAGAAACCTCACACTCAGGACAGAGCCCAGGACTCCACGGCCTCTAGTAACTGTGAGCGCTCGTCCCAGCCCAGGAAAAACGGGCGATACAGACACTGCACTTGTCCTGTCTAATCACAGGAGGACCCTTCTTGTGAAGCTATAGAGAAAACTCTAATCGTGGGCATCCCTGCTAACCTGTCCACGTCCCCGGGGTGGCGTCAGCTGCTCTGCTGGCCGTGCTGCCTGCGGTCATCCCCGGGGTGGGCGCGACCGCCAAACCACCCCTGGAGCTTACCGTTCGTTCTCAGCCGGGGGACGGGCGCTCAGCGTCCCCCGGGGCGGTCCCTGCCTCGTACTCAGCGTCCCCCTGGGGCGGCGGTCCCTGCCTCGTACTCACCGTCCCTGTACCACTCGGCGCGCGGCTGCACCCTCTTCAGCTCCGGGGTCACCAGCAGTGTGCACTTGAGAGTGACCGTCTCGCCTTCCCTCCTGAAGGTGACCCCAAACTTCTCCAGAAACTGGACGTCGAAGTGCATGTACGGAATCACGGACGAAGGGGGCACTGGACAGACGAGGGCACACGGTTACAGCGGGCAGGGGGCAGGCCGGCACCCACGCGGCAGGGGCGCTTCCCCAGGACCTCACGCACCCGCACCCCCGAGAGAGCAAGTTCCCCAGATTCACACGTCAAAGCCCTCAGCCCCAGCGAGAAGGTATTAGGAGGCTCAGGCTTTGGAAGGTGATGAGGTTTCGCACGAAGTCCTGACCATGGGCTCCGCGAGGAGACCCAGGTTCCCTTCTCCGTGTGCGGACACAGAGGTGAGAAGGTGCCTCCACGCACCCGGAGGAGGGCCTCCCCCACTCGGCCAGCGCCGTGGGCTCTGACTCCTCCCCAGCCGCGAGGAGTAGAGGCTGAGCCTCTCCCGAGGAATGAGAAGACCTACACGGAGATGGGACCCGTCCTCCAGGCACAGGGCGGTCACGTGGACTCTGAGCCCCGTGGTGAGACCAAAGGGCTGAAATCCTCGTCAGCCCCAACCTGTGGGTCTTCCGGAAGGTGCCCTCGAGCCGGAGGCGCAGCGTTCTGAACCCACTGTGCTGTGTGCATCAGTGCAACGCCCTCTACTCTGCACAGAAAATGAACCAACTACATCCAGGGGCAGCAGAATTAAATCTCCAAACATAACGTGTAGCTGGGTGGGGTACATTTCAGAAGAAAACGCACAGTAAATTTTCAAAACAAACAAAGATACATAATTTAGAAACGTGTGCGCAGGGGAGATTTTTCTAAAGAGCTGGAAGTTTCCAGAGGACGGTGGTTCCTCGGTGGGAGGGCGCGGGGGAGGGGCCGGTGGGAGGGAGGGGGTTCCGTCACCTCCGGAGGCCCTGAGCTCCTACCAAGGTCACCAAAATGCATCTCTGAAACAGCAAGTTTGTGCAATGCCAAATGGACTTCAATTTTTAAAAAGCAATTGGAAAAAAATGGCAAAATATTCACCTGCGTTGAATACATGGGCATCTATTAGGTCACGATCTATACAATTCAGTCCAGTGTGAATACTGCCAAGTTTTTCTTTAGACGGAATTGTCACCAAGAAGAGACCGGGGATGGCGTCTGAGCTCGCCGCCGGCTCATCAGGCTCATCAGGCGTCCTCCCCACGGACTCAGCATCGTCCGTGGATTCCCAGGGGCACCGACACACATTCTCAGGCTGCCCTGCCTCCCCCCACGTGGCCCCGCCCCTGTCCTGCTCGCCCATCCGTGGTCTTGCACGACTCCTGATTGTCGGGCACACGAGAATCCAGTATGACCGATGCAGAGATGACCCAAAGCCGACGACACAGAGGTGTGCACGGCTGCCAGAAAGGCTTTCCCCTTGGGGCACGGTTTGGGTCAGGTCCTCCCTCACCCACACTTGACCTGTAACATCCGGACCCAGATTATGCTACAGTCGTAATCTGGAAGGGCAGGTCAGTCCTGAACCTCATTCCCAAACCATCAAGGAGCCACAGTATGTGGGTCTACCAAGTCCTGGTCCTAGAGATGCTCTGGGCACGGCTGCTTTCCCCACACTCACGGGGCTCGGGTCAGCCCGGCGTCCCCCCCTGCCAGCTGAGAACCAACCCAGGGGCTCAGAGACACCCCGACTCGCCCCAAGACAGGGCTGCTGCAGGTTGCCCTGCAAACAGGACATGGGCGGGCAACAGTCAGCCGCCCTGCACTCGCACTCAGAGCGGAGAAGGAAAGCATTAGGTGGGGGGAGGGTGGTACAGGAGACAGCGGGGTGCAGACCCACGAGCGACGGGCAGGTCACTCACTCAGGAAGGGGAAGGGCCGACCCTCTGGAGGCAGGTGGAAGGCAGCCAGAGCCAACACTGCCTCATCCTGGTCCCGGTGCACGCGGCTGCTTACCCTGAGTGGGCACGGACGATCGGGGTGCGGGGCCGGACACGGTGGCAGGAGCCAGCATCAGCTCAAGGACTGGGACTCGGGCTTTTCCCCCCGATTCAAACATGTAACTCTGCGGTTTCACCAGTGTCTTAAAATGCCCCCTGGCCACAGAAGGACACGGAAACAGGCTTTCCGTGGACCAGCACCAGCAAGAGCGATTGCAAAGAATCTTTTGAAATATGATTTTAAGATTTGACCCTCAGGAAACACCTTCTCTGTGATCGCATGCTAGTGCTACACATTTTTCCGCACAACAAAGAACAGCATCGACTTACATCCAATCGGGAGTCCCACCGAGTGCAACGGCTCCTCGTCCCCGTGGAACCCTGCAAGAGAAGCCGGTGAAGGGCGCCGACAGGCGCAGAAGGCGCGAGGCGTGCCCCCAGCCCGGGCAGGAACACTCACTTCTCACCACCACGGCGGCGTTGGTCGACACCTGCCCGTACCCGTTTGTGGCCACGGCCGAGTACGTCGCTGTGTCGTCAAAGTTTGCCCTTGGAGAGAGAGAAAGCAAGGCAGTGTTCTCAATGCACTGTGGGACCGCCCTGGAAGCCCGTGACCCAGATCGAATGGGGTGCTCCTTGAAAGCCTCTTGTAGGACCTAGATCCTCTGTTCACGAGCGACCAGTTTAGGAACAGTGTCCGCTCCGTCCCGGGAGCTGCTGTCGGTTCCGGACACGGCAATGGCTGGTTCCAGACCACGGCTTGTCTTTGTCTCTGAGGGAAACTGGCCATATAGACATCCCTGAAAAGCCTCAGTCTCGTCCTTGAGGGGCAGTCTCTGCTCCCCGCTGCCTGCATTTTCCTACCGAGGTGGAATTCGTGGCTTTATCTGGCCAGTGGGAAGGCTCCACGGACCTCAGCCTCCAGGAAAATCCACTCTGCCTCCCTCCCCACCAGACTTTCCCGTGTTATGGAGGTTATTCCCCAAGTCCCAAAAGCAGACGGTCCCCAGACAGGAAGCAGCCGCCCAGGACACTCTGAAGCTGTCTGACCAGCCCTGCCCATGGCAGCCATCCTTCAGGAGTCGTGGGGAGGCGGCGTGCCACCCCCAGTAAGAAAAATGACCCCGCAACCCCGGACCCCAGCTCCTCCAGGGCGGGCTCCTCTGCACCCCCAGATCGACCTTACAAAGGCCAAAGCTTATTTTCTTGGCTGTGAGCTATGTTCCCAGCAGAATCTGGAAATCGTCCCGGGGACCAGGGACCTAAGGGGAGGACCCTTCGGCTGAGCGTTTCCTAGAAGCCAGGCGCTCTGCGGCGACTTCGACCTGAGTGTCCTGCGCCGCAGCCCCAGAGAACACACACCGCTACGGAGCAGCGTGGTGAGAAGGCCAACACGTGGAGAACTTGGGTAAATGAGCTGTGCGCAAATCCCGGACCTGCGCTCTTTCCGGCAGCGCCCGCTGCCTGTCCCAGAAGTGGGCATCGCGACCGTGACACGAATCCGGGGAGAGAAATCACACACAAACCCGCACTCGCAAGGAACAAAAGAGAGAGTTGACCCCAGGCTTCCTTTTCAAATGCATCAGGAAGTTGTGCCTCAGAGACAAACCCGTTCTCAGGGGCTCGGGAATAACTTGACTTTCTTCCTTGGAGGTGAAAATATTTCCTTTGACCAAAAAGCACACAGTGTCTCCGATAACGGGGAGGGGAGGCTTCGGAGCGCCGTGCTCTCTGCTGAGAACCGGGTCCCTGCTTCCGCGGAGCTCCCTCCGGCTCCTCCCGCCGGCTCTCAGCGCCGGGCTCCCGGAGCCGCACGGGCAGAGCTCCGCCCCTGTGGCTGGGCACACGGCACCCTGGCCCTAGGCTCCCTGCGTGGCCACGTGAACCCAGCTACAAAGCCCACCGCTGAGGCTGCAGACCTAGGCTGGCCTCCCAGGGGCTGCTTGGCCACACACCGTCCAGACTCACTCACGGCAAGTGCAGCCTGTTCCCCGGAGAAAACACAAAACGTCCGAGACCCGGGGGCGCACAGACCGTAGGGGGCGGCAGGGCGGGGCTCTACACGGAAGGGACCATGACTTCTCTCCCCGGCCCTCAGGCACTGCTTGAATTATCATTATTATTATTGTGTGTGTGCATGCTTGTGTGAGTTTTTGTGAACAATGAACCATTATATTTTCATGAATGTGTTCTGCAAACAGGAGGGATCCTTCTGGGATTAGCCCCACAACTGTCCCCACGACCAACATCCTCACAGGCTCCATGACGACAGGTCAGAGGGAGCGCCGGCACGCCACGGCCCCAGCCAGGAGGGTCCTCCGGACCAAGCCACGTGCACAGCCACCAGCACCCTGCGAAAACCACTTGATGGAAGTCTGACCCGAAGCCCGACTGCGACCTCACAGGGACCGAGTCTCAGGGAGGAGGAGTGGCACAGCCGACACTTCAGGGAGCACGGCCAGCGGGCCGGTCCGGCCAGGGGGCGACCCCGCTGAGCCGCAACACGGTCCCTCGGCCCGTGTCACTCCAGTTCCCGAGGGGGGAGGCTCCTCCTGCTACACACTCCGCGCATCCTCGGACAGAGCGACCCGAGGGCGCCCAGCACTGTCCAGTCGGCCACCATTCATCTCAGCACCGTGTTCTGGTCCCTCGGCCACAAACACTTCTGGGCAGGACTGAACACCAGTGGTCTCAGACAGTGCCCCGGAGTTTTCAAACCGAACGTCCCACGGGGAGGACAAGCGGCCCACCCACGCAGCGGCCTGTCCCACAAGATCCTGAGCCGGTTTTCCAGCTGAGAACCGGATCGCGAGAAGCACCACCGGACGCACTCGCACAGACCAGCTTCTCAAGGGGCCTGTTAGCACGTACCGCGCAGCGGGGGGCGGGCCGGGGACCCCTTCGCAGCCGGGGTGTCCGCTGGTGCGCCTTCCTCCCGGAGAGGCCCCGCGGCGTGCTCTGGGGTGTAGGGCAGGGCAGACACTCCCCCCGACACTCCGACCCACTGCTTCCCTGCGAGTGTCCCAGGGAGGGCGTCCGGACAGCCGCGAGGCGAGGAGGTACGGGTCCGTCCTTGTGTGTCACTCTTACAACACTGTTCCGCATCGCTCCGTTGTGCGTGTTTTATACGGCATGAAACACGCCGGGACACACGGACAAGATCAGTGAGCACACCTGCCTGGACGGCGGGGGGAGGCCGGTGCCACCCAGCGTGTGGCTGCGGGAAGGACGGGACCGGGGCGCCGGCGCCAGTGCACGCCCAGGGGCGGACGGGCCGGGCACCCAGACTGTGAGGAGCCTGGGCCCGTCTCAGAATTCTGTCCACAGGTAATCCGGGGACCCACATGTCTTCCCACACCCCAGCAGGACTGCGTTCCCTCTCTCCTCCCCCAGGCCGCACGCAGCCAGCCTCCGGAGCCTGCGGCGGGCCGTCCCTCCGGCTGGGAGAAACTGCAAGCACGTGGTTAAGAGGCAGAGGGTTTCGTGTTCTGTTTGGACGGCTTCCCAGAACAGACAGGGGTCCCGATCTTCACACATGTCCGTGGGGCCCTCGTACATCTCCGAGTCTCGAGGTGTCCCCAGACCAGCTTCACGGAACAGCGTCGTGCCTGCTGATCTCCCTCCAGAAGGGCACTCGGACAAGCGCCCACGTCACCCCTGACCCGTGCTGGGGACTCGGGCCCAGCATCCTTCCCTGGGAGCCACGACCACCCTGGATTCACAATCTAACTCGAATGAGAGTCTGAGGACGGACATCTACACCCAAGTGCCAGGAGGTCGGCCTGAAGCCGTGCTGCGAGCCGCCGGGAGGGGCACGGTGCTGGATACAAAACCCGCCCGAGGTCGCTCCACGCGCTTTCATAAAACACGAGCGCGGCATTAAAATTCTGCGAAGAAACAGAACTCGCATTATGAGTCCCCGGGGGAGTCCTACGAGCACATAAACCCGTGTCGGTTACAGTCTAAATCCGACCAGCACAGGAGGGTGGAAGCACTTGGAGAACTCAGCGGCCAGAGGGTATTCATAGGAGCAGACGTCACCCAGGCGGCCCTCTCGGGCCGGCGGCACATTCCGCCGCGCTCGGAACGGCCACGGATCAAATGACGGCGACTCAGCGCTTCGGCATGACCAGCCGAGTCACGTAAAGACGGCGGGAGACGGGCTCCCCTCGGCCCGGCAGCTGCTGACGGGGTCCCCGGGCAGACCAGTGCTGCACACGTCCATCTCCACAAGCTCCGAGTGCGTCTGCGGGGGGCCTGGCTGCTGAGCCTCAGGCCACCGTGTCCCGGGCCTCAGTTTACAAACTTCCAGCCGACAGACTCACGGGTCTGTCCGTGCGCCAGGTCCAAAGCTGCTAACATCCCCGGGATAAGAGTCAACGTCTCATACTGGAGAACGGGAAATGGTTTTCCCTTGTAAATGCAGTTAGTAACTCAGAAGCAAGCTGGGTGAAACCTCGGGCTGACCAGGGACCCCCAACCGGCCACAGGGCACCCCAGTTAGAAAAGAGACAGCCCTGGACACAAGCTCACTCCACAACGAAGGCGATTTCTCCTTCCACACAGCGTGGCTTTCGGGCTACTACATAGCTACACATTCTAGAAATCCAAGCAGAGAAAGTGATTCTCTGAGAAATGCAGAAGGGCCGGGTGTTCCCACCAGGGCACGGAGCCCCCCGACCCTCTGCGCAAGCGTGTGTGCAGACCCGAGCCTGCCTCACCCCAGCGGCGCCCCTTCTCAGCAACACCCCGTCTGACCATCCACCTCCGGCTGGTCTCCCTCCAGCACCTGCGCAGAACCGTGTCGTCCCAGCCAGGCCCGCCCGCCACCAACAGCCCAGCCCTGTGCTCAGAGCCAGAGCTCGGACCCTCCGCATCCCCCCAACCCCGAGGGAAAGTCAGCATCCTTGCTGCGGCTGACGGCGTCGTCTGACCCACACAGCCGCAGCTCACCTCTGACCTCCCGGCCTGTGACGGCCGCCCCCCGCTCCAGCCCCAGGAGCTGGGTCCCACGCTTTCCGCAGCCAGAGCTGCCCCCTTGGGCCGGAGACCCCGCGGCTCCCTGCCCTGATCTGTCCCATTCTGCATCTCCTACAGCCTTGCTCTGAAGACATCCTCTCAGCGAGGGCCGGCCCGACCGCCACCCTGCTTCACCCCACATGCCAGCCCACCCCCACACCGGCAGGGCCCCACTCCCCACGCCCAGCACTGTGGCCTCCTGATTCACTCTATAATTCACCTTTCTATTTTTCTTACGGTTCACCTCCTTTTGCCAGATTGTAAGACCTCAAAGAAGAGGACCTTGGTTTTAGTGCTGTATCCCAAGCATCTGGACCAGTGCCTGGCACCCAGTAGGTTCCCAACAAATGGCACCAGAAGGCCCAGACCCCCAGCTTTATGAAACAGCCTCAGATTTACCTGAAAAACCAGGACAATGACTTGTCACAAATTTTCATCTCAATCACAACTTTCTAACACAAGTTCTGCGTAATCCGCAGGCGGAGAGCTGGTTCTGGTGATGGGGAACCCGCCAGGCCTCCTCCAGAGGCTTATCCAAGGCCGTGTCTGACGGTGAGAAAGCCCGCCCACGTGCGGTGCGGCGGCGGGTGTGGTCCTGGGAGCGCCAGGCGGGCAGGGCCTGGAGGGGGACCCACGTCAGAAGTTGGGAAAGGAGGAGGAGGACCCGGGCAGGAGACTGAGGAGGCCCCAGCGAGCACGAGGCAGAAGCGCAAAGAACAGAGGTGACACGGACTTCCCGTGGGGTGGCAAGGGGGAGTTGGCGGACTCCGTCCTGGACCAGCGTGGGTCAGACCCCACCGATCCTCAGCCCTGGGTGCGTCCTCACGTACAGGAAGCCTGCGGGGTCCGCTCAGGGTCCCCCTGCCCGCAGCGTGTCTGGACAGGGGCCTCCCACCCCCCCAAGATGAATCCCACCGCCCCACTCGCCTTCAGCAAGAAGTCTGTGAGGTGCATCCAGCAGGACCCCAAGCCCTGAGGCCTCGCCTCCGTGACTTCCCCGTGTGCCCCCACCTGCTCTGGGGGTGCACACCCCCTCCCCTCTGGCGTGCGCGCCTGGGCCCCACGCGGTGGTCACGCGCATGGAGCACATCGGAGTAAGCAGAGTATAAAACGGGTCAACAGAACCAGTGTCTAAAAACTCTGTCCTCGGTGTAAGAAGGCATCGGGGGAAGGTTCCGTGACAGACGCTCTGTTGTGCTAACTCGTGACTTCTCCGGGTCACCTTGGGGGCTGTTTCGGTGGGACCATTTTCTAACAATTCTTTTATTGTGGGTTATCTTACCTCTAAGTAAACCCAGCCTAATGACGATGTAATCGCTCTGCAAGTTAGTAATAATAAAATCAATGCAGTTACATACCCCGATGCCTCACCGACTTTTTGTACGTATATTAGTCTCCCTTGTCGTTTCCTAGAAAGGCCTCGGTTTGACTTAACCACACACACACGCTCACACTCACCACGGGTTTATATGACACACGGGAACATACACCGTCCTATCTGGTTTTCACGATCGTTCCATTGTTTATCATCTGTGTCTTGATAATGATTTCAGATAAAAATACCACAATTCAGGAAGAGTTCATGACCCATCCAAAGTCACAAGGTACACAATAGATCAGGGATCCAAACCCAGGGGCTGGCCGTGGTCCCTAATCACAGCACAGGAAGGAGCCCCCGTACCTGTGAGAGCACCAGCCGAGCGCGGGAAACGTCGCGAGGGCCTGGGAGAGAAGGGCCTGCACCATGTTGTGATCTGATGACAGGCAAACCGTGTGCACAGAAGCAGAGGAAGAGAGGCAGAATCTCACTTTTGGAAAAAAAAAAATCTAGTGTGCGTGTGTGTGTGCACGTGCTGTGTAAGGAAAACGAAGTGTTGTCTTTACGGGACGACACCGATGCTGTGGGAAACAGGGAAGACTTTTATTCTCTTTTCCTCATCTGTACGCTCCACTTCTTTCAGTTCATGAGAAAGAAAATAGAAGTTCTATTTCTTTTTCTCTTTTTTTTTTTTTTTTTTGGCTTACGCAGTCTATTTATTAAGCCTCTCCTAGGGACAAGATACCGTAGAAAGTACGCAGGGTTATAAAACATACATTCCTTTGGTTGGGGACTGGTCCCCAGCCTGACCCGCGCTGCGCCCCTGCGGGGCAGGTGTGGGGAAGCCGTCCGCGCCCACGGTCACCTGCGCACCTGACGGCCACATCTGTCCTTAAACCACCTGTGTATTCTCTTTGCTCCCAGAGTGGGAGCCTGGACAGAGCTGCGGGTTTGCCTCCCGGGAACCCGACGGCAAGGACAGCTTCTGGAAGCTTCCGGAAGCTTCTCCCACAGATGAACACAGAACACCACCAACGTCCCACAGCACAGAGTGGACGTGGTGCTCCCTGAGCGGCTGTTTCTATGACGGGTGCCCTGGGTCTGGACGGTGGCTGTGTGAGGCAGTGCCCCGGGGAGCCCGCCGTGCCCTGACGTCTTACCTGTTGATCTCCAGTGTGTGCACGCCGTACTTGCTCTCGATCCTGTACTTGCCCGGCTCTCCCGCTTGGCAGATCAAACTACCATTTTTGTACCTACACGAGGGAAACACGCCTGTCACCGCAAAGACAGACTGGCATCCACCTTTTGTCCCAGCTTTCCTTGGGGCCCCGGGGAAGTTATCGCCCTGCCCTGGGAGCACCCCCCTTCCCAGGACCTCGGGCCCGTGCACCGCGGCGCAAGCAAGGGGCTGACCCAGGGCCCGTGTCTGTCGGTCCGCCCAGGAGAGAGCGGCTGCTGCAGGACCCGGCCTGTCGGGGACACGCTCAGCCTGTGACGGAGAGCGCCGCGGTGTCCTCGGACTGCGTGAGGAACGCGGGATAAACCACTCCCGAGAAAAGAATGTCACCCGCGCTAGCGGGATCCCAGGCCAGCCTCTCGGCAGAGTCGCGCAGGATCCCACGGCACAAAGCCGGCCTCCGCGCCCCACCCAGGAGGGCAGGACCTCGTCCCCCTGAACCCGAGACTCGATGGGTCTCTGCCTCCCCAGCCAGCCTGGCCAACAGCCACAGGACCCGGCGCTGATTCTCGGAGTGCACCAAGCACCCGGTTAGGTTATGAGGAAATGTGTGTGGCCTTTGCGGCAGGCTACGACCTCGGGGAAGATCATTATCGCTTCCAGCAAGCGGGAAACAGACCCACGCACACGACAGATGCAGAAAACAGGGTCTGCGGGGCCTGGAGACGCGACCCGTGACGTCGCCAGAGGCCTCGGCCGCGGCCCCACAGGCCGCCCCGCTGCGTTCAGGTCATCTGCAGGGACTTCCTCTTGAACAACAATCCTCGGAAAACTCAGCGGAGTCAAAATAACAGGGCTGGACGGCGCTGACAGTGGACGTTCGGGAGTGTTTATAAACGTTTAAATGTACGTCCCGTGGAGCTTCCCACGCGGTGGGCAGTGGGACGGGGTGTGTGCCATGTGCTCCCCCAGGGGACCCCTTCTGCACGTTGGCCCCCGGCATTCCCGGCTCCTTAAGAGGAAGTGCGGGACGGCGCCCCTGGGCCCCGGGGCAGGAACCCCGCACTCACCACTGCACCACGGGCGTGGGGAACCCTTGTACGGTGAAGCAGAGCTTCACAGACATCCTCTCCCAGACCGTGTGCGACCTCAGGCGCACCAGGATCTCGGGGGCCCGGCGCATCCGCTCCAAGTACGAGTGCCTGTGGCCCTCCAGCTTGTCCTCAACCTGCCCCGGGAAGCACGGACAGGTCAGTGCGCTGCGGGAAGGGGGTGCGGGCCGGGCCAGCAAGGCTGCCGGCTCACGGGCCATCCGCACGTCGCGTGGCCAGCCCACGCCCAGACCCGCGCCTCTCACGGAGCCCCGGGGCCCCCTACCATCTCCTGGATGGCGTATTTGTCCAGCTTCTCCTGAGCCTGGGCGCGGGCCAGGTGCACGTCCTCCTCCATCTCCGCCAGCTCCCGGAGGAAACGCTCCCGCTTGGCCTCCCCGTAAGCGGCCACCAGAGACTGGTACCTGCCGGGCGAAGAGGGGACATGAGCGTCATGACACGCAGAGAGGGTGAGAGCCCTTCGGAGGTCTGGAGGCCACAAACGCTCACCACCAACTTTCCCCAAGTGGGGCACACAGAGAGGAGGGGGGAGATGCTATTTCTGCTCCGTTTTATGTCTTTCTTTCAAGACTACGGCCCAGCTAGTGAGCGAATACCACCCCCGAAGCTGCTGTACGAAGGGCAGGTGTACGCGGTGTGTGCATGTGCCATGTGCTCCCCAATAAAACAGTTATGGGGAAGACGGGCCAGCTCTCCCTCACCGCAGGGTGCAGCCGGCACTGTCCCGAGGCCAGCGCCCTCTCAGAAGGGTCGCTGTGAGCAGACACGCCGGGACGCAGAGACACGGGGGAGTCTGAAGCCCCTAAATCGGACTTGTTCATGCCTCTGGGCCCGTCTTCCACTAGGACAGATGGAAAGGCACCGAAGGGGTATTTCTAACCCTCCGTACCCTCCGGAGGGCCATGCCGGGAGCTCAGAGCACGCCGAGGACGCCTTGGCTTTGCCCTCACATGAGGACGCAACAGTGACTCAAACCGACGCAACCACGGGTCCATCTTTCAAGGTCGGTTTTGTCCCACACCTTAAACTAGCATCTGCCCCAGGGAACTAGGGGACCAAGGAGCGGGAGAGACTCAGGCCACAGTCCACACACATGCTGGGGGTCAACAGACAGCTCCGGGAGAGGAGCCCCGCCGGTCTCAGAAGGACCTCCCACCGCGGGGACGGTCCCCAGAGCCTTTATCACCACAACCACGTGCATCACAGTATCCCACGGCCCAGCCCCTCCCGTCAGTACGAGTCGACCTCCCCCCATTCACTCCAATTCACTGGAAATCGGGGAATAGAAAGTTTCTGTGACGTGTTCAAGGTCACCACCAGGAAACATTAGTAAGATTATAAGGGTCGGGGCTTCTCACTCCCCACAACCACACCCTAAATGAAGACAACCATTTTTTAAATAGTCCAGTAACATAAAATCCAGATTTTGGTCACGTGTACATGTTGAAGTGATTCTCTCACAAAAGAAATCATCGTTGTACCATAAAACTTATACGGCAACGTTCCCACAAGGCCTCGAAAGGACCGTTCGAAGCTTGCGCAAGAGAGCCCGATCTCTTTGGCGGCCCGCGGCTGGGACACGGGCCCCTTCTTGCCAGGGCGGCGTTCAAAACAGGACATGTCTGCCGAATTCTCATTCTTCCCTTCAGGTTTTAAGGGTGTTCGTATAGAGAAAATGTTCTAGAAAAGTCCAGGGAGGCGAGGGGGAACACCAGAGCCAGTCTAACACAAACCATCATGGGCTGCTTCACTGTTTGCTTCTTGTAAGGTCTCCACCTGCTTCTCTGTGATCAGGGAATAATCTGGCCGCGTTCACGGCTAAAGACTCATCAGTGGAAACTCGACATGAACCTCAACCTGTCAGGTCTCGGCGCTTTCACAGGAGAAGCCTGCTCCTTGCGCAAAGCTGGTGGGCGCGGTGTGGGACAGGGCAGGGCGCGGACACAGCACGGCCCCGCGTCGTGGCCCCATGGGCAGGTTCCGCTGTGCAGAACGCTCCGGAAAGTGCCCCACACGGTTATCCCGTAGGACTCACTGAGACAGACGGGGGCGGAAAAAGCAGCCACCGGACACCGGAGAAGCAGGGGTGACCCTCCAGGCTCCTGGCTAATGGCCTGTCGCGGTTCCCGCGGTGGCCGCACACCCTCGCGGAGCCCCCACCCACGGAGACGCGAGGCCGCCGAGCTAGCCGGCGCGGGAGTGGAGGACAAGGCGTTACCTCCGCTTCTTCTCGTGTTCCTCCTCTTCCAGCGCGTCCGTGCTCAGTCTCTTGGCGCAGATGCTGCAGGTGGTCCCTCCGGACGCCGTCTGGCCGGCCGCTCTTTGGGAGGACGACCTCTGAGAGAGAGACCTCTGGGACGACCGGGTGGACGTGCGCCTGGAGGGCCACGGGACAAACTATCAGGCGTGTTGGAGGCATGTGCTGTCATCGGCAAAACCACACCCCTCTCTCCTGCACGCAAGTCAGCCTCAAACCGTGCCGGCACAGGGACATGCATGAGCACATGCACACACGTGTGCCTTCCTGAGCACACCAGCACGTGTGCACACACAGGTGCACACTCACACACACAGACACATACATCCCTGCGCAGGCGCTGCCCCATCTGTGCACTCATGCACAGACACTCGCACACACGTGCACAGTCACACACGCGCACACACACAGAGACCTACGTCCCTGCATTGGCACATCAGCACACAGGCGTCCTCAGACGGATGCGCTCACACACACACTCCTCTCTCGCGCCATTTTCCACACACGCCCGTGAGTGCCTGCCCCGCGCTGTGGCCTAAGGTCGTGATCGTACACGTGTCCGGGGATCCGAAGCTCCCAGAGGCCGCTGGGAGGCTGCGGGTGTTCGGCTCTTTGTGACGGGGACGGCAGCTGACCCGAGGCCACGGGCGGGTCTAAATATAACCTCAGCCTGGTGACACGCTCAAGCTCCAGAGACCGCGGCCCGGCACGCCCGGCACTGCCTCCGGTTGGCAGCACGGCCGGCTCATGGGCCCCTGAGACCACGGGCATCTGTGGTCCCAGGCAGGTGTGGCGCGTCCCCGAGGACCCCAGGCTTCAGACACGGGCACAAGACCTGCGGCTTCTCACCAGCCCCCGAGGCAGGGATACACTCACCTTTCTGCTACATCTACTATTATGGGAGCAAAACTACTGACATCAGCCTCTCTGCAACCTCCCTTTGCCCCCACGAGCCTCTCTCCTTGCCACTGGCCCTCCTGGCTGCCCTTCTGCGCCGGTGACATTTAGATCCTACTTCTGCGAGCCGCATGAGGAGGAGCCGGCAATGAGCACTTACTCATAAGTCTCTGCCATCATAACCTAAATGCGGGGCTCAGAGCCAGTCTCCCTGGATCCACGGGATCCACCAGGATCTCTCGTGATCCACTGGGATCCACCAGGATCTCTCGTGATCCACTGGGATCCACCAGGGTCCCAGCAGCACTCCACACAGAGTTTGCTGGGCAACCAGGATAGCCGAATTTCCCACCGGTGCTAGGAATGTGCCATCCCTGACCCTCCCCAAACCAGTTCATGGCCAGGGTGCAGGGGACCAGGTAAAGCCCCGTTAACGCCAGACCCCACGAACAAAGATCTACCAGTCCGAATGCTGGATTTCAACTTACTTTTTCGCAGCATATTCATCCAGAAGGTACCTTGTCTGAACATTGCGGTACGACTGGTCAAAGTGCTTGTGTCGCTTTTGGTAGAAAGGCACGGCGACCAGCGACATCTTGGTGTGCACCTGCAAGCACAGCGTGAGTCAGACGGCGCCGAGCCCCCTCGCGCGCGCGGTCCTGCTGCAACTGTCCGCACCAGCATCCGCAGCTGCTCCAAGGGGGACCGTCAGCTTCCACTAACGACGCTCAGTCAGGGGATGGGGGACGGGAGAAACACTGTCCAAGCGAACATAGTCTCTGGCTTCCAGTCTGGATCCCTAGTAAGTTCCCCCGGGACCGGATATCATGATGGGTTTGTGTCTCTGAAAATCCGAAACGGGGACTATGTTTCTTTGCAGTGTGAGCTCCACAAATACATTTGGAAAACCCGCTGGGTCCAGGCAGCGTGAAAAGCCACGTGAGTGATAAGGACAAAAATAAAATGCGGACTAGGGACGTAAACAGATACTTAGAATACAAGATAAGAGCAGAGGGAGACCCGAGCTGCTCCAGGAAGTGCAGACGGAGCACAGCTGGCAGGGAAGGGACCGCCAGGTGAGGCCCCCGAGGAGGTGGCCCTCGAGGAGAAGCTTGGCCATGGGCAGGCTGACCGGTGGAGACGGGGCAGCGGCAGGCGTCCCCACAAGCAAAGGGAAGAGGCCAGAAAACACGGGATCTCGAGATGCCAGAAGAGATCGTCCGGAAGGGCTGCCGCCGCACACGGGGGCTTTCCGTGTCTTCCCGCGAGCCGGGGGCTTCACGGCTGGAAAGGGGCTTCATCTCCAGGACACTGTGCAGAACAACCGCATCTCACGGGTGACGTGTGGACGTGGATGGCAGGGGTGGGCAGGGAGCAGGGCGGGGCCAGCAAGAAAGCCGGGGCAGGTGGGCAAGCCAGCACATTTTGGTTAAATTCTTGGAAAACTAGGAGTGACTGAGATCCACAGGGCGCCGCGTCTGTGAATGGAGGAGCGCAGGCACGGGACACCCGGCTCTTTGCCACCCGTGTGCGCCCCAACTACGCCGGGTGCCAGCTCCTGGCTGACTCGAGTCTCTCTGAAACGCCGCATGGACGGCATCTCTCATTCCCGGTGATCACCAAGTCCCGAAAGAGAGGACCGAAGGAAACCCAAATCGAGCTCCTCTTGTCCTTGGTGTTTAGATTAGAATAATCTGCCCCAGTTTACAGAAGCGACTCCAAGGCAAGGCCCCATGGCCCAGCGCCAGGGACAACAGGGGTGCAGACCACGGGGGACAGAGTCCGTGAGAAAACCAAGCAAACACAGAACGCCCTCCGAGCAGACTCCCGGTGGCCTGTTTCCTGCAGACTGTGATTTCCTAGAAGCACCGGGTCACAGAACTTGGAAAGATCCCGAGGGATTATCCAAACCCGTTGTACGTGGGGCCGGGGCAGGACCCCAGAGAGGAAAAAGGATTTCCCTGGAAACACGTAGAAAGGGCTGACCCCCCCAGACCTCTGTTTCTGGGCCTTTCACACTTCACCACACTAAAACTAATTTTTCCTCCTAAAAATCAACTCGCCAGGCACCCCCCATAGGCGCTCGGGGTGGCCTGGTCGTGTCCCGCCTCGACACCCGCTCGCGTTTACTGACTTCGCTTCAGACCTGTTCGCACGTCTGGCCAAGGGTCCCCCGATGGCCCAGGTGAGAAGACAGGGTGGACGACCTCGACAGGTTTAAACCGGGGGAGATAGCGCCCCTGGAAAAGGGCCGGGCACACTCAGGGGGCCTGTGTTTTTGCTCTGAGTGTGAAAGGCCAGCTGTCCTCACAGCCCGGGGACCCTTTAACCGCCCCTCGGCGCCCGGCCGACGCCCCGGCCGACCGGCCCCCACTAGATCGCTGACCCGGCCCATGGCCGACGCGCCTGCGGGCCTGCGGGGCCTCAGCAACCCCCTGGGGAGGCGCGAGCACGCGGAACAGCCCAGGGCACGGGGCTCCTGCCCTCCTCGCTCTGCCCGCGCCCCTGCTACAGCTCCCCCGCCACCACCCAAGGCAGTGGGGGCCGCGGCCGTCTCAGAACATGCCCCGCCCTCATTCCCACCTGACGAAGCTGAGGGCCACCAGCATCGGGAGCTTTCGGGGACTCTGCCGACGGGGTCATCCCCGTTCCTACCCGTCTCCCGCTCCACGGACACGCAGGGCCCCTGCCGGGGGCACCGGGCCCGAATCACGGAGCACTGCCTGTCAAGGACGGGACGCCTCAGAGCCCCTCCTCCGCGGACGGCTGCAAGCTCACGTCTTCTACTCAGGGGACTCCTGGCCCAGTGTGTCATCGCCAGCCCCCACCCCTGCCTGGGCTGGCTTTCCCCCCCGCCGTGGGCAAGCCGGACAGAGCAGCAGGCCCGCCGCGCAGCCGAGCCCACATGCAGGCCACTCGGGGAACCGCGGGTCTCCGAGCCTCTCCCCGTTGTCCCTGAGCTCCCCGGGCCAGAGCGAGGAGCTCTCTTGGAAACCGGCTCCTGCGGACTCAGCAGATGCCAGCCGGTCACAGCCTGGGCACAGGCCCTCGTCTGAAACCAGAGGCCGCTCCACAGCTCGACGTGTGCGAGCTCACGCTGTCCTGCCGGCCTTCCCCGCGAGGCCACGGAGCTCTGGGGGGTGGAAACCATCCGCCCAGGTCTCCGGCCCGTGGGACCCGGGGCCAGTGTCCCGCCTCCACCCTCCTGACTCTGCACCCAGCCCGCCGGCTCACGGAAGGCCTCGCACACATGTCAGAACTTCGACACCAGCGGGAAACGCGAGCCCGCCCTCCGGCCCGGGGCCGTGCACCCGGGACCTGCTCACACCCATCTCTCAGGACAGCAAGGATTTAATTCACAGACACACTTCAGCGACCATGCGTGACTGCCACTTCATAAAGGACACCTAAAAGCTCGCAGTCAGTGAACACACCAGATGAAGACTTCTCGAGAGGAAGAGAAAGGATAGGAGGGCGCACGATTGGCCCAGGCCCCCGAGGAACTGAACCCTCAGGACCCCAGACGGGCCCCGCCCACGCTCGTCTGCCCCGGGGTCTCCTTCCCCGAAGCTTTTCCCGAATGCTCAGCACCAAAAGAGACGACCACCGAGCACAAAATCCCTCTAAATCCTCCACGAGGAGTCCAACAAGCTGGGACACCTGATTCCCGGCAGCTCGACTTCTGCCGCGTTTCTCCGAACAAGCTTTCGGGGCTGCGGCAGGCGCTGCGGAAGCTCCCTGCAGACACAGAGCTCTCCGGCCCCCAAGGACCCTGAGTCCTTCTGTCCTGACGCTCCAGCAGGATCAAATTCAATCGAGCGACAAGATCATGTGTGGCTTCCTGGACGGGAGAACCTTCCAGCAACCCACACAGCTGCCGTCACCACCAGTCAGGGTTTACCCCCAGATTCTCTCGTTTCGGTAAGGGACCCGCGTCCCTCTGTCAACGCTGGCTCCACGTACACTCGGCCGTGAGCGGAGGCCGGACCTAGTTTATTTAAAAACCCACTTAGTGGGGTGCCTGAGTGGCCCAGAGGGTTGGGTCTCTACCCTCGGCTCAGGTCATGATCTCAGGGCCCTGGGATCAAGCCCTGCGTCGGGCTCGCTGCTTACTGGGGAGCCTGCTTACCACCCCCTCTCTGCCTGCCTCTCTGCCTACTTGTGGTCTCTCTCAATCAAGTAAATAAATAAAATCTTAAAAAAAAAAACCCACTTAGTGACCTTTGCCCCCCTCACTCTTGGATGCCGGGGTCACCCGAGCCTGGGAAGCAAGGGCTGAGCCCGCGAGGTGGGAAAGGGGAGCCCTCCCAGGGGAGACACCCCGCTGGCCTGAGCCCGGCTGCCTCCCGGCCCCTGCCCCACCGCCCTCTGGCAGGCACAGCTCCAAGGCCCGGAGAGCGGCGCCAGGCGCCAGCGGGGGCACGGAGCCCAGCGCCTCTGCAGGATTATAGCTCCTCGGAGAGCCCAGACGAGAAGACGGCCGTGAGAAGCTGCCGCTCCCAGCTGAGAGCCTGTGCAGCCAGGGAGCAGCCTGGTCGCCCAGCGACCCGTGTCCCCCAGGTACCCGTGTCCAGGGCGTGCGAATGACCTACTGACCCTTCTTCTCTTCAGAAAATGACCAGTTCTATTTCACACCTTTTCACACCTGCACTGTCCCCACGGGCGCCTTCCTGGCTCAGACTCTCGGGAACGCGGAGACCTTGGCGCATGGGTTGAGGGTCCCCTGGGAGCCACCACAGACCAGGGGCTGATGGGCCGGGGCTCTGCGGCGACCGCCTGTGGTGGCGGTGAAGGTCGTGACCACGGGAAACAAAGCAAGTCCTGAAATCCGGTCCAAGAAACAGACTCAGGCTGAGTCGTTTGCTGCCTTCTGTGTTTCGGGGAACGCGCCGGCTCACACCAGCTTCCCCCGAAACAGGTCCACCGAGGAAACCGGACGGCCCCAGCCTCGGCACATGGCATTAGTCCTTCCTGCAAAGCCCCAAATCAGAAAAGGAAAGGAGAAAAGAAACTTACCCGGAGAGAGAGGAAAAAGACCAAGCGGAGAGCAGCCTTGCCTCACCCAGTGCACCCACGACGCGGCTCTGGCTGAAGAAGGCACAGCTATTTCTCCCTCCAAATGCCCAGCCCTCTCTCCCATTTATGGCCTGGGAAGATGCTATATATAGCCACAGGGACGGCCTCGCCCCAAATCCATGACCTACATCATCAGTCATCAGCCTGATCTTAGGAGGGAAAAATCGACAAGCTGGAAAAAATGAAAGTCGGCAAGTGCCAAGTGTCCGTCCTGACCCACGGAGGGCACCTCTCTCCTCCCAGGACAGGCGCGTAAGGCCGACGTTCTGCCATGCCTATGCTCCTCCGACTCTGTTTAACGCTCCCACACAAATTCTTAGCCTTCTTTTCAGCCCCGCCGAGCTGAGGGTCCCCAGGCCCTTTGCTGGTGCTTCCGGATGAGCCCGAGAGCTGCCCGAGTTCTGGGGTGCCGTTTGCTGAGTACTGGCCGCAGACCCGACTCCCGGGGGTTGTGTGTTTGGGAGGTTTCTTGGTGTTGCTTTTACTCCAGAAACTCTCAAGCTGTCACTAGTCTCACCCTGAAGTTGACTTAGCAGGAAGGTCTTTCCCAAAAGAGGAATCGTGCCCGGCTGCCAAATTCCGTCTTATTTATAGTTAATAGCACAGATGTGCTTCCCGGGCATGTAACCACCGGAGGACCGTGGGGTGTCCATCGTTGTGCACAAGTGTCCCACACAAGCTGGCGTGCCCGTGGTCTGGACCCGGGCACGTGGCGCCAAGAGGAGGGGCCGTGTGGGGTGGACCGGACCTCAGAAGGCAGAGGACTCCGTTCGAACCACAGCTCGGCGTGAAGAGGGTATGCCCGCCGGCCAGCTGGCCTACCTCGCCGTCGGCCCACCTGTAACACAGCTCAGTTTGTCGCGATAATCGGAGGAAATGCCATGCCCCAGGGCCCACGTGCCCAAAACTCTCCAGGTTCACACGTGTGGTGGATCAGGAACACAGCTCGGGACCCGCCCAGCAGACGGGGTCAGCGAATGTGTCCGCGAAACGCGACAAAGCCAGAGCAGAGGTCGTTGACCGGACCCACCGAGGGCCCCCGCATACTGAACGGAGGCTATCTACTTTCACCTTGTGTCTGCTCCTCTTCTCCCCAGTGGCCCAGCATTTCTCTGAATGCCCGTGTGTGCGGGGCACCAGATCAACAGGCCGCTGCGTGGTACTTCTGCTGACCAGCAACCCCTCCAGAAGGAAGCCCGTGCTGCCCGCCCTGGGGAGGTCCCGGGGGAACAAGCAGCCCGGGCCGCTGCTCCCCGCCCACGGGGGTGGCCCCTCCGGGCACAAACGGACGATGACAGGCCCCACCTCTTGTCAAATGGCTTCTCTGTCACCTGCGTCCCAGGAAACCAGCCTCTCCCAACCAAACAGTCTCGCTCCAGGGAGAGACCAGAGACGTACGAGCGCCTCACACCCCGCGACAGTCAATTTCCGAACGCTCCCTCCAGCCCCTCCCCCAAGCAGGGTGTGACCTCCCCGGACGCCACCTCTCGAAGAGGAAGAGGCTGCCGGGCCCAGCCGCGCTGCTCAGAGCCGCAGGACGCAGAGCTGGGACAGAGCTAGGCCCTGGCCGGAGAGAGCGTCACTGCCTCCAGGTCTAAGACCCTCCCGCACCGCCCGTGCAGGCTCGGCTACCTCGGTGCGTCCAGGACTGTCCTCTGCAGATGAAGCCATAGGCAGTGCATGTGTGTGTGAGTGTGTGTGTGTGTGTGTGCATGGAACCCGCCAGCCACTAGGAAACCACCAGCACGCTTAGAGACACAGGATGCGGCCTCGTCCACGAGACATCACGGACCCCACTTATCCCGGCACCACGGCTCCCAGACCCCGCCAGACTGTTCTCGCCGGTGTGGACGGCATTCGCTTCTCCCAGAAGAATTTGGTCCCGGTGTTCAGGTTGCGGTGTGGTGGGGCTGCCCGACCCCAGCCTGTGGGGGGACACACGACCACCCCCCACCTAGACACCCCCCCGACCTGGCCTGTGGACAGGACCCGGGACCCCGGCCCCGCCTTGTTCAGCCCACTCCCCAGGAGCCACCGCCACACAGGCCATGTCCACCTCGTCACGTCCACGAGGGTCTCAGCACCTTCCCTCCTGCCTGCGAGCCCGGGGGGCCTGAGGCTGCCCACCCAGAGCCAGCCCGCCCCCGGCCGCCTCACGCCTCCCACCTGCAGTAGGAAAACTCCGGCAGAGATTATCTAAAGAGCCGCACGGCCGCCTGGGCCTCAGTCCCATTTTAATCTGCTTAAAATACCCAACATCTGCCCGACATACCTTAAACCAGGAGGTGCTCTACTAAAAGCAGTCTGGTTTTTAAAATGCGCAAAGGACCCGAGCAGACACTTCTCCAGGGAAGACACACCGATGGCCTGCAGCCACGGGCGACGGCGCTCGAGGCCGCTCTTCACGGGGAAGCGCCAATCCGCGGCCCAGGCGAGGCCTTCGGCTGCCAGAAGGGCTCAGACCAACGCCCAGCAGAAACCCGGAGAACAGCGAGCGTCGGCGGGCGCGAGCGCTTCGGAGGCCGTGTGGGGCCGCGGGGAACGCAAGCCGGGGCAGCCGCTCCAGAAAACAGTGCGGAGGCTCCTCAAAAAATTAAAAAGTACATTCCTGTGTGACCCGGCCAAGCCCAGTTCTGGCTCTTCATCCGAAAGAACGGGGCGGATCGGAAGGAGACGCCGGCACCCGACGTTCACCGCATCACGACTCGCTGCAGCCGAGGCCCGGACGTGACCTCCGTGTCCCTCAGCGCAGGAGCCGATGGAACATGCGGTGTACACAGGTGGTGCTCGGCCCGAGCAGAAGGCTGCCTACCGCACGCTGCGGCGTGACCCGACCGTGCCGCGACGTCCGGGGAACGAGGACCGCGCGGCGGGACACGCGGCGGGAGGCTCGTGAAGGGGTCCAGCTCACAGAGGCAGACGGACCGCAGGCCGCCGGGGGCTGAGCAGGGAATCGGGGAGTTACTGCCCCGTGGAAACCGGGAGTCCGTCAGGCAGGAGGGGCACGGTCTGGGGAGCTCTTGCCCCGCGGCTGCACATGGTGAAAACGCACCGTTCGCTTAGAATGTTAAGACAGTAGATTGAGTGTTACGGGGGGGGGTCGTTTTGTCTCAATTTACTTTCAGTTGATTACATCAAGAGCATCCGTAGTGTCCGCGGCAGAGGTCGGGGACTCGTCGGTCGCCTGGACACCCGTGCTCGTCACGTCAGGTGCCGCCACCCCGTTTCCCCGCCCCTCATGCCCCCCCTCCAGCGGCACTGTTCCCTGTGACTGAGAGCCCCTCATGGTTTGTCCCCTCTCTGATTTCATCTTGTTCCACTTTTCCCTCCCGCCCCCCGGGATCCTCTGTTTTGGTTCTTAAATTCTACAGATGAGTGAGATCCTATGACGGCTGTCGGTCTCCGACGGACTTATGTCGCTTAGATGATGTTAGCTGTATTCTTACAGCACAGAAAAGCCCTGCTCCCTACAGATGGTGGGACCAACCCGGCCTTGGCGTCTCCGGCCACCAGCCCAGGGACGGGTCTCCGGGTGTTCGAACATGCGTGACCCTGGCAACACCCGCCTCGTGCTCAGCAAACACCGTCGCGGCATCACGACGGCCTTGCGTCCTAAAGATGTGCACCTGCGCCTTCCCTGCTCAGAACCGTGAAGGGGCAGTTTAAACCTCGAGAAACCCCCGTGGGCGAGGTGAATGGGTCGTGGTCCTTCCGTGGGAACCTTCTAAGTCCATAATGAGAGTCTGACCTTGTTCAGAGAAAGGAAATACCCTGTTTTCATCCCCAAGACATTCAACCAATGCTTCCCTGGGGTCCCACTCAGCCCACTGACCCACGGAACAGATGACTATCCCGCGAAAAAACCCTCCCTTGTATTTCGCTCCGAGTCCATCCAACACGGGTCCACGAGCCACGGCTTGGAGACGAGGGTTCATTGACCTACTCACGTTACTGCGCTTACGCTTCCTCCCACGTCTGGCGTTTTCAGGAGAAGTTAGGAAAAGAAATGCTAGATTTCCTTAAATTCCTTTTCTGTTTTTGACATGAGCCTGCCCTTATTTTAGACTCTGGTGCCCCGCGCGAGGCCAGTGTTGGTACGACGTACTCAACTTCCATCGCCGAGGGCGGGCTTCCAGGTCCACCACACGCCCCGGCTTCTCCCTGCCGCCTTCGCCCCAGACCTGCACTCAGGAAAGGACGCCTGAAGCACCCACGAAACGACGAGGCCAGAGGTGTGAGAAACTCACTGAGCCGACACAGGAGTTCATGGCGCCCAGAGCCAGCGGAGAAATCCAGAGTTTACAAAGCTGTGTTTGGCAATTCCCTGCTTCAACTTTATAGAGAGAGATTTTAAAATTTATTCTTCACATACGTACGTTAGTGTTTATGGAGCTTCTACTCCATCGCAAGACATCTGCTTGCGCTAATGCTCTCGTGGACTCTACACCGTGGGTCATGCAGGATACGAGATGAGTGACGTTGACTTCCACTGGTGTGCGAGGGACCGGCTCTGTTACTCTCCTACCCACGACACAGCGGCTTCTGGTAGGACAAGACTCTTACACAGAACAACGAAAAGTTCAGAGAAAAGGTAAATAAGAAAAGAGAGAAGATAAATGACAGACAGACAGGTATATGGGTGGTGGTGGTGGATGGATGGATGGACAGACAGACAGGTATATGGGTGGTGGATGGATGGATGGACAGACAGACAGGTATATGGGTGGTGGTGGTGGATGGATGGACAGACAGACAGGTATATGGGTGGTGGTGGATGGATGGATGGACAGACAGGTATATGGGTGGTGGTGGATGGATGGATGGACAGTCAGACAGGTATATGGGTGGTGGTGGATGGATGGATGGATGGACAGACAGGCATATGGGTGGTGGTGGTGGATGAATGGACAGACAGACAGGTATATGGGTGGTGGTGGATGGATGGATGGACAGACAGACAGATCAGGCAGCCAGGATGTGAGGGAAAGGCCCTAGAGTGAACTATGTCTTCCTGCTTGCTGCTTTTCATCTTTGGACATTGCCCAACTCTTGGCCAGACACACAGACCAGCTCTAAGTAGCAGAGAGAACAGTGGAGCTTTTCAGCAAGGTCACGGGGCCGCCGGAGCTGGAGCCAGAGGACGCATCCAGGATTTGCAAGGCCAGGATGAAGGAAAGGGGCACGGATGTGAGCCCGGGGCCAGCGCCGACTTTCACCACCGAGCACCGCCGGGGCGGAGAGCGAACGGCGACTCCATGAGACCAGCCTCACTCAGAACCACACGGTATTTCTTAGGCAACTTCAGTCATTCAAGCACAATTCATTACGCAAGAAGATCGTTTGTTCCCACAGCCGCTGTGAATTATCTCAATCTTGGTGGCTTAAAACAATAGAAACTTAATCCCTCTCTGTTCTGGAGGCCAGATGTCAAAAATCAGGGTGCCAGGGGACTGCGTGCCTCTGAGGCTCTAGGAGAGACCCTTCCGCGTCTCCTCCAGCTTCTGAGGGCCCCTGTACTCCAGGCTCCGTCTGTCTGCACAGCACCTTGTCAGTCTGTCTTCTCTGCCCCTCTTCAGGGCACTCACCAGGTTTAGGACCCCCTGTGATTACTATGACCTTAGCACAATCCGTAATCATATCTGCAAAGACTTTATTTCCAAATGAGGTCACATTATTTGGGACCACGGGACCTGAATGCGGTGGGGGTGGGGGGTGCAGCCATTCGGCCCAGTGCAGGGACCAAGAGGATAAAATAATAATCCAAAAGCTCACAGACCCCCAAGTCAATGCAGTTACCATACACAATTTTAAAATGTCTGCTGTGACCATGTTCAAGAAGAAAAGATTCTAAGATGGGGAATCTCATCAGAGAATGGGACTTTTTTAGAGAATATCATAGACACTTCTTGTCATTTACTCCTTATTCTTCTGAAATACTTTATTTTTTAGATTTGGCTTTAGGTTCACAGAGAAATTCAGAGTACAGAGCATTCCCATGTGCCCCTGCCCCTCCACACACAGCCTCCGCCACCACCAGCACCTCCGCGAGACGGTGCCCTTGTCACCACCGATGAGCCCGTCATCATCCCCCAGGGCCCGCTGTCTACACCAGGGACACCCTTGGTGTCGAACACTGTGCATTTGCGCAAACGTGTGATCACAGGTACCCCTCGTTGTGGTGTCACCCAGAACAATCTCACTGCCCGAAACCCCCGGGTGCCACCTGCTTGTCCCTCCCTCCCTGACCTCCAACCGCCCCCAGATGATCTTGTCCCATCTCTGCAGTTTTGCCTTTCCCAGGATGTCCGAGCTGTGACTTTATGACACGGATTGCAGGTTCCGCCGTGTCTTCTCGAAGCCTGATGGCTTGTTCTAGGGCTGAATGATGTTCCATTTCCAGAGGGACCACAGCTCACCCAGCACCCACTGGTGGACGTCTTGGTGACTTCCGAGTTGTGGCAATTGTGAATGAGGCTGTGGTAAGCATCCGTGTGCAGCCTCTTCCGTGAACATAAATCTGCAACTCATGAAACCCATTTTCATGGGTTTTCAACTCATCAGCACCACTGCTGGTCCCACGGGAAGAGCGTATTTCCTTTTGCGAGAAAACACCAAACTGTCCTCCGAGGTGTCTGCTCCACTCTGCACCCGCCAGCCACGAGCGGGGTCTCCCGCCGACCCGCATCCTCTCCAGCACGCGATGTGGCCAGCCCTCCAGCGTGGGCCGTTCTCACAGGCGTGCGGTGTGTCTCACTAACATTTCCTCAATGACGCGTGACATGGGGCGTCACGTGCCGTCTTTTGTTTTCTTTGGGGAAGTGTCCGAGGCTTCTGCCCGTTTCTTAATTAGGTTTTGATCATTTTGTTGTTGAGTTTTAAGAGTTTTTTACATATTTTAGATAACACAAATGTCTTGCGCAAATATTTGCCTCCAACTGTGACCTTCTGCCCAACCTCTTCAGCTGTTCTTCCCGGAGCAGTTCTCCGTTGTCACGAAATCCAGCGATTATTCCCGTCACGGATCATATGTTTGATACGAAGTCTAATGCCATCGTCATACCCAAAGTCATCTTGATTTTCTCCTGGAATTGATCTTTTTAAAGGATAAAAGGAAAATTCTAGAACTGACAGATGCAACCAATGGTAAGAACTTAAGAGCTTCAACGACTCGACAACATTCCCTCCTCCCCCACCACGGCCCACATGCCCACCAGTGTGTGGACTCTGCTCCCTCTTGTGCAGAAACCCCCGAGGTCGCACAGGGTCAGGCGCGCTCTGCGAGCCGCCAGCCAGGAGGGCCCGCTCCTCCCTCCCGAGGCCCACGCTGACTCTGCCGTCGGTCAGAACCAGCCCGCGTGGGAGGCTGTCCTCAAGCACCTCAGACTCGGCAGGACAAAGCCGGGCCCAGGCTCTCCATGTTTCCCGCCACCGGTGTCCCCTGCCCCTGGGGGGCCGAGCCGTCAGCCCTGCACACCGTCCTCTGCCCCCTCGTCCTGAGCGTCAGCCCTGCTGGTCCCCCTGCCCCTGCCACCTCCTTCCCGTGCAGCATCACGGTGTCAGAGCACCGGGCCGCCCCCACCCTCATCTGCCACCGCATCTGCCCACGGGCTCAGGATCACGGCCAGACCTTCTCCAACCCTGGTCGTGCCTAACTGCGGAGCCACCCTGGTCCCACACAGCACCCCGCCTGGCCCCAGGGTCTCCGCTGGGTCACCTCCCACAACATCTGCCTGTCTCCTGGGGAACCCTCAGCTCCCCCTTGAACACCAGTTCCCCAGACACCTCTTCTAACCCCCGAGTTACGTTAGGGCTCTCCGTTCACAACCCCAAAAGCCACGTTTTTTTCCTCCAGAGCCCTGTGTCGGCCGGTAACCACACGTTCCTTGTGGCAACCACCTGCTCATCCGTCTCACGGCCCACACCGTGGCCACGCCACGGGACTAAAGACACATTTCAAGAACCGTCCGCTTCCCGGGTGAACAAGCCCAACAGAGCCATTAACGTGCCCGTGTCTGCGTTAACAAGAAACCGAGAATGACAAAACCGAGAGTCCTCCCAAACTTCAAAGCAACTGGATTGTCTGGTATTCGGGCGTTACTCCATGTCTCTGTAATGGAGCCCAAAGTTTTTCCATATTTTGCAGATCAAAACATAGCCTAGGAAGCCTGGCAGGAGGCCCGAGCTGTATCACATGTGCGTTCTGCCTGGTGTGACCTCCACTGTGACCCTCAGTGAGATGGGGGGTGTTGGGAGCCGCAGGCCAGAGCCACGGAAACGCAGAGCCCACGGACTGAGTGGGGACAAGCTCCTCTGGGACTCACAAGGCTCTTCTGCGAAGACCCGGGCGTGCGGAGGGAAAGCTACGACTGAGGCCCCCCGGGCTGCACGGGCAACCACGTCTCTGCTCCCTTCCAGAGGAGCGTGAGCAACGCACAGAACTGCTGGGCCACTGCGGTGCAGACCTGAAGCCCACAGAACACGGTGTGTCCACTCTATTGGTATTTTTAAGATTACAGTGTGGCCCTTCATGTGATCTCCATGCTTCAGTTTAAACCTATGAGAACGGCCCATCTGCGAGGGTCAAAACCACCCACCTGCCGTTTTTGTACACTGACCATACCTGGGGCCAAAGGCTTGTGTAGACACAGAAGTAGGTTCAGAACCACCCCCGGGCTCGACTGAAATAGTGCCTTGCACGGGGGAGGAACGCAAGAAGCACCTTTTTTTACCCTGTAGATTCTATTTACAGGTTTCTATTTACAGACGCAGCCCTCCATTAATGGAAGTTTATCTCGACGGTGTCATTAAGTAATCTCGAGGAGGTTAGCGCCACTGAGATCTGGCCACAGCGCCTGGGGCGGGCATCAAGGGCACGGGCTCCAGGCCTGGCCGCTAAGTTCGCTAATCTGCTGTCAAAGCTTCGTGACCCAGGCAGAATCTGTCCGACCGCCCCGGGCTTTGGCTTCCCCATCTGTAAAGCGAGAGTCTGGGTGACATGATCCTGGTTTAAGCCCCCATATGCTATGATTTCAATCCGGAACGCTCAGGCCCAGGGAAGGGAGCGTTACCGCACCAGGCCAGGGTCACCAGCTGCCGGGCGCAGGACAGGATCCAGGAAACAGGCACTAGAGCCGCGGCCGGCCGCGCCAAGAGGATTCCATTCTGAAAGCCCTTAATGGCTTCGAGATTACGGACCATGCAGCCCAGCCATGGGCCTGAAAGAATGGTGGTTGTAATAAAATAAGAAAAGACGGAGGGCACGCGAGTCCATGAGGCTGGCAGGGCGGGCCCTGCCCTTGCGAGCAGGAGACAAGCCAAGTGCCCCTGGGCTCCGGTGGGCAGGGGGAGGGGGCTGCTGATAGGAAGCCGGCCAGCCCCCCCGCGGACTCTCAGCACTGGACGGAACAAGTGGCAATCGCCTGCCCAGTCCTCTGGCTTCGCCCCACGCGTGCAGAGACCAAAGACCACACAGACTTAAAAAAACAAAGAACTGTCCAGCCTTACGTGGCTATGCAGGGAGTTTGAGCTAGAATTTAGAGAGCTTGGTGTCTAGCCCCTCTCTCTTTAGCCTTGAGGGAGAAGCGGTTCCCAGGTCAAGGTCAAGGTGAAGGCCATTGTCCAGTTCAGCACAGGATGGTGGCCAAACCCCAGGGTGAGTGATGGGGTCGTTTGCAGGCGGGTCAGGTCAGCTGACAGGCTCACAGCAGAGGCTCTAGGGCCGAAGTCTTCAGTCCACAGGAGTCAGGAACAGCCACTAGAATCCAGGTCTTCCCCGGCGTTTCTGGTCCCAGCCGTGGGGTCTGCCTGAGTCTCGCACTTCAGAGGTGCTGTAGGGGGGCAGGGGGCTTGGGGGATAAGATCCGGGCCTTTGCACAAGGCATGGAAACATCTCCCCAGGGGCGGGAGATCTGGACTTGAGATCAAGAGTCTGCTGGTGTTGGTTTCCTCCATCTTCCGCCGCTGGCCCACGAAACCTTTAAGACCTGCCGTTAACAGCTGTCTCCAGTTGTCCCAGCACAACAAGATCACGGCTTTGGCAGCCCACGTGAAGATGTGGGATGAAGGAATTTTCTTCTCAGGGTTAAACGAAGGTCAAGACAGCACTGACCCAGCGAAGCTCTGCGACGCGCCCTGGCTTCGCACGAGGCCGGCCCAGCTACCGAGGCCCGGCTCTGCCGCACTCTCAGGCACTGGGTCCTCACCGCTCCCCGACTCTCCGGCTCCGTTTGCTGCAGTGGAACTTGCCGTCAGGGGCCTCTCATGCCGAGGGGTCCCCAGCACGTGCACCTGCTCCCGGCAAGTCTGTCTGGGTTCACCGCCGTCCTGCCAAGCTGCTCATTCATCCACGGCAAACTGACCAGAAGAACCGGATAAGAACAACAAATAAATGGCCATCTATTTGGTACAGGACTGATGGTCAAAGCTTGCACCCCAAAGACTGACATCGATGAGCTCTGTGACATTGGCTGACACAGGAGTGCGGATTCCTAACCCACTAAAGTCAGGGAGAGCAGAGCTTTCAAACAAATGAGTCACTAAGATCTATCTCACCTCCCAGTGTCCGTGGCTCTGCTGGAATGCAGGGCCCATACAACTTAGGATCCAAACTGGGACCTATGAACAAATACCCTGGGGTCAGAGGCAGGTACCTACTGTCACCCCAGGAGGGTAGTTTCCAGATGCCTGACCATGCAGCAGGGGGAGCTGGTGAAACCCAACCTCTGGGGTGTCTGTGAATCAGGACACTGAGTAAAGACCCCCCCTTCTGGAAGGCAGGTGGCCATCAGGCCATCACTGAGGCCTGAGCAGAACCACAGAATGGCTGCCCTGGTCCAGCCTTGGATAGAGCTCCGGCACCCGCTGGCCCGGCCATCCTGCTCACGGACGCCAGGTCCGGGGGCTTCCCCGGCCCCACAAGACCAGGGACCAGTTCCTACGATCAATCTCTCACATACCCTGTCCATCTGCATCCGACCGGTTCTCTTCCTCCGCAAGACTCGATCCCACATCCCAGCTGCGCCCCCGCACGAGAATCATCCAAGAACAGGAAGGCCTTGTCCCTGCACACTTTGAGGGACAGTGACCCAGGAGCCACGAGGCACAGACATAAGACACGGAAGGGGAAGGCTTTCTCTCGGTGGCACTGCTCTTCTGTCTCCAAAACACGGTATTTTTGCTGAGTTCATGTCATTCAGCCTCTTTTCCCCTTGGGCTCTGTACGTTGTTTTCTCTTGTAAACTACAGGCGGCTTCCCTCGGGTCACGTCACGAAACTCGGGCCTCCGACTGTCACTCTTCTCAAAAAGCATTTCTCCTATGAGGACAGAACTTCCTCACTTACAGAAGACTCTGCGGGGGGAAGCACACATGCTACACCAGCGACAAAGCATCCTGCTAATGGACGGGCTATTTAGATAAAATTCTCCACGCGGCCCGTTGGGCATAAAACTGCAGATCCCAGTGCCTAAGGCCCTAGGGCGCTGCGTTACTCATAAATTACAACATGACCTGTTAAATTTGGGAGTGATTTTAGAAAACTGGGCAATGTCTGAATGTGTACATAAACAAGTTGTTCCGATTCCAGCCTGGGAGAGGCAGAAATTAGTCTCCTTCTCTTTGTAGAGTTCACCATTCTCCCTGGGCCTGGCGTAGAATAGACAGCCAGTAAGTATTCTTTGACTTGGTTGTTGAAAGGGAAGGAAAGAGGTAAGATGTGTGGTCAAGTCAGGAACGAAACCTGCTTTAAAACTATGAAAAGTACAAATAGAAAGATCAGCCATGAACTGTTTGGACGTACAAATGAAATGGTATAAAGTATCCAAAACTAACCATAAATCAGTATTTATTATCCTTGGACTCAAATCATCCCAGCTCCTGAATTCCACATTACATGTTGTTTTTAGTCATCCGAGATTATCAAGTCTCATTCCGTCGCTCTAAACCTCCTCGGGCTCTTGGGTCAGATCCGCCCAGGGCCCCGGCACCCTCAAACATTACTGATGCCCAAACGGCTTTTATTCGTGTAGGTCATACCTACCTGTGCTTGCCACACTAGAAATTTAAGCCAGAACATTTTTACAATGCGTATTTATGGATTCATTACAAAGTAACAAAAATGAAAGACCTGTTCGATGTTAACACAAACAACATGTCTGTGAAAAATAACGACATTTCTGGAAACAAGAAAACAGCTAGAGAGGCAAGCTTCCACATTTTTGCAAACCTCCGCGACGCCCGGCTCAAGGAAAGACGGTGGGCGCGTGGGCCGCACGCGGCTGTGGCGGTCCAAGCTCTGGCTGCGTGGGGAGGAAAGCCAGCGGGGAGCCGTGGACTGGCCCCCGCACGCCCAGCCCCACGGCGACATCCCGAGGGTGAGCCACGACCCCGATTTCAGAATCCGAAGCCACGCCAGCAGCGCTCTCATCCGGCCACGGTGCGCCCGGGGGCTCTCTGCCACACGTGGCCGGGTCCTCCCCCCGCCGGAGCCTGGAACGTCACACACGGGACTGTGCAAACCGTCCAATTCCACCCCCGCCGCATCACTGAAACAATCACTGATCTCACGAGTATTATGAAAATGGTTTTGACCCCTCGCCTCCCGAAGAGCTATCGGAGGTCTCCTGGGGACCCCAGGTCACACCTCGAGCCGTGCTGGGCAGCCTCCTGGGAAGCTTCGACCCTTCCCGGCCCTGGGAACCTTGCCGAAGGGAGACTTTGACCGGCAGCCACTAGGTGGTGCCGCGAGCCACCGGAACCGTCCTTGTCCTGCTAAGGGGAAAATCGATCAATATCCGTAACGTGGAGAAGAAATCCAAATCCGCTTTATAAGACAGAGGGAAAGATTAGAAACACATTTAAGTAATTGTGTTGCCAGCCATCTTTTGCAATTTTGGAAAAAATATTATATTAACCCCAACTGGGCTCCATCTCGTCACAGTCGCAGTATCTAACCGAGACGCATCTGTGTAAGACGTCGAGTCGAGTAACGGCAGGTTAGTCACTTGTAACAGCTCCTACACCGAAAATACGTTTGGGAATATATGAAAGCACATGTATGCTGTGTATACACTGCGACGGTTAACTGTGATGTGTCAGTTTGGCCGTCCCATGGTACCCAGATGCTTGATCAAACAGCAGTGTAGACGTTGCTGTGAAGGTATTTTCTGGACAGGATTAACACTGAAATCCCTAGACTTGGAGTAAAGCAGATGAACCTGCCCAGTGTGGGTGGGCCTTGTCCCATCAGGTGAAGGCACTGAGAGAACAAAGACCGGCGCCCTCAGAAGGAATTCTGCCGGTGGCACCTGCAGATTCAAACGGCAGCTTCTCTCTGGGGCTCCAGCCTGCCGCCAACCCTACAGATTTTGAACTTGCCAAACCCCTACAACTGTAGGAGAAGTTCCTTACAACTCTCTCTCCAGGCTTGGTTTTTACGTTTGATCTTGTGTTTCACCTCCTGCTGGTTCTGGAACTCCCCTCCCAACACACACACACACACTGAAAACTGATGAGGAGTCCCATAAGGAATACCAGCCTGGAACAGAAAGGAATAAGAAGTCCTACAAGGTGAACCTGGAACCAGTTTCCTTGAACAGCTTTGATTTGACGGGCTCACCTCGGGGGCAGAAATTAAACTCCCACGGCTGAGGAAGGTGGGGGCCGGGTGGGCGACCTCCCCACCGCCAACCAGAGGGGTGCAGCTCGGGCTGGGAGCAGAGCTGGGGGCGAACCATCAGCACCATCCAGGGAAGACTAAGGCTCGAGCTTGGCGCCGGGGCGCCCCCGGAGTAAAGGCCCACCCACTAGACGCCATGAACCCCAATAATGTCCATGAACCCTGGAAGCGGAACCCGATGGGCAGGAAAGAGCTTTCCCTCCGGGGGGTCTTCCAGACACAATTCTAGGCTGTCGTCAAAGAGAAGGAACGACCCGTGGCAACGGCCCCTGCGCCCCTGCGTAAGGAACAAAGGCCCAGAGAGCAGGTTCACAGAGACCTCCGTCACCGCCCACCCGACGAAACACGTCGCCATCATGCGTCCAGCGCCACCGTCGGGGAAACCCGGATCGCACGGCAAGGAAAGCCCCGTAGACCCACTGCAGGGCTGTGACGGCAAAGGCAGGAGGAAGAACCTGGAGCCCTCCTGCACCCCTGCTGGTGGGCGTTCCAGCGACGGCCGCACGTCGGGGAACGGCAGGTCCTGTGCACGGGAAGCCCAGAGCAGTGCCCCGGCTCCACTCCCAGGCACGCGCTCCAGAGAGACAGAAGCAGGCGTCCACGCGAAACCAGTGCAGGAACACCCCAGCAGCACGGCACGCGGCACCCACGGCAACTCCACTGTCCCACCAGCTGGCAGCAGGCGCCGTGAAGTGCGGGGCGTCCGCCGGGAAGAGCACACGCTGGGCAGCGCCACTCAGTGAGATGCCCGCGGGAGAGGCTGAGGGTGACTCATGGCCGGGGGGCTGAGGGACAGTGGGCCGGGAGTGCTGGTGGGGACGGGGCTGCTTTTGGGGGTGACGAGGACGTGCTACAAGGGACCCCGTGATGGGGGCCCGGCCACGGTGCCGCAAATCAGGGAACCCTATGCTCTGAACAGGTGAACGTACGGTGTGTGAGTTAGAGCTCCATGAAGCCCTCCCAGAGCTCAAATACGTGCTGCCCCGTTGAAATAAATATAGGACATTCCCTACGGTGCCTAAGGAAACAGGACGCCATAAATAGGTGCAGATCGGATTTTTAAAGTAAGTAAACAGAGCTTTTAGAAACAAAAGTGAAATAACCAAAATCAACCACAAAATGCAGGGATTTAACTGCCGATTTTGGCACAACGCAAGATCCAGAATATAAATCAGAATTCATGATCCAGAGACAAAAATTACTAAGAATATAGAGAAAGACGTAAGACCTACAAAAGGCAGAGAGTAAGACATTCTAAAATATGCTTTATTAGAGACTGTCACAGAGACAAAACGTGAAAGGACAATGAAATATTTCCAGAAAGGATGAAAAATTCCAAATCCACAGATTCCAGAATCCTAGCAAATTCCAAGCAGAAGATGCACAAAGAAATGCACACCTAAATGATCGCACAAAGAAAAAGAAATCTGGAAAGCAAAGAAAGAGAGAAAACCTCGCTAAGAAGGCAGAAAGGAGTCTGGGCAGGGGGCAGCACAGTCCCCTGGCCACCCCAGAGCAGTGACACAGAGGTTTCCGCCCCACTGGGACCGTCTCTGATACCCAGACAGCATCTCTCCCCAGGTCGAAGGCAATGTTGTTGGTTTTTCAACAAGCAGAAACCCAGAGACTCTGCCACCAGCAGAAAGCACTAATGGGTGTGATTCGGACAGGAAAGTGACTCCAGGGGGGCAACCTGCAAGAGAAAAAAAAAAAATAAGCAAAGAAATTCACGAATGACCCCAATTTTATAGAAATGTCAATTCATAAAATTCATGGAAAATTGGTTTTATTTGGGGTGAACTTTTTAAGACTTCTGTGATGTCCTAAGGAGCTACTGATCACGGGTTACGGCCCACCGCGCTGGAATCCCTCATCTGCAGGACTTAGTTATTTTGGGGAAAGAGGAGATGTGCACAGACTGACGGGTTTTACTTGGGGCCAAATCCAAACATGGTTTTTTTGCACGCAGCCCTCAGTCAAAACGGCATCTACAGTTTTAAAGGGTCATAAAAACAAAACCGAACATAAACAAAGAAAAACCCATGGTCTCCCCAAACCTAAAATATTGACTATGTGGCCCTTTCCAGAAAGAGTTTGCTGACTGCTGGTTTCGATTATCTAAATTACCTGGTATTTGGCGGGGGGGGGGGGGGGGTATTTCTTTTCTTCTCTGTCGTTGATGCAAAAACATGTTCAATTAAAAGAACTGTTTCTCAACTAAAAGCGCCTGTTTTCTCAGGCACAGACTCTGCGCTCTCTGTGGGAGTGTGTGGAGGGGCTGACTCACGGATTCCACCCCAGGAGCCGAGGGGGGACGTGCCGTCCTTCCGTCTGCGGACACAGTCACCGGGCGCTTCCGAGAGGCTCCGGCCACCGTGCTCCCCGCCAGCGGCCGCGCTCCACCCAGCAAGGGAGCTTCTCGGCACATGGAGCTCGGACGGCGGGGCAGAACTGCCGGTGCGTGGGAACGTGTTCCCGACAACTTCAAGTGCAAGTGCTTAGAGATCAGGATTCGTAGGACACTCAGAATGTGACCTGAGAGTGCTCTGTGCACGCATGCACACGCACACATGCACATGCACACGCGCACATGCATGTACACAGATGCATGCGCACACACATACACATGCACACGCTGTAAATTCACGGAGGACCACTCCATTCCCATGACACGTCAGCGTCCGTTTCTGGGGCCACCACCAGGCTTTAGTGAAATCACGAGCAACCCCCCATTTCCATGACGCGTCACACACGCGTGTGTAGGCCCTGGCAGGGGAGAAACAAGATCCCGAGTATTAACTCTTCTCTCCAGAACCTCGATTCGACTCACTGTTCCTTAGATTCGTGTAGCAAACGGTCTCGTGTCCAACTCCCCGACACGGATATTCCGCATGCAAATATACACAAATGTATGCAAATGTATGCAAATATATGGACACACACACACACACACACACAGGGAAAACCTTAGCTTGGTTTAGCCGCACAACGAGCTCAGACAAGCCCGCAGACCACGCCACTAGCCTGCCTCCTTCACACAGCACTAGCACCGTGCGCGCCGCGGTCCAGGGGCCGTGTCCCCGCTCGGTGATTCCTGCGGCAAAGGGAAAAGCTGGCTTCTCCCCTCGATTCTTCCAGCAGCAAAATACGGTTGAAACAGTCAAGCCGTGCCGCCGGTGCCACCCCAAACAGGACGTCCGTTTTACCTCCACGCTCACGTCGAGGCAATGGCATCAAAACCCGCGGGTCTTCCTGCTAAAGGCCGCCCGGGACGCCCGTAGGAAAAAACTAACCCAAGAGTTGGCCGGAGCCCGTGTCCGTGCCCAGACTGGGAGCCGGCGCCCCGGGGCCAAGCCCCACAGCCCGCCGCCCCACCTCAGCCTGGCTCAGCCTCCAGGAGAGCGAGGGCCCGGCCGGCTGCCCCGAGGGCCTCGCGCTCTGACAACCGCCCCCCACCCAGGCTCCCGCCGTGCCTCTCCCGGGAGGGCTCGGGCACACGCCCTGCTGGGTACCGGCCCTCCCGGTTCAGTGTCAACCACACGGCGGAAGGGTCAGCGTCGGAGCCGCGATGGCTGTGAGGGAAAAGCCTGTGGCATGAGGACTGCAGGACAGGGGACCCGGATCTAGGCTGGCCTCGAAACGCCGTCTGAGGGGCCACAGCGAGACACAACCCACGATTGTCCACACGAACCAGCTGCCACGGTTGGTGACCCGGGCTGTGCTGGGGACACACAGGGAAGGCGCCAGGAGCCTCCAGGGCAGGGTGTGAACGAGACGCAGGCCTGTCGTCCTCGACACTCGGTGACACTGGCTGCGGGAAGCGACGTTCTGTGCAGGCGTCCCCTCCGGCGGGTTGTTACGTCGCCCGCACCGGGTGGAAGTTTTCTGGCCTGTTTCTAATAACCGGAGGCTGACAGCTGGGCTCTTCCAAAAGGAATCCACTTACGTCACCCACGAGAATGACTTCCATCCCTCCTCACAGGCACACACAGCGGCCCTCGCGTGTTAGGTCATTATCACAAACACATGTCGCCCCAGGACTTGGGTCACCCATCCGGGACATGCATCACCTTTGAAAAGAAGCGCACATTTCCGTGCCTGCGTTGACAAGCACTTGTCGCACGACGCTATTTAAAATAACGTGACATGTATGGAAAAGAATTCTGAAATACATGACATGTGCTGGTTTACTCTACAGTGGCTGGAACGTCATTTCAAATATTTTGCTGTTTACCTAACTCCATGTCCCCAGTGTCACCGTCCGTCCCCAGAGTGTAATGTTCCATGTTGTCCAGCAGATGGTGGTAGTGCAGGAGGACAGCCCGCCGTGGGCCACGCGGTCCTCGCCATTCTGGGGCGACCCTGGGGTCACAGGGCCCTGCTGAGCACGGCATCCTGCCCGCCCGTCCTGCCGTGAGAATCCAGACCCCAAAGCTGGCACTGATGGCCTCAGGGTCACCTGGACCATGACGGAAACAGGAGAGGACAAAACCTCTCTCACGACGGCCTCAAGTCCGGGGCGGGGCCCGATGTGCGCGTGTGCACAGACACGGCCGCGGCACTCGGAAGCAAGAAGCAGGAGAGCGGCCCTGACGAAGCCTCGGCGGCGTGGGACGGGGCGGGCCGCGTGGCCGAGCTCCGCTGGCCTGGGTCCCTGGGTCGCTCTGCAGCCGCTGGCCTGGGTCCCTGGGCCGCTCTGCAGCCGCTGCCGCCCGTCCTCTGTCTGCCTCCGTGGGTTTGCGTGTCAAGGTGACTGGGCTGTAGGACGCCCAGATGAAACACGATCGCGGAAGGGCTGAGGGCGTTTCCCTACGGGCCCAGCACTGAGTCAGAGATGAGTGGGGACCGTCGCCGGCGCGGGTGGGACGCACGCCGTCCTCGGGGCCCTTCTGCTCCACTGGATCACGCATCTTCTGCCAACAGACGCCTGCTTCTGGGGCCTTCGACCCGCACGCCCGGCCTCGGGCCTCCAGCCTGCAGGACAGGATCCCTCGGCGTCCCAGCCCCAGGACGCGGCCGCCAGCACCTCCTCGGAAACCGCTTTCTAGAAATAGAGGCTTCCTGCTGGTTCGGTGGCTCCGGGGAGCCTACAGCATACTGCATCCTCGCCGGCACACTGGGAGGCGTGCCGGAGCGCATCTCCGGGTCCGGGGAGGAGGGAAGACAGACAGACGGACGCCGACGGCAGGCAGCGCAGGGGTCAGACCCCCATCACCCGGCCAGGGCGGGGTCTCTGCTGTGGCAGCAGCTGCTCCTCGACAGTTTGCACACCTGTGATAAGGAACACACACTGCCTGCAGGCCAGGGTGCACACTGTGAGTGTGTGCACACGCATGTGCACACGTGACCGTCATCCACCGTGTGTGCGTGTATGCACGTATGTGTGCACTGTCTGCTCTGTGCGTGTGCACGTGTGTCACCGTCCACTGTGCACGTGTGTGTGCGAGTGTGTGTGCACACATGACAGTCATCTCCCCTCACATCCTGGGCTAAGCTCGGGTGGTTTTCATTCTTCCATTCTGGTTTGTAACTGTAATTCCTCCCAGCCTGGCTCACAATCTAAGGGGCATCAGGGCGGCCTCCCCTGACTCTCAGGCCCTGTCCTGTCCATCCTGCCCCCGCTCACTGCCCGGGGGGGGCTCACATCTGTGCCCCCCCCACCCCCAGCTGTGGCTCCGCATCTTCTCTGCTCTCCCGGGACACACACCGCACGTCTGCCGGAGCGATGGCCGTGACGCCGCTGCACCGTCCCTCCCTTCCGAGAATCTGCATCTCGGGTGCAGGAAAACCAAGCACGGGGGCCCTTGAACTGTGCCAGATAAACGATCAGTACCTAGACGGCGAGAGACGGCTAGAGACCAAGACAGAGGCAGACGGAGACAGACGGGGCGGGGGCAGCCGCCCTGCAGGGCCGGGAATCAAAGCCCGCCGTGTCTCTAGTGACACATCACTCGTACCTGCAGCTCTTTGGAAAAAACACAGCGAGCAACATCAAAGAGAACGCTCTGTCAACATAAATGGTGGGGAACTAACAATAAATGTTCTTTTTCTCCAGTCCAGCGGCCTCCTTGAGCCGCCGAGGCCACGAGTCTTCCCGTCTGTTCCTGGACAGCGGCCCGGCAGGAGGAGGGAACAGCGGGAGAGTCAGAGCAGGGCCCGCGGGGAGAAAGGGCCTTTGTCCGCGGACTTCCACACACACACACAGACAATGGACACTCAGCCTTCTGTGTCCCTGTTCCCAGGACGGACAGAGGGAATCTGTGACAGGCAAGACGGGCGGAGAAAGCAGCTCGTGCTCAGAACACTGCCTGGGAACTCAGTGACATCACGTATGAAATCCTTCCAGGAAAAGGAAGCGAGGGCCGAACGGCCGGAGCACACACGGCGGACAAGCAGCTGCTGCCCAGGCCGCGCCCATCCCCCCGGAACACGCAGAGGGGGTGCGGTAGGCGGCCCGCCACCTCTCGGCGCTGCCTGCCTGCTGCTGTCCCCACGGCGGCGTCCAAGGAGCTGGCAGGGCTCTGCCGCCCAGACGGGCACTATGGAAACCAGGCCTGTGTGCTCATTCTGGCCCCGCAGGGGCCCCGGTCCCGTGGGGGGTAGTGGGGGCTGGGCACCGCTCAGCACACTGCACACTTCCTCTCCAACACGGTCGGACAGACGGACGCACGGGAACACTGACTCTAGAGCCACACGGGGGACGCCCTCAGGCTGTAAGTCAGACGGTTACCCCTCAAATCAGAAAAACCACCTGGCATTTTGAGGAGTAAAACGTTTTCTAAACAGCAACAACCCCTGGGGCAGCTCTTGATGGAAGGAGAACCGAGGTCTTCCCTTCTCGGTCCTGGGGCTCAGGCAGGGATGAGGAGGCGGGAGCACTCCCGGGAGGACGGGCTCCGGGCTGGACGCCGGAGAAGCTGCCGATGGCAGCCACGAGTGTCCTGCCCCGACCTGCTGTCCACACGGGCCGGCACAGCCGTAGCCCGAGCCCACCACAGACCCTGGATCAGACCTCACTGCTTCCTGGTGCAGGGCCCGTCCTCACTCACAGAATCTGCGGGCTCCCGGGTGCGTCTGGCCTCAGAGCCGGGCAGGGCACCATCCCGGCTGCGGGGTGGGGGCTGCTCCTTCCCCACGGCTAGCTCGGGGAGGCCAGTCCCTCAACAGGACGGCGAAGGAGCAGTCGCTGCGATGGGCATTGTGTGTCGCAGGCAGCGGCCACGGGAGCCACTCGAAGCACCAGGGGCGGCTCTTTCTTAAACGTGTAGAGACGGTGAGAAAAGACGGAGATCGATTAAACACACACCGAACACGTCTGTGTGTCTGCGCGCCTCGGCACACACCCAGGGACGCATGGGTGGAATGCGGAGGCTCCGCCGGGCCGAGCGGCTCCAGCGGGGCGGAGCAGGAATTCCGAGCCCTGGGGTGCGGTCACCCCGTGCCCCTCGGCGAGCGCGGCCGCTGAGCACAGACGTGGACAAACAGGCTGAGGGGAGAGCAAGCCCCGCACGAAGACGGAGCGCACGCGTCCGACGCATCCCACGCGTCCGACGCAGCTGGGTGTGGGGCGGGTTGTCCTACAAACCCACGGGGAGCCTGCTGGCTAAAGTCGAGTGCTCTAAGGGCGCGAACGCTTCCTACAGATCGCCCTGATGATCTCACCCGCGTGTGGAATGTCACAAGCCAAACAAACATGCAAAGGAGAACAGAGAGAGAGACAAACGGAGAAACAGACCCTTAACCGCAGAGAGCACCCTGCTGGTCCGCAGAGGGGAGGGCCGGGGGCACAGTGGAAACGGGTGGGGAGGAAGGCTCGCGCCGGGATGAAAAATAAAATAAAAGAACTGAAAATAAATAACAATTGCCCTGAAAGGAACACTGATTGGGAGGTACCCAAGGGCTAGAACGCGCACGTGTTGGGACGCGTCTGATGGTGCAGAGCGCTCCCCGGGGCCGCGCACGGGTCCTCCGAGACCAGCCTCCGCGCTCTCGTGCGGCCAGTGGGGCTCACACCGCGCTCCCTGCAGGGCTCTCACCCAGGCCTGGGGGTCTCCCAGCCCCCCCACCCACACACACACGGCTGAGCGCCGGCCCGCTGCAGGTGCGGCCGGAGAAGCCGGGCCCAGGGCAAGGGAAGCCGGGTTGGCTCAGGGAGGACAGCCCAGCAGACAAGCCCACGCTGACTGGCGGGAGCTCTAGCTGCACGCGGATAAGATCCGTCAACGAACCCAAAGCCTTCCCGTGCGGAGACGCAGCCCGATGCAGGGGGAGGGAGTGGGCTGCTGTCAGAGGCCTCCTGAGGGAGGGATGGAGGCCAGGAGCCCCGGGGAGCCCAGGGGGCAGAGGCCCAGACAGAGGGGACCCCAGGGTCAGTGCTGTGTGGGGAGCAGCGAGGCAGCCAGAATGCCTGGAAAAGAGGAGGAAAGGCAGGAGGAGGCGCAGAGGGCTGGGTGGGGGCCGGACGTGGAGCCCCTGGGCCAGGGCCTGCGCTCCAGGCAAGGGTGTGGGCATGCTACCGGGGACTCTGAGGGGACGGTGAGTGGCCCTCCCTGGACGGGCGTCCCTCAGACAGGCGCTCAGTGTGACGACAGCAGAGGGCGAGGTGGACCCTCTCTGGGGATGTCTGAAGTCCTTGCCGGCCCGCCTTCCCACGCAGCACCGCGGAGGCTCTAGGACAGCAGGGGAGCTGGTCGGGGGCGGGCAGGGCGCTGCAACCCCGCACGAAGGCCGCCAGAGGCCTGAACACTAAGCCAGGCCACCTCTGTGGAGCCCGGCCGGGTGCCCCGTGCATCGCAGGGTCGGGAGGTGCCCCTGGGGTGTGCACACGGCCTGCCCGGAGAGGGGGTGGTGGGGGTGACGAGTGTGTCCCAGGCTCGAGGACCGTGGCGCGGCCGTCATGCTGACTGGCCTCAGACATGCTTACTCAGCCCCTGAGTAATAACCACATGAAGCGGAAACTTCTAGTTCACCCGCTCTCCGGGGCGTTGCTGAGTGTAGAGAATCAGCATTACTGACGCCCAGACGCACGCGCCCTTGGGGGTAGGAGCAGCAGGTCCGTGGCCACCGGGCCACTTCCTGGGAAGGAGACCACCCCTCTTGGTGACGCAGGGGTTCCCTCTCTGTCTACCAGACGCCGGTCAAGGGGTGCTGTGGGCTGCTGGTGGGGTTCAGGGCAGCGTCCCCACACCCAGAACAGACCTGGCCCTCACGAAGTGCCCCATCTTGCTGAATCCAACAGCTGGTCACCACGTGGTCATGGTCTCGAGGCCCTCGGGTGAAGAGTCCGCCAGGGTCTGTTGGAACAAAGGCCACTCGGCTCGGGGCCTGCGTCCGAGCTCGGGCTCTCTCACGCCTGGAGGGCAGGGCGGGTCCAGGCGTGTGCAGGTGGGCGGGCTGTCCTGGGCAGGTGGGCTGCGGGGGCTCCCCCGGGAAAGGGCCACTTTCTTAATCTCAGAAGTCAGGTGGCCCTGAAGGGGCCTTGCCATGTGAGTGTCCCCTTGGGGACCAGCCGACCCTATGACACGTCCGTGAGGCGTGAACGCGACCCTGTGCGTGAGCTGCCCGGTGTGGCATCTGCCGTGGCCGCTCAGCCCGCGGAAGCTGTTTGTTCCCACAGCCGAGTGACGGGGCTGGGCGCTCCGCAGGGCCTCGGAGTCTCGGTGGTTTGCTCCGCAGGGACAGCCCGGATGAAACGTGTCGTGGGGGGGCAGGGATCACCTCAGCCGCAGCTCCCGAGTTCATTTACCGACTGGCTCGTGCCCCCTTTTATCCCAGAATGATGTCGCCTGCCTTTAAGGCTGCCCACAACATGAGAAAATCGCGTGAGTCCCACCGAAGCCAACGGAAGGGAAGGGCGGGAAGCCGGCGGTGAGAGCCAAGCGAGCGCGGACAGGCCCGTCGGACCGCACGCTCTCCAGCTCGGGAGGACCAGGTCAGCCCCCGACGCCAGCCCCGGACTAGAACCCGTCACAGCGACGGCCGGATTTGGGGGATTCTTGGAGCGAAGACACAAATATCAACGTTGTCACTTACCAGTTCGCAAGAAGTCTGGCTGGGGAAGTGGGCTGCCGCTGCCCGGCGCTCTGATTAACCCCGCGCTCGCGCTAATGACGCAGCAGTCCCTGCCGGCCACGGGGCCTTAAATACTGCATCTGCTTTGCGGAACAACCTTTAAAAACAATTTAACAAAGAAAGAAAGAAAGAAAGAGAGAGAGAGAGAGAGAGAGAGAGGAAGGCAGGAAGAGGCAGATGACTGATACACACAGATCTCAAAACCACTGCACCGCATGAAAAACCAGAAGAACAGAAAAAAGCAAATGCCGTGTGTTTCCATGTTTACGAAATTGATCTCTAGTGACAGAGGCAGGACGCTGACCGCCCAGGGCCAGGATGTGGGGTCAGGCAGCGAAGGAGTCGGGTGAGGTCCGCAGGGAAGCACTTGCTCCGTATTTTGTACAGGAACTCAGGATACCTGTATCTGGGTTCGTAGGTATTTTTTTTTTGAAAGATTTTATTTATTTATTTGACAGAGAGAGATCACAAGTAGGCAGAGAGGCAGGTAGAGAGAGGGAGGAAGCGGGCTCCCTGCTGAGCAGAGAGCCCGACGCGGGGCTCGATCCCAGGACCTTGAGATCATGACCTGAGCCAAAGGCAGCGGCTTAACCCACTGAGCCACCCAGGCACCCCTGGGTTTATAGGTATTTTGTCAGAAGTCATGGACCTATACACTGACAATGAGGCTATGTGGTTGTGTGTAAATTGTATCCTGATAAAGTTGATCTAAAATAATACCTGAACTGAGAACTCATGTCCACACAAAAACCTGCGCACTTTATCCATAGTTGCCAAAGCCTGGACCCAAACAAGGTGTCCTGCAGCGGGTGGTTGAGTCAACTGTGGTGTGTTCAGACCCTGGAATAGTGGTTAACCCTAAAAAGAAATGAGCCACCCAACCATGAAGACACGGAGAAACCTCCAATGTGCTTCACCCAGTGAAGGAAGCCAGTCTGAGGGCTACTTGCTCTGTGATTCCAACTCTGTGACCTGCTGGACAAGGCAGAACTACAGACACAGTAAACAGATGAGTGGCTTCCAGGGGATGACGATGGAGAGGGAGACTTGGGGGTGGGGCCTGGAGGGGGAGGGCTGGGGCTGGGGGCGGGAGGGGGCAGGGGAGCACAGAGGGTTTAGGCGGTGACACTACTCTGTGTGACCCTGTCATGGCAGGTAGGAGTCCCCACACATTCGTGCAAACCCCTGAGCGTGCGACACCAACAGTGACCCTGACATGAACTGAGGATGTGGGGCATGAGGACGTGTCCATGGGGCTCATCAGTGGCGACGACGCCCCGACCAGAGGGGACGGAGGTAGTGGGGGGAGGGGGTGGGGGAGGCTGTGCGCGTCGGCCGGAGGGTTCCGGGACTACCCGGGGCCGTGCTGCCCCCACCGCCGGAAGCCGCACAGACCGGACCTGCCGGCAAGGGTCCCTGCGGTGCTCAGGTGCAGAAACTGCCTCTGATTCCCCAGCCCAAGGTCACTGGGTTGGACACTGCAGGCCTTGCTGAGGGTCTGGGCTCCCTCACTAGCATGTAAGCGGTTTATCATAAAGAGCTGGTTCTTAGTGCCTTCCTGCACCCCACTCACGGTGTGTGACAAACACAACCTCTCCAGGACGATCCAGCCGGAGCAGCACAGGCAGCGTCGCCGCGACAGGTGCGGGACGAGAGGCAGCCCCGGAGACGTGTCCGCAGCGAGCACAGCGCCACAGGGACCTGGGCTCTACGGGGACCGTCGCACCGTGCGGGACCCCCGCACGCAACGCGGCCGTGAGCACCGGCGATACCTGTGGTGTTTGTGAAAACCCAAACTCCAGGCTCCCCGGGGACAGCTTTAATGGAGCCTCTCGTGTTGGGACCTAGGATTTTGCATTTTTTAGGAGTTCACAAAGGGCCTCTCCCGGACTCTGAGGTCTAAGAAGCCCTGACCCGGGGGGTGCCTGCGGCAGGGTGTGCGCACGGCTGACCCGTCAGCGCTCCGATGGCATTGTTGCTGATGCAGGTACGGAAATGTGACCGTTCATGGAGTCGGGTGTCCCACAGGTTCTAGTTACGGGACAGACCCGCCACTCAGAATGAACGCAGACGACGTCCTGCCTCGGTGCTTTTTCTACCTTTCCCAGCCAGCACCAGGGGACAGCTTCATGGAGTGTAATGACCCGCTGTCGGTGATCAGCGGTCAGTGCCGGATCCCTCCCCGAAACGCTCCAGTGACGGGCTTCTAGCGGGACCCCTTGGGACACGGCTGCTTACTTCCTGCTGCTGGAATGTTCGGAGGCATCTGCGGGAACCAGCAGGTCAGTCTGGGACAGCGCAGTGCCCAGGTCAATGTCCTGTTAGCGCCAAAGGGCAGGGCCACCAGCCACCAGCAAAATGGTCCCCAAGGAAGGCGCTCGGGGGCCGCTGTGCTCTCTGAAGAATTGAGCCCAATAACTCCCCTCGGCAAACACAGATGTCAATTCATCTGCCGGAAGTGGTTTTAAGAAAATCCTCCTTTCTCACGGGACGAGAATCTCAGACCAGCGATGTGAGCTTTTCCCATACCCTCCGTGGGCCCCAACTTGTTATAAAGTGCATCACCTCCGTCTGCAAAGCCCCTGTGTTTCGTGGCATTGCATCTAACTAAAAGGTGTGAAAGGCCAAGAAACTCATCCCAGGCCATTATCAGAACCCCAGAACTCGGGGGGGGGGAGGGGACTGCAGCTGTGCGGAAGTTCAGATTGAATTCTGGTTTTGCAGGGAAAAAGCCATTAGGAAACGAGACGGCAAGCTCGGGTCGGGGAACTCCTGCGTCCCCAGCCCAAGTTACATCCCCCAGCCCCCCGCCCCATGAAACAATATTTTTAAGAGGAAAAGAAATAATTTCTTAACGAACCCCTACAAATTAACAATGGCACGCCTGGGCCCGTGATCCTGGGGAGTGCGAACTGTAAGAGATGTTTGGGTCTACAGGCTTCCCTTTATAGGAGTAAGTGACCATGCAGACCCAGAGGTGTGGCTGACGGGGAAACCAACGCGTGGCACCGCGGGCAGGGCGAAGGGACAGGTGAGCGGTGGAGGCGTGGACAGGCACCTTGTAAGTGTGAAGAGACCACCGAGCATAAACGTGGGGGCTGGAAAGAGGCTCGGGGGTCATCATACCCTCATCCACCGAGGGGAGCCGCCGGCACGGGCCTGGCAGACAAGGCGGGCACCTCCACGGCCCAGGTGAGGACGCTTCTGGTTTCCCGAGGGAGGACAGCTCACCTGGGGCTCTGCTCTGCCTGTCAGGGTGCGGGGGGGCGGGCAGAGAAGCAACCACGGCACAGATTCAGGAGCAGTAGCATTTCCAATGATTTATTTCATCGTGGCATAAGTGGACACGGACAAGGCTTCACAGCAATTGCGCCCAGGCGCGGGAAACCGAAGCGTTAGCTCATTCCCTGTGCGTACAGCGTCCGCGGGCCTGACCTGCGGGGACCAGGGCTGGTGAGTCTTTACTCGACGCCCCCCTGCAGTCTGTTCACGCTCGTTAGAGCCGTGGAGGGCGGAATCCTCCCAGGAGAGGCGTCCAGCCTGCATTGCGGCTCCCCAAAAGCAGAGTCCCGGTGCCCGTCACAGCTGCACGCCCGGCACCGGAGCGCGGGGGCCTGGCCGTGCGTGCCGGCAGGTCCAGGCGCCGGGGCAGAGAGGCGGCGCCGCTGGAGCGTGCGCGTCTCGCTGTCTTCTCATGAATACCACAGCCCAGGAACGGCGTAAGTGAGAAGCTGGGATTTTGGAATGCCCGACTACAGCATTTCATAAGCTGGGGAAGCATCTAAAATAAAACACAAGCAGCCCATCTGCTGCCATTTCGGCCCTGCAGGTGCTCCCGCGGGCTGTGGTCCCAACGGACCTCAGCTTTAGAAAATACAGCCAAGGACCTCAAACACATCCCATTTGAGAATTGTTCACAGGAAGTTACCCAAGAGCCCGCCCGACGAGCCAGCATGACCAAAGCCACCAGAAACGGCGCAGATGCGGCAGACGGCTGCGCTTCTTGAGTGTCTGCGGCAAAATGCACGCGTAAGAGTTCAAACCGCAGCAGACACGCAGCCACGGCGTCTGTGTGTCCTCTTAGAGGGCCCCCAGGGATGCAGAGACCCCATCAGCAAGGCCCAAGTCCAGCTTGAAAGCTGCCAAGGGTCGCTGGGGCTCAGGTTGTTCCCCAGACCAAGAATAAACGTGTGGAAGAAGACATGGCCAGCCCCGTGTCTCTGCGGCTCGAGTGAGTCTCCATGGACAAAGGCCGTCGGCTAGCCAAAGGCCGGACCTTTCTGTCCACCGCAGTCTCCCCGGACAAGCCCACCGCTCCTTTGCATATGGGGAAATGTCTGCGTGCCAGGGTCACCTGCGCGAGAGTTATGGGTGGTCCTACACACATCAGACGCGCTGGCCTCTGACAGACCCGTCCTCAGGAGTCTGCGGCAAAGCGAGCAACCGGGAACGGGAACAGCGAGGCATCCCGACCCGGCGCTGGTGCAGGCCTGGAGCGTCCCGTCGTGTGCGCAAAGGGCCCGCCTTGGAGTATCCGCCGTGAGGGGCCAGTCTCGGCAGGGGATGCCCCCCAACAGCCCCTCCCCGCACCGCACAGTGCCCCGCATCGTGGCCCCAGCCCCCACCTGCTTGCCTGACTGCTGCAAACCTCGTGGTTACAATTCCAAATGCTGGCCCCCAAAGCAAAAGAAACTGGTCCTCGTGGCATTTGTCTCTAGGAGGCATTTGTATTGAGAAATAAGATCCATGCCCTTCTGTGTCCAGGCACCTATCCTTGCGTTCCCTGGGCTTGCTCGTGCATTCCAGTGCGGCAAACCCTGGAAATGCAGGGTCAGTTCCCGCAGGAGGGACGCCAGGTCTGGGGCCGGCCTCTGTTCAATTAAATCCTAGAACAACACACAGAACTCCAGCTGGGCACGGGACGCTGAGGCTGTCAGCGCCCACGAGTCAGCACCTCCCAGTGCCCCTGCAGGGACGAGCCTGCTTCAGGAACTCACTCCCACAGCATTTTGTTTCGAAACAACAAACATCGCAGGAATGATTTCACGAGCAAAATCACAGTGATAGTGTTTCATGAATTTGAGAATGAAGGAATGAAAATATTGGCCTGGTTCCATTTCATATAAAAGCTTCAGCATAAATATAAGATTCTAGAGGGAAATGTGCTGGACACAGGCGCATGTTTCTTTACAAGAACATTGTTTCCTGCGCTAACTTCCTTCCCGCTACCGTTTCTGCGTTCTACTCGTACGGACGGCCAGGCCAGGCGAAGTCTGTCCTTTTCTAAGATGAAGAACCAGGCTGCCACGATACCTTCTTGGCTCAGGAGCAGGCTTGAGAGAGCACATAGGTCGCCAGAACATACTCTCACCGAAATCCTAAACTCCATCCCTCTGGCTTGTGCATCATGACGCAAGCTAGACATTTCGAAACATACTTAACCGGTAACTTCCACAACCACAGACTCTTTAGAAAGCACAACTTGTTTCCCAATGACCCTCTGTTGCTACAGAGACATCAACCCCCACCACTGGAGAAAGAAGGGAAAAGCAGTGAGGGGTGCGCGATTTCCTCTGGTTAAGTGCCGGTGACTGTCAACATGCACTTTTCCTGTTATAATTTTTTTAAATGGCCTCAATTCAGAATCCAGATCGGTTTGCCTCTCTTTCTGAGCACACACTTTACCCTTAAATTCTTAATAAACAGTAAACTCTGTCTACACCTGTTTGGAAAGTAAAATGTTATAACAAATGAGCAATCACTGGGTTTCTTTTTAACGCTCGTGACCTCTCAAAGTACTGAAATTGATGTTAATTCTATTAGGGTATTTTGGAAGTCGATTAGAAAAAATGTAGTTTACCTGCTACTTAACATTACAAATACACATTACCTCCCCTATGTCAGTATACTTCCTGTCACTGCCACATCTTCCTGCCACCATACTAGTAAAAATTAATCCCTTTCTTCAGAATGGCCTAATACATCCTGTGAACATCGGTAACTAATGGATTCCAAAGGTGCCTACATGTTTGTCTTTAGAAGTGCCGAGAGGGGCTTCAACCTTCTTCTCTGGGGCGAGGGGCAGGGGCACCTGTTCTTTGAGCCCGTTCGAGAACAGGAAGGTGGCTGCTCATGTAGAGGGCACTTGAGGAAGGTTCCTTTCAAAACAGACAAGCATCCTTGGGGTCAGCTTTTGCTACTCACGATCTGCTCTCTGAAGTAAGTCATTACTAGGACATCGGATATAATCATTAACACCCTTTAACTCAAAAGTCTGTAAGCTATCTGGGTTGAAAGGTGAGATGGAGTGGCCCTTGAGAGGGGGTGAGGCCCATTCTGTGGGATCCGCAGCAGACAGAGGCAATCCTTCCCCGCTTGCTGGACAGGAGACAGGGACAGATCCCACCTTTCACGCTTGCGACATCAGAAACTAACCCAACCATAATTGAACATAGGATGACATGAGCCTTTTCACTAAAGCAGAAAAAGTTTCAAGAGCTCTGCGTATGGGTTATGAGTGTAAACCTCAAGCCAACAGAGCCCACGGTGGCCTACTTCAGGGGCTCCCCCGCCCGGGGGTGGTGGCCCTGAGCTATGTGCAGGGTCTTCTCCTGGTGCAGTGAGGAAGCTAGTGTGCACACCCCCGTCTGGGGCTCTCCATCCCACTCGGGAGCTCAACTGCCCCTGAGCACCCGGGACAATGGATGGGCACTCTGGGACCCACCCACTCATCCTCAGGCGTCATCTTCCACTTCCTCCTCCTTCTCCCTCCGACATCCCATGCCATATTTGTAAGGTCACCCCTTTACACACACCTTACATAGTGTGCCATTGACCCGTGGAGCAAAGCGGCGCAAAAGGGAATGCAGAATAGGGCAGCAGACCTTAAAACAGCATTGCAAAAAGTCTTCAAGGCCCCGCGACAAGCTTCCAACTTCAAAGGGTTTAAATGGTCCCCATGGACCGTGCCCCCCACCCCTCCAGTGGATCTCCGCCCACCGGGGCGTCCCTGAGGGAGATGCCCAAGTGGACCCCGCCCGCCCTACGCGGCGCCCTCCTCGCCTCGGTCCGGTTTCTCCGGCAAGTTGAGCACAAACGGGAAGAGCGAGCCTCGGGCGTCCAAGGGGGCGCGGAGCGGTGCGGGCTCGAAGCTGCCCCCTTCGCCCGCGCCCACGTCCGCGCCGGGCTCACTGTCCTGCGGGGGCACGAAGCGCCAGGTGCCTGCGCGGCTCACGCAGTAGATGGTGCCGTCCAGCGCCACGCAGCGGAAGGGCTGCAGGCTGGACGGCGCGCCCGGGGGCCGCAGGTGCGCGGCGCAGCGGCTCCACTGCTTGGCCAGGCAGTGGTAGCGGAACACGCTGACGCCTCCGGCCTCCGCCGCCTGCGAGTCGCCGCGGCCCCCGCCCAGGTCGAAGCGGTAGATGAAGCCATCCAGGGCCACCATGGCCGCGGAGCGCTCCCGACTACTGCTGCACGGGCACTCCTGCCACTCGTCGCGCCGCGGGTCGTACTTGAGCAAGCGGTAGAAGAGGGAGCCCCCGGACACGTAGATCGCGCCGTTGCACGTGGTGGCTTCGTGCGCCACAGCGAAGGCGCCGCGGGGCAGCGGGGCCACGGCGGCCCAGCGGTCGGCGCGCGGGTCGTAGCGCTCCACGCTGAGCAGGCACTCACCGCCCACGGCGTACAGGTGGCCGTCCAGGGCCAGCAGCTGCAGCTGCGAGCGCGCTTGGCGCAGCGGCCGCACGGTGCTCCAGCGCTCGGTGGCCGGGTTGTAGCAGAAGACCTGGTCCGAGGGGCGCGCGCGGCCGTCGGGACCCGCCGGCCCCACGCCGCCGGCCACGAAGAGGTAGTTGTAGAGCACGCACAGGCCGCAGCCCCGCGCCGGCGCGCCCTCGGGCAGCCGCGTCAGCTCGCGCCACTCGCCGGCCGCCTCGTGCAGGCAGTAGACGGCGGCGTCGCCCCGACCCTCCGCGTCCCCCGACGGGCTCTGCGGGCGGCTGCCCGCGCGCTCCCCGGCCGGTCCGAGCGCGGCGGCCAGCAGGCGGGCCCGGCCGGCGCGCAGGCGGCGGCGCAGCAGCAGGTCGCGCTCGGCGCCCGACAGGCGCCCGAACACCGCGGGCTCGCGCAGCACGTCCAGGTAGTGGTCGCTCATGAAGCGGTAGGCGGCGTCGCGCAGCTCGGACAGCCGCTGCCGCTTGGCCGCGCTCAGCACCTCGTAGCAGTTGGCCAGGCTCAGCTGCGGCGCCACGGCGTCGGTGGCGCGCTGCACGGCGCACGGCAGCTGCAGGCGGCGCGCGCCGGCCACCACCTCGGCCACGTTGTCCGGTCGCACGCCCGCCATGCGCCCGCTGTACGCGTAGGCCAGGAGCAGCCGCAGCGCCGCCCAGCCCACCCCCTGCACCCGCAGCACGTCCCGGGACGCGCGCGCGCGGAAGTAGTCGCTGCGAGCCGCCAGCACCGCCTTGTGTGCCCGCAGCCGGCGGCCCGACACCTCGATGACCAGGTCAGGCTCCCCGTGCGCCGGCCCGACGCCCGGGGGCACGGGTGGGAGGTCCCCGGTCTCCTCGGGGGACACGGGCTCCTCGGGGGACACGAGCTCTTCCAGCGACGTGGGCTCCTCGGTGGACACGGGGTCCTCGGTGGACACGGGCTCCTCGGGAGACACGAGCTCTTCCAGGGACGTGGGCTCCTCAGTGGACACGGGCTCCCCGGGAGACGCGGGCTCTTCCGGGGACGGGCGCTGGGCTGGGTCCCCGGGCTGCTCGGCGGACGCGGGCTCTTCCGGGGACACAGAGTCCTCCGGGGACGCGCGCTGCTCGGGGTCCCCGGGCTGCTCGGCGGACGCGGGCTCTTCCGGGGACACAGAGTCCTCCGGGGACGCGCGCTGCTCGGGGTCCCCGGGCTGCTCGGCGGACGCGGTGGCGGCGCCGCCGACCTCCCACTGCCGCTCCACGACCCGCGGGCCGCTGCGACGCGAGGGCGGGGAGGACGCTGCGCCTTCCGCCGCGGAGGCGCGAGACTGCGGCGGGGAGCCGTCCCCGGAGCTGAAGCACAGCGACGCGCGGAGACTGCAGGGTGTCTGCGCGTCGGGCGGCTGCAGGCTGCCCTCTCCCGGAGCTGCGGGCGCGCCGCCCCGGCCCCCGGCCTGGCCGCACGCTCCCTGCGCAAAGGCGCCCCCGGCCTCGGCCCCGCGGCCGCGGTCGTCCCCGGGATAGAGGGCGCAGGGGGGCACGGGGTTCTCCATGGGGACGCTTGCTTGCGCCACCGCCGCCGCCGCAGCCGCGCTCAGCACCCCACCATGACCGCGCCCCGACTCGGGCTGCGCAAGGTCGCCCGTGCCTCCGGGCTCTAGCTTCACCCGCTTTTCCTGGCCGGCGATCAGATTTCACTGGTGTGTGCACGGTTCCTCCGGCCCCCACCGCTCCCCTCTGCCGCCAGGAGTGCGTCAGCGCCCTGCAGTCTCAGCTGAACTTCTGACGGAGGCGTGGGCCAGCCCGGGGCCAGGGTCTCCGTGGCTTGGTCCCCAGGCCGGTGCACCGATGCTTCCTCCGGGAACGCGCCGACGGCCTCCCGGTGATCCGCAGCCCCTTCTCTGCCGCGCGGAGCTGCGGGGAAGGGCTCACAAACCAGGGCAGCCCTTTCTTCCTGGGCCAGCGTGGGTCACTTTCCTTTCATCCCATCAGTCCCACCCCTGCATCCCAGGACCAACACGTCCAAGGCTGTTGCCTCTAAACTTCAGAACCGGGATTTGCACTTCGGTCCCTGTGGAGTGCACCCCGAGCTTGCTTTTATTTTTAAGACTCTCATTTGGGATCCGGATTTCTACTAGTCTCTATTAGTCTCCTGTCCGGCTTCAGCAGCTCTGCTACCTCTGCATCCACACTGTTCACCCCCCCGCCCCCGGGGAGGGGGCTGTCCATAATTCACTCGCCAGGTGGGTGTCAGAAAAACAGGATTCCTGCAGCAGAAGCGGCCTTCCTCACTCATCCGGCTGGAGCCTCCTCCTTTGTTGGAACATCAGATGTTTCCAGACGGTGTCAGCACCCTCTTGTTCCTGTTTGTGGGAGAGAGAGAGGGTGTTTGAGTGTGCACTCTGCAGCGGGGTCACCGTGTGTCAGTGGGGTCTGCCACACTCCCCCACCACTGCCACAGTAGGGGACCCACAGTGGACGGGAAAGGGGCCAGTGACTCCTCACTGCTGGAGAGTCAGATGAAGAAGATAAGAGATCAATTTAGGGATTATTTTCTCTCCTTATTCCTGCCCTGTTTGTGAGGCCCAGGGAGAACCTGGTTCAGGCAAAGAGCTTTAAAAACATCCGGTTTCTCAGCAGTTTGGAGGGGAGGGGGCGGGGGGATGGGGGAGCCTGGTGGTGGGGATTATGGAGGGCGCAGACTGCACGGAGCGCTGGGTATGTGCATAAACAATGAATCTTGGAACACAGAAAAATAAAATAAAATTATTTAAAAAAAATAAAAACATCGGGTTGATCCAAACAAAACTCCTTTTTTATGGGTAAAAAAAGGCAGTCAAAGGTCAACAAATTCCTATTTTCAGCCTAATGGGATGTGTATGTAAAGGATGCTCAGTGGAAAGCACAATGAACCTACTAATTTTACTACTATGTGACAGTTTTCCTACAGTCTTTTCCAGTTGGTTTAAAAACCAAATATTTGGAGAAGGAGCAGAGACACTTCTGTGGACTTGGCCTCAGAGGCTCAGCTCTGGAATCTGTTTGAACCCCTCGCTCTCGGAACGAACCTCTGAAAAACCTCAGAGAAGCAGTTCTCCAGACAGCCCACATGCAGCCAAAGAAAAGCCGAACCAAGAAAAAAGTATGTGTAAGGCAGATGTGAGCACCTGCAAGGGAAGCATAAAATATAATCTTCCCTAAACTGGCAAAACCTTCTGAGACTCCCCAGCCTGAAAGGGGTCTTAGCAGTCCTACCATGGACATGAGGGGAGAGTTGAATTGTGTTCTAGCTTCCTAACGAAGGGCATACCGGCAAGAAAAACAGCAAACACAGCTCCATTTTCCATTACTAGCTGGGATGCATTCGCCTCTCGAACGAGACGGACGTTTCTTAATCAGCTTCCCCCAAAGTCTCCGGATTTCTGCCTGTCCTTCCCGACACTGTCCCCTGAGACTGTCCTTCCAAAGACGGTCCCCTGAGCCTTGCAGAAGCTCAGAGTTGAGCAGGTCTACCTGTTCGCCCCTAGCCTCCTGCTGCTGGGTTGCTAAAAACGCTTTCCCATTATTTTAGCAGACGTGTTTTCAAGTTGGAAATGCAAAACCTTCCATTCTCTCTGCCTCTCCTGTCCTCTGTCTTTTCCAGAAATCCTGAAGGGCAGCTTCCGCGGCAGAGCCGCTGCACGGAAGGCCATGGCCAGGGCGCACGGGAAGGCCAGGGGAGGAAGTGCTGAGCGAGCTGGACGCCTGGCCCACCGGGGCATGGGGGTCGCGGAGAAGCCAGCAGGACAGACTGGCTCTGGTGTTTACTCAGCTGTGGCCCAGCCCTGCTGCGACACCATCTCTGCGCCATCCACCCTGTCCCCAGCCGCCACGCCCAGCGAGGTGGCCATGGACATGAGCCCTGGAGCACAGTGAGGACGAGCGTCGAAGGCTAGAACCCCAGCACGTGGCCCCCGGGAGGCAGCGGCACTCTGTCCGCGAGGTCATTCCGGGGAAGGTCTGATAAAACTAAGGTGTATTGACATATCTTAGTAAAACCCGCACAGATACAGAGAAGAGGGGTTGTCCGAGTCAGGGGTGGGGGAGACGGGCAAGAGGGTCAAAGGGTGCGTGCATACGCGTGTGTGAACCCGGATGTCAGAAACTCGGGGGGCCGGCTGTGAGGAGGCTCGTTCTTTATTTAACACGTCTGTGCACCGCCCAAGACGGTGGACCTCAGACGACCGACCTAGTCTTTTATTTCTTTCTGTAGCCTGAGAAGAGTCCCAGAACTTCCTGGCTCTTTGGCTGACCTGACATCAGACTGAATAAAAACCTAAGCCCTCAAGGTTGTCTTCACGTAAATCGCCGCAGACCTAGAGAAGAGCCATCGATTGGGGCACCTCGCCAAGCTGACGGCTGGCCCGCTGTGTTTGAAAAGAGAGACAGCGAGGCCCGTAACGGAGCAGGAGAGAAACCAACACAATCCCAAGTCACAGGGGTCTGAGTTTTTAAAGTTTCTTTTCATGAATTTCTTGACTATTTTTAAAAATGATTGTATGATTTCCTAAGATGGACATTGTTTATGTATCTAAAGTGGATATTAGTTTATTTAAAATTAAATAGGCTTCCTTATAATATAGGTTGTTTAAAAGACTCTTCGTTTTAAATTTTTATGGTCGGCTTTTTGAAAAAACGTGTTTATAGACCCGGCGACGCGTCTGAGCTCCTGTAACAGGCGGCGGACCTTGTTGCTCGTGAGGAGTCCCTCTCCCGTGCCATGCGCGCCCCAGCCAGCCTGTTCCACACACATCGCCATCCACCCCGTTAGGTCCGGAGGCCCCGGGGAAGGCGCACGGTGGGCCCGGTGGGATGGCGCCTGCACGGGGCCCACCGTGCGCCTTCCCCAACGCCAGAAAGACCCCGTTCTCCCAGGAAACAGCCAATCGTCAGCGTGAGGTTCATGAGCGGAGAAAGCCGTAAGTGCAGGAGCTCTCGTAGAGCCCCAGAAACCTGCAGGGAGCCTCGGGACTTCTGTTTGGTTACAGAACGCGTTGATTTGCGTCAGCTGTTCATACAAACACTGCTTTTCAAGATGATTTCGTCTCCGGGCCCCCGTTACAATGAGTGGGCAGTTCCGGAGGGGCCCGGAGCAGGCGCCCAGGCTGCAGGCACCCCCAGGGCCCGGGTCCCCTTCCCTGGGTACCCATCACGGCGCAGAAGAGACTTGCAGGAGGACCGTCCAAACACCGGGAGCAGCATTTCTGAGGCCAGAGCTGGCCACGGGAAGCGTCAGTCACGAAATATATCTTCGTTCAGAAATGCGGCCCAGTAACGCCGCTGTCCGGCCACGGCAAGCGAGGGGCGTGTGGGGTCTCAGAAGCGTGGGAAGTGGAGCCCGTGGAGTCCGCCTGCGAGAGATCGGTAACGTGCTCCAAGCAGGGAGAGGCGCGGTGAGTCAGAGGCCCTGAAGCCCAGGCCGGCCGTGTATCCCGTGGAGTTCAGAAGCCCACGGGGAGGCTGGTGCCATAGTCTGTGGATAATTACAGGAGTGCGGCTGCCCTTCGGTAGACCGAGTGACACCGCTTAGGCTTTATTCCACCCGACGGCAATCTAGAATTCTGTTTTCACGAAGGACCTTTCTAAAAGACCAGATGAGCTGTGACGTGGCCTGACGGCACAGGGGTAGTGAGAACGCGATGGCTAGTGAGAACGTCCCGGGCGTGGGGCTGCCCCATACAGACACGCCAGGGCCTTGCTCTCGTGAGCTCCGCTGCGCAGCAGAGGAAAGGAGAAGGGGCAGCCTCCCCCACATGGCATGATGCCGCCAGCGCACAGCTCCTAGGGCCAGAGCCAGAACTGGAAGCAGCACCGGGAGCCCAGGCCCGATGTGTCTGGAAGCGTCGGGTCCGTCACTAGTGCTGACTGTGAGGAAGGTGACTTCAGCGGCATCCGCATGCTGGGGGGACCGAAGCCTCCACGTCTTCCCGAGCCCCATCCGTGGCCCAGGACAACTGTCCACGGGGTCCTAGAAACTGGCAGCCACGCACCCCATGCTGGGAATAAAGCAGACAGGTGCGCGGGCACCTGCGCTTTCGCGGGCGTTATTAGGGGAGTTACGATCTCGGTAACTTGAGGGGCCGAATCTTCAGCAGGAGATGATGGGAACAAGTAAACTCCTCGGGAATTTCCCGAATAAAAGCTTTACGTAAGAGCTGTTCAAGTCCAGAGTCCAAGGCCCGTGAAGCAGGCAGTGAGCTGCCTGTTCCGAGACACCAGACGCCCCGTGCCTCGTTCCATAGAGCGCGGCCTCAGGTCAGGTCTCTGGCTGCCGGGACACGGCAGCCTGCCAGCTGACGCAGGAGGAGGAAGGGCCCTGCCTCGGTGGGGCAGAAGTCAAAGGCAGGCTGGTCTTCAGTCTAGAAAAGGAAGCCGGCTCCCACAGCACCACCTGGGAGACGGAAGGAGAGGCCCCTGGGTCGAGCCCGGCCTCCAGCAGGCTCATGCTGGGGCGTCCGAGGTCCCTGAGCTAATCAGTTCCATTTGTCACATGAGCTGACTTGCGTGGGGTTCCCATCCCTGGAAACTGCAGTCTTCCTAACCAAAAACCAGAGCCTGCGTCACAGCACTGCCTTGGGTTTATAAAGAACGCAGCACGGCACAGTTCCTGCCCCCGGGAAGCGTGCACAAGTGGGCATTCCTGCCCTGGCCAGCACCACAGACAGCCTGGACCAGGCCTGAACGAGCGTCGACCATCCCAGCCGTGTCCAGACCGGCCCTGTCGCCAGCACGGCAACTCGGTGGTCCGCGCTCGTGACTCACGGACGAGGACTAGCAGGACGACCACCAGGGCCCTGATTTAGTAAAGGAGAAAATGCTTGATGCCCAGAAATCTCCAGTGACTAGTCTCATAAAACCAAAACACTTGGCAACAGACCCAAACAACGCCCAAGACTGTTCTAGCTGTTCACCTTGTGAGCAGGCCACCGAGTCCCCAGGGACTGCCTCCTGCTGGGCAGGAATTCAAGAAAGCCGGTGGGAGCCTGGGATGGCAGCCCGAGGTGCCGTGTTTGGCGGAGCCGAGCCCCCCACTCCACAGGCAGCTCTCGCCTGCTGTGCCAAAGGCCGCACAGTGAGGGGGTCTCTGTGTCCGCACCCTTGGCCGTCCCCCGTTACTGCCTGCCGGGAGGGAGTGAAGCGTGTAGAGAGATAAAATTTACAATGACCCAGGTGGACAGCGAGGTCAAAGTTTGTTTGAACGGATTTACTATTCTGCTTTCTTCGTCAGATCATGGTTTGTTTGTTTTTTTCCTAATTCAAGAGTTCAGAGATACACAGCACGTTAGAGCTCCAGGACGCACAAGACGTGCCTCTGCTGGTGACGTAATGACCATACGGGAAGGGGAGCAGGAACGGAAGGGCCACTGCAGGCAGCTGAAGGCAGCGCCGCGTCTTCCCCGCTGCAGCGAGAGCCGACATCGCCGGCCGCCGCACCCCCGGACCTGTGGGCGCCCGAGTCCCGGGCTAGCAGAACTGAACGGACGTGTCTGCGCGGTCCTTCCAGAGACTGTGGCCACGGTGGAGGAGCTCACCGTCTGCCCAAGTCCCTTCGGACACACACTCAGATTATGTTGCAGTAGAAGCGTTTGTCCCTGCGGGTCCAGATTCAAGAATTACAGATTCAGCCAAACACACGGCGTGAACACTAAGGTTACAGATAGAATCGCGGAGCATCTGGAAAGAGGCACCTGAATGGTAAGTCCACGCTGCACTTTCTCGCCCTGAGATGCCATGCTGAGCAGTCTGTGTGGGTAGACCCGACTCTCCCGCAGCTAATCTGTTCTGCACATCTGCTGAAATCAAACTGAGTGTCCCCTAGGGATGGAAAGCTGGGGTCAGAAAGGAGCAAGGACCTGAGCCAAATAAATCCCAGTTTTTCTCAGTCATTCGACCTGTGAAATCCCCATGGATACCTCAACGTTGATAAATAATTAGCAATCTTCATTCTTTTCCCCATTTATTGGGCAGACGTCTACGGAACACCTACAGTGTAGCCGGAAGTGCACCAGGGACCAGGAGGCACCCAGGAACCCAGCCGATGTGGTCCCAGCCCCCACCAAGGCCCCAGTCTAGGGAGGAAGGCAAGCCTGAAGCCATTCTCTGAGTTCCGAGTGAATGAGAGTCGTGTCATGAAGGACCCGCACACAGTTCTGAGAGACAGTGACGGCTGGACTGGATTCTGAGTCTGGGATCAGGAGAGACTCCTCTGAGAACGGGGAACGCACACTGAACCCGAGAGGAGACTCGGAGTGTCGGTGAGATGGGACGCACGAGAGAGCCCAGCAGAGGGGAATCCTGCGATGGAAACCAGCCTGACCAGTTCTAGAAACAGGAGGAGGCGGGATGCACTGGGGGCTCTGCAGGTCAGTGGACCGGTCACGCCCATGGAGCCACAATGTCTCCGTGACAGTGGAAATCCCTTGATGGCTGGTGGAGAAGGGAGCGGAGGGTGACCTGGCGGTAACACGATCAGTCCTGGGAGTGAGAAGGATGGCTTGTGTCCTTTTACACAATACGAATCCACGGAGTTGCTTTTAGACTGATTTTGGATCTGCCAAAATTACTCTACCATAAAAAAAGAACTAGATTTACATGTATCTCTATGAATACATTTCAAAAACACAATTTTGCATTTTTGAGGGTTGGTGGTTTGTCATCCCATTCACACACATGCACGCACAAAAGAACACTGTATTTTGGGAAGAAGACGGTGGCAGACGTCGGGTCCAGAGGTTACTTCCCAAGACAGAAGGAATGGGGTCTCCCACCAAGTCAGTATCATTTATTTTCCTTTAATCTTAAAGCATAAAGGGCAAAAGAAGAAGGTGTGACATCTTTTTAGGATACTTTGTACTTCTTATTACATTATTTATGATGTTTTGCTTTGTTTTTAAATTTAATTTACTTATTTCTGTATTTGAAAGAGAAAGGGAACACAGCAGGGGAGCGGGAAGGGGAGAAGCAGATTCCCTCGGAGCAGGGAGTCCGATGCGGGGCTCGATCCCAGGACCCCGAGATCATGACCTGAGCTGAAGGCAGCGGCTTAATGACCGAGCCATGCAGATGTCCTTTGTTTACGATGTTTGAAATATTTCACAGTTGATAATTTGAGATGTTATTCTGTGTGTTTAAATGGCTGCCAGGGGGCACCTGGGTGGCTCAATGGGTTAAGCCGCTGCCTTCGGCTCAGGTCATGATCTCAGGGTCCTGGGATCGAGTCCCGCATCGGGCTCTCTGCTCAGCGGGAAGCCTGCTTCCTCCTCTCTCTCTGCCTGCCTCTCCGTCTACTTGTGATCTCTGTCTGTCAAATAAATAAATACAAAATCTTTAAAAATAAATAAATAAATAAATGGCTGCCAGTATTTATCAGTTAGTGAGTCCGGCTTAGTCCTAAAAATTGATGGAAGCCACAGCGTCACACATAAGTAATAGGTTCATCTGCAGCGTAGGAATCCCCTTAAGTTGCTTCATTCCTAGTGCTGAGGTTAAGTAACTTATTTGTTACTCATTCGTTAAGTAACTTATTCAAGATGCTTAAAGTTCCAGTGGAATTGAAATATGGCAAAATTAAATAAAAGCTCACCTTTTGTCATCTTTAAAGTTAAGCCCTTGGTTTTATTAAGGAGCCTTGTCCAAGGTCACACCAGTTGCCTACAGAGTTTAATTAAAACCTGTGAAAGCCTGGGCGGCTCCGTCGGTGAAGCGGCAGCCTTCAGCTCGGGTCCTGATCTCAGGGTCCAGGGATCGAGTCCCGCCTCGGGCTCCTGCTCAGGCGGGAGGCGGCTTCTCCCTCTCCCTCTGCCCCCCCCCAACCACACACACACACACTCTCTCTTTCAAATAAAATCTTAAGGGAAAAAAAAAAAAGTCCCAACCCAGTGCCTTTTCCACTAATGTCACTCATTATTCACGGCTGTTGGGACGAGCTGACGAGGAGGGACCCCTTCTCTCCCACGTCTGTTCTCCTCTGGTTTGGCTCCGGCGCCGCGCAGAGCGTCCGTGGTCCCCCTCCCGCCGCGCCTGAGCATCAGCACATCCGCACAGGCCCCGCACGGAGGCAGCGACTTCCCGGGAGCTTCATCCTGGGCCGCGGCCGCTGCTGACCAGGAGCGCGGACTCCGCGAGGCCCGGGGACAAGGCTCACAGCGACCGGCCCGACGCGCAGAACCGGCCTTCCTGTTGTGGGCCCCGCACGGCGCCGGGCAGAGAGATGGCGGGGAGGGACCCTGCGGTGGACCCGAGTGCTCTCACCTCGGGGTGCTCCCAGCCGCGGCGGGGCGCCCGGAGGCAGCTGAACGGCTCACTGACCTCGCACAGGGGCCGCCGCATCCCGCGGAGACGGCAGGCTGTGCCCCAGCCCGGGGCGCGGCAGGGACCGCTCCAGGTCCGGCCGTGCAGGGTCGCCAGGAGAGCGCCCGCGAGGAAGGTTCGCAGCTCCGTCCGGAGGCCGACCGAGGGCGCCTGCTCACCGGCTGTCTTTGCCAGCCCTGACCGTCCGAGGAACAGTGCTCATCAACGAGTCGCCAACCTCTCCATTTGCGCTGTGTTTTCTCCGCCTGAGCTTGACGCTAACGTGAGGGGAGTTCGGGGTGAGAGAGGAAACTGCAGCCTCGCAAAGATGGTGACTTTGGGGGAAAAACAAACAAATCCCGTCGCACTTGGCAAACGCCAACCGCAGTGAGCCATCGGAGTTACTGCGGGGGCTGCGGTTTCCCAGCAAGCCCGTGAGCCCCGGGCAGCAGCCCCCGCCGTCCGCCCAGGGTTCGGAGTTCCGTGAAGACGCGGGAAGTTGCTGAGTGGAAAAGGGGGCTTTGAAGCACCGTGTATCCAACCTTGTAGACACGGGTCAGGCTGGGAGCACCTGCATGGTCCACTCGGTCCCCACGGCTCCCGCAGGACCGGCCGCTTGGACAGGTCATCCAGCACCGCCACGGTGCTTCACGCCTCGGACGGAAACTGCTCCGGAAAAGCAGATTTCAGGACAAGGACTTTCCAGAGCATCTCATTTGCAAAACATGGGACTCATGAACGGGGGATTTTACCACTCAATTGCATGTAGTCCCGTGCCATCACGAAAAACCATTCTCGGGGTTTCCAAGCTTTGGGGAAAAGGCCTCCCTCACGATGCTGAATTTAAAGCCCGAGATCACAAGGTGGCCCATGCCATTTAGAGAGAGAGAGAGAGCGAGCGAGCGCGCACAGGGGAAGCACACGAAGAAAGACATGGAGGCGAGCGCCTGGTGGGACCGGGCGGCTCAGTCGTAAAGCACTTGCCTTCGGCTCACGATCCCAGGCTCCTGGGACGGAGTCCCACATCGGGCTCCCAGCTCGACAGGGAGCCTGCTTCTCCCTCTCCCTCCCCCTGCTTATGTTCTCTCTCTGTCAAATGAATAAATAAAATCTTTTAAAAAACAAAGACACTGAGAAAAGTGCCAAAAAGTCTAAAAGCCTTGTTGATGTGTGACTTCTTTTTTCATAATTTTTGGTGTCTTCGAACCACCTCTCCTCGAGGTGTACTACCGTCAGGATTAGAAAACTCACACACACGCACCTCTGTGTCTACGTGTGTACGCACTCATGCCCGTGTGTACACACTTATGTGAGCACATGCACATGCACATGTGTGTGTCCATGTATGAAATAAAACCACGCTGGGTCCGGCCGGGCCCCTGAGCGGACGGGCGTACAGTGAAGAAAGGATCGCACCCTCCTAAGTGCCAGGATTTCAGGAACATTGTCCCGAGGATGACGCATCACTTTTAAGAGTCAAATTTTGCTAAATCTTAGGCGTGACTTGGGCCGCACGTTTGCAGAGAAAACACGCAAACCTAAATCCTGCTGAACCTGAGAGCCTCCAGCCCCAGAACCTGTTCCCAGGCTCGGGACGTTGGGGCCCCCAAGAGCACCGGCTCCCTGCCTTTCCCGGAAACAAGCAAAACAGAGTCCTTGCGGTCAAGGCACTACGCAGGGCCCCACAGCCAAGGCACGCGGTGCTGGGCTGGAGCCAGGATCCTACTGCGCCCTCCGTGCCTCCAGGCCCTATCTCGAGTCCAGGAATGTCTGAGATCCAACTCTTTGTCAAGATGCCTACAAATCCCTCGACAGTGCAGCAGACTGCCCAGGCGACCCGTGGGTGTGGTCTGCAGCCTGGCGGGGTCAGCCCGGCAGTGCCCCGGTGCTCATCTGCTGGGGCTGGAGCCCCTGAGAACGAGAAGAGCAGGAGCAGCGGGCAAGGGCGCTGCCCTGTCTCCGAGCCGCGTCCTGCTCGCTGCCGATCGCCACCCCGCGGGTCAGGGGTTCCAGAGCAGGACAAGTGCCTCTCAGCTCACACTCCTGGGTCAGGAGACACCAAGGCCACCACGAACCCACAGCCCATGGCCACGTCCAAGCAGCATGAGACTCTGGACTGCAGTGCCCCTACGAAGGCCTGAGCCCCGTGTGGACACACCCTGAGCCAGGGGTCCCGTCGGTGGGTCACAGCCTTTGCTACATCAACTGGGCCTGTGTCCTCTCTCAGGATTTCTCCTCGAAATGTGGAACCTTCCAGAAGGACTCAACAGTGGAGTAAACACGACGAGCGTTGGCACTAAGACGCGTCCTGGTGATGCCTGTCCTTTCCGTCCTGCCTTCTTGAGAACGAGAACTCCGGAGCCAGAACCATTTAGCCCGACGTCCATATTCCGTCCGCGGGACTCCCGTCTGCCCTGGAAGGGCAGGAGTGTCACAGGGGTCAGCCGGCGCCCAGCGCCACAAGCCCAAACACAGTGTGACGTGAGCTGTTGCCCAGACGTGCTCCACACAGGCCATGCTGCCCAGGATGGGGGACCAGAGCTCCCGTCTGCACCACGAACCCCACCCCGTGAGGACACGGAGCACCGTCCCCCGGCAGACGAGGCCTCTACACCTGAGCTGCCTCATGCTCTTCATCAGGGTCAAGTTCTTTTTCATCATTTAGTCACACAGTCATTCAACAAACGTCTGATAATACAAGCCTACCAATGCCAGGCCCACGTGTAGGCCAAGCAGAGCACAGGGAACAGGACGCAAGGAATCCTGGCACACAGGTTCCCGTCGCAGCAGGGACGCCTACCCCACATCAGCCCCCTTGCCCACCCAGTGTGACTCAGCGGGAGGCAGGTGCGGAACTGGCTTCCTGGGGCTCCTAGTCCTGGCAGGGCCGTGACAGACACACCCCAGCCGTTAGAACCAGGGGCCGAGGGAATGATCACAGACAGGGGACAGGCCTGCTCTGGCCCACCCAGGGACCCTCCCCGAGGAAGCGGTGTAGTTGGGGGCAAACCGGCAGAGCAGACCTTGAGAGGAAGCCGGCAGGGCAGAACAGGCCCTGGGCCCCGCACGGGGGAGCTGCTGGCGGTCGGCGAGGAGCCGGACCGGACGGACGCCCAGGCGGATCACGGGGGCCCGTGTCCCTCCCGAGGGGCCGCCCTGCAGCTCACCCCGCGCTGTCCCCAGCAGGTGAGGCTGACCCCAGCGTCGGTCCTCCTGACCCGGCGCCGCCACGGGGAAGGGAGCCCGCACGGCAAAGGGCAGGGCAGCTGGTCCTGGTTCTCCCCTCGGAGCACTCGCACCCCGGACCCCTGCCCCACCGTGCGGACACGGGGGACACCGGAGGGTCCCGGGGCAGAGGCCGCACGGACAACCTGCCATGCCCCGTGTCGGGCGCCCCGCCCGGGGTTTGGAAGCAGGAGCGCCCCTCGGAGAGGTCACCTGCGCTGCCCTCGGCGGAGGAGGCCCGGAGAGCCGCCCCCCCATGACGCTGCCCAGATGTGGGAGCCGCAGACACGCGGCTGTGCTGGTGGGGGCCGTCGGCAATGACCCGGAGCGCCCGTCGGGGGCGGCTGCAGCACACACTGCCGCAGAGTGGGGCGGCGGGCTCGGCCGGAGGCGCCACCAGGAGCCGTGACTCCCGCAGCTCCCACCGCTGTCCGGGCGCGTGGGGTGGCCAGGCCCGCGCGCCGGGACCCCCGCTGCGCCGGCACAGAGGCTCGCGGGCTGCTGCTGGGGTCGCCCTCGGCAGCTCTGATCCAGTGAGGGGGCAGGGGTGAGGCAGGTGCTCTCCTTGCTCTCCAGGGAGACGCGGGAGACACATAAAGGAAGCAAGCCTTTCGGGGCGGGGCTAGAAGCAAGACCGGCTCCTGTTGCTGGGGGCCGCAGGGCTGTCGATTCGGGGAAACAATCACATCCGGGGGGCACTCGCCGTCTGCGAGAGCCTCCGAATATCGGCAGGGGCGGGGGGGCGCTCAACCAGAGTGAGGCCGCTCGGACGCTCTCGAGGGCAGACTCGGTCAACCACAGCTTTTAGAATTTTCAGGACTTTCCACGGCAGTGGGGCAAAGTGGTGGCAAAGGCCCAGGGACGTGACCTTTGCAGGCAGGGCTTTGGTCGGTTGGCGCGAGGCCAAGAGGGCCACGGAAAACCCGCCAGGCCTGTCAGCCCACCACACCGGAGGAGCTACTGCGTGGGCCCCAGACAGCACAGGAGGAAAACAGGAAACGGGCTGAGAAAACCATCAGCGGCAAACACTGGCCACTTCTTATGGAAAAGAAAGAACTGGGAAGGGAGAGCCAGGAATCCAGAGGGCAGAGCCAAGAGCACTGGAAAGTCATCCCAGGAATGAGACTAGAACCTGGTCCAGGAACCACCCCGTCCGCCGGCTGCAGTGCACCTTCCCCGCCTGGCTTGGGGATAGGGCAGCGCCCGCAATGATGCATTTTCCGTGTCCACGTGGCTGGGCACCGCGGCCAGACACTCCCTCGAGCACCAGGCGATACTTGCTGAGAACGTGACGGGTTAGAGGGGCTCACATTTAAATCCATAGACTCGGCTAAGACAGATCCCCCACGGTGCAGGGGGCCTCACCCAGTCGGTTGAAGGCTGGAGCGGAGGAAAGGCTGAGACCCCCAGGAAGAGAGAATCCTGCTCTGGACGGCCTTAGGGTCCAGCGGCCACACCAGCTCTTCTGCGGAAGGGCTCTCGCCAGGAGCACGGCCTGTGGACTGCACACCGGCCAGCCCGTGATCACAGAGGCCGATACCTGCCCATAAGTGAACCTCTCTGTGCCCAAACACGGACACCCTGCTGGTTCCAACACAAGGTTCCGCTGCTGTAGTCCAATCCCTGCCCATCACGGCCGCTGGATGTCTGGGGCAGACAGCCCCTCTCCTCGGTGTGTGGGTCTTTGTATGAGGAATGAGCTCAAGGACTAGGGCCCAGGGGGCCTGCTGTCCCCGATGAGATGAGATCGTGTGGACTGAGCCTGAGGCCATGGCAGGGTGAGATTTGGGGGCTGGACCGGGAATCGTGCCACTGCACGTGGGAGGGATGTGGATTTAGTGCCGAGAGGATGGGGTGTGGCAGACGGTGTTTTCCAAAGATGGCCCCACGGACACGCCCCACCCAGCATGATCTCCTCACAACGAGCGGGCATTCCTCCAAGGAGGGGAGGGCCACGTTCCCTTCCCATGATCCGGGCAGGCCGGGAACTGCGGAAAGTGCCGCAACGTGACTTCTAAGCCTCGTTTAGGAAAGCGAGGGGGCTCACACAACCCTATCTGCTCGGGACACAGTCCTGGGGGGCCGTGCCCCAGCATGGAAGCATTCCTGCACACAGACGCTGCTGGGCAGGGGAGGCCCCCGGAGTGGCCATAGAGACAGACAGACAGACAGGCTCCCGGGGCCCCAGCTGCTCCAGCCCCCACCTGATGGCGTGAGGCCGGTCTGGACCCCAGACACCAGAGACCCAGAGCCTCAGGGTGGTCCCAGCTCTCATCCTTCAGACCCGCCCATGTCCTGCACAGTGGCACAGAGCTGAGCTGCCCCCATTCAGACCAGCCCATGTCCTGCACAGTGGCAGAGCTGAGCTGCCCCCACGGAGACCCACTCAGACTGTAGACCTGAGTAAATGGGTTTGAAGCCACTCCCTTAGTCTGCTCCAGCTGCTACCACAAACATACCATGGCTTTAATGGCTTGTAAACAACAGACTCTGAGTTCTCACTGCTCTGGGGGCTGGGCAGTCCTAGATCGGGGCCGGCATGGCTGGCTGAAGGTCCTCCCCACTGGCCGACTTGTTGCTGTGTTCTCACACAGCTGAGGGTAGAAAGAGGGCGGCTCACACCTGTCTCTTCTCAATAGGGCACTAACCCCGTTCAGGAGGGCACCATCCTCGTGACCCAACAGCCCCCACAGGCCCCATCTCCACTGAGCCACCCAGGTGCCCCACAGAGGCCCCATCTCCAAATACCATCGCACAGGGGCTAGTTTCACATGCCTTCATGGGGGACTTAAGGGACACCCTTAAGGGTGTCACAGCCAAGGCTCTCACAGCCCATATGGAGACCTGTGGGTTGCAGCTTTGACAACGGGAAGCCATTAACCACCCCCATGTCAGCTCTGTTTGTAAATGACCACCTGACCACGGCATGAGAAACTGACCAGAGGGGACAAGAGTGATGTCCAGCACCCCACCCGGGGACAAATGCTACCGTGAAAGCAACAGGCAATGGTGGCTCCAAGGTAGCAGGGTCAGGGAGCACACACACAAAGGATTCCAGTCTCCGACTTTACCACACAACAGTAAGAAGAGCGTTAAACTGGCACTGCACGTCCCTCTTCATGATTTCCCGTTATGATTTAGTAGGTCTCAGTTCTGTAGAATTAATCCACATCCTACTCCAACAAATCCTAAAGCATAAAGCCCCATCAGCTTACTTAAAGGGAAAAACACAATTAATTGAGGATTAACATTATCTTAAGTTACAGATTATGACTCTCTGCTCTAGGTGCTCCTCCCTGGCTTTCCTTCAGTTTTTCTGTGTGTCCTGTTCCTCACCACAGGGCCTTTGCATATGATTTCCCCTGGAACTCTCCTTAGGCACTCTCATCCTTCTGACCTATGCTTTCTTAGTTTATTCCTTTCCTTCAGAGCAGGTGGGTTGTTACTAGAGGTGAATTTACACGGTCCCATGCTTACCACCTTTCACCTTGTAGAGTCTCGGCCGCAAGAAGTGGGGACTGAGTCTACTTCACTTGCCGTTCTATTGCTAGCACCTAGAATGGTGCCTGACCCACGGAGGCACTCAAAAACTATTTGCCAAAGAAGGAAATTAATTTTTAATCGGTCAACCATTGCACAAGAAATAGGATGGCTTCAACTTCCAAGGCACTGTTTATTTGAATATCCTTTCTAGCAGGAGCCAGGTTCTTGGCAAAACATAAACTCCTAGAAGTTTTTATTTTATTCCAAAAGTTACTGCTGCTCTGTTTGAACTATATTGCAAATATGCACTGGATACAGACACTATAATTTTAGCATAATTATAATAATTGCAAGAGAAAAACCCCAGTCAGGGCCACAGTGGAGACGGTAATCGCTTGAACTCCAGAGAAGAGCAGATATGACTCTAAGTCACCAGGGGCAGATGTGCAAAATGGCACAGCGGGTTTCTGATCTGCAAGCAGAAGGCCCCGCCGGGCACCTCCAAGGCCCACTGAGGCAGCCATCTTCATGGGTCACACAGCTCAGATGTAGGGAAGCTTGGGGGCACTGCAGCTGCCTAAGTGATTCCAGATGCCTTGCAAAGCTCTTCTTACTGAGCAATTTATGCTGTTGGCATTTAGAAAACAACAGAAATATGATTCCAGATGGAGGCGTTCAGAGCTTGGAGAGCCTGTTTTTTGGTACAGGAACAAAGACTCCAAAGGTGTATTTTAAGCTAAAAAGAGACCTTCACCTTCCCAGTGCCAAAGCTGCTGCTTGTATGGGGACCCACGGAAGTAAAGTCAGAAGCAAGGGGGACTGTCTAGAAAGATCGCCACAATTCCAGATCCTTCCATCCTCCTGCTAACGCACAAAGTGGTCAGAGGGTCAAGGTAGGGCCTTTCTTGAACGAATGCCCAGATTATCAGAAAGGCAAGAGGGCCATATACAGAGTTGCCCAGCCTGGAGGCTAAGATCCACAAGATTCCACTTCTGTTCTCCCCTCCCAAACCAAGACTGCTTTAAATACAGGCAAAATCTTCTAACTCTTCTCATTGTGTTCTAATTATATTATCAGCAATGTCTGCACAGTTGACACTAAGAGCTCAAAAGACTTTTAATCTCATTAAAATTTTTGCTTAGTTATCCCCTGAAGAGACAGTTGGAATAACAATTACCATAAATTTGCAGACAATGGCCGGTCCCTGGCAGAAATCTGAAGGCAGGGGAAGCTGTCTTCTGTGGGTTTGGGGTAAGGAGAGGGGTATTCTAATAATAGGACGCCATTAGCTCAGGATGAAAGGCTCAAGGGCACCGTTGGCATCCATTAGGAGTTCCTAATTAGAGTCTGAGTAGCTGCCACTTAATGAGATGGAGGGAAGTGGCCAGAGAACAGGCTGGGAACAGGGCGAACCCTTCATTCCCTGGATGCTCCAGCGGGATGAACAAGAGTTTAAGACCTGCTGGTCACGAGCCTTTAGTGGTTTGAGCAGAAATGCAGCGTCTTACCAAACTGGCTTGTTCTTTTTCTTTGCCCTTAGAATAAATATGGGGGGGGGGGGGTAGAGTTTGAAAATATGGTTTTGTAGAAAATTAAGAGATGGTAGAATTATTTAAAACTCCCCTGATTTAACGTTATGGACGCAGTCCCTCCAGAGCTAGGGACCCTCCCGCAAGAACTGCGCGGGCCGTGCAGGAGGCAGGGGTCGCCAGCACGTGGGGGTGCCCACGGGGCGGGCAGCGAGGCTGGCACCGAAACTCCCTCCAGACGTGTTCCGGGCGACGGCGCGGGTGAGCCGGTCGCTCGCAGCCCGCACCCGCCGCCCCATCGTGATGTCGCCCCATCGTGATGTCGGGCACGTTCGCAATGGCCACCAGCGGAGGCGCCGGGCGGCCCGGCTCGGTGCCGGGGTAAGCCCCCCGCCCCCACGAGCCGCGGCGGAGGCCGGCGAACCCCGGGCGGCTCGGGGCCCTCAAGGGCGGCCACAGGGCGCAGAGCGGCCGAACGAGGAGAACGGGCAACGCGCCGTGGACTTGGGTCCCGTCTCCCCGCGTCCCTGTCCCGGTCCCGGAGGGACCTCTCCCCCGCCTCCTGCGGCCCCACGACCCGCGCGCTTCCGAGGCGCAGCGCGCAGGCCCGGGCCAGCCCCCGAGAACGCGCGGACCCCCGGCCGTGCCAGCAGCAAACGTGGCCACGGCGCCCCACCGCCCCTCCCCGAGCGCCTGTTCCCCCGCGGTCACCGCGAGGGCAGCGCGGGGGCTCGTCGTCCTCGGGACGCGGCGCGGCTGCCGAGCCCCACCCGCCTCGCCCCACCCGCGGCACCCCCTTCCCGGGGCAGTCCTCGCGGATCGGCCGCCCACCGCCACGCCGGCGCCCCCGGGGCCGAGACCGCCGCCCGCCCTCTGCCCGCACCTCCGCCGGGGAGGACCGCCCCCGCCGCCCCCGCCGCCTCCCCCAGCTCGGCAGCCACCCCCTCGCCACTCGGGCTTCCCCGACCCTGCGCCTCCGGGGGCGTTCGGCCCCCGCCTTCCGTCCTCGGGGCCCTCCCCTACCTCGCCGCTCTGCGACGCGCCCGCCACCCCCGCGCCCACCCGAGCCGGGACTCCGAGCCCCGGTCGGTGGTCTCCGGCGCGCATGCGCGCGGCCCTCTTCCCGCGCACCTGTGCGAGCGCCGGAGGCGGGACGGTCGCCTCCGCGCACCTGTGCGAGCGCCCCGCGGGCTCCCCAGCATCCTCCCGCGCGCCATCCAGCGCCCGGGGGCGGGGGTCTTCCGGCTCTTGCGGCGCCCCCGCGAGCGCCCCGGAGGGTCCTCCGCCGCCTCCCGCGCGCCAGCGAGCGCCCCGGGTCCCTCCGGCGCCTTCCCGCGCTCCCCAGAGCGCCCGGGCTGTTCCGGCGCCGCCAGGCCCGCCCGGCGAGTCCCCCTGCGCCCTCGCCCCCGGGAAGCGCGCTCCCCCAGCCCGCCGCGCGGCGGACGGCGGGGGCCCGGCACTGGGCACTCACCTCGGCCTTGGAGGCCCAGCCGCTCCGCCGAGCGCGCCCAGGCTTCGAGCCGCGGGGGCGGGAGCGGCCACAGCCTCCGCCGGGCGCGCGTGCACACGGGCGCGCAGCCTCGGGGCTGGAGCGCGAGCCCGCGCCGCCCCTGCCCGCTCCGGGGACGGAGCCGCTCCGCGCGGGGCCCTCCTCCGCCCGCCGCTCGCTTAACCCTTTCCGCAGCCGCGGCAGCCCCTGCAGATGCGGGCGCTCCGGGCGTGCAGAGCGGCGCCGCCTGGGTACCCACGACGGCCCCACGCGGAGGGGCGCCGACGGCGAGGTGGACCCCGGTGCACCTCGTGAATACTGCTTGCACCCCCCAGCCACCCCACAAGAAGCGAAACTGCGCGCGGGGTCTCTGCCTGAGGCCACGCTCTTTTGTGTCCAGCTGCCCCTCCCCCGCCCATCCTCTGCCAAACCCTGAGATAATGGGCTGGAGTGTGCGTGTTTTTTGTGCGGGAAATTAGAGACACGCGTTGTTGACATACGTAGTGATTGAAAACCTGTCGCCTGCCTCCTGTAGATTCCAGAATGAAAAAGAAAAACGTTCATCGCGCTGCAGGAAGCGCGGAAACTTGTTGTGTCCAGCAGTGTGGCCTCAAGCATCCCCAGCTCCCTTCGGCCCGGCTGCGCCCGCAGCCACCGGCCGGCTTGTCGGGGCCTCAGGGAAAAGCGGACAGCAAGCTCCCCGGAGAGCTGCCCACGGACGGGGAAGACATTTCCACTGACTTCAGCGGCTTTTTATTCCTGCATACAGCTGCTTCCTGCCGGGGTCAGTTCTAGTTAACACCGGGCCCCCAGGGTCAATGCTATTTTTAAAGGTTTTGTGCAAAATAAGGTTGATTAGATTTCCACAGGCACAGAGGGCCTCAGACTCTGCTTTGTTTCAAGTGTTGCCTCTGACAGTCTTTGCCAGCTTACTGTGCTAGGAGGCTTTTGGATTTCAGACCAGGGCTAAGACTATGAGAACATCCTGAATTCATTCAGTGGCCAACCAGAACACGCCAGGATTTGGATCCACGGCAGCGGAAACCAAGCAAACCACTGGGGTACGCATTTTTACATCATTGGTTAACTCTAGCAGAAACATCTTCTGGGGCGGACATCATTCCCATCATGGTCCATGGGAACTTTGTTCTGTTCACTCCAGAAATACTCCAAAATCTGGGGTCTTTTCAGTGATGTCTGTTCACCTTCACGTGGAGCCCGTGTCACTAGCTCACCCTTCCCCACTGACCAGAGACGCCTGGAATACAGTTCCGTTTCCCCCGCTGGGCCTGCAGGCCTCACTCCCGGGCTTTCTCAGAGGAGCTTTCAGCCGACCCACAGAGTCAGAGCTCCGCGTGGCTTCCCCACACACTCGTGCGGGTCAGTGTCCAGTGGCCACTAGCTTTCCCCAACCACTGGTACTCTTGCCAGTGAAGTACTGGCCCATCTCCTCCACCACTCGGAAAACTTCCTGGGGTCCGGTCATGTGTCATAATTAGTTTTTCTTTTCACTTCACAACGCTTGCCATATACTAGATTCTCGGTAGATGTTTACTGAATGAAAGAAAAAGTAAATGAATTAACTGAAAATATCCATCCATTCCCTACACCATCTGGCAGATAAGGTGTGTGGGGCGCCCCATCCATTTTCAGACTGTACATGTCTTATTTTAAAAACCATACTACGGCCCCAGTATGGTCGATGGGAATTGTAGAGGAACCATCCATTCACTTAATGAGTTCCGTCAAACTACAGGGACCTCCAGAGCGCCTGAAACCGAACGTGGAACATAACAACATCAAGAAGACGGACTTAACTTAAACATTCAATAACATCTATTTTAAGAGTACTTCGAGAATAGTATTTTACTATTTTCAATTCTCCACGGCTCAGAAAGAGCCAAATCGTGCACAGCAGTTCTGAGGAAATGTACAAATGCATCACTGCAGAGCTGTGGAGAGTGTAAGTGAGACTCGGAACTGTCCTGGGTAGGACGGTCGGCAACCCTCTGAATGCTGGGGTCTATGCAGCCTGAGCTCCAGGCCTGGGGGACTCTGAACCCCATTTGGAAGCTGCGTGGAGAAACCGCAAGAGCACGGCCTTGGAATTCGGCAGGCTGGATCTCAGAGCCCCATCCCACCATCTGCAAGTCTTGAGAATTTTGAACAAGAGAAATGACCTCTCCGTGCTCCGCTCTCCACTTCTGTAGGTGGGGGACGTGACTATTCCCCCCCGGCGGGGACACACCGAGGTGATTCCGGCAGTGCTCTCAGCGCTGCGCATCCTAAGTGCAGGCACAGGCCAACTGCACTCCTCACTCCTGTTCGGAGTCCGTCCCCGCCGCCGGATGACTGAGCAAACGCACTCGAGCTCTCCAGTTCTGGACTCCCCCAGACTGGGCTCCTCATGCACGCGCAGGGCTTAGACATAGATGAGGTACGTGGCTGTCACTGAGTCACCAGTTCTGAGCCCTGTTAGGACGTGAGATACCGTTTTCCTACTGGTGCTGTTACCAGAAAGCATATAATTTCCCCAAAGGTTTTAATAGCCCGTAAGAGTTTATGCATCCCTGCCTTCCAAAAAAAAAAAAAAAAAAAGGCAATTAAACTCCACAAACTGTCAGGAATTGATCCAATTGCTACAAAGTACTTTGAGTCCCTTGGCATGAAAAATTAATTAGAATAGCCTGCGTGGGTGTGGGAACAACACTCCGTGCTTCATGTAAAACGTCTGCCCACACTGTGCCAACGTGAGGCCGACTCCTCCACCGGGCTCCCTAAAATTCGCCTTTCCCCACTGCGACGGCCCCCTTCGTCTCTGATGGACTGGGGGCCACTGACACTGTTGGGAAAGCTACATCTTGAATATTGTGAAGTTCTTTCCCTCGTGTCTTGAGTTTTCCCAAGTATCTAATTAGCAGCGTCTGAGAAATTTACACTCGAGAGAGTACGCGCCTACGTCCCCCGAAATACTGCTGACGAGGGAGGAGGACTTGTACGTGCGCACTGACCGCGTGCTGCTGACATCACCCGGACTTGCATGTTACAGACGCCCCCGGCGTAGGATGATACCTGGAGCCCCTGATTTGAACGGGACAACCGAGACCCGTCTTTTTCACCTTCTAGAGCAAGTCGTGACCACAGCTTGCCCAGTCCACGGGAGGGTGATGCCTTGTTGTACTGAATGCCTCCCTCCCGCTGTCCTCCATCACACTCCGCGGGATGCTGGCACACTTCCTTCACTCAGCTGCAGGCCACCAGGAGGCCATGAATCTTTGTCACAGGAGCCGACGCGGCGGCCACTAAGAGACCATTAAGCTCATGAGTGCTGATACTGGTAAAACTTCTTTTGGAAAAGATGTAAAAATTTAACAGTTATTTTAAAATATTTTCAAGGTATGTGTTCATTACTTGCAATGAAATCTGATTTCACCTAAGTCTACGTGGTAGTACGTTCATGCGTAAGCCTACGCATACTTGTGCAGAACACCTGGTGTAGATGCGCCCGCACCACGCCGGAGCTGGGAATGTCTCCCTTCTGCCGTGCAGGAAGGTAGCCTCCGGAGAGTTTAGTGTAATTCATCTGACGTGTGGTGGGTCGGGGATTTTCACCCCATCCAGCCCCAAAGCCCTTCCTCACAGTGAAGCATGGTCTTCTCGAATGAATCAATCTAATCTTCGGAGGAAACATCAAGAAGGCTGATGAGCACGAAGGTTCTTATGGGCTAGGTTGTGCCTCGCTCCCCACAGAGATCTGCTGGAGTCCTAACCCCTTGGTAACTCAGAAGGGGACCCTATTTGGGGAAGGCAGCCAACCAAACATGAGGCCATCAGGGTGGGCCCTGGTGTGTGACGAGTGTCCTTCCAGGAGGAGGTTCGGTCCCAGGTGTGGACAGACGCAGGTAGGAATGACGGATGCCAGGGACGCCAGGAACACCGGAGGCCCAGGTCCTCTGACAGCCCTCGGACGGCGTGGCCCGTGACACAGGGGTGTCAGCTGGCCTCAGGACCACGGGAGCGTCCAAATCTGTGGTCTACGTCCCTCCCCACCCCTAGATGGTGCTGACTCCGGGCAGCCCCGGGAAACTGACACAGAGGTTTCTCGTCTTCTCTGTGCAGGCTGTGCCTTCCAAGGAGTCCGCCGCGAGCAGTCAGGGGTTTGGGTTCTTATTTGACATTGATTATGGACGGGCCTTTCTAAAATACAGTAAAAATGAATTGGTAGAAAAAGGAGGATTTAGAAGCGATGTACGAAATCCGAAGCCATTTCCTTCATGTGAAGCTAGAGGGGCCTAGACCCGGTCTGTGCCCAGCACGCCGCACGCCGCGTCCGGTGGGGTTCTGGGAGGCGGCCGTGGCCCGGGCTGTCCCCTCTACCACGGACAGCTCCAGAGCCCACCTGCTGACACGCGGGCGGCCGGCTGGTCCTCGCGAAGCCCCAGACCACAGCACTCAGAGTGGACACGGGTGGACGTCTCCTGCCCACTTTTTCCAGACGATGTCTTCTTCTGGAATCAGGCAATGCACTTGTGAAAACTAGTCTGGGACGAGGGGAGGAATGTCTGAACCTGGTTCTCATCGCCGGGGAATCTTTGCAGAATCGAACAGCCTTCCACCAGACGGCTCTTCCCTGCTGCTCTCTGGGATTCCGGGGGGCGCCGGGAAGCCACACCGGGAGGGCCTACCTGAAACCTCTCAGGACGCGGGGTGCTCCTCAGTGTATGTTTACAAAGTGCCGGACCCTGACGCTTGCACTGCCGCTTCCCCTTGCCCGGCCACGTCAGCCCTCAGCCCCCGGGGACACAGGCGGCCGCTTCTGCGGGAGGAAGGGCCGCGTGCGGAGGACGCCCCCCTTCCTCGTGACCGCCCCACCCCCCACTCCACCTGTTTCCTTCCGCAGAGGGAGAGCCAGGCCACCGGAGGGCAGGGAGGGGGCGGCCGAGCTGGGGCAGGCCACACCGGCCCAGCTGCACCTGCTTCCCGATGAGCTGCCTGCTGGGTCTCCCTACCCCCAGCAACCACAACCGGTGGGGTCCCACTCCGGAGTCTCGGTGGGGGGATCCCCGGGAAACCACCGGAATCGTCAGAACGCGTGTGGCTGTGGGCCCTTCCGGAGCCCCGCTGGGAGCCCCCTGGAGCCATCAGACGGGGCAGGGGGTGGGGGTGGGGAGGGTCCTGGTGTGGAAATGTCCGTGGCCCTCCCACGACACTCCCCAGGTCCCGGGAGCGCTCCTGCCTGCACAGGGGCCCCCTCTCCCAAGCCCGTTCTGCCTCCTACCCCAGGGTCTCTGCCAGGATTCTGCGGCTCAGTGGGTGCAAAGCTCCCAAAGCTGCTGGTTGGGGGTCTGTGCCCGCCTCCCTGCCGGGTTTCCCGTGTAGGGACAGCTTTCCACGTGTCTGCGCGTGAACAGGCGTGAACAGACGGGAGCCGCGTCGTTCTCTCCCGCCGCGCCACGGTCAGCCCCGCTGCCCCAACACATCCAGCCCCACTGCCTTGCTTCTTCCTCCCGCGTCTGCGGGCTGCGGAGTCCAGGGTCATCACGGTGTGCCAGACCTGCCGGCGCAGGGAGGGAGGGCCTTGGCTGTGTCCTCCTCTGGCGAGAGCGACCTCTGGGTCTGCTTCTCTGATAAGGACACTCATCCCGACCCCCACCCTCAGGACCTCGTCTGCTCTGACTTGCCCCCAGAGACCCCTCTGCAGGCGCCGGGCTGCTGGCGTTAGGGCTTCAGCTGGTGAATCCGGGGCCCAGACCTGCAGCGCGTAGCAGGCCCTCGGAGAAGAAGGGAGGAAGACACACGCCGGCCTGCCCCAAAACCAGCACTACTGGATTGTTCTGTTCTTTGTGCCTTTTATTTCCCCCTTGAAAGTGTGCTGTTTTGCTCTTAAAACTTGGGGAAAAAAAAACAAAAACTGCATGTGGTTACATTGGATGAGTGTGTTAGGGAAGGATCCACGGAGTCTCTGCTGGCCACCCCGGCTCTGCCGGCCCCTTGTTTCCAGCTGTCTCCTCTCTGCGGGGGCCTCCTGCTTCCCCCTACCCGGCCACAAGGTCAGGCCCCAGCCCCGGGCTTCCGCAGGGCAGGAGCGTTCTAGGAGGGTGCATTCTGAAGGGACAGGGCTCGCACCCCGGCACCTACTGCCTCCACCTTGCACGAGGGTACAGGGTCCCCTGCAAGGACTCAGCAGGGGGACCTCGGGCCGCTGAGCCGCTGGTGGACTGGAGAGCCAGTGCCTCCAAGCCACGCCCCAGCTCCCTTAGAGAAGAGTAACATGTCCTGTGCACAAGGCCTCTGGCCTGGGCTCAAGGGGCCTGCCTTTGGGGTCTTACCTGTGCCAAGTCCTTGGACATGGGAGACCCACCGGGCTGCAGGTAGGCTGTGGAACTGGGAGGCTTAAGCTCTCAGAGCCCCCTGCTGAGGCAGGTCACCCTCACCCCTCCCGCCACCTGCTTCGGCCGGCAAAGCAGACAGGACAGAGAAGAGGGGGTCAGGGAGCCGTGTCCCAGGCCTGGAGAAGTCCACCCTGGACTGCGCCCAGAGAGCGGAGGCCGTGCCGTCGGGGAACCCTCCGGGGTCAGGCGGCACTGGGGTGATTCTGAACAGGGAGCCTCGTGCTGAGGAAGCTGCTGGGACACAAGCAGGCGGCTGGTGCGTGGGCTGCCGGTCACCCCCAGCAGCAGGCCTCTGCCCGAAGGAGGAGCCATCTCGACCCTCTCTCCCAGTGATAAAAAGACCCTCCAGACTGTTTTCCTGTCCTGTCTTCCCCTTCTCCCTGAAAGGCCTTCATGGCCACGAGAGTGTGAGACTGAAGCTGGAAGCCTTCTCAGAGACGCCCTGTGCGGCGGCCCGGCGCGCTGCCCCTCTAGCGGGCCTAGTCCTACACCCATCAACACCGGTGTTTTTAACCCACAGGACTGTGCAGGCTCCCCGTGGTTGCTGTGGCAAATTGCCAGGAAACTTGGGGCATCAAACAATACCGATTTATTTCTTAGGAACCCGATCTGGGCCTTGCTGGGCTGAAATCTACAGTGGCAGGGCCGGGTCCTTCTGGAGACTTGAGGGGAGAACCTGTTTGGTCATTTCCCGTACTCGGAAACCCTTTCCTCTGCTCTGTCACAGCCAGTGGCGGGCCACCTGCGGCCCCCTCCCAGGCCCGTCTGCTTCTCTGACCCGCCCGCCTCTCCCCAGCAAGGACCCTTAGACAGTACCTGGGCCCCAATGATCCAGGCTCTTCCCCTCATCCCAAGATCCTTCATTGATCCCAGCTGCGTGGGCAGCTCCCGGCAGCGTCCCCTGCAGGCAAGCAAGCCGCGCACTCGCTGGAAGACTGAACACAGTCAACAAGAAATGGGGAAGCCGTGGGAGACGCAGAATGACCAGGGATGGCAGGGCTGCTTGCCGGACACGGAGTCCCGGGGGGAAGAGGCGTCCGTCAGGAGCCGCTGCTGCAGGCCGGCCACGCGCCAGGCACCGAGTGAGACCTTCACCCATCACTTGGTTTAAATCCTGTCGCCAGGTGAGGCAGGAACTAAGTGCATTTCACAGATGACACAGGTGAGGCTCAAAGACACAATTTGCTCAAGGTTTGATGTTCAGCAAACCTAAGTGGTAAAGCGCCTACTTGAACTTCAAAGCCCCTGGGGCACCTTGGTAACACAGTCATTAAGCATCAGGCTTCGGCTCAGGTCATGATCCTGGGGTCCTAGGATGGAGCCCCACAAGGGCTCCTTATTCAGCAGGGGACCTGCTTCTCCCTCTGCCCCTCCCCTTGCGCATGCTCTTTCTCTTCCCCCTGCCTCTCTCTCTGACAAATAAATAAAAATAAATAAAATCCTGACTTTCAAACCCTCTGGTCTTAAACCCGCGTCTGCTTTTTCTTAGAAGTGAGAGGAAGTTTCAGAATGCAGACACAGACCAGGCAGGTGGCTTCCAGCAATTTCCTGGTCATAACCTGGGCAGAAGGACGGTGTGAGCGCTTTCCTGGGGCAGGAAGTACAGACACATACACCTCCCAGCACCCCGCCTGCCTGTCCTTCCTGGAAACTCAGAGCCCCTGATGGTCAACCACAGCCCCTGGGGACCCCCCCAAACCCAGCCTGTGGATTCCCATCTGAAGGGATTCTGTCCGTGAGGAATCCCACAGCGGAGCCCGTCACGGTCTCTGATTCCGTGGGAGGCCCAGCCCGAAGTTACCACGTGGATAGATCTGGTGTGCGCGTGTGGACCGTGCCTAACACGGGGTGTGGCCAGCAGGAGCTTCTCTCTCTCTGAGTACGAATCCGTATCTGCTCTCACTTCAGTGAGCTTATTGCCCCATTAGTCTGTGTCAGGAGTTCTGTGTTGGGACCTAAACAAGGTATTTTTTTAATGTTTTTTAATCTTTTAATGTTTATTTTTAGAGAGAGAGTGTGTGAGCATGAGTGTGAGCCCGGGTGGGGGAGGGGCAGGGGAACAGACAGAGAGACAGACAGAACCTCAAGCAGGCTCCACACCCAGCATGGATCCTGGTACGGGGCTTGACCTCACAACCCTCAGATCTGAAATTGAGAGTCTGGTGCTTAACCAACGGAGCCACTCAGGCCCCCTAAACAAGGTATTTTTATGTTCAAATTAGAGCAGCAGCGCTGGGGCCAGGCAGACGCAGTGAGGAGCCTGGGACATCTGAGAACAGAGCAGGAATCCCATATGTTCACACCAAAAAAAGAAATGCACCAGCTGATCTCCAGGGGAGCACGAGAACACGGAGACCTGGTGTTCTGGCCACAGCACAGCAGACAGGGCTGTCCCTGTCGGCCGGCCTGCTGCCCCGTCCAGTCCTCTGTCCGTGCCCCCCACAAGTACTGACAACGAACACGTCCCCAGAAACGACCAACTGTCCCTGGGGGGCGGGCAAATTGCCCCTGGTTGAGAACCATTGAGCTAGAGACGGCGGGACAGGAATCCCACAGATCGGGCATCCCGGTGGGGAATAAAAAAGAAAAACAAGCAGTGATTATTTCTGATAAGCAGAAAAAATAAACAACTCCTCCGTTACTTACCTACCCAGAACACAGTGCAGGGCTCTCCCTCTGCCTGCGTGTGTGCGAGCCACACTTCCCCACACCTCGGAACCTGCCAGCGTGGGGCCGGAGCCCTTACTGGTCATCTCTGATTCCTGTGCCCTCACTTCCCGGGGGACTCCCCCAGCTCTGCGCGCAGCCACTGCACCGAAGCAGGCCCGTGGGCACCGGGCACGCTCCCTCCTCCTCCGCCAGCATCTCCGTGGGCCCGCCCCCTCACGCCCCTCCCCCACACTCCCCCCCACCCCTGCCCATGCTTTGCCTCCACCACCAATCAGGAGGCATTCTGGAACACCGCGCCTGCCGTAGGGCTGGTCGTCCTCCTGGACGGCAGCTCGTTCTCCGGGGCTCAGCGACAGTGCTCCACGCAGGGGGGTCTTTGGGAATGAAGCTCTTGGAGACCCGCTGGGCCTCCGCTGCCCGCGACCGGGCGCAGACCCACAGCCAACAGGCCCCACCTCCTGGTGACGCGTTACCATCACCAGCAGTTTAGCACCGACACCAAGGGGGACGTTCCCAGGTCACGTGAAACCTCTGATTTCTGTGGCCAGTCTCTGGGTGGTTTTGCTTCCAGCCCTTCTGTTTGCTCTGCGGCCTGGCCGGGCTCCAGGCAGCCCGGTTACACAATCCCGCCTTCGCAGAGCCTCCGCCAAGGGTCTGGGCTGCCCTCTCCTTCCCTGCAACCCCACCCCCCACCGGCCATCCCGGCACCCGGCGGTTCTGGTCGTGGCCCTGGGCCGACTCCGATCGGGCTGTCGGTCACCAGCCGCCAGTTTCTGCTGCTCCTGGCCGAGTCCCCTTTGGCCAGACTCCTGAGCTCCCCGAGCACACGGGACCTAGGCCATCTTCCTCGCACGGCAGTTAGTTGTCTTTAATAAAACCACAGAGTCAGACTCAGAATCTGCACGACACGTCCAGAAACCACACCGGAGCAGCAGGACGGCTCTGAGATGCACACGTGGATGCCCTGTCGCCGTGCGAGGTTGGCGGAGGTCACAGCCCTCCTGTGACAGGTGCCGAAGAGGGCAGCCGCCCCTTTCCTGCCCTGGCTCTGCCCTTTCTCACGAGGAGACTAGGACTGGGCACCTTCGTGGGAGGAGTAAGAGAACAAGTCACTGCTGCAGGTCCAGAGGGCGAGGGACACACCTGAATCCACCTGGAGGGACCAGTGTGATGTTCTCAGGCCACAAAGAGGAGGCAGAAACGTTCCTTCAGGCCAGCAAGAGCTGTCAGATCCCAGAGAATCACCAGCCTGCTTTTCAAGGGTTCATTCTCCCCGAGGCTCTTCGGAGAGAAGCAGCAGGAACAGAGTGATGCCAGACCCCGGGGGGGCGGCCCGGCCGGCTGTCTCTCTCTTCTTCCGCCCGAATCCACATTGCCCCAACTGCCCCTTGCAGGCGGGCGAGCAAAGCTAGCACGGAGGAGGTGTGCGGGCACGAGTGTGTGTGTGTGTGCATGAGCGTGTGCGGGAGCTGTGGGGGCGGATGTGAGAGAGAAGGGCCTTGGGAAAGCTTAAGAAGCGCTCTGTGCCCTGAATCGGAACACGCACGGGGTGGGAAGGGCAGTTACTGCCCAGTGCTCAGCAAAGTGCCTAGAGACGGTCCGAACACGGGGCCATGGCTGTGTCTTCCAAGGCAGTCTTCCTCGGAGACAGTAAGTGCAGCGGGTGCAGCGTGCACACAGACCGCCTCCCTCAGGACCGCGCAGTGTGAAACGTCTCACAGAAACTTCCACGTCAGCCGCAAGGCTAGCTGCTTCCGAACCACTTACCCGTAGAAAAACCCAGGTTTACGAAGAGATTTTGTGCACGTAAGATCCAGAAGTCACCAAAACACTGCGCGGTCTTTCGGGCCTAGAAGATGTCCGTTTTACAGGGACTTGACAGGGATGAAACTGGCTGAAATGACCCACCTCCCTCCGGGTCTGGAACACGCTTACCAAACTGAGTGTACGAAGTACCGATCGACAGAAAATGCTTCAGAACAGGACTTAGAAAATCAAATAGGGTGACTGTGACTGCAGAAATCCTGTTTCTCCACAGCCGGTGGGAAACAGCCCAGAAAGCAAAGCCCGTCGGCCACTCCTGGCCGGGGGCAGCCCTTCCGTCTTGATGCGGGCGGTCCTGTGGCGAAGCCGCAAACTGCCCCCACCCCAGAGGTTGCACAAAACCGGGAAGAGGGCCCCGGGGTCTTGGAGGAAGCCTCACCCGGACCTTTGTGGCCAGTACGTTGCTGGCTCCGCAGCTGGGGCTCACGAGGCTCCGAGGACATGTCCTCTCTCTGCTGGAACAGGGACCTCTGGCAGCCGCCCCTCCTCCCCCCTTGCCACCCCCGCTCTGAAGCAGGGCCACAGAGGAAATGGTGATTTTGGAAAAATGCGTTCCCAAGGCTTGGACTGCGGGAAGATTGTGCTCTCAGCCAAAGTGGCAGACACAGGAGGCCGTGTGGTAAGAGTCCAAGTGGGTCAGGTCAAAACTGGGTCCCTGCAGGGGCTCTGGGACATGTGCAGGTCAGCACGGGGTGCGGGGATCAGATCTGGCCAACCCAGACCAGCTGCCCCCTGACAAGGCACTGGGGGCAGAGACAGGAGGAGCTGGGGTGCCCTGACCGGCATGGGGGGCAGGAGCTGGGGGAGTCCCTCACAGGGAAGGGGCAGGTGGAGGTGGACAGCAGAAGCGGAGCACAGCTGTAGGAAGACCTTCTCACTACCCCCAGGTGGACCAGGACACCCCCACCACAGGAGGCCTAAGGTCCCCCGCACCGGGCCCTCTCCCAGACGGGCCCCGTCACATGCGCACAGCTCCTGGCCCCAGGACGAGGTCTGCGCGTCTCCCCTCCCCGAAGCCCTCCAGGACATCACCGTTTTCCAGACTTGCTGTCCTTGCTGCTTCTGGGGGCGCACCCAGCCGCTCCCTGATGCAGCCGGGCCTCGTCCCGCTCCGCGTGGTCTCCTCCCCACACCCAAGTCAGCCAGATGGGAGCCCGCTCCCCGCAGCCAGGTCGGAGCCCGCTCCCCGCAGCCAGGTCGGGGCGGCTCCCGTCTGGGCCAAGCTTACCAAGGCTGTTTTCACCAGTAGGTACAATCACAGGCATCCAGAAGGCTGCGGCAGGGCTGGGGGAGCAGAGGGCCAGGGGACAGGGGGAGAGGCAGAGAGGCCACCGCACAGGAGCAGGGGGAAGGCAGTTGGCCTGGAGCTGGGCTACTCATCCCGACAGCTGCGGGAGCTGAGTCCCTCTTCAGGTTGGGTCCTGCAGTATGGGGGGTGGGGCTGGGACCCCGAGGGCTCACTACTGAGCAGGTGGCTGAATGCCCCGGTGTCCGGGGACAGTCCAGGGGCATCCCGTAGATTTGCAGATGTTTGCGCCCCGCTAGGATACCCAGTTCCCGGCCAGCCGATGTTTCCAGGACCCAGAGGCCCTCCCTTCTCCCCAGAAAGGGCGCGGACAGAGCCATCCCACAGGCTCACCCTGTCCTGCCTCTCACCAGGTAGTCGAGCCCACGGGACGTGTCCACACTGCTCTGCTCCTTCAGGGGCTCCGAGCACCCACCTCCCAGCACGTGGAAAAGGCGCGTGGACCCGCTCCTGCCCTGGCTGCTCCGGAGGCGACGGGAGAATCTTGTCCTGCCTGCACCCCACCCGCTCTGGATGGCTCTCCTCCTTGGCCAGGCGCAGACTGGCTCGGTGGGGCAAGCTGCCTGCACTCACGGGGCTGTGGAGGCCGCCGCCGAGGGCTGATCGCGGACACGTACGAGCCTCCTCAGGGAGCCCTGCGTTCCGTTGCGATTGGACCCTGGCTCCTTGGGGGCACCAGCGCCCGCCGCCAGCCCCGGGCGGGAGTCATTCTCTGCCCGCCGGATCGCGGCCCAGAGGGGCCCCACGGGGCGCCGGGCAGGGCTGCTGGTTTGCTGGGAGTTTCCCTTTGGAAACCAGACCCGAACCTCAGCAGCAGTGAAGGCCGGGAGGTCAGATGCACCGTCCCCGGGGGACACGGGAGGCACAGGGGCCGCTCTGAACTCTACCCTTGGGGCTGCAAGTTCAGGGTCGAGGCCCCACAGAGCCGGTGTCGGGTGAGGCCTCCCTGGCTCAGGAGGTCTCCTCACTGTGTCCCCACGAGAGTCCGGGGCAGGGGCGGGGCTCCCATCGCCCTCGCGACCTCATGACCTCCCTCCTCCTAACACGGCCACCTCGGAGCCTGGGGTTTCAACACGTGGATTTCGGGGGGCGCGTCCAGCAGACAGCACTGGCCCAAACCCACCCCGGCTGTGGTCTGACACAGACGGTCCCAGGATGCCGGAGGGGGGCCAACCCCGCACGGAGGCACGCGGACCTACCAGCTCGGGGCTTCGGTCTCGGAGCCACCGAGGCTGCTGCCCCAGGGTCTGCGAGGGGCATGAGGGAGCCTGGCCTCGCCCCACGGCAGGGAAACCCGGCCTCCCCCAAAACATGGCGGGGGGCAGCCACCATGGCAGGAGGGACTCAGGGCTCTGCAGGGAGGCGCGTGGACAGAGAGACGACAGGGGGACCCTTCACCGCACACGCCCGACGCCGAGCCCAGCCAGGCTTCCGACACGGGAGTGCGACACATGGCATCACACAAGGTTTGTCCAAATACGTCAACATCCAGACGCAGAGGTAAACCCTGGCGGGTACTGTTTGGGGTTTACTGTCGTTGTTTTTATTATTTAGGCCATAAGAAAACTGGTGGTTGTGAGTCTGTTGAGATACTGAAGAAGACCTAACGCCTCTGGGTACCAAGGTTGCAACAAAGCGCACACAGAAGGGCTTGTGTTTTGTTCCGCCTGTGAACACACGGAGAAACCCACGGTCTCACTCGGCGCGGGTCCCCGAAGCGGGTCAGCCCCAGATTCCTCTGTGGTTTACGTGGAGTTCATTCCACTCACGACGTCGCTCAAAGTGCAAACCGGCGTGTCCGTGAGTCCTGGACACGAGACGAGAGTCCGTGAGTCCTCTCGGCACCTGCCCCAAACCACAGCGTTCCCGCACACCTCGCGGCTGTCTCATGACACCAAACTCCCAAACCAGCGGGCAGCGCTCCCGAACCCCAAAGGGCCCCACAGGCCACCCCCGACCTGCCGGACCGGAAGTGCCCCTCCGTGTTTCAGGGCAAAAAAAGGCAATTCGGAAAGTGTATGTTTACATAAAAAGATTTTATTGATGACTTAAGGTAGCAGCTAACGATTTAAGAAAGCTTAGGGAGATATTACTCTCGGGGAGGGGGGTATATACGCACCTTGGAAAATATTTGGCTAAGTCATAAAATTAGCATTTTTAGTCATCTGTAAAGTGCTGAGAAATTTATCTCCAGTGACGCCTGCATTAATGGTTTTAAAGCACTAAGTACGACGCGGCTACGCGAGCCCCCACGGCGCGTCATGGGCCTCAGCGCTCGGCCGCGCACCCGGACATGCGCCACGTGATGGGGCGCCTGGATGGCAGGGCTGCCCACCTCGCCCGCGCCCCACGGCCACACTGACCCGCACCGGGGCAGAGCCGACCGGCGCCGCTTCCAAGCGTTTCCTGTGACAGGGAGACACATGCCACCGCAGCGTCCGAGCCACCGGACACGGGGAGGGGGCAGAGTTTGGCGTTGACGCTCGAGTGTACACCTTGGAAAGGTACTGAGTGTTTTGGTTCAAAGCAAACATCATTCGTGAAATGTTACAGATCTCATATCGGCTAAAACGTTGACTGTTAATTTTTAATTGACAAAAATGCAATATAAAAATACTACTTTGTTAAAATATACAATACACACAGGACACCACTTGGGAAAACCCAGTTCACCTCAGAAAGCAAACCAGCGCCGCAGACCGGGGTGTGTTCAGGCTTCCTTCATGGTTGCCAACTCCGGGGCGGGAATTTACAGACAGTATAAATAGAAGCCGGGACTCCGACGCAAGCAGTCATTATTCCGAGAATCGTTACTAAGTGTCCACACTACTAACAGGGTGGGTTTTGCCAGACGTTCTCAGTCCACAGATTAAATTCTCGGGGTAACGGCACAGGGGAGGGTTGGGAGCCCCCGCGTGTCTGCGGCACCTTGTCTGCGGCGGTCAGGAGTGTGGGGCGCTCTCCGGCAGCTCCCGACGGCCCCCACGGGCCCTGCGGCTCCTCTCATCGCCCGCACCTGCGTCTGCGCCTGGAGGGCGGGCACCAGCTCGCAGGAAAACACCACCACCGTGATATTGCACGCTTCTCCCCCGAACACCTACGTCCTCCTCAACCAGCACAGACGCAGTCTACAGCCCGGGTCACCGACCCCTCGGCGGGCCCCGGGCTCAGGCGCTCAGCAGGGGGATCTGCCAGACCATGACGGAGGAGGCCAGCTCCTCCGGGCGCTGCTGCCGGGCCTTCCTGCTCACCCGCCGGTGGCCCTGGCCCCCACATGCCACGAGCACCGAGCTGGCTTTCGCCCTCCTGGCCCGCCGCCCCCGGCTCGGCAGGACGCTGGGGAGACGCAGGAGGTCGTAGACCACACTGTCCTCCGATCGGGGCTCCAGGGAGCCGGAGCCCTGCGAGGCAGTCAGGGACCCGGACGACGAGGAGAAATCGCTTCTGGGAGTCCCGGAGCCCAACGAGGCCCCCAGCCAGACGCCGTCCGCCCCGCTCTGACGCGGCCCGGGCCCCTCGCCGGGCGGTGCCTCCTGCTGCTCTTCCTCCGGGGCCTCCGCGCCGGGCGGTGGGCTGTCCGTGGGCTTGTCCTTGTCTGTCCTGACGGTGGCAGCGGCCATGACCAGGAACTTGACGGGCCCGTTGTGCGCGTGGTAGGAGACCATGCCTCTTCCTGAGCCATTCCGCACACGCCGCGTGCAACAGACAGGGTCACAGGGCAATCAGCAAGCATCCCTCTCTCGCCCAGACCACAGAAACCCACGCAGACCTCGGCTACCAGCGGACAGCCTCAAACCAGAACAGCGCGTGGCCATGTTCTCGTGGCCTTTTACTGAATGCCCACAATGCTTTGAGAGTGATGGTCGGGACTCCCAGCGCCCGCGGTACAACAGTGGCCCCCACGCCCCATACGGGGCTCCCCTCACTCGCACTTGAGAAACAGATGTGATTTTCCTAAGTCTTGACAGAAAAATTAAATGCCAGAAATGTGTCTGTTTGAGGCACAAGATGCTTAAAATGCCAGCAGCTTCCTGCTGTTTCTTGTTACACGAAGGCCCTGTGCTTTAGAACGAGTTCCTTCCGTGGTTTTAATTAAAATGGGGACTCTTCTTTCTAGCTATCTGGTTTATTCACAGAGGGGGCACTTTTCAATTTAAGAGTGGCGTGAAGTTAATTTTAAAATCTTCACCTAACGTGAGAGCACATGTCAGAAACTACTCAGAGGTCTATTCTGAAATAACGATTCGTTCCCATCCCCAAACGCCCTGACCCTACAGGTCATCAGGTGGGAACAGGGTGTCCACACTTCAAGCACTTCACAGGTCAGGTGACAGGGACTTGGCAAGTGTGCACCCTTCTTTACCAGGTGCTTTAAGGCCCGAGGCCCGTTCCTCGGTGAGCACAGCAGCAAGCGGCAAGCTCACAGGTCCTGGGGGCGGGGGGGCGGGGGGGCAGGAAGGCTCAGACACCAGCGAGCAAGGTGTCCCCAGTGTGACAGCTGGGGGAAAACATGTTCGTGTCACCAAGGGAAGGTGAGCACATGCGTCTCCTACATGCCCATGACTCCGCGCCTGGCGTGTGCCCCAGAAGAACGGGGGCCGGTGTCAGCGGAGGTGGCCAGATGATCGCGCGTGCAAAGGCGTCTCACCGCCGACACGCATGCGTCTTGGCAATAACGTTGAAACAAAAAAAGTCACGGAGGAATATGCATGTCAGGAGGCAATTCTAGAAAATGGGATAACAGCAAAAATACGAATTTGGTTTGTGGGGGTAAAGACTGGCAAGACTTTAGAGAAAAGTTGGTGACGGAATACGGTTCTGCATGGCTGTGGGGGGAGGGGCGCCGAAGGGAGCAGCTGCCTTCAGCTCAGGTCATGAGCAAGGAGCCCGATGTGGGACTCGATCCCAGGACGCTGGGATCATGACCTGAGCTGAAGGCAGCTGCTTAACCAACTGAGCACATTATGCCCGGGGGGCGGGTCGCTGGACAGGGACGCCTTCAGCAGCCCTGTGGAACTGGACGTCGTCACACCTGTGACTGTATGTGCCGTACACGGATCACAGGAGACACAGAAATGAGAACAAAGACGAACAAAAGGACTCCTCAGCCCGGCCAGGTGCCCCCGGATTTATGTAAAGATCTATTTACGACAGGCCCGCCACAGCTCACGCAGGACAGAAGGGCGTCTGGGGCCAAGGAAATACTCTGCGGTTGTCGCTTGGAAGAAACTGTAGGAACAGAATCTTCATTATCCCTCTGCTCAATTTCCTACGGGTTCTTTCTCTGAGACTTTTCTCTCCCGTGGCCGATAGTACGGAATCAGTGTAAAATTTAAGATCTTGGCTTGACTTACAGAGCTCACGTTTCTCTGTATGGCTCATAGCTTTCCACAAACATCATTTTTACCAGCTTTGTTATACTCTAAAACGGGAGCACAGCCACTTTCTTAAATCTCTCTTCACCCCTGATTTTTAAGTTGGGTCCTGTTCTGTGCTGAGAGAAACTGAACGCTTCGTCAAATATCGTTTTTGCATCTTGCTTTGCTCCTCGTCTCGGCTGCCTCCCGAGGCAGATTTCTGAACCGAAACATCCCGACTACAGACACACACACACACCATCTTCAAGCTCACGTTCCCCAATCCCAGATCGCTTCCCGAAAAGACTGGACCCGTCCGAACTCCTGCCAACACGGCAAAAAAGCCCGTTTGGACGCTGAGCTTCCTTCTTTGTGATATAAAATGTAACAAGTGTCCACGGCCACCAAGCAAAATCATCTCTAAATGACAGAAACTAATACGTGGCCATAGAGGGAACGTGCAAACATGTCCTGGGGTAGGAGTGACCCTGGGCCGCTGACACCAGCACAGAACACATGTGTGCACCGAGCACTCGAGTCTACACTGAAAGGAAACACGCGAATTGCCCTGCGCAAGCAGCTCCCGGCATGCGGAAGCATGAAGAGAGCTGAGTGAGTGCCCAGGCAAGACGGGGCCCGGGGGGTGTCTACTCACCAGTCACCTTGGGGATGCCCTGCAGACGTGGGACGGGCAAGGCCACCACGACGCCCAAGCTGGTGCCGACCATCAGCAGGCCGTGGCAGACGAGCAGGCTGGTCACCGACAGGCGCTGGTGCCCTGCATAGAGAGAGGGAAGTGGGGGGTCTCGGCCACTGCACGGCGCTGGGGGCAGGTGCTCGGTGCCCCACCTGGACATGCCGCCACCTCAAGCCTGAATACCCACCGTGCCACCCACGGCCTCCCGGGGCTCTCCGGCTACACACTGCGCTCACCCCGCTGCCGGGGAAGACAGAGACCGGGGCTGGGCTGCCGACCCAGGCACGCCAGCAGCACGAGCCACCAGGCCTTCCAGGAGAGAGGGGCTCCACTGCGCCCAGGACGGATGTCCCCGCACAAGACCCGCAGCCCCACTCAGCCATGGGGGACCTCCCGCAGCGTCTGCCAGAAGGGAGAAAGGCGCCCTCGGCTCAGCATGGGAAACCGTGTGGAAAATGTTCGCAGGGCACGGCAGAGCCACGGGGCCCGCGCGGCTTCGGCTGCTTGTCCAGTTTGGTTTTATGGCCACGGCCCCAAGGCCCAGAGACGTCGGACAGCTTGCCGTGTGCAGGGCAGCCCAGAGGGTGCTGCTGGGCCGTGGGACTCGCCAGGACCACGCTAGGGCCACGCTTCCGAGGAGAGTCCCGGGGACGCCCCACGTCCCTCTGACGCCCACATGCGGACAAGAACCGCTGTTTGCTCCCGAGAAGCGACGGCAGCATTTAAAGACAACGTGCTGCTTCTCTTCTGTAGAAACAAAGGTCACCTCCAAGGACTCTACGTCCCACTCAAGTCCATCTTGCAGAAAAAATACGGACACAAATGGTCTAATACCAAGGCCCAAGGTAGACTGACGCGACTATTCGTATGTACTTTCTTGCAACAACACACACACACACACACACACACACAACGAAAAACCGAACCAAAAAACCCCAAGACCCCCCAATAAAAAAACAAAATCTACCAAAAAAAAAAAAAGATTCGGCTTTATTTCTCAATATAGACTTATACGTGGTTTTAAAAGCCAATAGTGTTTACGTTCCCAGGAATTCTGGACATCTGCCTGTTTGAATGACCTGGTTTTGGAGACGGGTGGGCACTGTTTATTTTGCATACAGGAATAAAAGGCCTAGAAAACACACAGGTACAGGTGTGTGGGCATTTTCAGAAGGAAATGAGACCAACTCACAGCCAGTATGACTGAGTGACGCAGCACGTGTTGGAAGGCTTATCCACAGGCTCCTCATAACACACCCCCGGAGGGAACAGAAGCAGCAGCGAGCCTCGCAGTGGGGGAGGACACGCACCAGCCGGGGCTCTCTCCAGCCCAGAAGAGAACCACAGCACGTGGGCAGGGCCCAGCTGCTGGCTAACCCGGGATCGGCTGCCACTGACCACAGCTGGCTAACCCGGGATCGGCCGCCGCTGACCACGGCTGGCTAACCCGGGATCGGCCGCCGCTGACCACGGCTGGCTAACCCGGGATCGGTCACCGCTGACCACGGCTGGCTAACCCGGGATCGGTCACCGCTGACCACAGCTGGCTAACCCGGGATCGGCCGCCGCTGACCACAGCTGGCTAACCCGGGATCGGCCACCGACTGACCACGGCTGGCTAACCCGGGATCGGTCACCGCTGACCAGTGCTGGCTAACCCGGGATCGGTCACCGCTGACCACGGCTGGCTAACCCGGGATCGGCCGCCGCTGACCACGGCTGGCTAACCCGGGATCGGTCACCGCTGACCACAGCTGGCTAACCCGGGATCGGTCACCGCTGACCACAGCTGGCTAACCCGGGATCGGCCGCCGCTGACCACAGCTGGCTAACCCGGGATCGGCCGCTGCTGACCACGGCTGGCTAACCCGGGATCGGCCGCCGCTGACCACGGCTGGCTAACGCAGGATCGCCTGTTCTGGCAGCAGGTGAACTTGGCTTTGCGGCACGCCACCCACAACCAGCACTCCCCAAGCCCCACACGTGTCACCCCACCCCCTCCGCTCCATGTTCTTCTCTCCCCACATCCAACAGCAATGTTCCCCTTTCAGAGACCAGCCTTTCTAGAACTTGACCCCTTATCCTGTTTCTTCCGCATCACAGGTAACTCTTCCCCTAGCACCTGCTGCTGAAGCTGCGGACACTGTCAACATTATTACAAACCACCAACCACCAGCAACCATCAACGAGCAAAACAAAACCTGCCCCGGGGACCACCAGCCTCCCTCCGTCCCTTTAAACTACGGCTAAAGACAGAAACACATATACGCAGGGTATCTGGCCAGAATACAACCGGCACTGAATTTGTGGATTTTGACAACTTGCTTTACTGCCCACGTGGGCAGGGGACCCAGATAACTTCTCAGAGGTTTTCACCAGGCATGACTGGGTCAGCTTTTGCTGTTAACTTTTTCAAACCATAATCTAATTTCAATCTCTTTACCTCCCTGGTTCCCACATCTTCAAACGTCTGCAGCAAAGCTCCTCCCTCACGCATATGCACACGTGTGTACACACATGTATACATGCACACACGCACAGACCCATACTCACGTGCACACACCTGCACCAACACATGCACATGCACACACCAGCCCTCGGGCCTTGAGCTTGGCCGTGCCCTGCCTGGCTCCCCTCCTGGTCTCCCGGCGCGCACACCCGAGGGCTCTCCTGGCTCCTCACGCACCCTCTTTCCAAGTCCGCACACTCCTCGCTCCTCCGGAGGCTGCTGTCTGACGTTCGGACGGTGTCTGATGTTCTGACCCACACGTTCGGCCCCGCCCCATCCCTCTTGGCGCACCGGGCGGGATTTATTCCCCAACTGCAGCCCCTTTCCCGACTCCCCGTCCACGCCCCAGACCCTCCTTTTCTTTCCTACAGGCTGCTCTGCTCAGCGGCACCCAGGGCAGTGGCCTGGTTTTCCCAAACGAGCATTTTGTGACCCCATGTCTGTTGATGATTTTATGTGCTTCCCCAGACACCCAGGTCCCAAACCTCGAACGTTCTGGCCAGTCCTCCCTCATCAGTCTTGCCCCAGGGGACTCTGCTTCTCCCTGGGTTCCCGCGGCCGCGTGGGTGCCCCCGGACCACAGGCGGGGCCCCACCGTCCTCCCCCACATCCTCCGTCGGCTGCTGCCGGATGCTCCTTCCAGGCTCAGCCTTGCCAGGCTCTTCCTTCCCTCCACCCCCTCCCCCTGCACAGCTGCTGCCTGCTTGTGCACACACGTGCGACACGCCTGCCGGTCCCAGCCACGTGCTCATGTACACGAGCCACGAGCCTACAGGGGGCGGCCGGGGGTCTGCACCACACCAGTGATGTGCTTACACGCAGTACCTACACGCATGCATATAGCAGCCACGCGTCTGCACGCACGCCGGCCACGTGCTCGCATTCAGCAGCTACACACATGCACCAGCTCCATGTAACAAATACATACTATCTACATCTCACACGCACCAGATACGGGAGAATATTCTAGCTACACACTCGTATGTATCAGCTCCGTGACACAGAAACACACGCTGGCCAGAAGCGCGAACAGACTGGCCACATGACCACACACTCCCTCCAAGTGTCTACCTGCTAATGACATGCTCACACACGCCAGCTGCCTGCCTGTGCTTCCCGGCTACAGCCTGAACACACGCTGGCCACACGCTTCTGTATATGCTGCACATGTGACACACGTGCATGTACAGGTAGCTCATGTTCACACACACCAGCCACATGCACACACTTGCCCCACGCATGTGCACTTCATTCTCATGCACACACGCATTAGCCACCCGCACACACACTAGCCGCACGCACACACACTAGCCACCTGCTGTCCCCACAGTTCCACTTCTGCACCTGCACCTGTTTTACCCCTGTTGGGGGCACCCTTCCCACTCTGTGCCTGGGGGGCTCCCAGCCAAGATGCGGCGTCTCTGGCGTCCCCCAAGCGTCCCCCTCTGCGTCTGCTCGAGCCCTCCCCGCCCCGGTGAGTCCTCCTCCTGCTCTTCCACTTGAGGTCCCTGCTCCTCTCATCTGGTCTCACTGGGCTCAACGACAAGCAACGTCTACGGTGAAGGGCTTCTGACCTACGGGAACCAAGCTGAGGCACAGACTCACCCTGTGTCCTTGCCCGGAAGGGGCCGGGCCTGTGCAGCACGCCCCCTTCTCCCCTGGGACCCCCCGGCCGGTCCGATTACCTGGCAGCATGTGGTGAACGGGGGTGGCTATGTTGACGTCCTGCAGGTGCTTGAGCGTCTCCGTGTGGAAGAGGCGAAGCGTGGACCCAGAGGTGAAGGCGATCCAGACCCCCACGCCAGCGATGACCATGTGAGAGACCACCATGCCCTCCTCCTGGTGGGCCTCCAGCTGGTTCTGGGGAAATCAAGGAGACGCGATGCCTGGGGCTCCGGGTACAAGCAGAGACTCACCGCGGTGTCACCATCAGCCACCGCTGGCCACTGCCAGCCCCCACGCCACAACCGAACAGCCAGGTGAGACAGCCGCCCTGGCCGTGAGCGTCGAGCTGCACTCCGGAGGGGCCCAGCGTGACCCCCAAGGACCTACAGCGAGGGGACCACCACTCCAAAGCCACAGACACCTCTGTCCCCAAGACAAAAGGTAGTGACCAAACGGTACTCGTCCCGCTCCGAAGCAGTAGTCCCGGTGTTTCCCAGGGACCCTGACCCTCGCAAGCTGCCGGGGAGCAGGGGAGCTGGAAGGTCAGGGATCATGAAGGCCAGCCGGGGTGCAGCCCGCAGCCCCTTCCCCAAACCCGGAGCAGGGAATGGAGGCCGTACCCTGGCCTCGGGAGAGCCCTGGGAAGGCCTGCCTGACCTCACTGCTCCGAGCGCTCGTGGGTGGCCCGCGGGTCTCTGGGTCTGCCCCCAGGCCTGGCCTGGTCCCCAAAGGCCACCTGCTACTTCCCTGTGGGGCCAGGTCTTTCCTGAGCATCTGGTCGAGCTCTGCCCCGTGACCCCATCCTGACAGCCCTGAGCCACGAGGACCCGTGAAGGGGGAACTCGGCCACAGCCAGGATGGGCCAGGCCTGGGCGGGCAGCGGGGGGCGCCCCTGACAGGTCTGGAGGAAGGGCGAGCAGGGGTGAAGTTTGCAGAGTCGGCGTCAAGACGCCGCACCTTCAGAGCAGCCCCTAATCCCCGCAGCCCATCAAATCCCGCGCGACCCTGCAAAGGGCAGGGAAAGCAGACGGGCTCGCTTCTCTGGTTGCCGGGCTGCTCCTGAGCATCACGGAACGGGGGCTGCTCAGAGCCCGTCACCCCGCCGAGCAGGCGTGTTCACACGTGCTGTGTGCCTGCCCCACGCAGAGAGCGGCCGCCGGGCTCCATCCCTCACCCCGCTGCACCCTGCGGAGCCCGCCGGAAGCCCAGCCGGGGGCGAACATTTCTGCCACGGTCGGGAGCAGAGCCCTTGTCACCTGTGCCCAGAGAGACCCAGACGGGGCGGGGCCCCACTCTCCGAGCTGGCCTGGACCACCCCCTCCACGCCCATCACGGGAGCAGACGCGGCCTCACCCTTCCGCGGACGTCTCGGCGAAGGAAGTTCCCTTCCTATCTCTGGGGACCAGCACAGAATTCCTGAGGAAGCGGAGGGTCACTACGCCCCACAGCCACATGTCTGCCCGTGGGGCTGATTAGTGGGACGGTGGCGGCAGGGGGACCATGGGAGGCTGCGGAGACTGGCGGGCATCCCCGCATGTGCCCCTCGCCCCTGCCGGGACAGGCCAGCCCTGCCCACCAGGACCCCCAGACATCACCATAGCACAGGCTGCTGGCCCTCGAGCGACGCCAGCAGGCCCGGGGTGGGGCCCAGAACTGTTTCTGGAATGTTCTCACGAGTGCTGCTGAGCCCCGTCCACCTTCATGTTATTTGTCTCCTGCTGTCTGTCTTCCATCCTCTAACTGGTCACGTCACGCACCTCCGCGCCATGCTCCCTGAATGCCACGGGAGTGTGGGGGTGCGGGGGTCGCGCACGGTCCGCGCGGTGCTCCCTGAACCGTGCGGGAGAGCCGGGGTCGCGCAGGGTCCGTGACGGCTGCCGCTACGCTTTCTGCACTTCGTGGCCAGTCACGCGTCTTCCCAGAGCTGTGCTCGCTGCGGGCCCGCGGGCCCTGTGGGGTCGGCCCGGCTGGCTCCTCCACGTAGGCGGTCTCCAGCAGCCCCCAAACTGCCAGCAAACTGACCTTCAGAGAACACGGGCCGTCCCAACAGAAAGGACACGTGCGCCCCTGAGAAAGCCAGCCAGACACGATGCCTCCCATGGGATCCCCCCAGTACGGTGACCCCGAGGGGCCTCCTCCGAGAGCTTCCAGGTGCGGGGAAGAGAAGTCCCAACCCCTGGGTGTTCCCACCACATCTGTGCCAACCGCACCTCCCACGGGGCCACCGGACGCGCCCACACCCTTCTCCCACCCGAGATGCTCCAAGAACTTTCCTTTTAGGGATCCCGGCTCTGCTGGGCCAGCCCGGCCTCATGGGGTTCTCGGGTGGGAGTCATTTACACCGTTCTTGTCCCGCCCTCCATATCTTGGCATCAAAGCCACGACTGCTCTCTTCCTGCCAATGCGTGGCGTGGCCAGAGCTCTGACCTGTCGGCTTCAGGAGGCGGGGCTTGCGGGATGCCGGAGCCACACATCCCGAAGGAGCCCAGAAGAGCGACCTGTGACCAACGGGAGGCGTCTGGACCTCGCGGGGCTGAGTGCAGCACCTGCTGACCTTCCTGGGGTCTCCGTTCCTCTGCCGCCGTGCTTGGGCTCACGTGGTCAGAGCCGACCTACCCCGGTCCGCACGGACCCAGCGCTCCCCTGACCACTGTCCGCCGCCCTCCAGCTCCTGTGGGGGCTCCGGGCTGCAGGTTGACACCCCATCTTCTGAGACCCCAGCACACGCCACCACGTGTGTCCCAGAATAGGCTGCACGCGAGTCTTAAAACACGTCGCAGAGGGCGCTGGCAAAATGGCTGAAGGTCCTACCCGGCTGCGTCGACGGTCCTTCTCCGGGAGAACGCGGACAGACGTCTTCCGAAGTCCAAATGTCTACAGTTTATGAAGAGCTCGTGGAGGTTCCCACCAGTCCCGGCACGGCGCCCGCAGCGCGGATGCACGGACGACGGGGGTCCTCCCCGAGCGGCCTCCTATCTCAAGGGCCGTTCGCATGCTGGCGGGATTTCCAGTCAGGACCTGACTCATTCCGTTGGCCGAAAGCAATATTTATTATCTGAGCTCACTGTGAGGGGAGGCGCGGAATGATGGCGGACGGCCCGGCTTCTCTGTCCTCTATAAGAACTCCTCCTTCTCAGGACGCTAACGCTTGGTCACAGAGATGGACGCTATTTTCTGCATTTGTCATTTACAAAACTTTCTTCTTGTACAAACACATACACGTACCAAATGGGAACAAAAAATGTTCTACAGCTTTACCACATTCACTGTTTCTTTACTATGACAACTTCTAAGCATGGGTCACGCTCTGAAAACCTCCCCCACGGCAGAGTAATGAGAACGTTCTACTGCTTTCCATCTAAGTTTGTGACTTTGTTTATGTTTTACGATTTCCTCCATGTGGAACGTGGAGGAGGTTAAGACCCGGGGCCTGCGCCCGGCCCCTGCACCCACGGGGCGGGCTCTCTCCTGACCCTTAAGAGTAACACCAACCTTGCACTGACCGGAAGGGCCCCTGACCAGGGTCGATTTTCCCCATGTCCTCGAAGACCCTCTATTACGTTCACACTCAATGCATCTTTTGCAGTAACGTCTGTGGCTGTTAGCGGCTCAGGAATGCTCCGTGCTCCCTCGGACACACGGCTGCGCGGCGGCCGCATGACCTGGTTAAGCAGACGCCTCGACGGAGGGCCGTCCTGCTGGTGCGGCCGCGGGCCGGGGATGCCCTGACCACCCGCGTCGCAGCTCAACGGAAATGCATCCCTCCCGGGCCACAGACTCAGCGAAGACGACTCACCTCTACTGTGTGCGTGTCGGTGCGGATCGTGAACACCAGGCCTCCGGAAGCCGCCCAGAGCGTATCCTCTACCACGGCGAGGCTCCTAACCGGCAGGACGCCTAACTGTATCACCTCCCGAGGGTCGGGCTTCCAGGATCCATCTTAAAGAGAAAGTTACTTTCATTCAGACTCTGCTATCCGTGCACAGGACCTGGGGGCAAGGATCACAGACCGCATTTTGCTTGTCCTTTGGTGTTTTTAAGGAAGGCTTACACCCACCCTGGGGCTGGAACCCATGAGCCTGGGTCTCGGGTCACAGGCTCTACCAACCGAACCAGCCCGGCCCCCCACAGACGGTTTTAAACAACAAGCAAAATACTGTTGGTGATTCCGAGGCCGTCGCGTGGGTCGCAGGCTCGCAGAGCGGGCGTCCTCGCCGTGAGGCGGCCGCAGTGACGGTGCGCGGAGCAACGTTCAGACCCCGGCCCGGCCGCCCGGTACGAACCACCCAACCCCGTCTCGGCTTCCTTCTCTGCAACACGGGGACAACTCTGCCACGCGCCCCCAGAGCTGCGTGAGAGTGTGAGGGGCGACAAGGCGATCCGAGGCCCGGCACAGCACCCGGCACAACCGTGTCCGGCGAGTCCTGTCGCCTACAGCGACACGCACAGGACGACTCGGTCATCAGGAAGGCTCTGCAGCTGAGACAGCATGGGACAGTTTTACGTGTCCCCGTCAGCGGCTCTCCCCTCTGAAACTCCCCTCGCCATGCACAGTGTATCAAGACCCACCACGTCTTCACTGAATTTCAAAAAATAAAAAGCCAGAACTGAGGAGGCTTTCCTCTTCTCGGGAACTCCCCCTGCATTCCCAACACACGGGCAGGGATGAAACAGTTTGGTTTGAAAATATTTTCAAAGACCTGCTGAGGGGGCCTGTCCCACTGGGCATGAAGTGCGCGTCGACAGGGACGGCCACAGAAAACATCAAAAGCCAGAGCTGACCAACGTTTTCAAAGTGACGGCGTAACCACCCTGGGAAACAGTAAAACGGATGCTTCAGTTCCTCAGGTAACCATCACTTAAGCCGTCGTGCCAAAAACACAACGACAGCTCGGAGTCCGGCCCCGCATCCTCCCGGAATAAGCCCTCTGAACACGGAAGGCGGCAAGGTCCCGGCTGCACACCGAGGGCTGCTCTTGGCTTCTGCAGGAACCGCCGGCCCTTCTAATCCGATCCCTGTTTGTGAGTGACCGTCCCAAGCCGAGCGCGCAGATTCCAGAACGCCCCGAGGCACGTTCTGCATTTCGAGACACACGTTCAAGTTATGACTCAGCGGCAGTGGGAACACTTCTATGCTGCAGTTAAGTCCAAAAGATGCTCTTATGCCAGGTCCCCTGGGGCGTTGGGGAGGGCACAGCCTTGGGCCCTGGGCAGCAGCTGGCAGCTCTAGCCAACAGACGAGCTGCCTGGGGACAGCCTCTTTCTGGAGTCTTTACTGCCCACCTGAATGCTGCACCGGGCTGCCCAACCGGCGGCCACAGGACATGCCCATGACGTATTGAGCTGACACTTAAAAATCTGGCAATTTCCTACAGATTTCCAGATTTCAAGCTCCTTAAAAAGTTGAAGACTCGCAACAGAGCTTGGCTGAGCAGTGGTGGAAGCGTGAGGGCCTCCAGCCAGGCAAGCCTCCCACTGCGGAGAATAGCTGTTTTAGTCAGACGTGCAGCAGAGAAGCGGGACCCGTGGGAACGGCCGTCCGCAGAAAGACAAGTCATGAGCGCTGGCGAGGACACGGAGGGCAGGGAGCCCGTGTGGGCGGCCGGCCCGGCCAGAGCCGACGGGGAGAGGAAACAGCGTCCCACGGTGACTATTCATCGTACCTGAATCAACACGCGCTTCTCTCTAAATGCAGCCGAGCCTGCACAGAAGCCACGTGCCCCAGCCGCGGCACTCACTGCACGGGGCACACCTGCTGTCCCCTGCCCACGGGATGGCCACGGCCACCCCCGCTCCTTCCCACCTTCCCAGCTCCCCTCCTGGGGGGCTACAGCGGCCCTGGTGTCCCGGCAGGGCTCCCATTCCCCCGGACGACGGCCCCCCAGGTTTGGCCCCGTGGCCTCCCTGCAGAGGCTCTGACCCAGCGCCTCCCTGGGCTCCCTGGGCATCAAGAGTGCCCCAAGCTGGGAGACGCAGCCCCAGGGGGCTACAGACCCGCTGTGCCCCTCTGGTGTCCCTGAACCCCCCGGAAGGCTGGGTCAGGCCTGAGACAAGAGGGAGCCTGGGGTGGGGTTGGGGGTGGGGGCAACGGCCGGTGCACGCGTCTCGGGGTTCCCAGCTGTCGGGCTGGCGCAGACTGGCTCCCGCCACTCCCACGGGCGGCCTGAGGTTCCCCCACCTAAGAAAACAAAGCCCCGTGGCCTGCGTGATGGCAGGGACCACGAGGAGGCTGGGGTCCCGCCCACCGGGAGAAGGACGCGTGTGGACATCAGGACTTTGTGGAACGGGAGCACGTCAGCCGGGAGACCCACGTCTGAAACCACTTCCCGCCTGGCAGCTGGGATGCTGGTGCTTCACGCCGTCCGCTCGGGGTTGAGGAAGCCGCACGGTGACAGACACGGGGACGTGACCCAGGGACGTGAAGCTCCGTGCAGAGCCAACTCCCAGAAACACTACGAGAGTGGACGTGTAGACGGGCGCACGGTGCAGACACGCTTACCTTCTGCCTTGGTGTAGACGGCCACGGCACCGTTGACCAGGCCGGCATACAGGCTCTGGGGCGTGCAGGCGAGGCTCATGACCGTGGACTTGTCCGGCGTGAAGAAATGCTGCAGACGCACCTTCTTGGAGCCTTGGCTGCTCTTGTACACGGAGATGCTGCGAGGGGGACCGGGAGCCGGTGAGCGTGCGCTCGGGGGACCGGCAGCTCCCGCAGGGCCCAGCCCCGCCCCACCCCAGCCTGCATGGGAACGCGGCCGCCACCCCGATCTCGTCCCACTGCTGCGAAGGAGAAACCATGAAGAAGCCACTTCTTCCGAGGTGACTTCACAGCAGGAAAACCCCGCGGCGTGCTGTGAACAGGCCAACGCTCCGCCCGCGTACGGCCCAGACCACGGCCCTGTCCTACCCCAGACGTGAGCAGTCAGCCGCTCGGAAAACAGGAAGAGACAGGCAGGGGGAAACCGCACGGCGGAACTAGGAGGTCCCCTGAGGTCACTCCCACGGGCGGCGACCTGGCCTCCTGCCGTGTGGCCTAAGCCCTAACGGGCGGGCAGGTGGCCGCCCGTCCCCGCTGCCCGAGCTCCTCTCGGGGTGCCGGCAGCGGCTCACCTGCCCTCCTCAGTCCCCAGGCAGACGGTGGGCACGCCCAGTGCCCCCCGGGCCGCGGCCTCGGGCTGCGCAGGCCGCTCCTCCGTGGGGACAAACACCATGCACAGGATTCGAGACTCCACGTTGAAGCACTCGATGACCTTGGGCGTGGAGTTTTGGAACGAGACGATGGCGATCTGGCCCATTTGGTTGGTGCAGCTTCCGATCTGGGTCGGGGGTTGGGGAGGAGAGAGGAGCGTCTGGGCATCCACGGCACACCGACCCCTGCCTCCGGTGCCCAGTGCCGCGGGGACATTCCGGGTTGCCATGGGAACGGACGCGCCTCCCAGACTCCAGAGCCGCTGACACAGTCTGCTACCGGAGCCCACTTCTTCTTTTCAACGAATGGGGTTACTTTCCCTTTTAATTTTCATAACAAGAGCACAGTTTGGGATTGTTTTTAATTCCTCTTTCTACCCCGGAGAAGCCCCATCCCAGCGCCACGCAGCAGTGGCGGCCTGCTCGGCACAGCACGAAGGCTTCCACGCACGTGAGAGTCGACCCCACGCCACACAGGCTCACCCCTGAAAACAAGGACTTACAAAAAGAGCGCATGTCACGCGCCTCCCATGGCCACCGGCATGAGCGTAAGGCGGTGTGCCGTGGCCCTGAGACACTGGCTGGCCGTGGGCACTCCCGTGAATCTACCTGCCGGGTCCCACAGGCTTCGTGCCCAACGTGAGGTCCAACTGTTTTCTCAGTGGCAAAGAGTCAGATCTGGTCAAGGGAAGCATTGCCGGGACAGAGCCCTCAGGGTCCTGCGGGGAAAGCCGGCCTGGGGGCAAGGGCTCCGGGGTCCCGCTTCCTCTGGGGGTCCTACCCCCCCTTACTCGTACTACAGTGTTTCCACGCTACAGAGACGCGTCCTGCCAGGGAAGGGTGCCCAGCCATGAAGCCCTGCTCCGGCCGGCGCGGACGCAGGCGGGAACAGGAGCAGGAGAGGGAATGAGTCACCAACTACAGTCCAGTGACAGAGGACTTCTCTGCTAAAATACGAAAACCTCAGGGAAACAAGCCCATCCTCCCTCGCAGCTGGGCGCATGGAACGACCCGGTTCCTCGGGCCGTTCCCCCTCCATGCTCGGGGAGGAGCCCCGACCACAGAGGCTGGGGCTGTGGGGAAGGGGAGAGGTCACCCGAGGGCAGGGCACCCATCAGGGAGCAGGTCCGGGGGGGCCCGGGGAGACCTCAAACACAGCACACAAGGACCATCCTCCTTTGGAAAGAACCAGAAATGCCCACTGGGATGGCAGCGAATTCCGATGCAGTATTTCATTTGGAACAAATTAATTTTAATTGCAAAGTTTCCAGTGTAAGAAGCCAGCACTGTCTTAGATAGAGGGGAAGATCCCATGCAATTCAACCACCCAAATTGAAAAAATACATAAATTACTCTCATATTAGCTAAATTGGTTGTCTCTGGGCTTGAGGCTACCCCACAAAGCTTTAGATGAAAAAGAAACATTTTAATTCCTGAGAATTGGACATTTTTCCAAAAGCGTTCAGTCCCCTCGTGGGTGGTTTGGGACTTTGGTGTTTATAAACAAAGCCCGGCGCACACAGTGACCACCGCAGGGTCTGGAACCCTCTCAAGCCCACACCAGCTATGGCCACAGATTCCTCGGGAAGCTGCGCCCGACGCGCAGCATCTTACCCACAGGAAGCCGTGCGCCGCGGCCAGGGGATCGAGCTGAGCCTCGCTGTTCGCGCAGGGTTCTGGGTTGTAGGCCGCACACTCGATCTAATGGGGAGACATCAGACACCCACACGTCAGAAAGGGACCGGGAGGCGTCCAGACGACACTGTCTTGAGTGGACGACAGACTTCTGACACTTCACAGAAACGGCACATTATTACTTTTTAAAGGTTAAAACAGAAAAAAGAACAGATGTGGGTGTAAGCCTCAGAAATCCGCTTTTCAGAGGCAAACGTCAGTCTCCACTCTCGTATCTTCAGACCCCGGCAGGTGCCGCAGACGTCCGTCACGGGGCGCACCGCCCCTTCCGCCCTCTGCCCTCCCGGGACCTCCGGGGCGGAGTGTCGGCCAGAGTCCAGGAAGGAGAAGTAGGAACGGAATGTCTCTGCTCGTCGCACACGGAAAGACACAGCCACATGCCTCTGAACACATCCTCCGCGGTGCCAGGACAGACAGCCGGGCGCACGGATAAACCCCGCGTCAGCCCCAGCCTGCTGTACTCTGCGCAAACATGAGGCCTCTCCCTGTGACCCACTGTGGACACTGAACACCGCCGGGTTTGACACATGTGCCCTCATGTAACTAATAATGCCTGGAATGTACCAGGTATGCGAGGAACCTCCACCTCCCGACAGCCGCTGGGCAGCAAAGCCGGCTTTCATACTCATCCTCTAGCAACCTTAATTCCTAAACAAATGCCCCCAGAGAAATGCGGACAGTGGTTGACTTGGGGAGACCACGTGGGACTCTACCCAGACAAGGAGGCACCGTCTCTATGCACAGTGGACCCCTCCTCCAGGCCCCCGTCCATCACCTTGAACTCCTGCTGCTTGGCCACCGTCACCGGCATGTGTCCCACGAGGAGAGGGTGTCTTTCCTTCTTGATCTGATTCCCGTCATCTTCCACGCAGAACCAGCCCATGTGGTTCTCCTCCTCTGCGGGCGTGTGAAGAGAAACGGGCAGGGGCAGACCTGAGCCACCTGTGGGCTGACCCGGCCCCGTGGGCCCCAGACGTGGACATCACAGCCTACGCCAGCCCGCAGAGCTCAACACGGTTGCTGGAGCACAGCACGCTGTCCTCCCAAAGGCAGGCCTGGACAGTCACTGCTTTATTCTGAGAAGCGTGTCCTGTCTGCTGCTCGCTGCCCCCGACCGCGAGGACCTGAGGGCTGAGACTGCCCCGTAGAGCAGCTGGAGCTGCTCGTCTTTTGCTTCAACGCCACGGAGATGTTCAGATTCAAATACAACGGGCACAGTGAGAGCTGCCCCAACAGGCAGAAAACCACGGAGTAGAACACGCGAGGAGACGCGCCTGGGCGGCTGTCGGTGACTCGTCTGCGGGGGGCTCAGGCCGTGATCCCGGGGCCTGGGATCGAGCCCCGCGTCGGGCTCCCGGCTCAGCGGGGACCCTGCTTCCCTCTCTCCCTACGGCTCCCCCTGCTTGTGCTCTCTCTCTCTGTGACAATAAGAATTAAAAAGAAAAAAGCACGAGGAAGCGAAGAGAAACTCTGCTACAGAGCAAGTTGTCCATCTCGGCTCTGCAGGGATGAAAGGGGCCGATTCTCGGGTTCAGCTCGCTCTCATCAGAGTGGGCCGTTGCAGGCTCGCAGCCTCCAGTACAAGACAAACCATGCAATCGTCCCGGGAGACAGAGGGGCGCAGGCAGTGGCGGGGAGGCTCCCGCCCGGCAGGAAGCGCAGCCCTGGGCCCTGGGGCGAGCAGCGGCCGGGCCGTGTTCCCTCCGTATTTTATTTTCACTTAGCGACAACAGCACATGGGGCCTGTGTGTCACGGTGTGCTCGGGGTCACACACCGTGTGTGAACAACATACGCACAGGCCTGTCTGTCTGACTCACGGCTCAACAGACCACAGGCTGCGGACAGAGGAGCGGAAACAGAATCACCAAGGCCCCTGGAGGCAGCAGGAACCAGGGGCCTTCCTGACCATGCGGGCAGGCTCTCCAGGGACCGCTCAGGGGCGACCTGCGCACTGTGGGGCAGGGAAGCAGGACGTCCCACCGGTGGGGCTGGGCCTCCCGCGGGGCTGAGCCACATGTAAAAGGGCCTGTTTTAGTAAAAACAACTCCTGCTGGGGGGCGGGGGGGCCTGTTCGGCTCAGTGGGTGAAGTGCGCCCCTCCCCTCCGGATTCTGGCTCCGGTCCTGGGATCGAGCCCCGCGTCCGGCTCCTCCCTTCCTCTCTCCTCTGTCCCTCCCCGGCTCTCTCACTCAATCAATCAATAAAACCTTTTAAAAACAACCCCTCGTGCTCGGGTTCATTTTTTCTGTTTGAGAACACTCTTCCGGGCTGTCTGGGGGGCTCCGTCGGTTCAGCACCCGACTGTGGATTTTGGCTCAGGTCGTCATTTCGGGGTCCTGGGATCGAGCCCCGCACGGGGCACCCTGCTCCGCGGGGTCTGCCGGTCTCCCCCACCCTCTGCTCACTCACATGTCTCTCTCTCAGATAAATAAATAAATACTAAAAAACAGAAACAGAAACAGGAACATCCTGCCGGGTGCGCAGGGATTCTACTGCCGGGGTCTTTCTCGTGCTGGGCACGGACACCGCCCTCCGGAGAGAAGCGGCATCGGGATGCGCCCGTGGCCCCCGCCTACACATGCCCCCGAGCTGCGGTCGGCCCGTCTTACCCAGGGCGAGCTTGGCCATCTGCAGGCTGTTGAGCCAAGACTCTTTGATGGCGGGCGTGAAGGTGTTGAACACGGCCGTGAAGAACGTGGGCCGCCCCGACCTGCCGGGGGAGCAGACAGGCACTCGGCGCGCAGAACGCGGATCCCGGGACCAGCCCCGCCCACGCCACCCCCGACGGGGCCGCGGAGCCGCTCTCTGAGCCCCGCCCGGGACGGCCGCCCTGCCGAGTGACCACTGACTTGTCCTGCTTCCCGGGGAGCTGCAGCTGGATGCGGCAGCAGTCTGCGGCCCGGATCGCCTCCTCCTTCTTCAGAATGAGCCTCTGTAACCCCGACGTCCAGTCGTGCGCCACGGACTGGTTCAGGTTCTGCGAAGGGACAGGCGTGCGCGGTGAAGGTCTCACCAAGGCAGGCTCCCAGGGAGGGCGGAGTGCGGCTGGGGCAGGAGCCCGGGGAAGACCGGCCTCCCATAGCGCCCTCCTAACACGAGCCCCCTACCCCGGGCTTGGGTGTCTCCAAAACGGGACGGAGGCTGGAGTCCGCTTGCGAGTGAGGTGACCCAATCTTCCCCCTCACCCCCCGGCATCGCACTGGTTCTCAAGATCAGCCTGATTCTCCCTCCGCGGGGAACCCGGAGGCCCGGCCTCGCCGTGATGGCGACCCGGACGTGGACACGGAATCCCACGCCGCGGGGCCCGCTGGTTACCTGGTAGTTCCCTCGGAGGCTCCCGACGAGCTGCGAGATCTGCCCAACCACGTTCAGGTCATGCAGCAGATTCTGTAAGTCTTGATAGAGCTGGCCGGGCCCCACGTACACCTGGTCTGCGGACGAAGCAGCACACGGCGCCACGTGAAGCCACGCGCGAGCCGGAGGGTAAGACGCCGCGGGACCGAGAAAGCCTAACGAGGGGCTCTCGCCAAGCATTCTGCGCATTTTCCTTTTCTAACTTCCCGTTTTGGAAGGACTTCAGACTCAGAAAAGATGCCGACTGTCCTGGTGTGCGCCCTTTACGCCGCGTCCCGTGACATTAGACTCTCACAGAACCACAGCATCGTCGTCAAACCCGCCAGGTCACGTGGACAGGACGCCGTTCGCGAGCCCGCAGGCCGTGTTCCAGTGATGCCAGCTTCCCCGAGCTCGTGCTCTGCTCCCGGACCCGACCCACAGCCCCGCACGCACTTGCCTCCGCTCCAGGCCAGGCCAGCTCCGGGGGCGCCCATCTTCCAGGACCTGAACATCAGGACCACGGCCGGTGCGCTACCTCACAGAGCCTCTCACACTTTGGGTTTGGCTGACGTCTTGTCACTTGCATTTCTAACACACTGCTGACACTGCGTCTGACTGAAGCCAAATTTCCAACAACCGGGTCCTCCAGCACCAGCATGGGCTCCCCAGTGCCCTTTCTCCAAGGGACCACAGGACAGAGAACAGTGACAGGCAGGGAAGAGCCCCGTCCCCCCCTCGGGGCCACCTCTGCGTCGGGGGAAAATGTTCCTCACCCCCCAGGACTAGGCCCCGTGCCCCCTCCTCCCGGCGAGGACACAGGCCCCACACTGACACGCAGGCAGGACCCAACGCCAGGTCTCACGCGGAGCCCACCCCTTACGGGACACGCGGTCACAGCCGCCTCCTCTTCCGCATTCACAGAAACAGACGGCCTCGGGCCCCCGCCAGCGACCCGCAGGCCAGGGAGCAGATCTGTCCGTGTTGGATAAGGACGTCTCCTGGGTCCGTTTCCGCGAGGCCAGCGTGACTGAAGCGGACGCCGCCCTCAGAACTCAGCACCAGGCCGGGCTGGACGGGTCGGCAGCAGTTCCCACGCGAGGCAAGTACGCGTGCTACGCGCAGACGCTCTTCTACACGCAGACGCTCTTCTAAGGGACAAACCCCCGCTGAGAGACAATAAACCTTAAAGGGCTGGGACAGTTCTCAGGGCCAACCCAGAGGAAACCAAGCGCCCCGGCCGGTTTCGGGCACCCCGTCGCGTGTGGGAACTCTCAACGGGGGTGTGCAAGGTGCCCTGCACGTTGCTCGTGCACACGGCCCAGCCGAGTGCGGGGCTTCGTCCGTCCTCCAGTGTGGTCTGTCTGCGGACGCGCGTCTGCCTGCAAAACGGAGCCGTGCGTCCACCGCGAGCTTTCCAGACGCGGACATCCGACCACTCAGTCCTCGCCGGGGGAGCTAACAGTCCTCACTGCAGAAACGCCCTCTGAGCCATTTTTACTGGGATCTTTATGCCTCCCGCAGGCCTGATTTTTCAGGACTAATCTAGACAAATTCTACGACCGATGGCCTATCAAGTGCTTTGGGGACGTTTCACAACAAAGGGAGCAAGCTGGCCAGTGAGCATCCGCTCCTCACACGGCTCTTCCTTACCAGCATGTCCACATGACCTGAAGCACCGGCGGTGGCCACACACGTGTGCTTTCCTTGTAAGCCGCAGACCCCGCAAGCTCACCGGTGGCAAGGTTACTCCTGCTCCGCGGGCTGCATCGACCTGCCCGCAGCTGGCCTTTGGTTGAGTTGTTTCAACTGTCACACAGGAAAGCCGCCGACCCTCTCACCGCGAGCCCACGGCCCTTGAATTTTAACAGGGGCGGCTGCGGCTCACAGAACAGCGCCTTCTCCCCGAAGACCCCGGCCAGCCTGCCCTGTCCGGCAGCCACGGGTTTCTCCTCCAGCTTCTCTGTCTTCTCAAAAACATCGTGCCCGAGCGCACACCATATCCCACTTCTGCTTTTCGTGGGCGTGAACAGGAGACTTCTGTGCACACGGAGGTCTGAGTTGCCTTGAGCTGGGGAGCCCAGCGTCGAACCCGACTTGGGGCCTCGCAGGGTCGGTCCTGAGCCTGCTGCACCATCACGGGAGCACGAGGAGAGCCAGGCCGCGCCGTACGTGGCACGGAGATGTGGCACGGAGACGCGGCCCGGCTCTGCGGTGTGACGTGAGCAGGGAGGCGGGCTCTAGCCCAGCGCATGAGACTCTGACCTCGGTGACAGCCCTGCAGACAGATGTTCCTCCCACGGAACTCCCATGTGCCCCACGTGAAAGCACGTGTCTCAAGAGACAGAGACCACAGAACGCTAGGTTGGACATGTCTCAGGGGCCAGGCTGTCGGATCTCACCACTGGGACTTGGGAGTCCCTCAGGGAGATCCCAGGGAGAACCCTGTGGGCATCTGGGCACAGGTGTGTCTTCCCGGCCACCTCAGGGCCACCTTGGGGCTAGAGGCGGTTGGCGTGCAAGGCATGTGCCGCTTGCGTGTTGCTGAGCTGCCTGTCGTTCCCCACGACGCACGTGACGTAACCCGGGGCCTGCGTGTTTCAGCCGCTGCCCCTTCCAAAGCACGAGGCACCGGCTTGCTTCCTGGGTGTGGGCCACGACCGCCGTCTTCCCACAAGCAGACCCCACGTGCCTCTCCTCCAGTGTCCGGGTCGTTCCTTTGTCGGGAAGCAGCACACTCCCCGTGCTTTCCCCAAGGGCGAGGAGAGCGGTGATCTGAGAGCGGTGATCTGAGAGCGGTGATCTGAGAGCGGTGATCTGAATCAGGAGAGCTTCGGCGCTCCCCAAGCCTCCCCACCGGTGTGAGCCCAGCTCTGGGGAGGAGTGGGCAAGCAGTTAGCACGCAGACAGGCTCGAGCTGCAGGAGTGTTCCCACGAAACGCGTGCGCACGCTGGCGGTGCCACGAGAGAGAGGGACCCGCCGATCCGGAAGTCCTCGGTGGCTGACACGGGCGCGCCGCCCAGACGCCAAGAGCTTGCCGCGGCCTCCCCACCCCACACCTCCGAGAGACCCCTTGTCACTCCCGGGTGCCATCTCCGGCCACGACTCTGGACGGCATACCAGCCCAGGATGCAGGCGCAGACCGTGGGAGTCTCCCTGAGGTCTTCGCAGCTCTCCAGGACAGCAGATTTTGGGGAGCAGCCAGGCCGTCTCTGCGACGGGGGCCGGGGGCACAGGGAGCCAGAGGCTCACACCATGCGGGGAAGTCAGAGTCATCCCGGAGCCCCACAAGCACGCCAGAGCTTCACGTGGAGGCCACGGACCGCTGTCCCCAAAGCGATCAGGGAGACGCTCCTCATCCTCTGCACCCTTCCCACGCAGCCCCGGCCCCAAACAGTGCTGCGCTTTCCAAGTCACTGTGGTCTCGCTCGACGCCGCTGCGTCGCTCCCGTCCTCTGACCTTGCGCACACCTCTGGCTCTCTCCGGAGGTGCGGTCCCTGTCCACAGGCCACGGTGAGCACCAAGATGCTGAGGGAGGTTCCCGTCACCTGGGGCTCCCACGTGACAGACTGCCGAGGCCTGGTGAGTATTTCTAAAGTGGCCAGCAAGTGGGGCGCTGCCTTCCGGGGTACCGGGGGCAGAGCTGGGGCTTCTGCTCCGCTGCCAACCGGCACCTCTGTACACCCCGTTCTGGCTAAAACCTAACCCACAGCCACATCCCCCAAGTACCGCATCTGTGACTTGTCTACAGTTCACTTTCTGACCACAGCCCAGCCCTCCCCCTGCCCAGCCTCTCTCTCCAGGACCCTCTCTCTAGAATCAAGGATGCCCAGGTCTCCGCCAGCTCATCTATAGCAATGACGTGACTTCCTTCCTTATCCCTGACCCCTGGCACCCACCACCAGAGCCCCCACTTTGAAGCCGGACCGCAGAAGGAGGTCTGGACACGTTGAGAACACTTGGACAGGAGTGGACACACTGGGCAGAGGCTCTGGGGATGGCAGGGAACACTGGTCCAGCGGGGAGGGTCGGGCTTTCTACAACCCGTACAGAGTTGCTGGCGGCAAACAGGGGGCGGCTTTGCTCCTCGGAGCTGCGGTCCCTCACCACATGCTGCCCGGGAGAGGGCAGGTCACCCCCGAGGCAGTCGCACCCTCTTCCCACGGCGGTTTGCTGGGGCACAGTGTGCGGCGGCTCCGGGAGCAGCAGATGCAGGTCCCACGGCCCCAGGAGCCAACAGCGTGTGGCCCCCAGCACTGAGCACCCGGCCAGGCTGACACCCACCACCCTCTTCCCGCACGAACGATGCGGAAGTGCCGGGCCTGGTCCCTACAGACACAGGATCGGCTTGTGCACGCACAGCTGGCCACACCGCTGTCCCGGCGTCTGCAGACCTCCTGCTCTCCTCGGGACGCGCTGGGAAGAGGCGATGATGGGTCTCTGCCAGGGGAGGCTCCTGAGGACAGGAGACCCGCTCGCACCCCGTATCCGGCAGCACCGTCCCTGGAAACCGGAAGAGATCCAGAGGCCGCCGCGGCCGGAGCTGATCTATCGGAGCTGACTGCGTCAGGCAGGAGGGCAGTGTGCTTCCGGCCAGCCCAGTCCCCAGGCAGGGTGCAGCGCGGTGTGTGTGAACGTGCGGATCCCCGCCGGGCGCCTCAGGTAAACCCGCCTGGCCGCCGCGCTTGCCCGCCCCCAACCTGAGCCCCAACTCACAAAGAGGCCAAAGACAGGTCAGTCACTCCAGAAAGTAACACCGAATTTGGTGAAGGAATTCGGAAGGTCTGGAGGCTGAAACCAGCCATGGGCTCCCAGAAGGGCCTGGACAAGCCCGTGCACGCCAGCCCGCAGGCCGGTGCAGACAGCAAAGTGCAGCACCAAGACAGTGTCACAGCTCAGGGACGGACGCGGCCAGGCAGCTCCACGCTCTGCAGGGGGCTCTCCAGGGCCGGGGGGAGGGGCTGCTGGGGTGCAGACGGTGCCTCCTGCGTGCGGCTCCCGCGAGGCCCACGGTGGTAACCTCACCGGCTCCTGCAGCCCGGCTGCTAGGCCGTGACACCCGCGCTCTGTCTTCAGTGCTGAACAAGAGACCGAATTCCCCAACGCGGAGCTCAGAGCTCAGTCATCCACACGACAGAGAAGTTGCACGGCTACTGAAGCAACGACTCCTGCCTGACGTCTCAAACTAACCGACGGTGGCAAATGCAGGAGGACCAGAAGGAACAACAGCACTGTGGGGGCATCTGAAGCCCTTCTAGAAAACTCCGGAGACAGTGGAGATGGCCCAGCGAGCTATGACTCGTGGACAGACGCGGGTTTATGCACGGAGCAGCACGGCTCGCTGTTCGCAGGCTGGTGGGAAGAAGATCCAAATTCTGGACTTGACGTGCAAGAGCAGCTCCTGGTCTGGCCCCAACAACGCATGGACCCTCATTGCTGGAGGCGTGTGGGCAGGGTGGGCGGGACAGTCCTTCCTGCCAGTGAACCTGCCGTTCCCTGTCCCTGACCGGAAGCCTGAAAGTGCCCCACGGAGGTCTGGCTGGAGTTCAGTCTTCCAACACACAGAATTAACACATTTCAATTTGTTAAAGAATTTTTTAACCGAGAAGGCATTTAGAGGGCCACATGCTCCACAGACATCATTTCAGGAATTAGAGCTAAAACCTGGATCCCCTCACGGACAGGAAAACCAGCAGACAGGGGTCCGCACAGCTCGGGTGCGGCACTAAGCCAGGAACGCAGAGAACACTCGCTCCCACGGAGGCCGGGTGCTGGGACCCCCCCACGACCCGCGGACTCGCTGCCCACGGGCCTCCCCGCTGCCCGCAGCTGTATGGCAACAACCTGCTAAAACCCCGCACTTACACAAGGAACGCGTCCGACGCAGACCTGAGATGAGTGACGGGCTCCAGAAACAGGAACAGAGCACGGGCCCAACGACAGGCTGAGGCTCGGGAAGGCGCCCCTTCCTGGACTCCGGGGCCCAGACACGGCTTCCCGGAGGCCTTCCTGTCTGGAACGCTGCGTCCGGACGATTCCCAATCCAACCCTTTCATGGCCACAGTCTGTCCATGACGGGGAACGAACAGCACGTTAAGGCTCCCTCCGGGAAACACCAGCACTACCGACGCGGGACCAGTCCCCGCCGTCCTGTCTTCGTGTCTCCAGAAACAGTTTACGGAGCGATCGGTGATGATTCTGTGTTCCTGCTCTGACTCCACACTTTGTTGTTCTGCGTCCAGCCATGCGCGCCACGAAGCTGTACAAGGAAGAGGCTCTGCCGAGCGGTGTCTCAGGGTCTGCGGCCCATACAGCACCGCACCGCCCGGTCTGGGCCCTTCCTTCCGGACAAAGCAGTGCCGCTGGCCGGAGAGCCACAGCGAGTGCCACGCCATGGCCCACGCAATCCCGAGACAGCCCGGAAGCCTCCTGGCGTTCCTGCACCTGTGGACGGCCCTGGACCCACAAATGGACCAGGCTCCGTCCTCCAGAATCCCGAGGGAGCGCCACAGGCTGGAAGGGTCCAGTCACAAAAACCCTCAGCGCTCCCTGGGCACAAGCTCCCTCCGTGCTCCGGGTGGGTGTCGGACAAAGGCCGGCGGAAAGAATCGACGAGTCAACAGGCGCGTCGCCCACCTCCGGCTCCCGAAACCCCGCTCCTCCTCACAACCAGCTCCAGCGGTGGCTCGGAGAAAACGGTCCCTGCTGACCTCCCGAAGCATCCTGCGCCCCAGGCTCTGTCGAGGACCGTATCCAAGTACATCAGCCGTTCTTTGCATCCATCTCCTGGGGCGTCAGAAGGCACCGTCAGCCCCTTACTCGTCAAGGGGTAGCCAGGACGCGGCGCTGGGTTTTGAACAGGACTTCGATAAACAGGTAGGTAGAAAGATGCAGTTTCATTAAAAATTCCATTCAACGGTGATTCCAATTTTCTTTTCATCTGCCCAACAAACACTCACGGGGCGCCCACCGCATGCCCAGCCCCAAAGTGGGAAGGGGTCGAGGGCTAGCTCGGTGCCGATGACGTCTGCGCGCACCCCTCCGTTACCAGGACCCCGAGTCCCTAAAGTAAGGCACCGCGGTAACGGGCCGCACTGAAAGACGGAGCACGCCTGTGCACGGGCCACAGCACGGGCGGTGACACAAGTGACACCCACGTGCGGCCTCCACCGGCAACACGGAGTGGAACACACCTCAGTGGACGGCAGACGGGTCTGGTCTTCACCCCCCTCCTCAGGACGGTGTCCACACAGACGCCCCCGAACAACGGTGCTCACGAGGTTAGCGCTTGCTTCTTGGGAGGGACGGGAAAGGTCAGAGCAAGTCAGAACACAACCGTGTACGGCCCCAAGCACGCTCCCAAGTCTCTTGAACTTAGGATGTCGCATCAAACTCCTCCTTAAACTGAAGAACGAAGAAAACCCGACACTCTCCCAAAGGACACGTTTTCTTCTCGCTGACAATGAGAACTGCACCTGCCGTCACCGACAGAAGCTCGTGGGAACGTTTCTGGCGCCCGTGTCTGCTCTTCCGGGGCCGGTCCACCGTGAGCAGCTCGGCTTTGACCTGTCCAGGTCCATTCCTACGCAAGTTGCTCTGATAGACCTGCGGCCGCGCCAGGAACGTGTCGTACCATGTCCTCTCTGACGCTGTGTGTCCCCTCGCTGATGTCCCGCTGATGTCGCTGAGAACACAGGACAGGATCCGTGTATCGTGCGAAGCGTGCGCCAGCTGCTCCTGCTCTCACTGGGGCTTCCGCTCGGCAGCAGGTTTTCACTGTTAAGTTTTTGGAGAGTCAAATCATGGATGAGGATCTTCAACGGACGGGGGTTGCTGCCCCTCACCCCGGAGCTGCTTCAGGGTCAGCTTTCCCATGCTGCTAACGGATTCGAATCTCGTTCTGTGTTAGCTCCATGGAAGTTATGAATAAAAACTCAAGTAAGACAACGTAGCGATGCTGTACTGCCCAGTGTCCCTTCTACGACCAAAGCCGCGGGTCAGTGATTCTCTGCGGTGACTCAAGCACAAGGAGGCAATCTCACCCGCGAATACCTTCTAACATTGCTGCTGTTACAAACACAGGAAGGCACGGTGCTGTCTGCAAAACCAAGACGCACCTGGGATTTGCACCCAATTCTGCCAAGCAATTTACATGGACTTTTCCGAACTTTCGAGATACGCAAGTGGAACGTGAGTACATCCCGGAGACCCGCGTCCGTCTGGAAGAACCCCTCCCTGCCCCGCCCGCTCAGGACATTCCCGCCGTGGAAACTGTGACTCGCTCCGGGACTCTGATTATTCGCGGAGCCTGTCAGCCATGCCGATAAGGACTTGGCGGTCAGTGATTCAGGACTATGGGACCCGTAACACGGGGCCTGGGGACGCGGTCTTCCAGGCTCATCCCCACCCCAGGGACCGACGGCTACGTCACATGAGCGAGAACAACGGGAGACCTCCCAGCCGATGAGACCCGATGCTCCTCAGGCCTGTTCCGGGAGTCCGAGTGGACGGGTCCAAGAGGCCGGGAGAGCTGCGGGCTTTAAAGGCCCCTCCTTCTGAACGCGCAGAAACAAAGTCATCAGAGAGGCTGTCCCACATATTTACGGCACGAACATTTAATATCACGGCTCATTCCATGTATGAAAAGGCCGACTGCGGGTCCCCACTCACTGTCTTGTGTGTTCCACGCCTGGGGCAGAGGCCGGCGCCAGGGTGAAACTCAGCCAGGCTTTAATTGCATTAAAAAAGAGAGACAGAAGCACCTGGGGGGCTCAGTGGGTTAAAGCCTCTGCTTTTGGCTCAGGTCATGATCCCAGGGTCCTGGGATCGAGCCCCGAGTCGGGCTCTCTGCTCAGCGGGGAGCCTGCTTCCCTCTCACTGTCTGCCTCTCTGCCTGCTTATGAACTCTCTCTGTCAAACACATAAAATCTTTAAAAATAAAATAAAAAAGAGAGATGGAAGGAGAAAGTCAGGAATACTACAACACATTCAAACTCTCCAGTCCCAAGACCCTTCAGCAATAAAGACCACACACGTCCCAGAGCTGCAGAAGCACTGCCAGTGTCAGGACACCCGTGGCTCGTCTCGGCCGAGCACCCGGCACCCCCTCCCCGGGAGCTGCGGCAGAGCAGGGGCTGCACCATGCCGGGGTGCACGGCAGAGCCAGGCCCACGGCCGAAGGTCCCCACCCTGCTGGACGTCCATGCGCGCTTGGGAGACGGGAGGTAGCGCCCTCCCTGCGGAGTGGGAAAACGCAGAACGGAAATCACAAACGTGGGGAGACGGCGCGTCCCACAGGATGCAGCTCCCCTGCTAACCCAACGGGCGCACGCCAGTGAGGTGGGCTCAGAGATGAGGGGCCGGTGGGCTCTCCGTCCACGTGTACCAGCCGGCGCAAAACAGGGCTCCGAAGACGGTCTCGTCCAACAGCCCCACCACCCCCCGGGGGCCCCGGACGCTGCGGAAGCCGAGCAAACAGGGCGCCTGAGGTTGGTGTTGACGCGGCCGCAAGACACACGCACATGAGTCAAGTGTCACTTACTCGGCTTGGCGTTGGCGACCACCGCCAGGCTCTCTGGGGGGTGCACGGGGGGGCACCTGTTTTCTCCAGCCCCGTCGCTGCTGCCATACTCCACCACTTCCACGCGTCCAAGAGGGACGCTCCACTTCAACAAGTACTTCCGGCCGGGGGACGCCAGGGCGTTGCTGTCCGCGGTGCTGAAAGAGGAGGCCGCAGGTTAGCATCCCTCCCCGCAGAAGTCAGGACACCTGTCGTCCCTTGACACTCGGGCGAGAAACACACCGTTGGGTCCCCCGGGACCGCGCAGGGGAGGGCAGGAACCCTTCACTGCCTAATCTAGGGGGGCGGGGGAAGACGGAAGGCTTATCTCCCCAAAGCTCCCGCGTTTCCACAAATGCTTAAAGGGGACGGCCAGAGGCTCCCTGACGGACGGCTGGGCAGATGCTCGTGTGCTCCGGCACAGGCTGCTATCGGGGAAATGTCCGCTTCACATCGGAACGCTTTACTCCTGGGGAGAGCGAACCTCGTCTAATAAAGTCACATCCTGCCATCAGGCTCCCTGATGAAAGTATGTAGGTAAAAATTAAATAAAACAATCTCATGACCTGTGCAGGTTATTTTCTTCTTTGGGCCACACAATGAGGTCTACGTGCGGAGACCCCACGAGCCACACCTGCTCCGTAGGGGAAGATACGACAGCAAACACCTGCGTGACCAGCACCCATCTGGGCTGCCAGGCCGCCAGCCACCTGAGGTCCTCCGCGTGGCCAGGAAGCCCCCCTCCCCCCACCAGGGGCAATCACTGCTCCCCACTTCTGGTCACTGTCTCAGTTTGCTTCCTGCAAGATGTACGTATCTTTTCCAGTCCAAATGTACACAGGAATAACCAAAAGTCCAGACGCTGCACTTCCAACCGAAACGCTGGACGTGTTGGTGCCCGAGCTGCCCGACGTCCCTCTGACGTTGGAAGACCTTACTTCTCCACGTCTGGTCCGCGGGGTAAGGGGGAGGAGGAGAAGGCTATGCTCAGACGCTGTGTGCTCTAGGGGTTCTGCGGGCTCTGGACGTAAAAATGGAGAAGCCCAAGAACTCGACCCCAATGTCTACTCATTGTGTTTGAATCTAAAATCTTCACTTCTGCTGAGGTTTGGGGGAATCTTTCTATTCTGATCATCCTCGGGGCCACTAGAACATTTTGGCCTGACCGAGGTGGCTCCTCCCTGCACCGCCTCCCGGGAGTGTCGCTCAGAACATCTCAGTGGCCACGGAACAGCGTCCCGTTTCCTCACTTCGTAGAAGGCTGTCGGAACCTGGCCTCCCTGCCACAGCCCGGGGCATTACTCTTAGGAACAACCCTGATAGTGAACACACAGCTAACCCCCTTTCTAAGGGTTTGTCCACTTCTTGCTCATCTTGAAAGTATATTATCAGCTTCAGGTTTTTAAAAATGACATAAAATTTTTCCAAAGACCCAAACTGACCGAGGGGCATGTGCTGGAGCAGGTACCTGGGCCGCCCCCGGGACCCCGCAGGACGGCGAGCAGCCCTCCCGCTACATTCAGACAAAGCTTGCTTACGAACAGCAAACCCGTGGGACAGAAAACACACACGTGTGCACCGCGCTTCGCTGTCCACAAAGTCCTTTCACCGTGTGACCTCATCTTTCCAGTGTGTGCGGAGAGCTGACCGCCTCCCCTGGAGGGGGGTGCTTCCTGCACCGTTAGGCCTAGAAACCAGTCTGTGCCATTAGCTTCCGTGTGGCAGGAAGTGGCTCTCGGGGTGGGAACACAGGGAGCAGAAGGCACTCCCTGCTGGGACGTACTGCTCAGACCTCTCCAGGCCCCCAGGCTCAGCCCACGCCTCAGTGACCTGCTCCTTTCCACACGCAGGTGAAGGCAGTGGCCAAACCACGCCGAGCGTGGCTGCTTCCAGAGGTCTGAGTGTGGCCACGGCAAGTTTAACGATAAAGGCTGAGCCTTGGGTATGAATCAAGCAACTTCCTGACATGGGGCTGTCGTTAAAACTGGCACATTTGGGGGTGGCTGGACGGCTCAGTCGGTTAAGCAACCGACTCTTGGTTCTGGCTCAGGTCATGATCTCGGGGTCGTGACAGCGAGCCCCGCACCAGGCTCTAAGCTGAGCAAGGTGTCTTGAGATTCCCCTTCTGCCCCACCCCCACTCATGCCGTCTCCCCTCTCGCTAACAAATAAAACATTAAAAAAAAAGGGCATATTTTCCAGACTTACTCTGTACCTGTCTCAGAGCCACTGAGGACGAGGAGGAACCGTAACAAACACTGACAGTTACCAGACAGCCCCGTGCCGGGCGCCAGGCTGACCTGTCTCACGGTGCTCCTCAGCGGGACCCCCGGAGTCCCAGGGATCACCAGCTTCCCCACCAGGACCCTACAGAGTGTGTGCATGAGTCTCAGCGAGACGGGGTGACTTCCCAGAGCCTTGGAAGGTGGGGCTGGACTCGGGCCATGCTGGGTCAGCCCCTGGAGGATCACCCACCCAGACCTGTGCTGGGACGGCCCGGGACCGGGGGCCGGCCACCATGGGGGGCCCACAGGCATCATGCTGGCTCTGGTCTAGGGGTGTGCTCATGGAGGCCCAGCACCCAGGCCCCCTGGGAGAGGGAGCCCTGATTCACAGGCCAGTTCCGTGCTGTTGCCACTCAGAGCACGAGTTCAAGCAGCCATGGTTTGGTGCACACGTGGGCGCTCAGCGGACCCCTGGGTGAGGCCCCCGCTCACCGTGCACTGACCGTGGCACACATCAACACATCGCTCAGCAGGAAGACACGGCGCTCCTTGGTTTTGACGATCTCTCCCCGGTCGTTGTACACGGTTTCGATCATGTCATCCGACCGCACGAGGTACCGATTCCCGCTGCTGAGAAGCTGAACATTCAAAGTCACAGTTGACGCGCTCCCCGCAACCGAGGTCGTCAGAAGGACAGAAAGCGTGAGCGGAAGTCTTGCAAAATATAGGAGCACAGAGCGTCAAGGCTTTGCAGGTTTTCCCCTATACGGAGAATTCCCGCACCTCCGATCACCCTGTATGCGTGCACTGCGTGGAGTGCTGAAAGCAGCTTTTTACTCTGTGGTTTCAGTGTTTGGAATTACCTAGAGTGAGGGGACTCTGACCACCACAGCCCTTACACAGCTCCTCCAGCCGAGAAACACGGACCCAGGCACGGGGGGCCCACCTGTTCTCACCCGTCAGCCGTACGCCTTCTCCTTAAACAACTTGCCCGAGTACTAGCCCCAGCCCTTAGAGACTCGTCCGCGGCTGGCCGGCTGTCCTCACTGTCAGTCTGTTCTCGACATGTGCACGGGGAGGACGAGGCCGTGCGCACAGGCACTGGATCGCCAGCGAGGGACACGCAGCCCTTCCTCGTCAGCCTTACTCGGGGCCCCACACACGTCTGCAAGCGCTGTTACCAGAGCCAAGCAGGGTCCTAAACCACGTCCCCGGCGCTTAATGCTACCTTCAGCTCACAGAAATTCCTACTCAAATTATTAAGAAAGTCAGGTAAAACCTGTTCCTCAAAACGCATTAAAGTTCTCGTCGTGAACCCATGGGGGGTCACTGGGAGGACACTGGCCCTACAGACAGAAGCGGAAATGACCTTAGCGACGTAGGTACGACTCGGAATTACTCAACACCAAACCTCTCCCCGTGGACCGGGGCTGTGAGCAGGTTCAAAGTCCACGTCCACCCAGGCTGCTGTCCCCGGCCGGGCTCGACCGCATAGAGCAGAAACGCAGCTCTGCCCGGGCACTGCTTTCCTGCCGCGGCTCCTTCCCGTTCCCACAGCTTAGTCCGAGCACGGACGGGTGCAGGTGAGAACGAATGTGACCCCCTCGGCTTCGGTCGTGACCCTCTGAGCGCAAACACCGCCTTTTGGCAGCGAGATTCAGACCCCGCGAGGCTGTCGCGGAGGCGGGAGGCCCCTCCCCCGAGGAAGCCTGCCCGACCCGCCGGATGCTCTCCAGCGACCTCGGAGGCAGGGCCGGGGCCGGGGCGTCGGCACAAAGCTTCCAGAAGGTGAGTAGCGAGTGGCGGAAGGAAGGGCGGCGTGTTAGCCACGGCACAGCAGGTCCCCGCGCGGACTGGGGAGCCGCTCAACCTTGTTCAGGTATCTCTCGTTGACGGCCTGGGCGACCTGCTTGATCTCACAGCGCTGGTCGGCGTCTCTCTTCCTCTCGTTCAGCTTCTCCGCTAGGGTTTCCAGCTCGGTCAGCGCCATCTGAAGGGGCAGCCGGTCTGGGTGGCCTCGGGACGTGTTCTTCAGCATGTCCTGGGGGAGAAGCACCGTCAGAGGAGTCACGGGACTGCCGGGGCGGGGGCGGACCGTGGCCCACATGTGCTCTCAGCCAGCGGCCGTGAGGCTCACACACTCCGTCGGGGGGGGGGGGTAAGATAAGCACTGGGAGAGAAGGCGCAGCCGAGTGACTCACGATCTGGCCACACACGGGAACGGCTCCTTTTGCACAAACTAAAGGAACTTATTAAATGGCTTTGCTAATGGAAAAAACCAGCATTTCCCAATACAGGGCACCATAAATATGAACGCGCCACATCTTAGAAGCGCCCGCCCTCCGTAACCACGCTCAGGGTCACTCCTAGCCTGCTTCTCTCCACCCCAGTCGGACCCACGGACCCCGGAGGTCAGCTTCCAAACACGGAGTCGGCGGCATTCCTCCCGTGCCTTCACCCCGCACGGAGGACCCAACTCTCCCAGGGGCCGGACACCCCCTGTACGCATCCGCAGGCTCCCAGCGGGAAGAGGGTGCTGCCAGGAGGGGCGGACAGTCTGATCACCGACAAAGTGACACCACACGTGTCAAACACGGGAGTCGGCTTTCAGGAGCAGCATCTGTGGGACAGTCACGGGCCGTCCCCCTGCTCTGACACCGGACACGGGGTGGGTCTCCGCTCACTCACACAGGCCACGTACGGACTCCTGAAGACGGAAGCAGACGTGTCTGGAAGCACCCTTCTCACCCGGCCCCCCGATGCCGGAATTCAACGGTGCCTGCCTCACCTTTCCACCTGCTTTTCATCTGAAGGAAAAAACCTGCAGAAGCGACGACATATTTCCACTCTGCGTGGGCTGTACAGGCCCTGCCGCGCGCCCGCGTCCCTACGCGTCACTGCACAGGCCCTGCCGCGCGCCCGCGTCCCTACGCGTCACTGCACAGGCCCTGCCGCGCGCCCGCGTCCCTACGCGTCGCTGCACAGGCCCTGCCGCGCGCCCGCGTCCCTACGCGTCCCTGCACAGGCCCTGCCGCGCGCCCGCGTCCCTACGCGTCCCTGCACAGGCCCTGCCGCGCGCCCGCGTCCCTACGCGTCGCTGCACAGGCCCTGCCGCGCGCCCGCGTCCCTACGCGTCCCTGCACAGGCCCTGCCGCGCGCCCGCGTCCCTACGCGTCCCTGCACAGGCCCTGCCGCGCGCCCGCGTCCCTACGCGTCCCTGCACAGGCCCTGCCGCGCGCCCGCGTCCCTACGCGTCCCTGCACAGGCCCTGCCGCGCGCCCGCGTCCCTACGCGTCGCTGCACAGGCCCTGCCGCGCGCCCGCGTCCCTTTCCAGGCAGCAGACCCCTCAGGAGAATGCCACCTGCTCCAGCGGTGCGAGCTGGCAGGGCCGGCCCCGGTGCCAACCACAGTCAGGACACAACCATGCAGGGAAAAAGGACGTCTGTCCCTCCGTCCAGACCGTGAGTCCCACTGGTCCAACATGGGACAGATAACAGCAGTGGGACACAGTGAGATAAACATTCCTACGGGACCATGTTCTCAACCCAGCAGGCCCAGAAAAGCCAGGGCCATTCAGCTTTACCAAGGGTCAGGGAAGCCTGGGGGGTCCCAGCGCGACCAGTAACATGCCCCCGGAGAGCTGGGGTCGGCGCAGAGACAGGGAGAGCAGGCTTCCCGATGGGCCAGAAGAGTGAGGAAGCACGCCGGTCCGCACGCCATCCCTCCCTGCGTGCACGGAGCAGACTCAGAAGGGAGGGGACACGCGGTCTAGTCTTCCAGCCCGGCCGCCGGCCCCCGCGGTCCCCCAGGCAGCAGCTCCCGGGAGCACCCGTACTGGGAGCAGAGCCCCTGCATGACCCAGCCGCCCAGACTGCACACTCTGCGTCCAACCATGCATTCTCCTGAGCCCCAGACCCACCCTGAGCCCCCCAACCTGTCGGGGGAGCCACTCACAGGGATCCCGGAGGTCTCAGGTCAGGCTCCTGAGTCCCAGGAGGACGGGGCGGGGGTCGGGGAGGAAGAGCCACAGAGGGACCGATCTCAGCCCACGGGCACAGCTGTTACACGAGTGTTCCTGGACCAGAATCAGAGAAATGTCACCCAAGACCACGACCCTGCTCTCAGGCACCATGAGGCGCAGAGCCTGTCCTCTGGTGTTTTCGTTCTGTTCCCCACGGCCCTCGCACCTCTTCTAAAAATACCTATTTTGGTAATACCTGAGCCAAAGGTCTACCAGGACTTACTAACAGTTAACCAAAGGCTGACAAACGAGATTGGAAACCACATCCAGCTGTAACAAACGAAGAACAAAAACCTTCCACGAGTGCGGCGTGAAAACGCAGCAGGTCTCGGCACGCGCCGTGGACGGGGTGACCGGGGTGACCGGGCGTGACCAGGCACGCACCAGCACGCACCAGCACAGTCTGCACGTGAGGTTGAACATGCTCCACACGATCCCAGGGAGGTCATGCCTTTGCCCTTGGTCCCTGTGTCCCGCTCTAGCTAAAGAAGGAACTAATGGGCTCCACCTTCCTTCCTCACCGAACTGCCCGCCTGGGGCCGCCCACAGGAGCAGCTGTGAATCAAACACATTTTCTGGGTATCCTGACGGCTTCTGTTATTAGCCCTCCAGCACACACGACGGAACCCGAACCTGGATCGGACACATACATAACGGACGCTCGCTAGAACATGGACGTGGAAAACAGACAAAGACTAACGGCCCCACGAGACCAGCCACGGACACAGCAGATGTCAGCGGTCTGGGGTGCGTGTCCTTCTTCTCACAGCGCTGTGACGACGCGGTCTGGGAGGTCACGTTCCACAGGGATCTGGTCGGTCACAGCCTGACGAATCGGTGGAACCCACACCCGGGGGCTGCTGTGCGCTGTCCGCCTCCGTGCGGCGGGGCCCCGGCTGTGGGGAGGGCGAGGCGTGTGCGCCGACGGAGCGTCCCGCGGAATCAGTGCCTCACATCTGGCCTCAAAACCGGATTTGTTGGAAACAACACAGGCACCAATCTGAATATGCTTAGTTTCCAACCACGTCGGGCCCACGGGTGAGCCTCTCCACAAGGCGTCTCTGCTCCCTACACCGTCTGTGGACCACGTTTACAACAGGCTCGGCTTGACGGAGTCTGGACTCAGGCTCCTGAGCCCGCCCGTGCCCTCTGGCCGCAGAGGGTGGGTTCTTTCCCACCTGAGCCTAGACCCAGACCCTGATGGCGGAGGACAGGGCGGATTCCTTTCTGTCCCTGGAGAACCTGCATCCGCCCCGTCGGGCCGTGCAGGAGTGGGCCGGTGAGGGCCCGGGGCCGTGTCCACACTCGGGAGCCCCAACCCTGCCCGCCATAACCGCCCGGGGAGGGAGGAGCCCGGAGACGGGGCCGGGAGCACAGCGGCGGCGCGCGGGCGGACGCCAGGAAGGGCACGTCCTTACCTGCAGCAGCAGAATAAACTGCGGGAACCTCTGTATGGGCTTCGTCATCAGACTGTAGAGCGTGACGCGGTCGGGGCTGGACTCCTGGCACTGCTGTGGGGAGAAGCCCGGATTCTCGCACTGCGGCCGGCAGGGACCCCCACCCGGGGCCACGGCTGCCCTCACCCGACGGAGACCGTGCGGCAGACCCGCTGCAGAACCCCACACCCGGCACCGCCCGCGTGCTCGCGCCTCCGAGGGCCAGAGCGCGCGGGCTGGTTCCGAGTGGAAATCTCCCAGGTTGGCATTCGATGCTCCCGAGGGCGCCCGGCCCCCAGGCGGGGCTCATCCACCTACAGACGCATCTCGGCCTTCTAGGGACTGGCAGTCTGAGACGCTACAGCCACCCGAAAGTGCGCGGACAGAAAGGAGAAAAAGAGGCTCCGGGAGACTGTCGGTTGGACGTTCGCCTCCGCTCACGTCCTGGCCCCGGGGTCCCAAACTGAGCCCCACATCGGGCTCCCTGCTCAGCGGGAGCCTGCTTCTCCCTCTCCCTCTTCCCCTGCTTGTGATCTCTATTCCTCTCTCTTAAATAAATAAAATGTTAAAAAAAAAAAAAAGGAGAAGAAACAAACCGCACAGAACCCCAAACGAGAGTCGGCAGGGCTCTGGACGGCAGCCAGGCCCAGCTCGGGGCGAGTTCTCTGCAGCAGCCGCCGCCGGCCAGGCTTGGTTCTGGGGGGAGGGTCTCGGGGGAGGGGCGGGGAGGGCAGGCTGTTCCTGAGTCTGGGTCCTGCGGAAGCTGCCCCAGGAGCAGCCGTGGCAGAGGACGTCCGGGGTGAGGGCTGCCACCACCGTGCAGCAGGGGCCACCGCGTCCCTCGTCATGCCTCCGTGTGCCAGGGAGGGACGCGCCACAGGCCGGACCACCGCACGGGGAGGGGTCTCCGGCTAGGGCAGCGGTGTGGCCGCGTGGCAGAGCGAGGCTCAGCCCCACCACCACCAAGGGCGGCTCAGCCCCCTAAGACTGGTTCCCGGGTGGACCAGGATGACCCACACCTCGCCCCCAAGCCACCCGGCACGCGGTCACCTGGCGGCGGGGACTGCCCCTGGCCCCCCCGGCGGACAACCTCCTCCAAGCAAGTGACCGCCTGACCATCTGTTGTCCTTCCCCCAGAAGCCACGTGGGGTACAGAGAGACCACCGAGTGCCGAGACCCACGAAGCGGGGACTGACAGGCTCCCCCACTAACGCTGACCGGAGCGTAACCGGCTGGCAAAGGCGGCACCCGCGTCCGCTCCCTGTGGTGGCAGGAGATCGAGAATTCAGATCAAGGAACAGGAGCAAGCTTCGGCTCAGGCTTTATGACGGGAGCTGGGGCCTCGTGCGCGTGAGGTCTGGGGTCGGTGGCTGGCCACGGTGAGGGGCCGTGGGCCAAATATCCCAGGTCAACTGCGCGTTGTCAACATCAGAGGCACCTTGCCTCTCACTGGAGCAGGGACAGAGCCCACGGCCCACGGGGGGCTCATCCCTCGGGGATCAGCAACCTGCTCAGACTTGAGGGGCCTGGGGGGTCTCCACCCCAATCCCAAGGCAGCTTCCTCTGCGATCGGACCTTCGCTGTCCGTCTGCCCGCCCCTCCGCACCCCTCCCGGGGGTGCACATGGAGGTTATTTCCCGAGAGCCCTGCCACCCCTGAAGACTCACCTTTGCTTCCAGCTCTGACCCAGCCCCTCGGTACCGAAGCTTGCGTGACTCTCGACGTTTACAGGCAACATGCACGAAAGCTTCACCACGAAGCATGTGCCCACGGAACGCGTTATCAAAGGGGGTGAAAACCCAGAATGGGAAGAAAAACCAAGGGCTAACCTTTAAGAACTCGAGGAACGCAGGCTTTGTAGCACACGTTTTCTTGAGGATTGCCACCGCGGTGCTGAAATTATTCACGTACTCGCTGTAGGCGTCCAGCACCATGGACTTGGAAAACTGAAACACCAGAGAGAACAGAAAACCGTCAACGGCGTGCAGAGCCCAGAGGCTCACACTTGTGGGACAGAAGAGAACACTTGAGAGCCGCCCCCGATGGGACCCTCAGTCGCTGGGGTGTTTCCACAGGACACGCTTCCTTACGACCCCGAGTGATGTCCTTTGTTCTTTAAGCAAACTTGCTAGGACTTGTTTGAACAGATGGTCGGTCTCCCCCCGCTCTGCCCGATGTGCTTGTCGGCTCAGACCCCCGACGGTCCAGCCTTCAGCTCAGCAGCAGCCCCGACCAACACCTGCCCCCAATGTCCGGCCGGTCCTCGCTCCGTGGATTTCACCTCTGGGGGGGCCACCCCACGGGCCCCAGCAACCTGACTGGCAGGCCCTGAAGGTTCCCGGAGACGCTGCGGGGGAGGGAGGGCACCGACCCGTCCTGCGTCTCCGGCTGACGGGCCATGCTGCTGCCTTTCCGTTTCCCTAGAAACACCAAGAGGCCTCCTGCTGGGATTCTCCAAAGATCCCACAAATTCTCAAGATACACAGTAAAATCCATCCGGGTCTGACGCAACTATCACTGACCAAAAAAAATGCTTTCTGTATAAAAATCAACTAGAGTTTTTAAGGTTTTTCTTCCTTTTAAAGAAGTTACCAAGACAAATATTTCAAGAAGTGAGAGCAAATGCAGAGACCGACACATAAAACAGCCAGAAAACACAACTGCCGCGCAACCGTGCTGTCTCTGTTCTCTCTGCTCTCCGCGAGGTGCCTGTGGGGCACCAGGCAGACGCCGCAGGGAGAGCTCTGCTCCTGCGCGGGGCAGGAGGCGGCCCGTGACTCGGCAGGTCGTCAAGCCCACGCTGTTCCGCGGGAACGATAAAGGCTTCCCCGTCTACGCAGCACACGCGCTAAGCCCAGCACACGGAGTTCACAAACGGACCAAGACAAAGGGTTCGGAACTGCCGGTGCACACCGGAGGCTGCTGGTTTCCAGGCAGCTCACCTCCTCCCCCGCCACGAAACGTGAACGTGGGTCGCCACGTCCCGTGTCACCTGCATCAGCGCCACAGGTCCCCAGGCCCCAGAGCCCAGGCTGGAGTGAACATGTGGGGAGTTTCCACGGACCCTGGTGGGGCAGGGAGCAGGGCAAGACCCAGCGGCCCCGGGCGGGCGGGAGAGAGCAGCACCCTCCACACAGCCCCGGCTCGGCCACGAAAACCACCTCCAACCGCCGGGAGCGGCACTGGACAGAGCTCGCCCGTTCCAGGACACCCCGCCGGCCTCAGGACAGCGCCTGACCACGTGTCCCGGAGCCCCCCCGCCACGGTGGCCACAGAGAGCAGCCAGGCCCGCTGCCGACACTGACCCCCAGCACGAGTGTCCCCCAGGCACAGGCACGGGCGGGGCGCGGCGGCCTACCGAGGCCACGAAGACGTCCCCGATGGTTTCCACGGAGTCCCACTCGGCCACGCGGCTGGCCAGCGCGATCTGGAACATGCCGTGGCACTGCAGCAGCTCCTTGACGCGGTAGAACACGAGCCTCAGCTTCCTCTCGCTCAGCATCTTGGGCTCCATCTCCGACAGCGGCTTCTCGTATTGCTGGTGAGACACGGGGGGCGGCGCGGACGCTGGGGGGCGCAGCGCGGACACGCGGAGAAACCCACTCACGCAAGTCACGGCTCACGCGAGCCACGCGGCGCTCCGCGCCTCCCGGGGGTCCTGCCACGCCGACCCCGTCCCGGCGCGCGGGCGCGCGGGAACCCGCACGGGAGGACGAGGCCTGTGACACCCACGTCCCCGCGACACGGCGCGTCCGTACCTCCAGAATCCTCTTCAGAGCGCCCACGTAGTTCTTCTCGCTGTCGACCACGGAGCCCAGGATGTACCTTCTCACAACCTGGTGACACGCGGAAACGGCAGGAAACGGAAAAGTCCCGTCTCGTGCAGGACGAGCTTTGCTTTGTTCCCGAGTCCTCGGAGCGGGAAGCAAAGGACACCGCCCCGGCCCTGAGGCTGTGCCGGACGGCACCTGCGGGCACAAACCTCCTGGGCCCACAGCCACGGCCACAGGATAGGTCCAGCCTCAAACTGTGAACGGTAGGGACAGCGGGACAGGCCGCACTGCAGCAGTGACGCCAGCCGCTGGGAGCCGTGGGGCAGAGTCTCCCAGGCTTGCGCTGGGCTGGGCTGCGGCAGCTCCCCAAGCACATCAAGCCCGAGAGCCGCTCCCGCCCTGACTCAAAGCCTGCGGGTGGCATCACAGGTCAAGGGGCGTCGCTCCCCAAACCGATCCAGGGGCGTCGCTCCCACAAACCTGTGGAAGCAGAATCGGCCTCCGAGACAAGAGGAGACCTTCTGGCTCAACAGCTCGCGAGCGAGCACAGCCAGGCGGCGGAGGGCACGGCGAAGAGATGAAGACCGCCCCCCTCACCCTCACGGCTGCGGGTCAGTCGCGCCCAGGGGATGGCGCCTCTGGCGCGGTTCCTGGGAAAGGCTGGACGCCTGGCGGGGCCATCAAGCCTAGAGTCTGGCAAGTTCCTTTTGCCGACGAGTGAAGAATGAGCACAGAACCAGCAGGGCCTCTACACCCCGCGGCCCCGTCCGCCCCTTGCCCCGCAGCGCCCGCACAAGGCTGGCGACGGAGCCCAGCGCCCCCCGCGGCCGGACCCGGCACTGCCCACCATGGGGAGCTGGTGGTAGAGGACGTCCCAGGGCCGTACCGTCCCACAAAAGGCGACGGACAAGGGAGTGACCCTCCACAAAAAGGACCATTCAAACCCACAAAGCTAAGACAGAAACCAGTGCTCCTCGGGCACGCAAGGAGGTCAGGGCCGCACTCGGCGTGGAAGGTCTGGGGTGGAGAGAGGCCCCCGCGGTCAGGAGTCTGAGCACCACGAGGAAGGCCAGACCCCACCGCCCAGTCACTCCCCGGACGAGCAGCGGCCTGTCTCCACCGTCCCTTCCCCTGAATTCAGATTCCCAGACGCTCCAAGTCTCCTCAGGTAGAAATCTGGGGTCAAACCCAGGAAACTACAGACATTTTTAACAGTCCCGAGAGAACTCGGAGAGGCCAGACCCCACGTCCCCTGCACAGCCGTCCCCGGCTACGTCACGGTGCCCAACCTGTGCCTGCTGCCACGGAGGGCGCTGCTTCATCCCTCTCCACTGGACCCCGTGTCCTCCGACAAGGGGACCCAAGTCCCAGTCACACTGTATCCCCCCAGGAATGAGCATGGAGACCCCATCAGTGGCCAGAGCCCCACACGGCATAAGAGTGGGTGAGGGAACCCAGGCAGACAGACCTCAAAGGGACACGGAAGGTGTTGTCAAGAACTCAGGTCCTCTCTCCAGCTGGTGAGGCTGGACAGCGGTGGGTGAGCCACGAACGGGGCCGGCCGGCACCTGCTGCGCGGGAATCGCAGCCGCTCGTCCCCAGGGAGCACCGCAGAGAGCAGGGCGTTTATGGCTCACCCAACCAACAGACTCAGGATTGAAGGTTTTAGGTTTGGGGATCAGAGACTTGGCCCAGGTGTGGGGCCATACGGTGCCCAGGGCACGGCGTCACCCCTACCGCCGGCCTCCTGGGAGCCCCGGCGACCTCCCGCGGGACGTGTGCGTGACACGGACGGATGTGCGAGGACTTGGTGACACGCAGCCGCCGCTGTCCCCGGGTCTTCCTCCGCTGCCAACGCGCTCACGGGGCCGCATGACCCACGGACACGCCTCCTCGGCCTGCCAGCCCCACGCTCAGGCTCACCTTCAACTCCGTGGGATGTTTGCTTCCTAGTCTGGGGACGGCTGATGGCCACAGACATCCGCCCAGTGTGGCTCTTTGTCCAGGCTGCGACCCCAGCACGGTCACCACACCGCTCCGTCCCACACCACTGTGCACATGTGTCTACCTCATGTTGCGTGTCCCCACGACGGGCATCACACTGACCCCACGGAGACCAGCCCAAGGACCCCTGGAACCTCCAGCTCCACTCCACACTCTGCTCTGGAGATTTCTCTTCCTTTTACCCAGGGATCATTAACAGACACCACCGTGTTTTCTTCCCTCTGCTACCTGTTTCCAGAGGCTAAAATCGCAGACACCCCGCGGACTTCATCGGTTATGGAAGTCTGCGTGCGGGGCCTACGTCCGCGCCATTTGCCGACGCTCGCCCAGCGTCTCTAGCTAAAGTCGCCCGTCAGAACCGGTATAAATCGCACCCACACCCGTCTCCCGCTTACTCTGGCAGTGGTGCCCCAAACGCTCGTGGGCCAGGGACACCGCGTCCAGGCCCCACGGGGGCCGCAGGCAGGGGACAGCAGGGGTCTGACGGGGAGACACCAAGCTCGGTGAGCAGCCGGCACAGCCCCCCACCCTACCTGCTGCTGAGACAGACCCTCAGGCATGGGGGTGAGGACAGCTTCCGGATGTTTGCAGTCAACATCGATAAATAAATTCTGCTCCTCTTCAAGACAGGATCTGTGATCTTAAAAAGAAATCAGAAACGGTCATAACGCGACAGCATGGTGACAACAAAACCCATCGAATCCCGGCTTTGGGCACTTTGGTTTTCCGTGCTCAGGTTCCATCGGGCCATGGGTGAATGGAAACTTGGACGTGCCCAGAAAATACCCTTCCCACCCGAGGAGCACAGCGTCCGTCGACACCTAAAATTTTCAATACGTGGTAGTAAAATTTTAAAAGGCAGTCGTGTCCTCTGAACACCTCTGAATCCCTCCACGTGTTGACCTAGGCAGCGCCGCACTGAGAGCGAAGGCCCGCGGAGAGCCCGCGCTCGGTCGCCAGCGGAAGCTAAGGCAGACTCGGCGTCCTTCCGGACTCGGCCCTGCGCTCCGGGAAGCAGAGCTCCCACCACAGCAAAGCGCTTGGACCGGAACTCGGCGCATCTCTAAACACTCGGCTGTGCCGGCTGCAGACCAGAACAGCAGCGGGAGCCCAGAGACCACGGAACTCACAGCTCCACACCCGGCTGCGCAGAAGTGTCCGTAAGGAGACAGCAAAAGCCCGCGGAGTCCACACCCCTGCGAGTAGGGCTCACGTCCGCAGCGAGGGCCTCACCCCGGGCCAGTCAGAGTGCGGAGCTGCGGAGCCCCCGTGAACGGCCGGGCTGCCGGGGCACAGCCACTCTGGAGGACAGTCGGGTGCCTTCTCACAGAAGGTGACACAGTCCGACCAACAGTCCTCGATCCTGACCCAAAGGACTTGAAAACTTGGGCCCACACAGGCCTGCCACGGGAGCTCCCAGCGGCCGGCTCCCGACGGCCCGGGCTTGGCGACGCCAAGAATCCCTTCGGGAGGTGACGGACACATTAACTGTGGTCCACCCGGAGTGGGTCGTGTCCAGCGCTGCAGAGAAAAAGCCTTCGAGTCACAAACTGACGTGGGGGCGCCTCACAGACGTGTGCCCACGTGAAGGGCGTCGGTGTGAGGTGTCTGCACACGGCCGGGCTCCGACTCTGACAATCTGGGGACACGAAGCCACAGAGACAGTGACAAGAGCAGAGGCCGCCGGGCGTGCGGCGCACGGAGAGATAAGGCAGCCGGCGGAGCACAGGAGATTCTTAGGGCATGATGCCCCTCTGCATGGCCCGGTAATGGCGGGCACCGGCCACCGGCCTGTGTCCAAACCCACAGAACGCGGCATGTTGGACGGAAGCTGCGTGGCCTCATCAGAGGTGACAAACGCACCTCGGTGATGTGGCTGCTGGGGCCGGGGGCTCTGGTGGAGGAGGCTGTACACAGAACATCTCTGCGGCCTCTGCTCAGGGCTGCTGTGAATCTAAACTTGACCTTAAATAATAGAGTCTTAACAAGAAACAGAAACAGAACCTTCTGGTATCCGGACCCCGCCTCGGGTTCCACGGATCCGTCCCAGGGCCACGGCGTCGGGGGCGCGGGATGGGTTAAACGCTCCCGCCTCCTCACGACCTCGCCCAGCGTAAGAGCCACCAACTCAGTCCCGTCTTCCGCTTCGCAGCTCGGGTGACTCAGGTCGCCGGGCCAGGCACGCACCGGACCCAGAGCCACCCGCCTCGGGGGTCCCGCAGACCGTCGCCCTGCCCGGCGCGGGGTCCCCACCTGCAGCCAGGAAGGACCTGGTCCGGATGAGGGAGCGGCCCCTCCGCACCGCGGCCCGGGTCTTCTGCAGCCCGTCCTTCGTGCCCTCCCTGGCGGCCTTCATGAGCCTCTGCACCTGCCGGAGGAGGGAACCCGTGAGCGGCCGCGGAATCGACTTGCTGCTTTTATTGTAAAAGAATACTGTCAAGAATTAAAACGTCCCCTCGGGTCGGCTCTGTGATCGGGGAGAGCTCGCTGGCGGTGCGTGCGCGTGCATGCACGTGCGTGTGCGTGCGCGTGCGATTGTGTGCGATTGTGCATGCGCGTGCGTGTGTGCACGCATGGCCTGGGCCATGTTTTGTGTGTTTAATAGAAAAGAAAGAAAAGCGAACTGGACTAGCAGCCCCTCCTCCTCCCGCCGCGTGCAAGGCCGATCCCAGAGCTCCGGGGACGACTCACAGCCCCACAGGCATCGGAGGCACAGAGTCACGCAGAGGGCCCAGGTCCCAGCACACGCAGGACACAGCCCACGGCTGTCTGCTGAGCTCCCCGGGAGGCAGGGCCATCGGCTCAGGGGTGCACACAGGCTGCGTGAGCGGTCACAGCGGGAGGACAGCCCGTGGGAAGCCAGAACCCCACTTCCCACCAGAGCGCCGTGTAGAGGTTCTGGTTCCCTGAACCCAGAGCCCAGCAGCACACAGCGGTCGTTGGGGCTCTGGGCCACGACCAGCCGCTCTGCCTTCTCACCTTCCTTGTTCCTGAAAACTCTTGAGATCAAGGTACTCACCACTGGGCTCCCAGGGATTCTTTCAGAGAAACCCAGATGTCCCCTCCACACAAGCCAGCGTCCGGTCCAGGGGACCTCCACACTGCCCGCCGCCCTGGTCCTCCCACCGACTCCCCCAACACTAGACACACTGCGACCCTGTCTCCAGCTCCCTGCCCCTGGGGCCGATCGCCACAGCCTGGGTGCCTCCCCGGGGCATGCACTGGTATCGGACACGCACTGTGACCCCGGCTGCCCCCGACTGTCTTCTAGTTCCCCGAGCCTCGACCAGCTGCAGCCAAGCCCTGTCCACACTCGCCAGGCGGGACCCTGCTCCAGCCACCTCAGGGCACGGCCACCGCAGCCCCTCTGACTCCCGCATCGGGTCTCCCCTCCTGGGGACGTGCCCTTCACCGCCGCACCACCTCCCCTGTGTTGGCTGCTGGGACCTCCTGCTCACGACCCCCACGGCTCGTCTGCCTGTGGGGCGCCTCTGCTTCGTCTCCCGACCCAGACCGCCTTCCCAGACCGCCCCCTTCTTACCCCGTGCCGGACTGCTAAGCCTCGATCTTTACCAGACCCCGGTCAGGGGCCCCCGGACAAGAATCAGAGAACTGCAAACAGACGACTGAAGGGGACCAGCCTGCACGGCACCTAGTCCTCAAGCAGCAGCGAAGCCCCAGCACCTAGGGCACCGCAATGCCCGTGCCAGCAGTCCGGAAGCCGAGCCAGGGCCCCCAACCCATCCTCACGTCTGCCTCTTTCTGGATGAAGGGGGTCAGCCTGGCCTGGCCCCAACTACATACCACGGCATCACTCCCTGCTCCCAAAGCCATTCTGCTCACCCGGACCACTCCCTACCGGCGCACCTGCTTCCAAACTCCTCGACCAAGCTGGCCTCCATCACGCCTCCCCCGTGACCAATGACTGAGCTCACGATTCTCTGGGGAATCGCGCCAGGCCCCTGACGCTCCCACGTGACCTGCTGCCTTACATTCTGCACAGGAACCAGCCCAAGGCTCCTGCTCCTGCTCCTGCTCCGGGAGGCCCATGACACAAGAATGCTCCAGAATCAAGCAGCGACTCTCATGGAAGACACTTTTAGGTGAACGTCTGTTTTGAGTTAGATGTCACTTGACACTCATGGACAGACCAGGACGCGGGACGGGGACGTGAGCAGTACTTGACCGTGCCCTTTTAAAACACAGCTCCGGGGACGGCCGCCACCTCGCTCAAACCCAGCAGCTCCTGAGCCCCTGGGTCTCGGGGGCCCTTTAGACTCGTAAAAGTAATGAGGGCCCATGAGCTCTGTCCACCCAGCCCTCACGGGTCTACATTGACTGGACGGAGAGTTAACGTTGAGAAAAATATCAAGCTTCAATGAACACTCGTTTAGAAATAACAATAAACCTGCTCTGGGTCGTGGAAGTAGCACGTCCAGGGAAAATCCCTGTAGTTCCCAAACGGCCCGACAGGCGGCGCGGCTGCATATGTGTGGGAGGGAGGATGCCGGTCAGGCCAGGCTGGGGGCCGGGCGGGGGGTGACACCCCACGGAGCCTGGGGGACACTCCGGTCTGCGTGTAAGAGAACCAGACAGGAGGGAGGGTAAAGAGCGATTCAGGAACAGTGGGAGCCCCTCCGCGGGCCGTGGTGGCCTCTGGAGCCGAGGACCACACTTTGGGAACCAGGGATGGTTAGGAAGGGCCGACGTCGCGGCCGTGCGGCCTCCCCGGGAAGCCTGGCCTGTTTCCGAACACGCGTGACCCACGCAGCTGGTGAAAGCACGAGCCGCCCTACCTTCCGTTCGTGCCTCTGCTTTAGCTGCTGAATCTCTGCGGCCCCCACCGCGGTGGCCATCAAAGCTCTCATCTTGCTCTCATAGTGCTCCTTGAAACGGGCTAGGTCATGGGAGAGCTACAGCACAAAGAGACACAAGCTGTTCACAAACGCACGCCTTCCCGTCCTGAGACACAGTCTTACGCTGGCAGGACGCGGCGGCGGCGTCCGGGGACCCCGCGCCCCACGGGGAGCCCCTAGTTCTGGTCCAGCGACCCCCGAGAGCTACAAATGTGGGGGAAGAAGGAGCCAGACTGGGGACTTTTTTACGCCAGACAAAAGCGAACACGGGCACCGAAGACTCTGGGACCTCATTCCTGTGCATTCTGAGGACATTAAAATGACCCAACATGCAAGTAGAAAAGGTATAAAATTATTCTTCTGGGTCAGCACCAAGGCAGAAGGTACCCGAGTTCAAGACTGCCCTACATACAGGGTGTCGTGATTTGGGAACGGGCAGCACAGACTTCTAAGTCTCCAACTGACGTCACGTCGTCTCGGCCAGGGGAGGGCAGGACTCCTGCAGGCACTGCCCACGCGGTCGCGCACCTCCGATACAGAAACCGAGGCTTCGGGGCTTCTCCGCCAACGCTTCCCGTGTCGACCCAGGAAAAGACGCCTGATGCAAATGTTCACTAAAGCCTCCCTGAGCTGACTTGTCAAGCACAAGAGCACTCAGCGAGCCGCTCTAAAATCACGACTCAGAACGAGATCAGCCCGTCCCTCCTGCTGGCCGTGCCGCCGGCCGCCCCACGACGTGGCCAAGCTTGGGCAGGGAGGGAGGAGGATGCCCCATGGTCATCCCGCACTCGAGAGCCACCTGCTGCGCAGCAGCCGCTCCCTCTGCGCTTCGGGGCGTGGGCAAGGGAACCCAGTGGGCAAGGCAGGCGGGCTCGGCTCAGAGAGCGCGTGAGAGGCCCGTCGGCCGCGCGTGATCCGGCCGCCGCCAGCGGGGAGCTGCAGCGCGCTCTCCTCTCCTAACCCCGGCCCTAGGCCAGAGAGGCGGGTGCGCACGGAATCGGGCTGCCTCCGCGTGCCTGCGGCCTGACGCGCGGCCTCACACGGGCGGCACGGGCAGCTGCGGACACGGCCATGAGCGCCCTTCACCCCTTTCCCCAACGGCACAGCCACCACCACGAGACCACGCATCTCAGGAAGAGGGTCCGCCCAACCGAGCGCGTCCAGGGCCACCGCGGACCACCGCCCAGCTCCGGATTTCACACTGACCCTTGAAGTTCCTCCCCAGACCCCCAGGAGGCACTCGCGCACACGTGCACGTGCACATGCGCACACGCTCCCCTCCGGACAGGAGGAGGCCGCTCTGGGGCTCTGTCCTTCGGCAGCACGGGCGTCTCACAGACACCGAGGCCGTCTGCGTGCCCAGCGCGCCGTGACCGTCTGTGCACAACACAGGTGATGCGGGCAGTGGTCCCCGAGGCCTCTCCGTGTGTCTCTGAGAACACCCGCCGCGGCTACGCTCAAGACGCAAGCCGGGGCCCCTTTCACTCCCGCTTGCACCTTCCCCACGCTAAGTGGGCCGCATCGGAAGCAGCGACACGTGACGGGTGCAAACGTGCCCTCGTGCTGACGGCGCATGGCGCTGAGCTGCCCCCCCACAGCCCCAACACATACTTGCTTTCTGTGGTTGCTGCGCAGGAAGGACCTGGGGACCCCGTTCCTGCACTCGGAGTCACTCTGCTCCTCGTAGCTTTCGAACTCGCTGGAGCTCCAGCCGCACTCCGCCGAGCTGTTCCCGCCTTCCTCGCCGTTCTCCACGTCGTCGTAGACCATCTCCTCTGAGGGCGAACAGGCCACAGCAAAATACGAAACGCAGAATCGGCTCGTTAGGGTCTGTGCGTGTGGGCGGCTTCACCCTAGCCTCGAGAGCTGGGGTGGGAGGCGTGTCAGACCCCCAGGGCCAGCGCAGCACCGCAGGGACGGGGCAGCGGCGTGAGGGGTCGTGAGCCCCCGTGAGCCCCCAGCCCCGGGGCAAACTGAGGGCCGCTGGTCACACTCCGCGTGAGGGTCCTCCCAGGGCTGCGACGGAACTTCACCCTCAAAGGCCGTATTTCGCACAAAACACGTGGGCCTCCGCTCTCCCTCAGACACATCTGTGTGTCTGCAGTTCACCAGACAGCCGAGGTCCCGGGCAGCCTGAATCCTGCAATTATACTTCCAGGGAACCTCAAATATCTAGTGCCATCTTCACGGAACATGTTTAATTACCAAACACTTTATGTGCACCAAAGAGCACCATGGAGCAGGCCAGTCTGCGGGCCCCATCCACGCCATGGCAGCGCCTGCTCCCACGGAGGCAGCAGCACAAAGCGACCCACACATGGCCAGAGCCCTGTGCCCTCCCCCAGGTCAGCACAAAGCAGTCCCGGCCCACGGGCATCCACTGACCTCAGAGGTGCCCATCCAATGTAAGCGTACCTGCACCCCACCCCTGGGGGTCTTGCTTTTTGCTCAACCCTACTTTTAAGCGTGTGTGTTTGTAAATATATGTATATATATGTCATTTACTCATTTTTAACTGCAGCACAATGTCTGCTGTAAGAATTCACTGCCATATACGGACCCTTTCCCCCGGTGTGGGGCCACTGTGTTCCCCGCCTCTTCTGCTCTTTACAAATCGTGCCACAGACAAGCACCCTTACACACGTGTCCTTGACATGGGCAAGAATTTTTCCAGAAAACACACCTGCCAGGGAACCACCAGTTTGTATCACCATCTACACATTAGCTAGGTCTTACTGAAGTGGTTTTTGTTTTTTGTTTTTTTTCAAAATATTTGTGGCACCAAACATTTAATAAGCAAAGAGCAAAGGGCCACTGAGGGGACCAGGACCTTCTGTGATCCTAACAAGGGAGGGTGCTGGCTGACGTGGGACTTAAAGCACACACACCATACACGTCGGCGCCCTGCACGGCACTGTCCTCACAGGGACGCGGCTGGCTCTACCCGGAACGGCTGGCACCCTCACTAGGGAGACTACTGGTAGACCTCTGGCTGGCGTTTTGGTTTTGGGAGGCCCCAGGTCACTCCGTCTGGGTTGGGAAGGGCCTACCTGGACGCACAAATTACCCAAAAATAAATTTCAAGCTTGTTTTTGCAGAAACCAGTCTTTAATTCCCACCTCATTTGCAGCGTGCATTTAAATAAAATACCTGCCTGCACACTCCTTCAGAAAACACTGCAGTTCGATTTCTGAAGGGGCCCAAATGTTAAGTGTGTCTCTCCCTGGACGTAGGAATCTGGAGGGCAGGGACGAGTTGGCTGAACCTGCATCAGTGCTCAGCGTGTGACAGCGTCCCAACACAGGGCGGAATGAATAAAGTTCCACGGGTTTTAACTCACCGTTTAGCTGGATGTAGATTACAAGGACACGTGACTACAAGAACACGTCCTTTCTTAGCCTGAGGACGTTGCCTCCTATTAGGAGCTTTTAACACTGACTGAATCCTATCAAGTGCATTTTAAGCATGTCTTGAGATGAGGGTAAGGTTTATGTCCGTTCGTCTGGTCCTGTGGAAAAGATGGTCAAAGAACCTGCCAATGTTAAGGGATCCATAAACCCCCGAGACAAGTCTAAAGGGCTAAGGTGGGCTTTTGCTGGTCTGTTGGGACACTGCTGGGTTTTATTTCTTTACATTTTCATTAGGGTGTTCAGCATCGCCCCTTTGCGGGAAGGGGATTCTAAGCTCCTACTGAGACCCTCAGGAGTGACCTGCTCCTGTCCTCTACGGTCCACTGGGCCTGCGTGTAGAGCAGAGGAACTGCCTGTCACCTGATGGTGGAGCCCCTCTGGGACGAGGACCCGGGTCTCGGCGGGCTGTCTGGCCCATCAGTTAAGCAATTAATTCTAGATCGGGAGTCATTATGCATCAATGTTTTCTACGTCAGATGCAGGCCGAGTGTTTCACCTGAAGGATAGCACGTCGTTTCCAGACCCCGTTCATGATGCTCATGAGCTTCTGCTGGTCCACTTTCCTTCCCTCTCTGCCGCTCTCTGCCCAGGAACGCCCTTTCTTCCCAACACTACCGGAGGCTTGTCGACTTTCAGATTACTTTTACAGAACTCTTCTTTCATTATGCTGATAACTTTCCATTCTCTGTTTTCTGTTTATCACGTCTGCTGCTAGCATTTTTATTTAAAAAGATTTTATTTATTTATTTGCGAGAGAGAGCGATCACAAGCAGGCAGAGAGGCAGGCAGGGGGGTAGGGGGGAAGCAGGCTTCCCACTGAGCAGAGAGCCCGACGCGGGGCTCGATCCCAGGACCCTGAGATCATGACCTGAGCTGGAGGCAGAGGCTTAACCCACCGAGCCACCCAGGTGCCGCTACCATTTTTATTTTCTTCTATTTTCTCTGAGTTCCCTCTGCTATTCTTTTATATAAAACGGAGTTGGAAGCTGGCTCATTATTTTCCTCTCTTCTGTTATTAACAAATGCCACTGTGTCTATAATTCATTATTTTAAAGTATCCCATAAAAATTTATGTAATGTTTTCACTATTATTCAAGTCAAATATTCTTAATTTCCATCCTGTGTTCAGCCTTGTCTATGAGCTAGATATCAGTGTTATTTTTTAATATTCAAATATATCTTTTTATTGATTTTTTTTTAAATCAGAGAATGAGGCATGAACAGTAATTCTCTGGCATTCGCTCACAATTGCTCTGAGGAATGCTATATAATTTTTACAAATATTCCATGCGTTTGGGAAAAAAGAGCGTTCTGAAACAATCAGCTCCAGGGTTCTATACGGGATCTTTCCGTCGACAGTATACCACGCTCTTCTGCGGTTCACTTACTCTACATCCAGTATCCACGGACGGGGAGGAGCTTTCTTAAACTCTCCCGCTCCGATCACGTACGCAACTACGGCCGATTCCATCTCAGGCATGTTTTGCTTTATACGACTGGAGACAGTCTTGTTAGGGGCACACAAGTTTAGAACGGTTACGGTTCTCTCTTGGGAAGGGCTCTACGCCTAACATTTCACAGACGAACGTCCAGTAGATGAGAGTAATACTGGCTACGATATGTAGTTTGAATTGAACTTGTATTTCTTTTTCCATCCATTTACTTACAAATGTTTTGTGTCCGCATTCAGCTGTCATTAAAATCTGTGCCTAGAACTGTGAATTTATCCAACCCAAGATCTGGGTTTTTTCTTTTAGGGCCAACTGGACTCAATTTATCTTTACTATAAAGAGCAGAATCCTCGGACTAATTCTACCATCTTTTCTCATACTATTCGCCATCCTTTCTTATTTTACGTTTTCTTGCTTCTTACAGCCCAGACTCCGTTTTTCTCTACTGGGTTGGAAGTTAAATAACCCACTTCTATTCTCTTAGTGGTCACCCATAAATGCAGACCCAAACGATCACCGAAAAACATGCGCAATCATCATTCACACGCTGTTGCTGAGAAACGCACAGGCACAGACGGCAGAAGCGAGGGTCAGCCCCCCGCCTCCCCAGATGGCCGGTGCCTTGCCCAGGGCTTTAGCCCCACCCTGTGGCCACACTCAGGGATGGAACACCACCACGGGGCCGTCTTCCTCACTGCCTGCTCTCTGTTCTCTCGACAGCTCGTTAAGCTCAGCACCTTCTCCTTGGAATGCAACGTGAAATCGTTTTAGGCTCCAGCAGTCAGTCTCCCCAGTCTCTGTCTCGGTCTCCCCAGTCTCTGTCTGACATTGCCTTTGTTTTACTCTTTTACACACTCCTGTTCTGGAATTGGGGACTGAGCTGTGTGCGGGCCAGGGTACGGATTCAGGCTGGACCCGGCTTTGATTTTGTATTTCTGCAATCTGAGAACTTACGTCACTCTTTAATTCTGGAAAAGTATCAGGACGCCTTTCTTCTATTTTCTCATCTAAGTCACTCATCACGTATGTGCTGGTACTCACAGCTTCCACGTTTTTTTACATTTCCATTCCTATTTTTCACATCTTTAACTCTTTCTGCTCCTTTATGTTCATCAATCACCCTCATTAAAGGCCTATAATGGAAGCACACACACCTGTGCGCGCAGACCAATAATCCACGGCATGGCACCCAGGAGACGCTAGACAACATACAAAACACGACCATGAAACACACGTAAGCTGTGTGTCTACAGACTGTGTGCAGGCTGACGAGTGCTTTTTCACACCCAGAAGGGAACACTGATAACTGAACCCTCTAAAACTTGATCACAGACAATTCAAACCTGGTTCGGAGTCCGAATTCTCTCTTGGCACGTCATCATAAATGGCTTCTTCTGGATCTGGAATACAAAGAGGGACACGTGAAAACCTGACCCGACTCACCAAGTACAGTTTACACTGTTAGGACCGACCACGGTCTCCTACGATGCTGTAATTACTCTGAAAGTCAGTTGGTAAGGGCTAATTCGTGAGACCTACGGGAGCACGACCCCTGCTTTTGGGACAGGATGTTTTCTTGGGATGAAGGATGACACGCTACTTGACCCAGCTGGGACTCTGGCTGACAGGAAGTTTTGTGGGGAATCAAAAGTTATACCCAGATTCTTTTACTGTGGTACAGTTTAGCGCACCTGACCTGTGCGTTATTCTAACTAGCTGCCTCTGATGTAATAAAACGAGTAAAGGGAAAGTCAGACAAATTTTACTTTGGAAATAAATTCTCTAGAGAACTGGAAGATATTAATTTCATCCTGTAATGAACCCAATTTAGCAGCCCCTAGCAAAATCATCTACTTATGCTAAGTTCCTTGTTCGACAATGTCATAATTAAAACCAGAACAACACATCCTGGAAGATAATTTAATAATTAGGATAAAGTTAAGACAATTCTTCCTTGGAAGTTGATCATATAAAATAATGACACAGAAATTAGTAAGCCAGTGGAAAATAAAGAGATAATTAGAAAAACCATCTTTAGTTTTCTTTAAAAATTAAAAATCACATGTAGTTAAAAATAGCTGCGCTTCCTAAACCCCACGTGGACCAGAAGATCCGGTCTGCCATCGGCCGGTCGGCTGGCTTACCCGGCCCCCAGCCCCCATCCCCTTTTCAAAACGGTAGCACGAAGAAGCATCTTAGTGAGAATCCAGAAAAACCTATCTGGTTGATGTCCCGCGGTGACTTGCTGACTATGGGCCCGGGTCACAGCATTGGTCCCCAAACAGAGGACGGTCACGGCAAAACCCAGACACTGTGTGAGGAAGAAACCAACGAGGAACAACTGCTTGCAGGGATGGGGTGAGCAGAGGGGTTCCACGGCAGGGAGAGGAGGGCCGCGGAGAGCCGCGACAGCACCAGTCAGTACTTGGGGTCAATGAAGATGTTTCTAAAGCGTTCGACCTGAAGAGGCCACGGGATGATCAGCAGAACCCGACAGACACACACGGGGGCGGGGGAGGGGCCCGCCCGGCTCTTGGTGGCTTTGGTACCTACTCTCCATCCACGCGGTGTTGGCCGGGTCCGCAACCCACCGGGCGAGGGCACTGTCCTCCTTGTGCGCCCGGTCGTCGCTAAGAGAAAACAGACCACAAGATCACAACAGTGGACGCTTCCCGTCATGAGGCCACAGGCTGTCCCCTAAGGGTACCCCTGCTTCACAGTCCGTACCCCTTCTGTTTCCCCGGACAGCATCACGGGTGCTCTGAGCTGAGCCTCCTGAGTTCTGAGCTGCTGCCCGTGCATTTCACGGGGTGGCACGCCTGCCCACACCCACAGTCCAGACCTGTCAGCAGGACCCACGCTTGGGATTCCCACCGTGCTGTCCGGCTCCACTTTCTCAGGGCACCTTGTAAAACCAACACTTAGGAGTTAAGCCCTTAAAAAGCTAGCGAGCTCTCGTCCACTCTCATCTAATAAGTGACAGGTGCTGGTGACCTTGCTCTGTATCTGCTGCAGCAGGGGACCCCCTTCCCCCAGCTCACACCTCCTGGGCCTAGGACGTGTCAGGGATAGATCTGGTGACCCCACTGCCCTCGTGTGGGTGGCCCCAGCTGTGCCTTCCATCAAAGTCACCCTGGGATTCTCCGTCCCCCAAACCAGTCACTGGGAGGCTGGGGGGGCTCCCACGGACACATGCAGGAGGCTTCTGCACCTCACTAGCGGGTCCTAATTGGCACGTCCCCAGTTTAACACCCAGCTGCGGCTTCTCAACACCCCAGTAAGTGAAGCAAAAATGCACAGCACCGAAGACCGAAAGACGCTCAGGAGGCCAGCCGGAGACATCGCCCTGGCAGCCCAGGGCTGGGACCGCCGGCCCGGAGAGCCGTAAGCACACCTCGAATCAGCCAGACCCGACCACCATCAGAACATCCGTCATCCCCGCGGGCTAAACCGCGAAGCTCCTGGGAGAAAATGCGGGGAGACTGCCGCACGGCACGGCCTTGCCGGCCCTCACTGGGCAGGACGCCAAAAGCACAGGCAATTCGAAAGGGAAAAATATATGTTAGACTTTATCAAAATCGAAAACTTTTGTACAAAGGAAACTACCAAGAGAGTGAAAGGCAGCCCACAGAACAGGAGAAAACGTCACCAATCACGCGCCCAACAAGGGATTAACGCTGAGCAAATAAAGAACACCGGGAACTCAACAACCAAAACCCAGTTCGGAGGTAAGTAAAGGACGTGCCCGTGCCGGCATCTCCCCAAAGACGACACACAAATGGGCCGACGGCATGCGGGGGCCCGTGTCGCTGCTCATCAAGGAAATGCACATCAAAACCACCACGAGGACCATTTCCCACTCAGCGGTACGACTGCTCTTTAAAAATGGAAAATCAGCTCCTGATCTTACGGAGAAGGCGGGACCGTCCACGTGACCGGCGCGGTCCCTGACACAGACTCACCCGAGATCCGGCCGTTCCGCCCCCAGGCGCAGAGCTGGCGGGCCGGGCGCAGGCAGGCACTCCGGAGCTCGGCCCCGGTGCCCGCTTGAAGAGGAAAGCAGCCCTGACACCTCCCGCAACACGGGAGAGCCCCGCGAATGTGACCCCAAGGGAAGAGCCGACACGGGGACAACGGCCGTGAGTCCGGTTCCAGGGGCAGCTCAATCACGCAAGCTCGTAGCCCAGCCCGGAACGGACGCTCTCTGGGGCCGGGACGGGGACGGTAGGTTACCACCCAGCGGGCAGTTTCTGTCTGAGAGAGTAGTGACGCTTGTACAGCAGCGTGGACACACAAGAGGCCGCTGGCTTGGAGACTTAAAATGGCAGAATACTACGTTACGTAGATCCTAACACAATTTGAGGACAGACGATGCAATGTGCCAAAACCCACTGGACAGGACCCTCGAAAGAGGCGTGGTGCGTGGCTCCCCGAGCACGGCGGCCCAGCAACCGCACACGGGCACACCTACCACAGGCCAAGCACATCGCATGCTAAGCTTTGGTACACCTGGTCTTTATCTCTGAAAAACCCTTCGTCCAGCAGCAGGGGGGCACAGGATATACGAGGGAAGGCACAGAGCAGTCCGCGGTCCTGCCAGTGAGCCCGCACCGGGGTCCTGGAACCCAGGAGGAGCTCGCCGGGAAGCGGGGATTTCGCGGGGCGCCCCACGCACACGACAGCGTCTTTGAAGGCAAGCGGTATGAACGATCTGCAATCAGATCAGTTTGGAGGACTCCAGACCGAGGTGGGTCCCACGCGGGGAAAAGCCCCCCTCCCCCACAGGATGCTGCGACCCTCTTTGACCCTAAAGCACACGGACCCCCGAGGCGGGCTGCGGCTCCTGGTCGACCCGCCTGTGCCCCCATACGGCCTGTCTCCCCAAAACACAAGGGACAGCCTGTGGGGTCCTTGTATCCCGGCGAGCCCATCTTGGGGGCCCCGGGTGACACAGCGAGCGGTCCCGGACCTGGGAGGGAGGGTCTCGGGCTGCGGGCGCGCCTGGCCGGTGACCTCACAGCGCCAAGGGCGGGCAGGCCCGCCCCCCGTACGCTGCATTCCACATCTCAGGAAAGGGTCACGAACTCAGAGCACGTACGGAAGTTAGTCAAGGTACCTGCTTGCTGGATCCTCAGAACGTAAAGAAGTAAACTGGCTGTCGTCTGCTGCTTCCTGAGTTTCTGTGAGGAAAGGAAAAAACTCAGTGGGTTTAGGCTGAGGGTAAAATGCTCAGGAAGCGGATTTTTATCCTTAAGATGCTTTTATATTTTTTTCAGTGATAAGCTTATCTTACCGTAAAAATGATTAACTGACAGATTTCAAGGTTTTTCAGGTTTTAGATAAAATGTATTTAAAACAAGATTATAGTAAAAAGTGATACACGAAGGCCGTTGAAACAGCTGGAATTAGCCGTGCCCCAAAGAAACCGCGTTTGAGCGACAAAGAAACCGGTTTCCTCTCAGTGCTTAACTTCCACACGGGGGTTCACGACTGATCGATTCACGGCAGCCTCCAGAGGTCTCACGGGACGACGTCCCTTCGCTGGCATCTGACAACCCACCTTTCACGTCCTCACGCACGTGCTCACGCACACTCATGCACACACACAGGCACACTCACGCACACACACAGGCACACGCACACACGAGTCCGTCACACGTGTCTCGGCCGACGGCTGTTCTCCCACCCAAGAGGGTGATGAGCTCAGGACGAAAGGCCATGAGCTCAACTGAGGACGGGCGCTATCGGCCCCACGGGGACACCGTCCACAAAAAGCCTTTAAGAAAGAAGTGACGGTGCGCTGCTGTCCATGAAAGCGGGGCGCAGTGTACTTAGCGTGGAGACCTCGGCTATAAATGGTCCCTTGGTCCTGCTCATTACTAACAAATACCCTTCCTCGGTGGTGGGAACCCCCAGCGGTGCAGCCGGGGCCACACGGACACGGACTCGCCGTGTTCTCAAGGCCACCGAACGGTAGGCATCTGCCACGGACCACGGGTCAGGTCACAGGCAGAGTCTGGATCTGAACTCAACCCTGTGCCCCCTTCCAAACACTGCTCTTTCCACCACACCAGCTGCCCCGAAGAATGACCCCCAGGACCTCCCAAGAGACAAAGCTACTAGACAAAGTGTTGAAGAAAGGACATTAACTGGCAGCAACCACACTGCGCACCGGGATTGCTGCCCCAAGGCTGGGCCAAGGGCATCACCCCCCACCCCCAAACGCACACCACCCAAGCCTCGTCTCACTGCCCACCCAAAATGATGTGTTCTTCCCCTGTGCTCCCCGTTTCAAGAAAGGAGATGCACCCGGTTTGCTGTGTGCTCAGACACGAGACCTTGGATAGGAGAGGTCAGGAGGTCAGCACACTCGGAAGTTCTCTCTCTGGCCACACTAACTGCTCATTTCTTGCTGTTCTGGAAAGATCTGGAAGCTCTTGCCAAGAAGCAGAGCACTGTGAGTTTCTGGCCATTGGAGGACCACTAGAGAACAGAAGCAGAACCTCAGAGTCTTTTTTCAGAACAGGTTTGGGCAGCGGGAAGAGAAGGACTCTTCCTGTTTCTGAGGGTCCAGATGGGGCAGCTTCCGTGCTGGGGGGCCTGAGCCCTGGCACAGCCAGGAGGCACCCCCAGGTCCATGGGAGAACCACAGGGTGCAAAGAGTTAAGAGGCTGGCCAGCTCACGGCCGGCCGGCAGCGCAGGTCCAGGCCTCGGACCCCAGCCTCCCCCGAAGTGCAAGCTTTCCGATGACCCCAGCGGAGAGCCTGGTGCACCGGTTTGTCTTTGAAGGCTCAAGAGACGATCAGACCTGTCTTCCTGGCTCTGGGGACTTACCACAGTGTTTGTTACGATAGGATTTTATTAACAGCTCTAGGAGGACGGCACAAAAAGCAGCCAATGGTTTTTAAATATACTAAATTACTTAAAATAAATTAGTATTTAATTATTAAAAATAACCAAACAATCTGAAAATAAGCAAATTAACACAAGAACATATTCCTCAATCTTTTTTTGACTGCAATGCCTACTTCCTTATTTTCAGATTGTTCTTAGTCTTTGGGCTACAAGATACGGACAGCATTGTGGATCGTGGTGAATTTCCAAGATCACTGCCAATTACACCAGGAAAACATGGGGAAACATCAACCCCGAAAACCTTGTGCGTTTCCCAGTGTAAATTCGAGATTCTCTTTAAAGATGTTTTGTCTCCGTTGTGCATAACTGGGAAGGAAAGAAACCTCACGTAATCCAGGTTGTGCTTCTGGGTCTGGGGTGTCTCGTCCCTCAGAAGCCCGCTGCCTGTGTCCCCGTGGCGTGTCCGGGACACAGAGCACAGAGTTCAGGGAGAGGAGAACTCAGCGGGCTGCGTTCACGGGGTCCGCTTTGCACAGAACACAGCACACTCGCTGGGGGCACAGCGCTGGGCCCTCAGGAGCGCCTGGACACCTGTGCCCGCGGCAGGGGTGGCAGGTGCCTGTGGCCTCGGCAGGAGCACGGACGGCTCCGCCTTGGCCCGCTCTGGCATTTCTCGCTGAGCACCCAGCACCGCGGCTCCCAGGGACAAGGCTAGTTCCCGGCCCGCGGTGCGCAGAGAGGAGCAGGGGCGCTACCTTCCTCGTGCGGGGGCACGGCGCGGACGGCGACGGGGCTGGAGTAGGCGGGCAGGAGCAGCGGCAGGCTGCAGGGCACGGCGTAGCCGCAGGGCACGGGCACCGAGTACCCGCTGGGCACCGGCTGGCTCCCGGCGTCGTCCTCCGCGTCCGCGTCTGGGGGCAGGGGCTGCTCGTCCTGGAAGGGCGCGATGTCGATCACAGAGTAGGGGTTGACTCTCGCCGGGGCCTGGAGGGCGGCGGGTTCTGCCGGGGCGTCCGTGTCTGTCCCCACCCCAACCTCACCTCCTGGAGGCAAACACACAAGCATCAAGGTGGGGGCACCGCTGACCTGCCCTCCTGGGGCCCAGGCAACACCGGGCCGCCCAGGAGACGCCCACAGCTGGGGTGCTGAGGGGCGCCCCCGACTCTGGGGCATCGGAGGGGCGGGTGCCCACGGGGCCTGGCGGCTCCCAGCGCGGCCTCCACTGCGAGATGAGTGAGAGGCCGCTGAGCTCGGGCCAGTCCGCGACGTGCAGAGGGTGCTCTGAGGGACGGAGACACGGAGCCTCGCCCCAGCCCGTCCTCCCCGTCAGGGAGCCCAAGCGACAACGCCCCCTCGGAGACCCAAGCGGATTTCCCTCTCCCGACGGCGCTGACCCTGGAACCGCTCCACGTCCCCGCAGACGCGGCGCCGGGACCGCTTTCACCCGCCAACACCCCCAGCGCCCGCCCACACGGGGCAGGAGCAGAAATGAGGGACACCCGGCCGGAGCCGAACCCGTCTCTCAGGCTCAGGCCTCAGAAAGGTCACGACGGTCCCACTCCCGGACGCCCAAGGCCCCCGTGCCCGTCCCACTGGCCGTGGGGCAAGGGAGTCGCCGGGCCGCGCTGCCGGTGGCCGCAGGGGACCCACCTGAGCCGGAGGGGGCGTCTGCGCCCGCGTTCCCGGCCGGGGGGGCGTCCGCAGCCTGTCGGTCTGCTTCCGGAACCTCATCTCCGCTGTCGAAATCGAACTGCTCCCCCTCGTCGTCCTCGTCGGCGGACTCGCGCTTCGCGGCATTGTCTGCGGGGCGGAAGGACATGGTCAAGCCCGGAGGGAGGGAGAAGCGCTGTCAGCGACAGCGGACATCGGGGAGGCCAGGGCAGCAGGGCGAAGATGAAGGAGAGGGAAAATCCGGACACGGGGCGCCCACGACAGACATTCAACCTCCTCACGGAACGGACGTGGCTCCCACCCCACGGGTCCCCAGACCCCCCGGTTCTGCCCACGCGGCCACCTGCAAAGTACGTCACCACCCGGAGGCAGGGAACCTCGTGCTCCCTGCACATGTCAGGCCGCCCTCCGGCCCTCTGGCCACACGTTCCTGGCCGAGGATGTGCGGGGCAGGGAGGAGGGGGCTCAGCCTCAAGGATGTCACCAAGGGGGTCTCCGGTGGGCACTGGGACAGGCATCTGAGACTGGCCATCTCGGGACTTATCCACCGGGATGAGGCCTGGACCCCCATGCTTGGCTCACAAAGCGGGGGGCAGGTGGACAGATGCCCAGGCAGCCCGTGAGGGGTCACAGCGCCGCGGCTACGGAGCTGGGGTAGGGGACAGAGCAGGACGTGCAGGGCCAGCGTGGGAGGGAAGGGCCTCCTCCTCCTCTCTGCACCCCAACTCTGAGGCACGAAGTCAGAACACGGAATCCCCCGAACTGGACATCCTTAACCACCAGCGCACCACTCCCTCGGGGGCAAGACAGTCGGCCGGTGTCTGGTGCTCAGACAAATCACGAAATATCAGAAAAAATCAGTCGCTTTCCAGGGAGAAGCTCTGGGCCATTAAGGTCACATTCCTGCACACTCACGGGAGGGGCCCCTGCGGGACGGAGGGACCCCAGGCCCTAGAGGAATCTAGGGGGTTCCCTTATGAAGTAATGGGCACTAAGGGGAGGAAAACGTGACCCGCTGAGAGAGATGACCTGAAGGTCAGCACAAGCAGAAATCGCTCACCCAGCAAGCAAACCAGCGCGCCCAGCGTGACCGGGTTTTCTCTGGGCCGCCGCTCAGAGGGCCCGAGGCACAGAGAGCTCCGGCTCTGTGAGGCTGGGGAAGGATCTGCCGGGACAGGCCCCACTGCCCCAGGTCGGGTCCCTTCCAGATGGTTCCACCCCGACTTACCAGCCAAACGGCTGGTACACATGCCCGGCTGTTTCCCAAGGCGCCTACGGGGAACGCAGGGACCTGAACGTGGTTATTTAGAACTGAGGACACGTGAACAGGATCAGAGGCTGGGGGTGGTGCGTCTTCGGGCTGAGGTAACGGAGACATCAGGAACCTCGCCCTCCACACCCCTGTGCTGAAGCCGCAGGGCTCGCTTCCCTGCCCTGTCCCCGGGGCTGGGGTCCAAGTGGATTCCGGGATGGCCTGGGCCCTTACGGATGATGGGAAGGGGTCACCTCCCCAGTCGGTGGGGCGTGCGTGAGGCCAGGCCGGGCTGTCCCATCACAATGGTGGGTGGTCTACACCCCTCCCACCCTGCCCAGAGCCCCCCGAGCGCCCCTCGATCCCGGGTCAGGGCCTGGGTCAGCTACAGACAAGCAGCGTGGGTGCTGAGCAGGCTACGGAAACCAGCTTCCATGCCCCTGGGCCGCTGAAGGACGCAGGCACCTCGTAGCTCCTGAGGGGGGTGGGGGAGGCTGGGGGGGCGGGACAGTCCGTATCAGGGATTTAGGGTGGAGTCATTCCTAGGGAGGGAAGCTGAGGACGTGTGTCGAGGCAGGAGTCAGCCTAGAAACTCTTTCCAGCTGGGGCCTCACTGCCCAGACGGACCACTGACGGTCCAAAAGAAAAAGTGGCTTTAAATACCGGGTGTGTATTTTGTCCCTGAATCTTTGGAACCAGCAACACACTCTAAGGGGTCTTTCAGAGGAAACACTTTCCGAGTAAAGGAGAGCTCAGGCTGGCCCCTGCGAGGGGGCAGGCGGGAGGGACCTCTCGGCCAGAACGCCACGCCCACGCCACGTCCACGGCACGCCCACGGCACGTCCACGGCACACACGGGGCCCGCCCGGCATGCTGGGACCTCACTTTCATTGGCTAAAAGCAAGACAGTGGCAAACGCTGACATGGAATCAAGGAAAGTCTTCAGAAAAATATGTCTTTAAAACACGGAATTCCGATGAGAGTGTGCACTGGTGACCCTGTGGACGGTAGCTTGCCAATATTCACCCGAGCCTTCTAATTCTGTAAATCCTCCATCTCAGAAATTCTACCATGAAATGTCTGCCTTGAGGAAATGATCAGAGGTCATCGGAATACGTACCTGCATGTCTTACAACAGAAGACAGAGTCTCCAAATCACGACACATTTACACAGTGCGTTACTACTGAAACAATTAACGTTATTTTGTTGAAGTTTATTCAGTAATTTGGAAAGAGGCTCCTGACACACTAATAGTGTTTGTAATTGGCCCTTTCATACTCAATAGAAAATAACAAAGATTGGCGAGGACTGGAGAACCGGAACCCCGGTGCGCCGCTGGAGGGGACGGGAACTGGAGCAGGCGGTGTGTACACCATCCGGGCCAAACATGGAGCTGCCCCACGGCCCAGGACCTACTTCCAGGTGGGGATTCACGTGGAAGCGTTAAAAACAGGCAATTAAGCAGGTGCTTGTACGCCCATGCAAATGTGCGACCACCTACGTGACCTTGCAAACACTGCTATTAAAAAACCCTTGGGGCGCTTGGGTGGCTCATTGGGTTGAGCCTCTGCCTTTGGTCATGATCTCAGGGTCCTGGGATTGAGCCCCGCGTCGGGCTTTCTGCTCGGCAGGGAGCCCGCTTCCCTTCCTCTCTCTCTGCCTGCCTCTCTGCCTACTTGGGATCTCTGTCTGTCAAATAAATACATAAAATCTTAAAAAAAAAAAAAAGCCTTATGACCTCTGACCGCACGGGCCTGAACCGCGGGCTCCCCCATGCAGGGAGAAAGGATCCCTGTTTCATGTGCTCAGGGAGGAAAGTGAGTGGCAAACAGCTTTTCTTATGACCGACCCACACTGACAGGTCACTGTCCCCCACAGTCCGCTGCTCCTGTCAGGGGCCGTGCCTGATGGCGTTGGACAATGACTCGTGTCCGCCATGGCAGGGTCACATGCAGGAGTCTCACTGCCCTAAACCCTCTGTGTTGCACCTGCTCCTCTCCCCCACCACCCCTGCTGCCTCCCCACCGCCGGGCAGACGGCTTCACAAGATGCTGGGGGATGTGTCCCCAAAGCCAAAGCCCGTGGGTCACCCGCATCTGTCCCCGCCCGTCACTGGGCTGTTCCTCACTGCCGCATCTGGCATCAGAGACATTACACACTCCTGGCTTCCTCCCACCTATCCGGCTGCTACTTTCCGCCGTTTCCTCTCGAGAACTGATTTGTGTCTCCCAAAACCAAATGCTGAAGGCCAAAGCCCCAGTACTTCGAACACGACTCATGCAGAGGTCCGAGGTCCCTACGGCGGGCCCTGGTGCCACAGGACTAGGGTCGTCATAAGGAGAAGGGACCGCGACACAGCCACACACAGAAGGACGACACAGGAGGATACAGGGAGAGAACGGAGGGAGGCTCTGGGGAACCTGCCTTGCCCACCCTGGACCCTGGGCCTCCTGCCTCCAGGCTCTAAGAGACGACATCCGTGGTCCTGTCCGCAGGAAGTGGCATGGCTGCCCAGGCAGGCTCCTCCTTGATGGACCCCTCCTTCTGCCCCCACGAGTGCTCCCGAGTAACCGACATGCTCCCCATGGGAGGCCAGGCCTGCCCACAGCCTTGGTCTTCATCGGCACAAAACCCACCGTCCACGCCAGACCTCCTGCTGGAGCTCTGGAGTCACATGCAAGGAGCTCTGCTTGGACTCCGGGAGCCCCTCCGGCTCAGCCACTCCTCGGTCCCTCCCCATCCCTGCACACCCTCCCTGGGGTGAGAGGTCCACAGCAGGAACCTCTGGATCCCCCCAGGCCCCGGGCCACTGCAGGGCCATGAACCAACCCACGGAGGAGTCCCTTTGCTTTGGACTCTCCTCTTCCCGACTCCGGCAACATTCCTGATGTGTCCCAGGGCACCACCCAGGGTCCTGCCCACAGCTCTCCAGGCAGAGGAGCCGGGCCCCGACTCAGACCCCGTGCCAGGCTGGCCCTCTGGTCAACACCCTGACAAGACAACAACCTTGTCAGCAAGCACAGCACCAGGGGTACAGTCTGACCCGCGACCGCCCTCCTCCCACAACTGAGCCCCCCGCCTCAGTCCAGCAGCAAACTGCACCGCTGGGGCCAGCGCACTTCCAAGGAAACGAGAGTTCACACTGGATCTCTCAGGTCTTCAAGGTCTTAGCGTCTTCCCAAACTGCAACAAAGGCTCAGTCACTACAGGCTACAATGTTACATTTCCCACCGGGACTTAGAGTCCTTCCAACCCCAGGCCGGCCACCCTCTGCTCCTGTAATGCACCGGTCTACGCAGCTGACACAGAGCCTGGGCTCAGGATGGGCTGGCTCGGGTCGCTCACCCCTCCGGGGAACGGGGGCTCCAGGGCTCGGGGACACACAGATGCCCCTCCTAGGTCGTCCCCTCCTCGAGCAGATAGCCCTCAAGGGCTGCTGAAAACCCAGACAGGCCTGAAAGCCATGCCATGGAGGAACTACGACATTGAGTGGAAAAAATAAGAGAATATTCATTTTTAAGCTCAGATAAAGGCGACACATTTTGTCCCTGGGGCCAGTAAGACCACATCTATTATAACACAAAAAAAGCTTGATCCAAGATAAGATGTTCTTCTCATTTCGAAAGAAGGCTGTTTGTGCTCTATTTCTTACTATCATTAGAAAAAAAAAAGGGCTTTGCAAAGCAGCAGGCTCAAACAGCTCCCCCAACAAGGGGCCATTCACGGCCACCGTCCTTGTCGGCCTCCTCCTGGCTCCGGACATCCCTGGGGTGGCGGCTGCGTGTGCACAGCGGTGTCCCCAGAACAATGCCACCATCACAGGCCACCGCCCCTCCACCCTTCGCACACAGCTTCTGTTCTCTGTGTCCTGTTGGAGCCCAACCCGTCATCAGCAGGTGCCTGCCACCCGGCTGTGGGTGAGGCCCCGTTCCTCTGGCACGGGGACACGGAGGGGTCCTCCTTCCCTACCATGGTGGGGGGTGGGGTTGCTATGAGTTCTGGGAAGGCATCAGGAGACCACGATGCCTCCTACCAAGAGGCAAGACCATAAACTCAAGGCCCCGAGTGCCACAGCCAGCACAGGAGAAGGGACAGCCAGGCTCTGGCTCCACATGGGTTCCTCCCAGACTCTGGCTCACTGCCCTTCGGGTCCTACAACCTCCCGGCATGCTGGGGACATGCACATCTGTCCGGGCACAGGTCAAGGGAAGTCCCGGGGACGGGAGCCCCAAGCAGACCGCGCCCTGCGAGCTGGGAGGGACAGCACCAGACCCTCCGCTGCCATGCTGTGGTCTCTGTGGTCTGGCCACGGCCCAGGACGGGGCCCCTCCCTCGCCAACCTCACATACAGAGCAGCCAGACAGAAGAGGTCCCTGCTCTCCCTGAGCGAGCCGAGCGCAAAAGGAGGCAGACCTGGAAACCGTCCTGCTGCTGCACTAGCGGACGCCTGGGGTGGCGAGAGCCTACCTGTGGTCCCTCAGTTAGGAGGTCCGCCTGTCCTCATCCCCACGTGGGTCTGCAATGGGTCGGGAGGAGTTGGACCTCACAGGACTCCGGGCAGGCGCTTGCCCTGAGGGGGTGCCCAGGGCCCACAGGAGGCTCAGACACGGCACCCCAAGGTAAGGGAGGAGCACTGGGCAGGCAGGGGGCTCAGAGTTGCACCTCCTCGGGACGTGTGGCCAGACCCTCCCCTTCTCCCCAAGGGCCCGCAACGTCGGAAGGGGCCCTGCAAGACGACGGTTACCTTCAGGAGCAGGGGCGGGTGGCTCAGGCTGGTCCATGGCGCAGCTGGGAAACGTCAGTCCTTGGACCCCTGCGGGAGTAAAGACACCACGGTCACCACAGGTGAAGGGCTGACGTCAGCCCCAGTCACGTTGCTCACTGAGGGGCCACTCCCGAAGGACGGCCACTCGCCCCCGAAATCACGCCTGTGAGCGTGCAGAGTCCCCGGGGGCCTGATCTCCCCAGGGTCACGGCCAGGAGTTCCCTCCACACCGGGCTTGCTGGCGGACCCCTCCCAGCCCGGCACGAGGGTCGGGAGAAAGGAGCCCAGGGCAGACGGCTGCCCCTTCTCTTCCTTCAGCTTTGGCTTCGAGTCAACAACTCGCTGCCCAGGATCACGGACCAGGCTGACCATCCCCTAAGCCTTCAGTGGTTAAGCTCTGGGGTCTAGGCCAGGTCTCTGCACACACAGCTTTATTCTTTTTCTTCTTCTTTGCACTTGGTTTCCCGATGTGCTTTCGAAAGAGAACAAAGTCTGAGAATATGAAACCAGCCACACTGTGAGGATGTCCGTGCCCGGCTCCCGAGGGGCATCCTGTTGCCCGCTCCCTGGTTCGCAGGGACTACAGCACCGGACACCTGCCCGGCTCCTACGGCCAATGCCCGGGCTCTCAGGCGGCCAGGATGGCACCAAGGCGAGTGCGGCGGTGACGACGCCCCAGCCCACACCTGCCCGCAGCGGGGCAAGCTGTGGGTCCCTTGCCAACACAGCTGCGGTGCCCACCATGCCGGCTCTCAGCCTGGGCAGCACAAGGGAAGCTGGTGAGGGCCCCGATGGGGGCATGGCCCACCCTGCCCGCACGGCCGCCCCTCTGCGCTGTGCTTCAGGCTTGTCCGCCAGCTTCGTCCCGTCTCTCCTCCAGGACACGGGCTCCCGTGCCAGTTCCAAGTGAAGGAACGGAGGTGTGGAGGGCTCCTGGGAACCGACCCCGGGGAGACCCAGGAACACGGACGTCCATGCTGGGTCTGCACCCCTGTCCTCCTACAGGCCACCGGGAGCACAGGGACAGCAGCAGGGGTGGCCTCGGCTGCTGCAGGGGTGAAACATCTGAACACAGGGGGTTGGGACAGGGCCCGGCACGCGGGGGCACTGGGCAGGTGGCAGCGGGCACTGGTCGAGTCACACTGCGGTCCGTCCTCTGCCCCACCATGCCCACCCCCGGCCCTCTCCAAGGATTTGATACAACATATATCCCTCGGGGGCCCACAGAGCCCACGGCAGAGTTCACCCTCCTGGCCAGAAACCATCGCTCGGTTCCCAAAGCAGAGACGCACGCAGACTGTGGCAGTTACGGGAAGAAATAATGCAGGTGGGAGCGCATCTCCCTGAGAAGCGGTGGCCTCGGGCTGCGGTGACCTGGTCCACAGCGACAGGGACAGAGGCACGGCGACCCTGACACGGAACTCCACACCCACCACCCCACGTCAGCCAGCAAATAGTCAACCAACGTCCGCTGCATTCTAGGCACCGAGCGTGATGTCCGCAGGGGTCACGGCCTGTGATGCAGCATGGACGCCGGACGGACATCTCTCCTGGGCAGCGGGTGGCGGGAGGGACAGGGCGCATGTCTGCAGGGATCACGCGGCCCTCGGAGCTGCATGGAGGGGAGTGCCTTCTCCTGCCACGTCATCTCCCAAGGAAGTGAGTCCCAAAGTCTCCCAGGCTTCTGCGTCCTACAGGTGAGCTTGCAAAGGGAAGAGGACCCAGCCAGCAGCGACACGTTGCACTGCACACGAGCACGTCCCAGATGCCAGGGTTCCCACTGATGCTGGTCCCACAAGAAAATGCCGGGCCGGTCCTCACCCTGGATCCGGCCCCGCCCGGCCGGTGCGCCTAGACGCCACAGGCACCGCGGGGAACAGGAAAGACGCGACATATCCGCAGGAAGAGGGGACAATGGACTCCACAGTCGCGAGAGGAAGTGAGGAAGAAGGGAAACGTATTTTTAGCCGCCCGAGAGGTGAGGACCGGGTGTGCAGCTACTCAGCGCTGTCGCCACAGACGGGGTGTGGGCACCCGGCATTTTCAGAGCTGCGTGGAGAAGAGCCCCAAACAACAGCACCCCGGGCAGCCGGAGGGGTCCTCGGGCTTTCGGGCAACTCACAGCTTTCTCGTGGGTCTGAGCTCAGCACAGGTGCCGCTGGTGCGCGAGGCCAGCGGGGGGGCACCGCCACTGAAGACATCCTTCCGGTCGGGGACAAAGGGTGGCGCTTCTGCCCCAGGCTCTTCAGCAGGAGCTGGGACACACCAGCAGCCACGGCCATGTGGCTCCTCCTGTCTGAACACTGGTCACTCGTCCTCAACACTTTTCTTTCAAACCGCAGAGCACAAATCTCACTAACACCTGCTGTCCCTGAAACACCTGAGAACAGAGGCCAGCGGAGCGCCCCGTTCCCCACTGGACACGGACAAGACAGGACAGACGCTGCTGGGGTTCGCTGCTCCAACGGCCACCTGCGCCAATGTGCCCAGCTCGCGGGGCCCCTGCGGGTGCGTGACCTGCTCCAGCTGCGGCGCGGGGACTGGTAGCCAGCCTCTGGTGCCATGATCGGTGTTCTGGACACCGGCGAGAGCCCAGCGGCTCACAGCACGCTCTGTGACACCGCTGTCCCCACAGCAGCGTCCGTGGGAAGCCACATTCCTGAGAAGAACCCACAAACACACGCTTCTGCCCCTGGATTCCCGAGGCCAGCGTGGACTTAACCCCGACGGCCTGCTTGGCACCCGGGAGGCGTCCTGCCCCTCTAGGCCCTTGAGGCCACACCGAAAACCCTGCTTCCCCTGCAGTCACGCAGGGGCCAAAGCCGCATCTCTGAGCCGTCTCCCGGTGGCACTTGGCACGTGGCACCCTCCCTGGGGACCCTCAGCGCTTACAGATGGTGTTCTGGGGACCGAGCTGGACCGCAGCCGGCTCTGTCCAAGACTGACCTCGGCCAGAGCACAGAGCCTCGCCGACACAACGCGGTCCTCCGACAGACGGCAGCAGGACATAATTCCAGTCTGGGCTGTGCGACTGCGGTCACTTTCCAATTTAAGCATCTTAATGAAAGACTGCATTGTGCACCCAGATCGCGGTTTTAAACAAAAAGATGACGTGTTCGGTCAGAGCAGGAGCCCAGAGGTTGAGCCCCGTGGGACCATTTCACAGGACTTGTCTGCAGGTGGTGTGGCTCTGCGTCACAAGATGGTCTCTGAGGCCGGGGCAGCCCCCAGATACCCCACGTCACTGTGCCTGCTTTTTCCCACATTGCAGAAATGCTCCCGAACCTTGGCTCCCACGGCATTTCTTGGCGTCTCATACCCTGTGTGGGACGGGCACGTGAGCGGCAGGACGCCGAGGCTCAGGAGACAGACGCTTCTCACAGCCTGTGACCACAGCAGCGCTCGGCATTCGGGGTTCTGAGGACAGCGGGACGCTCCCAACCAGGGTCCCTTCCACAGAGAAGCAGCAGAGAGAACACGCGGCAGGGGACAGGGGGCCTGGGCTCTGGGGACACCCAGCTCCCCAGACCTCCCACAGCTGGACAGGGCTCTGCAGCTCCTGCCTCTGTGTCCTCAGCCATGCAACCCACCTACGGGGGTCCAGCTACAGGGCTGCCGGGGGTGGGGGGGACTGTGTCCCTGAGGCTGGAGCAGGGCCCCCGAGGGAACAGGCTCACTCACCGCCCCCGAGGGAACAGCCTCTTGTGCACTGTGGGCACCAGCGGTGGGGCGGGGTGGGGGGGGCTCCCTTACATCCACTTCACCCGTCTCCCCAGTCTGGGTCACCGAGAGATGGGCTGCAGGTGGCTGAGCCTGTGCCCAGCCCAGACCCACCAGAGCCCACCACCATCGCCAGAGCAAGGACCCACCTTGGCCTGTCCGAGTCACAGAGCGCCCAGCGTCCCAACCAAAGGGGCTGGCTCGGAGCACCGGCGTGGAAACTGCCTGGACAAGGAGCCTCGGGTCCTCCTGCCTAAGAGGAGAGGACCCCAAGGACAGAACCCGGGGACGAGGGGACAGGGAGCTGGGCGCTGAGCAGTGTGCGCCAGGAAACCCCAAGGGCCCGCGGCAGGTGCCCTCCCTCTGGGACTGCCTGTGGACGGACGTCACATCCGTAAGGCTCTGCGCCCACAGAGCCCGGGGAGGGGCGAGGATGAGCACACAAGGTCTCACGGCGCACGTCTTGCCGGAATGGCACCCGCTAAGTTTAAACTCCACGGCAGACCAAACGCGCCAACCTCCCGCGCAGAAAGACAGACAGAAACCTCCTGCACAGAAAAACACAGAAAACAACCGTGTTCACAGTTACGGTGACGCACAAGGGAAAGGGAAAGACGGAGAAGCTTCTCACGCGCTTGCAGGGAGCTCAGCTGGCCGGGACTCCTGGGCTTTACCAGGGAGGCTGCGGCGAGGGTTAGGGTTAGGTGAGGGTTGGGGTTGGGGTTAGGGTCAGGGTGAGGGTCAGGACAGCTACACGGGGCTGTCCGGTGTCCGCCTCTTTCCGACTGTAAGCGACGCGCTCGTGTCAGACGGACGCCAACCCCAGGTCTCTTCCCTTCCTTTATTCACTGGCCCCAGAAGACAGAAAACTAAAAGAGAAGCAAATTTATTCTGTGTCAACGGTATTAGAAAACCTATGGCCGCCAGCAGCTAAGTGGCTCTTTCCCAAACAGCCCAGGGCCCAGAGTACGAAGGTGAGGCCCCTGAGGTCGCATCCTCCACCCGAGGCTGGGCCGGGGCACCCTGTCTGCTGTGCTCAGCTCTCCACCTCCCTCAAAGCCTTGGCCCCTGGGTTGCCTGTGCCCTGCACGCCCCTCCCCCGCACACTCCGACCTGAGGACACAGAATCCTGGGGTGTCCTGGGATGGAAGAGAGTGACCGAGTGGTGACCGGTGGCTGGAGGGGCAAGCAGGGACAGCCCAGGCGGGACAGTGGTCTGACTGAAAGTCGCAAGAGAAGGAGCCTCGGCTCTCCAGAGAGAGAAGCCTCCCTGTCCGCTGCTCTGCTCTGCAGCCCTCGCCAGCCCAGAGTCAGGACAGCTCAGGGGCGCAGTCCCTCCCCCTCCCTGGCGCCTACCCCAAGGGCCGGCTGGGGCTCGGGATGGGGCCACTGCACGAGGCCTCTCCAGACGGGGGCTCCATGTCCGGGCTGCGGGCGGGCGGCTGCAGAATGCACATGACCTTCGCGGGATGCCCCCAAGCTCTGACGGAAGGACTAACCCCTGAGCCATACCCTGTGCGTTTCTGGGGCTGAAACAGCACCTAGTTGTGGACTTAGGGCTGCTAAGGAGGCACAAAAGCCAGAGGTGGTTCACTTGAAACCTGAAGGAGGGAGGAGCAGGGAGGAAGGGGCAGGGAGGAGAAGGGGGGAGGGGAAGAGGGAAGGGAGGGGAGGCAGGAAGGGGAGAGGCGGGGCAGGGAGGGGAAGGGGGCCGGGGGAGGGGCCGGAGGCAGCTGCAGGCGCTCCTGGCTTGGTCCTCCTGTGGGCAGCTAGAGACTCGGGTGGGGAGGCCCCAGGACCCTGCGGACCAGTCCTCCCATGCTGTCCCTCCTGTCCTCACCTCTGCTTGGGGCATACTGCCTCCTCCCCCTCCTCCTCACCCCTCCTGGCCTCTTCTTCCGTCTCTTAAGTACCCAAACTACAGAACTGGGATGTGGGGTGGGCGGGGGCTGTCCCCGGGGCTGGGGTCCGCAAGGGCTCTGCCAGGATCCGCACCCTCTGGGGAGGGGGGACCAGACGAGACGCACAGACGGCAAGTGCTTCGCGACCACACAGCACATCCCCGGGAAAGCTCCTGAGACGCCCGCCCACACGGGGACCGCAGCAACAGGGCTCAGCCAGGTCAGAACCACCCCGAGTTTTTTCCAAACCTCCCAATCACCTGGACAAAATTCCAACTGCTTCAAGTGACCACAGCTTACTGGGGCGTAAGTTAACTCTGTCTTTAACAGATAATGTTGCCCAGAAACGTTTTCATTAAGTGTCACAAAACAAAACAACAGAACGTTCCTCCTGGAGGGAAGAAAGCCTCCCCTTGCCTCGGAGCAAGTGAAGCCGCCCACCGGTCCCTGCCCCCAGGCAGCCTGCCAGCAAGCGCCCTGATCTCTGACTAGTGCTGGGGCTGGTCCCCTTCCGCAGCCTGCTCGGGCCACCCTGTCACTCCCCAGAGCCGCGGGGCCCCATCCAAAGATGGGGACGGAACACCCCAGGAAAGGGTCAGCTCAGGACGCGCCCCCCAGTGAGATCGCTAGTCCCTCCCCGAAGACCAGGCGCACAGAGATCTCCTGCAGGACGTCAATTCCAGGTCAAGGACACCAGGCCTCAGCATGGAAGTCTCTGGGGAGGCTCCGGGCCGGAGTCCATGCCCCTGGTTGCCCGCGGTGGGCGAGGTGGGAGGGGGCTCCACCTGGGGAGGGGCCGCCCTGTGCTCGCGTCCCCACAGCGAGGGGCCGTGTACAGGAAGTGTACTGAGGGGCTCCCACAGAGAAGGGGCACCGTGCCGAAGTGCTCCTGCATCAGTCAGACCCAGAATAAGCACCGTCACCCCAGAGCACAGTGAGCCGCTCCTCAAACACCAAGGGCCAGCAGTTCTGCCGGCGGTGGGGAGGCCCAGCCCTACCTGCTTCCTCCGCGCAAGACGCGACTCCCAACCCCGCCCCGGGGGTGCTGGGGCTGCCGCCCACACCCAACGGCCGCTGGGGCCACACGGTGGACCCCAGGAAGAAGAAGAGCAGAGTGTCCAGAGGGCACAGTCACTGTGCCCACGCAGCAGGCCTGTGGCGGGGACGCAGACATAGAGCCAGCTAAGGCTCCATGAGGCGAGAAGGTGCCCAGAGCAGGGAAGAAAGGAGGGCTTCCCGGAGGAAGACTGAGAGGAGGAAGGCCCCAGGGCGGGAGGAGAGGCGGCTCACCGGCCATGGGGACCTGCAGGCCCCACCAGGGCAGGGCCTCATCCTGGGCTCAGAGGGGACCCACAGAGGCGTCTGATCAGGCGACTGATGAGGCTGGAGCACCGGGAGGATGGCCAATCAGACGGAGGCAACACTCGGGAGGCCGCGGGGCAGGAGCGGAGGCTCAGGACCATGAAGATGCTGACAACTGGGAGACTCGGGACTCGGTGACCAGCAGCCTCCAGAGCGGTGGGCATCTTCTCCTGGAGCCCCACCGAGTCTCCGGGTAGAGTCCGCATGACAGATGTCCAGACGGAAAATAAGGAACATTGGCCTTCAATGGTACATTAGACAAGGCGGACTTAACACAGAACAATTCACTCCCAAAGCAGAATATACATTTTTCTCAAGTGCACACGCATGTTCTCTAGGAGAAAGCACAGCTTAGGCAACAAAACAAGTCTCAACAAATCTAAGGAGGCTGAAATCGTATCAAGAACCTCCTCCAAACACAAGAGTATGCAACCAGAACTCAACCCCAAGAAAATGGGAAAAGACACAAGTATGCGGAGATTAAACGATATCCTACTGAGACACCAGTGAGGGAAAGAAGAATCCAAAGAAAATCGGAAAACAAAACCTTGAGACAAATGAATATGGAAACATTAACACCCAGAAAACCTATGGGATGCAAGAAAAGCAGTTCTAAGAGGGAAGTTTGTAGCAATAAATACCTATATTAAGAAACAATGGGACGCCTGGGTGGCTCAGTGAGTTAAGCCTCTGCCTTCGGCTCAGGTCATGATCTCAGGGTCCTGGGATCGAGTCCCACATCGGGCTCCTTGCTCAGCGGGGAGCCTGCTTCTCCCTCTGCCTCTGCCTGCCTCTCTGTCTGCCTGTGCTCGCTCTCTCCGCCCCTCAAAAAAAGAAACAAGAAAAATCTCCAATGAACAACCTAATTTTATACCTCAAGGAACTAGAAAATGAAGAACAAACTAAGCCCAAAGTTAGCAGAAGAAAGGAAATAACGAAGATCAGGAAATAAAGACGAAAAGATGATAGAAAACCTCAGTGATAAGAAGAGCTGTTTTTCTGAAAAGATAAACCTTGCAAACCTTTCACTAGACCTACTAAGACAACATGACACTACCTATAGAAAACCCTAAAGACTCCACCAAAAAATGGCTAAAACTAATTCAGTACAGTTGCAGGACACAAAATCAATATGTGAAAATCAGTTGCATTTCCATACATAATAACAAATCATCAGAAAAATTAAGAAAACAATCCCACTTACAACCACATCAAAAAAAAAAAAATCTAAGAATAATTTCACCAAGGAGGTTTAAAAACCTATACAATGAAATCTCTAAGACACTGATGAAGTAAATTGAAAGAGACACAAATTAAAAAAAAAAAAAAAGATATTCCATGTTCATGGATTGGAAGACTATTGTTAAAATGTCCATGTGACCCAGAGCTATCTACAGATTGAATCCAATTCCTATTAAAATTCCAGTGGTGTTTTTCACAACAATGAAACAATCCTAAAATTGGTAAAGAACCACAAACACCCCAAATAGCCAAAGCGACCTTGAGCAAGAAAAAAGCTGGAGGCATCACACTTCCTGACGTCAAACTACGTGGCAAAGCTCCAGGAATCAGTAAAATGGTCTGGGAGCAGCCTAAAAGCAGACACACAGCACAGAAGGGAGAGCTCAGAAATAAATCCACGCATGTTCACCTAATTTACAGCCGAGGAACCCAGAGTGCACACTGGACAGTGTCTTCAGCAAATGGAGCCGGGAAAACTCAACACGCAGTGTGAGTGTGTAAGGATGAAACTGAGCGTTACGTCACGACATACACAAAACTTATCTTGAAATAGATTAGAGACGTTTACATATGGTCTGAAACTATGAACACCTAGAAGACAATAAACGCCTAGAAGCAAACACAGTAAGCTCCCGGACACCAGTGTTGGTGACGACTTTTTGAATCTGACATCAAAGGCAAAGACAGCAACAGCACATTTAAACAAATAAATAAATAAAGACTACTTAAAACTAAATGCTTCCACACAGCAAAGGAAACCGTCATCAAAATATAAAGGTAACCTAAGAAATGGGAGAAAATATTTGTACATCATGTATCTCATAAAGGGTTAAATGCAAAGTATATAAACAATTCATACGACAGTAGCCAAAAAACCACCTAACTAAACAATGGGCAGAGGGTCTGAATAGCTTTCCAAAGAAAACCTTCCGGTGCCCAAAGGGTATGTGAAAAGATGCTCAACATCACTGACCATCAGGGAAATGGAAACCAAACCACAACATGATACTGTCTCCCACCTGTCCAAATGGCTAGTACCAAAAAGATGAGAGACCGTAAGTGCTGGCGAGGATGCGGAGAGAGGGGAAGCCTCCCGCACTGCTCGTGGGAAGGCAAGCGGGTGCGGCCACTCTGGAAAACAGTGTGGTCCTCAAAAAACAAAAACTAGAACTACCATATGATTCAGCAACCCCCTTTTGGATATTTACCCTAAAAGAACAAAAATAAGACCTTGAAAGGGTATGTGCACCCCCACGTCCACTGCAGCCTTATCCCAACAGCCACCATGTGGACAGCCATCACATGGTGTCCACTGATGGCTGAACAGAAAGAAAATATAGCGTCTGACACGTGCAGGGGGTGCTCTTCTGCCGTCGAGAGAAATCCTGCCGTTTGCAACAACGTGGACGGCCCTGACGGCAAACTGAAATAAGAAAGACAAATCCCATCTGATCTCATTTTACGTGGAATAAAAATGAGCTCATAAGTACAAAGAACAGATCGGCGGTTGCCAGGGGTGGAGACTGGGCAAAATGAGCGAAGCGTGTGGGAGAGCCAAAGTTCCGGAAGTCATGGAACGCGCTGCGCAGCACAGGACGGAGCTAGCCCTGCAGGATGGGGTACAGGTTCCCCAGCCAGCCAAAAGTGCCGCGTTCCTATGAAATCTTTCACAACGGAAATGGTGTAAACTGAAGAAGGAATGACCTTTCATTCATGTAGGAAAATGAGTGAGCATGTCAGACCCCAAAATTACTTCTCTCTGGCTCTTCTTAGGCCTCAGGACACAACATCCTACCGGATGCCCAAAATACATGGAGAGAAAGGCCAGCGGATGCTCACAGACACAGTTCAAAGCGCTGGCGGCCAGATGCGGAGAGCAGAGCCCAGGAAGGAGCTGGTCGGGGCGCATGCCGCCCGTAGGGGGTCCCCACAAAACAGATGCTGAATGTGATGCCCACTTTTTGACTTTTTCATAAGAGGGAAATCCTCTTCAGGTTTCTTCCTGCTACTGGAAGTTGGTAATAACATAGATCTTTGGAAAACACCAAGTGTGTGGAGTGGCGGAGAACTGTAAATGAAAGCTGCTGAGGAGATAGAAGTTCAGAGTCCCCCAGACACAAACATCAGCAGGTCCACTGCGAAAGGCACCTTCCTCAGCAGGTGGCAGCCGGACTACCTCCTTCCCCCAGAAACCTCCTGCTTCACCTTGCTCAGGACAACCCACAAGAGCTCGGACTTACCTCCACTCCTCCTTCCTTGCATTCCCAACAACGAACCCACCAGCAAGCCCTGTGAGCTCCACCTTCAACAGGTGCCCAGAATAGCACTAACCCCTCCTTCCAAGGCCGCCTGTCTGGTCCACCCTGGAGCCCATCTCTGCCTGAGTTCCTGGAAAAGCTTCATCATTGACCTCCCTTGCCCATCCTCAACCCTGTGTCATCTGAACTCAGTACTGTAGCCAGGATGGCCCCGTGAAACAGGGTCCCACGGGGTCACGGCTCTGTAATGGCTTTCTGTCACACTATTATCACCTCCCTGAGGTCATGTGCTAAGCTGTCTCCTGTGACCACAGGACCTTCTTGCTGCTCCTGCCCCACGGCCTTTGCACATGCTCTCCCTTCAGATAGAAGGCTCTTGGTGTGATCTCACTCACCTTCTTTCAAACTTCACTCAAGCATCACCTTGCTAGTGAAGACCCACCTGGCCCCTATGTAACTCGCAAGCACCGCCACCGTCCCCACCTCAGCACCCCAGCCCTGTCTCTTGCTTTCCATTTCCAGACCAGTTTTCACAGTCACCAGACCATCTCAGCAAGGGGGAAGTGGAGGCCTACTCGGATGGTTTCGCCACACACTCCCTCCAGTTTCCTAGAGCAGAGCCCTGGAGGAAGAGGTGACCAGAGCTCTCACACAGTCAGGACGCCTGGGACAGTGGGTCCACCTATGGCACCCTGAAGACCATCGGGGAAATGAGCCATAAGACGAATCCACTTGGGGCGCCTGGGGACTCAGTTAAGCTGCTGCCTTCGGCTCAGGTCATGATCCCAGGGTTCTGGGATCGAGTTCCGCATTGGGCTCCTTGTTCGGTAGGGAGCCTGCTTCTCTCTACACCTCTGCCTGCCACTCTGCCTGCTTGTGTGCTCGCTCACTCTCTCTCTCTGATAAATAAATAAATAAAATCTTTAAAAAAAAAAAAAAAAAAAAGAGGAATCAGCTTGCACAGGAAACCTGGAGCCAGTCACCTTCCTCGACTCCAGGGGAGCACACACCCCGCCTCCCCTTGTGGGATGAGCTCATCTGAGAAAGCTGAGCAGAGAAGCATCCCAGGGTCCAAATCTCCCTCTGGCCAAGGTCCTGGGAAACAGGCACCTCTCCTCCCTGCCCCAGCCGCCTGTGACAGAAGTCCGGCGTCCCCCTGTGCTGGGGCAGAATGGTGCACCTGTCCTCTTTCCTGAGACATCAACACAAACCATGGTTTGCTGCAGTTTTCAGGGAGGAGCCTGAAGCAGCAGCAGCCGCCACCCCGGTTCGGTTTCAGTCTGGCCCGTGGGGCTCCTTGCGGAACTAGAGCTCCGAGGAGACTGGTGTGCCGTGTGGCCTTGGAACCTAACAGCAGGAGCTGAGATTTCAGTTCCAAATGAACACTGGCCTCTTCCACACAGCACAGCAAAGTGGAGAGAGAATTTCTCAGGGGTGTGGCTCTGGAAGAAGAGCTTCTGCCGGCGGAATTCACAGAACCCACGCAGATGACATTTCGCAGCAGCTCCGCCCTGGGAGCAGGCGGGGCACGCAGGGCATGGTCCACGCCGCCACCGCGGGCTGCTTCCCACCCCCGGCTGAGCTGCCGGCTTGAGAACCAAACAGGAAGCAACTTTCTTACCACTTGTGCAGCAAGAGGACGGGGCAGGCGGGAGCCCAGTCCCTGTCCTTGGGAGGAAGCAAGCAACAGCCCACAACCTCGCGGCTGTCTGGTCCGGCGACCCGGCCAGGCTCACACCTGCTCCCATGGGGAGTAAAAAGACACAGTGAATTCTTTCTACCCCAGCTCAAGGCTTCTCGCGGAGAAACAAACTCCGGCCTCAGAAATGTGCTCATCAATAGCTCTGGAACTCCCTGGGTTGTGTCTACACTGGCCCACACAGGGGTCCCGTCCAGACCGCTCAGCCAATGCCCTAGGGTTTCAAGCCACTCTCAAGCTGCCCTTAGAAAGGCAGGACCTGGTCTGATGAGGCAGACCAGTAGGGTGACTCTGTGTGCGGGAAACTCGGACCACAGCCTCCCTGAACACCAACGCTTCCGAGTCCAAACTTCCAACCTCTGCTCACTGGGCACAGAGCAAATCAGCGTGAACACGGCTCTTCCGTTCACTCGTCTCCCGTCCCTTGCCGTCAGCTCAGTGCCCACTCCATTCTCCCTCGAGAGAAGTAAGGAAGAGGAGATGACAGAGCACTCTGCGCGCACAGCTCCCTTCTATCCAGACAGAAGGCCTCGGCCTTCCTCATCCGGGTAGCCCCAGGCTGCCCATACCGAGGAAAGAAACACAAGTTCGGTTCTCACGTCTATATATGACTTTGCAGTTTTACATTTGGTATTTCTATCTCAAAGTAAATGTCCGTATTTCTTTCTTAAAAATCATAATGTCCATGCGTAAGGGTCTAGGTCTCCATAGCCAGACCGCACAGCTCTGGTTCCGATGAGGATGGAGACAGACCCTCTTCGCAGGAAGCAAAGCCCAGACCCTCAGGGATCCTGCCACGCCTCACCGGCGAAGGGTTCCTTTGCTCCATGGAGCTGTGCCAGGGCAAAGGATGCAGGTGCCCTCCACGGTTCATTCTGTTTTCTTCATAAATTCCCCAGGTCAAGTCACAAGTGATTCACTGGGTCAAGATTTCAGAGCCCAAGATGGGCCCCTAGGTGCGCACCCCCCCCACCTCCCCCCACCACGGGGCCTCGATTTCCTTTGCGGGCACAACGTGCCACTCCCCACGCCCAACGGCAAGCACACTCCCTCTCCAGCTCTCCCCCGCACACAGGCCACGGCACCCTGTTACAGCTCTGAGGCTGTTTTACGTTAAAAAACAATTTCTAATACTGGAAGAGGGTTCATGGAAAAGAAAAACATGAACACGCACAAACGATTTTTAGGATTTTTAGTATTTCAAAAGATCATTTTCCTGTTAATTAAAATAGGAAATAAGGCACAGACACCCCTTCCCCTAGCAGGTACAATTCATGGCGGTGACTTAGAGGAGAGCAGGAAATACAAGAGGAACAGAGGCTCTGATGGCCCATCATTTCCATCATCAAGGTTTTGAAACTTCATACACACGCAAAGAAAGACGCCCAAACCAGCGTCTCGGCCTGGCGACGCGGAGCAGTGTGAACGGGAGGAACAGGGACAGACAGAGAGCTCGCGTGTGTTGGCTGAGGCCGGTGGCACAGGAGAAGGGGCCCCGCTAGCTCTCCACCCGGGCCTCCCCTGTCCTTAGCCAGCAACCTGATCACAGCCCTGACCTGTCACAACTGTCACAGGGTGGACACTGGCCAGCCATGGAGCCAGCGCTGCCCACACCCTCCTGCAGAACACGCTCCGCTCTCCTGCGGGACCCCGGCAGCTCTCCGCAGACCTGGAACCGCCCTGTCTGCTGCAAGCTCCAGGATTCCCTCCTTTTGTCAAAATTACACTGGTCCAAGGCTTTCATGAAAAAGGGAGAAGGTGACCTCCTGAATGGTTATCACCTCCTTTCCTCATCTGTCATACTTCTCTGCACTCACCTTCCTACCTGGGCAAACTGTGAGTCCCAGATCAATGGAACACGAACGTGCTCCGGTACCTGACTCTTTCCCCGCAGCCTTCTGAGGACTCCCTGTGCAATAAAATACTGTATCTCGTGACGGGGTTTTAAAAGTATTATTTAAAGAGTAATACGGCCCAACTCGCCTCGGTTTTAGTTGTTCTTCATTAGGCAGAAAGCTTCTGTGTAATAAGCCGTAGGTACTACGTCCCAGCAATTTCATAAGGAGTAAACAGAAGCTCTGTGGGATAACCTGACGCACCCGGGGCCGAGCAAGCAGTTCCAGAACTCACCCCAGGTTCCTCTCAAAGCCCCTTGAACTCACCAGCGTGCCTCTCTCCAAAAGAACTCCCAGAGACTCTCCTTCTGACTACACCACAAAAGAAACTACAGAGAAAATATGGCGCTTAGGAATGTCTCCGTGATCCAGACAGTAAATTCAGGGAAAGTCAAGCTCAACTTTTAAAAGGTAGAAGGCTATCCTGAATCAGTTTCAATTTTTCCTCTGTCCTATTCTAACTCTTTTGATGGAAAGACTAACCAGTTAGGAAAGAGCATCTTAGACAAATGACAAGACACCATCAAAGTCTGTATCTGATGACAAAAAGACATGATACACCGACCTAACGATGTTGGCCACTAAATCACATCCCTGAGCCAATCAAAGGAATGCTGCCAGATTATGGAGCAAGTGAGGTTTTAAAATCTACAAACAATAAATCTCATCTTTCTTCTCTAATAAGTAATTTCCTAGGAAACATGTTCAGATTACATTTTGTAAGCAACAAATGAGCAGAGAAAACCACACTCCCTGCAACGTTCAGCCTGTGGGGAAACTAAGTAACCCTTCCATTTGCCGAGGGGAAACTAAGTAACCCTTGCACAGGGTCCCGAATGCAGCAGGCTACCCCACTTTTACTCTGTGGCTCAACTAGAGCCAAAAGAAAAGCCCCAAAGGTTTGGGGTTAATAAGAAGTTTTACCTCTGGCGAACGTGAGTCATGGCCATGAATAGTACATGACATCAAATATATCTGCTGTTGTTTTCTGAACGTTGATGCCCTCGGACAAGCTGAATCATTTACTCAAGTGTTTATGTTCAGAACTTCGGGTCCCACGGAGAAGTGTGGCCGCGCGGGGAGAAGTAGGCATCTGCCCGCCAAGGCCGGCACACCGGCTTCAGTCTCTGGGCGGAGGGGAAACCCGTTTTGTAAGTAGCGTGCGCCTTCATCCTAAAGCAGGCCACTGACTTTGTCTTTGGAGGAAAAGGGAAATTACTCTTCCAAATAAACACCTCAACTCCTCCTTTCTCCCGCAGGGTCCTGACAGCCCGCTCAATCAACCCCGGGGACACGGGGCACAATGCTGAAGGTGGGGGCAGCCGCTCATGGGCTTCTTACTGCCACACCTGTGCGTGGCTGCGGGGTTTGGGGGGAACAGCTGCTAAATTTGGGGGTGCTGCTCATGGTCTGCTCCCTGCACTGTCGTGCCAGGGAGCAGTTGGGAGGCTGCCTGTGATCCTTTACCCGCACTGTCTGTACCCAAGGGTGCAGGGGACACACTTCGGGAGCTGGGGGGCGGCACCGGCCCATTACCTGCGCTGGCTGTGCGCAGGGGGGCCGGGAGGACGCCCCCGGAAAGCCGCGTGGCCGCTCGGGGCCCGTGACCTGCACTGCGCGCTGGGCAGAAGGCCCAGGGCGCACCCCGCTGGCGCTGGGGCGGCGCTGGGTCCGTCACCCGCACGGCTCCCGGGAACCGAGGGCCACCCCGCGCCGTCCGCGCGCGGACCCGCAGACCTCAGGCGGCGGCCAGCCCGGGACTCGCAGCCCGGCCGCACTGCGCGAGCGCGCGAGCCTTCGGCACAAGACCGGCTTTCAGGGGAAAAGACTCACCCGCGGCCCCGCGACTAACCGGCTGGACGCTCGCTCCAAGGACCCGCGCCTCCCCGCGCCTCGCCGCAGCCTCCGCGCCGCAACTTCGCCTGCCCCCGCCCCCAGGACCCCGCTCCCTCCGGCCGACACTCACGCCCCCACGCGGACCCCCGCTCCTCCCTGGGCCCGCATCGTCCCCCGGGATCCCCGCCTCCCGGCCCGATCTCGCCCCTCCAGAACCCCGGGCCGCCAGCCCGCACTCACCCTGCCGAGACCCCCGCCCGCCGTCCCTCCGAGCGCCCCTCACCCTGCCCCGCTTCTGCCGCCGGGGATGCGCCCCGGCCCCGCCCATAGGGAGGCAGCTCCACCCCCACGCCCTGATTGGCCGGATCCGACGGCGCCGGGAGCCCATTGGATAGCGCGCCTGCCCGTCCTCGGCCGCGCTCCACCCTCACGCCCGCGCATTCCTGCGGGGCCACGTGGCCGCCCGCGGCCCCTCCTAGGCCCAACGCCCGGCCTGGCTGCGCACGCGTGGGGGTGGGGGGGGCGCGACCCGGCCCGGGCAGGGCCCTCGAGACAGGCCCTTTCCCGCAGAGCCCGCCGGCTTGCACGCGTGGGCGGGATCGTGGACGGAACAGCCCACCCAGACTGCTGGCCGTTCCTGCGGACCCTCGGGCTATGCACGCGTGGGTGTGGGCGTGGGCAGGACCCGCCACCCACTCACAACACCGGGTTCTTGCCGCGGACCCTGGGGCGGTGCACAGGTGGGTGGTGTCGGTAGGCAAGACCCCACCCCCACCCCCACAGGCACCCTTCCCCGCGGACCCTGGGGCTTACACGCGTGGGTGAGGTCGTGGGTAGGACCCCCAGACTCCTGGCCCTTCCTGTGACGCGCGGGCTTGCACGCCTGGGCGGGGTCGTGGGTGGGACCCCCCAGCAGACACCCACCCTTCCCCCGCGGACCCCCTGGGGCTGCGGACTACCGAGAGCACCTCCCCTTCCCTTGGGGAGCTCTTCCTGCCAGCAGGGGCGGTCCTGGCTCGGCAGAAAGTCAGCTGCTCCCAGGCCCGCCGAGGCTTGGGCGTTAGGATATGCAAGGATCTCACACATTTCCCAGGCAATTTTTTTTTTTAAAGATTTACTTATTTACTTATTTGACAAGAGGTCATAGGTAGGCAAAGAAGCAGGCAGAGAGAGAGGGGGAAGCAGGACCCCGCCGAGCAGAGAGCCCAACTCCAACTCGGGGCTCTATCCCAGGACCCTGAGATCATGGCTCGAGCTGAAGGCAGAGGCTTAACCCCCTGAGCCACCCAGGCGCTCCTTCCCAGGCAATTTTAAGAGCCTGAAACTAGTGCTTTAAGAGGGAAGAGCCTCCCCTTCTGGTTCCACCCTTGGAATGGCTAAGTGCTTCGTAGGCTGTCAAAGCATCCTCATACTATGAGTCTGTTTGTGGCTGGAGATGAACTCACAATGCTTGGGGCTGCACCCAAGGGTCCAGCATGCACAAGAACGTTGTCCTCCGTGCTGTTGTTAACCAGCAGGATTATTTTTTTAAATTTTATTTATTTATTTGACAGAGATCACAAGTAGGCAGAAAGACAGGTGGGGGGTGGGGAGAAGCAGGCTCCCCACCGAGCAGAGAACTGAGATCATGACCTGAGCAGAAAGCAGAGACTTAACCCACTGGGCCATCCAGGAGCCCCATTTTATAATTTAAAAAGAAAACGGATTATTGTTATAATTATGACTCAAGTGGGGGAACTTGGGACAATCTTTAACAAGAATACAAAGAAACCACAGTGACACCTACAGAACGTTACCTGGTTACAGGTTAACAGAGGTGCTCCCAGTCGCTGGACTCCTCCCCTTCTTGCCCAAGTCTCTGAGTCATAGAAGTGATCTAAAGTCAGAATTTTAGAACTGCCAGACATCGTAGAGATCTCTAGCCCCATTCACGGCTTCTAGAACAGAACGAAGTAGCTAACTGTCACAGTTAGTTTAAACATTAAGTACCCCTAAAGCTCAGATGCTCTGTGTAAGTTCTTTCCCTGCAGATTCTGAGTGACATAAATCGTCGTCACAACATGTAGAGACTACAAGTATTGGGAAGTAAATAACAGTAGGTAAGGAAATATTTAGGGATATTTATTATTAGCATTTGCTCCTTTTGTAGAACAGGCTGAGCTACTTTTAAATACTGTTTCAGACTTGTCTTCCTGCTGTGAAGATACTGGAGCTGACACATCTCCTTCCAGGGACTGTAAAATCAGAAAAACATTACAGTGTCTCTATTCCTAGGGTTATTTGAGTACCTTGCTCAAAGGTCTTCCACCCAGATAATTATTTTAATAGACAGATGTTAAAAAAAAAAAAAAGAAAAGAAAAAAGAAAAAGGCCAGCTGAATTAATTCCAGCTAGCCACATGCCTGTCACATTTCCAGGTCGCTAAGAGCTGAGGTAAGAGGGAAAAAAGCGCCATATGTAGAATAAACAGGGATTGGGGGTCCATTTGGGGACCCACTTTGATTTCTGACCCTGATAAAATCCTGTGTGACTTACACAGTCTCTAACTATATAGAAACGTAACTAATCATAGGCACATCTCCACTTAGGAGTTTGAAAGGGAGAACTCGACAAAGAGCCCACGCCATGTATCACAGGAGTGGGCGCTCGGTAAATCATAATCATGATTTGGGGCTGTTTATTGTCCCAGAAGAATGAAAACAGATTGAATCAACATTTCTAATAAATAGCTCACAAGCATATTTTCAAAAACTTGAGGACAATATGACACATTGTTTTCACTCAGAAATTATGTTTTGGGACCTATGAGGACAATACAGTAGCAGCATCATAACTAGAAGTAGTTCAGACTGGGCCTTCCCAATCCCATAGGGCCATGCTGAGCCCCTTAGCGCAGGGCCACCAGAAAGGGCAGCTGCGGGTTGGTGAGGGGAACCTCAGGCCAAGGCTGCCGGGTGTGGCTGGGGCGGGCAGAGCTCTGATTTGAGCCTTAATTCCTGTGCAGCCTCCAAGAGTGGGTGCCCTCCCAGACGGAGTGCCGTAGTCTCCGAGCCCGGTGTGGTGAAGGTGGAGAATTCGCACTGAGTCCCTCACTGACTCTTGGGAGATAAAAGTTAGGTTCAATTTTTTTTTTAATATTTTTATTTATTCATTTGACAGACAGAGATCACAAGTAGGCAAGAGTCAGAGGCAAGAGAGAGAAGAGGAAGCAGGCTCCCCGCTGAGCAGAGAGCTCAATGCGGGGCTCGATCCCAGGACCCTGAGATCATGACCTGAGCCGAAGGCAGAGGCTTTAACCCACTGAGCCACCCAGGCGCCCCAGTTAGGTTCAATTTTTAAACATTGAAAGACTTTCTGGTTTTCTTTACATTATGACTACGGCTCAATTCTCCTGTGTCTAAGACTATAATCTATAGCGTTTCAAATTTGTAGGTTTTTAAAATTTGTAGACTTCCTTCATGGCCCAGCAGACCGCGTATTTTGGTTAATGTTCTTGAATCGCTCTGGAATGCATTCTGTGCGTATTACGTAATGTTCTGTATAGGTCAGTTTGGTCGTATTTGTCACCAATGTTTTGTCTACGGTTTCTACCAAATATGGAGAAAGGTGTGTTAGAATCTTCATACATCACTATTCTGTTCAAATTGTACTAGAGAATCGGCCCAGTGTTATGAGGCAAGAAAAAAAAAGTGTGAGACTTGAGGGAAGATATGACTATGCAGAGATAATAGGGTTGTACATAGAAAATCCAAAATAAGCTACAAATAACTTATTAGCATTAAACATGGACTTTAGAAATTTGAGATGGATCACAGCCTTAATCTATGAAATTCCTGGGAAAAAATGTAGAAAATATCAATCTCGGGGTAGGACACGAAACGCACTAAGAACTTAAAGGGTTGAATCAGATCCATAAAAATGGGCCATTTCTGCTTCTCTCATGACCATTAAGACAATGAGAAGCACAGCACAGACTGGGAGTGAGGGTCCGCACACAAACTAAAGGACTTGTCAAGGAAGAGTTCCTACAAACCAACAAGAAAAAGTGTATTTAAAAACAAACACTTCACCAAAGATTCCCTGATGGCCAATTAGAACAGGAAAGGGTGCTCAACAGTAGAATTTCCAGGACGATCCAAAGGAAGCCCACAATGAGATACCATCACACGCATACAAGAAAGGCCAAAATTAGACTGACCCCAGCAAGAGATGATGAGGCTGTTGAGCAGCAGGAACCAGTGTACGAGCCAGGGTCCTCCAGGGACAGAGAACCCAGCAGACACCTGTGCAGACGTAGAGGTTCAGCTCCCCCGAGAGTGCCACAGCCATCCCCGGCACCCCACCAACCAAGCCCCTGCTTGAAATGCTGTGATGGGAGGATCCCAGCCAGTGCCTCGCAGCCAAGGACCGCCGTGAAGCCTGGGGGCGGCCGACGTGGCCCCAGGGAGGTTTCAGCTGGACAGCCGCTCAGAGCCCACGGCGCTGGGCTAAGGAAAGCTCCCCCGGATGCCCCGGGCTGTGTGAGGCCACTTAGAAGTCTCAGCCCCCGGTGTTCCCCTGTGATGGCTCTTCCACTGTGGGTCTGAGCCATGAGGGTCTCCACCGTCCTCCCATGGGGGTCTCCACCTTCCTCTGAGCCTCTCCCTCCCCTCCCCTCTACCCCTTCCCAGAGGACGGAGTCGCAGATGCACACTGGGGCGGAGCCGCACAGTTCACTTCCCCTGGTGGCCTCCTTGCCAGTCAATGGATCATTTTGTGTCTTGACAAAGTTCTCAGATAAAAACAAACACAAGCAACTAGGTTAACGCGGACGCCATTCAAGAATCCACCAGTGGGATGCCTGGGGGGCTCAGTGGGTTAAGCCTCTGCCTTCGGCTCAGGTCATGATCTCAGAGTCCTGGGATCGAGTCCCGCATCGGGCTCTCTGCTCAGCAGGGAGCCTGCTTCCCCCTCCCTCTCTGCCTGCCTCTCTGCCTGCTTGTGATCTCTGTCTGTCAAATAAATAAATAAAATCTTAAAAAAAAAAAAAAAAAAGAATCCGCCAGGAGGGTCTTCTGATGGGGCAGGTGGTCCTCAGTGGAGGAGGGTCATCGCACTCACTTTCTGAACCGTGCTGGTGGTCACACGTGTACGCAGATGTCCACACTTAAGTTCGCACGGTTCCTCGTACGTCAGTGGTATCTCGACAAAGCAGTCTGGAAGGACTCAGAGAAAGTGTGAGCAGCCTGGGCCCGGACAACACAACCGGCCCTGAAACCACAGGTGAGCCCCCTGGGGTCCAGCCTCCCCGCAGGCCAGGCCCTCCTCTCCTGGTGCTCAGGGCTCTGCTCCGGGGAGCTCGTTTACATGCACACGTGTTGGACAGAGCTGGGTTTCAAGGTCAGGCGGTTACAGACAGCTTCCTACTTAGAGCAGCCCAGTGGGCCCCTGGTGGGTGCTGTGGCTGTGGACAAAGATGGCCTGCAGGACGGGGCCAGGAGTCGTGAATTGCAGGGTGTCAAGCCCCCCTACCCCCCATCTCCAGCCGCCAAACGCCCCAGAGGGACAGCGGGACAGAAACGACGGGAGGAGATGGTCTGGCTGCCTTAGCTCAGCCCAGATCGCATCCACCGGACTGGAATGTGTGTGTGTCGCTCAGCGGAAAGCGACAGGCAGGAAGGCGGTGAGAGGGCGATCACCACGCGGGTGTCCTAAGTGCGGAAGCCGCGTTCTCTCCTGTGCCCTTCCTTGTCCCCGCTCACCTCAAACATGCGCCGGTCCCCTTGGAGGGATGGCAGGCTGCGTGGACAACCGCTGTGGGGACGGGGAAAGAAGGCATAAGAACTGGAGCGGAGCGTGGGGGGCTCTGGGGAGATCAGGGGTTAACGCTGCCCTCCGTTCTGGTGGGGAGAAAGAAGCATTGTTCCAGGCGGGAAACAGGGATGTTTTTGTTCCCAGAGCACTTGCAACAACGGCTAAGCTGTTTTCTTGCTTTGCTCTGGGTCCAGTGGAAGGAGAGGCCGAGGGGGACAGCTCTAGGACAGCAAGAAGCTTCACACGGAAACACCTGCGGTACAAGTGGGGGAGGGGACAGGGGCTCCTTGAGGCCAGCAGGCTGAGACCTGGGGCTCTGAGAGCCCTTGGAAGGGCTGCGCCCCTCCTTACATGGGCAGGGACAGCACCACCTCCTCCCTCCCCCACTGCCTCCCCTCCCCCACACTCTCCCATCTCCCTGCCCCCCCCCCCCGTCCCCTCCCCCGCCCCAGACCAAGCTTCTGGCAGAGCAGTTCCAAATTTGAGGAGCTGGAGCTGGGAAGCATTGTTAAAGAAGGGACAAAGGAAGAAGACTCCTGTGGATGATCTAGAAGGTTCCTTTCTATTCCGAGAGCCTCTGTTCTACCCACAATAAGCTGCGGTTCTCAGTGCTGACAAGGACAGGTGTCACCCATGCCTAGCAAGACACACAGGCCAGAGCAGGCCACGGCTCGAGGAGCACCTGCCCCCCAAACCTGTGCTCCGTTAGTGAGAAGTGGGGCGTCTGCGTCCCCGCCACACGTCAAAGGAGAGCACTTGTTCTGACTCCGTCGTCAACCACGTCCCCCGTCCTCTGAGGACCACTAGGAGAAGCCCAGAGAGAGAGTCGTGAAGTGGACCGGAGCACCCCAGGGATTGTGGCAATTCGGGTGCCCGAGGCTGCAGGGCTGCGGCTTCCAGCTGCCCGGGGGTGGGGGGCGGTGAGCGCTGGGAGCTGCGCCCGCCGCGGACACAGAGCACGTTCGGGTCTCCCAGTTCACGGATGTTCCTCCCGCGAGGATTCCAACCTCGAGCAGCCCCGTGGGGTGACCACCCACGCCTTCCCTCTCCCGCATCTTGACTAAGTCCTGAGCCTGGGGGCCACCTCCCTCTGGCCGCTCCCTAGCTGCATGCAGAAGGACCTGTCGCCCTCAGCTCTTATCAGGGACAGGGTGTCCCTGCTCCAGCTCAGCCCCATCTCCGAAACTTTCTTCCCCAGACCTCAGCCTCCTAGTGCCGCTTTATCTCAAAGCACCAGCAGCCCGATCCTCCTGACCCCAACAGACCCCCACCCAAACGGGCAGACACTCACACAGAGGACGGCTGGGGCTCCAGCTCTGTTCCCCGGACCCCCCCAGGGAAGGCTGAGCCCACCCCAATACGCTCACATGTTCTAATTCCCCACTGCCAGGGCTGCCTCTCCACCTTCTACAACCGGTTCTCATCACACCTTTGTGATAAAATACAGAGCCTCCATTTCTCTGCTCCCAGTTGCTGACACGGAGCCCGGACCCCCTTGCAATTTCCTGGGGGGCAGGAGCACATGTGATCGAATGAGGCGACGAGGCATAGCTTCAGGCCGGGGCGGCTGGAGCCGGCATCAGAGGCGGGGCCCCTCCAGCCGCACCCCACGTCCTCCGAGGAGCAGACGGGGCTGGAGATGGATTTCATGCCCCATCACGCCCACGTGAGGAATCCCCACGAAATTCCCAGCAGTGGGAACTCGGGGAGCCCCCGGGTGGGTGAACATGCGGAGTGTGGAGGGGGTGATGCCCCCCGGCCCCGCGAGGGTCCTCCCAGACCTCGGCCTCTGTGCGTCTCCATCTGGCTGCTCATCTGCATCCCTTACCCTATGCTGGGTTCTGGAATAAGCCGGCGCGTGTCGGTGTTTCCCTGAGCTCTGTGAGCCGCCGGAGCGAGTTCCCGAGCCTGCGGACGGGGCCGTGGGAACTCGGGTGTAGAGCCACGCGGCCCGGAGCACCTGCGGCTGGTGTGGGGGCGGAGGCGGCCTGCGGGACGCAGCCCCCGGCCTGGGGACCAGGACGCTACCTGCGACACACAGTAGGACACACAGTAGGACGCCCAGGGCTGCCGGGAGAACCTGCCAGTGCAGGAAATTCTCACACGTGCCATGTCAGCAGTGCTGGGAGTGGCCCTTAACCTCACTCGGGGGACACATCTCGCTAAGGACACCAAGGAGTCTGGCCGCTTGCACCATCAAGGGCAGCGGGCAGGGCTGGTCTCCCTCTCGCTGCTCAGAACCGCTGCTCCCCTGGCCGTGGCCGCGTGCCTTCCTGCTGACAGCCTGCGGGCATCGGCCCGCCTCTGCTGGGGCCTCCTGCCCCCTGCGGAGCTTCCCTGGGTGCCAGCCCCCGTGTTCTCCAGCGGCTTCCTTCCTCCAGGATGGGGTCCGCCCCACTCTCCGCCACCTACAGGGCTTCTGGGTGGCCTCCGGCAGAACTGAGGCTGGGCTCTGCCCTGTAGAAAGCTGAGGTCACCGGAGGAACAGAGGCCAAAGCAGGAGGGAGGCAGCCTGGGCTGTTACCCTGTCCCCGGTTGTCATCTACAGGCTTCGGAGATCAAGGGAAACTCAGCTGTGGTGGCCCATCCCACGACACTGTAAGCACCACAGTTACTCAAAAGCTTGTCCATGAAAGACGTGGTTCTCACCGATTTCTAGGATGTGGGTCACTGTGGGTCTGTTTTTGTGCCAGGACCATACTGTTTGGGTTATTACAACTTTGTAATAGAACTTAAATCTGGGATTGTGTTACCTCCAGTTTTATTCTTCCTTCTCAAGAATGCTTTGGCTACTGGGGAGCTTTGGTGGTTCCATGCAAATTTTAGGATTATTTGTTTCTCATTTTGTGAAGAAATGCTGTTGGGGTTTTGACGGGGATTGCACTGAATCTGTGGGTCGCTCTGAGTAGTGTGGACGCTCTGACAATATTCACTCTCCAGTCTAGGAAGACTGAATACATTTCTGTCCAGCTCTGTCATCTTCTATTTCTTTAATGAATGTTTTGTTGTTTTCAGAGGACAGTCTTTTAACTTTCTGGTTAAGTCTACCTTGTTCTTTTTGGTGCAACTGCAAAGGAAATTTTTTTTTTTAAAGGTTTTATTTATCTGACAGACAGAGATCACAAGTAGGCAGAGAGGCAGGCAGAGAGAGAGGAGGAAGCAGGCTCCCGGCTGAGCAGAGAGCCTGATGCGGGACTCGATCCCAGGACCCTGGGATCATGACCTGAGCCGAAGGCAGGCGCCCAACCCACTGAGCCACCCAGGCGCCCCGCCACTAACATTTCTCAAGAGGGAGAAACAGCAGATGGCACCTGTGACCGCCTAGGGGGTCCGGGTTTCTCCCAGGAAGTTGGAGGAGCAGGGGGCAGCTCTCTGCTGCTTCTTGGCGAGGTGACGTCTGCACACCACCCCCCCTGCCGCCAGGCGATGCGGAGAAGGCAGCTGCTGGGCCCCCCCACCTTTCAGGCAGATGTCGGACTCTAACCCCAGGGAACTGGGAAGCGCTGGGGCCCAGAGTCCCCTCGCGTCAGTGACAGACCAGCGCAGAAGATGGGGACTGGATGGTGGGCTCTCCTGCACCTGGCTCTGCCCAGGGCTCCCTTGAACTCTCGGGACCCTTCCCTGTCGTTCCATTGTTGGGTTTGCCGGAGGCCTGCAGAGTCCGCGGAGCCACAGTCCCCACCCCCCCCAAGCGTGGTCTCGTGGCCTGGCTGGCCCTCAGCACCATTCCTTTACCTTAGCGGGGTGCCGCTGCTCTGCTCCGTCCTGTGGACCCCCCAGAATCCGGATGTTTAATCCTGACCCCGCAGTGTGCTCGTGTCAGGGTGGAGGGCCTTTGGCAGGGACCAGGTCAAGGGCTCCAGAGGGCTCCCAGCCCCTCCTCCACTAGAGGACACGGGGAAGAGGCCTTCACTGCGCAGCAGGTCAAGTCCCGAGAAGCCCTAGCCGCGTGCGCGACAGCAGCCCAGACGCACTAGAAGGGCCCGAGTCCCGACGGCCCCTCTCGGTAACTCGACCTGTGACCCACCTGCCCCGGGCAGTGCCCCCACTCATCCCCGCTGGATCACCCCGTCCCGCCGGTGCACTGTCCTCAGCAGGTGCCCCAAGTCCCGCCCGGCCCAGTGGCAGGTGGCGAGGGTGGGACGCGGCCCGGCTCGGGGCTTGGCTCCCGGGACCCTCGCTGTTCCCGACCCTGGGCTGGAGAACGCTCTGCCACGCTGACTGGGCTACGAAGCCAACGTGAGGCTACTTGAAAGCATTAATTCGTTAAAAATAACATCCGTCACACGTTAACAGTTTATTTCACGAAAAATAACTTTTCTAAAACCACAGCTTCGTGAGCAAACTGCTGTCACCTCCGCCACTCTGTCACCGTCCTGCGGCTCCTGCTGTCCCTGCGCCGGCCCGGCCCGGCAGCGGCAGTCCCCGGAACACCGGACCGCGAGGGCCCACGTACAGACGGTGCACAACGCCAGAGTCTCTCGGGGACAGAGCTGCGGTCGCGCGGTGTTCAAGATCCCACGGGGGACGTCAGAGGCCGGCAGCACTCTGGGCTGGGCTGCCGGTGAGCACAGATGTGGCTGGAACCCGAGGGACAGGTGAGCTCGTCCACGGACAGAACATGACAGCGGAGAGGTTCTGAGGATCAAGAGGCCGACAGAAAAGAGGGAGAAAGGCAGGAGGGCTCCCTGTAGGCGGTGGCTCTGGAAGTGATTACTCAGCCCTGGCTGAGTAGGGGATGGGGGAGGTTGGGGGCCTGGGGGTGGGGTGAACAGGGGAGGGATGGCTGGCACGGGCCTGGCTGGCACGGGGCTGAGCAGAACAGGACGGGAGGAAGCAGAGGAACCTTCTCCTGAAGGTTTTCCTGCAAAGAGGAAGTGGCCGCTGTGAAGGGACAGGCCACGTAAGGACACTTGGAGGACAGGAGCTGTCACTGCCCGCTGGCTGCTGACTGGTGTCCTCCGGTGGGGAGGGAAGATGGCCCTGCGTGACCCCGTGTGCAGCGGGAACAGGTGAACGCAGCGGCCGCAGGTTCAAGGCCAGCATGAGCGGCCCCTCCGATGGTGAGAGCTGGACGTTCCCTGTGGAGGCCTTTGGGTATCTGTTGTCCCCAAACTCCAAAGGCAGCGTGGCCCCAGGAAAGGCCTGGATCACCAGGCGGCGGGCCAGCGAGGGTGTGACCGGGCGTTAGGGAAGACAGGCTGGCAAGCGTGAGGACCGCACATAGCTGGGACCCCTCCCTGGGCTCAGCCCCTGGCTCTCCCCGCATGTGCTCTTACGGGGTCACCCAGATCTGCCAAACCTGTCCTCCCCAAAAACACTACGTTCCCAGGACCTGGTAATCCTTGTTGGGCTACGTACTCTGTGCCCGTTACACGAGGTCAGGTGGGATCCGTAGCCACGAGGTACGTGGACCTCCGGCATGTGTACACACGCGCACACGCAGACAGGCTTCCAGTTGTGGGGCTCCCGTCCCATGCTCCACACGACACGCACCGCTGGGCCCCGCCGGGGCAATGGCCAGCACGTACCACCCCCCCCAGGGATCGTGATCTCCCAGTGGCACCCTGGATGTCTCGGGCGGCCTCATGCCTAGGCTGGAGGACTGAGGCGCGGGGCCAGGCCATCCGCAGGTACATCTGGGGGAGTCGGCCCGGGTCCCCACCGGCCTCACGGAGCTTCGGGACAGTTCGAGGGGGGTTTGCGCCGTGTGCCCCTTGTGGTGCAGCCTGCTGCGCTGTGGCTGGGGGTCACCCGTGGACCCCACAGAAGTCCCCGAGGTCTGTGATGGCTTCACACGGCCACAGACTATGCTTACGGGTTTATGAATTGCAGGAATTTCGTCCTATTGCTTTTTCTTGCAGAATTCTGCAGTAAAAGCAAAATCAAGGCAAACAGTAACTGCAGCTGCCGACTGCTAGTACTGGCTGTAACCGCGGTGAAACACGTGACGTGAAACGTACTCTCGTAGCCGTTTTCAGGTGGACAGGCCAGCGGCACGGAGCAGGCACTCCGGGGCCCACGGTTGCCACCGCCCACCCCGGGACGCGGTCCTCTTCCAGCCCAGCCGTCTGTGCCCGCGAGTCCCTGACTCTCCCTCCCCTGCCCTGTGCCCAGGGCACAGGGAGCTGGGCTCCACTGGGCTATACTGGGCTCCAGTGGGCTGGGTTATACGGAACTGGGTCCTCTTGGGTTGTACTGGTCTGAAGTCCCTGGGTCTGGCACTCGCCGCGCCTGCACACGACCTCACAGAGGGCTCCCTTGGGCTTTCCACAGCTCGGTGGGGCCGGCAGTTGGCGTGGAGGAAAGGCCCCAGCAAGCTCCACAGGGAGAGGAAGTGAGACCACCTCCAGGGGCGCAGCACCGAGGCACCAGGAGGAAGAGGCCACATGCACCTGTCCAGAGACACCATCCCTCCCAGGAACAGAGCCAGACGGAGCCCCTGTCCCTAACACCAGGCCACGGTGCAGCTGGGAAGCTGGAGACGTTCCAGGCAGGTGGGCATCTCCTGCGCTGGTTCCGGGAACAGGTATGCTAGGGGCCCACAATGCCCCCGAACTGGGGTCTCAAACTGAGGGAGGAAGAAGGCCACGCGGGGGGGACGGGGACAGAGTGGGAGGAAGCCATGGGCCAGGGCGTGCCCGATACCTGGTGCAGGTGACCGCAGGGGCCGCCCAGCTCGTGGAGCTCGTGGCCATGCGGGGGCCTGGCAAGGCGCGAGGGCAGGGGGCCTGTCTCCCCCCGGCCCCCGTGGGAGCGGGGAGGTGCACCTGCAGCGGGGCTTCAGCTGAGGGAACTAAGAAGACGGTAGAGAGAATCCAGACAGCTGGAGAATGGCCGAAGGCTCTGCCACGTTTGGGGGTGAAGAGAAGGCGTCCTCCGACGGACGAACGTGAGGCCGCGAACGGCCGGGCCGGGGGGACCGTCAGGAACACGCAGGTACCACACGGCACTTGGGAACGCATCAGGCAAAACCTGACAACTGTACAGAGAAAAACACAAGCTGGCAGCTGCGGCTGGAGGAAACATCGCAGGGAAACGAAGTTGTAAACACATTTGTAAGGCTAAGCTGTCAGACCACGTGGACTCGCATCCAGCAGAGACGACGGCTCCGATTCCTAAAGATGTACGCGGGCTGTTTATGAACCGGACCACGTCTCGAGAAGCCTGTATTTAGCAACGAAGGAAACCCAGTAAGTGCGAAGCAGCCAAGGGATCACACCCTCGCTTGCGCAGGATGGTGATTTCCAACATAAACACCAACAGGACATTGCTGTAAAAACACCACATCTGGGGAAAAAATACTATTACTAAATAACACTGGGGCCTCAAAGTAAAAACCTTACAGGATTAAAAAATATTTAGAATTGAATGAAAATGAAAACAGAAATATCAACACAAAGATAAAGCAGTTCTTCAAGGAAATTCTGTAATTTCAAAGTGCAGAAAACAAGAAAACTGCAAAAAAACCCCACAAATATTCAATACAAACATTTAGAAAAAAGAAACTGAATTAAGTCAAAGTCACAGGAAATAGTAACAGAACTGTTACTGAGAAAGTGAAAGGGTTAACAACAGAAAACCCCTACTTCTTGGAAGCTCTACTCATGTGAACAGACCCTGAGCAACAGCGTCAACACCAGAAAACAGGGCGCCGGGGACTTAAGTGTCCACGTTTGGCTCAAGTCATGATCCCCGGGTCCTGGGAAGGGTCCTTCCCCTGCTCCGTGGGGAGCCTGCTTCTCCCTCTGCCTCTGCTTATGTTCCTCTCTCTCCCTGTCAAATAAAAATCTTTATTTTTTATTATTTTAAGATTTTACTTATTTATCTGACAGAGAAAGAAACAGCGAGAGCAGGAACACGAGCAGGGGCAGAGGGGAAGCAGGCTTCCTGCCGCGCAGAGAGCCCGAGGCAGGACTCAGTTCCAGGGCCCTGAGATCATGACCCAAGGCCAAGGCAGATGCCTAAGGACTGAGCCACCCCGGCGACCCTCAAATAAAAATCTTAAAAAAACAAAACAACAGGGGCGCCTGGGTGGCTCAGTGGATTAGGCCGCTGCCTTCGGCTCAGGTCATGATCTCAGGGTCCTGGGATCGAGTCCCGCATCGGGCTCTCTGCTCAGCGGGGAGTCTGCTTCCTCCTCTCTCTCTGCCTGCCTCTCTGCCTGCTTGTGATCTCTGTCTGTCAAATAAATAAATCTTTAAAAAAAAAAAAAAAAACACAACCAGACAAGAAAATGCAAATAAAATATACAACACCCCTGACAACTACAGATGTTAGATTTGCCAAAACAAGAACAATGTATTTTAAAGTCCCAAATTGATGAGAAAATGCAGACGAAAGGCATTTTTTTTGAAAACACAAACGCTACAGCTGCAGCAAGAACGAGACAGAGAAGCTGCAGCCACTGCACAGGGCAGCGCAAAGGGAGCGAGGTGGCCCTTTCCCGAGGGGCGACGCACCGTGATTGCGCAGGGGGAGGCGCGCCGCCCAGGAACGCAGGGGAAGGCGTCTGGTTCAAAGAGGGGCCGGAAAATGGAGTAAGAACAGGGACAGACTCGGAGGGAGGCAGGGGCCATGCAGGAGGACAGACAGGCAGACGGGGAAGACGGACACACCCACACCAACAGTCTCCGCAAAGTCAGACGCACCACGGCTGCCTGGGGCCCACGTGCTCCTTAGGCCGGAAGAGAGCACGACCCTGTGCTCACTGCGCCAGGGACACACCCGGGAAGGCGCGCGATGGGCAGTTACCCAAGCTCGGAGGCGGCAGCGGCCCCAGCCCAGCCCGAGGCTGGGTCGGTGGCTGCAAAGGAACGGGAGGCTGATCCGAGGGAGACCGGACAGTGACGTGGCCACGTCTCGGTGGCCACCCAGCAGCCGGGACCACGAGAACACAGAGGACTGGCCACACCGCCGCCAACCTTGCCTCCGTGGTGACTGCCCTGCGCAAGGATGGATTTTTACCGTAAGCTAAGCTCCCACCAATCCCTACGAGTCCCCCTGCGGCGATTACCTGGGAAAACCGGCAGGTGCACACGGAGGGGCTGTCGTGGCGACCGCGTGGCCGAGAGCCGGAAACTTTCCGTGGCCCAGCACCTGCGAGCGGCAGCCAGCATGCAGGCCGAGCGAGGCACACGCCACAGCGGGGTGCAGAGACCTAACGCTGTGCGCTCCTGAGACCCGGTCTGTGCACAGAGCCCACACACGGGCGGGAGGAGCCAGGCCCCAGGGACAGAGCCTGCAGTGCGGCTGCGGGACGTTCTAGAACAGGCAAAGCCGGTCTGAGCTGGAATGTGCAGTGGTTGCTGCACTGGCCTCTGGGGACACAGGAAGCAGGGCCGATAGGGACGAGTCTAAGAGACTCACCGTGAGGCGTGCACAGGGCACTCGAGGGCAGGACCTGCGGTGTTCAAGCTCAGTGACGGCCCGTGGGAGGGCCGCAGCCTTTCTCTACGCAGACTGGGCATCAGAAAGGACGTGGGTCCCGATGGCGACCTTGGGTGCCCGGGCTCTGCGCCGCGGTATGGGCTGGCCAAGGCGCAAAGCAAACTCACGGGAATAGCAAGGACGGAGGGTCGGCGGGACAGGCCGGAACTCTGCAGAGAGATGGTCCGTGGACACCAGGTACGCAGACCAGACCGACCGACGGGGCCCCGTGGACACGTCCGGACACACAAGCACAAGTGAACGCTGTCCGTGTTCCCGGAGAAGTTACTAACCGGCTGCTCAGGGAGGGCAGGGGGAGCTCTCCTCTCCGTGGGGACAGACTCAGAGCTGGCCAGGGTCCCCGCCCGGGGTACACGTGGAGAAGCTTCTGGAGAATTCTAGCTCCCACCACTGCAGAGCGGAAACAGGCCCCGTCTGCATCCCTGATCCAAGAAGCCACGCACACAGGAAAGAGCTGCTCGCCCCGCCAAGTTTTGGGGTGGTTTGCGGCCCTGAAATACCAGAAGACCCACTCGCACCACAAACAAGGGTGCGTCCCGGGGCACGGGGAAGAGAAAACTACAGGACGAACAGCCGATGACACAGGGTGGCGTCTCTGGGACACAGGATGGGGAACCCCCCAGTCGCCAGCAGCATAACCCACGAGACCCGTTAACTGGATTAGACCGTGTGAACGTTTATGCTAAATGAAGTGAACCGTGCAACGAACAAGGAACAGACTGAACGAGGAGATGTGCAGTTAAAAAACTCAGTACCTCGGAGAGACCAGAAACTTCAGCAAATCAACGTTCAAAAAAGGAACAGGAATTCTAGGTGAAAACCAGGCAAATAACCTTATGATGGGCACAAACAACGGACCCCCAAAATGTCCCCATCCTAACCCCCTGGGGCTTGCGCAGGTGTCCCCATCGTGGGGAAGGGGCTCTGCCGCGGTGTCCAGCGACCTGGCCCCAAGCACCAGGTGGATCCAAGGTGCACACACACCCTTGGAGGTGGGAAGAGGGCTCGGGACCGGGGGAGGACTGAGCGGGGCACGGGCCATGCAGCGCACCCTGCGGGCAGGGGACGAGCCAGCCCGGTGGTCGGCAGCAAGGGGGTCTCTGTCCCACCATGGCAAGCAGCTGACTTCGCCAGCAACTCAAGGGTCCTCCCCCACGGCCACCACGGATGACCCCGGCTCTGCCAACACCAGGCCCCTCGAGACCCGCCCTGGACAGCAGAGCTTCGGGACCGCGGAGAGCAGGCCTGCTCTGCTCGACACGCGGAGGAACAGCAGCAGCAGGACCCCGACACTGGTCCGGAGCTACCGGCCCGGCAGACTCGCTCTGTCGTTAGGAGTCCGAGAAGTAGCGGCAGCACGGGACACGGGTCCCCGGCCTCCCGCGCGCTGGGCAAGAGTTCGACATCTCAACGGCGCCAACCCTTCTTGTGAGCTGTCAGGCAGAAAGCAGCCAAACCCAGAGTTTGCTACCACCGACCCAGGCTTCCCGCCCCTGCAGACCCCTGGACGCCATCCCCGCTCTGGGGTCCGGAACAGGCGGAGGGGCCTGGAGGCCCCAGTGGGGATCGCACGCTGGATGCCAGGCGGGCTCAGGACCAGTGGAACGTCTCACGGCTACTCGGATGCATCGTGAAACAGGTCCCCAGGGGAAAAAACACCCAGTATTTGCACCCACCACCACGGACATGATCTGACCATCACCTGTTTGCGAGCACCTGTTCTGTGAGGCTCGCGGTTGCCACGGCAGGCGTCCTGAGCACCGCCCCGGGCAGCACCACCCAGTGCCCGGGCCAGTCCCCAGGCCCACTGTCCGCATCCCTTAGTCTGGAGAAACCACCCACACCCAGAGCAGGAGGGGGCGGGCCGGGACCCGACTGCCGCCTCCAGCAGGTGCGGGGCCGGCCTCCACCGCAGCAACACGGTGGGAAGCCCGCGCTCCCCGCGGTCTGCGCTTCTGGCGGGGCCCGCCGCCTGCCGTGCTGGCCGGGGACTGCGGACACCCTCACGGCTGTTCTCCTGTCTCTCGCTGCCCCCACCCGGCCCACCTCCTGTGTTGGCCACACGGGCTCCTGCCCCCACGTCCTGTCTCGGAGGCCGCCTGTCTTGGAGGCTGTCTCACTGGGGACAGAAGCAACTCACTGGGAGACCGGGGAGCGGCAGTGACAGGGGGACTCTGACGGGGGCCACGAGGGACGTGGCACCCACGGCCTGAGAGTGTGCCGGGCTCTATCCCTCACCGGACGTCTGAGAACAGAGACAAACCTCTAGCTGGTCTCCCTCAGGAAGGGGCCCAGGAGGAGGCCGCTGGCTTCAGTGTGAACTTTTAACAGAAAATGAGGACTTTGTAAAGCACGTGGGTTAACTCTGTCCCCAGAGCCCCTCCGAGGCAGCCTGCCCAGCCTGCAGTGAACAGCCAGCCCACGGGGCCGGGGGTCACACGGCCACTCATTTCAGTCTCCTGCTGATGCAGAGGTACGAGGCCTGGGCCGGGAACCATGTGGCCTGGATGCTGAAGGCGACAGAGCTGGTATTATCCCCAGGACGGTCAGAACACCCACCCACGAGGTGACCGTGTTGAGACAGCTAACACGTCACGGACTGGGTTTGGTTTCCCAGATCCTGCATTTCACGCCAGACGCCTCAGAACACCTTGCTGCCCCGGCGCCGAGAAGGACGAGGGCTATCGGCTCCCAGCTCTGTGCTCGGCTGGGCGGACCCCGAAGCCCTCCTGGAAAATCAGAAATCTGATTGAGTCACTTCAGAAACATGTGAGCCCTCTACACACACACATATACACAAAATCTAAAAAAACTGGTAGCTTAGATGAAATGAGTAATTTTCTAGGAAAAAAAAATTTTTCTAGGAAAACAAAGAAAAACAACCAAGATCAACCCCAACAGAGACCAAAAGCTTAAAGAGACCAATTTCCAGAGAAGAAAGTCGGAAATTCATCAGGGAGCTCCCCACCACACGATGGTTTCATGAAAGACCTACCACATTTGCAAAGCCTGTAGAGAGCAGAGTTCAGTTTGCTTTTAGCAAGCACGTAAGCACGTATCGCATACCTAGAACTGACACAGATGGGGTGCCGGGGGCTCCGTTGGTGAAGCGACTGCCTTCAACTGAGGTCATGATCTCTGAGTCCTGGGACCGAGTCCCACATCCGGCTCCTTGCTTGGCAGGGAGCCTGCTGGGCCCTCTCCGTCTGCCTCTCCCCCTGCTGTGCTCTCTTGCACTGTCAAATAAATAAAATCTTTAAAAACACACACACACACAAAACAAAAAACTGATACAGACAAACATCCATACCTAGAAGACAATTTTAGACCAGTCTCGCTTATGAACATTAATGTAAATTTCAAAATACTGGCCAAGAGATCCCAGCAGTCAGAGAATCATGGCCAACAACACGTGGGATTTTTACAGGAAAACAAGGATGGTTCGATCCTGGGAAATCTCTCACTATCCTATGATGAGTCTAAAATGAAAAACTATGCAATGACCTCCATAGACGCCGCCAGAGAAAAAGGAGAACCTAACAAAATCCAGCACCGTTGTGATGACAAGTGCTTCGGGTGACCGAGGGGCATGAGCGCTCTCCAGTGTGGGGTCGGCCCGACAGAGGCCGGCATGTCCGGACGGGGCCCTCCTGAGGGATGCCCGCGGCTTCCCCGTGGTCTCTGCTGCTGCATGTCGGTCAGCGTCACTACACAAGGGAAACACAACCACAGGCCTGAATGTCAGAAACACAGTGAAAGTACCTCTGTGTGCAGCTGACAGCAGAGTACTCGCTGGGGAAGTCCAGATGATCTATGAGAAACGAACTCAGAACAAACCCGCAAGTTCGGACAGAAGCTTACCTGCGAACAGCAGTCCCCGTCACGTGCGGACACAGTGACCCCGTGGCGGGGGAGAGGAGGGCGAGCACACGGACGTCAGGAAGGAAAGAGTCAGCAGCTCGCAAGCACACGTACCCAGACGGGTCTGACACCTGTGTGAGGAGGCACAGAAAAGCTCCCAGGCGCACGGACGCGCAGACAAGGTCACTGTCCTCCAACCGGCCTCTCAGGGAGCAAGGGCTCTCCGGGCCGGCCACTCCTGGCGTGAAGCTGAGTCCGGTGAATCTGGGCTCACAAACGGGGTTTTAACGTGCCACGTCTCAGGTGGTCAGCTACGCAGCCACAAGCAACCAGATGGTGGACGTGAGTACACGGGCAGGCTCCCACGGTCACTGGGTGTGGCTTCGGAGTCACCAGATTTCAGGGCTCCAAGCTGCCGTGTGACATTCACGGGGTCTCCGTAAAGGACCAGTGAACACGCGACACACTCTAGCCGAAGCACGTTGCTCAGCTCACCAGCCGGACGGCGCACAGAGCGCAGACGCAGCCCAGTGTGGATGGACACACGTCCTCTCCAGCCGGTACACAAGACGGACACTGTAGCACACGGTGCCGGGCCGGCCGGCGCGCTGTGTGGAGAGACGAGATCAGCTCCGTGCGGGAGCGAACTCTCCACGGCCCGAGACTGCGGCGGGAAGCGATGAGGCCGGCTCTTCCACGGCCTGGTGGACCGGACGCTCGTCCCACCACGGGCCCGGACGCGACGGGAGCCTGAGCCTTGCAACTCAGAAACATGCGCACGGCCAAGCAGGACACCCTCGCTCCACGGGACGACGAATGACAGACGGAGCGAAGGGACCACGTCGCGGAGGCAAAGGCTAAACCAGATCCCTGATGTACGACGCATTTAAAGCCGCAAACCGGTTAATGATCCTGTGGAAAACAAACAGGCAAAAGACCCGAACAGACGACTTAGACCACATGTATATAAACACGCATTACACACAGGGGGACGTTCAGCCTCATTCACACGTGAGAGGTGCTGATGACGCCGTGTCTGAGACACCGTTCACCGGTCAGAAAGCTGCCGGGACACCGTGGGGACGGTCGCACGCGGCTCGGCTTGGGGACGGGGATCTGGGCCGCCCTCTCTGCACAGGCACGTGCGGCCACCTCCCACCCAGCGGACCCCTGAAGGCCTCCCGGACTACGACCAGGCACGTTACTCACGGACACGTCGTCTATCGTTGTGACAGACGGCAGCAGTGGAAGGCCCGGTGCGAGCAGCCGAGAAACTCCGTGATCGTGGCTGGGCCAACGGGTATCCGCCGCCCCCGAACGGAGGGGACCGATCCGGGAAAGGAGCGAGGGTCCGTGGGGCAGGGCAGGACGGGCAGCAAGCAACGGAAGGCAGCTGCCGGCTTCTGACGAACACGTAGACGCGCTCTCTGATCCCTGGTGGAAACACCGGCCCGGCTGTACAGCGCCGGCAAAAGCTACGGTAAGACAGCGGGACAGATGCACGGATGAACAGAACCGAGAATCCAGAACCAACCTTGCAACTGAAGTCTGTTCGCTTTTGACAAAGATGCCAAAATTGTTCAACAAGGAAAGAATCATCTTTCCAACAAAGCGGGGAACACGCGTCTGCAGGAGGCAGGCGGGCCCTGCCTCACTCCTCACACACGGGTTAACTCAAAATGGACCAAACACCTCAGTGTAAGAGCCGACACTAACCTCCCGGAAGGAAATAAATAGACGGAAATTGTGACCTTGGGTTTGGCAAAGCCTTCCTAAACACGGAGAGTACATGACGAGAAAAATAAAGGCTTTTGTGCTTCAAAGGGCACCGTCATAACCCAAAGACAAGAGGAAATATTTACGAATCTCACGTCTGGGAAGCGCACGTCCGCAGAGCACGCAGACTGCCGAGAGCCCGAGGACAGGACTAAGCATGCAAGAACACAGTCAGAGAAGAACAGAGAAGGGCGCCTGGCTGCTCGGTCAGGGACCTGTGCGACTCTTGACAGTCGGGTCACCGTCTCAGGGGCTTGAGTTCAAGCCCCAAGTTGGGCTCGGCCCGGGCATCGAGCCCACTTAAAAAAACAAAAAATGAAAAAGACCATAAGTAGGCACTTCTCCAGGGCAGATATACAAATGTCAATGAGCCCATGAAAGGATGATTAACCGCCAGGGAAAGGAAGGTCACGGGCATCACGAGATCACTGGGCACCCACCAGAATGGCTCCAGCGAGACAGGCCGACGAGGCCAGGCCAGGGGGAGCCTGGAGCCTCACCGCTGCTGGGGGCACAGCTGGTGCGCCCGCTCCCAGGAGCCGTCCTGGGCTTCTGCACAGAGACACCGTGTCCCAGCAGGTCCGTCCCCCGCTCACCCCTGAGAGAAGGGAGACCACGTGTCCACGCGAGAATGTGCGCAGGAGAGTGCGGCGGTGTCGTCCACTCCGGCTGGAAGGTGGACCACCCCCGAAGGGCAGAAACGTGCTCCACCCACAGAAGACAAGCTTCCTGGCCGTAACAGCGACGCCGCGTGGCCACACGGACGAGTCCAGAAGCCTCGCGCCCTGTGAAGGACGCCGCTCACAGAACACCACCGGCCACGTCCAGAACTGGCCCACCCACCTGCGGACAGAGAGTAGATTCTCGGTTGCTGTGGCCGGGGGCCCAGCAGTGGTCACAGGCAGCAGCTCCTGACGGTGTGGGGTTGCTCTGGGCGAGGACGGTGCTCGAATGCAGACATGGTGATGGCCGCACGGTCCTGTGAACACGACAGCCCCGAGACTCACACTTGAAATGCGTGCGTTGAACGGGATGTGAGCTGTGGCTCAAGACAGCTGGGAACGCAAATGGAATCAGCTCCCGACGAGGAGGGGAGGGGGCAGGGTGCGGGGGGAGGGGAGGGCGCAGGGTGCGGGGGGGGGGGGGGGAGGGCGCAGCGTGCGGGGGGAGGGGAGGGCGCGGGGTGCAGGTGGGGGGAGGGTGCAGGGTGCGGGGGGCGGGTGCAGGGGGGAGGCCACTGCCCAGCACAGGGTTGGCACCGGAGCCATGTCCGTGTTCTACTGATCCGAGCAGCAAAATCAAACCAAGGCCTCCAGGAGACTCACAGACTGAGAGCAAACACACGAAGCCGACGGTCTGTTCCCTTCTGAGGTCGTGTTAGTCCCCACACCGCCCGTCACCAGTTTCTGAGGTCATCCGCGTCCGGGATGCAGTGTGTGCGTAGAGCACCCGGGGCTCCGAGCCGTCCGCGCCGTCCTTGGTACCCGCACCAGCTCACCCAGCCCCCCGCCCCCTCCCCAGACTCCACCGTCTCTCACGGCTCAGCCCCCTCCGACCCCCTTCCCCTGTGGTCCTCCGCGCTGCTCCTCATGCCCCACTAGTGAGTGACACCGTGTGAGCACGGACTGCCCCTGCTTGACTTACTTCACCAGGCCCGTCCGTGTCGATGCAAACGCAGGCGTTCATCCTGACGGCGGAGTCCCCCCCACTGCGTACACGGACATCCTGACGGCGGAGTCCCCCCCACTGTGTACACGGACCACATCTTCTCTGTCCGCGTCTGCTGAACGGCATCTTGGCTCTCTCCACAGCTCGGCTATACACGAAACGACAGGTGCTGGCGAGGATGCGGAGCAAGGGGAGCCTCCTGCACGGCTGGGGGGGATGCGAGCTGGTGCGGCCGCTCTGCGAAACAGCGTGGAGGTTCCTCAGACAGTTGAACGTAGAGCTACTCTACGACCCAGCATCGCACCACTGGGTATTCGTCCTAAAGATACAAACGTAGTGATCCGAAGGGGCACGTGCTCCCGAATGTTCACAGCAGCAATGGCCAGTGGCCGACTGTTCACAGAGAAGGACCCGACCGTGGCGTGGGGAGGGGGTCTGCATCTGGCCGCTCTCGGGGAGACGCCCTCAGGCCGAGGCGCAGAGCGCAAGCTGCCACCCTGCGGCAGGGGTGCTGGGAGAGCCCCATAGATGAAGCGATTCCCGAGCCTGGTTCGTACACACGGAAGGTTGGAGCGCGTGTCACTGCCGATGCCGAGATGGGGCAGGGCCGGCTGCAGGCAGGAGGGCCCGACGTCGGGACGGGCCGCGCACGACCAGCGCATCGCAACGGCTCGTTTCCGCGCACCAGCCCTCACTTAGAAGGAGCACGTCCTTGAAGGGACGGCGGAGGCCAGCGCAGGGACAGTACACAGAGGGGACACTGGGGAAGTACGCAGTGGTCGGAAGCAAGGAGAGGGGCCGGCGTGAGCTGCGGCCGCCTCACAGATCGGGGGCACCCTGAGCCTCGGACGTACCACGACATTCAGTGGTTCTGGCTCTTGTGACCATGGTCAGAGCACAAAGACTCTAGGACCTCGAACTAGTCACTAACGTGAATGGGGGGGGGGGCTCGTCCTGACAATGGACGCAGAAGGAGAGATGGCGTGTGAGGAGGGCCGGCTGGCCGGCGGCACAAGCGGGCCCCGGAGAGCAGGTTCCGCGAGCGCCGGCGGCCTGTGCTGTGCAGACACGGGCTTACAGGCCCCCCATCCCTCCCCACACGACCCACTGTGGCGGACAACACAGCAGACTCGTCCCCGCTGAGGGACGGTCCGAGCACAGGGGGCTGTCATCCCTCACGGTGTCACCTATCCGCTCCGGGGAAAGCGACGTGTAGGGACTCGGGCAGGAGGGAGGAGAGAGGCTCTTTCCCGGCTGTTCTCTGGTCTGACCTCAGCGCGGAGAGTGTGGAGTCCGGGGTCCCCGCAGAGCCCCCTCCCATCAAGAGACGTAATTTTGAAAAAGTTCTAGTCCCACGTCGGAAACGTCCTCCCCCAAGGGCTAAGTACACCTGTTCCCTTGAGCCCCAGACAGAAGACCGTGAACACACAGTGGGCTGAACACGGTGTCCCTCTAGCGGACCCTCCGTCACGACGGTGGCTCTGGGCTCACCCGGTCTGTCTCACCTGAGAAGCCGTCCGGATGCAGGTGGCCTGGACTGTGTGGGAGGGCCGTGTGCCCCGCCGCCCCTGGTCCTTGTGCTGTCCCCTCTGTGACGAGGACCGCGACGGCCCCCCGCAGGCCAGCAGGAGGCGGGATGGGGGCGAAGGGCGTCTGCTCTCCGGCGTCTTCATCTGGGGAGGAAACGCACTGACTGAAGCCCGTGGTCGACCACCGTCCCCGTAACTGGCTCCAAATTAAAATGCAGAAAATCAGGGGCGCCTGGGGGGCTCAGAGGGTTAAAGCCTCTGCCTTCGGCTCAGGTCATGGTCTCGGGGCGGGGAGCCTGCTCCCCCTGCGCACGCCACCCTCTCTGCTCATTTGTGATCTCCGTCTCATAAATAAATAAAACCTTAAAAAAAATGACTTTGGCGAGAAGCTATCTTTCTGAACTTTCCGTGTTTTAACTGACGACACGTCTCACGTCAGAGACACATGCAACTAGGAAAGATATAAGACGGGGTCCTGGCACAGGCTGCCTCCCGCCGCCAAACCCTGGCTCCGCACACAGAGGGCTTCTGTGGCCCCAGGGGCCTGCACTCGTGGAAATAAAATCTCCGGGGTGAACCGAACGGACTTGGAAATTTCTCGGGCAAGAACTGAGTTACTTTAACACGAACCAAAGACACGCTGACGTGTGGCCTCTCGCTCTGGTGGTTCCGCCTTCTACTGTCTCCGTGACTGGGAGGGTTACAAGGTACAGGAAACGTGTTCCCAGGCGAATGTCCACAGGGAATTTGGAGACTGAAGACGTGGACGTTTAAAAACGGGGGGTTCTACCTCCGGGCTAATGTCTGGGGTCCTCCAGCTGCTCTGGGACTGCAGGCGTAAAACACCGAAATAACGCGAAACCCAAGGGCCCGTGTCGGCGCCGGCTGCCCGAACAGGTGACCGCCAGCCAGGAGGTGGGGAGGCCAAGGTCACGGTGCTGGCTGACCCGGAGTCTGCGGACCCCCGCTTCCGTCCCCGCCCCCCCAACACTGCCCAGGACGTTACTACCCCCCTCCGGATGCTAAAGGCGAGCCGTACGCCAAGTGACAGAAGATCTCCTCTCCCCTCGCTGGGCGTGCGGCACGGGGGTGAGGACCGTCCCCTCCGCGGAGAGGCGTCGGCAGCTCCAGAGGGTGTGGATCCCCTCCCCTCCCACACCCCCCGACGTGGCACTCCGGCCGTCCTGAAAGGAGACTACCAGACTCTGGACGCCCTGGAGTCGATTCCAGAACATTCTACGTTCCGGGTCATCAGAAGGAAACAGGCTTCCGGATCCCTCCCACCGCCGTCGTCGGGACGAGACCCAGGACGACAACACGTGTGTCACACTCGAGCCACTGACGAAGGGCACGAGCGGTCTCAAACCCGCAAGCTCCCCGCCAGAGCGAAGCAAACGGTCACACGGGCGTGAGCCGCAGTCCGGGCGTCGTCCGCGTCGGCAGGAGGCCGGAGCCCTGGCGCTGGCCTCAGTCCGGCGGCAGCGGGCACCGGCTCGCGCGTGGGCTCCGGGGTCCTACAGACGCGGCTGCTGTAGGGGGACCCCCCGCCCATCCCGCCAGCTCACGGGAACTCCACTGGGAAGGGGCAGCAGGGTGCGGGCGGGGAACAACGCGCGTCTGGTTCGGGGGCCCCAAGCATGGAGGTGCTCTGATCCCCGCACGGGGCGCGGCCCTCAGGCTCAGGCCGACCCCGCTCACCCCTGCACCTCATCCTGGGGGTCGGGCTCTGTGTCCCTCCTGCCGAAGCCTGGGGTCGGGGGACCCACGCACCTGTCAGGACGTCTGGCTGGTGCCGAGCCTGCAGCACGGTGACAGGGTCAGGAAGGGAGCCAGCCGGGACCCCTGGCAGGTGACGTCTCCGCCGTCCGATGGCACGAATGCAGAATGTGGCGGGCTTCTCCACTTTGCTGCTGTCCGCACGTGTGTTCACTGGACGGAACGAAGGGCAGGCGGGTTCCTGGGAGGACAGAGACATACGACGACACCTTACGTGGTGTCGCGCCGACGACACGGACGTCGGCACCCACAGGGCAGAGGCCTGAAGACTGTCCCGAGCCCCGGCAGCAGCCCGGCTTCCAGGTACTCCGGTTCCCCACCAAGAACACCCCCCACGGCCACCCGCACTGAGCCCCGTCTGGAACGATCTATTCGCACAGGTTGGCGAGTACCAGCTCTCCGAAGGGACCTTCCCACGGCCGGCTCCGGGCTCTGCGTCTGCTCGTCCCACGCCGGGCAGTGCGGTGACGCGGACGGACGGACACAGACCCCGCCCTCAGCAACGCGGTCGTCCGGGAGCCTGGGCTGTGGCTCTGTCAGCGGGCAAGCACCTGCCGGTGGTCGTCCTGCGTCCTGAGCGGACACCAGAGGAGAAAGCCCCCGGGGACGCGTGGCTGTCCCACATCTCCCAGCGCAGGTCAGGTTCCTGATGTCCATCTGTGAAAACAGACCTGCAGGGTCCCCGGCATGGCGCCCAGCAGAGCCCCGTGGCCCAGAGCTGCAGGCGTCAGCAGTATGCGGGGCACTCGGAGGGGCCCGGGGTCTACGGAGAGAGACGGGCATGGCCCCCTGCCCGCAGGGCGCTCAGGAACAGGGGAGCAGGGGCAGGGCAGAAAAAACGCGCTCCGCCCCCTTGGGCAGGTTTGTGTCCCCACCTTGAACACTGCAGCCTGGCGACCAGGAGAAAGTGCGGGACCGCACGCTCACCGGGGACGCGTGACCTCCGCGTGAGGCCCGGCCGGAGAGCCCATGTCCTCGCTAGGGGCACACCCAGGCCAGGAGAGTCTAGCTGACGCTGCCAGGCCCTCCCGACTCCGGAGACTCCAGCGCCTCCGGCCGCCGTGCGCGCCCACCCGCGGGGGATGCGCGAGTCGCCCACGCCCGGGCCACAGGGGCCTCTCCCCTCGCACTAGCTAGCGCAGAGCCCGGGACGGGCCGCAGCCCCGGGAAGGCACGGCCAGTCCCTGCGCAGTGAAGGCACGCGGTCCTCCATCCACTGGGTTCAGACGCCTCTTTCTACACAGACAGGCCGCTTCTGTGGCCCTCACAGCGTCCCCGGCCGGAGGGAGCACTGACGTGGTGGGGGGTGGGCGAGCTGCTGAGCTCCCTGGCCTCGCCCTGCGCGAGAACGGCACCTCTGCGAAGACGCAGGGCGACAAGGAGGAACCGGGCAAGGTCCGAGTCCTCATGCGGGTCAGACAGAAACGAAGGGGCCCCGGGGTGCTCAGTGGGTGATGCATCTGCCTCCGCTCAGGGCAGGGTCTCGGGCTCCCTGCTCGGCGGGGACCCGACTTCTTCTCCCTCTGCCCTCCCCTGCTCATGTGAGCTCTCGGTCAAATAAATAAAATCTTTTTAAGAAAAAAAGCTAAATTCTTCGAACCGTAACCCAAATTTTGAGCCGAGACGGAGCATCGGTCTGCATCCCCCGACACAGGAGACCTGCGCAGATGCGGACGGTATCGAGAGACAAGAACGGACATCCTTTCGAGTCTATAAACTTAAGTTACTTTATTACACCTCCGTCCCGTCAGGAAACACCAGTGACACCGGCTCCGCGAGACAGCGCGTGACCGCGGGCAGCAGGAGCGCGGGCCTTCCCGGCAGTCTCTGCGGGGATGTGGCGCGCCGGGCACTGCTGAGCCCCACGGCACGTCTTACAACAGATAAATAGGTATTGCACATCTTGACCGAAGCCTGGTCCGAGACTCGAGGCAGCAGCACTGAGGTCACGGCCCTGTGAGCTGTGGGTCCCGGGTGAGCGCAGGTCAGGCATCCCCACGACCAATAAACATGTGGTTTTTGCAAACTTGTCTAAGGGACTTTTGATAAAAAATAAATTTTTAATTACACAGTCATGGCCAGAACGAGATGCGTGTGTGGGTTCCCCACACGTCAGGAGCTGCAGTGGCCCCACCTTCCTAACGTCTACACTGTGGCTTCGCAGACCTACTCTGTGCCTGTTCATGGCCTGACGGACACCCACTAGGGGCCGCCCCAGAAGGAGGCGCTGCCGCGGGGACACAGGTGTCTGGGAAAGGCAGAGAGGCTGGCAAGCTCTACAAGTGGGGTGTCCATGTCTCCCCGCAAGGGTGCCAAGCTGCTGTAACTGCCACCGGGCATGGACAAGGCGGCAGCCTCGGGACCCACACCTCCACGGGGAGCCGGGCCGCCAGCCTTGCCGTCCGGCCCTCAGCGCACAGCAAAAGGTGATGGCTGCCGGCCTGGACACCGCAGAAGCCAGCCACAGAAACACCAGCCACAGAACCCACCGGCAACTCGGTCTATTTAAGACGGTTCTCTGGTCCAGACAGACCTGATGACCGCACACCTCCTTTGCTTTGCCAAGTGAGCCACAGAGCGTGAACACGCACTTCCTGTGCTCCTACAGATGGCCTGACCTGCAGGCCTCGCAGTCACCCACGCACGCCGTCGGGCTGGATCCGGTCCCAGGTGGAGGGCCCTGCCCGTGGTCTCCGCGTGCTCTCACCCCGACACGCGTGTGCACGGCGGGCCGCACGCTTCACGCAGGGCGCGCTGACGAGAGGCACCAACAGGACACCGTACTGGCTCGGGGCAGGTCTCTCCAGCTACGAGGGACACCATGACTGGACAGGACCTATGACACGCTGACCGTGGGACCAGAAAGACCACACTGGCGGCCACAGCACCACGGACGGGAGCCCGTGGCCGGCCTTCACCCCCCACCCCTCCTCAGTGCTGCTCAGGGCCCCGCCACGGCAGGCGTGCAGGAACAGACCACAGCAGACAACCGAGTCGTAACAGCAAAATCCTGCCCCCAGAGGCAAACCGTGGCTTCCAGAACACGCGGTGGCCGTGTGGAAATTTACACGCACGCCACAGTGGCTCGGACCTGGAAACCGTGCTGGGCTCGAAGTGTGTGTCTGGGGGACCGTGTGGGGGGCGCCGGCGGGCCTGGGGGCAGGAGCTGCAGCGCGCTGCCGTCTGGGCCCTGAGGCTACTGCCCCTTCTTGGGTGGCACCTGGCCATTGGCCCCGGCAGGCTGGCCACTCCTCGGTGCGGGCTGCGCGAAGTTCCAGTCCACGGGGTGCAGCAGCTGCTGAGTCTTCTTGTGGGTCCAGTAGGGGTTGATGACGAGCGTGAGCAGGCTGAGCCCGGCCAGGAAGAGCGCCAAGTGCGGCCGGTGGAGGCTGCTGAGCAGCCCGTCCCAGTGGCGCAGGCACACCCACCACATGTGGTAGGTCAGCACCATGCGGCAGTGGAACATGTGCACCATCAGCCACTGGTTCAGCCTCCAGAGCAGCGAGTCCGACCAGCCGGCCTGTGGACAGAGCACACGCCGGTCAGTGGTCCCTGCGGCCCCGCACGTCCCCGCGCATGCGTGCCCTCCTCTCCCGGGGGTTCGCGGAGGACGGAGCCGCCTGTGTGGATGCACGGACGCCGGAGCTCTTCCACTCCCTTCCGCTGTCCCTCGCATGAGCAGCGTCCAATCTTCTCTCCAGGCTCCCCGCAGAGTCCACATGTAACCCTGACCACGCACACCGACCAACGAGCTCCCACAGCACCGCAGCCGGGGAGGAAGACACATGTGTCCGAGTTTCCACAGTTTCTCCCCAGGGGCCTATGGACAAAGGCAGACGCAGACTTTCCCTGAAACAATTAAATTTACACTCAACTAGTTTCCAAGAGTCGTAGCCAAAACTGAACAGAGAACTTGACGATGGCCCGTAAGATAGCGGATACCAAGGTGGGACCTCACCAGCACCAGGACAGTCGGCACCGGGACGGCCACGCCCGGTGCCACGCAGCACATTCCAGCACCCCTCAGACCTCCCACAAAGCAGCCTCTCCAGCCTAGTCTCTGCTGAACCCAAAGTACAAAACCTCCCCCAGGAGCTCCGTGCTGCAGGTGGCCCCCGGGGGGGCGGGCAGCGTCTATGTTGCAGAAGGAGCTCTGAGCGGCCGCAGGGCAGGGCCTCGGGAAAGGTGCATCTGCCAAGTCTGAAGGGGCGCAGATAACGGAGGCCCGACGAGGCGGTTTTTGAACAACAAGACGGAGTCCTGACCTCTCACGGCACGAAAATGCGTCCACGCGGCTCTGACCCGGGAAAACTAGAATCCATGGGCCTGATGACTCGGGAAAAATAAACTAATAAAAACAGAAACTCCCCTGTTGTCTGAAATACAGTGAACTTACCCAAAAATAACTGCACAAAACCTGCGAGCGGTCCACTAGGTCAGAGCAGACGTGCCTGTGCGTGTTTTCCAGTCGGCGGACGCTCGTCCGTGCGACACCCCAGAGGCACCCTGCCCACTCCGGCAGAGTGTGAACCCCAGAAGGACGGAAAGCGAGGACGGGAGCCCCAGAAAGGCCCGCGGAGGCTCCCACAGTGCGCTCCCGGGCACGGGTTCTCGGGCCGCCGCGGGCAGCCCGCCGCGGGGTCCGCATGGATGGACACAGCTGTGCTCACAGCCGCACCTTCAGACCCTGCGGGCGGCGTTTCGCATGATCACCAAGTACTTCGCTTGCCCCAACCCCGTGTGTGGTGCCACTTAAGGGGGACCAGAGCCACGCGCTTCCCGCGGACCCTGCTCTGCGGGAGCCATAAACACGCAGGAGTCAGGGCCAAGGCCCACATCCAGAACAAGTGCGGCCCCTCCACAACGAAGGGACAGGGAAGAAGCTGAGACCCGGAGATCTGTGTTCATCAGTCCTGACGGCCACGTGACAGGACGACTAAACCAAGTGTGTCTGCCGACTGGTCTGTAAGATCCGAGGGCGAGGCTACGGTTCTCCGGGGCTCCTGTCTGAAGGAGAAGCCACGACGGCCGTCAGCCCCCGGCAGCAGGAACCAGGCGCCCCAGCACTCCAGCGCGCCCCAGTCTGGTGACAAACAGTGCGGGCGGAACCTGCCAAGTGGCCCCACCCCAGGTCCGCAGGCGGCGACGGACAGCCCCCGGCACTGGCAGGAGCGCACTGTTCCCATGGGTGGCACCGGCTGTAGCCTGGATGCACACAGGTGGGGCTCCAAGCGCGTGCACGGGCTCTGCTCACCTGTGCGAGCTCCACTGGACTTGGCTGCACTGTTTCCCACAGGAACAAAGCACACGTCGGCCCCGCACGGACCGCACCTGCAGAGCTCGGTCCATCGCCCGCACCTCCTCCCCTGTGCCCGCTGCGGGCACAGCACTTGCTTCCTACCGGTGAGAGTGTATCTTCTGTGCGACTGCACAAGGAGACCAGAGGTACACGCTGCTCTAGCACAGAGATGCAGAAGGTTTGACGTTTCCCAGGTCAGATCGCTCCGTGGGAGAGAGGAGGCTTCACGTATGCAAACTCTGGGGACGCGGACAGAGCACGCCTCGAGGCCACCTCCCATCACTCCTCCATCACACTGAGCAGCACCGACTCCGTCCCCCGCCGCCGTTCCCCCCAGATTCACAGAACAAAAGCCTCTTCTCCGTTACCCCCGTCCCAGCTGAAGTGGCCTTCTTAAATTACGAACGTTCATACTGCAAATACAAACTTGTCCGCATACAGCAATGAAGTTCCGAAAGCTCAGAGCTTGAAAACTGAGCCTTCTTCAGCGTGACTCGGGCATCCTCAGCTCGTGTCCCGTGTTACCACGTGCTCTGAGCAGGGACAGGGACAAGTCACCGGTGACGGCCCATACAGAGCCTGCTGGGTGCAGCTCTGGCTCCCGGGGCTAGCGTCCCTTAGCACATGTGCCCAGACACCGACTCGACCCCACTCACAGCACGGCTGTCCTCTGTGGGCGAATGTTACCCCGAGGTTCGAGTCCTGGGCCCTTCGTTCATTGACTCTAACCTTCCAGAATCAGTCAAGAAGGAAACGCGGAGAACAAACCCCCGTTGGAGGAGAACCGGTGGTGTTTGCTGTCTCCACGCCTGCCCTTTGCTATCTCGGCAAATCAGACCTGACGGTCCGGAGACTCCTGAACCTGGGAGCCCGACTGCGCACGACTCTGGTAGCTTCAGAAAAAGCTTAAAATGCTGTCGGCCCCACTAATTTCCACGTAACAGGAGGGAGACCTCAACAAGAAGCAGCACACCTAGAAACCTGCCTTAAGCTGCCCCAACTTGGGGTGCAGCTCTGGGGCTGGGGCCCGCTGGCGAGGCAGAGTCCGTGCCGTGAGGGTGCTGGGAAGCGGGCGCGGAGATCCCTGCGCCCACCCTGCACAGATAGCGCCCGGCAAGCTGTGCAGACAGCAGACAAATCCAAACCCCGGTCTCTCTCCCGTGCCCACCCGCCACTGGAGTCTGCCTTCATCCCGGGGATGCCGAGGACCAGAGGCTGGTGGCCATGCGTCCTAGGCAGAGTACGTACAAGTCTGGAGAGGTATCTGTGAAACCATTCAACGCTGATCACCACTAGGGACCAGCAAAAGACACGGAGATTTTTTCTTTCTCTTTTAAGACGTTCCTTCCAAAAATGACAAGAATTCCATATAACTAATCGTCCATTTTCTTGAACATGCGCGTTACATCGCAGGCCCGTCTAAGACGCAGGTCCCTGCTGACCACGACGGTCCAGCCCACCCCTGCGAGCGGGCCGCACGGGGGCAGATGGGCCAGGACCGAAGGACCACAGACTGTCTGTCCGGCACGGCCCCCGGCCACAGCCGACCACAGCGCTGGTGCTGTGCTCATGGCCAGAGAACACAGGGAAGTCACAACCCCTGCTCTCCGTCCTCGGGAAGCCCCTCTCCGTGGGCACGACACCCACAGGGAGAGAACTGAAAGCCGCAGGGCATGGGCAGGACACGCTACAGGTTCCCGAGTCACGGCATCTTATTGCAACGACCCACTGCTGGGCCGGTAGCCTCCACGGTCACTCAGAGGTTGGCTGGCTTGGCTTCCGCTCCATTTACGATTTCCAACCTTCCCCCAACCTTCACAGCCCGAGGACCTCAACCATCCCCAAACCCCACATTCTGACGCTCTCTGCAGGGGCTCCACGGAGCGGCGGCTGCAGCTCCCAGGACGCGTGCCCGGGTTTGCGGGCGAGCCCCGGCACCCCCTGCTGCCCGGCCCGCCCACTCGCCGCGGTCCCTGTGCTCGCACGTCCTCTTGCGGCACCGGGCAGAGCCCGGGGAGGCCAGACACCAGCCCCGTGCCCTGCAAGCGTCTGCCGCGTGGGAGGGGTCCACCCGCAGACACGGTAATTCACTCCGACGGTCCCGAAGCGCCTACCCCAGGGGACCTGAAGGCTCCAAGGAGTCTTCCCGCTTCTCGGTTTTCTCCTGAAGCTCATCATGGCTTTACGGACTGCTCAGGGACCTGACCCGTCCGTGGTGCTGGCATCAGACATCTGCTCAAGGAAAAGCAGTATTTCACGTTTCATACAAAAACGCCCTGTGAACAGTGAGCCGAGAAAGACGGCAAGAGACTGTGCTGAAGAAAGACCGCTCGAGTCTTGCCTGGGCGTTCTGATATCAAAACAGGACCAAGACTGGACGCAGGACCCACACAGGGTCTGAGAATGCGCTTTCAGAAACAAACAGGCCACAGATGCCGCACAGCAGAGGGTGTGAGGGCCCGACGCCTGGGGTCGTAACACAGCACCGCATCCGGAGACACAGCGCCACGCGGCACACGAGCAGGGACAGACGCCGGGAGACGCTCCGGCTCGGCACAAAACCCTCCCGCGCCCCAACTTTCCTGGGGGCTTGCGGAGGACTGGCCTCGGTCCGGCCGGTCCTGGAGTTCTGACGGGTCCGGCAGGGTCCAGCTGCCCCAGCCCACGGGAAAAGAGGCAGTGGCTGGGCTGGCAGACCCTGCGGCCTCCACCCCCCACTCCAGCTGCACACGGAGGGGGCACATGGCCCGGTGGCCCACAATCCCCCAGGAGGGACAGAGCCAGTAGAGCGCCCAGGACTTTCAGCCGGGCTGAGCAGCGGGGTCGGGTCTGCATGCGGACAGTATGCGGAGCCTGAGTGACAGGCCGGCTTTGTCTGATCCACGGACAGCTACGGCCTCGGGCAAGCACAGACTCGGGCCAAGGTCCACCTCCAGTACCTGACCCCAAGGGACTGGGCGTACACGTATCTGACGGAGAAGGACGCGTAACTGTCAGGAAGATACAGGTCACTGAAGTCACGAGAATGGCGCAGGAACAAAACGAGTTCAGCAGAGACAGAAGATGCTTTAAACAAATTATAAAAAAAGTCCCAAAAGGAAATCAAGAAGCTGAGAACACAGGAACTGAAAATTTTACTAAAAGGCTCACCGACATGAGCCCCAGTTCAACGCCATGTACCGAAGTCACAATGGCGCTCTCTGCGGAAACAGGAGAAACCATTCGAAATCCACAGGAAGCCGCAGAAAACCACAAACGGTCACCAGAGCCTTGAGAGCGAGCACAGGGAGGCAGCACATGTCCTGAGTTCGAACTGTACGACACGGCCGCTCCGACGGCACGGCGCGGGCAGGGACGCGGGCACCGAGGCCGGGGCCGGAATAAAGTCCACTATGGACACGCGGCTCGTCCGCCACGAAGGGGCCACGAACCGACAACAGGGAAAGGACCGTCCCTCCGACGGGTGGTGCTGGGAACCCTGGGCCTGTGCCGCACCAGACGCTCCAGTCAGGACGGGCCGAAAGCTCACGCGAAGCCCGAACACGAGCAGTCCCGGAAGGAGACAGGGACCGAGCTCCACGACGCTGGTCTGGGCAACGACTGCCCGGGCACGGCCCCAAGGGCACGGGCGAGAGAGACGAGTAAACTCGGACCTTGTGGAGCTGAAAGGCACCCGCAGACCACGTGAGCAGAACGCGCGCTCTCCATCGCAGGAAAAGGACTACAGGGCGCGAGGCCTGGTTTAAACAGAAACCTCTGGTTTGAACACGGCGCGAGGCCGCGGACAGTTTGGAGGAGACACGTGCACGGCCCACAGCCGCATGGAAGTGTCCGAGGGCACCGATCACCAGGGAGAAGCAGACAGAAGCCACCAGGGGCCCGAATCCATGACACGCAGGAGACCAGGGCGGGCGAGCGCGCAGGCGTCGCGGGCAGGCAGAGGACAGCCAGGGGCAGCATCTCAGAACCACCCCGCCACCCGGTCATCCCACTTCCGAGCACTCTCCCCAAACAACACCTGCCCCCAGGACCTCGAGGAGCGGCGAATGCCTCCGTATCTCACAGCAGTACTATTCGCCACGGATAAGACGCGCCCCCAACCCGGGTCCCCGCAGCAGATGCATGGACACACCACGTGGCTGCCCGGGCCGGGTGCGAGGGAGGCGGGGGACACTGACCCCTGGGCAGGGCTGGGAGCCTGTGAGGTCCACAGCGATCACAGCGAGGGACACAGAGTTCAGCCGGGAGGAGCTCCCCACGGACTCCGACACTGCGGCTCAGTCTGGGGTGGCCGCGGAGCGCAGCGCCCACGGAACTGTCGTCCAGACACGCCACAGGCCGGACCCCGCGAAGCGCCGGGAATGCTCACCTTTAAGAGCATCCAGGACACACAGGTGAAGGGGGTGCTGGCCTCCAGCAGCAGCGTGATCATCGCCAGGTAGTGGCCGGCTCCCAGGTTCACCACGGAGCCCAGAAAGCCAAGGAAGGCGAAGAGATGGTGGACGGCCAGAAACAAGTCAAACGTGCGGAAGAGCGCGTTGGACAGGTGAACCGCCACGTTCTCGAAGAAGAAGAAGCCGGTGGCCGTGGCGATGTGGAACCAGCACCAGTTCTGCTGGCCGCGGGCCTTGTCGGCGTGCAGCACGGGGTCCACCAGCAGGGCCCACAGGCCCGCCGCCGTGCTCTGAACGCCAAACACGGCGCGCGTGGCCGCCAGGTCCCAGAAGACCTTCTCTCTGGCCGCCAGAGCGCGGTACGTGGCATTCAGGGAGGATGAGAGCCGGTGACAGACCACGAAGACACCCAGGTAGAAGGCGAAGCCGGCGACCGCCAGCGTGGCGCGGACCTTCCAGGAGGTGTAGTCCAGGTCGAAGACGCTCTCTGCCGCTCCCCACTCGCTCCCAGCAGTCATCGTGCTCGCGGAGTCTCCCGTGGGCGTCGCAGGAACACAGTGTCAGCGTGGGGGCCTCGGCGGTCCGCATGAACTCACGGAAACCTGCGAAAAGGACAGGTCACCGCACACGGACGAGGCAGGAGCGAGCCCACAGCCCCCTCCAGCGTGACCGACATGCTGCTGTCGTGAAGACTTCCACACCCTCCTCCCCGTGACTGAAGGCACACAGACCCCACAAGAGAACCCTGCCGGGGGCCCTGCACGAGGCCAGAAGCGGAGCCAACAGCAGGCACCATCCCGGACCCGACCGCGGGCCGACCCAGGGCCACGCCACACTCCCCGGGGGTGACACGCATTCAGTCACGTAGCTGCTGTTAACGCAGCAGCTTCCTGGCCGGGGTCATCGGCAGTCTGGAGGGCTGCTAGCGCCTATGGTGCCGGCGGGGGCATGGCCACGCGCCACAGCCCCGCGTCCCACGGGCTGGCCTCCCATGCCCGGGGACCGCGGCAGGTGCTCACAGACGCTCCATCACGAGCACAGCCCTTACCATAACCCCAGGAGAGCCTGCGCCCCTGCCCTCGTCTGCTGACCTGCCACCCAGCCCCAAGTCCACCCGTGGTCCCCCGTGGGAAGCACGCGGGGCCCAGATCAGAGGGGCGAGGGCGGCCGCGCACGCCCATCCGTGGACCGCAGGAAGGACCGCAGATAGGACCGCAGGAAGGACCGCAGAAACTGCTCTCCCCAGGGCTTGGAGCCGCGTTCCCACCCTGGACCACATCACCGCCAGGGCCACACGCAGCTCTCCAATTCAAGTAACTCCACTTCATCCGTAAAAACATGAACGGGGCACGTGACCCAAGGGCTGTGGGTAGAGATTATCACTGCCCTGTTTCCAGACTCCTACTCTCCGACCAATGGCTGCCTACGGGAAGAGAAAATACCACAGACACGCTTACTAATCAAGAAATATGTCCAACGGAAAATGCTGCTGACTATTCTCTGCAACAACGTAAAAACACAAGTTCATTCTTTCAACGTGCAGAAACACGAACTATTCCCTCTCACAACCAACCGACTTCCCGTCCCCACGCAGCTTCGACCAAACTTGGAGATAACGTGAAAAGGAACCTCAAATCCGATTTCCGGGAGCGTTACGAAGTGTCCTGCCTCCGTGTTAGAAGACAGCTGCTGTACGGGTGACACTAGTTACGAAGACAGAACGGACCCCAAGTTGCCCCTGGAAGAACGTCGCGCAGGTCTGTGTTCCCGGCGCTTTCAGGACCCCGCACCCGCTCCCCGCTCCTGCCCTACTGAGGCTTCTGCGTCCTTGGAAGCCCGTCTCCCTTATTACCTCTGGGCTTCTGCTCCTCCCGGGTCCCTACCTCAGAGTCCATCACCTGCCCCACCCGTCAGCCCCTTGCAGATCTCAGCATTGGGGCCGCCTCTCCAGAAGCCTCTCAGACCAGAGCAAGTGCCACAGACCACCCACCCTCCGGCCCCCCACCACTGTATCTAGACACGTGCCCTGACCTCTGCTGCTGGGACCCCAACCTCCCCCAGACCAGCAGCTCTCAGAGCCCAGAGCCGTGCCACCTGCCCCTCTCTGCACCCGCACCGCCGAGCCAGCACTCAGCACACAGGACGAGCTCGGGAAGCACTCATGAACATGGGCACAGATTTCAAATCACGCTTACCAGTCACATTTACCTAAGTTTGGACATGTTTTGTTCGTACAAGTGCGAACGCCAGAGTCTCGAGTCGTCCAAACAAGCTCCCTCTGTCGGACTTTCAGACAGGGGACCCCAGGATCAGGGGCTCACCAAGGGGCCCCAGAGGCCTGGTCTGCAGGCTCCCCCTGGCCCAGCTCTGCAGGGGCTTCCCGCATGGGGCATTTCCCCAGGGAGCCAAGGGCTGTCCCCCACACCTGGTGAATGAGAAGCAGGCTTGCAGGGCAATCGGGCTGCCCACAGCGCAGCCATGACTCGGACCTCGGGAGACACCATGCTGAGCAGAGCCTAGAGCCACAAGCATTAGACCAGCTGTCGATCTGTGACTATTCAGCAAAAAGCAACAAAACGGCTCTTTTGCCCACGTGGTCACCATGACGAGTCAGGATGCAGAGAGTACTAGCTCATTTAACCCAAACTACAAAGGAACCATTTCTAACCACTGAACGCCTGGATTTGATAATGCTCCTAGATTCAAAGGCCAAAGTCAAGGAAGTGTTTGTTTTCCTATTTCTCAGTGAACGCGACCTCTGAAGTAGGCTCTCCGGGAGCAGGGGTCTGATTCGGGAAGAAAAGACGAGACCACACTCATTCGCGGACTCTACACAGGCTGGCGAGAGCCCTTGGCTCTTGGTACCTGTGCACAGGTGTGTGCACGTCTCTCCCCGTGGGTGTTCTGACATCTCAAAACCTCCCTGCTGGGGACACTGCCCGCCCAGGCCCAGCCCACTCTCAGGGAACAGCAAAGCAGGGAACGGACCCTCCAGAGCCTGGCCTCCCCACCCTCACCACGCCAGGCGCAGCACCCTCTGCCCAGCCTCCCACCGTCCGCGCCAGGAGCAGCGTTCCTCTGCCTAGATCAGCCCAGGCTGCCACCCCCAGCGCCTGAAGCCACCGAAACTGCTCAAAGCAGCCCGTCCCGAATCATTCGCCCTGTCCTGCCTGCCCATCCCGTGGAAACCCCACCGAAGTTCATGGTCTCAGTGTTCCCCTGCCTCTGGACCTAGTGCTTCCCCTGGGGGGGCCCAGCATGGGGGTGGCCTGGCGAGCCTTCCTCTCTAGGACCCACGAGCATGCTGACCGTGGTTTTCCGGAGCCTCTGCTCCGTGCCCCCCAGCTGCACCTGCCCCATCGGAGCACCCAGAACAATGTGGTTCTGCAGTATATCGCCGGCTCACCCACGAGAGTGCGGACTATGACATTTACAGGCGCCGAGCCGCTTCTGGCCAGCCATCTCCAGGGCTCAGGAGCACAGTGACCAGCATAAAGCTGCCCTGGCAGAACCGTCAACTGCGAAAATACGGACTCTACCCACAACTGCTTCGTGCACTTTTTCCCAAGTCAGTCACAAGATCCGGGCTACAGTTCCTATTTCGCCACGATTGCATCAATGTGCTTTTAGCCAAGTCATCAAACTCCTGGGGCGCCTCGGCCTTGAAAGCGGAGGGGCCCCGTGACTCCAGGACTCCGTCTTGCCCCAGTGGAAGTGGCCAGGACAGGCGTTATTCAGGGAGCTCCGGGTCAGGAGTGAGGGACTCGGGGGGGCCAGGGCCCGAGGAACATAAACAGTGGGTTCTGATCTTGGCTCCCCTACTCAGGTGCTAAGAAAACATGTTTCACAACCGTCGTGGGCCCCAGTTTCTGATGAGAACAAGAAGTGTACACAGGAATGCGGGACAGCGGGACGGGGCTCACTAACAGAAGGCGCCTGTCACGTGCTGGGCACACCGCACTGGGTCATTTAGTTTTTGTTTCCGGTTTCCACAGCGAGCCCAGGCCCAGCCCCCTTGTTCTGAACTGGATCGGCCCCTGTCAGGGACCTCGGAGCTCCGGTCCCTGCCACACGCAGGTCACCAGCATAGGCTCTGCCAAGGGCCGGAGTCTCCGCTGCCTGTGCCACACGCCCGGGACGGGGCCCACCTCCAGACTCTGCCTCCACTGCCCTGGAGTGACGGTCTGCGTGGCCGGGTGCCTGCGGCAGGCGCAGAGCCACTGTGCTGGCATGGTCTCTAGTCCCCATCCGGTCACAGAAACCGTGGACTCGGCAGTGGGATGGGTTAGTATCTTCCTTCTCTCAAACCAGGCTAGCGGAACCTGTGTCCCATGTGCCTGAGCGGTTTGACATGTGAGCAGATGCAATTAAATCGCATTATCCTGCTGGAGAAAACCCTGGAAGCAGGCCCGTGAGTCCCCGTCTCCTGCTGCCTCCTTCCGTCCCCGCTCCCCACCCAGCAGCACGGGGACAGGAGGGGACCCGATGCTCAGGGAGGGGACCCCTGTGCACCATCCTGGGCGGCTACGGGGCAGATGGCCGCCAGCCACCCACGAAGGCTCCCGAGTGCTTAGGATGAGGCTGGAGCATAGGCTCGTTCCTGCGGCCACGCGTGCTCGAGTCCCTAACAGTGTGACCCTGAGGCAAGGATGGGAGGCACAGGGCTCAGGGGGAGGCGCACATAAAGCAGGCCCTGGGCGGCGCAAGCACTGCTCTGGGCAACGGGGACTCGGGAAGGGCTCGGGAACCCAGGAAAAGCCTCGCTCCGAAGGGCACACGGCGCACCTGCGGCTGGCGGCCAGGTCTGCGGGCCTCCTGGACAGCGTCCTGGGACCGTGTCGGGTGTAAGCACAGAGCCGCAGACGGGCCGGAGCTGGCAGAGACACAGCAGTGAGAGAATCAGTGACAGCTCACCAACACCCCCGTTCTCATCCCCACGCCAGCTCCAAACCTGACCTCACGGGCTCCGACACAGCTGCCCCATGGTGTCTCCCAGCAGCGGGTGCTGGAGTAGCCTCACCCGGCACCACGGGTGTCTCGGGGCCTGCTGAGCCGGGCTGGGAGGCTCCAGCGAGGGGAGCCACCAAGTGACCATGGCCGGGCCGAGGGTCACAGGCACCCGCAGGGACCCAGTTGGGGCAGCAGGTCAGCGTCCCCGAGCCCTGGGGAGGTACCGCCATCCCTGCCACAGCGTCGCAACGCGACCCGAATCCCTGCACCTGCCACACCGGCCAAGCTCTGTTCCAGAAAGGCAGCGCAGACGGGGGGGACAGGGAGGAATTCCTCCTCTTATCTCCTATTGGCCTGGCAGCCGGACCACAGCGCCCTGACGGCATCCCCCAGACGGCACAGGGGACCCCGGTTCCCGCTGTACTGCTGCCGCGTGCCCACCCCCGAGGTCGGAGGCTGGAGTGCAGGCGCGTCCCAGCTCGGAGTCACTGCTCCGTCCCGGGCACCCCAGGAGGCCCAGTGGCTCACACTCGGCCCTTCTTCTCCGCGAAAGGCTCCGGGCCGGGCACTCCGGCTCTGCGTCTCCGTGGCGGGCGAGCGGCAGGCGGAGGCCCAGGCTCCCGGAGGGCGGCGAGTCCCGCCCCGACTCGCTGCGGGCCTTCGCCGTCTGCGTGGACCATCTCCCCGCGAACCACGTCAGTGGGTCCGCTGCCGCGCTGCACCGAACCGGCACTTCAGAAAGGACTCCCGAGTGGGAGTTCCAGGGCGGCGGCGACCCGGCGGCGCGGGCAGGACCGCGGCCGCCCCCGGACAAGGTCGCGGAGGACCAGCGCGACCGCCGCGGACACCAGCGCTTTCGTATCTGGCCGCGGCCACTGAGACTCGGGAATGAGGCAGAAAGGATGGAAGCCGCTGCAGGCCCTCCCGTCCGCCCGAGGAAGCCGCACGCGGGGCTCCTCCCTGCACCGGCGCGGGGCTCCCTGCACGCGGGGCTCCTCCCGGCGCGGGGCTGCAGCTCGGCCCGCCGCGTCCCCGCTCCCAGGCCAAGCCGGGGCCGGGCTCAGGCCGCGCACCCACAGCGCAGCACCGGAGCGCAGCGCCGGCGGAGAGGAGGCCCCGCCCCGCCCGCGACCCCGCGACCCGCTCGGCCCCGCACTCACCCGCCGCCGCCGCCGCCTTCACGACCCGGCCGCAAACAAGACTGCGCAGGCGCAGCTCCGCTGGGCGGGGCCTATGGCGGGGCCGGGCGGAACCACGCGCGGGGGGGCGGGGCCGGGCGGAACCACGCGCGGGGGGGCGGGGCCGGGCGGAACCACGCGCGGGGGGGGGCGGGGCCGGGCGGAACCACGCGCGCGGGGGGGGCGCCCCGGGAGAAGGTCGCGGACCGGAAGTGCGGCCCCCGCCGGGCCTCCCCGCCCTCTCTGGCGTGCGCCGGGCCGGGTGCCCTCGTCCGGTGCCGGGACGACCCGGGGAGGAGGGGGAGCCCGAGCGGACCGCGCGGAGCCCCCGCCGGAACCCCGGACCGCGCGGAGCCCCAGCGCGACTCTGGAAGCGGCCGGGGGGCGGGGCGGGCTGCGCGGGGACCCGCGGGACCCGCACCAGGAGCTGCGGCCGCGGGCTGCCGCCCCCGCTGCCCTGCGCGCGCCGACGTCCGACCGTCCGACCGTCCGTCCGTCCGTCCGTCCGTCCGGCGGGTGCCCCGGTGCGGCCCGGCTCGCGTCCTCCGCGGGTCGTGTCCCCGGACGCCGCACGAAGGAGCGACGCCGTCTGTCCCCGCGGGGTCCGCACAGCTTCGCGGGGCGCGCGGAGTCCGCGTCGGCGAAGCGGGGGGCCGGCGTGTCGGCCCGAGCGCGGCCGGCGGTAGCCGCGGAGACACGGGCCGCGCCGCGCACCTGCTCCGGAAGGCGCGGCGGGAACGGCCAGCCGGGCGCCGAGCTCTGCGTGCGCGTCACCTCCCGGGTCAGGACAGCCCGGACGGGGACCTCGAGGGAAGCAAGGCGTGCGGCCCTGGCCCGCCCCGATTTCGTTCACGGTTCGCTGCACGAGGACGAGCCCCGAAGACAGGGTCCGGGGCTCCGAACGGGGGATTTGGCTCCGGGGAGCCGGGAGCAGCCGCGCCGTGTAAGACTCCGGGCTCCGCAGGGACACAGAGCCGCGCTGCAGAAGTCGGTGCGCCCCCCGGAACCTCAGAGCCCTGACCTGCACCCAGAAACGGGCCGCAGCTGGGGGCGCCGACTCATGGGCCAGGGGCTGCCTGTACCTTACAGCAGGGCCCTCAGCCCTGAAAACCCCCCACGGAAACCTTTTCTCTCTTTCCTGGCCTAACTCCCCAGATACTTTGTATTTTTATAGGCTTATCTTAGCTCTTTGTTACTTTGTGTGTCTTCTGACCAACATGTGACCTGCATGAAGGGGCTGGTTCTGTCCCCTTGGGTCCGCAGCACTTGAGGAAGCACAAGGAACCAGGATGCTGCGTTCCACTCTGCAGTCTTTAAAGCTAGCGCCCTAGTGCCGAGGTCGAGGTCGGGGCTAAAAACCAGCCGCAGGCGGGGCTCAGTCAGCGGAGCTTTCAGCTCGGGTCACGGTCCCAGAGTCTTGGGATGGAGCCCGCATCGGGCTCTGCTCCGCAGGAAGCCTGCCTCCCCCCTCCCTGCCACTCCCCCTGCTTGTGCTCTCTCTCTCCCTCCCTGACAAATAAATAAAATCTTTAAAAAAAAAATTGAAAAGAGGCAGGTAAAGCTGCTAATAAAGAACCAGGTGGAGCCAAGAGACTGAATTAGATGCAGCCTGATTTCTGCACAGGCACAACCCACGGGACTCTCCGCCCACCGGGCCCCCCATGTGTCCAGCCGTTCCCTCACCTCCTCCCTCCCACGGAGATGACAACAGATGTACACGGGTGAGGCACCGGGCAAGGGCTTTCTGAAATGGTTCACCTGGGCCCCGTGAGTCTGGCACATTCTCAGGGGCTCGTAGGCGGACGGGCATGTCTCCTCGGTAAGAAAACCAGGGCTCAGCACGGGTGAGGCCGAGGAACTTGTCTAACTACCCTCCGCAGCGAAACGCACGCTGAGTTGTGAAACATGAGGCAATGAAGTGTTTGGAGGCGACAGAAATGTGCTCTTTGGGGGAGGGGCTACGGTTGCAACGTTCCCGTTCTGTTCAGGTCGTATAAGCAATCCAGGCTTGGTCAAGGAAAAGACAGATTTCTAAAAGACATCAGCAGACGGCTGCGGGGCTCTCTCTCCTGCCCATCAGCAGCAGCTGGGATGGCCGCGTTCTCACGGGGAGAAGCTCCCTGCTTTAGATCCAAAGGCTTCTCACTGGAGAACTCGGTTAGCTGCGCAGGAGACAGATTCCAAATAGGAACTAAAGCGTCGGAACCTGGTTCATGATCTGCAGACAACAGACCCCCCCCCCCCCAACAGGAGTCTCACGACATCAGTCCTTCCAGGGATAGGTGCCCGCCCCAGCTCCGTGGAGCTGCTCCCAGCGGGCTCTCCTGGGGGTCCTCTAACCCCGAGTCTTGGATCTAGGGCTCTGCCCTGGAGGGTCAGTCCTGCTGAGCATCCCCTCGCCTGGCTGCTGTCACCCTGGCCTGCTTCTGCAAGAATGCTGTTGGGCGGGTCCGGCAAGAGAGGCCTGGCCTTGGTGTTGCCCAGCAGCCAGCGCCTGGACACACAGCCGCTTGTGCCCACCCCCCACAAAGCCCACCACAGGGACACCCTACTTACAGTGCTAGTTTCCTGAATAAAATCCATGTCAGCATTTTTAAACAAGTGTTATGGATAATATTTTCTAATAAATATGGCAAAATGAAAGCATTTTAGAAAGAAAAACGTTTTGTCCAAGAAAACTGCATCTTGCTGGAATCACTCCTGCTTCAATGAGTACTCTCTGTGTCCGCCTCTTTGTTCTGAGAAGCGTGATTTTGAACCACAAGCCACGGTGCCTGAGGCTCACGTCCAGGGTTTTCCGAGGGCTCGGAACCTGGCTCCCCTGCCTCCGCTGCTGGTGTGACCTTGGAAGGTCCGAGTAATGTCTCTGAGCCACCGATGTAAAAAGCTGAGACCGGTCTCAAGTCTCTTGGAACATCAAGACACTCTGCCGAGTGCCTGTCGGCTAAGCCAGGGCAGGGCTCTCTGTGGAAAATGATGAGCTGTGACCTAACGACGGTCACCCCGGGGCCCAAGAATCTTTCCGTCTCGGTTGGCCAAACAGATGACCACAACAGTCAATGTTTTAAAAAAAGAAAATACCTTGATAAAGATTATGTTTGTTCAAGGGCCAGGAGGCTAGGTTATGCTTGAGGGCCTATCCAAGCAGGCCACGGTCTGCCCCACCTCTTCTGGGGGACATCCGGCAAGGTGGGCACCTTCCGTGTTCACAGCTGGTGAGGTGGGGGGAGGGGGCCCGGAGACGCTGCCACCGTCCCACGCGCACGGATCGGCAACAAGGAACAGGACAGCGCCATAGTGCAGCCCCACAGAGAGCCTAGTCCAGCCCAGGGCACCGCCTCTAGTCACACGCTCAGTCCCGAGGCAGAGAGGCTGCCTTCTCGCCCAAGCCAGTCTGGCCGGTTCTGGCGTGGCTTCAGAATGTCCTCGGGGACCTGGAGAATGTGGGGCGCTCTGAGAAATGTGTAAGCCCTTGGATTTCGTTACGCTCAGATACTAGTTACGGGACAAATTTACGTGCTCAAAACTTGCCCCCTCTACCCCCTACACAAAGTGTAATGTGGCGTGGAAATCAAATTCAGGGCACACCTGGGCGGCCCGGTTGGCTGAGCAGCGTCTGAGTTTTGATTTCAGCACAGGTCATGATCCCAGGGTCATGAAATTGAGCCCCACACCTGCTCCCGCTCTCTCTTCCCCAAATAAGTAAATCTTAAAAAATGAAATCACGTATCGAGGCATATAAAAGAAAATAGAGATTCAGTGTGTTTCAAAAGGCGAGTAGAGGGCCCCTGTGAGGCTCAGTCGGTGAGGCGTCTGTCTTCAGCTCAGGTCATGATCCCAGGATCCTGGGACTGTCCTGGGATGGAGCCCCCACTGGGCTCTCTGCTCAGTAGGGATCCTGCGTCTCCCTCTCCCTCTGCCTCTCCCCCTGCTTTTGCTCTGTTTCTCTCAGATAAAATCTTTAAAAAATTAAATTAAATTAAAAACAAAAGCGCAGGTAGAACGTTATGAGGTTGGCGAACCCACCAAGGGGGCTGGTGGGTGAACTTGTCCGACGAGGAGAACTTACCCGAGAGTTTCCCTTCCAGTCGAGCTCCCCGGCAGCTGCGCGGAGCCCAGATGGAGAGGCAGGAGGGACGCCCGGCAGAAACCTCCAGCGCGATCAGGGAACACCCCTCTGACTGCGGTTTCTTCCCTCCTTGGAAGGAACTGAACCAAGGCCAAGGCGAGGGAGCCAGCCCCAGCACTGCCCTGCTCTGCCCTGCTCTGCCCTGCTCCCAGAGGAGCCGCAGGGGCCAGGGGACTTCCTGCTCGCTGGTCAGGGCGCTGAGTCCTCACCGGACCAAAACAGAGCCTCTCTGATCGTCCTAGTGACCTGGCAGGCACGCGCAGGACAAAGCAGGCCTGAGTCACCCAACACGAAGAGGGCGGAGCGGAGGACCGTGGGCTCCCGCCGGCTCAGCCATCGTCACAGCCCCCGGCGGCTGGGCGGGTCTCTGACCTGGGCTGGGCGGGTCTCTGACCTGAGAGAGGCCTTACCAGCCGCAGGGGCCCCCGCACGCTGACCTGCCCCTCCCCCCACGCCGGTCAGCTGGTCACGAGTGCAAACGAGGTTGCTTTATTCTGTTTCCCTCAGAGAAGACCATCTGCTCATTCCTGCCAATAAAGGTCAGCCACAAGGTCAGTTGGCTCCGGCTTGCAGGCGTCTGAGAGCGGAGGTCTCGTTAGGACAGGATCCACTCCAAGAGATCACAGACGCCCAGACACCGGGGACTGACCTCGGGACAGCCGCCCTGGTAGAGAACCCCGAGTCCCGCATACAAGCGTCTGTCGGGGTGCAGGTGTCCGGAGCCCGCTGGCGAGTGAGCGTGACCGCTCCTGTCGCACTGGACACAGCCCCAAAGGGGCAGACACGCCGGCTACGCCGCACCGCGTTCTCGAGGGAGCCAGGGAGCTCGCGAGGCGGCCGCTCCCTCCGAGTCACGTGTGCGTGCGGGTCGGGGTCGCGCTGTCCAGTCCTGGGACAGGACGCGGTGGCTCCGGGGCGGACCGCAGCCCCACTGGCCACGGCCCCGCGCGGCTCCCCGCTGGACTCGAGCCCGGCTCAGGGCGACGCCAACCTCCGACAGCCGCGCCGCCGCCCGCCCAGGGCCCCGGAAACGACCCGAACCCGCTGGTCCCGCGTGGGCTCGCCGGTCCCCGCACCCTCCGCCCGCAGTCCCCGCTGCCGCCCCGGGACGGGGGCCTCCTGGGCCCAGACCTGCGGCTCTGGGCTCCCCCCGCACGACCGTCGTCGCGGGGCCGCGTGTCTCCGACCGGGGCGTCTTGGAGCAGAGTCCGTCGGCTACACCGGCCCTTTCCGAGGAGCGACCCGGGGCTCGTGCCGGCGCAGGCCTGACCCGCAGAGAAACGGACGCCGGACGCCGCGCAGGAGCGAGCGGTCCGGGCGGCGCCACCGCAGAAGGGCCGCGGCCGCTGTCCGGGGCCGCCGCTCGGCCGCAGGCAGGACGTCCCGGGGTCGCGCGGCCTTCGCGACGGGTGGTCCGCGCCTCGTCCGCGCCGCCGCGGGGGGACGGCACCGCGCGCCGCAGCCTCCGCCGCCCGCGCCCTCCTGCGCGTCCCTGGCCCGGCCCGCGGCCCGCAGGGCGAGAAGGACCTGGGCAGCTGCCCGCGCCGCGCGGCCCCGAGTCCCCGCCGCGCTTCCCGCTCGCGGCCCAGGCCTGGCTCGGGCGCGGCGCGAGGACCGGGCGGAGCTGCGCGCCCAGAGCGAGCCCTTCCCGGGCGCCTGCGTCCGTTTTCCCGCAGCCGCGCGGCCCGACGCGCCCGAACTCACGCGCCCGAGAGCCAAGCCGAGGCCGGGAGCGGGGCCGCCGGAGTCCCCGCGCCGGGACGGTCTCGCCCCGGCCCCGCAGGCGCCCACGCTGTCCCCGCGACGCTCGGGCGGCGGGGGCGGCGTCTGCGGCCACGCGGAGCCGCTGGCGGGTCCGGAAGGCGGGACACCGGGGGGCGCCGCGGCGCGTCTCCGCAGTCGCGGCTGGGGGTGGCGGGAAGCCGGGGTCCCGCGAGCTGACCTCAGCCCGACGTGCGGCCTGACCCCGGGTCGAGGCGGTTTCCCTGTCGGCGCGCGCTCGGCTCCTCGGGGAATCCGAGTGGACCCGCCTCGGAGGACCGCGGGCCCCACGGGCGCGACCAGCCGCGAGAGGAGCCGCGCGCTCCGCCTGACGAGGGCGCAGAGTCTCCCCCGAGGGCGTCGGGCCGAGTCCGCCGACCCCCGACGCTGGATCGCGCCCGCGCTGGTCGGGGCCGGGCGGCGCCCACTGGGGCCATCGCAGTGAGGACGAAGCCGAGGAACCAGTCCCGCCAACAGCTCCCAGCGCCGGGGACCGGGGACCGCGGAGCCGAGACCCCGCGCGGGGCGTGTCCAGGTCCCCACGGAAGACGAGGCCGCGCACCGGGCCGCAGACCCGCTTCTCCGTCGGGAGGGCCCGGGGCTGCGGGCTCCGGAGCTCCCGGCTGGGGGCGGCGCGGCCCCTCCTGCCCGAGCCCGAGCGCGGTGTGACCACGGGCGGCCGCTGTCCGGGCGCCCCAGCGGGCCCCAGGGCCGCTTCCCACGCGCGAGGCGCCGCACCGCAGCCCCGCGCGCTGCCCCGTGGGTCTCCCGCGACTCTGGGGGACGGTCAGGCTCGCACGCGGAGCGCGGCCCTTGGGACGGCCCGGCCCTAACAGGCGCCGCCAGGGGCGGGAAGGGTCTTCATTTCCCCGAAGGTCGCGCGGTGTCCGCGTGTCTCGGCTGCAGGCCAGCGCGGGAGCCGGTCAGCGACAACCCGGGAGCGCGGTGAGCGTGGGCCGGACGCGCCGGTCCTCCCGGCCCAGACAGACTCGGAGCACCCGGTCCCCAAGGAAGCCTGGCTGCGGGGAGTCCCGAGGCCCGTCCTGTGGGGCTGGGCATGTCGCCGCCCGTCTCTGTCTGGCACTCGGTGTGTCCACGGCGATTTTGGGAAGAGACATCACATCCTGTCTGGCATTAGCGGGGACGCAGAAGATGATGCGGGGAGCATGCAGGCTGCCCTTTAGGTGGGCATGGGGCTGGCCCACGTGGCTGGTCGGTGCAGCTCGGGGGTATGGGGGTTGGGGGGGCAGGACGAGAGATTCTCCTTCAGGCCGGTCAGTCTGCGCTCCAGCTGTGGGATCAGCCTCAGGAGCTTAAATATCAGGTTGCAGTTCTGCGACAGGACGTCCGCAGGGCCTGAGAACCAGCACTGTGGGCATGGAGGTCCCTAAGGCACCGCGCGTCCACTCCACAAGCACTCACCCAACGCCCACTGTGCGCCCAGGTTAGGCTGTCAGCCGCATGGAGGTGAGCGCCATGCCGCCCCCAGCTGCCCCCCGTCCGAACTCCCAGCCCAGGAGGAGGAGAAGAGTCCGCTTGGCCGGGTTATCCCAGGCTGAATGTGTCCCGCCCGGACTGGAGGAGGTGGTGTAGGGGGTGGCCCTGGGAGGTGACCAGGGCCCGGGAGGGGGAGTCTCGCGATGGCACCAGCATCCTTCTAAAGGGCAGGACAGACCATGCTTCCTCTGTCCAGGCTGTCTGCCCTGGGAGGGCACACACCAGCCAGACACGGGCCCTGGTGGCCTCTGGAACAATGACGGCCGCCCGTCGTCCCGTCCGTGACGCGTGCATAGGGCAGGCGCCTTTCCTCGGGGAATAGGCTCAGAGGATTCCCGAGTGCACCCTGCTTGCAAGCGTCAGCGCTGGAATGTGTTTTCAGGGGTGGGGGGCGCAGTTCAACCCCTAGGGGGGCGTCAGGAAATCCCTCCTAGGCCCCATGGTCTCTCCTGGGGCTGCTTCCACCACTGGCCATTGGGTGGTGCCAGCGCGGAGGCTCCTGGTCCAGCTGCCCCGCCGTGGAGATGCTCTGGTCCGCGTGGTTCCAAGCGTCCTTCCGCATCTCGGGTTGTGATTTCACCGTCAGGACGTTTAGCTAAAGACACTAGGTGGGGAGCCCAGCCACAGCTGTGGGGGACAGCCAGGCAGGGAGCATGTGGTCCTCCCCACGCCACAAGACGGAGGCTCACAGGTCACAAGCCTGGGAGTGGCGTGGAGGGGGACCCGCAGCCGCCTGCTCGCCGCTGTCCCCACCGTGATTCACGGCGCTTGTGTGGGTGGTGGGGTCGCGGGGCGATGGCGGGGAACTCCTACAGATCCGGGCACAGAAAACAAGACACGTAACAACTTCAGGGACCGCAGGCGGGTCTTGCACTGTCCTCCTGCCCTCCGCACCGGCCGTGGCAGCCTTATTTCCGTCTTGCTTCTCTTCTGGGGCGGGGGGGGGGGCAAAAACGAGGGGAGAAGGTGCGCGGAGGCTGAGAGCTTGTGGGTCAGGAGGCATCATTCCGGGAGGTCCCTCCGCTGGGACACGGAGGGAGACTGCAGACCCCCGCGGTAGGAATGCCGCGGGGGAGCTCGGGGGTGGGGGTTGGCTGCTCCGGTGGGTGGGGCTGACATTCTGGGGGCGGCAGTCTCGCCCGCACAGGCGTGTGGCCGTGACAAGCCCCACAGGGACGGCCAGGCACCTTCTGTGGCCGGCAGGGCCGGGTCATGCTCAGGCTGACAGCACGCCCAGAGTGGTGGCAACGGCGTGGAACGGTGCTGGTGGCCGCCTTGCACGCAGGGGCATCTGGTGGTCAGGCACGGCCGGCTCAGACCCTGCTGTCCCGGAGCACTTGGTGGCAGGGGGTCCTCGTGGCGTTCTTGCGTCACACAATGGGAACCACCAGAGCTTGAAGATTTAAACACGCTCACATGTCAAACAGTCCCCGGCAGCACGGGAAGTCACCGCCACGGGTGACCCCTGGCCAGCACCTCCGAGGACGCTCAGGGAACAGACTTCCGGCTGCAACAGTGTCCAGCCGGGGATGCGGGCAGGGTATGCCGGGCCGGCAGGACTCGCGGTCTGAACCTTGGGCGTGGGACGAAGAGCCCGGTGCGTGTACCCTCAAGCGCTTAGCGGCTGACCCGCGGTTTTCCCGCCAGTGTCTGCTTTTCAGGAAACCCGTAAGGCCGGCATTTTCTTAAACGGCGCGGATTGGGGCCGTCTCACCAATAAGCTGAACTGAGCTTGGTTACATGGGCTCGGGCGGCATCTGCCCCGGCCTTCCTTTGCTCTGATGTCAACACTCGGATGAACTGTCCTCTCCTGACCCCCGGCCCGTGCGCGCCCCGAGCCCCCTGCAGCCCCCCCCCCGCCCCCCCCACCCCCCCCACCCCCCCCACCCCCCCCCCGCCCGCACACAGACTGGCTCTTCCTCAGTGGCGATTCGTCTAGTGGCCTGATTCAACTCCTCTTTTTTTTTTTTTTATCCCCTGCCCCGCCCCTGCCCCGCCCCTGCCCCGCCTCCTCCGCCGCGCCTTCAACTCCTCTTTTTGACGGTTTTGATCTCGACTCCATTTACCTCCTTTTTGGGGTCAGTGACTATCTCTCGCGATACTCCATTGTACAGTTGGAAGTCAGGGGGAGTTACGACCTTCAGTGTTTCTTGTCACAGATGCCACACGTGTCACTGCGTGTGGTGACACAGAGTAACGAAGCCGACCGTGGAGGTCATGCCTCAGTCCATGCGGCACCTGATCCTTAGCCAGTACCAAAGCCACCGTATCATGCGTCCTACGAGAGGAAGCAAAAGTCACCCGCCGTCTTTCTTGACCACGGTGCATCTCCGTGCTTGAGTCTCTGCCTGTGCGGCCTCGGGGCTGGACCGTTTCCCCCCGCTGCCCACCTCAGGACGCGTGTCTTTATGGGGGAGACGTTTTCCATCCTGGAAGGAGTGGGTGCGTTTCCTTCTCGAACTCATGGAGCCCTCGAGCGGTGTTTACTGAGACCCGCACTGGGCCGGGCCAGCGCTGAGAGACGCTGCCGGCTCATGTTGGGATCCTTCCTTCCTAACGCGTGAGGCGGATGTCTCTGAGCTCAGGGGTCTCTTCTGTTTGTGGTGCTCGTTCTGTGCGGGTCACGCGCTGGATGCGGGGGTAATGACAGAGTGTCACCTGCATTCAATCTAGTGCCCCTCCCCATGGCCCTGAGGGGCCAGCGGTCATCCAGTGTCCCGCTCCTGCCACGCCACCTGGGCCATGGCTTCCTTGTCCCGTTGGTGACCGTCACCCCCGTGGGCTGGTTCACGTTACCGCCTTTCCTGGGGCCCTGCCGCCACCAGGACCCAGCCCAGGGGCTGCCTTCTCCTGACCTTGCACTGCGCCCCCCATCCGGCCCGGCGCAGACCCTGCCTGGGGGTCCTCCGTGTCTCCTGAGTTACTCCTCACGGTTCTTTATCACCATTACTCGTCGATGTTTTCTCCGGGGTGGCCGTGTTGTGTCGGCTCAGCTCAGCCAGAGCTGCATCTCTCAGACTTCCCTTCACGCCGGATCCGGACTCCCACTGGGGCTGTGCGGGACTCCCCTGCCGTCTGGAAGGCAGAAGCTGCAGCGGCCACTTTGGACAGACTGTTCTCATGACCCTGCTCGAGAAGCACATGGGGAGGCCCATGTGTCGCCCTCCACCAGGCAGCCCTCCCTGGGCCCATCACGGCCTTGGGAGACTTTCTGTCCACCCAGCCATCAACCCACCCATCCGTCCGTCCGCCCGTCCGTCCACACATTCACTCATCCATCCGCCCATGCATCCAGCTCTCTTACCGTCTCTCTCCGTCCGTTCACCCGACCTAGCACCCACGCTCCGTCCAGTCGATCTCCGTCATGCCCGGCACGCACCTGCAGCGCCTGGCGCCCGGCGCGCATCTTCAGCGCCGTGTACCGAGCCACGCGAGCCCACACCGACTTCCTCCGCTGCAGTCCCGCCGTGCGGCTGCTATTCCGGTCTTCCCCACCTTTGTGGTTCTCTCCTCAACAGTGACGAGACTCACGTACGTGAACCTCAGTGTATTTTTTCATTGTGGTAAAACACACATAACATATAATTTACCATTTTAGCCATTGTTAAGTGTCAAACTCGGTGGCATTAAGCACATTTCCCATGCGGTGCAATAACCCCCAGCCACGCTCTGAACCCCTCACCTTCTCGGACTGGCGCTCTGCCCCCTTGGACGCTAACTCCCTGTCCCCTTCCCAGCTCCTGGGAGCTGAGCGACCTTGGTGGACGTTTGCTCAGTGCCCTCAAGGAAACCGGACCACGGGCTGCCCTCCCGGCCCCACGGCTGCAGCAGGAGCGCGGAGCGCAGTTCGCAGACCAAACCAGGCTCCCCAGCTCCGGCCCAGGAGACGGAGGAAGGGGTGGAGGAGCTGGGACGCGTGCTGGGGCCCCTCGTCCCTACCGCGCCATCTCCCGGCCGCAGGACAAGCCGAATGGCCCTCCGGGTGTGGGGACAGAGGGAGAGCGCAGGGCCGCGGAGCTGTGGTGTCGCGTGCTCCTGCTAGCGGGCCCTTCCCCTGGAGCTGCTCCCCGCACACAGCGGCCTTCTCCGGCCCTCCCTGCCCCGGCTGTCAGCAGCGTCCCCGGCCCCCCCACGTGGCTCTGTGGTCCCTCCCCTCGGGTCCTCTGCTGGGCCCTGACAACCATCGCTCGCTCTTCTCTCCTCCAGCAGGTCTTCGGTCCCATTTCCTCTTTCTCCTCCTCTGGGACGGCGGTCACATGCATCTTCCAAGTTTCTGTGGACTTACCATTCGGTCGTCTCCACACCCCACGGGGGCTCAAACGCGCGACCCTGAGATCCAGATCCGCGTGCTGCACCGACAGAGCACGCAGGTGACACCCGCGGTCCGTCCCCGTGCCCGAGGCGCGCGTGCTCTTTGCTTGTCGCATGTCCTGTTTCCCGGTGTCTCGGGCCGGCTCTGCGCCCCCACCCGATCCCTCCCTTCACGGCGGGTTTCAGCTTCACTTCTTCACTTTTCCTTTCTAGGACGTCCGCTTGCGTTCACGCACATGGAGGTGTCGCTCCGCTCCTCCAGCGACACCTGCCCCCCCACGCCCTGCTCACTTCAGTCACACACACTTGCAGGGGACACACATCCTAACTCCGACTCCGGAATTCCCACGGGCTCTTCCTGCGGTCTGTTTTCTCTCTGGGTTTTGGTTGTGTGTGTGTGTGTGTGTGAGAGAGAGAGATCTCGGCCAGACAATCCCGGATCGCTGCGTATGGAAAGGCGCAGACACAATGTGCGGATGTGGATGTATTATCCGTGGGAAAAACCTTTCCTTCTCTCCTGCAGGAGCGTGGGTGGAGCCGATTCTGCTGACCCAGTCAGGAACCGAGCGGACCAGGAGCTGGAGTTCTGGTTTGGTTTGGTTTTGCTTTGGTTTGTTTGGGAAATTGCCGCGAAATCACATAGTGAATTTTTTTGTGTTGAAAATCATGACCTAGAAGTTACTTCGCACCACCTGGCTCAGCCTGCCTAGAGACCTGTGAGCTCAAAGCATAATGTTCTCAAATCGTGGCCGCAAAGAAGTCATGAAAAACAGCACCCCCCCACCCCCGTCCTGCGGCGACCAGGGCCGAGCCGTGGCCGCCGCCTGGTCCTGCGGCAAGAGCTGCTGGGTCCATAGATGGAGAGGTCTGGGTGAGGAAGGGGCAGGGCAGGTGGCCTGCAAGGGGACAGGGGTGAGGCCGATGTGGGGAGAACTGAGTCCCTCGGGGGCGATGGGAAGTTGAGGCTGTGTGGGGGGGGTTGAGCCCCACGGAGCAGAGCTGAAGCCTGTGGGGCAGGGAGCGGAGTCCTGTTGCGGGGGGCTGAGGCCTCTGCAGGGAGAGACAGGAGCCCTCATAGTGGGCTCGTGCTGAGCACTATGGAGGTTGGACTTCATCCCCTGTGGGCGACTGAACGGAGTCCAGTGGGTGTGAGAGCCGAGCCCCTGGGGCGTTGGTCAGAGCCGGCCTGAGGTGAGGTCGAGGCTCACGCAGCTTTGGCGAGTACAATTCCCTACGAGTCTTACTTTTTCCCTTTTATAAGAACAAAGCAGCTGAGTTAAACCTGAGATGCTCTTTGCTGACCTCCGGCCTCGAGACCAGGCCGAGGCTGCGGCCACGGGAACGGGATGATCCGCACCGGTTCCGCTCTGCACCGGGCGCCGGCCGGCCGGGTCCCCTCCTCCCTCGCTCCTTTCTGCCTCTCGTGTGCAGCTGAGGTGTGTGAGACACGTACCGTGAAGCTGTCTGTGCCTTAAAACCGGCATCAGATCTGCGATCCGCGGAGTCCGCAGCCAGTGCGGAGAACCTCCCGCCCGCACGGGACCCCATTGTGCCTGATGGGCGAATCCTCACGGTCTACACTAGCAGACGCCCAGCTTCCCGGCGGGGATGCTCGCCGCTTCTTGCTGGGGCGCTGGCTGCAGTGGGGTGGAGGAGTCTGGGGGTCCGCGGCTGGAAGCGTGCGGGTGACCCCTCGGGCAGGCTCCCGCGTCAGCTGGTATTTTCACACAAACTCTAGCTGGTTGGAGGCAGTGACTGGTCGATTTTAACTCAGGATTAAAATGGAAGATCTGTCCCTCCTCCGTGTACAACGTTCACTTTCGTGGTGGAGTTTATAGTCCGAGCCGTACCCCGCCGGCCAGGTGAAGGGAGCCGACAGTACACGATCCCAGAAACCTGGTTTTGTCAGCTTGTGCCAAGCCGGGCGTAGAGTTGTCTTACCAATCCTGTGCACTTAACTTCCTGAGCGAAAATCAATACGCGGAAACAACATCATCTCGATGTTCATTACCTCAAAACTCGGTGTTTCGTGGTGGTTTTCACGCTGGTCACGGGCAGTCGGAGCAGAGGCTTCACGGCCTGGGCGCCCTCCGCCTGCGTCCGATGGGGGGGTGGGGGGTCTAATTCCATTTTCCCGGAAGCGTAAAGGTCCCAGGCAGCTCTAATTAAAGACGTCTCACTTGGCAAGTCTGCTGGCCCCGGGCCGCCGCTTGCTCATGCCTGAATCCGCAGACGGGTTTGCCGGGTGTCCGTTTCCGACCTCAGACGAGTGCTCCGCGTTCCACGTCTTCACGGGCGTCCCGGTGAGAGCGGGCTGTCGCTTCCGAATCCGGTGTGTCCGCGGATCGTGGGCCTTGGAACCCGGGTCTGTGTCTCACCTCCGGAAGCTTCCCTTAGTCTTGATTCCAGTGGGGGATGGGCTCTTTCTCAGGGAAACTGGTCACTCGAGATGAAGGATCCAAAATCCGCTAGCATTCTGATGTATTCAGAGCTTCTCAGGAAAGCACCTTTTTCTTCGAATACAATGGAAACAGGCTCTTACTGAGAATCAACCATCTGACGCGTTTTGCAAATTTTTACGGAATTACAGACCAAATATCCTCAGTGGGTACAAGACGGCTGAGAAAGGCTGGGCGGGGAGAATGTGGCGGTGCCGCAGAAGGCCGAAGAGTCATCAGGATTCAGACCCAGCGTCTTCGAGCAGAGGGGGCCTGTGCCGGGCGCCTCCGTCCTGGTGCGGACTGGCCAGCCCCGTGTCCGCCGACCCGGCTGCCAAGTCCCCCGTCCCCCCTCCACGTGGCTCAGCTCCCAGGGGCACTAACAGACCCCACGCTGACAGCGACTGCAGTGAGGGAATTGTGGGAGTCATGGAGAGCACAGGACTCGGAGACAGAAAGAGCGAAGTCGACAGAGAGGTTAAGAAAACCCTGCCCCACCGGGGACCTCCCGGCACGTAGAATCTCTGCTGTTCAGGGCAGAAGCTGGGGAAAGCCGTCCTCTGGGATCCTTCCTACGCCTGGTCTCGTCCAGTGTCCTGAGAAGGCAGTGTCATGCCTGTGACTTCCCCGGCCACCTCTCAGGCCGGCGCTTGCTGAACCCTGAGGAGAAAGGTCATGTCTCCCTCTGGGACCGAGATCAGGCCTCCTTACTGTTATCTGTACAGATGCGATCCCCCCGCCCACCCATGCTGAGACCCCCCAGCTGTGCTACCCAACACGTGCCACCAGCATCCGCCCCTGCTCCGGCTCCCGGGCCCTGGCAAGTCGGGGTAAGATTTTCTGATTTCCCAGTTTCCGCTCTTTGGCCAGCAGCCTCCTAACAGTAACAGACCGGCTTGTGGGCTTGACAGTAAAACAGGAGCATCTGTGATTCTTCGCAGACCAAGAACGCTACTGGTAGTTAGCACAGCGCCCTGTACCGAAATGGGTCCAATAACTACATCATGAACCCGCGAGTGACCGATGGGGACACAACAGTTAGACGCATGGGTTCACCCGATGGTCACCCTCAAGTGTATGTAAGAGTATCGTGTGTGTTTACTGCCATGTGCTTCACTGGGAGTCGGAGACCAGAGGGCGATCCCATATTGTCCCCGCGCTCGGGAGGCTCACGTATGACCCAGGACGACAGCTACAAGGAGGAACATCATTTCAGGGGAAGAAAGACGAAAGCAATCCTGTCGCTTGGGAAGGAGAAGGGCGACACTCCAAGGTCATGGCTGAGGTCACGTGAAAGCTCCACAGGATGAGTCTACGGGGCCTGGAGCGGGGCAGGGGCCACGGCACAGCTGTGATGCTGAATGAGGCAGAAATTCGCAGCCGCTGGTGACTGTCATAGCAGGGATGCTGGTGCATGGTTGGTGGCGGGAGAGGGGTTCAGAGAACGCGCGGCCGGGGCGCTTGAACCCGGAACAGCCTTTTGGGGATTGGGATTGTAGAAACAGCGTTTGGCAGTGGTGGGGGTCAGCTCAGTGGAACACGGTGCCGGGGCTGGCAGGGAGCAAGGGCCGCAGAGGACCGTGTGACTGGTCTGAGCAGGGTCTCAGTTCCTGAGGAAATGTGCTTCAGGCCAAGGGCCTGCACGTGGCGAGAGGAGGGAAGGAGCATGGGAGAGGCCGGGGGAACGGGCCGGGGGAACACAGGGCCCTCTGAGAGGCGACCGGGCTTCACAGCCCAGCGGGGTGTCTGTCCCAGGAGCTTGGAAAGAGGACGTGCCCGTGGGGACGTTCACAAAGGTGCGTGTGTTTTGAACGTGGCCCTCACGGTCACTGAACATCTTCTTTGCAAAATATGTTGTTGGTAGAAAATAGGATTTTTCACACTCTAAGTTGCAAAAGACCATAACAGTGTAATGAGATCACCTGGAAGCGGATTTCACCGGCACCGGAATTCGCTGGCACTACTGGTTTGGAGAACATCCCTCTTGTCCATTTTAAACCACAGCAAGGGCTGCACGAGGTGTGCCTGGGAATGCGAGGTGGTGCTACAGGGCGGGAGGCAAGGCCCGGAGTCACGTCTGCGGAGTCGTGGCTTCCCTCCGTGTCTGAAGTCGCGGCTCCTTCCTCGCTACGGCGTCTGCGGATGGCCCATCGGCATAACGAAGAATCAAGTGACACTGGCCTGAACACATTAAGTGTCGCCGACTTCTGAGCCACAGAGTAGACGTGGACAAAGATAAACAGCAGAAATCTTTCCAGTGTCCGAGTTTTCAAAAGGAACTGACGTACAGTACCGGACGACGGAGAGTGAGCTGCGGACAGGCAGACAGCTGCGCCGGACTCTGGCTAATCATGCTCCTCGCTTCGCTGCTGCTGCTGCTCCTAACTGACAGGTCATTTCAGGGGAGCCTCTGGTTGACAGGACAGGGCCCTGTATACACCCCCTCCCCCCGCCCCCGTCTTCCCTGGCACCAACACCGTACACCGGCCCAGGAAGTCTGTTACAGCGGACAAGCCAGAAGTCACACCTTTAAAATGAAAATCACATTCCTTGATGGGATTGTCTGTTTTCTGTGTGTTGAGTGTGAGGAGTTCATTATAGATCCTGGATATCAACCTTTTGTCTGTACTGTCATTTGCAAATATCCTCTCCCATTCCGTGGGTTGCCTCTTTGTTTTCTTGACTGTTTCCTTTGCTGTGCAGAAGCTTTTGATCTTGGTGAAGTCCCAAAAGTTCATTTTTGCTTCTGTTTCCTTTGCCTTTGGAGACGTGTCTTGAAAGAAGTTGCTGTGGCCGATGTCGATGATGCCCATGTTCTCCCCTAGGATTTTGGTAGATTCCTGCCTCACGTTGAGGTCTTTCATCCATTTTGAGCTTATCTCTGTGCACGGTGTCAGAGAACGGTCAGTGTCATTCTTCTGCCTGTGGCTGTTCAGTTCAGCACTGTTTGTTAGAATGCGATCTGCTGCAGCCACTCTGGAAAACGGCGTGCGGGTTCCTCAAGACATTAAAACTAGAGCTTCCCTATGACCCAGCAACTGAACTACTGGGTATTTACCCTGAAGATACAGATGTGGTGAAAAGAAGGGCACCTGCATCCCAATGTTCATAGCAGCGATGGCCACGGTCGCCAAACTGTGGAAGGAGCTGAGATGTCCTTCAACAGACGAATGGATGAAGAAGATGTGGCCCATATACAGAATGGAGTATGACTCTGCCGTCAGAAAGGACAGATGCTCACCATTTGCATCGACATGGACGGGGCTGGAGGAGATGGTGCTGAGGGAAGCTTCAGTCAAGCAGAGTCGATCATCATACGGCGTCCCTCCTACGAGGAGCGTAAGGAATAGCACGGAGGACCACAGGGGAAGACATCAGAGAGGGAGACGACCATGAGAGACTGTGGACTCCGGGAAACAAGCTGAGGGTCTCAGAAGGGAGGGGGTCGGGGGATGGGGTGCTGGGCATTAAGGAGGCCACGCGTGCGGTGAGCACTGGGTGTGCGGTGAGCACTGGGCGTTCTGTGCAACGGATGAATCCCTGACCTCTGCCTCTGAAACCAGGGACGGACTACATGTTGGCTCACTGAATTTGAATAAATAAAAAGAATATCATCGAACTTTCTTTGCACTTTTGCTGACTTCTGGGAAAACAGTGTTACAATGTATGTGGATAAAAGTGTAAACTTTTCAGCATAAAGCCCAAAAAATTAAGACTTTCATGGAAGAATTATGGGATTAACCATGCGGAGGTACAAAGCCTTCCTTTTGCTATTTGCAAGTGTGTTATCGACAGTAACGGGGTAAGTGGAGAACACATCTGCTGGGTATGTGTTCTCAGTGTCTTGTAGACATGGTTTCTCTCGGCCGAGACGTCTGTAAGGCAGGCTTGTCGCCAAGTGCAGTGCGAGGGAACGACCCCTGTACGAGTCCCCTCCCCAGATGGCCCCGTCTCACCACATGTCTGTGGCTTGGGCAGGACGCTCCACCCACTGGGTCGCCCTCGCTGCGGGCAATTGGAGAAGACTCGGTGGTCCCGACCCTCACCGGAGGCTTTTCCGTCCGTCTTGCCATGTCCGTTGGAGTGGGTGGAGGGCAGGAGAGCGCACGAAGCGTGGTCCCCAGTGAACATAGGGCCGGGGCCTCCTGAGCTCAAGATCTTCTTCCTCAGGACCTCTGTTCTCGTGTCCTCGGGGGCTGGAGGGACAGACTCAGGAAGGGATCCCCTGCGTGGACATCAGCAACAGATGAGAGAAGGAAGCCCAGGTCCCCTGCGTGGACATCAGCAACAGATGAGAGAAGGAAGCCCAGGCAGGACCGATCGCGTGGCTCGCAGGGGAACCAGCGCCTAACCAGCCTGGGGAATGGCCCGCTCCAGTCCCCGAGAGATGAAGCACGGGGCTCGGCTGTGCCGGCTGGTGGCGGCGGAGCCTCCCCGTTGTGGGCGGGGCTGAGCTGCTGCAGGCACAGTAGGGCGCCTGCCTCCCTTGAGCCCAGCCGGGACTCCGCGTCGGGACCTGACAACGTGGCTCTTCTCAGTGCAACTCAAGAGAGTCTAAAACAACCATTAGCTAAATTCCGTAGTATTTATTAATTTCAAACTCATTTTAGTCTGTGCATTTCTGCATACATATGAAATCTGTAGCCTTAGTAAGTGTCCATTTCGTCTTAGTAGATAGAGAAACGGAGGATATTTCAACAACGAAATAAATCATGGGGGAAGGGTGCCATTGTTCTGGGATAAAACTCTTTGGTCTCTATAATTTTTTCCGAGTTCAAAATAACACGAGAAGTCACTCCAATAAAAAGTAAACATTACTTTTCTCAAAAAATTTAATTGCGGAACTATTTACAAGAGGTGAGTGTCAGCAATACAGAAATCAAGTGAGAGAGGCATCATCAGGCGTTACGGAGAGGACGGCGGGCACGCTTTTCTCGGGGTCGGCGGGGCGGGGAGAGTCCCGGACACGGAGAAGGAAGGACCGAACGCGGCAGGGCCTGAAAGAAGCGGCCCACGTTCGGAGGAGGGTTACGGACGGAGGCAGGGAGCGCGGCGGCGGAGAGCATACATCGCACATTCACGTCCGGTGTCCTGCATGCGACCGAAGAGAACTTATCAAAAGAACTGTAAAAGCATGAGAAAGAGAATTACATAAAATAGTTTAATTCCGGGAAGGGACCTTTGTACAGATGTTGAATATTTGGCACTCTGTTCACCGTCAGTGTTGATATGGTTTCGTATGTGTATATATTTATATATATTTATTTATATACTTTGTTTTTAAACTTTAACTAAACATCTAGTTTCCTGGTTCTAACATTCCTAGAATTTCTAGAGGAGGCATCGGGTTCAGTCCTTAGGCCACACCTGGGCATTTTGGCATGAAACATGGAGGTGGGTGAACGGGTCTCTCGACAAGAAGGGCCTGTCCGAGAGCAAAGCGGCTTCGCGTTTGGAAATCAGAGTGAAGAGTAGCCTTGGGTTTGCGACGGGTGGTGGGGAGACCGCTGAGTTCAGCAAACCAGGGATAAGGTGGAGAGAGACACGTGCTGAGCCCTTGTAACGTGATTTGATCCTAACGCGAATGGCGGGGGCGGGCGTAGTCGGGGAACAGCGGACAGTGGGTGCGCGGCCTCCGGAAGGTGCCACCCCCACGGCCTTAATGCTTCCGTCGTGCGTGTTAGCGGAGGGTGGAGGGCACGGCCTACGGAGACCACCGTCTCCTGGAGCGCGTCAGTCTGTCCTTCAGTCGGCACAGGAACGGGGCGCGTCTGTCGTCCTCACCGCCCCCCCCCAAATACACGAGAGCTCGGACCCCAGCGCTCAGATCCGGAATGAGCACCTATGATGAAGAGTCACATAAAATGTAAGAAAGTAGGCGGTGACCCTCCGTTACCGTAGTTCGTGGACACACAAAATGCTCTAAAAAGTAGGTTAGAGTATTAACTGCCATTTCCTCGGCCAAGAAGTCGTCTGTCACATGTCCAGGTTGACGCTCGACACGGTCTCTTGTTTTGCTGCTGGGTGAGAAGGCCGGGGTTAGGGGAGCAAATCAGGAGCGGATGGATGGTTCTCAAGGCCGCGGGCGGGATATCAGGGTTATTTCTTGGGGTGTCCCCATGGACCACTTCCGCGTTCTCCGAAGAGTGAGGAAGAGTCGTCGCGGGACGCCGGGCTGCGAGGGCAGCTTCACGACCTGCGGCGGTCCTGCCGGCCTGCCCCACTGCGTCCGGGCGGGCCCCGCCTCCGCGACCTTCATGCCCGCCTCCGCGACCTTCATGCCCGCTGTGCTTCCCGGACTCTTTCCCTGCATCTAGGGTACAGCTGAGCCTGAGTGAGGGTGAAAAACCCACCGCCTGATTCCGGTCGGTGCTGGTGCTCTGGGATACTCCTGAAGGGGCCGGACGCTGGCAAGCGCCGCACACCTGGCCGGGGCTGTTGGCAGCAGGGCCACGGCGGCTCACTCCTGCTCCCGAAGAGCTTGGAGGCCATTAGAGCCGTGACCTCAGTCTTCACCATCGATCTGTGAGGGAGACAAGGGATGGCAGAGAACCGACGTGAAGTTTCGTCTGGCTGATGCATGACCTGGAGCTGGGGCATGGGAACAGCCGGCTGGCCATTCATTTCCAGAACTTTCTGCAGCTGCTCTGCACCCAGGCATGGAGCAGGGGCGTGTGAGGCCCCCTTCTCCAGTGCTTCGCTCACTACCCTCGCCGTCCTGACCGTCAGCATGGCCTGGGCCCCGGACCAGGCAGGTGGCCGAGTCAGGGGCGGCCAGGTTAGCCCTCAGCAGCCAACTACATGCTCCATCACCTCCACTCCTGGTTTTCTAATCTGTTTTCAAGGTTTGGACTCCTGTATTCGACCCAAACTTTCAAATAAAGTGTAAACAAATGCGCAGATTAAAACGAGAGAACCCGCAGGAAGTTCCAAAGGAGTCCAGGGTGGGCACCCTGGCCCACAGCTACCTGATTAATAAGTTAAATTTGCAATAGAAAGAAAAAAAAAATCAGTGGTCAAGGCTTGAGAAGAAAGCAGCACATGGCAACAGGCGGAATTTAGCCATTTAGGCCCGATTCTGGGGGAACAGAATCTGTGCTTGATGGCAGGAGCGTTCCAGTTTTCAGAAGGGGGGTCAAAGGCCGTTCCCGGGTGCCCTCCCGCATGGGGGGCACACAGGCGGGACTTGTCACGTGTCTGTGTTTCCTGTTGCTGGCCCCACGAGGTTTGGTCCCCGCGCTCACAAACACCAGCCTGGACGCTGTTCAGCTTGGGGACGCACGGGCTCCTAAGCGTTTCCCCGATTTCGCCGCCGGACCTTCTGTCCACTAGGGCTCTGGGCACAGGGCTGGTGGCTCTTCCCGGCAGAAGGGGCTCAGCATGGTTGCCTTTCCCCTGAGATGCTCCATTGGCCTCCAAACCCTGAGCCACGAGACATCTGGCTTGACTGACAGTCTGGCAAAGACCACGACTCCCTGAGACCTCCCTCCTCGCCACCAGGGGTTCTGGCCCGAACCAGAGAGCTGTCCTGACAGTTGTGCACTCTGCGGTCACCGTGTGGCTGCAGCGCCACAGCTTTCCGGAGATCCCGGCCCAGAGCGGGGTGGCGCAGGGGTGACTGTCGGGCCCGGTGATCGGTGGCCACACAAGGGAGCAAACACACAGCGGGGGGCTTGACGTGAGGGAGGGAGACCGTGCTCAGAAAGGCAAGTGGCAAGGTGGGGCAAGCAGGGGCAGGGACCGCGAGGCGAGGACGGCACGTCGGGCTGCATCTGCGGGAGCCTGCACAACGGGCCCCTCCACTTTGCGGGTCACTGGTTTTGTGGCTATGAGTGGTTTGGTTTGGCTTTTTTTGACAAGAGGGACCCTTAAATGTAATTTTTTCGCTAATGATACACTTTGCTCTTCAACGCTCTAGGAGTCTTTAGTACTGACCTTGAGGGGAACACAGCAACGGCTCCTTCAAACAGAAATGGGAATTTTTGGTATCATCCCACAGTTCCATTCCTTACACCATGCGGGGACGGCGCCCCACGTTTGCTGAGAACGCCGGAACCGTCGATACGGGCGCAACGCTTACGTGGCACATGGTGAGGACAGGTGAGGCGGCGTGGGGGGGTTACATGGAAAGTGCTCTTGTGGACAGGTGACATTTGGCTTCTCTGGGTCTGGGGGACATCAGGATGCTGTTCCTCGTCCTCGTGTTTCGGTGTCGAGTCACCCGGAGCCTTCAGTGGGGCAACGTCAGCTCGTGGCCGTGAGCCATGTCGCTTCCCACACAGGGTCCCAACAGTCAGGCTGTGTCCTCCAGGAACGTAGCTATGGGGTGCACGGGAACCCTGAGATCCCTTCCGTGACGATGGCCACAGGGCGCGGTGTGCGGGTGTCTCCTGCCATGCTCTCTGGCTGGCGCGTTCTTCACTCGAACCGTCTCCGCAGTGCGGTGACGGGTCGCACCGTGGCTCCGCAGGGTGTGGTGCCTGCAGGGCCTGGAGGAGGTTAGCCGCACTGACGCCCCATCCCTGTTCTGGACGCGCACACCGAGCCCACGCGGCTCGCCACCGGCACTGCGGGGGACGTCACCCGTGGGAGAACTGGCGTATTGCACTTCGTCAGGGAGTGCGACAGGGCGGCCTGTCAGCACCGGCGGCGGCGGCGGCTGCGCGTCCGTCACACGACCTTCTTTGGGACTTGGTGGACCACACCGGGGTTCGCACACGTCCCCCAGCGTGCATTAGCGGCTGCTGTTGAATTTAGTGGTAGGTTAATTTGCTCATCTCGGATGTTTTGGCCGAGACTTATGGGGGTTTTAAGATAAAAAATGAGGATACAACACGTAAAAAAAAAAAAAAGCCAAATTCAGTGAAGACTTTCGTTGAAGTCAGGATCAGAGAATTTGGGACATAGAATAATTATTGTCTAATTGTATAATTTGTTGTTCTATGTTTTGTACAAGCGCATGGAAACGGTCCGCCCGGGGACAGGTGCGCCGCCGGCCTCCGTGTGTGCGTCTTACGCTTCCTCTTACTTCTCTGGGTTGTTTCCAAAGAGCATTTCACCTGAAGTAATATGTCATTTTTAAGTCTAAAATGCCAATACTTGCGAGTATGCTTGTTTTTAACGAGTACAGTGAATGCAGGGAGAAGCATCATTATTGTCCCTTACTCAGTGTTTAGGTATTTACTCAGGTAGAAAAGAACGCTTTCAATACTCTGGGGAAGGAGGGTGCATTGATACAAGAATATTTCAGGGATTTTTTTTTTTTTGCATTTTTTCAAGGATATACATTCGTACTGATTTTTGCTTCCAAATATATTTTAAGGCTGTTTGGTAAAATATACCAGATACGAGGCTCAATTTACAGGGTTTGTACTTACAGGGCATTCTTAACTACTCAGCTTTAAAAAAGTAAAACTTTGAAGCTAAACATGCTTTAATACCAACTGTGCCCCCACGAACCCAAGCTTCTGGAATGTGGCGTGTGAGGGGAGGGAAGCCTGAGGGTGGCCGGGACCCCACTGGGTGCTGCCGACGCCAGCGGGCGAAGCGGGGATGGGTCAGGTAAAGTGCCGGTCGAGCCGAGGGAAAAAGTGCTACAGCGGGTGAGCGGGGCTGCTCTGCACGGAGCCCCCAGGGCGGCGGGGAGGCCTGGGTTCGGGGGACGCGCCCGCCTCCAGGTGCCATCCTGCTTCTGCCTGGCGAGACGGCAAGCGCGCCGAGCTCAGGGTCGGGCGGAGAAGCGCGACAGGCTCTTCCTCCGGAGACGTGTCGGAGCAGGGGCACGGGAAGCACTGGAGGGACAGTCACCGCGCCTCCATCTGATCGCACCGACGGGGATCCTGCGCATTCGAACCCTTCCTGCTTTTCTCTGGTGCCAATCAGAATTCTTAAAACTACTCACTTTTCTTAGAGTCTACAGATGGGAATCCTATGTAACCTGTTTTTTTCTTCATCATGTTTAAAACAGGCAAGAAATAGATTCTTGACTTCAGCAATACTGCATAGGACAGAAGAATCCTGGAGAAATACGACTGTAAACTACATTTCTTCTTCACCACTTAAACCGAGACACTGACCACTCATTCATGGTTCTTGAACTCTGTACAACATCACAACTGTCATCCTAAACAAGCAGACTTTCGGCGGGTACCCTGGAGAGTGAATGACAGGACAGTTTGAGGATATAGATACATCTGTAAAAAAATCACACGTACAGAGATGGGGACACGCAGAGCCGAGACTGTGTGATGTAAGCCACAAAGGAACAAGACCGACAGCCAGTTCGGTGTCAGAGGGCGACCGCGCCGCTGCGTTCCGGACGCCTGCTGGGACCGGGACCACCAGCCGTTCGTCCTACTTCGCTCTCTCTTCATGTGTGGCTCCCTTGTGTGAATGAACAGGCAGCGGATTTTTGGATGGTGTAGACGCTGTGCTGGGCGTTTTGAATGGGTTCAGACGCAGAATCCCCTGGGTTTCTGGAGAACTGCACGGCAGGGAACCAGGGGCCTGGAGACATGGCTTCTCGTCACCGGAGACTTGGCACAAGGACCCTGGCGACGGGTCAGCTGGGTTTGGGGAGAAGCACCCCCAGGTGGAAGGGGGCAGATGGGTCTGTCTCTGCTGCCCTCCGAGCGGGAGCGCCTCCCCGGGGGTCGGTGAGACGGACCCACTCATTTTGCTATTTGTTACTCTGGCCTCTAGCTATCGCACGATTTATAAAAATAGAAATAACAAAATGTCAGCCGGGTTCCATCTCTCGAGGTGTTTCTTGTTATCCTCTGAGAACAGAGTGGCTCGGGGGGGTGTCCCCACGCGTCGCCGTCAGAGCTGACGGAGAGTCAGACCTTCCGGGGGAAGACGAAGAGGAGGAAGCTGTTCTCGCCACGAGCTCGGCGAACCGCGGAGTCCAAGCATTCGTGTGCGCGGAACAGAACACGACGGGCGGCTTCGGCGGAGAAACGGGAGGGAAGTTAAAGGGCCGGTGAGAAACTGTACAAGCATTTTGTTACAAAGCAGAGGGAGGACGGTGGCCAGGGCCACGGCCGTCCCTAGAGACGCGTCTGGGCCTCGGGAATGTAGATCTCGATGCTGTCCGCGCGCTCCGAGGCCGAATTCTGGCGGAAGGACGCCGCCCTCTTGGCCGCCAGGAGCCGCCTCCGGGCCTCTTGACGCTGTCTGTCCGGCAGGTCCAGGGACTTTTCTCTCGTGATGGGAAACTTCCCTTTGGGGGGCTTCTTTGGTATCGGAGGGGGCACCTTTCTTTCTTCCTGAAAAGCATCACAAGTCAAGAGTGGAGCCATCAGAACACAGCAGCACCTGCCCGTGCACCCGCCCCAGGCGGGGGTGACTAGGAGTGGCCTGGGACACCCCTCGAGGGCCCGAATTGGCCCGGCCCCGGGGCCCACCCCGCGGCCTGGCCGCCTGCCCGGTGGCCCTGCCCGTGATTTCTCATAGTCTTCCTCGGTGGGTACTGGGGTCTGGTGACGGCATCACACTTAAGGAACTCAAACCCGCCCCGAACACTGCCTGTGTCCTTGGTCTCTGCTTTATTCGATATCGTGCCCAGAGCAGCGGACTCTGCCGTCACGGAGCATCGGCACACGCCTGCCATCCAAGGTCTCGAGCACCCGGGGCGTGTGGCAGACGACACCTGACACCCTGTCGCACGCTGCAGTCTTTTCTACGGACTCCGGATTCTAAGGGCCTTCCTGGAAACCATCTTACATGCGCGGCCATCAGCCAAATCCCTGTTAGGGCCCTAACACCCCCTGATGTTAACTAGATGGTGCACAGACGCACATGATTACTTCGTGTTCGTAAAGAAGTCACGAAAACAGGTGTATGCCTTTTCTAGAAGGCTCTGGGCCACAGTCGTGCAGCGCATGTGGTATGTAGCGCTTGTTACTATTCTAGAGACGCGTCTGTGTCCCTCACCCTGCGCGTCACTCACCACACGCCCTAATGGGAAAGGCCGGGCTGTCGGCAGACGGTGCTGATGGTGGAGGGCTGACAGGGCTTTACGGAGTTGACTGGCCCCTTCCCAGGAAAGGGCGCCTGGCACAAGGCACCAGAACCCCTTTCTTGTCTGATCAGACGCCTCATTGTTGGGGGGGAACCCACCCCCTCTCTCCCTCCAGCCTCTACAGAAACCCAGAGGGGCCGGACTGTGGGTACGTTGTGCGGAAGACACTCGGGGCAGACGCCGGCGGCCAAATCTTCCGCTGCGTAGCGTCGGCTTTGGGAGGAAGCTTGCTTTGCTGTCTGACACTTTATTCCCACGACTTACTCTAAAATGGCTCAGACTGAGATGTTTTTAAAAAGCAGGGGGTGTGGTACGCGTGACTTGGTCAGCTGAGTGGCTGACTTCCAGCTTTGGCTCAGGCCGCGATATCAGGGTTGTGGGATCTAGCCCTGAGCTGAGCTCCTCACTGGGTGTGGGATCGGCTTGGGATTCTCTCTCTCCCTCCCTTTCTGCCTCTCCCCAGATTAAAAAAAATGAAAATGGCTTGGACTAGAAGCAACACGGTCTTCCTGGCTCTCGGGCGGGCATCTGTGACGATGGGGTGACTGGTTCACTGAGACGTTCAGCTCTCTCGGAGGCGCACGACCACTTAGCTCGCCTCTGCTCGGGAGCCTGGAGGAGGGGCTGTGGGAAATACCCGGGAGCAGCTGGGGGGGGCTCGGCCGCGCACGGGGCTCTCAGCCTCCGGCGTCCCGGGGTAGGGAGGGCTGACCAGGCGGCCGCAGATCTACAGAATGGACTCGCTCAAGAAACACAAGCGCGGGGCCTCTGTGGTGTGAAAGAGCTGCCCATCGTCTACACGGGGGTGTCCGCCCCCAGCAAGAGACGGTCTTCAGCTAGGGCCGTTCCCTGTGCGTAGCTCAGGCAGGGGGGATGTCATCAGCTCAGTTACGAAGAGTGAGAACCATAGGAGGGTCCCTGCCTGCCTGCAGACTGCTGGCTGAGTTCTATGTTTAGTATTTTGTTAGACGCACATTCGCACCGCTGTCCTTGTGACCTTCACTCAAAACCAGAGCACTGATGAGACTTGCTGACCTATGCTGTTCGGCTCACAGAGCGCCTACGGCTGCCTCCCCCGCTCTGCCCACTGTCGGGGTGATTTGTCACGGTAAGCGGTGGTGTCGATGGCATCGAGCCCAGAACTCCAGGACGGCGGGGGGCACCCTTGTGGGCTCGGCGCTGCTGTCAGCGACGGCTTCTGCCCGGGCTCCCCACAGGGCCTCCGTCCTGTACTGCAGCTACCGCCACGCCTTCCAGGCACGCTGGGTTCGTGTCATTATTTTATTTTGACAATGTCTACCTTGTGTTTACTTAGATCATCTTTAAAATGGGATAGGAAATCAGTGTTTATTGCTGGTTCAGACCCACATGTTAGTCCTCTAAAGATGAAATCCAAAGGGAAGATGTGACCCTGAGGGTTTAACTTCAATGGACACATTCAGGTACTGAAGGGAGAGGCTGCGAGATCTAGGGGGAGTTTATATCATCAAACCACTCACTAAAGCTTGAAATGTTTTCTTGGCTTCGGCAGGAGATAAGCAACTGAAATGTTTATCTCGACAGGAAGCAGTCACTGTGACCAGACCTGACACACCCCTGTGGAAAGCACCTGCGTGTGACCCCGACAAAGGTATGGTGAGGACAGATCAGAAAGCAGACCCGACACGAAGGGAGACTCTAGATCTGCTTGTGGTTTGGGGCTAAAGCCCAAGAGATCCAGCAAGAAAGAGACTAATCTCCGACACCCGGCCGGTGACTCCAGCCCCCTCTGCACACACGTGCCCGGTGACGGCTTGACGCAGGGTCGCTAACTGAGACTAGGAGCCCATGGCGTGGAGAGTGACTCCCGCAGCCGGGCCGGGGCGTGAGGATGCCGGGCAGAATTACCTTTCTTTCCGGCGACTCCACGACGTTCCAGCCGCCGAGCTTTAGCTGGTGCAGCTCGTCGAACTTCATGCTGACGTCCTCGACGGAGAGCTGCAGCATGTCCCAGTAGCCCGCCAGGTCCTGGGACGTGGGTCTCGGCATGGCGCTGGGGTCCTGCCAACACACGAGCACAGTTTACAGCCCACTCTTCCCCGCACGTACCTCTTAAGGCCTCGGGTCAGGGAGATGCCCGGCTAATTCAAACTCCAATACAAGTGTTCGAGTGGGCTCGCAAGGGCCCGGTAAGCTTGCACAGGTATTTGCCGACACACTGCACGTCCCCAAATATGGACAAGCTACAAAGTATGTGATCCCAGCTCTGTGACATTCTGGAGGATCAGAGATTGCCTGGGGCGGTGGGGAGGGACACGCGTGTGGGACATGGACATTTCAGGCAGGGAGACTTCTCTGCACGACACCATCACATCATGGTATGTTTGTCCAAACCCACAGAGCGCAGGACACCAGGAATGACCCTCATGTGCATCCTGGACTCTGGGTGACGGTGGCGTGTCCATGAAGCACTTCTGTCGGGGAAGCGGGTCATGTTGTAGGGGCGGGGGAATGGGAATCTCTCTCCCTTCGCAGTTTTGCCGTGAACCTGAAGCCGCTCTCAAACAACAGCGCCCGTCAAAGAAGACACGTGCACTACGTTCATTCCTTGCTTCCTTTCGAAAATCCTTTCTTAGGTGATGTTCAACGTTTCCCGACACTGCGCAGTTCCTAAAAGCCACAAGGCAGCTGCGTCTTTGGTCTCCCTGGGGGGCTACTCAGACTGGTGCCCGGGACAGGGACGCGTGTTCGGCGGCAGTGGTGAGGCTGGGCTTGGAGCCGGTTCTGTGCACATCTCGGCACGAAATCCCATGGCCGGCGCGGCTACACAGACGCGCCTGTGTTTGCTGTGCCCCTGCAGAGGGAGGATGGGGACAGCCGTCCGAGGTAGGTGCACAGTGGATTCGCCAACAGGTCCCCCACGCAGAGCCGCACACCGGCCCCCAGGCGCACACCGTCCCAGGGCGCGGGCTGCATCCAAGTCAGACAGCTTTCCGAGATGAGCGCTCCTCTGTCCGCCCACGTGCCGGCGCGCTTTTCGCACTGTACCTGCCTAGAGGCACAGGGCGCTGGGACCCCGGGTTAAGTGTGTGGGTGTTTCTGCGGGTGGTGTCTTTGATTCAGTGGCAGGCTATCTCAGATTCAACTGAGAAATTTTGGTGGATTTGCTTATAATGTGCAAATTTCATCTTACTCGTGAATTGTTCCCAGTAAGCTCCACGTCCTTTGCCTGTGTCAAAGGTCCGATGGACTAAGGTCCTTCGGGGCGGCCAGACAGAGCCCCACGGTGCTGGAGGCTGGGCATCTCAGCTCAGGCCGGTGTGGACGCGTCCTGGGGGGGCCCTTGTCCAGGTGGTCGATTTCTGGCTGTGTCACTTGGGGGTGGCCGTGGGCTCTGTGGGGTCCCTTCTGTAAAGACACTAAGCCGTTCGTGGGGACTCCGCCCCAATGACCTGTTCACAGCCTGAAGGCTCCTCGCCCAACACCATGAGCCTGGGGGACACAGTCAGTCCACATCACGCTGGTCAGACACCCTTATCAGAACGATCGCTCGGCCCCCAGCCTGCCGTGTGACCCGCCAGCAGCCTGTGTGGGTGAAGGTCGGGGGGGCGAGCTGTGTGTCCGCGGAGCCCGGGGGGATACTGGCATCGGTGAGGGGACAGCCAGCCTCCAGGGACATGTCTTCGTGGGGGCAGCTCCGTCCACCAGCCGTAGGGGGTTCGTCCCCTTGCGTGTGGGAGCCTGACTCAGCTGCTGCTCCTGAGGAAAAAGAGCACAGCCGTGAGATAGCCGCGATCCAGCAGTGACGGTGATGGGGCTGGACCAGGACATGCCTGCGGCCGTCGGGAAGGAAGGGGGCGGGAGGCTTCTCACACCTGGGAGCACGTTCCGTCCGGACTTGGGTTTCGAAGGGGGCCTGTGGAAGTCTTCTGAACGAATTCACCAACCGACGAGCCTTTGCTTTTTGTGGCGTTGGGAAGGGGGACACCTGTGCGTGTCTGCAGGAGGCGGCACAGTGACCCTGCCCATCTCTGAGGTCAGGTTGCTGGGCCCGGGTCACGTCCTCCAAGGGAAAAGCTAAGGAGGTGCTCCTAGCGAGATGCAGGCTCCCGGCGACCCAAGCGCGGACATTGCCCCGCTCGGCTGCCCTCGAGGCAGGGGTGCGGCTGTGTGCAGCCGCCGGGCACACCCAGGCCCCGTACCCCGTCCTCTGCCCTCTCCTGGGTGGGGACGGCCCCAGCACCGCGACACAGTGCCGTCTTTCCCCGCTACAGTCTCACTGGGTGGTTTGTTGGCTCGGCCGGCAGAGGCCCCCACAGCGTGGGCTCTGGCTCCCGTGTTCCCAGCTAACGTCCTCCAAGGGGCACATAGGGGACGGTGCCGCTGCTGGCACGTAGGTCTGGAAGGGACTATGCACTCTTCCCAGGCCGGCTGGGGATGCCGGGCTCCTGGTCCATCCCGGAGGCCCGTGTTCCGTACGGGTGCAAGGCCCATTGCTTCCGCTCGGCTCTGCACCCCGTGACGCATCCAGTACCCGATGCCCTTGCCTCGGACATGCTGCTTTGCTCTCCCTCCTGAATGTCCTGGGCTCTGGCGTGTCTTCTGGGCTCATTTCTTTGACGTGAAACTGGTCAGCCGCCTAAATCCTCGAGCTAATGACGCGGCATCTGCCTGCGCCCCAGGGTCTCTCTCTGGCCAGGCCGCCTCAAACACCCACCCCTCCTGCGCCCCCTGCTGCCGGCTGGTTTGGGTGGGTGTTTTTTTCTCCCCCTCGGATCCTAGATAGAATCCAAAATAAAGGAAGCAGCCACACTCTGTATATCAGAGCTCAGAAAAGGACTTTTTGAAGGTCAGAATAAAATGCAATTGGGCATGTGTAAGAAGCATCCAAAATATTAGGATGGATGATTAAAAAGTCTAGTATTAGCTGCTTCTGGCACACAGGACATGGACAATTTATAAGTTCGAGTAACGTTTTTACATGGTTTTTTTTTTTTTTTTACTGCCTGTTGGGTGCGTTAGGTAGTGAGTTCCTAACGACGGTGAGTACCGATGCTTACCCAACTCAGGTGACACGTACAGAGCTGAGTAACTGCCTAAACCCATTCCTTTAAGGACAGTCATCAGACAGGGAGAAGCAGGACATGTTCCCCAACACCACAGCCGGGCACGTTGTGCCCGCACGTCCCTCTCAAGGTGCACGGACCCTTCCTGCCCCCACATCCTAATGGGGGTTATGATCTCCTGTCCCAGGAGACACGGAGGCCACTTTGTACATTTTGGGATGAACTCCAGTGGGGTTAATTGGAAAATAGTAGAGAAAACATATTTTTAAACAATCCTAATCAAGAGGGGTGAGTCGGCAGCTCTGATGCACTCTGCCTCCTTTGATGTGTGAGAACATTTGGTAAATTCACGTCTCCTTGCAAGTTAAAACAACAAAACAAAGTGAAATGGTGAGCACCATCACTCCCATGGTGCACAGACTACTTGATTTTAACAAGTTTGCGCTCAAAGAAATCCACGAATGGATTTATAAAATAGTCTGTACAGTGATGTGGAAGCTCCTTAGTCATTTCTACAAAAAAGTCACATGGATATGTGCTTTCATTAGACAAAGAGAACGCGTGTGCGTGCACGCGTGTGCGCGCACGCGTGTGTACACAGATGCTGTAAGTAAGCGTCAACCTACATGTGGGTTTTCTTTCTCTTCGCTGTTCAGAACAGTCAGAGCCAAGTTTAAAGCCACCTGTGCTGTGTGTGTGTTCCTGTATAGTCCTTTCTGTCCTGACTGCGCCACAGAAAGCCCCAATTATTCTACCGTCTCTCCCCAGTCTCTTTGAATGTCGCTGTTAACGCGCTGAGTCAAGCCACCCTCGTCGTGGTCTTTGTCCGGGACATTACAGCTGTTCTCATCCCACCTCCCTCCTAGGGTCTTGGGCAAGTGGGCCGTGCAGCGGAAAGGCGCTCTAGGGCTCTGGGGCTGTCCCCGCGCCGCCCCCAGCACTGCCTCACAGCGGCCTCTTCACCACCCCGAACCCCAACCCAGGACGTTGCTCGAATTTGCTCCCTGCTCTGCAGCCCCAGGAGCCCCAGGAGCCTCCGGCAGGGCAGCGTGGAGACCCCGCCCCCTCGGCTGCCTCCAAGGACCGAGCACACCTGAGATCTGCTCACCATGTTCTGCTGGCACAGCCAATAAAACTGCTGGAATTTCTGGGACATCAGAAGCTGCGCGCTCCCCACGGCACTCCTGATCTTACCGAGAACTGTGAACAGAACAAGCAAAACACATTTAAAACTGGGTCAGCAAGAAACCAGAAGCAAGAGTGATGCACGAGGAGTGAAGTTCAAATGCCTGAGTGAGTCCGCCCCTTCCCTGAAGGTCAAAACTTCGAGTTTGCTGTGCGGGGCACGGCCACGGACTGAAGCTTTTTCCAGCCGGCCCGTGTCCGGGTTTGAGGGAAGGCACGACGTGTAAGTAGTCGCAGCTGGCTATGACGGTCGGCGCTGGGACCGGTGTGGTCTGGAAGGGTGGTCCGTCCCGCAGGAGGCTCTTCTCCTAGCGACGCTGCTCAGGGGAGCTGGACGGTGAGGCGCAGGTAGGAACAGAAAAGACATCGAGTCCTGAACTTTATGGCCTCCACACAAATGAAGATGTTAATTCCTAATTTCTAGGAAATCACGTCGGATTCTGTGACCTCACTGGACTCATGGGAGTCATCTCTGGGGCTCTGGGAGCGTCTCACCCGGAGGGGGAGCTGTGCCCGGAGAGGCTGCGGCGTGTTTGTGACCCGTCATCTCCCAGCCTTGGGCTCTGTCCAAGGTCCCGCCACCAGCCGTGGGGCCTCGTGGCAGCCAAGTCACTGTCACCGCGCTGGGCTCCCCTCACGTTCGACTCGCCAACTGATTCCCCACGGACATTTGCAGTGACAATGCCCCCCCCACCATGACCCCACTGTGACATGACAAGAAGTCTCCAAACGATTTCTAAGTTGTATGACTTCAAGCAAACAAACGCCACTTTTTAAAAAAGTAACTGCTGTAGTTTTGTCCATGGAGAGGACTTAACACACTGAAGAAGCGTGGGGTGACACTTCGGGATGGAGTTCGGGGGAACACAAGCCTGTGTGTGTGACGTGCCGGGTCTCTGCCCCAGTCCTGTGACCTCTGGGTGGCTCCAACGCCTGCCGCCTCTGTCCCCCGTCCTCACACGGACCAGTCCTTGCCAGGCCTTAGCGCCATAATCGTTTGGGAGCTAATAGCTTTGGTGGATCCCAACTCCGAATACTCTAAAAGCATTTGGGAATCTGTGGGGACCCGTCTCCTGCCTCCATACCCTGAGCCCAGGCCCCCCTCCGTCCCTGAGACACAAATACAAGTTATGCACAGGGTTTCGGGGACCGGCGTCGTGGAGCTGGAGCGGGTTACCCCCACCGGCTCACTTCCAGCTGCCCCTTGGCGCTCTTGCAGACCCTCCAAAGTGCATGTGGCAAGGAGCGGAGGCAGCGTCTCGGGGGGCCCGTGCTGGGCCGTGACCTCGGGCCCTACTGCCTGGAGCACCGCGGGAGCCTGTATTTGCTAATGGCAGGTGGGAGGCGGGTGCAGAGGGGCTGCTTCCCTGCAGAGGCGTCTGTCCTGGAAGGGGAGGCAGGAACCGTCGTCCTCCCACGCGGGCTTGCGCCGACCCGCCATTGCTGGACTCCAGGCCCGCCTCAAGAAGAGCGCGACCGGAGCTCGAGGTTCACCGAGGACGAGCTCGCGTCGCCAGCTTCCTGTCTCGAGGGCTGCCCTGACACTGCCCCTAGGGGGGCCTGTGCCGGTCTGCGGGGCACACACGACTGTCTAGGCCTTGTAGGTGTCCACAGAGGGGAAACTGAGTCTGGGGAGTAAACCCAGCTCCCCCCACGGCCCCCACCATTTCCCAAATGCAAGTGACTGTAACCGGCGGCCTCTAAGCGGAGCGTCTGGGAGATTCCTTCATTGTGTGTCGACCCGCGTGGAGAAGCCGAGTGCGCCCCAGCCACGCCCGCCGTTGCTGTGCTCCCCCCGGGGCCTCGTGCTGGATGAGAGGGCCAGAGCCCACGGTGGGGACGGGTCCCCACCCCATGTGACCAAGTGCTATGAAGCAGTGCGGACAGAAGTCCCAGGCGCGACCCCGTGGTGGGCCGGAGACGCGTTGTGGGCGCCAGCGGCCCCCGCAGGCAGGGGTGGCCATTCCCTCGAAAGCGAGGTGCTGGCGTCCTTAAAGTGATTTTCTCCAGAGTAAGACGATGGGCTTCAACGCTTCATTCGGTCTGTCTTGTTTTCTCATCTGCCCGTGAGGACCTCAGCTTGCGGCTCCCCGGAGTTCTGTTATGAACGATTTCTCACACTGCACGATCTGAAAGGAAGGTGTCCGCCTCACTGCAACCAGCAATGAGTAGTTCGCCACGCGCGTGTTTATCTTCCTGAATGAGCTGAAGATCAGCCGCAGCCAGTCGTCACCTGCCCTGTCCTGTGCCACCGTCACGTCCGCATCATTCCGAAGGAGGGAGGCATTCCCTCGTGTCTAATTCTGCACCGCTTCTCGAATATTAACAAGCTCAACACGCGAGGCTTTAATAAACGTGAACACGTCAGAAAACACTGGAGCCTCCTTTCAGACTTAAAAATGTTCTCATGCTTCTTGATCCCCAGGCCCAGGTGTGTTCTGCCGATCTGTTTCCAGAGGGGCTTTCCTCCCCACAGACCCTCCTCCTCGGTCTGATTTGCCAGGCAGCAGCGGGCCTGGGGTGGTGGTCAGGATCTGGGGTGGGGGGAGCTGCGGCAGGGGGAGGGGGAGGGTGCTGGGGCTCAGGACTGAGTCTGCCCTGAGGACAGGTGGGGGGCAGGTGCAGCATTAGGGCGGTGGGCAGCCATGTACGGGGGGGCAGGTGCTGTGATGGGGGGGCAGGAGCAGGGACGGGAGGCAGGAGCAGTACGGGGGGGCAGGTGCTGGGACGGGGGGGGCAGGTGCTGGGACGGGGGGGTGCTGGGACGGGGGGGCAGGAGCAGGGACGGGGGCAGGAGCAGTACGGGGGGCAGGTGCTGGGACGGGGGGGCAGGTGCTGGGACGGGGGGGTGCTGGGACGGGGGGGCAGGAGCAGGGACGGGGGGCAGGAGCAGGGACGGGAGGGCAGGAGCAGGGACGGGGGGCAGGAGCAGTACGGGGGGGCAGGAGCAGGGACGGGGGGCAGGAGCAGTACGGGGGGCAGGTGCTGTGACGGGGGGGTGGTGCTGGGACGGGGGGGCAGGAGCAGGGACGGGGGGGAGCAGGGACAGGGTGGCAGGAGCAGGGACGGGGGGCAGGTGCAGGACGGGGTACGTGTGAGTGGGTAGTTCAGGGGCGGATCGGTAGGTGCAGGGAGAAAGCTCGCGGGACAGAGTCAGAGCATCTCCTAGGAGGGGTGAGAGTACTTTCCCCTTCATTCACATTTTGATCCCCAAACTGAACACGTTTCCCAGCTCTGCTCTCACTGCGGCCGGGCACAGGGATGATCTTGGTCGTGCAGTGCAGGGTTTGTGCGTGTGAACCCCTGTCACCTGTAAGACTTGACGAAAAGATTTGGAGACACGGGTTTCGATCAGGCTGTCCTTCCGGAAGACATAGAGCGATGACGAAAGTGCTCCTTGGTAGTGACCGGTTCCCTCAGACGGTGATTAGGAGTCAGTCACTTTGATATAACTTGGTTTTAGTCCCTAATTTTCATATTCTTCTTAAAATGTAGTTCAGCAGACATATTAACACAAAGCACTTCAGTTTATACCTTAACTCAGCACGGGTAGACGGCCGCGTGACGCGGGGTAGTCTGAAGGTGCAAGATGACCACGGCTCGGAGACGGGGAACGTGGCGGAGAGGCCAGGATGTGACTGCCAGCGGCGAGAGGGTCTGCCGCTGGGCGAGCGAGCGGGACAGTTTCACCCGGCACCTTTAATGCAAACGGCTTCCCGTAACTGCCGAGAATCGGAAGTGAAGAACCCCGTTTACTCTTTCCACGGTACTCCCCTAATGTCACAGTCCCGACACGGGGTTTCCAGAGCCGCAGGGGAGCGTCGTGCTCCCAGAACCTGGACTGAGGCAGAGCCGGGCGCGGCGCGGGCCTGGGGCGCCCCAGGACGTTTGATTAGCTCCTCACTCCCTTTCATTCTTCATGCGCCCTCTAGAATTTCCAATTCTTTCTAAATCTGCTACGAAATGCCAGGACACCATTTGCACTTTCAGAAGCTGAAGTGGATTTTTGCAGAGTTTGCATCGCTCGAAAAGACCACGGGGCTGTTTAATCTCCTCTCGGGCTCCCCCAGGACTGGCTTCCTCCAACGGAACGGGCGCGGGAAAGTCGCTGTCTGCGCGGACGGCCCCCTGCAGGTCTCACGCGTCACCATTCTTGTGTTCATTGTGCGCACGTGTCTTTGCCCACTCCAGTGTCCCGTGGCCCTTTGGAGCCTGGCATGTGAGGGACACCCCCCCGGGCACCTTTCCGGGCTGCGCAAGAACCTGCAAGAAGCCCGTCAGGAGGCTGGCGGCGGCAGCTGCGCCGTCTGCCGGGCCCCAGGGCTGGGGCAGCCGCGGTCATGTCGGATTCCGCAGTTTTCATTCCTCTGCTGACACGAGCTGTCCACAAAACTCCAGACACGGGGCTTCTCTCCGGCCCCGGTCCTCCTTGTGCCCCTGCACTCAGCGTGGCTCTGAGCAAATGTCCCTCTTCCCCGTGCCTGCTGCGTTGTCTACGAGCCGGGCGTGGCCCCGTCTGGAGGTCACAGCTGGGAGCCCGGGGTCCCCCCGCCTCTGCCGGTAAAGGGAGACCCTCAGACGAGGGAATCGCTTAAGCCCCACTTGGGTTTAACGTAATACAAAAGTCCCCACATATGAGTATAGTAATGGTTTCCAGTCCTTTTGGGACGGGTCTTCAATGACTTAACGAGAGGACGGCTGCACGGACATGACTAACTTGCACCGTATTTACGTGGGCTCCAGATGCTCTTCATCGACCACGCAGGGCCGAACGAGTCTCACTTCAGCCAATCAGTGCAGTGAGCCGTGACGCTAAAACTAGTGCGGAAGAAATCAGTGCACGTGATGGGAGCTTCACTGCTCGGAGCTCAGAGTTCTGCTTTAACAAGCCATGTTAATGTAATCTGCTTTTAAAGGTGGCCTCACCGGTCACCTTCTGTTCTCAGAACAAGTGCAAGAATCAGAGCTGATTTTTTAACACTTCTTAGGGAAATACCTCACGTTGATTAATAGGGAGCTGGTTTCAGGTGCCAATGGCACAGAAGACCACAACCAGAGTGTTGTGTCATCTTCGTCCACAAAACGCTCACACGTCTGCACAACTTCAGGAAAGAAATTGAGAAAATCACAGAAAGTCTCGAGTGCATCTACTCTCTGTTCTCTGCGGCCGAGTCTTCCAGCAAAGCCGTCATGTTTAGTCACGACCGGGACTGGGACAAGCGCACACAAAGCAAATCATTAGTTGAACTCTCCAGGCCTGGCAGGGGGTGCTGGGGGATGCTCCCAGGGTCCCCCGTGAGGGCGACAGGAGGTCTGGGGGGTCAGATTCGAGCGTTTATGACGGTGTGACAGGAGCGTGACCGTCCCCGTCCCGGACGACCGCCACCTCGTTCCTCCTCCTGTTCCTGCTACGTCTCCGCGGCACAGCGCTGTGCCGCACACGAGTGGCGAACGCAAGCGCATCAAGCAGCCTCAGCACACCCAAGGGAGCAGAGACCTCCCACGACAGCAGAGGCGCGGCCCCCGGAAGATGCACAGCCATCCTGTCCTCTGACGAATGCATGTCCCCGAGGGCAGGCAGGTGCCGAGTCCATGTAAAAGTGAAGTTCCTCTTAAGGAGCCTGGAGACAGGGGCTCCCGTCCGTGGAGGGGCTTCCCACATCCACCCCTCTGCTGCCCCTGACATGCAGGCAAATCCGACACCCCTTCGAGGCCCAGCATCATGCCACCGTCTCCACGAAGCCTTCCTGGAATTTCCGCTGGTGAAAGCATCTCACACTTGTGAGTTTCTTAAGCTCCTATCCGCATGTCTCCCACTACATGGGGGCCGGGCATGTCTCCACTCGGTATACATAGCTCTGCCTCGGTCTCACTGATTCCGGGCATGGCAGTCTGTGTCTACACTGTTGGTCACTCCCCGTCAGCCTACAGTCTGTGGGTGGCAGCTGGCTCAGGCACGTACTCAGGAAGTATCTGTTGAATGTTTACAGCAACGAGAGAATCTAAGAAGATTCCAGAGCTTCAAGAAAGGTGTTTAGGGAAATGCAATTGAGGGCAGCAGAAATCCGCTTTCTGCTACAGCTCACTGACGAAGAACATGCTTTCCAGACGCCTCCGATGACGGCGGCCGGGGTCTGAGTACTGGATTTCCCATGACGATGGACTCTCACGGCCGGTTGCGGTTGGGGTCACTGCTGGGCACTGAACGGAACTCTGTATAAAGTAGCTTTCCAGCACTGTTCCCAGAACTCTGCGGAATGCCCCGAGGACAAGACACTCCTGACTGACCAGGACAGTGCGTCGGGGCTGGAGCCTTCCGACTGTTAGACCTTGTGTTTCGTTGGGAAGGAGTTTGCCCCTTTCCCCCCTTGGGCTCCGGCGGCCAAGCCACGACGAGCCAAGTCTCCCTTTTATCTGCCCAGGGATCCTGTCTGGAGCCCAAGCTGGTGCGGCAGACACCGGAGACCAGAACGAAGCAAGCGGCCAAGCACCGGGACTCGACATGCTCTATGCTAGGGCAGAAGGAGTCCACAAGAGCACAGACGGGAAGAGGCGGTGCCGGGAGAGGGTGCCGGTAAAGGGACCGGGGGTCGGATAGCCTCCGGCAGCCCAGTGACGAAGCGTCGCTTTCAACAGGGGACCATCCTGACCTTGCCTCTCGACTCCCCTCCCGTACTCTGTGGCATCTGGAGGGAGATGCCAACCTCCTTAGGCCCGGGTGTCCTTACTGTTAGGACGGCGATGCTGCGCTCCAGGCACCCCAGTGCAGGGCGGCGGGCACTGAGCGAGCTGTGCAGAGACCCGCCCACAAGATCTGTCACGGGACTCGTGCTCGGGACATCCTGGTGTAGGGCTCTCTTCTTTTAAAACAGTTTTAAAACTAACCCTTTTTAAACCAGGATTCTTGGAGAATAATATTATATTATAATAAAATAGCTACATTATTTTTAAGGGCGTGTTAAATATGCAAAATCACGGTCAGGTAACGAAAGCTCTGGGCCTCCTTCCACAACAGCAGCGGCCAGTGTCTCCTGTTGTCCTGCCCACAAAGGGGGACCAAAACTTCGTGGGTGTGTCCTAAATGATGTAACATGAGATGATGAGAGGACCACACGCACAGACACATGCGGGGCTAGAGCGGACAAGTTCGTCTGCCGCGGGGTTTTGCTGCGGGAGGGCGGGGACACGTCCTGGCTGACCACCCCGCGGGGCCGCCCGTCCAGCCCCGGAAGAATGCACACCGACCCCAGGCGCACAGCGGGAGCCCACAGCCTGACTCCGATTTCGCATCAACTTCGACAATTTCCTTTCTCCAAGTTTTGTCTTTGGGATAAAGACTGGAAATCCCTGCAGCAATTAAGTACTGATTTCGCCAAGCAGAGACACAGACTGGCGAGTGAGAGGAGTTATTTTTAAATATCAGCATTGTGAGTCATTGTTGCACTCCATGTGCCCCGAACGGGTAATACATTTGGACTAACGCACGAGAGCCGCCCGAGACGTCCATCCGCCGCAGCCGGGTGGGGCGTACGTTCACGCGCTTCGCACGACCACACTTCCTCAGAAGCCCCCCGGGTCTCCCACCCACCCCGGTGAGCAGCGTGTGCGCCGGGATGCTGAAGAGACCCGTGTGGGGGAGGAGGACGGGCGTATGCCTCTCCTCCCAGGCTAACAGGGAATTCTGACAGCGAGCGATCGACACGCCAATTGGGTTCTGGGCTTTCTGGACCCCAGGAATCATACCCTTACGTAAGTCCACACAATTTCATCATCGTCTTTCCATGTGCAGGGCGGACAGACCCTATCACAGCAGACATCGAGACATGTACAGAGGCGCACAATTCCCAGGGACGCCAGCCATCCTTCGGAACCTGAGAATTCAGAGTCCAGCAAATGGACAAAGGAATTCATGGGAAAAGAAAAAAGAGAGCATGACTTGTCGAGTCGAGACTTTCAGAAACGCCTCTGGGAAGCCACATTCTGGTCAAGGCAATGTTAGTTCCAGGTAGGTGACAATTACTCTCGGATCCTTGGTCTCTCCACAAAGACAGGTGCTATTTGTTTAGAAATCACATAGAGCGACTCTGACAATGCACAAGACAGGGTTCCTCAGGTCAGGGGAGGCAGGTGCAGAGTGAGGGCTGCTGTCCCTTTCTCTCCCGAGACGCCGAGGCCCGTCAGAGCCAGAAAGGGGCTGGAGCAGCTGTGCTCTGCGGGCCTGGTCAGGAGGTCACGCGGACTCGCACCCAGCACGGTGATGGGGAGCTGGGCGCACACTGCCGTGGGGCGGGCCGGCTCCCTCTCTACTCATCTCAACCTTCTCTTTGGCATAACGCCAACTCAAGGGGCGCCTGGGGGGCTCGGTCGGTTAAGTGTCTGACTCTTGGCCCCAGCTCAGCTTGTGATCTCGGGGTCCTGAGATGGACCCGCGTGAGGCTCCGTACTCAAATAAATAAATCTTTAAAAAAAAAAAAAAGCAAAGCCAACTCAATTCCTTGGAAACATGGGGTAGTAACGATCTGAAAGCCAGCGGGCATCCTCCACAGCCAGCCACTGCGAGAGTTCAGGAGCAGAGGCGCGTGGAACGTTCAACCACACCACCCACGCTGCGGTCAGCGCCCTCGGGCTCACGATCTCACGACCCCAAAGGGTCCCCTTGAGCCAGCCGCAGCGCTTCTGCCCCCGCCTTCCGGGAGCTGAGCCCCTGCCCGTTGCCCGTTCACTCTACTGACCCACGCCCGGCGCTAAGAAGCCCGGGGAGGGGGGGCGCTTACTTTCCTCCGAGAGGTCGTTCTCCTCCGCGTCTCTCTCCACGTCCTTGCACCAGCCTTCCATCCGCTGTGTCTCCGTGTGCAGCAGCTTCACAAACCACGAGCCGTCCCTCCGGCACGGGGACATCCTCCCGGTGTCCGCCGCCTCGACGGACGGCTCCAGCCAGGGGTCCGGCGGTGGCAGGCTGGCAGTGTCCGCAGGGGTCCTGTAGTCCTCTCTGTAACTGAAGAGCCCCTGGGTCCGAACAGTCCTCACCGCCCCGTACTGGGTGGGCGTGCTGGGCTCCGAATGCCGCTGGAAGGACGGCCCAAACTGCAAGCCTTTGTCCTCCATGGTGACGTGTCCCGGGAAGCCCTCCAGCTCCAAGTCCGCTTGGACGGCGGCGGTCACACTGTTGGAACGCTTGAAACGCCCGTGTCTGCGGGGGAGGAAAGGAAGAGAGAGGGGAGGCTTAGAGAGCTGACTCCGCGGTGAGCCCACGCCTAGCTGGTCGAGGACACGCCTGCCTACGGCGAGGACAGCGCCCGCTGGGCAGACAGACCTGCGCCCGGCAGGTCTGGTCCGCGTGCAGAAGCGTCTGAGGCCTAAGTGCTCTCCAGGGAAGCTGGGAAGCCAGTAGCTTGTAGCTTTCTTTGCAATCAGAATCTTTATCGGCTGGGTCCCGGCACCCACCACCATGAGCACCGTCCCCCGGGACTCCGGGCGAACGGACGCCGCTGATGTGACAATCCTCTCCTTAGATTAGTTTTTTATGAAATGTACACGATGTATTTTGTTAATACAAAGTAATCATCTTGTTCTCGATACTGTCATAGACACCTCTGTATTTTCTAGTTTGAAACCATAGTATGCTAAGGTCTTAAACTTCCTTCTCTTTCTCTTTCTGTCTTTGTTTTCCTTTGAACGTTATTAGGCAAGGAGATGTGCACCCAGGTCCGTCTCAAGCTCCCCGTTCTCCCTCTGGGGGAAGAGCTCTGGCTCTCAGACCCGTCAGCCCCTCTGCTTTCCTGGGCAGTGAATCACTCGAGGAAGAATTACTCCCCTGCCTCTCACAAGAACAAGACACGGGCAGATGTTAATTCACACTTGAACAGTGTAAGTGTAAGTATTTGACCCTGTTCCCACACACGGCATGATCACTGATCGTCAGCGGGAGCTAGACGTGTGCAGCCGGGTCCCTAACAGATCACTCTCGCTGGGGACGTCGTGTACCGCGCTGGGGCTGAGTTACCGCTTCCCGTCCTCCACCTGGACGCCGACAGAGTGGTACTCCCGAAGGCCCCGGCTCTCCGTGTCGGAGTCTGTGGCTGTTTCCACCTAATGTGACACAGAAGATCTTATTTTAGAACCGAGACAAGGGATCTGGGCAGCGACTGTTTTCTCTCTGTGTGTGTGTATGTGTTCATTTGCTATAACTAATTATGCATTTAGTTAGTGCAGAGATGCACTTGACCCCATAAAGTCACAAAAAAGGGGAATGCATTCACAGCGGTGTAATTACATTGTTACTGTGTTTCATCAAATTTCACATAACTACTTGAACTCAGCATTGCACTCTGATCTCTCAAATGTATGCAGATAAAACTGCTTAGTTCCGCTAGGGCGAAAAATAGGCTTTGTTGGATTGAGTGATTATAGGACTTAAAAGCTCTTATCACGCCCTATAGTGAAGAAGCTAAGTACCCCAGGAGCCAGAGGTTGCTGACAACCACACACACGCGATTTACTAGATTCACGGTGGTGGCTGCGTCCACACACAAAAACACACGGAAAGGAATTTCAGCGTGCACTGGGAACACGGAGGCCATCTCTCTGCTGCCCCTCCACACAGGTATCTTGCATCTGCTAATGGGACTGTGCCCAGCGAGGCCGTGTCAGAACCGCGCAGAGGGCTCGCACTGCGCACGAATCCTTCCTGTGGTTCTATCTGCCCAAATTGTCTCCCAAACCCAGCAAGTGCTGTGGGGCCATCTGAGGGGCAGAGGAACATGTGAGGGGTTGCTGGTACAGTTCGTTTTCTAAAACAAACAAACAAACAACAACAACAAAACCCAAACTCGTGCCTAAGAAGTCTGCGGAACCGAAGGTTGGTTCAACCATAAAGATTATCCGGGCTGCTGCGACGTCCCTTTCCCGTGTCCCAGGAAACGCTACCTACTGCAGCTGGGGGACCTTGACCCCATTCGGAAATGTCACACCTAAGTTGTAAACCACATTCTCTCTCTCTCTCTCTTTTTTAAATGTTTTTAATTTCTTTTCAGTCTAACAGTATTCATTGTTTTTGCACCACACCCAGTGCTCCATGCAATCCGTGCCCTCTCTAATACCCACCACCTGGTTCCCCCGACCTCCCACCCCCGCCCCTTCAAACCCCTCAGACTGTTTCTCAGAGTCCATAGTCTCTCATGGTTCACCTCCCCTTCCAATGTCCCCCACCTCCCTTCTCCTCTCCATCTCCCCTTGTCCTCCATGCTATTTGTTATGCTCCACAAGTAAGTGAAACCATATGATAATTGCCTCTCTCTGCTTGACTTATTTCACTCAGCATCATCTCTTCCAGTCCTGTCCATGTTGCTACAAAAGTTGGGTATTCGTCCTTTCTGATGGAGGCACAATACTCCATTTGGAGAGGATGTGCAGAAAGGGGAACCCTCTGACACTGTTGGTGCGAATGCAAGTTGGTGCAGCCTCTTTGGAGAACAGTGTGGAGATTCCTCGAGAAATTAAAAATAGAACTTCCCTATGACCCTGCCATTGCACTGCTGGGTATTTACCCCAAAGATACAGATGGAGTGAAAAGAAGGGCCATCTGTACCCCAATGTTTATAACCACATTCTCTCTTAAAGACATTAGTGATTACCATGAGGGCAAGATACAAACCACTCAGCAAACCATTCTGACACTCTGTGGGGACTTTGGAGAGTCGGTGACTATACCTTGTGGTTGCCCTATGACTGAGCTCAGGCCGCCGAGCGCTGACCTGACTAGTGGCCAAGAGAAACAACGCTGCCAATGCTGCTGTTTGTTGAAGGCTTGGCCGGAGCCAGGCCTGTGCCAGGAGCGTAGTAAGCACTGCTGCAGGCAGCGTCCACAACACCCCTGCTGTGATCTCCTGCCACTCTGAACAGCTGAGGACTCAGAGAAGGTGAGTAACTTGCCCAGGGGTGCACAACTCATGGGGCACAGAACAAGGACGCACGCCTGTGTTTGTCTGACTCCAGCGCCATGCTCTGTTCTGCTGCTCTGTGACCAGAATAGGGACAGCCGGACCTAGGGTTCCTGGTGAGTTCGCGAGCCATGGAGCATGGCTGGGCACACCCCCTGTCTGATTGGCAGCACCTCGCACGCACACAGGGAGGTCACACCCTGTGACCTCTGTGGTGCGTGGTTGGAGAGCGAGATGGGGACACAGGAGACCGCAGGAGGACAGACGTTCTGGAGTTACATCTGGAGCAGATCTAACCTTGCTGCTGTCTGTGCGGGGGTAACGGCTCTGACACGCTCACCCTCCTGGACGTGGGGATTGTTACTGTCGTGACCGTCCATGGAAGACAGCAGTCACCACCCCACATTGAAGACGTCGTCCTATGCTAGAGCAAACGAGCCGCTTTGTGTTTAACTGCTTGTTTCCCATTTCATGAAAAGCCCCCGACCTATTTAGTCTCCCATGGAGGGGTCATGTGGTTACTTCCGGTTTTCCGCCACGGTGAGCGATGCTGGCACAGATGCGCGTTTTTGCACGTTTTATGAACACAGTCACGGTGTATGTAATTTCTGGACCAGGAGTATCGCTACGCTTTACAGTTCTGGCTGAACTCGATGGATGCATGACTGGGGGGGGTCAATGCGCATGTACAATTTTAGAAAGATATTTGTAATGGAAAGAGCGGTGGTTTCTATCTTGGAAATATTCAGAACATCGTCTTATTTATTCCTCGTCCAGGATTCTAGTCTAAGGAAATCACCGTCGGTTCTGGTGGCTGTGAGAGCTGTTTGTCCCCACGCTACTGACCGGGTGAAACAGGGCGGGGTGAAGCGGGGGGGCAGCAGCAGAGGGTAAAATAGGCTTTGCTCACAACACGACCACGAGGCAGCACGAAGAGGATGGCTGTGAGGGCTACGCCACGGGAGGTGCTCAGGGTCCATGCACGCTAGCAGGTGGCATGAACAGCAAAATCACAAGCCGTGCATGAGCCACAGCCAGGGACACACGCCACGTGAGTGAACACACGACCAGGTAACAGCACGTCGTTGCCTTCATGCCGTCTCCACGTCCCCTGCTCTAGGAAGCCCTCCCTCTCCTGGTGAAGGAGGAGTGTACAGCTTTGGGGCCAGAGTCTGCTGCGAGTGACCACGCAACTCTCAGGGAGTCTCTTGAATTTTGTTGAGGCTTTTCTTCCTCATCTCAGAACCGAGGGGACGTGAGGCCCTTCACTGGACCAGAGTAAATCTCCGCAGGAAGCAGACTGAGAGACGCTGTCGCAGCCAGGGCCGGCGCTCTGTCTTCTCACCCTCACCCTGACCGTGAAGACGCCAGCCGTGCGGCGACACGGACAGTGAAGGGGGAGCTCACAGACTTACGTGCTGGTCACAGGACATTTCTCTAAGAGCAAGGGATGCTGTCTCTGTGTTCAGAAGGCGAAGGCTGAGGGGATGCTAAGATCACACATGGCCTGGGTGAGCTAAAGACTTCACCATTTCAGAAATCCTGGGAGCAGAGACCCTTACACGGATAGGAAAAAAAGCAAATTCAAGACAAGGAAAGGAATTAGTGCTTTTGCACAGTGGAAAAGAAATCAAAGGACTCTCTTCCCAAGAGGAGAATCAGGCTGAAAAGTAAAGGGATCTTAAAAATTTTGAGAAAGGAAGGCATGTGTTCATTTTACGGGACCAACCATGTTCTGGCCATTAGGAAGAAAGGTGTCTTAGCAGAATCACGTGTGATGCGTGAGCTCTTACGAAAGCGGATGTCCCGTCTGCAGGGCTCCCTGCTGAACGGGGACAGCCATCTCCCCAGTCGCTGCCGCGGGCGCCAGGCGCCGTCCCAGAAGAGTGTCTGAGGTGTGCAGAGCCCGGAGCCCTGCACGGGCCTCCCTGTGCGATGGCAGAGGCTGCGGGCTGCCACACACCATGACGACCGGCGGGCAGGGGACGTTCTGAAATGCGGTCCGCTACACAACAAGGAGCTGGGTTTGTGTTGGCGGGTATGCACACACGGGTGTGCACGCTTAAGTACATGTGTGAGTGTACACGTGTGTATGTGTGTGAATGCATCTGCACAAGCAGGCACATCGGTGAGTACACACACACAAGCACACACATGTGAGCATAAGAACAGATGTGCATACTTGCATGGGCAGCTGCGCACATGTTAGCTGTGTACACACATGTACACACATGAACACGCTTGCACCTTTGTGGGTATGAGCACATGTGCATGTGCGGTTGTGCATGCACACGTGTGTGTAAGTGACCTGTGTCTATCTGTGTGAGTGTGCACACGAGTGTGTGTACTTGTGTGCTGGTGTGAGGACACCAGCGCCCGTGTGTGCATGTTGAGGGTGCTGCGTGCTTGTGCAGACAGGTAATCCTGCGTGCCCAGGAGCCTGTGCATTGAGTATGAGTGTGAGCGTGTGCATGCTGGGGTGTGTGAGGCGGGCAGGAGGCGGCCCCAGTGTGCCCTGGCCCCTCTTCCGCACGGTAGGCATCTGCGGGAGGTCGGAGCGGATCAGCCGCAGTCCGGGCCCCACCTCCACGGCCCCCGGGAGGAGCAACCAGGCAGAGAGCCATTACCAGCGCTGGGGCAGCTCCCTGCCGCGTCTCTGCCACCTCCGTCCAGATCACTCGTGCTCTGCCTTCAGAAGCCAGCGCTGAGCTGGGCAGGTGCCCTGCCTCCGAGGCCCGGCAGCCCTAGTTCTCTTGGGGACCCGTTAGAAGCGCAGGAGCTAAAGGAGCCCTGCCCGCCTGGCTGCAGAGACGCCCCACGCAGCACCGGCACTTCCAAGAGCAGGTGGCGGGAGGCTGGCCGGAACGCGACACGGCTCAGGCCCTCAGCGAGAAATCCGCCTCGTGGGCAACATGGTGTTCTCGCAGCTGGACGCTTGAGTTGAGGAAGAGGAGGCCCGTGGTGGCTGCTCCATGCACCCCCAACCTGGCGATGTCGGAGCAGTGATCGCTTCCACGTTACAGAGGGGGGAGGGGGGCATGTGGGCCCGAGGAATCCCTGCGCCCTGATCCAGACTGCCATGTCCGGGGGCAGGAGAGGCTTCCAGTGGACAGTCACAAACACAGACACGTGCACGAGGAGGGGACAGATGCTTCAGGGACACACGCGCCACAGATCCACAGACCAGGGACACAGGGGAGAGGCACGTGTGAGCAGAGACGAGGAACCGTGAGGGAGATACCACGGGGTCGCCCCACGGCCCCGTATCACTGGGCCAGCCCGTGAGGAAGGGCCTGGAGCTGCACCCGCAGCCCCGCAGACATGGGTGGGAGACGCGAGGTGGGTCTTCTGCCCCAAGAGTGGGCCGCGGCCGTGAGGTGGCTGAGTGTGCGGGGAGCTAGCCGTCTCGCCCGATGAGCGACGGGACACACGGACAGGGGGCAGGTCGCTCCTGGCCACACAGCTTGGGACGCATGCCGCACCGAGCCCGCCTGTGTCCTGTCCGGGCAGTGGGCATCCTGCCGGCTTTGCACGGGGTCTTCCATCCTGCCTCCCACACTTACGGGCCATGACCCTCTGGGCAAGCCACCCACCCCCGAGCCTCAGTTTCCACATTGGTAACTTGGATAACGCCTGGCCCCTGAGGTTACGATGAGATTATAAAGAGACTGTGCTGGACAGTGGGGACATGGCCACGACCACAGCCTGCTTCTCTGCTACTTCTGCATTGTGCCTTCCCTGCGTGGACATGCCGGCCACTCCGCAGGGCCCTCCACGTGTCCGGGGTCTCGCTCGGCTTCAGTGGTCCCTTGCTCCGTGTTGCTGTCAGCTAGCTCCCTACACCCACTCTGTTTCATTTCTTTGACTCACATTTGTGCTAAAACCTGAGTTTCTCTGACGCTGTTTTATATCGGCTCTTGGAGCCACCGAGTCCGGTAATGGCAAGGGCACAAGCTCACGCAGCACCGTGCATTCCTCCACTGCTAGGGACACAGCCGACCCTCGCACACGTGCACTCACACCGTGTCCACGGAGCACTCACCACCGTCACCCGTGCACCCACTTATCCGACACTGACCGAGCACTTGCTATGTGCCAGGCACTGTGCTAGGCGCTGGGTGGTGAAGGCGGGGGGCAGCTGGGCCTTCAGGGACACGTGGCGCGGGGGGGGCATCAGAAAGCCTTCCAGGGAGGGGTCAATGTGGGAACGGCTGGGGGTGGACGGGCTGACGGGGAGGAGATGGACATTCTTGCGGAGGAAGGGCGTGGTTGCCAGAAAAAAGAAAGGGGAACGGGGCGAGGAAAGTTGTCGGGGCATCTGGGAGATGACGTGGAGCTGGGGCGCCCTCAACCGGCAGGTGACCTGCTGCCCAAGTCAAGTCAGAAGAGGACAGCCCCACCCTCGCCCCAGGCTGGCCCAGCAGCCAGCGAGAAGCCTGTGGCAGGTGGCAGGTGGCCGGTGAGAAGGCCAGACGGTGCACGGCACCAGGACCGTGGAGTCCGCCTCATGAACCTGCGCAGCCCACACGACTTTTCTGGAGCCAGAGGGAGCGGCGTCTGAGCCTGCTCCCTCCCTCGACCAGCGCTGGGGGCCCCGCAGCCGGTCCCTTGCCTATTTGAGCCCCGTCCTGGTCCTCATCAAAGAGGGGGCTGATTCCACCTCACTGGGGGGCGCGAGGGCTCCTTGCTGTAATACGGGGCACCTAGCATAGTGCCTGGCATATAGAATCAGACAGAGAGAGGGGGCAGAGCAGTCGTATGAAAACCCGAGGAAGGAGAGGAAACAGAAAGTCATGCGTACTCGGCTCTGGAGGATGCTTCGGTACTTACATCTGACCTTGGGTATGGCTGATGTTCTGGGAATTCGGAATCCTAAACAAAACAACGAAGCCACAGTGTGGGGACCTGGTTCAGAGGACCTAGTCAAGCGGGCAGTCGCCCCAGCCTGCACGCTCCCGTATCCCCGGGATGCCCGAGCCACGGAGCCCCTCACGCTAGTGCCAGGCCGCAAGGCTCTTGGGCAGAGCTCCGCTCACCCTCCTCCCCGGCCACGAAGCCTTCTGATTCCGGGACTTCTGGCTGGATGCAGGCTGAGCGGAGGAGTGACAGGAGGCAAGAGTGGCCCACGTCTGCGGAGGACTCCGTGAGGACCCTGGCTGTCCGTGCCGATACGACCTCGCAGGGCTGAGGGGCTGAGGCAAGGCCCTGCCGGCGTGAGGCGCATCCTGTGCGGCCCCGGGGCTGGGAGGCGGGCCGAAAGGCGGCCCCCGTGTCTGAGCATGGTGCCTGCCGTGCCCAGGGCATGGACGTGCTGGATGCAGTCCGTGTCTCGGGGAGCGGTCTGGGGCCTTTGGGGGTGTGGGTCTGCCCTCGGGGGTCTGTAAGCATGGGACGTGGCTCTGCCACCACAGCTAAGCACCCAGAGCGCCCTGTGGCCAGTGGGGACGTGCTTCTTGCAGCCAGGGCAGAGCAGCACGCCTCTGTGTGCACGAGGAGGCCTCTGGGACCTCTACCCTCTATTCCCGGCCCTTCCCCCACTGCACTGCTGGAGCACAGGACGGCAAAGCTTTTGAAAAACTGGGTTTCAACCCAAAACCATCCTTCCAAAGTATCAAAATAAGCTGTCTCCACACTCGGTCAGTAGCAGGCATCCCCTAGAAAGTGCCCTGGGCTGGGCATATCTGGTTTCCAGGCGCAAGCGTGACACGGGGACCTGAGATGCCCTGGGGTGGTCCCCGGTGGCTGGCTGGCCAGCGGGCCCGCGGCTGAGAGCTCAGGCATCTCCCGGCCCTCGGAGGCTGCGCTCCCTGCTAAGGACCCCGGGCTGTGGGGCCGCTGCGTGAATCCTGCTATTAGCAGAGCCCGTGTGGTGCAGGGAGGCTACCTGGATCCCAATGGAGGAGCGTCTGCTCTTGAGGAAGTCCTCGGCCTTGGACACCAGGACGGACTTGTCGCTGGTCCGCACGGAGCTGCCCTGGCCCTCGGAGGCGAGGCGCTGGGCTGCGGCCGTCTCCAGGGCAAGGCTCATGGCCTTGGTGCTGTCCAGACTGTCTGTGGAGTTGTAGAGGCCGCGGCTGTCCTGGGGCCACGGGGACACCCGCTGGGCGCGGCTGTCCTGGTAGGCGTCTTGCGTGGACTCCGTGCTGCTCTGCGCGGTCACCGAGATCAGGGGCTTGGAGGTGGTGCGCGGGGGGACGGGCGGCGGCGTCTTCTTGTAGTTCGCGTAGGAGATGGCTGTAGGGAAAGTCAGTGTGCCGTCAGCCTCTGCGGCCTCCCTCCCGCACCCCTGCTCGCTCTCACTGCCCACGACCCACGAGCCTTCTCAGAGATGGTCCACGCAGACAGACTCACAACAGTGGGAGATTAGAAAGCGCCCCCCCCCCCCGAATGCTGTGACAGTGACCACTCGGGGAAACTTGGCTCAGCAGGATGGACAGCAGCCCACAAGACCGTGTCCACGCAGGGGAGTGCCCCAGGCAATGCGCACGGTGAGAAGCGGGGCCTACTCTGCTGTGTGCGGGGGAAAGGGGGGGTATTTATAAGGAGACCCCGTGTGTGAGAACAAAGTCAGACACACAGAAAACCATTCAGCAGCTCTCACTGAGGGACCACGGGGCGACTCTTGTCTCTTCTGCTTCTCCGCACGCTCCCCAAAGGCATATGATGTATGTAGTACTTTTTTAATGGAAAATCAGAGAATGTGAGAATGTGAGAATCAGACCATTTGCTCCCCACTTCCTGGGTCAACAGTATAGACAGTGGTTGCAAAGGGACCCTGGCTCTCCGAACACACCGGCCAGCCGCCTCACACCCTGCACCTGCCCGTAGCCCGCCAGCCCGCTGCCTCTGCCCGCACGCACTCTCCGACTGCAGTCATCCCCCGAGGGACAGAAAGTGCCTCTGGACGTGAACCCATTTAAATGTTTCTTTAAAGGTTACCCCAAAGTCACTAAGCGTATTTGCCAGGATCTGGGTGTTACATGTCTTTTTCCAGCAAGATGAACAATGCCATTTTGACAGGAACGTGTTCTCCGTTGCAGTTAATGATTCTTCTTTGTCTGAAACGGAAGAACTCACCACGGGCTTCTGCAACGGACGCTGCAGCACAACCACCGCCACGACCAGGCGCAAACACGCCCACCCGGTCCGCAGGCGTGCGAGGACCCCTGTGTCGTGTGCATGCCCACACCTGCACACGCCCACACCTGCACACGCGCCTCTCCGGCGGGGGCTCAGCCTCTCCGGGAGGACAGAGGGGCGAGGTTCCCCCACGATTTCAGAAGCTGCCAGAATGGGCGTCCTGCTGCGGCCCGGGGAGCACGCCATTTCCGCTCTTCCGTTCTGGGGACTTCCACGCACGTTCCCGCTTCCTGCCATCTCCCCCCGTGACAGGGTAACCTGTGTCAGTGGTTCTCCTAATAAATAAAACCTCAAATGTCATTCCAAACAGAAAATCCAAACAGAAAACAGAACGAGTTTGCACGTCAGGATGACCGGAGTTCGAGGCATCCAAGCTGCTCATGAAAATCTGCGCCGTGGATGCATTTTGAAATCGAGGCATCAGAAGAGGCTCGGAAGGTGGGAACAGCCGGAGGCGGATGCTGTCGGAAGCACAGGCTTCGAACTCTGCACTAGGGAAACGTTGGCAATCACCTCTTTGACTTTCCTTTTTTCTCTCCCTTGCACTACACCTCAGAAGCCGGCAGACCCCTCGCCCTGCTGAACGCGGCCCCCTTCCCCAAAACCACCCGCCCCTGAAGCCCACTCTCATGGGTCCCGCCACGCTGGGTCCCAGATCTGTAGGGACCCACTGCACGGTCTGTACGGGACTCGGCATGTCAGGTGGGGGTCTGCGGAGTGCAGGACGGGCCACTGTGGGGCCGCAGCCAGAGAAAGCCGCAGAGGGGTGCCCCGGGCCGCGGTTGGCTGGGCCCCACCTCAGAGCCGCCAGGAAGCCCTTCCTCCCGCCCTCTGGCTCTGGTCTAGCCCGACAGCAGGGCTCCCCCTTGGCCTCGGTGCTTAGAGCCCCGCCCCCCACAGTCATCGTCCCCTGTAACGGACATCGGGCTCCGCGTTTCCAGAGGGACAATGGCCTCAGCTGCGTCCTCCGTGTGCAGGTGCTTGCCTGCCTGGGCTCTCCGAGAGCTAGTCCCCTCTTCCCAGACTCCTACACAGGTGTTCGGGGGCCGATCCCTGGGTACAGGGACTGTCCCCACCTCATTGCCCTGTACCCTCCCTGCGCCCCCTGCCTGTACGGCCCTGGGGACTGTGACCTGGGGAGTCTCAGACTCTCCCATTGTGTACGTCTGTGGGTCAGCCCTGGGGGCTCTGCTGGGGCGATCACACCTCCTCTTTCCCAGGGGGGTCTTGGCAGGGTCTGGAGGACATTCTTGGTGTTGTCACAGCCGGCGTGGGGGGTGGTGAGGGTGCCACCGGGATCCAGTAGGAAGGGGCCAGAGAAGCCATCAGACCCTGTCCAGGGCACACCACAGCCCCCAGGTCCCCCTGCAGAGCTACCCAGTTCAGAAGGTCATCGTGCTGAGGGGGACCATGTCACCTCTCTGGGGGACTCCTTGGCTCCTCAGGGACAGGAAGGGACACGCGTGTGGGCAGACTGTCCTGCAATAGCTTGTCACGTCCTCCGGTCTGGCCATCAGCTTCGGCCATTCTGTCCTGTTCCGAGTCTGGACGAGGGTCACCGCCCACAGTGTGATTCTCTCTCCTTGACGGTGGTGGCCACCGCGAGATGTGCTTCTCCCCCAGCTTCTCTGAATTCTCACAGTGTCAGAGTCCACAGTGCAGACACCCGAACACGGGGACTGACTGGGGAACGCGGTGACAAGAGCGTGCCGAAGGCGGAGCTCACACGGCCACACGGAAGCCGAACTGTCCGACATCGCTGCTCAGGCAAGCAAGTCCTGCTCCCTGACGACCCGTCCGTGGACACTCCCGAGCCAGCAGCCGGTAAGCCAGGTGCCAGCCACACTCTGCGTGGCAGGCTCGCCACACACGGATCTCACGGGAGGAAACACCACTTCTGAGGGGACGCCACGTCTTGGTGGTGGCAGGGTGACCATGCAGGCAGCCGAGAAATACAGGCACACAGACAAGAAGTCACTTCTGCCGTTTAACATGCTGTACAGCTCTTGGCTGTGGAGAGGAGCTGAAAGGCGCTCAGGAAAAGACCAGCCCGGCGCGGTCCTCCCGCTGGTCAGGTCCACTCCACAGTGAAGGACGGTGTGTGCGTCTCGAGGACTGGGACATGTCGAAGGCACGCAGAGCAGACGCACCTTCCCGGACTCCAGTTCCAGTGGGGTCACCCCTTCACAGCCGTCCGCCAACATCGCCCCTCCACCCGTGCGCGACGATCACTCTCCCAGTGCACTCGGTACAACTACGCTTCCTGCGTGGACACTTGGCGCGTAGGAGCGACGTGACGGTGGACGTCAGCGAACGCCAGCATCGTCTCCGCGTCCCCACGCGCATTCGCTACAGGGTGATGACACGAGTTCTGAAATCGGCTTCTTGACGCCACGGAGCAGAACAACGTTCTTTCCCGCGAAACGGATGGACACTGGGCCGTGCCCGGCCTGCGTCAGGGACGACAGGCGTCACTCAGGCCAGGCCGGTGCGGCGCAGTGACCTCTTCTGGGGGGCGAGAGACAGATGCCGTCTTCGTGTCTTGCCCGCATTTGATTCACTGCCCTGCGGTGACGACCACTGCGGGGGCGTGGTTTGACGCCGTCGGTGTGGTCTGTCAGAGCGGGCACACGGGCGAGCCCATTTCAGGGTGGCTTGGAAAAGCTACAGACCGGTTTTGGTCAGAGACCCTCTCGTCTGGAAGAGAGATGTTCTCCCGCGTGCCAGCCGAGCCCGAGCACCCCCGTGTTCATCCAGGCTGCTCTGGTCTCTACTAAACCCCGTAGGAAGTGTGTCCAACTAGAAGCTTTTCCTACCGCTTAAAGAAATCCGCTGCCGGCACGACCATTACTTTTCCCGCCCAATAGTGGAGGACATTTTGCAGCAGCACGGAGCCAACTGACAAGGGGGACACCCACAGCTGCCACCGCAGGGGCTGCGGGTACCTCGCATGTCTGCTGCGCGGGCACCCCAGTCACCTGCTGGCTGTCCTCTGTCGCCATCGTACTGAGATCCACTGGCTCCACTAAACGTTTGTCTGGAGCCCAAGACGCTGGCTCCTTCCGATCGCTCGTAATCAAACTGAAGAGAAGGGCAGAGGGCCAGCATCCGCACCGGAGCCTCACAAAAGCCCGAGAGAAAGACCCAGGGCTCCAGGAGAGCTTTCTGCAGGAGATGGGCTGCGGCTGAGTCCTGGAGACGGACGTGGCAGGTGGTGTGGGGGAGGGTGGGGCCCGGCCGGCCGGCTGTGGGGGTTAATCTGCAGGGACTCACGGTGCCGGACACGGGTGGCAGCGCCCGTGGGACGGGGGTCTGGAATCAGTGGGCCAGGAACTACTGAGGCAATGTGGCCCCTTTAAAAAATCTGAGCTCGTCTGATTCTCCCCAGTGCTTGGAGGCTCTCACTCAGGCATAAGTGACGGATTACACTAGCTTTCTAGGGAGACCATCTTGTCATAGAGTTTTCTTCAAATTATTTACTTTCTGGGAAAACATCAAATGGACCTTCTACCACTCGGTCTTCCCCCAGATGGGGAAGTGTCCACACACTTGTTCTGGTACATTTTAGTCGTTTGGTGTCTTGACGGTTGATTGCAGTGCACCTTCCAGGACACCGATGTCCTGGTCCGATATCCCAGATCCATGGTGGCCGAGGACATCTAGGAAAGGGAAGTGCTGTACATTTCCTTCTGGTTCTAACAGCCCTGGACTGACTCTTCCCTGCTTCCGGCATAAAATGAAGTAACGGGGATTGTGGACAAAGTAAACTCTCTGCCCCGGTCTGCTCATCCGTAAAAGGGACACACTCAGGACGTCTTGTGATCTGTCATCACGGGGATGGGAGATACGGCCGGGGGACAGGCGGCTGCTACGGTGTTGGCCCCACAGAACCGTCCCTGCAACCATCCTCCAGAAGTCACCCACTCGCGGCAAGTGCGCACCGGGCGACGCCCGCCATCTGCTCCCCGTCGCCTCCTGTGTGTTTCCGAGGTCTCTCCGCCCACGGTTCTCCTGGGAGCGCGAGCACACGGCCAGTCCCGGGCGGCCCCGGGGCGAGCACGTCACAGTCGGTGCCTCCCCTGAGCCGCAGGCAGCCCCACCAGGGACGCGGCATTCGGACTTCCATTTCCCGGATGAGAGAACAGGTTCGAACGGGAAACATAGGCCTCAGGTCAGCCGGGTGGCAGGGCGGGGACTTCAATGCTTCTCCAGGCTTCGGTTAGGAGGATGCGTCCCCTGACCCTGCGCTGAGCTCAGTCTGATTTCTCACGGCTGGGTCTGACCTTATTCCTCCATGCCCGCTGCAAAGTAAGTGAAAGAACCATTCATCGCTTCAGCAAGAATTTCCTCTTAATAGGATCAGTTCCAAGCTTTCTAAAAAATAAAAATAAATGAAACGCATCTGGCAGCAGAAGAAATTTTAGACCGCACTCCCACTCTGTGACGCGAGTTGTTTGAAGGGCTGTGAGCCGATGAGGTTGAGGCGGACTTGGAGGAAATTAACTGCAATTATCTCTCCATTCTTCACACGACGGAAACCAGTGAAGCCATTTTTGGGACAAAGGCCTTCTAATATTTGCTTACTCATCTAATGAGACATTTCCTCGGTTCACAGGAGGCTCAGAAGGGACCTGGAGAGCTGGCCTCACTGCGCCATGGGAGCTGAGCGACAGGACGGGCACTCGTCCCTCCTGCCAATCAGCCGCCTCTCGAAGAGTAAAACTTCTCATGGGAAATGTTCCTTCTCTGTTTTAGCTGAATAACAGTGGTGTTTGAAGCCCACCCCTTCTCAGCACGGGGGAAGACGCTGTTGCTCTGCGAGCTCGTGACTAGTGTTCCCGTGGCCGGACAGCAGGTGCCGCTGCCGGCCGAGCGACCAGACACAGCCAGCCCACAGCCGACGCGTTCTCTCAGTGCTTGAACATGGATGGGAAAAAGTCCTTGAACAAACAGGACAAAAATATCTGTTTATAGGGTTTTTTGGAAATAGCTAACAGTTAGTTGTTGAACACTAAGTCCAAACACTGTATTATTTTGGACACAGACACCTGCATTGGATCTTCCAGAAACCCTAGGACATAGAAGCAGGTCAGCAGGGTCCTCAGTCGCACGGGGCGCGGGAGACTCGGGAGCCCTGCAGCCTTGTGGCCGGCGTTGGCATGATCAGCCCGTGTCACGGCGTCTGCTGGGTTCTGAGACCTGCTCGGGGACAGGGCCGCCCGGGGCTGCTGTCCAGAGAAGCAGGCTCCCTGGAGACAGCCAGGATGGCCCGCTACGGGCTCAGGGGAAGTGCTGGGGGCAGGTTTGAGGATTTCCCACCTGCTCACCCCCATCTCCTCGGACATACGTGCATGGTGGAGGCAAGGCGGAGGACACATTTTTTTGAGCACCTGAAAATGCTCATTGTCCACGTGATTCTGTTTGCAATGGCCCCACCATAAATCCAACACACAGATTTAATAGACATAAACGATACTTACTATTTCGAGAATAATAAATACTATGTAAGTTAAAGAAACATTTAGAAATACCCACAAAGACTTCCCGTCCCCCAGATACCAGACGCATTCTCACATGTCAGCATAGGAGTCGAGATGAGATTTGTATTTTAAAATATAAGATGCGCATTTGGTATACGTCTTGACTGTACCCACTTTCTCTTGGGGGCCCTATGTCCATATGACATGGTCCCCCATGGGACCCCCAGAACAATAAATCACATTTATATTACTGGTTAACTGAAAACTTTTGAGTTTTATAATTTAAAAAGTGTCAGCTGTCAGCGTTCAGTAAATTAAAACAGCAACATACAAACTATTTTAGGTAAATAAAATAATGTTGAGACAGAATTTTTGAAAAACTGATGTAAATCAGTGTTTTCACTGATTTGTCAGTCTGCTCCTGTGACAGATGTTTGTTGGTACCTATGATCTTGTGGGGCAGAATCATGTCTGCCTAAATGGAATTCCTAAATGGAATTAGAAACTTGGAACTATAGTAAAGAAAGAATTTAAAATGATCATTTGATCATGTTATTTTGCTGTTAAGAATTAAATAAACAATTAAGGAAATCATTTTATATATTCAAGAAAAACATTCAATTATTCAGCTGGCTAGTTTGGGGATAATAACTGTCTTAATTCTGTGTATGTGAATACACAATTAGAACATACTCACCAGAACTAATACTCACTAATTACAGGCATTGTTATCTATCATTTTCTATATGCATATCAGGCAAACATTAAATGCAACTGAAAACTGAAAATTTAATTTAGCAACATAATGCTACTGAATTCTCTGCCAACAGAGAAAGTTTTCTAAACAATCACTTAAAATTTATTTAAATATCAGTGGTCAAATAAGAATTTTGAAACAAAAGTGAAATGATTATCTAACTGAATATCTTCAGGTGTCTGGAGACCCGTTCTGTAAACCGTTGAGCTCAGGCCCGCGCATCCTTTTGGTCTTCAAAGCCCGTCACGGGTCTCTTGTACTGTGTGGAACCCGGCGGCGCCTCTGACGGCTCTGATGCTGTTCCAGTGGCGTCCTCGTCCCAGGGAGGGAGATCCCTACAGACTGTGGACCCGGGACACAGACTGAGGTCTCAGGCGGGACGGGGGTGGGGCTGGGTGAGCCTGGGGATGGGCGTCAAGGAGAGCACGGCCTGCGGGGGGCGCTGAAGAAACCGCAGAGACCGTGGCATGAACCACCTACAGCGATTACAAAGCTAGTCTGGGTTTTGCGTGTGCTCCTGGGGTCGGGGCAGCTGGTGAGACTCATCCCCAGACCCCAGGATCCCGGAAGGGAGGCAGCTCAGCAAAGTGCCCTCCTTCTCGAGCATACTTGGTGCCAACACGCGCCTCTGTGCCATCGAGAAAAGGTTAATTACACGATCTGGGAAGGAAGGAACCATGTACAGCATCCAGTTTTGGAAGATTTCTGTAAAAATTGCATCCAGTGAAGGCAGTGAGGCCTGAAGGGAATAGGCCCGGGTCGATGAGCTCTTCCCGCCCAGAGGCGAGTGCGCGGGGCTGTGAGCAAGCGTGTGAAATCGGTCCTTTCCCAGATATACGTGGGGTGGAGAGAGCCTCATCTGGAAGCCCTTTCTGAAGACCTGCCCGGAGCCCTGGGTCGAGAGAGCTGCAACCAGGGGCAGGAGAGAGAGGCTGCCGCGGCCAACCGCACTGCCGGCAGCCACGTAAATGACCTAGCTTCCGAAATACCTCGGTCTCTGAATGTCAGTTAAAAACCAGCTCCTGTGTTAACGCCAGCTGAGTCTCCAGTGTCTGACGGTCCTGCGCGGTGACGGGTCCCCAGGCGGGGAGCACGGCCTACGGCGCTTCTGCCTCCCTGGACAGCAGTGGGCTAGAACATTCTCGCCTTGCACAGTCGCCCGAGTACGTGTGCACCAGTCCGTTCCGCAGACACAGAGCACACAAGCCGGTCACTAGGACTTGCCTCCAGGTCTTCAGAGGGTTGGGTAATAGATCTCTGGAGGGAGAATCTGGAGGAACACACTTGATTTGAGATTCGTTAGTTTGAACGAGATGAAACTAAGGGCCGGCCGATCTCCACTGTCCCACGGTGTGGGGTCATCTCTGAAGCCAACACTGGGGTATTTTAAATCCATGCCTAGTAATACGCCATCTGCACCTGGTCTTCTGGACACTGTTTCTGAAAGCAACCTAGCTAGGCATCCGCAAGCCAAAAAGAAAATTTAAAAATTAGCACTCCGTCACAGAGAGCACATATCTGAAATCCAGATGGAACGCGTTTCCAACGGCAGGTGTCACCGCTGTGTGGCTGTGAGAGCCACACTTAAACTCGCTGCCCTCTGTTAATTAGAGCCTCAAAGAGAACAGCGTGGAAGGAATTACAGCAATCAAGCCCATGAATGTCTAAGTGACAGCCTGCGTGGTGCAGAAACCGAACTCCGAAGGTGAGAGACAACATAAAAGACGAAAGCCGTGTTGACATCGGACTTAATGTTAGTCTCAGGGCATCAGTTTAAGTCCAACAGGACACAGAGGCCACATCCCATGGCCAGACACAGGACAGTCTCCCCGAAGCTACAGAGAACGACACAGGCCGTCCAAGTCCTGGGCGGCGCGAATGGGTTGGCAACAAAGACATCTATTTCCAACGTGTTAATTAGCAAGAAATTACAGAGTAACCAGCATTTAGCATCTTGTAGACTGTAAAATAAAGTCGTGACAGCTGTTCCGCTGCTCAAGACACTTCCTGTTCTCCTTTTAAATATTTAAAACTCGCATTACATAATTAAGAACGTGGATTTTCCAAAGAAAACGTGTGTGTATTTAGTTTCATGGGGGACATTTACTGGTGAAGGGTATTCGAGCTGTGCCAGGGTTACGGTTCTGCCCTCAACCTTCAGGGAGGCAGTGGATCCTCACGTGTGGCAAATGGAGTGCGTGGACGATGATCTCTGTAAGTTAACGTATCAGGAGTCGCCACCGTCCTCTTGTTCGTGGGAAAGAAAACAATCTTCCATGAAGAAGTTAGTAAGTCGATCGGGCAAATGTTGCTTGCAAGGGGGAAACCACACCTAAGGCCTGACTCACCCACCCTCCTGACGCTCAGAGTCCCACGATCGCATCGTAGACGGGCCCGCTTCCCCGCACAGTCCCATGAGGACACTGCAAGGCCCACCCCCATGGTAGGCATGACATGCCATGATCTCAAGGTGACTGTGACGGGAAACACGGTCATCGACCCCGAAGCCAGGGCCGACCGTTGACATGCACCTGTGGTGTGTCCCACTGACAGGGACCGGTCGGGTGGCTGTGCCCCCGGATCAGAGCTTCCTGGCTGAAGACTTCTCTGCAGACCCCCAGAGCCCGCAGGCACCGACGGGCACTAGTGGTGCACCAGCCGGGCAGGAGCAATGCATGTGGCCGGGAAGCCGGTGGCTCTGGGAGCGCAGAGGGACGGCGGTGGCGGGTCCTGTCCAGGCAACGTCGGGAGCCGGGGCGCCTGCAGAAGCAGCCCTGCTCCTGACCGACTCACAGACGAGGAACACGGACAAAGCAAGCGTGCGGTGGTCTGGGAGCGCCTGCTCTGTGCTCGTCGATGACACGTCGGCTCCAAGTCCCCCGCGGGACCGGCGCTGGAGACACCGCGGAGAAGCGCTCGGGGCAGCCCTCCGTCTGCTGCCGGGCCCCAGGCGAAGGTCATTTTGTTAGGAAACTGCCCCCAAGTCAACAGGGAGCAGGGCCTGGAGAGAAGAGCAGGAGAGGAAGCCCATGGGCCGCAGCGGGACGTCGCCGCGCTCTTCAGAAACCGCTCACGCACTCGGGCCTGCCGCAGCTCCCACGCTTGTGTTCTGACCTTCCCCTTCATCAAGAGGATGCCCCGACCCCGAGTCCTGCAGCTAGAGAAGCAGAATCCCTGCTCCGGGGTAGCCCAGACACACCCTGCCGGAGGCGCCAGGTGAGGTTGGCATGGTGACAGGTGCGTCCCTGACGTGTGTGCCTCTCCTGGACCTTGGTAGGTGTCTTGAATGGTAGAGAAACACCTGTTCTCCTGTCCCTGTGTCCCCGGTGCCTGTGCCCTACCCGGGGTGGAGGCAGCCCGCCAAACCTATTATTAAATAGGTCAATTATTAAAATATCCATTAGGGGGGTGCCTGTGGGACCCCACTGGTGAGGCGTCTGCCGCCGGCTCAGGTCATGATCCCGGGGTCCTGGGAGCGACTCCTGTATGGCGCTCCCTGCCCAGCACGGAGTCTGCTTCTCCTTCTCCTTCTGCTCGTGCTCTCTCCCCCTCTCTGTCAAATAAATAAAATCTTAAAAAAACAAAATACACATTATGTTCTAAGGGGACAGACAGGACGGACTGAGGACAGACTCCAAGCGCACCTTCATCGAGAGTCTGAAAAGCACCACCCTGTGCGTAAGCCCAGCCGGGTTTCTGCCTCAGCGCGCCCTGTGGTCCAACAGCCCGTTAGCACCTGGTGAGTGCCAGGGCCACAACGCTGAACGGAAGCACCACGTCCTCACGCCACAGCTGCCTGTTAGCGTTCGGCTGGAAGCGAGAGCAGCCGAGTTCTCCACGGAGGGGGTGCTGCAGGCACGGGGGGCCGGACAGACGAGCCCGTGGCGTTCCAGCCTCGTAGCACCGGCCTCTGCGGAGACGCCCAGGAACGCGGGCCCTGCTAGCTTAGAAGCTAACCCCACGGAGCGCAAGCTGTCCCGCAGTCCGTCAGGGACCCCCCGTGTCGTGCACCTCGGCGGGGAAAGGCTGCACTCCTGCCGGTGGCTGTGCCTGTGTTCGCAGCACGTAGGGATGATGGAGCGACCGTCCGGTGCCGCGGGAGGCCGGAACCCCAGGCTCGAGAAGGACGGCCGTGGCAGACCACTTGCAGGGGGAACAGTGTCCTGCCTGCCACAGGGAAACATCCCAGCTGGGGCCTCCGGGTCTATGCCTGGGGCGTCACCTCTCTGGGGAGGCCCTGGAGGCCTGCTGGGGTCCGGGGAGCTGGGTGCCTCGACCCAGAGTGTGAGCTGGGCCGAAAGCTGCCATTCTCACACCGCTGAGGATTCTGACCCCTCGTGACCTTTCCGGGACCACTGATGTGGCCACACTCATTTGCATTGGCCTGATGGCCGCCCATGAAGACACGTCATGGGAGTGGAACAGCCTCTCTCAGCTGCACATTCGTGTCCCTGGCTCCTCCAACAGGATCAGAAAAAGATGGGACTGGAGTGTTTGCGGGGTCTGCCGACCCACCTACCCCAGAACAGATCATGGGCTGAGCACTTGCAACAAGAAGAGCCTTTCTTTGTCGGCACTGGTACCCAGAACACTCGCCCTGTGATCCCGAAACTGTGTGGGGTGCGGACTGTCTGGCTCTGGATGCTGGAGACGTGCACTTGAGGCATCGAGGCGAGTCCCAATGTCTGCACTTGCCCCCCATCTCTGCTGTAGGGACCGGCGCCATGCTCTGTCCTCCAAGCCCCGGCAATGCGGCTGTAGACCCTTGGAGTGGCTCTCGAACAGCGGAGTCCCGTGCCTTGAGTGGCCCCACATGCCACAGAAATTCATCTTCTTCTAGTACCGTTTGCCAGAAGGCAAGTCTTTTGGGAGTCCTCTCAGAGACAGTTCAATCCCGGTCTGCAGAAGGAGCAGGCGGGAGTGAGCTCCTGTCCCCACGGTTAAGGTCTACGCTCTAAGCTCACGCTGCAAATACTCAGCAAAGAACACGGGCTGTTTTACAAATCGTAGAACATCGTGTATGGACGTGTAAGGTCAAGCAAGAATTAAACCTTAACTAGCAGGTCTCGGAAGAGAAGCTGTGAATGTTGGATTTGTCAATGTGCACACGCGTGCGGAGCCCCTCAGCCTGTGCCCGCCCGTGCTGCTCCCTCTCGTGGTACGACGCACCTCGCTGGGGTTTACTGGGGTTTACTGGCATTCGGCGCGGAAGAAGTCCTTGCAGGTCGGACTGGTTGATGGCGCGTCGTCGATCAGAGCAGCAAGGGAATGGCGGCCCATAAACCAGGATGCTGATTGGGAAAACGCCGGGGTTCTGTCACAGGCAGAAGCAGCTTAAGGAGCCCGCATGTGAGCCTCCCCGTGGCCCCTGTGGGGTCACTGCTCCTGTGGGGTCGCCACTCCTGTGGGGTCTAGGGTCGCCGCTCAGGAGCTCAGCAGACCTGGGGTTGCTCCAACGATGAGGTTTCTGCGCTCCACCTAAAGAAGCGCTTCCTTCCCAGGCTTCCTGCTCACGCCCCGGTGAATCTGCTGTAACCCGTCCCCTCTTCGGCACTGCTCTCCTCCTTGGCAGCTGAAGAATCACAAAGAGACCAACCGAGGGATAAAAGGACCCGTGATCAATCCACTGGGGTCTTCCACTCATTTCTTGGGGTTAGAAAGTGCAGCATCTCCACGGCCATGGTAGTGTGAAATGCAGCCTGTCTGACGCGCTTGACACGCTTTCTGCATTCCACAGGGCGGCCTCCTCACCACACACGACTCCCACCTGTCCTGTGGACGTACCAGCAGAAATACGCACCCCACGGTCCATGTCCCTAACCACACACCAGCTCGTGGGATTGAGAGTGAGTGTGTGCACACGCGTGTGGGCCTGTGTGTGTGTGTGCCTGTACGCATGTGTGAGTGTGTGTGCATATGCGAGAGATAGCGTGTGCATGAGTGTGTGCATGTATGTGCAGGAGTCTGATAGTGCAAGTGCGTGCAAATGTGTGAGCATGTGTGTGCCTGTGAGTACAGGCACACGTGTGTGTGCATGTGCACGAGGGTGTGCACGTGTGTGCAAGAGTTTGAGACAGTGTGAGTGTGTGCATGAGGGACAGTGTGTGCATGCGTGCACTGTGTGTGTAAAAGTGTGTGTGACTGTGCATGTGTGTGAACATGTGTGTGAGAGACACTGAGTGTGTGCATGTGTGAGCGTGCGTGTGTGACACAGTGTGAGTGTGTCTGAACAGCAGTCAAAGGATCAAGCTCCCAGTCATCCACCTGGTTCCAGCCTCTCCTCCAAACTCAGGACTGGTCCGCGGCCGCACCCACTGCGTGTGGCCTAGTCCCGCTCCTGAAAGCAAACAGCAAGTGGCCGGCGCTCACTGGAAGTCTGAATTCGAGCAGCTCCGACATCTTCGTGAAGCCGGAAGGAAGGCAGTGCTGGAGCTTTTCTTCGCTTGCAGAAACGTTTCTGAGATGTGTGTCTCGCCGTGGCCATCCTGAATTTTAGAGCAAGGCAGGCTCCTCCTCTGTGCGGAGAACGAGAGCTCAGCTGGGCAGGGCGGCAGGCCACCATTCCGGGTCAGGGCCGCGGCGTGCCTCTCCCCAGGGTGTGCGCAGACATCGTCCAGGGTGCGGGCCGGGGCGTGGCCGCCGGCACCCTGGGGAGAAGGCCGCCCCTGGCCGCCACCGCAGGGAAGTCTTCGGGGATCACCTGCGCGTGCTCTTCCCACAGTCCTTCCCCCGGCAAGCCGGCTCTGGGCTCCTCTTCTTGAGGTTTCCTCGGCGGAAGCCAGCTCCAGGGTAACTTCAGCTAGACCCTTGTCACAGCCTGTGACAGCCTGGCTCGGTAGAGCAAGCGTCCGGCAGTCCAGGTAGCGTGGGACGAGAGTGGAGACCGAAGATGTCGGGCTGGGGGCCAGGGTCAGGGGCTGCGGGCCTCCGGGAGCTGCAGTCCTGATGAGGCCCCGTGAGGCCGGGAGACTCGGGGGGCCCTGCCGAAGGGACATGGAGATCTTGGGCAGCAGCAGGTTTCTGGGGTCCTTCCTGCCATGTGTGGGTGCAGGCCTCACCAAGCCCTGGGCTCGCCCTAGAATGACAGAGGCTAAGTGTCCCAGTGCACCAGGCAGGAGGGCGAGGCACTCAGAACGGGGGTGGGGCGCGGGTCGGAGAAAGTAGATGATGGGGCTCCGTCTCGCAGGTCCGCTGTGGACAGTCGGCAACGGCCCGGGGACATGCGAGGCCGTGGGAGCTGGTGAACGGGAACCGCCCACAGAGACAAACAGAAAAGAAGGAAAGTCCAACTGGGTCGTAGCCAAGCTCAGGGGAGTTTAAATATTGAATTTAAAATATTAAGTCAGTGCCAACCGCTCCTGTGAATGGATCTAAATATTTCATAGACTGTAGATTCTCAGGTCAATTATTCATACATTCAGCAAATATTTATGGAGTTCTGTACCGTGTTGGGGTAGATGAGGCGATGGGGAACTAAATTCTTCTGGAGTGATCCCCCCAATGCCTCGGGATGGATGTGACCTTCAGTGGATCCTCTGAACGCTATCAACTCCAGATAAACCAGGACCTATCCTGCAGGTTTGTGACTGCTTTGGGCGGCACGTCCCAGCCTGGCAACACCAGCGCTGTTTGGGAATAATTGTGGGGTTGTTTCCAGTGGGTTCATTGGAGCTGATTGGTCATGTGGCCGGAGAGGCCACTGGGAGCAGCTCCCCACAAAGCACACTGTGGGCTTCCTGATGCCACATCCCTGCTGTCACGCTGCTGGTGGTCGGAGACCCCGGGAGGAGGCATGTTCCGTGGGACAGCAGTGCTGCGGGGGATCCCAGATCAAGAACCCTTGGGAAGACACAGCATTACCCTGCTATCGTGTGTGCACACGGGAAACTCACCCCAGAGCACAGTCCGTGTGCGTCCGACAGGTTCTTCCCGACCCAGGACGTGCAAGGCAATTCACAGGTGACGAATTCAAGCCCCTTCTAAGTGTGGACACCGCTCTGGGTGTTTCTGATGGCACGTTTCACCATTCCTAACTGGTGCCCGTTCTCACGGCCCTCACATCCCAGGAGAGAAGATTAAAATAATTCCTGATCTCTATGAGAAAACCCAATACTATAAATATGGGACACTGCACTCAGCTGTGGAGAGACGTCCCACCATGATGCCGGCTGACGGGAGCCTGTACTCCTAAGCCTTCTGTGTGCTATGACTCCTTGGTGGGTTGGTGGAACCTGCAGCTTCCTTCTCAAAGTCAGGGTTTAACCACAAAAAATAAAACGCAGATGATTAAAACCTTACATTGACCTGCAGTTACCAAAATAGTCCATGTCTTTGAGATACAGTGTGTGTGTTAATGCGGCAAATGATGAGCTCGAGAGGACGGCTGAGCACGGTCGCTTCTGAGCCCGAGGCACTCAAGGCATGTTTTGAAATGGCACCAAGAACGGAGTGGAGGTCACTCTCTGGGTTCCATGCTCGATGAAGTCATGGACACGGCCCTCGCGAGTGTTTCCTGTTGCGCACATCCATAACCAAAGCGATTCTTATGGTCAGACATTCATAAAAATAAAGATTCACTTTTAAACCCATCAGCCTTCATGCAGTCCTGACCCTTGACTCTATTAAGGGCCCCTGGACTCCAGGCTGGGACCTCAATTCCAGAGCAGGTGACCTCTGCTGAGAGACTGTCTGCATTTCTTATCAGTTCCCTGCAGGGCATGAGCTGTCCAGTCATCCAGGAGAGCAGGGACGTCTCATACCCAGAGCCACGTGCTTTGACCCCGCAGACCTCCGCGGTCCTGACCGCCTGTGCTGGGACGACCCCCGCAGGCTATGTGGCTGCTGAGTCTCTGGTGCCTTGCTGCTGCTGGTCACTGCCGGGTCACCTCTGAAGTCTGACCTCTCCCTCCCTTCTCTGTGGGGCTTTTCTGGCACTCACCATGGTCGTCCTTTTTCTAAAACAGAGTTTGCAGAGTTTTGTCTGCCTTCTGGCTCCACTCACTTCTGACAGGCCTGGTGGACCCGTCCCCCTACCCCGCGTGGTCCAATTTGAAGAGTCAGGCAGGACGAATTCTCTCCTGCCCGTAGGAGGGTCAGCTTTGTGTTCTAGCCAGGCCTTCAACTGATTGGATGTGGCCCACCCAGATGAGGGAGAGCAGTCTGCTTTCTCAATCCTATCGATCCAAACATTTCATTCAGCAGAAAGAAAGCAAACCTCGTAGAGACATCCACGATTGTGTTTGACTAAATATCTGGCCCAGTCAGGCTGACACACGGTCAATGATCCTAAGTGAGATTTTCCAGCGTTCCTCAGAATGACGATGCTTGCATCCTCTATCACCAACGCAGAGCAGAAGCCCGCCAGCCACTTGCAACACAACGGGAAGGATGTGGGGGTAGTAAGAAGTCTAATTCTCTTCCACTCATGTGCCATGTTTTAAAGGATCATTTTTATAAAAGGCAAATTCTCCAGAATCTAGAAATTCCTAACCAGAAACTATTTTTGTGTAAGTCCAGATTTGTCGTATGAAATTGTCTCAAGTGTTTCTTGGAACCCAGAAGCAAAGAATGAAAATTTGAAGTTACAAAAGTAACAAATCAATTATAACTTTTAAGTGTGTTTTAAAGACGATATATGTGAAATTATTAAGTCTGTGTAATCAATAAACTGAAACGTACGAATAGGAGTTTATGGTCGTGTTCCTCCCATTTCCAGTGTGAGGTTTGTTTTTTTAAAGATTTTTATTTATTTGAGAGAGAGAGAGAACAAGTGGGGGGAGGGGCAGAAGCAGACTCTCCACTGAGCAGGGAGCCCGAGGTGGGACTCGATCCCTGGACCCCCGGATCACGACCTGAGCCGAAGGCTCTACCAACTGAGCCACCAGGCGCTCCACCGGTATGAGTTTATGTTCTATGTCATAATGGAAAGAAAACTAAAAATTCACTTTGGGTGATCTGATTTAACAGCATTGTTACAGGATTTTTTCTTCCTGAGAGAGCAAAATTATTTTTTTTCAATATTCTCATGTTTTATAATATTATGAATTTAAATAACTTGTCTAAGTTATTAAGAAGCATAAGTTAAAAAGTATAACTGTAATTCTTTTTAAACTAACAAGTAAGGACTAAAGTCCATAGTATCAATGCTTTTATAACCTGTGTAAAAGACAGTGTAAACACAGACTAGTGCATACGGCTGTAGCTTCACGTCGTGGGCATCTGGTATCTCTACATCTTTGAAAGAGAAGCACCTTTTTTAAAGAAATGAAAATTAGGATTTTGTTGTTTTAATAATTTTTTTGTTAGAACTTGTCTGATCAGGGAGGAGGAGCTAACAAATTATTCTTTCAAAGATTATGTTTATTTGAGAGAGAGCACAAGTGAGGGTAGCAGGCAGAGGGGAAGCAGGCTCCTGCTGAGCAGAGAGCCTGATGTGGGACTTGATCCCGGGACCCTGAGATCATGACCTGAGCCGAAGGCAGACACTTCACCGATGGAGCCACCTAGGTGTCCCAGGACTGATGATTTTATCTTGGCATCTAAATTGATTAGGAGAATGAATCAGAGAAGGCTTCCAGGAAGAAAGGATCTCTGAGTTGCATTTTAAGCAAAGCTACGAATGACATACAGAAAGCCGGGCAGCAGGTTCTGGGCTGGGCAGGGCATATGCAAAAGCAGTGAGAAGGTCTGAGGGGGTGGGCACCAGCTGGGGCTTCCAGCGCAGCTGCGGGGTGAGCCTGGGTCAGGTCATCGAGGGTTGTTGTCCCCACAGGGGACGGAGCCTTTGCTCCCTGGTAACAGGAAACTGAAAGGGTGGCAGGCGGGCACACTGGGGCTAGGCTGTAATTTTTATTACATTTAACTGCATTCTATGCATTTGGGGGGCTATATTTTTAGAAAGAAAATCAGAGGCCTGTGGAAAGTAAGGGGGAGAGAGCATAAGTCCAGAGACAGCTTCTCGCTGCTGCCTCCACGACGGACAGAGTGTGCCCCGTGGGTCTCAACCGCACCGCCGCGCTCCTGCCTGCTCCAGTTGTCCCCGATCTCAGGTAGGGACGGTGGGACAGGGTCAGCCGCCGACAGTCGTAAAGTGTAAGGATCCGGGCTGAGAGTCTGGGGTATGTGGGTCTCCTCTCCGTCCTGCTGGGACTCAGCCTGTTGGCCGGTTTGGAGACGGAACGGAATGGAGCCCACGACTGGGGGTCGCTCGCTCTGTGGCCCCCTCCCCACTGTCAGTGCCCGGGGAGTGTTTCTGAGGGAGGCGCAAGGGTGGCCTGAACACGGGTTTCGAAGGAGAGAGCACGCTCACTCACTGCCTGCCCGGGAAATGGGGGCCCCTCCGCTGCATTTGGTAACTGCACAGCTTCACCCCCCAGTCCCCAGGGCTGGGACCGTCTTGTGCCTGTTTATCCGGGAGGTCGTGGGCACACGTGGATAAAGCTGATAGATGACTCCTGACGGCCGTCCCAGGAACCGGGGCATTTCCGTCCCACAGATGACGCCGCACCTTTCCGACGTCCAGCCTGCAACCCGGACTGCTACTGAAACGCAAGGCCACGGGGAGAGCAGAAGCCCCACGGAAGCCTTGGCAGAGACACCCTCAGGCTCCAGAGATCTTGGTGCCACGGGCCGCCTCATAAAGGTGGCGAACGTGTTCGCGGTCGGCCCTTGCCCCCGAATCACCCACGCACCGGTTCCCGTGGCCACACAGCTGGGGACGAGCCTTTGGCAGAAAGTCTGATCCTGCGGTTGCCGGAAGGGGAGCCTCTATGCCCCCTGGCCACAGCTGACGGCTTCTCATGAGACCCCCGTCCGGCAGCCTCCACGGGCTTAGGTTTCCCGTCATCTGGAGGAGGTTGGGTTCATGAGAAGGACTAGCTTCACGTGCCCAGCAGGGTGACGGTTCCCCATGCTTTAGAGGACAGAGACATCTACTCTGGGCTCAGGGTACCTCGTCCACCCAACCCTTCCCAAGGCTGTCAGCCAGTACTTACTATAATATTTACAGGATTTAGGATCACGGCATCATGATCCCATGACGGTAGACAAGAGAATGCCCCCACCCCCAGATGTCCACAGTCTTGTTCCTGGGCCCTGTGTCACCTACCATGGCAGAAGGCATGTTTGTAGGTGTGATTAGGTTCCGGGTCTGGAGATGGGACCATCCCTGGGTTGAGTGCAGGCCCAATGTCATCCCCAAGTCAGAGAAGGGAGCGTGGGGACAGAAACAGACCCAGCTGTGGCTCGGGGGCTGAGGAAGGCAGCTGAACCCGAGAGGCCCAAGGTGCTCCTGGAAACTGGAATTATGATGTACACTGAGGGACAAGTTACTACTGAACTATAAACAATAAAATGAAAATAAATTTATGGCTATTTCCTCTGTCATGCTTTGTATGGATTTTCCCTTTGTTTTAATAACTTCTAGAATCAGTTGTGACATTTGTTGAAAAAACTTTTGACCCAGAGAAAAATCATTATAATCTAATTTTATGGCATTTTCCTCTATGGTATCAATAACATTCTCTCCCCAGAAAGATCGGGTGGAATGCATATGTAGACAAGTAAATCTCTCTGATAAATCATTTCACAGACGAGGAAGAACCCATGTGTGAAATGAAAGTTAGATGTTTTCGAAACCACTTCATGGAAGGACAGGACAGTAATCAGCACGCGGCCATTCTCCTAATGAGAGACACGGCGCAGGACAGACGTCTGCGGCTGTGTGTCGCCCCGCAGAGCGCGCGCCAGGCCCCACGTGCGTTCCCCCGGCACCTGAGCAGAAGGCCATTCGGCCGCGTGCCCTTCAGGGTTCAACACAGCTGCCCTCCAGTCCCCCCAGACAAGCAACACGCGCTGACAGCATCGGTCTGTCGGGTGTTGAAGGCAGGGGCCGCTGAAGCACGCGCCCATCCGCGGGGCGTCTAAACCAGAAAGGCCACCGCACGTCCCAGCGTTCTCGACACACTTTCACGCCTCTGTCACACAGTTCGTGAGTCCGAGCTGCGTATTTCGTTACACGAATGCATTTGTTCTAGGGGAGACAAGCCAATCGCATCAACTTCCACTTTTCAAGCTTGCAAAAAGAAACATATTTAAATAAAGCTTAGGTTTCCAGATAATCACTGTGAGTAAATTTGAAAATCGTTTTCTATTTTTTTTGGAGTTATTTTAAGAGACAGTTGTAGAACCATAGAAGAAAATCAGTTTGTCGAAATGCCCAGAGGACCGCGGGGAGAGGTCAGCGTTGAACGCCGCCCGCTGAGTGTGTTAGGACAGAACGACTTCCAGACAGGGAGCCTTGGGCCGACTGCAAGGTTGGGGGCATTTACGTTCTGTGTAGCTGGAAGTTCCTCCCCCTACCTTTGTTTTTCTACATGAGGACTCTCCGTCTCTCAGTATTTTCTCGGTCGTACCGAACGGACAGTTGCCGCCTGCCCAGGTCTGCGAGGACATGAGCACACACAGCGCCCGGGGTGAAGCGGGAAACGGGAGTGCGAGAGAGCCCTGTGCTCCCCCTTCTTCAGAATGGCCTTCTGGGCTGGGGATCTCCCGAGCGGTTTTTGCTTCCTCTTTTAACCCGATTCAGACCCTTCCCTGACCCTGGCACGGCCCCAAAGCCCCAGCCTGGAGGCAATCTTGACTCCATAACCAGGCCAAGATCCGAGACAAATACAGACTAGAAGCATCTTTTGTGATTTATCTGGTGCCTACATTTTGGGAACACAACAATGTACTCATGAAAATGGTATGTACATAAATTAGAATTTTAGTCTGGTTTCTGCACGGGCTCTTGCATTATCTCTATGCAAACAGCTTTATTTTTCTTCTCCCATAATGACAGCCCTAAACACAATGAAGTCATTTTCTACTGGGTAATTATGGTTGCAAAGCCTTTCTGAAGACCATCAAAGTGCTCACTTGTCACTCGCTCATAAGACACATTCAACAAACACGAGCAAAGAGATCAGCCAACATCTCTGAAAGTGTGTTTTTTAAAATGCAGGGGCTGTGTGCTCGCTTCGGCAGCACATATACTAAAATGCAGGGGCTGTGAAGCTCACCACTTCCCTACGTCTGGAACGCGGTCATTTCCCACGAGGGCAGAGCAGGAAAGGTGGTCTGTGACTGCGCCGAGGGGAGGCAGGGACCTCCTGAGATCTGGGACGCGTAGGAGGAGGGCCAGAGGCTCAGCCCCGCCACCCACAAAGCCCGCCGAGAGGACGCCCCGGTAACTGCCACTGCCTGGCCCATGTGCACGGAGCACATCCGTGGGGCTGGCCCCTCCGTCGCCACGGCACCCTGCAGTGGGAACCCGGCACCCCGTGGCCCAGTCCACTTCTTCGGAACACCTTAAACCTTCATGGTCAAAACACGTCACCAAATCCCCACGTGGGTGCCACAGAGCCACACAGAAAGATTGCCGAGGACCCACATGCACTTTGAAAAGTAGCCGCTCGCTCCCTGCACGAATCAGTCACCACGACCGCTTCTTCTGAGCACCGAGAGTCGGGAAGTCAATAAGCTTGTGGTCCAGGAGGGCCCGACTCCCAGGGCGAGGCCCGAACGCAGTTCCTGCTTCCCATGGGCTCGCTCTCCCACCCCACGCTCTTCCCAAAGTGCGCCAACAGCGGCGCCCTGCTGCCCCGCGGGCCGCTGAGACCCCCTTCCCGAGCTCCCTGCCCCGCCCCCCCTCCCCGGGCCCGCGCTTGTTTACCGGACACCGTGCTCGCCGTTTTCCCACACTGGTCCCTTCCTCGCTCTGCCCGGAGTCAGAGGACCTTGCCCCTGGCCACGGCTGCTTTCTGAGTTCGGGGTGTGCGCAGCCCGGACGGCGCTTCTTGCGCACCATGTCGCGTGGTCTGTCCGGGCTGTGCGTACTCGTCACGCCACCCGAGTGGGAGCAGAGCCGCGAGCTCTTGCGCACCAACATGTAGTCCCGGTGGTGGACATTCCCGGGGTGGATACGGTTTTCCAGAGGAACGCAAGCCCGCCGTGACACCGAGCCGCAGAGTGCGGGGATGGTCAGCAGACCCAGGCAGGCGACACATGGGCTCTGAGCACAGAGTCGTGTGTATGAGCCGCTCAGACTGGACGCAGCGAGGAGGGAGCCCGGGGGTCCGAGTGTGACCCTCAGGTTTGACCTCGATCCAGTGACCCTCGGCCTGAAGTTACGATCACCGTCCAGATGTCAGCGCGTCAGCCTGTTTCCTACAGAAACCCTCACGGAAGCTGCGCTGGATTCTTTTAAAGAACCTTGGTACTAAGATCACATCCTAAGTGGAAGAAAGGTCAGTCATGAAAGAAACGTTCCCAACCCCACCGCGAGTGTGACAACGCACCGAGAGCCACTTGGCAAAGGTACGGAACCTCTGCGGGATGTCGCTTCCCTGCGTGGAGGGGCCGCGCTCCTCTGGGAGGCCAGACGGGCGCTCTTACCTGCTGCGGACCGGATGGTCGCGGCAGTGTTGGGGGGCGTTGAGGCCGGACCACACTCCTCGTCCTGCGAGTAGCCGGCCTGGATGGCCCGGAGGTAGCTGTGGCTCCTGGTTCTGAAGCAGCCGGGGAGGTCCAGGGCGTCCATGGCCTGCGACTCGGCCTCGCTGAAGACCGACTCACACACCGACTCGAACTGCCCGTTCATCTCCGCCTCGCTCATCTGCAACAACAGCGCACAGTCGGTGGCGAGGCCCGGCCAGGGACCGCGGCCGGGTCCACCCAGAACGAGAGAAGACAAAATGCACCTGCCCCAGCGCAGCCTGTGCAGCGCCGTTCCCGGGAGCTGGGCCGCGCGGGTCTGTCAGGCTTAGGGGCATCTTCCTGGGCTATTTCTTACCAAACACTAAGAACAACGTCAGCTCCAAGACCCTCCTGACATTCCGTGCAGCCCACGGAAAGCCTGACGGGTGACAGCCGGGGGCGGCAGGTTTGTGAGAGGCCGAGAGCGTGCGAGGTCAGGTTCAGACGGCCACCCCCCTCTGTGCTGTCCCCAGCGCCTCTGTCACCTCTCCAGGCTGCTGACAGCGGCCATCGCCAGGTGTGGAGGCCACCGTTGCAAACACACGCTCAGTCTGCTTCTGGGCATCGTCATGGAAACCCACCACGCGTCTGGCCGGCGGGGTTTTGCCCTGTGCACCCCAGCTCTGTTGCTGTTGTGCTGGGACAGGAGGAGACTCACCTCCTCGCATCGTTTGGCAGGAAGGGAATGGTTTGCAAGGCTGCAACGTAACTCCCAGGTCCAGAGTCACCCTGGGAACCTCAAAGTTCCAAATGTATCAAAATGAATCTCCAGGCTTTGGACGGGGGTGGGGGCACGTGCGCACACGGTCATGACCATCGGGTTGGCTGGAGGGCCCTGGTGTGGGGTCCGTGCCACCGGCAGGAGCCGATACTCATGAATTTGCCCTGAGACCAACTCGCGGTTCTAAGTGGGAGTCCAGGGAGAAGGGACGCGGTGCTAACAGCAGCTTGGCGGGGGGAGGATTTCAGGAGTGAGAAGTCACAGTGCGCGGTCGCCCCTGGCCTGCGGACCGGGAGACTCCCTGGGCGGTTCAGAGCCAGGCTGAATGGACTGCTGAGGAGGGAGCCCTCTCCTGCTACTCCCACAGGCTGGGTCTGCCACTTGCGTGAACCCTGCGTGGCTTAACAGGTGCGTATGCGTGGGACGAGGCCGATGAGTGAGGGCCGAGGCCCACGGGAGGCCGGGAGGGTGAGCGTGGGCCCCGCGCACAGTGGGGAGGCACCGGGCGGAGGGAGCGCCTCCTGGGTCTGCACTGTTCCCAGATCGGCCCCTGACCCATCCCTCTTGCCCTAGGCATTCGGAGGGTCTGGGGCCAGACCCTGAGACCCCTGTCCCACTTCCCAGGTGGCTGCTCCCTGCCGAGCCCACGAGGAGCCCGCAGCCACCCGTCCCCAGCACACTCCTGCACCGCCGGCCGCCGGGTCCACACCCACACCTCCCGGCAACCCTGGCTGACGCCGACAGGCACGAACAGGCAGGATCTGAAACGCCACGTCTGTCGCTGTCCTCCGACCATTCACAGAGTGAAAGCAGGTAAAAGACCCCGACCGCCCCTCTCACAGGGAGGCAAACGTGGTTTTTTCTAAAGTCTCTAACTGTGGCCCTGACTGCGGCTTCTTTGGTGTCACCTGGGTTCTCGACTAGAATACAGGCTCCTTCCACTCAGCAGACCGGAGCACACTGAACCCGGCTCTGGAGGTCCAGACGCTGGAGGCGGGGCCTGCCGCCACTAAGACCCATGGCGTAAGGGGAGGAGTCTCCGGGTTGTGCGGCAGAAAGGACCAGAGGGAAATTACAGGTGAGAGTGTCAGTCTGAACGGCCTTTGGGTTCCTGAAGCTGCAGAGGGACAGACAGAGCCAATACTCGCGTCAGGACAGCCCCAGCTCCTTGGAGAGCAGAGCACGGGACACACACGTGCTGGTTTGAAACATAGCATTTTCCACGACACACGCGATCACAAAGCCTCCGATTGTCTCATATCACGTATGTTGAAGATCCACGTTGGACAGCCTGAAGAGACCCAAATCTGAGTGATGTGGCTCCTGTCCGGCGGCAGGATTTAGTGGAAACCCTGCTCAATCCCACTCCCTCCGAGGAGAAAACCAGTTTATAGACAAAGGACTAAAATTTCCGTGAGGCCCACTTGCTGGCACTTACAGCCACACGAACACTTCAGGAGGTTCTAGAAGGAAAGCTGTCTTGTTCCTCCCAAAGAACTGGTCAAAGTGACCTGCTCTCTGAGAGCGGACGTGTTCACTGAGCCTGAGGGAGACTCGGAAACGCAGATACAACGTCACACGGGGACTCGAAACGCAGCTCAGCTCCCGGAACCCAGGGGGACATTAAGCGCCAAAGTTACGGCCACAAACAGTGTCTTTCAAACCTTCCTCGGTCTTCTTTTGTGAACCATTAACTCAGAGATGCAGCTGGACCTGCTTCTGGAGAATGTGGGCACCAAGGAACCAAAGCAGGCAGCGGCAGGAAAACGGGGGATGGCCGAGTGGCTGTCCTGCATGCGGCGGGGAAGCCTCACAGAGGTCGTGAGAGATGGCACCCCCGAGCAGGCACGACGGGGTGTGGCCGCGTGGAAAGGGGGTGGTGGGTCCTCAAGAAATTCAAAGAACTACCCCAGGACCCAGCACGTCACGTCTGGGTATCCGTCCATGGGCGCAAAGCAGGGGTGAGAATGGAGACCTGCAGACCCACGTCCTCGCCTGGCTACTCCTGCATCCTGCCCATGGAGGGTCTGACACCTGCTCTGACTCAGCCGCTCCATCCGTGCCAGGTCCCCGGAGTGGTCACTGCCTCGGAGACACCGAGACGGCCGTGCCAGGGTCTGGGGGGCAGAACTGGGGCTCTGCCGAGTTCGGGGGATGGACGGGGGAGGCCTGCACAGCACTGCCGGGGCACTGACCACCACTGACCTGCGCACTTGCAAGCGGTCCAGATGGAACACTCTGCTGGGGATGTTTCTCCACAATTAAAACACAAAGGCTGCATGACAGGAGGAAGCCACGATGATCCAGATCATCTTTTTAAAGAGAAGGAGAGAGAAGGGGGCCGAGAGCACGCACGGCTGGAAGCTGTGGGAAGGACGCAGCCCGGACGCAGAGGGCCCCTCCATGCGGCCCAGGCCCCGGCTCCGCACCTCCAGTCCAGGCACGGCGTGGGTTGTCAGACTATCCCCACCACGGACGAGCAGAAACAAAGGGAATGCAGAGACTGTGCGCCCGTGACCTCGGGTGGCTGGGCCGGCCCAGCTGGGAGCGGCGCCGAGGGCGAGAGCAGCGAGGAGACGGAGCCGGGGCTCCACGCCGGCGGGAGGCCGTCTGGGGCGCCCGCAGACGCTCACCGGGAGGGGGGCAGGGACGCCACTAGAGTTGGGGGCTCCACGGCAGCTGGGTCACGCCGCCCCAGTGGCCCCAAGGGTGTGTGCCTCTGTCTGGGGCCTCCGTCCTCCTCCCACAGAGAGGCGTCAGGGGGAGACCGGGGGACCCAGCAGCCGGCCACTTCATACCCTGGGACGCAGCTGTGTCCCTGCAGCGCGCCGGGAGAGGGCTGCGGCTCATTAGGAGTGTCTGACCCCAGCAGTGCCAGGACGCATGGGCAGCTGGCATCTGCATGGCTCTGGGACCCTCCAGGGTGGGACGCTGGCCCTCCACACATGGGGTGTGGGCACGTGACAAGGTGACACAGGGAAGGAGGCTGCTTGGGGTCGTGGGGACGGGGGGATGGGAGGCCGCAGTGCTGTCTGCTCGTCTCTGTGCGCAGCCGGGGCGTGCCGGGCACAGACATGAGTCCCTGCTCATCCCTGAGTGTCACACAGGTGACCACCTCGAGACGCGGTTCCTGCCTCGCTGCCTGGCGTCCCGCTCCCCTATGTCCTCATGTCCGCACACAGCTGGGAAGGAGCTCCAGGGCACGTGGCTGAGGTCAGTCTGCTGGAAACCCACAGTGCTCACGCCCCACTGGGTGACCCCTGGGTGACAGTAACGGGCAGAGCCATGGCAGGGATGGGGACCTGCAGGCTCAGCCGGGCACACTGCTGCCTTGTTATTATTTCTCAAATGATGGAGAACTGGACGGTCTTATGGTCTTGCTCTAAGTGCTCTCTGGGATGTGGAAACCGTGGGCATTCTTCCAGCCACGGCACAGGCTTGGCCAGACAGACCGTAATGCAGAACGCGGACGTGTGTCGGGGAGGGGGCACAGTGCCACCAGGACAAAGCCCACTGTGGTCTCTGGAATGGTGGGGACATCATTCTAGGAGTAAAAACCCTGTTTGGGGTCTCGTCAGATGAACCGACAAGCTGGTGTGTCCCAGAGAGCTTGGGGAAGGTCGGCCACGGCGAGATGCCTGGAGAGCGCAGGCCACACGAGCCACACCATGTGTCTTTCTAGTACCTTCCAGGACGTTTCTCCAGGGGAGAGGCTCTGCTTAAAGATAAATCCCACCGCTCAGGCTGGTCCCCGGAAGGTGTCACGTCCCGCCACCACTGCAATCCCAGTGCCCCTGCTGGCCGGTCCAGCGTCCGCCCCGACGCTCCACGCACCCACGTGGACTTGTCCCAGGCTGGAGAGCTCAGAGACGCCAGACCCGAGTCCAGCGACTCAAGTTCCAACCACTGCACTGCTGTCGCACGAGTGAGTCTCAGGAGGACTCAGTCAGACCTGTCGTCTTGCTTCTGCACCGGAGAGAGCACTGCGTGCTAGGAGTGCGGAGTCTGGAGCCACTGTAGGCACCACTGCAAGGCGCTCAGGGACACTGCGGGGCTCCTGGAGCATCGGCCCATGTGCACGGAGCTCCGTTCCTGGAAACTGCCCCCTCCTCCTCCTCCCCGGGGTGGCAGGTCACACCGGCCGGGGTTTCACATGGAATTATGACAGATTTGCTTCCAGGGCTGAAGTGGCCCTGTCCACTGCCGGGGCACCGGGGTTCTTCTAAGTAACACTTAAAAAAAAAAAATCAGAATTAAAAACTGAGTTCAGCGTGAAGTCTGACCATAGAACTCAGGAATCAGAGCGACTTAGAACTCCGGAGGTCCAGGCCTTCAAAACCGGTGAAGCCCCACACGCCCACCTTGTCCGCCACTGCTCCCGCTACAGTGGTGAGTACTTCCCGACAGAGAATGGCGGAGGGACCTGCTACTTTTGGAAATCCCGGCTCGGTGTCACTAAAGACACGGCGTCGAGGATCGCGCACGGGTTATGTTCCTGCCACGAGGGAAGCTGGTGGCTCTCGTGAACGCATCTGCAGAGGCGCGCTGTGCACTCAGGGAAACCTGTTTGTTGAGAGCAAACGAGAACCAACGAAAAGCAGAATCGGACCCACAAACAGAGAACGAGCTGCCGGTCGCCCGGGAGAGGGGTGGGGGGGGACGGGAGAAACAGGTGAACAGGAGAGGAAGGGGCAGGCTTCTGGTGATGGAGTGCACGAGTCAGGGAGACGGAGGTGCAGGAAGGTCTGTTACGTCGTGACAGCGGGGACCGACACGGGACAGCGCAGACGCAGTTACACTGCAGGGAGAACCCCAGGACACAGAGCGGGGTCCGGCCCCTGCCTGAATCTAATGCGACACTGGGGGCCAACTCGACTTAAATAGAAAAGAAAGAGAAAGAAAGCAAATTCTGGAGGAGTCGCCCCGTCTGCTGTGAAGTCACCCTGCCCCCTGCCGCAGGTCCTGATGGGGTCACGTCTGACTCTGAAGTCGTGTGTTCGTAAAGGAGGTGTTGCAACCCGAAGGGAAGCTCGAGTCTCAGGAGAAGCCCGCTGGGAGGGTCCTTCTCCGGGGGTGGGCGTGAGGTGGAAGGTGCCTCCTAGAGTGCCCTGTTCAGTTAGTAACCCCTACTGTCAGCTTGGACCTTCTCCTTGCTGAGCGGGGCGTCTCCCCAGTTAACTCGATAATTACGGTAATCTGGCTGCCGGCCATCTCTTGCTGTTTCTATCATTACGTGCAGGGGCACGGGAGGTTAGGCTGTGGTGTGGCCCCCGGTCCCAGTCTGCCTGGGGCTGGGGGTCAGTCCAGGATGGCCCTCGTGTGCCGTCAGGAATGGTCTGGAGAGGGAAAGGTCTGCTGCAATTATCTTTGCTGAAGCTGGAAACCTAATCCTGTTTTTAAAAACCAGCATCTGAGTTGATGAAAGAGGTCATGTCTGTCTTCAGTTGTGGAATAGGAAAAACCCAGACTGTTCAGTAGAAAAAGTCCAGAGTGCAACTCTCTGATGAGAAAAAAACTTAAAATGAGCAGTCTCTTGCTTTAGAAGGCATTTAAAGCCTGTGACAAAACCGTCTTCAGCATATTTGACTGGCAGGCTCCCGAATGCTCCTAGCACGTCTGTAAGCAGGAGGCTTTCTAGAATTACGTGCTACCGGTACTGTTGCTATTACTCTAGTAACAATATTGGCTGGCACCGAGTGTGCACCGACTGTATACTTCTCTTCCCAGAATGAGAGTCAACATCCATCACCCCCGCCCATAAGTGACTGCGGGTCACCCCCGTGCACGTGCGGCCTTCCTGTCCCTGCCGATGGGGAAGGGGAGGTTCTCCTCAGCGGAGGGCCCACAGGGAGGAGGGGAGCCGGGCTCTGCCCCAGCCACACTCTAGCCGCTACTCCGCAGGAAGGGCAAGAAAGCATCGGTATAAGCCTGAGACCCATGGGGTGAGCTCCTGCACTGTTTTTACCTGCAGCTAGAACGAGTAAGCGACCTGTTTAACATTTCAGGCGTTCAGCTCTTACTGCTCCTACTCGGAGGGCAATTAGGAGCGCAGCCAGAGCTCGCTTTGCTCAGGTGAACTCTGAACAGTTCAGAACAGGAGGGAAGCCCGCTGGGCTCCTTGCCCCTCCAGTGGTCATGCCTCTTGCCCCCAACTGAAACCTCCAACACGGCCACTCGATCCCGGGGTCACTGCTCCCACCTGGCTGCGCAACGACCAAGAGACGGGTCCTGTGCGCCCGGCAAACTCGGCTCTGCACCCCGGATTATTTTCACCTCCTCTTACGGGGTTTGCAGAGCTGCCAGTGGGTACCGGGATAGAGAGCCGCTGCCTTCAGACCCCGGCTGTCATGCACCTGCCCGGCCCCACCCCCCCGGGGAAGGAAGATGGTCTGAGCTAAGACAGCAAAGCAGGCGGAGACGTCACCCCTGACGCAGAGGAGGCCAGTGTGCGGGGACACCATCGCAGGTGTGCACCACTCAGGGTTCCAGGGTTCCCGGGGGGAGGTCAGAGACGGTTCCAGGCAGGAACGTCCTTCTGCTCATGGCCTTGCCCCCAGCAAGCGGCCACTGTGAGGACGCGGCATCAGAGACCGGACCCGAGGGAGAGGGAGGGAAGGCGTCCCGACCTGGCTCACACAGCTGGCCTGACTCAGGGTGCTGACGGCTCTCATGTAGCTCTGGTTCCGCGAGCGGAATTTCGGGGAGTTGTAGCTGGCTGAGGGGTCCAGGCCGTGGACGGCAGGCACGTCGCTTGTAGCTTGCAGGTAGCTCTGGCTAAAAGAGAAAAGAAATGAAGAGAAAAGGTGTTCTGTGAACATGCACACGGAAGGGGCAGAGCAGAGAGGCGCGCTCCAGTCCATGCCAAGAGGCCGTTGGGAAGTTTCGAGCTGGATGTGTGTCTTTTGGTGGACATCCCAGCATTAGGTCCACACCGCAGGCTCAGTTACAAATGCAAAGTTGTCAGAAGTGACAGGGGATGCTGTTTACAAAGCTGCTTTGAAACCTGACTGTTTGTGGCCAGGTAACGAAGTTAGGATCCTTCCACGTTCACGAAATGTGCCGAAAAGCACTGTAACTCACACAGCACAGCACTGGACGTGGCTTCTGAATTTAAGCCCAAAACCTGAGAATCTTACAAAAATCATGTTAGCTTTTGGCAACTTTACACACTCAGAAAAACAAAAGGAAGGCCCAAAGTCTTGGCTTTGGTTGTAACTCAGGCACAGTTGCGCGGGTCACGCACTGCAGCAGAGAGAAAGAGCAGGCTGGGAGGCCACCCCACCTCACCCTCACACTGGCTGCGTTCCTCCAAACTCCCTTAAAAACCAGCATTCTCTGATCCCCCTTCATGCTATGCTCCCCCGTGTTTAAAGATGGGAAGCCCGTGAGGGCTTGTGGTGGGCAGAAAGGTCAACTTAGCTTAAACTTCTGGTCCACTGAATTCCGTTTCAAGTTCTGCAGACCATATTTTGATAACAGAGTAAATATTCGATTTATCTGATCCCAAGCTGCAGTTGTAGGACCAGATGTAGTGAAGCCTCTGTCCTAGTTTGGGTCGCAGTGGGAACACCAACAGGGTCAGTGCTCGGGCCTGGATGTAAAAATGGGGGGAAGTACTCGGTTGCCAAGTCTGACTCCGTTGCCAGTTCAAGTTTGTTACTTGCTTTTTGGAATAAATTCCTGATGTAATTTGTTTTCTCTGTGATTTACTTCTTTCTGTAAAAATGGGTTAGCAGAGAGAAACTTGGCCTCAATTCTAAGTTCTGAGTAAGCAGTGCCCATTTATTACAGATATAAAGTCTGTATTTCTTTCTTTCTTCCTTTAAAAAAAAAAACATTTTATTTGTTTATTTGACAGAGATCACAAGTAGGCAGAGAGGAAAGCGAAGGGGTGGGGGAAGCAGGCTCCCCGCTGAGCAGAGAGCCCAACGCGGGGCTCAATCCCAGGATCCTGAGATCATGACCTGAGCTGAAGGCAGAGGCTTTAACCCACTGCACCACGCAGGTGCCCCTAAAGTCTGTATTTCTGCCAATATTAATAATACTTACTTTCACATATCAGTAGAATATAATTTATATTGTAAATTATATCATGTCCATTTTTGTTTTAAAACCAGGTATGTAGCACATTTCAGTTCCCTTCACTGATAACAAAATAAAACAAAAAGAGGAAGAAATTAGCTGTCATACAGCTGGTTCTAATTTTGTAATTTGGGCATCTAATGGGGAGTGGGGACCCTTTGCCTAGACTCCTGGTTTGATCCCACAGCTCCAGGCTGGCAGGGCCAGGCCTGACGAGCCAGGCAAGACAGGTGGGCAAAGCCTCAGGCGTGGTCACCCGACCTGAGTGCCGCAGGAAGTGGCCAGAGTCCAAGGGAGCCGTGAGATGCCGACGGACTGCGTCCTGGACTGGGCTGCATGTGGGGCTTGGGGTGGCTTGCACAAGTGGGTGAGGTGTGTGTGTGTAGCTGGCCCCCACCCCCAGCCAGGGTCTGCGTGTTTTCAGTCCAGCATTGTGTGCAGGAGCCTGGAACCCTCCAGCTAAACCCCTGACTTGGGCTTTTGGCCTCACTTCCGACTTTGCAAAAATGCAAAATCTCTGCATCTCCCCTCTCCTTGCGTTGCTTTGAAATGGCTCATGTCACACTTCACATTTCTGCCAGTCGGGGCCGATTTCTTACTTTCTTGCCACATCCTAGCTTTCCCTTCTAATACCACCCCTCGCCGTCTCCGCGTTCTCAGATGAAGGGTCTCGGGGCCCCCGAAAGATTGGGTCTGTCTCTGTCTCCACACTTTCAGCTCGGTGGCTGTGAGGGAAGAGAGGTCCTCAAAATGAAAGCAAGTGACCCTTTTGGTGGCTTCTGCATGGCACTCACCCCCGAGGAAGTCTATGTTTCCAACATGTTTCCTAACACCCCGTGATCTCTTTCCTCCAAAGCGGAGCAGTTGTCACTGTAGAAAGCTAAACACATTTTTTCCTCTGAAACATTGACTCATGATGGCTCACGTTTGCTACAATATTGTGCTGGATACGCCCGGAAGCAGGTGACGTGGCACAAACCGGACACTGAGTCACTGGTGCCGGCTCACACACGGTGTGCAGCAGAGCTAGACCGTGCCGCCAGTCAGCTCCCAGATTTTAGCCCCAAGATTGCAGCTGCTGAGTCAGAGAAGCAGAGAGATATATGGCCCTTCATTTCATGTATCTTAAATAGTTCAAAAAACCCCTAACTTCAGCCTCACTAGACTTGAGAGGATTTTTTTTGGCAACCGTTCAGCGTTTCTCAATACCACCGAGTCCCAGAGAGACAGCTGTCCAAGCCGATCACACATCTGGAGGCTGAAAATCAGACCTGATGCTGAGGGGCACAGGTGGGGCTCAAAGCCGACGGTGGGCTCCTTCTCCGGCACACAGCGTGTGTCCCCAAGCCCCTGGGACCCTCACTCCAGGACAGCCCTGTGCCTCTGCAGAAACCATCCTAGGAATCCCACGTCATTCTGACAGCCCCTCAAAGCCCCGTGGTTCTTCCCGAAAATGGAGAGTTCCTGCTTTGGGATCCTGGTTGCCGGGGGGAGAAGCACATCTTCATGTCTAGTTTTGCCCTGGCTTAGAGAATACGAAAAGGAAATCATAGAAAGGTTTCCAGAATAACACAAAGATACTTTTTTTCCCGTTTTCCCCTTCTCAATGGCAGCCCTGCTGGCCCGTCCCGCCAGTGTGGAGGCCCGAGTCGAAGGCTGCCAGAGGGAGATGTGGGGGAGCAGGGGCGGCTTCGCGGAGTCCTCATGCTCCCCCCACGTCCCCTCCTGTCCCACCCCTGAGTCCTTTGCTGCCGGTGGCTGCCCTGGGTCTGTGGGCTGAACCCCGGGCTCAGGGGCTTCTCCCTGACGTCCGACCCCGTGAAACGGACGGACAGAACCGAGTCTACGCGAAGCAGGCCCTGTCTTCAGTGATGCCAGTCCCGTAAGCAGACTCGGGATCCCCGACGAAGTAGCCCAGGCCTTTCTCTCCGGCGCCGTAGAGGAGCGGTAAGCACTGCGCGGGTTGCGGGAAGGGGAAATCCGCCCCGAGTGTGTCCCTCCCAGAGCCACAGGCACCCTCCACGTCTGCTCCGCACGAGGAGTTAGGAGGTGTGTCTGCTGTCGTGTCTTCCCCTGCTTGGGGCACAGGCTCTAGCCCCGAGCTCAGTCATGACTGTTTCCTGTCTTCAGGATGGTCCGTCAGAGGGGCAGGACCCCGGAACAGGCCTGAGCCCCGAGACCGAAGAGGGACACGGAGCGCGGTCGCTGGTCACCCCAGGTTAGCTGGAGGGCAGGAGAGGAAGGGCCACCTGCGCACAGCCCAGAGCGGAGGCGGCAGCGGCCCCAGGCAGAGCCATCAGGGTCACACACCCCATGGGGGAAATGGTGTTGGGGGATTTGGGGCAGAACTAGATGGTGGCAAAGGTTAAAAAAAAAAAAAATGGTAGTGCCAAGTGACCGTTCTGAACAATTCGTCAAATCTGTTCATGAAGAGGAGACTTTTCTGAGACAAGTCATGAGTTTGGGGCATGAGCCACTGTATTTTTAGAAAGTGAGAGGATGTTGGGGGACAGAGACCCCAGGGGGTGGTGGGGACAGCCGCCCCACGTGAACACGGCCTTGCAGGTACACTGGGCACCCCCCGTGTTCCCGGCGCCCCCCGTGAATGCGGCTCTGCACGCGCACCTGCCCCGTGGCAGGTGATGGGTCCCGCGGCACACTCCGCGGCTGGCGCTGAGAGCACACGGCAGGGGCAGCCTGTTCCCGCCCACTCGAGCCCGTGTCCCCGCAGACAGGTTTCTGCTCCTTGTGGGCGTCTGAAAAGCGCGGCTCGCAGTAACAGGACCTAATGTGTCGTGTTTCCTGAATATTCAACACGAAAGGCTTAGGGGGTGCCCAATGTGGGGCGCGCTTGCTTAATGGTGACAAACACCCATTTTCTTCGTCCTCGGAAGGCCTGGATGTGGGGAGGGGACCCAGGGCAGCCGCTCTGGTGTTTGGTCGCGATGTCTTGTCCAGCAGGAAGCTGATAGGGAGGGGGCAGCCCATTTTTCCCTGTAAGATTTTGTCCCAACAAAACATTTCAACTGTTTAAACCTTTTTAAAGAGAATAAAAAAGAGATCCCCCGTCCAAAATAGAAATTCCAGAACACAGCAATAAATACGCAGTCTGTTTCTACCCATGGAAACCAAGCTGGTGTAGGCAGGGCAGAGCTGCGGCGCACAGCCCAGTCCGCTCTGCGGGTGCGGTGACCCTACCGCATGCTGTCCTTCGTCCTAACTGCAGGGGGTGACGGGGCTGTCCCTGCGGCTCTGCTTTTCATTCCACCTGCACAACCTTCTTTGTGACTCGACCTTCCAGCTAGAAGCCATTGGAAAGGCTAGGTTATCTGGCTTCATGTTTTTGTTCTGTGGGACGTCTCCGTGGGTTCAGATCCGTTGTCAGACGGGAGCATGCTCCTTCACTCCGCGGCCTGCCATCTCCAGTTCTTACTGGGTCACTGGATGAGCGGAAGCGTCGCCTGTGACGCTGAGGGTCCCTCTGCAGTGCGGACCTGTTCTCTTTGCGTGGTTCTTCACCCAGGATGGGGAAGAGGGTCCTTCACCCAGGGGACCCTTGGCCATGTCCGGGGGCAGGGTGGGTTGGGCAGGCGCATCTAATGGTCGAAGTGAGAGATGGGCACAGCGGGCTCCCGAGAGGAGACAGCTGTCTGGCCCCAAACATCACCAGCGCCGGGACGGAGAAGCCCAGCTTACCCTTGGACCAAATTCACGCCGTCTTACAAGCAGCCTGCCTCCAGCCAGCAGCACCCGACCCACAGTGTCTTCAGGCGCACGCTGAACATTCACTACAACAGACTAGACTTGGGGCCCTAAAACGGACCTTAACAAATTCCGGAAGAACAGAAATCATGCCACGTGTGCTGTGGGACCGTGGCGACATCAAGCTAGAAATCAATCACAGCACGGTTTCTGGAAAAACCCCAAGGACTGGGAGGTTAGACAACAGTCTTCCGAATCCCTCATGGTTCCAAGAGGAAGGGTTTGGATGGAGATGGAAGCACCCCCTGAGCAGGTGAGGGCGGGGAGGCCGTGCTGACCCTCAGCCACAGAACAGAACGAAATCTCGCCCATTTGCGACAACACGGACAGACTGAGAGGGTGTTATGCTGAGCGGAGTACGTGGCCGAGAGAAAGACCAATGGCACAGGGTTTCACGCATATGTTGGATCTAAAAAACCAAGGGAACAAACACACAAAACCCAGAAACAGACTCTTAAGTACAGAGAACGAGCCGGTTGTTGCCAGAGGGGAGGGTCGCGGGGAGTGGGTGACGGGGCTCAGCAAGCACGACTGCGGACTGCGCACTGTCCGGCTGTCCGTCGATGGTCCAACGAGATACAGTCGGGGAGGGGCGCCTGGGGGGCTCAGCTGGTGAAGTGTCTGCCTTCGGCTCAGGTCATGGTCCCAGGGTCCCCGGATCAAGTCCTGCACGGGGAATCCCCGCTCAGCGGGAAGACTGCTTCCCTCTCCAGCTCCCCCTGCTTGTGCTCACTCTCTCCCCATCTCTGTCAAACAAACAAACAAACAAATCTTTATACAAAAAGAGGAAGAACTACAGTCGGGTTTTGGGTATTTTGCTAGCGCCCTGGCCTCAGTGAATGCCATGATTTGTTCTAGAATTTGTTCCGTACTTTCCTTAGGTTTTCTGTGTGAACAATCTTGTTGTCTGAGAATAAACAGAGTAAAGTTCTTCCTTTTTAATCTCGATGTTAGTTATTTATCTTGCGTGTCTTATCTTGCTCAGCTGTTGTCCACTCTAATGTGAATAAGGAATGATAAGGTTGGCGGCCCAGCCTTTACCGAATCTTAGATGATCTCCGTACTTACGCGGGCTCCACATCCTATGCAAACACGCTTCCTCCTTCCTCCAGCTAAAGGAGCTCCCTTTTCTCCTGGGATGGCCGAGAGTTCTCTTTTCTCCGCATGCTTTGATACGATGATATCACGTTTCTTCTCCATTTGCTAACGTGGCGGATCCCTTCACTGATATTTATTTATTTACTTACTTCCTTATTTGTTTATTTATTTTAAAAGATTTTATTTACTTAATTGAGTGAGGGAGAGTGAGAGCGAGCGGGTGAGCAGAGGAAGGGGCCGCGGCAGAGGGAGAGAATCCCCACAGACTCTACCTTGAGCACGAGGCGGAACCGACCTGCGACCCCAGGACTCCAACCGGAGCCGAAACCCAGCGTCAGCCGCCCGGCGACCAGGCCACCCCGGCGCCCGCCCTCTCTGACTGATGGACACAATCAACCGTGCTTCCCGGGAACGAGTCTATTTGGTCACGAAGAAACTGTGCTCGGTTCTTTTTATGCATTATTGGATTTGGATTGTTAATATTTTGTTCATTTAAAACAACTAGTAATTGCCTCTTTGGGTGACGTTTCCGTACCGGACTCACACAGGCGCATAAACAAGCCGAGAGGGACCTGCTCCCCTGCCCTCGGGTGACTGTGTCTGGGCACGCGGGGTCACAGCGTCCTTACACGTTTAACGGGGTTTCATGGCGAACAACCGCAGCCAGAAGTTTTCTTTGTGAGGATGTTTTGAACAATGACTTGAATCTTTTTAGTCCATAATACAGTTGTACAGATTTTCTAGTTCTTCTGTGTAGGTATGTTTTTCTAGAAATTGGTCCAATTCATAGAAGCTGTAGAATTCGTTGACATAAATTTGCTTACAGTTTTCCCTTTTAATCTCTGTTGGATCTGTAATCACTCCTTCTTCTATTCCTCATATTTGTAAAATGTATTTTCTCCGCTTCCCCTTTCTTAAAGTGATCAGTCTTGCTAAGGGTTATCAACTTTATTAATCTTTTCAGAGAACCAATATTTGCTCTTCAGTTTTTCTTTATTGGTCATTTTATATTTTACCGATTCTCCTCTATGTTATCCTTCCCTTAGCTTGGATTTAATCTGCTCTCCTTTCTTTGCTCTTTAAGGTGGCAGCCTGGATTGCTGTTCCTAAGCCTATTTGTCTAACAGAAACACTTAATACGTGTGGAGGCTGCTTTAGCGGCACACACAAACCTGCACATGCTGGTACCCACCATTGTTCAGTTATGGACAACTTACGATTTCCCTTGCGACTTTTGTCTTTGACCCATGATTTATCCACAGGTCTGTGATGAGCTTTTCTAGGTGTCGTACAGTACCTTCCGGTGCTCAAATCACACATACACCAGTCCACTTATCGCTATTCTGTGCATTACTGAGGCTGTTTCTTCCCCAACATTTTACCTCTCTTTTCTTCAGCTTTTATATCCGTTGATTTGTTTCCAAATACCAAGACTTCCCCTTCGGCTTTCTCAGTCTGCCCTTAAGCAGTGAATTTCTCACTTCAGATCAGGTGCTCCTGTTTCTGAAAGGTGAGCTGGTTCTTCCCACTGTCTGTTCACTCACCAAGACCAGCTTTTCCTGTGAGACACAGACCCTTACAAGAGCTGCTTTCAAGTTCTTTTTGGATCATCCAAACATCTGGGGCATGGCAGGTTCATCTGCATGTGTTTCTTGCTAGTGAGCCTCATGTTGGTACAACTTTGCATGGCTTTTTCTTTCATCTTCCTTAGGTCCAATGGATGTTGTTGACTGAGACTCTGGATCCTGTTATCTTCCTCTGAAGAGTGTTGATTTCTGTGCCAGGGGGTCATCCTGAACTGTGGATGCGGGGATTTGCACATTCACAGGATGGACCCATGGAAAGCCCCAACTGTTCCCCAAGTTTAATATTCACCATGTTTTAGATATCTTGCTATTTAAAAAAAATATTTTATTTATTTAACAGACAGAGATCACAGGTAGGCAGAGAGGCAGGCAGAGAGAGAGGGAGAAGCAGGCTCCCCGCAGAGCACAGAGCCCGACGTGGGGCTCGATCCCAGGACCCTGGGATCACGACCTGAGCAGAAGGCAGAAGCTTTAACCCACTGAGCCACCCAGGCGCCCCGATATCTTGCTATTTTTAAGACAACACAAGTTGCTAGACTTTAATCCCTAAACTTTTTTTTAAAAGATTTTATTTACTTATTTGACAGACAGAGATCACAAGTAGGCAGAGAGGCAGGCAGAGAGAGAGGAGGGAAGCAGGCTCCCCGCTGAGCAAAGAGGCTGATGCGGGGCTCGATCCCAGGACCCTGAGATCATGACCTGAGCTGAAGGCAGAAGCTTTAACCACTGAGTGACCCAGGTGCCCCTAATCCCTAAACCTAATCCCTAAACTCATTTAAAAAACTACTACACAGCAGTTCAGACATACCTGCCTGTGGCCTGCCCATGGGTGTCAAAACTATGAGGCTTTTGCACAACGGGGTTGGACATGACGATCTTCACGAAACCACTTCAGAGATGAGTTGATGCCCTGGTTGCAGAGCATTCAAACCCGCTTCTCTTCCCCTCCTGGAGAATCTCAGACATGCCCCATATTCTTTTCATAAGCTTCCTTTCTGCTTACTTAAAGAGTCACTGTAGAGCTCCTTTGTGAGTCCCGGGAGAATTTGCATACGCTCATGAGCATTCCGTGTGGCGACAGAGCTGTGCACCCCGGGCTGTCAGTGCTCAGAGTGACCGCAGAGCCCACACCTGGAATCATAGGGAACAGTGTCTCCGAGGTCAGTCCGGCTCTGCTGAAAGGCTCCCCTGGGTTCATTTTTACTCAAAGTCTTTAAGTTGGCCTCACTACTTATGTCTCTACCAGGAAGTGTTGAATACAAGTAGAATAGAAGATATCAATTTAATTCTTTGAAATTTAACATTTCTGAGGTTTTTTTTTAATTTAATGGGTTATAACATATTTCCCATAATTTATTTTCCCCAAGAGACACAAAACACAGGCCAGGATTAGTGAACGTGTACAAAGGATCAGCGTCAACAGAGAGGGACCCAGGGGTGCGAACACCAACCTCAGGCAGGACCGAAGCTGAACGGGCCCCTGAAAAGGTTTTCTTCTCCAGCATTAAAATGCTCTCCCCAGTAGGTTTATCCAGCAAAATGAGTCATTTATCTAAGGAGCATTTATTGGTGCCTATCCCAGAAACTAGTTGATGGGATCATTGTCCCTTGTCCTCAAGGAGCCGGCTACGCTGCCCATAAATTTTAATGGAATTTGATTTTCTGAAGGATGTTTTTAAAGAGATCCAATGTCTTCCTGAAAATCTTGTCTTTGTCTTACTTCAACTGCTTTACAGTTCAACTTCTGAAATGTGTTTTAAAGGTAAGTGGCAATGTTGTGAGGGTATGAATTAGACTACACTTGAAGGAAAGCAGAGAGCTCAAAAAATCAAAGAGAAGGTGTTCAGGACAAGTTCCGACTACTTACCCTCCACATACGGGTGTTGATATCTCCGTATTAACAGATGTAATGTGTCGAGAGAGATGAAAAGATCTGCTCTCAGCACAAAAGTATGTGTCTGCGAGCCTTCAGAGATCAATGAATGGAGATAAGAAAAATTTTAAAATAAGGGATAGATTTTTATATCAATATCGTATATTTATATGTACAGTACGATGCAGTACGGAATCCATCGGGGATCTATTATTATTAAATACTGACTGAGTCACAGCCACTTTAAACATGGTGTGGACACTCCTAGGCCCACGTTTACAGGTGGCTGCCGGGACAGGCAAACGCAGGGAGGCGAAAAGCAGATCCGTGGTTGCTGGGGGCCGGGAACTGACTGCCCGAGGGTCTGGCTTTCTTTTCGGTGTGAAGACATGTTCTACAAGCGATCATAGTGAGGCCCGCACAGCTCTGATATACAACACTGTTGAATCGTGTGCTTCCCATGGACGCATCGCATGGTGTGGGAATCAAATCTTCCTAAAGCTGTTAGAAATTAGATATGAAAAGTGCTGTTTAGTTTCATAGCATTTGGGTCAGAGGATCTAGGCAGGCCCCGGAGAGGGTTTAGCAGGGGAACAGTCACGGCAAAGCTTCCACATTGTCCTGGGTGTTGGTTACGGTTCTCCAAGGAAGGTAATCAGATTATCTGATAATCTGATAATCAAGCTTGTTTCATAAAGGCAAGAAAGTCTTGGCTGAGGGGAGACAGAGCACCCCAGGTCTGAGCGGTGATACAGTGGAGCTTCAAGCACAGAGATGTCACGACCCAAGCGTGTATACGGTACTGTGTCACACAGAAGCATTTTAAACATCCGCCACGGATCTTCACGACTGCGTGAGGAGTTAACATGAGCACAGAGCCTGCCCCGGTTTGTTTCCAGAACAGAGAGCAGGGCCATCGCTGGCTCACACGGCCGAGATACCAGAGGACCTCAGGCTCCACCGCCCCCTTAGAAAACAGAACATGACGTCAGCCGGGGCACGGGGTCTGCAGGGGATGAGCGGCCGCCGAAACGAGCGGGCATAAAAGCCTTAAATTTCTAAATAAAGAAGTCCTAGACTGGAGGGGCATTTCAGGCAAAGGAGGATGGAGGATGTTTCTAAAGCTGGTGTGAAAAGTTCAGGCTGGTCTCAGTCGATGGTCCAATCTGGGCACTCTGGAGAAATCCTCGCTGTCACCCGCTTGAAGTTGTGAACAAAGAAAACTCGGGGGAAGGTGGAAATTGCTTCTCAAGGATGTCACAAATCTCATCCTGTGTTCGCCATCCGCAGGAGCGGTGACAGAAATGCAAATTAAGTGTTTCCACCAGCGTCCCCGTAAGTGATTCAGCTCCCGTGAGGAGGGAGGGAGGAACGTTGAGAAGAGCAGATCTGACGCCAGAGGACCTGGGTCTGAAGTCGGAGTTTCGTCCGTGCGCGGCCTTGCAGAAACCTCGCAAGCCGCGACGTGCCTGATCCACACTTCCTTCCCTGGACTATGAAGGCCAAGCGGATCCCTCCCGACGTACGTCAGGGGCTTGTTGGGAGGGCCCGGGAGCTCAGGCTGTGGAGAAGGGGGACCCTCGCTGCGGTGTCACGCCCTCTGCCCACGCCTGCTGCTGGTGCTTCTGTCTTGAATATTGTTTGATTCTGCCCAGGCGCCCGCTGCACGGTGCGTCATTAGTTCCTGACGCAGAGTTCACTGGTTCATCGGTTGCTGGTGCCCTGGACGAAATGTGGCCGCAGGCTGCTCAACTCGCCATCGCGGGGACCCCACGGCGGACAGGCCGATGCTGAGCTCACTGCTTACAGAGAGCCGCTCTTGTGTCTGGAACTTTCCATTATTACTCACAGCTATGCCTTCTTCTATGTTTGAGACTTCCTTTTAAGACCAAGGAAATAGGTTTTCTCTTTATAAAAATTTCTGGCAGTTATTGGTTTGTATTTAAAGGCTAGTGTCAAGGCAACAAGAAAATCTCACTTAGTGAATTTGCAAATGCTAACCTGTTCCCCAACTCCCCGGCGCTTGGGAATAATGCAGGGTCCTCGACCACATTTGGAGAGATGGGTTTAAGATGTTTAGTAAATAGAATTCTAGGTGATTCCATCGGGGGTAGTCAGTGGCCTGGACCACACTCGAGAAACACAGATGCACAGATACAGGGGTAGAGACCCACTGCAAGACCTTTCAAAGAACGTGCATTTTTATCCGTCTCACCCCGAAACAACAAACCCACGAATGAAGCGTCTTTCCTGCGGCGTAGGACACGGGCAGCTATCCACACTGTCGGCTGGCTAGGATGCCCTGGTGGCAGGTTACATAGCCACGGGCCCTGGACAACAAGCCTCCAGCCACGCAGATCCTGACCATGCGTGAGCAGCATCTGTGATACAACGGAGCAAACCCGAGGTACTCACCTGTGCGGGTACCTGCCCTGAGCCCCTCCCCTCAGGCACAGAGCAGAACTCTGTGTCGGCAGTCCCCACAGAGGAGCGAACAGGGTGGCCTGGGAGTCCCACGTCAGGGTAGAGGGAGCACCAGGAGCGCTTCTCGCCGGGAGCACTGAGTTCAGTACATGGGTCTCATCCGAGAGTAAATGGTCAAATACTGAACAGCAGTTTCCTGCCCGGAGAACGCTGGGCCAGTGGGCGCGCTGGCTCAGAACGGCCAAGTCTACCCGCCGCCTGGATCCCCGAACAATCACGAAGACAGGAAAGACTGCTGGGAGCCCCCGTCCGGGTCGGGGGAGCAGGACCACAGACACACACGGCTCCTCACCCCGACACCGCTGGCCAGGACACCGGGATGAGTGACTCAGAGAGGCCCCCACGCTCAGGTGTGTGGCTCCCAGACTCTGAATGGGCCGTGCGTTCCAGTGACCAGACTTCCGAGTGCCCAGAAAATAAAATGTCAGAAGAAGCCTGACAAGTAGGACAGAAGGACTGTTGCTGGCTGGGCCGACCGACTCCATGGCGTCTAAGTAGTAGCGGATGCGCTAGGGAGTTAATGACATTAACACAGCAATGAGTGCGCCTAACGAACGCACCATCACTCATTAACTGGTTACCCATTTATCCGACGACGACTCCGCGAGCACACACGCGTGTCGTGGTGCCAGGCACCGAGGGAAGCGTGCACACGGCGCGTCCCTGCCGCGGCGGCGGACACAGCAGACAGACAGCCAACGGCCTAGCCCCAGACCCTGAAGACCAAAGAACTTAGGGTCACCTTCAATTCCTCCCTCACGAGGCAGTGAGCAGGAAGACGACAGACAAGGGAATCTGAAGACAATGGAAACCGGGTGCGTCCCCTGGGATGAGAGCTCAGCCGAGCCTGGGACGGGTGCCCGCCCTGTGGAGCCGGTCCGTCCTGTCGGGTACGCCCCTGCGCGCGGGTCTGCCCCGCCGGGGAGGCCGCACGCTCTGCCTCAGGGAGGCGGGTGCTGCACGGCTTGTAGCGGATCCCCCCGCCCAGCCTTGTGGCCCTTCAGCCTCATCCCACAGCCCCGACCCCCCGCCGGAGCCAGCGTCTGGCCAACCGTGACTCTGTCCCGGGTGCAACCCCCATGCGGCACCCGGGAGCCCTGTGCCTCGGAGGCGGGACCGCGGCCTTCCTGAGCAGGATGTTCCTGAGAGCCCTGTGGGGTTCGAAGGGCCAGACCCCCTCCTGGACATCTCATCAGGGTCCTCTGACCCTGGGCCCCGGGGGACGTCTGCTTACCAGCCAGCCTCCAGCAAGGACGCTGCTGGGTGGTCTGGCCACCGTCTGCCCCCACCGTGTGTCTCTGCTCTGTTCCCACCATGCCCCCTCCCCTCGTCTTCCGAGTTGAGCCCAACCGCCCCCCGCGGCAGCGCCCCACCTGCTGCCCACACACCTCTGACGGTCCTGAGACCTGCCTTACCGCGCAGTGGACGCCATGAACACGCGTCCCTGAGTCCGATTATCTGAGGCATCTGCTCCAACCCTGGGTGCCTCCGTCCCTCAAAGTAACATGGCAACAGGCCGATAATACCGCGACCTCAGGGCCTCCACGCCATGCCCTTCCCCGGGCCCCTCACCTCCCACCTCAGCTCCTCCTGGCTTCCCGGCTGGCTCGGGTCGAGCTGGGCCCTGCTTCTTCCCCAGTTCTGAGGTGTGCCCTTGCCTCAGGCCACTTGCTTCCCGTTCCCCTGCCAGGAGGCCCCTCGTCCAGGAGGTCCACACAGCCAGCTCCCTGGGCACCCCCAGCCCTGCTAGTTTCAACGGGCACTGCCCGCCGTCCACCCCCACACCCCTCCCAGGTCCGTCAGAGCCCCCAGATCAGCTCGTGCTTCCCGCGGCACAGGTCGCCTTCTGGACGCGTCACACTCATTACAGATCGGCGGTTCCACCCACTGCCTGTCTCCTGGGTCAGAGAGCGAGGCCAGCGGGGCTGGGTGGTCTGTCTCATTCGTTCAGTCCACACCTAAGACAGATAGGATAGTGCCCGGCCCGGGACAGGAGCACGAGAGCTGGCTGTGACCCGAACGCACGAATGGATGAATTGCTGCCATCACTGGAGAAGCAATCCCCCCTCTCTGCTGTGCTCAGTCAGCTGAATGGGTCTGCCCAGACCAGCTGGGTGCCGTCCTGCCACGGCCTGGGGACAGTCTGATCGTGGCACACACAGAGCAAAGGACAACGGAGATGCTGGGTTCACTGTGATGTTGTCTGGACCTCCGTGGACTCATGCTTTGCGCCATGTCTAGCCCTGGACACCTGGTTTTATCAGCTAGTACATTCCCTACTTAGCTGGAACCTTCCACATTCAAAAACCAAAGATTCCTGACAACATGCAGCCTCTAAGCAGTGGTCTGTCCATGGACGGCTGAGTTTTAAAGAAAGGCCCAATTTCGGTGATGTGTATTAGCCACGGTAGGTCGTTACTGACAATTATCACCGTCATCTGACGCTTCCTAGTCAGGCGCGATTTCGCCCCCCGCACTGCATGGGTTCACTTGGTGCGCGCTTAGTGAGCACCTACTTGGCGCACACTTACTGAGCACCTACTTGGCGGGCACTTACTGAGCACCTACTTGGCGCCCACTGTCCCAGGAGCCAGGAGGGTGGTGGCGAGTGTGACCAGGGAGCACTCGTCAGGGAGATCACAGGGTGTGATCTGTGTGGAGACAGGTCGTGGCCGTCCAGGTCGGAGGCAGGGAGGCCGGTCGGCGCAGGGACGCTGCGATGCTCCAGCTCAGAGGCGGGCCTGGGGAGGCAGAGGCCGGCCGTGCTCTGGGCCTCGCCCCGCAGGATGCAGGGGGCAGGCGGGAGCACAGCCGAGGGCCGTCCGGCGACCTCCTTACTGTTCACACAACTGTCTTTGTGGCTTCATTTTCGTACACAGGAGTCAGAATGGGGCCTGCATATTTCTATTTCTTGGAAATTCTTGAGCTCAAAAATAAATATTTAAGTTTTTTAACCTTTGCTTTGGCCATAGTTTTGACCTACAAAACACCTCCAAAAACCCTGCACAGCCAGCATGCACCCAGCGCCAGCATTCTGTAACATCAGCGGCGCACAGCGTCTCGGAGCCATTAGCAACACGGAACGCTACAGGCAGCTCGCCGGAGCTCTACGTCTTCCCACCGATGGCGTTTCAGGGCCAGGATTTGGGCCGGACTCTTGCTGCTGTCGGTTGTCCCGCCCGTGGTCGCCTCCCGCCTGCAACAACTGCCCCACCTCCCCTTGCCGTGCACGACCTGATGCTTTGGAACAGCACCTGTCACTTGTTTTGTAAAATGCCCCTTCTTTGGGGCCACCTGGGGGCTCCGTCAGTTAAGCGGACGACTCTTGGTTTTGGCTTAGGTTGTGGTCCTGGGCCCCTGGGATGGAGCCCGCATTGGGCTCCCGGCGCAGCGGGGAGCCTGCCTCTAGATCCCTCTCCCCTGCTTGTGCTCTCTCTCTCACAAATAAATACGATCTTCAAAAAAAAAAAAACAAAAAAAAAACAAAAGTCCCCTCGTCGGACTATGTGACATCTCCCAGGGTGAGCTGGAGGTAATGCATTTGGGGCAAGAATCCCACAGAAGAGACGTTGAACTTTCTCCTATACCCAGGGGTGCCCAGGCTCCTGGTGTCTCAGAGGGCGTGTGAGGGCACTGGGTTCATCCTCAGTGGCGTGTCGGTGGCCCCCGGGAACGTCTCTCAGCGCGGTTTTCTCACCTGCTCACACGTCCTGCTGCAGTCGTGGGCGCTGCAGGGTGGCCTCGTGGTGACCTTCTGTCCCTGCCCCTTCCCGCCCAAGTGTTCTCTACAAGGAAGAACTGTCCTGCTGCCCAGGCTGATCATTCTGTCAGTAACAGAGTAAAGTCAGCCCGGACTCATGAGCTGGGGGCTTACGACCCAGCGGTGTTCACCAGCCGCGGTCTGGGCCACGGGGAGCCACTGGGAGCCCCGCAAGCTGCTGTCTGCGTCTTTGCAACCTGCCCCCGCCCCGGGCTGAGCACTTCTTCACTTTCTGAAACCACCTGGTAGTCCATCTGACCTGCTGTCTTCTCTGCCCTACACTGGGGTCGCACATGTGTCCAAAGAGCACGACAGGTTCCTTTCCCTGGAGACTGCTATTGAGGAATCAAGACCCAGGTGCTGGGTGCTGGTCCTTGCTTCCAGGCCCTCAGCAGATGGCGTGGGGAGGGCTCGGTGTTAGCCCCGCACCACAGGGGCACCCACGTCAGTCCCCGCGTCCGGATCTGGTCTGCGTCTGTGTGCACATCACGGCATTCCCATTCCCAGTCCGATCCCAGTCAAACACCACGATTCTCACCTTCCCTCGCAGGTAAGGTCTTCCCCCGACAGTGAGGTGTGTGGGTCTCACCGCCACCCCGTTCAGTTCCCCGTGGGGGCTTCATACTTGTCAGCTGTGCTTACAACTCTAACCCATGTGCCCCGAGACGCGCGTCCTCCCTGGGGCCCCGAATTGGTAGGATCTGTCTTTAGCCTCACCCCTGTGGTCGACATGTTTTCCAAAGTCTCCGTCCGGCTCACTCCCTCCGCCCCCGCCCCCCACCTCCACACCACCACGTCTTTTGTGTGTGAGAACCTCACTGGCTTTCACACCTGTTGTGTTTGGGGTCCTTGTTGATTTCAGCTGACTATGGCTTGGGCCCGTGGACCATGAACATGGTTCTACAGATTGGAACCATCTCAAAATGTGTCCCCAGAGGGGTGTGGGGCTGCCTTCCTGCTCACGGCCAGTTCCCGTTCCTTGTTCTTCCCACCACGTCCTGTGGGTAATGGTCAGTCCTGGATGGTCGGGTTGAGGGGTGTGATGGACTCTCGCATCCTGTGCTGGGGGAGGAGAGCGTGAACACGGCAGATCGGGGACGAGCGGAGGGACCGGGAGTTATTCTGGGGCCAAGCGCAGCTGAGAGGCTTACCAGACATCTCTACGGAACCACAGCTGGGCAATTTCCTGTCCCATCTGGGATCCAGACAGAAGTGAGAGGTTCATGGGAAAATCTGGGTGACTCAGCCCAAAGATGATCTCTGAGGCCACACACGTGGGCAGGGTCATGCAGGAAGGTCACAGAGAGGGGTCAGAGCCCGAGGTGGCCTCGGGGCCCCGGGCGCTGGTACGCGCAGGTCCAGGCAGAGGGAGGGGTGGAAGCCGACCCGTGACTGGGATGCAGGTCAGAGCCCCTGGAGACGGAGGCTTCATTTGTGCAGAAGGCTGGGGGGGGGGTGTTGCAACCGGGAGACGCGGCAGCAGGTCCTCCGGAGCAAGTGGGGAGGGGACCGGCAAAGGCTGTGGGCGGCCACCAGAGCGGGGAGCCGCGGGGCGGGGCTGCGGAGGGCTGGGGACCAGGGAGCAGAACCCCCGAGGAGGAACTCGCTGAGGCCAGCAGCTGCCTGACCCGGGTGTCACACCCAGCGTCTCGCACCGCACGTGACGGGAGGGAGTGGAGACAGTCCTCACGCGAGAAACAGTGCAAGCGTGTCACCACGTGTCCCTGCGTCCCTGCCCCTGCTGCCCCACACACGCATGCTCTCCGCGGGGCGTCCGACCGCCCCACCGCACCCCAGCCTCTCCCGTCTGCCTCTGGGCGACGCGCCCCTCCCAGCCTCGCTGGAACTTCCCGCCACACCCGCCCCCTGCACCTCACTTACTTCATCTCCTGGCCGCCTGCGCCCCTGGCACCCGGATCCTCCGCGGGACCTGCTCCTGCTGGGGCCGGCGCGACCCCCGGGCTCCCATCTCCCAGAGGCTCCCTGCGCACCGCGGCGCGGCTGCCCGCCCCTCCGGCTCCCCTTCCATCTTTCCGGACACTGCCTGGCAGGCAGCCCTCGCTCCGCGTCCCGCCTCTGCTCCGCATGTTCCTGCCGGGCCTGGGCGCCCACCCACACGGACTCCTCACACGGCTCTTTTTGTGATCATTCCCCAATACACAGCCCCGCCGCGGCCACCAGGACGGGCTACGTAATGTTGCAGCAACAGAGCCTCCGAAACACGGGCTCCAAATAAACCAGGTTTATTTTCACTCTCCGCCACATGCCCACCATGAGCCATCTGGGGACTCTGATCTACGCTGTCCTCTCCCTGGGACTCAGGCTGAAGGAAGCACGGCTCCCAAAACTGCTGGGCGCCACGCTGAGGGAAAGACGGTTCTGGAGGGTCAGGCCCTTCGAGAGGTGACGCACGTCACTTCCCCTCACTCTCACAGGCCACACGCCGACCCCACGGCCCCTCAACCCCTGGCGGCTCTAGTGCGCCCCTCCCCCACCAGCCCAGAAGGCAGAGGACGACAGGTGCTCAGTGGGCGGCCCCGGACTGGGCAGATCCGGGCCGCGACGGCCATCCGGCAGCCTCTCTCCTCCCTGGTCGGCAGGACTGAGCACGCGCTGCTCGTCTCCACCGTTCCAAGCTCCACGTGCCCGGAACAGGACTCACCTAGCCCACAAGAGCCCCTGCAACCTTGGGGGAGCCATCGCCAGGTTCTTCCAGAGACCACGCACGCACACGGAGCTCTCCGGCATCTGACATTGCTCTCCTGCCTCCCCCACTGGTCTCAGGGACCCCCGGTCTTCACAGACACTGACTTGTACCCATGCAGTCCAAGCGATCTTTCCAAAATGGAACTCTGCTAGTCTGCTTGAAAATGTTCAGTGCCCTGTAGGACCTTCGGAAAAATATTTTAAGAAAATTACTTGCCTAACCAGCAAGATTTCTGGAACACAGTTCTGGTAAAGACGGTGCACGCCCAAGAGCCCCCTGCATTACCAGGAGTAACCCCATCCGACTGAGCCCGGCTGCACTCTCCTTCGAAGCAGTGCAGCCCCGCAGACGCTAAGCACCGGCCCTGTGTCAGGGTCACTGAGACACGTGCCCTGTCCTGCGCGTCAAGTCCGGGGAGCGGGGCAAGGGGAGGACCAGGTTGTTCTCTGTGAGGCCACCTGTGCCCCGGAACACGTCCCGCCCTGTCGGGTAACAGCCACCGGCCGCACAGGGTTTTACCACACAGAGGCGAGCCACCCCTTCAGCAGAGAAACTGTCCCCATGCTCTCGACCTCCCGCCGGGACTTCTGGCTGTGGTTCCGAGAGAGCACGTGCTTGCTGACCTACTGCTCTATGAAGTGAGAGGCACGTGCTATTTACTCAGGAAATGTGAGTCCCCTGAAACTCAACAGTGTAAGTGTGCCGTGCACGAGGTCACCAGGGCCCAGCCGGTCGCCAACGGACGACACGACCAAGCACCGAGCGTCCCTGGGCGTCCCCGGCGTCCCCGCGAGGAGGTACGGTGGAGCCCGGAGGCCGAGGAGAACACGGATGAGGGGAGGAAGAATCGTCGTCTCCAACGTGCAGGGACACGGCACGGGGAAACCATCACCGGGCGCTTCGTCAGACGTCGCCCCGTGATGACAGGGCGCCTGCGGTGGAGAAGCCCACCTCCCACGGGGAAGGAAGGGGAAGACCCTGCTGACACCTCACGGGCCCCTGAGACCCGCGGCAGGTCTTTAGGGGCAACGCCCCCTGCCCTGCCCGCGCGGCCCTCCCCGGGGGCTATCAGAGGGCGCCGCGGGATCCGGGAGGTCGCGGGGGGAGATGTTCACGGCGCTACGGTCCCTGCAGGGGTTTTTAGGGGAGGCAGTGAGAAGCGGCGGACGAGGGCGAGCTCTGTGGGACGGGGAGAAGCTGTGGGCGGGCGGGCGGTTTGCAGGCCCTGCAGGGGCCGCCGGGGGCGTCCGGGCACAGGCGAGAGGCGGGGCTGAGGAGGACGTCTGTGATCGCGTGTGCGGTTCGCTCGGGGAGTATCTGCAGCCGTCCCAGGAGGCCGGGCCTGGGGGGCGAACGCGGGAGCACCGGCCGGCGGGGGAGGCTGGACTGGCCGCGCACGCCCCCGCCCGGCTCTTCACGAGCGTCTGTCACAGTCGCTTGTGTCCTTTTTGAACAAGTTCACTGCGAAAGGTAACCTAGTCTGCATTAAAACTATCTATCTATCTATCTATCTATTTGACAAACACAGATCACAAGCAGGCAGAGAGGCAGCAGAGAGAGGAGGAAGCAGGCTCCCCGCCGAGCAGAGAGCCCGATGCGGGGCTCGATCCCGGGACCCTGGGATCATGACCTGAGCCGGAGGGAGAGGCTTAACCCACTGAGCCCCCCAGGAGCCTGCATCAGAATTATTGATGCAGAGGCCAGAAGCACGAGCTCCAGAACCCACCACAAACACCCACAGCCCAACAAGCCGTCCCCCCTCTGTGGGGGTTGAGGATGCCTCTTCTTCCTGCGGAGCCAGGATGCTTCTGGAGCCAGGATGGGGTGGGTGGGGGGCCAGAGGCGGCAGCAGGGAGACGGCTCTGCACCTCCACTGGTGAAGTGATCATACGGCAATACCCCGCAGGTCGAGTAGACACTCAGGGTGTCTGGTTTTGAGCCATTTTAAGCTTCCAATTCCCCAAAGAACCGTGCAGGATCTGAAGACACTGGGGGAGTGAGCCCCCCGCAGGCGGTGGTGGGGAGACAGGGCGTGGGCAGAAGAGGGGAAGCGGAATCGTGCCTCTCCCGCCAGGCGGGGAAGGAAGGACAGGACAGCCTCCGGGTCGCCCAGGGAACCAAGAGATGCTCTGGGCAACAGGCCAGCTGTAAGGGAGGGGGGGCTTGCTCGTCTCCTCCTTCCTTCCCGCCCCCTTGGGAAGAGCGCAGTGGGGGGCTGCCTGTGAGCACAGACCCCCGTGCTCCCCCCCTTTCCTCTGCAATCTCCTGCCTTCACAGAGGGAATGGAACAGAAGAGCCCTGGACTGGAGAAGACGTACAAGTTTGAAAAGAACCCAGAGTGTCTGGATGGTGTCTAACGCCGTATCTGTAGGGACCAAGGTTATCTCTGTAGCTTAACCTGCCCACTGCTGCCGAGATGGCCTGGGTGGTTGCCAAGAACACACAAAACATCTCCATTCTGAGATCCCAGTGTCCTGAGGACCATCCAGCCAACCCAACACCAGATGCGCGTCTTTGGCTCCATGCTTCAGTGTCAGCTTACGGAGCTGTGTCAAGGGCCGGGCCCCAGCAGCACCAGGCCGTGCACACGGAGGTGGGGCTCTGGGAGGAGAGGTGGGATGCCCACGGGAGCATCCGTCCCCAGGACCGGAGCATAGGACGGCAGGTTTCAATTCTCCAGTGGAAGTGGTAGGGTACATAGGTCACAGACGACCTGCCGTGCGGAATATGAACTTGTCTGTTTTAGGCAAAGTTGTCTGGGTTCCTGACGAGTCACAGTGAGCACTGCGTGAGTTGATTCATGCACAGCTAACGGAGGACTGGAGAGGAGGCGCCAGTGGGGGGACACGGAACTCTCAGTACTTGCGGGCAGAATCGCCACAGTCGTCCGGTGCGAAAACAGCTGCTACACGTTTGGCCAAAGACTCCAGTGTGAAACACGGGGACTGAAGCCACCTTCACAAAGGTGTCCGACAGTCAGCAGTGTGGGTCAGCGCCATCTCATAAGCGCTTCTGTATCTTGTCAGAGCGGGGGCTGTCTGGGAGGTGGTGAACAGTGTTCCCGCCAAGAGCTGTGCTGAGGTCCTAACCCCCAATACCACAGAGCGTGACCTTCTGTCTCTGTGGAAAGGGGGTCGTTGTGGATTGGTCCTGAGGATGAGCGCAGTGGCGTGGGCGCCACTCCAGTACCAATGGTCCCAGCTGAGGAGACACCACGCCAGTGGGAGGTAGAGGCTGGAGTGAGGAACTCACAGGCTGCGGAACAGGTGGGGCCACCAGGAGCTGCAGCTGACAAGGAAGGAGCACACCCCAGAGGCTCTGGAGGGGCAAGGCCCTGCCAGCCCCTGGGTTTTGGCCTTTCAGGCCCTCAGTGCGTGGTGCTGTTAAGAGCACGGACTCTAAGCTTGGGGGCCGCTAACAGACCCCACATTGCAGGCTGAAAACCAACAGACGCTGACTTCTCACTGTTTGGGAGAATGGAAGTCCGAGGTCACACCCAAGACTGGAAAGTGCAGATCTGGTCTCTGGAGAGGAACTGGTTCCCAGACGGCCATCTAACTGTGTCCTCACATGGTGGGAGGGGCGAGGGGCTCTTGGGATTCCTCCGTAAGGACACTACTCCTTTCCTGGGGGCTTCCTCGCAACCTCATCCTTGCCCAGAGGCCCTACCTCCTGACACCAGCACCTTGGGGGTTAGGATTCAACTGATGAACCTTGGGGACACACTCAGTGCATAGCAGGCAGCCCCTAGGGAGGTAATATAGATGCTGTCCCCCAAAACATCAACAATGATGCTGGAGTCAGAAGTGATTTCGGAGAGAGCTTCCAGTTTAGAAATGCTTCAGACTCATTCATTTTGCTCCACCAGGGATGGAGGGGCCCTGGCGACACCGACAGACCCCAAGCACCCCCAATGTGGGTACAGTCTTCACGTACTCTCGCTCTGTGTGCCTCATCTGAAACACACTTCCAAGGCACAAAGTGTGGGGGAACATCACCGGGAATGATTTCGCTTCTCTGGCTTTAAAACACACACGCAATGATATTTCCACTCATTGCTAATGTCTAATAAAGCTGCTGAGCATAAATTCATTACTACGGCAACTTTGCAACACAAGTCTATTTCATTTTTATTCTCTATTATTATTGGAAAAACAATACTTAGGGATTATAAGAACTTTAGAACACAATGAAGTGGTTTTCAGTATCTCTTCTTATGTCAACACTAATATATGCTTTTGCAAAAATTTAGAAAATATTTAAATGCAAATAAAATTCAGCCACAAATCTACCACCCAGGGATGATCATTATTCCTATTTTGGTGACTTCCTGTATCAGATTTTTCTGGCTGTGTGTGATGGGTTAATTTTATATGTCAACTTGGAGAGGCTATGGTGCCCAGACATTTGGTGAGATGGAAGTTTAGATGTGATTAACATCTAAATCAGTAGACTCTGAGTAAAGCAGATTGCTCTTTCGATTGGGTGGGCCTCACCCAATCAGTTGAAGGTCTTCAGGGAAAAGAATGACCCCCTCAAAGAGAAATTATACCTCCACACTGTCTTTTCACTTGAGCTGCACCATCAACTCTTCCCTCAACCTCTAGCCTGCCAGTTTGCTTTGCAGAATTCAGACTTGCTCACTCCAAAATCATGTGAGCCAATTCCTTAAACTCAATGTCTCTCTCATCTTACACACACACACGCACCCACTGGATCTGTGTCTCTGGAGAATCTGGCTGATACCCTGCATCAGTACAAATATAGAGGGTTAGGGTGACACTCACGTCTTAGCTCACACTAGAACTTCAGGTCAAGTCCAGCACATGGGCTGGGTCCTCTGCTCACAGGCTCACAGACAGACATTAGAGTGCCAGATAGCCCGAGACCTCATCCGCAGGCTGCTGTGGGTTGTCGGCACTATTCACTTCCTCGTGAATGTAGGAAGGAGGTTCCCCTTTCTTGTTGGCTGTTGAGCTCCAAGAGGCCTCGTGGAGCCCCTTCCATGTGGACCCGCCATCTTTGAGTCATGAAAGGCTTTTCCAGTTTTTCTCCTGCTCCAATCTCTGGCTTCCCTTTCTGCTAGCACCAGACAAAACTGCTCTTCGTAAGTTCACGTGATGAGGTCCAGCCCCCTGGACGACGTCCATTTGCCATAGAGAGTCACATGCCTGAGAGAGGGGTTTGTCATGGTAAGTACTGGTCCCAACCACACTCACCACAGAAGAAAGTCATCTTAGGCTTCTGCCCGCCACAGAATCTTTGTAGTTTTTGCTATGAATGGTCCAATGTTGGGGCCTCATGGGGTACAGAAATCTTATAAACACTGTAACCATTTTGTTATACAATGAAAAATTCTTTGTAAATATTTTTTATTGATTACAAATAAGTGAATCTATCATTTTGTATGTTGATGGATGTTTACTGTTCCTAATTAATTCTTTACTATAAATAATAGCAAAGAATTAGAATTTCCTCTAGGACTTTTTTTTTTTTAATTGAATCTTTTATTGGAAGTTAACTATTTCCTTCGGATCCCATAAGTGGAACAAAGATAAGGGTTTTTGATACGCATTGCCAAACTTTTCAGTGGAAAAGATTTAAAAAAATTTTCATCCTAATGAAAATACATCTTTCAGAAACAATTTAGTTCATCAAAACTTCAGTTTTTTAACTCTGTGAAAATTATTTCTGTAATTTTTCATTGTGTAGATTTAGGTGCCTAGTTAATGCCCTAGCAATGTTTATATTTACTTATTCATTAATTTGTTTGATAACTATCTTATTTATATACTCCACCCTTAACACACACCTACTCACTGGATGAATGGATGAATGAATGAATTCATATGTTAAGTAAGATACATCAAAGACAATGAATTCCATAGAACACATTCTCTTCATTACATTTGGGGGCAGCACGTGCAGAAAGACTCACTGCTGCTTCAAGTTCAGTGTTGGGTTTCATGTCATTTAATTTTGCCCCCAAACCTTACAGATTTGCCTCCGCTCTATTCTCTTCATTCAGCGTGTTCTCTGGAAATAGGCTTTCAACAACTGGTGGATTCTGACTCATTAAGAGAAAACCTCTCTGCTGGTTACAGGAGTGGCAGGGGTGCCGGCATGCTGCTGGACAGTTTGAAGTCTATGAAAGTGAAGAGACTGACTTATGTTCAGAGCATGATGCTTTCAACACCCTTCAGTGTTTAGAGGTGGACCACTCTGTCCGTTACGCTGTCAGAGCTCTGTCACAAGGCGTGAGAACCGAGAGAACGCTTCAGTTGCTGGGCAGGAAGGCCCACGTCAGGGTTAGCCGAAAAGTGCACAAAAATAGCTCATGGGTAGCCTGAAGAGTGATAAAGTGCCTTTTGTAGCTTTGAGAAGTAGTGCGAGTGACTTGACTACTGGGGAAATTGAGAGCTCGTTTAATCAGAAATGGGAACAAATGGGGAAAAAAGGAAAAATGATAATATTTTATGTATATCTCTAAATCTAGTTCCCTACCAAAAGGGCTAACAAGGAAATGTGACCAATATTAAAGAATATCGCACATTACAAAATCCTAAAAAAAAAAGTAATTAAAAGGGAGAAAAATAATTAATAGTGGCTCTGTTTATCCGAGCAAGTGTGTCTTTCCTTCAGTTAATTCATTCCATCTTGATCAAAGTGGAGATCAGAACAAAATTGCAGAATATCTACAAAGTAGTAAGGATGAAAGCATCATATCTTATCAGAGGAGATGCAACAAAAGATACACTCTTAGGAATATTCATAGTCTGAACTCCCTCACTAAATAGACAATCAGCTCATAAGTGGGGGAAATGACAATGATCTAAGGAAATAAAAAGAAATTAACAAAAGCATAAATTGATTTAATGAATAAGAAAGCAGGAAAACAATAGTTGACAAACCGATAAAGAGCTGATCGCACAATCTGGCTCTTACAACGCCACATGCCAGAAGCCCACCCTCCTTTCTCAAGATGGCCCCAATGCTGATGGACTACTGTCGCCTAAGGTATGCCCCCAGCAAGCCAATCTATAAGAACATCCTAAGACCCTCTGTCCTGAACTTGAATGGTTTCTAGAGATGTATGGATTGGCAATGGATTTCTTCAAAGGGACCCGTATTTGGAATAAGGCCACACTGTCTAAATAAGGAGATTCTCAACCCTATTCTTCAGAAGTATGATCTTTCTTTTTTTTTTAAACCTTTTTTTTTAAAGATTTTTATTTATTTATTTATTTAATAGACAGAGAGAGAGATCACAAGCAGGCAGAGAGGCAGGCAGAGAGAGAGGAGGAAGCAGGCTCCCCGCCGAGCAGAGAGCCCGATGTGGGGCTCGATCCCAGGACCCTGAGATCATGACCTGAGCTGAAGGCAGAGGCTTAAATCACTGAGCCACCCAGGTGCCCCAAAGTATGATCTTTCTAAGAGAGTGTCATGTTATGTTTGTAGGGAACAGGGCAGTTGGACAGTCTCAACAGAATGCCTACCCCTCAGGCCTATAGAGGTAGAGAATGAAACTATTCCTGGGTTAAGGGCACAAGTGAACCCATTAACAAAACTAACTTGGAGTTATCGGCGCACTAGTCAGATACTTCTTGGCCATACTGACGAAGGTGAAGATTCAGAGGCAGACGTGCCCCGAGAGGTCCCCGAGGCTGCCACCCTGGCCGAGAGCAGGGCCGGTAGCTGCACAATCACAGAGAAATACCTTCTTTGCAACATTCCATACAGCGGTGAGAACTCAGAGGTGATCCCCCAGCGATAAGGTAATGGCAATAAATGAGAGCCCGTCTACTCACCCACACCCAGACAAGCACAAGGACGATGTGCTCAGTCGACAGGTGTGCCGTGAAGGAGGCACATGATGGCTGTGTGCCAGGGATTTGACCACCCTGACCTTCAGCCTCGATTGTTACATGTGGGAACGTGCTATGCTACACAGAAAGGGAAATCAGGGCGCAGATGGGACCAAGGCTGGTGGTCACCTGCGCCAGAGATGGGGAGAGCCCCCAGTGTCACCACGTAAAGCCTTCAAAGCAGAGAAAGGCCGAGGGAGTCAGAGGTACAGTGGCTGAGATGGGGCAGGAGAGGCTGGGGAAGGGCAGGGGTCCTCTGCCACAGGTGGTTTTGAAGACGCAGCCTGACCCATGCGTGTGGGGGCCCACAGAGCCTCAGCTGATGGCCAGCAGAGACAGAGGCCTAGTCTAAGGCTGGGACAAGGAGACAGAACCCCCACACAGTTTTCTCAGAAAGGAACGCTGCTCTGCGGACCCATCAAGTTAGCCCAGGAAGACCCATGTTGGGCCTCTGACCCATAGGGTGCAAAGAATCAGATGATAAATCTTATTTTAAGCTACTAAATTTGTGGTAGTTTCTTATGATAGCCATAAAAAACTAAAGAATGGTGGAGAGAAAACAAGGAAAGGACATTAGAGTAATATGTACAGTGTGATCTCATTTTTGTTTTAAAAATAGGTACATGTATACACTTCTGTGCAAACAAAAATGTCTAGACAGCACAAAACCACCGGCAATGGCTGCTCCCGGAGACATGGCAATGGAAGAGACAGAACGACGTTCCACTTCATAGAGTTCTGTGTTGTGTTAGCTTTTTACTGCAAGTATAAATAATTTCGCAGGTTAAAATCAATTTCATCCTGAATTTAATTACCAGATGGGTGGCGCATCTGAGGCCAGCCCCATACCGTGCAGACGCCACTCTCGGCCAGGTTGTGAGGGCTCAGGGTCCCCGGGAGAATGTCCTGCTGCACAGGACCACCCAGACCCACGTTCCTTGTCTGCACGTGTACCGGCATCGTCGGTTACACACAAGCGCGTTCTGGAGATTCTGGACGCGTGGTTCCCGTAGCAGGACGGGACAGGCACTGCTGCAGCCCAGGGCCGACGGCCGGAACGTGCATGAGCGAGCGAGAGAAGGCAGGGTCCGAGCGACAGGACCGGCCACAGACGAGCTCGCGCAGTGAAACAGAATAAAGAACAAGTGGACAGAAGAAACACACCGTGAAATTTCAAAAGAGCAATTTTTCATGAGCCTATCTTCCTTACTTAGCTTTTGATTTGACTTTTCAAAACAACTTTTGCTTTTAGAGATTTTCTTTATCAGAGAGCGCGTGTGAGAGCGAGAGCACGCACACGAGCAGGGGCAGCTGCGGCAGAGGGAGAGGCAGGCTTCCCGCGGAGCAGGGAGCCCGAAGCGGGACTCGATCCCAGGCCCCGGGGGGCATGACCCGAGCAGAAGGCAGACACCTCACCGACTGAGCCCCCCAGGAGCCCCCCTGACGTGACTTTAGAAACATCAGAAGAAGGAAGAGAATCCGAGTGTGACTGGAGTCGGGGCGTACTGAAACCACAGGAGCCGAGCTGGGGCAGAGCGCTGGCAGCCTCCTAGACAAACACGAGCGATGACGGCGCATGGGGACGGTCCTCGCACGTCCACGAGGAGAGGAACAGGTAGCGAACTCGAGTGTGTGCCCCCTCTTTGTGGGCTCGCAGCCCACTTGGGCGACGACCTGGGCCCCTACAGCCGGGTGCCCCGCCTAGCTTCTGCTCCGACAGCACCCTCTGATGAGAGACCCGGGACTCCCGGGGAGGTGGGAGGTGGGAGGTGGGGCTCCCGCAGGGACAGAGAGCAACCACCCCCTCCTCTGCTGAGCCCACGATCCACAGGTCGGCAGCAGCGGAAGCCGCGAGCCTCCCCCCACGCGTGCGGTGCCCACTAGCGGAAGAGCCGCCAGGTGCGGTGTGAGGCATTTTCCAGGAGCCTGGCATCTGGTCCTTTTGGGACTTAATGTAAAGAGGGTCAGGAATTGGGTGGATGTGAATCAGCTTTACATGTGGTTTTTAAATTGATGATCTTATATTTACAATCTTCACAAATGACGCTTTTACTGGCGCCCTCAATAACAGCTCCTTAATCAAGCGGTTGGCCGTGACTCCTGAGAAGTCGTTCATGAGAAGCTCGTCCTGCTCACTCGCTCCGTGAGTGCAGAGCACAGACAATGCGCTACACGACGCAGAGACCTGACAGTGACACAGGACACATCTCCTGCCCTCGCGAGTACACAGGCGATTGGGGGGAGCTAACAAGTGGCAGCGGTGAGCACGGGGTGCTCAGGGAGCATGCTGGGAGGCATGTCTGACCCAGGGAGACTCCCAGGAGGAGGCGGTCCCGAGCTGAGCCCCGAAGGACGAGCAGGTGCACGGCAGTGCGGGGGTGCTGGGGACGGATGCGCATCCGGAAGTGGGAGCTGTCTGGGCGGGCTGGAGTGTAGACCTCACTGTTCGGACATGGTGAGAAATAAGGCCTCACAGCCTCCCGGGGCTGGATCGTGACCAGTCTGTCACGCGACTCAGCTACAGACCGCGTGGTCAGAGCTGGCAAGTGGAGGGGAGATCGGCACAGGGTTCGAGAAGCAGGGCTTAGAGCTGCTGTTTGAGAGATGGCAGGAGCTGTGTGGTCTGACGGAGGCTGGGAGCCCCAACCACAACGGAGTCCCAGTATCGGGAAACAGCAAGAAGCCAAGATCGATGACACTGGAAATGACGACGTTGGCTTGGAGGGACCCCGTCACCTTTCCGGATGGGTCCTGAATATTCTGCAGGCCCTGTGATTGCTTCCAGAGGCTTCTCAGGGCCTCCGCCACGTCTCCGATGTGGACCTGACTCCCTGGCAGCTGAGCAGTCTGACCATTGTCATGGATCAGGGGCTTCCGGGACACCCACAGAGCAACTTCCCAGCTAAGCCACAGGACGAGGCTACTCTGGAGGAAAGGGGTGCTCCCTTGTCCTAGGGCAGGCTCATGAGCCAGCAAGGACACCTGAGCCCATCTTCCGAGGCGGGTCACCCGGCAGGCAGGCAGGCAGGGTTCTCTTCTGATCCTCTGGATGGCTCCCCCCCCCCCCCCCACCGACCAGCCAAGCGGGAGGGAGCAGGTGCTGGGAGCAGCTTGTGTCTCCTGTTGCCTGGCTACGCACTCACCAAAAAAGAGAAGCGAGGCAGACCTACGCTCTTCCTGTCCCAGAATCAAGTTGGTCTCCCGGCACAGAGGAGCTGCTTGCACAGATCCTTGCTCTCAGCTCCCATCCTTTGGTTTCCAGCTCTGGCTGGGCGGGGGATCTGACGGCGCCCCCACTCTTGGCGCAGGTCTGTGAGTTCTGGCAGATCCCGGAGTCACGACCGAGGCGCGGAGCTCCTCCGTTCTCTGCTGGGGCGCCCAGCCTGCTGCTACGGACGGTTTCATCGCACCTCGGAGAGCTCCTTTAACGCAAGGATGTGGCCCCGCATGTGAGCGGGGGTCTTCCCACTTCGGTTCTGACGACCAGCATTTCCTGCACGTCCATTCGCGGGAGCCCTCTCCCGCCCTCCCGCCTTGGGGCTCACGAGATTCTTCTCTCGGGGCTTGGAGGGTGTCACTTCCTTGTCACTTTCCTGGCTCCTAACATTTGTGATGACGAGTCGGCCCAAGTCTTCATTCCCTGTACGTAACGGGATTTTAGTTTTCTCCAACGGCCTTGAGCGTTTCTCTTAATCCTCGGTTTCTGGCAGTTTGAATACGATGTGTGTACATGCGAGTGGTTCTGTCTCTCGTATTTACCTTTCTTGAGACTTTCTGAGATTCTTCCGTGCATGATTCAGTATTTGTCTTTGGGGCATCTGCAGGGATTGAATCTGGAACGACCCTTCGGTCCCGCCCGCCCTCGGTTGCTCTCAGGGTCCCGGTTCCACGTCCGGTTCCGCGTCCGGTTCCGCGTCGGCGGGCACTTCCCCCACAGCTTCTGCGTGTTCCTTCCCACGTCCGCTCCCCCCACTTCTCTTCTGAAGTTCCTTTCGGTGACTTCTACGGACCCACCTTCAGGTTCACGGCTGTGTTCCCGGCTCACCGATGAGCTCCGCGGCAGGGGCCTGGCGCCTGACCCGAGGTCTGTCTGCTGTATTCCCGCCCGCCTTTCGTCCACGTCCCCTTGCTCTGCCGGCCCCGCGGTTACGGACGCACGTCGTCCCCTCTTCCAGCAGGCCTTCTGCCCTGTGAAGCAGGCATCTGGAGGGTCTGACAGCATCATGGTCCCTGTCCTCTCCGTTCTCTGGGTTGCTCTGTCTCCAGAGAGCGGCTTTTGTTTCCTTTTACTTGAAGTTTGCTGGGGCACTGGTCCTCTGTGCAGAACGGTGGAGGCCGAGGTAAATGGGTTTGTGCTTGGGAGTGGACACACCCCGTGTTCTTCCGGACTGAGATCCTGCCATGGTGGCCGATGGTTTGGGGTGACGGTTAGGTGTTCACTGCCAGGCCTGGCCTCAGGCAGCCCCGTGCCCGGTTCGTGAGTGCTCTTCCTGCTCCTCCCAGGGGAAGGGCAGCCATTCAGTAGTGGGTTAAGATCAGGGCCTAGGACTGGGGGGCAGAGGGTTTTCCTCCTCTCTCCCTGCAGGTTTGCTCATGCCCCCTCCCATGGGTGATGGCCCTTCACCATAGGAAGGTGTACAGGCAGGGGTCCCAAGGGTGGAGACCTTCCCTGCAGGGGTAGGGGTCATCCGCTGGACAACTGTCCCAGCAACCTAGGTCAAGGGACTCTGTCTGGCTCCAGCCCACTTCCTACCTACTCATGAGTGAGCACGTGGGGGCCTGTGCTCACCCCGTGGGGCTGGGGCTCCAAGGATCCACCCGAGCAGACTTCACGAGCCCCACAGCCCTCCCCGCTGCACCCCGCTCCACGCGGGGCAGCCCTCGAATCCTAGTCTTCTGGAGCCCCCTGGGGTGCCCTGCAGTCTCGGCCCTGCTGCCTGGGGGTCTCGTGCCATGTTGTCCGGCCTTTCCCCCAGATATCGGGGCAGCACCGCCGAGCATTCTGGCTGTCCGCACCCCAGGCAGAGCTAGAAGCCTTCACCCACTGCTTCGCTAGATGCCCTTCTCTGGGGGGTTGTGAAGACACCTGCTGCGCGGCCGGCCACCCAGTGCGCAGCCCCACGGATGCGCGGTCTGTTTGGTATCTTTGCTGCTCTGTGTTGTTCCACAGTTGCGTGGACAGCACACCCGTGTGGCGAAGGTGTTCACCTGACGCAGAAAAGGTACCCAGCTTGCTTCTGCCCTCGGCCCCGCCGCGTCTGCTTCCTTACTCCTTAGACACAGCCGCCTTCACTAGTTTCTTGTGGGTTCTTCTGCGTCTTACGCAATACAAAGTGGTAAGAATTTTCTTACTTCCCCGTCTGCATTATACAGAAAGTGACATGCTTTATAATGTTCTACGCTTTGCTTTTTAAAATTAACATAATCTGGATCTCGCGGCTTGAAGACATGCGAGTCTGACTCGTGTTTATATCCATGTCGTGTTCTAGAACATTCTATGACTACATTCTGGGGTCTGCATGTCTGTTACTCAGTCAGCCCCGTAGCAGTGGATTGTGGGGTAGATTCTGACTGTCACTAACAGTGTTGTAATGAACAGGATTTTGCCCACATCCTGCCTTACAGGTGCAGGCGCATCCTGGGCACAAGTTGCCCGAAGTGGGACCCAGTGCCGACTGCTGGGCGTCCGGGCGACTGACAGTGTCTCATGATGATCTACAACGACAGAGTAGACATCACTGGATTTTGTATATCTTTGTGTGCTTTTTAGGAATTTCTTTAAAATAAGTTCTTACACGTTTCATTTTAAATGGTACGCTAAAATACTCTCCAGAAAGTTTTTAATAATTTTTAAGATATGTGAATAATTATTTTCTGGTCTTTATCCATATTTATATTGTGGTTTTTTTCTTATTGATTTGTAAGGCATCTCTCTACATGGTAAGAACATAAATGTGTGACTGAAATGACAAAACGTTTCTCCAGGTCTCAATTACTATTTTATCTTGGTGACGGTACTTTTAGCTTGTTGGTTGGTTGGTTTGCTTTTACTACAAATAAGTTTTTAATTTTATGAATTCAAATCTGTCCTTATGTTGTAGCTTCTCAATGTGGAAGTCACATGCATGCATGCGTGTACAAGCCTATGCACACGCCACATACACACATTCATGTGTCAGTGTACACATACATACATATGATACACACATATCGAAAGGAGTCTTTTTTTAAAAAAAAAACAGGATTCACACTGAGCATGGAGTCAACACAGGGCTCAAACTCATGACCCTGAGATGAAGACCAGACCTGAGATCAGGAGTCACTCACTTAACGGAGTGTCCCAGGCTCAGTGCACCAGCACGATTCTTAGAGCTCCTCGCCATCCGAGTTTATCTTTACATATGAAGCTCTTAAAATAAGTCCTCCTTCCTCTATAGATTTAAAATACCTCCTTCCTGGGAGATGACTCAGACATGTTCAGAATTATTAGAGCTTTGACTTCTCAATTCAACTAAGCAGAAAAAAGAAGAAAAAAGGAAACAAAACCTCAAAGGCCCCAAATGAAATCAGTCAGTCGACCTTTGCTAATAATCAGATATGAATTCTGCAAATCCAGTATCTCTAATACAAATACACAAGCTGCTTTAACAACCCGGCACATCAGATGCACAGTCACTGGATATCTGCCTTTCACCTACAGTCATTCCAGCGGGTATCCGCATGTGGCCGGCATCTGTCCCAGGTGTGGGTCTGACCGTCCAAAGGAGCACTTGGTGCAGGAAAGCACCGTGACACGTGTGCGGGATTTCGGCTGATGGCGCAGGACTCTTCTTCTGAGCGTGAAGCTTTTCCCTCCCTTGCTCATCTGGAGAAGGCAGTCAGGTGAAGGCGGGAGTCCTCATCTGTACACAAAGGACGTCTGTTCGATTATTAACGAGAGGACGGGTTTCTTCTTGGTTAACAGCACAAAGGCAAGACTGTGTTCAACAGAATCACCGTTGCAAGAGGTCACACCATTTTCAAGGAGAAAATCTGCAGCCTTTACAGAAAGGATTTTGTATTCGATGGCATAAAAGGACTGATAACAGCCCATTAGAGATCCAGTTTTCTTCCAGGTCTTTAGCTGCGCAGATGGAAAACAAGGGGCTGGTCCAGTTCATTCTCTCTGTGCCTTTATGGTGATGGGGAGCGGCATACAGTTCCTGAGGGTTCTGCACACCCGTGTGATAGTTCAGAGAAAACAGTGTAATCCAGGCCTGTCACATTGGAACTGAAGTGTAACTACCACGTCGTGTTGCTGCTTTTTTTTGCATTCTTAAATGCTGTTGCCAGAAGTCGTCCGTGCATACCAGAGGAGCACAAAACCCAGAGGGGGTCAGCAAACAGGAATTCTTACTTTTAGCTCCTGAATCAGCCTGTCACCTGGAAACATTTGCCAGCCACCCGCTCCTGGGGAGGTTCTATGGTACAGACAGGGACGCACTCAGGGCACTGTGAGATCAGAGGACTTCAGTTACATTTGAAATGCAACTTAAGAACTATGAGTTTGACTTCGTCTTTGCTGTAGAACGAACTCTAGAATACAGAGGGTCTGCTGAGGTAGTCGACCGCATACGTCACATACAGCGGGCCCAGGGGCCTGCACACCTTCCTGTAGCAGCGCGGAGCAGGTGCGAAGCAACCAAAGGCAGGGCGACCACAGATGGGGGACCGGACCGCAGGCTGGGGGACCACAGGTGGGGGGCCACAGATGGAGGACCGGACCGCAGGCTGGGGGACCACAGGCAGAGGGGCCACAGATGGGGGACCGCAGGCAGTAGGCTGGGGGTGAGGTGATGCACAGGCGTGTTGTACAGCCACCTGTCTGTTCTGCAGAGCCTGGTCTGCTCATCTGGGAACCCGCACCAACCCCCTCATGGTTTCCCGCTGGCTCCCTGACCACATGGTGATGACATAAGGAAGTACTCCTTCCTTTCCCTGCAATGCCCGCTGGTCTCCGTGGGCACAGTCCTGCAATCCTCTGGCAAACACGCTCACTCTGGGCACGGGGTTAAAATCACTACTTTCATGTCAAACCCGCGGTCACTTCTGGGATGTTCTGCACCTCACTTCTCTGAGCTGGGGTCGTGCTGCATGAAATGGGCAGAATTACAACTTCCCTGAGTAAACAGTCGAATTTCTGTGATGTCTCTTAAAATGAAAATCAGTGAAATCACATTGGAATGTATAAAATTCTAAACTGAAGTGAAACGGGGTCCGATGCTGACAGGCAACGACAGTAACACGATGGCGCATCTCCCGTCACGGCACCGTGTTTCCAACACGCTAGCCCCAGAGAGTGACTTCCGGGGGTCCACGCAGCTGGCGAAGCAGCAGAGGGCCACTGGGCACGGCCCCATGGGGGCTCCTCACGGGGCACCGCCCTCCCCGTCCTGTTTTCTCCAGGGCATGGTCAGGAGTGGGAGGAAGAGCTCGCAGACGGAGCTCTGTGCCCCAACGCTAGCTGGAAGGAAGAACGGAGTGACTGGGGCTGAATCTGGACTGGGACCAAAATGGTGGGGCTCCACTTCCGCCGGCCCTCAGAACCATCAGTGCGTGGACGGTCAGTACCTGCGTTACGACGCTAAGTGACCTTGGTCTCTTCCTCACTCTGGGGCTTGGGAGGGAGTTCTCGGTGCCCCGGGGGATGGTGTGGGTTCTCCTAAGGCTGCCCTGTGAGCTCTGCCCCGGGATCCTGGTGCGAGGCCCCGGGGTGGCCGGATGAGGGCGTGTGAGGGATGGAGGGTCTCCTCCGCCCACTGCAGGGTGACATGAACTCAGTGTGGCGAGGACAGCTCCGTGACGGGCACATGGGGTGCTGCGGGAGTGCTCCCCACGGGGGCGGCAGAGGGCATGGGGGACTCATTAACACAAAAATCAAGTTCTTATCTGGAAACTACCGGATGCCTGCTCACCATTAAAACACAACTTTTCTTTCTTTCTTTTTTTCTTTCATGTGGTTTGCTTGAAACATACACACTTGGGACAAGGGTCACCAGCTTTCAAAAAGTCAGCTCAGGTCCGTGGCCACATGCCCAGGGGCCCCAGGCCCCGAGCCCGGAGCCCCGGACTGTGCGTGACAGCAGCTCAGCCCCCAGAGCTGTGGAGCACGCAGCTTCCTGGGTGTCGCTGTTCTTGGGGAGGATGATGGTCATTCCTAATGCGCATGTGGGACTCTGCAACCTGAGGTAAAGATGGGGACGCTGGCGGCCAATCTGCTGCCCGTGGGGTGGAGGTCAGGTTCATGGCCGGGTGGCTCTGCTTCTGACATCCCGCAGGACATCGCTCTGGGGACACCTATTTCTTTGCTCATCCACGCCTCCCGTCCCCGGCATCCCGCCAGCCCATCGACGCCATCCTGAGTGGCTTTGTTCCAGTTGGCCCCGATGAGTATCCCTGACTGTCTTCCCACTGGGGCAGAGCAGGCACACGTGTGCAGTGAGGGGACCACGGTGTTCCCAGCCCGACTGCTGTGCGGTTGGACTGAACCCGGCAGCAGAGACCTGGTTGGCCATGGTGAAGAGTGACATCCAGCTGGACTGAACATCAGGATGGTGCGTCTCACACGCTGCCGCTAACGCCTACGTGCTGGTGCTGGGAGAAGCTCCACGGTTTTGCTTGGGGCTGTGCGCACCAGGAATGGGTGGGGTGCCACAGAGACCACGCCTCGGTCTGGGGCTCTGTCCTCCGGCTCGAGGGATACGGTGACTGGTCTGTGCAACAGTGGGAAGTGCAAAAACGCAGATCGGGGGTCGAAGCTTCACAGTGGAAGAAACTTCACGGGGACAGTGGCTGCTTGTGGGGGGCGGGGCCAGAGTGCTCACGGTCTCTGCACCGGGTGCAGGGCGCGGGCCCGCTTCTATGTGGGCTCTTTCCCATCAATACAGCGTGGGACTGCAAAGGTGCTTCCTCTGCCCTAAAACCCCGTGACGTCCAAGGGTCCACCCTACACGCAAAGTGAGTGGCAGGGACCAGACACACAGCAGTGCGAGCATGAGAGCCACGTTTTCAAGCTCACGTTAACAGGCTACTTCCCAAATAGTTGTCCTTGTTGGTACTTTAGGAAGCAGTTAAGTTCATCAGCACCGTCTCCGGGCAACAGTGCAAGCTCGCGCTGTTGTACCTATACAAGCCGTCCCCCAGCCCTGAAAAGCCCCTACCACCCAGGAATGCGCTTAGAAGGTTTTAGTGCACAAGACACGCCCGACAGTGATTTCCGCACACGCACGCTCGTTCCCACCACTACGCTCCCGGAGGAAGGCTGCCAGCATCGCCGCCGGCCGGACGGGTCCCACCGCTACAACAGTGGCTTTACTGAGTGGATGGAAACCACCCAAGTAAATAACCAAAGGTCTGTTTTTTCTAAAGCTCTTGGAAACTGATGGCCCCATATCTACTATTTGCAACTCAGACACCGAGGGTGGCCCTGACGGGCCGTGTGTGCGCAGGGAAGACAGGAAGGCGGTCTTACGTTTGGAGGTCTGCCAGCGGCCGGGGTCCCATGGGCTTGAGCAGTGGTTCTGGCCGCAGGGCCGCGGTGGGGGACGTCTTGGGGCTGGAGTCGGACTCGGCACTCTCCTCGTCGCCCATGGCCTTGATGTAGCTCCCGCTTCGCATTCTCCTGCAGGGGATCTCCTCGTCCTTGGCGCCCGTGGGGTACCCTGCCCACTCGTCTTGTGGCACCTAAGGGAGAACAGACACACACACGCGTCAGGCGTCAACGAGAAGCCCGGGGCTCTGCGGGGACACAGATGGTCTGCGGTTCCGCGAAGCCACACTGCTTATGGCTGACGTGAGGAGCGTAAGACGGACGCTTGCTGGCGTTGTCACTCAAATCCCAAAAGGACATTCATGTCCAATTACGGTTTTGTCCCCATCATAAAAGTGACAGTTAAATGTGGAAAAGTGTCAAGGTGAGAGGAACGCCGGAGGGAAAAAGCCGCTTGTAGTCCCAGCACCCAGAAACCAACACTGCTCGTGTTGTAGGTTTATTTCCTTTTGGCATAAAAGGAAATTAAAATTGTCTTTGAGAAGACTGGGGTGGGGGGTGAGCTCCCCAGGCAGGAACAGGACAGCAGCAGCAGAAGGGGAGAGCAGAGGGGAGACGGGCTGCATCCTGGGGCTTCACCCCGGGGGTGGTGGAATTCAAGGGATGTGGGTGTGCAGAGCCTGGGCACTCAGGCCCAGGCCCCACAGGCCCCCAGGTCCCCCTCACACCGCGGGCCCCAGGCTCTGGGCCAGGCTCCCAGCCCGTTGGAGACTGGGACCGCAGAGCCAAAAGCAGGTGAGCACCTAGTACTCACCCACCACACCCGGGACCTGAGCTCCTCACTCGACAGGAAGCAAGAGGCAGGGGACTAGCCCAGTGCCTGCTGCCCGTGGTGCTCCCGCTCCCTGCGGCCCAGGGCTGAGTGCTCCGCAGCTCTGCACGGCCACGGGGAGGCTCTGGGGGACCTTGACCCCTTCAGGCAAAGTCACATTTACAAAAGCAAGACCACGTTGCAGGCAGCATTGGGTGCGGAGAAGCTCCCCGTGTCCGTGGCACAGGTCCCACTCCACGCCCGGGCAAAGGGCCCCCATGACGTGGTCTTCCCACTGTAGGTGACAGAGAAAAGGACAGAATCCCACATGGGAAGCATCTCCAGGGCTGGCACTTTCCGGTCATGAGGGGTTTGGATGCTTACGCGTTCTCTGCGGCGCACCCCGCGGGAGGCCTCCCTCCCTGCACGGGGCTGAGCGCCCCGCCAGGTTCCGCATGCCCGTGGGGACCTTTAACTTCTCTCCTGAAAACGCAGACTGTAGCCTGGCTCTGGCAGCCGGACAACAGCCACTCGGGGGCCCAGCTCCTCCGTGGACCCGGTAAGCACCACCTGCCAGCCAGGACACAGGTGTGGCAGGCGCCAGTGTCTAGACCTCGGGAAGCCCTGCAGTCCCCGTGGGGATGGTGCCAATGGATCCTGTCTACACTCTCCTGAGCCACACAAGGTCCTGGCGCCCCAGCGGGAACATGCAGTGTAGCCGATCCCGACGCCACAATGAGGTATGGAAACTTCCACACAGTCATTCAGCTGTGCCCACATGGCACTGTGCGGTGAGCAGACCCACGCAGGCCGGTCCCATGGGCTGTACAACAGCGCATCGCTGGGCGGCCCCTATGGCCATGGGGAGGCTCTGGGGGACCTCTGGCAGGCATCGCTGAGCTCTTTGTGGCCTGATGTCCCATGCGGGTCTCCACGCGGGTGTAGACAGGAAGAGGCCATGTGCATAGAGCAGGAGATTCTGTTCACAGCCTCTGGCCCTGAGACGTGGCTTCTGGGAAGGTGTCCTGAGATGGTGAGCCGTGCTGCTGGTGCTGGTGACTCACGGTGACTGATGCGTCATCATCACAGGGGGAACCCGGAAGGGGTCCTCGAAGAGATAGCTTCAGTTCTCACCAAAGTCACACAACAGGTGCTGCTCGGCCCCCAAAAATAATTGTGCAGAATACATATTTAGCCACGGAAAGAGGTTCGGGGGAGAAAGCAATTTTTAACGTACCGTCTGCACTCTGTTTCCTATACTCTAAAAATAGACATGCTTGCAGGATGCACAGGAACACAGCGGGGAGGGTGTGGGGCGGGGCCAGCGCTGGACGGGTGACAATGGGCTCCCCGGTCCCCTCACACGTCCCTTTCCTGAAGTTTCCATCTGGAGCCTACAGCACTATTGTGGCAGATGATAAACTTATTTTTAATTTAAGAAAAGTCAGTTCTCAGTGACAACACCTCTCAGTAGAGGAGACACAAAATACTTGTGACTTAATGGAGGCAAAAGACACAAGTGCAGAGGGAAAAGCGAGGGGTCAGGGGAATCTGTGGCCTGAGAGGGCGTCTGGAGAGGCTTCCCGGAGGCAGGGCCCTGGGTTCTGACTCACTTACACTGCACCACAGGCAGGCAGAGCAGCACAGGCTCCCAGTCCCCGTGCCGCCGAGGAGGGGCCCTTCTGGTGACAGCTCCAGGGAGGAGTTGGGGACAGAGCGGAGAAGGGCCGTAGGCCACAGAGACACACTCCTGTGGGCAGCTTTAGGAAATTTCTGTGAATTAACAGTGTTTCCATTAAAAACAAAAACAAACAAACAAAAAAACCTACAGAGGTTCCCCTTCCCAGCAGCAGGTGAATTAACTAACCAATGAGACCAGCTTGTATTTTTGCTGTTACTGATTTAAGAAGCCAATTCTCAGTCTCCAACAGAAGAAATTTCAATAGCAAGAGAGTGCGAACCAGAGTCAAGTGCAGGACGTGAACACCGAACCCAAAGCCTGTGCCTCCAGCCCAGCAAGAGAACGGAGGAGCCACACGGAGAAGCCTCGAGGCCTCCACCCGTGGATCTTCTTGGGGCATCGCGGCGTCAACACCCTGCAGCGGTCACACGCTCGCGGCCGACGCTCCATCCCCGGCATCACGACGTGGCTCCGGGTTTCCGGTGAGCCAGTACGCAGATGACTTTCTCTTAAGAAGAGCCACCGGCCTCTGCAAATCCAGTGACCGTCGATGCCCCTAATTACCTCCCGGCGTATCGTGATGACGGATATCTGTAATTTCCAAGTGGGTGTCTTCCCAGGGTTGACTTTGGTGCCTGCTGTGGTGCATCCCGTCTCTTGCTGCAAGGATACGTCAACGCTGCGTGTTCGAGTGCGCTCCCTCTCTCTCTCGAGCAGCAAGGCACAGACGGACGAGACCGGCTCCTGCGATAACATTCTCTGTCCGGTGGGGAGATCGCGGAAGAAAAACAGCCAGCAGCACCATGCTTCCTGCAGGGAAATGTCTCCTTCCTTCGTGCAACGCGTGTGTTGTTTTGAGTGCACACCGAGTGCGTGTGTCACTGTGGACGGAACTGACAGCAGGACAGCGGTGCCTCTGCACCCCGGATTTGCACGGTCAAGGACAACTGCTCTGAGTGGCTGTGGCCTCCAGATGCCATCAGGGAGACACGGGACAGCCGGGCCTGTCACACCTCTGGGAAGCAGGACCAGCATGCCGGGGGCCAGAGAAGCTAGTTTTCGGGAAAGGACGAAGCAATCCCACCGAACGGAGAGTGGGTTTGTGTCCCGTGGGATCCTGAAAGTTCGTTTTCCCGTCCGCAGTTACTGACTGGAGCCTTGACTCTTCACTCTGTTTTGTATGTAAATCAAAGGGTGTGTGAGTGTGCAGGTGGATTTGCAAAGCTTTAAAGAACAACAAATTTTTCAGGAATGCACCTCACTGTAAATCAAGACAAAGGAGAATTTCGGTTTGAAGTTTTACCAAGAATTTTTGTTTACCATTTCCAAAAATCCCAGCAGCAGATGAATCCAACAGCCTCTGTAACTCCCCCCATCGGACTAATCAGTAGCGCAAAGTTACGTGAAGCTCCAGCCAGAAACAAGCTTCCAAGTTCTTCAATTTGTACACATTTGCTATTGTGCTCATTTTTATATTAGAATTCGTGGTTTCCGTTAAAAGTTCTCTTCCTTTTATTTCTCTGTTATGTTAGGGTTTGGATACATAAATACACACAAGTTCAAATAGCGTGTGTAGGTTGTAATGTGTAGGTTCACACTAGAACAAAGGGATGCGATGAAATATCTATTATAAACAAGACACTGTTTCCATGAGTGTAGGAGCCGTCGCTGCGGACAGGGAAGTTACTTCCCCCATGTCCCGATGTGTCATCAGTGCAAGGAGTCTGGAGAGCATGTGGGAAGCTTACCATGCCCATCTCCTAGGATGTGTGCAGACCCTCGTAGGAAGGTCTCCGCTGGGCTTGGAGATGGGGAGGGTGACGAGGGCAGGACACAGGACACAGGCAGGGACTGCAGGGGACGCCAGCCTGGCGAGAGGACGGGCTTCGCAGGATCCCAAGTCTACCTGCTTCTAAGCTTCATGCTCTTTGGTTACACCACTGGTTCCAGCTGGGGGCTCGGGTTTCTGCAGCTGGGACATTTGGCAACATCTGGAGACAGGTGTGTGTCTCCCAAATAGGGGCACTGCTGGGGACGAAAGGGCAGAGGCCAGGGAGGCTGCTCAGCGTCCCCGTGCACAAGCGAGCCCCCCACGAGAGAGAGCGGAGGGGCTCTGGAAGCCGGCAGGCCTCCCACTGGGGTGTGCATGTCCTGACTGGCAGGACGGTGCCGATGTCGCCCCAAATCAGCCGCAGGACTCATGTCTCCTCAGCGGGGCTGCAAAGTGCCTCTTTATTTAGTTCTGGGTTTGGTTTTTCCTCTGGAACACCACTCAGCTGTCCCGGTCACCTTCTTCAGTTGCAGCTGCATCCGTTCCCCTCCCCGCTGTGGCCAGGATGGAGGAAGGAGCGGAGGCCCGGCCCGGCCCGGACTCATGAGCTGCGCCCCGCGCCCCCTCCATCCCTCGGCAAACATCCCAGTGCTACCTGCAAACCGCTGGGCCTCAGGAAACAGTCTCTCCTCCAGACCCAAGGAGTCCAATGCCCTGGGGCCTTCTCGCTCTGTCACAGGCGACCTTGGATGTCCTACTGTAAATGCCTACAAGGGCAAGGTCATTCCTTTTTTTTTTTTTTAAGATTTTATGTATTTATTTGACAGGCGGAGATCACAAGTAGGCAGAGGCAGGCAGGGGAGGGGAGGAAGCAGGCTCCCCGCCGAGCAGAGAGCCCGACGAGGGACTTGATCCCAGGATCCGAAGGCAGAGGCTTTAACCCACTGAGCCACTCAGGCACCCCAAGGGCAACGTCATTCTTAACTGTAAACCTGGGACGACACATGATGATCGCTCCTGCAAAAGCACAGGTTTATGTCATGATTTCTAATTTCCAAGAGCCTTTGTTACCTGATCCTGACTCCCTCCTGACTCTCAGTGCAAACGGACACCCACAAGAGCGGCCCGGGCTGATAGATACCCGAACCCCACAGCCTCCCACAAAGACTTTATTCCAACAAACACTTCCTGAATGTTTGTCACCTGGACAGGACGATGCCAGCTTTCAAAGACGACACACTGGATTGGGGCCCAGGGCAGGGGGTCATTCTGTGGCCCTGGGATTCCCGATTCCTGCCCCGGGCCAGGGGCTGGGGGCAGAGAGTGGCCGAGGGATGGCCGTGGGACGGGCTCCTTCCTGCTTTGGGTCTCGGGCCTGGGGTCTGCAGCGGGTGTGTCCAGCCGGCACTCTGGCCCCCAGGGGTCCCGTCTCTACAGTGCCTCTCCCCAGATCCACCCAGCTTCCCCTGTCCCTGGCACTGGTGTGGTGAGTGTCCCATCCTGTACAGGCCCTCCAGGTCACCCCCTCCTCGGGGGCTCCCCAGCCTCATCATGGAGACACCGCGCAGGAGAGCGGCGAAGCGGGACACTGCCCTAGAGATTGCTCCGTGGTGAGGCAACGGACCAGGCAGCGCACAGACACCCTGTGAAAGGCACAAGATGGGGAGATGCAGCGGGGAGGAGTGTCTTCTGCGGGGACTCGGGGACAGGAGATGTCGTCACAGAGCACATGTCACCGGAGACGCACCTGGCTCAGCAGGCTTTGGCAGTAAGCCAGGCAACTGCAATTTCTGTGTGGCTGAGATGCCGAGCCGTTCCCGTGGTGATGCGCTGGGGGGGGATTGTCGGGGCACAGGAGGCCTGTGAGCAGGTACAGGAGTGGTCCCACGATCCCAGCAACCCCACAGCCCCAGTGCTTCCGCGGATTGGCCCCAGGTGGAGCACGAGTTCATGTGGGACAGGATGGAGGGGGCTGGGCTCGACGTCTGTCGCCCCTCCAGGCTGCGAGTTCACGTCCAAAGTGGCTTCAGAGGGATTCCAGAAAGGCTTCTGTGTCCAATATTTCACTAGAGGCTTGGAAGTGAGCCCACTGCCTCCGAGTAACCGTAATGCTAGACCACGGTCAGTCCCTGGCCCAGGTTCCCAAACCAGGGCCGTCTGGAAACAAAGGCCTTCCTTCTGTGCTGTGGGGGCATGTGCTCGGGGCAGAGTGGCCGGGCCCAGGCCTCCTCCCCTGGCCACATCACTCACGTCTCTCCCTCTTCTCCTGATGCTGACGGGCTCTCTGGGACGTCTGTCAGATTGCTGAGTTCCAAAACCCCAGCCTCCTGAGGACACAGGGGCCCCATGAGAACACAGGGGCCAACACTATTCCTTTGTCCAGGGGACATTGGAGCAGCTTCTGTTCATGGCTTCTAAGCGTCCGGCACATGGTCAGTGGACAGGTGCACTGGCGGTCCCCGAGTGCGGTCTCAGTGGAGCGTCTGCCCAGCTGCCAGTGAGGGAGCACACACAGCAGGGACGGGTCAGCGGCCACCCAGCCTGAAGCCCACGGGGTGTGCAGGTCAGAGACAGCGGCACGGACGGACCGAGGCACAGAGTGGCGAGTGGTGTGCCCAGCAGGCAGAAGATGAGGACAGAGCCGGGGTGGAGGGTCGGAGGCGGCCATGTCCCCACGGTAACGCACACCCTCAGCCCGGGGCCGCGGTGGCCCTTTCACCGCGGAGTCGCAGGGAAGCTCACAGCCACGGCTGTTTGTCTGCCGAGGCCCCTTTCAAACACTTCGTGCAGAGATAGTAAACAAGCCCTCTCAGTAAAAGATGGTGGTTTTCCTAGATCACAGACACAACCTGGGAGTATAGGAAATCAGGAAACGTGGCATTTTCCAGAAGCCCTGTTGTCTGCGGCAAATGGAAGAGTACGTAGCTCCCTGGCCACTCTGTCTGCTGATGGTGCATGCTGGGGACTGGTAGCCCCCAGCCACGCTCGGACGGCTCCACGGCACGCCTGCTGCTTCCCACGGCTTCCAGCCGTGTCAGCATGGGACTGCTGCCTATTAGGCACTGGGCGAGATGGTGGCTTCGAGGCCACAGCGTCAGTACGCTGGGAAAAAACCACAGGGTCACCAGGATGGACCAGAAGACAGGTAAAGACAACCGAGAGAGGAGAAAGTGGGTTGAGGGGGACCTGAGACCTGAGGAGCAATGGGGGCGGTAGGTCCATGGTCAGGGGACCACAGAGCCACGTTCCTGCCTGAGAGGCAGGTGCACCTGACATATCCCACAACCCCACCCCTGGGGCCAGAGGCCCCTCCCATCTTGGTGCACCGGGAGCTCCCTGAGCTCAGGGCCATCATCAGCTCTCAAGCACATGACATCCATCTAAAGTCTGACCTGAGATGCTTTGTCGGCAGAGGGAGAAAATGGGAAAATGAGCCATTTCAGGGACTAAAATGTGTCCTGATTTTCTTTCAACCCTGTCTGCCATCTGCTCCGACCTGCTTCAGCACAGGAGAATACTTCCTGCACTGTGTGGGCTGTGCACTGTGCGAACCAAAGGGGGGGTAACGAGCGGCTCTTTTGCTCGGCCCCCGGCCGTCCCGTCTTCAGTGAGAAAGAAGCGAACAGGCGTTAGAAGCATTTCTTCCTCCCTTCTTGTCTTTTCAATCTAATTCTCGGAAGTCCACAAATTCCTCCTCTTCCCATCTTGTGGCCATGGCTAAAATCTATGTTTGTGAAATCTTCATGTTTTGCAGGTTCAATGCAGACGGCACGGGAAGACATGCGCATGGGCTGAACATGGGTCTGTGATGCCCCAAGACAGCTGGCCTGGGAAGACCAGAGAGTCACGGTGAGGTCATGGCCATAACTACTTGCTCCGTGCCATGTGGTGACAGCGGAGGAAGCAGGAGAGGGAACGCAGGCACGGAGCTGCACCCCTGCTCACCTCTGCTTTTGCGCATGTGTGGGTCTGTCCACGGAGACACAGCATCATGGACCCCATCAGCCTCGCCACTCCCCCGGCATGTGCATCAGAACCGTCCGTGTCCTGGGCTCTGGGGCTCACCGGTTGCTGGCGGCAGCCCCCTGCACACCCCACTGTGCATGTGAGCAGCGGTGCTGGGGAGGCTCTGGGAGGGCACGGGGGGAAGCAGGTCCTGCATGGGGAGCGAGGCACAGGGTGGATGCACGAGCCCACGCAGCACCGGGGCCTACAGCTGGGGGGCCGTAGCCACGGGAAAAACGCGAGTCTGCTGGACCAGGATGCCCGTGTGGATGGACACCGACCGGGTGGACTCCGTGTGGACAGACAGCGACCGGGGGAACTCTGTGTGGACGGACAGCGACCGGGGGAACTCCGTGTGGACGGACAGCGACCGGGGGAACTCCGTGTGCACGGACACCGACCGGGGGACCAGCCGTGTGGACGGACACCGACCCGGGGACCAGCCGTGTGGATGGACACCAACTGGGGGACCATCCGCGTGGACGGACACCGACCCGGGACCAGCCGCGTGGACGGACACCGACCCGGGGACCAGCCGTGTGGATGGACACGGACCCGGGAATTCCGTGTGGACGGACACCGATCCGGGGAACTCCGTGTGGACCGACACCGACCGGGGGACCAGCCGTGTGGACGGACACTGACCCGGGACCAGCCGCGTGGACGGACACCGACCGGGGGACCAGCCGTGTGGATGGACACGGACCCAGGAATTCCGTGTGGACGGACACCGACCCGGGGAACTCCGTGTGGACCGACACCGACCCGGGAGCTCCGTATGGACGGACACCGACCCGGGACCAGCCGCGTGGACGGACACCAACCGGGGGACTCCGTGTGGACGGACACCGACCCGGGATCTCCGTGTGGACGGACACCGACCTGTGACCAGCCGCGTGGACGGACACCGACCCGGGACCAGCCGCGTGGACGGACACCGACCGGGGGACTCCGTGTGGACGGACACCGACCCGGGAGCTCCGTGTGGACGGACACCGACCTGTGACCAGCCGCGTGGACGGACACCGACCCGGGACCAGCCGCGTGGACCGACACCGACCCGGGACCAGCCGCGTGGACGGACACCGACCCGGGACCAGCCGCGTGGACGGACACCGACCGGGGGACTCCGTGTGGACGGACACCGACCCGGGAGCTCCGTGTGGACGGACACCGACCCGGGACCAGCCGCGTGGACGGACACCGACCCGGGACCAGCCGCGTGGACCGACACCGACCCGGGACCAGCCGCGTGGACGGACACCGACCCGGGACCAGCCGCGTGGACCGACACCGACCCGGGAGCTCCGCTCTCCCAAGCCGGCCCCTCAACCAACGAGCGCGCGCGCGCTCAGAATTCCAGGCCAAGGAGCAAAGAGGACGCTCCGGTGGATGCGCCTGTTTCCACGGAGGCCCCTGAGCGGGATCCGGTCCCGACAAACCATTAAAGCGATGCTGCGGGGGTGCCCAAGGAGGCCGCGCGCAGCCGCTGAGACGCCATCAGGCCGCAGGCACCCGCCGCGGTCACCGAACCGCCCCGGCCGCCGCAAGACCCGGCGGGAGGTCGGCGAGCGCCGCGGCCCGAGGAACCGAACGCCGACCGCCTTCTGGAGGGCCGCACGCGGAGACGCGAGGCCGGCGCCCCGGAGGTCGGGCCGCGGGGCGCGAACCCAGAGCTGCGGAGTCCGCGCCGGCAGGGACGGGCCCGCGGGTCGCGGAAGGACCGGGTGTCCGAGCGTCGCGGCCCGCAGGCGTGGGGCGGGGCCGCGGCAGACGGAGCCAGGAGCGAGCGCTGCGCCCGGGGCGGCCACACCGCGACCCGCGGCCAGTGAGTCACGGCTCGGGGCGGACCCCGCAGGGTCAGACCCGCGGACACTCACGGCCTCTCTGCGGCGAGCGGCACGAATCGGCGGTTCAGGGACGCCACACGGGGCCGCGCCGGAGACAGACGCCGGGTCCCAGCCGGGGGAGCCCGGAGCCGGCCGGAGACCAGGGAGACCGGAGGGACTGACGGCGCATCCCCGAGGCCGCACTGAGGAGCGGCCCCAGCTCTCGGCTCCTCCGGCGGAGACCGCGCGGCCGCCATCTTCCTTCCGGTCCTCCGGACGCTACGGAAAGCGCGCAGGGAACAAAAGCTCCGAGCGCGAACGGAGCAGGTGACGTAGCCCCGCCCCCGGCATGGGCGGCGCAGTTCCGCCTCCGGCAAAGACACGTGAGAATCCCGGCAACAGCGCCCCCTGCAGGAGATCGGCCAGACCTTCCGGCCAGACAGAGCTCGCTGATAAGCAGAGAACCGCAGAAGTCCAGAAACAGGTAAAGCAACACGAAGAATTCATGGCTTTTTCTCCCATGACCCCTTAGTCTTATAAAGTTAATTAACTTTTTACAATTTTTTTTATTATTCTAATATTTTTATCTTTTCCTCTTTTAATGTTTTTTAACTACTTTATCTTAACAATACCTTTCTAAAAAATTCTTTTAACACCTTCATTATTATAGTCACATTTTATCCTTCAGTCTATCTAACTTTATTTTTTGTATACATAGAGGGTTTTATTTTTTCAAAAAAATTATGGGATACAATTGCTTCTAATAGATAAAAATATACCCTAAATCTAGCACAAGGCTTTGTTCTAGTCTGCAGCCTGAGCAAATTCTCTCCACTTTTCTTCTTCTTTCTTCCTTTTCCAACCAACTTATCTTATCAATTTATTTTTTAGAATTTTAAAAAATTTTCATATTCACATATTCCATCCCTTTATCATGTTTATGCTTATTGTGTGTGTGTGTGTGTGTGTGTATTTCTTTCTATAAAATTTAGGGAGGTAATTTCTTCTAAGAGACCAAAATACACCAAAAATCAAATGGGTGGCTCTGTTCTATTCACCAGTCTAATATATATATGCATATATTTTTAAATTTTTTTAAATTTCATTTTACCCTCTTTCTTCTCCCCCCAATTTGGGGTCTCTTCTGATTTGGTTAGCGTACATTTTTCTGGAGTCTTTCCTACCCTTTTAGTATTTTATTCTCTCATTCATATATTCTTATCTGGGTAAAATAACAAGGCAGAAAAACTCACCACACAAAAAAACAAAAACAGGCTGTACCAAAGGCTAGGTACCTAATCAATATAGACATTGGTAATAAGTGAGATCTAGAGTTCACAAGGACGATTCTCAAGATGCTAGCTGGGCTCAAAAAAAGCATGGAAGATATTAGAGAAACCCTGTATGGAGAAATAAAAGCCCTTTCTGGAGAAATAAAAGAACTAAAATCTAACCAAGCTGAAATCAAGCTATTGATGAGGTGCAATAAAAAATGGAGGCTCTTACTGCTAGGATAAATGGGGCAGAAGAGAGAATTAGTGATATAGAAGACCAAATGACAGAGAATAAAGAAGCTGAGCAAAAGAGAGACAAACAACTACTGGACCACGAGGGGAAAATTCAAGAGTTAAGCGATACCATAAGATGAAACAACATTAGAATAATTGGGATTCCAGAAGAAGAGAGAGAGGAGCAGAAGGTATATCGGAGTGAATTATAGTAGAGAATTTCCCAAATATGGCAAAGGGAACAGGCATCAAAATCCAGGAGGCACAGAGAACTCGCCTCAAAATGAATAAGAATAGGACCACACCCCGTCATCTAATAGTAAAACTTATAAGTCTTAGTGACAAAGAGAAAATCCTGAAAGCAGCTCAGAACACGAAGTCTGTAACATACAATGGTAGAAATATTAGTTTGGCAGCTGACTTATCCACAGAGACCTGGCAGGCTAGAAATAACTGGCATGATATAGTCATAGCACTAAATGAGAAAAACATGCATCCAAGAATACTATATCCAGCTAGGCTATCACTGAAAATAGAAAGAGAGATAAAAAGCTTCCAGGACAAACAAAAACTGAAAGAATTTGCAAACACCAAACCAGCCCTACAGGAAATATTGAAAGGGGTCCTCTAAGCAAAGAGAGAGCCTAAAAGTAGTAGACCAAAAAGGAACAGAGACAATATACAGTAACAGTCACCTTACAGGCAATGCAATGGCACTAAATTCATACCTCTCAATAGTTACCCTGAATGTAAAGGGGCTAAATGCCCCAATCAAAAGACACAGGTTGGGGGCACCTCGGTGGCTCAGTGGGTTAAGCCGCTGCCTTCGGCTCAGGTCATGATCTCGGGGTCCTGGGATCGAGTCCCACATTGGGCTCTCTGCTCAGCGGGGAGCCTGCTTCCTCTTCTCTCTCTCTCTCTCTCTGCCTCTCTGCCTACTTGTGATCTCTTTCTGTCAAATAAATAAAATCTTTAAAAAAAAAAAGACACAGGTTATCAGAATGGATAAAAAAACAAAACCCATTCATATGCTGTCTACAGGAAACTCATTTCAGACCCAAAGACACCTCCAGATTTAAAGTAAAGGGGTGGAAAACAATTTTCCATGCTAATAGACATCAAAAGAAAACTGGGGTCACAATCCTTATATCAGATCAATTAGATTTTAAGCCAAAGACTGTAATAAGAGATGAGGAAGGACATTATATCTTACTCAAAGGGTCGGTCCAACAAGAAGATCTAACAACTTTAAATATCTATGCCCCTAAGATGGGAGCAGCCAATATATAAACCAATTAAAACCAAAGGGGCGCCTGGGTGGCTCAATGGGTTAAAGCCTCTGCCTTTGGCTCAGGTCATGATCTCTGGGTTCCAAGATCAAGCCCCACATCAGGCTCTCTGCTCAGCAGGGAGCCTGCTTCCCCCTCTCTCTCTGCCTGCCTCTGCCTACTTTTGATCTCTGTCAAGTAAATAAATAAAATCTTTAAAAAAAAATCAAAGAAACACATTAACAATAATATAGTAATAGTAGGGGACTTTAACACCCCCTCACTGAAATGGACAGATCATCCAGGCAAAAGATCAACAAGGAAATAAAGGCTTTAAATGACACACTGGATCAGAGGGACATCACAGATATATTCAGAACATTCCATTCCAAAACAACAGAATATACATTCCTCTCTGGTGCACATGGAACATTCTCTAGAACAGATCACATCCTCAGTCACAAATCAGGTCTCAACTGCTACCAAAAGATGGGATCATTCCCTGCATATTTTCAGACCACAATGTTCTGAAGCTAGAACTCAATCACAAGAGGACAACTCAAATACAGGGAGGCTAAAAAGCATCCTACTAAAGAATGAATGGGTCAACCAGGAAATTAAAGAGGAATTGAAAAAATTAATGGAAACAGATTAAAATGAAACACAACTGTCCAAAATCTGTGGAACACAGCAAAGGCAGTACTGAGAGGAAGGTATATAGTGATGCAAGCCATTCTCAAGAAACAAGAATGGTCTCAATTACACAATCTAACCCTACACCTAAAGGAGCTGGAGAAAGCAACAACGAAAGCCTAAACCCAGTAGGAGAAGGGAAATCATAAAGATCAGAGCAGAAATTAATGAAATAAAAACCAAAAAAAAAGTAGAACAAATCAGTGAAACTAGGAGCAGGTTCTTTGAAGGAATTAATTAATAGGATTGATAAATCCTTGGCCAGACTTACCAAAAAGAAAAGAGAAAGGATCTAAGTTTATAAAATCATGAATGAAAGAGGAGAGGTCACAACCAACACCAAAGAAATACAAGCAATTATAAGAACATATTATGAGCAACTTTACGCCAGCAATTTTGACAATCTGGAAAAAATGGATGCATTCCTAGAGACATATAAACTACCAAAACTGAATCAGGAAGAAATAGAAAATCTGAACAGACCCATAACCAGTAAAGAGGTTGAAGCAGTCATCAAAAATCTCCCAACAAACAAGAGCCCAGGGCCAGAAGGCTTCCCAAACATTTTAAAAAATAACTAATACCTATTCTCCTGAAACTGTTCCAAAAAATAGAAGTGGAAGGAAAACTTCCAAACTCATTTTATGAGGTCAGCATTAACTTGATCCCAAAACCAGACAAAGACCCCACCAAAAAGGAGAATTACAGACCAATATCTTTGAAGAACATGGATGCAAAAATTCTCACCAAAATACTAGCCAATAGGATCCAACAGTACATTAAGAGCATTATTCACCAAGACCAAGTGGAAATATTCCAGGGTTGCAAGGATGGTTCAACACCTGCAAATCAATCCATGTGATACAATACATTAATAAAAAAAGAACAAGAACCATATGATACTCTCAACAGATGCTGAAAAAGCATTTGACAAAGCACAGCACCCTTTCTTGATCAAAACTCTTCAAAGTGTAGGGATAGAGGGTACATACCTCAATATCATCAAAGCCATCTATGAAAAACCCACACTGAATATCATTCTCAATGGGGGAAAACTGACAGCTTTTCCCCTAAGATCAGGAACATGGCAGGTATTTCCACTATCACCACCGCTATTCAACATAGTGCTAAAAGTCCTAGTCTCAGCAATCAGACAACAAAAAGAAATTAAAGGCATCCAAATTAGCAAAGAAGTAGTCAAACTCTCACTCTTGGCAGATGATAGGATACTTTTTGTGAAAAACCCAAAAGACTCCACTCCTAATCGGCTAGAACTTGTAGAGGAATTCATTAAAGTGTCAGGATATAAAATCAATTACATTTCTATACACCAACAGTAAGACAGAAGAAAGAAAACTAAGGAGTCAAGCCCATTTCCAATTGCATCCAAAGCCATAAGATACCTAGGAATAAACCTAACCAAGGAGGCAAAGAATCTATGCTCAGAAAACTATAAAGTACTCATGAAAGAAATTGAGGAAGACACAAGGAAATGGAAAAACATTCCATACTCATGGATTTGAAGAGCAAATATTGTGAAAATGTCTATACTACCTAAAGCAATCTACACATTTAATGCAATCCCTATCAAATACCATCAACTTTTTTTCAAAGAAATGGAACAAATAATCCTTAAACTTATATGGAACCAGAAAAGACCTTGAATAGCCAGAGGGATGTTGAAAAAGAAAGGCAAAGTTGGTGGCATCACAATTCCAGACTTCAAGCTCTATTACAAAGCTGTCATCACCAAGACAGTATGGTACTGGCCCAAAACCAGACACATAAATAAATGGAACAGAATAGAAAGCCCAGAAATAGACCCTGAACTCTATGGTCAATTAATCTTTGACAAAGCAGGAAAGAATGTCCAAAGGAAAAAAGAAAGACTCTTCAACAAATGGTGTTGGGAAAACTGGACAGCCACATGCAGAAGAATGAAACTGGACCATTTCCTTACACCACACAAAAAATAGACTCAAAATGGATGAAGGACCTCAATGTGAGACAGGAATCTATCAAAATCCTTGAGGAGAACACAGGCAGCAACCTCTTTGACCTCAGCAGCAGCAATTTCTTTTTAGGAACAACGCCAAAGGCAAGGGAAGCAAGGGCAAAAATGAACTATTGGGACTTCATCAAGATCAAAGTTTTTGCACAGCAAAGGAAACAGTTAACAAAACCAAAAGACAACTGACAGAATGGGAGAATATATTTGCAAATGACATATCAGATAAAGGGCTAGTATCCAAAGTCTATAAGGAACTTTTCAAACTCAACACCCAAAGAATAAATAATCCAATCAAGCAATGGGCAGAAGACATGAACAGACATTTCTGTGAAGAAGACATCCCAATGGCCAAAAGACACATAAAAAAGTGCTCCACATCACTCATGATCAGGGAAATACAAATCAAAACCACAATGAGATATCACCTCACACCAGTCAGAATAGCTAAAATTAACAAGTCAGGAAACGGCAGATGCTGGCGAGGATGCGGAGAAAGGGGAACCCTCCTGCACTGTTGGTGGGAATGCAAGCTGGTGCAGCCTCTCTGGAAAACAGCATGGAGGTTCCTCAAAAAGTTGAAAATAGAACTGCCCTATGACCCAACAATTGCACTATTGGGTATTTACCCTAAAGATACAAACGTAGTGATCCAAAGGGGCACGTGCACCCGAATGTTTATAGCAGCAATGTCCACAATAGCCAAACTATGGAAAGAACCTGGATGTCCATCAACAGATGAATGGATCAAGAAGATGTGGTATATATACACAATGGAATACTATGCAGCCCTCAAAAGAAATGAAATCTTGCCATTTTCCATGATGTGGATAGAACTAGAGGGTATTATTCTGAGTGAAATAAGTCAATCGGAGAAAGACAACTATCATATGATCTCCCTGATATGAGGAAGTGGTGATGCAACATGGGGGACTTGGGGGGTAAGAAAAGAATCAATGAAACAACATGGGATCAGGAGGGAGACAAACCATGATAGACTCTTAATCTCACAAAACAAACTGAGGGTTGCTGGGGGTAGGGGGGAGGGAGAGGGTGGCTGGGTGATGGACACTGGGGAGGGTATGTGCTATGGTGAGCGCTGTTCAGTATATAAGCCTGACGATTCACAGACCTGTACCCCTGGGGCTAATAATACATTATATGTTAACTTAAAAAGTTAAAAAAAAAAAAAAAGATGTTGTGAGAAGTCGGGAAAGTGGAATGTTGACTGAATCCGTGAAAGCCCTACAAGGTTGTGATGATTCGTGTCCGAGGCAGGGAGCACATTGACATTTTAAGGCCAAGAGTCCAATGGGGGTCTTTGAGAGGTAAACACACACCAGCTTACTTGGAGGCTGGATTTCTCCCCACCCAAGTCACAGGGGAGAGGGGTGAGGCATGGAGGCGACCAGACCGGCCTCCCTGAATGCATGCTGAGCGTGTGTGGTCATTCTAGTACACATATCCCTTTGTAAGGGCTGATATTCTCCATGACTAAAAGGAATTCAGAACAGAGGCTGGAGGACAGTGTGGTCACGGGAAGAACGGGCAGAAGCACCAGGATGTGCGTCCGAAGGGGGCGTGTGCTAGAAGCCAAGTCCTGGAAAGGGGCAGGTTCTGCAGGCAGCCACCCAGGGGCCCAACATGGCAGTGGGAGCCTCCTCGAGCAGGGTCTGGGCACACGCAGTGGGCAGCAGCAGTAGAGTGCGCTTCTCCAGGCAGGACCTGAGTGCACCCCAAGTCTGTCTAATTCCTCTAGATGGGGCAGGTAGACATTTTGTATTTGTGCAGGGTTGGGGCTCGCTGACCACAAGCAACATTTACACCCCCCCCATTGCTATAAAAGTATTTCACCCAGCTATCAATTTGCACCTTGGAGTAACTCTGCCTGTGAAAGCAATTTGGGTTGTGTTTCCTTTCCAGACAGAATGGCCAGCTTCCAGACAATGTGCCAGGATGGGCCCTGGATCTCGGCGCCCGCCCGCCTGCTGGGAAGGGTCACAGGTACCCGTCTGTGCCAGGAACCGACTGCCCGGAGACACGGCCAGCAGTGCTTCGGCATGTACGGAGGACTGGGACCTTAACACAAATTCTACATAGATTGAAGAAAAACTTCACACCTGTAAGTTTTGCCAACAGCTGTGTGAGCTCCTGGAAGTCACAGCAGAGGCATTCGTGAATGCAGTGGAAGCTTTCCGGGTGTGCTCAGCTACGGTGTGACGGGCAGGCAGAGGTGTGGGGTCACAGAAAAGCACCCCACAGGATGCCCAGCAGCAATCCACCCACCTCCGATTATTCTGGCCCTGGGTGGAGTGGGTAACACCCAGCCCAGAGGGCCAGGTCCATGCTGCCCCCTGACCACGCGCTCCGGCCTTCTATAGACTTCGAGCCGCTGCTCCCGGGTCCTGCAGGAGAGCCCTGGTAGCCTGCCAGCTGCCTCTATGCAAAGGCCCCTCTGCTCTGTGGCTCCATCATCTGGCCCTAGAGGCACCTGGAAACGGCCTGCTGGGTTTAGGGTTGTGGACTCAAGGGGGCCAGGAGCCACTCAGAGGCCCTCTCAGAGCAGGCCAGGCCACCCATGCACAACACCCACTGCCAAGACCGCTTACCTGCAGGTAGTGGCACGGCCTCAAGGATGGTTTGACCTCCTGGTGGACCAGGGGCTTATCTAAGTTCAGGGAGCTCTTGCGGTAAGCCTCCTTCGCCTGGCTCACGGTGAGCGTGGACCAGGAGCTCCGTTTCATGTACTTGGTGTCGGGCGTCATGGTCAAGCCCTCACAGGCCGAGCACTTGACGTCACTGTTACTCTTGGACGTCTTCAGGGACAGATCCCCAAAGGGGCCCGGGAGCACCTCGGGGTAGCAGTGGGAGACGTGGTCCACGTGGTGCCTGTTGGCCACGCTGGACGTGCGGCAGGTGCTGTCACTGTCCAGGTTGTCGTCGGAGCTCCACCGGCCGCCGGCGCCCGACCTGTGCTTGCCCTCCGGCTTCCGCTCCTTGCTCTTACTCCGTCTGCCGTGCTTTGGGTGCTGGCCGTGGTGCTGGTCCTCCACCCGACTGTCACCCTTGGTGCCGTTCACGTTGCTCTTGGAGGAGCCCTCGAGGGAGTGGGACTTGGTGAAGAGTTTCTGCACAGAGTGCACGAGGTGCCGGATCCGCCCTGGGCTCTCGCTGCGCTGCTCGGCGGCCGCGGACGTCCTCTGGTACTGCAGCGTGTGGAAGCCGTCCCGGTGCAGAGGCAGCTGCTTCTCAAACTGGTCCAGAAGGTTGGCCGGGATGCGGTTGACCCTGCTGCTGGCGTGGGACACGGCACAATCGTCCCTCGTGTCGTAGTGGGAGCTGTAGTGCATCCTGGGGAAGGTGCTGCTGGACATGTGGTCACCCAGCACCACGGGCATCATCATGCACTCGGAGTGGACGGAGCTCCCGGGGGAGCAGCGGTGGTGGTCCATGGGGCAGCTCTCCACGGGGCTGAGCAGGTAGGGCTGCCTCGCCTCCTGCCCATGGTGCAGGAGCTCGTGCTCGCAGTCCTCGGGGGCCGCCAGGCCACAGGTGTGGCCTGAACACAACTGTGCCTGAGTCCGGCCCCCGGGGAGCCCCTTCATGTTCCTAGGAGCAGGAGAATATCTTCCTTCGTTGAAGTGCTGCGTTGGGGACCATGAGTACTGCTGGTCTGTTGAGAGAGCACAGAAAGCCATTTAAGACGAGGCGGGGACAGCAACCAAACCCTTACTTACGTGTGGGACACCCCATGCAGAACTGTCTTATCTGGTAACTGGGGGTCATTTTGGGGCATCCGGGCAGGTACTCATTATTTTCATACCACACTGACTGCTCCGAAGCATGCGCCTATGAAGAAGCACCGACTCCGATACTCCCAGTTGTTCTAGTCTATGCGGCCAAATATTCTAGTCTACACGGCCAAATATGCATCGCTGGGTAGATGCATCAGCCTCTGGACAGCAAGATTTTGTGGTGTTCAACAGACACAGGCTTTGTGGGGGGAAATGAGTTACATTTCAATCAGATTTGTGTATTGTGGCTCCAGCTAAGAAGTTTACAAAGTAGCACCTCGTATTTACTTAGTAACATTCCTCCAAACGCCAATGTGCTACAGGCTGACTTATGAACCCCAAAGCCCAAAGCCGCCTGCTGGTCTCCCAGTGGGAGAGGGGGCAGTTTTCTTCAGGCCATCAGTCGGTCAAGAGGAGAACTAAACCAGGATGTCCTGACCTTTCATCACAGATACTTGGTTCTGAATGGTAAGAGTTTATCCAATACAGAAAAAATGGTTCGGTTCGGTGGGACGTAATACGGTCCCTGGATGAGTGGTTGGGAGTCACTCTCACCGAGGTCGCTGGGGTCTGGCGAGGGAGGCGACTGAGTGGGGCATGAGATGCTGATTCCCAGACATGGGCCTGTTGGGGTTCGGGCCTCTGTTCTGCCACCACGTGGTATGTGACGCTGAGGGTCGGGCCTCTGTTCTGCCGCCACGTGGTATGTGACTCTGAGGGTCGGGCCTCTGTTCTGCCGCCACGCGGTATGTGACTCTGAGGGTCGGGCCTCTGCTCTGCCGCCACGCGGTATGTGACTCTGAGGGTCGGGCAGGCGCCCGCCGTGCTCCCCACGCTTCCGTGCTCATTCTTTTCATACCACAGGACACTGGCTAAGCAACCGGCAGGGTTCCTGGACGACCACACTCTCAAGCATTCTCCCTTGTCTGTGCCATTATTACTGTAAGTGTCCTCCTTTCAAACTATCTTGGGTCAGCACTGACCAAGTTCTGGGTTTATTAAACCCAAGTGTCTGGACTCCAGGATTCCTTAGAGAAGCCTCTGGCTTCACCCCTGTTTCCTGCTGACCCACACTTTCTGTTTTGGACCCAGTGCAGAGCTGGCTTCCGAAGGTCGCCGCACAGATGCAAGGAACAGAGACTCTGTTACACCATAGGACATACACACGTGCATATATGGTGTATAATACGCATATTATACATACAGAAAATAAAGACTATTAGAGTCATACGCAGGTACTACGTACGTACAGCGCGTGCATGCCTGTGTCATATGCCGTGTGGTGCAAAATGTGTGTGTAAACCATGCTGGGAATTCAAGCACTGTTAGGATACATAATCTGCACAGACAGTGTGTATGTGTACGATGAATCTACCCACAGGTAACAAACGTGTACAATGTATCACATGACATGCACAAGAAATGCAGACGCTCTCACAGTGTATCATATGCGCATGTAGTGTACATATCTAATGCCTACACCCACATGACGTGCCTGCATACAATATAACATGTACATAACATGCAGGAAACACTGATGCGGAGCCCGACTCCTGCAGGACACGGTGGGAGACCCATGAGAATGGGCACCTGGGGGAGGGCCTGTGGGGTGAGCCCACCCAGCATCGGAGGGCCCCAGCTTCCTCCTCAGGCTGGAACTGCACAGTGTTCGCTTCTGGAAAATGGAGCCCAGCTAGCTCCCCGGACAGACCCGGGCTACGGCCCTTTCCATGGCCCACACCACGTTCCCCACGAGGCCCACTGAAGCTGTCGAGCCATGACTCTGGACCCTGGGGTGTCCCGGAAAAGGCCGGGGCTGGGAAACATGGAGACAGAGCGCTGGTGCTCTCCCAACAATGCTCCCCCAGGCCCTGCACGTGCTCCCACCTGCTCCTCTGCCCCCGCCTTGACCCCAGGCCCCTACCCTGGCTCAGACCCTGAGCCCTTATCATCAGCAGCAGCTACTCTCCCGCGTCCCTGCACACACCCCAGCCAGTTCCTCCCTGCTCAAAGGCTCACAGCTTACCGCGGAGTCCTCACTCAACGGCACGGCACGCAAGGCTGCCCTAGGACGGCTGGCTCGGTGATGGCTCTGCGCCGGCTCAGAGCACAAGCTAGACCGCGTGCTGGCCGGGTGGGCCGGCCCCTGCTGCACCTGTCCTAGTTCCCAGTGCGTGTGGCTTTAATCAAATGAAAACAGCCCCTATTTCTAATAGTTGCCCTCTGGGCTCCTTGCCGGCAGAGGCTGTGGGCTCCTTCCCAGTGAATTATTTCTAATAATTTACTCTGCAGGGCCTACTCCAAGGCAATCCAGCCTCAGTCCAGACAGCATCAAGAGAGAGTGTCCACTGGTCACCATCCTGGAGGCTGGGGTCCAGACATGTTGGGAGCCGGACTTCAATGAGGGCCCTGTGCCCCACTTTCTCGGGAAGAAAGCTGTCTGCTGCCCCCTGGCCCTGGGCCCCCCTCCCCTCACCGCTCCCTCCCATCAGTTCAGGCCAGTTAAGCAGTCCTACCTGCCTGCCCTCCATCACCCTCGCCTGAGAGGTGCCACCTACGGTGTGGGGTCAGGGATACACGGAGCTCACAGGGCCACCCCCAGCCCCCCATAGTAGACCCCAAACACACAGCCCGGGCGATTGTGGAAAACATTTAAGAAACCCAAGAGACTCCGGACTTGTCCCAGAGTGTTTCTAAGCAATCCTCTCAGTAATCTTCATAGCAAACATCACCTCCTTTCAAACGATCAGTCCAAGATGTGGGTTCAAAGGGTGCCCCTTGCAGGCTGTGGACTGCCAGCTGTCCAGGCCAGCTCACACGCTCACGTGTCTCACAGGGCAGGGTCACAATCGCACTGATCCCCAAGGAGTTAGGGGCAAGGCTTGACCCTGGAGTGAGGGACAGCAGCAGCAACAGGCCTCCGAGCATGGGTGGGGTGGTCTCCTTCCAAGGGCAGCACAGAGACCTCGCCTGCATGTCCTCACAGTGAACAGCCTCCCCCGCGGGGACCCCCATCTCCAAGGACAGCCCAGCGTCCCTAGTTTGCGGGGCTCCCCCGAGAGAGCTCCCGGGATTTTCCTTTCTGCGCGGATAAACTATAGCCGGAGCACTTGAATACGTTAGGAGGGCATACTTGAGGTATACTATATTTTAATATAATTAAAAGCAAGTTTTCAAAGGAAATTCAATATCCAGTTGATAAATAGCAAAACTACGTGCTGTAATCCAGACGCTCCAGCGGCATACGTTGTCACCCTATTATCTTTTACTTTATTTTTCCATTAGCAGATCATTTAATACAATTCTAATCTTCCTCCATATTAAAAAGCGAGACCATTACTGTCCCACTCACGTATCCTATTTCTGCCTAATGTTTGGCCTCGAAGCTATATTTTGAATGTGGCGACATAAAAGAACCATACGAAAGATACAAGTTTAGCTGAAACGAATTAAATCTGATGGTGCAGCGCGTCGGGAGCTCACTGTCTTTTCTCCACTGCGGGACTGAGCAGCCTGGTGCACGTGTGGAAACAGATCCACGGCCTCCGAAACGTAAGACGCTAACAACAGCAACAAGAGAATAAGGCCTGTAAGTAACGGCAATGCTGGGATGTGTCCCAGGGATGGGGCTCTCAGCGTTTGCTTGTTTGTTTGTTTGTTTGTTTTTAAAGTCAACATGACACAGAATAAATACTTCGCGCTGGTGGTTTCTCTGTGGAAGTGGGGTGACAGGCACCGAATGTGGAAGGCACCTTAGCGCCCTATTTCTAGCTACTCTCGACACTGTATTTTGTTCTGAAGCAAGAGAAAACAGCAATATCCTCATTATCCACTAACCGTCTCCCCAAATCCAAGCTAGAATGCGGAGGTCCACTTCACTGTTGGATTTCAGAGTGCCGGCATTCTCATTCTAAAAGCTGTGTTTTCAGCATAGAGATAAGAACTTAAAAGCACGCTAACATGTCTGGAGCGGTCTCTGTGTGGGCGCTGTGTGCTGGGAGGTGGTGCTTGTCCACACGCTGCGGGGAAGCCCAGGCGGGAAGGGCACACACACATCTGCCCAAACACACACACGCACACAGCCTCAGAGCTGGACGGACCCCCAGTGTGCAGCTCCGTGTGGCCTGCTGCCCGCACCCGCTGCTGAGGGCTGAGGGACGGTGGTGTGGGGGGCCCCAGGGGCTCTTTCTCAAACTGGACTGGAGGTTCCACACTAAGCCCTAGCCTGAGCCAACCAGGCTGGGCACACACTGTGGCAATGGACCCAGTCCCTGGTTTCTGAGAAAGCGTGGAAGTGTGCGTGCACCCTAGCCCTGGAGGGTGTAGTCACGGGTGCTGTGCCCCCCGCCCCCACGGCAGGCAGCCCGAGGTCCTGCCCCACTGAGGACGCCCGCTGGGTCTCCCTCGGCCCGCGGTTCACCTAACGCAGGTGAGCTCCCCATCTGCACTTCCTTTGTAAACATTTTTTATTTATTTTTAAATTCATTTTAATTTTTGACTATCCTTTTTTAAAACATATTTAAACTCAATTAGTTAACACAGAGTGTATTATTAGTTTCGGAGGTAGAGGTCAGTGCGCCTCATAGAAGGCCCAGGGCCCCTCCCATCACCTGCCTTCCTCAGTGCCCGTCCCGCAGCCGCCCCACCGCCTCTCCTCCAGAGACCCTCACTTTATCTCTTATGGTTTGCCTCCCTCCCAGGTTTCATCTTATTTTACTTCGCACGTTCACCTGAGTTTATCTGCCCATGGGGACAGACCCTTCACTGTCTCTGTCACTGCTCTTGCTGCCCCCCCACAGGAAAATCCACAGGTGGGAGCGAACAGTCAAAAGCAAACTGCACGAGACAACACTGCACTGCACAGACGGTGAGCGGGCCGGGGAGCTGCGTGCTGGACAAAATCCACTCCGCTACTATATGCTTTCCCACCGTAGCTAAGCTTTCTGACAATTCTTCTGTCCCTGTGCAGAATTGTGAGGGCCCTGCTTTGTCCCTGGAGTTGTCCTGGCTCCCCTTTTCTGCCACCTTCATCTTGCACACACTCCCCACCGACCCGTTCTTCCTGCTACCCCCCCCCCCCCCGGTGGCTCCTGGTGGGACCTCAGAACACGCGCACAGGCTGGGGAATATGGTAAGAAATAGCCATGGGGCCCTATTCCTTTATTTACTGTGTGAAGGCATAAAAGAAGTGTCCCACCATACGTCAAGAAGCCCCATTAACAAAAAGTTTCCTCAAAAATTTCACCAAAAATTCCAATATGTGTGTGCTGGCCACCACAGAACACAGTGGGAGGAGTCGGTGACGTTCTGGGCAAATGGATGGGTGTCCCTTCCTCATGGACTAAAGACAACTTGGCTAAGGGGCAAGCACTCTCCAAATGGATCTGCAGACTCCACACAATTCCTGTCAAATCACAGCTGGCTTCTTTGTAGAAATTAAGAGCTGATCTTAAAATTTACACAGATTAAAAGAACAAAACCAAACCAAGTGTGTAGCCAGAGGTGGAAGGCGATGGGAAAGCTGAGGGCAGAGACAGACGGCACCATGAAGGGAATCAACGAAACCAAAAGTTGGTTTTTTAAAAATCAATAAAATTGACCCCCACCGATGACATAAATAAAATGATTATGATAATATGACAACTGTAGACAACCTGGAAGAAATGGATGAATTCGTGGAAACCCAGAAATTACATCCAGAAGAAATAGAAAATCTGATCAGACCAATAACAATAAGAAGACTGAATTGGAATCAAAACTTCCCAACAAAGAAAAGACCAGAACCAGATGGCTTCACTGGTGGGTTTTGTCAAAGATTTAAAGGAAAATGAATTCCAATCCTTCTCACTCTTCCAAAAAATTGAAGAGGTGGGAACACTTCCTAGCTCATTTCCATGAGCCCACCATAAGCTAATATGGAAACCAGATAAAAACATCATGGGAAAAGAAATTACACACCAATAGCCTTTATAAATACAGATGCAAAGTAACATGGAGGACATGGGGAGATGGAGAGGAGAAGGGAGTTGGGGGAAATTGGAAGGGGAAGTGAAGCATGAGAGACTATGGACTCTGAAATACAATCTGAGGGGTTTGAAGTGGCGGGGGGCGGGAGGTCGGGGTACCAGGTGGTGGGTATTATAGAGGGTACGGATTGCATGGAGCACTGGGTGTGGTGCAAAAATAATGAATGCTGTTATGCTGAAAATAAAAAATAAATTTAAAAAAATAAATTAAAAAAAAAAGAAATAAGACATCCACATAAGAAGAGGAGAAGTGTCTCTATTTGCAGATGACACACTACTGTACAGACAAAAATCCCAGACAATCCACAGGAAAGCTCTTTGAGCTAATAAATGAATTCAGCAAAGTTGTAGGTTACAAGATTAAAAAAAAAAAAAATCCGATGTGTTTCTACGGCCGGCTCCGGCAAGCAGGGGAGCAACGGAGCACACAATCCGAATTTAAAGAAGTTTGGAGCTAGGGGAAAGCAACACATAGAATTCATGTATTTTTTCCATGATCTTTTAACCTAAGTTAAACTTTTTAAATTTCATTTTTTCTTATTCTATTTTTTTAATGCTTCCTCTTTCCTCTTTTAATTTTTTAAAAATTTTTAATTTTTTCAGCGTAACAGTATTCATTCATTATTTTCGCACCACACCCAGTGCTCCATGCAATCTATGCCCTCTCCAATACCCACCACCTGGTACCCCAACCTCTCACCCCCCGCCACTTCAAACCCCTCAGATTGTTTTTCAGAGTCCATAGTCTCTCATGGTTCACTTCCCCTTCCAGTTTCCCCCAACTCCCTTCTAACTCCCCATGTCCTCCATGCTATTTGTTATGCTCCACAAATAAGTGAAACCATATGATAATGGACTCTCTCTGCTTGACTTATTTCACTCAGCAGAATCTCTTCCAGTCCCGTCCATGTTGGTCTCTTCTGATTTGGTTAGCGTACATTTCTCTCAGGTATTTGCCACCCATTTAGTATTTTATTCTCTTCGTGTATTTTTTTTAAAGATTTTATTTATGTATTTGCCAGAGAAAAAGGGAGAGAGAGCGAGTGAGCACAGACAGACAGAGAGGCAGGCAGAGGCAGAGGGAGAAGCAGGCTCCCTGCTGAGCAAGGAGCCCGATGTGGGACTTAATTCCAGGATGCTGGGATCATGACCTGAGCCAAAGGCAGCTGCTTAACCAACGGAGGCACCCTGGCATCCCATCCTTCATGTATTCTAATCTGGATAAAATGACAAGGCAGAAAAACCCACCATCAAAAAAAAAAAAAAAAAGAACAGGAGGTAGTACTGAGGGCTAAGGACCTAATCAATATGGATATTGGTAATATGTCAGACCTAGAGTTCAGAACGATGGTTCTCAAGGTGCTAGCTGAGCTCAAAAAAAAAAAAAAAAAAAAAAGCATGGAAGATATTAGAGAATCCCTTTCTGGACAAATAAAAGCCCTTTCTAGAGAAATAAAAGAACTAAAATCTAACCACCTGAAATTTAAAGAAGCTATTAATGAGATACAATAAAAAATGGAGGCCTTTAGGATAAATGGATAGGATAAATGGGGCAGAAGAGAGATTTAGTGATACAGAAGACCAAACGACAGAGAATAAAGAAGCTGGGCAAAAGAGAGACAAACAACTACTGGACCACGAGGGGAGAATTCGAGAGTTAAGTGATACCATAAAATGAAACAACATTAGAATAACTTGGATTCCAGAAGAAGAAAGAGAGAGAGGGGCAGAAGGTGTATTGAAGCAAATTATAGTAGAGAATTATCCTAATATGGTAAGAGGAACAAGCATCAAAATCCAGGAGGCATAGAGAATCCCCCTCAAAATTAATAAAAACAGGTCCACACCCCATCATCTAATAGTAAAACTTACAAGTCTTAGTGACAAAGAGAAAGTCCTGAAAGCAGCTCAGGACAAGAATTGTGTAACATACAACAGTAGAAATATTAGTTTGGCAGCTGACTTATCCACAGAGACCTGGCAGGCCAGAAAGGACTGGCATGATATATTCAGAGCACTAAATTAGAAAAACATGCAGCCAAGAATACTATATCCAGCTAGGCTGTCACTGAAAATAGGAGAGATAAAAAGCTTCCAGGACAAACAAGAACTGAAAGAATTTGCAAACAACAAACCAGCCCTACAGGAAATATTGAAAGGGTCCTCTAAGCAAAGAGAGAGCCTAAAAGTAGTAGACCAGAAAGGAACAGAGACAATATACAGTAACAGTCACCTTACAGGCAATACAATGGCACTAAATTCATATCTTTCAATAGTTACCCTGATTGTAAAGGGGCTAAATGCCCCAATCAAAAGACACAGGGTATCAGAATGGATTAAAAAACCAAAACCCATCAATATTCTGTCTACAGGAAACTCATTTTAGACACAAAGACACCTCCAGGTTAAAGTAAGGGGGTGGAAAACAATTTACCTAACTAATGGACATCAAAAGAAATTTGGGGTGGCAATCCTTATATCAAATAAATAAGATTTCAAGCCAAACACTACAATAAGAGATGAGGAAGGATACTATATCATACTCAAAGGGTCTGTCCAACAAGACATGCCCCTAACATGGGAACAGCCAATATATAAACCAATTAATAACAAAATCAAAGAAACACATGGACTATAATACAAGAATAGTAGGGGACTTTAACACCCCCCTCACTGAAATGGATAGATCATCCAAGCAAAACATCAACTACAAAGTACTCATGAAAGAAATTGAGGAAAACACAAGAAATGGGAAAAAGTTCCATTCTCATGGATTAGAAGAACAAATATTGTGAAAATGTCTATGCTACCTAAAGCAATCTACACATTTAACACAATCCCTATCAAATAACCATCAATTTTTTCAAAGAAATGGAACAAATGATCCTAGAATTTATATGGAACCAGAAAAGACCTTGAATAGACAGAGGAATGTTGAAAAAGAAAGCCAAAGTTGGTGGCATCACAATTCCAGACGTCAAGCTCTATTACAAAGCTGTCATCATCAAGACAGCATGGTACTGTCCCAAAACCAGACACACAAATCAATGGAACAGAATAGAGAGACCAGAAATGGACCCTCAACTCTATGTCAACTAATTTTTGACAAAGAAGCAAAGAATGTCCAATAGAAAAAAGACAGACTCTTCAACAAATGGTGTTGGGAACATTGGACAGCCACATGCAGAAGAATGAAATGGGACTATTTCCTTACACCACACACGAAAACAGACTCAAAATGGATGAAGGACCTCAATGTGAGGAATCCATTCCAATCCTTGAGGAGAACACAGGCAGCAACCTCTTTGACCTCAGCCACAGCAACTTCTTCCTAGAAACATGCCAAAGGCAAGGGAAGCAAGGGGAAAAATGAACTACTGGGACTTCAACAAGATCAAAAGCTTTTGCACAGGAAAGGAAACAGTCAACAAAACCAAAAGACAACTGATAGAATGGGAGAACATATTTGCAAACTACATATCAGATAAAGGGCTAGTACCCAAAATCAATAAAGAGCTTAGCAAACTCAACACCCAACGAACAAATAACCCAATAGACAAATGGATAAGGAAGGTGTGGTCCATATACAATAAGAAGTATTATACCTCCATCAGAAAGGACGAATACCCAACTTTTGTAGTAACATGGACGGGACTGGAAGAGATTATGCTGAGTGAAATAAGTCAAGCAGAGAGAGTCACTTATCATATGGTTTCACTTATTTGTGGAGCATAACAAGTAACATGGAGGACAGGGGGAGATGGAGAGGAGAAGGGAGTTGAGGGAAATTGGAAGCAGAGATGAACCATGAGAGACTATGGACTCTGAAAAACAATCTGAGGGTCTTGAAGGGGTGGGGGGTGGGAGGTTGGGGGAACCAGGTGGTGGGTATTGGAGAGGGCACGGATTGCATGGAGCACTGGGTGTGGTGCAAAAACAATGAATACTGTTATGCTGAAAAGAAATTTAAAAAAAATAAAAAGAAATGGGCAGAAGACATGAGCAGACATTTCTGCAAAGAAGACATCCAGATGGCCAATAGGCACATGTAAAAGTGCTCCACATCACTCATGATCAGGGAAATACAAATCAAACCACAATGAGATATCACCTCACACCAGTCAGAATGGCTAAAATCAACAAGTCAGGAAACGACAGATGCTGACGAGGATGAGGAGAAAGGGGAACCCTCCTACACTGTTGGTGGGAATGCAAGCTGGTGCAGCCACTCTGGAAAACAGCATGGAGGTTCCTCAAAAAGGTGAAAATAGAGCTATCGTATGACCCAGCAATTGCACTACTGGCTATTTTTCCTAAAGATACAAATGTAGTGAATTGAAGAGGAACGTGCACCCTAATGTTCACAGTACCAATGTCCACAAGAGCCAAACTGTGGAAAGAACCTAGATGTCCATTGACAGATGAATGGATAAAAAGATGTGGCATATATACGCAATGGAATACTATGCAGCCATCAAAAGAAATAAAATCTTACCATTTGCAATGACGTGGATGGAGGGTATTATGCTAAGCGAAGTCAGTCAGTCAGAAGAAGACAATTATCATATGATCTCCCTGATATGAGGAATTTGAGAGGCAGAGTCAGGGATTTTGGGGGATAGGGAAGGAAAAAAATGAAACAAGATGGGATTGGGAGGGAGACAAACCATAAGAGACTTTTAATCTCTTGAAATAAACTGAGGTTTGCTGGTGGAGGGGGGAGGGAGGGGGGTGATGGACACTGGGGAGGGTATGTGCTATGGTGAGTGCTGTGAATTGTGTAAGCCTGACGATTCACAGACCTGTACTCATGAAACAAATAATACATTATATGGTTTTTTTAATTTATTTTTTATTTTATTTTTATTTATTCCAACCCCGGAATGGGAGCCTTCATTTTCTTCTTTATTTTTTTTTAAAAATTTTTATTTTTTTTAAAAATTCTATTTATTTATTTGACAGACAGAGATCACAAGTAGGCAGAGAGACAGGCAGAGAGAGAGGAGGAAGCAGGCTCCGTACTGAGTGGAGAACCCGATGTGGGGCTCCAACCCAGGACCCTGAGATCACGACCTGAGCCAAAGGTAGAGGCTTTAACCCACTGAGCCACCCAGGAACCCTCTTCTTTCTTTAAAAAAAATATTTTATTTTTCTTTTCAGTGTTTCAAAATTCATTGCTTATGCACCACACCCACTGCTCCATACAATACATGCCCTCCTTAATACCCACCACCAGGGTCATCCATTCCCTCCACATCCATCCCCTCCAAACCCCTCAGATTGTTTTTCAGAGTCCATAGTCTCTCATGGTTCACCTCCCCTTCCAATTTCCCCCAACTCCCTTCTCCTAACTCCCCATGTCCTCCATGCTATTTGTTATGCTCCACACATAAGTGAAACCATATGATAATTGACTCTCTCTGCTTGACTTATTTCACTCAGCATAATCTCTTCCAGTCCCGTCCATGTTGCTACAAAAGTTGGGTATTCATCCTTTCTGATGGAGGCATAATACTCCACAGTGTGTATGGACCACATCTTCCTTATCCATTCGTCCATTGAAGGGCATCTTGGTTCTTTCCATAGTTTGGCGACCGTGGCCATTGCTGCTATAAACATTGGGATACAGATGGCCCTTCTTTTCACTACATCTGTATCTTTGGGGTAAATACCCAGCAGTGCAATGGCAGGGTCATAGGGAAGTTCTATTTTTAATTTCTTGAGGAATCTCCACACTGTTCTCCAAAGAGGCTGCACCAACTTGCATTCCCAGCAACAGTGGAAGAGGGTTCCCCTTTCTCCACATCCCCTCCAGCACATGTTGTTTCCTGTCTTGCTAATTTTGGCCATTCTAACTGGTGTAAGGTGATATCTCAATGTGGTTTTAATTTGAATCTTCCTGATGGCTAGTGATGATGAACATTTTTTCATGTGTCTGATAGTCATTTGTATGTCTTCATTGGAGAAGTGTCTGTCCATATCTTCTGCCCATTTTTTCATATGATTGTCTGTTTTGTGTGTGTTGAGTTTGAGGAGTTCATTACAGATCCTGGATATCAACCTTTTGTCTGTCCCGTCATTTGCAAATATCTTCTCCCATTCCGTGGGTTGCCTCTTTGTTTTCTTGACTGTTTCCTTTGCTGTGCAGAAGCTTTTGATTTTGATGAAGTCCCAGAAGTTCATTTTCGCTTTTGTTTCCTTTGCCTTTGGAGACATATCTTCAAAGAAGTTGCTGTGGCTGATATCGAAGAGATTACTGCCTATGTTCTCCTCTAGGATTCTGATGGATTCCTGTCTCACGTTGAGGTCTTTTATCCATTTTGAGTTTATCTTTGCGGACGGTGTAAGAGAATGGTCAAGTTTCATTCTTCTACATATAGCTGCCCAGTTTTCCCAGCACCATTTATTGAAGAGACTGTCTTTTTTCCACTGCATATTTTTTCCTGCTTTGTCGAAGATTATTTGACCATAGAGCTGAGGGTCCATATCAGGGCTCTCTACTCTGCTCCACTGGTCTATGTGTCTGTTCTTATGCCAGTACCATGCTGTCTTGGTGATCACAGCTTTGTAGTAAAGTTTGAAATCCGGTAACGTGATGCCCCCCATTTTATTTTTGTTTTTCAACATTTCCTTAGCGATTCGGGGTCTCTTCTGATTCCATACAGATTTTTGGATTATTTGCTCCAGCTCTTTGAAGAATACTGGTGGAATTTTGATCGGAATAGCATTAAAAGTATAGATTGCTCTAGGCAGTATAGACATTTTAACAATGTTTATTCTTCCAACCCAAGAGCATGGAATGGTCTTCCATCTTTTTGTGTCTTCTTCAATTTCTTTCATGAGTGTTCTGTAGTTCCTCAAGTACAGTCCTTTACCTCTTTGGTTAGGTCACAAATCAGGACTCAACCGACACCAAAAGACTGAGATTATTCCCTGCACATTCTCAGATCACAATGCTTTGAAACTGGAGCTCAATCACAAGGAAAAGTTCAGAAGGAACTAAAACACCTGGAAGCTAAAGGCCACCTTGCTTAAGAATGCTTGGATCAACCATGAGATCAAAGAAGAACTGAAACAATTCATGGAAACCAACGAGAATGAAGACACTTTGGTCCAAAACCTATGGGATACAGCAAAGGCGGTCCTAAGGGGGAAATACATAGCCATCCATCCAAGCCTCCCTCAAAAAAAAAAAAAAATGGAAAATTTGGAGAAGCAACCATAATAGTTTCCATTTTGGTTTAACTGTGATTGATTTTGTAGCAATTTAAATGTACAAACAATAAATATATTCACATGGGTTAATTTGATTGTAGCTTCAGAACGAATAAAGGATGGTTTGAATGTTTTCAAAAAAAAAAAAAAAAGGAAAAATCCAGAACACAGCAGCTGCCTCTACATCTTAAAGAACTGGAGAATCAACAACAAATCAAACCAACTCCACACATAAGAAGGGAAATCATCAAGATTAGAGTTGAGATCGATGAGGTAGAAATCAGAGATACAGTAGAACGTATCAATGAAACTAGAAGCTGGTTTTTTGAAAGAATCAATAAGATCAATAAACCATTGGTGACACTAATACATTATATGTTAATAAAAATTTAAAAAATTAAAAAAAAAATAAAACTGAACTTGACGTGTGTAGAGAGCTAAAAGCAAGAGATAAAACTATACAATTTTTTGAAGAGAACATGCATGTATTTCCTTGGTAATGTGAATTAGAAATGGCTTTTAGATACTCCATCAAAAGTACAGGAAAAATATAGAGACAAAATGGACTTCCTAAAATTAAAAAGTTTTGTTTTTAAGCAGACTCTGAAGAAAATGAAAAAGCAACCCACAGAATGGGGGAAATTTCTTGCAAATATGTATCTGATGAGGAAATTTTATCTAGAGTATATAAAGAACACTAACACCCCAATTACACAAAGAGGGAAATAACCAAAATAAAAACGGGCCAACGAGCTGAACAGACATTTCGCCCGAGAAGATACACTAATAGCCATTAAGTTAGTGAAAAGGTGCTCAGCATCACCAGCCGTGAGGGAAATGCACTCGAAGCCACCGTGCTATGGCCCTTCCCATGCGCTCCATGTCTGTGCCAGAGGCGGACGGCGACAGGTGCTACAAGCACACGGCAAAGTCCACCTCATATGCCGCTGGGTGGGCTGTGACATGGTGCGTCTGCTTTGGAAAACAGTCGGGCAGCTCCTCGCGAGAGTAAACAGCTGCCACAGGCGCCGGGGTTCATCTCCCAGGCACCCGGCCGAGAGGCATGGACGGGTGTGTTCCTAGCCGCATTGTCCACAGCAGCCCCGGACCGCACCGAAATGTCTACCGCTGACAAGTGGACACACAACGGGGGACCCATGCCTTCAATGGAGTATTAGGAGATGGTGATCCCCAGGTGCTGAGCCGCGGCCCACACGAACGGACGTCCCAACACCGCGGAGTGGAGAAACCAGTCTCGTGGGACCCCAGCCTTGGGCATGGACAGCAGGTGTTGGCGGCCAGAGGCTAGGGCAGGGGCCTGGGGAGTCATTGCCAAGGGTGTGAGCAATGCATCCAGAGGTCTGATGAGCCCTGCCAACAGGAGGGACGAGCCAGAGACTGCGGACAGCTGTCCTGCTGGACACGGAGGCCACCCCTCTCTCAAAGCGTGGTCCTTTCCAAAGTTTGGGGCTGTCCTCTTTCCTGTGCCCGAGCAGAATACGCCTGGGGCCTCCTCTCAGAGGACAGAAGCCTGAATTATGAGGGTAAAATCCTATCCCTGGAAGAGCAGCTCCCAGCACTCCTAATAACCAGAAAAGAAATGGCACCGTGACACCTCATGGCCTCCCCAGTTCGGGCCGTCACCCGTGCCATGCACAGCCCCCGCGTCCTCTCACGGCGTGTTGGATGTCATCTCAAAGCCGGGCGCTGGGCCCCGCGGAAATCAGACCAGGGATCTAAGGGGAATTTCGTATGTTTTTGTTCCTCTTTGCTCCATTACGGCTGGGTTGCCGGGACTTCTGTGTTGGTGGAGGGGGGCGAGGCTGGTCTCTTTGCGTGTGATGGGGGGCTGGGCTGCACACCGCGGAGCGCTGGTGGCCGCAGTGGGGGACGCCCTGCAGCGGCTTCCACCCGCTAAGACACGTATTTGGGGTGGATTTTGAAGGGAGAAAAGGAAGAAATACTGAGCGCGAAGAGCAGGCGAACGGGCCGGACAGGAGGAAGCGACGAGCGAGAGCGGCGCGGGGCGTGGGGGACCTGCCTTCGGTGGACGTCCGGCAGTCCTGAGCCCACTGCACCTGCCCCAGCCCAGGGTCCCACCTCCGGACCTTGACTGGCGTGGGGCACGTGCCCCTCCGATCAGCCACTGCTGAAGTCATGCGGCCTGAGTCCCAACCAAGGCGACACCCTGTCTTCCTTTGCTGCCTGGGTTTCTTTGTGCGGCTGCCGGGCCTCCCGAGACACCACCATTCCTGAAGACCCTCTGCAGTGACGTCCCCGCAACCGTGCCGAACGTTCCTGAACTCTGCTTTCCTTGAGCGGGAAAGACTGTGTCTTTCTAGGGACATTTATCTCACTCACATATCCCTCCGTTCTTACACCCGAAAGCCACATGTCCCACACGTACAGGGCACCGTGCTTGGTGGCTGGCATTGGGGACAGAAAATAAAGGAGACAGTCCTTGTTCTGAAGAAGCAAGGCCTGAAACGCATGGTCTTGTAGGAGAAACAAGCACCTAAGCCAATCACTGTCCCGAGGGCTTCCTGTGCTCGGAGAGGGATGTGCAGTGCAGACGAGAGCCCGGGGCGAGCGGGACGGGGCAGTCAGGAGGGCATTCTGACTCACCTCCCATAACTTACAGACAACAACATCGCTGCCCTAGAAAGGTGACCCTCCCGTGTTAAAGCGGCTGGGCAGAGTTCATGCCCTAGCTGGACCCCAGTCTTGACTTCGGTGTTTCCCAGACGCTCAGCGCTTCCACAGAGTGCGCACGGCTCCCTACCCGCAGGGGCTGGCGCCTCGCAGTGCTCTCTTGGCGCCCCAGAACCGATGCTCACCTAAGGGCTAATTCTGTAGTGGGGTGAACAGGCTGAGGCCCCCAGGTGTCACAATGTGCCCGTCCCTGGAAGGACCGCCATCCGTCCAGGCTTACACACATGGAGGGCTCATGCCTAGAATGCAGGGAAGCAGGACCACGGCTGTCCTCGCCTGCCACCCTCATGGTCCTTGTCATGCCCACCACCCCCTCCCAGGTCAATCCGTCACCTCCCGGCCATGTAGCCATCCGTCCAGGCTTACACACATGGAGGGCTCATGCCTAGAATGCAGGGACGTAGGACCACGGCTGTCCTCGCCTGCCACCCTCATGGTCCTTGTCATGCCCACCACCCCCTCCCAGGTGAATCCGTCACCTCCCGGCCATGTGCCGCCTCCGTGCTGGGCTGCTGGGTCCTGAGCACTCTCTCTCAGGAGATGAAGATGACTCGGTCCTATAGTCACAATGAGGGACAGTGCGCGAAGCACACCTTAGAAACATTTGCTCAAGGGAAAGCAAATATGCAGTGTTTTTCCAATTGTGCGTACTCGGACAAGGACTCAAGACGATGTGAGTGTCTGTCAGGCACACCTGCTGGACCCGTGACCACGCACGTGCCGTTATCCTGCACCATGACCCCTGCGACCCACCCGTCTTCGGGGTTGGGGCCTAAGTGATGGTTTCTGGTCCATCGCGGGGTGGGGAGTGAGGACACTGCACGTGTCCTGGTGGCGGAGGGAATAAGCCACACCCTCTTTCTCAGGTCATGTGAAATTCAGACGCTGAGGCACTTCATGCAGGAGCTGCCGTGTGGGACGACCAGGTCCCCGGGCATGATGACCAGGTCCCCGCATCCCCTGGCCTGCAGCTCGTGATGGGGCCTACCACTGTCCCTGGGAGAACATTCTCGTCCTTTGCCAGCAGCCGCCGCATGGACGCTGATGCTCCTGTCTCCCTGAATTCCTCATGTACCTGTCACTCAGGGGCCACTGTGACGGCCCCGATCATCTCCTCCCCCTGACTAGACTAGAGAGGCCGTGAGAGAAAGGCCGCGTGGGGCCGAAGTACGGGCTCGGGTGAAGGCAACCGCATGGCCAGTTTGGAAATGGAACTGCCTGGAAGGAAGATCGAATCCATTCGAATCACAATTACAACTGACGTTCAGGACGTTGTTACATCTTAGACTGTGTCCACAGTGCAGCGCGGCTGCTCCTGGACGCACACGACACCACCCAGAACAGAGGCCTCAGGGCCTAGCCTGGCTCTCGGACGAGGAGTTCCAATAGCATGACCAATTTGTAAGACACACAAGTAGCCTTTTTTTTTTTTTTTTTTTTTTTTACTCTGGCTGATTCCGCACAGAGTATCAAAGTTCTAATTTAAAAGGAGAGCTACACAAAGGTGCCTTTGATGGTGAATGTGAGCCAGACTCAGCCATTCTGTCCTACAGGAATTTCATTATATTTTCAAAGAAGCATTTACGGTGAGCACATGTGCAACTTAATTGCACTTAATTATCAAATGACTTCTTATTCATGAGCCAAATAAATAGCTTTCAGATAGATCTTAAGTCTGTCTCTCACAACAAGGGCTTCCAAAGCACAGAAGAAATCACTACCGGTTGTAAACCCAACCCCATTACTCATGAGACTGAAGTCATTTCTGGCTCTTTCTGGTCCCACGATATTTGCCTTGTGAAATGCACGACAAATACATACCTTCACAGGAGCAGTTATCATTTTTTCCCCAAACATCTTCTTCCTACATTTTCTTTGATGCAAATCACAGAGGCTCCTTGATTTAAATCAATCAATCTTTCTCTCTTACCTTTTCCATAGGTTTTGATGATCATCTCACAGTTTCCTTTGACAAAAATTTGTAACTGTCAGAAACGTCTGTTGCCAATTCCCAAATGCATATATCAGAATCCAGAAAAAGAATGATTGTTCTAAAATATTTGGTTTTTGAGAATTATTTCATAAGCAATCAGTTTTCAAATAGGAACTCATAGCAGTTTTTAAGGTAGTATTGATGACTTCCTCATTTTGTAAACGTAAAGTTTAATGGAAATTAAGTTAACTTTCAGCTTTTAGGTGACAGAAGCACATCTGTCCATCCTTGTGTAAACATTTTAATTTAAAATCTGCGCTATCCAACTTCCTACTGGACAGGTTTCCAAAGGCAAGGGAAACAAAGGAAAAAATGAACTTTTGGGACTTCACGAGGATAAAAAGCTTCTGCACAGCAAAGGAAAATCAACAAAACAAAGAGGCAACCCACAGAATGGGAGAAGATATTTGCAAATGTCAGTACAGACAAAAGGTTGATATCCAGGATCTATAAAGAACTCCTCAAACTCAACACCCAAAGAACAAACAACCCAATCAAGAAATGGGCAGAGGACATGAACAGACATTTCTGCAAAGAAGACATCCAGATGGCCAACAGACACATGAAAAAGTGTTCCACATCACTCGGCATCAGGGAAATACAAATCAAAACCACAATGAGATCCCACCTCACACCAGTCAGAATGGCTAAAATCAACAAGTCAGGAAATGACAGATGCTGGTGAGGATGCGGAGAAAGGGGAACCCTCCTCCACTGTTGGTGGGAATGCAAGCTGGTGCAGCCACTCTGGAAAACAGCATGGAGGTTCCTCAAAAAGTTGAAAATAGAGATACCCTATGACCCAGCAATTGCACTACTGGGTGTTTCCCCTAAAGATACAAACGTAGTGATCCGAAGGGACACGTGACCCGAATGTTTATAGCAGCAATGCCCACAATAGCCAAACTATGGAAAGAACCTAGATGTCCATCAACAGAGGAATGGATAAGGAAGATGTGGTATATATACACAATGGAATACTATGCAGCCATCAAAAGAAATGAAATCTTGCCATCTGCGACAACGTGGATGGAACTAGAGGGTATTATGCTGAGCGAAATAAGTTAATCAGAGAAAGACAATTACAGGATTTCACTCATATTTGGAATTTAAGAAACAAAACAGAGCATGATAGGGGAAGGAAGGAAAAAATAAAGCAAGACGAAATCAGAGAGGGAGAGAACCCATAAGAGAGACTCTTGGCTGTAGGAAGCAAATAGCGAACGGCTAGAGGGGCGGGGCTAGAGGCTGAGGTGACCAGGTGACCAGGATGAAGGAGAGCACGTGGCGTGATGAGCAGGGCTGTTCTGTGCGACTCATGAATCACCGACCTCTACCTTGGAAACTGAAGATGCTCTCCCTGTTAACCACATCAAATTCAAATAAAACTTTAAAGAAAACCTGTGCTATCCTGCAGGCAGTGGTCAGTCCCTGCTGTTGCTGATGGTGCGCGGACATTAGGGGACAACACGTTCTCTCGCTAAATCACATGACAGCCAGGGGACCCCCGAGGGGATTCAGAGTTCCGCCTCGTCTTTTCCTGCCACCAGTGACTAACGACTGGGGACTTTCTAGCAGGGAAAATTTCCTTGGGGAGAATGTCTCATTCCTTGGAATGTGTGGGTCAGGTCTGTGGATTGTGTGAGTCCCCGTAGGTCACCTGTTGGCAAGAGGAGCAGCAGAAGCAAGAGGCACAGTGGCAGAACACGCCTGGGGCCTCAGCGGCGTCGGTGGAGAGAAGACGCTGCACGCTAACGGCGCGTCCTCACCGGACAGATCCTTGTCCGGGGCGGTCCTTGAACGCGCTCGCAGTATTTGAACACAACTGCAAACTGTGCCTTTTTTAACGTCTTCATTACAAATCGGAGAGAGGAGAAGTTTCCACAGATCAGTCTCCCCTTTCTACTCATTTTTTAAAAAAGTTTAAAAGTCGAAGTCTAAATATTTCTGCACATTTCTTTGCATCAAACAGATGTATTAAGACTCAACATCAGCCCTTAAGTCAGCCAGTGGTAAAGTGCGAATCCTTTCCTGCTTGAGGGGGTTTAAAAATTAGCACTACCTCCTGCGGAATAAAGAAGGCGAAGTCTCAGGAGGCACAAGTCTCCGTCTGGACAGCCAGACGCCTAGAGTGACCATGCTGCATAGGAAGAACCATCAGAAATGAATTTTGCACAGGTCGTTTCTGGTAAATTAGAAAAGCAATTTCTTCTTTGCTTATTTACTTCCATGGGGACGTACTCCTACGATTTAATTTGATTCTATAAACACGAAGGCGAAAGCAAGGTAACTCGAAAACACAAATACGCAGTGTGGGGCCTAAGGACACACTGCTCCAAAGATGGGCCACTCTGGCATGGACGTCATTTTGAGTTAAGACAGGAAAACCGCAGCACATTCCGCAGAAGCTCTCCAGCTGCCCACTGGCCGCCTAGATGCAGGCTGAAAGGGGCGCCGGCACGGGACGGGCACCCTCAACAGACACTTCTTTACCCAAGCAGCCTGTCTGCACAACAGGCCTCGTGTGTTCTCCACCGCCCCCCAGCTTCCGGCCGTCCTCCCCCGGGGGCCCCCGCAGACCCCACATCATGTTGCCCAAGGAATACGGGATTCCCGTCGTCTGCTGTGTCCACGTCTGTGTGAATTCCCGTACGCAGGCCATTAAACTCGATTTTCTCCTGGTAATCTGTCTCATGTCCATAGGGTTCTTAGTCCGGCGGGAAGGACCCAGGTGGAGACAGGAGCTTCCTGCGCCTGGGCAGGAGCAAGAGAAAGATGGGTGAGAGCCGTGGCGTGGCTGCAAGTGCGGCTCCCACACGCCCCGAGCGCCGGCGGCAGCGTGATTCTCACGTGCGCACAGGGAGAGGAGCAAACTGGACTTACCCACGTGCTCGACACACACGCGTTGCGCAGAAGAATGCAATTCCAACATCACAGGAGAACGCTTCCCTCTATGTCTTCTTAGAGAATATACTTCTCCCGCTTTACTGAGGTACAGCTGACACGCATGCTCAGTGAGTCTGGGGTGTGCAAATGAAGACTCGGTACACGTGTGCACCGCGAAACGCTTAGCAGGACGAGGTCAGTTAGACACCCTTCCCCTTCGTCCGTCAGTTGCCGTGTGTCACTGCAGCGGTGAGAGCGTTTCATCCCTCGGTTCTCTGCAACCTTCCACCGTCACACACCCATCCTCTGTGGTCCCCAAGCTGTGCCTCACGCCCCTTAGCAGCCCCTGTCACTGCCCGTGGGTATCTGCCAACCAGCACCCGGCCAGTGCCCCCCTCAGGGAGGGTACTGGAAAACAAAAAAAGGAAAAAAAAGGAACATCCCAAGTGCTAATATCCTTAACAGTTAAATATTTTATGAAGGTAAGAAAAACATTTCCTTGGAAAAGCTAGGAGGTAAGATGAAAATAATTTCAGACACAAAAACACAAATTATTAACAAAAAGCTTTAACCTCACAGAAAAGTTAGCCTCACAATGTTAACCACCAAATTCCACGAATAGAATCTTTCAGAAGTGTAGATCCAGAGAGAGAGAGAGGAGAGCGAGGGGCGAACGGGGAAACAGTTGACTCTCGAGAACAGTCCGACGGTCCCTGAAGGGAGGCGGCGGAGGGGGGAACAGGCGCCCAGCGCAGGAGGGCACCCGCCGTGAGGAGGGCCGGGCCGTGTGTGGAAGGCATGAGTCACTGTCGCGTACACCGGAAACTAATGAAACACCGTGTGCGAACTCTGCCGGAACCAGAATGAAAACGTACTGAAGAGAAAAGAAGCACACATCCATTTCCCGGGCCGTTTCCTCGGAAATTCGTCCAAGAGAAACAGAACCAAGAAAGGAACGTCCCATCTCATCATCACCTCTGCTGAGACGCATTCCTGGTCAAGACTGTAGGAATGCACACATGTGCACACGCACCACACACACACAAGTGCACACCATACCACACAAACACACGTGTGCACACCCAACCACACACACGCATGTACACCCAACCACACATACCCACATCCAAACACCCACAACACACACACACATGTGCACGCACACCATACACACACGTGTGCACACCCAACCACACATACCCGCCTCTGCACACCCAGACCATATATACACACACACACGTGTGCACATTCTCTAATAATCTCGGTATTTAACGGTGTGGATGGTTAATCAATTTCAAGCAAATTTCAAGCAAATACCCACATTTTTGGAGAAAGGAATTCAGGTGCTTACAAAAATAAACTTCAAAAAACCTAAAGAAAAGAGATTCAGCAGACTGGGATAAATGGGGATTGTAGAATACATATGGGGGAATTTATAGTTTCTCAACATTTATTAAACGCAAAATAACTGGACTGAACTTTCAAGGTGAACCGTGTTGGAGAACGAGCAGGACTCCTGTTCTAGCTCTTTCCGCACCCACAGACGAGAGGGCTGTGCCCCCGGCCAGCTCAGAGGCTCTGCCGTGTGCATGTGAGGCAGGGTCCTCCCGCCCTGAACCACGGCCGCTGTCTGGGAGGGACGCTTGCTGCAGACCACCGTTAGCGATGGTCACGACAGTCGTCCCACGGGACAGGCCGTTACGGACGCGCGTACTGTCTGCTCCAGCTGGGAGCCGAGGCTGGCTTTCTCACGCACAACGGGCCGGCTTCGTCGCCGTCGGACGCTCGGCCTCGTCGCCGTCGGACGCTCGGCCTCGTCACCGTCGGACGCTCGGCACGCCGGCGCTGGGCTGGAGCGCGCGGCCGCCTGCGGGCCCGGCTGGCCCGGGAGAACACTTGGGGACGAGCACAGCGGCTTCGGGTGGGAAATGCTGGCTTCAGTGCTTTTGTAAATGCAAATTTATCTCAGCCTTCGAGGATCGCTCGGGCCTCTTGGTGTCCGGCTTCTGCCAGAGCCCTCGGTCCGCGTCACTGCCCACCGTGGAGAAGACCGGCAGGAGGGGAGAATCCAGGAAAAAGGACTTTCTCCATCAAACTTCTACAGACACCAGGAACGTTCAGTCACACGAACGCTGGAGCCGGGGAAAGGCTTTTGCTTCTCCCTTCACAGCAGTGCTTATTGGCCTGGAGGTCACCTAAGAAATTCAAGCTCCTGTCTGTCTGTCTGCTCTCTTAAAGGAAGACTAAATCCTGCCCTGTTCCTATAGACCACAGGCCACTCCCCTCTGGTTTCCTGCCCTTCTTCTCTGCCTTGTCCTCCAGCTGGTGGGAGGCCAGAGATGCCCTGCGGTGGCCGATCCTGCTCCTCTGAACCCGTGGGGCTCCCTCCTGCTCAGAAGAGGAAGGAGCGCCTGCCTTCCACAAGGGCTTCTCCGTATGCTCTCCCATCTTCCAGAAGATTCTTTCCTGACCTCCCAGCTCAGTTTGCCCCCACTGTCCTTCTCATCTGTAACGGCTACTTCCTGGCCAGGCTTTGCTGACCTGCACAATTCACCGCTCGCAGAAAGCTCATGGGCCTCCCGTGTCTCTTCCCAGTGCCACCTGCCCTGGGGCTTTGGACCAGGAGTTGCCATATTTCTTTCAGTACCAACTTTTGAAAGAAGCAAAACGAGGATCTACCAAGACCAGCACTACACGGCCACTGCTATTTGGCTTTGATTTAGGTAGTTGTTTGATGAAAACTGGTCACTCCTGCTAGACTGTCAGTCCCATCAGGACAAAGGGACCTGTGACACGTTCTCCCCTTTCCAGACTGGGCCAGGCCGTCCATGTCTCTGCCCACAAGCCCCCTTACCCCACCTGCCAAGATGTGAACAAGAAACAGGGGTTGTAACAGCTCAAGGTCTCATCTCCAGGACCCCAGCCCCCACAGGTCCTGCCCGAGGACGCCCAGCTGCCAAGAACTGCCCTCGTGTCCAGCAACACCTGGGGACACCTCGGTAGCCGGATCCTGAGGGCCAGGAACCCAGGCAGCAAACCCAGGTCCCTAGAGACCACCCTGTTCCCGGGTTTGCGGTTTTCCCTCCAGGCTCCACTGAACCTGGGTGGCTCCCTCCTGCTCCCTATAAACCCTCACCTCTGCACAAATCCCGGGGCGGGGGGAGTCTGCACTGGTTCCTCTTTCGTTCCAGGAGGTCTGTCACTGATCGGAGCCTCTGCTGCCCCTTTGCCCAGTGCCTGCCTGCTGATCTCTGATCCTGGGCCATCAGGTACTCAGAGTGTTTGTGGAATGAATGAATGTGGAATGAATGAAGGAATACTTTGCCTCCTGACAGGTGTTTACCTAATGCTTTGCACTGGCCGCTCCCTTGAGCCCTTTCAGAGGGAGACAGAAGTGGAGTTTCCCTGAGCTGGACTAAGGGAACATTAGGCTTTGGCTGGGATCCCACACACCATGAAGCCACCTGCCTCCAGGTCACCTAATCTGCACACTGTGGCCTAAGCCCCCTGTGAGGCTGTCCACCAACGGCACCTGGGGTCACCCCTACACTGGTGCTTACCCTAAGTGCCCGCACCTGCCTCCCCGCACCTGCTTCCTCCTGACTGACCGCAGGAAGGCGACATCTCCCCGAGGGCCCTTTGTGATCACGGAGTTTCCATTGAAAAACTGGCTCTGAGTTGAGAGTTAAAGTGTCATGGAAGTGGGGCTCGGAAGGAAGATTTAGCAGAGAAGAGGGAAGAGGGGGTGAGTGCCTCCACGTCAGGGGCTGTGGCTCAGGCCAGGCCAGGTGTGTCCCTCCCTGGGTAGGGGCTGAGGAAGGGACAAAGCACAGAGGGGGTGACGGACACCCCCAAACCACTAAATCCATGGAACATTCCTGCAGAGAGAAATGCCTTCCTGACCCACGGCCGGACTTCTATTGTTTCCATCGCAAGTGTGTGGCAGGCGGGGAGGCTGGTGCGTGGCTCCCGCAGGGCTCCGTCTCTCACTCCCTCGAGCCCTGGTCTCTGAGCTTCTTCCTGATTCATCTGATTCACGGTTCAGATTCCATTCCGTGACCGAAGCCGCTGCACTGAATGGCTCCACCCAGATGGTTCACTCAAGAGATTTCTCTTTACAGGCAAGAGCCGGAGCGAAGAGACGGGCAGACGGGCAGGCCCCGGAGGCTCAGCTTCTAGGAGCTGTTGGCAGAGGTGGGGGCAGGGAGGGGGCCCGCAGGGGTGCTCTGATACGAGGCGGTGATTACTGAGGAAATCAACAGAAGGAAAAGACGGAGAGCTCTGCCAGAACTCACAGACTACCTGAGTCCTGCCCTGAGGACCTGCAGGCCTACAGAATTTGGGGCAGTCACAGACTGAGTGGAACTCGGGATTCTGTCTTGGGGGTGCACAGCGGGGCTGGACCAGAGGCATCCTCGCCGTCTTCCGAGCGGTGGTCCACAGCCCCCTCCCAAGTCTGCTTGCAATCTCCAGGATGGCTTGGAGTATGTTGGGGACGTATGTTCCCATCTGTCTCCCAAGGCAAGGGAAGGACTCTGAGGCAGGTGGAGGGTGGAAACTGGCTGCTGGCCAGTGATGGCCACAACTAGGACACCTGCAGTCTGTCCCTGCACTGGATCCCTGACCACCCCCATGCGTGGACGACAGGAGAAGCCAGACCTGTTTGCCCTGTTTTGCTGTAGGATTATCAATGTCAAGGTACCCTGGCAGGACCACAGACTCTGAGCACCAGGAGGAAGGACAGGTGACCTCTGAGCACCAGGAGGAAGGACAGGTGGCCTCTGAGCACCAGGAGGAAGGACAGGTGGCCTCTGAGCACCAGGAGGAAGGACAGGTGACCTCTGAGCACCAGGAGGAAGGACAGGTGGCCTCTGAGCACCAGGAGGAAGGACAGGTGACCTCTGAGCACCAGGAGGAAGGACAGGTGACCTCTGAGCACCAGGAGGAAGGACAGGTGACCTTTGAGCACCAGGAGGAAGGACAGGTGACCTCTGAGCACAGGAGGAAGGACAGGTGGCCTCTGAGCACCAGGAGGAAGGACAGGTGGCCTCTGAGAACCAGGAGGAAGGACAGGTGACCTCTGAGAACCAGGAGGAAGGACAGGTGACCTCTGAGCACCAGGAGGAAGGACAGGTGACCTCTGACACACTGCTCTTCCCCCAGTTTATTTGACGTGAGAAAGCCTTAAGGTCTGGGAAGATCATCTTCAAGGTCATCCTGCTGGACTCTGGCCCAGCCAGACTGGACACCAGCGCTGGTCACTCCTTGGTCAGTGGGCTCTGAGCCCCACCTGTCTTTTTTCCGGCGGCTGTAGTGAAGGCCAGAAGCCAGAAGATACAGTTGGACCCTACTTAGTATGCACAGCTTTCCCTGAAGTTTGGTCCCACAACTTGTTACATCGTGTTTTCTCACACAAGACAACTAAGAATAATAAATGGGCATTATTTGCTAGCAAGCCTAACTTATCTGCTCAGAAAATACTTGGTGCCATGTAATTTGAAAGTGTTTTGAATTATCGTCCAAAAAGAAGTAATTTCCAACTCCTAGTTCTGCTTGCTCAACTGTTTTTCTTTCTGCCAAAATAGAAGCTTCTGCGTTACACCCCTGGGTTTCACTGGCCTCACTATACACGTGACCCGTAACCCTCACGGCGGCCGGGCTGGGCAGGTGGTTGTGTCTCCACTGCACTGAGGACAAAGCTAAGGCACAAAGGGGATAGAGACAGTTGCTGGTGACCACATGGCCGGAAAGCCCAGGCACTGGTCTCAGCTGAAGATCTGCGGGCGCGGTTCGGCGTGAGCTCCGGGCTGCTGGCACAAGCCGCACAAATGTCTACTATGGAGCCAACAGTAGGTGTCCACACCGTGACCTCCGGGACAGCCTGTCGGCTCCCCACCTGCACCCGAGCCCACCGGCAGCATGAGGTCAGCCTTCCCATGCTCAGCTGATTCACGCCACTCTGCGCGACCTGGACACACAGACGGGCGGTGATTCTAGAACACAGGCTCACGGAAGACGAGATCTGCCCATCCCTGCAGATCCGTGATGCCAGGAGCTTTGGTGACGGGTAACACGGTGAGTGCACCGAGGGGGTCCTGCGGGCCCATCAGGCCAGAGGCACTCTCTGCAGCGACACAGGGGCTGGCAAACGCTCTGCGTTCATTGCACTTGGTCAGGGCTCCCTGAGCTGTGGCGGTGCTGTGTGAAGCATGTGGCCAGTTCCAGAAGTCCTGCGATGCTCCTGCAGGGGGTCTGCATCGCCCCTCCAGCCTCCCCGTGCCTCAGTGACAGTCCTCGCTCCTCTGCGTGGACTTCTGGCAGCCCCTCCTGGGGTCCCCGTGGCCGGAAGCCACTGTGTCCCGGCCACGGGGGCTTCACGACCAGCTTTCTCACCCCAGAGCACAGCTCCAAGATCACTGCTCCTTTAAAGGAAAAGCCAACCCACCTCACGGTCTCTGAATTGCTTCAGCAGGAACAACCCCCACCTCACCCCACCCCACCGAACTCTCCAGGCAGGGGAGGCCCCGTGGAATCTGTCCTCGGGGACTTTCCTCCTGATTTCTCAGGCTCCCCTCAGCTCAGCCTCTGTGCCCGCTCTCCGCTGGCTGGGCCTGGCATCTGGGCCAGCATTTAGCTCTCCCTTCTCCATTTCTGAAGGTCCAGGTCCTTCTGTCTGTCAGTTTCTAGGGAGGCTGTGGCAAATCACGGTGGACACAGGCACTAAAACGACCCAGCCCGGGAAGAACCGTCAGGTCCCCGCTCCGCCTCACAACTCCAAACGAGCTGAGCAAACGGAAAGCGGACAGCCGCCGCGGGCAGCTGAGAACAAGGTTGCAGAGTGGCCCCTGCCCCCGGGGCTGGAGACGCAGAGATCACAGCCCGTCTGGGCAGAGACCGACGCCAGGGCAAACTCCTGCACTGCAGGCTCGCTGGGAAGGAGCCTGAGAACCGAGTCCCAGGGGAGCCCCCATAGTCTGCTGCTCTCCGGGAGCCCCAGCGGGATCACCCCGTGGAGACGGACGCCAGACGCTCCAGAGCACTTTGCTCGTCCTAACCAGGCCGCGCTCGGGGCAACCGGCCAACCGGAGCCAACTTCCCGGGGTCCTCTCAGACACGAACTCACTGACAGGAAAGGAAACACCAGCTCAGGCTCCCCTGGCCTTCCTGTCCCACCTAAGTGGGGGGAAAGTGCAAAACAATTCAAAACAGTGAAACAGAAGCCATGTGAGGTCCCAGTCTGGGGCTCACTGGAACGCCTGTGACCCATCACGGTGGGCACAGAAGGCCTCCCCTCCCCACACCAACGGGCTCGTGCATGCTTGGGGGCAAAAGCAGCCCCCGGAGGACATTGTGGCCTGATCCCGGCCGCTGCAGCCACCGGCAAACACAGCCCAGCTGCTGGGCAAGAAAAAGCTATGAAAACTCACGCCGAAGACGTTTACCAAGAACGGCATGTCCAGCTTCCCGAGAAGGTTCAAGGCATCCTGGGGACAAACAGCATAGTTTGAAGAGACCCAGAGCTTCAGAACCGGGATCGGACACAGCAGGAATGTTGGAATGATCACATCGGGAATTTAAGCCACTAGATTAATATGCTAAGAGCTCTGACGGACGAGTGGACAGCATGTGACAGCAGATGGGCCGTGTCAGCAGGGGATGGGGATCTCAGAATCTAGAGGAAATGCCAGAAATAAAATATGCTGTCACAGAAATTAGGAAAGTCTTTGATTGGCTCATCCATAAACTAGACACAGCTGAAGACAGACTCTGTCTTCATTTCTTAAAGAAATGTCAAGAGAAACTTGCAAAACTGAAATGCCAAAAAGAAAACATAAAATTTAAGACAGAACAGAATCCCCAAGAACTGTATGAAGATTCCAAAACGCGTAAAACACTCGTAATGGGAATACCGGAGAAGGAGAAGACAGAAGCGACTGAAGAGATTTCTGAAGCAATAATGGCTAAGAATTTCCCCAAGTCGCGGCTGCGCACCTCCCTCGCATCGAGGGAGCTCAGAGAGCAGTGAGGGGCCAGACGCCAGCACCCGACACGCCTACACAGCACATCCGCACCCTCGCGCGCCAACTCAAAGGCCGTATTCTAAAGAAGCCGTAGGAACCGACACTCCGCACAGAGGAGCGAGGGGACGGGCTGCTCTGGACCCTCTGCGGGAGTCGCAGCAGCAACGGGAAAGCGCGGGAGATGTTTACTTGTTAGAAGAAAAAAACCCCACGGAGGTGCGATTCTGTCGTCAGCAAAAGGAGAAATAAAACAAGGGCTTTTCTCAGACAAACCCAAATTGAGGGGATTTGTTCCAGGGAACCTGCCTTGCATGAAATTTTAAAAGTAACCTTTCAGAAGGAAGGAAAGTGACGTAGGTCAAAGACTCATTCTGGCTAACAAAAAAAAATCATTAGAAAATGAGCAAATAAAAGTACGATAAACGCTTTTTGACTTCTTAATTGATCTAACAGATAATAGTTTGCGCCGAATGATAACAGCAACAAAGTACTCAGCGGTCACAGCTTACGGGTGAGTGGAAAGAGGGACCTAGGGAGTAAGACGGGGCCAGGGGCACTCTACCATGAGGGGTGCAGGACCCGCGAGAGGACGTGGTTCACTGGGAACCAATACTGCAAAACCATTCCAAAAATCAGGAAGGAAGCACAATTGTTATGTGAAGGCGGGAGAGAAAACAATCACAACACTTTGAACTGAAACCAGAGAAGTCGCAGAAACACTGGAGAACGTAAAACAAAGAACAAGGCCGAACAATAGTAAAAGTAACAAAGCTGGTAGATATTGATCTAACTGTAGCAGTAATCACTTTAGTTTTTAAAATTTTTTTTAAAGATTTCATTATTTATTTGACAAGGAAAGAGAGTGTGTGAGAGAGAGAGCACAAGCAGGGGTAAGGCCGGCAGAGGGAGACGGCGAAGCCGACGCCCCGCTGAGCAGGGAGGCTGACACGGACTGGATCCCAGGACTGGGATCGTGCCCTGAGCCGAAGGCAGACGCCTAACCAACTGAGCCACTCAGGCACCTCCTGTAATCACTTTAAGTGGCATAAATATGCTAATTAACTACCGTGTTAAAATGCTTAACATCACTCGGCATCAGGGAAATACAAAGAAAAACCCCAATGAGATCCCACATCACGCCAGTCAGAATGGCTAAAATTAAGAAGTCAGGAAATGACAGATGCTGGCGAGGATGTGGAAAAAAGGGGAGCCTCCTACACTGTGGTAGGAACACAAGCTGGTGCAAGCAGTCTGAAAAACAGCATAGAGGTTCCTCAGAAAGTTAAAAATAGAGCTGCCCTCCGACCCAGCATCACATGACTGGGCATTTATCTGGAGGTTATGGACATAGTGACCCGAAGAGGCACATGCTCCCAGTGTTTACTGCAATGTCATCAGCAACAGGCAAATTATGGAGAGAGCCCAAGTGCCCCCAGGCAGATGAACGGAGAAGGAAGAGATGGTGTCTATATACAGCAGAATACTACTCAGCCATGAAAAAGGGTGAAATCTTCCCATTTGCAATGACCTGGAAGGAGCTACAGTGTATCATGATAAAGCGAAACCAGTCTGTCAGAGAAAGGCGAATACTGTATGATCCGACTCGTATGTGGAATTTAAGAAACAAACAGGTGAACATATTTGAAGAGAAAAAAGAAAAGAAAAAAGAGAGTATTAGGAAACCCTTAACAGAGAGCAGACGAGGGCGGACGGAGGGGGTGGGGTGAGCTGGGTGGGGGAGGGACATTAAGGCGGGCACTTGTGATGAGCACTGAGTGTCGTACGTACGGGACGGATCACTAAATTCTACTCCCGAAACAATATGACATTGTGTGTTAACTAACTAGGATTTAATTTAAAAATAAACAATTAAAAGAGACGGTCAGAATGGATAAACAACAATGCCCAGTCTGTGTCTACATGAAACCCACGCCACACTACACAGAGACACACAGGGGAGAAGAGAAGGGGTGGAGGAAGCCGTGCCGCGCTAACACTCATGACGAGGAAGTGTGTCAGCATACTAGCTTCAGCGACAGTAAACTGTCAGAGGTGGCAACGGCCATTATGTAATGGTAAAGGGTCAATTCTCCAGGGAGACATAACAATCCTTAACATGTATGTGCCTGCAAGAGAACATTTACAATACACAAGGCAAAACCTGAGAATTAAAGGAGAAACAGATAAATTTACTGTTACAGTTGGAGAAACGGACGGATCCGGATGGCAAAAAATCACAGGCCAAGGCTGAGTTAAGCGTCACTTTTGGGTTGCTGGACTGGATGACGTCATAGACTGACTCGCTTAGCAGCAGCGGAGCATGTTTTCTTCTCTTGCTCAGAGAGAACAGTCACCAGGACAGACCATACTCAGAGTCATGAAATAAATGTAAAAGAATAGAAATGATACAAAATATGATCTCAAACAATAATGGAATTAAGTAAGAAATCAGTAACAGACAGACAGATGGAAAATACTTGGGAGATTATACAACACACTTCTAAATAACACAGATCAAAGGGAGAAGTCTCAGAAGAATTTTATAAATATTTCGAAGTAAATGAAAACACAGCATCAAATTTGTGGACTGCAGCAAAAGCAGGACTTAGAGGAATGTTCGTAGCATCACATGTATTAGAAAAGAAATGAGATATAAAGCTAACAATCTCCGCTTCCAACTTTGGAAACTGGGCAAAGAGGGCAGTTAAATATGATGTATAATAAAGAGAGAAATAATAAAAATTAGAGCTTAGGTAAATGAATGTGAAAATGTGAAATGAAAAGATAAAATCAATGAAAGCAAAAGGTGACCCTTTGATCTTTGAAAGATCAATAAAATCAATAAACTATTAGTCTAGTTCACTAAAAAGAGAGAGAGAGAGAGAAAATACCCAACTTGATACCATCAGAAATGAAAATGGAGTCATCACTCCTGATCCTATGGACCCTAAAATGATAGAAAAAGAATATCACAAACAGCTTTAAACCCACAATTTGATAACCTGAATAAAATGGACTAATTCCTTGAAAGACATAATCTACCAAAACTCCCACAAAGAAAAAAAGATAATCTGAACAGATCTGTATATTAAAGAAATTGAGTGAATAATTAATAACCTTTTAAAACAGAAAGCATCAAGCTCAGAGGGTCTCCTGGAGAATTCTATCAAACTATTTTTTTAATTTTCTTTTTTTTTTACATTTTTTATTTCTTTTCAGCGTAACAGTATTCCTTATTTTTGCCCCACACCCAGTGCTCCATGCAATCCGTGCCCTCCTTAATACCCACCACCTGGTTCCCACAACCTCCCAGATTGTTTTTCAGAGTCCATAGTCTCTCATGATTCACCTCCCCTTCCAATTTCCCTCAACTCCCTCCTCCTCTATCAAACTTTTAAGGATGAAATTATACCAATTCTCTAGAGTCTCACTCAAAAAAACAGAATCAGCGAGTATACTCTAGAACACTTCCTATGAGGGTGGCGCTACCCTAATCCCAAACCCAAGACACTACAAGAGAGGAAAGCTACAGACCAATATCTCTCATGAACGTAGATCAACAAAATACAAGCAACTTGAGCCCAATGACGCCTAAGAAGATTGACACACCATGACAAAGCACATCCATTCCAAGTACGTAAAACGGATTCAAACTCTGAAAATCAATTAACACCCTCCCTCACATCAAAAGGCTAAGGAAGAAAAGTCATATGATCACATTGATCATAGATGCAGAAAAACATATGGCAGACGCAGCACCCATTTACAGAAAAAGGAACTCCCGCATCTTGGTAGGAAACACGGACGGAAAACCTGCATCTGGTATCGTACTTCATGGTAAGGAGCGAGATGTTTTCCAGCCAAGATCAGAAACAAGACGAGGGTGTCCCCTCTTAGCTGCTCGGCACAGCACTGGACACCCTGGCTAAGGCAGTGACGAGAAAAGGAAGTAGAAGGTACACAGCCTGGGGAGAAAAAAACGAAACCCTTGTTATTCACAGCTGATACGATTTTTTAATTTTTTTTTTTAGAAAATCCAGACGAATCAGTAACAATTCCTGGAATTGAGTACAGCAGCATCGCGGGGTGTGTGGGCAACGTACAGAAGTTGCTTGTTTTCTTCTTAATTGACTGGGAGCGACTGGATTGTGAAATTAAAAACACAAAACCACTGACATTGGTGCCGAAACCTGCAATAGGTTTACATCTAATAAAACACGTGCAGGTTCTCTACGAGGGGAACTATGAACTTCTGATGGAAGAAACCAAAGACAGCCTGGAAAATGGAGAGAGTTGCTGAGTATGCAGGTGGGAACACTCCTTATTGTCAAGATACCCGTCCCTCCCCAGTCATCAGTTCCACCCTAATTCATGGATATGGACAAACTGAGTCTGGTGTGTGTGCAGAGACAAAAGGCAGGGAGAGCCCAAGCAGCAGAAGAGCACTAGACAGACGCTCCTGGATACCACGTCCTACCTCAAAGCCACGGTCACCAGGACAGTGAGGTAGACCGGCAGTCCAGCCGGTCTGAAGGCTTAACGTGCTTCAAGTCGACACACTCCTGACTCGCTGCCCCAAGGCCGGTGCTCAGTAACCCAGCCAATTCACTCTGAGATCTGCAGAACACGACCTGGGAGAGGGGACTGGAATGTTCCCAGGCCAGCGAGCCTGCCTGAAGATGCCTCGGCTTTCTGATTAGCCCAGCAATTTTTTAGCAAAATGTTTTTCTTTTTTAGGTCACACGAATGATTGTACTCAGCTCCCTGTGCAGCTAGAGACCTTGCCCTCATTTGCAGGAAGAACAGAGTCCTCCCGCACATCACGAAGCAGGAATCAGACCCCTCCCACAAGCCTCTGGCTCTGAGATAACGTCTGTGGCCAGCATCATCGAGGCTGCACGTGATGAGACCCGCTGTGGGCCTCTGCGCTCCCTTTGCTGAGTACCTGCCCTAAACCCCTTTAAAAACCTCTGGGCCAGGAGCAACCTCGGAGGTGCTTTGGGACAAGAGCTCTCCCTCTCCCCAGGCGGCCAGCCTCCTGAATAAAGCTCAAATTCCTTTCCAATCCAAAACATGTCTCCTGAGTCATGGCTTTTGGAGTTAGGGGCAGTGAACTTGGGTTCCATGATGGTACTGGGACAAGAAGAGACAAACAGAGCACGAACAGAACACAGAGGCAGAGAGACCCAGATAAACAGCCGTTTAATCTCGACAAAGGAGACAGCCAGTTCAACTGAGAAAGGGGAGTTTGTGGTTTGTCTTTTAAGTGGTGTCAGAATAACTAGATGTCCACATGTGAAGGAAGGAAGGAGAGTCTGGAAGCAGACCTTACATCTTTCACAGAAATGAGCTTAAACTGGATCACAGACCTAAACCAAACAAGACGGCTATTAGAAGGCAACACAGGATAATGCAGATGAGTGTTTAGACACGATACCAAAAACCACGATCCATGAAAGAAAAAATTGATCAGGTAGATTTAACTACATTTAAAAACGTACTCATTGTTCCCCAAAGTCGAAGGCAACCACGGTGTCCTCCAGCAGGTGAATGGGTAAACGGGCTGTGGTCCGTGCAGACCGTGGGGTATGAGTACTGAGTGACAAGGAGGCCCCAGCTGGGGAGCCGCGGCAGGCCGGGAACATCGGATGCGTACCGCTGAGCGGGAGACGCCGGTGGGAACGCCGCGCGACTGCATGACTCCAGTCGTACGACACCAGCACAAGGGCGAAGCTCTCAAGTCCGCCATGGGATCAGGGGTTGCCAGGGTTTGTGGGGGAGGAGGGATGAAGGCTGGCGCTTGGAGGACCTCCAGGACGCTGAGCCTGCTCCGTGTGACCCCGTGATGGTGACAGATGACCTCAGACGTCTGCAGACACAGGATGCACGGCACGGAGAGCAAGCGTGGGCGTAAGCCACGGACTTCAGGGAGGGAGAGCGGGCCACACTCGTACTGCGCTAATGCAGGACTGAATGAGAGGGAAACTGGGGTGGGGGGCTCGAGATTTTTCTGTCCAACTTTTAAGTACACCTAAAATGGCTCAAAATGATAAAGCCTATTAACAGAAAACAAAACCACCCCCCCAAACCCAACATACACATTTGTCTTAGCGCTGTGGTGCTCAGAAGTCGGAAATCAGTTTCGCTAGCTGGAACAAGACATTGGCGGGGTCGGCTCCCTTGCTAGAGACTCGGGGAGCGTGGTCTTCCTGCCTGTTCTCACGCTGGAGGCCACCAGCGTTGCCGGCTCATGCCTCCAGCTCATCTTCAAGGGCAGCAGCGGCTGGCTAGCTTCCCCACATCACGTCTTTCCTTGGACTCTTCTGTCCCCGGAGGGACCCATGACCACACTGGGCCCATCTCACCGTCCAGGACAATCACCAACCATGAAGGTTCACCGATTTGCACCCTTAAACCCCCTTTCAGGGTTGCATGTGTAACCGATGTGTTCAGGTTCTGGGGATCAGGGACATCTCCGTGGCAGTCATGCTGCCGGCCACGTCTTGTCATACTATCACGTCTGCTTCTTATTTGCAAGCACGTTCTGCTTCCCTCTGTCCCTGCCTGTCCTCCTTGGGTGGCAGTTCTTCATGTACATGTTTAGGTCCCTCCCTCTACCCTGAGCTTCAAGGTCAGGGTCTGGCTCTTATTCATTTCGCTTGGCCGCAGTCTATGACTAATCCGCACATGATGCATTGCTGATGCATTCAGACTGGGCTGAAGGGTTTCCTTGCATACATATTACACATGTTCCTTAGATGTTACAGCCAGTCTTTGCTGCATGTCTGAGAAAATCTGGGGCAGAAAACACTGGATCGTTTCCCTGTGTATTTGCCTGATGCTCAGGTGAGTAGCTGCAAGAACACAGGTAGAGAGCAGACCATGAGGGTCTGCACAGTGCGCAGCTCCAGCGACAGGACAGTGCTCACCATGCAGAAGCCCATTCCTTCAGACAGATCCTATAGCAGGCAGTGGCCCCCAGGGCTGGCTGCTCTATGAGGCAGCTGATTTTACCCTCCTCTGCAAATGGGAAGGAAAGGCTTAGAAAAAGGGTATCAAAGGCAGGGCCTGGTGGAGATGGTTCAAACTGGGGCCCAGGACTGATCTGGGATCTGGGGACAGGCCCAGCTCAGCCCCTCCCCAGCTTTGCATAAGAATGACCTCATGCGATGCCTGACAAGAGGGTTAGTGGTAACCTTGACAGCCCCCAGCCCTGTCTTCCCAGCTGGAGAGGCCTGCAAAGTGGTCCAGCCACCACAGCCCACACAGAACCTCGACTTTGGGGTCTGAAACATGATTCTTCTCGAGGTGAAGGTGGATAAGATACAACAAAGGCAGAGCAAGGGCCCTCGGGGGCTCCCTGGCACAGAGGACTGGGAGGGTTGGGGGACTCTCTGAGCAAAGACTCCTATTAAAGATGAAATAAAATACCGAGCCAGAAAGAGAGCCTTCAACGATTTCTCAAACTTCAGCACTCAGCCTCCCTGCCTGGAAATTGGGTTAATTATCCTTGTCATGCAAAACAGCAGACCAGAGACAGCGGGTCGACCTGAGCACTGTTTGCCTGGGGAAGCCGATGACTTCAAACAAAGCTTTCTGTATAGACAGGGATGCTATTTATAGAATTTTGGTTTTCAGGGGCAGGATGGAATAGGCACAGCAGGAAGCAAAGTTACTTTCTGTTCTTTATCAGAAATCCTGTTTCCCCGTCATGGTTGTCGTGTTCCCGATCTCCGGCAGCGGGGGGCACGCTTGCCGACCTTCCCCGGACAGTGAGACCCCTCCCAGGGGGCCCGTACTCAGTGTCCGAGCTGCGCGTGGCCCCAGGGCCTGGTCATCAGGGCAGCACCACTGCTTCTAGACACAGGTGACCACCCAGCCACGGCTGGTCTCGTGTGAGTGAGGCTGAGCACGTGGGAGCCACCAGCAGCGGTAAGGACACACACGCACGTGTCTCCACACACACGTGTGTACATGCGCACACGTGTGAGGGACACAGAGAGTAAATAACAATTATTTTTCTGTAGTCAGAAAAGGTGAGTTAGAGTAAATGCCGTTCACTTCGGCCTACTTGGATCCTCAGAAGAGCGACAGAGTTTACATGTGATTATGACGCTATTTGGAAATTAAGAAATGGAAGTCTCCCGGCGCCCGGGAACGCAGCACTCAGTACTGGGGACGTAGCCACCGCAGCGCGTCTGAGATGCGCCAGACTCCGCAATCCAGCGGAGGCCGGCCATCGGAATCACTTCCAGATTTTTCCACAGACGTCGTGTCGACAAAGCAGCCTACAAATCCGCCCGGAGAGGACTTCAGTCCGTCGACACCAGCGATGGGCGATCGTTCCGGCAATATCCCAGGAGCAAACACCACGCCACAGAACGGTCGTTTCGTGCAGCGCTCCCCAACTCCCCGTCCCTGTCCCAGCACGGCCCAGGACATCCGAGTGCTCAGGGCCGTGGGGACACAGACACGTGTTCCTTGCACGTGCAGCTCCGGAGGCAACAAGCAGGTGCTCCGAGCGCTCACAGCTTCTCACGATCCTGACATCCCAGCGTGAGGGCGGCCAGGCCACGGAGGCCGAGCGGCACGTGCACCTGCTCCGGGCCTTCGGTTTCAGCAGCCGCGCGTTTGTGTGAGCACGAGGAGAGGCCCACGGGATCCCCTCACACTTCCACAAAGAGCAGTGGGAGCTCTCACCGGCCCTGCGGGAGAGGCCGCGGTGGGCACGCCGCGTGTGCTGGGGACTGGTGGCTGCACGGCAGGGTGTGGACAGGCTCCCAAACACCAGGCGGGTGGGCCTGTCCGTGCTGGGGAGGGAGGGTGCAGTGTCCTCTGCCCCCTGCCCTATCACCGCGGCCTCAGGTCCACTGTGGGTGTCCTCACTGGCTTTCTGCCCTGACAGCCAATGTCCCAGCACCCCCGTCTTACTCTCTTTCTTAACCCACAGAGGCTTCTCCCTTGCCTACTGCTACGGGCTGTGGGTGTCCCTAGAGTCACGTGAGTAATCTCACTCCCAGTGGGACGGCATCAGGAGCGGGGACTTCGGGAGGACATGGGCTCACAAGGGTGGAGCCCTGGGGACGGGGTCAGTGCCCTCATCAAGAGACCCCAGGGAGCCCCCAGCCCTTTCTCTGGGCCAGGAGGCAGTGAGAAGACACCGTCCAGGAACCAGACAGAGGCCCCATCAGATGGACAGCTTCCAGAACAGGGAGAAGTGTCTGCTGCTTGGAAATCCCCGTTTGTGGGGTTCTGTCACAGCCGCCTGAGGGACACTGCGGTCCCCTTCCCATCGGCCAATCCCCAGCATTCCCGAACACGCGCGTCCTCCTGCAGGCGCCGTGAAACACGACAGCTCCGGCACCTTCTTGTGTGTGTTAGACTCGCACAAGCTCATGGAAGCCCCATGGGCAGCTGGGGACGGCAGTCTGTGCAAGCGGGTCTGTGACCCCAGGAGCAGGGCGTCGATTCTCCTGGGCAAACACCTCTCAGCATTGTCAGCCTGCTCTTCCTTCCAGAGAAGCCAGAATCCTGGGCCATAAGGGAAAATCTACTCCTTCTGTTTGCTCTCCTGGTTGGAAGAATCGCACTTGGGACACGAGGTGTCGGAGGCCTGATGGGCCATCATGCTGCTGGGCTTGTGGTCCCTTAAGTCACGTGGCGCAGTTCAAGCTCAACTTTTCATTAACAGACACTTTCTCAGTCGGCCGCACCAGGCCTGCCGGTGTCTGGAGGCCCCGTCCTGGACACCACCACGGGTGTGGAGGGTGGGCACCGGATGCTCCGGGCAGCCGAGCCCCGGGGAGGGCAGCTCCAGCCAGCGGCCAGCGTCCCCCTCGCTCCAAACAGGAGGAGGCGCTCCTGCCCCGACGGCAGATGGGGCTGCGGTCCCCTGGGCATCTGGGAGGCCCGCTCCGACCACCACGGCTCGCCAGGCAGGAGCTCGCCTTCTTTGGTCTGCAAATGAGGACCGGACCCGATAAGCCTTGAAAGTTGCTCTTCCTAAAATGTGGCCGCCCCAGGGAATAGCTCTCCCGTGGCAGGAAGCTCGAGGCTCGGCTGCGCAACTGGCAGATACGACCGGCTCTTCCTCACGCGAGAGCGTGTGAGACCGCATCTTCAGCAGAGAGCACAGGCCAGAGCCACCAGAAGGTCCCCGCTGGAGGAGCTCCGTCCTCCTCGGATGCATTTCAGTGGACGGCATGGACAAGCCCAGTGGCGGGGCCTGGGCAGCTGGTGCCCACCGTGTCGCTGGCTTCCGTTGTTGGAAAGCGAAGCACATCCCTGCTCCCACGCTGGCATGACTGTGGGGGACACCCAGGGCCCTTTCCTTCTCCTAGAAACAAGACAGAGGCCCCCTGGGGGGACTCACTCCGGAGACACTCGTCCCGGGCGTTCTGGACTGGGAACGTGCTCCAGCAGGCTCCCCGCGTCCGGCAGCACCTTCCCATGTGCTCCGGACTTGTCTCAGCTCTTAAGACCCACACAGGGCTCCTCCCAGGCCGCATCCGTGGCTGCAGTTGGCGGGCGCTCAGCTGCTCTGCCCACCTTCCTGCCTGCGCCGCTCACCGCGGGGGCTCGGCTGCTCACGAGCACCCGTGGCTGCCCCTCTAGGGCCCCAGGAGGTGGGGCTGCGCACCGGCGTGCGCTGACCGCCGTGTGCTGACCGCCGTGTGCTGACCGCCGTGAGCTGACCGCCGTGCGCTGACCGCCGTGTGCTGACCGCCGTGCGCTGACCGCCGTGTGCTGACCGCCGTGTGCTGACCGCCGTGCGCTGACCGCCGTGCGCTGACCGCCGTGCGCTGGCTCCCCGCTCTTCCCGGGACATCACCTGCACCCGGCACTTTTGGAGAGGGTACTGCAGGGAAGGCACGGGGGAGTCACAGTCCCCACATACACGCACGACCCCCGCCCTCTCCGAGGCCTTCGGTGTCTACCCCCACCCTGACCTCGCCACTGCACTCCCGCACGCCCTCTTCCCCCCTCTGAAACACCGGCAGGACGGCGGAGGACTACAAAGAGGACGAATAAAACCAGTTGGGACCGCGACAGGCTCCGAGCAGGACCTGAACACTGGACGTGCCCGGGAGAGGCAGGCACACGGTCCAGGCCTGTCCCCGCCCCACCCCCATTCCGAGCATTTACTTCCACGGGAAGGCTGTCACCAGCTGACCCATGACCCCCACGGAGCCGGACTTACTGCTCACTGCTCTCTCCATAGGGCCGCAGCCCGGCTGCGCTTTATAAAATCCCACTGAGTTTCAAAAATGGGGCTTAAACTGCACTTGCAGATTCCACAGTAGGTCGGGTAACAGAGAGCAGAGAGCTCATCAGTGGTATTTTGAAAAACCTGGCTACTCGGAATTCACCTTACTTTGTAGGCTGGAGGTGGCCTTCTGGGAAGACTGGCGTAAGAAACCAACGTACGCGGGTTGAATGTACAATCAGGAAGGAGAGGACACTCTGTGCCGGAGGGAGCCTCTCGTCTCAGACCCGCCGTGGACGCTGTCACTTGCTTCCGTCCACCAGCCTCGCTGTCTAACGAGGTACCCAGTCCCGCTCCTCTGCTGCTGTCCGCACGGCGGTGTGTGCACGCGGCTGCTGCCTATCTGGCCCTGCTCTGCATGGAGACACTGATGAGTGTTCCTTAAAGCAAATTTAAATGCTTTGCGTGGCCCGGAAGACCCATTCCGAAGGGATCCGGAGCGCGCGTGCACGGTGATTTGTGTCCTTCAGCTGCGTGTCTAAGTAGTGTTTTGTGCACAGCAGGCTTCAACACATGCATGAGTGAGCGGACGTGCGGGTGGGCGGCGGGTGGATGGATGTGAGGATGTGTGGGTGGACGGATGGGTGCTTGGGGAGATGGACAGGCGGAGGGTGGGTGGGTGGGCAGATGGATGGACGGACGGTTGGGTAGATGGACGGATGGACGGATGGATGAGTGCATGCGCAGATGGATGGATGTGTGGATGGACAGATGGACAAATGAGCAATAGACCCTTGAGCCCCATGGTGACCTGAGACTCATGATTTGTAGCACGTGACTTTGTACCAGATTTATTTCCATGTGATCTTGGGAGTGGGGTCATTTCTGTGACTTCTTCTGGATCTCTGAGTACTTGCTATAAAGTGCTCCTCCTGATCTGGAGGACAGGGTGAGGTTCAGGATCTCTGAGTGAGGAAGACCGTAGCACCCACAAGGGATCCCACACCTTCTTCGAGGCTGGCATGTGCCAAATTACGAGGGGCTGGTGTGCACACAGATTGCGGCTTGGGGGGAGCAGCGTACAGCACCTGTGGACTACACAGCGTGTTTATGCCACTCTCCGTCCTGCCGTGGCTAGTGGCCTGCATGTCCACCATGACTCCCTACAGGCTGGGCCTGGCCCACAGAGACCCCCGGGGTGCCCCACATTCTTCGTGAGTACACAGGGCCACACACCATGTCCCAGGCCAAGATCCCCATCATCTAGAGCCACTGAGAAACTTGGATTATCACCTGTTGTAGCAAAAAGTGGTCACTTTGATGTAGTCTGTCTAAGTAGTCTTCAGATTAGAGGAAAATGGTGTGAGAGCCAGGGGCGCGGCAGGCTAGTGTCCACGTGCATCTGCCGCCGGCTGGGTTTCCGGAACCCTCAGCCAGGAGACCGCGGGACTGGACCAGCAGCCACGTGAGTCGTTCACCATCACTGACTGACCGCGGCCTCACTCTGTCATCACGCTTGGGTGCCGCAAGCTGTTGGCTTTGCTGACGAGGATGCAGCAGGCCACGCGTGGAACCCACGGGCTGCGGGCTCTCCTCACACACCGGACTTCGAAGTATCAAGGCATGAAGGTTTAAGAGGGGATCACCGGGCGCTCACGCTCTCACCTCCAGCCCTAATGCGTCTCGTGATTCATCACAATTTGTGGGAACGGTGATGCTTAATTTAACGGGTGATGTTCTGCTTAGGAAACTATATACAATAAATAACTTGGATTATATTTTCAGGGTGAGGATAACCCAATTCCTGGGCTAGTTTTAAGTCTGTAGGGTGTTATTTTATTTAAAGTTTTTGTGGCACCGGGGTGGCTCAGTTTGTTGAGTGTCTGGCTCCTGATTTCAGCTCGGGTCATGATCTCAGGTCGCAGGACAGGGCTCTGCGCTCACTGGGGCGTCTGCTGGAGAGTGTCTCTCCCTCTCCCTCCGCCCCTCCCCTGCTCACACGCTCTCTTTCTCTCTAAATAAAATCTTAAAACCTCTTTCACGTGTGCACATAAGCTCACATTCTTCTCTACCGTAACTGCATGTTGGTGTCTGAGAGCAAAAGGCCGTGTGCTACAGGTGCATCAAGTTCTCTGGCAGTGTCTGGACTGGGTGCTTTTCCTTTGGGAACCTGGGGACCCCAGGGTGGAGGGGGTCTGAGGCCTCTGCCCTGCCTGTGGGCTGACACCAAAGGTGCAAGGGGCCCTGATGCCAGGGAGCCTCCGACAATATTGTGAGTCAAATGTTTAATGCTAATTATAGCTAACATTTTTTTATGCCAAATTTATTACTTGGAATACGTATGCTTTTTATTTTACTCCAGTAAGACTGGGAGCACATTGCTTCTGAACTGTTCAGCAGATTTTGAGGCTCTTCTCTGCTCACAGGACACACTGACTGTCGTGCCCGTGTCCCATGATTCCCACAGAAGGCCTCCACCCACCACAGAAACCTACATTTCGGCTCCACACTGTGGTGGTGATGGGGATGCTTGTACCTGAGGACGGTGTGCGCTGGGCTCACCAGTGGCCTGGGGGGACAGCTACTGACGGAGGGGAGGCACAATCTACACATAAAGGGAAGAAGTCCCGTTGCTCAGAGCAGAAAGCTGTGCAGGTCTGCAAAGAAGACATCCAGATGGCCAGCAGACACATGAAAAAGTGCTCCATATCACTCGGCATCAGGGAAATACAAATCAAAACCACAATGCGATATCACCTCACACCAGTCAGAATGGCTAAAATCAACAAGTCCGGAAATGACAGATGCTGGCGAGGATGCGGAGAAAGGGGAACCCTGCTTCACTGTTGGTGGGAATGCAAGCTGGTGCAGCCACTCTGGAGAACAGCATGGAGGTTCCTCAAGAAGTTGAAAATAGAGCTGCCCTATGACCCAGCAATTGCACTACTGGGTATTTACCCTAAAGATACAAACGTAGTGATCCGAAGGGGCACGTGCACCCGAATGTTCACAGCAGCAACGTCCACCAAGAGCCAAACTGTGGAAGCAGCCGAGATGCCCTTCAGCGGACGAGGAGATAAAGCGGATGTGGTCCACATACACAATGCTGCATGACTCCGCCATCAGAACAACGAAATCTGGCCATTGGCAAGACATGGACGGGACTGGAGGAGATTATGCTGAGCGAAGTCAGTCAGAGCAAGAGAAATACCGTAGGATTTCACTCACAGATGCAGTTTAGGGAACAAACCAAAGAAGCAAAGCGACAGACTGTTAGCCCTGAGAACGCAGCGATGGGCCGGAGGGAAGGAGAGGCAGGTGAGGAACGAAGAGGCCCCGTCTGATGAGAGCGGATGTGCCGAGCCACCGTGTCACATGCCTGAACCTAGTACCGCACTGCACGGTCGTTACAGCGGACTCGCAATAAAACACTTAATAAAAGAAAGGTCCGCAGGCCAGCGCAGCGAACACACACACAGAGAGCGCCCGCGCACGTGGGCTGTATGTCTGCCCGACCTGCAATTCCTTATTATTTATCTGGCCCTTAGCTCCGTCTTGGGCGTCAAATGCACAGCAAGCCCGCTGTGTGCGAGCCGGGCATGTGGCACTTGCTGTCTTCCTTGGGGAGGGCTCTCTGCAGTGGGACAGCCCCACCGGGCGTGGCTCGGCTCAGACAGAACAGCCGCAGGTCGAGAGATGTCTGAGTTTCAGCTCTGTTGCCTTCATGGAGGGGGACAACCAGGCAGACTGGCCACGGGACCGACCCTGTCGCCGGGGTGCTGGGAGGAAGGCAGGGAGCGTGCGCGGGTCCTCGGAGACGGTCCCTTCCTCTCCACTTCCTCCTGCATTTGCTGTCCTGCGTCCTGCCAGGCAGCCGGAGCCGCCGCTTTCCAAAGCCCTCAGGAAGCTGGAGTGGCATCCGCCCCGAGCCGAGAGAACCCCCCGACCTCAGGGCATGTGCTGCTGTTTATTTTCCACAAACCACGAAGCTCCCCGGCTGCCCCACATTTGGTCAGATAATCCTGGCTTCTCCCCCGACAGCTGACTTTCCCATCCTCTGTCCCATAAGCCACGCCGCACCAGCACAGGCCAGCACCCCACAGATCGGCCGGACTCCGGCGCCCTCCAGACCAGCCCGTCCAGTTCCGCTTAATTCTCCAACTGGACGGCAGACCCCCCCGTGGGTCCCTGCTACTCGGTTTCCAGGCACATTGGCCCACGAGTGTGCTTACCAGCCTCGTGCACTTGAAGAGGGAAACCCTCACACACGGAAAACCTCAGAACCCAAACACAATGTGGCAGTTCTCCGTTTCCTGGGACTGAGATTTGCACATGAATTAGCGGTCACGGCAGTCCCGTGCCCGAATGACAGGGAGGAAAGCGGGCGCCCCACGGCCGGCTTCCCCGCACATGTGCTCTACGCTGCTGTTCCCGCGGGTCTCTGAGACGGTCTCTGGCCCTTGGCTCAGTTTGCTTGCAGGGACGTCCAGGAGCCCGAACGGTGGTAACAGTGAGCGTCTGTCGACCACTCACTGCGGCAAACCTTGCTAAGGTCTTACACCATCAGATCTAATCGACTTCGTAATCCTGTGTATGAGGTAGGAAGTAGTTTTATTAACCGACCCTTTTCTTTAAAATAAAAAAAAAAAAAAGTAAGTACTTAAGGAATCAAAGTCATGGGGAAATTAGGGGGCTTGCTCCGGTCTCCGAGTGGGCCCTGGGGTCATCAGGAGGGCAGCCGTCATGATGGGCAGCGGGTGACCCTATGCAGGCCCCCCACGCCCCCGCAGCCCCTCCTCATTCCCAAACACCGCACGCAACGCAAAAGAAATTTTCTCTCTTTCTACCACCTCAGCTTCTGCAAGACAATCTCGCAGTGGCTTCTGAACTGCTGGATGACGTTCCAGAAAACAAAACGCATTCAGAGCCGGAACCTCACACACACACACGCACATGCACACGCACGCCGTCTCCCCAACGCTGTCTGCCCTCGTTACGTGAGACGCACTCTGTTTCCCCTTCTACACATTTGATGTGTTCCTGTTCTTTCTATTCTTTTTCACTTAAGAATTGCTGGTAGACTTCAGTTCACAGCCCATCAGTGCGGCCCACTGTTGCAGTTTAGAAATCAGTGTCAAGTCCGTGTAGAGGAGCAGAAACAGGAAATAAAATCTCCTGAATTAGGAAAAGGTCAATGCGATGGGCCGCGTCTTCCGTACTAAACAGCACGTCTGCCTCCTTGTCTGCTCTTGTCTGCTTCCCTCCTGATCCGTTTCCACCGAAGGCCACATCACTTACTGCAAAGCCATCACACCTGATTTTAGAAGGTGCCAGCCTGGGAAAGTGTCACTTCAAAAGGCAGAGCTCTGAACGGCGGACGGAAGGCTTGGTGCTGGAATTTGCAAGTCTGTGCGTGTGTGCACGTGTGCGTGCAAATACACATCCGGACACCCGGAACTGGCTTGCTTGCTCACGGATTTCCTGTGGGCAGGCACGCTGAGCGGAGCCGAGGGCTCTGGGAGGCCGGGGTCGGGGCGGAGGGGTGTCTAGACTCCTCACGAGGAGCTGGAGGAGACGCCATGCGCCTGGCTGGGTCTCGAGCAGCGAGGCCCCTGTGGGGAGCGTGGGGCTCTGCTCGCCGGTCTGTGTCGGTCCTGCGGCTGCCCCTCACCGCACGACCCTCCGTGCCCCGAGCCCCGTTTCCCCCCTCGCGCCCCAGCCCCTCAGAGCCACCACGAGTCCTGCCGGCCCCACAAGGCCAGAGCCTGGCTCAGTGCAACGGCCGCCACTGGTCCCATGTTTGGATTCTTTTATTCAGGAGCTCGTCCAGCTTTCTGGTGAGTGCTCTGAGGATTTTGTTTTAATGATTTCAAAGCCAAGAATCTTATGAATTTCATACCTTCTTGCTTTTTGTGTATATATATATTTTTTACAGAAACCCTCAATTTCAGTGCGAGGCTGGGGGAGGGTCTGCAATGGAGGCTCCCACTTGACGGCAGGTGCAGAAAGCGTCTTCGACGGTCACCCCCGGGGGCCCAGGGGACGTGTGTGGCGTCTCTGCAGACACCGGGGTGCTTGGAGCCAACGGCCTCCCCGCAGAGCCGTGCACCCCTGAGTGCGGAGCCCTGCGGGCCTCCACAGGGCGCGGCGGACACACACCGTACAGCTGCGTCCCACTCCTCTCATCTTCCAGAAGAGCCGCCGCATAGGGCAGTGTGCCGTTCCGTAACCAGGGCGCGTTTCTTCCGGATGTGAGCTCTCTGATGCCCTGCACGCACACTCGCGGGACGTATGCGCCGTGGGCAGCTGTCAGAACACCAGGTCAGGGCCAGGAGCGCGGCAGGCCGACGCCGTGCCCCATGCCAGGTGGGCCATCCCACGGGCTGGTTTGTCCTCTGTCTGGCCCTGAGCCTGTCCCCGCTCGTCCCCGCTCGTCCCCGTGGCCTCTGGTGCCTTGGTCTGCACGGATCCGATTTCTGTCCGCGTTCTTCAGAACACCGTCCCCGCTCTCCCGCTGTGCTGGTTTTCCCGTCCACACAGCACGTTGGCCTGTGGGCTCCTCCTTCGCGCCCCCGCCTCATGGAGCTTGCTAAGTCGGGGAGCCCGCTGGTCGCTCAGTGGGTATGTCCCACACAGCAGAAGAACTAGTGTCAGTTGAATAAAGGCTGCTATGATCTGAATGTCTGTGTCCCCTCCAAGTTATAGGTGGGAGCCTACGTCCAAGGTGATGGTGTGAGGGGGCATCAGGGAGGTGACAGAGAGCCCCCACTTCCCGCCATGCAAGCACCCGGGAGCCCAGGAAGGAGCCTCACCAGACAGCAAATTGCGAGCACCTTGATCTCAGACCTCAGCCTCCAGAGCCGTGAGAGACGAACCCACTGTTCACAAGCCACCAGCCCAGTCATCTGTCCGGCTGACGAGGACAACGGCGTGCAGGCATGGAGGCAGGCAGGGGCCAACCAACGGTCCATGTTTGGAGAAGGAGCCCACCCAGGGAAAAGGTACGAGAATCCACATCACAGCCACCAAACTCAGAAACTGTGCAAATTAGAAATGGATACTTAGGGGGAAAGCTAGGAACGGCATTCCAGAAATTTAGAGTCAGATTCCTAATATCCTAATAATATTAGTAACTTTAAAACTAATTTTGATTTCTTTGCAGAGCAATAGTGACAACATGACATGGTCACATCGGATTCCTCTTCTGGGGTGCTCCTTTCACGGACATGGAACCTTTTCCAGCTCTTCCGCACATGGGACGTAAGTACTGGGGAGCAGGGCAGCCCCTGGGGCCTCCGGGTCGCCCGGGTGGTGGTGGGGGGGAACCCAAGCATCCTGGGCGCATGGGGAGGACGCAGGGAGGGCTCCAGAAGCTCTGGGTGCAGCAATGAACACGCGGTAGCCATCTGGACAGAAACGTGGCGCCGTTTCCATGGTTCCTGGAAACTTCCTGGAGTTTACCTTAAGGGAGTAGGTGTGGACGGGTTACAACGCTGCATGTCTGCAAGACGGCCAGGATGGCACGCATCAGCCTCTGAAGCGCGAGCGCCTGTGAGCCGGGAGCTTTGCTGCGCAGACCCGCCGGTGCCGGGGGTGCCGCGGGATGAGGACACCCACACGGGCCGGCCCCCAAGGCTCTGTGTGTCACGGGCGCCGTGACTCTAGCGTCCGAGCGCCTTTCACAATATGCGTAGTTTGCTCACGTTCTCAGGCTGCGCCTCCTGCGGTACGTCCGACTCTCCTTCTGTCCTGTAACTTGCCCTTCGGACAAGTTTGACTTTGCAGGTGTCCCAGTGCGAAATTGGGTCCACACTGCAGTGCTCAGAAATGCTGGCGAACTGCTGACTCTTGGCAGCCAATTCAAAACAGCTTGAGAGCCCGGAAGAGGCTTCCGTAGGCAGAATGACTCCGACGGGGGCCGGTCACAGCCACGGCCGGCAGAGCACTTTAGTTTCCGTGTCCTAAGGTTCCGAAGGTCCTCCCTCCCACGTTCCCCTGCAAAAACTGGATTTTTCTCTTCTATTGTAGCCTTTGTAAATGAGCTAAATTAATTCACTTCCATCACTGACTTGAGATTAATTGCCTAGAAACCTTCTTTATCTTCCTACTTTCCTCCTCACACAGTGATTTCCGCACCTGATGATATGGGAGCTTCTGCACTCGCACCCTAGCGACGCCCGTGATGGGTCGCAGCCTGAGCACAGAATTCCTCCCTGAGTTCTCTGTCCCTGAGCCGGTGCCGCTCGCCTGTCCTCAGTGCTCTGAGAGACTGAGGCCCATTGGGGAGAAAAAGATGGGCAATCTGAAGGGAGCAGAGCAAACGTGGCCGGGCGGTCGTGTGGATGGACACAGCCTGCACGGGCCACGGAACATGCTCCTGCACTCGGACAGGACGACCACAGCACCTCCACGACCACAGGACCAAGGGCCCCACGGAGCATCTGCCCCAGGACTTGGCACAGGGCAATCGGAGCACCACTCATTTAGGGCAGAAGGGCCCATAAACCCCCATCCAGCTCAGCCCCTCAGTTCACAGAGGAGGACATGGGCGGATTCCACACACAAAACAAAACCAAGTCCGGAACGCGGTGTTTCCTCCTGACTCTCATTATTGTAGCCCTGGGAGCATCACACAGACCCTGTCCCTCCTGCCGCCCACCCCCCATCCCAGCTCCCGTTCACCCCCCAGTCTCCCTGGTGGTGCACGCGGTGTGCACACGCAGGGAACACTACAGGCAGCCTCACATCAGAACGTGGAGACACAAGAAGCAGGTCTCAGTATTTCCAACACTTCGCTGGTGGCACTGGCTGGGGACAACCGCGGCTGAGACCTGGTGTCCTGGTCAGTGAGCTAAAAATGATCGCTGGACCCATGTGCCCCTCCCTGACCCGGGGGACCCCTGCCTGGGGTCAGACCACGCCTTCCTGCCATGTCCTGCACCTGCCTGTTCCCCTCCTCGCGGGGGAGCTGAATGTGTGTGGGAGCTCACTATGGCCACCGGTCCCCAAACCTCTTCATTCTTTTGGACCAAAGCCTCCAGAATCTGGCTGTCCCTTGACATTCTTGGAATCCCTGCCCCCTCGTGACCAGACTGTAGAAACACCTCACCAAATGCTTCTGTTCCTAGACAGTACGAGGCTCCTCCACACAGAGCTGGAATTAGCATTTCCATGTGATTCGGCTGCTCCAGGGAGCATCTCCCAAGATGAGAGCGAGGTCTCGAAGGGCTTTTGTACACCCAGCGGCATGGCCACAGGAGTGGAGGGCCAGTGAGACAAGTGTCAGGACAGAGCAACGGCTACACTAGACGTGGGCAGTCCGTACGGTGGACTGTCACACAGCCGTGGGAAGGAAGGAGCTTCTGTCATTTGCTGCAACGTGGGTGAACCCTGGGGACGTGACCTGAGTGAGAGAAGCCAGTCACGACAGGACCAGTCCCGCAGGAGCCCAGTCGGAACAGGAGCCCGAGACAGGCTCAGGGAAGCAGAGCATAGGGTGCTGGTCACCGTGCTGGGGGAGGGGAGCTACCGGCACCTGGGTGCACAGGGTCTGCTGGGGAAGAGGGCGCGTCCTGGGGGAGGCGGTGACAGTTACCCAATGAGGTGAATGGACCCCATGCCCCGGAATATACACTTAAAAATGGCCTCAATGGTGAATTTTAGGTTGTGTCTATCTTACCAAACACAAAGAATACTTCCTGTGCACTCCAGCCTGTCCCCCACCCCCTGCACGGACACCCTCTCTGGGAACACAGCCCGACAAGTGGCCCCGTGCAGGCGCCAACTCCGGCTGCGGGTCCACGACAGCACCAGCGAGATGTGCACACCCTCCACCCCGGACCCTCCCGTTCACGCTCAGCTCACGGGACTATGGCACACACCGAAACTCTGGGTCCGGGACTCAGCATAGGAACACAGGGGGACCTCGTGTTTCCGGTGTGATCCCCGTGACCTCGTGTTTCCGGTGTGATCCCCGTGACCTCGTGTTCCTTTTGTGCCACCACTCGGTCATCTGTGCCCATCCGTGGTGCCGACCCCTGAGCAACTACGCCCAGTGTGCTGCAAGCAAGCTGAGAAAGGGTGTCCGTCTCCCCTGGAGCTGAAGGGCTCTCCCTGGGATGCCCCGCACCACGGAGGGGTCAGCCTCAAACCCCCGCAGGCCCCTGAAACACAGGTCGGGGATGTGCACCCCTTGTGTTTTGGGAGGGCTCCCCCATTCTGAGAGACAGTCGCAGGGAAGACCAGGCACCACAGACACAATCATGAGATCAGAACCGCGCACCTGCGGGATGCGGGTGAATGACTAAGTCCCAGGGAAACAAAGTCAAACCATGCCCTCCCCGGGCGCTGCTGGACACCTGCTCGCTAGTGACTGTCCCCGGAGGGGAACAAGATTCCAGCGAGGAAGCTGACTTTCCCGTGAGGAGGGAAGATGACTTCGTTTGCATGTTTCTGAGAGAGGAGCAAGGCATCTGTAGGACGGCAGGTGAGAAGCGCACGTGGAGCTCCGTTGCCCGTGGAACGTCCTACTGTTCTTCGAGAACGACACCCACGTTCATAGTTTATTGAAAAGAAAGCTTCTCTCCCCCTCTTCTTCTCTTTAAAAGGCATCACAGCTTTGTACAAATGGACTCCCTCCACTAACAATACTGTTCTCGAAGACGATCCAATGGGCAACGGATTCATTGGCTACAGGGCGGAAATCAACACAGAAAAATTCAAGTTCAAACAGGAATCAGCCTGTTGGTCCGTAATTCGGTCCCAAGCACTGTGACAGCTCAGGGTCGTCGGTGACCTGGGAGAGGAGCCGGTGAGCGTTCAGGCTGGCGACCGTCGTGGTGGGTGGGGAGCAAAGAGCCCGAGCCACGGTGGGGGTGTTTTCTCAGTCGCCATTGGACAGTGAATGAATTCAACAGCTCACGCGTCTTACAGAGACACTGGCCCCTTTTCACGTGTTATCCACGTCAAGGGGTCATGGCCAAGGGATCAAGATGGCACTAGCTTTGTTGTGTCTGTGACGGTGTAAGAGCGAAACTGGCCCAGACCCTACCTAGGGAAGTGCGCTAGGACAGTGACTCCGAGTCCCCCCGCCCATGGCACCCACAGCCTGGCGCGTGCCGGGCTTGCCCACAGCAATCAGTGGTCTGCGTCCATGAGGAGCCATGTGGAGAACCAGGAATGACGACATCTTCCCTCCTTGGGTAGAGTCGGGGGTTTCATCCATGAAGGAGCAAGGGACAGACCTCCCATCTTCCCCGCATACCAATTAGGGCACTGCCTGCTTTAATCATTATTCGTAATGATTAGCTGTCTTAGCAGTTGGTCTGCCGTGATCTGCAGCAAGAATGTTCTCACCCATGGCTTCTCCACACGCTCCACGTTACTTACAACGCTCACACATCTCATCCAGCTCTTTAAATTAGGGCCCACCGAAGCCACACTCATGCTTCGACCATTTCTGGGGTGCAGAGAGGCGCTGGCCCCGGGGCACCCCCAGGGCTGAGGTGTGTACTCTACCTAGATCGCCCTCCGCCGGCCCCGGGAAGCTGACGCCGGGCTGGACCAGGTCCCCGCCCTCTTCCTCTGCAAGAGAGAAACAGAGTCATTCTTCAGCCGTTTGCTCAGTGCGTCTCCAACACTCTTTACCCAGACGCCCCAACACCAGAGGCTCCTCACAATTGCTCAAAGGCCACGGCTCAGAGCCACATGTGGGCACCAACTCAGGCAGCGCATCCGTGGTTCTTAGCTCTAGCTCGGGTTTAACCAACAACCAACAACCCACGGCCAGTCTGAGCTCTACGCAGATTTATGAGAACTCGTCTGCAGAGCTGGCCGTGTTCTGTGTCGCATGGCTGCTCCCTGCCCCCAGAATACCCCATGAGCACTGCCCTGCCCAGGACAACACTTCCTCTCGTTAAGAAAGTTCTAGACTGAGGTCGCCTTCATCCATATTCAAAGCCTGCAGTTGCCGCATTAATGCTTCATTATCAGTTAATCTTAGGTCAGGTTCTTCCCGAACGTGAATTTCATGTCCTTCCGTTGGGAGAACACTTCAGGTTGAGGTCACTAGCACTGACCTCACTCACTCGCTTGCACACCTCACAAACGCAGACCCGACCTTCTTACAGAAGCGTCTTCGTGGGGCCTTGGGGGTCATCTGGCAAGGCCCTGTCCTCTCCAGAGGGCCGCCAGAGGCCAGAGAGACACAGAGAGCTGCGTTCTTCACTGGCTGTCCCTGCCCGCCTCTGCGGGCTGCTCTGGGAACCACTGGTGCAGCCCTGGGGTCGCCAACCTCACAGCAATTAGGAGGGAGAGGTGGAGACAGCTGGTGTCCCCAAGGAGGCAGCAGCTTCAGGTGGGAACTCTAGTGGGAACACAGGACGTGTGTAATACTTATGTCCCCACCGGGGTAAGTATTCCGTAATGCAGTTTTCCACATGTGTTTATGCAGGCTTTCAATACTCATGAATGAATTTTGAGGCAAATATTCCACATTTGCATCCCACTAGTCACCATAAATGCAGTTAGCCACACTGTAGTCTGCAAAAGGACTCATTCCGGGGCACTGCGGTCAGAGCCGCACAGGCTCTCGCCATCCAAGCAGCAAACCGGCATTCCTGGTCACCGTACGGAGGGTAAGAAAGGCCGGCCGTGGGAGCGGCTAGCCGGGCTCTCATGCAGATCCGTGGCACAGTCTCATTCTAGGGGACCTCCAGCCAATGCTTTTCAAAGTTACACGTATGAAACTGTGACACAGCAATAATGAAGCGCTGGACCGGGCTAGTATGTGACAACGGCCCACGCAAATTACTTGGTGTGACTGACCACACCCCCTTTCTGCTTGGCTAACAGCAGCTTTGCACCCTTTGGGGCTGCGTCTCCCTGCTAACGAGTGGTCTCGTCCAGCGCTGGCCAGTCAGACGACCACGGCCGGTAGCATGTGAAAGCAGAGACGGCTATGTTTTCATGTGTTTGGAAATACAATGCAGTATGATGGGAGTTCTAATCAAATATAGTTGCCATGGGGACTGCGGGCCCGTGGTGCGTGTGACCAGCTTGAAAGCAGCCTGTGTTAGTTGGGGCAGTGTGGCTTTAGCAGAATAAACCCACACAGCCGACCTTCCATTTCAGACCGTGTTCTCCTTAGACACACACACGGCACAGACAGGGCAAGCGAAGGGCACGTTCACGTGGCACTGCTTGTTGACACCACAGGTACGACAGGTCAGCCCACACACAGACACACACACACACACACAGACACACACGCGTGCGCCGGGCACATGGAGGCCGTGCACAGGACGCTTGCATGTGCCCACAAAGCTGTGCGCTCAGAGTGCGAGCTCCGCCGTGTAATCGCCCTGCAGCGGGACCGGGGACCCATCACACTATTTCGAGAACACTCCTCCCCGGATGGTGCGGGAGTCGGACTGAAGGTCGGTCCTGAGTCTGAAGGGTGGGAATGACTGTGTGCTCTGCCTCTGCTCCTGCCCCTTGTCAGACAGACCGAGATAAAATGAGGCCCAGAAGCAACGCAACTAAGCACAACTGTCACAGCTGAAAAAAGGAAAAAACAGACAATGGGCCGAGGGTAAGGGCAGCAGGTCCAGCGGCGTCGGGAGTGCCTGTGGGTGTCACTAGCTGTCCCAGCCCCGCCCCACCCCACCCTGCCTGGTGGTGTGTCAGCGTCACCGTGGTCCTGCAGTGTGTACCCCTTGCCCCCGCCCGGTACCTCACCCAGATGTCCTGCCCGCCCCCTGGGGGGGCCATCAGACCTGCAAGGGGGCACGGGCCACACCGCCCCCCCGACTGCCCCACTGATGCGGCACCCCCTGAAACCTGCCCCGACGCATGCTAGTGCCGTCCGCCACCTCTCTTCCCCCGTCAGTGCACAGGAGCCGAGCTCTGCCCCACCGAGGCCCACAGACAAGTGTCCCAGGAGCAGCCAGTGTGCGTGGGTGTGGCGACAGGCTCTGCACCCGACCTTCGGAACCTGCGGCCAGGGAGCCGCCCCGACCCAGCGTCTCAAGGTCCCACCCCCCACGCCGATGCCCCCACAGCCAGGAGGGGCCGAAACAGGGCAGAATGAGGTGCCAGATGAGTCCGGCTGGGAAGCCAGGCACGCCTTCGTCGGGCCGCACGCTCACACTGCCTCACGTTTTCCAAGCAGAAACAGAAACGCGCCATCGACCCGAGCATCTCGGAAACCCTCTACAATGCACGGAAACGCATCTGATGACTTTGGTCTTCGCTCTCATGGTCCCTGAAGGGGCCCCAGCTGGGGGCTGGACACTCACATCCCCTCCAGCTGAGCCCACCCCTCAAGCTGTTTGTCTTCTGTACCAAAGCCCAATGACATCGTGTCCTCTGACGTGTGACCCAGCACTGCCGCTGTGCGCTTTGGGGAAGAGCACCCGTCAGCCTTCAGAGGCTTGTGTAATCGCACTCCTGCTTGCATGTGTCTGAGCTGAGTGGCAGACACACCAGGCAGTGGCCCAAGGAGCCCCAGCGGCCACGGGCACAGAGGGACACGGGCACGTCCTCTACGGCCTCTGCCATTGCGGGCGGACTCCCGCCCACACCCCAGGGGTCTAGGAAGGGGCCGAGATCACCTGCGGGGGAGCCAGGCAGTTCACTGCCCTGCTCCCTCCCTCAACACGAGCTGCGGAGCCGTCACAGGCAGCCGGGCCGGCCGCTTCCCCCATCATCCACCGGTGCGCCACGCTCTGCCACGATCGCGTCTCGCTCGGAGGAGACTCCGCTCCGACCTTCCTCAAGAGGAAGTCCTCGTCTTGGACTCTACTTGGAATGAGGTAAAACCCACTGATGAAGGGGCAAAAGAGACCAGAGAAATGATTTGGGGTGGGGGAGGGACAGATGGGCCGAGGAGCCCCAGGTAGATGAACTTCAAGAAGAAATCCAGTGTTTGTGGAAGTCAGTGGACATTTCGCTTCTGTCGGTCCGTCTATCGCTCTGTCTGTCTATCTAAGACTTATTCATACGAGAGAGAGAGAGAGAAAGAGAAAAAGAGATCACGAGCCAGGCCCAAGGGTAGAGAAAGAAGCAGGCTCCCTCTGAGCAGGGAGCCTGATGTGGGGCTCGATCCCAAGACCCTGAGATCATGACGGATCTGAAGGCAGAGGCTTCACCAACGGAGCCACCCAGGCACCCCTCTTATTCTTAATTAATGAATTATTTAATTAGTTCAAGAGAGCACGAGTAGAGAAAGAGAGAGCCTGCATGTGAGCAGCAGGGGCGGGAGAGAATCTCAGGCCGACTCCAGGCTGAGCAGGGAGCCCCGTACGGGACTCGATCCCATGGCCCTGAGATCACTACCGGAGCCAGAACAAAGAGCTGGACGCTCAGCCGTCTGAGCCACCCAGCCGCCCCCCGAGGTCTCTCTGGGAAGCAGGCTCCCATCTCAGGAGCCATCCAAGGAGGACAGTGTGAGGCCGTGTGACCTTCTGCAGTGTGTGGTGTGACCCTGTGTTCTTCCTCCCCGTCAGCACAGCAGGCCCACCTTGGCTCTTAGAGGATGCCTGGGGTCCCCCAGGGGGTCCTGTGGCCCCAGGGCCTGGCATGTGCTCTCCCAGCATGCAGTGGGGCTACGTAATGTCTGAGACCAGCTCAATTCACTGAGTCGGACTTGGACAGTGAATCACAGCGTCCGCTTGTGGACACTGAAGACACTCCACGTGCCCAGAGGTGGCCCTTCTGGGGCACAAACGTGCACAGGGTGTCACAGGCAAACCGCTGGTCCTGGAAGTTGGGAGGAGGCGTGACCTGCTCTGTGGAGAAGCATGGGCACCCAGCACGGTGTGGCTGCTGCGCGGAGCTAGGGTCCCCCACAGAGACATGACTCCAAGGGGTCAGAGCCAAATACCAGATGTCAGCACAGGCACTGCACAGGGTTTGGTTTGCTCAGTGCACAGGGCAACTCCCCACCTCCTCCCGGGGGTGCTCAGCTTCTCTAGGACGGTTCCTTGCTCCTGGCCATGGCCGGTTCCATGACCAAGGGGATGGATTCGGGGGCAGCGGCCGAGCTGGGTCCACAACCAGAGAGTAAGCCAACTTCTGGGGCCGCTGGCTCACTGCGAGAGTGGTCTGGAGGGCTGAGGCCCGACCGCTCAGGACAAGCCACCACTGGTGTCCCTGTCTGGATATCTTCTCCCTCCCACTGCACACGCTTCGCGGGACTTGGTGGCAGATCAATCTTGGAAAGTAGGGATTGGGGCCAGGACCAGCCACGGCTGGGAGCGCACGACCCTCTGTGGGTCTCCATGACCTGTTATTATGGAGACGTGGCGGGGAGGGGGCTATGTCCAGTAACTGAGGGCGCACTCGCACGGTCCCGGCTCCCAGGGCTCACTTGATTGCCCTGATCGCCGTGGTGAGGCGGGTGGGGGGGGGGCTGATGGCCTGGGGAGGGTCCGTGGCATGTCTGAGGTCACATGAGGACAGGTTCCCGTGAAGCCGCACTTCTGATCCTGCGGGGCTGGGCTCTTGCTGGCCATGGATGGCGGCCTCTGTCTGCAGGCATCAGCATCGAGGGACCCGTGTTTCATAAACATCTGACCTATGAAGCCCTGTTTCCACTCCACGTGTTTAAACCCTCCCACGTACGGGTACAAATCCCGCCTCCTGGTGGAGGTGGTTTGTTTCCCATCACACCAGCCTGGAAATGACAGAAACAGGAAAGGCTTCAACATTGTAGGTCGAAGGAAAACCACTATTTGTAGAGGGACAGGGACATTGCTCGTAAGAAAATACTGGATTTCCCAGCGGAAAGGAAAACAAGGAACTAAAGTGGCCGGTGTAGCCCGCTGAGCCGGGACTGCGCCCGTTTCCGGCTCCCGGCAGCCGCGAGGGCGCGCGAGTTAAGGGTCGGTGAACCTGGCGCTTCCGTGGTAGCAGGAAGGGGTGGCACGTCCCTCCCAACTGAGCAGGGAAGCGGCCAGCCCCGACCCCTCCGGAACCCCGACGTCCGCACTGCACGTCAGAGCACAAGCCTTCAGAGGGACAATCTCATTCCCAATGCAACCGACACAGAACCCCAAACTGGAAAGCAGCGCGGAGGTGGGAAGCGCGTGAGGGGGGCTGTGGGCCTCGGCGCCCTCTGCCGTCCTGCACAGGCCCGGGGCTGAAGGGCACACGTGGCGGCGGCCGGTAGCAGCAGGACAAGGGGCCAGCCGCAGCTCTGTCTGAAGAGGACAGTCGCCTCCTTTGACCGTGGGGACAGCAGGCTTTGCTCCGAAGGGGACAGAAGGGGAAGATTTGCTGTTAAACGTAGCTTCACCACCCTGCTCAGGTTCCCCAAAGACCACTCCTGGCCCCTACGTGGTGCCCAGCTGATCCCGGTCTTCCCTCAGGGCCGGCCTCTCTCCAGGACTGTCCTGTTCCTTTTTGGGTCCTAGGATCCATCGGGGCTCCTCCCCCAGAGGGCCGGACCTGGTCACCAGCCTCCTTGCCCGTGGGTCTTGCTACCTCTTTCCCTCCGGCTGCTGCACACTGTGTGCTCTCGTGTGCATCATGCTAGGCCTGGAGCCTCTCCCCCCTGCTCAGACCCGCCATCGTCAGCCTCCCCCAGGAACGCCCCCAGGGATGCCTCGCCCCCTGACGGGGGGGAGGCTGGCAGTGACGTGTGCAGGTCTGTCTGCATAGACGAGTTTTCTGACCATGTGGCCGAGGTCAGGAAATGTCTGAGAGACAGAAAGGAGCCTCGCAGGGTCACTGGCGTTACCGGCACAGGCCCGGTGATGCCCCCAGAGTGCAAGGTGGTCCCAGACTTCAGGCGCGACACACGGCCGCTGCTCCCCAGACTCCGTGAACTCTGCTGAGAAAGTTAAGTTGCCACGGAGTTCAGCACTCTGACAGTCTGCCCGGTTTCTAGAATCATCCCATTCTTTAGAAGTTTACTTTTTAAAAAAGCACACCCGAGCCTACATTTTAGCCGTTTCCCTAATGATGGGATCTGAAGGCTGCTTAAATTAAGAATTCATTTCTGCTCCGTTAGGACAAAGACACTGATTAGCTTTAATGCTCGCTTCCCTTCTATTCCAGTCACAGCTGGGCCATTCAGCCGCTGCCGCGATGATTACTGACGGCATTTCTCTGAAAGCCACAGAAACACTCACGATTTTAATTTTGGACGGAGGATCAGGTCTCAGCAGAAGCGGCCCCTAAAATCTGCAGAATTCTCACTCGTAATTAAACGTCACTTGATCCCGGCCAAGAGAACAACACAAGGTCACTAGCGTGTCAACCTCAACCCAACTCAGGATGACCACAAAGGGCTCCGCGAACAGGTGGTGGCCGGAGCACCCACGCGGCACGGAGGGGACTGTGGTCACCTGCACCGCCCGCCTCCCGGCCCAGAGGCTCACGAGCTCAGCATACCGCCTGCCGCCCTCCTGTGAGTTACAATCTTCCAAGGAGTTCACTTATGACTAATAGTGCCACCCACACTTGCATGTCCTTGGACCTGGGCTAAAGATGGACATATTCCCACCATTTCCATCAGCACGGACGGGACTGGAGGAGATGAAGCTGAGTGAAGTAGGTCAAGCAGAGACAGTCAATTATCATACGGTTTCCCTTACTTGTGGAGCATGAGGAATAACACGGAGGACATGGGGAGACGGAGAGGAGAAGGGAGTTGGGGGACATTGGAAGGGGAGGGGAACCATGAGAGACTGTGGACTCTGAGAGACAATCTGAGGGTTTTGAAGGGGCGGGGGGGGGGAGGTCGGGGAACCAGGTGGTGGGTATTGGAGAGGGCACGGATTGCATGGAGCACTGGGTGTGGTGCAAAAGCAGTGAATCATGGGACACTATATCAGAAACTTATGATGTACTGTGTGGTGACTAACATAGCCATAAAAATAAAAATAATAAAATTTTAAAAATGCTGAAGTAAGAAGGAGCCTCTTAGTTATTTAAATACCTAAAGGCTTCCAGATGAAACGGTACCATTTGCTGTTAAAGTTGAACATTACTCACTTCCAAAGTGACATTAGTTGTACTTTATATGTTTTAAACCTAGATTCCAAATGAGTGCGCTGTTAAATCCTTCGCACTACTTTCTGTATTTAATAAGGTTTTATGCCAAAGTTTGCTTGAAGATTTGCCCACCATGGTTAAGCTGGAAGTACTACTTTACAGACAAAGAGAAGGGTTTCAGGAAGCTTCGGGAGAACCTGGCCTTCACCCCTGGGTTACTGCTAAGTGCATTACCGGACGGGAAGGCCTCCGAGATGCACACGACTACTTCTGTGTCTCTGGCAGACGGGTCATTCCAACGCTCACTCGCGAAAGTCCTAGGTAAGGATGCCGCAGGCCGTGCAGAACACCCAGTTAGATTTGAAGGTCAGATACTCAAAGAATAATTCTGTTTATTATATCTATGCGGTGTCTGTCGTCTGTCTGAAATTCAATTTTACAAAAGGCTCTCTGTGCTTTCACTGGCTAAATGTCAGCTTGACACCCCCAAGACGATGCTCAGGCCTGGGGTATCTCCCAGAGACCCTGGCTCCACTGGGGTTGGGGGTCCCAGTCGGGTTCATTTCATGGCCCCAGAGCCCAGACTAGGGTCTAGCCAGGGTGGAGAACTGCTCACTTAGTGGAATGAACCAAAGTAATTTATTGAAGGCCCCAAACCTACCTTCTCCTCCTCCAACTACAAATATCACACCTGCCACCCAACCCCAAGGGGCCAGCCGTAGGCGGCAGACGTGGGCAGCAGGCATGGGCAGCCGCGGTGGCCAGCGCGCGTGGACTACAGGGGCCCCCAGCGCGGCCCCCCTGTGTGCAGGTGCACCTGGAATTGTGGGCTGTGTGTGAAGACAGGGAATGGGGTCCTCACCTGCTAGCCTCCCTCTTAGTCTCTGCTATGCCACCTGCTGTCTGGAGAGTTCTTCAAAGAACGTCCAAAGAACCCATGACGTTAACTTTGACATACTCTTCAATTCTGTATCTGACATGTTGCTTTGATTTTCTACACTGGATGAGTATGTGGTGTCTGGCTTTGCCTGTTCCCCCTCCATGGGACGACCTCCACGCTGTCTGTCACAGGCTCCGACACGCAGGATGGACAAGGTTCTAGTTATGATCGCGCCTCGCCCAGGACTTCACACAAATGACTAAAGATACACAGCGACACTGTTTCTTTCCCATTGAAAGTATCCGCCTGCAGCAGAACGGTTTGGTAAACTAGGGTACGAAGCATAGAGCATCGGGGACCTTTCCACTCCTGTAGAAGTTCCTGGTGTAATGTTCACGGAGAAGCACTGAGCAAACTCTGTGCACTGAGGAAGGATGGGAGGCATTTACCGAGATGGCCACGGTCAGGGTCTCTGATTGGAGGAGAAGAGTGACTTCCGCTGTCCTCCAAGCTCGTAGCACTCTGCAGATCCTTTCTGACCAGCGGGTCGTGATTGAGAAGCACGACAGAGTGCTGGGACAGCCTCCCCCGAACCTCCTCATCAGCGGAGACGGTCTGGAAGGAGGAGGGCGGAGGCACTGAGCCGGGAGCCGGTGTGGTTCCTGCCCCCCTGGCGGGCAGTGAGCCCCTGCCGGGGGCAACCCGAAGCCCAGGGGTGGTGCACGGAGGCAGCTCCCAGTCAGCACCGGACACAGCTCCCCAGACATTCACCGTGTGTAGGAAACACAAGGAAGGGGAAGAGGAGGTAGACCCGTGTGTCTCCTCGGCCGTCCGTCTGTGACTCACATGCGGCTTCTCAGGCATTGAAGAGGGCAGCTTGGGAGCACACACAGTCCCAGGAGCGGTTGTCGCTGACACCCCTCGCAGCTGTCACCGAGCCCCTCGTAGACCCTGACCGCCGAGCAGGGGTAGAGGCACGACGTGCTGGCTGTCGCCCGGCCCTGCCGGCATCTCCGTCCCTGGGAACCCCTTCAGAAAGACAGTGTGGGGTGGTGGCTACCCAGAGGCCAGGTGGCCCTCCTGCCCCAAACCAGAGGTCCAGGCCTCCACCCCTCGACGCCCCCCTCTTCTGTCCAGACACGCAGCCCGCCGCCCCATCATCTGCTGAGCGCGGGTCCTTGCCTGGGAGGAGGCCGCTCGGTGTGGGAACGCGGAAGGCACGCGGCTGTTACGCCCGCTGTGCGAACGCGGAGGGAGGGCTTCAGGGGCTTCGGTGATTGACCTACAGCCCTGGGAGGTACGGCTGACGTTTAACACTGTGTCAGCTGCTGGCGTACAACGGAAGACTCCGTATTTGCACGTTCTGCGAACCAGCACCATGTGTCTGGCTGGCAGCCACTGCCGTGCACGTTACAGAATACCTCGGTCACAGCGCTCCCACAGCCACTGCACGCCGGAGCGGAGGCCTGACCCGGGTCCCACCCTTCCTTCTGGCTTCCGAACCCACCTCTTTCCAGGCTTCACACCGGGATCCGCTACTCACCCATCAGCCAGAACCCCTGCAGACACACTGGGGAAGATGAGGAGATGAATGTGTGCCTGTACCACTTCTCCTTGGCTTTTTGGGTGTTTTTTAGGGGTCCTCATGCCCACTGTCCCCAATCTCTTCTCTAAAGCACTCCTTTTCTGGAATCGAAATCGGGGCTCAGAAAAGAGCTATGACCAACTCATTCATACTAAAATGTAAACGGATGCCAGTAAGCCTTCTCCAAGTGCCCACGCTGCAACCTGTTCTGCCTGGTGGTGGCCAGTACCAGGATCTCTGTCCCCACTCAGAGCCATGAAGCATTTGAGGGTAGTCTGCTTTTCAGGGAAAGGACTCAAAAGGAGCCTTGAGTCTTCCATCCCAGGCCACACCACATAGGAGCCATGAGAGACCCAGGCCTATCGGGGAGTCCTGACCTTGCCCAGGGACCAAATACTGAACACAACCTTGGGCTAGTCCTACCTCACTAAAATTCCTCCTTAAACCATCACTGAGAAGATGATATTGTCACACTTACTACTGCACCAACCCGAGCACTTCCTGGAAACAGAAGTTGAGAGGGAGGGTCTCCTGGCTTTCAGCACCACTACCTCCTTGTCACATCTGAACACTGAACACCTGTAGACCTTCATCCCAGAAATCCTCACTCCGCAGACACCTACTGACCGACCCTGAATTTGGGGCATGGTGACCCGTGCTTGGGGCTCACAGCCTAGAGGAAACTCACACAGAAACATGAGCTCTGTCCAGCCACTTGAGTTCAGGCAGAAGCACCACGGGAGGCCTTCACATGGTCACATGGATTACGTCAGGAGTTACTTAAAAAAAGAGTTTAGGGTCGCCTGGGTGGCTCAGTCATCAAGTGTCTGCCTTTGGCTCAGGTCATGATCCCGGGGTCCTGGGATCAAGCCCCGCATCGGGCTCTCTGCTCGGTGGGGACCCTGCTTCCCTCTCCCACTCCCCCTGCTTGTGTGCCCTCTCTCGCGGTCTCTGTCTCTGTTTAAAATCTTTAAAAAAAATAAAATAAAAAGGGTATTTTTAACCTCACAAACTCTGCTTATGATTTATTATGTTCAGTTATTGTACAGACGTGAATAAACTCATAATTAGATATAAAATTTGTTACGTAAACCTATTAAAACATTTCATAGCCAAAATGTTATGCTTATTCTTACTTTCTGAAAGAAAGCAACTTCAGAAATTTGATTTGTGGGTGGTTGTTTCAGACCCCGGATCTTTGTAAATAGCCACTTTCAGGACTATTTAGCTGTAAAACTGAGTTTTGATCTATAGCCCCAGGCCTAGCCATTGTCACTATTCCTTTGGATATTAATAAAATTGAGAAACATTTGTTTAAAAATGACAGAGGAGACGGGGTACCTATTATTCATTGACAAATCGTGCCAAAGGCATCATTCTTCTTGTTTAAATACATCACCTGTCACGGCGACAAGCGGAGCCCTACTCGGTACAAGGTTTCACGGCAATACCGAGATGGAATGATCGGTTTCCGGATCCGTTCTCGTTTAACAAATTAAGGAGCCCTACCTGAGATGAGCCACAGATGCCGCAGCCGGGCTGCTCTGTATTGTCTCAACCCCCCCAGATGGCTGGTCCTGTGGGGTCCCAGGGACACGAGGAACGTGGGACCAGCACGGACAGTGCCAGGTCCAGCTGCTCCCCGGGAGCGCAAGCTGTGACCAGCGGCCACAGACGCACGTTCTGACACTATGACACAGACACGCGATGCTCCCACTGCCATGTTCACAGGAGGCCTGTGCCCCTGCAGCAGTTCCTGCTCTGTAATGAAAATCCCATCTGACATGGGGTGCTCGGGGGTCACTCGGGAGCGAGAAGAGCAGAGTGACAGGGTCCACGGGGCAGTCCCTCCCCGGCTCAGGAGCCACATCCTGAAGGAAGCATAGCACCAGCCTCCGAGCCAGGCAGACAGCCTCCCTGACCTTCCCCTCCCTGGGGCAGAGTTCTCCCAGATCTTGCCAGAACCCTACAGGCACCCTCCTAAGTCACAGAAACTCCAGGAGCTCACGGCTCTGAGCAGCTGCCCGAGCTGAGATTTCTGGGTTCGCCCTCAAGGACTCTGTGCTCCATCTGTCTGAGTCCTGCTGCCGTGAGGAACCCCACATGGGCTGCTCAGCTTCCCGCCGCCGGACCGTGAGGGCCGACAGCCCCACATCCCAGCGAGCGCATGCCCTTGCTTCTGTGACTGCGGCAGGGAACGTGAGCCTTGCCCACCATCTGTAAAATGGGGACCGAGTGACAGGAGAAGAACCTCTGGGATGTCCCTGACCAGAGGATGTGGCACTAACACGGCCTCAGCGTTCGCTGTCTTCTTCCCGTCCTGACTTCTCCATGGAAACCCAAACGGCTCTGGGGACAGGGGACGCTGCTGTCCCTTGCTCCCAGCGTGAGCACAGCTGAGACGCTGAGGAAGGTCTCTGTCCGCAGCTCGAGCCCCGGGAGCGAGCCCACGAGACGGCTGGGATGGGGAGGAACAAACATGGGGCGGGGCCCCCGAGGATAAAGACGGGGGATCTCCGGACTTCGTCCTCTGTCTGCAAAATGGGCCCGCACCCAGACCTCACCCATCTGTCAGCGCTTGAACCTGGGTGCTCTGGACAAGGACCCGGAAGCACGAGCCACAACGAATCGCGTGAGCCCGCGCTGACCGTGGAACAGAGTCTCGGCAGCGGTTTACTGCCGCCTCCACCGGAAGCAGCTTTACTCTGGAGTCTCCCACTCAGATGCGCGCTCTTCCTCCTTCCCGGTCGCACAGGACCTGTCGTGGCCCCAACGTCTCTCGACGGGCTCTCCGTGAACCTTGAAGATGCAGGACTGCTCTTAAAAACATCTTCTGCATTTGAGGCACCTGGGGGCTCAGACGGTTGAGCGTCCGACTCCTGATTTCAGATCAGGTCATGAGTTCAGGGTCGTGGGATCGAGCCCTGCGTTGGACTCCGTGTGTACGGACGAGTCTGACTGTGGTTCTCCCTCTCCCTCTGCCCTTCCCCCGCCCCATGATAAATAAATAAATCTTTAAAAAAAGAAAAAAAAAATTCTGCATTGGGGTTAGGTAAGTCCTGCCTGTACTTTAAGGTGGAAAAGCTTCAGGGAAAAGCAGCAATTCATTAACTGTGTTTGCAGCGTGCAGCAGGTCTGGCTAATCAACCTGGTCTCAATTGTACTTTAAAAAGCTCGTGATTAAGTAGCAGGAAGAGAGAAAAGGAGGACAACGATGAGTTTTACAGAAAGGTACTGCGGAGGCTACAGTAGCGTCAGCCCAGTTCCCGAGCCCCTCACCGGAGCCTCCCGTCCAGCGTCCTCAGCGTCCACAGGGCGCGTGTTCTAGAAGAGGGACCGTGGAGGTCCTGGTGCTAATGCGAGTCCCACCGTCAACTTACTCGCTCTCACCAACATTCAAGACAGCATTTCCTGGCTGACGTGGCGACCACGGTGGCAAAACAAAGTTCCATCAGGGCAGACATAGGCAGGGAAGCGGCCGAGAGGTCAGTGGGAAGGGGACAAAGCCGCATTCTGGTGCAGGGAGTCCTGGGTACCGATGACTCGGCTGGAGGGCGAGAGCTAGCGCCCCAGGCACCACCTGTGTCAGCCCCATGCCTCCCATACGATGACAGCCACGGAGGGCTGGGCTGACTCGTCCTGCCCCACCTGTAAGAGCTCGTGGACTAACAGCAGGAGAGTTTCCGTGGCAAACGCCACGGTCGCACAGAGGTCCTGACAGCTAGCTCACAGCGCACCCGTGTCCGTCAGAGCGGCGGGAGCGAGCAGGAGGAGCCCAATGACCCCACGTCAACTAGAAGCTCCTCCAGGTTTCCAGGTCAGGGCTCTGCACGCTTGCCAAATGACTCGGGCCTCAGGCTAAACCATTACTGCCCCTCGAAGTATGCGTGAGGTCACGGGGCTCAGGACCTGCTGTGTGCAGGGCTAAGCCACCAGACTTCTCATTTGTCTTTTGTGTGTCCCTGGGCAGTGAGGACCTACAGAACTCTAAAATAATCACGACGGAGCTTTCCTCTGCAAATCTGCGGTGCTGAAGTCTGGAACTCGGGAGTATGGCTTCTGCTGGACCAGGCAACTCTTCCCGTCCCTGTGCTCAAATACAGCATCTCACCAGGAACTGGAACAGCCCACAGTGCAGACCAGCTAGAGCTCGTTCAGAGGCCTGCGGGGCTCACCAGGGCCCCCACATGTCTGGTCTCTGTGCAGCAGCAGGGGACCTCCCTGGCTGCTCTAGGACCACACCTCTCCCACCGACTCACACAGCCCCCGGGTGCTCCCCGTGGTGTCCAAACCTGCGTGCAAGCCCGTGGACTCCTGCCCTTTAAGAGAAGGATTTTAATTCTGAGGGCTATTACGACTGCTAGTTCTGAATCTCAGAGGACCTAATGACCAATCTTGAGCAAATGATCTTTTGAGACTCACAGACACGTCCTGTTCCTGGACAGCTCCAGAAACCCAGTCGCTCTCTGTGAAGGGAGACTGCGGCGGGTCCCGACAGCCCAGCTCGCCCTCCTTCCGAGAAGCCCCAGCACGTCTGCCCTCCCAGCCTCTCTGGCAGTACCTAAGCCTCTCCCCATGCACACAGTCTCCCTGCGGCAGTACGAAACCTCACAACTGTGCAAGCGGCATCAGGCGCGTGCAGCTGGGGTTCTGCGCACAGTGGTCCCTCCCTCACATGCTACTCTGTAAAGCTCCAGCGGGGGTATTTCCTCCGGAAAACCCCCCAAGACTCCCCCTAAAGTGCAAATCCCCATGTGGTCCAGGGACCCTCCCACCAGACAGGAAGCATGCCTTCTACGATGTCCTCAGGGGCGCCCCAGGTGCTCCCTCCGGGTCCCTGTGCTCCAGGCTCAGACAGATCTGTGGTCCGCAGTACCCACCAAGCGCTGGCCTGAGGTGCCAGGGCCCAACGGAGACCGTGCTGGGCAGGAGGTGGGTGTGGGGGTCTCACGCTGCTGGAGGACAGGGCTCCACCCCCAGTGCTTCGTGCCTCCGCCAGGTGACTGTCCCTGGCTGTGTCGCTCAGGCAGGGGAGCGGTGGGGCCAGGAGGGACTCTGGGCAAGGCAGGCAGACCCCAGGTACCTTGTCCATCAGAGCAAGAACCTAAGTGTTCGTCGCGGGAAGCCTTCCTCATTAGCTACAAGACATTTTATAAAGCTACTGCGAGCTCTGGAAAGAATCCTAAAAAAGGATATAATTACTTAACAGAGCAGACATCAATAGATTCTATTATTGTATCTGTAAATTCTTTAAAAAGTCACGCAGTGAGTTTCAACACATGCCAAACCGGTTCAGAGATAAAGCTTCTGACGCTAAGCAGAAACCCGGAGGGTAGGGACGCACAAGCGCCTCGCAGAGCCGGTGGTTCTAGACCCGCTCCAGGCACGAATGGTTGATCGCTTTGGGCCTGTCTCGGTATCAACAGGTAGGTCAGGTGGCTTTTCACGTTCCTTTTAAGAGGAAAACTATGACTGGAAAGCCAAGTGCTCTGAAGTCAAGTGTCTGCTAAGCCCAATGTCCGCACGTATGTACTGTGTAAATGAACAAGTTTCCCCCAAGGGTTGGAAAGCCTGACACCACCCAGCTGTGTCGCGTTTGGAAGGCTCCTTCGAGCCCCGTCACAGGGACAACAGCAGCATCCTTGTCTTTGCCAGTGTGAGCCAAGCTATTTCCCATGAAGCCTGCCCGGAAAGGGCCTCATGGCTTTGTCACCCAATGGCTTGTGTCCTTGTGTCCTCGTGCACAGGCTGTGTGGGAGACGCACGGACACTAGACAGGGGGAGGTTTGAAACACGCTGTTCTGCTTTCATTTTACTTTGTTAACAGGAACTCTCTTGTTTGGCAAACCATTTATAAATAATGCAGTGGGCCATCCAAAGGACAAGCTGACCTGCGTCTTTGCTTAAACAAGTATCTTCTTTCTTGGTTTGTTTAAAGCAAGAGATCTGAATGCGCGTGTCCATCCTTCCTCGTACACGTGTACTGCTTTGTCGGAGCGCGGCACTGAACGCAACACAAGAAGGAATGTGAATCCGCCCTGAGATATCTCCTCTCCTGTTCTTTTTCAAGAAAGCAGAGGAAAACTCACTTAAGTCCCAAGCCGGCCCTGAGAGCCAGGAAGCACAGCCCTGCCGCTGGGAACGCTGAAGCTGTCCCCCACCCATACAGGGCTCCTCCATGACCGAATGGCAGGCAGGAAGAGACGTGGGCTCAGGGAGGTTTTACTAAATGTGCGGGTCACGTGTCTGCTCACTGCAGGCCGTCGTGGGAAATTACATCCCCACGCCGGCGCCACCCAGCGCAGATATGCGACCGAGACACTTGCATGATGAATCCCACCAGTTACATAACTCCAGCTTTCAAGTCCTCCCCTCCAAGCAAAGGTTGTTTGCTGTTCGCCCCACATGATCGCCGAGTGCCGCAGGGCACAGACACCTGCCGGCACAGGTCTTAGGGGACGGGGGGAGGCCTAAGAAGAGACGCCGCAGAATCAGTGACTTACTTCATCTCAGAGCCGGTCGACCCTTCACGTAACAGGAGCGATACGGGAGACAGAATCAACGACTAACCAGAACCAAATAGAGAACCGGTGCGGCTCACTGCTTCTGAGCGTCATACGCGAGGGGAAGTGGGATGTACAGTCTTTACTTTGCTTCATGAGACGTGTCCTCCAGAGTCAACCCTGTCCCCACCCCTTCCACGACGGGTCTGGCCTTCAGATGCCCAGCTGCGGCATGTGAACGGGTACATAGGCTGCAGAGTCCTCAAATGCGGCGGCAAATCCTCCAGCTACTCAGGGCAAAGCGTCCTGCTCAGCAACAAATTCTCACCCCAAAACAGCCCAGGACAAGTGCTCTGTGCCGGGCGGAGTCTCACGCGGTTCATCCACCTATCAGAGGTGCCCCTTACGGTTCCTGTTTGCACTTTCTGGTGACCGAACAAAGCTCAGGAAGCCCCTCCAGTGTATGAAATGGAGACTCAGTTTAGACTCCTTGACTCTGAGACCTGCAGGCTCCCAGGTCCGAGAGAATCGTTCTCCGGCTTACCTGCCTCACTAGGAGCGTGACCGGTCTGGCCATCCCTCGGCTTCTGGGGACGACTGTGTGATATTACAGGGCCTGAGCTCACTAAACCAACGTGTCTCAGCGTCCCTCTGAGGAGCCTGGTGACTGTTCTCTGGAGGTTCTGCTCCGTGCACCGTACTTGGCTACTGCACATCTGGCCCTCGATCTGCCACCATCTCACGACACACCTGACGCTGGCCTCCTTCTTCTGCACCTGCTGGTGACGCATCTTTGTCAAGATCGGATAGGAAGTCCTTCCTGGATCACCAAGCACAGGGACGCCCTGCTCTTACACTGGAGGGCCATGTAACGCGGCGGAAGACACACGTACGTGGAGAGATAAACAAAATGAGCACGGTCTTGAGGCAGAAGAGTGGCCAGGAATGGGGGACATCGGAGGGCTCACCCAGGAAAGCTGGCATCCAAGGCCATGGTCTCAATGCTCTAGAGAAACTGGGAATGTTGCAGAAACCACGGACAGACTCCCTGAGAAAATGACTATATCCACACACGACACTTTGAATGGGAGCTGAGGTCCTCATAGCTTGGTAACACCCACGTGCGTCCTCCTGGGTGCAAGTCCCCAACGTAAGGAGGCCTGGAAACTGCTCACGGGACATCCCGGGTGCTCGGATGGCAAGTAGGCTCTCGTGGGCCCCGAGTCATCAAACCCACAGTCATCCGCACATTTACACACAAAGTAAACACCAGGGTCATAAATAAGCTAGCCGTTTGGGGTCCCCACTCCCCCGAGCAGACTGGAAGAGGATGCTTCCGACTAATGCTGTGGACAGTTGGAGTGTGAGACGTCGGACGCCAGGTCAGACGGCGCTCCAGACAGACTGATGTGGCCTGTGGCACTCGCGCTTTCAGGCCCACGTCCCAGCCAGAGCACGACCCCTTAGAGCTTAAGGGCGAATGGGGAGAGAGCACTTGAATTGGGCCCCAGGGGACAGTAAGGCAAGTGGAGATTTACGGACACAGGGAGGGGAGAGCGGTGTGTGGGGGTACAGGGAGCAGAAGCGTGGGGGCATCCGCCTGTCTCAGCATCTGCTGACGGGGCACTTGCCACAGACAGGCCCAGAGAACGCCATCTCTGCTATGTCTGTCTTGGTATCTGATGTTGTGGTTTATACACGTTGGCTCTTACCCCAAGATCTCACCGAAGCCAACAGGGTAGGCCTCTGGTGCAGACAAGCATCCGTCCATCCGTCCAGCACCTCGGGCATGAAGATCCAGGACCACCCCCCCATTCTGCCCACACGTCTACCAGGGAGGACACTCAGTGCAATGAACCCAACCCTCTGCCAGCCGAGGACCCGCTGTCTAGCACCCGCTGGGGTAAAAGGGTGAATTCTGCAGACAGGAGGTGCTCTGTTCTGCGCGAATCACCCAGGATCGGCCTGTCTTTATGTCTGCTTGGATTCCCAAGCAGCGCCGGAGCAAGCAGATGATGATGCCCGGTGTTACTTGGCAAAAATGGGCCTTATGAACAGAGGCCTCCTCAAAGGCCTCAAAGGCAAGTCCGGGGGAGATGGACCGATGTCTCAGGAGCGTCTCTCTGAGGGTGACGAGGCTCAGGTCTGCACTGGGGGGAGGAGACGAGAAGAAGCGTGTGACCCAAATATCCATCCTGGTCCCCGCAGACACTAGCCTGACGCAGCCAACACACACACACGCTGGATTGGCCCAGGGGTCAGAAACTGCGGAGGCCGAGGAGTCAGTCAAGTGACCGCCCTAGGAACACAGGAAAGACGGACCATTACCCGCACCCTAAAGGAGACTGGCTCCTCACGGGTGTCTACGTGAGCCGTGGGTGTTACCAGCATTTCCTGCTTTTCTCATGTCCGTGTGAACTGAGTCCGGCTGCAGGGAGACCACTCAAGGCACCTGAAACCCCTTCAGAAGCTTGTGAAAAGGAATCACAAGCCTGGTACACGGAGACACCAAGCCCCCGGGCATTCCTGGGCATGTCCTCTGCCATCGCTCTGGACACGGGAATCGTCAGCCACGTACAGGACGATGCCATGGGCTCTGTGTCCCCCGGCTTCTGCTCTCACTGTCCCCGTCCTCCCAAGCCTGGCTGAGCTGTGAAGAACGCTGCGGGCCCTCACCCTTCTCTCCTTCTGAAGGAAGACCGACCGGCTCTGTCGGCTGCGAGATCCAACTTTGGAAGAGTAACTACAGAAAATATTTTTCTTTTTAATGAAGAAAAGGTACTGCTGAGATTTTCTAGAGAAAAATAAAAGGAACCTGAAAATTGAATCTTTCCACTTGGTTAGTGAGGGTAAAAGTACTATAAATCACACTCCAGAACTACCATCAAAGAGCGGGGGAAAGTAATTCACTTTGGCACAATTTCGTTGACTTTCCAACGCCCGTGGAATGCTGGCCGTGTCCTGTCATCCGACAAGGGGCTGCTGGGGGCACACGCCTGTCGCGGCTCCCAACAGCAACCTGGTCAGGAGAGAGCCCGGAGCCCCCCACAGACTTGAGAAAGGCAGAGAGCACTCAGGGCTCTGGCGTGGGCTCCTCTCCCTGAGTGGACAGTAATGAATCCCTGCCCTTAGCTGACCCGCCTAAAATACCCAGCGGTCAAGTGGTGGGGCGACTTCAGAACGGAATGCTCAGGCAGCCAGTATTCCTGTCACTGCGGCCAAGACGTGGTACTTGGCTCAGACCGCACATAACGGGCATTCAGCTGCCCCCTGTGATTTCTCAACGGAGGCCACTGAGTTCCAGTGGATACCCACGTCCTGTGTGGTGCACGTGTCAGGTGTGATGTCAGGAGCACGGGTCAGGTGTACGTCAGGCACGTGGGTAGGTTGCACATTCCAGGTGTGTGTGGCAGATGTTGTTCTGGGCCTCAAGGACAGAAAGCAAAGAAAGCAGACGCAGTCTCCAGCCTCCTGATGACTGCTGCTGTGGCTGCAGGTCAGAGCGCGAGCATGGGGCTGGCTCCCTAACTCGGGCCTCCAGCCACACATAGACCGGCCTGCTCCGCCTCCTGTTCTGGTTGCTGTGGACAGCAGCAGAAGCCTGACCGAGGTACTGGGAAAGGTCCCAGCCTGTGTGGGACCATCTGCAAAGCCTGCATCTCTCTGCCTCCTTCAGAGAAAACACCTCTTGAGCCTCACTGTTCCGAACCCATAAAAAATGGAGTAATTGTTTGATTTGCAGAGTCTGCCATTTTGCTTGATGGGACCCCTTCTCAGCCCTCCCTCCAGGACGCCACAGCCCAGACGCCAGCCTTTCTGTCTGCAGGGCTGTCTCACCTGACCTCTGCTGCATTTGCTCTAGAGAATAGCGCTTGAGAGACCCCCCTACAGTGTCAGTCGGACGATCATGTTCCTGGCTGAAAACAAATACCAGAAACCCCAATGACGTCCAGGGCCGGCAGAGCCGACCTCCGCCGTCGGCACCCGCACCCGCTCCCTTTACCCCTGCCCCTAGCTGGCTCTCCGACCCTGTTCCCCCCAGCTCCCCACAAACCTGCTTGCGGGGTCTTTCCTCTGCCTCCTGCCCACGGGCCTGGCCATCTGCCTTGCGGCCCCCCGTCCCACGGCACAGACAGGGTGCGGAGTTACTCGTCCTGTTCCTCCCCAGACTCCCACCCTGCGTGGTAACTTGTGGGGAAAACAGGGAGCCTTTATGGTCTGTTCACTGGTCCACGGTTCCGACAGCTCCGGGCCCCGAGTAGGCTGCTGACTGCATGTTTGCTGAGTGAAGCTTCAGGGTGATGGCGGAGCTGGGTGCCAGCGTGGTCTGGACGGGTGGTCTGGACGGCCGGTCTCCAACAGTCACATCCCACTGCCACAGCTGAGGACACAAAGGTAGGAGCTGGGGCTGGAGCGTGGACCTGCCCCGTCCCCGAGCTCTCAACCATAATCGGAGACTTTGGACCCGGAGAGGAGAGGCCCGCGGAGGCCCCGCGGCTGCTGGCTGTCCCCCAGAGCGGGCCCCTTGTCACGCCTTGCGGCTCCGTGTGCATCCCGTTCTGTACCGGAGAAGAGACACTCATCCCGGTGGGCGGCAGGTCCTCCGGAAGGGCCGGGGCTAGGGGCTGGCAGGGCCTCAGGCTCCCCTCACACAGGGGCTCGGGCAGGGGTCGGCACAGCATCCGTGCTGCTGAAGGAGGGGACACGGTCTCTGGCCAGGTTCTCGGGCCCCCGAGCAGCAGCCGGCCAGCCCCCTGGGGACGTGGGTGCCGGGGACATGGGTCAGAAGCAGCCGAGGCGTCGCGAGAGGGAGGAGCCGATTATCACAGAACGCTGGGCTGGGGCTCAAGTGTGTGAAATGGCAGACGGTGCTGGCCGCTGAGTCCATTCTGCTCCATTCTGTGAAACGTTGTCCTCGATCGCTGGAGGGTTTCGTCAAGCATCAAGTGTCTAAGAGAAGGTAGAACAAGATGCCGGTATACAGGTTCTCGGCCTTGTTCCCACGCTCCGCCTGGCTCACAGCTGGGCTCTCCTTCAGCGGTAGGAAGCAGGGGCCGCGGGACGAAGCAGTGTGTGTACTCTAGCACCGATGACGTTAACAACACTTATCAAGTGTCACGTCACAGCACCGGCCACCTAGAAGGAACCGCATCGCCAATGGGAACCAGCGAGGCTGTGTCCCTGCAGCTTGGTGGAGTAAACGGCCCCGGCCCAGGGCGGTGGGGACACAGGCCAACCCCTGGCAGCTCAGAGACCATCCACAGAGCCAGGAACGCTGCCTCACCCTGGCTAGCCTCCGTGCAGTTTTCTCGGCCTCCATACTCGGGCCGTCCCTCACACAGGATGGTCGCAGAGGCGTGTCCCCGGGTGGTGCCTCGACATGGCCGGCACACGTCACAGAGGCCTGCTGTGGGTTAACTGTATATAGGGCAGCAGCGCCGACACTCAAACCGCCCAGCTTCCCCGGGGAGATGCGGCGCGGGGCTCCCGACCCTGAGCACGGCCTGCGGGAGAGGCTGGAAGCGACTGAGCGCGGCCGCCCACCTCACGGCACCGCCTCCGGGGAAAGGAGGATCCTGACAGGAGAAGATCAGGCACAGACCTCAGGAGCGGGCACGTCCTCCAGCTTCCGAACAGAGACGGCAAAGCAGAGTCCTCGTCGTCCGCGGCACGGGGTGGCCCCCACTCATGAGGGTCCTGAGGGGCAGGCGGCCGGGGCGACGGCCTTGCCACAGGAACCGCGACAAAGCAGCCTCCCTCTCGGACACCTCCTCTCCGGGCGCCAGGCTGCAGCGGTCTGCGGCATCTGCTGGCCGGCCCGGCCCTCCGGCCCCGTGCAGGGGCTGCTGGGTGCGTCGTCCTCACGTCCCAGACCCTGACACGCAGGACCCACAAAGGTGTCCGCCCTCGAAGGGATGACGGATGATGGCGACGGCCGCCGAGTGGCGCCCCCAGCACCCTCGCGCCTGACCTCGGCCTCTGCAGGTGGGCTGAGGTTAGGATGGCGGATGGGCCCGGAGGCAGTGGCCGGTGTTCTTACAAGGACGGGGGTCTGGACAGAGACAGGGAAGAAGACCGTGCGACAGGAGACAGGGGCCAGAGAGGCGCGCCAAGGACTGTGAGCGGCCACGAGAGCTGGATTCTTCCCCAGAGCCTTCCAAGGGGTGAGGTCCTGCTGACACCTGGCGCTGGGGCTTTGAGCTCTAGACGGTGGGAGACGCCCTCCCGCTGTCTGAGACCCCAGGACACAGATCTGGCCAGAAAGGCACCGGTCCCTGATCCCTGGTGTCCCTGACATCCCTTTGTGGAAGTGAGACCATGCTAGGGTCCTGACCTGTTAGGACGAGGCGTCCAAGGCCTCAAATCCACAGCATTTGAACAGATCTGGGGATTTTCAGGGCCCACTTGGATTCCTAGGCACACACGGGCCCAGCCTGGTTTTATCTTCGGTTCTGAGCCTGGCTGGCCGTCTTGCACAAATTATTTCTGGAGACGGCATCACCGAGGCTGGGCTGCAAGCAGGCCCCCCATTCACCCCTGCGGAGCCATCTGGGGAGCAGGCCCTCCCCTGGGATGGGGGCAGAAGGATCAGCGCTCCACTGGCTGGATAACGACTTTCTGTGATTTTCAGCCGCAGATTTTTTTTTTCTTCAGAGAAGCTTGAATGATGAATCACACACTTGTGTGCTCTTCTGACTGCAGTGGCCCCAAGGGCCTGAGCAAGCACAGAACCCTGGGGCCCCACCAAACACACTTCCCTCCCTGCCTCTTGGTGCACAGCCACACAGAGCAGCCTCCCCACGCCCCCGGTCCTCACAGGACTGTGCCAGACTTCGGTGCTCCTGGGCTAACACGCAGACCCTGCGGACCAGAAGAGCAAAGAAGGTGTTTCTAGTACTTTCCTCACACACTGGCCATCTTTCAGGAGCTCAGCGAACCTCAGGGAGCGCTCGCCGGGGCAGAAGCGTGCGGGGGTGGGGGACTGGGCTGGGGCTTGTCTGGGAGCCGGCGCGATGGGCAGCGGGGGGAAGGGAAGGTCAGCACCCGCCCCCGCATCCGGCTGCAGCTCCAGGGGCGGCCCACAGCGGGGCAGCGGAGGTGGGGGTCGGGGGACCGACGGGGGACGTGGGGCACAGCAGGGGGAGGACGGGGCAGCGGAGGTGGGGGTCTCGGGGGCCTGGGATGAGAGGCCAGCTCTGGGAGCCAGCAGAGGGGGCTCCGGGCCTGCTAACCCAGCGTGCACAGAGGTCATGTCTGCCTGTGGAGGGCAAATACGGCAAGGAAGGCAGGAATCCAGGCGCCCGTGACAAGGTCTCCACACGGCCCTCGGCCTCCTCTGAGGGACAGCCACAGCCCGTTCCCGCCCGTTCCCGCAGGATGTCAGACTAGGCCGCGCATCCCCCATTCCTCAAGCTTCCAAATGCTCGGTCTTGTCATCACGTCCTAGACACCGGTGGGAATGCAAACTGGTGCGGCCATTACAGAGCAGACTGGGAGGTTCCTCAGACACCTGAGACCCGACGGCCGTGTGGTCAGCAGCCCCATGTTTGAGCACTATCGAAGCACACAGCGGCGTCTCCAAAAGCTGTCTGCGCCCCTGTGTTCTAGGGCTCGTTCCCAACAGCCAAGACACCAGAGCCCCCGAGTGTCCGTCACCAGCGGGAGTGGGGTGGGGTGATACCACTCAGCACGGGACTGAGCAGATCCTGCGCTGTCCCTACACGGATGGACCCCGGGGCATCGTGCGGACTGGAGTCAGTCAGACACGTCGTGACTCGCTGGTACACGGCGTCTGAAATCGCAGGATTCACAGAAGCCGACGGCGAGACAGTGGTCCACGGGGGATGGGGGGAGCATGAGCATGGGAGAGCTTGCTCAAGGGCTGCCGACCTCCACTCGGAACCCGAGCAAGTTCTGGGCTCCGATGCACACAGCGGTGACCAGGCTCCATCATGAACCGAATCCGCACTCTGTTCACAGAGGGGGTGTGGGGTGCTCTCAGCGCGCGGATGGGGACTCTGGGGGTGATGGCGTGTTCTAGCCTAAGGGCGGGCACCTGCTCCCCAAGTCTGCGTGGGTCAAAGCATCACATCACACGCACACTTCAAATACGTACAATTTCTGTCAACTCTATCTTAGTGAAGCCGGAGAAAAAAACCTAAAAATCAGTTCCACCATGAGCTCTCTCCTAACTTCCGAGAAGTACGGTCAGACCATATGTTTTTCCTAATGATTTCTCCAACCGCCACGTCAGCACATAGGAGCTCAGTGTTGCCGATTCCCACACACACGTAAGGGGCTGAAGACCGCTTCCCTTTCACCAGAAGTCTATGCCGTGTGATTTCTGTGTTTATCAAAGAAACACAAGTTTCTTATTACTCTGAAATGTCATCACTCTAAAGTACCGTACGCCCCGCGTGTTGGAATTACATTTTTATGACATTCTAGGTGCACAGAAAACTCAGCTTTTGATATGTCTGACAAAGTTGTCCTTTGGTTTATGATAAACTGTGCTAGGAAAAAAATCCTTCTTAAACCACTATGCCTCCAAAATGCACATGTATTTCCACTGGGAAGATTTCTACTCCAAAGAAGGGGAAAAGGGAGACAGTTGTGTCCCCAGGAGTCACGACATCGGGATGTGCGCAAGGAAGGTCAAGTACATACTTTCACTACTTCTGTTTGCTTGCATTTTGTGGCACCAGATTATTATAATTTTTTAACAACTTAATTTTATTTTTCAGTGTTCCAAGATCCATTGTTTTGGCACCACACCCAGTGCTCCATGCGTCTGTGCCCTCCATAATGCCCAGCACCAGGCTCACCCGACCCTCACCCCCTCCCCTCCAAAACCCTCAGTTTGTTTCTCAGAGTCCACAGTCTCCTACACTTTGTCTCCCCCTCAGATTTCCCCAACTCCCTTCTCCTCTCCGTCTCCCCATGTCCTCCGTGTTATTCCTTCTGCTCCACAAGTGAGACCAAATGATAACTGGCTCTCTCTGCCTGACCAGATTATTATTTTAAACTATTCTAGGCAAAGTGATCAAGCGTTTCCTGGGAGGCACAGGCCATTGTTCAAATTAATAAAGACATATACATACACGACTATCGATTTGACTCCACCAACTGGTTTTCCAGTTACAGAAAGCATGCTCTAGGGAAGTCCAAATGTGATGGGACACAGGGGGCTGACGATCAGAAAAGCACTAAGCCAGCCAGACAGCACAGGGATACGACGCCTCCGTGTTCTATTCAGAGAAGAACGCTCTCACACCCTCCCCGGAAATGCTTGTTCAGAAGAGATCGATGTTTTGCACAAAGTGTCACCTCCCTGCCATTCGCTGCCTCTGCCACTAGGCTTCCGTGTCTCCCCCCGAAGGCCCAGACAGTGCGGCTCGCGGTGGGGAGATCTGCTCCTGGCATTAAGGCCTGCTGTGAGTGGATGTGGAGTGAAGGGAGGAGGTGCTGTGAAGGTTCCTTCTGGAGACCACGGCCTTGCTGGCGCGCTCCGTCCCCGCCTCAGTCTCCGCAGACGGGGTGGGCGCACGGCGATTCGATGGCGGGACGGCCATCCGGTGGCTGCTCGACAAGGCAGCTTGCGGGGACCCTCAGGGGAAGCTGCACCGACTTGCTTTCCCCGCACGGCGCCTGGAGTCCTTCTGCTTGTTGGCACTCTTTCCAACTGTTATGCAGCCTCAGTGACCTCTCTTTTCTCACTACCCCTGACAGCTACGAGAAGTACCCCCAGGACTGGCAATCGCTCCCCTGGAACTGCCAGGTCACAAAACAGAAAGAAAAACAAAATCCAAAAAACTTCGTGAAACGGGTCCTGTTGTGGCACCAGGCCCGTCGCGGAGTGCGACAGTGCATTTCTGCCTGTTTCCCCATCCTGGTCCTGGGTCTCCCAGACCTGCCCCGAGGGAGGCCTCTGCTGACCCAGCGCTCGGGGGGACGGGTGCTCCCACCGGGCTGGGCCTCACCAGAGCCCGGCCGCGAGCCTGGAATGCTCGGAACACGTACTGGGGAGCGCAAGCAGACTCGGGACCAGGGCTACGAGTGCCGCCCTCTCAAGAGGACAGGGAGACCCAGATGGTCTCGAGGGGCAGAAGCGTCACCAGGGCTGGCTGGGACCTGGAGAAGCGCGGAGTGGACTCCCGAGGGACCCCGGGCCACGGCCGTCCGCCTGGATGTCCCGCGACGTCGGCACGTCGCCTCATGTGTGCTGCTCGTGCACTTGCCCACGTGAGACCTACAGAGCCCACGGCGTGCCAGCTCCTACTCTGTGTCGTTGCTCACGAGCAAACCAGCAAGCTGGGCTTCTTGTGTCCTCAGTGTTCAGGACCCTGAGCCACTGGCTTTATTGTGGCTCAGAATTCCCCGTGTGAGAGCAACGGCCGTCAGAGTCACTGGCTGGAAAGTGCCTTCTCTCCTTGCATCAGCCGCCGACGATAAAATGGATCCTATAAGTCAGGCGTCGCCGTGCCTGGGGGCCGGGGGTCTGGCGTGTGTCACGGAGATAAGGCTTCTCCGGAAAGCAGCCCGCCTCTCGCCCGCCGGCCATCGCTCAGACCCGCCTGCCGCCGGCTCCCTCGGCGCCTGTTGCCGAGCAACCCACACCGTTCAACCCGGTCCTAAAGGCTGAGCCACAGCAGAGGACGAATTAAAGAGATTTATGTCTGCCTGGTACCACGGCAGTGGGTAGAAACCGTGTTTCCTCCTGCACCGACTTGGCTGGACTCCCTCCTCCTCCTCGTCCAAGTTCACCGGCTGGGTCACATCTGCCGTGCACGGACACGCGATGCTAGATGGGTTTCTTGATTTCAATTCTTCCCCAATTTCGTCTTGCTTTTTATGTTCTATAGAAAGTGTGTCCTCTGTGCCCTGTGAACTCAAAGACTTTTGTGTGCAAAGTACACCGATTGAGAAAACACGCTGGTTATCCAGACGACTGGGACCACTTCCCACGGGGGGGATGATGCAGCCTCGACCCTTAGAGTGTATTCCCCGATTTAAAAAACAAATGATTGGACACCTGGTGGCTCAGTGGGTTGAGCCGCTGCCTTCAGCTCAGGTCATGATCTCAGGGTCCTGGGATCGAGTCCCGCATCGGGCTCTCTGCTCAGCGGGGAACCTGCTTCCTCCTCTCTCTCTCTCTGTCTGCCTCTCTGCCTACTTGTGATCTCTGTCTGTCAAATAAATAAATAAAATCTTTTTTAAAAAAATAAAAAAATAAAAAACAAATGATTTACTCTTGATTCCGCCTCAAATTCTCCAAAGAGATTGTACCACAAAACAGATTTCACATCTTCAAAGTTAAGAAAAATGTTACCCCGCCCCAATGTATTACAAAACGAGCTGCAGTTAGCAATCTGTCTGTAGAAAGGGGTAAGACCTGCCACCCCGGAAGGCAGAAACCTAACTGTGCATTCGCCTGGGCGGCAGCGGCCCACAGTGGGGCTGCTCACGTCCGCAGCTCGTTCCGCTTCACCAGTGGGGTGACGTCAGCTCAGTCCCCAGGGGCTGTTGTGGGGACACGGAAACATGAGACAAAGTCCCAGCCAGTGTCTGGACCAATATTTGTCTAAATATTTTCTCAATTGAAAAATGAAAAAGCCCATTAATACTTGTTTACAAAAGCAGGACTGAGGTTTGGGTTTTCATAGCTAACCCAAACAATCAGTTCTCAGTCCAGCGATGAGCCCCTCGGGCCCAGGGCAGTAGCCGGGGAGCATTTGGGTGACTGGTCGTGAGTACAAAATCCTTTTAAAGGGAGGGACTCCGTTCTCAAACACACGGATCTCAAGGTTTCCAGGGAGCAGGGACGGAGAGCGACCGAGAATTTGGGAATGACCCTAGGGAGGGGCTGGTGGTGTCCTTGGGTGTCCTGTCCACGTTCTCCTGCCGGAGCCGCTCCCTTAGCGCCTGGGAAGGAGAGTGCTTGTCAACCATCTTTCATGAAATGCAAACAGGTCTTGTTCCTTAACCTTTCTCGGCACCTTTTGCTTCCCATTAAGAAAACAACAGGATTTAAGAGCCGGCAGAGAGGCACTAAATTAAACCGGATCCTGTCAGGCTGACCGGCCGGCTCGCGTTTCGTGTGCACACACAACTAGTCAGTTTTTTTAAAAACGATACATGCTTGGCACTGCAGCTGACTGGAGGGAGGAATGAATCCAAGTCCATATGAAGTTTTCCTGACAGTGACACACGAGTGACTGAGAACGGGACCTCTTTCGAGATACCTTGGCTTTCCTATTTATTATGGATAATGGCCATCACGCCTGCGGAGAGGAATAAGATGTATGTGACAAGCGACCACCTCTCAGCACTGAGAACATCAAATTTTAGAAGAGCACAGTGACCCTCGTGTGTATATGCCCTATTCAGTGGGGGGTCTCCGCAGCATACACCTGGGTGGGAAGGGGGCGGGGACGTGACCCAGAGCCCGAGTGCGCTCCGTGGCCGAAGAAGGCTCTGTCCAGGAGCTTCCTTCCCACCTGCTCTCCTCTCTCCCACCCTTCGAGCCTGGGGGCGGAAGGTACCGCGCATGTCCTCTTGCTAAGCCTGCACGTCATCACCACGGCCAAGGGGCTCAGTGAAAACCCTGCCTTCCCCTGAAATGCACCTGTGACCTTAAGACCAGCAGGTGACCTATAGGGTTGTCCAGGTATATTCTGTTGGAAAGTCAGAGCTTGCTTATGCGCTGATAAAAAGTCACAGACAATGCAACATGGAGGCTTAAGTGGGTAGGAGAAGAATAAATGAAACAAGATGGGACTGGGAGGGAGACAAACCATAAGTGACTCTTAATCTCACAAAACAAACTGAGGGTTGCAGGGGGAGGGGGGTTGGGAGAAGGGGGTGGGATTATGGACATTGGGGAGGGTATGTGCTTTGGTGAGTGCTGTGAAGTGTGTAAACCTGGTGATTCACAGACCTGTACCCCTGGGGATAAAAATATATGTTTATGAAAAATAAAAAATTAAAAAAAAAAGTCACGGACACAGTCACACACCGTTTTGCAGAAACCTTTAGGCCTTCATTAGCGCCCAGAAGTCCGACCAGTATCCACAGCACCAACGAAGAGCCCTCGCTGGGAGCGACACGGGACCCCCTGCTGCGGGACGTTGGAAGCCGTGAGCACTCGTCACCTCGTCTGGTTTAGCACAGTGACAGGAAAGGGACCACACACACCGAGAAACTCTCACCTGAGATCAGGAACTGTATTATCCTTACTGCGGGAAAACGCTCCGTTATTCAAAACAGCAAACTCACCTAACTGACTAAGTCGCAAAGAATTCAGAGAGACCGCACATTTCCAAACCCACCGCAGGAAGAAAACTCTGGTCTTGGTACGACTGAGAATGGACGAAATCGAGGCGCGGTCAGTTCCGTCATTCTCCGCGTCTTAGTTTAAAGCGATCGCACGAGCTGCAGAAAGGCACGTGCCCTCGCAGTCAGGGAGCGAAGCCCGCCGGCTGTGCAGGCACCGGCCCTGGGCTGCTGTCACAGAGACAGACCCCGAAGGAGAGCCGTCCTCAGGACAGGGGCCGGCGCGCACCCGAGGGGCCGCAGACTGACTGTGGACTGAGGCGGCCACTCTGCGCATCAGCAGAGAAGCCGGAAATGGCACGTTCGCTGGAAGGAAAGGCACCTGGAAGAAAGATGCCATTTTTAGTAAACATCAGATATCAGTTTCTTCAAAGCGAGGCTGGTTGAAGCTCTGTTTGCAAGGAGCCATCTGTCTTGTCAGAGCAGAAGTCTGATTCAGTGCCATCAGCTTTCTCTATTAGTATTCAAAATGGGTCTTTAAGCTACTAATTACGGATCCAAACCTATGTTCCTAGGAGACGGGGTACCCAGAATCATAGGCTGGAATGCACTTCTTGCTTCGGTTTTTCTTCTCTCGTGGTTTGCACAGCCTGCACGAGACGAGACGCGAGCGCCACTCTGGAGTGAGAGCCGTGACCTCTAAGCCCTGGTCTCTCCACGATTCTTGCGGCTGCCGGCCCACGACTGTTTTCATGGGTTATAAAGAGACCACCTCGGTGGATTTAGATCTTTTTAAAACATGTAAATAAGTAAAATGAAAGAAAAGGGATGGGAGAGGATAAACCAAAGCGCCCGACCTCACACACTTAACCTGCTCGTACGCAGGAGACCCTTCAGAATCTTGCAAGCCACTACCTGGGCGTTTTTCCCCAGGGCCCCCGAGGCTCGGGAGAGAGCGACCGCAGTTTCCGTGAAGCCGGAGACCCGCAGCCTCCCAGCAGCAGGGAGTGGAGCTGGGCGCAGACCCCCGTCCCCAAGGACTCCCTGAGCCCTGACCACGCCCCCTGAAGCTCAAGCACACAGACACCCCGTTTGGCAAGCGGCGGGCACACGAGCATTCTAGACCACTCAGTGATCCGTCTCATGTCTATTTTTTTAAAAGAGTATGGTTAGTGTTTCTTTGGTGGCACCATTTTTTTTTTAAATGAAGAAGCTTAGTTTGTTGCAAAAAGGGGTGCCTCTGACAGTCATTTCTAAAGCAGCTTTTACCCTTCCATTGGCCATTTCCACCACTGTACTGTAACCATCCCAGCAGTCCCTTATTTGTAAGCAACAAACTAGAGACTCAAGTCAGTTTGAACAGCTCCGGGATCGCCTTGAAAACACTTGGCGGTAACACCCACATGGCGCTATTCGTTTAGTAAGACTGACAGAATTTCACTCATATATAAAAGGGCAAAATGAACATTCCAGCGTTGGCAGCTTGGAGGAAGCGTGCATATGGCATGTTTCTCTAGAACCTGCAACACTGACTCTGATCGAAAGACACACCCTTCGGGGTAGGGAAAGCACCGGCACATGGTGTTTCAGAGATGAGAAAGCTCCCTGTTTGCAAAATACTGCAGAATCTCAGCTTTCTTGGGCAGGGTTCCTTCCAAAAACCATCAGGTTTTTTCCAAATGAAATGGAAAATGGTAGAAGGAAGTCATGAAAATTTGCCGGAAAAACCAGCACTAGTTACTCCACAACAGACTCCTCGGAAAAAAGTCGAAGCCCCACTGACTGTTGGACACAGCACGGTGTTTCTTTCCTCACGTGGGCGCCCTGGAGTAGACGGGGACACAGCCCAGAGTGCCCCGTGGCAGACGGGGACACAGTCCAGAGTGTTCAGCACAGCCCTCAGCTAGTGTGCCAGTGCCAGGCCACATGGATGTGAGGACAGTGTGTGGGACACACCCACCACCTGCCCTCCCAGTGCGGGGTCCCCCTTGGACGCCAACACCCAACAAGAACGAACGAGCGAGCGGAGTTTGGCAGGAAGACCTTTGGCACATGGAATTAGCAACTCTCTAGGCGACTTAGCTCAGGCTGGGGTCTAGAAAGGCTTCCTGAGGACGAGATATTTAATGAGAGGGGAGGGGCGCCTGGATGGCTCAGTGGGTTAAGCCTCTGCCTTCGGCTCAGGTCATGATCTCAGGGTCCTGGGATCGAGCCCCACATATCGGGCTCTCTGCTCAGCAGGAAGCCTGCTTCCTCCTCTCTCTGCCTGCCTCTCTGCCTACTTGTGATTTCTGTCTGTCAAATAAATAAAATCTTAAAAAAATATTTAATGAGAGGGGAAATGGGTTTCTGTTCCTGTGGGGAGGTGGGGTGGCCCCAGAAGTTCTGGTGGGGCTAGCAGGACGCAGGGACACATTCCCTCTGCTTCAAGAGAGCCTGAGGAGGGAGAGAAGAAAGGCTGCGGGAGTCTCTCCGCCTTCAGAGGAGGGCGTGCGGGGTCCGACTCAAGCCCGAGTCCTTTGTTCACGCCTGATCAGGCATAAATAGGACCGGCTGATACACACATCTTGTCTTCAGCTCTTTTCCCCAAATCTGGGGTCTCGACACAAGGTGTCTGGGTGTCGGGTTACCGTTACCTCTGGTCTGTGGCCTGCGGCCCCTCTGTCACCCACGGGGCTGTCCCCCCACCGCTGTGGAAACCAGCCGTCTGCACCCCAAACCCCCACCAGGCGGTGCTGGGAGGGCTCCCCACCCCTGCCTGCCCCACCCCCGTCACCAAAAGTAGCGCTGACCAGGCTGGATGTCAGGTATGTGCGGAGCCCCGGAGACAGGGCGCTCACCCTGTCCCACCGCCGGCCGCCCAGTGGACAGCATCCGTCTTCTGCCCGGAATCCAGAGGCTCCGTGGGTGACGTGCGCACATGCGCGTGGCCAGCTCGCTGCTCTGCTCAGAAGCCTCCTCCCCTGGACTCGGACTCGGGAACGTGAAGGTGCTCATTTCAGCACTGGCGAGCATGCGACCCCTGGCTTCTGCAGAGCTCCGTCCCAGCTGTCCTGGGGCCACTGCGGGGCGTTCCTGGGACTGCAGGGCCAGGGCTCGGAGGGATGTGCAGCCCCTGGCCGAGCTGGCCTCTGCCTGGGTGGCTGGCTTTCCGACTGCCCGGCTGGCTCTTCTCAGGGTTTGCCTCCTGCTTTCCTCACAGAGGCTGCTCCTAACTGCTTCCCACAAGAGGGGCGCCTCACCAGCACCGGTGAGAATGTGCCCAGGCTTCAAGGCCTCCTGGTTAGCCCTGGAGCTCGAGAACGTGCAGGCACTTTGAGAAAAATCTGCTTCCCTTGAAGTCAACACCTGCTACCAAGCAGGCTGCGCTTCCCCGCGGCGTGTGAGGCTCCGGGCGCTGCCCCAGCCCACGGGTCCTCCAGCCCCGCGAGGCCGCTGGCCCGACCCTCCCATCAGCCTGCGCCCGCCGCCCGCCCGGGCAGACGCAGGGACTGACTTTCTGAGGCCGAGAAACCCCGTCTTCAGATGCACTCAAGAAAAGGAGGCTGCATTTTAGCCTCTAAAGCAATCTCAGGCGCGCATCTCTCCCCGCAGAGCACTGGCCGTGCACTCGGCCGCTCAGGGGGCGGGAAACCAGCCGCGCAGCGCGGGTCCTCATGGCCAAGACGCTGCTTCTCACGCACGCCCCCGCCTCGCTGACGAAGGGGACCCCGTCCTCTCCCAGCCAGGACGAGCCAGAGCTGCCTCTTTTTACCACGTCTCCTGGTTCTGTCACTCCTGGGATTCAACTTCGGAATGTGCCCTTGGACAGCGGCCACTCACGCTGCTGTTCCCCAGACGCAGCGCCGGGCCCGTGTGGCGTGACGCACCCCGGCCCGTCTCTCACGCACTGGGCGAGGCATCCGGCTTTCTGTCTCCACGCGTGTCCCGTTCCGAGACACACAGATACCCCAAAGACAAAATACCTTCCCGCATCTGAGGACCCAGTTTCCATGGAGACTGACTTCAAAGTGAACGTTCTAATGAGAGGGTTTTATGGTTCATTTTGGGTTTTAATAACTTAAGCCTGGTGCTTCCTAGTTTGGGAGCACGCCGGGACGCCTGCAAGCCTGTCGTGGTCCCAACACATGCCTCGTCTGGAGTCGCACATTCTAGTGACAGTCGGTGACAGCTGACGGCCATCGCCGCTCTCTTGCTGACCCTTACGGACGCGCCGATGGCCCAGTAGGGTCCCGGCTTCACCCTTCGGCTCTGACGAAGCCTCCTGTTCCCTCTCAGGCCCAGACGTGGCGCAGAGCTGGGTTCACCGGACGCCACAGACACATGCAAATGAGGCTCACGCCTCCCCAGGGGCCCCGAGAGACGTTTGGTGAGAGGACACCCAGGTCAGGTCGCACACGAGGGCGGGCTGGGGTCACCCGCGTACTTCCTGCATCTTCCGCTGGGAATCCACAGCGTTCTCAAGGCGATCACACGCGCGGGCTGGCGTGCGCTCCGTGTGGTCCCTCGTGTTAGAGGGAATTAGATTGACCCTGACCACCACCCAGTTAGGAACATGAATTTCATTGTGGCCCGTGCTCTCCTGGAGCCACGCACACTGCGCACGCAGGAAACACTGTCCTTCCTGGTGGAGGGCGCATGATGGAGGGAACAGTGTTGCTCACACACGACGGATAATCACGCATCCCCGCCACATGTTCATGTTCCGACCCGGGGCCACGCCACCCCAGGACTCCTGACTGCCCCCCACCCATGCCTGGGAATGTCCTCACTCCACGCGCCTGAGCACACCCAGGCTCGCTCCACGGCGCAGCCCCGGCTTCTCTCGGTTGGGCCCTCTCATGCGGCACGTCTGCACTCTGCCTGCTTCCAGTGCTGTCCACGCTGTGCGATGGTCTCTGCTCTCCGAATGGTGGGTTCCTGTGCCTCATTCACTCTGCTACGCTGCCTGGTGGGCTTACATCCCTACAGTCTGCACGTGCCCGGACCTGGACACCCGTCGAAGACAATCCAGCCACGCCCCTGGTATGAGACCAGTGGTTCTCGAACCTGAATGGACCTAACCCTCAGGGAGTCTGATTCAGAAGGTTGGGGGAGGGCCCAGGAGTTTGAAATTTTAAAATATTCACAGGTGAACCCAAAGTTCCTGGTCCAAGGGCCACACTTTGAGAACCACTGGTCTACACCAGGACATGGAACAGCCATCACGTAGCAGTTCTTCCCGGCTCAGGACTGGCAGACGGCGCCTTTGCTGGGAATGTCCCCCCTGCCCCGCCTTCCAGTCTGTCTCGACACACCTGACACAGGGTCTGCAGAGGCAACACTCGTCCCAGATTCTGCAGGCGGCCAGCATGAGTCCTATGGAGACGGTATAGATCAAGCCTCCCCTGCAGCGGGCTCTCCTGAGTCGCATGTCGTGCTGGAAGCAGCCTCCCGCTCCCAGCTCACCGTCCCGGCAGCGCTGGGGACAGGTAAGGAAACGGAGGTGTGGGTGTGTGTGCAGCAGACATGCTGGATGGGGCCCACGTGCTGCCTGGCCCTGGCAGAGGCTGACATGGGTTTAATTGTGTGGTAAGACTCTGAGACCCAAGGGTGTCTCATCACCACGGGCTCACGGACATGCTGCTGCTCATTCCTTCCGATGTGGGGAGGCCGGAGTCTTTGCATATAGCAGAACCCCATGAGGGCGTGACTCGGATCTTCATCCCCGTCCGCGGCGGACGGCCGTGGGGCTCGGCTCTGTCGTCTCCGTTCGCACCACCAAGAGCTAGAGAAGAGTGGGCGGCGGGCAGAGGGGCTGCAGCCTCGGGTGCGCACAAGGTCGGGGGTGATGAGTTCAGGCAGGCCTGGGCTGCTGTTCCAGAGAGGCCCAGATATGGAGGACGGGTCCTTCTCGCCAGGCGTCCTGGAGGTCAGTCCTACGGACTTGGAGTGAGAAGGGCCGGTTTCAGAGCTCATGGCAAAATCTGGATGTTCTCCATGACTGGGCTTAAGAAGTCTCAGTATTCCTGACTCAGACAAACCTCCTCTTGAGAAGGCTCTGACTGTTATCTAAAATCACGGTTGCACAGCTTCACTCAGACGGTAACGAGCTACTGCCTCTATGGGGCGCGTGTAATCGGGAAGACACTGGGCCGAGCACACACGCTTTACCCCTTTAACCCTCAAAGTCGTCACAGGAGCTACCCCTGTTCTTACTCTGGTTTTCAGAATTTGGGGTGGAACAGCTTATGCACGTTCACCAGTCTCTCCGGGGGGTGAGGAGGAGACAAGCTCAGGTGTGCCGGCTGCGGGGACGAGCCCTCACGGGGGTTCAGGGTTGGGGGGCGCACACAGGCCCATCGAGCCCTTCGAGAGAATAAGTATGATTCAGCAGTTAAGCCCTCATTTACAGGAGGGATTAGGGAAGGGGTCTGACGACACTTTAAGAATGGCAGGACGTCTACCACCTTTGCTCACCTAAATTTGAGTCAACACCACTCCAAGCCCTGAGCGCGCACCGCTAAAAGCAAAGCCCCAGGTCCTCCCTTCCGATGGACACGGGGCATGTGGGGCCCAGTGAGGCTGGGGGCCGGGGTAACGTCTGGAGCAACCCAGAGACGCGCAGTTGGTAACTTCCCTGTGCTTTTCACTCTTCCTGGGCTGCGCAGGCAAGAAGAGCCCCCACAGTGAACGGCCTCGGGTCGGGCACCCACACTGAGGCAGGGCGGCCGGGGCGGGACAGGGTGCCTGGCTGCGTGACGCGGTCAAAGCACCTTAGTGCACACAGAGCCCTCGCAAGGTCTGGCAGGGCTGCTGATGCCGGACACCAGGCACTCCCGGTCCGCCCGTCCCGACACTGTCCCCTGCGCCAGCCTCAGCCGGGTAGATGGTGCTGGGGGGCCGGCGAGGGGCCAGCGAGGGCCTAAGAGAAAACCCTTTGCTATTCATGCACTTTCCCTGCCTCTTCCATCCTCGGCGTTGGTCCTTGCCCTCCGCTCCCATCTGCTCTTGAGCTTTGTGACCGAGACGCGGGACCCTAACGCTCCCGGCGCTAGTCCCGATCTTCTTTCTTTCTTCCCTTGCTGTTTCCAAATGCAGCCTTGAGCAAGTCGAGTGACACAGGTCGTCCCTGAAATAGAATAGCAGCTGAGGTCCAGCACACCGCCTGCTCCCGCGGAGCTTTCTGACCCTCCGGGACACGCGTGCGATGAGACAGCCCATGGCTCTCCGCGGGGCGGACCCTGTGCCGTGCCACCCGGTCTGGCTGGCTGACAGTGAGACGGAGTTTGCAGAACCCAGGAGAGACGCAGCCTGCTCTGCACGGAATGTCGGTTTTCCCCCAAATCCATACTATACACTAACCCACCAGATGACGGCATTGGTGGGCTCAGGAATGTGGTTGGATCGTGAGGGGAGCCGTCATGATGGTGGCAGTGCCTTAGGGAAGAACCCCGCAAGCCCCCGGCCCCTCCTCCCCGTGGCCCACGGCGAGAAGATGCCCATCCACAGCCCAGAGGAGCGCTCTCTCCAAAAGTCCAGGTTGCTGCGACCTGGATCCCAGACTTCTCACGTCCCGAGAGCTTCCCAACAAATTTCTGATGCTTATGAGGCACCTAGTCTGGGATGCTGTGCTGGCGCCCCAGACCAAGGTGCCGCCCCTGAAAGCAAGAACCGAAGCTGGACCCACGGTCGAGTGACCAGCAGTGGCGACCAGAGTCGGCGACCAGCAGCAACTCAGCACAGACTCTGCATTTCAGAAGTGGGGCCGAGCCTCCGGGGCTGCCGTGCTCAGTCCACGCTCTCCAGTTACATCTGGACCTCGGAGAGAAGAGCAGGAGGGCATTTCATTTTCCGGAGAAACAGCTTTTCAACAATACGCCTGCTGGCACCCTCATGAGTCCTGCATGGGGGCTGGAAGGTGGCGGCCATTTGGCCTCTCGTCCTGTACACAGAGCGGCCCCTGCACCGGGAGGCCCGCTGGCCACGGGACGATGCACGGCGCGGGGAGAGCCGTCGTCTGCGGGCTCTTCGCACCTGGCCGGGCGCGCACGTGGGGGAGGGAGGCCACGAGGCTCGCTCCGCGGACGGCAGGGAGAACGGCCAAGGGGCTCGGCGCCCTACACAGAGCCCTGGAACAGCAGCTCCTCAGACGTGTCAACAGACCCACTCGGTCTTTTTGTCAGCCACTCCCAGCCACACCTCTGAGCACAGCCTCCTGGGACAAAGCAGCGGGTCGCGGACGGCAGGCGTGGACGGCGCAGGGATGAAGGGCTTGGCTTGCAGTCAGAGAGGACTGGAAAGGATCAGTCACCCACTGGTCAGCACATAACCCTGCCCCGGTACCTCTCTGGGCTCTACTTTCTTTGCACGTAAAATACTGACCATCACTAAGCTTTCTTTGCCGGGAGATCAGGAAAATTAAATGAGATCACGCATGTAAAGTGCCCTGTATGAGACGTATGAGATGTCCAGTGAGCACTGGGCATTAGGATCAGCGGTGATTTGGGAGGGTCTCTGGAACCAATGTCTGCTTCCTGACATAGAGGATAAGCAGTACCAAGTGTTGACACCTATGAACATACAAAGGCTGGACGGAGATTTAGCAAAATGCGCATGGTGATTCTCTGTGCGACGCGGCAGTCTGCGCAAGCGTTTTCCTTTTTCTCCCCCTTTTTTATACCGACTTCTTAAAAATTCCATGGCAACGAGAAATAAATAGTCTGGGATTCACAGAGACCGGATGTCTCGTTTCCAGTTTCTAATGTGAAGGTACGACGCGCTCTCAAGTAGAGAAGGAAGTCACACAAACACAAATCAGTGCTCTGACTCAGAAATCACAAGGACTTGTTTCACTAAGCAACTTTAAAGTACTGATTATTACAGGGCTTCTTCTGAAAGAAAAACTTCTTTTTGTACTTGACTCATTCTGACACTCGCTCCTCTATTTTCTTAAATAGCATTTTTCTGTCTCTCAGGCTCTTGAACATGTGAGCGAAAAGACACAAACGCCAGAGGACGAGGACTTCTTTCTGTTCAGCTGTAGTGACAGCTGGCGCCTTCATACAACTTCATCTCCAGCATTTTCCTCAGCCCAGACACTTGGCACATCTATGATTTAGAACCGCGATGTCAAATAATTATAGTCAGGGAGAACTATCCGTAGGAAGGAGGAAGTTGGGAAGGGAAAATCAGCCCAAGACAAGAACATTCGTGAGGATGCGCTCCCGGACACTGAGGACGGGCGTGAGGACGTGCTCCCGGATGACTGAGGACGGGCGTGAGAAAGTGCTCCCGGATCCTGAGGACGGGCGTGAGGACGTGCTCCCGGATCCTGAGGACGGGAGTGAGGAAGTGCTCCCGGATGACTGAGGACGGGCGTGAGGAAGTGCTCCCGGATGACTGAGGACGGGCGTGAGGAAGTGCTCCCGGATCCTGAGGACGGGCGTGAGGAAGTGCTCCCGGATCCTGAGGACGGGCGTGAGGAAGTGCTCCCGGATCCTGAGGACGGGCGTGAGGAAGTGCTCCCGGACACTGAGGACGGGTGTGAGGAAGTGCTCCCGGACACTGAGGACGGGCGTGAGGAAGTGCTCCCGGATCCTGAGGACGGGCGTGGGGCGTGAGGAAGTGCTCCCGGACACTGAGGACGGGCGTGAGGAAGTGCTCCTGGATCCTGAGGACGGGCGTGGGGTGTGAGGAAGTGCTCCCGGATCCTGAGGACGGGCGTGAGGAAGTGCTCCCGGATCCTGAGGACGGGCGTGAGGAAGTGCTCCCGGATCCTGAGGACGGGAGTGAGGAAGTGTTCCCGGACACTGAGGACGGGCGTGAGGAAGTGATCCCGGACACTGAGGACGGGCGTGAGGAAGTGTTCCCGGACACTGAGGACGGGCGTGAGGAAGTGCTCCCGGACACTGAGGACGGGCGTGAGGAAGTGCTCCCGGACACTGAGGACGGGCGTGAGGAAGTGCTCCCGGACACTGAGGACGGGCGTGAGGACGTGCTCCCGGATGACTGAGGACGGGCGTGAGGAAGTGCTCCCGGACACTGAGGACGGGCTTGAGGAAGTGCTCCCAGATACTGAGGACGGGCGTGAGGAAGTGCTCCCGGACACTGAGGACTGGCGTGAGGAAGTGCTCCCGGACACTGAGGACTGGCGTGAGGAAGTGCTCCCGGATACTGAGGATGGGCGTGAGGAAGTGCTCCCAACAGCCCCCATGAAGATGACCATGATGAAGTGCTCCTGGCACCTCCATTAACCCCGAAGGCCAGTCCAACAGTCCTCAGCTTCGCTCCTTGCTGGGTCTCCACAGCCCTGCACCCCTGCACGGTGCCATGGCATCGTCACGAGAACGTCTCAGGTTAGGTGTTCTCAGCAGTTGTCACATGAGAGCCGGGCTCCGGCTTCTCACAGTTCGATCCTTCACAGTGAGGCTGAAGCCTGGTTTCTGAGGGCCTGGCTGGGTGTGCCCGGTTTCCACCTTATGGGAAAATCTTTGCCTTTCAAAGGGTGGTCCCGGGAGTACGGCACTGCCTGGGCGCTTGTTAGAAATGGAGACTCCCATTTGGCCCCAAGAGCCCCAGGGCCAGACTCTGTACTGACAAGAGCAAAACAGAAGCCGCTCTGCTCCCAACAAAGGACTTGCCCCAGAGCCACACACAAGACCGGCTTTGCTTTGCTGCCTTTCCCAGCCAGTCGTCCAGAAATGCTGGACTCCGCACGGCTTCGTGTGTTTGCAATCACCCCGCGGGGCTGGCTTCTCCATCTGCCTCGTGAAGTCCTCCCTGGACGCCAAAGCGGAGCGAGCACACCTGCCTACGCACGCCATCACACCTTTTGCTTGTTGCTCTGCTGGTCAGTTTGCTCATCACACTGGCTCGCAGCCCTGGCTGCACATTCCACCCCCTGGGAGCTCTACCCACTGTCCGGTCCCAACCCCTTCCCAGTCCGGTCGGCCGGAATCAGGCGGAAACCTCCCAGGAGATCCTCAGGCTCAGCCTGGGCGGAGGGCACTGCTGCAGGGCTGGCTTGGCTGGTCCCTTACTTCCCCTCCGGGGCGGTCTGGAGAGGGGGCGGGAGCAGGAACAATGACCCTGGCAGGATGAAGGCAGAGCCACAGCACCCCAGGAAGCGGGGGCCCTTCTGTGCGGAGACCCACAGGATGGCTGCTCCGTTTCCCGCGTGCATCGGAACCCGAGCAGACGCCTTCTGAGGGCCCCGCCCTGTTCCATCTCAGCTTGCAGTGCCCGGCCCTACCACGCTGGCGGACGTCCGACACGGTAGCGAGAGGCAGGGTACAGACCGGATGGGACCCTGGCTTGCCACGTCCCCCCACTCGATTTCTGTCACTGCGTCACAGTTGCTGACGCCATGCACTGAACTTGAGAACTAGTGATCAGGCAGTAACACGACTGCAGAACGTTACATCTGTAAGAACAGATTTAAAAGAATGGCACGGAAATATCCCGGTCTTCAGGACCGCTGCTCCGAAGCTTGTTATTGGTATGTGTGTCCTTCGAGCCGTGGGGTTTGAGTCTGTGAGTGTCACCAGTCCGCCCCCTGACCGGGCAGGGAGAGCACAGGGCGGGCGTGAGTATGAGGGAAAGAAGAGGCTGCCGTTAGGACTGCGGGGCTGCAAGCTCGCCGAATGAGAAGGAAAAACCCAGAGAGGGTGACGGTGGAGACAGGGCCGGAGAGCTTGCCAGCACACTCGAGAAGGGAGGGGAAGCTCCACCACAGAAATGATGCCAGCGGAAAGACGTCAAGGAAACGAGAGGAGGGAAGGCATTAAATACGGGAATGGCTGAGTCTCTGATCTCCAGACACAGGAAGCCCCCCAGTCTCCAGTTAAATAAGAAGCTCCTTTGGTGGTGTTCTGGTTCACGGCTGAACCCTGGAATGCAGTGCGGGCGTCCGCTGGCATGGGCTTAGCTGTGTGGCCGGGTCCCTGCCCCACTGCCAGAGAGGCCGTGGGCCCTGCAGACGACATGGCGGGGCACGGCCCCGCGCTCCCCCTGCCCCACACTCCATGTGCACAGAACGATCGCAGGCGTGGAGAAGTCACAGAACTGTCAGAATACGTCCGTTATGAAGCTGGTGCGCGCCTCTGCTTGATTTAAAAAGATCAAGGTGGTCTTCTATTTCTATTTAGTGCCATTTATCACGGGATCTGACCCGAGCACGTTACTCGTGCTCCCTTGCAGAAAGCCACGCGGAGACATGACACCTGACAACAGCGAAGGCGTGAGGACATCTGTGTTATGCAGCACGGATGTCAGGAAAGGTGCCGATGGTGTGCCGCTTTATCAGACAACGGTAGGTAGCATGTCCATAATTAAATCTCCAGAATCTATGGACGGTCAGAACACATGTTAATGAGAAGATTAGCACTAAGTAAATACGACACATCAATTATATTAGCACATCTCTTCATCCAAGCATTCCTTCCTCAAAACTGTGTTTCTTGGAGGTGGATTTATATTCTCAGATTACATGCTAATAGTACAAGCTAGAAATTTCCTTTTGGTGGCTTTCTATATGCTTCAACTGTACCCATGGAATATTGCACTTTCTGCATAAGCCCCTACCGACCATTTGGCTACAAAATCACGATGCTGGGAAGGTGATAGTGTAGACTGAGGGTTATCACTCTGTTCCTTCGATCAGAGACATTTCGGAACCTGAGCATGACAGCAGCCACTGCAAATGTGTAATGACCTAAACGGCCATCAGAATCTGTGGTGAGACAGTACTAAGCACTTCCGGGAATCCTCCAGTGATAAACACAGAGAAAGAACCGTCCATCACCGTGAGTCGGTAACTCCGTAACACCAAACACACAGATGCCGGTTTGTCACGACGCAGTCTTTATCCCATGAGTGGGGCACGGCACTGGCCGTGTGAGCCGCCGTGCAGACACCCACGGTGTGGGAAGTGTACAGGCCTCCCCGCCGGAGCACAGAGGAAGCGGCCCCCCGTCCGGCCTGCGACAACAGGCTGCGTCAACGGCCCGGGAGCCTCTCAGTTTCTGCCGCTTTCCCCCTCTCTGGTCGTAACGTCCTCGTCTGGGAAAGGCACACGGTGTCCCGCCGGCGGAGCAAGTTTCTTCAACTGTCCCCATTCCGTCCTGCGGAGGAGCTTCTAGTCCTTTATGCCAGCGGCAAGTCCCACACACAGTCAATGTGCCTCTGTGCCATCTCGCTGGCTTCCACCTGCATTTCTAAAAAGTTTAATGCAAATCCGGGGTGGAGTATACGTCCTCGTGTGAGGGCTCCTCGAAGCTAGCCGAGACAGGCCTTACGGGAGCGGACAGTCTGCCGCGAGGGAAGCTGAACTTTCCATCACAGGTGCGGGTGATGTGGACGACTGATGCTTGCTGGGGCGGCCCTGGGGTTTCTCCCCCCTGAACTTCCACAGGCGTCCTCCTCAGATGAAGGGAGCCGAGTCCAACACTCCACGGCTCAGAACAATGCAAGCAGCAGCGCCCGCTCGGCGGCGCACAGCTCAGAGCTGAGCACGTGCATCCATCCCGGCTCTGCAGCGCACCCAGACACCGCCCGCGGCCACGGCCCTCGGGGGCCCCCACCCCCACCCCAAGCGCGAACAGCCTCAGGAGTCTCGGCAGGAAACGCTGTTTTACAAAATTGTTTCAGCGCCTGGACCCGATCTCCATCCCGACAAATATTACCGGAGATGGCGCGGCCGAGTTTGCTGACCAGCACGGACCACCGCGGCCCACGTCCCCCGTTCCCTCTGCACCTGGACCCAGCCTGCCGGTCCTTCAGAACCAGTGGCTGTTTCTACATGGCTGGCTGTACTTGAACAGAATGTCCCTATTTTCATGTCTGTATTTAAAATATTGTGAAAATTGTGTTGCCTCTGAAAAAGAAAAATTACATTAGGGTGTCCGCATCCGACTCCATTCAAATGCCAGCTACACTCAGCTTGGGAAATGTTTGGGAACCATGGTTCCCATAGCAACAAGCGCTGTATTTTACCGAATACGGCTCCTTCCTGTTCTCCCAACCTCATTGTCTTCACAGTCCACACACGCAAAGTGATTTTCTCAAGGAGCCCATGTGGGGAGACCCAATACCACCTCAGAAAAAATCTCTGGGTAGCACTGCCCTGTTTCTGCTCGTCGGGTAAAACACTTAACTCCTTCACTGCTGCTAGTTTCATTAAAATAGTTTCTACATAATTAGTTCTCGTTAAAAAAAAATTATTCAGTGAAAAGTGAGAGGTGAGTCACCACTTGCATATACACACCGTGGGTCTGCTTAAGAAACCAGAGTTCTCTGGGTCTGGATGGGGTTCTGGGAGGACAATTTTATTTTTTCCCAGAAGCTCTCTCAGGGGTCCGTGAAAACAGCCTCCCAACGCAAGCAAGGGATCTGGTAGGACAACACCACGAGACCGTCGGAACCGGCCTGACAGTTTTAATTCTAAGTGGCCGAGTGACCAGTATTCCTCCTTGTACTCAGGACAGGGCTGGGCAGCAGAGCCCAAGCTGGGCCGCGAAACAGAGAGAAGCACACACCGCAGCAGGCGTGAAACCCTGTCAGCCCAGCGTCACCCGTCACACGGTGCCTGGAGGCCCGTCCTGCCCCGCCTGGCCTGGGCAGCAGCTCGGTCCCCGCACGGTGGGCCCAGGGCCAGCCGGGAGACCAGCCGCGGCCTCGGAGGACAAAACAAGTATTTTCGGAGTGGAAACACTTAGCTCATAATTTGGCAAATCCCTCGCACAAAATTAGCATTTTAACTTCAGCCTCTTTCTCTGCTTCCGACAAAAACGTTCCTTTCTGAGGCAGGAGCAAGGTGTGTGTTTACCAGGGCAGTGGCCAGAGCGGAGGGACCGTTCCTCAGGCGCAGCGTGGCGCGCTCACACGCTCTCCAGCACGCAGATGTGCCGGCAAGGGGGCCGCGCCGGCCCTTACCACGTGGGGTCGACGTGTGGTCCCCAAGTTTGCGTAACTCAATGTGGTCGCACAGCCCCTGTGGAAAATCTGGGGTGTGAGGTCACATATCCTGACCCCACACTGCGCCGGTTTACTATGTAAGAGAGTGGACTCCACTGAGAATGGCCAGCACAGCCCACAGCAGGCAGGCGGACGAGGGCTGACGCGACTCTCAGAGCGTCGGCAGAACTAAGCTTCGGGGAGGCAGAGAGAGGGAGGGCGCGTCCGGCGGCCAGAGCCGCTGGACCGGGAGGCGACGGAGGCGACGGCCGCGGCTCACGTTACGGGGCGCTCTCTGGTCCCCGCCGGCCTTCCCCGTGACGGCCCAGGCAGGGCCCTGCGCAGCCCTGGACTGCCACGGCCAGATGCACAGACACGGCCCTGTGCGTCCTGGTGGCTGCGAAGGCCCCCCCGCACCCGGTCTGGTTTCCCTACCACCGTCCCGGCAACTCCGCCGCGTCTGAGAACTTGCTGGGGAAGCTAAACGCACTGTCGTCAGGGTCACTCCGGAACGTTCCGTGTTTACCAAAAGAGAACCCAGTTCTCTTTTGTGAGTGCGAGTGAGCTGCTGAGCTGTGACTAAGTCCCTAACCCCAGGCAGTGCAGCGGACACATGCGCCCCCCTGCTCAGCCTTGGGGCCGCCCCTCCCTGCACAGCAGACCCCCCCACAGGGCTGGCTCTCAAACTGTTTATGCTTATTTGGGGGAACGGATGGGCCCCATTTCCTTTTCTTCTCTCGAGTAATATTTACATCAAGGATCTCAGCGGTTTTCAGAGAAGCTTCATCCAGTTCTTGAGTGGTAACGTCCCCGAGGGGGCGGGAGGAACACTGGGTAAACCAGATGACACACCCGTAGTGGAAAACAGATGTTTGTGAAGTTTGAGGAAATCTGGATTCCTACAAACCTGACCGTCCACCGCGGAGGATCACTGCCTTCCCAGGATCTGCGCTCCCGATCTAAGAAGCAAGGCTTGATGCCCATTCCTTTACCTTCGGGGTCTAGCCGCTAGTGAGGGGGCAGGGGGTTGCTGGAGGCGTGTGTGCGGACACAGAAAGAACTCCCGGAGCAGGTGGTCGGCTGGTTCTGCTGCCCCATGCTCGGTGCATCTGCCACGCTGACTAGGACTGAGCTTCAAGTGCGCCATGTAACGGAGAGGCTCGGGGCTGGCTCACCGGACAGCGGTGTGTGCATTCCAACACACAAGCTGGGGTGGCTGACGCCATCATACAAGCGTGGCCACAAGTCTCCGTGTCCAGTGCTCAGCTGTCTGCGCCGCACCGCAGATTACGTGTGTGCTGTGGCCAACGATGTCTGCCCCCTCCCCGGGTTGGCTGGGCTGCCGCAGGACGAGCCATGACGCCCAAGAGGACTCCCTGGTGGGCCCTGTCCCCAAACATACAGGAGGTGTCTGAAGTGATCTGTTTTCACGGCAAACTCCCATGAAAGCTCATGGAATGCAAGCCCAGAGAATCTTCCAGAAGACACGCGAGCTCCTGCTACAGGTTTCCAATGCGTCCCAAGTGGAACACATGGTCAGCTAAGCCAGTCCCGACACATGTGATCAGATGTCTTCCCACGAACCCGTGACTCAGACCAGAACAGAGAACGAGCCTCCAGGTCATGGAGGCCCAGCTTGGTGCCGCCTCCTGTGGGGCCACCAGAGGTGGACGGAGAGGCTGGGACTGGCCCATGGCCCTCATCCGCCCCAAGCTTTTGCGAGCGTGCTCACTGTTCCCACTGATGCCTCTGCCTGCACCCATCTTCCCGCACATGCCTGGCCTCGGCCTGGGGATCCGATGATCTGGGGTCCCAGCGGGGAACAGGATGAGTCAGTTCCTGCCGAACCCAGTGTAGCCCGAACGGACTTTGAGGGGAATCAAATGTGCCCTCTGGGCTCACAGACCAGGCATTCATTTCCAAAATTTCACGGCATGCCAAATACGGCAGACGTACAAATGAACAGCTTTGTATACGTGCTTTCAATGTGAAAATCTCAAGTGTCTTTTTACTCTTCATTTAAAAAAAAAAGCCCAACTTCCCAGAAACAAAAACGAAGAGATAACTTCATAAAGTCCTCACCCAGCATGCTTTACCCTGTAGCCCCTCCTCTCCCAGGTCAGCGTTCTGGGGGTTCTCTGAAGAGGCCGTGCACTGTGGATCTTCGAGGGACGATAACAAACTCACACGTGGACGGCACCGAGGGTCCCCGGTTGGACGGGGACCCTGAATCGAGTCTGTGAAGTTTAGCTTCCTCCCCCCACCTCGTGTTTAAGGCACACAGCGTTTCCTGAATGCAGAAGCAGTTTCTCAGATTAAATTTGGCAGCTGCTTCTGTGGAGAAAGGGAAATCAATGAGGAATTTTTAAATGCTCTAATCTTGATCTTGGCAACTGGCCTTCAGAAACTGTCTACTCCAGCGGAATATGGAGGGAAAAGCAGAAAGAGAAACACCTGTTTCCATAAGGAGGCTGTGGTGGAAATAGCCCCAGATGAGCCCGCGGCCATGTGCCAGCCCCCACGATCACTGTCACGGTGACCGGCCAGCACGGGGTCCTGTGCCGGCGGCGGCCCCGGGGCTGGACGATGCAGCAAGCCAGGCTGCAGGACAGATGGTGAGCCGCATTCCCCCAGCCCCCGGGGAAGACAGAGGACATGAGTGCCTGGCCTCCTTGGGCGGAGAGCAGAGACCTGACGTCCACGGTGCCACCGGGCTGGAAGCCACGCCCGGCTCCCAGTGCCCTTGAGCGAGCAGCTCGGTCACCCAAAAGCCATCTCACCCCTTTGCCTCTCCGGGTCTGGCCTCCAGCTCCCGGAGCCTCTCCCTCGCACAGCAAGGCTGCCCCTCCTGGTCCTACTGTCTCTCTACACTCTTGGAGGCAGGACCACCCGCCTGGACGTAGGGCTGGTGTGAATAAACAGTGTAAAGAAATAAGTAATTGATGAAGAAGTAAGCAAAACTCTTCCTCTAGTAATTGCTGACGTGAATTATAGTGATTTTCAGCCTTTAAAAAAATCTGGAAAAAATGTGAATTGGGGCTTAAGCACGACAGCTCTCGCCCGTCCCGTGTCAGCCTGACCCCAGACAGACTCTTCCTGAAGGCCCTGGATGCCTGCAAGAGGTGCTCCCTCCCGCGGTTCACACACCAGCGGCAGGACTGGCCAGGAGCTGTGGTAGTAGCTGCCTTGGCTCGGGTCTGGGGCTTGTAGGTTCGCTTTTAGACTTACGGGCAAGTATTTCCTTTGCCCCCGTGGTGGGGGTCCCGGGAGCAGTCCTGGTTCTGTGCACGGAAGAACCAGGCTGGCCGAGTGCCGGCCACTCACGGTCATTCCTCACGTCACCTACCTAACAAGTTACTTTTTGTTCTTGGCTGGCTGTTGTCTTTTATGTAAAAACTAGTAAGTAGCTTTTTAATAACTACTGTTTTTTTTTTTTTTTTTTAAATAGTGGATGCCACAATTTAAAGCTGTTCCTGAGTGGAAACAAACTGTGGTTAGAAAAATCCTTCAAATGGTTAACTTTAGTATTTCTTCAAGCAGGTAGGGGAGGCAGACCCTCCACGTTTCTGGCTCTTACAGACGGGAACGTGCCGAGACCCGCAGCCCAAGGCTCAGGTTAAGCTTCAGGGTCCTGAGGCTGGGAGGTGTTGCGGCCTTGTGGGAGGCACCGGCCACCGAGTACGCAGGCCCCGCGGTTCTAGACACCAGCACGCCGGGTGCCTCCTGCCGGAAGACTTCCCAGCACGTTTGGAGCCCTCGGTCTTCCATGGTTCGACCCAGACTGGCCTTGCAGGAAACAACCGCACGACCTCCTTGTGTTCGAGAAAGAACACCTATGTTCACAACGTGCCACGTTCCTCCATGAGATGCAAGAAAACATCCCAATATTTAAACTGTATTGTGATTTCATGCTTTCTAGCAAGAACAATTTCTAATGCCTGTTTAAATCCAAATTAAAATCCAACCAGAGGACTCGCCGACCCATGATGACAGAGAGAGACCGAGTCTTTCTGCAGAGCATGTCCTCTTCCAAGCGTGCCCACAACGATGTTCTGAGGTGAAGCCTGTGGGGCTGTTCACGGTCCTGCATTGTCATATAACCGTGCTCGTTAAAAAGGGATTATATTTTCGCATAGATATCACACCTCCGCCTTCTAGATGTTCTCAGTCCACCATGGTCTGGTGCACAGCAGAGAACGGTCAGAAAGGGCACAGAGAATACGCGGAAAATGTGTTCTGGAAACAAGCCCCAGAGATCTGGCGCCGGGTGTGTTGATGCAGACAACCTCCCTCCTGGCCGTCATGCTCGCGGACAGACCGGAATGCCACGACTCCCCCCACGGAAGCGGAAGGGCATTCTCACTATAGTGACGGTCACTGCGCTTCCTACACACACAGTAACACCAGCTACCTCAAATTCGCACATCGTTCTGCGTCCAACATACAGCCATAAAAAGAAACAGATCAATAAAGCGTATTCTGAGCATGTAGTCCTGACCTCCTAGATACCGGCCCAGTCGTCTAGGCTGAGTTAGAGGAGTGTCCCATGAGTATTACGTGAAGGTTACGTGAGTATTACTTGCGTGTTACATATTACGGGAGTATTACAGGAGTACTGTGTGAGTATTACTTGAGTCCTTTTTTTCTCTTAAGGAACATAAAAACGCTGCTTTGCTGCCACAGAGGAAGGGCCGCTGGGGGCAGGCGCTGCCCGTTTTCCCTCTACAGAGGAGGACGCTGGGAGAAGCTGCTCAGGAGGAGGGGGAGGCTCTGCTCTAACTCGGCATCAGCTGTGTGCCCACCGCCTGGCCTTCCACACCGACAGGACAGTTTTTTTTCTTTTTTTTTTAAGATTTTATTTATGTATCAGAGAGAGAGAGCGAGCGAGCACAGGCAGACAGAATGGCAGGCAGAGGCAGAGGGAGAAGCAGGCTCCCTGCCGAGGAAGGAGCCCGATGTGGGACTCGATCCCAGGACGCTGGGATCATGACCTGAGCCGAAGGCAGCTGCCCAACCCACTGAGCCACCCAGGCGTCCCTGACAGGACGGTTTTAATCAACACCGATCTACCAGGTTCTGCTGCACGCTTCTCCCCCACTCCAGGGCTGCGGACAGCGGCCTTTAGGAATTGTGTTCTAGTAAGCTGTTCTTTAAGAGCATCCCACAAAAGGGCAGTACTCGGCATTGCTGAGTGATTTGCAGCCACACGTCACCAATAAATCAATGCGGCCTCTCACCCTGTGGGTGTTCCCTTGGGACACGGAGCGGCCCCTGTCCAGCTCTGCACCACGCCCAGCGATCACAGTCAAGACTCCAGTCGGGCAGGGAGCCTGAGCGCAGGGGGGAGGAGCGCCCCCAGGGAGGGAGTCTGTGCCTGGCGCTCGGGGAGGGGAGTATGCATGCAGCCAGAGCTCCTATGTGCCTCCTGCTGTTTACAAATCTTGCTCCGATGCACCCCTGTATTGGACCAGCTGTTTTTTCTTTACCATTTTTTTAAACTCCATTTAATTAACATGGACACGATCACTAGTTTCAGAGGCAGAACTCCAGTGAGGCCAACCATCTTTCTGTTTCTGAGATCAACCTGGCTGGGTCAAGAGTGACCACCGTATTAAAATTAAAAGCATTCATATGTGTGGAATATACACACTTCGTATTATATACCCATAGTTTTCTCACACTGGGCTGTTTTCCATCTGTGATCGCGAATAAAACTAACTTGCAATTTTCTTTGCTTATACTGTCCTTGGCCTGTTTTGGTACCAAGAAAAATATGATTCATAATATTGACCAGCTTTTCCTTCTCTTGTGCTCTTCTGAAACACGGCCTTTAAGTTTCCCTTCCTTTTCCACTTATAATGTCTTTCACCTCCGTGTCCCTCTTTCTCTGCCTCTCTTAAAGAAAACTAGAGGTTCAATTGCTTTTTATTATGGATTTATTTCCTAGTAACTGGCTTATTGGTTTCTCAATTTACTCTTCAGCCAATTTTATTTTTGTGTTTGTCCTTTTTATTTACATTTTAAAATTCATTGTCATGAAATTGCTCACTGTTATTTTTATTTTTTTGATCAATTTTGATAGAAGTATTTCCACTTTCAAGGAATCAGCCATATCTGCTTCCCATTTTGATTTTTTCTTTTATCTTGATCATTTTTCCTCTCTGTTGAGTGCACTGTATTCCTTTTTCTAGCTCATTTTGCTCCTTTATTTAACTGATTTACTTTCCATTATCCTTATCATTTTTCAAGAAATGGATCTATGGATTTTTTTTCCATGTTTTTTTAAAATTTATTTTCAGCATAACAGTATTCATTGTTTTTGCACCACACCCAGTGCTCCATGCAATCCGTGCCCTCTCCAATACCCACCACCTGGTTCCCCAACCTCCCACCCCCACCCGCCCCTTCAAAACCCTCAGATTGTTTTTCAGAGTCCATAGTCTCTCATGGTTCACCTCCCCTTCCAATTTCCCCCACTCCCTTCTCCTCTCCATCTCCCCTTGTCCTCCATGCTATTTGTTATGTTCCACAAGTAAGTGAAACCATATGATAATTGACTCTCTCTGCTTGACTTATTTCACTCAGCATAATCTCCTCCAGTCCCATCCATGTTGCTACAAAAGTTGGGTATTCATCCTTTCTGATGGATGCATAATACTCCATAGTGTATATGGACCACATCTTCCTTATCCATTCGTCCGTTGAAGGGCATCTTGGTTCTTTCCACAGTTTGGTGATTGTGGACATTGCTGCTATGAATATTGTGGTGCATGTGTCCCTTCTTTTCACGACATCTGTATCCTTGGGGTAAATACCCAGCAGTGCAATGTCTGGGTCATAGGGAACTTCTATTTTCAATTTCTTGAGGAATCTCCACACTGTTCTCCAAAGTGGCTGCACCAGCTTGCATTCCCACCAACAGTGGAAGAGGGTTCCGCTTTCTCCACATCCCCTCCAACACATGTTGTTTCCTGTCTTGCTAATTCTGGCCATTCTAACTGGTGTAAGGTGGTATCTCAACGTGGTTTTAATTTGAATCTCCCTGATGGCTAGTGATGATGAACATTTTTTCATGTGTCTGATAGCATCTATGTATTTTTAAAATTATAATCTAAGTAGGATTTTTAGTTCTCTTCCCACAAATACTGATATTACTTCATTTGATGTTATTACTCCTAATATTTTTTGATGTTTGTTGTGGCATCAAGTCGTGAATTACAGAGAATATTTCCTTTGGCATCTGATTGCTTCTACATATATAGATATGTTTGTTCAGGTTGTAGTTTCTACTTTAGCCACATAATGTTTAAAGTAAGTACTTTCATCATGTTTTTTAACATTTTGTGGTTAGGTTTTATAAATGTTTCATGTATGCTTGAAGATGTTTATTCCATATTTGCTGATACTTAGTTATATTACATTTGTCACTGTGTCTCAAATAATTTGTATCTTCATTACAGTGTCTTTTGTTTTCGCCTTTTTTTTTTTGGTCAGCTTGAGTTACCTGTTTCTAGAGAAAATTTTATATATATTTTAAGATTTTATTTATTTATTTGAGAGAGAGCGAGTGAGCTAGAGAGAGCATGAGTGGAGGGGAGGGTCAGAGGGAGAAGCAGACTCCCCACCAAGCTGGGAGCCCGATGCACGACTCGATCCTGGGACTCCAGGATCATGACCTGAGCAGAAGGCAGTTGCTTCACCGACTGAGCCACCCAGGTGCCCTGTTTCTGGAAAATACATTAAAGTTTACTAAGAATGTACACTTGTCCATTTCATTTCTCTTGCTTACATGTGAATTTTTGCAATATTTCAAGCTAATGAAAGGTTGAGTTTTGGATATCTGGCACTGGTATTATTTTACTGTAAGTAATTTGTTACTCAGATGCAAAGGTTTGGGCAGTCATTTCTCTTCAGTACTTGGGAGCTCTAATTTGGCCATCTTGCAGCAGCCAGTCATGGGTCTGAGCCTTGTGCCTGGGAGACTGAATTTCCAGCGGATTGTAGGAGCTTTTGGGGGGGCGCAGACGGTCTTGAGTGTGACCAGGGTCTGCTTGGGCGGCAGATGCACTTTGTCTGGTGGAGGACAGCATCTTCGGGGGAGCTGCCGGCCACCATCCTCTGGCTGTGGCTTCCTTGTCATTTCTGGGAATATTTTCTTCTGGAGCTCCTGCTCCGCAAACGCTGGAGTCTCACAGTGTCCCCACCTAGATCTCAGGCCCTGGTCCGTGTTTCTCACGACTCTGTGCTTCTTGGCGACCTTCCGGTCACTCACTCGGGATTCCCTTCCCGATGCACTGAGCGTATTCTGTCTGCAGCTGGTCTTGCTTCGTGCACTGTTCTTGAGTTTCAGGGGCTGTATTTTCAAAGTATTTGGTTTCCTCGCTTTTCATGACCATGTTCGGATTCTCACCTTCTTTCCATCATCATTCGGACAGACAGGTATAACTCTCCTTTATTCCCGTCTGGCTTTTCCCAGATGTATTTTAAAACCATCTTGTGAGGGTGCCTGGGTGGCTCAGTGGGTTAAAACCTCTGTCTTCAGCTCAGGTCATGATCCCAGGGTCCTGGGATCGAGCCCCGCATCGGGCTCTCTGCTCGGCAGGGAGCATGCTTCCTCCTCTCTCTCTACCTGCCTCTCTGCCTACTTGTGACCTCTCTGTCAAATAAATAAATAAAATCTTAAAAAAAAAAAAAAGAGCTGAATGCTTATAAAACCGTCTTGTGCTCCATCAAAAGCTGATGATGTACTGTATGGTGACTAACATAAAAAAATAAATAAAATAAAACCATCTTGCAGTGAATTGCGAGGCATCTGCATGGATTCCTCTTCTGGTTGGTGAGTCTGCCTCTTCCCTTCCCTGTCCCTGGGCTCCAGGTGCCTCCTCCTGGGACGCTCACCCAGGCAGGCCCCCTGCACCGTGGTGACTGGGAGCTGTTACCATGAGGACATCTACACCGGGAGTTCAGCTCAGGCCGGGCATCCACGACTCTGCTGCTTAGGGCAGGTTCTGTGTCTTGCTTCTCGGTCTGTTCTCTCCAGGTTTTGGGCACCGGGTCTGGTCTGGTCCTTTGGCAATGTCCATGTTCCCTCCCAGGCCCTGAATTTTTGGCTGAGTCCAATTGCTTCGGGTCTGCGAAGTCCCGTGCTTCATCCCTCATAGTCGGTGTGCGGGGCTTTATCTTTCAACGGTCCTGGAGCCGCTTATCCCGATGCACTAGTCCCCACACCCTGATACAGGGCAGGAACCCCGGCTTGTCATCCGGGCGGCCCCCGGCGTCCAGGTGATGCTTCAGGTGTAAAGAGACTCCACTCTGGGCACCTGCCGGGGCTCCTAGCTTCTCAGGGCACGACCACATGTCGATGGCTTCCTGGATCCCTGCAGGGACGTGCCCACTTCCCAGAGTGACCACACTCAGGAAAGACTCCCCCATGTGCTGTTCCCCACAGATGCTTATCCCAACTCCATTTACCAGCCAGGGTCAGTGGTTCCAATATTGCCTAGAACCCCAGTTAACACTGTTATCCTCATACGGTTTCCAGGGGCGACAGTGACAGAGTTAACACGAGGCCACGTTCTCAGCTACCAGGGGACATCCTCTACCGCCGGGGCTTCGTCTACACGATCCACATTTCTCTAACACATCCACGTGCATAAGCTTCCACCCAAGTCAGTTCAAAGACTGATGCACAATGTCACAGCGTCCGAAGCTATGAGGTTACGTATAATTTATGTCACACTGTTCAGTGTTGAGATGCAATGAAAAAACTAATTACGTCTCCAATGCTGTGAATGCTGTATACGTCTGCTATGGAAAACAGTCTGGATAGCCCTCAACAATTAGAACTAGAACTCCCACGTGATCTGGCAATGCCACTTCTGGGTACACATTCGAAGGCGAGGAAAACACGATCTCTCAGAGATCTGCCCCACCCCCACCCCGTTCCCGGCAGCATTACTGACGGTGGTCAGGACACGGAAACCACCTAAGTGCCCGTCAAGGGAAGAAGGGATAGAGCAGATTTTACACACATACAGGAGATTACTCAGCTGTAAAAAGAAGGAACCCTGCCGTCTGTGACAGTACGGAGCCACCTTGAGGGCCTTCCACCGAGTGATATAAGTCAGACACAGACAAATACAGTCTCACTCACGTGTGCAAAGGTCAAAGTCCCGCCAGAGGCTGGGCTCGGGGACCAGGGGAGTTGTTTAGGGTAAGAACTGGCAGCCAGAGGCAAGTGAGTCCCGGGCACTAACACACAGCACCACTATGGCCAAGAACACCATCTCGGACCTGCAGCACGGCTGAGGGACAGGTCTCCTTTCGCGCAAGAGAGAGATGATGACGACATGACGTGGCGGACGGTGGGAAGCACGTGACACATCAGTGTGTCCAATCAGCATGCGTACCTTAAACTGACATCATGTGATACGTCAGTGTATCTCATTAAAATTGAACCAGGGTTTTTGTTTGCGAAGTGCTGTACGAGAGTGTAAGAATGAACACTGAGGTATTTTCAGGCCGTGGTAGACTCCATGCCCCGTGACAGCTGCCCTCTCCCCCATTTCCAAGGGTCAAGTTCAGGGGCATTAAGGACATCCATGCTATTGTGAGGCCACCGCAATCATTGTTTCCAGAACTTTCCATCTCCCCACACTGAGCCTCTGTCCGCATTAGCCACTCACCCACCTGCTCCCCAGCCCACGGCGCGTGCCACCTACTCCCATCTCCGTGGCCGTGCCTCCTCCTGGGATTCTGTGAGTGGGGCCACACGGGGCTTCTTTTCACCGGGCTTCCACCCGCTGGCACGGGGTCCACAGGTCCATCCCTGCTGCGGCATGTGCCAGAATGTCCTTCCTTGTCGAGACGGGTTACATCCCTCGTGTGGATACAAAACACGGAATACTTTAATCTTCACTGCTTCCCGTGGAAACCACAAGCATCCTTTACCCCAAACTGTCTCGTGCTCTAGCTGAAGGAAAAGAGGTGACTGGCTATTAAGGCCCCAAACTCCAGCTTGTGCTCAGTACACATGTTTTAGCGAAACCTCTTGTGTCCTTTAAATCAGGAATTAGAAAGCAGACCAAGGAATTGGCATCTCTTGGCTTTAACACACGTCTTACCTCCAACAGACAAATGCCTAGTGCCTAGAAGTCTCTACATTGGTCAAAAGAGGGAAGTATTTACCGACTGCTGTGTTTCCCCTCAGGAGCTTTAGGGCCCCGTCACTGTCCCGGACACAGACACTGTCCGGTCACCACCTTAAGAAAACGGTTAAGCAGGAACCAGCCCACTCAGCTCCTTGAATTGTCTGGCTATTATGTTGGCCGAACTTGGTCGAATCACGATGTTTACAGTAAGAGCCGGTCTATTTCCAAACACTTCTTGATCATCTCGGGCTGGTCTGAGCACGGGATATTCCTGCCCTCCTGCCGTTCCGCTCTGGGGCTGTTCGCCCACAGGCAGGGCTCATCTCTACAGAGGTTAGTGGAGGATTAATGATCATTTCTTTGACAACCAGAAGTAGTTCCAGCGACGTGGCTACCTGCTCGGGCCGCCAGCCCCGCCAGCCCCCTCAGTCCTCCTGCTTGTGTTCCAGCCGCCGGGGTTCCCCGCCCACGCTGCCAACGAAGCACCGTGCCAGGCTGCTAGCCTGAGCGGCGATGTCCACGAGCGATGCACGGGGAGAAGCAGGTGCCAGCCTCAGCCGCCTGAAATCATGTCAGCCAGCTCAGGGTTGGCGCGTGGAGACTGTCTCAGAGCCTGGACCCTGCCGTGCCCCGGCTGCAGGGGCCAGGAGTGCTCTGCTGTCAGGCGGCGCCGTGCTGATGGCGAGTGCACAGGCACAGGGATGGCGGAAAACACAGATCCTCCCTCCCCCGCCCCCGCCGCAGTGGTCCCTGGGGAGGTGCACCTCCGGGACGCCCGGACCATCGCCACCCAGGAGCTCTGAACGCCCATGTACGGGCGCGCGGGGGAGAGCAGCGATGGAATCAGTCTGAGCTCACGAGGGTCACACGCCTGTTCACACTGAAACGTGGCCCTCCGCTGCTCCAGCTTAACCAGAGGCTAACCGACCCGCCACCGCCACCTCGGCTGCCGGCACTTACGGTTCGTCCCCTGTTCTAGGAACAAACCCCCCGAAAGACAGACTGAATCTCCATTGTTGGGGCCACCCAGACACCTCACCTCCTCCTGGGTCTCAAACTATCGCGAGGAGCGTCATGTGCTCTGACGAGCTGCGACGTCACTGCAGGGGCCCACACCCAGGCGCACAGACCCTCACAGACACAAGGCAATTCCAGGCTGTCCTGAGAGGACTGGCTCGTCCTCCGCAGGTGGGGCCCACGGCCCCTCACGCCTGTCAGCACACACACACACGTGTAAGCCTGCACTGAAGTCGGGGCAAAGACCATGTGTCTTTCCAGCGTCTCTGTGACTGTACTACTCCGTATCAGAACACGCTCTCCAAATTTCTCATCTTAATAAAACATCTAACAGTTCGCTTAGCTGGCATTGCCAGGGAATGAGATGGTCCTCAGAAGGGGGCTTTCGCATACAAATAGAGCAAATCCTTGAATCAAGGAATCAAAAAGTGCCCAATTCAGCACGTCTGAGTCTATAGCAAGTCCTCAAAAGCAGAGAAAGAGAAAATAAAGGGACATTCCTCGCCACAGCTGGAAGCCGGCTAATGAACCCAGAAGACATGGTTCAGTTAGAAAATCACCGTTTTCCAAAGCCAGCGTCCTAGCGGCACTGGCAAGGAGCCGTGTGGACGCGGAGCAGCGGGAGTGCCACGTGGGGTCAGCTGTCGCCCCCAACGGGATGTGCTGCCGAGGGGGACCCACCTTCACAGTGAGAGCCCAGGTACGTGGCACTCGGAGAAAATCTGCCGTCACCCAGGGCGAAACCACCCGCCGTTCATGCCTCACGGCGCACCTGTCAGGAAGGACACGGTCCCCCGAAGTGTGCTTGCTGAGAGGTTTAACCTGAATCTACTCCGGACGTGGTCTCTGCATTTGGGGGCCTCTCCTGGCCCCAGGGCCTCCCCTTCCCAGGACAAGAATTTTGACCATTTTCATACAAATCCCTCGAATGCTGTGGGTCCGTTTCCCTGCTCCCGCTGCTGTTGGGAGGCACTGAGAGCTGCCCACTGTCCACCCTGCCGCCCTGTCCTCTGTCCACAGTGGCCACGGTGGCCCTGCAGGTGCGCACCTGCCCGTGGCCCCTTCCGCCTCCCTACCAGCCCCACGGCAGACCCCATAAGCCTCCTTCATGCTTTGCAGCTACGGGCCCTTCCCCTGGTCCTCCTCAGGTGACCTCACCCTGCAAACTGACAAGCTGCCTCCTCCAGGAGGCCTCCGTCTTCAAGAGCTCTGGGTGGACAGCCCTCTCAATGGGCCCGAGCCGTGCGCACGTCCCGGGAGGGCAGCCCGTGCCACAGCCGGCTGCCGGTGTCCTTTGGGGCTGTGCCAGACTAAGAGCCGTGCGCGGTGGGGACCCTGCCCAGGACGAGCCCCTGCCTGGCGGCTGGAGGGCCACGGATCAGGGTGTGCAGGGGGAAGCCCAGCGCCCGTCCACCTCTGGACCGGGCCGCTCTGCTTTGGCCCGCTGACAGGCGTGCTGTCCTCGGATGGGGCAGCCCAGCATGGCGACTCCCAGCCTGGGACCAGCTCATGGCGCACCCCAGCCGCGCACCCCACGCTGTCCCTTAGCTGACTTCTGAGCCGTCCCATGAGCATTTAATCCCTTAGTATTTTTAGTATTTGAACTGTTTATTAAGTCTTTCCCCGACTGACAATAGAACCCAATACCCAACCCTCACCCCCCAGTGCTGGCCATTTACAGCTTTCCTGAGTTCCTGGAAACCTAATGACCACTTACTGTATACCCCGCAATGTGTGGGCGCCGCAGCCAACTCCTGCCACCTCAGCAGCCACAGGGGAGTCAGGCCTGTGAGGCCCCCCTCCACCACCCACCCCTTCTTCCCAAAGACAGCCTTTTTTAAACACTGCTGTGCCTTCATGGGATCAAGAAGAAATCAAGACACAGACTCGCGTTAAGTCTCTGAAGACAGAAACGGGATTTCCCTGGAGTTACGTGACCCGGGCTCCCTCACAGACGTCCCTGCTCTTCCCAAATCCTCAGGGCTGTGCTGTGACGCCGGGCTGCGGAGGCCTGCCTGCAGCGGGGGCCCACGCGCCGGAACAGAACTCTTGCCGGCACCCACGTCCTTCCCATTGTGAAACACAGAACGGGCTCTCCCACCGCGGGTCCCCCGGCGTGTTTTCTACTTCCTGGAACTTCTTAGGAACGACGCCAGGGCCTTAGCGATCACGCGCATGGGCTGCCACATCCCCGGGACGGGCGCATCTGGGACTGAAATTCAAACTGCTTTGGTGCAGTTACGTTCTCACCCGTCTCAGAACAAACCCATGTTCTTCCCCTTTTGCTGAAAGATCCCTCTTCCTGACAGAGAGAGCGGGTCCCGGAGCCCCGAACAGTGCCTCCCTCGGCTCCGCGAGAGCAGCAGACCCACGCCCCTCTGTCCTCTCGTGTCCGCTTTCACGCAGTCTGCCCAGGGTCGGCGCTGAGGGTCGGCACGGAGGGTCGCCGCCGGAGCCCCGTCCCAGTGCGCCCCCCGGGGTCCAGCCTTTCTGGTCTCAGGGTCAGGGTGCGGGTGGGATTGCCCAGCGCTCCCTCCACGAGAGACGCAGAAGGGTCTGGGACACGGGTCTCAGGTGCTAATATCGAGCCTGGTGGTCTTGGCCGAGCTTGCGTGGGGTGGGGGGGCAGTAGGCCGAATGAGGACTGTGGCTACAGGACCTCGTGAGTCAGTGCAAACACCCCCCCTGTCTCCCCCCGCCTCTCTGGCCTTGACCTCGGGGAAAAAGGGAGAAGTAGAAGAGCCATGTTCCATCACACCTTGATGGGAGGGGGCTGGGGAATGACTTCAGTCAGGAGCCCAGCGTGGCTCTAGAGCACAGGGCCTCCACCCGCAGCTGGGGTCCCCCGCGCCCACCCCGGGGGGCAGAGGCCTCCCCCTCTAGCCTCAGCAGACACTGAGGGGCTGCGGGAAGACCCACGATCCGGCTGCTGGAGCTGCAGGAAGCCTGCTGCCCAGAGACGGCCCCTCGCCTTCCTGGTGACCCGGAGACACTAGGAAACCCCGTCGGACCTCAGCTTGCCGCCTGTAAAACAGGGAGAGGCTCCTCCTCACGCAGCCAGGTGCTCCGAGGAGCAGGTGGAGTAAGGAATGCAGCCTCCCCTTGATCGCGGCGCACGAAGGGGACCAGGGAGTGTCGGCCATGATGACTGGTCCTACCTTCACGGGCCTCTTTTATACTGAATACGTCTGTTTCTTTCTTGGTCACCGTGAATTCCAAGTGGGGCTTTCTGCAACCTTTAGTCGCCTGGGTCTATGGAAATACAATTTTCATCACAGTTCAGCTCGAACAACTGTTACTCTCCTCCGGTGGAATATTGTGGCGTCAAAGTAAGAGAGAATCTCGCATAAAACTGGTTCTCCCTTTGCAAGCTTTGTTGGCCCAGGTACGAATCCCGTGTGGACTGCTCAGTTGTCCTCATCCTGGGAGTCTTAGAATTTGATGTTGGCTGATGAACTACTGTCAAAACCAGACTCAAAACACAGCTGGCAGATGCTAACGCGTGCATGCCACATGTGCATATTTTTGTTTAAAAAGTGCTGGATGAAAAAACTCAGGGGTGAGCGAATGGAGGATGCGTCCTCAGATCATCACAGACCGCATCACGCAGCACAGACGAGCTGCCCTCCACGGCGGAGCGGTCGTCCCGGCGGACATGAACCGGGTCCCCCGTCCACGCACCGCAGCAGGTAAACGTCTGAGGCGCGTCCTGGCCATTTCATCACCTTCTACTTGTCGCGTTGGGAGGAGGTAAATTCTCTCTGGCAGCTCTTGAGCGGGAGAGATCCGGAGATACCTCAGCCTCCCAGCGTACGGGGCTTCAGTGGGGGCAGATGCGGGGAGGCCCCGTTAGGCAGACAGACAAGGAACCCGCGCAGGGAGTGCGTGGCATTTGGGAAACACCGAGGGACAGAATGGCTGTTTGGGCAGGAAGGACTGTAGCTGGAATGACAGAAGCAGCCCAGGAAGGGCGGGGTTTGGGTTTGAGGTGAAGGTGACTCACTACACATAGAACAAAATCCCTTTTACATATTCAGGATACACTGCAGCTGTCTTCAGCGGTTCTGCAGAGGGAAGTGATGTGCGTGAAGCTGCAGTTCGGGAAGTTTCGCACAGGATGAACTGGGCCGGGAGAAGGTCAGGTGGGGAGACAATCTGGGCGGCCCGTCCGGCGGGAGCGGAGACGATCCGGAAAAGTCTAACAGAAACGGATTTTACTTTCCACATTCATTTACCTAGAGCTCCATGAAAGGACACTTAGCTCCTTGGGTTTGGGGTCTTCCGTGGAGAAGGAAGTCAACGTGACCATCCGTCCAGCTACGTGACTGGGAAAATAATTACTTCCCTAAAACACACCAGAATTAAATCCATTCACTGGAGTTTTTTTCAATGATCTGAGAATGTTCCAGAAAGTAATAGTTCTCAGGTTTCAGAACATTTGAAGGGAAGTGACAGGACTTTTTCAGACCACGGAACTTAACGAATGGCTTAGCCCTACACACTGGATATCGGTTTCTTCAGCGGTGGTCAGTGGTGGAGACGCTGCTCAATAATTCTTTCTGGCCAAGCAAGACGGAGGTCTCTGCCAACGCGTTCCACGCGGAACACGGTGCACGTGGGGGCCGCCTGCAGAGTCTCCCGAGATCAGCGGAGTGGAGTCGGCGCGCTCCTGAGAAGGAGGCCGTCGTGTTCTTGAGGGCGTCCGACTCTGCACTGTCTGCACCTGGGGGTCACCTGAAGACGCAGACCCTCCCCGCACATGGTGCTCTCCGTCATGTCGCTCTGCACTTCAGGACGAGGAGAGGGAGTGGTAGCTGTGTTCTGAACATGGAATATTTCGTGAGACCAAACGGTGCTGGGGTTCCCGCCAGGGGCTGTGAGCCTCCGAGCTCTTGCCAGGAAGGACACGGCCGTGACCAAGCCCCTCAGATGCACGAGCTACATCTTCGTGGGCACGGGCAATTTCGCTGAGATCATTCCAGGGCCCTCAGGGGTCTCCTCGTGTTATCAGTGGAAAGCTGTGTTTATCAGCACCCAAGTTCCCTGCTTATGTTCAAAGGCCTCCCTGGGCCCCTCTGCACGGATGCTTGCCGGCAGGAGGCAGCCCCGGTGCGGGAAGGGAGGCGAGCCGGCCTGCCAACACCACTCTGCTCTGCACTTCCGCCTGCTCCCTCCTCCCTCCGTCTCCACGCATTTCCACCTGTGGTTGGTCTCCTGCACTGACCAGGGCAGGGGACCTCGGACTCAGCCTTCACAGCAGGACAGAAGGACTGCAGTGAGAGACAGGTTTTGCTTCTACTCTCCGGCCCCGGAGACCCGTACCCGCACAGAGGCCATGAGGCGGCTTGCGTCAGCCTGCTGCAGGAACGACCGAGCAAGGCCCTCAGGGAGTGTGCCCAGCAGACGGCAGGTGTGAAGCAGCACGTCGCTCCCCTCCGCCCATGGGTTTCCTCAGCTGAGCGCCGGGGCGTGACCTGCGGTGTGGACAAGACCCTCCGTGGCGTAGACCTCAGGCGTGTCTTCAGCAGAAGCCCAGCTGCGTCAGAGCCGGGGGCGCTCTAACCAAGGAATGCAGCACTTGGAAAAGCGCGTGTACAGCTCAACGAACATTCGCACCAACAGGTCCTACAAGAGGTGCATTCCCCTTCACACTTCGCAACAAACAGCCGAGGACAGACCGGTGAGCAGGAAGCCCAGCTGCCCACTTGCAGAACCAAACCCGACCGCGGAGATGCGCGTCATCTGCGGACGTCATCGGCCCAGGAGGCTGCCCAGTGTTTGACTCCTCTTTCCTCAGTAAGTGCCTGACAGATGCTCAACGCGACTGTGTGCTGTCGTCTCTCCGTCCACCCTTCCCCAGCAGGGCTGGCAGGTGGAGACCAGAATTTTGACCATGGGAGGAGCGCTTGGTGTTGCTGGAGCGCCAGCTCTGCATCCACAAAGCGCCAGTGACAGATCCAACTCTGCAGCCTCCGGGGAGGACCACGGTTATGAGAGCACACTGCACCCTTTGGAGGAGAGCCACGGTGTGCTCTCCGCGCCCTGTAGCCTCCTGAAACCTCATGGCCATAGGCGCGTGCGTGGAGCACGGACTTCAGATGCTCCACACATCACCGGAGATAAGTCTCCACGGAGGTCCCGAAGAGAAGCTAGGAAGTGTCGTGTCAGGGAGTAAGCGCCATGCAGGAGCTCGTGTGGGAGACTGACGTGGGGACAGCACGGCTCATGTTCAAAGAGAGCATCTGAAATACCCTGAGAAGAGTGAGCAGTCCCTCTGGCTTCCATTTCACACAGCCCATCCTATCTCGACCCCGAGAGAAACATCTGGAACGCTTCTGGAGATGTCCCTACTTTGAACCTCCCCCACCCTGGCAGGACAGCCACGTCAGTCCCTGGAAGGTCACCGGAACCCCGTCCACACTCTTTCCTCTATGGCCGCCTCATCTTCCCAACCCAAGCTCGTTCCTCCGAGCTTCGTCTCCACAGACAGCTCTCTCCAGCCCTGGACATTTGAGTCTCCTTCTCTGACTGGCGCTGATGGACTTCAAAGAGCTTTGCGAGAACATGTTTCCCAGCGAGAGCGTATGCCGCCCAGCTCTCCTTTCGTAGGGTCCACACTTAGCTAAGCCTTCTGATCGCCGGCTTTACATCACAGCACCGTCTTGGTCGGTGTTTTGGGGATGGCTTCTTGCCACTTAAGGTTCTCGCTGGACAGCACGTGACAAACGAGAACTCCTCATTAGTAAGTAAGTATGCGGTTGCTCCTCCACGTCTGTGGCTGTGGCCCTCCACGGGGCCCTCCGGACGCACTCATGTACCCTTGCGAGAGTCGCACACAGTCGGTCTTGTCACCGTGCTAGACCAGACTCCGGCGCTAGAGACACTGGGGTGCCTTCCTAAGTCCCGAGGTTTATAAAACACAGTGAATCCCGTCACGGACAACCAAGGATTTGAGCCCTGCAGTATCATTTCTCCACCCAGAGAAGGGCCTTGAACCATTTCCTATTTCCTGACTAAGACAATATTTTTTGTGTGATAAACATCTTTTTTCCATTTCTGCTATAACTGCACTTAACAGATTTAGGGGGAAATAGCCAACAGCACTTTTGATTATCTAAACATAATATTCATAGTGATTTTTGCTGGCCCTTAAATTTATTTGAGTCTTCCTGGAAAAATCTTGTTTTCATGTTTTTTCAGCAATAAAACGAAATTTCGCTTCCTCTGATAGGTTAGATTCATTTACAGCACAATGAACAGTCATTCCTGCCCACAGCTCTCTGCCCTACACCCATCCGTTCACCTGTTCTGCTTTCCTCACGGTGCCTACTTGGGCTCTCATTGAGAAATGCCATTAATGAGCGGGTGACAGCAGGTGTACTGAGTGAGGCAAAGGACAAGACAGAGAAGATGCACCGTCAGTCTGACGAAGCCACGGTCCAGGGCAGAAGAAAGAGGGGCGAACAGAGCACCACGTCACGGACGCTTAAACGGAGACTTGCAAGAACATCGGGGGCCGAGGAAAGAAGGAACCCGCTGGGCAGGGAGGGCATGGACATTCCCAGAAGGGCGGGTTGGAGCTGGGGGTGGGAGAGGGAATTCAGGGGGACGGACACAGCACGAAGTCCTGTGTGCTTGGGACATGCGTACCACGCAGAGGGCTTGTGATGCAGGAAGGATGGACTAGAGCCTGAAACTTAAGGATTGTTCCCCCGGGGGCCCGAGAACAGTACCAAGGACTCCACGATTCTAGGCGCAAACTCACTCAGTCTTCACAAAGAGCACTTACCACAGCCCGTGTTTCCCACACCGACACCAAAGCAGAGAGAGGCAGAGGGACTGACCTGGCAGCTCATGGCCGCCCAGAGACTGTCCAGGATGCGCGAGGCCAACCTAGACCCTCCCTGCTAAGTGTCAGGGAGCGGCCTGGGGGCTGCTGAATTCACAGGATATGACGAACACTGGCAATGTGACAGACAGAGCTGGGACCTGGGAGAGGTTCCCAGAACCCTCTGGAACACCCACGTCTACCACAGACGGAAGAGGAAGAGCCAGACTAGGAAGGAGGGTTAAGAGAGACAGCGGTGAAGGTCGCCTGGGGGGCTCCATGGGTTAAAGCCTCTGCCTTCGGCTCAGGTCATGATTCCAGGGTCCTGGGATCAATCCCCGAGTCGGGCTCTCTGCTCAGCAGGAAGCCTGCTTCCTCCTCTTTCTCTCTCTGCTGCCTCTCTGCCTACTTGTGATCTGTCTGTCAAATAAATAAATAAAATCTTAAAAAAAAAAAAAAAAAGAAAGAGAGAGAGACAGTGATGGATGTGGCCTGAAGAGGTCTGGGCAGCAGAGCAGGGAGGGAAGGCTCTGGAGGAGGCAGGGCAGGGTGTGGGAGTGGGCACAGCGGAGGGAGAGCACGCAGGGAGCCCCAGCCCCCCCGAGGGCTGTGCAGGAACAGAGCAAGCAGCTCCATGGAGAGGATGACAGCTTGCTGCGACGTGGGCCCCTGATGCGCCGCAGGCAAGCCCAGGCCCCCCACGAGCGGTCTTCGGGTCTCCTCGTGCAGGACTAGACGCAGCCGTGACTAGATGCGGGGACATGGCGGCACACACAGCACGTCGCTGGTCCCAGAGTACAGTACGGACCAGCAGGGGCATGAACACATCTAAGGTTAACAGGCAGAGTCCATCGGGAGGGATTACCTTGAAGCCCAGAACTTTGTACTCAGCTTTCTGTAAAACTCAAGCTCTGGGAAGTTGGTGAAAATAATTCCAGAAGCTACTTAAGTGAAAGCAGAAATAGGTTGGTGAGCTCGGGAACGTGTGCTGCGGGCATGGCTGGAGGGGACGGGGGCCGGACGCAAGAGGGGCTGGTGGAGTGTGGCTGCCCCTGCCCCGGCCGGTGAGGACCAGCCAGGCATCTGGCCCACAGGCCGCCTTGTCTGGTCCTTCAAGGCTCGCGGGGGCAAGAGCGCGGCCGGAGAGAGAGTCCGCAAGCGTGGGCTTCCAGGCTCATCCGGCCGTCCGTGGCCTTCGGTGCCGTAAGGGTCACGGACTCCTTTTTCTGGTGTTATCAGTGGAAAGCTGTGTTTATCAGCACCCAAGTTCCCTGCCTTCGAGACCACCGAAACGTGCTGGGGTTTTGATGACCCCGTCTCTGCTCTTTGAAACCTGTGATGGCACAGACTTCAGCGACTGTGCAGGGTGCGTGCCGGGTTAAGGCACATGATGAGCCCTGGCCTTCCAGCCGAGCAGCAAAAACGAATTCCTGCAGCAGAGCCATTAGCACGCACACTTTCTCTGGGAGGCGCTGGGTGGCAACCCCAGTGGACATCGGTGTTTCGCATAGCTCAGGTCACATCTGGCAGGCCTCTGCCGTGCTGAAACTAGGCAAATAAAAGCTTATGTCAGCTGCAGAGTCAGATCAGCCTATGATAGCCCTGGATTGTATAACAAGGTAACTAAAAAATACCCTCAAGTATTTGTTTCTACATCTCCGCTCACGCCAACTGCTCCTTCTAGGACAACGCCACTTAGGACGAGAACTAAGGAACCGTAGAAGGTGCACAGGGAGGCGCACAAGTGACGAAGGCATCTTGGGGACCCCTAGGCAAAAGTCAGGGGCTGCGAATGAGGAGCTCGGCCTGCGCTCCTGGAGGCGGGGCCTGCCGCAGGTGGCCTGCGGCGGGCGGCACAGACGCTGCGTGTGAAACACGGTGTGTGCTGTGACCTCTCCTTCGGATGTTTACAAGGGCAGCTGAGCTCACCGCAAGACGAGAGCTGGCCTGACTCCGGAGTCCCAGAACCCTCGTCCCTGAGCCCGTCGGGGGACGTGCTGCAGGGAAGTTCCCGCCGGACGACGTCCTTCCGCTGCCCGCCAGCCCCAGGACCCCAAAGGAAGTCATTTCTACAGAAACTGCTGAAGGGGGGCCGAAAAGCAGGACAGGGCGCCTCCGTAAGCACTCGAAGGGATGAAAACGGATGAACGTTTCAAACACACTGTTCGCTTAGCTCTGCCCTCTCTCCCCGAGGGCTGGCCGGACCCCGGCACCCCATCCTCCGTGCACCCTCCGCGCCACTCCCCTGCACATCCAGGATCCTGGCCTGCCCCGAGGCAAGCACGGTTCTGCAAACCCTCACTGAGGGGCACGGAGGGAGGCTCACAGTCCGAGTCCCAGTCGGAGCTCCTGGGGAAAGCGCCCCGTGTGGCTCACAGAGAAGACGGACATCTTCGCCGGCCACAGTCTGCATGCTGGGGGACAGGCTTGAGAAGGAAGGTCCCTGCACGCCTTCCACGTGCCTCTCTCTTCCTGAATGGGCACCTGGGGGTTTCTGGAACAGGACTTTATTCTGGGCCTCAGGCTATCGCAGACAGACAGGTGCTCGGGAGAGTGACCCTTGAGACGAGACACAAGCTCCGTCCAGCAGGAGGGGCTGGCTGGTGTCCCAGAGGTAGACTGAGTTCTTCATATGTGGATTCCGTTGTCAGAGCACGGGCTGATGCTTCACCTACAGACACGGAGAGAACATCCCTCTTCAGCACACCCTCGGACCCCCCAGGCCCAACGCGTGGTCAGCGTCGGCGCAGAGAGCCAGGGCTGCCGCTCCCCGAGCCTGTACGATCTCAGCATCGAGTGCAGAGCTGGCCTTCTAGCTACCACGGCGACACGGCCACGGTGAGCAGAGGGATGGCCTCCGCGTGAGGGCCTGCCACGAGCTCCCAGCACGCCCCGGGTCTGGTGTCTCCGGAAAGTGAGGTCGCACGGAAGCGGACGACCTAATGCCGAAAGTCTTCACGTGCCTGAGACGCGCTCTCAAACTCGGAAATGAGTTGCTGGAGCAACATGTTAGCTTCTACAGGTACCCGCAGCTGTGCTGGCGCTTCTCGGGTCCTTCAAGGTGGACGCCTGACCGTGCGGAGGGATGGGCAGACGGGAAGAGCGGGGAACACAGCGACTCCCTCCCCTGGATGAAATTACGTCATGTCCAAACACGATCAACTGGCTTGTGAAGCGTCTTCATTTAAGCCCAGAGAAAGAAATTCTCAAACTAACGTGAGCCCTAAAATAACGGAGTGCAAGGAAGGCTAGACACACACAGCAGACGCCTCCCCCAGATGCCACTTCTGAATTCATCCCCCTCCCTCCCACGTAGCTTCTCACTGCACCTGGGGACAGCCCCAGATCTGCGAGACTCGACGGACTGTGTGCTGGACGAGTTCCTGCTGCTGGAAACAACAGGTCCGACGGGCAGGTCGCGCCTGTCCTCATCACCCTGCCGTCTCCGTGGCCTTGGGACTCGCTCCATGCCTCACCTGTATCCCCCCCTGGGACTCTACAAGAGACACACATCTCTGCTCATGGACACGCTGCCCCTCCCTCTAGACACCTGCTCCCCCCGAGCCAATCTGCAGAGGACACCGCGCCTCAACTCTTTCTCAGGCAACTCCTTCCCTCTGTGCTCAGAACCGTCAATGTGGTCCCACAACCGAGCTTTGAGACTCAGGGTCCAAGCCTTGGGTTCACAGCCCTGGACACATGGGTCCCACGGATGCTTCTGAGTTCAATCCTGCACAGTCAGGTCCCCTGGATACTTTCAAGTTCAGTCCCGGACAACCAGGTCCCACGGACGTGGCTGAGTTCATCTCTCCTACCTTCCCAACGTGAACACTCCGATGTAGTCGGTGGAAATTCTCTTTGTCCTCAGATGCTCCTGCCCTAAAGGTTCTTCCTACTCTTGGAATGTCTCCCTTTTTATCCTGATTACATTTAATCCAACTCACTTCTCCAGGTCTAGGTTATATGGATCTGTGGGTACTGCCCCAAAGAACCCCGGTGTGCAGTAACTGATGCCCGTGGGGCCCTGGCAGACATTCCCTGCCCATCCACCCACCTTGGATCCTGCCACGCAGCTGCACTTAGATCTGTCCCCCAGGTCGTGGCCGCACTGGCCACATATGAGGACGGGCTGCTGTCCTGGGCGTCTAGGTCTCCCACGTAGACGAGCCTGTTACCCTTCCGGTCGGCTCAGTCTGTGGCTGGTAGCTTCGGACAACAGGTTTAGAAAAGGGGTTAGGGCTTAACCTGCCTCTTCTTTCCGAGGCAGAGCCCCTGGCCAAGTGCCAGTGACCCCGATCTCCACACCCAGACAGAAGCCCCGGACGCAGAGGCTGGTCACTGAGAGGAGGTGAAGACGTGGGCGAGAACACAGCTACAGGGCAGAGACCCAGCTCTCCCGGCCGGCAAGGGGCCGCGTGGGTCCCGACGCGCATGCACACAGAGTTCACACGAGTCATAATTCTGTAATTGGCATGCAGGAGGCAGAGATCCCGGAACAAGCGGCGGGGTCAGAGGTCGGCCCACGAATAACTGTGACCTGGCGCTGCAAGCTCACAGCCAGCTGCCTCTCTGTGAGCCGCACAGGAAGAGATGTGTTTTGTCCAGCGAAAGCGCAAGAACAAAGAAAAACACAATCATTCCAATAAATGGGTAAAGAGAGATCGGGTACAGACGTCTGTGAAAGACGCGAGACACGGTCACACCGCGCCAGGGACGGAGCGTCTCGTGCACCGACCGCGGGAGCTGGGTGAGACGCGCCCGTCTGGTTTCGGCCGCCAGCACTGCTTACAGCGGACGGAGATCACTCCAGATGCCATCGGCTTACGGCTCCACAGCCCACTTACTGATCTTGGACGAGCTTTTCTTTTAGGCTGCACAGTCCACCAAGGCCGCCCCGAGCCCCTCCACGGGTAGAAGGGGCTGCTGGCTCATGCCTGCTTTGAAGCACCGTCAGGCCAAGTCGGTCTGGACTGGAGCCTTACCGTGAGCGCATCAGCGACGGCTGCCCGTCCCTCCCGTGACTCAGCGTCCACATCCCCGTGCTCCCTCCCTGCCCGTGGCCACAGTGGGTTAGCTTCTTCTGGGGACGAGTCTGGGCTCCTCATCTCAGAGAATGATGCCGTCCTGGGGACGGTCTGCGTTTAATCCCGGGGGCGCCCCACCCCGCTCTCCACCTGCTTTGTACCCGCCCCCGCCCCCTACTCTGCTCCCAGCCAGAGGCAGGCCGGAGAGCCGAGTCCCAGGAGAACGATCCAGCGGACGAGCTGTCCTTGCCTTTCTGTCGCAGCCACTCTGCAGGTCTCAGACCCAGAAAATGCAGCCACTCAGCACCCCTCTCCTGCCTGCTGAGCGCGGCTCAGGGAAACACAAGTGACCCGCGCAGCCCGGACTCACTAGCGATCCGAGCTCCGGGCCCCAGCTGCCCCCACGCTGCGTCCCTGCCCATCCGTGCTCCACCTCGCCACGCTGCCGCTCCCGTGCTCTGACCCCAAGCGGTCACCTCGTCCTGCCGCAGTCTTCAGTCTGTGGACCCTGCCGACTCCGGGGGTCTTGGGCACGTCGCTCCCACTCCTTAGCCCCTCTGCGCCCTCTTCCCCACGCCGTGTCTGGGAGGAGGCCGCCCTCCACACCGCCAGTCCTCGCCTGGTCCCGGCCCCAATTCTTTCCCTTTTCAGTGAGAATGTTCGTGCCCTTCTCCCATCCCGAGGAGAACGCCTCCTTCCGTACATCCTTTTTTTTTTTTTTTTAAGATTTTATTTATTTATTTGTCAGAGAGAGAGCACCAGCAGGCAGAGTGCAGGCAGAGGCAGAGAGAGAAGTAGGCTCCTTGCTGTACAAGGAGCCCGATGCGGGACTCGATCGCAGGACGCTGGGATCCTGACCTGAGCAGGGGCAGTGGCTTAACCCACTGAGCCCCCCAGGCGCCCTCCGTACATCCTTACTTCGTGCTCCCACAGCGTTCTCACCTGCCACACACCCCAACTCCCCACAGCCCGGCACCCCTGAAACCACAGACACCTGGCCACATGGGTTGCACTGTCGTCTGGGAGCTGCGGCCTCCCTCGGCAGTTCTGCTTGTTTGCTGAGCCCCAGGCCCCACGGACGGGGCCTGCAGTACGTCTCTGCTCGGATGCATCTCAATCGGCTCGCACGTGCCCTGAGGTTCGACACCCCCGAAGCGGCCATCAGTGGACCCTCGACAAGCTTGCTCCCTGCCCGGTTCTCCCTACAGTGAAAGGTCAGACCCCCCCCCGCCCGTGCCCTTCAAAAGCCCAGCACCGTTCCCCTCCCCCACCCATGCGCATGTCCTGCCCATCACCGAGGAGCTCGGGCGGAAACCCAGTACCTGACTTCCTCCCCTTTCTTCCGTGCTTCCAGCATTCAGCCGGGTCATTTGTCTTTAAAAATAAATTCTAGTAAAAGTTACCATTAGAGCATTAAGTGCATAGTTCAGTGGTATTAAGTACACACACAATGTTGTCCAACTATCACTGATTCCAGAACGTCTTCACCTCCCCAGACTGAAGCTCTGCACCCATTAAATCAAGAATCCAATGCTGCTTTTCTAATGACTCCAGAGACTGTCAGCCCACGCCCTTCACTGCTCCCAGGGCCACTGCCAAGGTCCAGCTGCTCCCAGTCTCTTCAAATTTATTTCATTTTTTCTAATTAAAGATTTTATCTTTATGATATTTTGCGTGCATAAACTTACAGAAATCAAATACCAAACGGCCTATCAGAAAGTCTGCAACCCTAGGTCCCTCCCCCATTCTGAGCACCCGGCCGAAAGCAGCCAGTTTCTACTGTCCCAGCGATGTGCCGTATGTTATTCTCTGTGTCTGCAGTGACCACGACTAGACCAGCACACGGGGACAGCAAGCGTAGCTTTGAGCTACATCGGTAATCCGTAATCCTTGTCGGTCCTTCTTCTCGCCGTGAGAACACTGTAACCGCTGTTCCAGTCAGCGCGATATTATCTCCAGATGAACACTGTTCACAGACAGCTTGTGTAATAACGTCACTTTATATTCCCTTTTGTCATGCCGCTTTTTACTTTCCCTGGAGTTATTAATTACTTCACTTTTTAACGCCTCTAATTTCTAGGTTCCTATTATTAACACAGCCCGGAATTCCTAACTCAACCACCACATTTCTTTCCGGGACTGTGGTCAAGCCCGCCGGCGAGCCCGCCTGTTCTCTCTCCGTAGCCCCCGCCCTGCGCTCCCTCTGCACCGCCCCGCGCAGACTCTCCCGCACGGCCCCATACCCTTTGCTCTGGCCTTTTTGGAGTTCTGTTCCCAGGGTCCCCACATCTGTCTGTTCACTGCTTTCCTGTCCCATTTTTGGGTCATCATGTTCTCGGACTCTTCCCAAGGGCCTGCACAAGGGAAGAGAAACGACGGAAGCTTCCGGGGCTGAGGCTTTCGGTCGGCTCTCAGGCTGGGCAGGGAGTTGGTCTGGGTGTGGAACTCGAGATGTGACCCCGTTTTCCTCAGAACTTGGCAGGTAGCTGTGCATGTGTTCTGGCCCCCAGTGTCACCCCGAGGGGCAGGTTGCCATTGGGGTGTTTTCCTGTCTTTTCTTACTTACTGAAACCCTGTGGGTCCCCCACTTACGCCCAGTGTACAGAACTCTCCCAGCTGCTCAGGAAAGCTGATACGGCATTTACATCTGGAAACGTATTTTGGGTCTGGTACTTTTTCTAGAATATTTTTTAGGTTGTGGGGATGATTTCCTGCTCTGCTTTCTCCAGGTCTTTCAAGAACTCTCGGGTGGTGAGTTGGAGTTTCTGGAAAGATACTGTAAACATGTTATCTGTTTATTCTTTGTCTTTTCCTTACTTTTCCGGAATCTATCTTTCAATTTAATCTCCCAAATGTTATGCAGATTTAACCGTATTTTCCGCGATCCCGTGTTTCACCTGCAGGAAGCCTCGCGAGCTCACTGAACACCCCTGTCAGCGGCATCCTGCCCGCGCCCGAGGCTTCCTCACCTCTCGGACGGGTCGTCAGCTCCGCTCCGCAGCTCTGTTCTGCTGCTCTTGGTGATTTCAGTTCCCAGTTCGGTCTCTCTCGGTTTGCGACAGGCTTTCTCAAACGCACTAGGAGAGGACTCCAGTAAGCGCTGACAGCCACAGGGCCCCGAGCACTCAGAGACTTTCACTGGGGACGCTCGCTTGCCCGTGGCTCTGCAGCCGGTCAGTGACGGGGTCCCTCGAGCCCCAGCTGGGCATGGGAAGACATCAGCTGCTTGTACACCAGGAGAAGGGCCTGGGGAGGTCCTGGCTCCCAGCACGGGCTTTCTCCTCATCCTCATTGTTATCGTGGAACACTTGGTCCCCACTTCGGTGCTTTTCTGCAGAAGAACCTGGCTCTCGGGCAGATTCTCCAGCTGCTGTGGGCCAGGCAGGGCCTCCCTGGGTTCCTGGGTGGGCGGGGCTGTGCGGTCCAGCTGTGCTGTGCAGATGTCCCCATCCTCACAGCTGCCTGCTGTTTCCCCTTCTGGAGCCTTTCGGGGGAGAAGCCCTCCCTGGTGTGCGTCTCTGCTTCTTGTCCTTTTCCCTCTGCCGGCTTAGCAAGGCCCCCGTAGGCCCACGTCTGCTGATTCCTGCTGATTCTCCTCCCTTCTCCGTGGATGGAGCAGGGTCCTGTGTGTAAGGAGGGCACACATCTTGCAGGAGGGACGCTGCTGTTGCGTCCCCCTTGTATACCTCCATGTCACTCCCAGCCAGACTCAGTTTTCACCAGCCTACCTACAGGGCCAATCCTCTAAAAACTCCCCCACATTCAGGATAGGCCTGAACCCCCTCTCACCAGGCCCCTGCTCGGCACACAGGGAGCAAGGACAGCCCCTGCCCTCGCGAGCTCGGCGGCCGCTTGTCCTCGTGCCCCCAGGGATTCCTTCCTTCCGTGCCCCTTTGTGGGCGGCCGTCTCCCGTCGGCCCCTCACACGCAGCCGAACGAACGTCTCCTCCTGGGAAACCTGCCCTGACCCCCCCCCCCCATCCAGTGTGGAGATCCCCGTGTCCCTCAGCAGAGACACACATTGCTCGCCCCTTCCCCTAAGCCCTTCAAGAGGCCATAGGTCTTGGACGAGCAGGCAGGGAGAGCATGTCTCGTCTGCCGCCTCCGACGTCCGGCACCGTGGCGAACGCACACCGAGCCTCACGAGATGGTTTTGAATGAGCAGGTGAGTTTTCAGTTGCGGTTGGCTTGCTCCCGATTTAATCCCACGGACGAGGCCTCCTGAAAAACTGCTTGTGGGGAGCTGGTCTGGACTCTGCTCTTGCTGGGGTCGAGGGGAGGGGCCGCCAGAACCGTCCCACAAAACCAGCCGTTGCGTTTATTCTAGCAACGGGTGAAGAACGTTTCTTTACCGTTCACAGGATTTCCACGTCAGAAACTTCCTTTGCCTGAGAGTCCAGACGATCTTTGCTTCAGCCCAGGAACTGGCAGCCCTTTGTGACACGGGACCACAAACTGTTCGTAACTAAGGTCCCTCCTCTTCTGCACCCCGATGGGCTGGAAGCCCCGAATCGCTGGCTGGACAGTTGTCACAGCCGGTCCAAACGCTCATGCCCTGCCCACGTGCCCACGACCCCTCGGCCTCACTCCCGCCTCTGCCCTCCGTACTGTAGTATTCTCATTCTTGTCCACAGAAGCACGTGACTCCCCTTCTCCTAAATGCTCCCTCAAGCGGTCTGTGTAACGAGGCCAAAATACTGTGTGTCCCTGAACCCACAGTGTGCTGGTGCGGGGGCAGGGGCTCGGGGGGTGGGAGGGGCCTCTGTGACGGGTCATGCCCTTGTCAGGAGAAACTCGGAGCTCTCGCTCCTCCACGGTTGGACACCCGAGGAGATGCGGTCCGTGAGGCAGGACGCCGCCGCCCTGGACGCCGTGGTTTTGGATTTCCAGCGTCCGGACAGGGAGAAGTGAACGTCTTCTGCTTGCCCTGGGCTGGGCTGGGCCGTCCTGTTATAGCCCCTGAGCCGGTGAGAACCACCACCACAGGCGAGCACACGTGAAGGCCGTGGCATCGGAGAAGCCGCTGCGGACGGAAAGCAGGCAGCGGCAGAGCGAGGGCGAGAGCTGGCTGCTGAGTCCAGCCCGCGCGGCCAGTCCGGGGCTGAGCCCGAGAGGACCCCAGCCTCCGTAAGGGGCAGGGATCTCCTGTTGGGGCGATGCCCATCGGACATTCCTGCCGGGGTCTGAGGCTTCTGCACTCAGAGGTGAAGCAGCCCAACAGAAACACGTTTTCAAACCTCATCGTTTGCAAGGATAGGGCCGTGGACACTGGTTCTCGCTAGGGGGGTGGGGGCGGACTGCACCCCTGCACATGGTCCTCACGGGTGACAGAGCCAGGGGAGGGCGGGGTCGGCAGGGACCACACGGCCCGTCCTACCACCCCTACTCTTCCCCCAAACAGGACACGGACAAGGTCACCGCCTCTCCCGACGTCCACACACTCAGGCCACGGTAACCACGATCCCTTGCCCCAAACACAGACTCGAACACTAACTTCATGAATCCAATGTAGTACCTGAACCAGAGTGTTCTTCTTCCCGACCCCCGACAGAGCTGGTGAGTAAAGAAAACCCCTTTCCAGTCCGTTCACACATCGCATCACTCCCCACAGACCGGGGTCTCGAGACAGGCTGCGCGCACCCCGCATCGCGGACGAATCGCATGTGAGGGGCAGGGAGTGGAAGCAGGACCACGGGCTCCCGCCCGTCCGAATCCGCGGCCAGAGGCGGCTGCGGCTAATGGGCTCGGTCATCCATGAAGAATAAATAGATTTCTGAGTTTATTCAGCTGGAAATGCCTTCTGAGAACGGCCAGGGGTCTTCGGGCCGCCACGGATGTCCTCCTTCCTGCCACCCTGCCGTCGGGGGTGCGGGGGTGCGGCCTTCCAGGTCCCGAGAGGCTCTCCGTGCTCCTGGAGGCAGGGAGGCCGGAGCCCCTGGGTCCCGGGAATACAGGACCCCACGGACGACCCCAGCCGCGGGGCAGCAGGTGCCCACGTGGGTGGGCCGAGCGGACGCAGAGCCGCTATCGAGCCAGCGTGCTCTTTCTACAGCGAGGGGCAGCAGAACCACCCCCTAGCCCGGGAGCATCGCCACCCGAGGCACGAGCCGGTCAGCCTCACCTGCTCTCCAAAGACACAGGGCCCCGTTCTGTGGGGCTCTCGCCATAGCCCCCAAGGTTGTGTCACTGGTGGATCTACGGGCTGCTCACCATGTGTTCCATAGCCTCTGGCAGAAGTGGGGGCAGCAGCATGGGCTCTGTTCAAGGAAAGCGTTTGGCAATATTCGTGGTAATAAAATTTGATATAAAATTATTTAATTTCCTCTGCATAATCAAACCTGCCAGATATCAAACCTGAGGAAGACCACGGGAGCCTGGGCTTGGGTGCAGGGTGGTGACCACCCATGGGGCTCCAGGGGTCCAGGGCCTTGCCCAGGACGCTCCGGGGCCCTCCATCCCCGCCCATGGCAGTTGGGGGAGCGGAAGACCCGCAGCCCGTGGCGAGGCAGACCCAGACACGCACGGGACGCGGTGACGGCGGGGTCAGGGGGCAGTCCGAGGCCCTGCTCACTCTCCAAAGAGCGCTCCTGTCCGTAAACGAGAGTCTGCTCTCATGAACAGCCGTCCCAGGGCGTTTTATGTACATACGGATGTTCAGGCTGACGTGTTACAGAAGTGACGCCGCATGTGCTGCTTTGTCAGATCATTAATGTAATATCAGAACTGGACGTTCTTAATGACCAGAGTCTCCCCCGTCTCTCCACAGACACACACACGCGCACACGCACACACACGCCTCCGCTCCGTACTTTCGGTCCCCACAGAGCTCACTTCTTCGGACGTACTCAAGTTTACCTACTTAGTCCTCTCTATGGGACAATCACAATGTCCTCCAACTTCTTACTATTGCAGAAACAAACTATCCACATTCTGTACATGTGTCTATGTGCAGCTCTTTTCAAGATTCCATGAATATATACTTGAAGGCTCCTGTGTTTTTCCTTATTCTAAGTGTTGGAGTTTGGAGGGGAATAAGAAATGTACGTTTTGCATTTCCTCATCATAAATTAGAAGAAGTGGGATTCCTACCTCAAGGTTTATGCTCATTGTAAATTGCCAAACTGACCTGTAGAAATGTTTACTACACATAACATACACACAAGGAACGTGGAACTATATGAAAAAGACAGCGTGTGACGGAGCTACAAAACTGTATGTATTACCCGTTACACATAAACGAAAGCTCGCTCTTCTGCCTCTCCGCCAACACTGGCGACTGCCCGTCTCTGCCACCTTGCCAGGAAGCAGTGGGATCCCGCTGGGGCGTGCACAAAGGGCATGTGGTTCGTGGGGAAACTTGCCGCATCTCTCGGGGTCTCTGCTACCACCTGTAGTGGCCGCTCTTCACTCTTCTACGGTGACTTGTAAAGCTTCTTATTAGGTTAAGAATATTGGCTCTTTCTTAGTATCTGCTCTCAAGCCCCCTATTTTACTTTGCTTTTAAGCCAAATGTTGACAAAAAAGGATTTCCTCCAGAGAGTCCCACGAAATCAGATGTAATAGGCTCTGTTCCCTGCCGGCCTTCTCTTCTGGAATCACCTCCCAAACCGCCTAACTGGTTCCAGATGACACCAACATCCCCAAAACTGCCTTCAGACTCTTATGGTTTTATTGTCTCACATTGAACTTTTGAGACAGACCCCCTGGGATTTCCGTTAGGGAGGAGTCCGCTTGCTTTCTCCCCAGACAGCTCTCCCTCTGTCCCACGAGGCCACAGTCACCACGTTAGTGGAAGGGAATCCAAAGTTTTCACAGTCGTGCCAGGTCCCAAGGGCTGGGAGGGCCACACCAAACCCCCACGGAACGCAGCCACCTCTGTGACCTCCCGGTTCCAGAAACGATTCGGAGCAGCAGTGCGTGCGCGATGCTGTCCTACACGGCACTTCAGTGCAGGCCACACTGTAGACATGGAGAAGGTGTAACCGCCGTCTCGAGGAGAGCCTGGTTTATAACACGCCTTTTGCGATTCTGTGGTCTTAGGCACAGAGCTGTGTTTTCCCAAGATGACTGCTTCCTTCTGTCAGGAGTGGTAACTGGTAACTGGGATGCTTCTGGGGTAGCGTACGACCCCCGCACAATTTGTGAACATGTGGTCGCCGCATGGCCCCTGGGTCGCTGACTCGCGGCGCAGCTGCGGTGTGGCTGGGGGCCCCAGCACATGCGCGGCCATCGCCGTGAACCTTTGCCAACACTCTGACCTTGGAAACAGCAGGAGATTCCCCTCAGAGACCTCAGGACCCGCTTACAGACTTCCGTCCACGCTCACGTGCGGGTGGCTCTGGCTGGAGCGGTGCTCAGGAGACCCCCAGAGGGGAGCCTGTTCCCCCAGGAAGGACGCTTCACCCAGCAGAGGGGCCGGGAGGAAGGGGCTCAACCTGGCTTGTAAGAGCCACAGTGGTCACCATCAGCACAGGAAGGGAAGAGAAAGGAAAGCGACTGTCTGCGCCGCACCAGGGCCCGCCCGCCGGAACGGAAGGGTGAGCGCAGTAAGAGGAAACACCGTGAGAGTCGGCTTGGTTTGAGTCCTGGCCACGTATTCAACGTCTCCGTCCGTCTGTGCGTTGTTCCGATCAGGGATAACAAGGAAACGGCTAAGGGGGTCGTGTGATGACATGCACTCACAGAGACGAGCCCTCAGGCTCACGCCCGGCGCCCGGCTGCTGCTGCACACACGGCGGCAGGAGTGGCAGACAGGCGTGGAGATGCAGACGGCGGGGCTCAGGCTTGGGCAGGGGCAGAGCCCGCCTGCGACCCCTGGTCGTGTAGGCAGTGGGTGGGCCTGGGACCCCCTGCGGTGTAGGCGGCAGAGGTGCCGGCACGCGGCCGGGCAGGGTGTACGTGTGCACAGTGCCGCTTTGGCGCACGCGGACACAGGTCAGCTGAGCAGACGTGGGACCCAGGTGTCACACTGGGCACATTCCCATGTGTGAAAACCCACTATCCGTGTGCACATGAGTCCAGAAGACGGGAAGCTGAGTCGTGTGATGAGTCACTAGGACGGTGTGGCGTGCACTCTGCTGAAGACATGGTCCCAGCTGGTGTCTCCCGGATAAGGTCCTCCCTCAGAACCCCGGTGCCACGTCACTAGAATTGGACAGGCTGGAAGGAGTGTCTTGCCTGGGACCTGAAGACCCGAGCCCCTGCTGGGTGGTCCCAGGGCCCCCTTCCTGAGATGCCCCTCCCCTGGGACACTATGTCCCGCATGGTGCAGACCAATGGGGGCCAGGCAGGGACGCTGAGGCCGGGGTGTGCTCTGACTGTGCCCACAGAGCCACCGGAGCCTAGCCACCACACCCACGTCTGGGAAGTCAGAGTTGCTTCCCTGCGGCAGACACTCACTGTCTGCAGAAGGAGGCAGCGCGTGAGCCACATTTTAGTTCTACACTACGACGAGGAAATAGCAATGTCCCGTTCTTCTGAATCCGTGTCTCCCCCTTGGGAGCCGTCCCTTTCCTGACTTGCGTCTCATGGAGGTAAGTCCTCTGCTAAGGGAATCATGTTAACGGCGGCTACAGGTCCAGCAGCACAGACCTTCCTGCACACCCGCGGACATCACTCGCTGAGGTCCTGGTGGCTGGGACCCTCCCCTCGCTGTCCATGGTGCTGCTCCCCCCACCCCGGTAGTCTCTTCCCGGGAAGGCCCCTCTGTGCCATCTGAGGGCTCCACCTGCTGAGTCTGGAAACATCCTCACGGCGCGCTCTGTTGGGAGGGTCAGCAGCCCCAGAGGCAGCGGGGGGTGAGAGCCACAGCCCACACAGGACTGCACACTAATGGGTCTCTGACACCGAAACCGTCCTGCAGGGTGGGTCATGAAGCGCGGCCCTCCCGCGTGCTCTCTGGGCGTGGGCCATCATTTGCATTCCCTTGATGGTGAAGTCTGTCTCATTTGAAAAACACAGACTCTGAATTTAGGAGATCGGGGCTCAGTTCTACGATCCTGCGGGGGCACGTTAAGAATCTCCTTCTCTGGAGTGTCATAATGAGGGTCCCGGAGGTGAGGAAAGGGCCCCGCAGCCACACTGGGCTCAGGTCCCCTTTTGTGAAATGAAGTATTACCTGAGAAGAAAGCGCCCACCTCACTGCCTGGCACACAGGGGCCAATTCACAGGCTGTGGCTTTACTTACGAGTTTAGTCCTTAAACTAGTCCACACAACCCAGCTCTTGAACTCGGTAACCGAGGACCCTGCTGCGGTTCTGACCACCCGACCATGGTTACCAGGATGTTTTCATAACATAAAGTAAAACGAATGTTACAGAATCATCCAAACTCAGAGATGAAGGCAGAGTTCAAATCTCTTGGGCCCAAACCAGTGTGCACATCTCTGCCGGTTACCGGCCGGCAAGAACGTGTAATGTTTAGAGATTTGGCAGCAACGGCTCCTTCCCCGATGGTCACCGATGACTCGATCGGAGCAAACAGAAATACCTGTCATTCCCTGTTTTCAGAATGACTCCCGAAGGTTCTGCCCAGTGGTCCTGTCAGCCATCTGACAAGGAGAGCTGTGTCACATTGAAGCCATTAAACACGGGGAGGCTGGACAGGACATGTCCCAGGACGGGGGCAGAGCAGATGACAGCCTGGGAGAGGGGCTCATCTCGGTGACCTGGGTCATCTCCCATGGCTGCCTTGGGTCCCAGATGCCCAGGCCACACCTGATCCCAATGGACTCTGCAGACACGGCCCTGTCCAGCCCCGAGATGGTGGAGGCTCGTCTGTCAGATGGCAGGCTGGGACGTGAGAGCTACAGGGGCATGGACCTCTGCAGAAGCCTGTAAGCCCCCCAGCCACCCTGTGCTGCCTCCGTGACCCCACACACCCTGTGTGGGATAGACTCAGACTGCTCAACTGCTCAGTCCTGTGGAGGTAAATGTGAACGCTCAAATTCCACCTGTGAAGGTGTGTCCCGTGCCCTGCATGCAGACCGCCTCCCCTGACATGTCCCATTTAGCCCTTCAGTTCCACAATGAAGAGAAACCACACGTCCGGGGATTTCCCATGTCGGAACAAACTTGTATCATCTCTATTGCAATGCAGTAAATAAAAAACCCGTTGTAAAAACATGGGAGACACATTGTAACTCTGCGTCTCTGCTCCCAGTCTCCCCGACCCAGCCCCTCCATCGTCCTAGAGAACGTTCAGATACTCTGAAGGTAAAGACATCCGGGTGCTGCACCTGCTCCCGCTGATACCGCTGGACGGGAAAGCTGCATGACTTCTCTGCTCTTTCTACTAAGTGCTGATGGGATGCCATGGGCAGAGGCCATGAAGCTCCCGGAGGTGCCACACAGCGTGGGACAGCCTTCCTGCAGAGAGGTCGCCGCCCTATGTGTGTGGCCCGCACCGAGAGCCCGGTCCCTGAGCTGCTCACCAGCCGCCTTCTGCACCGTGTGGGAGAGAGGTGCAGGGGACACGGGCACATCTGTGCTCGTCCTCTGCGGGGCTGACCCCAGCAACACGTACAGAATGGCCTGGCCTTCCCGAGTCGCCCTCCTGCCCAGAGTTTCTCTCTGGAAAACTTTTCTCCGATGGGGAAAATGGATCTTATTCCCATCACTCCGCTGCTGAGCCCTGAGCTCCTTGCTGGCTGCTGTTTGCAAAGTGTGGTCCTGGCCTGGGAGCGTCAGCAGGCTGGGGACCTGTCCGACCCGGGGCCCCTCCTGGAAGCACAGGGGCTGGGCACCCGGGCCGGGCCAGCTGCGGGCACCGTACCAAGCCCCGCAGCTGATGCTGGTGCTCATGCAAGTCTGACAGCCACTGACCTGGAGGCCTGTGCTTGGCGTCCCAAGGGACCTGATGTCCAGCCGCTCCCCCCCACCCCCGAAGCCTCTTAGTTCCAGCCACGTGTTCAGACGGCTGAGAGTCCCTCGTCACTTCTCCCCTCTGAGCCCCTGCGTATTTTTCTGTCTGAAATAATCTTGCTTTTTCTCCTCAGGGAACCCCACGTTATTTTACGGAGTCATCCCCAAAAGTCTATTCCTCTTGCCTCTAATATTTTTACACTTTGGTTGGTCTTACGTGCTAAAGTGAAGGCATCAAGAAAAATCCCAGAGTTGGGCACCTGGGTGGCTCAGCGGGTTGAGCCGTTGCCTTCGGCTCAGGTCATGCTCTCAGGGTCCTGAGATCGAGCCCCGCATCGGGCTCTCTGCTCAGCGGGGAGTCAGCTTCCTCCTCTCTCTCTCTCTCTGCCTGCCTCTCTGCCTGCTTGTGATCTCTCTCTGTCAAATAAATAAATAAATAATCTTAAAAAAAAAAAGAAAAAGAAAAAATAAAAATCCCAGAGTCAAACTGACTTCTGTGAGTCCTCTGTTCTGGACACACCATGTCCCGACGTAGGTCGGGCAGACAGAAGACAGCTGCGCGTACGGGTGGCTATTCAGATGTTTAGATCGGATGCGGACACACAGACATGACGGAGCACCGCGGACGGCCTGCTCCCTAAGCCTCCGCCGCCAGGAGGGAGGGGACAGGAAGGATGGGGGAAGGCGGATGAAGGGTTTAAGAACTATCAAACTTGATCAAGTGCTTTTTCCTACTTAGCAGCCATATTTCCTCATGATCTGTTTTGCATCAAGAAATATGGAAAGGAACCACTTACCCAGAGTGTTTAGGAAACCCACAGGAAAGGACCCAAGCAGAGGGTGACGATGATGGTTGTTCACTGCAGAAGTGATGGCCCTGGACTCTAACCTGCTAGAGGCCTTGTGGGAGGAAGGGAAGGTCAAGGCTGCAGGTGGGGTGCGGGGCAGGGGCTAGAGCTCTCCAGCGCCCTTGGCCGTGTCACCTGGGCGGGTCCCTTCCGCCCCAGGGGTCCCACCCCCGCACCTGCAGAGTCAGCAGCCTGTCCCACCCAGCCTCCAAGAGCACGCCTGTGTTTGCTAGAAACATTTTCTTTTCAGAGCTTGGTGTTGTCGGAAGCACATCCCACCCTCTCACTAAGCGGGCGATTCTCTGGGGCTTGGTTTCCTCATCGGGAAAGGGGCAGATCTTCGAGTCAGCGTGACAATTCCATGATCCGCGATAAAGCATTCAGAGTACAAGAAATGGAGTATAGAAAATAACTATCTGTTTCCCCTTCCTAAACTGCTGCTAAGTCACAGACTCAGCTGCGATGCTCTTCTTCCCACGTGGAGCCCTGAACTCGCCGTTAGCAATGATTTATTCACCTCAAGCTTCGACATCCGGTCTTATTACCATCAAATTTCAGACAACACAAAAACTCTTTAAATCCCTCCTTTTCCCAGCAAGCCACAGGCAGGGAGAGGGGCTCAGGGCAGGAGATTTCCAACCAGGAAGCTGCAGACGTCGGCTGCGGGACTCGGTTGTGGCTGGGCCACTACTGGCCTGAGCCAGCTGCCTCTGCTTTCCGTTTTTCTGCTGCGAGCACGAAAAATGCACTTGACTTTTGTCAAGCTGGTGAGCACACAGACGGTCCCCTCTGGCGTGGAAAGCGCACGGAGGCCACTGGCCAGCATCTTAGGTCTGGGCAGGAGGTCCGTGAGCCGCGCTGAGGGTCCTTGCAAACAGAACCATTATGTGTGTTCCTGTTAGGTCCCGGGGCCGCTGCTGGGCACAGGCCAGACGGTGAGGAAAAAGACAACTTTTCTCTCCCTCAGGAGCTGACATGTGTATTGGGGAGATAAGAAGCGCACACAGACCGGTTAGAGAAATACAAGGAGACAGGGTGTAAGACGGCGGTGGTAATAGCACAAGGAACAGAAGTTGCCAACGTCAAGTGCCCACGTCCGTGTGCTGAGCACGTAAACACACGGACTCCCTGAGTCTCGTAACAACCAGTGTCCGTGGTTACTCACCACATACCCATTGTAAAGATGGGGAAAGTGAGGCACAGCATGTCCCGGTAGCTTGCCTGAGGCCAGGCAGCCGTGGACCGGCAGGGCTCACCCGCGTCTGGCCAACAGCAGACACACGGGTGTGGCGGGAGCGGCCTGGGAACAGACGCCCTCAGAGGGCTTCCATCCCTGCCATGGGCGCGCCTTCACCAGCAGCAGCCACAGGATGGCCCGAGGCCACTTTTCCTCTTTTCAATTTACTTTTTACCGCTCTCACTTGAAGCTGAGGTTTAGGACTCAAGCAGAGGCGGTTCAGTGTTCCTCCAACGGAAGGGCGGCCTACAACTCCCCACCCCCACCCCGTGTTGGTTCCATCCCAAGTGTGTGAAAGTGTAAGGGGACGTTACACTGGGGAGGGGGCTCTTCCAGGCCCCGTGGTGGGGAGCCCGCCCGGCCCGAGGGCTGGGGTGACCTTGTGGCTCATGGACTGTCGGGGACCCAGGAGGACGGTTGCGGCCTCGGAAGGGACTGAACTCTCTGGCTATGCTCTGAGGGGCGGCACTGAGGACGGGCTGGGGACTTTAGGGAAAGGTTAGGGTCAGTTCGAGGCAAAACCGTCCAACCCTGGCAGAGGCCAAGGCCAGCAGCCGCTCAAGGACGGTGCTCACCAGCCCGGGAACGGCCAACAGGGCCGGACTGGGATGTGGAAAGCATGTCGCCAAAGAGACGGACCCAAGGGGAGCTGGACGGTGAGAGCTGGAGGCCCCATGCGGAGCATCAACCTCTCCACGTCCCGTCCTTCGCCCCGGCCTCCCGCGACCGTCCTCGGCCTCTGACACGCGCCTCCTCTCCCACGTTTCCTCTCCCGCGCTATGTCACTCGGGTCCTGCCTGTTTCTCTCATGCGTCTTCACCTCTGGAAGAGCAGACTGGGCCCCGCAGGCTCTCAGACCCCACCCCTCCCTCCCTGTGGGCACAGGATCCCTGTGCATGTGCCCAGCGAGTGGGACACTCAGGAAACAGGGTTACAGGGACACAGGCTCTCGCGTGTCAGGTACACTCCTTGGGCCTGTGTCGGCTGCGGGCTGGGCCTGGTTCTCCCCACGAGCTCGTGGGTCGGGCCCCGTCCGGCACTCCACGGTGGACACCTGGCCGTGTCTGGCTGGTACTTCCCCGTCTCTGCCCCATGGGCCCTGAGGAGAGGCCGGGAAAGGCTTTGCTACGGAAGAGCACGGAGGCGGCCGGGCTTGAGGGAAGGCTGGGCTCAGGCGAGACTACAGGTGCTCCCGGCAAGGAGAGCAGCCTCGGGAACCGGCCCCACCTGCGCCTGCACCCCCGACCTCCAGCCTCCAGGACGTGAGAGCGGAGCTTCCAAGGTGCTCTGTCGCAACCCCGCAGGTGAGTAACACTCCGGCTGGGGTACTGGGGTGAGAAGCCACGTGCCCACGTGTTGGGGGCGGGATTCTGTGCCATCCGTGTGTCCTCCCCTCCACTAGGGCCCCTGTGCCCGGCGGGGGCTGCGTGTGCAGGCCCTACCCGGTCCCTGGGAGGCCACACCGGTGGTCCGGTGTTCACAGTGGCCCGGGACACGGAGGAGCGCCGCGGTTTAAGGAACAAGAGGCTGAAACATCTGCGGAAGACTCGCTGCAGGCCAGGGCGCCTGGAGCTGTGGAGCGACGCAGACTTTGTCGGAGAATCTGCCCCGGCAGCCGCGAGGTGAGGGGACGCTCACGCGAATGCTGAAGCAGCGCTCGGGTCCCGGGCTGCACACATGCATGGGGGCCACCACGCACGCAGACTTGGAATCCTAGACGCTGCGTTCAGTCTGCAGCGTATCACACGGTCTATGCAACACGAGACGTAAGGATACCTGTGAGCTCGCGGGGAGGATGAAGAGGCTGTGAGACCCACGTTCACCGGCCCCCGAAGTTACACCCACGCTTAGCACACGGGGTCCTGCGAGGCGGCGCCCTTCACCTCCCCCTCGGCCCCTCCCAGACGGTGGCACAGCAGAGGCGCCGGGATGCAGACACGAGTGGCACTGCCTCCCGTGTGGTCTGGGGACCGCCGGCCCTGGAGTCCCCTGAAACCGCCCGAGCTGACCGTGCGGCTCAGCCGGAGCCCGAGGTGCTGTGCGTACCCACTGCAGTGTGTTGGGGAAACACAACTTCCCTCGCAGCGCCCGGCGGCGGGCCCAGGCTGCTCCCGCTCCTGCTGGAGGAAAGCGCGGAGCTTGAGGACAGTGCGCGCCCGACTTCTCTGCCTCTCCCGGCTCCCGCGACGCTTCGTCCAGGACTGCCGTCCGGACATCAGCCTCGCATCCTGGTGCTTCTGCTCGAAACTCCACATTGAATCGCGATGTGCTGTGAACACGTGCATGCCAGAGCGATCGTCCGAATCACGGGGAAGAACTCCTAAGTAATGGCTCAGGTTTTGTGTTAGAAGCGGCTTCTTGAGATACCATTAAATCCTCTTCGTCACAAGACCAAGGTTCAGCGCAGCTTCCAAGCGCAGCAGCAAGAAGAACCTTGCAGGAGGCTTCCTTGCAGCCGGACCTGAGAGCGACGGCTCCCTGGGCTCTTCCGGACAGCAGCAGCGGCTCCGGACAGGGACGGGGCAGCAGGGCCCCCCTCCTTGGTCGGCCCTGCCTGCCGGCGGGCTGACATTGTAGGACTGCGGCTGTCGGGGCGGGACTTGATCTTGGAGGCTCCCGTGAGGGTCGGGGGTCACAAAGCCCCACAACAGGCACGCTGAATTTCGTGTGATTGGTGGATCTGTGAATTTTCCCAGATGGCAACATGTTTTCAGACGATTCTTAAAGAAGTTTGGGGTCCAGAAGAGTCTCCAAGAGACAGCCCTTAGGCTTCGGGTCCCAGAGGGGACCCTCGGAGACCGCGTATCCCGCACCACGTGAGCCGCTGTGGCCCACGCCCACAATGACCTGCGGCCTCCACGCCGTCCATGTGTTTGGTGGTAAATATTGTACAAATAAACATGAGAATACTGAGAATTCAGGAAATGACTTCGAAAAAATGGGAAAACTTTTTTTTTGAGAAAACTTTTAAACACTTTGTGACTTTCATGAACTCGGGGAGCAGGACCTGCCGTCTGGTGCACAGGCCTGGAACTCGGACCAGCCTCGGGTGGGCTCTAACGCATGGGCCAGCGCAGCTGTGGCAGATGCCTGCTCTCCCGGCCAGCAAGGCGACGGCCAGGACCAGCTGCGGCGGAACAAGTCTGGACGGAGGCAGACTTGAAGCTCTCACCCCTCAGCCCACGGGACCCCTGCGGCCTCCTGTTTCTCCTCCAGGGCGGTGAAGGCAGAGGGTCCGTCCGCACGTCCAGCTGAGCAACGTGCCCCGCGTACGGCCTCCTGCGCTGATCTGAGGGTGCACCCCCCGCCCCGCTGCGAGGGTGTCCGGTCCTGGGTTCATTCAGGAAGGCTGGTGGCGGGGGCTGAGCCTGCAGGAGACGGGATGGCTTCTGCCTGTGCAGGTGCGCGCGCCCACGCGGCTCTCAGGACGGGTCGCGCTGCCGGCACGGAGGACAGCCAGGAAGCGGCAGCCACGCAGCAACACAGGCTCCACGGAGTGAGCGGGCCCGCGGGGTTGCTCCGGTCCCGGATGTGCGTGTTCTCCCGCACAAGCACCCCACAGAGCTGGGGCTGCCCTCCCGGGTCCGCGGCGCTGTGCCCAGTTCGCAGGGGTGCGGGCCGTCCACGGGCCCTGGGGTGCAATGTGCGCGTCCCCGGGGCCACCTGCCGGGGCCTGAGGGAGCAGCGGACCTCCCCCATCCAGGAAGCTCTGTGCGTGGGGGCAGGGCAGGGTCTTGCCCATCAGACCCTACGCCGTGGACCAGAGCAGCCGACCGAGCCAGTGGGGCCCTCCCCTCCATGTGACTGACCTCCACACAGGTGTCCTGACCCCCTGACTTCCGTTCTGGGCCTTCCCTGGAGAAGCTTGTCACTGGCGACCCTTCCTCTGCGCCCTGTGACGTGGGGCTGCAGGGCCATGTCTCTGACAGGAGGAGATGAGGGGCAGCTGCTGTCCGGAGGAGGACACCGACCACGTCCTCGGGCTACAGCCAGTTCCAGAGGCAGATGTGTCCGTGTCTCTCGCTCCCTCTCAGGCTGTGGCCACAGCCCTGCCCGGGGACTTCCTCGGGGCCTGCCTCTGACGGCACCCTGTGGGCACATACCAACCCAAACAACTCCAGGGGGCAGCACAGGGGTGGGGACGCAGATGAGGAAGTGGGCGACAGCCTGAGCTCTGCGGCCGTGGCCCTCCCGCCACGTCCCCGCACACCTGTGGAGCCTGTCCGGGCCCGGCCCCTTCGGCTCCGCCACTCCCCGTCCCCCGAGAGAAAGGCTGCCGACGAGCGGCCGGCCGGCAGCCCCACCTGCAGACGGGCTGTGTGCGGCTCACACAGCATGTTTTTTTGATGAAATACTTGCCAACATCTAAAAATGAGAAGATTTCAGACGGAAACCAGATTTTTGGTTTTTCTAAAGCTTGCAGGGCTGGCAGCATGGGCCGGCATCTGGTGGGGCAGCCAGTGCTGGGCTCAGGGCTGTGTCTGCTGGGCAGGGGGCTGCCCACCAGGCCTCCACGGTCCCCTGCCTGCCGTCCCCGTCCCCATCCACGCAGGTCACCTCCCCGCCTGCAGCACTCAGGCTGCCTCCCCAAGTGCGGCAAGGTGGCAGCACACAGAGAGATTTCTCGGTAACGGTGTGGAGGGGAGGCGGGCTGTCCTCGGTGTGGTGCCTGCCCCTGGGAGGAAGCCAGGAGATCAGCGCCTGCCCACGCCACTTGCGGTGTCCGGTGGATGGGGCACGCGCCACCCCCCACAACTGCCGACAAACGCCGTGAGGCCACCGTACCGTCTGCGCTCGCACTCTGGGAAACCGGAGCTCAGAGATGTTGGGAGCTTCGTCTCAGGATGTGGGGGATAAAAGTCGGGTCGAAACCCAGGTCACCTGCTTCAAATGCAGGAGTCCCCTCGGCTGTGCAGCCTGGCCCAGGGCAAGCACAGGTCCCAGCAGCAGAGACGCGCACACAGCTGCAGCCGCAGCCCGGGCAGACCCCACACCGACCCGCCGGAGAGCACAGTCTGGTTACGGTATTTCTCCCCGATTCTTCGGAAGTTCCATGGGGACACCCAACTGCGCCCCGGAAGCAGAGAGCCAGCCACCCACTCTCTTCCCGCGCGCGCCTCCCTGCTGAGCCCGACGCAGGCCGGATAAGTACGGCGTCTCCGAAAAGGTGAAGTGGGGGTACCTGTCTCCAGCTTGCGTGTCATGAAAGAAATTACTCCTTGAACTAATGGAGCACTCCTCGCTTAAGGATTCTGCTTGGGGAGGCAAATCCTGGCGGAACGGTCCGTCTTCCCTTGGACTTCCCGGTACAGACGTCGTCACCGCTAACCGGGCGCCCACTCGGGGTCTTCCACAGAGAAGACGCTTCACACCCTGATCAACCGAGATGTCCAAGAACCAGCCCCAGGCGGGCCTCGGGCCCGACCACTGGTCCCACGCATGGAGTCAAGGACACCAGCCAAGACAGAGCTCAGGTAATGCCACTGACCTACAAGCAGGAGGCCCGCACAGAAGCGGGAGAAACCCTGCATGCCCCGGCCCCAGCCAGGCGGCACCGAGCAGTCAGCGAACCCAAAGGTCAGCCCGAGCCGACATCTGCAGAAAGAACAATGACCTCTAACGGCGACGCACACACCTCCTTCTGTTCTCCTTTTATAAATTGTGAAGAAAATCTACGTCCTTTAATCCGCAATACAGGCCCTGAAAGGTCGCGTCTCAGCTGCGGGAAGTCTTGCTGGGGATGATGAGACCCTGAATGTGAACCGGGACCCCCGACCACCAGTGCCTTCGGACGCCGCCCTGTCTCAGAAGTCACGAGAGGGAAGTCAGTGGGACGCGCACCGTGGTTAGTGCCTGGCGCCGGCAGGAACTGTCTCCGGTCTTACTTAGTGAGTCCCCAAGGCCAGTGCCCGTCGCCATCCCTGCAACTTTTCTGTTCCATCACAACTATTAACCTGGGCTGAGGCCCCTGCTGCAGGTGACCACGCTGCTGACTGAGGGGCGCAGAAGAAGGGCCTCCCTCCTGCTCTCAGGGTGAGATGTCAAATCTGCCCTTTTCTGTGCGTGCCCACGTCCTGGAAGACACAGCTCATAGGTCTCTGACAACAAGTGACAGTCTGGAGCACGAGGAACCCTCTGCTGGCTGGGGCTGGGAGTCACGTGGGGGCGCGTGGAGCACCAGACCGGCTCCAGCAGAAACTAAGTCCGGAGCTACGAGCAGGACCAGACCCTTTTTCTCAGACAGAGGCAGGCCTGTGTCTTGGACCCTGGGAACGTGCACAGAGCCCTAGGGAGGACAGTGGAATCACCCTGTGGTCCAGGGCCTTCCAGACTCCCAGCATCTCTCTGCCCACCCCCAGAGGAATGAAACCAAGACTCGGGCACTTAGTTAATGATTCTGCAGAGACTTTCTACACAGGATCAGGTCATCTGGGTCACCGCCCTGACAGAGACCCCAGCAGACCTGGCACGCGACTGCCAGGAGCAGCAGGAGCTGTGCGCAGAGACAGCCTGGAGTCACGCTGGGCTCCTGGCTTCCCTCCGAAGTCTCTGCCATGCCAAGCTCCTGGGCAGCTGCCCAGCAGTGTCCCCCGACCCAGGAACCCCCAGCACCTCCCTCCGCCCCTCCAGATTCCTGCACCTCCGGCTTCACTGAGTACAACTTCTCGGCTGCCTGTGCTGCCTGTCCCCATCCTGACCGCGCTCGGGGAGCAGCCCCCAGGCCCTGCTCTTGGCCCACTCAGTCGCCACGATCTTCTCCAATCTCGCAGCGCTTCCAGACGCCAGAGTGCTCCCGGCACGCCTCTCGGTGGGGCTCAGCCTCCCTCGCGACGCCGTCTGCAGGAAGCGTCCATGCGGGTGATCGCAAACTCCCCAGCCTGACGCGGCCAACCTTGACCCGCACTTCCCTCCAGGGATGGCCAAGCTCGGGGCGCTGGGAAGGAGCCTCCCTCATGCCTGAGCTTAGGGGGGCTCCTGCGCCGCAGTGCGCTCACGTCCCCACCCCGCTGTCCAGGCTTGGCCTTCAGGAAGCAGCCAGCGAGCCACCCTCTGTAACTGAGCTGGGGCGGCAGTGGTCCCTGTCCTCTCCCCCAGCAGCCGTCGGAGCCTGTCCCACTTGGCTCTTCCCTGACTCTTCCTGCTGTGCTCACTCTACCCCGCGACCCCCGCCTGATATCCGCCTGTGGAATCCCTCGTCCCTCCACGCTGTTGTCACCCACCCTTCTTCCCTCACACTGCGATAGCTCACGCGCTGTTCCGCCTCCCCGCCTCACCCCTGCTCCCTGGAAGTCAGCCCACGGGCAGGGCTGCCCACGCTCTGCACGAGGTAGCGCCGGCACTCAGAGAAGGTACGGGGGCACGCGCACTGGCCCCGCCCTCTGAGCGTGAGCATGGGAGAGCATCTGTGTGTCGGGTGGGGCAAGCTTGCAGGCGGGCGAGGGGACTGGCCACTCGCAGCCCCGCGCGCCCCCCTGGGTGCATGGCCAGCCCTGAGCACACGGAGGGAAGAGCAACGTCCAGGCCACGCTCATGCCCTTCCCGGGAGGGGCAAGCCCCTCCCCTCCCTCAAGGCACCTCTGTGGCACTGTTCCCTCCTCTAACGTGGACGAGCCAGCAGACCGAAGCCTCACTGCCCTACGTGGAACCACGGGCGTTATTTTCAAAGTGCGTTTGGGGCAAGGGAAGCTGCATTTGGGTGTGGAATGTAACATGCACATTCTGCAGAGAGAGGAACAAAAACATCAGAACGACAGCATCATCTGAGAGTCACACGCGGGACGTCAGCGCGTGTCCTCGTGCACCTGCCGGTGGGAAGACGGGCAGCGACTGTCCTGGTCCTTCACTGGTTCTTGCCCACAGCACGGAGGACACAGGTGGGCAAGGACAGCGGGCAAGCGTGAACAAGGAGCAGAGGAGGAGGATGGTGGGTGGAAGTGGGGGCTGCACACACTGTCCCTTTCCTGGGGGGTCTGCCCCCCACTGGTTCTTCTTCTGCCTCCCTGGTTTACTAGAATCCCTCCCCGCTGGCCGTTGTGCCCTATGTTTTTAGGCTATGGAGAAGCAGTGCACGTCTGCCTGCAAGCCGCCCGGGGAGCAGAAATCAGAGCAGCACATCCCATGTGCGGGCAGGGTGTGCTCCCAGCAGAGACGACCCCGAGTGTCTCCTTGTTTCCATTCAGAGAACCCAAATCTGCAAGGGTCCCAAGCGCCGTGCTGGGCAGACAGGCGTGTGGGGCTGCATGGAGTGCGGCGAGCAGGTGCCCTGCCAGCGCTCAGGGAACCTCCTGGAACACACGGTTTTGCACGGTGGGAACCAGGGAGCACTGGGCATGGGGCTTCCTACCACTGGGGAACTGGGGAGGGAGGCGAGGTTTTGAGAACCATCACGGAGCTCCACATCTACTCCGCCAGAGTTGAGAATCATCAAAGGCAAGAGTCTGTCTTTTCTTGTAGCTACTTGGGGAGGCATAAGGGTTTATCAAGTGTGCTTTCCGGGGGAACATGGAGGTGTTTTCTTCACGCAGTGCGAGGCCCCTGAGAGGGGGGAGCCTCTGCTCTTCCTGACCTCGTGGTTATGATTACTCCTGTCAGTAACTGGAAGGGGCGGTAATAGCTCAGGCGTCACGGTGATCGCTGTACTGACGAGCGGAAGAGACGGGTCGGGCACCAGCAGATCCATCGGGAAGGGGCCGAGTGGGATTCTGCAGGGGAATGGTGAGCAGTGAGCGGCCCAGGCATGATTCTGACCACTCTTCACCCCCAGGAGAATGCCCCTGGAGCTCATTCCTTCAGAGGACAGCTCCCACCCCAACTCCCAGGACACGCCAGGTCACATTGGGGCCCTCCAGCCCAGAGGCTCTGACGGGGACGCAGGACTACTTGTCTCCCAGGCCACGGGTCAGTGCACATCAAACCCCCTGTGGAGGAGAGAGTCGCACATTTACTTGGATCGCCCGTTTCCGTGAAAGTCATGAACCAAACTCAAGTTGCAGAAGGAACTTTTCACGGTGAGGTATCAGTAGGAATAACGAGGTCTCACACTGGGTTGGGGCTCGGACTCTGACGGTGCCGTGTGTCCCTGTCATCGGCCCGCCCATGCGCCTCTGCTCCGTGCGTGTTTGCTGGATGAGGGTACGGGGAGCAGGGAGGAGTTAGAGGCCCGTGTTATCTACATGTCGCTGACTGTTGGGTGTTGTCTGTGTTCCAGAACACTGTATCCTGCATTCGACGACAATCACTTGTGATGGTGGTTGCCAAGGCCAGGGGCCCTCCGGGGTCCTCTGCGCCGCCCCCCATGCTCTGCCAGCCGTGCGCGATGCTGCATGTGCTGTGTGACGCTATGGGGACCGAGGCGCCAGGAACGGCCACACCAGCAGCCCGCAGTGCAGACACGGCCGGCATCCAGGGCCCTGGGGAGACGTGGCCCCCGTCGGGGCTGAGCTGCGGTTCCTGACACCTTTTCTCACACTTGCAGACAGGTTTTTCCGACTGATGTTCTCAACTTGATAAAGTTTTAAAATCTAGAAGAAGAGATTTTGTTTCCGTGCCGGTGACCATCCGGTGTCTTGAGGCAAACACGCTGGTGTCACCCGCACATGTCAGAACAGAGGACAGCAGGGGACCTGGGCCAGCACTCTGCAGACCTCATCCCTGTGGTGGGCCCCACTGACAAGAGCCTCCTCAGAGCCGCCGCACCGAGACGGCGGCACCGGCTGCCCAGTACAGGATGCGAGTCCTCCTGTGAACTCTCTGGGGCACCATGTGCCACGGAGAGAGGTCAGGGGCCAGGAAGCTGCAGGAGACTGGTCCACACCACACCCCACACCACGGGGGAGGGCTGGGCCCCCTGCTCCAGAGGCACGCGGCTACCCGTCCACCAAGCTTTCACTTAAAATGCTATTTTTCATCTTAAATATAAAGAGGGGTCTAGATGGTCACCCCCAGAATCGCTCCCTAGAGAGACCCCATTAGGGCCACTGGCACATTAAGACATGGGCTCTGTCCGTGTCAACCACACACGCTCCACCATGAATGCGACCACAGGGTCGTGGTCCTTTCTGCTTTATTTGACCCACGGGAACCGTGAATGTGCATGTTTCTACCCTGTTCCGTGTTCATCCACGTCAGCACTGGGGGGACCGCATGCTATTTCATTAGAGGACTGTTTTCTTCGATTTGAATCATCTCCCGCTATTGAACCCTCATGCAGAGAGAACATCCTTTCTGGGAGCTTCCGAGAGCGAGAATGTGTGGGTCAAGTCAAATGAACTGTCCTAAGGCACATGATACAGGATTTTCCTCCGGACGGCAGCGTTCATATTTTCCCTCTCATAAATACTGATGGCCACGGTCGTTCTAAAATTAAAAATACGGTAAGTGGTGACAAGGAGTTTTCCAGGTATTTTTTTTCAATTTCTACTTATTTCATTGCCAATAATATTGAAATTCTTCTCATGAGCTTATTAAATTTGTACGCTGTGAAATAAGTGTGTGTCTCTTTGTGGGTATTTTTTTCCTCTAGGAATATTAACTTGTATTTCCCATCCTGAATCAAGATATTGTTTCCTATACTGAAGTTTTTGTGTCACTACATTGCAAATACTTTTCCTGTTGTGTTTCTGCTTTTGATCTTGTTTATGATTTTTTTATAACCTATAGAAATTTGATTCTTATGTTAAGTCAATGATTTGTGTTTATTAAAACTCCAGTTTTAATAAATTCTCATGCTTATAAAGCCTACCCCAAGAGTGGCCTCAGATTCATCGTAACGCTTGTGTGCTTGTGCCTAATGAAACCCTCTGTGTGCCAAAGACCAGCCAGAAGGACGAAGCTGGGTGGACGGGCGAAGCTGAGAGACACACAGCGAAGCACGCGTCCGCCGTGGCCTCAGATGGGAGGTCTCTGGACAGCTCACCCCAGAACAGGCCAGCAACAGAGGCCAGGAAGCTCTCCATCCACTCCGTCCATGGAGCAGTGATGGGCCCCCTGGCAATGTCTACAAGCTGGTCCAGGTCAGAGCCCTGCACACCCGGGGTTTTTCAGCCCCGATGGGGGTTTTCAGGGACACGGGACTCGGTTCCTGCTGCACGGCTGAGATCCAAGTCCTGGAAATCTAGCTGTCCGTGTCCTGCTTTCCTTGAGACGCCGTCCATGCTCCCTGGCATTCGGTGGCAAGGTCAACGGAGAGGTGGACAGGTGGACAGGCGGTGCCGGCCACGCTGCATGTGCAGCAGGCATGGGCGTGCAGGGGAAATGCATGTCTAGGACCCAGCAAGGGGAACACGAACTCTGCAGAGAAGCCAGAAGCCGTGCAGGAAGAAGGCAGAGCAGGCCGTGCAGCCAGGGTCGGGGTGCAGAGCCTCACCCCAGCAGCAGAGCAGGGAGGGGCTGAGGCTTCTATGCTCCAGGGGCCACACAGTGGCTAGTCAGTTGTTCCAAGGTGCAAGTGTCTCGATGATCCTCCAACAAGCATTTGAAGAAGGCTAATATGGCGCAGTAACGGATCCGTCGGGGTGTGGAGAAGAGTCAGGGAGGGAGGGAAGCAGGGCTCTGGGGAGGACAGTCACCCTGTGTGGGGACTCCTAATGGAGCCATCGTCCCCAGCTGGGAGCTGCTGGCACCAGGTGCAGGGGGTCGTGAGTGCTCGGGGTCTGCCGGGTGTTCCCTCACTCACCGCTCTGTGGTGACAGCGTGGAAGACCAGGAGGAAAGCCCCGTCCCTGGGACGCCGGGCCACAGTTCCCATGGCAGAGGCGGATCCAGCCAACCCTGGTCCCACGGACCGCAGTGGGACGTGGAGGACACGGGGTAGCGAGACGTGGCAAGAACAATGACCCCTCGCGTCAGCCGTCACAAAGGGTCCTTTCCCAAGTGACAAACGACAGCCAGAAGGGCTTACAGCTTCAGCGAGAACGGAGTCGGGGTGCATGGCCAGGGAGGGGCCGCGTCGGGCGGGCTGGGGCCGCGGGGTGGACACAGGACGCTCCGCAGAGATGGGCCCAGAGCCCGAGCCCTGGGAACAAGCCCCTCCTTCCGGCATCTCGGCCTCACGAAGGCCTTGAGCGGCTGGGGACGCCGTGACTTCTTCCTGTGTGTTAATCAGCTGATTTCACACATACAAAGAAATCACCACCTTACCAAGGAGCTGTTTTCAATATGAAAGCCATATTTTTTCCCATTTATATTCACTTTAAGATCATATTTGTTTCAGTTGCCAGGGAAAACCAGAACATCTATAGATAAAACACATTCCTAAGCACGTGCCTGGAGACACAGGCCAGTGTGTTGATCCTGAATAGTAAACAGACGTGAAGAATATACAACTTGGTCTGCAGAAGCTCTCACATGGCAACACCAAGATTTTAAATGAGTCAAGGTGTGTCCCGAGCTTACGCTTCTAGCGCCGGGAGTGCCGGGTGTCGGGTCCGGGACCGCGGGCGCAGGCCGGAGGCTGACAGCACGGCCCCCGCAGCAGCCCTATTTCCTTAACGTCTGGTTCACCAATCCCACGTATTTTAGGATTCAGTTTTAGTATTTAACGGCGCAGAGTACAACGCCATCTTCGCAATGCCGTGTCTGTGCACTGACTGCAAGGAGGGGCACCGCTGGACCCATGCCCTAAAAATGAGAGCTCTCTCCGAGGGGCGCCTCCCTGAGCCGGCCTCCTGGGAGCAACGCCCTGAGTCGTTACTCACCATTACAGCTCACTGTGAGTTCCAGAAAGTAAGTGGTATTTCCCACTGCACCTACCTCTAAGCGAACGGACAGACCCAGGTGTCACACTCCAGGTAACTCCGGGCACATCCAGAAGCCCACCCCGACACGGCTGCACGGGTCCCAGAGGCACAAGTGGCACCTGGGATGGGGTTGCCTGAAGTTCCCTGCCCCCTCCGCACTGTGCCTCCTTCCCGGAGGGCTGTTACTGCCCTGACACCTACCAGGGCGCCAGGAGCACGCCCACTGGATTTCACAGCGGCCCCGAGGTTGGACGACAGCATCTCACACGCACAACCACCGAAGTCCCATAACGGTCACTGGAAGCATCTGTCTGGTTCCAAGGCCTATGCCCCAACCATCGTGCTGTTTGCCTCGTTATGAAACACAGATTGTTATCAGTCTATTCTATTGCCCAGGATTCTGGGCACAGATCAAGTGAGCGAAAGCATGCGCACTTCTGACCGGACTGTTGTTCAGGGTACAGTCTATCTTCTTGAAGTAATCGACATACTTTATCACATTAAAATGTACGAAACAGGAGGCTCCATGGAAAAAAATGGAAGTAATAACAGAAACTGTTTTCAAGGAAGTGAGAGATACTTTCATCTAAGGTGGAATTCTCAATTTTGAACTAGATGTGTCTTAGATTTGAGCAGCCAGGACTAAACAGGGAAAGTACAGGTCGCTGTTCTCCACAGCTGACGGAAGGGCTTAACGAGTTTATGTGGAAACGAGAAACAGAACAAAGTGACAGTAGGCTCCGGGAAGAACTGCCCCTGTGTCCACACGGGACGGGTGCCAAGCATTCTTCCCAAACTCTGCTTCAGGGGCACCTGGGTGGCTCAGTTGGTGAAGCATCTGACTCTTGCTTTTGGCTTAGGTCATGATCTCAGGGTCATGGGATTGAGCCCCACACTGCGCTCTGCATTTGGTGCAGTCTGCCTCTGCCTCTCCCTCTGCCCCTTGGCCCTGCTCTCTTTCTAATAAATAAAGAAAGAAATTTAAAAAGAATACCAGGTCTATTTCACATAAAAGTCCCTGAAGCCTGGGGAGTTCCCTCCGTGTTAACAAGGCATCAGGTCTCAGTCGCTCACCTGTGCGGACAGCTAACTCTCCACAGCGAGGACCTCTGCAAGGAGCCAGGTACCTCTAAACCGTTCCCTGCGGCATAACAGCCTCCACACCGAATCTGGAGGCACTTCAACGTGATTCCTTAGAAGGGGAGCCCTCTCAGGGAATATGACCTGTAAGTCATCTTGACCAGGAACACATCCTCGGCCGTAAGTGGCAACACGCATCCGCACAGAGAGCTGGGCCTTCACACTTCTGTCTCCTCTGTATTCATTCAACACACATTTGCGCCACACCTCAGCACGTGCGGAGACGCACAAGACCCCAGGAGCCCTCGAGGACAGATGTTGGGGACAGTCTAGCTAAGGTCATGGTGTTGAGGAAGAAGAGTTACTAGCTGGTACTAGAGCATAGACATGGACACTCCATCCTTGACATGCAACCTCATGATCAACTTACGAAGGAAGCACAAATGTTCCCATCCTATAAACGTTCTCACCCTACAAAGTGGGTCAGTAAATTGCTCAATGTCCAGTCACTGGTGGATGCTGAAAGCCCGAGTCCAGAAGGCAGACTTTCAGCCACACTGGTACCCAGAACAGCGGACAGTAAGCTCCGTCTCAGCCAGGAGGAGCTTCCTGGGAAGAGACGCCAGCTCTTTCTCAACAATGGACAGCTCTGCACCAGATACTCCTACGACACGAAAGGAATGTGGGCTGCCCTGTGGGGAGAGCAGGTATTGTGAACAGAGCATGAGGTAAAAGGACTAAAGATGGCCGGAGCCCCACGGGGAGGGGGAAGGGGGCGGCTGGGCAGCAGATGAGGCCGGATCTGTGAGTGTCAGGGGCCCACCAAATCCAGTGTCACGTTGCCAAGCTCTTACCTTGTCAAACAATGAAAACAAGCCCACCATTTTTATAATATTATAAAAGAATAAAAAAATAGAAAGAAAATAATCTCAAAATAAAGAATGGTCCTTTAGCTTGAATGTATTTAGTTTTTGTCTTTTAAATCTCACCACACTCTTGCATCAGAAAGACTGAAAAACCAAGGAATAAGTTTAGTCAAGGATGTGAATGACTTATGCTCTGAAAGCTTGAAGACACTGAGCGAAACTGAAGAAGACACAAACAAGTGGGAAGATTCTCCATGCTCACGGTTTCGACAATTAATACTAATAAGATGTCCATACTACCCAAAGCAATCTACAGACTCAATATAATCTCTTTGAAAATACCAACGATTTTTCACCGACTTAGAACAAAGAATCCTAAAACTTGTATAATAGAACCACAAAAAACTCTGAGTAGCTAAATCAATCTTGAGAAAGAGAAACAGAGCTGGGGGCATCAGGATGCCAGACTCCAGGCTCTAGAACAAAGCTGTCATCATAGACAGTCCGGCACCAGCACAGAAACAGACACACAGATCCACGGAACAGAGTAGAGAGCCCACAAGTAAACCCACATCTATGGGGTCAAATAATCCTACAAAGGAAGGAAGAACATGCCATGGTGTCGGGAAAACTGGACAGCCACAGGCAGAACGGAACTGGACCATTCCCTCACACCACACACAAAGACAGACTCCAAATGGATGAAAGACTTCATGTGGGACAGGACACCCTGACGGCCTAGAAGGAAACACGAGCAGGAAGTTAGTTGCTGGACATCGGTTTTACGGTGCTTTCCTGGTCCAGTGTCCTCAAGCAACGGCTACAAATCGAGTATACGCGACTGGGGCCAGGAGCCAGAAGGACCCGTACGTGCAGGAGACCGTCCGCAGACGACCGCACGACGCCGTTCACGCGCGGAATCAGACAAAGAAAGGAACAGCTGAAGCGGTAATAGGAACTCGCATAAACACGGAGAACACACTGACGGTTTCCAGAGCGGATGCAGCTGTGGCTCCGGGGAAACGGGTGGTGGGGACGAAGAGATACAAACTTCGGTGATAAAATCAGAAGGTCGCTGGGGCGCCTGGGTGGCTCAGTTGGTTGGGCGGCTGCCTTCGGTTTGGGTCATGATCCCAGCATCCTGGGATCGAGTCCCACATCGGGCTCCTTGCTCGGCATGGAGCCTGCTTCTCCCTCTGCCTCTGCTGCCTCTCTGCCTGCCTGTGGTCTCTCTCTCTCTCTCTCCAACAAATAAATTAAAAAAAAAAAAAAAGATCGAAAATCAGAAGGTCACGAGGACAGAAAATACCGCATCGGAAATATAGCCAGTAATCTTGTAAAATCCCTGTCTGGTGACACACGGTAACTGGACATTTTGTGGGGACCGTTTCTCAAGTATCAAGTGCTGAGTCAGCACGACATGCCCTAGACTGAGCAGGTGGTGCAGGTCAGTCGTGCCCCCATAAACACCATCAGTCAACCTCACACAATTAGTGGAGGCCGGTGAGAGCTTCGTCACAGAAAGGCCCCTGCCTGGCCCCGGTGCTGGATTCTGGACCCCTGCTGTAAGCGATGTGCTCTGTGGGGAACTGGTGTGCTCGTGACGGGATGAATTCAAGGGTGCAACCTCGCACCCCAGGACCGCAGAACGGGACTGTCCCGGGAGAGAGGCCTGTGGACAGGGGATGGAGGTAAGACGAGCTGCTGGTGCAGCCCCAATCCAGTAGGGCTGGTGGCCCTACCAAGGCACACCAAGGATGCGTGAGGACAAAGGAAAGACCGCGTGAGGACACGGGAGAGACCGCGCCCACCACCCAGCAGAGAGGCCGCGAAGGACCCGCCCAGCCACGCCTCGATCTCCGGGCTTCCCGCGGTGAGAGTAGATTTCTGTTATTTGAGCCACTCAGTCCCTGTGTCTTGGTCCACCTGGTGGCCGTAACCGACACCGAGGTTACGGTGGGGTACAGGGAGATACGTATCCACACGGGCATTCACATCTCAGAGCTCTGGAGGTCGGGAACCGCAGGTCGGGTGCTCGCATGTTCCCAGTCTGCCGAGAGCTGCTTCTTGGCTCACGGGCAGCATGGGTCTGCGGTGACAGCTGTGACCCGTCATGAAGACGTCCCATCCACCCTCATGACCTCGTCACATCCCAGAGGCCCCACTGCCTTGGACTGCCACATTGGGGTTAGGATTTCAACATGCGAACGGGGCGGGGAACACGTTCAGCTCGCAGTACCCTGGCTCTTGGTTAGGGCGGCCCCAGCAAACGGACGAGCTTCTCGCATATAAAATAAATAAGTGTGCAGCCCTGACCGGAGGAGAACAAACGCCACCGCAGGAATCTCCCTGTCCCTCCCCGTTACTGGCACCACTGGATGCAGGGGGTGAGCCCTTGTAGCGTCGTCTGACGAGTGTTTCCCGCGAAACGTGGCGTCTGCAGGAACCGTCTACTAGGATCAGCACGGGATCCTGTTCATGAGGGTGTGAGCCCAAACCTCCGGGAGACATCTCTGGACACGAGGTCAGGCTGCGGCGGCCACATGTGTCCCTGCTGCCACGGCCCGCAGGGAGCACCAGACGCCCATGCGCAGGGAAGTGGCAGCGGCGACAAGCAGGGTGGTGTGCGCGAACTCACAGCCCCGTCCCGTGGAGCCAGACACATACCCGGGGCCGCGGGCGTCCCGGGAAGCCGAAGCCCACCATGCAGTGCGGTGTGCGGAGAGACCTGCGACGCCCCTCCTCACGCACAGGCTCCTAGGAGCGCCCGCAGGGATCCTCGCCTCGTCCCCTCGAGGGCTAACAAGTGGGGCCCGAGGCCGGTGCTCATGAGAGGGGGACTTTGCCAGGTGCAGGGCCCGGGCAGGCGCCCTCCGGAGAAAGGAGCGGGAGTCGCCTGCGAGCCCTTTAACTGTCCTGCCAGGGAAGAGCCTCCTTCCTCGTTTCTCCGGGACTCGCTGTGCTGCATCCTCGATGCTGACACTGTGATTTATGGGCAGGGACTGTTTTTGTTCACCTGGGACCCTGGGCCATGCGGAGTCAGCTGACCTCTGCGCGGAGGCCAGAGACTGGTATCTGGGTCAGTCATAGGGTGACCTTCATGCCTTCATGACCGCCCCCCACTCCGACAAAGCCCCCCACACAAGCCGTGTCAGCCTTCCTGCAGAAGGGACCCCGTGCGTGTCCCTGGGAGTTGTTGCTGGACAAGCGCTGAGGCTGCTCGGGCTCCAGGGGCTGGACTGTGCCCCCCGCCTTGTGCCTCTGCCGGTTTTAACCGCTCCCCATTTCGGGGTACGTGAGCAGGCCCGTGACGGATTTCTGGGGTCCTCCTGGAGAACCCTGAGCCTGAGGGCGGACCTGGGTCTCGTCTGGTTGAACGACAGACTAATCGTCATCTACTAAGAACCGGTTGAGGCTTGCGTCTCAGCTCAAGGAACACGACGGAAAAGGAGAAACATCAGTGCGGCAAGCACAGCTTTCTCCATGATCTGTGAGCACCTCAGCGGGAACACACGCCCAAACCTAACATTTAGAGAGAAAGAAGAAAGAGCTGGGCCCACACCTGCGTCACGGCTCAGCTCCGGAGGGAGGCAGGCCCCACTCAGAGGGAGGACGCCGTGGGGCACCGCGGCACAGATGCTGTGGTTTATACGCTCGTCCAGGGGCGCTCTGAGGCTCTGTTCCGTCACTTCAGTGGCGGCAAGGGGAGGGGAGCCGAGCGGTCTGGTCGGGGAGCTCGGGGTTCCTAAGCTGCGAGGCGAGCACAGCCGGCAAGCCACCTCCCTGGTCGGGCCTGTACGGGGGTCGGACTTTCTGCCGCTGCCCCCAACACGTCACCGCACCGGCAAACAGCACAAAGCAAGGGGAAAGACAAACACAAAAGACCCGGAAACTCCATTTCTTAGGAGCCACGAGTCTCCCTCATTGATGCCCTGAAAACCCTATACGGGGTAGCGTGGTCATCAGTTATGGTCCCAGCTTCAACGGGACTGTCCTTTTCTACTTCTTAAGCGAGGGACTGTGTCCATGCTCCGGGCACAACCCGGCGCTCGGCTGTTCGCACTGTGGAAGCGTGACCGAGCCGAGCCAACGGACGCCTCACGAGCTTGCATAGGTCCGTGTGCCCCGACTGCCTGACACCCGCTCGCTCACCAGGTTCCAGTGGTCACTCAGGTCTCCACACCCTGCGGCAGGTCTGGGGACGGACTCCTCCCCCAGGACAGCGGCTTTGCCCCTGGACCAGCGCCTGGCCGCCACCCCCCGCCCCTGCTCCCCGGTCCTGCCTCAGTCTCTGAGCGCGTGTGCTTGGGTTTCGGCTTCAGGCAGCGTTGTGTCCTCTGACTTCACTCCCCTGGCACAATGTCCGCTTCCTCCGCGTTGGCGCAAACAGCAGGGCTTCCTTCTTCTTCCTTTTCTTAATGGCTGAACCGAATTCCATTTTCTACACCGTTTCTGTGTTGGTCTGCTTCACCAGGGTCTTTATCCGCTCACCCATTAGAGGACCTTTCGCTTGTTTCCCTCTCTTGGTGACTGACGGATGCTGGAGCAAAGTGTTCTTATATCAGAAGGACACGCATCGTATTCTCTACTCCCTGGTCCAGCGTGTATTTGTTGAGCGACTGCCGAGTGCTGTTACTGCACTGTGACCACACCAGGCAGCGTGCACTCCCAGAGGGCAGAGTCTCCCTGTCCCCATCTCAGTTCCTGGAGGCCGAGGACCAGAGTAGCAGCCTGCTGTGCTGGGCAGGTGTGGAGAGAGGGCACACGTCCCACAGCCCCCCTGCTGCAGCCTGAGCCCGTGGGCTCTGCCTCTGCCCTAGGCACCTGGGCCCACCTGTCACCTTGCTCGTCAAGTGCCCCCTGCCTGCCAAGGAGCGGTCTGGGGAGAACTCTGCCCAGCGCATCTGCAGGACCCAACCACACCCACAGCTCGTGTGGCCCTGGGGAAGAACATCGCCGCCCGGCCACCCCTCCGTCATGGCCCGGGCTGCGCACACAGCAGGCGCTGAGTGAAAGGCAGATCCACAGGGCGAACACTTAGAGCTGTGGGACCCGCCCACCCAGCCCCATGTGGACGCCAGCGTGCAGCAGCTCCACTTGGCTTTCGGGAGGGCTCTCCCCGCCCCCCCAAGCTGGCCTTCTGCCTGCATCCAAAAGGAGCTGGGAGCGGAGAGAGAGCCAGAAGGCTGGGTGGGTGGACCTGAGCCTTCCCTGCCCTTGAGCCCTCACGTCCCCTGCTCGAAATCAACCCCTACGTGTGAGATCGGGTCTCCAGCCCTTGCTCTGCCTGCTGGCCTCAAGCGAATGGACTCCAGGCCTGCTCCCGAGCCCCGTCTCTGCGTCGGGCCTGCCTCAGTGCACGTGAGCTTCACGGTCCTACTATGGATTCTGTTCTCCCTGTGCTTAACGACTCCGTCCGCTCCTCGGTCCTGACCCTGCGTCCCACCTGTGATTCAGTCACCTTGAGCAACAGGGACCCTCTGGGCTTTCTCTCTGGGCTTTCTCTCCGGAGCCCCAGGACGCAGATGCTTTTTGGTAAACAGGCTCAAGTCCTCCTTTTCAAGACTTTGGCCCTCTGGGCAAAGATACTTAACACGAACAACAGGACTTTGCTGATACCTTAACTACAGGCCAATTGTTGAAAAAGATCCTATTAATGAACCGCCCCCCCCCCCAGCTCTGATGGCTGATTAGCAGCTGGCAGCCCCGTGGAGCGGAGCGGGTGAGTCTCCCCCTGCAGGGGTCCCACCCACAACAGGCGGGGTCCCCTTCCGCGGGTCCCAGCCTCACTGTTTCTCCTCACTGCTCAGGCAGTGTGCGCACGCGTGTGCACGCCTCTCCTGTGTCCTGTCTCACGGGCATGATCTCCTGTAGTCAACCTGGACGGGAACAGCAGCGCTTTCCCGCGGCGCCACGAGGCAGGCCAGCTGCTCACCTCTCCGGGAGGCTGCATTTCTGCGGATGCTTCTCTTTTGTGGCCTCGCCCGTCCCCCACGGTCAGTGAAGAGACTGGGTGAGACCCAGCTGAACAATGAAATGACAGTTAATTGATTCACAAAGGACAGTCCAAGGATCATTTCCCCAAGGAAAATGCCCCCAAGGCTGCCTGACGTCTCCTTACTTCAAAACTGCCGCCCCGAGCCCCCCCTTGCAAAGGGCCCCTCATTCCTGACAGCCCAGCGCTCAGGGCTTCCTGTGTCACCGGGCCTTGCCCCCGACTCGGGCCCGGCCCGCGGGGCCTCCCGTCCCTGCGCCCCTGAGGCAGCGGTGTGAGCCGACCTCTCTGCAGGGGCGGGGGTGGGGGCTCCCCTGCCGCTCCACCAGGTGGGAGCCAGGCCACGAACAAGCTCTTGTCTGGGGAACCGACCTCCCGCCCCGTCCCCCAGCCTGCAGTCCCCACGGCTCGGCCAAGCCCGGGACCGTCCCTGCTCATGCCTGACCAGAGGTCACCACGCTCCTGACGCGTCTCTCAGCCCCCGGGCACGGCAGGCTCCCGTGTGGGGCGAGCCTCCTTGCCTGTCAGCCTGCAGCCCAGTGTGGGTCCTGAGACCCCGCAGAGCGCCGCCCCCAGCGAGGACCCTGCTCCTGTCCTGCCGCCTGCTTCCCCGGGACAGCGTCCACTCCGCAGCTGCTCCGGACAGCTTCGCGCGCTCGCCGCCATCACCTGGCTCTTCCTCGACCCTAAGTCCCGCGTGGCTGTGGGCTCCCAGCTGGCCAGCCCTGCACCCTTGGCCGGAGCCCTGCCTGCACACACGGCTGCTCACGAGCCCCCGGCCACGGGGCCAGCACCCCCATACCCTCGTCCTGCGGCTGCACGTGCGCCCATTTCTGTCCCTTGTGAGGACCAAGGACACGGGTGACACGCTTTCTCCTGCTCAAGACTCAGCATTAGCTCAGCCACTGTGGGCTAAATTCCCAAAGTAGACGGTAACGTGGTTTCAGAAGGTCATCTGATGGGTGAGTCGCTGCTCCAGCATAAGGAACGGGCGCTCAAGTGTGTTTCCGAACTGGCTGAGGGGGAAGCCCGTGTGACGGTTGCATTAATGTGATTCCTGCTAATAACGAGATTTCTACTAGTTCATCCCTAAGATGTACATTTGAGCTTAAATTAAATTTTTTCATGTGGCTTCTCCTGCTAACTATATCAAAACTAAAATTGAAACTACCTATCAAAGGATATTTTCCCTTCTACAGATGATTTTGTTGGATAGGAAATATTTCAAAAACTGCTACATGTTTAGCCTTTACTATATAACACAGGTCACAAAAATGTATTATGATGTGACAACATAGAAAAGCAAAGAATACATAAGGAGCATACACAAACTCTATACCATTAAGTACACCATAGGTTGGCAAACCATGACATCCTATGGGCCAGATCTGGCCCACTGTGTTTTTCTAATAAAGTTTTATTGGAACACATCATTCATTCGTGCATTATCCAAAGCCGTTTTCACACTGTATCAGGACTGCGTGGCCTGCAAAACTAACATATTAACCATTCAGCCATTCGCAGAAAAAGTTTGGTGATCCACCACCTCATCACTTCCTACCAGCACTGTAGTTCAGCCACTATAAACACTAATTGTTTAATTCAGACAGAATCAGGGGACCCTCCATGTCACACGTTAAAACCTGTATTATGGTGCCCAGCGATTTCCAGTCTTGGATTAACCTGGAGCTCATGACCTTGGTTACCTCACCCGCAGGCTAGAACCTGCACCACACCCACCGATTTTGGCTCTGCCTGAAACGGACCGGTAAGGAGTCTATCACATGCCCACGAACTGTGCGTCTTCTTAGGATGCACTTCACCCCAGGACCACCTCCAAGAACAACCGCAGGGGTGATATTCACAGCATGGTCAGTAAATGGCCTGGGGTTAGCCCACCTTGTTGACGTGGCTCCGAACCGGCAGCAAGATGAACCACCGAGGGTCACCACGCCTCACCTTGGCTTCTCCGGGACCCGCCTGGTCAAGCCCGGGCTGACTCGCGGACGCGCGTCCATGTTTGCCGGCAAGACTTCTGAGGACGAGCACACAGCGCGGTTCTGTTCCAGGCCAGCAGGACCCCCTCCCTCCCCATCTGATTTCTCTGAGCCACCACGTGAACTCACACATCACGCTGACACTGTATGCAGAGCGGCTGACAGACGGATTCTGTGAAATACACCTCTCCAGACTGCAGAAAAGGGTGATCTATGAAGACGACATTCAATAACAATTTGGTTACAAAGTATTTCCACGTAAGAACAAAATTAAATGTGCTGTAAAATGAAAATGTGCCAGAAAAATTAAATGTAGCTCTCCTGGAAAATGCTGGTGGATACAAAAGGCATTTTATTTTTTAAACAAAAAGTTGTTGGGATGGTGCTGGGAGTTATACACAACTAATGAATCCCTGAACACGACATGGAAAACAATGTGTATACGTCGGCTAATGGAACATAACAATAAATAAATAACCAAATAAAACCTAATTTTGTGTACACCTCTGGATGTTACCGTGTCTACACCTAAGGGGACTGGGTGCTGGTACTTTAAACGAGCCACTGTGACATATTTATATAGTCTCCTGTAAGTATGTACTCTGTCACTGACTCACAGGATCCCAGAAATTTGAAAAACAGGTTCTACTTTGTATCTATTACCAGCACTTCTATGGAATCCTTCCAACAGGGCTGTGAGTTATTTGGACCACAGAGGAGCATGGTAGCGGGGAAAACAACTCTGAGCTCAGACCCTCTGTATTCAGTCCTTGTCACCCATGGGCTGGTCGCTTAACCCTGAGACTCAGATCCCCCCACACAGAGGGAGCTGCTCACTTGAAGCTCTATTAGGGTTTCTACTTCGGGAAAACAGTCTTCTGGAGATGACGCATGTCCTCACGAGGCTGGCGCATAGCAGAGCTCCCAAAGACTGGGCTGACATTCTAGAACGATCGCCCTGACAGCCTGACAGCTCCTCTCATCAAAGTCTCCAGGCTCCTGGAGGCCCGTCTCCAGCACCCTCTTCTCCTTACGTTTCCAAAGTGGGTACAATGCATCCCTCAACTCGACCTCTTGTTCTTCCCTCATGACTTTCCCGTGGGATGGACCCTGTTCGGCAGGCGACTGAGGGGCCCCCGGCTTCCCCACTGGAGACTGTGTGAATTCAGATCTCACTCCCTTTGCTTGGCCTTTGGTAAGTTTGTTGAGATTTCTTGAATACGATTCAGTGGTTTGGGTATATCTAGCGGCAGAGCTACGCCGACGAGCTCACCAGGGAAACCCAGCACGTCTGCCTTGCCCACCCATAAACTCTGCGCCCATCACCCGCTTCCCTCATCCTGACTCCCCCAGACCCTGACACCTGTGGGTCTACGTCCCCTATTATTGGGTTTGCCTCTCCCATCTAAAGGGAATCACACAGTTCGTGGACTTTTGGGTTTGGCTTCCTTTTCTTAGCACAAGATTTCCAAGGTCCATCCCCAATGCAGCACGTCCTTCGCAGGGGCCGCGCAGTTTTCACTCCTTCCCGCGGTGAGCGAGGGCCCTGCCGCCCACACCACGGGGGCCGGGCAGGGTTTGCGCTCGAGCAGGTCGGCTCTGAGACGCAGGTGGACACGGTAAAGATTCGGGGAGCAGCAGGGTCCGTGTGCGGGGAGCTCGAGGGCTCAGGGAAGACAGAAGTATCAACTACAGGGTCATCAGCAAACAGACGGCGCTCGGGACTGCAGGAGGATGCTGTGGCCTGGAGAACAAACGCGAGCTGAGCGGAGAAAGGGTCCGAAGACGGGGATCTGGGCACCGACAGTTTCGAAGCGGGAAGGACACCAAGGACCCAGGGAAGGCGGCTGCAAAGAAGCAGCCGATGAGGGAAGACGGGCATGGAGTCCGGTGGTGGTGGTGGTGGTGGTGAGGCCATGGTCTGGCCACGACCCCGGAGCAACCGACTGGATGGAGCGGAGGGCCAGGTCAGCAGAGGGGGGACCCGAGGGTCATGGCTGTCACCACCACAAAAGTGGTGCCACAGAGAGGGCAGAGTGCCGCGTGCTGACTGCTGCAGGCAGAGGCCGTGCCTGCGAGGTCAGCAGGCCCTGGTGGCCACCGGGGCAGGGTCCGACCTCACAAGGACTGTTACTCCTTTGCCTCAAGAAGGGGCACAGCAATCTTCCGGGCCTACTTGGTAGAGAGACCGGGGAGAGAGTCTCGAGTTGGCATGGCTCTTGGGTTGACACGGCTAACGCAGGTTCCAGGAGGCACTGAGGCCACATGGCTGATGTGGGGACCACAGTCTGCCCGCAAACTCCCTGGGCTGCTCTGGCGGGACCCTGCTGCCCTACTCGCCAGGCGTCCAGGCCCCACCACGATCCTGGGCATAGGGGAGACCCTCAGGGAACGTCCACTCCGCCGACTATCCTCAAAGGCCCAAAGTGGACACAATGAACTCTTCAACACACGTGCACACACACTGTTGGGAAGAAAGCACAGACCTGTGAAACTCCAGGATCATTACATGTGGTTGGAAATGAACTTTGAAAACTAGATCTGGCTTAATCCAACCAAATAAGAAGACATTAAGAAGACATTAAAAAGAGAGTATTGATCCTAAAACGAAACATCATTTAATCTCAGTTGTCAAGGATCCTGGCAGACGAGGCATTCTGGCATCTTCTGTGATTAGGTGAGAACGAGCTGCTTACCCGAGGGAATTCTAGAAATTCAAGGTAAAGCCCGACTAGAACTTTCTTCCCCTCCTACACCCTCGCGGCTGGCGCGGGCTCCGGGCGGCTGAGGGCTCCCCCAGCTTCGTCACACCACCAGGGCCCCCTTCCTCGGCCTCTGGCCTTCTTGCCGACACGCGGAGCCACATCGCCACATCGCCACAGACGTGGTTCTTGTGACGGGCCCTTAGGGAACTGCTGGGCTGCCCCCCCTCTAAGGCGGAGAGGCCAGCCTTCATGCAAAGTCTGCAACACGTCGGGCCCACGGGCTGATGCTGGACAAATCAGCGCTGCCCCCTCCCGGCATCAAATTTCCCAGAAGCCTCCAGCAGTTTTCTCCACCCGGTCTCTGGAGTTTCACAGGGAATATGATGCCCCATTTCCCAGAAACAGCTCTAGGACGTGAAACTCGGAGCATTCTGGCTTCTCCGCGCGTCTCCCAGTGTCACAGGACATAGATTTTGCTGCTGCTCTGTCCTCTCTGACAGTTCTTGAAGGCTGAGCGGCGATGGTCGCCGAGTGCACTCATGACAGATCACCGCCACAGAAGCCTCCCCGTCCGCCCGTAGAGTCCGGCCCTAGCCTGCAGCCCTGTACCTCCATATAATGCAGGACACGTGTTTGCAATTTTAACAACCAAGTAGCATTCTTAAGAATCTTGTACTCATGCAGATAGGCAGGAATAGAAGACCTACTGCACTCAAAAGAGGAAAAAATATGTAAAAAATTACCTTGTCTAAAAAGCACCACTGTTACCAGAACACATGATCTTCAGGGCTAAGTGCGGAGGGAAAACAAGCAGCGCTCCTTGTTCACACAGCGACAGCGGAGCATCTAACCACGCGCAGAGCCTTCCTGAGGGTGGGCCTTTCACACCGATGAAGTGCAAATCACTACAGGCCAGTGTCCTGGGGATCAGGGTCAGGGTCCTGGGGATCAGGGACAGAGTCCTGGGGATGGGGGACAGTGTCCCAGGGATTGGGGACAGTGTCCTGGAGATCGGGGACACCGTCCCAGGGATTAGGGACAGTGTCCTGGAGATCGGGGACACCGTCCCAGGGATTAGGGACAGTGTCCTGGAGATTGGGGACACTGTCCTACGGCTGTCCTTAAGGAAGACGTCACCTGAAGAGCACAGCAGCACAAGGCGCCCAGCAAGGAGGTCAGCTCCTCCTCCTGCAGACCGCCTAACTCAGTGATCAAGCCAGAAGTCTTTAGGCTGGTTGGAGGTAATTTTTTAACATTTTCTATTAATTATATCATATTATATCATACATCTAACCTGTGTTCAAAAACCATGGATATAGGATTTTCAAGTTAAGATTTCAAATAAGATTCAAGCTCATTTCTGCTGGAATTCGGTGGCTTTTCTGTTGCTAATCATGGTCCCACAGTGAGGCGAATGTTTGCTTTTACCTCACACACGAGTAGAGCGGACCCCCAGGACGGAAACTGCTGGTGTTCCGTGTGCACATGAGCGGTGCATACTGAAACATCTCATTTTCTGTAGTCATGTATTACAGCTACCTTGTAAACACATTCATTTAAATTCATTGTATTTTTCTCTGTATTTTCTGGGATTTTCTTTACTGCTAATCTGCTTTGCCCAAAGCTTCATACAGGAATCACTCTATTTCAGGAGCTCCTTGGTTTGCTCTTTAGCTACCAGAACTCACGGAAAAACACTCTCAGTTCTTGCTTTCCTAGTGCTGCTATTATACTACAGGGCATCATTTTCCATGGTATTTCTTGTATTTGTGGCCAAATATTTCCCAGCTGGTTAGACTGAATGCTGGCAGCCCCCCTGCAAATTCATTGTGGGAGCCCAACCCCCAGGGTGAGGGGCGCTTTGGGAGAAGACAAGGGCATGCAGTGGAGCCCGCAGGACGGGGTCCGTGCCTTCATCGGGGACCGACGGGGTCCGTGCCTTCATCGGGGACCGACGGGGTCCGTGCCTTCATCGGGGACCGACGGGGTCCGTGCCTTCATCGGGGACCGACGGGGTCCGTGCCTTCATCGGGGACCGACGGGGTCCGTGCCTTCATCGGGGACCGACGGGGTCCGTGTCTTCATCGGGGACCACAGGGCGCTCCCAGCCCCTCCCGAAGGACACAGCTGGAAGCCATTGTCTGTGCCCGAGGAAGAGGTCCCCACCAGCCCCGGCGCCCTCTGGAGCCTTGATCCCCCACGGCCGGCCTCCAGAACCGGCAGAAGTCTACGTCTGCTGCTGACGCACCACCTGGTCTGCGGAGCCTGCTGGGGCAGCTCGAATGCACCAAAACCAGTGCTGGGGAATTTTTAATTTTTTTCTCTGCGTCAATAGACAATTATTGCCTAAAGTCGGGGTGGTCCTACGGGACTACCTTACACAACATGTATGTCCACCCACGACTCGTCTCCATGCTCGATGGAAACTATGCCCCCCCATCTGGGACGTGCCTGATGTGGCATGGGGGCCTCGGCGGGCACAGGGACGCTCTGCCGTCACCACGGAGACCAGCACGCCTGGGCACCAGCAGCGTCAGACAGGCATCAGTCACGGAGTGTCGCAGGGACCCGAGCAGCCTTTCTAGGGGCTGTGACATGCTGTTCTCCTGCATTTTCTCCACTGCGCTGATTACTCCCCCAATATTTGAGGTTTTCAAGAAGCTCAGGTTCAGTTGCTCTGATCAGGGTGATGACCAAGCGAGCCGGTGTTAACGACAACTTGCGCGCAACAGGGATCTCACGCGGGGTGCGGAGCTGCACCGTGGGGGCTGAGGAAACCCAGGCAGTTCGGGGCAGTTATTTCCAGTGTTCAGGCAAGAAGAAAGCGCACACGTGTGCGGGTGACCAGTGTGCACTGCGAGGCTTCAGGAACCCTGCACTGAAGGTGAATGCTCTCTCGTTTCTACTTACAACAGGGACTCCACAGTGTAACGAGGATGGGCCAAATGCTGATAAATAAAATTCAAACTTGTCTTTATTAGAAAAACAATCTGAGGGGTTTGAAGTGGCGGAGGGTGGGAGGTTGGGGTACCAGGTGGTGGGTATTAGAGAGGGCACGGATGGAGCACTGGGTGTGGTGCAAAAATAATGAATACTGTTTTTCTGAAAATAAATAAATTGAAAAAATTTTTTAAAAAAAGATAACATTAAAGAGCAAACAGACAAAACCATGACTCCGAGTCAGCCGGGAAAGGAAGGCTCGATGCTGTAATTCTTCCAGCGGCACTTCTCTCCTGCTCGCCGCACAATGGGCCCCTTTTTCTCGTCTTGCCCTGGGCCCTGCGGAGGAGGCAGCCGGCTCTGGGAGCGGCCGACACGCTCACAGGCCGCACGGCTTCCAGGGAGGATGGAGATCGGCCTGTGGTCTGTAGTGGGAAGTATCGCAAAATTCCGAGACTGGGATTTGGGGGCAGAATGTGTCTGGGAACCCTCGGGAGGACCTGTCCAGGGAGCCTGGGATAACCTTGACATGATGTCCCACATGACCTTCCTCAAGAAAACAGATCTGGGCCCGGCCAGGTTTCGTTAGCGAGGTGCGCCGACCAAGGCCCTACCCCTTGCGGGTGCCACCTACCCACACTGCGATGGCGGCAAGTGCACACCATGCATGGGCCCTCTGCGGGGTTCCCTCTGTGTCTTCTTAACGCATTTAGGGTGAGGTCCCCAGGGTACCCCAGAGTTAAAAGAAATGGGAGTAAGATGTTGTTCGGGCTGAGCTAGCCAAGTGGACACAGAAAGTGCGTGAACACAGACACATCCACCAAGTATCCCAGAAGATCCCAAACGCTCCTGTGAACCTCCCCCCAGCGCTTCCCACGGGGGCCTGGCTGTGGGCTGGCGGCCGGCTGGGACCCGGGTCGCTGGAGGCCCCCGATACGGGCGTCGGTTGGCTCCTTCCTTCCCTGGGCCGCCAGGAAAGGTTTTCCTACAGGTTGTGAAGTTCCTCCTTCCCCCTTCACGGGTGGAAAAGGACAGGACAGGAGAAGTAAACCCTCCCTAGTGTCTGGCCTCGCTAGTTCTCAACGAGCGAAGGAGCCATGGTGGGTCTAAAACGGACACAGCATGAGGAGGCAGGAATGACCCTGTCAAAGGGATTTTGGACGTGGTAACACTTTCTGTTTCCCTCATCCTACAATCTGGGGAAGAAAAGCTCTCATAGAAAGGGCCGCGGTAGGTTTGGAGCAACGTTCACGCGCTAAGGTGAGCGCAGAGCAGTGTGCTTGCCGTGCCCACCGAGACATGCGGAATGTGGCCAGACAGCGTGTAGACATGGAATCACACTCCGCTTGGAAAGGGCTCCCAGAGCAGCCAGCCAGTCCCCTTGTGACATCGTGAAGTTGAAACCAGGCTGGGTTTAGCTTCAGTGCCGGGAGACGGGACTGAGCTCCCAAGCACTCGAAGGACAGCGGTCTGGGGCCCGCGCTGGGCTCCAGAGTTGATGAATCACAGACATCAATCTGGGTTCTCGAGCCCAGGCCATGGCTTGTTCTGATTCAGACCAAGACAAACAACGCTCGAGAGCAGCTTTCCCAACAAATGGCGCATGTTCCAAGTACAAAGACGACAGTAGCATCTTGCCTCCCACAGTGATTGCTTCTCATCTAAGCCCAAGGACCCCAAAGATGAGACATCATTTCGAATCTCTGCTGGGTCTTAGGAAAAATACACACTTTAACTGACAAGTGAAACTGAGTCTGTCCAATGTAAAGACACAGCACGTCCTCGCTCTACTAAACCCGCCACCCACGTTAATCCTATAACGTCACAACTGTGCTTCTTGGAAAGAGCCACGGCATAAACAATAAAATAATTGGGAGAACAATGATCATCATGATGAAAAGCCATCTGCTCAAGATGGTCAGGAAAGGGACCAGCACATGAAGCTTCTCCCCCAGCCCTTTCCCTTCCCCAAGCTGCTCACGGAGACAGGTGAGGCGCTGGACCACAGCCTGGGCTTTGCAGCGGGGCCAATGCTGTCCTTGCTCTAGAGAACGGCCTGCTACAGACCATTCCACTGAGGGCGCGAGAGTGGCCTGAGAGCGTCCCCAGCTCCACCCCACATGGCACCTGGGTCCCAGGAGTCAGCTGCCAGGGTGCAGGGCCTCACCTGCTGCACGCAGATGTCCCAGGACACCGGCAGGTGCTCCGAGCACAGGTGTAGCGGCCTCACCGGGGGACAGGGGAAGGAAGCTGTATTAAAGAGCGTTTTTAGGACCCTGCATTGAAGGGACGAATAGTCGCCAGGGAGCGCTCCCAGCAAGCTCCCCTCGGCTGCTCTCCTGGTCGGCGGGGCAGCCGTCTGCCTGTGTGATCGATTCACTTACTCATTCTTCAACTCATTCAGGAAGTAACACATAATATGTGAATAGATTAATAATTGGCTAATTGCCCTGGCTTGAATTGAATGATTAGGAAAATGTTGTCTTCGCTCACAGACTAGAAAAATCTGTCAGTTAAAACAAAGCAGTGAATACAAATTTAAGAAGCTTAAAGTAACTGTAAAAAATATATTTAAGAAAGCACTAGCGTCCAAGTGCTGGGATGAGCCAGCCGGACGTTGTAATAAGAAAACCACGGGACCAACCTGGCGCTTAAACCACAAGCATTTCGTTGCTTGAAGCTCTGGAGGCCACAGCCCGGGATGGAGAGGTTAGAGCGGGGCCGGTGCCTCAGCAGCCGCAGCAGCCCCTGTGTCCACGGCCTCAGCTGCGCGCACACGCCCACGTTCCCCCCCTTCTGTAAGGACGCCGGTCACACACTATTAGGGACCCTCCTGCTGCCAGTGAGACCCTGTCCTAACCGACATCTGCAAAGATGCATCTCTAAATCGGCTCACATTCTGGGTCCTCGGGGCTGGGACTCCAACATATCCGTCCTCTAAGGTGCCCTTGAGACCAGAACCCATCCAAGAATGTTCCACCTGGGGTTAAGGATGAGCCTGGTAGCTGCTGAGGCTGGATCCCGGCAGCTTCACCGATTCCTCCCTCCCCCCGCCCCGCTTCCTTCTTTCCTATTTTGCTTAAACAACAGGGCACTTTGCTGTCTCACATTCCAAGATGTCCATAGTGGGGCTACTCCACCCAAACGCAGGCCAACATCTGGCCCCTCTGCCCTCTGTCCCCAGCACCCCCATGCTGGCGTCTAACCCTAACCCTGGCAAGTTCAGTCCCCTGAACCTGTCACAGCAACAAATGAAAACTTCCAGGAACTCAAGGAAGGGACCGCCAGGGCTGGTGGCCAGGGCTGGGGATGGAGGCAGGCCAGCCCCTCAGCGCCGAGTGTCTGCCGCAAACAAGGAGCTGTGTCAGGCGCCTGAAGTAAGTGTTCGCTGCCTGCGCGTGTGCGCGCTCACACACACACGGATGAACTCAGCAGCTGTCCCTGGACGGTCCAGGGCCGAAACGTAAAACTGTGAGACAACAGTAACAGCCCAGGTGTCCCTAGATGCGCAGAACATGTTATTTTTAAAAAGATTTGACTGATTGATTGATTTGAGGGCGGGGCAGTGGGCGAGGGGGAATCTGAAGCAAACCCCACACCCCAGCTCAGCTTGGAGTTCGACGTGGGGCTCAATCCAGGACCCTCGGATCGTGACATAAACAGACGCTTCAACCAAATGAGCCACCCAGGTGCCCCCAAAATGTTATCTTTTGATAGAGAATCTCCCAAACACTTTATCAAACAGATCTATAGAGTAATGATTTTGACAGATTTTAAAAATAATATACGACTCCTGATCTTCTCACTGTTGTAACACATCATGCACTTTTAAGGCAAAAAGCTCCAGAATAAGCGCACTTCCACTGGCTGAGAAATGATTTGGCCTTCAGGGCAAGGAGAAAAATCTCTATTTTCTAAGGGTTATTTACAAAAAATATTACACATGGTTAACTAACTTAATAGTCATTAAATTACAATGGGTAACCCAAAAGCTCATGTTGCTTCCAATCCTAAGGCCAACAAATATGTATGTTTCTTACGATACATTATCATGGGATATTATTTAATTTTTAAAGTCTATAAGCAGATAGTGAAGTTTTATCATGTTATGTGGGAAAGCTCGTTCGGGCAGTGTCAGAAGTGAGGGGAATTGGCAGCTTATTTTCGGTGCTCACTAATGAATCCCAGGGAAGAAATAATTATTTAGGCTCAAATTTCAGCCCGGACTGACCTGGGGCCTTGCCCTCCCTGTGTTCCCATCTCCTGTGATTAAGGCCTTTCCTTTAGATATGTAGATTTTTTACTGGAACCTTTTCTTATCCTCTGACTGGAAGGCACTTTGCCTTCGCAAGACCGACCCCCAGCTGGGGCGGAGTCCCCGCTCGCAGGACAACACCGCGGGTGGGCAGCGCTCCCAGCCCCTTCCTCACTGTCCCTGGACCCCGTGCTTTCTCGGCCCGGACTCCGTGGCTTTAGTCAGCCTTGTGCTTCCTGGAAGGGAAAAGGACAGACCTTTACGGGAATCTATCCTCATGACTGTTTGTTCCTGACTCTTAAAAAGAGGGATTTATGGTTCCCCTCGTGGGGCCGAGCGTTTGGGGGCGCGGCGGGACCCTCTGCCGACCACAGACGGATCACTTATCTTTGAATGTCTGAGGAAACCTACAGAATCCAAGTCGTAAAGGAGATCAATTTATTTTTATTCTAAGTGACAATTTCTTCATCTACCTGCTAAGCCCGCACTGCGTGACGCGCACACCCATGAGGGAAGGTCAGCAGGGCAACCGGGTCCAGGTGGGAACCTGGTACTTTCCTCAGTGTCCGCTACGAGGCTACGGGCCCCTTTTCCAGAGGTGGTCGTGTCGACCTGAGCACACACACACAGGTATGCCCCGGGGACAAGGTCAAATAGTCAACACCTGCTACAGCCCCGGGACCCGCCAGTCCGAAGGGATGCTGGGCGGAATCTGCTCTCAGTCCTGGTCCTGGCCACAGGATGACACAAGACACACGTGGCTCTGAATCTCGTCACTTTTAAAGATTGTTGTGTTTACTTCAGAGAAGGGCGAGGCGCAGAGGGAGAGAATGCCAAGCAGTCTCCCCACTGGGCACGGAGCCCACCTAGGGAGCAATGTCACGACGCTGAGATCATGACCTGGGCCGGAACCAAGAGCAGGAAGCTCACCCAATCCAGGCGCCCCTGAATCTCATCATTAGTTATGAGATACGAGGTCTCTGAAATCAGTCCCAGCCGCACTCAGGCCCTTCCTCACGCGGCCGGCGGGCTTCTCAGCGCTCGTCACCCAGGTGCGCAGGACGGAGAGCACCTGCTTGTGCCGGACACGGTCGCCGTTTGCCGTCTGCTCTTCCACGAGCCTCGCTGTAGGCAAGAGCCCGTCTCTCTACGCGATCGCACAAGCACTTCCGTGGAACAAATTCCAACCTAATTACTGTAGACAAACGGGGCGTGCATTTCATCTGAGGTGAATACTTTTTCTTGGGGTAAAACACAGATAGCAGGAAATGGGCCATCTTCACACCACTTGTAAGTGTCCTATTCAGGGGCATTCCTCCCATTCACAATGTTACATGACACCCCACTGTCTACTTGGGGACATTCTCATCACCCCGAGCAGAAACTCTGGGACCGTTCAGTAATTACGCTCCCTCTCTCCCCCAGCCCCTAATTCCAATTCACGTTCTGTCTCTACGTGTTTTCCTGCTGTTGGGTTTCATTGGGTGTTTTGCATACCAGTCCTTTACTGGTTATGTGTGTTGAAAAGACTCTGTCGAGAATGCAGTTTCTTGTTTCTTTCTCTTAACAGGGTTTTTTGCAGAGCAGCATTTGATTTTACGGAGGCCCAGTTATTCTGTTTATTCACCCACGGACAGTTCTCCAGTGCTGCATCTGAGAGGTCATCACCAGATGCGAGGTCACCGACACTTTCTTCTATGGTAACTTCTACAAGAGTTATAGTTTTGCATTTTATATTTATTTCCATAATCTATTTGGAGCTAATTCTTATGTAAGGTGTAAGATCCAAGTCTAGATTTTTGGCTCAGTCTACAGTCTAGTTTGGTGACTGTCCTGTGTGACCTTGAGAAGAAGGTCTATTCTGGAGGAGCCGGATGAGGCAGTCTACAGAGTTAGGTCATTACTGATTTGATCTCCTAACTTATTATCTATCTGCTGAGATTTTCCAGTTTTTTTCAGTCAGTTTCAGTAAATTTTCATTTTTGCAGGAGTCTGTTCATTTCTTTTTGGGTTTATCTAACTGTTGCTATATAATTAGTTGGAGTATTCTCTTACAATCCTAACTTCTGTATGGTCTGTAGCAACGTCTTCACTTTCATTTCCAATTTTATTTCCTTATGTCTTCTTTTTCTTTGTTAGTTTAATTTAAGGGTTTGTTTATTTAAAACTTTTTTTTTCAAAGAATAAACTCTTGGTTTGGTTGCCACCCCTTGTATTTCTATTCCTGATTTTAATTATCTCTGTTCTACTACTGATTACTTTCTTTCCTTCTGCTAGCTTTGGCTTTCTCCAGTTTCCCAAGGTGTTACGTACTGACTTGAGATCTTCTTAATGTAGGCATTTACAGTTATTAATTTCCCTCTGAGCACCGTCTTTGTAACTGTTCATAAATTTCGGTGTTTTCATTTTCACTCATGCCTCAGTGTTTTCCACGTTCCCATGTGATTTCTTATTCGGGCCACGGGCTCTGACTGACCGTCTACCACCCTCACTTCCCGTGACTCCCTCCGGCATTTCTTCCAGAACAGGTCTTGCTTTCCCCAACTCTCTCATGCTTTGTCTATATGGGACGGTCTTGATTTTGCCTTCATTTTGAAAGGCAGGTTGAAGATACCGAATTCTTATGTGACGCTTTTCTTCCACCGTTGACATCACCTCCTGCCCTTCCAGCCACCAGAGTTTCTGAGGAGAAATCAGTCCATAAGCTTTTAAGGGTCATTTGCACATGAAGAGCTGCTCCTCTTACCACTTTGAAGAATTTACCGTCATCATTTTCCTGGCTTCGGTGGTTTAATCGTAGTGTGTATTTGTGTGGCTCACTTTGTGGTTAGTCTACTGGGAGTTCATTAATCTTCTACATTTTTAATGTTTTTTTCTCCAGGATTTGATTGGTTTTTATAATTTCTATTTATAGTCTCATTGTATTCGTACATTTTTTTCCCAGTTTCCTTTAGTTCTTTGAGCATATTTAAGAGAATTGTTTTAAAAATCTTTGCCAGGAAGCCCAGTGTTTGGGCTTTCAAAGGATCTTTCCATCAGTTTACTTTGGTCCTTTGAATGGGTCACATGTTCCTGCTTCTTTCTATGCTTTTTGATTTTTTGTTGAAAACTAGACACTTAAAGGTTATAATGTGGTAACTCTGGAAACCTTCCTCAAGGATTATCTGGTGGGATTTTTTGTCTTTGTTTTTTTTGTTTTTCTCTTCTTTTCTTTCTTTCTTTTTCTTTTCTTTTCTTTTGTTTTTTTAAGGCTGCAGTAGTGTATTTGATCACTTTGCCAACTTAAAGACTATATTCCGGGGCACCTGGGTGACTCAGTGGGTTAAGCCTCTGCCTTCAGCTCAGGTCATGATCTCAGCCCACATCGGGCTCCCTGCTCAGCGGGGAGCCTGCTTCCCTCTCTCTCTCTGCCTGCCTCTCTGCCTGCTCATGATTTCTGTCAAATAAATAAATAAAATATGACGAATGGATAAGGAAGATGTGGTCCATATACACTATGGAGTATTTTGGCTCCATCAGAAAGGACGAATACCCAACTTTTGTAGCAACATGGATGGGACTGGAAGAGATTATGCTGAGTGAAATAAGTCAGGCAGAGAGAGTCAATTATCATATGGTTTCACTTATTTGTGGAGCATAACAAATAGCATGGAGGACGTAGGGAGATGGAGAGGAGAAGGGTGTTGGGGGAAATTGGAAGGGGAGGTGAATCATGAGAGACTATGGATTCCGTAAAACAATCTGAGGGGTTTGAAGGGGCGGGGGGGGGGTGGGAGGTTGGGGTACCGGGTGGTGGGTATTAGAGAGGGCACGGATTGCATGGAGCACTGGGTGTGGTGCAAAAATAATGAATACTATTATGCTGAAAATAAATAAAATAATTTATTAAAAAAAAAAAGACTGTATTCTCTGTAATATGTGGTCACTAAAGTCTCTTCCTTAGTGTTGTAGCCTGCTGGTGTTTTGACAGAGGTTTCCCTGGATGACAAAAACTAATAAACACAAAACCAAAAAAGCAAACAAACAAAAACTCCGATCCCAGTCTTTGCAGAGTTCCTCTGTGTGGGGCAAAGTTCATCACTCGGAGCAGGCTTGCAATGAGCTGAAAGTGAAAACTTAGTCTTCTCAGGGTTTTTTGAACATATATACTAATCTGGGTATATATGTGGCTTTCCAAATACCCCATTAAAAATGGGTGCTGTTTGTGTGTGTGTGTGTGTGTGTGTGTGCACGCGCACGTGTGTGAGTTGAAAAATGCAGAGCACAAAATTCGGTGAGTGGGTGGGGTGAGGGCAAGTGAAACTTTTACAAAGTTTTTTTTCACCATTTTTAAGCTGTCTTTTGCTTGATGAAACTGCCTGACAAGCGTTAAGCTTGCTGTGAACTTTCGAGTGTTTTCCAGTCTTCTGACCAAGTTGCTCTGACAGTTACCACGTGCCTCCCTTCTTCCATGGGGGGGGCCCTTGGAGCGGCCCCCACCATTCTGCTCACACCACTCGCTTCTGTGCACCTCACACTTCCCTTCACAGAAATATCAGTCACGGGAGGGGCAGCTAAGGCCCTCAGCCTAGCGCATTAAGAAATGTTTTGAAAATAAAACATTTCATGAAAATTTTTCTTTCACCATTAAAAAGGCTGAGTATCTTTTCACATGTTCAGAAATCATTATTCCACTTTCACACAGTGAAATACGCCCCCTCCATAATCCGGCTCCGTGCAGCGAACATACAGACACAAATCACTGCGCCTTGGGCAGGGGGTGACGTCACACCTGCCTCGGAGACGCTGGCGCTCGCACTCAGACCGGGGGCACCCAGGCAGGAGCGAGACCCAGGAGGAGGAAGGGGTCCACGAGGGCAGAGGCTCCAGCTGCAGAGAACAGGGGAAGTCTCACAGAGATGGGGGCTGGGCTGGCGTGGCGCAGGCACGTGGAAAGTGAATATAATTCAGACTCGCGGCTTTCCTGCAAGGTCTTTCTGCTCTGATTCATCTGACTTTTACTGGCTTCTTTCACTGGATTTTACAAGACACATAAAGGAAGATACAACTCTCTGTGGCCAATTTTGCAAGCATCTCCCACGCCAGCTAAGAATCAGGGAGGAGAAGAGCATCCTCCGTAAAACAAGGTGAGGAAAGAGGGAAGCGTCCTTATTCAGACCATCTCCTCAGACACGAGGAAGGGACACCTGTGTCTGCCGAGACAGCCGCGGGACTCGCGCAGAGGACACAGTCCGCTCTGTCCTCCGGCAAGCTGAACGTTCAGTCTTGCACCGTCAGTGTCAACGGGCTCCGTTAGACTCACTCGTGTGCCGCCGCCGGGCGTGCTGGGCACGTCTGCGTGTTGCTGCCCACAGGGAGGGATGAAGCCAATCACTCAATGAGGCTTTAAAACCGCAGTTACCCTTGGAAGGAAACTGTATACCCTGGTGAAATGATTCACTTCGTAAGGTTCTGAACAAAAATTCTGATCTCATGACTGCCCCCAGTGAAACAGCAGCTATTGGCTGTAGAAACCCAAACCAACCAAACAAACAAACAAAAAATCCCAAAAAACAAAACAAAAAAAAACAAAACCCACCGAAAACGACTTTTGAGCGAGGAAAAAAGACCACATTCTGGGGTAATCTGCTAACTTCCTGGTAATAATCCAGAAAACTGAATTTGGAATTTAAAAACTCCATTCAATAAAAACAGTTCTGAACACCAATTAATTGTGCCTAGCTTTGCTAGGCCCTGTGAAGTATACTAAGGAAAACAATGCACTTTCTTAAGAGGAGCAGACACAGGATCAGACACAGGCTCCCAGAGAACCCCACAGGTTAGCCGTGCACGCCCCCAGTTACCTGGGCTACTGGGACCAGACGCCACGCGGCGTCCTTTCACACACGTCTGGTACGAGACCCACTTTCTGAAGAGGCAGCTGCAGCCTCGGGAAGGCGAGCCCAGCAGAACCCGTCAAGGGCACAGCCAGAAAGGTACCCATGCTTGCTGAGGCCCATGCCTCTGTTTTAAACAAAGTTACATGAGGAAATCATGGGTAACACACCCTGAAAATATTGAGGACTCGTTATTTTAAGTAAAGCATAAAACAGACACGATCTGTACGAACCCACAGGGCAACACCGAGGGGCTTGGCTTCCCGTCCTTGCAGAATCAACACCATCAAGCCCTGGGCACTGCGCAAGCACTGTTTCTGACTTCTACTATTTGCTAACGTAGCCACACTGTTTTCTCTTTTAAAGACAGAGATGAAGCTCCGGGTCACTGAATCTCCTGCCGTGGTCACCGACCGGGAAGTTTTAAACCCAGTCATCTGGCACCGAAGTCCAGGCGATCTGGCCAGGCGTGTGCCCCATGGCGTCCCCCTGGATGGGACCCGGAAGGACATTGTCTACTCTTGGGGTCACCTCTACGGGAGGGCTCCTGCCATGTTTTATCCTCTGTTTCACCACTGAGGACCCCTCCCACATAATTATTCTCAGTCCTAACTGTCGGCTCGCAGCGGTCTTATTTTGGGGGTACGCGTATGATTACTTCCTCACGCCCTGTCTCGTGACTGACAGCAGACCACACCGGCCGGGAGCTGGGACATGTGCCCTTTCAGTCTAGTCCGGCAGTACGTGTGAATTACTAGTAAGGGTGGCCCACAGAGTACGGACACACGGGGACAGGGCCCCAGACGTCCCTGCTGCCGGTGTTCCTTAGCTTCCGGTACGCTGCTGCCCGTGACTTCACAGAACCCCTTGTTGCCTTACCGCTCCAGAAGCTCTACTGCTCTGCTGCAAGTATCGAAAAACTGCTGAAAAATTGTTCAAGTACAGTCGTGTGAGTTTCCCTTACTTCATCGCATTAATAAAAGAACACGCACCACTGGTCCCTTCCCGTGCTCTATTTTCTTCTTTTAAAGCACAAGTGGGTTATTAGTGATCTCAGCTGCTGATTAACTATCACCGTCGTCTCCTTCGTCGCTCTCGCGTGGCCGTAAGCGTCTCATCTGTAGGTTCTGCCGCGGGAGTATTGTCCCTCCGGTGAACCTCAGACCACTTTCTCGTCGAATCCCACACAGAGGCCTGCGAGCATAAGCGGTTCTCACTCCTGCCCTGTCGGCGCGGAGAGCCACCTGCCAAGCGGCCCGGGCCCTGGGGAACCAGCGCCGCGTGACCCGCCGCTCCACAGCCCTGCAGACGCGTCCCCCTCCCTGCCTCAGACGCACTGACCACAGGGCAGACGTTCTGTGGGCTTTGACCAGGACTTCACGAACATTAAAATGGCCTCTGCATCGGAAAACACACACACAAAATTCTCTCCTCTTGATTCCACCGGCTGGCTTCTGACAAGATGTTGCAAAGTCTGAGTGCTCGGGGCATCTTCTGAGAGTCCTCTCTCACATTTCTTAAGAGTGCATGAGCCACCGTCTCCAGCTGCTCAGGAGACAGACGTGCCTTGAAGCCCCGTCTCCCTCAACTTTATACGTGGTTCTTGTAAAGGGAAGAGGCCACTGTGTGTGTCAGCAGAAGTACCTTACAGGACACTCAGAGCAGACCAAAGGAGGTGAGTGTAAGTGCCAGATACAGGGCTTGAGGAGCCTATGTAGGAAGCACTCCCAGACCCCAGAGACTGTGTACGGGGAGCAGAGTGGGCTGTCCCTCAGAGTCTCCCTTCTCTTGGGTCCCCTCAGACCTTGTGCACCTGTCGGTGCTGGGAATCACCACTGTGTGCTGTCTGGGCTGTTTGAGTTCAAAAGCATGGACAGAACTTTACTGATTTCCCATTAAGAAAAGTTGGACCTTATAAAGGGGAAAATACCTTCTTTGAAGAAGAGTCTGTTCGTGTCTTCCGCCCATTTTATGACCGGATATTTTTGGGTGTTGAGTTTGAGAAGTTCTTTATAGATTTTGGATACTAGCCCTATATCTGATAAGACAATTGCAAATGCCTTCTTCCATTCTGTAGGTTCTCTATTGGTTTTGTCAACTGTTTTCTTTGCTGTGCAAAAGCTTTTTATCCTGATGAAGTCCCAATAGTTCATTTTTGTCTTTGCTTCCCTCGCCTTTGGAGACGTGTCTAGCAGGAAGTTATTGTGGTCAAGGTTGCTGCCTGTGTTCTCCTCTAGGATGTTGATGGGTTCCTGCCTCACATCGAGGTCTTTCATCCATATTGAGTTTTACAGTTTCATTCTTCTGCATGTGGCTGTCCAATTTTCCCAGCACTGTTTGTTGAAGAGACTGTCTTTCTTCCATTGAATGTTGTTTCCTGCTTTGTGGAAGATATATTGACCATAGAGTTGAGGGTCCATATCTGGGCTCTCTATCCTGTTCCGTTGATCTGTGTGTCTGTTTTTGTGTCAGTACCATGCTGTCTTGATGATGACAGCTTTGTAATAGAGCTTGAAGTCTGGAATTGTGATGCCACCAGCTTTGGCTTTCTTTTACAACATTCCTTTGGCTGTTTGGGGTCTTTTCTGGTTCCATACAAACTTTAGAATTTCGCATTGGTGGGATAGCGGTGAGCACAGCTGCCATCCGAATTTTAGAATTTCTTGTTCCAGCTCTGCAAAAAATGTCGATGGTATTTTGATAGGGATGGCACTGGAAGTGTAGATTGCTCAGGGCAGCACAGACATTTTAACAATGTTTATTCTTCCGATCCATGAGCATGGAGTGGTCCTCCATTTCTTTGAGTCTTCCTCAATTCCTTTCATGAGTGTTCTGTAGTTTTCAGAGTATAGATCCTTTATGTCTTTGGTTGGGTTTATCCCTACATATCTTATGGTGTTTGGTGCAATTGTAAATGGGATTGACTCCTTGATTTCCTTTCTTCTGCCTCATTGTTAGTGTACAGAAACACAACAGGTGAAAAAATGCTCAAAAATACTGGGCATTAGGGAAACAGAAATCAAAACCACAATGAGATCCCACCTCACACCAGTCAGAATGGCTAAAATCAACAAGTCAGGAAATGACAGATGCTGGCGAGGATGCGGAGAAAGGGGAACCCTCCTACACTGTTGGTGGGAATGCAAGCTGGTGCAACCACTCTGGAAAACAGCATGGAGGTTCCTCAAAATGTTGAAAATAGAACTGCCCTATGACCCAGCAATTGCACTACTGGGTATTTACCCTAAAGATACAATGCAGTGATCCGAAGGGGCACGTGCACCCGAATGTTTATAGCAGCAATGTCCACAATTGCCAAACTATGGAAAGAACCTAGATGTCCATCAACAGATGAATGGATCAAGAAGATGTGGTATATATACACAATGGAATACTATGCAGCCATCAAAAGAAATGAAATCTTGCCATTTGCAACGATGTGGATGGAACTAGAGGGTATCATGCTTACTGAAGTAAGCCAATCAGAGAAGGACAATTATCATTTGATTTTAGTCATATCTGGAATTTAAGAAACAAAACAGATGAACATTGGGGAAGGGAAGGAAAAAAACAAGGTAAAAACGGAGAGGGAGGCCAACCACAAGAGGATCTTAATCATGGGAAACAAACTGTGAGCTACTGGAGGCGAGTGGGTGGGGGGCTATGCTGACCAGGGACGGGCATTAAGTGGGGCCCATGATGTAAGGAGCCCTGGGCGTCACTTGCAACTGATGAGTCCCTGACCTCTACCTCTGAAATCAATAATATAGTATATGTTAACTAAGTTAAATTTAAATTTTAAAAAATTTTTAAATTAAGAAAAAAGGAGATGTTAGTTGAAAAAACAATGAGGAGAGAAATGAGTCACTGAAGCCAAGGAACAACACCAGGGCTTCACACCCTTCTCAAGACCTAGACAATCAGCCTTATGTACTCTGTTGCTCAAGGTCACAGGTCCTCCCTGCATATGAAGTCCTGAAGGAGAAGGCTGCCCACTGACCTTCCTCCTCTTCATCCCACTGGCTTTCCCCTCTTCCGCCGACGTGCCCTTCGTGCTATGCAGGGGTGGGGGAGGTGTCCACCAACCATCCATCAGTCACAAGAGAACATTCTCTAGCCTAGCACAAAGACCGCTAGGAAATGTCCCTGAGATGAGAGAATTCAAAGGAAATGTATGCCTTACGCTCAGTTCACTAAAAGCAGGCAGAAGTGAACCGTAGTCAGGTTTGGGGACAAGTGTGAGGAGTACGCCCGGGAGGCAGGTCGCTGCCCGTGGGCCTTCCTGGGGGCGTGCGGCCCCGGGGCCGGATGGGAAGCACACAGGCCCCGCGATGAGACCTGCGCGGCGCCCCCGGGTCCACAGCTGCTGGGCGGGGTGCCCGGGGTCCACAGCTGCTGGGCGGGGTGCCCGGGGTCCACAGCTGCTGGCCGGCGTGGTGCCTTTGCTTCCATCCCCTGTGAAACACGTCAGCATGACTGTGTGTGTTTATAGGACTGCGATGAGCACGTGGGGACTTTTCTCATGGAAAATGCTTAATCCAGTCTCAGATAGGTGTCCCCAAGTACAGCTGTGCCCTCTCGTACCTCTCATACCTCCCCTGCCTGCCACACACTTGCTCTCACACACATACGCACGTCCGTGTGAATCCTGGAAGTCAGCGTCTAAGAAAAAATGCCTCACTGTGACTTACAAAAGGAATTTTTGGCCTCACTGCGTTATGACTGACCCACGACACTGCACACGTGAGCTGTGTGTGTCCCCGTGGGACTGGGTCTGTGTCTATACCCACGACACCATTACCTCCAAAAACATTCCTATGTATTTGTAGACTTGTGCATATTTGGGTGAGAACACGTGACACAAGACCTAGCATGTTAACACGTCTTTATGGGCACGGCACGGTCCCGTCAGTGCAGCGGCTGCGGAGAGCAGACGCTCTCCAGGACGCCCCAGTCGTGCCGTTGGGACTACGCAGCACGAGCAGTGGCCCCTTTCCCCTCCGCCAGCCCCGGGCAGTAATTCATCCAAAACTATGGTTCACCGATGACCTGGCACTGCTCAGATCACGACGGGGGAGGCTCTTCTGAAACACTCCTCCGGCTCCTGCCCAGCCGCCCCCAGGGGACGCCTGACCCCTTCCAGCAGGCAGCTGTGTGAGCGACAGAGGCTTCCTGCTCCTGCCTCCGTGGGGCCGATGCCCTCACCCACGAGAGACAGGGCTCTGGCTCTCTGCCTAATGTGGGACGGGCACGCACAACACGAGGACAAACAGCCAGAAAACCCCGTCCCCCTCCTCTGCAGTCCTCTGCAGTCTGTGATGACCCTCTTCTTTGTGATATGGGGACCTCGCTTACAGCCCACATGCTTCCTGGCACCAGGCAGAGGCGCCCGAAGGAAAGGTGGAACGCGGACCACCGGACAGCAGTGAGGGCAGAAAGCAAGTGCTGGCATCAGGCCCCTCATGCCCGCAGGGGCTGTCCAGAGCCCTGTCACCTTCAGTGAAGTTTCCACAGCTTGCTCTCTGCACCCGAGCCCAGCCGATAGAAGAGGGCAGGTTCTCTGGGAGGAAATGCAGAGGCTTTCCAGCCTGAGAGCGCACTGGGGAGGTGGGAACCGCCATGGGAGGGGCTGGGGAGCTGCATTCAGTGGGGAGGCAGCTGGCTGGGGGCCACTAGGACCCTCTTCCGTACCCTGATGGTGGTGGGCCCCCTCCTGGAGCCAGAGCACTCCAGCGCCGTGTCCTCAAGCCTGAGCCACAGGAAAGCCACTAGGTGGGGAGCCCGGAGCAGAGAGACCTGTTCCATCCCCCCAACCCCATCAGTGGGGGTGAAATCATTTAGAAAACCACACCAGACCACACCAGACCTCACCTACTAGATTGGAGGGGGCCATTCCTCTTTCCCACTTTCTGTCTCCCCAAATGTGAGATCCCATGGAGTCTACAGTGGCCCAGAACAGAGCAGCCCCGCCTGGAACCTAGCCGGGCAGCACTCAGCAAACACCTGCTTTAGAAGTCGGTGACAGTCCCCTTTCTCACACCCGGAGCCCCTGCTGGAGGCTGTGGTTCTGGATGCCAGGCTGTCTGCCCTGATGCCTGGCTCTCCCCTTCAGTGGACAGATACTTGCTCCGGGCTGACGAAGGCCTGCCGTCTGCAAAGCCAGCATCGGGTGTAGCCGAAACAGGGCTCATGCTTCTCCAGACATTTGGTGGAGGCAAGACAGGCTTATAGCCCCGGAGGCTGCGGCAGCCACGGAGCCCTGGGTCAGCAAGTGCCGGCGGAGGGAGGAGAGGGCTCGGCGGCCAAGCGCAGCTGCAGAGTCCCTTTCCACACCTTTTGTCCCCACTACTCCAAGGGCTCAGACACCCCCACACCAGGGGCCAGCCCACGCATATGTCATGGGGGCCCTGCTTTGGGGCATTGCAAGGGACCCTTCATAGGCTGATGACAAACCCTACTGTGACTGTTTCTGGAGACGGGGCCTTTGGGAGGCAAGTGGGGTTTGGTCTGGAGCGAGACTAGGGGTGGGGTCTGATCTCGAGCGTCCGGCCCGCGGAGCTGTGTGCAGAACGGGTCTATTCGGAAGCACCCACCGGGGTGGTCAGGGCAGCCAGGCCAAGACTGAAGTGAGCCGGATGGCCGAGGCACTTAACGCTTCTGCGAGAAAGCCTCTCCAGACCAGCTCCTGACCCATTTCTGCAGTGCGATCCGGCAGGAATCGCCGTGACGGTAATTATGGTATCATTTTGGCTTCATGAGCATTTTTCTTCCAAGGAGCTCACAACACTTTAAAAAAAAAATTTAAAGAATATTAGGTAGGGAATAGTCTTACTGCACCTAATTTGCAACCAGCGTCAGAAGACAGGTTTTCGGTGAACATCCTAGTGCGAGGGAAGCTGTTGGTTGTTGAGGGGAAAGGTGAAATCTAATTCTTAGAATAGCAGTTTGGTAATTATGGACTGCTTTCTTCATGTGCTTTGTTTTATGTTAAATTTGTATAATTTTGTGTTCCTGAGATTAACACGGGGAAATTATTAAACATCATTATAATGTCCCACAAAATTAAAATGAGAGCCATGAGTGAAAAAGTGGCATGAAAATGTGTTTGCAGAATTCATGCCTGCTTACTCATTTATTAGGAGTTCCTGGGAAAAGCTGAGGCGGCTAGAGGACCCCGAGGCCCCGTGAGCCTCCTGGGTCAGTAGCCCCTGAACCTGGTCTGCGGAGGACGGCTTGCTCCCATGCAGCCTTTGCAAAGGCATGACAACAGCCACCAGCCACCCCAAGTGGCTTGGAACAGGGTCGTCCAAACTGAACTAAACTTGCTGATTCCTTTTTTTTTAAGGAAGATTTTTTTTTCATTTATTTATTTTCAGCATAACAGTATCATTATTTTTGCACCACACCCAGTGCTCCATGCAATCCTTGCCCTCTCCGATACCCACCACCTGGTTCTCCCAACCTCCCACCCCCGCCCCTTCAAACCCTCAGATTGTTCTTCAGAGTCCATAGTCTCTCATGGTTCCCCTCCCCTTCCAATTTCCCCCAACTCCCTTCTCCTCTCCATCTCCCCATGTCCTCCATGCTATTTGTTATGCTCCACAAATAAGTGAAACCATATAATAACTGACTCTCTCTGCTTGACTTATTTCACTCAGCAGAATCTCTTCCAGTCCCGTCCATGCTGCTACAAAAGTTGGATTTTTTTTTTTTTTTTTTTGCTTATTCCATTTTTAAAGGTAAGAAGCTGTACATGACTCAGGGGCTCCCCTTCCATCTTTACTGAGGGTGCGGGTCTGGCCAGACATCGCCAACCCCCTTAACAATCTCCTCTCTCCTTGCAACCCTTCGGGATTTTCTGCCCGTGTCGCAGCAGGGGACTAGAGCTTTGGGGCTCGCCTCCTGGCCCTGCGGAGGTGGGCCTCCTCACCCTGTTCAGGCGGCCAGTGTGCTCATCCCAGAAGACCCAGTCAGCACATCTACGCTGTCCTCCCTTTCCTGGGGGCTAGCCACAGTTAGCATTACATTGCTTCCAAGATTATTTTTGCAAATGAATGGTTTTATCTTAAACGTTCTGATAAAGAGTGCTTCCCCCTTTTAGTAATTTTAATTACTGCCCGTGACATGAGGGAGGCCTGTCCTGGTGGTGCACACCGGCTGTAATTATGCAGGTGAGATGCAGCAGGGCTGTTCCCAAGGACATTCTCTAAGATTCCTTCCCTAGGCTCCCTCCCAGCCACAGGCTGGGGAGACGCGCTGCCTCTAAGCTTTGGGCCACGGGGTCACGATTCACTTAGTGCCTTCCTCTGTGTCTCCGTACAGCTTTGTTTATGCCTCACCCGCAGAATCCACCAGAATACGGACTTGGCTTCCTATGTGCCTCCCTTGCTGGTCTGTGCTAGTTGCCAGTGCAGGGTTGAGCACATGGCAATACTCAACACTGAAGGTTGGACAGACGGACAGATGGATAGGTGGACGGATGGATGGATGGACGGACAGATGGAGCATGGACATGCGCATGGACGGACGGACGGATGAGGAAGCAAATGACCCTTGTACATAGATTAGGAGAATTTAGGTTATTCCTTCTACTTGAGTATTTATAAAGATGTTGAGATGAAATTATTCCCAAGGACCCTCAGTGCTCATTACTGACTACTTGTCCCTGGTATCCAGGTACCCATGCCAAGTCTCTCTTCAGTGATATGTGCAATCTGAAGTTCCTAACTGAGGTTCTGCTTCCTAGAGGAGATGGCTGACAACCTCAGACCATCCTCATCCTAAAAAGAAGGGCACATGTGAGTTTTTCTAAATCCATCTGTATGTATATGTATGTATATGTGCGGATAAATACATGCACACACACATACATAGCTTACTCACGGGAAGCCACTGGACGCCCATGAGGAGCTCCTCACCCCTTGACCTCCATCTCACTGTCGTCATGGACTCTTTCTTACCAGATGCCTAGGACGCCATTCTGCCTCCTCCTGATTTCATGGAAACCATGCAGCAGAGAGAAAAGGAAAACATCTGCCAAGAACGGACTCTGTGCCTGCCCCACGCTCAGACGCCCGGGTCCCAGCACTCTCGCTACAGAAGACTGCAGTCGGCTCGGGGGCCGAACGGCTGGCCCAATGTCATGAAGCCAGCAGCAGGGTCAGGACTCAGCGCAGTCGGTCTGAGCCCGCGCTCCTGAGCCGCAACCCCCTGTGCTGCCCACGGTGGCACACAGCCTCTCCCACTGCCCTTTGTACCTGCCACCACCTGTCCCACGCCACTCGAGGGACTGACTCACTGGACACTCCAAAGGGTCCTTCTTCTTCAAGCACTGACTTTTTAAAGCAGGGGTGAAAAGGCTCTTCTTTGTTCATAGGATTTGTCAGAATTAAGGCGTCAGTAAAACTTCACAGGAGTATGAAACCAGCCTACAAACTGCTGCAGGCACGTTTATTCATGTAGCATCTCAGAAAGAATTTAATAAAACACGTGCTCGGCAAGACAGTCCACAACGCAGACTACAGAGGTTCAGGAGCTTTCCCTCCTGAAGACGCACAGGTGGATGGAGGCTGGGAAACGTCTAGTGGTGACACCTTCCTCTGACCTCGATCATTATTGTGAAAATGCTCTTGGAAGTTACAGAGCACGTGCAACCAGAATTCTGTGGGAGACCAAAGGCGCCCTGACAATCTCCTTCCAGCACACAAGGAGGGTGCGTGTGCGGCTACAGCTGTGGTTCTGGGAGAGAACTCAAGGTGGCTCGTGCTTCAAGGACTACTGGCATTCAGGAGAGTAGGAGATCACAGCTCACCTGCAGCACATGGTGAAGCCACAGCCCTGTGGCCAACTCGTGTCCTCCATGACCCAGTGCCCAGTAGTCGTCTTTGGAAAACCAGTGCTCACAGGAAAGGTTTAAAACCCTTGTGCTAGGGGCGCCTGGGTGGCTCAGTGGGTTAAAGCCTCTGCCTTCGGCTCAGGTCATGATCTCGGGGTCCTGGGATCGAGCCCCGCATCGGGCTCTCTGCTCAGCAGGGACCCTGCTTCCTCCTCTCTCTCTACCTGCCTCTCTGCCTGCTTGTGATCTCTGTCTGTCAAATAAATAAATAAAATCTTAAAAAAAAAAACAACCCTTGTGCTAATAGCAGATCAAAAAATAACTCAAACCAAACCAAACCAAGGCTATTGACAGACATATTCCAAGGATTTCATTAACTCACTGCGCAACCTCCAGAGGCTTGCTCGCACCCCTCTGCTTTGCTCCGTCTACCAGCTAAATTGGGGTAATATTTCCCATCTAGCCCATAGGCATGTTGTGATGCTTCCTTAATTAAGGCTCCTAAAATGACTTTTAACTCCCAGGTGGGGCTGTGGAGAAGGTGTGCAAATGACGGATTCTGCCGTAAGCAGCGCAGCACCTCTCTCTTCTTGTCCTTGGAATAAAGGGATTGCCACGCCGATGCGCCAGGACAGGACTTCTGCGTCACCTGCCATCGGATCGATGTCTGCGCCACAACAAAGCCTCTGTGCCACGGAGCAGGTTGCCCTGATATTTTCAAGGGACTTAACTGCCTTTTACAAAACTCTTTCACTCCTTAGGAGATGTGTGTGTGTGTGTGTACGGACAAGCATTTATGTCTATGTTACACACAGAGATATGTACAGAAGTCACTTTAGAGACAGTGAAACAGGCCAAATGAAACCTGTATGGTCTGCACTATGATCCTCAAGAAAACACCCGAGCATTATTTTGGGTGTGCCCCAGAATGCACCCAGGGGTACTAACTCCTTGTCTTAGGTGTTTTATTAAATGCAATGACAGTTTCCCCCGCAGTCTGTAGGAACAGGAAGGAAAGGAGGTGTTCCACAGCTCACTGATGGAAAGGACTGCAAATGATTCTGCACACGAAAATATCTTCCGCAAGATCAGCTGGTCCGAGGACAGAGCCTCGGAGGCTCACCGGCTGTACGAAGAAGCCCGTGCTGCCTGGAGGTCGTGGACGTGGCCCTGCAGCGGCATGTGGCTGGGTCTGTGAGCCGGCTCCCTGGGGGCAGAGCAGGCTCCGTGAGTACGGAGAGGCAGGCAGTGGCAGGCAGAGTGATGGGCATCTCCCCTGCAGGGCAGTGCTGGACTGCCGTCTCCCCACTCTCCTGACTCCCACTAGCGTGCACCAATGCACGGGGCGCAGCGTGCAGTGCAGTGCCTGGAGGAAGGTGCCTGAGACGACCTTCGAGGCCCCCCGCGGCAGGTCCTCTGTGTGGCTGGCGCGCAGGCTGCCAGCACTCCGGCTCTTCGGGACCCAGGCCGACACAGGCTCTGTCATCTTGCACATGTGGCTTCCAGGGCGGTCCCGTGGGTCTGCGTCCCACCCGCCAGCAGAAGGAAGCCACACAGACGCAGCGCTTGCGGGAGGCTGCACGGCGGCTGGGCTGGCGCGGTCTGCCACGGCTGGCTGCAGGGGAGGCTGGCGCGCCCAGGAAGACAAGAAATGAACTTGGGGGCCAACCAGCCGGTCTCTGCTGCTGTCAGACGTGGGCGTCAGATGTCAGACCTCCTTGTCGTCTCCTGTTCGATGTTTCTGTTTTCCCGTTACTTCCTTCACTTCCGCGTACCGTTCTCTTCCTCCAAGGAGCTACAATCACTTCTTTATTCTCACATGGATTAACTCTCTTATGGTAAAATCCTAATTTATATCATATTCAATTACACCTTATATACTGCTGCATAACAAATCACTCCAAACTTAGTGATTCAAAAACAAATTGAATGTTTATCATCTTGCACGTGTGCACGCGCACACACACACACTTCCTTCAGTGGGTGGCTTTGTGTTTTAAAGATGTGGTAGTGGAGAGTAAACAGCTCGTTTATTCTCTGAATTTTAAAAATTCAAGTCTGCACTGACCCAGTGGCTTCCGTGTGGAGGCCCTGTGCCGGCTCTGGGGACGGTGTGCTGAGGCGACACGGCCCTCGGTGGAGGGAACACACGCATCCCCAGCTCCACTGAAAGTCAGGATGTGACAAGCGCAAATTTCTTTAACACACGGTCCCACTTATCAGAAAAATGGGAAAAATAGTTCCTAACAAGGAGACTTTATAACCCCAACACCAGCTGCCCTCGAGGTGGCGAAGAGAATGTGAACCACAGCCCACCTTCGGCAACATCCTGACGCAAAGAGGGGGTGTCGCCAGAATACGATGAGGCTCACTAGCAAGTGTGATGTGAGGAAGCACACCCCATCCCAGCAGCACTCCGGGAGCCACGCGGCGTGCACAGGTGAGGGGGTCGGGTGCTAACCCGAGACACAGCCGGCTTCTCCCTGTGCGTCCCTGTGGACAGCAGGAAACAGGATGAGGAAGCAAACCTCCTCCTCTCCTGGGCCGGGCGGCACTGGGACCAGCGCAGAGGCCTTCCCGTTCGGGCTGGGGCACCAGAAAGACCACCTCCTTCCGCTGCAACATGGGATCGCGTCCCACCAGCCTCGTACTTGCTCCGCATCAAAGTCAGCCCAACATAGCTCCTCACTGCCTCCATTTCTTATGAAACACACACCAGACAGAAATAGTCACGATATCCAATAGAAATAAAACTGTTCAGACTCAGGGAGGGACACCCTGCACCGCTCCTCTCTGCTCCAAGGTGTGAACGACGGCTTGTTTGCATGAATGGGGGTCAGCCCCTGCCCCCTGACTCTGAGAGGTTCTGCAGGTAGCAAGCAGGAGAAATGTCTTCTGTTCAAGCCGGAGATTAGCAGCCCAGAATGCAAAAACAAAAAAACGCAGCAAAGAATAAAACGGAAAAATACGCAGATTATTTCAGGAAAAACTCCAGAGCCAATGGAAGATAATAGGAAAAGTTACTGTTCCATTAATCCTGCTGAGACAAACTGCACATAATGCAGGAGAAAGCAGGAGGCAAGACACAAGAAAGGAAAATCAGCCAGAGGTCCGTTCTCGGGTAGAGAGCAGTCTGTCTGTCCTGGGGAGAGAGAGGTCTGTGTCCTGGGTGGGGCGGGGAGAGAGAAAGCGAGCCAGCAGTCTCTGTCCTGAGGGGAGAGAGGAGAGGTCTGTCTGTCCTGGGAGAGAGCAGTCTGCCCCATGCGCCGGGGCAGGGCAGGGGCTGAGTCTCCGCGCTGCCCCAGGAGGAGAAGCGGGGTGTGGTGTGTGTGCACGACAGGAGAGCAGGCAGGAAAGAATGACAGGGGAGCCCCCTGCAATCCCAGAGGCCTCCAGCCTTCCTGTCCCCCACCTGTGCCCCGCCCCCCGCATCAGCACCTGCCCACAAACACTGGCAGCGCCCCCCCCCCATAATAGCTAGACGGTGACCACTGTAAGTGGTTTATACCCTCATGTGGTTCTTATGCTGATAGGGACTGAACATTTTTAAGTGAAAGGAAAATCTGGGAAGTCGTTTCATGGGATGGAAGGAACAGAGAGATCTGCTGGTCCCACAGCCCCAGCTCATCCCTGCTATCACCAGCAGTGACATGCACATGCTCGGCAAAACACTAAGTGCTTCTGAGTCTCACTTTGCTCATCTATAAGATGGGGAGAGTAATATTCACATAGTGTGTGTTTTTAAACGGCGATCAAGGAAGTAAAAAACCGGGGTAAAGAAGAGCAACACATTAAAAGCAGTAACAAATGTGCTAGACGTTAGCCCTACGGTAGCATTAACAACTCCAAGCACTAATGATCTAAACATCCCGAGGAAAAGAGATTGTCCAAGAGGATCAAAAAACAAGACCCAACTCTATGCTGCCCACAAGAAAGCCACCTTAGAGGCACCTGGGTGGTCTAGTCGGTCACACGTCCAGCTCTTGGTTTTGGCTCAGGTCATGCTATCAAGATCATGGGATCAAGCACCACGTTAGGCTCAGTGTTCCTCAGAAGTCTACTTGAGATCCTCCCTCTCCCTCTGCCACCCCCTCCCCGAGTCATGCACACTCTCTTTTCAAATAAATAAATAAGTCTTTAAAAAAAACAACCCGCTTTAAAGATAAAGATGATATAGGCTCAAAGTAAATTTATGGAGAAAAATGCACCACGTTACAAGTACCTAAAGCTCCATTCATGCCAGACAGAGTGACTTCAAAGCAAGGAACATCACGAAGGATAAAGAAGGTGTTCCAGAACTCCTCAAGAATACCTAACAATTCCAACACGCACGCACCTAACAACATAACAATTCTAACACGCACGCACCTAACAACAGAGCTTTCTCAAACTACACAAGGCAAAAACTAACAACAACAACAACAAAAGATGGATCCAGCACTAGAATTGGAGACTTCAACACTCTATCCTCAGAAATGGATCTACAGGCAGGAAATGCGTAAGGGCACGGGGGCCCAACAACCTCACCCATCGGTGGGTTATAACCGACGTGTCTAGGCTACTTCATCTGACCACAGCGGAGTCCACCTTCTTTTCAAGACCACACTGAACACCGACACTGAACACAAACCACATTTGGCAGCAGAAGACACACCCCGGCTGGTCTGGAAGAGAAGCAGATGGCAGCGGGCATGTAGGGAGCCGAGAGCCCCACGTGTGTTCGTCCTTCCACTACTTTCTGCGGCTTTGTCGTCTTCGTGGAGTCTTTCCACTTGACTTTGGCCAACTAAATCTGCTCTCGGGAGATGGGTGACTGCCCAGGTCACATCACGGGGCCCAACTCGTCTGTTTCTCCCCACTACTTGTATCTTAGGTAGGAGCAAAGTCCTACCCTAACCATGTCACTGAGATCGCGTGAATTGAACCCTAAAGCTTGTAGGTTACATGCTGGGCCCACAGAACCCTTCCAGTTGCCTCCTGCCCCGGCTGGCTTGGTCCCTGTAAGATGTCCCATCTTCTCTCCCCCGATCTACCCTTTCATCTTTCTTGGGTGTTTCACAGATGGTCTAGAAATACTGAATCGAATACAACCATTTTGAAACCATCTTATGTATCTTAGGAGAAAGTCTCCCAAATTACATTTGCTACTGAAATTGGAATATCGGTTTGGAGATCTCCCTCATTATCCTTTGTTAGGACGCGGCAGAGGTATTTCTGAACAACTGCCGTGATGTTCTGAATTTCCTGGGGAGGGGGGTGAGCTCTGCTGGGGTTTCAGGATCTCATGAAATTTTAGCTCAGGCAGATACATTTGTAAGAAGGCTTCATGCGGGGCACCTGGGGGTCAGTGGGTGAGCCTCTGCCTTCGGCTCAGGTCATGATCCCAGGATCCTGGGATCAAGCCCCACATCGGGCTCTCTGCTCAGTGTGGGGTCTGCTTCTCCCTCTGTCTGCTGCTCTGCCTGCTTGTGCTCTCTCTCTCTCCGACAAATTAATCAATTAATTAGAAACACATTGCATGAGGGAGACCTGGCAGTCTATCTCCAAGGCAGCAGTGGAATCTATATGAACACGTGTCCAGGCAAACCCCACAGGACCACATGTTTCCCGGGGTGCACCGGGAACTGGGGGAACATGACAAAGGTTGATACTAGGCACACACTCTGACTTTAAGTCAGGAATAAAAGCTGCGCGGTATCAACTTACAGCTCTACAAGGGGAGAATATATATTTCACGTCGCCCAGGGTGCACAGGAGCTCCGAGAGTACAGAGAGGATAAGCTCGCAAGACAGGCTCAGCCGGTGACAAAGGGCAGGACTGAAGCGGCCATGCCGTCTCAAACCCAAATCATTATTTGTTAAGACATGACTTCTACATGTCATAATATACTCATGATTTTTATTTCCTCCGGTTCATTAGAAAACGGAGATGCTTCCATTTTTAGCAATTCTATGACAAACATACTGTTCTGTTTACCTCATCCGATCTCCAAGTGCTGCCAACAAACCTTTTGCTCCTATTACCAGTTACTAAGACAAAAACACAGTTAAATCCAGAACTGGGTTTCCGTCAGGCCGGGAATGGTGCAAGATCTTAGCTCCAGGACCATGCCGGAGCGCACGGGCATTACTCACACCAGGGGAAAGCCAGAGCAGCTCTAGACCAACATCAAAGAGAGAACAGATTCAAAGCAATTTGTCTGCCTGAGAGGTTTCTGGTTTTGGTTTAATTCAGCAACTCTAATGCATAGATGGCTAGAATTTTCGATGTCCTGATCTTTGTGTTGGAAAACTTATACGATTTTCTGCAAAACAAGCCAACAAGCAACCAAATTCGTTTGTACGTTAAGGAGCGGTGGCCATCCTGCAGGATCTGTCCCTTCCTAAACTACCAGAGCCGTGCGCGTGCACGTTTGCACAGACACACATGTGCACACTGAACCCTACGACAACCAATGTGTCAGGATATTAGTCCACATTATAGAGCCTACACTTTTCTTTCTAGAAATAATGTACTGGGGCTCGTAACTGTCTCAATAAGTTGCTGTGGGTTAATTTAAACATAAGCCCCAATCCTATGAGCACTCCACGTTCTCGCCATATGGGAGAATGAGTGGTTTTCCTCCAGAGTGCATTTGTGTAATCTGGGCACTTCCCCACATTGGCCACAGCACCGAAGTCCACCATAAAGGTGGCTGGGGCCTGGAGACACGGGGTGGTGGCGCAATGTGCAGAGGACACACTGTGAGGGACCAACTAGAGCTCCATCTGTCCAGGCCTCAGGGACATGGTCCCACTGGAGCAGGACTGAGCAGGATGACACACAGCCCCTCGCATGCACGAATGCAGCCTGGGTCCCGTGCACCCTCATCGGTGGGGAAGAAGGAAGGCTCGCGCTGGGCACTGGGCTGCTCTGCTCACAGGCCTGGCCTCCCACGTGGACACTTGCCTCCATGTTAGAAAAGCGGAAACAGGGTAAGAGCCGAGCTCTCGGAGCTGACGCAGATCAAGCCCTCTTGAGCCCCGAGCTCAAGCCTTTTTGATTTTGACTTCTACCTACAGTGTTTGCTGACACATTAGAAAAGGAAAATCTGAGTAGATAAGTCAGAAATGGGAGTAATTAAGGTGTCTTTATCGTGTCTCACTTCCTTAAAAAAGCCCCTGTGTCCCAGCTATCTTTTCCATTTACAAAAGTAGTACTTTTTGCAGGGATTAGCTGAATTACGTCCTCAGAAAGCTGTGGCTCATTGTCTGTGTAACTGGACAGTCGGCTTTCATTGTCCCGCAGCACCAGGACAGCAGACACGAGTGCCGCCAGCCCGAGTGTCTCTTGCGTCATCTCAAGGACAACTTCTACTTACAAACATGTTCTTCCCAAGTATCTTCTTCAAGCTACTCTAAAGGCACAATGTTACATTCATTCGTTAGTGTCTTTTCTAAATGGGATTGGAAGCACTGAGAAAAATAAATCATGAAACATTGTTTAAAAATAAATATACAGGGGCCCCTGGGTGGCTCAGTGGGTTAAAGCCTCTGCCTTCAGCTCAGGTCATGATCTCAGGGTCCTGGGATCGAGTCCCGCATCGGGCTCTCTACTCAGCAGGGAGCCTGCTTCCTCCTCTCTCTCTGCCTGCCTCTCTGCCTACTTGTGATCTCTGTCAAATAAATAAAATCTTAAAAAAAAAATAAGAAATAAAAATCGAAATAAAAATAAATATACATGGAGGACAAGAGGAGTTAGAGAGGAGAAGGGAATTGGGAGAAATTGGAGGGGGAGGCGCACCATGAGAGACTATGGACTCTGAAAAACAATCTGAGGGGTTTGAAGGGGCGGCGGGTGGGAGGTTGGGGAACCAGGTGGTGGGTATTGGAGAGGGCACGGATTGCATGGAGCACTGGGTGTGATGCAAAAACAATGAATATTGTTATGCTGAAGATTAATAAATAAATAATTAATTAAAAAAATAAATGTACAAGCTGTTATCTGACTAGGAATACTGAGACACGCCGTTCAGATGGCAGATGCCCAGAAATTCCAGCTAACAATACTGTTTTGTCTATTCTATTCTTATTCCACTACAGAAGCTGCTGAGAATGTGATCGATGACACAGAACAAATGTCTACTTCAGAAATACAAGTTCTCATGCTTAAAGTTCAGGTGGAAATGGCCTTATCTGGTAGACTCTGTGCCATATAAAACTGTAGCAACATTTTGGCAAAACACCAAAAGCAAGGTAAATACAGCCATTTGCAGGCCATTAAGTCCTGGAATTCGGGGCAGAGAGACACGCAGGCAAACGGAGATGAATGGAAATGAGGAAGGTCAAGAACAAAGAGGAACAGAGAAGATTTTTTGGCTAAAAGGGGTGAAATGAACAGACACAAAAAATGGGTGAGTTGAGGAAACTTCACTTGTGTGAGAGGGGTCATGTCTTCCTGGAGTAAATCCCTTCTTTGTGCCGGTACAGAGACCAGCACCATGACGGGCACAGTCTGCAGGTGCTGGGCCTCATTACACGGATAGGCTCATTGTAATGGGCATCTTAAAAGCAATTTAGAAAATGACCCCTAGCCACCATGAAGCCATTTGTCCCAGGGAAAGTGCACTTAACTACTTAACTGAAAAAGCCACCGAATTCACAATGTGTGTAGTCTCGCCCACTGGTCTGAGGACTAGGCAACGGCAGACTTTATATAATATTGCCTGTTACCAAAAAAGCCACAAACCAGTTACAGAAAATTTAGAATTTATGAAAAATGAAGAAGTCTCCTGGTATTCTGTTATACAGATATACACTCTTTACACCTCTGTGCTTTATCTGTGGATGACCCTGAGGCCCTGCACACAGGCGTGCACTGTGTGCTTCCCCACATTATTGGAAAGGTCATGCCGCATGAACTGACAGGTCATGCAGATTTCATCCCACGGGAGACACAGGCTTCAGGACCACCTCTTCCCGCCAGACTTACAGGTGTTTCCAGTTGTTTGCTTGTATAAATAAAGTTGTACAAAAAGTTGGCTTGGAAGCTTTTGCTAAAGTTTTACATATTTTCATAGATAGAGTCCCAGAATCAGAATGAGAAGACCACAGTGTATGGGCATTTTCACAATGATTATTAGGTATAAAGAGAATTTGTAAATTAAAAAAAAAAAGTTGAATAGTCTAAGAATGTTATCAGCATCATCACTGTCACTTAACAGAGTTTAAAAAAATGCTGAACAGAAAACTAGAAATTAGAACAAAGCAAAACAGCATCAGGGATGAAGTAAACTGCCTTTTGCAACCACGGAAGTAATTTATGGTTTCAGTAAAACAAAGGAAATTATATTCATATTTTATTTTAAAATAACTTGCATTCTATACATCAAAATAATTATGTTACACCTAAAGAATCATGTGGTTCATGCAAAGTCTGGGACTCTGGAAAAGGAACCGGCAGGATGAGGGGAGGTGGGGGAGGGGACGGGGTGACGGGTGGCGGCCACGAAGGAGCACGCGATGTGACGAGCACGCGTGTTCTCCGCAACTGACGAGTCACCGACTCTGCCTCGGACGCTACCGTACTGACGCTCTCTATGTTAACTGAATGTAAATTAAAGAAAGAAAGAAACGGAAGGACCGTAGGCCCGGGGTAACCGGTATTACCTGTTACCTGTCCAAAGCTCCCTAGGACCCTCTTGTGTCAATCTCAGGTTTCTCCCAGAGCAGGTCAAAGAAAGAGTGACAGAAACAGGACGTTTCCTGTGCCTCTGGGACACCTTCTTGGGGAGGGGGCTCCTGCCTCTGTCGGGCCATGGGTTTCGAGATAAGCCGTGGCGTGCTGCAGTCTCGCCCAAGGGTGACAACAAAGAGCGCTGGGAGCCGCTCAGCCCTGGAAGGTGCCTCTGTTCCCCGATGCCGGCTCAGCACTGTGGTCTGCCCTGGGCCCTGCTGGCTGCTGGCGGTTGGCGAGTGGCCACCCGCCCCGGGGCCAGGAGGACCGGGGCCTTGTGACAGCAGTTCCTGAGCACCTGGCCTGAAGCCGTCCGGGGAGTCTAAAGGACGAGGAGCCACATCAAGGTCACGATGACAGGAAAAGCCGATCGAGAACCTGCAGTTGCCATAAACGAGGGGACAGGGGCGTGTGGCTCAAACCCCCAATCTGAGAGCACGTGTGTGCTGATTGAGACTGCTAAGTCAGCACGGCTCAGCCGTCACAGGCTGGTGACCAACTGGAAAAACATTTTCTATTTCTGTATATTTGTATATTTGACCTCTTACTCTGTGTTGGGCATCATGATGAGACCTTTGTACACACAGTCACATGTAACCCTGACGACACTGACTTGGGTACTACTCTAGGGTCCCGTGACTCCAAACCCAAGCTCCCCTGACGGCTTCTGACACAGTTGAGGGACTCGTTCCTCAGACAACCGAACACCGAATTCTGAACCGAATCTCAGGGCCCTGAGCCCCAAGAATGTCCTCCAGGGTGCCCTCCAGGGTGCCACTGAAGGACACTCACACTGCAGGGGCCATCCACAGACACGAAGGCGTCTGCCACCCGATGCTTGCCCCTCTGTCCCTGTCACCCACAGCTGGTACGTCAGGGAAGGACCACAGTCTGATTCTCTCCCCTGCTCCGTGTCCGTGACTCAGGAATGAGCTCCACGATCCGTCCCTTCTCAACAGAACAAAATCCTCCTCCTCCAACACACATGTCAAGTGTCTCTTTTCCCTTGAGGGTTGTTTTCTTGAATCTCTGAGCCACAGTCAACGCTCCCTCCTTTACAGGCTCCCTAAATACCACCTGCTCTTCCTGCCTCCTGTTAAGTCCCTTCCTTTCTACACATGTCGATTGGGGCCCGTTTTGTTTTGTTTTGGTTTTGCTTTTAAATGCAGGGAAAATAACTAAAGGGATATAAATAAATAAATACTGTGACACAGGCAGGTGTTTTGATTTTCCCCAACTAAATATCCGTGTGTCACCCTTGACCGCAAGGGCAGAGCTGGGAGCGGAGCGGGCGGACTGCGGGGTTGAGAGCACGGCCCGCTCCCGTCGCAAGCGGCAGGCCTCGCGGGGTCTGACCCATGGAACTGGCCAGCGGAGAGGAAACCCCAGAGGCGTCTGAAGCAGTGAGTGAGTGACTATCCCAGCTGAGCAAGAGGAATCACGCAGGCTGTGGAACCAGAAGATTCGTGTGCAGAGGAGTCAGGGACACCTAGCTCTCCCCGCCCAAACATGTCCCCCAACCCTATGCTGCTCCACGGAGACAAGTTTTTATTCATGCTGTGTCTCAACCCTGGTGTGGTGGACAGACCCTAAGTGGCCCCTGGGGTCCCTACAGTCTGGTGTTTGTGCCTCTCTGCGAACCCCTGCATGTGGGCAGGGGCTGTGACTTGGCTGTGAGCAAGCACATGCTGTCACTCCTGGGCCTGGGACATTTTAGGAGGAAATATGTCCCCTGCTGGCAGACGCTCCAGGTTCTCTGGCTCCAGTGAGGGCTTCAAGGACACAGCAGCCATGGGATCCTACCACCATGCCCAGCGACCTTGGGAGTAACACTCTGTCAGACAGGCTGACCAGTGAGAACGCAGCCCGGCTGACACGTTGACGGTCGTCGCCTCGTGGAGATTCAGCTCTGCTGCACCCAGACCCCGGACCCAGGAACTGCGACATACAAAATGGGCATCCTCTTAGGGCACTTGTTTCAGGTAATTTTTTTTAATGCAGCAATTAAGAGCTAATATCCCTAGAATTCCAACTTCCCTCCAAAGCATGTCCTTTACATACTGGTTAGGACCCGGCTTCTCTCTGATTTCAGGGTTTTCAAAATGTTCCCTTTTCTTACTGTTTGATGAATTCAGTTAGGGTGGCCCTTGTGTTTGTGTGTCCATGTGCTCACACAGACAAAAGCACAGAACTTCATCGGCAGCGGGTATAAAACTTTATGAATTGAAACTCAGTTGAGGAACCTTCTACAGCACAGAATCCATGAGTTGACAAACCCTAGTATCAAAATAATCAAAGGACTGTGAGGATGGACAAAGGGCTTTTGAGAAGGAGAACTTCTAATTTAAGATTATTGCAGTCTGACTGTCTAACCACAGCCATGTCACATCTCTCTTATCTGTAACTGTGCACAAGTCCCACTTAGAAAAGGACCTATTTTCCAGCCTTACTGGGATGTGGCCGACATCTAACCTGTCTCGGCTCCAGTTGTGCAGCACAGCAAAGAGATGTACACATGAACTGCACAATCACCACAACACTCACTGCCTTGCAGCTGACTTGTTTTCTTTTTGTGATGAGAACATTTAAGATCTACTTTCTTAGGGGAACCCTCCTACACTGTTGGTGGGAATGCAAGCTGGTGCAGCCACTCTGGAAAACAGCATGGAGGTTCCTCAGAAAGTTGAAAATAGAACTGCCCTATGACCCAGCAATTGACTACTGGGTATTTACCCTAAAGATACAAACATAGTGATCCAAAGGGGCACGTGCACCCGAATGTTTATAGCAGCAACGTCCACAACAGCCACACCTGCACCTGCCTGGAAGGTCTCCACGCTATTCATCTACCTAAATGTCCATCCACAGATGAATGGATCAAGATGTGGTATATATACACAATGGAATACTATGCAGCCATCAACAGAAATGAAATCTTGCCATTTGCAATGACATGGTTGGAAGTAGAGGGTATCATGCTTAGCGAAATAAACCAATCAGAGAAAGATAATTATCACATGATCTCTGATATGAGGAATCTGAGAAATAAGGCAGAGGATCATAGGGAAAGAGAGGGAAAAATAAAACAACCTGCAATCAGGGAGGGGGAGAAACCATGAGAGACTCTTAATCATAGGAACAAACTGAGGGTCACTGGAGGGGTGGGAGGGGGTGGGGTAACTGGGTGATGGGCAGTAAGGAGGGCACCTAGCAATGAGCACTGGGTATTATATAAGACTGATGAATACAGACCTCGACCTCTGAAACTAATCATACATTCTATGTTAATTAACTAAATGTTAAAAAATAAAAAAATCAAGAGGAAGGTTTTAAAAGGTCTGCATTCTTAGTAACTTTCAAGTACGTAATGCTGCATCATTCGCCACAGCCGCCATGCTGTACAGTGGACCCCCAGGACCTGCTCATCTTAAAACTGGAAGTTTGTGCCCTCTGACCAGGGTCTCCCCGTTTCCCTCCCCAGCCCCCTACTCTCCGTCTGCGAGTCTTTCTCAGAGTCCATGTGTAACTGATATCATGGGGCACTGGTCATTCTCGACTTAGGTCACTCTGTGTAATGCCCCCAAGGTCCATCCGTGTGGTCATGACGGCAGGATTTCCTTCTTTATTATGGCTGAGTCATATTCTATCTATATTTTATATCTACTTGCATGTATTATACATGCATATAAAACATCTTTATCCATTCACCTGACAACAGGCACTTAGGTGGCTTTTGTGTCTGGCCTGCCGTAAATAATGCTGCCGTGAACATGGGGTGCAGACATCTTTTTAAAAGTTAGTGTTTTCATTTGCTTGGGTAAATACCCAGAAATAAAATTGCTGGGTTGTAGGGTAGCTCTATCTTCTACTTTCTGAAGAACCTCCATGCTGTTTTGCAGAGCGGCCGCACCAGCTCACATTCCCACCAGCAGTGCACATTCCCACCGCATCCTCGCCAGCATCTGTCCTTTCCTGACTGGTTAATTTTAGCCATTCTGACTGGTGTGAGGTGGGATCTCACTGTGGTTTTGATTTGTATTTCCCTGATCATGAGTGATGTGGAGCACTGTTTCATGTGTCTGTCGGCCGTCTGGATGTCTTCTTTGGGGGAAAAAAAAGTCTATGTAGGTCCTGGCTCATTTTTCAAACTGGATTGTTCAGTTCTTTTGCTGTTGAGCTGTATAAATTCTTCACATATCTCGGGTACTAGCCCTTTATCAGAGAGATGGTTTTACGTATTTTCTCCCATTCTTCAGGTTGCCTTATCTCTGGGTGGAAGTTTTCCTTTGCTACATGGAAGCTTTTCATTTGATGCAGACTGCTTGTTTATTTTTGCTTTTGTGCTTGTTTTGCAAATGTCTGTAGTTAAAATTGATGCCCTGTGGTAAATAAAGTTTACTTCTTCACAACTGTTAATTTTCTGTATGTTCTTTTCCCCAGTGTGAAAAGGAAGACATCACTTCTGCGTAGTGGTCATGGGTTTATCGATGTGAAGGACGTTTCTGCTTTAAGAGATCTCCTCTGAGAAGACTGAGAAGGAGCTCATGTTTAAGTCAAACGTAAGACTGAGCCTCTTGCTGTCAAATAAATCTCCAACACATGACACGTCCACCCGATGTTAAAACCGCACGTGCACAAAATGTAGCACTGGACCGCTGAACCAGTGACTGGGGAGAGAGAAGATGAAGCTTTTCTTCCCAAAAATCAGCTAACAGGGATCTCTTTTCTTCAATGAACACATGGTTTGACTCAAGAAATATATCATTTTTATTAGAGCCTGAATTTTATTAAAGCCTGACTTTTAAGGATTCATCAAGATACTGACAGCACTAGTAAGCAAATAAAATGGTATGAGGATCTTTTTCTGCTTTCTTCAAGTTAGCATAGGGATTTAATTGAATTGGAATTCATTTGTTCTTCCTGGCAATTATTCCTTCAGCCGACAAGGAAGGAAATAATTGAGTATTGACCGTGTCCAGGATTATGCAGATAGGACCTGGACAGAGGAGGCTTGAGAACTTAGTTCTTGGCAACCAAGGACCATGCTGCATGCCCCTGCTCTCTGTCACAGAACTGGAGGGCACATCTCTTCTTTACTTCTGTATATAAATACATAGAGAGCCCCAAGGACTAAGTGTCTCATCCAAGGTTATTCTGCTCTTTGGTGGCAGAGAAAGAACTAGAACACTACCCTTCTCTCTCCTGTGCACCTGCTCTGCCTGTGTCTTGTCCCTGTGTCAGAAGGATCACATCTCCTGCATTCTGGAACTGGAAGACGCCATTAGAAGTGACTACTGACTAAGACTAATTATGAGTCATCATTGGTTTATTCTGCAGGCAACCTTGTAACCTCCCAACACCCCATCCAGAACCACATTCAATTAACTGAGATTCAAGAGAATTTTTCCAGCACAAGGTTTTACAATCCACAACCCATCTCTGTTTGACTTTGCTTCTATATTATTGGCCCTGACAGGTTGGGGAGAGGCTCACCTTAAATGAATTGAGGCAGGGGACCAGGTTTGGGAGCAAATGAACCCTGGCCACGGATCTGAAGTGACCCTTGTGAGTTAGGTCTGCTGGTTCCTGCCCCTGAACTTTGCCACACCTGCACCTGCCTGGAAGGTCTCCACGCTATTCATCTACCAGGCAACACTCGGATACCCTTCACCACTAGGGTCAAGATTCATCTCTCTTGTGATCATTTTTTATAATCTACCTGCTTCCTGATAAAACTGGCCATTCTGTTTGGACACTAAAAACCTATAACAGTATATACTTGTTTTGTATGTTTCTTTATATATTGATTTCTCCCTACAGAATCTCCCTGCTCTATTACTTTCTGTATCTCTGGTGCTTAGTATAAAGTCTAAAGAGAACTTTAGATATTTGTGAAATAATAATAATAATAATAATAATAATAATAATATATAGAGCTTCTAAACATTTGACAAAGTGGCCGTATTTCCCCAGACGCATCTTCCCCTTCAGGATGGAAAGCAAGCATATGAAATAAATCACTCCTGTGTCCCAAAACTTCATTAGGAAATCAACCACACTTTGAATTAACAATTGCATTTCTATGATTTCTAGAATTTGCCCTAAGGAAATAATCATGAATGAGCTTACAGATAAAGCTATGAATATATTCATGAAGGTATAATTTATATTAGTAAAAAGATTAGAAACAGCTTAAATTTCCATTAAAAGGGGATTAATCCAATAAATCACAGTGGGCCAACACAATGGGATAATACATAACCCCTAAAAATGGTATTCAGAAGCATATTTAATGTTATGGACTAGAGTACACAATTCTTAGCTGAGCAAAAATGCAGGTAATGCGGAAGGACGCGTCGTACGACTCCATAAGCAAACACATCTACTTGCTGCCGAGGATGTTCCTGAAGGCGCTGCTACAAAGTAGAAAACCGTGAAACGAAGGCTTCATTTTATTCATCTTCAGGAGGTCAACTATAATGCTACCTTCCAACCCAAGGTGCACAAATAATTTTTGCTGAGAGAAAAATGTATCAATTAAAGAATCTAAACTTGTTTGTCATAAACACTACAGTTGAAGTAACGCAACAAAATTGTGCCATGAGGTGTCGGTGATGGGCTTTGTTCTATCAGCAACATGGCCTTGCTCGGGGGCGTGAGGGCACGCTTCTGTGGAAGGGGACAGAGAGCAGACAGCCAAGCATCAGCAACACAACCTTCGGGCACGTGACCCGCACCTGCATCAGCAAGAGAAACACGTTCAGGGCAGGATAAAGGGCCAGCGTGTGTCAACAGCTCACAGAGCAAAGTGAAGAGTCACGGCGATGTGACCTCAGTACCCCTCCTTCTCAGGCCGCCCCAAAGCAGAGGTCTGTAGGCCGGCAGAGACGTGGCCCATGAGCTGCCGTGTGACCCGTCACGGCTCCACATGAACCCAAGTGTCAGCCCCGAGCTCTGATGCTGAACTATCCCTCCTCCTCGTGTTTGGGGGGGTGAAATACTGGTTGCGTGATGTTTCTTAGAAGCTGTTAAAAAGAGATGAAACATTCCAGGAGCCCTACAGTGGATGGTCGCTGGCCAAGTAAGTCAGCCAGTCAAGTAAGTCTGAGAACGTAGCCACGCCGAGCCGGTGGCCGTGCCCCGGGTCCCGGGGGACGGGCCGGTGATGGACGGCTCCCGCTTTCTTTTCCCCCAGTTACACTGCACGGTTCTCTTTCAGAATAGGTCAAAATAAAGTGATCAGAACATTTTTTTAAAAAACTAGCATCCATAAAGACCAATCTAAATTGATGAACGCTTCTAACGAGTAATGTTGTTTTTTTACCAAAACTGTATCTTCTTTTAGTCCTTACAGAGTTCTCCAGAAATCCTTACTTTACACGGAACGTCCTGTGTTCTCCTCTTTTTGGATTGTGGACAAAGGCCCAGAAGCCCCAGAACAGCAGGCACGTACTCTGACCTCTTCCTTGTGAACTTACCATCGGCAGAACTTTCGTGTGTTCTTTTTGGCTCCGTGTCCCCACAAATACCGGAGAAGGAAATCTTACTTCGTTCTCATGAAAATGATGCTCTCATGACTTCCGCGCAGTAAGGACTTGACCTCTGATGGGGCAGCGATCACCTTAGCACCACCATCCGTGCATCCTGGGAGTGTGCGGTGTGCACCTGTCCCCTCGGCATCGGAGTGCCAGCCCGTCAGCCGGTTGTCCTTTTCTTATCCCGAATGCCGTGCCTCAAGCTACAAAGTATGCTTGTGTGTTTGGTTCTCTCTGCTCTGTGACCCAGCACCGCGACCTGTGGTTGGCTCTTTGCCTTTCTGAGCCCATTTACTTAGTGCAAACTGAGGGATTTGGACCATGATCTTTAAGGGCTCCCCCCAATAAGATCATGATCCAGTTACCTAAATGCATACAAGACCAGAGCTGTGCCTGTGTGATCAGGAAGCTACGAGAGCCTGCGGTTGTGGTCAGATGCCCCCAGACCCAGAACCGGTCTCTGCAGACCACGTGAGCGGGAGAAGGTAGGAAGTGGGCGGGGACGGCCGCCAACCAGACGGACGGGCATTCCGACCGCGGCGCAGCAGGGAGTGCCGGCCACGGCTGTTCCACTCCCACTGCTGCCTCATGAAGGACTCACGGAGAGTCCCTGAGAGAAGTGTCCTTGTCAAGAAATTAAAGAAATACAGAGCTTCTCTAGGTCACTAAATTAAGAGCTAGGGAGTTCTCTGGTCTTCTCAGCATCTTGGGTGTTTGCTGTAAACTCTTAGTTTGAACTGAGCTTGGTCATTATTTAAAAATACAGAAATGAAAACAGCTGCCTCAGAAACTCAGTCAAAGGCCTCACTGTATGTTTCATGTTCTTACAGACGCTGGTCGATGGCTGTGCCCACACGTGTGCACATGTCTGTGTGTGTGTCTTCATTCCAGGACACTTAACACTCGGGGACAAACAGGTCGCTTTTAACGTCATCTCCTACATAAATTAAAATACAGTTTAAAAGTATACTCTCCATAAATGTAGAAAAAATCCAGGGCAGCCTGAGACGCAGTCAACAGGGCTGCTGTGCTGAGACGCCGCAGCGGTTCTCTGAACGGACGGGACGTTCACACGTGGGAAGTCGCTTCGGAATGGCTCGGGCTCCGAGCTGATGTCCGCATCAGAAGGTCATTGATATGCACACACCCGCTGTCCAGAGTCAGAGCGGCCTCATGGCCTCATACAAGGCACTCACCAGGACGTGCCCCGAGGGCTCCCACCCGGGACCATATCACAGACATGCCAGCCGCGGCCCTTGGACAGAACCCCACCCTGTCACAGGGAGTCTGTGATGAGCTTATCACCATTCAACATGCGGTGGCCGTCCCAGTTCCTCAAAAACAGCTTCTCAGGGGGCGCCTTCACACCGGCTGCAGAATTTGGGTCAAATTCAAATCCAGACCAGCACTCTAATCAGCAAACTCAGCATCTGTGTAGAGCTAGCGCGTCTTCCAGAATGCGCCTCTTCCTGCCCCACAGTGCCCGTCGGCGCCCACAGCTGGCTGTGGCAGGATGCTGCCGGTCATCTCTCTTAGTGTAAACCTAGCCAAGTAGTAGCAGGTACACATAGAGCCTAAGACCAGACGAGCAAGGTGCCCACCTCAGCAAGGTGATAAGAATGCCCCTGTTCCTGCCACCCGGGTGCCATCCAAGATCCCGCACACCGTCACAGCGTGTGACGCGCGAGTCCGGGGCTGCGCCTCCTGCTCCCCAGCAAGCACTTGGTAGGATGGTGGCCATGACATCTCCTGACTGCACAGTCCGAGGGGCCTCCCGCTGCTGCCCTGTTATTCCTCACCCGGGGCTAACCGGTCTTGGTGGCCGGTGGGCAGGCCTGTCTCCCAACCCAGATGCACAAGTCCCTTCCCCACGCGGCCCCGGGCAGCGTCCAGAGCCGTCATCTACTGATTCCCTCGGTAAGCCTCAACTCCAAGCAGGAATTCCGAAGAACAAGGTCCCGCCCCAGGGGCCAGTGGGTTTGGTCATGGATCTAAGGCAGACATGACTCACAGCACTGAAGTATTCACAAACGACAGCTGCTTCCAGTTCCCCCGGGAACAGCAGGAGAGCTGTTCTTTTCACCCTCTTGTGGTGCTAGACCACCACGACAGATTGATGAAAATGGTATATCCCTTTGCCCGTGAAGCACAGACGAACACCGCCGAGAGCTCGGCACAGAGCTGTGGGCTAGTCCTGGACCGACGGCTCCTGGCCCGTCGGAAGGAGATGCAGGAGAAAATCCACAGGGTGACATGAGACGTTGCCCCGACCTGAGTGCAGAGACCCTGCACTCCTCAACACCGTGCTTCCTGAGCCCAGTCCTCCTTGCGGTCCAGCCGGTCATTTAGTCCAGACGCCTTTCCCACGGCCAGGCCTCGACATCTGGTCAGTCCTTCCCACACATGAAATCACTTGCTTCCTCTCTGACGTTACCAGAAGACAAAGTGAAAACTGCTGTGGGAAGGGCGCCTGGGGGTGCTCGGTGGGTTGAGCGTCTGCATTCAGCTCAGGTCACGATGCCAGGGTCTGGGATTGAGCCCGCATTGGGCTCCCTGCTCAGTGGGGCGTCTGCTTCTCCCTCTCTCACTCCCCCTGCTTGTGTTCCCTCTCTTGCTGTCTCTCTCTCTGTCAAATAAATAAATAAAAATATTTTTAAAAATGTTATGGGATTTACATGCTGTGTGTGCCTTTCTTTCTCCATGAGAATTCACTGGTCTGAAAGCCCTCGCCCCTGGCTCGCTGCCCTCCACGCAGACTCTCTCCATGTAGTCACCTACGTGACCTTAGGGCTTCAATGGCCAAAGCCTCAAAACACAGGCGGATGGCAGAGCTGTTGGTTCAAGTTCCAGCTCTTAAATGGGGATGTTCCCACCGCTTCTGTCATTCCATTAACTGTCCTAATTCTGCTTCATGGCACCTAAATAACTATCTTAGAATTTGTGAAGACAGAGAAGAATAACACAATTCTGATTTTATCACTCAGGAGCACTCAGCAGCATGTGCCTTAGAAGAGCCAAGCCAGGCACCATCATGGAACCGCTGTCAGTGCTCAGGCACGTTCCTCCTTGTTGGCTGACTTTGTTTCTCCGATTACTCTTAATCACATTCCCAAGTATTCCCACCGAATCACTCCCACAAGGACTCAAATGGAATTTGCATCGTACTAGGGAGTTGCTGAGCCCCTGCTTAAGACAAACCGTGACCCGACAGGTCCTTCTTCTGTCACCTCGTCCCTAAACCTTGACCCAAGCACTCATGATGGCAGTGGTGCAGGGATTGACCGGACCCATGCATGTGCAGAGAGCCTCTGCTCTTCTCTCTGGTCTTCAATGGACCGGGATAACAAATCTGGCAAATTTCTGCTCTGCACCGTTCCCTATGAGTCCGTCAGCCGGTCAGCAGAGCAGGAGCCCGACAGCAAGATAACAGGTGTCTGCATTCCCACCACACGTCGGGCGCTCACGCAGACACAGCAGGTGCTGTGACGCAGCCACCAGGGGAGGGCTCTGACTTCCCACTGGGGCGGGGAACTGTCAGAGCGCCGAGGAGAAAGCTGTTAGCTACTTCTCCCAAGACTCCTTTCTTCTTACCCCAAAGTGCCTCCTCGCCTTATGAGCTGAGGCAGCCCCGTCTAGAGAGCACTCCTACGTCAGGTCTGACTGCCCGGGAGAACCACTGTTCGTGGGACATCACTGATCATCAGCACCGCGACAGTATAGCCACTTGTCACGACTGCTGCTGCAGTTCTCCGGTTTTCTTAGATGCACATCCCTGCACCTCCCCCACACCTAGAACAACGCCTGACGGAAAACCAGAGACCGAGAGTCAACAACCGAGCAGAGACATGAGCAGGGAAATACAACACGCGCCCGCGTCCCTACCCCGGACCGGGCACCGCGCCAGACGCGGTCATTTCCAAGACTGCCTGAATAGAATTGAGGGCACTACTGTCCCCATTTTGTAGATGAGAACTTTGTTTCAGTGACGCTACATGATTTGTTCAAGACCGACGGGTCCTACAGGGAGCGAGCTATTGAGTTCTAATTTTGTATTCTTAACTTATGGTCTTTTTAAACATTTTCACACATTTCATTTATACGTTTATCACTGGTTCATTTAATTGATAACTTACTACTGTTTACTCCGGGAATAGTTATTCTGCCAAAATGAAGCACCGCAGACATCATGAAGGCACGGGGGAGGGCGTGAGCCGGCGTCACGGGAAGCAGGTCATCCCCCGTTTCAACACGGGAAGTCCGTTTCCATCTGTCTTCTTCGCCGCACGTTAATAATGTGAGCTTCACGGAACCACAGGTCAACGACGCACAGTACCATGGAAACCAAACTCCTGTACATGCATTGTGCCCAGAAAAGCCCAGCCCCTTTACGCGAAGCCCTCGGTGTTGGCGTCTGCCTGCATGTGGACAGTGTGAGGGGCGAACCCTGGGCCCACAGGGTTTGCTTCTCTGATGAACCACAGACGCCGGGTCACTGGCTTCCGATGCCCACGTCCCTACCCGACTCAGAGCATCTGTTTCTCCCCAGAAACTCAGCCATCTTGGATGTAAGGCAGGAGTCTAGACAAGAAGACGTGTATTTCAAAACTGTTTTCTAAAGCAAAGCCAGTGATTTTGTATCTCAGTTGTCAACACGGTTGTGACAATGCACAGTCATGCACACTGAAGCGGCCGAAGGCGTGCCCCACCTTTCTGTCAGTTCCAGCTCGGAGAGTGATGTTCCCAGCAGCCCGACTTGTGCGTCCATCCGAGGGGCCCGCACCCTGTCCCCCATCTCCCTGAGACAAGCCCCTCTGATTTCCAAGCTGTAAAACAACCCCTGTTCCACGGGGGACAGCTTCGTTGAATGGTCAGCTGCAAGCTGAGCTCCGAGGGCAAAGCGGCCTGTCGAAGTGGGGATGAGGCTGTGGAATGGGAACTCTGTGGGGACGTAACAGGACAGGGGAAGCTCTTGTCTGTCGCACGTTAATAGCTGACGCCTTTCCTGCAACCTTTTCCTGGCCCAGGAACACAGATTTTAAGATTCGCCATTTCTTCCATGGGAGCCTCTCAACAGCCCCACGAAGAGACAATTATGGGTCATTTATTTTTATTTTTATTTTATTAGAGAAAAGGCCCTAGATCCAGTTTGCTTGTGTGGGTCCAGGAGCCCTGCCCGCTCCGGCACAGGCTCCCTCCTACTCTGAGAGCCCCAGCCCCTCTCTGCAGGCTCAGACACCCGCGCTGACTCCCAGATCCACCGCCCACGCTGGACACCAGAAAGCAAGACCGGGTGTGGGGCCCACCCACGAATTACGTGCCCAATCCTACCCTCAGAGGCCAGCCCAGGAAGGTCAATGCTGTGAAAACCCCAAGCGTCTATGGTTCTTCACAGTGCTAACGAGATGCGATAATCAGAAAAAGCAAAATTATGAACACGTATCACTACTCATAATATGGGCTTTCGGTGAAAAGTTTCTCCTTTCTTTCAGCCACTTAAAAAGACTTATAATATCTAAAACCCAGTGAAACGTATGGACTACAGCACTGGAGGGTGGTCGAGGGAGGTCACGGTCTTGGCGTTGGGCTCCGGTCCCCTTCTCTGGGAAACACCGCGGACAGATGCCCTCCCCAGCAGGAAGGGAGCCAGCAGCAGGGCAGAACGGGGAACATGGTTTCCTTGGGAGCCCCAACTGGGCTGAACCTTTGACCACTCTCGGGCCCACGGCAGGGCCTCACTGCGGCTCTGTGGGTCACCCCCGCCACCAGGAGCAGGTCTACATGGGCCCTCGGCCCGGGGCACTCACTCCCCCAGAGAGAGAGAGGCTTCCTTGCCCCAGGACGTGCTGGTACCGGCCAGCGCAGAAGACCCCTCCCCAGAGCACCTCTACCACGTGTGCCAGAGGGGAGCCTAGAGCACGGGTTAGAACTCAAGGAAAATCAGTCATGAGCTGAGATCCTTGAACTTCTGGGTAGACATTTCGTTATCAAGAAATAAAAGGCCTTGGCGTCTCTACCTTCCTGCAGCTTCGGGAGGTAGGACAGATTCTCTTTGGGATGCGTAATTCGCAGCACACCAGCCCAAAGACATCACGTCTGGGGCGTTTCACGCCCACCTCACCAGACAGCGTGGCTGCTGCTGGAGTATCACAACGTCAAACCAGAAGATCAATGTCAGATGCTGTCCTCATGCGCAGTGTCTCTCGTCAGCCCTTTCTCAGGACTGAAAAGGAGCTTATCATGAATTCCAGGAGGAACTCTGGCTTCCTCCTCCTCTGCGCACTCGGCCGCGCACCTTCCGTTCGTCCTTTCAGCTCCCGAATTGGCTTCAGGGTGCGGCGAACTGGGGCAAGTTCGGCAACAAGAGAACAGACGGTACTTGACCTGCACACACTAAATCTCAACCCTGGTATTGAGACTCTCGGCGGCCAGACGCCCAGAGCCTTTATTTACTCCCTGAGCACATGAATGAGGTAAAACCGCGTCCATGCTAGCTCAATGCCTGAATCTCAAACACCGGATAATCCACAACTCTGAAATGTGCAAATTAGGGTTTACTTGTGCGTTTTATATCACTCCGCATGAAGGTATGATTGTGACCGCGTCTCAGACACCAGATGGTCCACGCAACTCACCCCATCCTCGCTCTGTTCTGTCATGTTCAGTGGCTGTGGCCTCACCCCCAATTCTAAGTGTGGCTGACAAAACTGCCTTTGTTGGTGATGAGACCAGGTATCTGGATGGTGAGTTTTATGCATCTGGCTCAGAAACACACAGCTGTGATGGGTACAGGGCTGGCTGACCCCGGTATGCAGACCAGGACAATGCAGCCCCTCGGCTCACGGTGCCCCACTGCAGGCCTGAAGAACCCCGCGCTCCAGGAGCATCCGCAGGGGAAGAACGTGGGAGGAATGCAGGACAAGGTGTGACACAGGGTCTCTGATGGGAGGTCACAGGGCTCATCAGCGGCTGGGGCCTGGCTGACTCTGCAAGTCTATTCTTGGACTTCCTATTTTTAATAAAAAGTATTACATGTCCTCTCTGCTCCCAGCCATGCAAACACTAACGTCTGCTGAGATAACAAATGTAAGCCACTCCTCCTGTCCCTTCTGTGTTCACCTCACACACACACACACACACACACACGCACACACATGCGCACACAGACACACAGATATACATGAAAAACACAAAACACGTGTACATACATATACCTGCACACATATGTATATGAACACAGAGAGATGTATATGTGCCCTACACACATACACAGAGACACACATACATACATAGACATGCACACACAGGTACACACATATACACAGGCTCAGACACACAGACACATGTGCACACACACACATACACAGAGACACATGCATACACACATACACCGGTATGCACGTGCATGTACACACACAAATATACTGACACACAGACACGTACACATACACGCATGGGCACATATGTGTACATGCACACCCAGAGACATGTGCATATGTACACACACGCACAGGCACACACACGCATGCGGTCCCCATGCACTAACCCCTTTCCTGTGCCCATCACACTGCAGTAAATCCTTCTAAGTCCAGAGCGTACTCACAGAGTCCTAAGTTCCCAGATGGAGACCCAAATACAGGGGCATGTGCGACCTGTGGCTCCATGTGGGCAAGAAGGGAAGGTGTGGTGTTTACAAAAGACTGAATGAGGGGTGCAGGTGGTGGGCTGAGAGGGGCGCTGCCAGTGTTGGAAATAGGAAACAATACAATCTGACGGGCGCTCTGGGAGCAGATGTTCACAGCTGGCTCTAACTGCTGATCAAGGAGGTTGGGTTCTCTTTTGGGGACCCCAGGAAGGGAAGAACAGAGAACCTCCTTCTTGCTTCACACCCTCCCCGCCAAGAGAACATGGTCCAAGTGAATCTCTGCCCATCTTGAAACCGAAAGGGTCCAGATTTCTACAAATATTTCCAATAAATCTCGGGTTGTTTGTGTAAGCACCTGCTGGAATGCCACGTAAGCCACACGTATAAAAGAACTGTGGCCAAGCGATCAGGTAGACTTCGGGAGCTTGGCCAGAGTCCCGCCGCAGGTGGCAGGCAGTGCTCCCGTGCAGGACGCCCCGACCCAAGGAGCCGCTCTGAGAGTCCTCTGCCCCCGCCTGCTGTGACCGGCTCACCCAGCAGCACCTTGTGTGTGGAGATAAGGGGTTTTGTAGCGGGCTCTCGGATCTGTCAGTTTCTCCCTGCAATCCTGCTTATTTTCTTGCTTCCATATTGCAAGTCTATTCTAAAGTAGATGATGGCTTTCGCTTCTTAAAGTCAGTATTCTTTGTTCAGTGAATAGTGACTACTTATTTCTAAGGATCCCGAGTGCATTTCCACACTGTACTCTGTGTTACCTGAGCCTTTTCTCCTTCTGTCTCTGTCTCTCCTTCTCTGTCTCTGTCTCTCCTTCTCTTCCATCCCACCTTACACTGAACACATGCTGCTTCCGTACCCGACCCTCCCACCGCCCCGCAGCTTCTCAGCAACTTTGAGGACTTATTCCGAAGGCTTCCGGCATCTGTGTGGATGAGGAGACGCCTCTGGGAGTCACTGCAGTGTAAGTAATATGCACATTCCCTCTGGGGATATTTAAGATTACTTGTCTCTTATATTCCACGGTTTCATTTAATTGGATGTGCACGTATTTTTATTTACTTGGTTTTAGCATCAAGAGTCTTTAGATAGAAAAGGCACAACAAATTTCTTCAGTTCTAAAAAAAAAAACAAAAAAAATCTTAGCCCTTCCCTCCAAGCAATGCCTGTCCTCTGTCTCCCGCAGTGTCACTTATCTGCAAACACGGGCTTGTGTTGGCATGGGCCGTCCCCCATGCTTTCTCATTGATGTCTCATAACACCGTTGGGATTCTGATGCAAAACTCTGGGTAATATCCTCATAGCTGTCTTCTGGTTTGCTCATTCTCTGTTCAGCTCTGTCTACTCTGCTTGATGGTGGATGGACATAGTCATGAATTTAAATGACATTTCTTGGGTTTGGATATGCTGCTTGTTTTTTAATCTGTCTTTTTGTCGTACTAGACAGTTATCTCATTATGGCTTCTTTTCCTCTTCAACACCGAGGCAGTAATGCCAACGCCCTCAGCACCTGCGCAAGCCGCCATTTCTAGTGCTCGCTTACTCTTCTGCCACACGTTCTCATCCCCTTGAAATGTCTTTCTGTGGGCTATAATCTTTTATTGCCTGTTTTAGGAAAGGGGGAGTCCTACATAGTCAGAGATTCTGTAGATAATGTGTGATTTTGAGTCTGCTGCAGCCCTTGGGTTCTGATAGTGCCCTAACTGCTTTGGGAACAATTTTCACATTCATTTTACCACATGGTCCCTCTGCAACACACAGGTTGCAGAGGGGAACTCAGATCTCACACCCGTGCCTCTAGTGTGCATTTCTTGCTGGTGACTTTATATTCTACCCATGACCCTGGCAATGTAATCGGCTTCCTTTAACTTTCTTGCTCAAGTGCTTTCTAATTTTTTCCTCACATATGGGAAAACATGTTGAGATTCTGGGTTTCATTCCAGGGGCAGATTCCCAGCACGTCCCGCAGGTACAGGGGCTCCCACATCCCATACCTGCCCGAGTGTCCCCACTTCACAACATCCCTGTGTCCCCGTCTGGGTTTTAAGTTTCAGGGGCCACTGTGGCCTTGAGTCCTGCCTTTCCTCTGGTTTGAAAGTCTTTCTTCATTCTGGGAACCTGGAGGATTGCCTTTCCATCACTCAAGCTTGGGTTTGCACCGAAAGCAACCGTGACACACAGCAGTTTTGTGACCTTACAGTGGGAGGAACAGAACCTTCTGATGCCCTCCAGCCTGGTCTTTTAAGACCCAACAGTTTTCCTTCTTGTATCCTCCACAGTATTTTCTGATTTGTATGAAAACACCAACCATTCTAAGGTCCCCGAAGACAGATTGGCTGGAATGGAATTCTGTTTTCTCTCAAAAGCCGGTTGAATTCTTCAGTTCCTAAGCAACACTAATTTTTTCTAGAGTGCCTGGCACATGTTGAGAACTTAATAAATGCTGGTTATCTACCACAAACCTCCAAGAATAGCAAACAGAAAAGACCATTTTTATCGAAAGCATGTAATTAATGAGGTCTGATCTCCCAACAAGAGGGGGCAGCAGCTGGAGGTGAGGCACTGACGCCCTCGGCTTCTGTGAAAGCAGAGGTGGGGCTGAAAGGCTTCTTCCCAAACCCAATATGCCCAGCTTTGACAAAGCAGTCTTCCTACTCTTCCCCCACTGCTGAGAGATCTTAACATCTCAGGATGGTACCTACCCAGTGAAGGAGAGAAACAGTGTGGAAGTTGTACCTCGTTTAGACTGGTTTGTGAGGAAAATCTTCAAAAGTTTTGCATTAAAAAAATAAAAAACACAATGCTAGTAAATACAGGAAACATTTGCCACTTTTTCCCTCACTCTTGAGTGAGGAAGAGAAAAGGTAGCGGAGGTTCCTTCTGTTTGTAGTGATACACACGAGTCTGCCCCAAATTCGAAGAGCAGTATGCAACTTGTGTCCAGAATGATCAAAGGTAAAACCAAAACCAAACCAAAATAGATTTAAAATGAAAGTCTCTTGGGACACCTGGGTGGCTCAGTGGGCTAAAGCCTCAGGTCATGATCTCAGGGTCCTGGGATCAAGCCCCGCATTGGGCTCTCTGCTTGGCAAGGAGCCTGCTTCCTCCTCTCTCTCTCTCTGCCTGCCTCTTTCCCTACTTCTGATCTCTGTCAAATAAATAAATAAAATCATTTAGAAAAAAAAATAAAATAAAATGAAAGTCTCTTATCTTGACCTTTTTGTGATTTTTTTGGAACCTGAATTTTGTTTTGCCATCAGAATTTCAACAAATAACACTTCCAAATGCTCCCAATATATGTTGATGCCTTCATAAATAGACCATTTCTTCTGAAGTAGTCTAGGCATCTATCACAAAAAGTCTTTCACTCTAAAATCCATCCTAACATTTTTGTAGCATTACTCTTTTGTAGCAAATTTATAATAACTTATTTTATTCCTTCGTTTTAACTGGGTTAAATCACATAGATGTAAGACATTGCTATTACATTGTAGGGGATCTCAAATCAGTTTTCCTAACCCTTCCAGGCACCATCATCTGTCTTCCCACATTAGAAAATCTATTTGCTGGGAGGGCAAATCAAACCATAAAAATGTACACAAATAGGCATATCCATGAACTGACATCTGTGGTTCAACCAAAACACGCCCTCTGGTCTACTTAAAAAGCAAGTGCCGTCATGTATCTGCCAATAAAGTTTGTAAAGGTTCATACACTCTTAAATTATTTTCCTGTATTAAATTGATACACGTGAAACCTCCCGAGATCTTTGCAGTGTCAAGATAAACTAGCTAAGTGATCTTGTCACTACGCAGTATCGTCTGGAAGACAAGAACCGCAAGGAACACGATACACACGGAGGCAGTCTCACGCGAAGTCCTGTAGCAAACCATTAGAACAAGAGGCTCTTAGTAGACTGCGAGCGGCTGGTTCTTCTCATCTCCAGGCGGGCAGAGTGCTCTGCTGCGTGCGTCCCCGCCCCTGGCAGGTGAGTCCCTCTGAGCCACAAGCTTCCCCCTGGAGCCCCGCCCCCTTCAGAGGTACTGTCAATACATTTTTAGGGGGAAGAAAGACACCAACAAGTAGCCACAAACTTCATTAAACATTTTTCTCTCAAAGTCACAGTCATCCAGCTGTCAGAGCCCATGCAAGGTGGAAAGCGTCAGCAAACCCACACACGGAAATCACCGTCTACACGTTCGGTGTGATTACACATTCACGTTCTCTGCAAAACACGCCACACCTCTGCAGGGTCCTCGCTCGGAGCACGCTGAGGTCTCCAGCACCCATAAACTCTGCTCCTCTGCTCGCGGCTGACGGATATCATCATCGGAGACAATGCTAATTATTCAGTCTGTACGGAAGACCTAGCTCCCTCCAAGAGAACGAGTCATTAAAATGCAAATAGGTGTTTCCCACTTCACTGGTTTAGCAGAGAAAGACTGTTAACAGCTTTCTGACAAGAAAGAGAGAAGCTTAATGAGTTGATGCCTTAACCTTGTGGACGGAATGAGCACAAGGCACGGGGATCGGAGCCTGCCTTGTGGGCCGGCCTCCAGCTCTGATCCTTTCTGTGCCACGGCCTTTATGAGTTAACTGATGGAAGCTGCTGGAGAAATTACGGAACAAAACAACTGATTTCAGATTCCACTCACTGCACCAGGCAGCTCTCACTTAGACTAATTACTTAAATGATTTAAAAATGTATGAATATGCATGGTAGTGCTTTTCAAAAAATAAAGCCCAGCTGAGACCAAGCCTTCAAATTTTTCCTGCCTTCCTCTGATTTGGAGCAACAACACGTGCACATCTGAAAGCCCTGGGCTGGCCGCAGAGCCTCAGAGCGAGGTGGAAAAGCGCCGGCCTGCCAACAGGGCCTCGGCCTCGCCGACCCCCACGGGCCCCCGGGCGTGGACAGCCAGGACAGCTCTCTGCCTGAGTAAAGCGTGCTGTGCACATCTGCGTCCTGGTCTGCCCCGGAACAAGCAGGGCACTGCTCTCGCTCTTCTCTGACATCTCCCACCTTTGGTGTGGGGCCGATTCTCTGGGATGCGGACGCCGAGCAAGAGCAGGCCGCGGGGGCCGTGCTGGCCACTATCCAGGACAGGCGGACGCAGGCATGACATCTGACAGGGCGGGGCTGGGGGCTCAGGACCTGGGTCGGGGGTGTTCCCGGGGGGGGGGGGCGCGGGCTGCAGCCCTGCCCCTGCGTGGGTGGAGGCCAGTGGCGGGGTCCCACCACGGGTGTGCCTGCAGGAACACACAAATACCTGTCCCTGAGGGAGAACTCCCCAGGTAACACCACCTCGATTCATGCCGCAGCCTCACCGAACCGCACAGGCCATACTGAGTTGTTGGAACCTCATCTGCCCTCTCAGGACAGCGCAGGGCAGCAGACCGTTAAGACCCAGACTCCACGCGACACACACACACTCTGCAGACAGCACACGCTTGTGAACAGGCAGGCGGGAAAGTGGGACGCCATGGGGTTCAAGCACAAGGCAGGGGGCTCTGGCATTTCTCCAGGGCCTGAGCGCACTGAAGACTCCAGCAGAAAGCACGTGTGGGCACAGCAGACAACTGCACAGGACAGCAGCGCGCGAGGTGCACCGTCCCGGTGTGTGGCAGACATGGAAGATACCCCAACAATAAAGAACAAGATGCCCAATGCCCGGAGGACACACACAGGCCGGAGAACTCCACGGGCACCCCAAACCCTCCGGGTCAGGAGGCTGCTGCAAGCCCCCCCAGTGGCCTCCACTCCCAGACCCTGGGAACCCCGGGGTCTCGGCTCTCCTGCAGCCCGCACGGTGCGAGTTACTGTGCTTTGCCGCGGCCGTACCAATGCACGGTGTGGTCCGCACATGTCAGGGCGAGAAGGGCGAGGACTTAGTGACCCACAGTGCAAGCAACAGTGTTTGATGGAATGTCTAGGTCACCCCAATAGTCACCTTCGCTCTCATCTTATGGGTACAGATCTCTGGGGGAATGCGATGACATCTGTGCGGCACGGTGCACACACGAGCCATTCACATCTGGGCATCCTGGGACCCTGGCCTCCAGAGGCCACCAATCCCCACTGGGGCGAGGCCAGCAGCCAGTTGCTTGGACGCCGAAAATCAAAACTCAGATAAATTCAGAGCCCCCGCTAATGGAGGTTACGTCCCAACCACAGGCCCTCGTCTTCCCTACTGTGACTCTGAGAAATAGGACAGATTTTGGGTCTCACTACCCTGGAATATAGTTAAAACATTCAGGAGCTCTACTTCTCACAGCATCTCAGACGCATGGATTCTGAGCTACCGTGCACTGTCTGATGTCACCGAGGACCAGCACAGTTCCTGCTCTGTCCCTCAGATTTGCACATTAACAATACAGGATAGCTTTCTGAGGTCTTACTTCATACGAGGTCCATCAGCGCTTTGACTGATATATTTAAAGCCAAGAAATACATATTTTTAATGTCACCACTTATTACCTGGAGCAACCTGATTAATATTTCTAAATCTAAAACAAAAAGGAAAGGGTGGTAATTTGGCTGTGATTCAGTGTTCCTTTAGCAGTGACCCCGTGTTGCCTAGAGCTCACCGCGTACACCACACGGGTGGCTTTACCCGTCTTCCATCAAACACCACAAAGACGTGCCCTCGGACCCGCCTACCGCCGTCGCCCCCCGGCGCCCCCGCCGTGCCCACGAGAGGCAGCACACTCACCTTCCGGCTCCCCGCAGAGGGTGCACTGGGACTCTGCAAACAGAAGGAGAGAGAGGCCGTTACTAAGAGGTCCCGGCTGCAGACTGCACCCCAGCAGCTGGAGGGACGGGGTGCCAACTGCCACTGTCCACCCGGCCCATGGACACAGCAGCCCTCTGGGTACTGGGCCAGCCAACCCTGCATCTGAGCAAATGTCATTGCAGAGAACCTACCTCAGCAAATATTTCATACATTTTAGTAAACTGACGTTCTCTGTCACAGGCACGTGCACACACTGCACGTTCTCATGGCTGTGTACGGCCCAACACAACCAACTTAGCTGAAATCAATGATGTATTTTATCACCTAATCTAGTAAATAAACCTTTACTTTGATGACAACTCTGTTCTATCTGCTTTCAGGCACAAACAAGCATGAGCAAAAGGATGATCTTATCCTCCAGTACGAACTGTCCTCAGGACACAGACCCGTCCCTCTGTGTCAGACTCAGCAGGACAGACCGAGGTGTTTGGGGGTCGCAGCACTCACCAACACGTCAGAAAATTACAGCAGTAAACACAAGTGCAATGCCTTCCAAGATACATATTCTTTATGGAAAAGAAGTCAGACTTTGGGGCCACGTCCGTCACTCTGCGGCGACTTGCCCCTGGGGCTCTAGCAGAGGCTCGACACTGGCGTTTCTAGCAGGGACTAGACACTAGCAGGGGACGCTGGCATACTCCACGTGGGGATGGGAGGCTGAGCGACAAATGGTTCAAGCAGCCCATCACGTGGCCAGCCCCAGGCAGTCAGGGGAACGCCAGCCTCCTCCTCCAAACCCAAGGAGCAGCAACAGGCTCACAGAGGAGACAGCATCTGGACTGAGTCTCGAAGAACAAGTAGGACTTTCAATAGAGAGAAAGACGGGAGGCCAACACCGCAGTCAGAGGACAGGCACGAAGTGTGCTTGGAGGACAAGCTGGTGGGAGCTGGTGTCCCCTGTGGTGGGGGAACACATCCTGCACAGTTTGGGGAGGGAACTGAAAATTACAGAAGGAGCTCAGACTCATTACTCACATAAAATCAGGAGCCCAGGATGGTTTCTGAGGAGGACTGGGGAAGTTAGTGATTCTTTAGTGGGATGGCCTGGGTACCCAGGAGGGGCTGGGCAGGGACAGGGAGGGAGCCTGAGCATCTACACTCACCCCGCCCAGCAGGGATATGTGGGTTCATGGGCAGAGGCAGATGAGGGGCAGAGGGGTTTGACGGACGTGGCAGAGAAGGCAGAACTGTCCTTCAAAACAAAGTGGACTTGGAACTCCTCTGACTTCCTGGACCTCAGCCTGATCATATCAGGGGGTAAATCGCTGTGCTGGCCCTTCCCGACAGGCCCCGAGCTCAGTGTCCGCTCCAGCTGTGGAGCTGGACTGACCGGGCCTCTACTCTCTGACGCACAAAAGTGAAGCCCAGGGCTCAACGACTCTGCATTGCAAAGGTGGTGAGGCCAGAAAACGGGGACCCAGAGGTTCTGAAGAAGAGAGTGTGACCGGGCGCATGGGAGCTTGCGTCCTCTGACACCGTGCCAGAGCTCAGTCCAGGGAGCACACAGACACGGTCCAGGATGGAGGCGGGGGTGGGGTGATGGGGGGCAGTGGACACGGCACCAAACAAGGGTGCAACCCTGCAGCGTCCATGGCTGGCATCCGTCATCAAAGCACAGGTAAGCCACCAGCACACACCACCTCCAACTGAGGGTCTACAGGAAACAAAAATGAGGGTCTTTCGCTTGGGGACACAGCGACATCCCAGGAGCTCACTCCAACGCCCAAGGCCCCTGTGCTGCTCTGGGTTTCAGAAGATACAGCACTGTCCACCCTCTGCATGGTCACTATGCGTACGATGCAGAGTGCATTCCAGGCAGTGGTGGGAACCCCTCGTCACCCCTCTGTGGATGTCGCCACGGTGGCTGTCAGCATTAAGGGGATCTGTCCGAGGCCACATAATGGCAGAGTCCCCAGCCCTGGCTCTCGTCAGGGTGACAGGATAGAGCCGAAACGGAACTGCTCCCAGGGACTCCGGGAGGCACGTGTGTCTACGGGGAAGAAAGGGGGGACAGCTCAGGTCTCCCCAGGGGACCACAGAACTGGGGAAGGAGACTTGGGGAGGGGCAGCCATGACTTTAGAGTCTCGCACTTAGGAGAGCCAGATTACCTGTCAGCTCACCTCAGCCAAGACCACCGTCCACCCCTGCCCCTACATGGCACCAGAACCCAACACCAGGCTGCTGGAGCAGGAGGTAAATCAGAAACGGGCTTTTACCACTCGTTGTGAAGGGCTAACCTAAATTTGCACCAGAACGGACCCACAGACACAGGATTCTCTGAATGTCCAATCCCCACCGCAGGCGGGATATGGTCAGAATCACCCACCAGGTTCAAAGCACAGTGACTGCACAGTAACACCTAGAGCACAGGAATTAAAACCTTTGGTGAACTCAAAATCTGTGGGTCAGAGGGCACCAGGAGTCTGGGGAAAGGTGTCCCTTTGGCCACCGGCATGTTAACTTCTCTAGAGTCCAAGTCTTGTGCAAATGTCATTTCTGAGTCCACCATTAATGGCTCCAGGCCTTATCCTTAAGTTATTTCCAGCAAGATCATTCCCTGCGTTCTTAAATATTTTTTTTAATTTATTAATTTGACAGAGAGAAATCACAAGTAGTCGGAGAGGCAGCCAGAGAGAGAGAGAGAGGGAAGCGGGCTCTCCTCTCAGCAGAGAGCCCGATGCGGGACTCGATCCCAGGACCCTGAGATCATGACCTGAGCCGAAGGCAGCGGCTTAACCCACTGAGCCACCCAGGCGCCCCCCTGCGTTCTAAGTGAGTCACCTTGCACTTCCCTTAAGTCCATTGGAGCCTCCCGCCCCAGGCTGCAGGACGATCAGGGAAGCAGTGAGGTTCTCCCATTGTCTACAGCACGTGCGTCCTTGGGCAGCATCCTTGGGGAGCCCAACTCCGCCATGAGGTGAGTGACCCCCAGGAGCACCCAAACTCTACCCGCTTGAGTCTGGAGTGCAGAAGGAGGGAAGGTTTCAGGGTGAGGGAACCCACCCCCCGGCACACAGAGGACTGCTGGGTCAAAGCTAGTCCCAGTTTGCTGGGATCACAGACACGGCCATCAGAAGACGCTCCACGCTGCAGGTTAGCAGCTCGCCCCGCGCGGGAGGCTGAGGGCCTGGTGAGGTAGGGCTGGCTATGCCGCGGGTTTCCTCCCGGTGGCCATGAGCCGAGGCTCCGGAGGCGCTTTCCCTTCTGAACCTTCCTCCCCGTCCACCCTCACCCACCAGGCTGGGAACGAGTGAAGGACAGTGAGTGTGACGCAGCATGGGGCCTAGGGCTGGGCTGGGCTCCATCAAGGGCAGTTTGGGTCCATGCCTGTCGTGCTCTAGAACCGCGGCCAACCTTGGCCACCTTCATGCCCTCCATCATGCCAGGCTCGCTCCCACCCATGGACCCCATGACAAGGAGAGGAGCATCCGTGGCCCTGGCCTGACGCTTTCTGATTGACAACAGACTGTCTTCCCTAAACAACATCCATAATAAAACAGTCTGGATGCAGACTGGAGTAAAACTTGATCTATTGTGAATTCATCATCACCAGCATGGAGTCTCGTGTAAGTTAGGAGAAGACTCTACTAATTTATGCTAATTGACATGAGACAGAATTCTGCCGGGTGATTTTACGTGCACATAATCTGTACTTGAACCAGACGCAGCCTGGCAAGAACAGGCTTGTTCCCCAAGCTCCAGACGTGAGCAGTGACAGCCTAGTCCACCCTTCCTTTGGCAGAAGGTGTTACCCTGCTTTCCTCGGCCCAAGAAGTGCCTCGGTATGAATCCAGAGGCACTGTATCTGGGGTGGACCCTGTGGATCGCTGCAGGTGTTTTTAGAGGGGGCTTGGGCCGGGGTGGGAAGCAGGAGCACGTGCAGTGACTCTCCCACCCGAGGCGCGTGGGCCCCGTGACACCCCCACGCTGCCTCCCACCTCTGTGACAGCCAGGGCTGCAGGATGACACATGGAAACCATCCCCTGCCCCCGGAGCCCACTGAGGGAGTGGCTGACACGCATCCAGCTGCTCAGGCTGGCGGCCAGGCTCCCAGCATGGCCAACTGCAAGCTCCCTGGGAGTAGGACCCACTTTGCAGAGCCCATGGAGGTGAGGAATATCGGCGCAGATTCTGCAGAGTCAGCCTGGCTCCAGTGCCAGCAGGAGGCCCAGCCCAGGCCGTGTTCAGTGGGGGCTGGGCTGAGCAGACAGACAAGGGGACAGCAGGCCCAGATCTGCCGCACGGAGGCTGGGGGATCCGCAGACTACAGTCTGGTGCTGGGCTGCCGGGCCAACCAGACTCACTGGCTGCACCTTCCCCCTCCTTGGCCTCGTCCCACTGGGGCCATGACTAACAGGGCCAAGGTCACGCTCCCACGGCTGTCCTCCCAGTCTCAAAGCAGCAGGGGGCTTCCCGGCACTCACCACGGAGAAACGCTCCACTTGGGGAGCCACCCTGGGCGGAATGTGAAGCCATCCTCTGAATGGGGGCTGGGGGCGGCCAGACCTGCAGACGCCACAGAACCAGGGCGCCCTCGTGACTGTGAACACTTCCCAAAACAACAAGGAGCATGACAATGGGGACCCTCCCCACAGATCCCAAGGAACAAGGCGTGCGCTCGCCCACACACTTGCTGGGATAGGGAAACGTGACACTACGACTTCACAGACACATGATAACGTGATGGTAGGTGACCAGGGCTTGACTCAGCAGCTCAAATAACCTGACTGTATGTACATCGACTGAACTCAGTCATCACGAGGTCATACTATGGACTCCTGCGGGCTAAAATGGAAAAATCTCCAACATTCAAAAAAAAAAAAAAAAAAAAAAAAAGAGGAAAGCCATCCGTGGGCTTCTCAATTCTATTTTTGGAAGTGTATCCTTTAATATCTGTCTAACACATACTCCTCCAGAGAGCCCACTCTGCTCCGTGACATGCACTGGCCATACAAGGCTAGGATAGCAAAGCCTAGAATGACCCACGGTGGCTTTTTATCAGAGGTCATTTCTAGGGAGATATCGCAATGGGAGGGGACACATGGGTCAGGGACAAGGGGTATTAATGAAGCTGTCGGGGAACATATGCCCACTTTTAATTTGAAAAGCTTTTTAAAAATGCAAACAGTTTAAGTGAAAGGGAAAACATATTTCTGGCCCCAAATAAGTCCCTAATATTACCTGCCAATACCCTAATATTACCTGCTAATACCCTAATATTACCTGCTAATTCCCTAATATTACCTGCTAATACCCTATTATTACCTGCTAATACTCTAATATTACTGCAAATTCTCTAATATTACCTCCTAATTCTCTAATATTACCTCCTAATTCTCTAATATTACCTGCTAATAGCCTATTATTACCTGCTAATACTCTAATATTACTGCTAATTCCCTAATATTACCTGCTAATTCCCTAATATTACCTGCCAATTCCCTAATATTACTTGCTAATACCCTAATATTACCTGCTGATTCCCTAATATTACCTGCTAATACCCTAATATTACCTGCTGATTCCCTAATATTACCTGCTAATACCCTAATATTACCTGCTAATTCCCTAATATTACCTGCTAATACCCTAATATTACCTGCTAATTCCCTAATATTACCTGCTAATACCCTAATATTACCTGCTGATTCCCTAATATTACCTGCTAATACCCTAATATTACCTGCTGATTCCCTAATATTACCTGCTAATACCCTAATATTACCTGCTAATACCCTAATATTACCTAATTCCCCAATATTACCTGCTAATACCCTAATATTACCTGCTAATACCCTAATATTACCTGCTGATTCCCTGTTATTACCTGCTAATATTCTCCCTCTCCGAGTCGCCCGCGTTCGCCCGCGTCCGGCCCCGAATCACAGCGCGTTCACTGGCCGGCAGGAGCCGCAGGTCCGAGCCCTCGGGCTGACCGGCCAGCAGGCGCGCGGTCACGGAGACCCTGATCCGCAAGCGCAGGACGTGAGCCGTGACCAAGTGGGAGCCGCGTCCAGCGCGTCCAGCCGCCGACCGACAGGGACCAGAAGCCCGTCGCCTGCGCTGCGGGGACCGCGCAGGCGGCGGGAAGGCGAAGCGCGGCGTCAGGTCCCCGGAGGTCAGACCGCTCGGCGCCCGCACCCCCGGCAGGACACGGGAGGGACGAGCGGCGACTCCGGAAACGGACACCGACCGCTTTCTGCAGGTGGGACGCGCAGACGGGCTCCAGGCGACCGCTGCGAAGACGGGCCGCGGCGCGGGCGGCGGGCGGCGGACTTTTCAGGCGGCCCCACGGAAGGACGCCGCGCCCCAGACTCGCCCGGTGCGGCCCGCGGGTCGCGGAAGGACCGGGTGTCCGGGCGCGGCCGAGCTCGCAGGCGTGGAGCGGGGCCGCGGCAGACGGAGCCGAGGGGCGAGCGCTGCGCCCGGGGTCACCTTACACGGCGACCCGCGGCGACCCCACGCGACCCGGGGACCGGCCTCCCTCCTCCGGGAAGAGCCATGCGGGAGCGCGGCAGGGACGGGCGGGGTTCGGGACGCCACACGGGGCCGCGCCGGACACAGAGACGCCGGGTCCCAGCCGGGGGAGCCCGGAGCCGGCCGGAGACCAGGGAGACCGGAGGGACTGACGGCGCATCCCCGACGCCGCACTGAGGAGCGGCCCCAGCTCTCGGCTCCTCCGGCGGAGACCGCGCGGCCGCCATCTTCCTTCCGGTCCTCCGGACTCTACGGGAAGCGCGCAGGGAACAAAAGCAGTTCCGCCTCCGGCAAAGACACGTGAGAATCCCGGCAACAGCGCCCCCTGCAGGAGATCGGCCAGACCGTCCGGCCCGACCGAGCTCGCGGATCAAGAACAGAGGAGCTCCGCGGGGAAAGCAGCGCATGGAATTCAGGGCTCTCTCCGCGATTCTTTAGTCTTGCAAGTTAAAGTAAATGTTGTTAATTTTATTTTTTTCTTATGCTAGTGTTTTTAACTTTTCCTCTTTCCTCTTTTAATGCTTGTTAACTAGTGTATCTTAACAATACCTTTCTAAAAAAATCTTCTTAAACCTTCATTATTATTGTCATATTTTTATCCTTCATTATATCTAACTTTATTTTGTATACATATTGGGTTTTTTCTTCTAAAAAATTTGGGGATATAATTTCTGCAAATAGTTGAAAATATTCCTTAAATCTAGCACAGAGCTTTGTCCCACTCTCCAGCCTGAACAAATTCTCTCCACTTTCTTTTTCCAACCAACTTATCTTATCAACTCCTTCTTTAGTTTTTTGAATTATCATCATTACAATCATATTCCATCCCATCATCATGTTTACACTTAATTTTGTGTGTATGTGTGTGTATATATATAAATATATATAAACAATAATTTATATATTTTTGTATATATATATAGTTTTCTTTCTTTAAATTTTAGGGAGGTAATTTTTTCTAAGACACCAAAATATACCCAAAATCAAGTGGGTGGCTCTCTTCTATTCACCAGTATAATATATATATGCATACATATTTTTTAACTTTTAAAATTTCTTTTTACCCCTTTTCTTCTCACCCTGATTTGGGATCTCTTCTGATTTGGTTGGAGTACATTTTTCTGCAGTCTTTGCCACCCGTTTATTATTTCATTCTCTTGTTCATATATATTTATCTGGATAAAATGACAAGGCAGAAAAACTCACCACAAAAAAAGAATAAGAGGCAGTACTGAAGGCTAGGGCCCTAATCAATACAGACATTGGTAAAATGTCAGATTTAGAGTTCACAAGGATGATTCTCAAGATGCTAGCTGGGCTTGAAAAGGCATGAAAGATATTAGAGAAACCCTGTCTGGAGAAATAAAAGCCCTTTCTGGAGAAATAAAAGAACTGAAATCTAACCAAGCTGAAATCAAAAAAAGCTATTAATGAGGTGCAATAAAAAATGGAGGCTCTTACTGTTAGGATAAATGGGGCAGAAGAGAGAATTGGTGATATCGAAGACCAAATGAAGAGAATGAAGAAGCTGAGCAAAAGAGAAACAAACAACTACTGGACCATGAGGGGAGAATTTGAAAGATAAGTGGTACCATAAGATGAAACAATATCAGAATTGGGATCCCAGAAGAAGGAGAAAGAGAGAGGGGGGCAGAAGGTATGTTGGAGCAAATTATAGAAGAGACTATGCCTAATATGGCAAATGAAACAAGCATCAAAATCCAGAAGGCACACAGAACACCCCTCAAAATCAATAAAAACAGGGCATGGATTGCATGGAGCACTGGGTGTGGTGCAAAAACAATGAATACTGTTACACTGAAAAGAAATTAAATAAATAAATAAATAAATCACACCCCATCATCTAATAGTAAAACTTATAAGTCTTAGTGACAAAGAAAGTCCTGAAAGCAGCTTGAGACAAGAAGTCTGTAACATACAATGGTAAAAATATTAGACTGACAGAAGACTTATCCACAGAGACCTTGCAGGCCAGAAAAAACTAATATGAGATCTTTAGAGCACTAAATGAGAAAAACACGCAGCCAAGAATACTATATCCAGATAGTTTATCATTGAAGGAATGATATCATTGAAGGAAGGACAGACAGAAATGTTCCAGGATAAAGAAAAAAACAAAAATAAACTAAACTAAAAGAATTTGTAAACATCGAATCAGCCCTACAGGAAATATTGAAAGGAGTCCTCTAAGCAAAGAGAGAGCCTAAAAGTAGTAAACAAGAAAGGAACAGAGACAATATACAGTAACAGTCACCTTACAGGCAATACAATGGCACTAAAAATCTATCTTCCCTATCTCTCAATAGTTACCCTGAAAGTAAATGGGCTAAATGCCCCAATCAAAAGACACAGGGAATCAGAATGGATTAAAAAAAAAAAATCAATAAGCTGTCTACAAGAAACTCATTTTAGACCCAAAGACACCTCCAGATTTAAAGTGAGGGGGTAGAAAACAATTTACCATGCTAATGGATATCAAAAGAAAACTGGGGTGGCAATCCTTATATCAGATACATTAGATTTTAAGCCAAAGACTATAATAAGAGATAAGGGAAGACACTATGTCATACTTAAAGGGTCTGCTCAACAGGAAGATCTAACAATTTTAAATATCTATGCCCCTAACATGGGAGCAGCCAACTATATAAACCAATTAATAACAAAATCAAAGACACATATCAACAATAATACAATAATAATTGGGGACTTTACACCCTCATCACTGAAATGGACAGATCATCCAAACAAAAGATCAACAAGGGGGCTGCCTGGGTGGCTCAGTGGGTTAAGCCTCTGCCTTCAGCTCAGGTCATGATCTCGGGGTCCTGGGATCAAGTCCCGCATCCAACTCTCTGCTAGGCAGGGAGCCTGCTCCTTTCTCTCTCTCTCTCTACTTGTGATCTCTCTCTGTCAAATAAATAAAATCTTTTTAAAAAATCAACAAGGAAATAAAAGCTTTAAATGACACACTGGACCAGATGGACATCACAGATATATTCAGAACATTCCATTCCAAAGCAACAGAATACATATCATATTCTTCTCTAGTGCACATGGACATTCTCCAGAATAGATCACATCCTGGGCCACAAATCAGGTCTCACCTGGTACCAAAAGATTGGGATCATTCCCTGCATATTTTCAGACCACAATGCTCTGAAGCTAGAACTCAATCACAAGAGGAAAGCTGGAAAGAACTCAAATACAGGGAGGCTAAAGAGCATCCTACTAAGGAATGAATGGGTCAACCAAGAAATTATAGAAGAATTTTAAATATTCATGGAAACAAATGATAATGAAAACATAACTGTTAAAAATCAGTGAGACACAGCAAAGTCAGTCCTGAGAGGAAAGTATATAGTAATACAAGCCTTTCCCAAGAAGCAAAAACAGTCTCAAATACACAACCTAACCCTACACCTACAGGAGCTGGAGAAAGAACAGCAAAGAAAGCCTAAACACAGCAGGAGAGGAGAAAAAATAAAGAGCAGATATGAATGAAATAGAAACCAGAAGAACAGCAGAACAAATCAATGAAACTAGGAGCTGGTGCTTTGAAAGAATTAATAAGATTGATAAACCCCTGGTCAGACTTAACAAAAATAAAAGAGGAAGGACCCAAATGAATAAAATCATGAATGAAAGAGGAGAGATCACAACCAACACCAAAGATTTACAATTACAAGAACATATGAGCAACGTTACACCAGCAAATAAGACAATCTTGAAGAAATGGATGCATTCCTAGAGATCTGTAAACTACCAAAACTGAACCAGGAAGAAATAGAAACTCTGAACAGACCCATAACCACTAGGGAGATTGAAGCAGTCATCAAAAATCTCCCAACAAACAAGAGCCCAGGGCCAGATGGCTTCCCAAGGAAATTCTACCAAACATTTAAAGAAGAATTAATACCTATTCTCCTGAAACTGTTCCAAAAAAATAGAAATGGAAGGAAATTTTCCAAACTCATTTAATGAGGCCAGCATTACCTTATCCCAAAACCAGACAAAGACCCCACCAAAAAGGAGAATTACAGACCAATATCCTTGATGAACATGGATGCAAAAATTCTCACCAATATACTAGCCAATATGATCCAACAGTACCTTAAAAGGATTATTCACCATGACCAAGTGGGATTTATCCTAGAGCGGCAAGTTTGGTTCAACATCCACAAATCAATCCATGTGATATAACACATTAATAAAAGAAAGAACAAGAACCATATGATACCCTCAATAGATGCTGGAAAAGCATTTGAAAAAGTATAGCATCCTTTCTTGATCAAAACTCTTCAAAATATAGGGATAGAGGGCACATACCTCAATATTATCAAAGCCATCTCTGAAAAACCCACAACAAACATCATTCTCAATGGAGAAAAACTGACAGCTTTTCCACTAAGGTCAGGAACATGGCAGGGATGTCCACTATCACCACTGCTATTCAACATAGTACTAGAAGTCCTGGCCTTGGCGTTAAGACAACAAAAAGAAATTAAAGGCATCCAAATCAGCAAAGAAGAAGTCAAACTATCATTCTTTGCTGATGATATGATACTATATGTGGAAAACCCGAAAGACTCCACTCCAAAACTGCTAGAACTTGTACAGGAATTCAGTAAAGTGTCAGGATATAAAATCAATGCACAGAAATCAGTTTCATTTCTATACACCAACAACAAGAGAGAAGAAAGAGAAATTAAGGAGTTGATCCCATTTACAGTTGTACCCAAAACCGTAAGATACCTAGGAATAAACCTAACCAAATAGGCAAAGGATCTGAACTCAGAAAACTATAAAGTACTCATGAAAGAAATTGAGGCAGACACAAAGAAATGGAAAAATATTCCATCCTCATGGATTGGACAGACAAATATTGTGAAAAAATCTACATTATCTAAAGCAATCTACACTTTAATGCAATCCCTATCAAAATACCAACAATTTTCTTCAAAGAAATGGAACAAATAATCCTAAAATTTATATGGAAACAGAAAAGACCCTGAATAGCCAGAGGAATGTTGAAAAAGAAAGCCAAAGTTGGTGGCAACACAATTCCAGACTTCAAGCTCTATTACAAAGCTGTCATCATCAAGACAGTATGGTCCTGGCATGAAAACAGACACATAGACCATTGGAATAGAATAGAGAGCCCAGAAATAGACTCTCAACTCTATGGTCAACTAATCTTTGAGAAAGCAGGAAAGAATGTCCAATGGAAAAAAGTCCCTTCAACAAATGGTGTTGGGAACACAGGACAGCCACAAGAATAAAACAGGATCATTTCCTTATACCTTGCTCCTTAAATTCAAAATGGATGAAAGACCTTAATGTGAGGAATCCATCAAAATCCTTGAGGAGAACACAGGCAGCAATCTCTTCAACCTTAACGGCCGCAACTTCTTCTTAGAAACATTGCCAAAGGCAATGGAAGCAAGGACAAAAATGAACTACTGGGACTTCAAGATCAAAAGCTTTTGCACAGCAAAGGAAATAGTCAACAAAACCAAAAGAAAACTGACAGAATGGGAGAAGATATTTGCAAATGACATATCAGATAAAGGGCTAGTGTCCAAAATCTATAAAGAACTTCTCAAACTCAACACCCAAAGAACAAATAATCCAATCAAGAAATGGGCAGAAGACATGAACAGACATTTCTGCGAAGAAGACATCCAGATGGCCAACGGACACATGAAAAGGTGCTCCACATTACTCGGCATCAGGGAAATACAAATCAAAACCACAATGAGATCCCACCTCACACCAGTCAGAATGGCTAAAATTAACAAGTCAGGAACCGACAGATGCTGGCGAGGATGAGGAGAAAGGGGAACCCTCCTACACTGTTGGTGGGAATGCACTTGTGCAGCCACTCTGGAAAATAGAATGGCAGTTCCTCAAAAAGTCAAAAATAGAGCTACCCTACAACCCAGCAATCACACTACTGGGTATTTAACCTAAAGATACAAATGTAGTGATCTGAAGGGGCACGTGCACCTGAATGTTTATAGCAGCAATGTCCACAACAGCCAAACTATGGAAAGAAGCTAGATGTTCATCAACAGATGAATGGATAAATAAGATGTGGGGTATGTGTGTGTGTATAAAATATATATAAATGAATACTATATTGTATATTATCTATATATAGGTATATATGTGTATATATATATATATATGTATATATATATATATTATGCAGCCATCAAAAGAAATGAAATCTAGAGGGTATTATGCTGAGTGAATAAAGTCAATCAGAGAGAGAAAATTATCATATGATCTCCCTGATACGAAGAATTTGAGAGGCAAAGTGGAGGGTTTGGGAGGTAGGGAAGGAAAAAATGAAACAAGATGGGATCAGGAGGGAGACATACCATAAGAGACTCTTAATCTCACAAAACAAACTGAGGGTTTTTGGAGGGACGGTAGGGAGAGGGTGGCTGGGTGATGGACACTGGGGAGGGCATGTGCTATGGTGAGTGCTGTGAAGTGTGTAAGCCTGACAATTCACAGACCTGTACCCCTGGGGCTAATAATACATTATATGTTAATTTAAAAAAAAATCCCGTCATACGGGTCGACGCTGAGGAGAGAAGCTTGTCCAGTGTAGGATGAGCTCCGCCTGAGGGAGGGAAGTGGGTTTCAGAAGCAAGTGCAGCCCCAAAGGTAAGCCGGCTTTGCGGGACCAGCGGGAGTCGTGTGGGTCAGTTACAGCCTTCTTGGGAAAGGCGTCACATAAAGGAGGAAGAAACTATGCACATTCTGTCTCTAACCATTTTCAAAATATTTTATTAAGCAGAAGACTGTTGGGTGCCAGCCTTTCTCATCTTTTAATGTGCACACCAAAAATACAGAACATCAGCAAAATGGCAGAAAAATTCATTTGGGGTTCTTCAGTACTTGAGGAATACGAGAGCAGAAATCACACGAGACACGAAATGGTCAGGCAACAAGCTGACTGCACGCAGGCTCCCCTCTCAGTGACGATGGCCACAGCATCGTTCCCTCAATGAGGTAACTGCACGTAAGCAGAATTCCAAATGCACTTGTTTCATATAAAATGTGAACATGTGAAGGCAAACCCAGAAATTGGTAGCTTTCGTAAAGCAGTGGGTCAGAGGGGACCAGACACGAAGGCCTTGTACGGATGTCTGGAAAGCATGGCTGGCTGGTCATGGACATCTACTCAGGAGGCATCACAGCACATACAGCTTCATGATCATTGCTGACGTGTGATGCTCAAATACCAGAGGTACCTCCTGGCCCCCCTCCCCCTTGAGTACTGAGGCTCTCCCACACTCCTCGCGGCATGGGTGTGAGAGGGACACAGTTGTGACCAGAACAGGAACACACCATTGGGGAACATCTGACCATCCACAACTGTGGGAGCAGCAGGTGCACAGCACAGACGGGAAACCCGCCAGCTGCCCCGTACCGTGTCCCCTGAACTCACCTCTCAGCCCTCCCCATTCCAGGTATCAAATCCCTAAATGTCATATTGGACTCAGGAATGTTTCTGGGAAGCTGATTCCCCTTCAGAGTAAGCTTGACAAGAAAGTTAAATAACTGATGGGAAGGTCTGAAGAAAAACCGGGTCCCGATGTTATTCACTCGAGTGTATGCTCACGGGCAGGCAGAGGTGCGCCGGGACCAGGGCTCACCGTAGAGTAAATGGCTCGTCTGTGAATAATCAATGGGTCAGTCTATTCTCTGCCATTTTTGTGTATGAAACTCAAAGATCCTCACAACCCCAGTCTTACTAACTCCCACGACAACTCTGGGTAAATAACCAGCATCCTTAGGTCTTTTGTTCAGTCAGGACAAGAGGAGCCTGCAGAAAGGAAGTTGCTGGCCAGTCGCGCAGGCAAGTTCATGGCCAGGACCACAACTGACTTCCGTTTGTTTGCAGGAAGCTGTTCCTGAAAGACATCCCAGGTGCCCACGAATTCTGAACGTGAGGTCCTCTGGGCACTCCCGTCCTTGCCATCAATAACACACATAAGCCATCTCCCCTGTTACTTTAGCTACTGTCCAGGGGACAGTGGGAACGAAGCTTGTGTTAAGCCTGATTTCTGGGTTCCAAGGACCTTTCCTAGCTCATGGTCCCCTCTCCTGAACACCCGCGCCCCAGGGTCCTGCTCATGGCCTGCATGGATCTCCCCTTCCCTGAGCCCAGGCTGGAGCCCCAGGCCCGCCGACGCTGTGACGTGCAGCCACAGCAGAGCCCCAGCGTTCCTGCAGGGATGCCTCCCCCAGTCCCGGCCACCCCCTGCACACTCAGCCGCTCTCTCCCGCCACAGCGCCCTGCCCCCAGCACGTGCATGGTCACTGCTGCCCAGCACACCACAGCCTCCTGATGGGCGTTCCTGTGGGCCGCCAGGGGTCCTTGGAGCACACCCACGTCTATGCTCCCTGCAGTCAGGCGCGGAGGTCCTCACCCCCACAATTAGCTCATGGAGCATGACGTCTGTGTGATGCCTCTGTGTGTAGCCTGGGTGCGAATTCCCTTCCCAGTGAGGGCTGAAAAAGGTTCTGCTGCATGCAGGGGCCACTCTGTGTTTATCCGTTTGCCCGTCTGTGGATGCTTGAGATGCCTCTGCTTTCTGGCTACGGTGAGTCGTGCTGCTATGAACACAGTGTGCAAGTACCAGAAACCTGGCTTCCGTTCCTGGAGGGCATGTCCTCTAAAGTGTGGGGGCTGAGCCATTCGTGCTAGGGACTGAATGTTTGTATCCACCCCCCAAAATTCACAGGCTGAAATGGAGTCCCAAAAGTGACAGCGTTAGGAGGTGGGACCTTTGGAAAGTGACAAGGTCACGATGGTGGAGCCTCCAAGATGGGCTCAGCGCCCTCATCCAGTGGAGCCCAGCGATCTGCCCTCTCTCTCTGTACCCTGTGAGGACCGCCCAGGAGAGGTCCTCGCCCGGAACCAACTGCACTGACACCTGCTCTCAGACTCCCAGGCTCCAGAAACCCAAGTTTCTGGTCTAGAAACCCCTCCCCCAGTTACAGAGTCCAAACCAACCGAGACCATCCTTCCTGCTGTCACTAAGGTGAGCCACCAAAGACACTCATATGGTTCTAACCCTGGTGACTCCTGCTGCCCGATGATGCCACGCTGACCCCGCCCCCCCACTGCTCAAGCCCAGAGAGGAAGAGTCTCAAGTCCTGCCGATTACATCTGCAGCAAGGGAAGACAGATGGACTGGTGGTCGGGCTTTCCTTTCTTTTACTTTGTACCGACTCCAGTGTTTACAGGGTGTTTCAGCCTCACATCCAAATGGAGTGGCAGGTGCAGGGATGTCCCCTAAGTCCCGGCCTCCCCGTCTCCAGAGTTTCCCCCACCCCCGCACCCGCAGCAGATGGCACACTTGTCACCACTGATGAGCCACGCGCACCCTCATCGCCCACAGGTTCCCTTGTGGTGCCGTACTCTCTGCGGGTTCAGAGTCCCATACCCACCATTACAGTGAGTTGTATCTGCGTCACAGGGTCACACAGGGTACGCCGCCCCACAGATCTTTAGATGCACTGTTTCCACTCAGCGCGGACGGTATGGGTGGTCCCTTGTATCTCACCGTGACTCACAGAGTTGACCAAGGCTAACACGGACGGGTCGGCTTTGATTATTTCCCTTCCCGCCTACATCTGACGCATCATTAGTCCTCTCACACCGCAAGTCCAGGATTTATCACGAACCCACTCCCTGGCTCCATCCCTACCGCCAACGCCATGTCTCCGAGTGACCTGGTACTGACCGCACATCAGGGAGCCTCCTGGCTGCTCCCAGGTCCAGCTTGGAGTTCAAGGCTCCAATTCTGCAGTGCACGTCTGACTGCGCTGCACCCTCTGGGCCCTCTGGCCGGTTCCCCTCCCTCTTAGGAGAGCAGCTGAACGTCTCCCAGTGCCGGCGAGGCTCTGACCCCTGCTCCTCTGATGCTGGCACTGGCTACAGGGCTCTATCCTCAACGTACTGAGGGAGAGGGCTTGCATCTGCGGTACCCTCTCCAGAATGTTCTTCTTCCAGACCTCCACACAGAGCTGCCTCCCCTGCCGTGAGGAATACACCCTAGACCCATCTGCTGTCCTTGTCTATCCCTGGCCCTGGCTCACGTCCAGCCTCTAACTCTGTACTGACACCCTGGTGAGCTTGGAGAAAGCTCTGACATTGCTCTCTCCCCACACAGCAGACCACGACCCCAGCCTGCCTCCTGTTCATCATGCTCCTCTCTCTGTCGCCCAGTCTGCAACAGTGCCTGACACACAAGAGACACTCCATGAAAATGGGCTCAGTAAATCAGAATGCACACAGCTCTCCTCACCATGAGGAGTGGCATCAGCAAACCGCACAGAAGGTGCGCAATGGTCAGGACTCCGCTAGCCAGAGGTAAGGCAGGGCCATGTGCCATGTCTTAGACGGGACACGGCACCTGCGAGGCCCAGGCTACAAGATGCACCAGACAAGGGTGTGAGCTGAAACAGAGAGCGGGGACACGTGAACAAACAAGGAGATGGACCAGCTGCCCAGTGTGATGAGAAACAGAGCCTGGGGGCAGGCAGCCCCCTCAGGGACCACTCGTCCGCCAGCATCTGAGAGCTTCGGGACACAAGTGTGCCAGGCTGACCTCTTCAGCTCCTCTGCTGGGCACTCGCCTCTGACTAACATCTGGTGCTCGCCCCTCCCCGAGGACCAGTCCCGGCTGCCAGTTCCCACCAGCGCTGCAGGCACAACCAGTCACAGCTTCTTCCTTTGGGTCACAGGGTTCTCTCCCGGCCAGTTAGTGATGGAGGGTGTGTTCTTCTCTCTCGACTGGAGGTGTTCAGAGGCCAAGGCTGGGTCTCCCCAGAACCTGTGCCCAGATAGGTTTCAGCATCAGAACAATCTTTTAAAATAAAGACTCCATTCCTTCCTCCCCAAGATTTACATTAATTCTTGTCAATCCAACATCATAACGTTGACATTCCTTATGTGTTCTGTGTCATACCAACGAGACTTACATGAATATGTACTCAGTGGCCAGAGTACTGCTTCCATACGGACCCAAGTATAAATATGCAGACACATGTATGGGTACTATATTATATATAAAGACATAACATATTCAAACACAAATACAAATACATAAAAACATATATAATCCTATGCACACTTCTGTTTGAATGCCTCACTCCTACAAATCAGCACATAGAGACAGACTCGCACGCACAAGTACGTGAGTGTACGCAGCATGTGTCCTCCCGCTGTGGAATGGCCCATTAACAGGTGCTCTTGCTCCAAAGACTAAGTGTTCAGTCATGTTCTGTGTAGACTTCTGATCATCAAAATAAATACTAGCCGCAGAGGACTTGACCTAATTTATTGTCATCAAACTAATGTGAATCTGCATGAAGTAACAAAACCACTACACAGTCTGCAATGCCAGGAGGACTCAGGTGGACGGTGGGCAGGGGCCTGACCACCAGCCCCACAGGTAATGGCAGGTCCAAGCCACTTCCACTTCCACAAGCCATAAATATTTCCACTGGGACCTTTTGTATCAAATATCTTTTCCCTGGCATCAGTGTGTCCTTGGTTTGTTCAAAAAGTGTCAGCAAAATATCACTTATTTTTAAGCCTAAAGCTTTCTTTGTTCATGGCGAGGTAATCACTTATCATGGCAGGATCCGCAGGAGCGGATGAGCAAGGCGTAATTTAGTACCATGGACAGAGGCTGTCATTTCTCCGTCCTGTCGGATCCTCGCTCATACTGCTGTACAGAAAGAACACCACTGCAAGATTTAAGACAATATTCACTAGGTGGAGGCTGTCATACTTTAATTTTACTTGAACTGGTATTTTCTATTTTTTGGCCCATCATAGCCTATTTCTTCTCCATTTCTGTCACTTGTAGACAGTGGATGAAGTTGAAAGGCAGTGAATCCTACCTGACAAAGTGTAGGGTCTTTACAGATGTTTTTGAATTTATCTTGAGTTTATTTTTCAAAGAGAATAAGTCCTTGTGATAGTTCAGACTATATGAAATGTTACCTTGAGTTGGGGCCAAACACAGCTCTAATGGAAGCCTTGTCTTCAAGTCTGAAAGGGATTTAAAATACGGACACCTAAAATCATATTAATGCTGCAACCCTGGGTAAGAGGGCACCAGTGACCCCCAAATTCAGAGGGGCAGCTGAGTTGAAAAAGGCTGAGTTGAAATGCTGCTAACAGATTCACTGAGATCTTGGCAGCCCGGGACACGTCATACCAGTAGAAAGGCACGGAGAGAAGGAAGAGGGGTGAAAACCTGAAAAGCAATAACACAGCTGAAAGCATCATCAGTCCAACTTCTTATGGTCCGGAACAGCAGTAGGATGGGTGGGAGCCCATGAACAGACTTCCAGATTGGACTGAAAGTATCTAGAACTCTTTCAGCTTTAGGATAATTTCTCTCCTTAATTTATTTTGTTTGGGTCAATCATGTACAACCTGAACATTAAAGCAACCAAATTTAATAGGTGATTACAAAGTGTTCAGAAGACACATTTGGGGACCTGATTCACAGCACACTTAATGTATTTGAGGACCCAAATGTGTTCATCTGAGTTGAAAGGTAGTCACATGTCATACACAAATAACAGGAACAAAATTCAACACAAAATTTAAATATGGAAGTTAAAAGAAGCATTACTCCCTTGCTCTAATCCTGTCAGTAGGTCCATTTCCTACATGACACAGCCTTTGCTTGTCAGCAAGAAACAGAAAGTACCTCTCTCTCTTTCTGTTAGGCTACACCTGACCCACACCGGACCACTCCACGCTCTCTCACCAAGCCAGGCCGTTCTGTAGCGCTGGGTGCCTGCACATTCTACGTGTTGTTCATGAGTGTGTCCTTCTGCCCTTCTTTGCCTGGCAAATGACTCCTCCTCCTTCTTGCCTAGCAATTTTTTAAAAGAACAGCTCTGTTCAGATATTACTTATATACCACTGACTTCACCCGCTTTCAGAGCACAATTCAGTGGTTTTCAGCATATTCACAGAGTTGTGCAGTCAGTGCCACATCCTGTGCCCTTTACCAATCAACCTCTAGTCCCTCCTCTTCCCGGCCCCTGGAAACCACTCATCTAATTGCTGTCTACCCTTGCTCACTCTGCACAATTCATGTGAATGGAGTTCTATGGGGTTTTAATACGTGACTGGCTTCATTTAGCAAAATGTTTGCAAGGTTCATTCTGCTAGAGAATGCATCAGTGCTTCTTCCTCGTGATTGTTAGGAAAAGGTCCACACTATGGATATATCATCATCTATTGACCCATTTCTTGGTTGTTGGATAGTTGGGGTGTTTGCACTTTCTGACCATTATGAATATACCCCTATGAATACTCATGTACAAGTGTCTGAGTGGACCTAGATTTCATTTCTCTTGAATGTACACTAAGGAATAAATTTCTGGTCATATGGTAACTCTATGGTTAACATTTTGAGGAAACACCAAACTGTTTCCCCAAGTGGTTGTACCATTTTATATTCCCCAAAAAACAGGAAGATGTGAGGGTTCCATTTTCTCTATAGTCTTGCCAACACTTATTGTCTCTTTGACTATAGCCATCTCAGTGGGTGTGAAGTGGTATCCCCCAGTAACTTTGATTTGTGTTTCTCTGATGTGTAATGGCATTGCACACATTTCCACGTACATATTGGGCTATTTGTATATTCACAGAAATATCTATGTAAAGTCCTTTGCTCATTCTTTCATTGACTTATTTGTCTATTATTGATTTATAAGAATTCTCTGTAATGTCTAGATACATGCTTTTATTATGTATATGATTAGCAGTTTTCCTTATTCAATGGGTTTTCATTCTCACTTTCTTGATGGTGACCTCTGAAACACAAACATTTTTAATTTTAATAAAACTCTATTAAGTCTTTATCCACCTTTGTTGCTTTTGGTGTCCTATTGAAGAAACCATTACTTATTCTAAAAATCCGAAGATTTATATTCATTGTTCTGTAATTTCAGCTCTTACATTTAAGTCCTTGATGGATTTCAAGTTTTGCACACGGTGTGAGATAGGGGCTCAACTGCATTCTTTTGCATGAGAACATTCAGCACCATTTGTTGAAACCCTATTCGTTGCTTAAGATTTATTTTAAATGTCAGTCATTTCAGAAGTCACCTGTAATTGCCGAGGATGACTTAAATGGCACCTCTGTGTGTTTCCAGAGCATCTCTTTCCAAGTAATACCCGAGTCGCATTAGAACAATTTGTCTTTCTTCCTCGGGAGATTACACATGCTATCTGTACAGCTGTCGGTGCATATCTTCAGTTCACATTCATGCAATGCTGAGTGAAATCGGTCTTTGATGCATTTACACAATGACTATTTGAGCACCTGTGTCATGTGTCCAACACTGGCTGGGAACTGGAGTAACAAAGCTAACTTATCCAGAGGAGAGATACCCATGTGGATGTGTGAATATACCCTGGACCAGGGGCACCTGGGTGGCTCAGTTGGTTAACTGTCCAACTCTTGATTTTGGCTCAGGCCATGATCTCAGCCTCCTGGGATGGAGTCAGGCTCCCTGCTCAGTGGGGAGTCAGCTTTTCTCCCTCTCCTTCTGCCCCTCCCCCTCGTGCTCTTTCTCTCTCTAAAAAAAATCAATCTTAAAAATAAATAAATAAATAAATAAATAAATAAATAAATCCACCCCATACCTGCATCACGTCCTCTGAAACAAGAAAGAACCACCAGCATATAGAAAATCATGAACGTCTGACCACACTGAGGCAGGGCTTGGAACAGGAAGGTCACCCAGGGTCAGATTCCAAGATTTTTAATCTGCTTGTGTAACTTGCTTAATGAACTCCTCAAACTCAACATGCACAAAACAGATAATCATAAAAAATGGGCAGAAGATATGAACAGACACTTCTCCAGTGAAGATATACAAATAGCTATCAGACACATGAATAAATGTTCATCATCACTAGCCCTCAGGGAGATTCAAATTAAAACCACATTGAGATATCACCGTACACCAAAATTAGCAAGAAAACAAACAACATTTGTTGGAGGGGATGTGGAGAAAGGGGAACCCTCTTCCACTGTTGGTGGGAATGCAAGTTGGTGCAGCCTCTTTGGAGAACAGTGTGGAGATTCCTCAAGAAATTAAAAATAGAACTTTCCTATGACCCTGCTATTGCACTCCTGGGTATTTACCCCAATGATATAGATATCGTGAAAAGAAGGGCCATCTGTACCCCAATGCTTATAGCAGCAATGGCCACGGTCGCCAAACTATGGAAAGAACCAAGATGCCCTTCAACGGATGAATGGATAAGGAAGATGTGGTCCATATACACTATGGAGTATGATGCCTCCATCAGAAAGGATGAATATCCAACTTTTGTAGCAACATGGACGGGACTGGAGGAGATTATGCTGAGTGAAATAAGTCAAGCAGAGAGAGTCAATTATCATATGGTTTCACTTATTTGTGGAGCATAACAAATAGCATGGAGGACAAGGGGAGATAGAGAGGAGAAGGGAGTTGGGGGAAATTGAAAGGGGAGGTGAACCATGAGAGACTATGGACTCTGAAAAACAATCTGAGGGTTTTGAAGGGGCAGGGTGTGGGAGGTTGGGGAACCAGGTGGTGGGTATTATGGAGGGCACGGATTGCATGGAGCACTGGGTGTGGTGCAAAAACAATGAATACTGTTATGCTAAAAATAAAAAATAAATTAAAAAAAAGAAAGGTGCGCAGGAGTGGGGCTGCATCCTGAAGGACAATGAAGCTATTTTAGGCATTTAAGCAAGGTGGTTATATAAATAAATCTGGATTTCAGAGTGGTTTCTCTGTAGCTCGTAGATGAGCATCTGGAAGAAAGACCAGAGAGGTAAGATGGTGACTGCTTAGGACTCAAGAGCATGGCGCCGGCCTTGGGCTGGAAGGTCCCTTCCTTGCAGGCGGACTGTGAAACACAGGGAACAATGCCTGGATAGTTTTCTGGGTTTTTGTTTTTGAAACCTCACTTGGGAAAAAAGCGGGCCATGCAGCAAAAATCCAAGGAGCCAGGCAGCCGCCCAACCTCTCACACTCATGTGTCGAAGAAGGAAGTAACTGATCTCACAGCTTCGTGTGAGGACAGGAACAGCCAACAGCAGTGCAGGGCTCTGAACGCGGTCGCTGGCAGAGAACACTGGGCTGCAGGGAAGAACAGGGAAGACCAGGGCCACTCAGGCCAGCTCCTCCTCCCGCCAACACCGCACGAGCACGTGAACATTCTTGCCGGCAGATGGGCTCCCACGGACATGCCTGGGTGCCGCTGGGTCCCCAGCCGCCAGCCCCCCACCTCTCTGACTCCTTGTGCTCCTCCTCTCTTTCTCAAAACCATGTGGCCAGCCAGCATCAGGACTGGGACTGGTAGCCCAGTCTGCTTTTCTCGGAGCAGGGGCTCCCTGTCCCCCACACCACATGACTCAGGGGAGACTCCTGGGCAGTCAGCATTAGAAGCGGCCACAGTTCTGCAGTATGCAGGTTCACAGGGACGTGTGCACAGAGAGACACACAGCAGCTTTAGTAAAATACACAGACGCCAAGACCTGACAGAAACCCATCTCCTCTACACGCGCGCTCCGCGGGGTGCAGGCTCCTGCCTGGAGAGACCCAGCAAAGAGGGGTCTGGAGGGAGGCTCTGGAGCGCCCTCTGGCTCCCCGATTACTGGTCCCTCCCACGTTCATTTAGCAAGAAGGCTGGGAGCACTTGCTGGGACACCGGCCCCACACTGAGTCCCTGAGCACCAGGAGTGTCCTTCCATGGGGAGCGGGACATGCGCGCAGATAAAATATAATGAAGCGAAGTGGAAAATGGGAGGAACACTGCAGTTCGCTGTCGGGTGGCGGGTCAGGAACGTGTTTGCAGACACTGAGCCAGCCCGGGAGGTTCTCGTTCCTTCACTCACTGCCGGTTTCTCCCTCCCAGGACTTGCTCCAGGAGAGGGAGGGAGTCCCAGGAATCAATGCAGTGTGCCACCGGTGGCCAGTGCTCCCAAGGACAGGGGCACAAAATGACAGGACCAGGTGGGGAAGTTTCTTTGAGGAAATGACCTTGAGCAACATTCAAGAGGAAACGGTGGGGGAGGCAGTCCAGAGAGGAATATTCTATGGCTCACAAGTGACACAGCCACACCGCCCGTCCCCATGTGGACAGGAGACAGACAGGTGACCCAGGCAGCCGAGGTGCTGGTCGCCCAGCTGGTGACCTCCTAGGCACTCCCTCTCCTGCTTCAGTGCCTCCTCCAGTCTGGGAGGGCAGTGTAGACCTCGTGGCCTGCCTCCTGCCCCACTGCGGGCCCCCCAGGGCCCTTTCTCTTCCGCCCGCCTCCCACCTCCCACAGCTGAGCCAGGCCCTCTCCTCAGTTCCTCGGTGCCCAGAACTCAGCCAGCAAATTGGATAAACTAATTAGTGCTTCCGTGTTAATTAATTTCTGTTGTTTATCTAAGCTGTGAGACTTCTGTTCTTGCGTCAGTCCCTTCAGGTAAGTTTATCTACAAACAAATTACGTCCCGTTACGCCGCATTACAGCGGATGCCAATCATCAGAGCCTTGGATGCGTGTCCTCCCCCTGGAGTCCTCAGAGATCATCTCACATCGTAAGGAAACACTTAAAACAGAGGTAATGCCCATCATTGATGTAAATCGCCATATGAGAACTTCAAAAAGATTTATTAGAAAAGTCACTTGAACAGTGTGACAGCTGTATTTTTCTCCGTATTTCTACGTCGTGAAAATTAAATCACCAGATGCAAGAGGGGAGGTGTCGCTGAGCTAGAAAACAAAGTAAGGACAATCTGAAGATTTCTAGAACCCATCACTTCTTTTAAAAACACTTACCTATTTTTGCCAACTTAAATCTAAATCACACTCAGGCTCTGAGAAATCACAATTACGGAGTTAGTACAAGTCACTTCCGTTGGTTAAAATGAAGCCCAGGAGAGTCTGGGAGGTGAGTGTTTCTCCCCAGGACAGACTGGCACCGAGGACCCCGGCGCACCATGCCGGGCTTGCTGCGCGGTCCTCGAGAAAGGTGTCTGTGCGCCGAACCGCAAGGACTCCAGGAAGACAAATGATGCTTCAAGGCAGGAGGGACCCCTCCGCCAGGTATTACACTAGCAAAGTGTTAACTGTGTGCACCACGCTTGGGATCGACATTGTGCACTAACTCGGCTGAGACAGATGCAAGCCCCAGCCACACTATTTCCCGAGATTAATTCTCACCATCTCACATTTTACGTCAAAGACAAGAAACGAAACCAAATTCACGAGCAGACCCACAGTCCAATTCAGATCACTGAATAGAATTTCAAGCCTTGTTTTCAAACCAGTCCCTGACATGGGATTGGAGAACTGAAATAACACCTTAGAGGTTGAGTTGCGGTCCCCCAAATTCACATGTGGAAGTCCTACTGCCCCCTCCCATAGCCCTTTCATGACATTCTTTGGAAATAGGGTCACTGCAGATGGAATCAGAGGCCATTTGACGAGGTCATCCGAGTGTCCCTACTCCAGTGGGACTGGTGCCCTCATACAGAGGGGCACGTGCACACAGAGGTGCATACGGGGAGCGCCGGGTGAGGACAGGGCTCTGCCCGAGCCACGGGGACGCCACGGCAAGGTGGGCCTGCCACAGACCCTCCTCCCCACCTCGGCAGGAGCCTGCACTGCTGACCCCTGGGTAAGACTCCCCGGGTCAACACGTGGGGCCCCAGGAACCTACTGTGTGAGCCCTAGGTTGTGGTGGTTCATCACAGCAGCCCCAGGAAACCAGGACAGCCCCTGATAGCAATGACCACACAGTACCTTCTCCCTTGGAAGGAAGCTGGGAGCCTTTCCTAAACTCAGGCTTTCTTACGGTTTTAGTCTAGAAGCAAGGAAGCACTTCCCGCTGACGGTTTGTCTTTGAAAACACGTTCCCTTGGAGCCAGCAGCCGGAGCGTAACCCAGGTCCTCCCAGGGTGGTGAGACTCACCCTCTCAGACCCCTCCTGGGACAGCCATGACTTCTCTCCTCCGTCCACACCTACAGGATGCTGTCCCACCTAGAACACAGGCGTGCGGCTTTGATTGTGACCCCGTGGGCGCCACCCCTCCAGTATCCAGCATGTTTGGTCAAGGAGGGAGTGAGAGCCCTGAGGGAACCTTCCATTCTGCATGTCTGTGTTTCCTTTGGTCGCTTAGAGCCACAACTGACAGGTACTCAGCAGGCTCGCTGCCCAGGACCAGCCACCAATACCCATCAGCAGCACCACAAGTAGACAGCAGGGCCTTCCAGCGTGGGGCTCAGTCTCGCCTCGACCCCTTCCCAACATCAGTGGCTCTTCAGCGCACCCCGAAGGCTTCATGGCCAGTCACCACCACCCTGCCCTATTGTACACTCTGCGCTCGGCCACAGTGGCCGCCGCCAGGATGCTGACAGGTGGGACTTTCCCGCAGCTGATGAGGCAGTCACAGCACCTGCCCTCTTGGGACGGCAGCTTACCCTGCTTTTAAATCAAGGGCCCCGTGGAGCAGAGACAAGACCAGATCTACCTTCAAAATGATGACCGCATGGCCCAGGGTCCGGCACACAGCCGACGACAGTCAGCGGAATACATACAAGGCACGCACATCACTACACAGCGGCATGGCTCCTCCGAGCCCAGAGGGACGGAGCTCGAGTGTGCAGCCCTCGACCAATGGGCAAATTGAGTCCATGCACGAGGTGGGACGATGTTCAGCGTAAAAGGAACGACGTCCTGACGCCTGTTACGACATGGATGGACCTGGACAGCACCGTGCTGGGTGAAGGGAGCACGGGAGTCCAGCAGGATGCGTGCTTCACTTTATAGGAGACGTCCAGAGTGCACCCCTTGGTGGAGGCAGGAAGCACACCGGTGGCTGTCCAGCGCTGGGCAGGGAGTGATGGTTCACAGGCACGTGATTGCTTTTGTGTGGGACAAAAATGTCCTAAGATTAAATCGTGCTGGTGGTGGTTTTACAACCCTATAAATACACTAAACCTCATTAAATTGTATGCTTTAAAGGGTAAACTACATGGTTTGCTGATTATATCTCAATAAAGCCATTCAAAAAAGTTGGTGGAAAAAAAGGATGAGCAAATGAGCCAGTGGCCTCAGACAAGTTCCTGAACACGCCGCCTAAACCCTTCCTCTGAGAGCGGTCAGCCCTACAGCAGTGCTGCGAGCAGAAATGAGTCCATGACGGCACCGTGTCAATGGAGCAGTCCAGGGACACGAGCACCGACAACCTCCGTTAAAGGCCTGGAGGACGCCTTCACTTTGCAGTCCCCGTGCCTCATTCCGCCTCCTGCGGGCCTGCTGCCAACCCAGCCCATCAGATGCTGTTCCAGGGACACGACCGGTGGGTGCAAGGTCAGGTGACCCGGAGAAGACCTTGTGTTCCTCTTTACCACCTGCAAGTCAGCAGGGTGGTCACCATGACGATGGGACTGGAGAAAAGCCCAGAAACGGAGACCCTGAGAGAAAGGGGGTGGAGTATTCCCAGCTGGCTGAGAGCATCAGGCTGCAGAGGTGTGGCTCCTCGGGGTCCACGAGGAGAAGGACATCCAGCTCCAAGTCCAGACACCAAGCTCCAGCCCAGAACAGTCGTTCCCCAACAGTCGCGCCGCGCACCAGCAGACCAGATCCCACAGCCAACAGCCCCTGGAAGACGGTGAAGTGCCAGTGCACTTCATTGCCATGTGTAGCTGACCGCAGAGGTCAGCCACGCCCAGCCATAAATGTGACACCACTAAGGTACAAATGCCCAAAGTGCACATCTCAGAGTCTTCCTCAAACTGAAGGAAAAGGAGTTAATCAAAATTCAGATTCATGGATTATGTAATACTTCCAAGTTCCTACAGCAGCTCTTTTTTTTTTTTTAAGATTTTATTTATTTGACAGAGATCACAAGCAGGCAGAGAAGCAGAGAGAGAGGAGGAAGCAGACTCCCCGCCGAGCAGAGAGACTGATGTGGGGCTCGATCCCAGGACCCTGAGATCATGACCTGAGCCAAAGGCAGAGGCTTAACCCACTGAGCCACCCAGGCACCTGCAGCTCTTTTGTACATAACAAAACGCAGAGTAGGAACAGAGTGAGGGTTGGGGTGGAAGACCGGACTCCCTGTTCCCCTGTAGCCACCCCAAGAGCTTCAGCACTTTGACCAAGTCGGAACTACACACTGGCTCTCAGAGCCCTTGTCTTCCAAATAACGGTGGTGGTGACAACATGTGACAGAGTCCTCCGGGGGGCGTGGGGGTGGGGGACAGCCGTACTGAGACAGAGTCCCATACCGTACTGTTACCCACATAAAGTGTGCCATTCGGTGGTTCTGAGTATACTCACAGATCTGTGCAACCACAGCCACCATCAGTTTTAGAACATTTTCATCACATCCCAAAGAAATGCCACACGCATCCGCATCTGTCAACCGCAGGCAACCACTGACCTGCTTTCTGAGAAGCTCCTCTTCTGGACATTTTCTGGAATGGAGTCCTGTAAGACGCGGTTCCTGTGCCTGGCTTCCTCCACTGTTTTCAAGGTTCTCCCATGTCGTAGTGAGTGTCAGGATCCCACTCCTTGCTGCTGCAGGAAAACATCCCATAGTAGGACACACCCCCACCTATTGGTCCACTCGTTAGCTGACGGCCATCTGGGTTGTCACTACACTTTGGCTATTGTTCAGAACATCGCTTTGAACATTTGTGGCTAAGTTTTCTGTGGGCATATGTTTCATGTATCTTGGGTATAGACGTACGAGTAGAGGCCCATGGGCCATAGTCCAGCTCTGTGTTTACTCCTCTGAGGAACAGCTGGACTGTTTTCCTCACTGGCTGCCACATCGCCTGGTCCCCTCGGCAGTGCACGAGGGCCTGACTTCTCCACACCCTCGCCGACACCCCGGATTGTTGGCCCCTCATCATGGACATCCTAGTGGGCGTGAGGAGCAGCTCGGGCTGTTCTCCTGCATTTTCCTGATGACCTGCAAAGGCATTGGGCACCTTGTCGTGTGCTTCTCAGCTACTGCTTAGTTCTTCCCCTCTTTAAAAAACTTGGTTTATTTGTACTTTTAAAAATGGACTTGGAGGAGGTCTTTACATATCCTAGATACAAAATCCTTATCATATACATAATGGCAAATATTTTCTCCCACTTTGTGGGTTTTCTTTGCACTTTTTCAATGGTGCTTTTTGAAGCACAAGCTTTTTAAAATTTTTTGATGAATTCTAATTTATCTACTTTTCCTGTGTTTTTGGCACTAACATTAAAGAAAGCACTGCTTACTCCAAGGTTATGATCTGCTTCTGCTTTATTCGAATGGTTTTAGTTATTATATTTAAAGCTTTGATTCATTCTGAGTCATGAGTTTTTGTCTATGGTATGAAGAAGAGACTCAAACTAAGTATTTTCACGTGAATACCCAGTTGTTCCAGCACCATCTATTGAAAATGCCCACTTTTCTCCACTGAGTTCTCTTGATGCCCATGTTGAAAAGCAACTGATCATAACTGTGAGGGTTTACTTCTGGGTGGTCAGTTCTATCCCGGTGATTTATGTCAGTCCTTCTGCTGGAACTATGCCATCTTGATCACTGTAGCTTTGCAGTAAATTTTGAAATCAGAAAGTGTCACCTTACCAATTCTTTTTGGCCATTTTGGCTATTCAGAGTCCCTTGAATTTTCAGATGAGTCTTAGGATCAGCAGGTCAATTTCTGGGGGAAGAGAATCAGCTGGGCTCTTCACAGGGAGTTCTAAGACCTCGTAGACCAACTGGGAAGTGCTATCAGTTGGCAGTATGAAGTCTATCGATCTGGTCCATGAACGTAGGATGCCTTTCCATTAATTTCATCTTTTTACATTTCCTTCCACAATATTTTATAGTTGTCACAGTATAAGTTCTATACTACTTCTGTTACATTTCGCTCACTGTTGGATTGCTCATGGGATGTCTAAATAATTGCAATTTATTTTTGTATATTGATTTTGTTTCCTGTAACCCTGGTGAACTCAGTCATTATTTCTAATTTTTTGTTAGTGGACTCTTAGTGCAATCCCTTTCCTTTTTATAGGTCTATTCAGATTTTCTATTTCTTATGGAGTCACTTTTGAGAGAGTGTGTCTAAGATTTCATCTCTTTCTTACAAGTGATACATTTATTGGCTTACAATTGTTTATAGTACCCTCTTAAAATTTTTTTCAATTTTTTTTTTAAATTCAGGTGAAATTCACATAACATAAAGTTAACTAAAACCACCCAGTGGCATTTAGCCCTTCACAATGCTACGTAACCTCTGTCTGGTTCCAAACATTTTTATCATGTTTATCAGTCTATCTTCCCACATTCTGAATGCTACCTTATAATTCTTTTTTCTTTCTGGATGTTGGTTGTAATGCCTCTTTATTCACTTGGATTTTAGCAGTTTGAGTTATCTCTCATATTTTCTTCATCAGTTAACTAAAACCTTAACAATTTTGTTGACTTTTTTGGTCAAGAATAAAGCTAGGGAGGGGGGCTCAGTGGGTAAGTGTCTGTCTTCAGCTCCAGGTCATGATCTCAGGGTCCTGGGATCGAGCCCTGCATGCGGCTCCCTGCTCAGTGGAAAGCCTGCTTCTCCCTCTCCCTCTCCTGCTACTGCTGCTTATGCACTCGCTCACTCTTTCCCTGTCAAATAAATAAAATCTTTTAAAAAAAAAAGAATAAAGTTTTGGTTTCATTGAATTTCTCTGTTGCTTTTCTGTTCTGTATTCCATCGGGGTCGTCAGGAGGATGAAGTGAAACCCTGGGTGTAAAGGGGCCTTAGAAATGAACTTGTGTGTAAGCATTTCTCAATTCAGGAACATTTTACTGGATACTTTGTATCTTCCAAGCAGGCTCATTCTCAGGCGCTCAGGACTCGGCAGCAAGCTTCCTCCTGGGCCGTAGGAAATGCTCCATGAATGCCAGGTAAACGCCGAAGGAGAAGTAAGAGAAGCTGTCGGAGAATAGAGATCCTAATTCTAATCAATCTTATCATTTAAATTCTGCCTACCACGATCCCTCAAACATTCTGTGTGCCTGAAAACTACCATTTTGATGAACTGATTAACTTGAATCTTTCTTCATATCAATTAATATTAAGGAGACACATAAAACAAGAAATCAAAGCTGAAAATATCCTGAGGGGCTCCTGGGTGGCTCAGATGGTGGTGTGTCTGCCTTTGGCTCAGGTCATGATCCCGGGATCCTGGGATTGAGCCCACATCAGCCAGGCTCCCAGCTCTGCAGGGAGCCTGCTTCTCCTTCTCCCTCTGCCCCTCTCCCTGCCTGTGCTCTCTCTTTCTCTCTCTCTAATGAATAAATAAAATCTGAAAAAAAAAAAAAAGTCAAGAAAATACCCTGAGTGTTCTTCATGACAAGGACCCTGAGGCTTCTTCCCTACCTCTGGCTGCTTGCTGGAGATGAGCTACGTTGGTGCTCCGTGAGCATCTGCCTGTTGTCCCCCTGATTCCATTCCTGGAGGTCCAGGAGGAAATGGTCGAACTCACTCGGGGAGGGTTAAACCGTCACTGCAAACCCTCCATGATGGCGGTGGGGGGGGATTTAACCATCGGGGCTCCCCATGCCAAACGATGTCCATCCTTTTGATAAATCTTCTTTTGGGAACCAGATAAGTCAGCACTGCTGACTTTGTGGGTATCTCTGGTGTTGAAGCCACCCGCGGTTTTTAATAAATCACATCTTAAAATGGAATCAGCCTGTCAAGAAGACAGTTAATAAATACATTATTTTAGCTTGGATTTCTCTCCTGCTCACAGAAAGGAAGAGGAAGCGAGGATCAGCAATTCTAGTCATACTGGTTTTTTACACAGCCCTTATTATGCAATGATTTTTTTCTTTAATATTTTAAACTTTCATTAGTCGTCTGGTAGAGGAAAGAGAAATGTCATCCACCCACTAATTGGTTCAAACTCATCCTTTTTTGTCCCACCCTGGAGCCCTGCTTTAAAAATGCAGAACCATCGTCTTGTTATGTCTCTCTGTAGTGACAAACAGCGCCTTTGGTTGGGAAAAAAAAGTCTCCTCATTCCCTTGATTTTCATTACTTTCCATCAACCAAGACAGAACAGAATTTATCCCCTAATTATGTTACTGCTGTGTACATCACACTGTTTATTTTATATCCGATTCAGGGAAAATAGTAGCTTTTGGGGGGGAAGAGAGAATGATACACGTATGATGGCGAGGGAGAAGCTGAGAGTCGGTAATGCGGAATGATACAGTGTAGCCTACGGAGAGAATTAACTCAGAAAACCTATCAGTGGTGCCACAAAAATTAGGACAGAAGCCTAATTCCCTCAAAGAGTGATGGAACTCTCCAGAATGCCCACGCTTCCGACTGGAAGTAAAACATGGCCACTTGTAATCATCACTCATCCTTTGCAGTAACTGAGATCTTCTTCATGCTCTACTTGAAAACTCAAATGTGATAACACTAGGCACACTTTCTTGGTGCCCTACAGATGTATGGGACCTCTGTGAAGCACTCTCACATGCACTCATGCTCCTTGAAACCAGAGAAAGCGGAGAAGGATCTCCCTTCCCAAAGGAGAAGGAACGGAGCAGTACACAGACAGGTAACGGGCTCCTCCCCAGGCACGGTCCTCAGGGCGTGCATTCCCACATAGACCAACCCACCGGCACGCAAGCATCCACCTTCTGCAGTCCCACTCAGGGACCGCAGGCCGTCAAGAGCACCGTCGCTCAGCAAACCATGGGCATTTGAACTTCTGCTCTCCTATCACCCGTGACCTTAATTCCCAACCGGGTGCTGTGACTCTGTCCTTTCTCAAACTGGGATGGTCCATCCGTGACTTCCTTCCATTCTGTCCCTCTGCAGCACGTTCTTCATTAACATCAAAAAGCTCTTCTGTTGACATGATCAACTGTTTCCCACAAGGGTGGAGGTCATCTTCCCTTGCTGCGTTGGCCTGTTTCCATTTTGAGAGCGCAGTGGGCAGCAGAGCAGAAGAGCAGAGACCAAGCTATTGGAACCCTCCTGCATTCTTATCCACGAGTTCTAGTTCCTTTGAGTCTGAGGAGGAACACATGTTCCCCAGTTAAGTTCAGAAATGGCCACGTACATGGAAGTATCAACAGCAGCAGATGGTTCTTAATTCATTAGAGAATATTGTGTATAATTCAAGGCTAATTAGAAAGTCTTGATAGTAGCAAGAATAGCAAATATTTATGGACTCGTTTTCTCTGCAGAGATGCCTAGAGAGCCCACAGTGCACGTGGAAAGGAGACCCTGTCCACGGGGTGAGTGGAGACTCGCCGTCCTGGCTCACGTGGGGCTCAGGCGCGCACAGCAAGGACGAACCCGGACACCCGCCAGGAGCCGAGGGCTAAGGAGAAAGCCACCGGGAGTGAAGAGGGCCGGACTCCCGGGTTACGTCTGTCCCTCCTTCCTGCACCCTCCGCCGCGGCCTCTCTGGGGAGCAGGGACGAGAGCCCCTAGCACAGACACCGAGCGGACCGGTCTGATTCAGGACATGAGCGCGTCAGTCGCACGCTGTCCACAGTCCTGGTTTACCGGCTGCCTTGGGTGTGACTCGTAGTAGCGCTGTCCTCTCGGGAGCATCCTGGCTCGGGCGACAGGAGGGTGCTGTCACCCCACCGGAGGCCGGCTTAGTCAGGCACTCGATATTGCCACTGCTTTCTTTCAGGTTGGCCAGGAAAGGCCTTGGGAAAATTAAAATAAAAGGAGCCTCTGGGTGACATGGGGGCCGGGGTGGTGGTGAGGAGGGCCTGCAGGGCAGCGGGGAGGGAGTCTGGGAGAAAGCACGGCAGGAGGAGAGAGTCCTCCGGAACCTGCGCCGCAGCACAGCACACGCTGGCGGTGGCTCGTGAGGGCAACAGTGGCAAGAGGCCACAGCAGGGTCTCCGCTTTCATCTGAGGAGCAGACTCAAGTCTCCAACGGAGGCTCAGCACAGGGGAGGCCGGGCTCTGTGGAACAGGAGTGGGCGGCAGAAGCACAGACACAGCCCGGGGACGAGGGGGTTAGCTCGGCGCTTCCTCTCCTGGAGGCAAGGATCACCAAGGCGGATGCAGGAGGCAGCAGGGGGCTTAGGCCACCCCGGGCCATGGAGATGATTCGCTCTGCGGTCCCGAAGCACCTCATAAATGCTGATGGCCACATTTATAGTTCTGTTCTCCCAGGAGGGACAACAGCGTTCCTGCACCATTTAAAGTGTACGGCACAGAGAAACTAATTCACGACGCTGGCTCAGCTCTGCTATCAGAAACCTGAGAAATGCATCACAGAAAACTTCGGGAACAATGTCACCAATGGATACAAACAGAAAATTCCAAGTAGAAGAGAGACAGTAGCGATGTAGTGATACAGAATAGTAACAATGCCTCTAACGCAACAGAGAGGCGCTCTGGAGGACTCAGGGAGCAACACTAGGAGGATGACTAAGGTGATTACCTTCATACGCCAGTCGCTGAGTACGGCCGGTTATCTTTGCAATATAGAGTCAAAGGATGCTTGACAAAGTCTTACTTGCAAAACCAATCGAAATTTTTATGGAAAACAAACATGTGGATCTCCTTAACTTAGTTTAAACATCTATTATAAAGCAATGAAGGTTCAAGTCTGACGTTGACACGCAGATACGAACCCAGATAATACATCAGTGGACGTTACATCAGCTACATTTGTATCAGCGAACAAAAAGGGGACCATATCATTACTCAGATGAGATGGTTTTCTTTCTAGAAAAACTAAGATCTCAGACAAATGAACAGTTTATTAAGGCGCTGAATACTATTTGGTGGTTCCCCAAATTCTCATCATAAAACAAAGGAGAGAATTTAGGGGATGATGTTTCTAGCTTAGAGCAACAACGATACGTAACACATGGGGGAAACCTCCAGGGGCTTCCTGTGGAAAGATGAGCCAATTAAGAGGCATGAGGTGTTGGGGAGGAAAGTGTGCCTGCTCTCCATGGGGTCATTTTGTGACGAATTAAGGACTTGAAGCTACAGGAGAAAGGCGGCTCTTGACAAAATGACCCACACAAGGAAAGATGTTGGAAAATGTCTTAAAACAAAAAACAAATGTGATCAGGTGTGACGTTCCTTGCTGGCCCTGCTGCTATCTAGCCCAGCTCTAGGTGACTCCTCCACGCAGCCTTCCGTGATACCCACCTCTGCCGGTCGCCCCGGCTGCCTTCTTTGTCTGAACTACACACGGAGGCACCTAGGGCACAGGGACTCCACCCAGGTCGTCTCTTCATGGCCAGGACAAGCGAACCAGACACGAACCCATCTTTGGCAGATGAGTGAATAAGGTTAAAAATGCGAAGGATGGTCTTACTTGACATATAATCTAAAGGACACATGTTCATGCTCCCTGAGTCCCAAGCACAGAGAAAGGGTCTTTCCTATGCTGCCCGTGGGGACACAAGAGACACTCCCTAACGTCCCTCTGGAGCTGACAGCCACTGCAGGTTCAGCCCCTTCTTTTCCTGAGGCGTGATGGACCCAACGTGAAATGACTCTTAGGTCCTACAGGACTGTCACTAAGGAATGTGGAACGAATGTCATTTTGCTGCTTGTCCCTGCTGTCTTTCTTCTGCACACTCTCTCAGTCACACACTCACACGTCTAAACTCTTATTTATGCAGAAAATCACCGTGTACCACACTGGTGTCTGCTTTAGGGCTATAAGCAGGTACAGGCTCTGGAACGCAAAGCCCTGGCTTCTCGGTGAGTCCGAGCGACCCAGGGAACTGGGACAGGGACTGCCGAGCACTGGCTTCTGCAACGGAGGAACACTGATGAGCTCATGGGACAAAAGCATAAGAAGCACGTTGCCTAAATTGTCTACACATTCTGAAAACGGCATTTTGGATAGAAGAGCAATCTACAGCATGGTTACAGAAATTTTCATGAATTTTGGATTGGAGGTAAACCCTAATAGCCTTAGGTTATAAAGTAAAATCCTACTTTGGTCATACAAACATCCTTTACACTGTCATTTCTCCTCTTTCAGGTCTAATTGAAGGCACCATTTTTTCGATTCCTGTATTTTAAGGAAAAACCAAAGAGTTCACTGCACGGTGTTTATCGGCACTGGAAAACCCCTTCTCGTGGCCCACTGACTAGATGGTTCACGCTTTAAATTGTTGCCCCCGCCGGCAGCCATCGGTGACCTGAGGCCAGGCCACTGGCAGGGAGAAGAGCCGCACTCGGCAGCAGGTGCGCCGGGGCGCTCGGACAGAAACTCTTCGGAGCGCGGCTGGAAACCCTCAGACTGCAGCCACCCTCCCTTGCTCCCTGCAGGGCCCGGGGCGGACGGAGGACAGAGCTTTGGCGGTCCTCACTTGGGAAGGCCCCAGGACAGACGGCGAGCGCTGCTGTGTTCCAGCGGGCCATCTGCCCTCCAGCCACTGAGAGGGGAGCTGACGGCTGCGAGGAAGACAACGTTGAGAGCGACATTGCCGGCCAAACAGCGGAGGACTCAGGTGGAACCGTGTCCCACCTGGCAAAGCCACCGGTGCAGGGGAGTCAGGCACCCAGGGGCGGGTCCGGGCTGGCACCGTCAGAACCTGGAGCTGGGCTCCCCAGCGACCCTGGGGAGCTCCCGGTCAGTGGGTTCCTGGCAGCGCTCCTCTGGCCACAAGCAACCCACTCACTGCATAACACTCTGCAGGATGGGTCGCTGAGAGGGGGACTGGCCACAGAGGAAATGGGACACCGTGGGTGTGCTGCACTGACGCCACCGCTCCCAGTTCACAGCCGCAGGATGCCTGCACCTCGGCAATGCCGTGTGCCCTTGGCTCGCCGTGGAATACCCCTGCCCGGCTCCACGTTCTCTTTTCTCGCTTCCTCTAGGCTGTAGGCGGCTTCGGGCGTTAACTACCAAGCCAATAGGCCCCGGGCTGGAATGCACGTGTTCCATCCCCAGTGACCACTCCCTCCCAACCTCGCCGGTGAACTCCCAGGCACTCTCCAGACTCCCCTGCAACAATCCTGCACCCTGGGATGCTGCCCCGGAGCCCCGGGACAGGACTAGATCCCTGTCACACTGTCCCTGCACGACCAGGCATGAACTGCCCCTGGACCCACAAGGACAGTCAGGATCCAGGAGACGGTTGGGTGGACCCCCGGCCATCCACAGGCTCTCAGACCTAAACACGACCGCAGGACGCAGAGCACGCACGTCTCAGAGCAAAGACCCTGAGCAGGCCCCGCAGCAGGAGCTGGGGACGCTGCGCAGACGGACTGGTTAGGACCCCTGAAGGCGCGCGGGGCCATGAGAGGTTGGGTATCGTGCAGGAGTGTTTCGAGCACCTGCATGAAGAATACGTTTACTTCTACAGAGAGTCCTAGTGTCTCACGGAAATATGAAAACTCACAGTGGACACAAGAGATGGACAGACTGTGCAGTTAATGCGAAATAAGCACAATTCTTAGACCAATATTTTTCAACTTGTTCAGCAACTTGAAAAGCACCTCACATGGATTGTACGAAATCCAGGCAATCCAGGGTGTGCGCCCACTCTGCTGCCCAGCACAGCCTGTGCGCATGCCCAGAAGGACGCGAACAGCCTCCCCACCCCCAGGCCCACGGGGTCGAGAAGGGGTGAGCAGGACGGGCTCCTAACAGCGTCCCACGATGGCACATGCCCTGACTCCCTCCCTCCATTCCATTTCTCAACCTCCTGGGAGTGACCTTCAGTCTGGAGAGAAGGGGACCCCTTCTTCTTCCTGTATTTTCCCCAAAAGGATGGAGTGCCGGCTTCAGCTCTCTGCGAGTCTTCCTGATGCCAGAGCCTCCAGGGGAGGGAGAGCAGCCCCGAGGCGGGAACGCTGCCTTCACAGTCCTGAGCAGGTGCCCGTGCCTCGTGGGAAGTCAGGCACAGACCCAGGCCCTGGACAAGGACTGGCCCCCTGCCCGTGGAGCCTCACACGGTCTTGCTTGGTGGTAAAGCAGCCAGCCACAGGGAGAGAGCACCTCACAGAACCCCGTCTGCGCTGGGCACACCCCGCACACAGGATATTGGCCGCCTCCATTTACTCTCTGGACGTGATGTCTGAGCTAGACATTGAAGGGTGAGGGGCAATTAGCTACCCAGCGAATGCAAGAGGTTTTCCAGGCATGAGAAACAAATATGGCCGAAGCGCAGATGTGTGAAAATAATCTGGTGCGTGTTGGGAACGACGGGCAGTTGCAACACAGAGCAGGGAAGATAAATCTAGAGAAATGTCATGGGAGGCGTTTCATATCGTGCTAGAAGCCGAGACTCCAGCCTAGATACTTCAGACTGCTCTCTCTGGTCGGCTCGAGGGAGGCAGGATATCATCCTCTTTTAGGAAGTGACCTATGGTGCCCCCCCAGGTCTCCTCAAGGCTTGAAGCAGGTTGGGTGCGCGATGCACAGGACGCTGCGGGCCGAGGGATGCTTAGGCCGGCCCCGCGCTCCGCAGCTTGGGAGCAGAGTCAGGCGGACGGCCTCCTTCGCTCCACACCGCTGCAGTCGTCCCCGGGGAGCCGGGGAGCTCAGCACTCGGGGCAGCGCCTCAGGGAACGGCCCGAAATCACCAGCCCGGGACCTGTGGAAACGGTGGCGAGGGCGCAGAATTCTGGCTCCTGGGAACACACACGCCGATTGTAACTCGGTCTCCGTGTGAACCCGACAGTTCTCCCTGCAACGTGGCTTTCAAAGATTTTCATCCTTCCCTTGGATGAAGTCAATGTGGGCTTAAGTCCACCCCCTCGCCCCACTAAAGAGTAGATGAGAAAACCTCCCTTAACGCTGAATACCTTGTTCTTCTTTCTCTCCACCTTCAGCATCATATCATCATCCTGTCCTGTTTCTGTTCTGTACCCGTGGCCTGTGTGTGTGGTGCAGCTCTTGGTGACTCTCCGCGGTCAGGTCTCCCCGACCGTCCCACTTTTCATCAGTGCGCGCCACTGTTAGCCACACCCCCTGGGCCTGCGTCATCTACGAACTCAATCAGCACATGTCCAAACCCTTAGTGCAGACCCCATGTCCTACTGGATCTAATTCTGGGCCTGAGGGAACCCAAGAGAAACCACCCTCCAAGCATGCAATGTACTTCGAGAAACAAAGACACCGAATTATATTAACTGTGGCCCAGAATAGACAATCAGTATCAGAAGGATCTGCTAGACGTTAATTTGAATAACAGAGAGGGAAGGTTCTCTCTGGGCTTGGCAACCTACAGGAAGTGAGCCCACGAGATGGCCCGCCCTGGCCTGGCAGCTGGGCTGTGCAGAGACGTATGTCCTCCAGGCCACATTTGGCCACAGGGTAGGCTGGCCGCCTCCTGTCCTGTCAGCACGCCCTCTTCCCTCCTGGCTCCTGCTCTGTGTTCTGGCCCAACTGTCTGCTTTCCGCCAGCCCTGAGCCCAGCCTACGGCCGACCTTGTGCCTAACACGACGGCCCTCTATAACCGGGCGCTCACCCTGCACCGTCCGCTCCCTGCCTCCGTGTTCCCCAAGTGAGCGCGTGGCAATGTGGCGGCCGCCCTGGAGGGGCTGCTGTCCCCTCACAGAACATCTGAACCACAATCTCCGGCCGGTCCCGGGTTCTCACAGCCACTCACAGAACGGTGTCTCAGCAGAACAACCACATCGGCTGTGAAATAATGACCCAGTTGAATTCTTGTTTCCTGTTTCAAGCTGCTTCCTGGAGCCCCAGGCCTGAGGAGCCCCTGGCTGCCCCTTGATTGCACCAAGACCGAGAAAGGGCACTGCGGACAGCCTGCTCGAGCCCGGCCCATGACCGGAGAAGTCTTGTGGCAAAATGTCCTGAGTTTCGGCAGCCTCCTTCCTGCACTTTGTATCTTAGAGATGCTTCTGTTTAGGATGTAATAAGAAAATCAGCCTTTCCAAGGGACCCACCATGCATCACAGGCTGCAGGACAGGCTTTTCTGGGATCGGTCCAGCCCTGCTTCTAGAGGAGAGGAGGGCCACGCTCACGTCCATCATGTCCGCGTCGGAAGTCAGCACCAGGTCCTCGAGGGGACGCCGACTCCCCTTCCCAGTGCAGCCCACACAGCTCTGGGGACAGTTCTATAGGTGTCTCCCTTCCATGAGAAGGGGGCTAAACTGCATCCCCAGGGGAGAGGACAGGATGAAAGGGTGCCCTGGGATGCCCTGACCCTTCACCGCACAGACACCCGCCCCGTGACGGTGTGTCCGCGGAGGCTCAGGAGCTGTCCCTCTCCTTGTGCTGAAGCTGTCTGTAAACAAGTGTTCCCTGAAGTAGCACTGGTGTCGAGGACCAGGAACTCTCGTGTGTCCGATGACAGTCAAAGGACCCAGCAATGAGGGACTAGTCAGGAGAAAGCCGAAAGCTAGGGGTGCCCACTGACAGGAGGAGCCATGGGCCCCGAGGGGAGAGAGACAGAAGCCTGTGATGGCAAACATGTGCAGCAGAGCTACAACCAGGGTGGGAACGGCACAAACCGTGGGTGAACACAGAGGAAGCCACAAATGAAGCCTGGCACAGGTCAGAGTCGGGCGGGGTGGGGGGAGACACTAATCACTTCTCTCTGTAACGCAGCAGTGTGCTGACTAGTGCGGTGCCGGTGTTCCCCGGGCGATACCATGGAGAGAGCAGAAGCATCTGCTGGGGTCTACTCTGCCAGGGAAGGAGGCACCCAACAGCCGCCTGCAGGGGATGGTTCACGGCGAGCGGTGGCTGCAAGCCTACCACCCCCCAGGCGTCCCCTGGCGTCCCTGCAGGGCCCACTCAGGAATCAGGGGATTCGTCCCCACCCCTGGTGAATGGGAAACAAAGAGCAGACAAAAACGAGACATGAGGGCCAGTGCCAGCGAGCCCCAGCAATGCACAGTCCCCAGGATTTGGGTCATTCGTCCATGCACATTGATAGAGGGTCACCGTGTGCGTGTGTATGTGTGTGTGCGCGTGCGCACATGTGTGATTCAGTATGGGAGGCGCAGTCCATTCTCCCTCTCTGGTTCCGTGTCTGTCCCTCAGCAGGGCTGCAGTCGGAGCTGAGTGGGGAGGGCTCCGGGTCCGGTGCAGGCTCCAGGTCCGCTACAGAGAGCAGTCTGCTGTGTCCTGTGAGGCTCCAGGTCCGCTACAGAGAGCAGTCTGCTGTGTCCTGTGAGGTGAGGGGGCCCACCCGTGCGGCCAGCACAGCTCTCTGGACGGCGATGAGGCCACGGCCACAGGGTCATGCCCACGGCTCCGGGGATGCCGTCCCTACCTCACTCACAGATCAGGAAGGAAGTCCTGGGCGCACGGTGGGCCTGGGAGCGTCCCAGGAAAACAGCTCCGGATTCGGTCCACAGGGAGCCGGGAGCGATTTCCAGAGAAGGAAACGCCGTGTTTGTGGACTTGGAGCCGGAGTGACTCCCTTGAATTTCCAAGTGAGCGCTCGCACTGAGCGGCCGCTGGTCTCGGGCGTCTTCTCACTCCTTGCAAAGAGCCAAAGGCCAGAGGATGAGTGATGTGAGCGACAGCGTCACTGACCTAACCCCACGCGGTGGCCTGAGGTTCTGACTCCGGACAAGAGAGCTGCTTCCTGCTGTCACCCGGAGCAAGCTGGGCACGAGGCTCCGTCCAGAGCTCTGGGCACAGCTGCCCCCCAGGACCAGAAGCAGCTCCACGGAATGGAAATCACGCACCCTCGGGGCACCGGAACTGCCTCGGGAGCCATCAAAGCCGTCCTCCTAAGGCTGGAGTACTGGACAAGCCGAACTGCACCACCATGAGAGCGGACGGGCCGCTTGTGCGGGAGCGCACGGCTCATCGCCAATACGGGACGCAGAACAGGAATGGGGGACGCGTCAGGACTTGAAAACTGTAATATTTAATAGTACAGAAATGGGTTAGTTGGTTAATTTAATAATAATCTAAAAACCTGAGGCAAGAAATACTAATTGAACACTTGGCATATACCATGTGCCCGCGCAGAACAAGGCACCACACATGATGAATAACAGCCACTCCCCGCCTTTCTGAAGTTTAAAATTTGGGGAGGAAACGTCAAAAAACAGTGGAAAAGCCCATTAACGAGAGTGAGAAGTTTTGGTGACGCCGTGAACAGTCGGGAAGGGGTCGTGGTCACTGCCTGATGGGGACGGGGACGGGGCCTCACCAAGGGTACAGTGACCCCGACAGGGCCGAGGGAAGCGGCTCTACCACGGAGGAAGGCCCTGTGTGGGGGAGGCTTGCGGCGTGTGCCGGAAGCCCGAGGCAAGAAAGGGCCAGAGGGAGGCCGGTGGAGCCAGAGCCTCAAGGAGAAGCAGGGAGTGGGCGCCGACGCAGCCTGGTGAGCCTGGGCGCCAGCGCTCAGAAGCCAGCAGCGAGAGAGCCAAGAGAAGGTCTTCAAGTGGTGATCATCCCCCCCCACCCAGGGACCCAGAGCCCCCAGCCTTGGGTCCTAAGTGCTGGCCAGGGATGATGCTGTTGTTTCAAGATTTTATGTATTTATTTGACACACAGAGATACCGAGAGACAGAACAGAAGCCGGGGAGCGGGAGAGGGAGAAGCAGGCTCCCTACTGAGCAGGGAGCCCAACGTGGGGCTCGATCCCAGAAGCCCGGGACGATGACCTGAGCCGAAGGCAGACACTTAATGACCGAGCCACCCAGGGGCCCTGGGGATGTTTAACCATAAACTGTGGTCCTCAAACACTGTGCACACCTGGGCGTCCACACAACACTCGCCAGGGACGTCCCCGCGGCACCGGTCCTTCCTACCCCCTCCGGAATGTGCAGATACGCAGTCAGCTCTACTCTGCACCCACAAGGCTTCTCCAAATTTCAGGCTCTCCCATGCACCCTAACTGGAACAGTCCCCAAGGCCACGCCTTTCAGGTTTGAAGGCAACAGGAAGTCTACCTGAACTTAATCCATCCTTCCGAGGTTGGGTCAAGCTCTCCCGGGACCCTGGAACCCCAGCCCAGCACAGCCAGGCTCCCCTCTGTCCAGCGGAAAGGCTCCATCTGAAATCAGGGACTCTGTTCACGTCCCATGCTTCTGTCGGCTGCTGCGGCCTCGCCCCGTGGCTGGGCCTTCCCAGAGACCTGGCAGAGACTCACGCCAGAGGCACGGCAGCTTGTCCCAAGCACGGACCCCGTGCTCAGCACACAGCACGTGTCTGGTGGCCGCAGAGGACCTTCTTGTCCCCTAGTCTCTCCCCATGCCCTTGGAGCACGCGCTGCACGTGGGGGGACGGCCTCCTCGGGCCGACTCTGCACTTTGGGAGCCCCCCCTCCCTCTCGCAGCCGGGCAGTCACACCTGTCAGCGGCACAGGGCACCCAACTCCACCCTGGTCAGGTGCCCCCCGACACCAGCTGCCAAAGGGGTGCCCGCTGCGGGGAGTCTCCTGCACTCTCCTCACTGTCCGCTTCCCGGCAGAATGAGCAGCACGCCCCTTAGGGACGCATACCATGGCGGGTTAGGGAGGTCTTCCCCTGGGACCAGAGGGTCAGCATGCAAAATGCTGGTTGGCCGTTGCTCGGGGGACAGGAAGCCCAGTGACATCCGAACACAGAGGGTACACCACAGACCCTAAGGGCTGCAATTAGGGCTTCATCTCCCATGGGAACGGCTGGAACCATCAACTTGGTGAGTTAGTCTTCCTGCAGGACACAGTCATCTGTAGCTCCTCGTTCTGCGCAAGCACAGCCCTCCTCGGCTCTGGAGGAGGTCCGAACTCTGGGAAGGCTGGTGGTCAAGGCCACATGGACCTGAGCTCAGCTTCGTAAACAAGCTCATCTCTCTCTTCAGCCTGTAGCATCACCCGCCCCCACCATCTCCTCCCAGCCTCGTGCATCTGTAGCCCCATCCTGCCAGGTGGGGGGCAGGGTCTTGCCAAGGACAAGGGAGTGGCATTCCTTCTACAGAGCCAAAGGGACTGGCCATGTGCTGCCCACAGATCCTGCGGGACTCAGAGCTACAGACAGCTGGGTGGCCGGTACGCAAGGCCACGTGACACAGGTGTGCGCACCACACTCTACAGCGTGCACATACGTAGCATGGTGTGCGTGTGCACAGACACAGATACGCACGCACGTGCGTGTTCTCTGCCCTGTTTTCGCAGAGGTAAAGACTACAATCACCCATGGGAAGTGCGTTGCCAGTGTTGCAATGACCCATGAAACTTCCCCTACTCCAAAGTCCGCGGCCCTGCTCTTCCCTCCTGAGCCCCAGGCACCGCCACACAAGGGCCTGCTAACTGTCCCTCTCCTGTAGTTCTGAGCCAGACTCTACCCCGTTGCTTGTTTTTAACCTCTCCCTGCATCTAACCGTGTAGGGCTGGTCTGTTCTCTAGAAAGAGTCATCGGCCCCCTTGCCTTTCCAACCCTGGTTCCTGGACCAGCAGCATCAGACCCACTGAGTGAGAACCTGCATTTTAAGGAATCTGTATGGGATTCATAAGCGAGTAGAAGCAAGTTCGAGAAGTGACCTGGCCTATATTTTCAGTTGCGACAGAAGCTTTTCTGAAGTTGACCAATTTTCCAACCCTTGAAAGACACACACTTACTGGCAGGCTTGGAGGTGAGCAAGGACATCGCGGCTACAAACGTATCCCCTCCTCACACCAGTGAATGGCACGTAAACTGTCCCTGTTCGGTTAAGTGCCTGAGCAGGGTGTGGGGGACACGTAGGAACAAAGGAGCCAGCTTCTGGGGGATGCTGGCTGCGTGACCGTCACCAGGATGCCACGTCGCCAGAGGTGAGAACAAGAGAAGAGCAGCCGTCGCACACGGGGTCCGGAGTAGGACAGAGTAAAGGGACTTACAGGATCTCGGCTGCTGGCTCTGTCACCCGCTCCCCCTTGGATGTACGGACGAGTCTCTGTGAAGGCGGGAGACGCGCTCCAAGCACGTGAGGAAAAGATGCAAGAAAGCACTGGGGGGACGACACTGACGACGGCGCCCGCAGACACTGACGACGGCGCCCGCAGACACTCACGGGACGACACTGACGACGGCGCCCGCGGACACTCACGGGACGACACTGACGACGGCGCCCGCGGACACTCACGGGACGAGACTGACGACGGCGCCCGCGGACACTCACGGGACGACACTGACGACGGCGCCCGCGGACACTCACGGGACGACACTGACGACGGCGCCCGCGGACACTCACGGGACGACACGGACGACGGCGCCCGCGGACACTCACGGGACGACACGGACGACGGCGCCCGCGGACACTCACGGGACGACACGGACGACGGCGCCCGCGGACACTCACGGGACGACACGGACGACGGCGCCCGCGGACACTCACGGGACGACACGGACGACGGCGCCCGCGGACACTCACGGGACGACACGGACGACGGCGCCCGCGGACACTCACGGGACGACACTGACGACGGCGCCCGCGGACACTCACGGGACGACACGGACGACGGCGCCCGCGGACACTCACGGGACGACACTGACGACGGCGCCCGCGGACACTCACGGGACGACACGGACGACGGCGCCCGCGGACACTCACGGGACGCGACTGACGACGGCGCCCGCGGACACTCACGGGACGACACGGACGACGGCGCCCGCGGACACTCACGGGACGACACGGACGACGGCGCCCGCGGACACTCACGGGACGACACGGACGACGGCGCCCGCGGACACTCACGGGACGACACGGACGACGGCGCCCGCGGACACTCACGGGACGACGCGGACGACGGCGCCCGCGGACACTCACGGGACGAGGCAGACGACGGCGCCCGCGGACACTCACGGGACGACACGGACGACGGCGCCCGCGGACACTCACGGGACGACACGGACGACGGCGCCCGCGGACACTCACGGGACGACGCGGACGACGGCGCCCGCGGACACTCACGGGACGAGACTGACGACGGCGCCCGCGGACACTCAC